>NC_080589.1:47906085-50442163 GCF_029962835.1 Magnolia sinica | reverse complement strand
CTATTGGATGTGGGTATCATATACCCTATATCCGATAGCTAATGGGTGAGTCCAATTCAAGTGGTTCCTAAGAAGTCCGGAATCACCATCATATCCAATGCTAACAATGAACTTGTGCCAACTAGAGTTACTACTGGTTGGAGAATGTGTGTTGACTATAAGAAATTGAATACCGTCATAAGGAAGGACCACTTTCCTTTGTCCTTTATTGATCAAATCTTAGAAAGGCTAGCTCCTCATTCCTATTACTGTTTCCTTTATGGATATTCGAGCTACAACCAAATAGATATAGCCCCTGAAGATCAAGAAAAGACCATATTCACATGTCCCTTTGGTACCTTTGCTTATTGAATGATGCCATTTGGACTGTGTAATTTTCCCGCCACTTTTCAGCGATGCATGATGAGTATTTTTTATGACATGGTGGGGCAATATTTAGAGGTCTTAATGGATGACCTCTCTATCTTTAGTCCATCATTCAGTGATTGTTTGGAGAATCTTAAATGTGTGCTGAAGCAATGTGAGGAAAAGAATTTGGTACTAAATTGGTATAAGTGTCATTTTATGGTTCATAAGGGGATTGTCCCTGGACATATCATCTTGTCCAAAAGAATTGAGGTAGATAAGGCTAAGATTGATCTTATCTCTAACTTACTTTCACTTAAGAACATACAAGACGTGCGATCCTTTTTAGGACAAGCTGAATTTTACATGAGATTCATAAAGGACTTTAGTCATCTCTCTCATCTTTTATGCAATCTACTTTAGAATGATGTACCATTCGAGTAGATTGAGCAATACCAGGAAGCTTTTTCTAATCTCAAGGGCATGTTAACCACTGCACCTATCATGCAACCACTCGACTGGAGCATTCCCTTGAAATTATGTGTGATTTGTCCGATTATACTCTTGGGGCAGTGTTAGGCTAGAGAAAAGAGAAAAAACCCTAATTCACTTTCCTTTTTCTTTTGCAGGATCCTAACATAGAAACTTCTAATTTGGTAACTTCTTTCTAATTCTCTCTCTTTCTATTTCTAGATTTCTATTTCCTTTTTCCTTTTTAGGTTTAAGTCAGATTTTGAAATTGAGAGCTGAGAGTGTTTCATGCCCAAGTGGGTCCATGACAACACTCGACGTCTCTTGAGTGAAGAATGATCGGTTGAAGGGTTATCTATCCATCACAAGATTAGACACTACTCGAGATCCACAGAGTTAACCGAAGTTATGGTCGCAAATCAACTAGCTAATCAAGCTAAAAATCCACCTCAACCTAGGGTGGAGGAAATCCAGGATGAGAACGAGGTGCCTCGAGCACCTCCGCCTCATACTTTACGAGACTATTTATAACCGGCGGGGGTGAGCACCCCTTTCTGTATGGTTTTTTCATAAAATAAAAGAAACATATACATCAAGCCAGGAGTGATCCAACTCCTTCCAAAGTTCCTTAAGCTTGAATCTAAAAATCCATATTTACACTTAAAAGACTTTGATTGGATCATAGCCACTTTATACTTTCCTAATGTGTCTGAGGACACAATCCGGCTAAAACTCTTCCCTTTCTCCCTAAAATAAAAGGGTAAAATGTGGTTACATTTACTACATCCACGATCTATTGGCATATGGAATGACATGATAAGAGAGTTCATAAAGAAATTCATCTCATATCATAAAATGAGCACCATTAGAAAGTCGATCACGAACTTCGCACAAAGGGAAGATGAAACATTCTTCCAATGTTGGGAGCAGTTCAAGGATCTTGTCAATTCATGCCCACAACACGATTTTGAAACGTGGCATATAACAAATTTCTTCCATGAAGGACTAACATCTTCCATGCGTCAATTTGTCGAGACAATGTGTAATGGGGAATTCCTGAACAAAGATGTTGATGAAGTGTGGGATTACTTTGATGAACTTGCTGAAACTGCACAATCATGGGACATCTCCCTAAGAACGAGCATCATGTCTAATCCTACTCAATCAAAGGTGAGAGGTGGAATATATCCTTTAAAAGAGGAAGATGATATCAACGCTAAAGTGGCCAGTCTCACAAGGAAACTCGAGGTCATGGAACTTAGGAAGGATATGGATAAGGAAGTTGTCTGCAGTATTTGTGCTTGTAACATTCATACAACTGAAAATTGCCCAACAATACCTGCGTTTTAAGAAATATTGAATTAGCAATCAAATGCCGTAAACAACTACCAAAGGCTTTTCAAGGGACTCATGTCGAACACATACAACTCCAGCTAGAGAAATCATCCAAATTTCAGATGGAGGAGTGGACAATCTGTTACACCTCAAGGAATCCCTAATCAATTCTTAAATCAAGGGAAACCTCAAGAGGAATTGGTTCAAAATCCTAAGAGCTCATCCAGCAAAGTACTCTTCAAGCCTTACAAGAACTCACAGAGGCTATAAAAAAGATAGACTCACGCATTATAATTATGGAGAAAAGGATGCTTCCAGCCCAACCTATCCTCAATCCTAAACCGTAATATGTAGTTAGTGAACCAAGCTCTTCAAATCCAATGGAACAAACTAAGTCTATCACCACTCTTAGGAGTGGGAAGATAATTGACAAATCTATTCCAGTAAGGGCTGAGAAGCCTATAAGGACCTAGATGTAGATAAGACCGATATACCCAGCAATGCTTCACATGAGGTAGAACCGGAACTTCAAAGCAAACCGATTGCTCCATTTTCCTAACGGTTGATGGCACCAAAACCTTTCTCTAACTCTCAGGATATTCTAAAGGTGCTTAAGCAAGTGAAGGTCAACATTCCTTTACTGGATGCCGTAAAATAGATACCTTCATATGCCAAATTTCTGAAAGATTTATGTACGACCAAAAGATAACAAAACATTTAAAAGAAAATCTTCTTAACAGAAAAAGTGAGTGCCATCCTAAAGTAAGATGTGCCACAGAAGTACAAAGATCCTGGTAGCCCAACCATCGCCTATGTAATTGGGAATTACTGGATTGAGCATGCACTTCTTGACTTAGGAGCGACCGTAAATCTGATCCCATACTCGGTCTACAAACGAGTAGGTCTAGGTGAATTAAAACTTACCCCGACCACTTTACAACTAGCGGATCGCTCAATTCATGTGCGGAGAGGGATAATTGAGGATGTGTTGGTCCAGGTTGATAAATTCTACTATCCAGTATATTTTATCATCCTAGATACTTAACCCATCGTGGATATGAATACTCAAATTCCTGTCATCATTGGTCACCCATTCCTTGTTACATCAAATGCAATCATCAATTATAAGAATGAAGTCATGAGTTTGTCTTTTGGGAATATGACATTGGAGCTCAATATCTTTTTTAATATGAGCAAACAGGCAGAGGATGATGACGGTGCCCACGATGTTAACTTGATGAAGATAGAACTCTGATGACCTTATTCTCCAACCCTCTACAGACGTGCTTGGCCCACTCCCATGATTTAGATGATGATATGATTAGGGAGACGGGTTCCATACTTGATACTATGCCAGTACTTGAAGTTAACTGGTAGAGGCCATAATTTGAAGAATTACCCCAAACAGATATAGTGCATCTACCACCTAACCTATAACATCTTGAATTTTTGCTATTTTGGATTGTCAAAAATCCTTTCAATTTTTTTTTATAACTAGCCCACGTCATCACTTACTGACTCTTGACGCTCGAGGTGAGCCTATACGTAGGTGATACGAGTAAAGAATCGCACAAATTCAATTAACCAACCGTATGAAGCTAACTAATCTGCCTGATCACTTAAACTTCAAGTCTAGCCTCGTGAATTATTCATCAAGGGCCCAAATCTAACCAACCTATCACTGACTATTTAAGACAACCATAACTAAATTAAATATCTACCCAAAGCCAAGCCAGATATGGTCGGATCTTAACTAATGAACTAAGTAAACCCGGTCACTCATTTAGCCTAAGAACCAAGGATCTAGAGTAATCATGACCAAATAACAATTTTCACTAATTTCAAATAGGCCACACTATGAACTTATTTAATCTAGACCCTAACAATAGTGCCCAAGAAATATCCCTACCCAATTCATTCAAAAAAATACCTTGATTACTTGAGCGAGCTCCAGACCGTTGCCCACTAGTTCTGAAATTATAGAATAATGTTCGTCTCACTGGGCTTGACGTCCATTAAGGATTGTAGGCCCAAACGATGCCCTAAACTGCACAATTTGGACTGTGAAGGTAGAGCTTGAAAGGCGCGACTCTCCGGGACTCAAAACCTGAAACTTAAGTGAGTTGGCCTTGCCACTAAAATGGCAAAGTTACAACTTTTCAATCGTTAAATTGCAATCAAACTCGGGCCATGAGTCAGGGGTATTTCCCTGCTCATATCCATATAACTAGGGCCCTGATCGAACATCAGTGACCGTTAATAACAAATCAAGCCCCTGCGATCAATTGACTCATCCGTTTGCCACCAAACTTGGAATAACCTTTCATCTGGCCATGAGGCACCTGTTCCATGACACAAATGGGCCAAGGGGCCACTGGGACAGCCCCACGGACTAGAAATACACCCACTAGGGGTATATACATTAGAACTAGTCTCTCAGGGCCAATTGGACCAATTTTCAGGCTATATAAGCCCTTAAAGCTCTCTCCCACACTTCCATACGAATTTCCTACAAATGGGGAGAGAGAGGAGAGTTTAGAAAGGGAGTGGAGGCTGAGGAAGAAGCTCAAGGAGGCTAGAAATTGAGGAATTCCTTGCCCTACCTCAATCCCACATCGTAGCTTACAACTCCACCATCGCGGAGCACCCTGCTAGCAGACGGAAGGTATCCTTCCAACCCCCATTCAATTTTTAGTGCATTAGGCCCCTTGTATGCATCCTAACATACAAATCCTATTGGCATAAGGCTTCAATAGTCCAATTCGTAAGACCGACACCTTGGGAGCGGCTCCACAAGTCATCAAACTATTCTAGATGCGGACCATTATCCTTAGGTGGCCTTTTATCAAACCTAGGATAGAATTAATGATTTTCTGTGAGAATTTTGCTCTACATGTTGCCTTTCAAGGGAAATGATTTTTATGATTAAACTTGCTTTGGAGAGGATTAATTAGCTCTAAACCATCTAATGTTTGCCTTGTCTGAATTTCCTTTCCATCATGAGAAGTTTGAATGTAACCCAACCCCAAACCTAAGGAAATTTGGGAGAAATGTAGTGCATGCCTCTCATACAAATGAATTAAGGTAATTGACTGTATAATTGTCTGCATGCATGTCCAAATTTTTTGAAATTAAGAATAGTACGTGGTCCTCCTACAACATTACGTGACTTGGAACTCTTGCATGCTTCTTATTACTCACCTTCCTATGCACTCAATATGCCTTACCTCACATGAATTGCTATGTTAGTTATAACGCAGCCTACATGTTCGATAAGATGGCCAATAAAGTAGAATTTCCTGATTTGTTAATTATATCCATTCCTATAGATGCATAGTTGATTTATTAGTATTATTGATTGACTATGTCTATTTAGTTAATTGGGTTGGCCAACAAAATCAGAAAGATTTGCAAGGGAAGCCCTACTGGATCGGCTGCCTTAGGCTAATCCGACTGAAGACGGACAACCGACAATCGTTGGACTACACGAGATGCTTGCACCCAGTGTTATTTGTGTCGTACTTCACATGAGTCAGCCGAATTAGTCCACTAGCTAGCCAACCATGTAAGTTCACCATGTATGGTCACGCCTGCCTGAATCTAAAGCACCTCATACCTTTAAGAGGCTACTATTAACCATTAATGATACGATCCCAAGACTCATGAGCCGGACATGTTGAAATGGGACACCATGTCCGAGTTGTCGCCCTACACTGGGGTGACGAGCCTCCCCGTAGTGACCAATATGCAACCAAGTCTTAAGAGCTAGGCATGGTGGAATGGGACACTATGTTCATGCTATCGGCTTACGTTGGGGTGATAAGCCTCCCCGTAGTGACCAGCAAACACAGGAGGTGACAAGTTCTTATTCGAATGGCCCCCGTTAAATTACTCGGCTGATGATTCTGTGCCAAAGTACCGTTCGAACGACCCGAGCATGAATGAAATTGGGTGACGAGCCCTTTTCCTTATGGTGATTTGGTTATGTGGCAAGGCCGCACCTCAAAACCGAGTGATTATAATCGGTGGGTGGATAACGACCCATATCGAGTTGATCCTCAAACCTTTAAGTATCATGTCTTACCTTTGGAATAATTGATTTATAAAACAAACGGATGATACCTAAATTTGGATTAAGGATCGCAGGTCAGAGCCGCTACAGCCGCCCTGGGCCAAGTGATCTAGGTAAGGTCATTGAGTAAATGGAGGTATTTCAGCTTCCCCAATCATGCTGGATGAATGAACTTAATTAAATACTCAGTTAACATGAATATTCACGCATTGCATTAGTTAGGTCGGTGACTCGGTAGTCAAGGTCACATTGAGGGAGTGTTTATCATTTACGATCATAAGATGGAGTCGCTTGAGGGAGTATTGTATGGCGAGAGCATGCATCATATCATAATACCGTGCATATGCATTAACAAGAGTGTCTAGGAACTGTATGCTCACTTTGTCTTTCGTTAATTATCTATGGAATTGATAACATGTGTAACTTGTTGCTAATGGAACCCATTGAGTTGATCACTCACTATCACTTTGGGGCGGTGTTTTAAAACACCAACCGGACCTCATCTTGGATGTAGGTACTACAGAGTCTGACGCGATGGATGAGGTGGCTGTTACATAGTCTATTTTAATTTTAGGAATTGTTCAAGTCTAGGTAAATTGAATTATAGAACCCTGCTTCCACAATGCATAAGCGACACCCGGGATATCGGGAGTTAAGTATCTAGTCGGCCGCCGAAATTCGGGGTGTTACATAACCTCAAGGCACCGAAGCTTGACCTAAAATCTTTGTCCTTTGATTTGAAATATGTCTATTTAGGTCAAGATGAGACATACCCAGTGGTGATTTCTTCTCACCTTGAGTAAGAACATGAGAGTGTGCTTATTTCTAGTCTCATTGAGTACAAAGGAGCCCTTGGATGGTCGATTGCGGACCTCAAGTGAATTGACTATTTGATTTGTACTCACGGTATCTATTTAGAGGATAATGCGAAGACCTCCCAACAACCACAATGTAGATTAAATCCAAACATGAAGGAAGTGGTTAAGGCCAAGGTTCTTAAGTTATTGGATGTTGATATCATATACCCTATATCCGATAGCCAATGGGTGAATCCAACTTGTGCTAACTAGAGTTTCTACTGGTTGGAGAATGTGCATTGACTACAGAAAATTGAATACCGTCACAAGGACCACTTTCTTTTACCATTTATTGATCAAATCTTGGAAAGGCTAGCTCGTCATTCTTATTACTGTTTCCTTGATGGATATTCGAGCAACAACCAGATAGAGATAGCCCCTGAAGATCAGCAAAAGACCATATTCTCATGTCCCTTTGGCACATTTACTTACCGAATGATGCCATTTGGACTGTGTAATGCTCCCACCACCTTTCAACAATACATGATAAGTATTTTTTTTGATATGGTGGGGTAATATTTAGAGGTCTTTATGGATGACTTTTCTATCTTTAGTCCATCATTCAGCGATTATTTGGAGAATCTTAAATGTGTGTTGAAGCAATGTGAGGAAAGAATTTGGTACTAAATTGGAATAAGTGTCATTTTATGGTTCGTAAGGGGATTGTCCTTGGACATATAATCTTGTCCAAAGGAATTGAGGTAGATAAGGCTAAGATTGATCTTATCTCTAACAAACCTCCACCCAAGAATATATAAGATGTGTGATCCTTTTTAACACACGTCAGATTTTACAGGAGATTCATAAAGGACTTTAGTCACCTCTCTCGTCCTTTATGCAATTTACTTCAGAAGGATGTACCATTCGAGTGGACTGAGCAATGCCCAGAAGCTTTTCTAAGCTCAAGGGCATATTAACTATTGCACCTATTATGCAGCCACCTGACTGGAGCATTCTTTTTAAAATTATGTGTGATATGTCCAATTATGCTCTTGGGGCAGTGTTAGGATAAAGAAAAGAGAAGAAACCCTATGTTATACACTACGCAAGTAAAACTCTAAATCCTACCGAAGTGAATTACCTAACTATGGAGAAGGAACTCTTAGTTGTAGTATTTACTTTGGATAAATTTAGGTCCTACTTGATTAGATCTAAGATCATCATCTACACAGACCATGCAGCATTAAATTATCTTCTTTCTAAGAATGATGCTAAGCCCCACTTGATAAAATGGATCCTCCTACTTTAAGAATTTGATTTGAAAATAAAAGATAAGAAGTAGAAAACGTAGTGGCTAACCATCTTTCCCGCCTTGACTTCTCTGATTCCCTTAAGATGATGAATATAAATGACATGTTCCCTGATGAACAACTATTTAAAGTCTCTCATTCACCTTGGTTTGCGGATATTGCTAATTATCTTACCACAGGTTTCATGCCAACACATTGGACTGTGCAAGATAAGAAAATAAATTTAATTGAAGTGCACAAATTTTTCTGGGATGATCCGTATTTGTTTAAATATTGCGTAGACCAAATCTTAAGAAGATGTGTACTAGACAATGAACACCAAAGTGTCATCTCCTTCTGTCATTCTCAGACCTGTGGTGGTCACTTTTCTGGTAAAAAGACCATGGCTAAAATTTTGCAGTACGACTTTTACTCGCCCATTATGTTTAAGGACACTCATGAGTTTTGCAAAGCTTGTGAGCTGTCACACCTCAAACTCGGTAACCGGGCTCACAAAATTTTTGATTGCCGAATCCAGTGTCGACAGCCTCCGTAATATCCCATTCTCAGCTCCTAGCGTTCATACGCCAGGTTCCAATCCTGGGATCCTATAAGGAGGATTTTCCAACATACATTTATCTCGTAAGAAGCATAACCACAAGTTTACCCAAATCACAAAAGTAATATCATTATCACATATCCACTAATATAAACATTTGAATACAATGCTGAAAGGAAAATACATATGTCAAAATCAAAGCTCCAGAAGTCCGTTGCATGCTCAAAGCTCAACGTTGCTGCAACCTAACACCACCTACACGCATCTATCTGCATAAGATTATAGAAAGCATAGTGGGCGGTGAAAGTGTGTGCACAAAGTAAGTTTAAGTAAGCAATATCAGAGTAATCAGAATAAGCGAAAATACTGACAAGCCCATAATCATACAATATCAGAATAATGTAAAAATATGCTGATAGGCCCATAAATACCATTAGCCTTATCCAGGCTATGCGATGCAAAAATATAATAAACCAATATCATATACTAAGGAAGCAATATAGATCAGCTATACAATGCGAAGATAGTAAGCCAAATACTGTGTGCTGAAGATGTAATGCAATATGCAAAGCGAATGAAATGTCTAAGTTGGAGTGTGAAGTCGGGATGATAGTACATAGTATCGTAGGCTACGGGGTTCACCATAAAGGACTTCTATCCAAACTAGTCCCATACCTAAATTTGGATAGTCAAACTCAACGTGGTAAACTCCTGACCTCAAGTTAGTCGCGTGCCCCAACCAAAATCCTTGCCATTGCGAAGGTACACGTAACAAATAGTTGCGCACCACCAGCCCGATTGAATAGTGAATGAATGAATGAATGAGTATGTAACTCCTACTTAATAAGTCCACATATCAGTATGGTTCATCTCTATCCGAGCACACAACTGGGTAAGTGGAAGAGACCTCACTATCCGCCTTCCAATATCGGGCCTGGCTCGTCGATAACGGACCCATTCCTCAAGTTGGTCAAACTCAACCTAGATATTGCCCCCTCACTCAGGTGGGTAAGGTCACACCCCCTTCCAACTGATCATGACACAATGGGAGATGCGGCCTACTGGTATATGGCACTCGGGCGCTTATGTATCCACACGGTCTCGACGTTGAGGCGTCTCCTGGCCATGGAGGTTTAGGGACCCATGAACATCCAAAGTGGCTAAATGCTCGAACCAAATATTTTCGTTGTCCCATCTAGCTATCCACGACATGCTTGTGGAGGCGACAGCCCTAATGTCGCTAGGGTGTACAGTAATTATAATACATAATGCAAGATGTATGAGTCATATAATCCAGTCATACATCAATCTTGCACATGTCGTGCGCTCATATGAGATAACTTCCGCCTATCAGGGAGTCTCATATCAACCTGCCCAATGACATATGCAATGGTCAATCACATCTCATAACAAACATGTAGATGATGCGTATGAGAATGTATCATGGTACTATGCTGTCACATACTCATAATTAGTATCGGATGATATACTCGTAATCGGTATCGATAACCAGCACCAATAATCGACCTTGATAATGTGGACATTTAACTAACATTACCCCCAAGAAATGGCCCACATAGAGCCTAACATATAGTGGACCCATGATCTTACACAAGGGCCAAATATACAACACAATGAGCCTCACTCAAGAGCTTAACACATTAAGATGGGCCTTTCACATGTGAATCTGTTTATAAAATTTTTACACCCATGTGAATCTGTTTGGATTCTGTTGTAATTAGTTTTCTGTTTACAGAAGGGAATCTCACATGGGTATTTGTGTTTTTGAAGTTTCTTTGATTTTTTTTTTGGTGAAAATCAATTTGATTTTAGTAGATGTGTAGTTGTTTTCTTTTCTTTCTTTCTTTTTTTTTTTTTGGAAAATCAGTGAAATTTGGGATGTTTTGAAGCAATTTTATGCATATTTTTTGATTTCGATGTTCATCAGAGTTGGATTAGTTTAAAAAAGGAGTATTATGTGGTTTTTTTTCTATTATATGTAATAGAATCTCATTTGAGTGCTTTTGCACTTATCAGTTCTTCAAGTCTGTGTAATCATTTGATGTGAATCCATTTAGATTCTACCGTAATAATTTTTCTATTGTCAAGAAGAAAATCTCATATGGGTATCTCTCCTTTTGAGCTTTCTTTGATTTGGTAAAAAATCAATGTGACTTTAGGATGATGTGTGGGCTGTTTTCAATTGTTTTGGGATGAAAAACCAATGAAATTTGGGATGTTCTTAAGCAGTTCAATGCATATTAGTTGAAAAATGAAGTGTTATGCAGATTTATTATAATTTTTTGTGGTTTAGACGATGGAATCTCATGTGGGTGCTTTTGCATTGATCAATTCTTAAAATTTGTGGGATTACTTGATGTGAATCAATGGGAGTTTTTGATGATTAGTAGTTGCTTTTGGGTGGTCTTGTACTGAAACCAATGGAATTTAGGGCACTTTCAAGTTATTTGATGCTTGTTGATTGATTTTAGTGTTATTTGGACTTGGCATGATTAATGGAGTGTTGTACACATCATTTATGTTACATGTAAGGGAATCTCATGTGGGTACTTTTGCATTTGGCAGTTTTTGAAGTTTATGTGATCATGTTATATTAATTGATGGGAATTTAGGATGATGGGTACTTGTTTCTTCTTCTTTTTTTTTTGGGACCAAAATCAAGGGAATTTGGGATGTTCTCAAGCAATTTGATGCATATGTATTGACCCAGATGTTCTTCATACTTGGATTATCTGAAAAATGAAGTGGTCATGTAGATACTTTTCTGTTTATTAGTTTTTGAAGTTTATGTTTATTTGATGAAAATCAATGGGAGTTTAGGATGCCGGGTACTTAGAAAGTTTAATCCTATTCAATAGATTTGAGGGTGTGGAAAAAAAATGGCTGTTTGTCTGAGCTAATAACATTTGAATTTTCTAGCATTCCTGTTTTCGAGTGCTTGGAGTGGACATTCCAAGCACTTTACTTAAAATTACAAAATACATGGATAGTGTCAGCTGTAATGAATAGTGTCAGCTTTTTCTTCTATTTTCTTTTGAGCGTGGATGGTTGGAATACATGTAGAATCTTTAAATCTACACATGCATGCCTTAGTTCAATTTTTCATTTTTTGTAACTTTCTATTTTCCAATAATTTTTGGAATGAATGGTGTCAATTCATAAAATTCAGCAAAATTAGTTTTTTTTTTCTTCTTCTTCTTTTGAGTGTGGATGGTTGGAATACATGTAGAATCATTAAATGTACAAATGCATGCCTTAGATCAGATTTTTGCATCTCATTTTCTATTGTTTTTATATTTTATTTTCAGCTAATTTTTCAAATGAATGGTGTTAGTTCATAAAATTTGGCAAAAAAAAAAATAAGATTTTTCTTTTCTTTTCTTTTATTTTGAGCCAAAAATGACAGAGATTGGACTGCTCTAGTCCACGTTCTGATTGAGAACTTGATTTCCATGCAAGAAAAGGTCAATGACAACTACTGTATTTTCTGGCGATGGCTTTGTTCTAGCTATATTGCTACAGAAGATATTGTCACTTTATGGGACCTAGACACAAATGTTCTCGTAGCTGTAATTGGAGAGACTCTTATAGTGATGGTCTGAATATCGTTATCTAATTGTGTTGTGTGTGCAAAGAAGACACTTGCTAGCTGTAATTGGAGAGACCTTGCAACTTTGCATGTCTTACACTTGTGTATGTTTATTCTTTCTCTTTCACCTCTGTATGTTGGTTCTTTCTTTCTTATTCTGGATCATTGCAGAAAAATTACTGATGGTTATCATACACATTAATTTGATGTGAAAGCTTACTAGAAGAGATGTCGCCTTGGTGCAAAGAAAGAGTGCCATGGAAAAAGGTTCATTTTTTAAAGTATTTTTTCATGCAGAATTCTCTATTTCATTGATGATTTCATTAAATTAAAGTTGCATTTCTTTGGAAATTGGTTTGGGATCTATTTGATAGTATTTTGATATTTGATGAGTTGAATTCTTGAAGAAGCGATGACCAAGAAAAGGAGGCGGTTGATTGATTGAATTCTCGAATTTGGCTCTCCAATGCTAGAAAACAGTAACTTTCATTTTGGGTTTTTAAATTCCTAGGGCCTCAACTGCAAAAATAAAAGAGTTAATTCAACAGTGACATTTTGCTTAATCTCATCTCAAGGGCTCATCTCTTTTTCTCAACATTTTTCAGGTAACTTAGTGCCTTTTTCTAGAACTATATCATTAATCTCTTAGTTCCATTCCATTATTGATATATGTCTAGGCCCAAATTGAGATTATAATAGTTTCTTGTTCAACTTCAAATGCATGGACTCACAACTAGCTGTCATTTTGAAATTATGAACTAAAAATGGCGCCACTCATGTGTTGGTCATTTCTTCCATATTGAGTTAGATTATTGCAGTTCATTTGAAATGAGCATCCCAATATGACCTTTGAACTTGATTTAAAATATGTTTTTCATGGCACAAATGCTTACATATGATTATCGTTCAAAAAGAATTTTTCTTCCGTTAGGAAATGCTATTATGTTCCCTATTTCATAGAAGTTATATGAAGTATATCCTGCACATGGCAAGTATATATGGTGATTGGGACTGTTTGCTGGTTGTCACTACATTGGTGAGCAATGAGCCAAAATGACAGAGATTGGACTGCTCTAATCACCCATTTATGGCAAGTTTCGCCTGTTGAATGTGGAAGGATGTTTGTATTTTGACTTAACTGTACCTTTTTAGCAAACGTCTCAACAAAATGACTTCATCTAATAAAGATAATATAGGGTGAAAGCTATAGTAGTCTATTCATAATACTGGTTACAACACCATAGCCAATGAATTTTAAATCTTGGTAGAATTTTAAATTATAAAGACTTTGTTGGTGACAACAGGTAAAGAAAGATTCATATTTACTTGTTATTTTTGTTTTCTTTACCCTTCTTAAGAATTACTGTGATACCCTTTTTTTTTCCTTCTAGAACTGCCTAATCCACAAAACAACTAGTTGTTTTCCAAGTCCAACATCCATATGAATTTTCTTTAGCATTTCCTGGATTAATATGGCTCCAAAACTATTCCTTATATTGTTATTTGGACTCCTGACTGAGCACTGGATGTTTAATTCATGCAGTGTCTTGTCGAGTACAATGCGGCATTAACGTCAATCTGCTTCATGACTATCCTTTGTTTGAGTATCTAAGTAATCCTATGCAAGTAAAGGTGGGAAAAGTAAGTAGCCCGACAGCAAACGTATCTCAGATTTTGGAGAAGGTTACTGAAAGCGGGAAGGTTAGCTTATCTAGAAACTGAATGGCCTGAACCCAAAGCAAATAAAAAGAAAAATAAAAAGAGAGAGAAAAGAACAAGAAGGAAAGAAAAAAAAAAAAGCCTCACGTCCAGCCTTCAAAACACTTCTCCCTGACGTCCAGCCAAGCTCTTCTCCCCACGGCCCCTTTTTCTTTCCTTCTCTCCCTCACTCTCTCTTCTTTTTATAGCCTCCGTGAGGCGGTTGGCTGGGAGAGTGCATAACAAGCCAGAACAGGCGTGCGAAGCTGAGAGTCGGTGGAGTTACGCACTCCTTTCGCAATGAAAAAGCACAATAAGCTACGCTGATGCTTGGTGGGGCCCACTTTCTTCGGCGTTTTAGAAATCCGCTCCGTTCACTGGATTATACTCGAAAAACTATGTAGAATTGACTGGTTTTGGGTCAGATTCGGTGTTGCCCACGGAACGTTTCATTGCACCGTCCATCTTCCGTTTGGATAAGAAGTTCACACGATCGCTTGTATAGGACCAGAAAGGAATCATATCCAGGGTCTTGGCCATCCTCCAGAGCAAATGGACGGGTCAGATCATCTAATGGAATGATGGGTGGGGCCCACTGTCAAAACCCAAGTGGAACACGTACGTCACTAGACGTGAGAAACTGCTAAATTTGGATGTTTTGCGCAAAAAATAGGTGGGGTCCACTGTGATGCCTGTCCTAGAAATCTACTCCCTCCATCAGTTCCTGTACATAGTGTTAGCCCATGGCCTCTAGTTTAAAGTAGATCTGACTTCAGGGTGGGCCACACGCTTAACCGATGTATGGACAACATTAACCCTTAAAAATACAATTTGCTTCACGTAAGCCATGCATGGCACATCTATTTATAGATTTGCCCTTCTCTTTTGTTATATCTTCTGCCGTCAGTATCTCCTGATTGCACCATGCAAATGACATAAAATTTCACTAGGATTTGTTATTTTTCGTGCTCTTTTTAATGCCTAAGTTTGAGCCTTAATCGCTTCTGGATTGCCAAGATGCTCTTTAATGGCTAACACCCTATAATCTCTCTGTTGGGCCACTTCCACGAGGATCTAATGGCTGAAATTTGACGTGTACGGTTAATTTATGGTCCTCAGGCCATGTATGAAGTTTCGAGCCGAGTGGATGGTGGAAACCCTGTGATCTTGCATTATGACTAACTTTCAGGCCACTTGAGCTTCAGTTTCTCAATTTTCTCGGATCTCTGGCGTATATATCCATCGATCTCGGTCCCCTGGAGTCCATTCCTTGCTCTGGTGACTTTGGAGCGTTAAATGCATGCTTTTAATACTCTTTTTCAGTCAAAGCTCCTTATTACAGCCTGCAACAAAAATACGATTAAATTGTAATATTAGGCATTATCGTGTATGTAAAATCAGGCAGTAATCGGGGTCTAATATGCAATATTTGACCCTCAACACAACCCCCAACCAGCATTTTGCTAGTCCCGAGCAAAGTATGCGAAAAGTAAGTTGAGAATTACAGAACAATTTCTATAAACTCGAGTGATTTTTTTGTAGAATAATCCAGATATGAGAATTCCCAGATTCATGAATGTTGGATATTATTTTCTCCTAGACTCAAACGTACGGTAAACTTCATAATCAAGTTCAAAGTATTATTCCATTAATTAGAAAAATTCTAATCATTGAGATCTATGAGCGTACAGTGTAATCTCAGCTTATCATCATTAAAATTCACTTCTCTATTTTAGGATATCATTAGTAACCAATAAGAAGATTCATGATAACCAAAACTTGCCTCACAGATCATCTTTTCATTCCTTCAGCTTTTGATTTTTCTATTAAAAGGAACGCCAAGAAGGGGAATCAAATCCTCACCTACAGGGAGCAAACCTATGATGAAAACTGTACACCCAAAATTTTCACATATCATTCATAGGGAATTAAATCTACACTTATAGGGAGCAAACCTATGGTGTCGACCATTCGCCCAATCCTTTCAATTTCTCAGGTTGGTTCCCTTCAAGTTTAGTGAGTACCAAGTAAATCCTTCAATATCAAACTGAAACCTTAATGTGAAAGCGAGATGTGACATGTGTGATCATAACTCAATCAATGTTTACAACTTCTAATCAGAGATTAACACTTCAAACTTAACTGTGAAATCTAATATAATAAATAACTGAATCTAAGAGTCATAAATTACCAACATCACTCATCTTGTAATTCTAAATCCAAGATGGTTGTCAAAATCACTTCGGATAAAAATGTCAGAAAAATTTTGAAAAATTTCACAATTTTTGTTCAAGACCAAGAAAATGCTGATTAGGAAACCTAATCTCCCACCCCCAACCTAAAATATACATTGTCCTCAATGTAAAAGAAATAAGCATACAATGCACATGGGACAACAAAAATATAAGAGGAGTGATGGAAAGATAGTACCTAGACGAAAGAATCAAAAGGCTTTCCAAAGATATCTACGTAAGATCGGGTCAGCACAAGAGAGAAACCAACAGAAGTAAAATAAAAATAACAAAAATGAAATCCTACCTACACCACTTTCGCAGGTACTCTCGATTGCATTTAGCGTATGCAACAAGCCTTTAAACCCCTAGGTTGCCCCTAGTGGACGAGTTATAGTCTTGTGAGGGTTTGCAGCAATGTTACCCACAAACATTGAACTAACTAACTAGGAAAACGAAACAGAAAGAAAAGCTGAGTTGGCTCCTAAGAGCGCTAAGTTTATCAACTATCCTAAAGCAGTATAAAACAAACTACCCTAGTTCTATGAAAGAAGGAAAAAACTACTCGATCATACCGCAAGGTTCCTCTTCCGGCCAATATCTTAATAAGTTTCTTAGTAAGTTCCTCAACAGGATCATTCAAAAGCCCTTTTTGCAATAGGCTTGGACGCTCTAGAGCATGACTTTCCAGAGAAACTTATGTACCTCATAAAATTTTTTCCATTGAATTGTTTGAGGTATCCAGAGTATATACGATTCACCTGTGACAGAAGAAGTTTCAACGTTAGTATCCCATGGTGAATCAAAGACTACAAGTAAATAAAGTTTAGAAAACTTCTTAAAAAGTGATGTAGTCTCAACACATTCCGAAGTTCCAAACTTCGGCTCAATTTTCAACTCCTCTTCCTTTACTGGTAGACGTTTAAGATCAGGGGAAGAAGGGGCTTCAGAATAAGGGTTCTCTCGGTCAGTGATAACTACCGAGATGTCGTCTTGCAAGGCATTCACTTTATCTTTTGACATGGGATCGTTTGAATCTGCAAGGTGTGCCAAGCAATCATCCAAAGAGTTGGGAAGTTCAGCCGAGTGTGACTTATTTTTCACATTGTAGCTCGCGATGATCTGCCTAAGGAAACCATCATCCTTGAAAGTAGCCAGATGTACGTTTTCTTCCTCCAGTCCTACACAGAAAGATTGAAAATTAATAGGGTAAGCATCAATGTGATCACTTTGTTCATTGAGACTACTCAATCGAGGCGTTGAATTGTTAAATGTGTACAGCTCAGATGGTGGCCTCAATTGAGTGGTTTCAAATTCCAGGGTCGTAGCGAGCAACTTGTCCTTCTCTTGAATCACATCATCATCCGATTCAGAGGCGTGGTCCAAACATGGTTCACAAGAGTTAGAAGGGTCGGTTGTAAGGAGCTCATCCTCCACTTTTAAATCAGACATGTCAAGTAAGGGGAGTGACTCATTATGACCGACCACTTTGTGGATATCTTGATCATTAACCTGGACTAAACTTGAGATAGATTCCAGGGGAACTGTGGCTGCACATTCAGGATTGCCGTCCTAATATTCATCATATTCTAGTTCAGTGCAGTGCACATTTGGGATGGGATCGCCTTCCTCACATTCTATTCCTAAATTCGGTTGAGGTTCAAATAAACTAACTTTTACCTCATCATTGAAATCCTGTGTGTCATGTAAGGAAGGTGTGTCATCATCACTATATTTAAAAGACATCCATGTATCTTCACCATTCCTTTGAACAATCATCGAGATCTTCTCATCAGGAGATTGAACCGCATGCTCATTAATGGAATCCAACTCCTCATTCCAAATTCCAGATTCCTTCAAAAGTGAGTGAGGATCACTTTCCTCACATTGTATTTTTGGATTGGGTTGTGGTTGGGACGAGAAAGCTTCCTCTATCCTTTCGAGGCGCGAAGTGAGTGTTTTCATTACTTTTCTAATTTTCGCAAGACAGGCCATGTCATGTTGAAGTGAATCCTCTTGGGTCGTTTCTGGTTGGATTTCAAAGGTATGGGATCCAAGAGAATTATTATAACATGTTGATGGTTCATTTACCCAATTTTGATGTTCCCACCAGTTATAGTCATACTGATCATAGGTGGGAGAATCCGCTGGTTGGTAATACTTATTATCACTCATGATATAATCACGCATTGTTTTCTCTTCATCAGATGAGTGATAATAATTCTCACAACCATAATTATGATAACCCCAACACTCACGTACTGTTTTGTTAATCCGTGGGGTGTAATTATTCTCCTGCATATAATCACGTAAGGACTTCTTAGCCGGTGGATCTTTATATTCTGATCGGTTCTCACTGATAGTTTTAGAAAAGTTTTGAGACATAAGTTGATTTATATCTTCATCATCCCAAAATAGGTTATTCTTCTCAGCATACTGACGTTCCCACTCGTGCATATACATGATAAAACCCTTAATCTGAATTTAATCCTAAGAAAAACAGAAGAAAAGATCCTACAGTAATATGTAAAGTAAGAGGAGGAGAAGTTAAAAGGAAAGTACCAAATGAGAAGTTCCTATGTTAATATCCTGTAAAAGAAAACAAAAGAGATTAGTTTCTAAAAAGGAAAGTTCCTTAAACCTAGAAGCTGAGTTAGTTTCTAAAATTAGAAAGAATTTCTAAAAAAAGAAATAACTAACCTAGTTTCTAAAAACAAGAGATGAAAGTTTCTAAAAATAAACTAGTTCCTAAAAATAGAAAAATACTAGAAAATAGAAAATTTCCAAAACTCAAACCCTAATTCTAAAAATAGAAAAAGTAGAGGAATTAGAAAGGGATTACCAGTTTAGAAGTTATTTCAGGATCCTACAAAACAGGAAAACAGGTTAGCTTCTAAAAATAAAATAAAATAAAAACCTTTAACCTAAAGTTAGTAAAATCCTAATCCTAACCTAATTCTAAAACTAATTAATTTCAGAAAACGTAGCAACGGCGCCAAAAACTTGTTCACTCCCCAAGTATAGGGTTGTGATGTAGTAATAAACTCGGTAAGACCGAGGTCGAATCCACAGGGACTGATACCTGTACGTTATCTGAAACCAAGTAGAACTAGAACTAAACTCAGATATAATCTAACCAAATAGAATTTTAAGGAATAATTATGGAATAATTATTTAAAACTTTAGGAATTCAGAGGAAGGAAACTAGGGATTCAGAGGATCCACTTGTAGAGATCAGGGAGAAATTATGCCTGCTTCAGAAATCATGGAATTTAACTAGACTTCCTTTGATATAGTTTTCAAGAGGTGAAAGGTATATGAATTAGAATGGATTCCATCACCAAGCCATGCCCAGGAGACAAAGTAAACGACAGAATTAAACTAATTACCAACCAACCAACAATGTATGAGGATCAGGAAGGGTACTGTCATCCTACCATGCCCATGGGACAATGATGAACAACAGGGGTTCCTGACTTCATAAACATAAAAAGGGAAAAGAAATACTCAAAGCCATTGCAAACCCATTGTAATTTCAGTCACAACAGACCATAAAAGACTAAGAAAAATATTCCTTTAATAATCAACTAAAATCAAATTCAGTTTATGAATTTTAAATTAAAGGCACAAAATATAATTTCCCATCTCGCTACAAGCTTCACCTCTTAGCCCTAGCTAAGAGGTTTAGCCACACATGAATGGCCTGAACCCAAAGCAAATAAAAAGAAAAATAAAAAGAGAGAGAAAAGAACAAGAAGGAAAGAAAAAAAAAAAACAGCCTCACGTCCGGCCTTCAAAACACTTCTCCCTGACGTCCAGCCAAGCTCTTCTCCCCACGGCCCCTTCTTTTTTCTCTCCCTCACTCTCTCTTCTTTTTATAGCCTCCGTGAGGTGGTCGGCTGGGAGAGTGCATAACAAGCCACAACAGGCGTGCGGCGCTGAGAGTCGGTGGAGTTACGCACTCCTTTGGCAATGAAAAAGCACAATAAGCTACACTGATGCTTGGTGGGGCCCACTTTCTTCGGTGTTTTAGAAATCCGCTCCGTTCACTAGATTATACTCGAAAAACTATGTAGAATTGACTGGTTTTGGGTCAGATTCGGTGTTGCCCACGGAACGTTTCATTGCACCGTCCGTCTTCCGTTTGGATAAGAAGTTCACACGATCGCTTGTATAGGACTAGAAAGGAATCATATCCAGGGTCTTGGCCATCCTCCAGAGCGAATGGACGGGTCAGATCATCTAATGGAATGATGGGTGGGGCCCACTGTCAAAACCCAAGTGGAACACGTACGTCACTAGACGTGAGAAACTGCTAAATTTGGATGTTTTGTGCAAAAAATAGGTGGGGTCCACTGTGATGCCTGTCCTAGAAATCTACTCCCTCCATCAGCTCTTGTATATAGTGTTAGCCCATGGCCTCTAGTTTAAAGTAGATCTGACTTCAGGGTGGGCCACACGCTTAACCGATGTATGGACAACATTAACCCTTAAAAATACAATTTGCTTCACGTAAGCCATGCATGGCACATCTATTTATAGATTTGCCCTTCTCTTTTGTTATATCTTCTGCCATCAGTATCTCCTGATTGCACCATGCAAATGACATAAAATTTCACTCTAATGCCTAAGTTTGAGCCTTAATCGCTTCTGGATTGCCAAGATGCTCTTTAACGGCTTTTTTTACCCTCTGATCTCTCTGTTGGGCCACTTCCACGAGGATCTAATGGCTGAAATTTGACGTATACGGTTAATTTATGGTCCTCAGGCCATGTATGAAGTTTCGAGCCGAGTGGATGGTGGAAACCATGTGATCTTGCATTCTGACTAACTTTCAGGCCACTTGAGCTTCAGTTTCTCAATTTTCTCGGATCTCTGGCGTGTATATCCATTGATCTCGGTCCCCTGGAGTCCATTCCTTGCTCTGGTGACTTCGGAGCGTTAAATCCATACTTTTAATACTCTTTTTCAAATCAAAGCTCCTTATTACAGCCTGCAACAAAAACACGATTAAATTATAATATTAGGCATTATCGTGTACGTAAAATCAGGCAGTAATCGGGGTCTGATATGCAATATTTGACCCTCAACAGAAACTTATGTGAAGAGTAACGTAAGCTTGAAATTTTATTTTCTGAATTAGTGCTTGAATATTGATAATCATATTTGAAAGTTAGATAATTAGTTACTCGTTTGAGGATGATGAATGTTTCAATTTCTTGGATGGATGATGAATGCATTTGTGAATGTAAATGAAAATAAAGAACTTATAATATATATATATATGTGTGTGTGTGTGTGTGTGTGTGTGTGTGTGTATGTGTGTGTGTGTGTGTGTGTTATCAATGGAGGACACCTTGTTTAGGGGGACATGAAATCCTTGTAGCTTATGGTATGGTGCCCCAATATTGGTTGTATGTTACTAGTATGTAGTAGATCATACTAGGTTCAATAGTATTTAATACTAGAGAATACCTAAACCCTATAACCTAAACCTAAACCTATAACCCAAACCTAAACCTATAACCTTAAACTAAACCTAAAACCTAAACCTAAACCTATAACCTAAATGTATTCTCAAATCCCTAAACCTATAACCTTAAACTAAACCTAAAACCTAAACCTAAACCTATAACCTAATACTTTTAACCTAAAACCTAAACCTAAACCTACACTTATAACCTATAACCTAAACCTATAGCCTAAATCTAAACCTAAAACCCAAATGTAAACCTGATCTCGAACCCGAACTCAATTTCCTAAACCTAAACCTTAACGTATTCTCAAATCCCTAAACCTACATCTAATCCTAATCTCAACTCCCTAACCTAAACCTAAACATAAACTTGAAAACCTAAACCTAAACCTGATCCCGAACCCCATTTCCTAAACCTATTCTCAAATCCCAAAACCTATAACCTAAACCTAAACCTAAACCTATAACCTTAACCTAAACCTAAAACTTAACCTATAACCTAAACCTTAACCTATAAGATTAACTTATAACCTAAACTTATAACCTAAACTCAATTTCCTAAACCTTAACCTATAACTTAACCTAAACCTAAACCTATAACCCGAACCCGATTTCCTAAACTTAAACCTTAACATATTCTCAAATCCCTAAACCTAAACCTACACCTAATCCTAATCTCAACTCCCTAACCTAAACCTAAACCTAAACTTGAAAACCCAAACCCAAACCTGATCCCGAACCCGAACCCGATTTACTAAACCTAAACTTATAACCTTAACCTAAACCTATTCTCAAATCCCAAAACCTATAACCTAAACCTAAACCTAAACCTAAACCTTAACCAATAACCTAAACCTTAACCTACAACCTTAACTTATAACCTAAACCTATAATCTAAACTCAATTCCCTAAACCTTAACCTATAATCTAACCTAAACCTTAACGTATAACCTACACTTATAACCTAAACCTAAACCTATAACCTTAACCTAAACATAAACCTATTCTTATAACCTAAACCTATACTTATAACCTAAACCTATTCTCAAATCCCAAAACCTATAACCTAAACCTAAACCTAAACCTAAACTTATAACCTATAACCTAAACCTAAAACCTAAACCTAAACCTATAACCTAAACCTATAGCCTAAACCTAAACCTAAAACCCAAACGTAAACCTGATCTCCAACCCGAACCCGATTTCCTAAACCTAAACCTTAACGTATTCTCAAATCCCTTGTAATGACCTGAAAAATTTTGTGCCAAGACCTGAGTATTAACTCTATTATTTCCTTAGTAGCTTTTTGGGGTAATTAGCGCTATACTCGATTGCTTGTGAAATTTGCATCAATCACTTTAAATTTGATCTGCATGACTCAAAATTTGTAGAATATTTAGCGTTATGTTACTCTGAAATCTGGGATTCATCGCTAAATCCAGTTGCTCTTGGGAATTTTTGGAAGTTCTGGATCGGACCTGGACCGCGCGTCGTAAGTCCGATAGCGATGATCTTAGGCTGTGTTGGTCACCATGTTGGACTTGTTCATCACCTCAAAAATCAAGTTCAGATGATGTTCTGGGTCGATTTGTTTGAGTCTGGAGTGAAGAGTGTGAGAACGGTTGGAAATTTAATAAGATTTTATAAAATCTAAGTCGTGTCGCTTGCGCGATGATTTTAAGTTATCTGACCGTTGGATTCTGACCCAATTTTACCCTCTGATCAGGGAAGGTGGTCCAGGCATGTTCTTGTGCTTGTGGACCTGATCGAGTTTCGGTGACCGTTGAATTGAGTGTGGTCCGCCACGGCTGATCTAAAGATCCGGTCGGTACGAAAACTCAGCTTAACCTAAATCCATGGTCAGTGAGCTTAAGTCCGACCTTTCGTGGTATTAGAATTGTCGGTAGTGGTTTAGCCACGTGGAGTGTTTGAGCACTATAAGTCGTTCAACTCAACGTGCGCTCCTGCTAGTCGAGTTCGTCAAGTAACCCGATTGTTTGATGTATGTTCACCATGTATGGACGCTATTGTTTGAATCTAGGGTACCAGACTTACCAATGAAATCCTATTAACCGTTGTACCTTGATCTGCTAAAACTCATGAGCCAGATATGGTGGTATGGGACACCGTGGTCGAGCTATTGGCCTACACTGGGGTGACGAGCCTCCCCATAGTGACCAGTGAGCAACCAAACTCGTGAGCCGATTATGGTGGTATGAGACACTATATTCGTGCTGTCGGCCTACATTAATTGGTGACGAGCCCTTTGTAGTGACCTCGAGCATACCTGGATACTGCCTTGAGGTGACGAGCCTTATTGTGGTAATGAAGGTATGATAGGCGTGCATTGATTGGTGACGAGCCCTTTGTTACGACCTGAAACCATATGATCGTATGAGATATCTAGGACTGACGATCCTAGTATGGATCACTGTTTGGATGGTGATATGAGGAAGGTACCTTAGCTTCCCAATCCTGTTGTATGAAAATGACTAATAACAACTTGGTAATCATGTTCATGCACCGCATTTGCATGTGCTTTGTAGATGTGGCGCACTTTGAGGCGATGTCATGCGTAACATAAGATGAAGACGCTGAGGGTGTACGCGCGAGGGCACGCATCATTCTGCATACATCCTTGCATTAACAAGAGTACTTAGGACATGTTTAATTGTTCTGCTTTATCATTACTGCTTGATTGAACTGATAACATGTTAACCTTTGCTTTATTGTTCCACTAAGTTGATCACTCACTCCCACGTTCTGGGGCGGTATTAAACACCCACCAGACTCTGTCTTAGCTGCAGATGTTGATGAGACCTCTGAGGCAGAGTGGGAGATCGAGGATGATGAGGCTGCTTTCTCTTTCATGCAGTTTTCAGACGGGTTCTAGTGAGCCTTATTTTGATGCGAGGGATGCTGGGATTTCTTTTGAAAATTAAATGATGTAATTTGATACTTGTAATTTTGATAGCAACACTTACATTATGACCTGGTATGTGTATGTATTTCAGGGATTTGCACATGTACACACATATATTTCTTTAAGTCTTCCACTTGCTTTCTTCACTTATTTCTAAATTATATCTGCACTTTGGCTTAATATATTCCATGTTTTATGCACTAATACAGACAACATACATCCATCATTAAATATGTTGCATAAGTGATGTTTTGAAACTCGGAAGCTAAGTTATGCTCGATCCCCGAATTTCAGGGCGTTACATCCCTAAACCTAAACCTACACCTAATCCTAATCTCAACTCCCTAACTTAAACCTAAACCTAAACTTGAAAACCCAAACCTAAACCCGATCTCGAACACAAACCCGATTTCCTAAACCTAAACTTATAACCTTAACCTTAACCTATTCTCAAATCCCAAAACCTATAACCTAAACATAAACCTAAACCTTAACATATAACTTAAACCTTAACCTTTAACCTTAACTTATAACCTAAACCTATGACCTAAACTCAATTCCCTAAACCTTAACTTATAACCTAACCTAAACCTAAACCTATAACCTACACTTGTAACCTAAACCTAAACCTAAACCGATAATTTTAACCTAAACATAAAACCTAAACCTAAACCTATACTTATAACCTAAACCTATTCTCAAATCCCAAAACCTATAACCTAAACTTAAACCTTAACCTAAACTTAAACCTATAACCTAAACCTATAACCTTAACCTAAACTTATAACCTAAACCTATTCTCAAATCCCAAAACCTATAACCTAAACTTAAACTTAAACCTAAACCTATAACCTAAACCTATAACCTATAACCTATAACCTAAACCTACAACCTAAACCTAAACCTACACTTATAACCTATAACCTAAACCTATAACCTAAACCTTAACCTATAACCTAAACCTATACTTATAACCTTAACCTAAACCTATTCTCAATTCCCAAAACCTATACTTATAACCTAAACCTAAACCTTAACATATAACCTAAACTTATACTTATAACCTTAACCTAAACTTATAACCTTAACCTAAACCTATACTTATAGCCTTAACCTAAACCTATTCTCAAATCCCAAAACTTGTAACCTAAACTTAATTCCCTAAACCTTAACCTAAACCTATAACCTATAACCTAAACTCAATTCCCTAAACCTTAACCTATAACCTATAACCTATAACTTATAACCTAAACTCAATTCCCTAAACCTGACCTAAACTTAAACCTATAACCTACACTTGTAACCTAGCTATAATCTAAACCTAAAACCTAAACCTAAAACCCAAACGTAAACCCGATCCCGATTTCCTAAACCTAAACTGTAACGTATTCTCAAGTCCCTAAACCTAAACCTACACCTAATCCTAATCTCAACTCCTTAACCTTCGCCTTCATCTTTGTGATTTTTTATATTTTATTTATAATGTTTAAACTTATATGTATTTATGCGTGAATGAATGTGATGTGGATAAGATTGTTTGTGTTTGGATGGATTTACCAGTTTGGGTTTAGATGGATGAGAATGTGAATATGATGAAATATATTATATAACAGGTGTATTTCAGAATGAATATGATGAAATATATATTGTAACAGGTGTATATCAGGAATTTTGTGTGAAATTTTGTGCTGGAATACTATTTTTTAAAAAAGAGACTTTTACCTACGAAAATTTTCATAGGTAAAAAACTTCTATAAATATTTTTTAACGATGGAAATTGTCGTCACTAAAAATTTTTGTGGAACTTTTAGTAACAAAAATTTGTTGCTAAAAAATTTTACAAAACTTTTAGTGACAAAAATTTTCGTCACTAAAAAACTTTTACAAAACTTTTAGCGATGAAAAGTTTCATCGTTAAAAAATTTTACAAAACTTTTAGCGATGAAAATTTTCTTATAAAAATTTTTTCGCGATGAAAATTTTCGTCGCCAAAATTTTTTTTAATGATGAAACTTTTCGTCACTAAAAGTTTTTTAGCGACGAAAATTTTTGTTGCTAAAAAGATTGCCTTTACCAACGATTAAATTTTTTCGTCGCAAAAAACCTTTTGTGACGGTCTTTTAGCGACGAATTTAAGAATGAAAATTTTTGTCGCTAAAGGTGGGATTTCTTGTAGTATGTTTATTTCATTCTTGACATGTATTAATACTTTACTTTTTGTGTGTTGAGATATTGCTTGGACATACTTTTACTTTCTAGCATGTAGACATGCTATTGTGCTTTACGTTAATATTTTATTTACTTCTCTTCTCTTTAAATCTTTATATATCTTTCCTTTGTCCTATTGTGACAAAAAGGGGGAGAAATTGTGGCGATGTGTGATTGTGGAAGTGTAGTATGTATTACAGGTTCTGTAAATCACCTCTCCTAGATTGAGGGGGAGTAATGGAATGAGGGGGAGATGTGTCTAATGATTCTTTATTGTTACTCAAATGGTGCATGATTCTTTATTGTGCATATAATTAATGCATGATTCTTTATTAGTATATGAATGGTGTACGATTCTTTATTGTGCATAATTCTTTATTTGGTTTTGTCACAAATTTGACAAAGGGGGAGATTGTAAATGCTATTGTGTAAATCTAGCACCCGTTGTATTGTCGAATTTTGTTGTGCCAAACCATTTAGTATTTGTTTCATGCTTTGAGTTGAAGTGATCAGGTTCGTACTTTTTTAAGTTCTCTAAATCTTCATCGAACTTGCCTACATCTTCAAGTTAAAGTGAAGAGTGTTGAAGTTCATGGTTTTAAGATCAAATTTAAGAACTCAAGTTTAAGCTTGAAGTTCAACCTCTGTACGCTAAAGACTTAAGAAATCTAGCGTGACTCAAGCTCAAGTTCAAGACATCGAATTCAAGTATCACAAGATATCAAGGTTTGGAAGCGAATGATGTTTCATTTCTTCTTACTCACAAACACGTGTGGATGACCCTAGATTGACCCTAAATAGTGTCATATTCATTGCATATTCTTTGTGGGTCATTTCATTTATTTATTGGTCATTTTCTCGACTAGTCTTAGACTTTGTTTGACTAGTCCAAGTACTGGCTCGACCAATTTAAAAGTTTTCTCAACCAGTCCAAGGTTTGTTTTAAATTTTTGAAATTTTTTGTTTGACTTTTAACTAGTCGTTGAGACTTCTCGACCAATCGAGTGAACAGTACTCAACTAGTCGTGCAGGCTCGACTCAAAGTCCAGCAAGCTTTTCTGGTTCCACTTGACCAGTCGAGTAATAATCTTATCTTATCGTGCCAAAAAATTTAAAATTTTGTTGGTCCTTCGACTAGTTGAACCAACCCTTAGGCCTGTCGAGTGAACAGTATTTTCACCTATAAATAGAGCACGAATTTCAGAGTTTATTCATTTAAAAAAGCAAGATCAAGACACCACTCTGTGAGATAAGTTTGTGATATTTTTAAGATATATTGTGTTCATTTATTATTCTCTTTAATTAGTTTTTGTTATTTGATTTTGAGATATTTATTCCAATCTTAGTTTAAGAAGGGATTTGAGTTTTCCCCTTTCTTGAGATCAAAATCAAATAAAGCTAGCCTAGGTTGATTTAATTAAAAATCATTTAGAACTAGAACCTTTTCATCTGTGAGACTGGACATTGAACATCTTCGTGTACATCGGATCAGTTCTACCGGGCTTCTGCAAAGGAGAATTTCCAGATAAGTACATTTACATTTTGTATATCCTTTTTGGTTTTTGAGGTTGTGCCAGAAAAATCTCTTTTTGGATTGTCTAAGGTGATCCAGAAAATCTCAAGGTGTGGGGTTTTTGGAATTGCGTAAGCCTATCAAAGACACAATTGTAAAGGTTTTAAGGTAAACCTTGGAAAACCTTTTTCATAGTAAACGCTAAATCCCGAGGGAATGGATATTAGGAGTGGAGTGGTTGTGTGGCAATTTTCTAATAGTTGGTGTACACACAAGTGAACCACTATAGTTTCTAGAGTTGTGCTGGATGATTGAATGTGCCTATGTGTGTGAATGTTGTAATTTATTTTTAGCACTTGTAGGAATGTTGTAATAAATTAGTTTATTTTGTTTGCTATTTCCTTTGCCCCTTTATTTGTTTAGGTTTTTGATACTTACAAATGTTCTAGTAAGGTTGTCCTACCATAAGCCTTTGGTTTTTGGTGTTAGTGTAATGTCACGGATTTCGAGGGTCAAGCAAGACTCTACTCCCGAGATCCGGCATATCACTTATGCAACATGGATAATGATGTTCAGATTTCGTCCATATTATTGAGTCAAACATGGGTGAGATTATACTAAAACAGCATATCATACTCCGGATATAATTAAATTAAGCAAGGAAGACTAAAATGTATATATCAAAATATGTGTATTTTACCAACTCTAGATTATGAGTATGTATCCAGGCTAAACATATATAAGTATTGTTTCAAAATATACAAAATGGAAAAATGTAAAATGTTCAAACTATGCCAATAATCTCGGTATTCCTTCATATCAACACAAAGTCTATATCGACCAACCTGATAACTCAAAATAGGAGAATTCCTCCTCCTCATCCATGTAGTCCTGCTCCATAGCACAAACATCATTTGCACCTGCATCTAAACCATTGTCTCGTTGGTGTTTTAAAACACCATCCCAGGGTGGGAGTAAGTGATCAACTCAATGATATTATAAGGCAAAGGTTAACATGTTATCAAGTCAATCAAGCAGTAATGATAAAACAATACAACAATCACTTCCTACCTACTCTTGTTAATGCAGGAATGGTGTGCAAGTAATGATGTATGCCCTTGCATAAAGTTCCCTTACAAGCGACTCCAACCTGATTCACGCATGACAACCTCCCTTAAGTGTCCTTCCTCGCCAAACGCACCTCCTAACTAATGCAATGCGATGTATGATCGTGTTAGCAAGTACTTAGTTAAGCTTATTTATATAGCAGGTTCGAGAAGCTATAGTACCTCCCTTTGTATCATTTACCCAAACCAAAGGATCCATCTAGGGTCGTCAATCCTAGTTAAGCACATACGATAGGTAAGTTATAGGGCATCACCCCTAATGAAAAAGCAGTCGATAGGCAAATTCAAATGTTTATACTCGAGGTTACTACGGGAGGCTCGTCACCTCAGCGTAGGCCGACAGCTCGAACACGGTGTCCCATACCACCATGCCCAGCTCACGAGTCTGGGTTGCTCACTGGTCACTACGGGGAGGCTCGTCACCCCAGTGTAGGCCGACAGCTCGACCACGGTATCCCATACCACCATGCCCGGCTCATGAGTCTTAGCGGATCGTGGTACCATGGTTAAAGTGGGCTTTTACACTGGTGGGGGTATCTTAGATTCAAGCAGTGGCGTCCATACATGGTGAACATATAATAGGCCAATCGGTTTGTTAGGGAAGTTCGATTGGTACGGGCACATGTTGATTAAATCGGCATGGAGCGCATAAGCACCCCGTGTGGCCTAACCACTGCTGACAATCTTCATGTGACCCGGATTCGTTGAACTTTTTAAATGCGACGTGACTAATTCGGCCATCCAAACAGGAACTATTACCAATTACCTAGACTACGTGGTAGCCCCAATCTTAGTCAGATGTAGCAAATAAATACATGTGGTAATCATTTCAGTATTTGACAAACAATTCAAGTAAATACTTCATTTGAGCATTTTATCAAACACCTTGATCATGTTAACAAACACTTGCATTTTATCCATTAATCGCGTAGAGGCAAATATGATTACATGAAATAAATTATACATACGTACAAGGTACTGCAAAATCCTATCTTAATACATGTAATAAGTACAAATCATCAACAATTTCTCATTCAGACAATTCAACAAACGCTTAGACTGCACTATACCAAATACATAGACTAAGTTAGTTACAAAACATATTTTTGCAATTCCTTATACGGAGAGATCAACGTACATGTGATGATGATTAACCCTAGATTAAAAATCACGGCAACCTCAAATCACATTCAAACATTTCAACAAATACATGGAAAGCATATTTTTCCCCATACAGTTTATACATGTATATTATACAGAAATCGATGCATCTAAGATAATATAGTGTAATCAAGTCAGACATAAATCATTAGCTGACATTGAAGGCATTGAAAACCATAACCTAAACATTTATAGTTTGCACCTTTCATTGGAAAGCTAGATTCGGACTCGATTCGAATCCTACGTTCCTGAAAATGGGATGACGGGTACTTAAATCACGAAATCCGTTAGTTAGGTTCTCAAATGACTATTCTAGATTTTAACTATGGCATTAGGGTTTGGATTTCTTACCCAAATTGTGTAGCGAAGTGAGTAGGCGAATCAATGCGTGGAGTTGTGGGAGAGAATCCCAGCGAAGATCTCCAAGAATCCTTTTTCCCTCCTCTTTTCTCTCCTTTTCTTTCTCTCTCCTTTAGGGTTTTTAGAAAATTCGTATGGACTGGGAATGGGGTGGTTTAAGGGCTTTATATAGACTCAGAAGTGATACAAATGTTGTATCCTTTAGGCGGCTGTTTTTGACAAAAAGGGCTTATAGGAAGGTCCAATACTCACCTACGACACAGGGTAACCTCCCTGACATTGGATCTATGTCAGGATTGTGTTTTTGACACGATTGGATAGGCCGATCAACCATGAAATACCCGCGTCAGATCAACGATCATACTTATTCGATCAGGGCCACAAGTATATGGATAAGAGCAAGGAAATTTTCTCTTCCCCTAGGTGAAGTTTAGTCAGAAACTAATAGTTCGAAATCCTCAATTTCGCATGTGAGCAAATGGCTCAATTCACTTAAGTTTCAACTCATTTTCTAAAGATATTCACGTTTCTCACATACTTCACTCGGGGCTCAAGTTGTGCATTTCTGGACACCATCTAGGCTCAATTCCCGCGATGGTTGTCAAGCCCAGTAAGGCGGACATAACCCTATAGTTCCATGGTCATCAGACTTTTGACATGCGGTCCAGGTCTGATACAGAGTTTCAATGTGCTCCCGAGAGCAACAAGCTTTTAGGATTTTTCCTAAGTTTTTAAGTAGTGTTGAGTTAGCGATTTTAATGGTTTTGGGTCTTGCCATTTGTATAAATAGTGGTTAGAGTTAAATCCACCGATTAATTCAGCGAGTACTTAATTAATTTTCGCCTAAATTTATATAGAATACAGTCCTTAGGGATTTCTGCCTGAGGTGGTACTCGGGTCATTGTATGGAGTTTTTCGAGACATTACAATCTACCCCCCTTAAAGAAAAATTTTGTCCCCGAAATTAGTACCTTTCGTACTCCTCGAGGATCTGAGGGTAGTTCTTGCGGACTTCGGCTTTCGTTTCCCAAGTAGCCTCTTCCTCAATGTGGTGAGTCCATAATACCTTCACGAGCGGGATTACCTTGCTACATAATACTTGTTCCTTCCTGTCAAGAATACGTGTTGGTCGCAACACATAGGTAGAATCTTCACTTAACTGTGCTTGCTATCATTTGATAATGTGGGTAGGGTCAGGAACAAACTTCTTCAACATTGATACGTGAAATACATTGTACACGCCTGCGAGTGGTGTGGGCAAAGCAAGGCAGTACGCTACCACACCCACTCAGTATAGTATCTGAAATGGACCAATAAATTGCGGCGTAAGCTTCCCTTTTTTTCCAAATGGACTCCCTTTATTGGGAAAACCTTCAGGAATACAGTCCCCAACTTCAAATTCTAGTTGTCACCGTTTTGTATCGGCGTAACTCTTCTATCTACTCTGGGCTACAAGAAGTCGACGTTTGATAATATCGATCTTCTCTGAGGTCGCCTGTACCAAATCTGGGCCAATTAGGCTCTTCTCACCAACTTCTGCCCAACAATGTGGAGCTCGACATGGGCGCCCATACAAAGCTCCATAGGGTGCCATGTCAATGCTCGCTTAGAAGCTGTTGTTATAAGCAAACTCCGCATAAGGGAGACAGTCATCCCAACTGTCCTTGAAATCAAGCACACACGCTTGCAACATATCCTCTAATATCTGATTTACCTATTTCGTCTGCCCATCAGTCTGTGGGTGGAACGCGGTACTGAGCAAATGACTGATTCTTCCTGAGAGTGTCAAAGACTGCTCGTGGGTGTTCTTCGTGATCCTCCCGACTCTTTGAGTATATCAAGATGTCATCTATAAACACAATGACGAATCGGTACAGGTACCGCCGAAACACTCGGTTCATGAGGTCCATGAACACGGTCGGTGCATTTGTAAGCTCAAATGGCATCACGAGGAACTCATAGTGCCCAAAGCTGGTTCTGAATGTTATTTTTTGCACGTCTTCATTTCTAACGTGTAACTGATGATACCCAGCCTGTAGGTCTATTTTTGAGAAATATTGTGCCCCTTTCAACTGGTCGAACATGTCATCTATCCTGGGCAGAGGATACTTGTTCTTGACGGTGATCTGATTTAGTTTGCGATAATTAATACACAATCGCAGTGATTTGTCTTTTTTCTTTACAAACAACACAGGTGCTCTCCAAGGAAATATGCTTAGTCGTATGAAACCTGAATCCAATAGGTCATCAATTTGTCTCCTCAATTCCTCCATTTCATATGGAGGCATGCAATACGTCGGCAAAGGGATAAGTGTCGCACCCGACACTAGGTCGATGGTAAAATCGATCTCGCGCAGAGGAAGTAGCCTAGGATCGTTTTGAACACATCCGTGAAATCTCGGACTATAGGCGTGTATCCAAGTGATGGACCATCAACATTTTCTATTAAAGAAGCATAACAACTAACGCTGTAGGGCCAACTAACCTGAACTGGAAGAGTGAAGGTTGTGTTTTCAGGCCCATGGGCTGTGACCAATCTTATCTCACAATTGATCTTTGTCTTCATTTGGGTGAGCCAATTCATACCGAGGATGACGTCGTAATGAAATATCATGGTGACAATCAAGTCAATGCACACCACTCTGCTTCCTAAGTCTATTGGGCAACTCTTACAAAGCTTAGTGGCATCTGTGAAGGTTCCTGCTCCCGCAATGACTCTCACTCCAACCATAGGGGTAGTGTTCAGCCCTAAGCATCTGATTGTAGAGTATGATATCATCAAAATAGTGGACCCAGTGTCCCCTAACAGAAACACAGGTGTACCTTGAATATGGCTAGTGACTTCAAAGGCTGATGATACTGTAGTTACTGACTCGGATGCTTCAGCTGCAAGTGCATGTACACGGGCTTGTTGTGGACTATTCGGTTGCGCTACCATAAGTTGTTGAGGAGGCCCATTTCGGGGTGCAGGAGGTCGATTGAAAGGCTATGCCAGTGGTGCAGATCGAAGGGGTGGAGCTGATATAACACGTGGTGGTTGGCGGTTGTCCCTCTGAGGTGACATGAAGCCGTTGTCCCTCATCTTAGTAAAACAGTAAGTCTAAATGTGGCCCACTTTCTTGTAGTAAGTGCACCAAAGGTCCGATCGCCGCTGTTAAATAGAGGGAGCCATTGGCCTGGGAGGCGAATTTGTACGCAGCCTCTTGCCGAGGAATGGTCGGTTCGACAATTCAGTCCGAGGCCTTGGGCCCATTGGTATACGTGTCCGAGACACTCTATCTCTATCCTGCTCAGCTCGCAAGGACATGTTCACGAGTTCAGTATAGTTGGGTATGCTAGCACAACACATTTTGGTGTGTATATCAGGTCTTAGCCCCTTTGAAAATCATCGCATTTTCATCGGCTCATTTGCTAGGATCAATAGAGTATATCTGGCCAGCTCCGTGAAGCGGTTCTCGTATTCAGCTATGATCATCCCCCCTTGTCGAAGGCAGAGGAATTCACCATCCTTTTCATTACGGTAAGTGAGGGGGAAGTACTTTTCATGAAATTGAGCTTCAAACGCGTCCCACGTCCACACATTTCCTGGGGGAATGGTTCGTAGGATGCTATCCCACCAGAGATTAGCCTTCTTCTTGAACATGTAAGTAATAAGCTCCACTTGCTCTGCCTCAGTACAGTGCAATGGCTTCAATATCTTGGATATACGATCCAACCAATACTCAACCTCCTCGGGCCTATGAGTACTCGCAAAAGTAGGAGGGCAGAAGCGCTGGAAGTGCTCAAATAAGTCGCTTATGTTTAGTGCTCCAGCAGGCTGTATAGGTGGCATAAGCGGGACCATATTCATGTTTTGGGCAATGGCCCCCGCAATAGTAGCTAAAACTTGCTACTGTCACTATAAGAAAATAGGCCTTTAGCCATAATTTTTTAGCCTTAGTTGAAAAAATGGAGGGTAAATGTGTTTTTTAGCCTCAGTTGCCAAGGAACTGAGGTTAAAAGTTCATTTTTCGCCTCAATTGCTAAGGAACTAAGGCTAAAAGTCTACATTTTAGCCTCAGTTGCATAGGAACTGAGGCCAAAAGTTGACAATTTAGCCTCGGTTGGATAAGAACCGAGGCCAAAAGTCTACTTCTTAGCTTCAGTTGCATAGGAACTGAGGCCCAAAGTCTACTTTTTAGCCTCAGTTGCATAAGAACCAAGGCCAAAAGTCTACATTTCAGCCTCAGTTGCATAGGAATCGAAGCCAAAAGTCCACAACTTAGCCTCAATTACATAGGAACCAAGGCCAAAAGTCTATTTTTTAGCCTCAGTTGCATAGGAACCGAGGCCAAAAGTCTACATTTTAGTCTCAATTGCATAGGAACCGAGGCCAAAAGTCTTCTTTTTAGCTACAGTCGCATATGAACTGAGGTCAAATGTCTACTTTTTAGCCTCTGTTGCATAGGAATCAAGGCCTAAAGTTTACATTTGAGAATATTGAAAAAAATTGAGAATTAAAAAAATCAAGAATATTGAAAGAATTAATAATTTTTAAAATTTTTGACAATTGTAAAAAAATTGAGAATTTTGAAGAAATAAAATTGAGAGTTTTCAAAAAGATTTGAATTTTGAATTTTCTAAGAATTAAGAATTTAAAAGAAATTTGAGAACTTTTAAAAAATTAAGAATTAATTTTTTTTTGAAAAATTAAGAATAAAAAAATGATAATTACAAAAAAGTATGATTTTTTTTTAAAAAGATTGAGAAATTTTTTAAAATTAAGAATTTTGAAATTTTGGGAAAGTTTTGAGGAAAAAAAAAGAATTTTGAATTTGAGAATCTTGAAAAATATTGAAAAATTTTGAAAAATTGAGAAATTTCAAATAATTGAAAATTCTGAAAAAATTAAAAAATTTTAACATTATTAAGAATTGATTCTTTTTTGTTAACGTATGTGTTGCATCCATGCCATCCGTACATTAAAAAAAGAGCATTTATGATCAACAAAGAGATACATCTAAATTTCAAGTGGATCACACGATGTTGATTGTCAGGACTGCCAGATTTAATATTAGACCATGAAAATGAAAATGATCAAAGGGGGTAGATCCAAAACTCAAGTGGGCCAAACAGTGGGGATTCAGTGAGAACCGTCCAAACATTCTTGTGGCCATAAAAGTTTCGTGTCAGGCTATTATTATTTTTAATTATTTTCATTTCATCCTAATGGTGATGACCTTATAAATAGTTTGGATGACATCTAAACATCAAGGTAGAGCTCAGGAAATTTCAATGGTAGGAATTTCTTTACCCAATTTTCCCTCTCTTGTGGCCCACTTAAGTTTTGTATCCAACTCATTTTTGGTCGCATGTCTTCAAATGAGCTCATAAAACGGATGGACGGAAAAGATTTCCCACAATCATAGTGATGGGCCCCACCCAGCATCCTTACGTAGATACCCAATCCGCGCCCCTTACACAGTCCTCTCACACCATTCCCCTCCAAACGAAACCCAACCCTACCCTAGCTAGAGCTGGGCATCTGGGACCCGATCCGGTGGATCCGACCCGACCCGACCCGACTCGGTACCGTTCCGAACAGAACCGACAGCTTAGATCAACCTGATCGGGTCTGGCCACCCAGATCCGTTCGTCTTTCGGGTCGGGTGCGGATAGAGGTCTAACTGACCCGACCCGACCCGGATACCCGAACAGAATGATCCGGCCCGAACCGAACAGACCCGACCTGGCGGGTACTATAAATAATCATTTTAATTTTTTAACCCTAACCCCACCCCTCTTTTCTTTCTTACCCTACCCGAACGAGCGTCGAGCGCCCCTGTTTTTCTTCCTTACCATTTACCAAGCTACCCGATCTTCTTCCTGTTTTCTTACCCCACCGGATCTTCTTCCTCTCTAGTCTCCTCTTCTTCTTCAACGGCAGCGCCCGACGTCCGTCATTGTCCCGCCGTCCGTCACCCCACCCCTCTTTTCTTTCTTACCCTACCCGAATGAGCGCCCCTTTTTTCTTCCTTACCAAGCTACCCGATCTTCTTCCTGTTTTCTTACCCCACCCGATCTTCCTTTCTAGTCTCCTCTTCTTCTTCAGCGGCAGGGCCCGACGTCCGTCATTGTCCCGCCGTCCGTCACAGTGCCGTCCCTGTCTGCGTCGAATCGGGTAAGTATTGTGTGGCCTTGGCTCGACGGTGGTTGTTGATCTATGTAACTTTCAGTAATCGTTTCTCCGTATGCGTTGCTCTAGTATTTTGTTTAGCATTGATCTATTCTTTAAATAGTTTGATAATCTGTTTTTTGTTTTTCTGATATATTCTCTCTAATCCAGATTGTTGATTGTCTGTTTTCCTGATAAAGAAAATAAAAAAAGCATGGCTGTTGATTGTTTGTTTTCTTATTGATCTGTTTTTTGGGGGTCAACTGACAGTCTGACAGTAAGCTCAGTAAGCTGTGACCAGAGATTTGTATATTGATTTCGTGAGTTGTTTGGCACAGTGAATGTGGCGAGTTTCTGTTGCAGCAGACAAGGAACATGTATTGTAGTTAGCTGTTTTTTTTTTTCAATGAAGAATAGATGCTTTTAATTGGGTGAAAATGATGCTGATGACTGAAGCTATTCAACTGTACAATGATTCACCTGAACCTGCATCTGGGGCTGTAATTAAGCCATGGATTTTGCTTACCTGCCTTCTCTCTCTATACCTACTGCCTCCACCATACATTTGAAGCATCTCCTGGGTTATTTGACTGTTGATTTGGGGGACCAACATGAATCACTATGATTGTTGGTGCGAATTTTTCTAATTGAAATTGGATTGGTGTTTGTTAACACCCACTTTTAGACAACTGATGTACGTAGAAGCCCCATTGCTGTAATCTTTACTGTGGATTGCCTATGTGGGGGCCTGCTAGATTCCTCGCCCCATCAAGGTTGACATCACCATGTGTAGTGGTAGATGGTAAAATGCTTGTTTAGGCATGAGTGATGCTAGTGTATCTCTTTTCTGTTTAAAGGCGGTTTTTTTTTTTTTAATGGTAACACTACCAGGGATTGAACCCTGTCTCACTGACACACACTACACTGTCTCTACCAGCTCATCTAATGTTTGAGACTATGAATTGCCTGTGTTTTTGGTGGTACATTTTAACCGTAATGTTATAGTTTTGTAATAAAAAAAATTCTTTTATTTTGATCAATGAAGAAAGATGCACTTCATTATTTTTGGTGGGGGGATCTTTTTCTGCTTCGCGTGAAGTTCCTATGCTTGGATCCAATTTGTTCATCCGTTTAACGAGATCATTTTAAGATATTTTTGAAAAAATGAGGTGGAATTGAACTGAAGTGGGCTGTTAGTTGAGGCCCACCGAGATGTTTGTTAGATATCTAATCTGTTCGTCCATTTTGCAAGATCATTTTAAGATATTTTAGAAAAAATGAGGTGGAATCGAAGCTCAAGTGAGCTACAAGAGAGGAAACAGTGGAGATTCAATAAGCACAGTTGAAGCATTCTCATGATAATAAAAGTTCTGTATTAGCCTCTTTTTTTTTCTTTTTTTTTTTTTGTGCTTACACTGTATCATAGTGTGAATGACCTTATAAATGGTTTGAATGACATATAAACATCAAGGTGGAGCTCCTGACGATTTTAATGGATGACCTTATAAACAATTTGAATGCATATAATTATAAACATCAAGGTTAAGCTCCAGACAATTTTAATGGTAGAAATTTCTTCTTTCAAATTTTCCTCTCATATAGATAAACATGGTGGATTTTTTATTAGCCTCGGATTACCTTTTTTTTAGTTGCATATCTTAAAATGAGCTCTCAAAATAGATAAACATGGTGGATTTTTTTATAATCATTACAGTGGGCCTCACCTAGCATCTAAGCAGAGAATTTGTTACAGGCTTTCAAAGGAAATCCGAGTCCATAGTATGCTAAGAGAGCAATTCTATGAGGGATTACCGGACTCAGTTTGCCGCGTATTCCACTATAAATCAACCATGATCTATGCGTTCTGTCCATCCATTTTTCCAAATCATTAGAGAGCATGAGCCCCAATGTCCTCTAATGACACATATCTAAAGCTCAAGTAGACCGTAGCACCAAAAATAGTGGGGGAATGCACTCCTACCATGATATTTTCATTTTCCTTTCATCCAAGTCTGTGTTACCTCATGACAGGTTGGATGGCAAATAACATCATGATGATCCCCAAGAGGATCTCAATGATGGGTGTGATTGTCCCCACTACTTTGTGATGATCCACTTGCACTTTTGATCTGCTTCAATTTTGAGCTTACGACCTAAAGTGATATGGAAAAATGAATGGGCGACATGGACAAAACACATGCATCATGATGGGACCATAGAGGTTTTCCATGTATACATAGACCTCGGTGCTCTACCCTAGGCAATCAAGTCTAGATTAGCTGCAGCTCTAAGCACTATGGGCCCACCATGATGTATGTGTTATATCCACTCTCTTTATCTATTTCCCAAGCTCATGTTTCGGCACAAGCCCAGTACATGGATAGATCCAATGCTCAATTAAACCACACCACAGGAAACTGTGGGGATTGAACATCTACCATTAAAAGCTTCTTAGGGCTATAGAAGTTTTGGACCAAGCAGATATTTGTATTTTCCCTTTATCAAGGCAGGAGTCACCTGATAAACAGATTTGATGGCAAATAACCATAACGATAACCATAACAGCTTTAACAGCAAATCATGGGCTCTTTCTTCGCCATGGGATGCCATGGGATGCCTTATTGACAGGCAATGAGTCAATGACAGGCTATTAATTCAACTGCCTCTAGCTCTAGTTCAATGACCTTTGAGTTATTTTTATTTTTGGCCTCTCTTTATTTCTTGTCTTAATGCAAGAAAACACTGCACGCGTAACATTTGCATGTAGGTTGCACTCTCGAAATGAATTGCAATCACTATCCTAATTGTAGTTTCCTTGCATTTGTAACTACATTAAGTTGGACTTCAAAGAAACATAGCTATAATTTGTACTCTAGTCTTAATATATACATTGCTTTCTTTGCTTATATTATCTCATCATTGCTTTCTTTGTTTAGATTATTATTGTGACTTGTGATTGTGATTTGTAAGTTAGATAATTAGTTACCCGTTTGAGGATTTCTATATAGCCATACATAGATATAGTGTGTTTTTGGTGGCATAAAAATCACTCAAATTGTCCCTTTTTGGACAGTTCAAGGTTCGATGGATATTATGCTTTCATATAACCTATTTAAATGTTCATGCCTGATCCGTGGTCCATCTCCTCATTTCTCTCTAGATATGTTTCTCCTGTTTCGTATTCAATGTCAAATATCTTTACATTACTTTAGATATTTGGCATCGGAATGTAACATAAGATTAACTTATCTGGAGAGGCATGGAGAGATGCTGCCGGATTTTCGGCGTAGACATTTAAATGGGAATATGAAAGTATTACAATCTATCCAACCTTGGATGGGTAAGTAATTTAGAATTTAGTATAATTTTGTTAGCATTAAATTGCTAATGCTAATATGATTTAGTATATTCAACTATCAGATGGAAAGCGAGGGTCTTTCCAATACCCTGTCCCTGGCCCCTGGTGGTCGATCAATTACATCAACGATGATCCTTGAAGATAAAGGTTTAGGTGTTGAACATGAAGATGTGCCCGTCATCGTGGTTGATACTAGTACCACACAGTCACATGTTGCAGGAAATATGAAAAAGAGGTCAGCAGTGTGGGAAGATTTTGAAGAAGTAACCCTAAAGAATGGCCAAGTAAAAATACAATGCAAGCACTGCAAGAGTCAGTACACTAAGCAAGCAGATGGTTCGACTACAACATTGAAGAAACATCTAGCAAACTGTCTTAAAAAACTGAGAAGTGGGCTAAGGCAACAAACACTTTCATTTTCGCAATCTACAAGGGGTCTATCAGTGTCCATCTACAAGTATGACAAAGAGTTGGTGAATGAATGGACGGCTAAGTTAATTATTTCAGATGAAAGACCATTTCAGATGGTAGAGAGTTCTGCTTTTGTTGGACTAGACAAATGCCTTAACCCCAAATACGAGAAAGTCTTTCGTACAATAATCAAGAGGGTGTGTATAAAGATATATGAAGGCGAGAAGGTAAAGTTGAAAGGAGAGTTGGCCACAATTTCCCGAATTAGCTTGACATTAGATTTATGGACGGCATCCAATCAACGAAAGGGGTATATGTCCCTAACTGCTCACTACATTGATGCCGAATGGAGGCTTTGCAAGAGAATAATAAACTTTCGTTATCTTGCGCCTCCTCATAGTGGTTTGATGATTTCAGACTGTATACATAGATGTCTAATGGAGTGGGGAATTGAGAAGAAGATCTCGACAATTGCACTAGACAATGCCTCTGCAAATAATAGCGTGATAATGAATTTGCACAACCAGTTTAAGGCCACCGGTGACTTGTATTTTGGTGGAAAGATATTTCATGTTAGGTGTTGTGCCCACATCCTAAACTTGATTGTACAAGAAGGCCTTAAAACAATCGATCCCACCATCGAAAACATAAGAGAGAGTGTGAAGTACATACGAGGGTCACCTTCACGATTACATGTATGGAATGAGATCGTGAAGCGGTTGAATTTGTTAACTCAAAGAACGATGAAGTTGGATGTCACAACACGTTGGAATTCAACTTTTGAAATGTTGGATTCAGCGATAGCTTTGAGACCTGCCTTCTATCACTATACGGAGCGTGATAGTGCATATATTTGGCTGCCTTCTGAAGATGATTTGTCAAGAGCTGAATCAGTTCGTAAGTTCCTTTTTGTTTTTTACAACAGTACGAAGAAATTTTCGGGCTGCAAGTATCCAACAACAAATATATTTCTACCTAAACTTTGGAAGGTAAAAGATACCTTACACAAAAGCAGTAGTGGACAAAGACTTTTTACAGTTCATGACTATAGGTATACAGGTAAAGTTTGATAAGTACTGGTCTGAGTGTAGTCTGCTAATGGGTGTTGCCGTCGTTCTTGATCCCCGGTACAAGATGTTTATGATTGGCTTCATATGTAATAGGTTGTATGGTGTGATGAGTGTTGCTGAGGCTGAAAAAATTTCTAGTGTAGCTAATGAATTGTACAATTTGTATGCGTGTGCCGTAAAAGAACAATCTCCTCATGTGGGTTCTACTTCAGTTGTTGATGAATCGCAAGAAGACACGACAGATGATTTCATGTCTTACTATACAAAGCTGAAAGGGACTCAAGTACAGATGCATAGATCAGAACTTGAAGAGTATCTCAAGGAGGATATTCTAGTTCTAAACAAAGGCAATGATTTTGACATTTTGGAGTGGTGGAGGACGAGATCTGGTAAGTTGCAGTACCCTGTGCTCTCGTTAATGATACGTGACATATTATCAATTCCAATTTCAACTGTGGCTTCAGAATCCGCTTTCAGTACGGGGAGTAGGGTTGTAAGCAAGTATAGAAGCTCACTTACACCTGAATCGGTTGAAGTGCTCATTTGTACTCAGGATTGGCTACATCCGATGTGGGGGAAAGAAACCTCTATTGATGAGGAGTTCGATGAAGAGGAGAATGACAAGATTGAAAAGACAGTGCCTGCAGCTGCAATATGATTTTGATCCTTTCTAATTTTGTTATATCATGTTATTTGTAATTTTGTTAAAACAGTTACATTGAAGTTTTATAGTTATGTTTTATGGGTGGATGAATATTTCTCTTTTTTTATTAGTAATATTCAATTAGATAATATTGTTTAATTCTCTTATTATATTGTTAGGTACTTATGTTCATTCATAACTTTAATTTCTTTAATTCTCTTATTATATTATTAGGTACTTACGTTTATTCATAACTTTAATTTCTTTTTTTTTGTCCTAAGCTAACCAGATATACACTAAATATGTCATCCGAAGATGATGCATCAGCAAATATTTGGGATTATAGAGTCCAAACCTACTCCCAGGATGGAAAGATAAAGTTAAAATGTAAGTTGTGTAGAAAACAGTTTGTCAACAAAACAAATCGACTCAAATTACATTTGGCTTGTCGGGGAGGAGACGCTGCACCTTGTAGGAAAGCTTCTCAGGAGGTCCAAGATTTATTTGGAGCCATTCTCGATTCTAATACAAAGACTTGCCACACCTCTCATCCTGCAACTACAACCAATACAACTAACCAAAGAATATATAGAAGTAGGCCTGTTATAAATGAAGAAGGGTTTAGCAGAGGAACTGCAACTGCCTCTAGCTCTAGTTCCACGCCTTCCACAACCACAATTAGTAGAGAAGAAGAACAAGAGAGAATTTTAAGGGAGCAAGAAGAACGGGATTTTAAAGAGGCCGTCAAAGAAAGCATGCAAATGGCATATAAATCAAGAAGTACAAGACAACAACATCCACCTCCAAGATAACATGATGCTGAAGCAGGCACAAGTAAACCATCAAAGTTTGTTAAAAGTCTTACAACATTTTATAGGCTATTGGGAATCCCATATAAATCGGATCATAAAAAGCGTCTGAAAAAAGTTCTTAAATCTGTGAATGAGGACGATGGGAAGAGATCCCCACCATCTGATTCAGCAGAGGTGAACGACCATTTGTTGGACACATCCAGCTCAGAGTCGCCCAAGAGTTCTCCTGCAATTGAATCCGTAAAAAGAGAACTGAAGGATGAATCTGGTGACGAAGGTGGAGGTGGAAGAGGGGGTTACTATTACGGACAAGGTTCATATAGTTACATGCCACAAAGGCATTCATCATATAGAGGGTATTGAATGTATGAAAGTTTTACCTAATCTATATGTCAGTATATTCATGTTAGGTTTTTTAACTTTTGATTTTGGACATGATGTTGGACATGGTTTATGTTAGTATGTGCATGTTACCTAATCTTTTTCTTTTTCTTTCTTTCTTTCTTTCTAATGTGGCACAAAATATCATGATATTTACATGAAATAATGGTGCAATCTAACACATTGTCTCAATAACTTTTGTTTTGTGAGCTATTGATGGTGATTTTCAAGGTAGCCACCATCAACTTCTAGGAAATGATGGATCGAGCTGATATTAGGGTGGATGGCATGGATTTCAAGGTAATGATGGTGTTGTCAGTGGATTGTCTTAAGATCCATGGGATTGCCATATCCCGGGATTTCTATATCCAGTCTGTTTGGCATGCTTGGCCAATCCCGGGATTAAACCTTCCCATCCCTTCCAATCCCTCAAACCAAACACGTCCCAGGCAAATTTGAACAGATTAGGGTGGATTGGATGGGATTTAAAGGTAATGATGGTATTGTCAGTGGATTGTCACTATAAACGAGAGGTTTGCAATTCCACTTGGTTTTCCAAATGCATCCTTAGGGAATCAGTGTGCTGAATTGAATTAATAGCAAACTAAACTCAGCAATTTAGTTATAATTCTGTCGTTTATTAATTGTGTTTGCAATTCAAATCACTTGCATATCCAAAGTTCCAAACACAGCCTTAGAGAATCAGTGCACTGACTTGAATCAACACTGAACTGAACTCAGCAAATTTCACAGCATGAGCAAAATGTTAAACAGAGATATCCACAGCCAAACAATAAATACAATGGCTGATCAATTCCTTTTTAACCTTTGTATTTACAGATTTCCCAACTGAAGTTTGAAGTAGTGAAACCTTTTTCTAAGATGTGAATGTCATAAAGTTATTATTTTCCTTTTCTGACATCTTGGTGTTCATCTAGTTGGATTATTTTCTGTTATAGATTTGTCTGACCTGTTTTAGTTGTTTAAATAATTTGTTGAAAAATATAGAGTTAATGCATGTTTATCAGGGAGAGGCATTATTTTATACTTTGTTTGAATTGCTTGATTGTAATGCTTTTCTCTAATATTTATTTTCCCAAAAAAAGACTGATTGGTCAGTTTAAGGTTGAACGCTCTTTTACAAGTTAATTTTTATACCCCACATGCCATTTCATAGTCACATTCATACTTGAATACTGCTTCTTTCTGCCCCCAAATTGATGGATCACATTCCATTCACGACCATGGTTTGGCAGTTTGGCACTAGCACATCATGTTGGCCTCAGGAATCATGAACACCCAAACGCACCTTTCATGATTTTCATCAGTATGGCATGGTAGATGTAGAAAAATCAATGTAGACTTGAAAATTTCCAATTGTTTTCAGGTAAGTTGGACAAAGGCGTTGTCCTCAAAGCCATCTGCGTGGGTTTCCAAGAGACCACTGAGCCAGCCGTTTGTTTGAGTGAAGGTCGGTAACAGTTTCCTAAGCATCTCTTTGTTCATCATAGCTTGTAGATCAATTCCTAACGTTCATTTTTCTTATTTGAAATATTATAATAAACAGATATAGAAACGAATGAATGCATGGAAAATAATGGTGGATGCTGGCTTGATAAGGCTGCTAATATTACTGCTTGCAAGGTATTCTGTTAGAGGTAGTAGCTGATGTTTGATTGAAAGAAGTGGTGACTTCGAACCAACGATGGTATAAATGGGGCTTACTTTTTGGTAGGTATAAAGCTGTGGATCTGGTGGGCCTGGTCATGGGAATGAGCCCTGCCCGAATATCTCCCCTATCTCATGATCCCACCCACCATCAATGGAAGTGGACAAAACTAATGGTTCACATTTAATGCGGGAGATTTTGGCTTAGCTCCTCCATTGTAGGGCCTGGACCACCATATGAATGATCCAGACCACCAAAGGCAGGCTTCACTTGTACAGTTATTTGATTTGAGCAGATGCTCAGTTGAACATTATATATTGCCTCGTTCTGTTAAGAGTTCCTAACACAAGCTTTTCCATACAATCTTTACTTGTCCTTGCAAATTCCTATTGAGACTTTCCTTTTTGGCTTTCATTTTACAGCTCCAAAGGTGATGATGATGGTAACAAAATCCTGTTACCTGTAAAGAAAAAGAGCAAAAGAAAAGGCACGAATCAGGTACCAAACAAGCTAAGAGAGTGTTTCAGTTAAGTGAGGCTTTATTTGTGTATAATCTCTTGTACATCAAGTGCATGCTAATGGGCATTGTTACTACAACTGTCAGTATGGTGTAAAAAATAAATCTATATGCATGTTTGATTCAACGTAATTTAAGCATTGGATCATGTTGCTAAATTCAAGGGCTTATTTCAATTTTGATGATCCCTTGTAATGATCAGTATTTTTTTATTTTATTTTATTTTATTTTTTATTCAGCAGTGGATAGATCTAATTGTAATGTGAAACATCATTTTTATTTGAGTAAGATACTGATGTTACTCTGCAAATTGTGAATCTGTTTTAGTAATCTGAGGCATGTTAAAGATGTACCCGATTGGTAGACATCTAATAGATTAGCAATGTTAGGCATCTTGCTTAAGTTCTCTGCTTTTCCAGCAATAACCTCTCTTTTATAGTGAGAAGCTGATGCATCTCCTTTTCTTTTCTTTTCTTTTTTTTAATTTTGTCCAGGGACACTGGACAAGGATAACCGAGCCAGTGGGAGGCCGCCTCTCCTATAAACCTCCAATTTACGATATTAATGCTCCAGATCTGTACATCCAGCTCATGGCGTTTGTTACCTACGTTGTTCTTGCAGGCTTCTCACTGGGACTTCTTGGAAAGTGAGACTTGATTGCAATTCAACAGAAAAGTTCAAGATATGCAAATGGGGCTCCTCTTTGCTCCACATGTGCCAATGTGGTGAATGTGTGAACCACAGGACATTCATTACATGGGTCCATCCATGTTTGTTTCCCAGCCCAGAATTCAGGTCATCTGCTCATCAGGTGGGCCATGTATGTTGTTTGGTGTTGACCATTGGTCAGCTCTCTTGACTCTGTTCAGAAACATACGATTGGGAGCATTTCTCTTGGCCTATTGAAGTTTATCTGTGGGGCCCACCTTTTTGATAATCAAACCATTGCCGCAGTGGGCCCCTGATGGACAGTAGATACCCAAGTTGGTTGGACCCATTCAATATACCCCTTGTTAAATTTTGACAGTGCCCACTAAATTAACAGCTTAGATTATCTTCAGGTGGGCCACATCTAGACATATCTAGGTCAAATAAAACAAAATGATAAAACCATCTGTTCTAATCAAGCACTCCATATAATACCTCCCATTTTTCCTGAGGAACATCTGGCCCACTTGATGAGCAAGACCAGCTTGATTTTGTTTTCTTGCATGCATATACTCTGGGACATGGTTGGTGATCTGGATCTCACAAATGTGACCCACCTAGACCTGTGGTGTGAGTCGAACGAGCGAATCCCATTCGCATAGCTCTAAAAGCTTCCTTTTCATATCACATTTTGTTTTTTTAATCCCTCCCTTTTCTTTTAATATTTTTCTCCTGTGGTAAATGTAGGTTTAGCCCAGAAGCTCTGAGCCTACAGTTCACAAAGGGAGTAAGGGACTGCTCGGATGGTTGTTGTAGGTCGCCTTGCTCAAAGTCCTTCTATATTCATTGGGGAGCAGTGAAGCTCCACTGCTGAACATTATCGCTTATGCAGGGTATGCTTTTACAGGGATGTCGGTAGCCGTTCTTGCTTAGATCTTCTGGAGCTATGCGTATTACTTCATGATGCCATTTGTCATATCAAGGTACAAAATCTCTCTCTCTCTCTCTCTCTCTCTCTCTCTCTCTCTCTCTCTCTCTCTCTCTCTCTCCCTCCTCTTTTTTGTTTTTCTTGGATCGGATCCGAAACTGGGCCAATCTGATCCGACTCGGTTTTCCTGACCGAGTCGAACTCGGATCGGTCCAGGGCCACATGGGTTAGGATCGGATTGGGTTGGGAAGAAACTACGGCACAAAGCAATGATCAAATTTACTATTTAGAGAACATTACAGAGATGGAGAGAACTTACAATCAAAACCTAGCTCTCTCTCTCTCTCTCTCTCTCTCTCTCTCTCTCTCTCTCTCTCTCTCTCTCTCTCTCTCTCTCTTCTCCGAGATTTCCGTCTCCAAAGAAGGAGAAAGCTCCTCCTCCATCTTCGGTTCTCGTCTTCATCGGATCTCTCTCTATCTCTCTCTCCGATCATTAGATCCTTGAAATACAGTGAGCTTTTTTCCAAATATTCTCCACTTAGGGTTTATTTTTTCAAAAAAAAATTCTCATTTTTTGGTGCTTAATCTATTTTAATCTGAATCCAGCTTATGTCTCTTGATTCTGAGAGATTTCGTTGCATTTTGATCCGGTTCAACAAATAACAACTACAACATTTTTGGCAAAATGCAGCTTTTCACTCATTTACTAGTTCTCAACTTTTTTTTTTCCTTTTGGTCTTGGGCAGGGGTGGCTGCTACTCTATAAAAGCCAATAAATGCAGGGTGTGGCTGCTACTCCGGATTCTTAGTTAATCAAGAAAAGGGATGCTATTTATCAATATTTGATCTGACATAGCATATAAGTGGTGAAATTAAGCTGTCCAAATTACAAATAAAAAATTAAAAACCAATTAACGACCCATATACTAAGTGCACTAACTAATGTTAAATTACAACTTTTGGTGTGTGCAGGTGGATTATATTCTGGGCGCAAACCCGAAACGAATTAGTTATATGGTAGGGTTTGGGCCCGCTTATCCATTGCAAGTCCATCACAGGGCGGCGTCAATCGTGTCCATAAAGAAGGACCGCACCCCTGTGTCGTGCCAAGATGGTTTCAAAAAATGGTTCAACAAAAAATGCGCCTAATTCGAATGTGTTGGATGGTGCGATTTTGGTTCATTTCCTTTTGCTATTGAAATGCCAGGTATTTACTTAGCATTTAGAAACTGCGCGCTGCTCCTGGTTTATTTTTCTTTCTTGGATAGACTTGGTAGAAGAGAAGTATCTTGTCCCAGCTTCTTAGGCTCTGCTTCAAGGATCTTTTTTTCTTGGTTGCCAAAATTCCTATCTAGGACCCTATCTTGTGTGAGTGAAAAAGCCATCTTGTCCATTATCACCATCTCTATCATGGTCCTGTTAGAGTATCTAGGGTAAATTAATGGAATCTTGCGAATATGAATGAACTGAATGAATCATATTTATCATCTACATTTTGACTCTTGAGTTTTCTTATTTCTTTAGGTTTTGGATGCTTCCTAGTACATGCCTGACGAGCAGCAAAATCCACTTCAAGAATATCAGGTGATGAATTTTGGTTGCTTTTTCTTTCTAAACTTTTTCATACTTGGTGTGTTTTTCTTACTGGTTTTCTATTACAAGGCCAATTTTTGTTTCCTCTGTTGCTTATGATTTGCAATACCTGCCAGCAAGCAATTGAGTAAGGGTTATATTGTGGTGCTTGTAAGCCTTGTAGCACCGTATAGTTTGATACAATGACAATTTACTAATGTGATTGAAGTTCCAATTGAAGGCAAATCATTAAGAAAAAAGGACATGAAAAAAGAAAGAAAAGAGAAGAAAATTTCCAACTGCAAGCTTGCCAAGTTTTTTTTTTGTTAATGTCGGTATAATGATATTTGATTAGCAAGTATATTTTGCAATATTTACTGGACATGTCTATAGTAACCACCATATATTATCCTGCTGCATATTGAAGCTTGTGTTACAGATGGCTAGCTATGTTTACACGTAAAAAACTGAGCCGTCTACTTTTGTATTTAAGCATGCGGTGTACATGTTAGCAATCAATCAAATTCCATCTGCAAGAAGTTTTTTAATTTATTTTTACTGTGACACTTTCCCAACTATAGAGGTGACTTGTGAGGCTGATTGTCCTTTTATTTTCTTGTTTATCATGGGCCTTGATTGTTTATAAAGGTTCAAGTCTTCAACAAATAGAGGGCCTGGTTCTGTAACACTCTACGTCTCCAAGTAGTATAATCTCAATGCTCTCAATGCTATGTCACTTACCGAATTAGCTATGCTTCTCAACCGATCGTAGGGAAACTTCCCAAGGAGGGATTTGGGCTCATTGCAAGAAAAGGGCCTACATCACACATAGTGGATACATGATCATGGCCAGTGAGGTTGGTGTTGTAGACATCTGCCAAAAGATGTGGCTAGGAAAGGAAGACATATGATCGGTCCAGAAGGGGACCTTACTGAAATAGTTCATGTGGAAGGCTAGGAAAGAAAGACATTTATAGTTTGTTTTGAAAACTTTAGATAGACCATTAATTGTTTTATTGATATTGTTCTAATTGTTGTCTTGATGAATGTTAAATGGGTGAAATATGCACATGCTTAATCATTTTTTGATTATGATATTGTTAGCTTTGGTTGATAGAGAAATGAGGTCAAAAACCGAATTTAGCCTTGGTTGATACCAAAAGAGGCTAAATCCATCTTTAGTCTCGATTTTGCCTCAGTTACCTAAACTGAGACTACAACTCCCATGGCTAAAGGCTTTAGCCTCGGTTGTTGAGAACTGAGGTTTAAAATAGTTTTAACTTCGGTTAGAGGCAATTGAGGCTAAATTTGGATTTAGTCTCAGTTGAAAACAATGGAGGTTAAAATTTTGATTTAGCCTCATTTCGAAAAAACTGAAGCTAAAAAGGTTCTTTTGGCTTCACTTGAAGAACCGAGGCTATAAAAGTCATTTTAGCCTTGGTTGCTAAAACTGAGGCTAAAGCATTTAGCCATGAGGGTTTCAACCTCGGTTTGGATAACTGAGGAAAAACTGAGGCGAAAGGTTTTAGCCTTAATTTTTTTTCTTTTTCGCCTCAGTTTTGAATTGAGGCTAAAGCCTCCTTTTCTTGTAGTGTGTTGTTGCATTAGGAGCATCATCTGCTCCAACCTATCAGGGAAAGAGGCCACCTGAGGCGCGTGTCGTGTCGATGTAGACACACAATTCTGAGACAAAACTGGTGGTGCACTAGGCGTTGGCCCATTGATAGGGCCAGTGGCCGGCTGTGAATCCGGCATTGCCTCGCCACTCGGACCCAAATTAGGGTCCATTTGGCTATCACTCGGGTAAGGGGCCCTGTCTATCATTTTGCCAAATAAGAGATGGGCCGTGTTCCGAGTAGTTTTAGGAGGCATTCCCTGTATACAATAGAGAACATAACATTCATTGGATCAGGATAACCTCATCCATTCTTCCTAAACATTGTACACATTTCTAACAAAAGAAGTTCTATGCATTCCATTTAAGAAAATTTGTCACAATACACATGATGTAACATTACATGAATCATGACAGAGAATGCATGTGAGCTAATTTGAACAAAAGTTTCAACACTTACTAACCTAACATCCAACTAGGCCTAGTAAGGGCATTACAAAGAAGACAAGAAACAAAGAAAATAAGAAGACAACAACTACTCATGACTAGTCCTTCGACTCGGGCGAAGGTGGAGGCACACGCTTATCCTGCATACAACACAAGAGGGACTTCAAGTGCACGACATTCTCTTGAATTTCTGTTTCAAGTAGGCTTGATTTTCTTCAAACTTTTGCTTCTACTGAGCCTGGTTCTCTTCAATCTTAGCCATGCGGGCTTCTAAGGCGACACAATCATTGTGGTCTTCATGTGTAGTAGGAGGTCCCCCATCTCAGTCTTGGGCCTCCTCTTCTTCTTTCTGCTCTTCCTCCTCACCCATTTCCTCTTCTCCACTACTACCCTCTTCTTCGTTGCTATCCTCTTCTTCATTACCAACCTCCTCTTACTTCCTTCCTCTTCTTTAGTTTCTTCTTCTATCTCGTCCCCATACTCATCAAGCCCTGCATGGCGTTGCCTGGGGCCTATGCCCATATTGTTGAGTGTGGTTTCACTGATGAAGTGGATTGGGAGGACGTTTTCCATATGGAGTCTGAAATTAAAGTTAACGAGCTATCTTGCAAATAAGTCGACCGAAAGGTAGTGAGGAGTCTTCCCTAGTAAATCGTGCAGTGCTGATTATTTGAATCAAGGCAAGAGTAGGTAGGCATATTTTCTCCCCTTGTCCAACTCTGTACAAGAAGTCCACCATGAAGCGAGTGCATTAGGTGCGGTCTCTCCACCTAGGATACACGTTATACGTGCATATGTAGTGGAGCAGGTGGAAGTCGTTCGCCATCTTAGTCGAAGCGAGGCTATTTCCTCACCTCCACTGCTCAAGTTGGCCGCATAGGAAACGTGTACGGCGATTTCTTTCTCGTTTACTAGCGAGATGAGTTTCACTAGCATATACCACACCACGTTCAATTCCCATAATACGAGCCATCACATCCACATCTACTATGGCTTCCTACCTCCCCAAAGGAACGGTAAACTGAAGAGACTCTATAAGTAGGTTCCGTATGTGGGCATAAAAGGCTCGCACGGCGCTTTCACTCACATGAGTGTTTCCCTCGAATATGGGACCCCACCCATTTTCCAAGAGAAAGTCGATAACTGGATACAGTCCAAACAACTTTTCATCGACATGTGCTTCAAATATAACTTTGCGGTTACGGAAATTACCAAGTTGGGCACCCACTGGTAGAGACCTTTCCAACGGGATTTGAGGATCGAGGTCCCGTTTGGATCTTCGCTCTCGCTTGACACTTGCACTAGTCTCAGCGCTCAACTTCTTGGTAGTACGGTGTGGTCAGCTCGGTCTGGCCTCATCCGGGTCCGCTCTTTTCTTTTCCATAAGGGAAAGAAGCGTTGAGATAGAGAAGATAGCGGTGACTAGCTCAAAGAGAGCCATGGAGTTGGAAAAAGAGTAAGAATTAAATGGATTTGAGGATATGGGAAGTATGAGACACAAAATGGGGATTTTTGTGCTCAAATAAAGTGGAAATAGTGAAGATGGAGAGTTGTATGGGATATTTTTAGGGGATTGGTGGTGAATGAGTATAGGATGAAGAAGATTTGGAAGATTTGAGTGAATGGAAGTGAGGATTTGAGAGAGAAATGGGGTTTTGGAGGGTTGGAAAACATGAAATGGGAGTGAAATGGGGTAAAGGGGGTTTATGGGAGGGGCCCACACATGGGACAGGCCCCACATGCTCGGCCGGTCGGCGGTGCTCCGCTGCCCTCGCAGTCGCCCCTCTGTGGAGGCGGGCAGTGCCATTACGCCCCTCTAAGGTGGTGGCCACCCCCTCCCGGAGTGTCATGGGTGTGCATGGGACCCCTGGGCCCTATCGTACTTCGTACTTTGGGTCTTTAAGCCTGCACAGTCTGTTTCCCTAGCTGCATGTGTACGTATTCACGCCTTTTGGTCTGTTTTGGGTTTTATATTTGTCGACTAACAGTTAAAACCCGTTGATTGACGGCCTAATGATGATTGAGACCAATTTACATGATCTATGACGCGTACGGCCTACACTACAGTAGTAAATCTCGCCTGTCGACGAAACCTTGGGATCCTAATGCGGTTTCTAAATTTCATCACACCCTTCCTAAGTCAGAGTGTGTCAGAGTGCGTCGTGTTACCATAACACAAGTCCAGTTTAATCCAAATCATGCTCTGATACCAACTTGTAACACCCCCAAATTTCGAGGATCGAGCAAGGCTCTATTCCTGAGATCCGGCACATCACTTATGCAACATGGATAATGATGTTCAGATTTCATCCATATTAATGAGTCAAACATGAGTGAGATTATACTGAAACAGTATATCATACTCCGGATATAATTAAATTAAGCAAGCGGAAGGCTGAAATGTATATATCAAAATATGTGCATTTTACCAACTCCAGAGTATGAGTATGTATCCAGGCTAAACATATACAAGTATTGTTTTAAAATATACAAAATGGAGAAATGTAAAGTGTTCAACTAAGCCAATAATCCCAGTATTCCTGCGTCTCAGCACGAAGTCTACATCGACCCGCCTGATAACTGAAAATAGGATAATTCCTCCTCCTTATCCATGTAGTCCTGCTCCATAGCACAAACATCATCTGCACCTACATCTAAACCATAGTCTGGTTGGTGTTTTAAAACATCATCCCAGGGTGGGAGTGAGTGATCAACTTAGTGGTACCATAAGGTAAAGGTTAATATGTTATCAAGTCAATCAAGCATTAATGATAAAGCAATACAACAATAACTTCCTAACTACTCTTGTTAATGTAGGAATGGTGTGCAAGTAATGATGTATGCCCTCGTATAAAGCTTACTCACAAGCGACTCCGTCAACCTAATTCACGCATGATAACCTCCCTCAAGTGCCCTTCCTTGCCAAACGCACCTGCTAACTAATGCAATGCGATGTATGGTCGTGTTGGCCAAGTACTTAGTTAAGTTTATTCATACAGCAGGTTTTGGAAGCTAAGGTACCTCCCTTTATATCATTTACCCAAACCAAAGGATCCATCTAGGGTCGTCAATCCTAGTTAAGCACATACGATAGGCAAGTTGTAGGGCATCACCCCTAATGAAAAAGTACTCGATAAACAAATTCAAATGTTTATACTCAAGGTCACTACATGAGGCTTGTCACCTCAGCGTAGGCTGACAGCTCGAACACGGTGTTCCATACCACCATGCCCGGCTCACAAGTCTGGTTTACTCATTGGTCACTACGAGGAGGCTCGTCACCCTAGTGTAGGCTGACAGCTCGACCACATTGTCCCATACTAGCATGCCCGGCTCATGAGTCTTAGTGGATCGTGGTAACATGGTTAAAGTGGGCTTTTACACTGGTAGGGGTTTTTTAGATTCAAGCAGTGGCGTCCATACATAGTAAATATATAATAGGCCAATTGGTTTGTTAGGGAAGTTTAATTGGTACGGGCACATGCTGATTAAATCGACATAGAGCGCATAAGCACCCCGTGTGGCCTAACCACTGCCAACAATCTTCGTGTGACCCGGATTTGTCGAACTTTCCAAATGTGACGCGACTAATTCGGCCACCTGAACAAGGACTGTTACCAATTGCCTGGACTACGTGGTAGCCGTAATCTTAGTCAGATGCAGCAAATAAATACATGTGGTAATCATTTCAGCATTTGATAAACAATCCAAGTAAATACTTCATTTGAGCATTTTATCAAACACCTTGATCATGTTAACAAACACTTGCATTTTATCCATAAATTACGTAGAGGCAAATATAATTACATAAAATAAATTATACATACATGGTAATGCAAAATCCTATCTTAATACTTGTAATAAGTGCAAATCATCAACAATTTCTCATTCAGACAATTCAACAAACACTTAGACTACACTATACCAAATACATAGACTAAGTTAGTTACAACACATATTTTTGCAATTCCTTATACGGAGAGATCAACATACATGTGACGATGATTAACCCTAGATTAGAAATCACGGCAAGCTCAAATCACATTCAAATGCTCATTCAAACATTTCAACAAACACATGGAATGCATATTTTTCCCCATACAGTTTATACATGTATATTATACAGAAAGCGGTGTATCTAAGACAATATAGCAGTAATCAAGTCAGACATAAATCATTAGCTGACATTGAAGGCATTGAAAACCATAACCTAGACGTTTATAGTCCACACATTTCGTTGGAAAGCTCGATTCAAACTCGGTTCGAATCCTACGTTCCCGAAAATGGGATAACGGGTACCTAAATCACGAAATCCGTTAGCTAGGTTGATAATCGACTATTTTAGATCTTAACTACGGCGTTAGGGTTTGGATTTCTTACCCAAATCATGGTTGAAACGGGTCGTGTAGCGAAGTGGGTAGGCAAATCAGTGCGTGGAGTTGTGGGACAGATTCCCAGCGAAGATCTCCAAGAATCCTTCTTCCTTCCTTCATCTTTTCTCTCATTTTCTTTCTCTCCCTTAGGGTTTTTAGAAAATTCATATGGAATGGGAATGGAGTGGTTTGAGGGCTTTATATAGGCTCAGAAGTAATGCAAATGGCCTTAGGGCCACTATAAATATATGTTGTATCTTTTGGGTAGCTATTTTTGACAAACAGGGCTCATAGGAAGGTCCAATACTCACCTACGACACAGGGTAAGCTCCCTGACATTGAATCTATGCTAGGACTATGTTTTCGGCGCGATTGGATAGGCTGATCAGCCGTGAAAGATCCACGTCAGATCAACGGTCATACTTATTCGATCGGGGCCACAAGTATACGGATAAGAGTTGGGAAATTTCCTCTTCCCCTGGGTGAAGTTTGGTCAAAAACTGATAGTCCAAAATTCTCAATTTTGCATGTGAGCGAATGGCCCAATTCACTTAAGTTTCAACTATTTTCTAAAGATATTCACATTTCTCGTACATTTCACTCAAGGCTCAAGTTGTGCATTTTTAGACACCATCTAGGCTCGATTACCGCAATGGTTGTCAAGCCCAGTAAGGCGGACATAACCCTATAGTTCTGCAGTCATCAGACTTTCGACGTGCGGTCCAGGTCCGATACAGAGTTTCAATGTGCTCCCGAGAGCAAAAGGCTTTTGGGATTTTTCGTAGGTTTTTAAGTAGTGCTGAGTTAGCGATTTTGATGGTTTTGAGTCTTGCCATTTGTATAAATAGTGGTTGGAGTTAAATCCATCGATTAATTTAGCGAGTACTTAATTAATTTTCGCCTAAATTTATATAGAATACGGTCCTTAGGGATTTCTGCCTGAGGTGGTACTCGGGTCTTTGTACAAAGTTTTTCGAGACGTTACAGTTAGGTTGTACTTAGAACTAAGTTTGTATCAACATCTAAAGACTAGTGCATTTGATGTTGCTATTTACTTGTGTTTCTTTAGTATTTGATTGTACTATCATTGCTCGGCCTTTTCAAGGTTCTTACCAATCAAGAATAAGAACTTTCCCTACTTTAGGCCAGCTATCATAGTAGCAAGAGCTATATGGTCGTAGTAACCGTCGACCTGGACTGCTTCAGAGTTGAAGCGAGCGATGTAATCTCTCAGTAGCTCGTCCTCCATCTGAGCAATCGTGAGAAGATGAGTTGATGACTTTCTCCTGTCTTTCCCGCTGATGAATTGTGTGATGAAGGCCTTGCTAAGTTGAGTGAGAGAGTCGATGGACTTTCGCTTCAAGTGCCTGTACCATTTCCATGGAGCCCTTGACAAAGTCAGGGAAAATTCTCTGCACATCATGGGTCCAGAAGAACCATGAAGTTCCATCCAGGCTCTGATATATTCCAAGTGCTCGATCAGGTCCCCGAATCCTAAGTAGGGGTGATTTGGGGCATCTGAAACCTACACGGTAATTAAGATCTCATGATGTCGTCGGTGAACGAGGGCTCGACTTCCTCAAGCATGGCGCCTAAGGAAGTTGGGGCTTCTGCTCGGCACACTTGTTGGATGTCGCCAAGCTGGTCTCGGATTTCCTTCAGCTCTACCTCTCATGAGACCTAGATTTCTACAACGACATCAGGAGCATTCCCATGCCTTCTTTTTTCTAGAGTGTAGCCATCGTAGGATAAAGGAGAAAGAAGATAAGTAGTGTTGATCTAGAGGGAACTTTTGGATGGATTTATTATCGTTCCCATAGATGACGCCAAACTGTTGTTGCTCAAATAATGTTGATCCTACCTCACCTCATGTGAGCCTCTTGGTACCTGCAATTCAATGAAAAGGAAGGAGACACTAGGGGCACCGTTTATGGCCAAGGACTCTCCAATGCCTAAGTCAGGTGGATGGACTCACAGTAGGCATAGAAGAATTGGGATAGTTGTGCATACATTTTGCCTGTAGGGGGTGTATTTATAGGAGTATATAAGTGGAAACGACTCTTTAGTTGTTAGCTGGTACGCTGACCTCTGCTCTGGTCGTCCACATTTTTCTTTTTTTTATTAACAGTAGATGGCTCCCCTTTCACTTTCGACTTTCTGTCCTTACCTGAGCCATTTCCATCTCGATTAGCTCTCCGGGAGTTGATGTAACGCCCTGAAATTTCACGGCCAGAGTTTATACTCATGCCCGAGAAAACCGGGTGTTAATAATATATAAACTGGATGCTTTAAAATCGCACCCTATTTTTTTCATTTGGATTACATACAGATACATTCATAAAGGTACTCATTTATGAGAATAAATTTAACTGTATTTATTATATTTCATCAAAGTAAAAGAAATAATCAACTGCCTTCTCAATGTAAGCTTATTACATTTATCGAGTTCATAACGGAAGTATAAAACTAAATAAATAAACTATCTTCGTATTCTTTCGGTACGGTCTTTTATAGGGAGATGGTCCTCCAAGTTTTCAATCCGTACATCACGTACAACATCTGTATAGTTGGGAGAGGGTCAATGCCCTGCTCATATTGACAGTTATCGTTTAAGATTAATAGTAATTCAAGAGATTCATAAAAGCAATATAAAGATTCTGATACATCCCGTACTCCACATCTACAAGAGGTATCAATGCATGAACAAAGTATATGAGATGCATACCTAACAAAGTATATGTGGTTTATCACACTTAGCGATCGCCACAATGTGAAATATGATTAGAGTTATCCAACTCGCCCCGCATCCTATACTACGGAGATTCGCTGGCGTGTCCCACGTTTAATATGGTTTTACGCGGTCATCCCAAGACGTACATAACACATGACCAGGTGAATTACGCAACCCCGATAAATTGATGTAACACGTATATAGAACGATTCACATACACCAACCGGTGCACCATCACCCGAGAAACATGGAATTATATGTCGCCCCAGGGCCGCTACCGAAAACGCATTACGTCCACGATATTTATTTGATCGCTCGAGGAGGGATTCCCAACATAGTACTTGTACTTACAGAAAATACAAACTAAATCATGAGGGTTTTGGAATATCAAGACACATGCTCAAGCCTTTTGAAAATAGATAGCACAAGGCCAACATAGAGAAGAGTGACAATGATTAACTCAAACTGTGGCAATGACCAATGTAATAAATAGAAGAGCGGCAACGACCGATTCTTTAATAAGGAGAGTGACAATGGCCAATTGCATAAATAGAAGAGCGGCACAGCCGATTCTTTAATAAGGAGTGTGGCAGGGCCAACTCTTTAAATTTGGTAAGGCAAGGGCAAGGCTTGTATCCATGGCCCCACATAAATTCAGAAAAATCACTTTGTAAGTAACATTATACTGTAATATCAAAGGCAAATAATTGATGTAAAACATATAATTGCAGGGAAGATTTAGAGTAATATGAAGGCATGTAAAAGACAAGATAGAATACAGGAAGGCATGTAAAAGACAAGATGAAATATCGTGAAGGCATGAAAAAGGCAGGATAAATATAACAATTCAAATTAGTGTAAGCTTAAAGGATAAAACCCTCACCTTATGTTGTTGTATCGTCTTTTACTTTAATTCACTTGGTTTTCTAGATAGTTTAGGTATCAATAAGTTCCAACCTATTAGTTTTGGTCCCATCCTATTACGGGGTCAGCTTGTTCTTGTAGCTGGAACCTATCAAAGAAACTTTAGAATGTAAAGGAAAGAAAAGAAAAGAAGGGAGGTGAGTTAGGAGCGGCTAGTTGAACCCGAACCAGATTAGCCGGTTACTGAGCAGACCCCGACGTTCTTCCTTCTCTCTTTCCTCTTCTTTCTCTCCCGCACCTTTCTCTTCCTCTTTCTTTTCTTTTCTTTTTCTATTCTTTTCTTGTTGTACGTCCAACAGGAGGGCTCGTTGCTACTCTCTCTCTCTCTCTCTCTCTCTCTCTCTCTCCCCTTGTTGGCGTGGAGCTGGGCGGTTCTTTCCCACCACCGAATACTGAGCTTTTATAAGCCTTTAGTTCAGCACTTGGTTTACGCACAACAAACCTTTGCTGACTTGTCTAGATCTTCCCATCGTTTCTGCTGATATGATGGGAAAGTCTGCAGTTTGAACGGCCCAGGGACGGACGGTTGTGATCCGTGTTTTGAACCAAACAACCATCATCGTCCAGCACTCATGCGAGGAAGACAGGCTGTGCTCTAATGGTTAACTCCGGCCTATATTCTCCTGAAATTGGGCTTCTTGGCAATTTTAGATGGCCATCTAACGTGTCCTAGTCCATCAGATCAAGGGTCGGTGCAAGATCGCAAGATCTTCTGTGAAAGGAAGAATACTCTGCACCGCGCGATTGGCGGGGCGCCGTTCTTTCCTCTGCTTCTTTGCTTCCTTTCTACTGATGTGGGTGTGGTCGTTGGGTTTTCTGTGGGGAGCGTTTGATTTGTGTTTTCTGTGGGGAGTGTTTGAGTTGTGTTTGGTTGCTGGCACTATGCGAAGAGAAAAACGGGACGAGGTACGCCTGATTTCTCGGTCGATTTGGGAATGCAAAAGATCATGCTTCGGTCGGTTTTGTTCCGTCTACGAGATGGACGGTTCGGATTTCTCAAATGGCTACGAATGGTGGGCCACAGCGTCTCTAAAACATTCGTTGTCTGATCATCCGGTGCGACATTTAGACTTCTTACATCTGTTGCTATAGGCACGTGTGCATGCATGGATGCACACGGATGCCACGGTTCTGATCGGGCCACGCTCCTCATCATGATGGACGGTCCGGATCATCGTTATGGTCCTTGATGGTGGGCCACACCCACCACAGCGGCAATCGTCCGTTTGAATTAAAGTCAGGCGGGAATAGCGGGAGGAAATAGAGAGAAATTTCTCTTTTCTTTTCTTGAAAAACATAGGTCAAACCTGGTTTAACCGTGGGGTAAGTTTAGTGTATCGCGTGTGCACGAATTCTGGTGCTCCCATCGTTAATGTGGGGTCCACCTTGATGTTTTCTAGGAAATCTACACTGTCCATTCATCTTTCCATATAATTTAAGGGGTCGATCCCAACATTCGAAGAATATCCAAAGATCAGATGGGCCCCAAAATCAACGGTTACAGGTTGTTTGTGAATTTGGGCCACTTGTACAATGGTCTAAGGGCTGAGGTTTGACGTGTGTGGCTAATTTATGTACCTAGTCATGATGTAAGATTTCACATTAAGCGGATCATGGGATCCATGTGATCTACAATTCGGGGGTCTAAGTTAGTAGCATTTTTGTAATTATTGTTGATATAAGAGTTTTGTTAAATCTAATGGTTCTATATGATTAGAGGCACATTTCTAAGAAATTCTTGCAAAAGAACGTATATCTGAATCATTAGGAATAAAGAGTTATTCACCAAATTAATTAGGAAAGTATATATATCAAACCACATAATGAATGGTCAGATGATATGTTTAATATAGGAAAACTTGATGGTTAGTAATCTAATCATGAATGTAGGTAGGTGTATAGTTAGTTTTGTAAACAGATGGTCGCAAGTGGGTTTATCTGGACATATAATGATCTTGTCTTAAAATCAACGGTCGGATGGGTTGATCTATAAGTGAGGATTATTTTCAACAGTTAGATTTCTGTTGGAGAATAGATAAGGTCAGTGTAGCTAGATTAATATCGTACACATATACATATTAAGTTAAATTTCATGCTAACACTCGATAACTTTCAATACTTGGGTATTAAAAAGTTCGGGGTGTTACAGTTGAAGATCTCCTCCGCATGTAAGTACTTTTGAGCTCGTTTAAGTAAGTTAGAGTAGTCGAGAGGTTCTTACCAATCGAGAATAAGAACTTTCCCTACTTAAGGCTCGCTATCATAGCAGCAAGAGCTATATGGTCGAAGTAACCGTCGACCTGGACTGATTCAGCATTGAAGCAGGCGATGTAATCTCTTAGTAGCTCATCCTCCATTTGAGCAATCGTGAGAAGACAAGTTGATGACTTTCTCCTGTCTTTCCCGCCGATGAACTATGTGATGAAGGCCTTGCTAAGTTTAATGAAGGAGCTGATGAACTTTGGCTTCAAGTGCCCGTACCATTTCCATGGAGCTTGTCATGGAAAATTCTCTGCACATCATGGGTCTAGAAGAACCATGAAGTTCCATCCAGGCTTTGAAAGATTCCAGGTGCTCGGTCGGGTTCCTGAATCTTGAGTGGGGGTGATTTGAGGCTTCTAAAACCTAGATGATAACTAGGATCTCATGATGTTGTTGGTGAACGAGTGCTCGACTTCCTCAAGCATAACATCCAAGGAAGCTGGGGCTTCTACTCGGCACGCTTGCTGGATGTCGCCAAGCTAGTCTCGAATTTCCTTCAGCTCTACCTCCCATGGGACCTAGCTTTCTATGATGACATCAGGAGCATTCCCACTTCTTTTTTTCTAGAGAGTAGTAGCTATCATAGGATAAAGGAGAAAGCAGATAAGTAGTGTTGATATAGAGGGAACTTTTGGATGGATTTGCTATTGTTCTTACAAATGGCGCCAAACTGTTGTGAGAACAATATTTGTGAGCCTCTTAGTACCTGCAATTCAATGGAGAGCAAGGAGATGCTAGGAGCACCGATTATGGCCAGGGACTCTCTGATGCCTAAGTTAGGTGGATGGTCACAATAGGCATAGAAGAATTAGGATAGTTGTCCATACCTCTTGCCTACGATAGGGGGTGTATTTATAGACTCTCTTGGTGGCCGAGTTGATTTGTTGGATATGCTAGAGGGGCCCATATTAGAGTTGAAATCTAATTTTGAGAATGTCTTCGATTTAGCCTCGATCGACATGATTCTCACCTATAAATTCGTCGGATCGATCTCATCTTTCTATGTCATAAGATTCTCTCTAGATATTCATATTCCGATGTTGGGATTAGTATCTGAGATTGAGGTTGGTATCCGAGGTTGAGGTCCATATCTGAGGTTAGGGTCAACATATGAGGTCCAGGTCGGTATCTGATCTTGACGTCGCCATATAAGGTCGAGATTGGTGCTTGTAGTCAAGATCTATAAGTCTGTTGATGAGCCTTATCTTCAAGCTGGGTCAACTATTTCAACTTAGTCATAGCGAGTCTTCTCCCTGAGCTCATCTTCTCTAAATCTTAGGTTTTTTAGAGAGTTTTTTTGGATGCTCTTGGGGCCATGGGCCTCATACATTTTGCTTGCTCGACTTTACCCATAACAACACTCAATATCTAAGTCTTATGTACAAGAGAGAAAATTTTTATTTGATACACATGTTGTAAGTATGACTTATCATATACATGCATTCACACTATTCAAATTGACTTTACCCATGAAAGCACTCATTTAACTCTTACAAGAGAGAGAGAAGATTTTTATTTGATACACATGCTGTACGTATGACTTATGGCATACGTGCATTCACACGATTCAAATTGCCCAATTCATGGACCCAAACTCAGACCCTGATGCATTGATGTTTGATTTAAAATTACTCTGTCCATCTATTTTATCATCTGATTTTTAGAGAGAAGCCTAAACATGAGACATCCAAAACTCAAGTGGGCCACATCAAAGAAACAGGGGAGACCAAACTTCTGTGGCCCCAAGGAAGTTTCAATGATGGCATTTAGTCCTTTTTTTTTTCCATTATTCTCAAACGTGAATGGAAATGCAATGCTTGCGGCCCTGCATACCAAATGTTCCAGTAGGTGGTAAATATATGGGCCTGCCAGGATGTACTGATGTAGAGCGAGTCACAAATAGTTTCATGGCCAAGATGGATAAAAAAAGTCCCGGTCAATGACAAAAGTGATCCGGACCGTCAGACCTTAGATCGGACATATCTCACAATCCGGAATGAGTTATCAGGCGTAAAATATATGATTTTAGGGTAGAACGAGCCGGATTTGTGAAATACCCCTGGATTGATGGTCGTTTTCCTATTTTAATTCTGTTTTTACTATAAATAGTAAGTTTTAATTTGAATATAACTCTTCATCCCTAGGGCCTTAGGAGTTGTGCCCAACGTGAAAAGAACTTAGAATAATTACGAGAATAGCTTAGTGAAGCCAAATAGGACACTTACTATTTTTGGCCAAAAACCTTGCGCACTAGTAGCATCATGACCGTCTGTAAATAGTAAGTTGCGAATTCTAGGAGTTTTAGTTATAGTTTGCCAACTACGTACTGGGCTCCTTGTATGCTGGAGCTCAGGAAACTTGTATCCTATACCTATAATTGGGTTTTATGTGAAATCTACTCTAAACTTTTTTTTTGGTTGTTAGTTTGTTAGTACACACCCACTGTTAGTACACACTGCACTGTTAGCCACCCCCACTAGGGATCGATACCAAGACCTCAAGTGGTGAAACGAGGTATCTCCACTCAATCTACCAGTTGACCAAGGGATCAGGGTGTAAATCTACTCTAAACCTAAGCTCTATGAGGGCTACTGAGACGTGTGAGTTATATACACTCCATCTATCCAATGTGCTTGCCCATTTTAAGATGTCATTTGTGGTGATTGAACAACCAGCCTCAAACCCTTCTTGGGACCACAGAAGTTTTGGATTATGCTAATATTCGTGTTTCCTTTCATCCATGTGGTGATCAACTTATGAACAGGTTGTATGGCATATATACATCAGGTAGGCCTTAGTAGAGTTTTGGTTCCCCCTAGTTCTTGTGGTGTGGCTTACTTTGGGTTTTCGAATTTTCCTAATTTTTAACATCACATCCTAACGTGAGCTGGCAAAATGAATGGAGTAGAGATAACCCCAGGTCATATGCAATATTTCAAGGGTGGGCCTTAGACTAGATGGCTTTGAACCCAGATTCTTCTTTTATAATCAAGTCTTCTTCTTCTTCTTCTTCTTCTTTTTTCCTACTGGTGTTGTGGAATTTTCTAGAATTGAGTATGGGACAAGATGTCTTTATGCCAAAAAATTTATCTTTGGAGTTGAGTCTTATTTTTTGTTGGATGGTGCAGTATTCCAAGGAGTGGGCCCCAGACTAGATGGGTTCGATCCCAAATTCTACAGTTAAGTCTCCTACTTTGTTGGGAGCGTCAAGATTCCAAAGAACAGGCCTAGGAATGTATAGGTTTGGGCTGAATTTTGCATTTTAGAGTCAAGTCCTTTTCTTTGTTGGGTGCTGCCAAATTCCAAAAAGGAGTAGGCCTGTGATTGGATGTGGAGACAAATATTTTATTAGTTTGTTAAGGTTATCTGACCAAAATATATTCAAAATTTTAAGTTAGCACAGTGCATGCTTAAGTGGAGCACTAAATTAGAGCTAGCAATGGCTTAAGTCACCTATTGTATGTGATTGGGAAGGCCTAGTATGAAGATCTTTTCCCCTGAAAAATAGGACCATTAACTCATGAGGTGGGCCATAGACATGAGAAAAATATATTGTTAAATTAATATGACCACTGATCGATATTTGACCGAACACTTCACAAGTCGAGCAGCCTGAAACTCTTGAGAGAGGACATGCTAATAGTAGACACAGCTCATAAATGGCATAGATCTTGCTTGCATTGCCTATGGACATATGTCCTGTCAATCACCTCTTCAATCTCTGGTGCAAATTACTTTTATAGTGTTCATTTAGAATAGCATCACGTACCAGCAACGCTAATCCAGCAAATTCATCTGTTGGGACACACTGAATGGATGAAGCCATAGGATCTGGGGCCTGGATGAAGTTAACCATCCAATATGGCCTCCAAGGTGCAGATAACATGAAAATACGACCAATTGTTCAATGAAGAGTCCACTAATCAGATAATTGAGATGGTTAGATGAAGGAGACTCTAGTCCATACATATGTCCCAACATATCCATGTTGGGGCATTATAAATGACTTTAAACATAGGTCATAGAGGTTCTAAAAATAGTATTTTGTTCTCAATTTGAGGGATGTTTAGGATAGTCACTACCTTGAATAGGCATGGGCTTCATGAGACTCATGCCCACATGGCTCACATGCAACTGATAACAGCCATTCAACAAATCTTTTTAGGTTTGGGCTTGGGCTTGTGCTAGGCTCATGCTGGGCTCAGGCTTTAAACCCAGTCCAATCCTAACCCATTGCCACCCCAAGTCATAGCATAGATATCACTACAAGAAAAAGGACTTTTACCGGCAGTCAAAAGAGCCGGTAAAAGCTCCAAAAAGTGTCGGCTTTGCTTTTTCTAGCACTAGGCAAGCGCCGCTAAATGGGGTGTTAGCAAAAGCTTTGCCAGCGCTAGTATACTTTACCGGCGCTTGTCTGAGTGCCCCAGCTGTATATTCTTTTCCGACGCTCATTTCAACTTTACCGATGCTTTTGGTGGCCGCTGGTATTTCTAAAGAAGCGCCGACAAAAGCTTATCCAAGCGCCGGTAGAAGTATTTCTAAGCAACACTTTTAATCATGGAAAAGCACCAATAAAAGTCTTCGGAAGGGTTGTATAGATTTGAGAAGCCCCAACACAGGCCAATAAATTTCTTTTATATATAATTCAATTGAAACCTGTATTTTTTTAATATTTGAAACATAAAAAATGTTGCAATACAATTAAAACTGAATATTAAACAAAATTTATATTACTTCATTATATATATATATATATATATATATATATATATATATATATATATATATATATATATATATATATATATAATATTTATAACAATAAATTGAAAATGGTCTTAAATAAATAAAAAAAAATTAAATCCTCTATATGGTACTCCCAACTCGAGTGGCATCAAAAGGCTGAAGTGCTAATTTATAGGCCTAAATTTAGGCACAATTGTTTAAAATCCTGCACACAAGGAAAAAAAATAAATCAAAAAGTAGCATTCAACAAATTAATGCATGGAAAACAATCAATCCTTTGATCCTGTCCTTAAAAAGTCAAAAACTATCAAGGCAACAAATGTGTAACTTGAATTCCATTACATCTATTGGCCCCACATTGATGCATGTGTTTTATACATGTCCGTCCATCCATATGCACCCTTCACACGTGACATTCAAGTGTACAATTGACCAATATCAGTTGTGTAACAGGTTCATTAATTACAATTCTATGATCTGCCAAATACCAGTTTTACTTCAATATTTTTTCATAGGAAGAATATGATCCACATAAAGATTGGATGGTCAAAATACCATAATATTTCGATACATACAACTACTATGTGATAAGAAAAGAAAGAAAGAAAGAAATTAAGAAAAGAGGTGGTTGTTATATTCATGCCCATCTAGTAAATGTGGACCATTGGTTGCAATTGGTCCACTCTTGTTGGATTGAATATGATATTCCAATGCAGGAGATGTCATGCCATGCCATCCCACGATGAGGACCACTAGTCAATGAATAATTACCTAGAAGTTAGGCCCCACCATGTACCGTTGATGGATTGAACAATCACATTCTTCAACAGGCATCATAAAATACTTTGTGAAGCAATAACACGAGACGAGGAGAGAGCATACCTGCTGTGTTTTTTATCTGCATTCGATGTAGCCAGGTGAACCAATCAGCTTCTTTAGCTCTTCTCCCTTGAACATAAATAGAACCATGGCTAAAAGGTCATCCCATGGACTAGGAGATAAAACCAACCAAGAAGGTATTTTGATTGCAAGTGGAAGCTACAATTATTGTAAAACATCCTACCTGAGCCGTAGTGATGGGAACTTCACCAGGTTGATCAACAAAGAACTGCTTATCATCCCAAAGATAAGCAAACAAAGAAAGTGAAACTACACAAGTCATAAAAATAAATGAAACGAGGGATAAGAATACGAGCTTCAATATAAAACTGATAATGAGATGATTATCTGTGACAAAAAGAAAGAAAAAAAAAAAAAACCCCACCAAGGTTGCATATCAGAACATTTGATTCTTACCCATTGTCATTCAAGGTCAGATCCATGCACTCAAAAGAATATATGGCGGCAGAAATCTTACATAACCAACCATAGAAATGGAAATCTGGAAACAGAAAGAGACATCTTATACTAATTGCCTTCGTTTCTTCACTTTACCTTTTCATGTGCAATTTTTCTCTTTTTCATACACACAGAAAGGCAAGTTCAAATTTTGGATTCTCCCTATCCAAACGTGTCCATAAAGTTAAGTGAAGGGATAACTCAGAGGATCCCCATAAACCCAATGGTTGAAAATAGCAGAAAAGATAATTCTAATTGGCAATGGATCCATTGCCTTAATGGATAGTTCCTTTCCTTTTTCTTTTTTCTTCCTTTTCTTCATTAATAAATTCCATCGGAAGAGAGAGAGAGAGAGAGAGAGAGAGAGAGAGAGAGAGAGAGAGAGAGAGAGAGAGAGAGAGAGAGAGAGAGAGAGAGAGAGAGATGGTATTAATACAGGATGAGAACATTTATACAGAAATGGCATGTGGTTATTCCAAGCTTAGAAACAATGTCATAGAAAATAAGCAATAAGAACGGGCACACATAAAGGCTGGTGGAACAAAAGCACCAGCTGTTCTGTTCAACACGTTTTCAAAATGGAAATGCATACTGTACATCCCTTGGTAATGTGATTTTCAGTTCTGGGCATGCAAAGACGTGCATTGGCTCTGGCCACTCTGGGAGTCTCTCTTCTGGAGAAGCTGCCCATATGAATGCTCGTTTCCTAGACTGAGAAACACCAAAGGCTCCAGCCTCTAGAATACCAAATCTCACCTGAAAAGGCACAAAGAAATTATATAGCTGCTTTACAAGAGAAATAAAATAAATAAATAAATAAATAAGAAGAAAAAGATCCCAAGTACATGCAAAGGGACAATACCTGATAACCCATTTCAAGAAGTGAAGAAAGCATTAATCGGAATGTCTGCCCTTCGTTAAAAGAAACAAAATTCCTCACATTTTCTAAAAGAAAAAACTTTGGCCGGAAGTAATTGGCAAATGACAAAAATACTAAGATCATTTCACACTGGACCTTACTCTTAAGTGATTTTGTGTAATCAATCTTTACCGTCCATATTGAAGGCTACTAAAGATGTTTAACATTGTCATGTGATGTTTGCAATGTAGTCCATGATATGTGAAACGTGCTTTGGATCTAATGAAAGTCTAGATCAATGGATTGGACTATTTAAAATTAAATATCTAAATGCAGCTAGGAGCCCTATGACTTACGTGTGTTCTAAGGGCACGTGAGCATTGCTGAACTATAATGGTTATATATCAGGCCCTGTTTGGTAGATGCCTAAAAATGAATTCATCTCATTTCTTTAACAGTAAGCGCGTATTGGAGATCTTGATCCCTAATATATAGAAGCTAATGGTTTCAACATTTTCCCAATCTAGCTACTCTGGGGACAAACACAACATTTCATAGTTCTAAAGAAAATTCCACTAATTAGGGATTTTTAGTGTTTTTTTTTTTTCTTTTAATCTATAATCCACAATTAGGGAATCAACACTACAAATCCCTAATTAGGGATTCGAAACTCAAAAATTCCCAAAACAAAAATCATTACACAATGTTACTTTAAGGATTAAAAAATGCCAGAAAATGCCCAAATTGATATGAATAGAAAAGGAGGGGGAGAGAGAGAGAGAGAGAGAGAGAGAGAGAGAGAGAGAGAGAGAGAGAGAGAGAGAGAGAGACCTGATATTGCATAATGATCATTAATGTGCTGGACCAAAGAAAAGAAGAAATAAAAGAGGGAGAGGGAGAGGTAGATCGAGTGGAGAGGGAGAGGGGAGGGTTTGAGAGTGAAGAGGGAGAGAGAGATCGAGTGGAGAGGGAGAGGCTAAGAGGTAGATCGAGCAGAGAGGGAGAGGTGCAGAGAGAGAGAGAGAGAGAGAGAGAGAGAGAGAGAGAGAGAGAGAGAGCACAGAGAAAGAGTTGACGGTGGGGAGAGGGAAATGGTCGAATGAGATGAATAGGGATTTTTTATTTTTTATTTTTTAGCTTTTATATAGATCCGTTTGCCAGTGCCCAGTTTTAAGTAGTGCTGGCAATGGGTCTCCCCAAACGTCGGGAATGCCCACCTTTGTTGTAGTGCTTAGCTATAAAAGTCTTGCAATGTAAATAATGTCAAGACCCCATAAGGGAGGAATATATCTACCAAGATCTAAAATTGTACTGAATTGCAGCTTACCGTGTCATTCAACTTCTTAATAGTTGCATTTGCATCCTCTATAGTTTTCATAGTGACAAACGCAAAACGATGGCTCCTTCCAGAGTACTTATCATACATAACCTGTAAATAAAGCATGAGGAACAACTATCTCAAAATCAAAAGACAAACCCTATTATGCTAGTGGAAAGCTATATTTTTCTAAATAGTCATCTTCCCCTGGAAAACTCATTTTAAGCTACAATTATACCAGTGGTACCACCAGGGTCATGGCTAGTTATGTATAAGTCATCTCTTAACAGAATCAGAAGAAGTGGGAAGGCAGTCTGAACACGAGCATCAAACAAAAAGTAGACAGTTAAGTATTTTGTGATCAAAGCAATAGTAGCCTGTGAGATTTTGAAGCAGGAGCTGGCCCTAAGTAGCAGAGCTATAAACAGACCAGGCCAGGTCAAACCGTCTGGTTTGGCTTGGCTTGAAGTCCAGCTTGATTATCAGGCCCACAGGTCCAGCTCAGGGATGAAATTTTAAGCCAGTTAGTAATTGGGCCAGGCTTGGTCCTGTTGAGCACTTATGAGTATGGTGTAATCACATCAGCTGGTTCGTAGACCTCGAACCTCCATGGCTATTCTATATTGAAAAACTTTATCCTTTTTCAATCCTCTTAGTATGTTAAATTGGAAACAAACCCATGCAGTTTAATCAGGGTTGGTTTGGGCTCGTCGGTTTTAATCAGGCATGAATTCAGGCTCTGACTATTTAAGTTCAATAAGGCTCAGGCTTTGGCTTGGGAAAATAGGCACAACAGGCTTCAGCCTGGGCTCACATATTTCAAGTCAGATTCAGGCCTGGAAAGGATAGACACTTCATACATTTCATTACTACGAAGCCACCACAATCATCCCTACTTATACAAAACAGATAAGGGTGAATACCTATTAATAAAGAATCAATTCATATAACAAAAAAGTGATAAAAAGGACTTAACATATTTTGTTGTTGTGGCCACTCATGTACCAAGCCTGTGGAAGCACACTTTTATTGTTTGAAAGATTAAAGAGAAAGTATCATCCCCACCATCTGTCCATGCATGCAGACAAACGAATCTTGTGAAATTAAAATATATAAAAAATTAAAATTAAAATTAAAAAAATTAAAATCATTCTATTCATTCAAGCTATAGAAGTTACAAAGTTCAAAAAGCAACAATAAGTATTTAATCCAAGGTGTTTGATTTCAAATTGCACCGTGCATTTGAGAAGAAATTTAACATAATAAGAATGTGGGTTGCCACTCTCTCAAAGTGAGTGATCCACATTTTTAACAGAATCCAATGTAATATGTAATAACTTTTAAACAGTAAGTGGAAACATCTTTTATTGCTTACTAGCAGAGCCACAAAAGAAAGGTAGAGTACTAAAACCAAATGACAAGAAATGTAACCTGAATCACAAAACCAAAAGAAAGCTAGAGTACGAAAACCAAAAGAAAAATGGTCATTAACCAATGCAGATAAGCAACCACAGAAACAATAATATTAGCACCCGGCATGCTATTAACAACGCTGAAGTAGAACTGAGAAACTTTATTCTGGCATTCCACAAGAGAGTTATGTGATGCATTAGGATCATGGAACCTTTGAACAGGAAAACAAGTAAATATACCTGAAGGGCAGCTATATCATCAATTGATAGGAGTGCCAGAACCTGCACAAAGAGAGATTACAATGGGTTTATGTTGTTCTGCAAATCACAAGATTTCAATAATTCAGGGGCTTCAAAAGACAGGGCTGCATGGAGGACACTAATCTTGGAAAGGACAAGAGAATTTGAGCCTCACTTTTTCAATATTTTCCATCATAACTCCTTTAACTTCTGAAACCTGAGCTTTCACCTTTGCAAGCTTGCTGATCTTCTGGATGGTCCACACAATACTGTATGTGCTCTTTCAGTTTGGACCTGAAATGTTAAGGGTGATATCATAATGCAATAATGATATCAACATAAATCTCATGTTTTCTGTGTTTGGTCAAAAGCAAAAAGCCAAAAGAATTACCCAAACTCCTTGTTGAGGCTGTTAGCAACAGCAGTGGCAGCTCTTCCTCCTCCATACTTCTTGTTGAAATCATCCTTAACCCGCTCCAGGAAGGCAATGGGAATTTGTCTGCCAACTGACTCAACTGCAACTACACAGTAGGCTGCAACATCCAACAAGATAACTACTACAGTATGATCAAAGTTTTAGAGATTAAAGATGGAGAGAATTTAAAACCCAAGTCTCCAAAATCAACTTTTTGCAATGTCGCTTTTTTCACTCTTTTTCTACCATCGGGAATTAATCCTAAGAAGCAAAAGAAGCATACCCAGTCATGGCAAGCAGCAAGAAAATGATCTGCCACGCGCCCCCCCCCCCCCAAGTTCCATTCCAAAAAGGATACTTCGCGGTTATATTTTCCACCTATTTCTTCAAGTGTGATACCATATTGCTCCGATTATGTCATCCAGGTACATATAACTCATAGCTCCTGCAAGTGTGACGAAATATAGGTCTACAATCAAGTTCCACTCACGAGAACAATCATAACAATCCCAAGTTCTGCTCACACGGTTATAAAGAATTGAACAAGAAAAGCATATCTGCAACATCTCTGGTACCTTCTTTGCAGTTTCCTTGTTTGCTAACTATCATCCAACCCACCAAGTAAGAAATCCAGGCCCACTAATGTTTCTTTGAAAAAAATAAAAATAAAAAATAAATCAGGATGGATCTGTGGCAGTAGAGATTGTTTCCAGTTTCTACTCATACAGGAAATGGCATTTATCAAACAAAAGGCAGGGTTTCTTTAGGCCATCAGCTCTGCAAGAAAGAGCTAATCCAAGCCAATGCATTCACCATTTAACAATAGATGCCGATGCACTTATGTATGCCACACCACATGCACTCAATATGCTAAGTTTTCAAGGCTGAAAGAAATTTTGTATCAAAACCAACAAGAAAAACAGCCCACATGATTTTTCTACTCTAAGCAATATTGTCCCAATAGATGTGGGGAAACTTAAAGAGAGTGCAAAAACAGTATAAGCTAGATTTAGAGTTTTTATCTATTTCTTAAGAAGGTTTTTCTTTTTCGTTTTTTCTTTTTATCATTTGGGTTGGATGGTTTCTCTATTTTATTTAATAATTTAAAGGTTTTGGTTATAGAGAGGTACGTACATAGCTGTTAAATGACTTTTTTTTGAAAAAAGGAAAAATGCTCTTTCCATTCATATGAAGAAAATTACACAGCTGATTATGTGTTTCGGGTTGCCGACGGATACAAAAAGATCCCTGGGGCAACCTATCAAGCTGTTAAATGACTGAAATTCCAGCCATTCAGTAAGCCAGCATCTGTGTCGTAACTGAGATTCTTGCTAATGATACAAAGGAAAATGTGACAGGGGGAGCTCGATGCTGGCATTCAAACGTGTTTAATAATGCAATAAACAACTTCATACCATGCATCAATGTCATGGGTAGCTCCATATGACAGCTTCTATATTGGGACTTGGTTCCCACACACGATGGTAAACATGTCAAAGATCAGGCCATTCACTAGGCAGCAAACATCATTAACATGCCTTACAGGTAAACGGTGAGCTACTGTTGTCACAGACTCACAGCTATCAAATGGACCGCATCGAGTTGAATCAACAAGTCTTCCTAAGTTGGTGCAAGAACAGGGTTTCCTAAAGACAGCTCAAAATCTCAACAATAAACATGCCTTTTCTTTTAAAGTTGCAGAGGAACATTCACTATTTTAGAATTAATGGATCAAAGGTTAAGTGGTATCTCAATCAGAGATGCATCCACATGATTACCTTCTAAGCAAACAAATGAAGTGGCAATTAAAGTAGCAATGACATGAGAAATCACCCACGTGATGAATGATCTCTAGAGTCAAGCTGAATGTGACTTTATTGATCTGGCAACACCACATCACCATGAACAACCTCAAAACTTATAAAAAAAAAAGTCACAAGCGAACAAAAGAAAAAACACTAAAATCTATGCTGAAAGTTCTAAACACAATCCATAAACTTAAAAAGATGGGCCTGTAATCAAAAGCTCCAATTTTGGTCACAGACACAAGCTCAACCAACATAATGTCATCACAAATGTGGATTTTATCTATGGGCATCAACATCAAGCAAATTCTGCATGGAAACAGATCATGAGAAGTATTTCTGTCACAAATTAAATCGTAATATTTTGGTATCCCTTGATGAAAATATGAAAAGGAGAGTACATTCTACTCATGAAAGAGCCTGAACTAGAAACTAAAGCATCTAAGATTAGAAAAGATCAATAATCCAGGCATTTGCATCCCCATATTAGTTAGAAAGGGATATTACTAACTTGTAGATATCCCATATGGCATGATTGTCTGAAAAGCATGCACCACTCACTGACCTATGACCAATGGTTCCCGCTTACTATCAGTTCGAAAGTCAAACAAGTAGAAGGGCAAATATCAGCCTGCCACTTATCTAGTAAATATTGGACTCCGCCTGCAAGATATCAAGAAACCATTTGTAAAACTCTAGTAAACATATAATGTATGAAGGTTACTTGTAATGAATTTTTGTTTCAATGTTTCAATTCCATTTTGTCTAGTAGGCTAAAAATATTCTTGTAATGAATTTTTGTTTCAATGTTTCAATTCCATTTTGTCTAGTAGGCTAAAAATATTCACTAAGTGTTTTTCCAGGTTCAGCTAATAAAAAAAGAAAAGGGAAGAAGTCGGAAGACAATGGAAGAAAATTGCCTTACTAAAAGAATTGCAATGACATGTAACAGACATTGCTATAAACATTGACCAGAAATAGATTCAATTTCAATGCTCTAGCATTTAAATAGAATAAATCAATCTGCAAAGAAAGTGTAAAGAAACCAATGAAAGGCCAAATATTTCTTGACTCTCACACCAAGTTCGCTAACTTTTATTTTGTAAATATGTCTTACAAATGAAACCATGTGAAGTAAATGTGTCATCAGTTATATGTGGTAACTTGTAATTAGAATGCATTGGAATCCATGAATTTTGCAGCTGCTACTCTTCGTTCTCTAAAGGATCAATGGAAAAACACACCTCCAAGTTTGGGAAAGTTAATTGATCCCTGTGGCCTATGTCGGGATCTATTTACATCTCTCGACTATGTCTTTTATCCTCTTTCAGTTACTTCAATAGGATGCTCTTCAACCCTACTTGGAGATCTTCCCATATGGTTTTGTACACTCTCTGCCTATTTAAGGTAGATTGTCCTCCAAGGCAGAGGATATTGCATTGCTGCTACAAGAAGAGAAGAAAATTGAATCTAAGCAAAAGAAGAATGGAAAATGGTGCGGATATCACTGCATACATATATGGACCAGCTACATTGACATGCCAAGCATGTAAATCATGTGTGCATATCCCACACTTTGTAACCGTGTGATGTAATGTTTAAACATATCCACTCATACACAAGAAGACATGATGATGTAGAAATTCAACAGAATTAAGCCATGAACCCTAATATGCTGGCACCATACACCTCTGGTCTAAGATGAAATGCAACCATATTAAAGTATACACTTCAAGTAGATATTAAAAAGCATAAACCACAAAATAGAACAAGCAACTCAAATACAAGTGACAAAAACCTTACAGAGTTTTGAGATTTGGCATATGTGAAAGGGTTGAAGGGATCGACCTCTTAACTGATTGTTCTTCAAGGTCCTGCATAGTAACATCACTAACAAATGACCCCGCCATGGTGATCACTCGAACAAAAAATATTTGGTCAATCAAATCATCAAATGGGTTCATATGATTTTGGATGTTTTTGAGCATTACATAACATTGCAAACATTATTTCCTATGGCGTGGCCCACTTTTTGTTAGGATCTGCCAGAATTTTCATTCATCGAATCTTGGATTCATGTGTTGGGCAGGTTGGATATCACACACCTACTTTGCTTGTAGGCACCTCTAAGTCAGAAGGCCAATGGTCAATATTCTCTACTAAAGTGTGGCCCACCTATAATGAGTTGGTTTGGATGTTTGTAAAACCCCAAGTTGTAAACAATTTATATGGGGAAAAAGGTCTAAAGTCGCCCCAAAGTGGTTACACCTAATAAGCAGCATTTTAACTCACATGTAAGTATTCCATACCATCTTTTTTCTTTTCAAATTTATAACCAATCAAACCATTAGATAGGCTACACGTGATGTTTCCACAGGCAGCGTCTCCACTGGGCTACATAAACATTAAATAATAATAATAATAATAATAATTAATAAATAAATAAATTTCTGATCAAACCATTAGATAGGCTACACGTGATGTTTTCAGTAGTATATAATGTTTTCCGACAGCGGCGCCTGCCTTATGATTGGATCTACAAGAGCTATACCTATTGGACGGTTTGGATTTCATAAACATACCACGTGGGCAATAATTCTCAACTCCACTTCTTAAAGAAAAATAATGGAGGACATTTTGGTAATTTTAACCTTTAAAAAAACCAACAAATTTTTTCTAAAAATCCAAAAAAAAAAACAAACAATCCTCTCCTCAAGAAAATAATCCTTAAAGAGTTGCAGCCTCCTTTCCTTCACTTCCTTGCAAATCTTGAAATAACATGCCATGGACTAGATGGTTGGGATTACCTGATAGATAGTTCAAATTGCTAATTTAACCCTCATTATATGATTGGCCATGTCAGACGAAATGGACAGCACAAATTGATCCATTCCACCGTACTAGATCATCTCTCTTCTAAGTTATTCTTTTGGATCCTGTAAGCCGAGGTCATCTAATTGACAACCCCTTTCTATCCACTTTTTTGGAATACAATAGCATAAAAGTGGAGAAAAGGTGGTGTATCTATCAAAAAGTAAGAATCTCTCTCTCTCTCTCTCTCTCTCTCTCTCTCTCTCTCTCTCTCTCTCTCTCTCTGTTTTTTTTTTCTTTCTTTCGTTCTTTCTTTCTCCATTCTATGTAACAGATCATCTCTTTTTTACCTTTTGTAAGCCGTTGTAATCTTTTTGTCCACTTTTCATAGTACGGTGGTACATAAAAGTGGAGAAAAAGGATGTATCTATCAAAAAGTAGGGCAGAAATATTACTCAAGCTTCCACTCCACGCCCTAAGTGTGGAGGACGTCATTGGCGAGATCAGGGGAGGAGATGACGACAAGGTTGCGCTGGCCCATTTGGAGGAAGATCTCTCCGAACAAGGGGCGAGATCTGACAGGTTTCGATGGTTGAGATCATCGCCGACCTGGAGCTAGTTGCTGAAGACGAGAATGGAGAGTAGGCCCGGGGGGAGCTTGAATCACTTCCTACGTTGCTTTGATACGACAGTGGCGACGAAGGCCTTCTGCAAGAGAAAGAGATCCATGGCTGAGAGAGAGAGAGAAGGGATAGCGATTGGGGACTCTTGTAATTAGGGAGTATGTTGGCTGAGAGAGAGAGAGAGGGAGGGGGGAGGAAGGGATAGCGATTGGGGAATCGGGGACTTTTAATTAGGGCGTATGTTGTATACTTATCTAACGTTTGTTGGCGCTAAGTTCCAGAGGCCGATGAAAACATGTTTAAAAAGCGTCGGTGATGCCCTGTACTGTCGTAGTGTGTTCAATATCCAATCATAAGGTGTGGTCTGCAATAACGAATAAGTCAACCCATTAATCAGTTGGGTGCAGTTTCAATTCCAAAAAACATCCCAATGCCCCATTGAACTTGTCATCCAATTCATTTTTCACACAAGAACAGATCACTACAAATATTTTGTGACACACTATCTTTCCCACTAGTATAACACTTGTTGGTGGCTTATTGTTTCCATGGTTTGAATTGAATGGACAGGTGAAGGAAAAAATGAAATGGTGGCAGAATTTTCCGTGCCATTGTTTACAGGTGAGCAACTCTTTCTTCCCACGGCCTTCTTGTGCAAGAACCTATCATTAGGTAGGGCTGTCAGCAAGGAATCAACCAATTTATTAATTTGGTGGGCGCAAGCATCCCGAAGAGCTCTACTCGTTGGTAACGGTTGCAGAGGTCCCACCTGAGGAGCTCAAGGGATTGGGGACCAAGGTCATTGAAGAAGGAGATTAGATTAAACTCTTATTCAACTCAGGTAAGCATTTCAAGTTAATATTTTTTGGCTTGGAGATTTGTAGGATTTTTTTTCCATGATTTTTATGCAATTCAGACTGGTGATCATGTTCTAAGTGCTTGAGTGGGAATGTTTAGTTGTATTTTGCATCAATGCTTAATGGTACTTTCAGTTTTAAAAAAAAAAAAAAATTTTAAAAAGAAAAATAAATAAAAATAAAAATTCATTTTTTACACTAGAACATATCACTGCAACTTTTGGTGACATACCTTCTTTTCCACTAGCATGACACCTGTGTGGGGCGTCTGTCCAATGAAAATAAAGTAGATCCCAACAATAAGATCACCCTTCTAAAAAATCAATCTGATTGACCAATTAGGTGGGCCACACCTACATGTTGACCCAAATGTAGTTTTCAGGTTTCTGGGCCAGTCTTTAAGCCATGTGCTCATTTTCAACTCTCAAATATCAATTATATATATGAAAAAATAGATGGACAGCTTGGATAAAACACATACATCGTTATGGGGCCTACAGAACATTTTCTAGCACCGAACTGTACCGAGCTCGGTACTGGAGGGGTCACTACCTCACTGCCCAATCCAAGTCCCCTAATTTGTGGACGCCAACTTAGATGGGGATAATAATAGCTGAAACCAGATCCATTGGATCTAACCGTTTAGAATTTTCACCATCCATATTTCAGAGGTTAATATGATGGTTAGCATAATTTATTTAGTTCTATTTTCTGTTTATGTTCCATCCATTATTTTGCTTAAATGTATACCACATATATGATGACTATGTGCACTGGTACAGAGGATTAAAAATCTAAGGAAGTATTTATTTATTTATTTATTTTTGTGATTTTCTGTCGTCTTACATCCTGGCAACCCTGATATGACCCGTCCACTGGACAGTGCTCTGAGGGCTTCACCATAATGTATGTGTTTTATCCATCCCCTTCATCTATTCTTCTTTTTTTTCCATATCATTCCGAGGCATGTTTCCAAAAATAGGCAGATCCAAATCTCAACCGGACCACACTACAGGAAAACAGTGGTGATCGAACGTCACACATAAATAACTTCTTAGGGTCCCTGCGATGTTTTTTGGTCATTCAACCTGTTTATTAGGTCACATATACCTGAATGAAGGGAAAAAACCAATATCACACATTAATAACTTCTTAGGGTCCCTGCGATGTTTTTTTGTCATTCAACCTGTTTATTAGGTCACATATACCTGAATGAAGGGAAAAAACCAATATCAGCTTCATCTTTTTCTTTTTGAATTTTTGTGCTACATGACTAAGGAATATATTAGGAAATTTCGAATGGGAAATAGGGATTTTACTAATTTTTAGACCAAGCTTGGGCTTTGGTCTGTTGTGTTAGGCTCATGTTGGGCTGGGCTTGGGCCAGGGCTAGGCCTCAGGCTTGACTCATTGAAGTAGCCCTCAACAGCACGTAGACAGAACAAATGAAGATAGACAAAACATGTTCTTTTTTATTCTATACAGACAATGCATCAAAGGTGTGCACATAACTCTATTGGACTACAATTTACAAGTAATTGTATGTCAATGCTTTTGATATTGTGACCATCATCATCTAAAATAGTAGCAAGTAGGAAGGGATGCCAACTACATGTGTAGGATACACATGTTGGATACATTTTGAAATTTTCTATTGTTGGAAATAATGGGCCACATGGGACATTGACTAGAAAGCAAAGAGGTGAACAGTTTAGATCACGTTAATAAACTTAGGTATTAAAAAATTTGATATGAACTTTGTATTGCAGATAAAGCTGAACTTTGTGATGATGCTATTGTAAACTTTCTTTCTACATACAAAATTTTCTTCTACCTTGGAGAAGCAATATTATCCCTTGCTAGACTAGCCCATGAAACTCAATAGCTTGGACAGTAGAAAGACAATAACATGTTCCTTTTCACTTTATACAGACAAGGCATCAAATGCATGCAAAATCACTCTTATGGACTCCAATATACAGGTAATTGCATATTAATGCTTCTAATATGTGACTAGAGAGTAACAAGTAGGAAGGGATGCAAACTACGCACCAAGGAGATTGGACTCTTGATTTTAGAAAACTATGACTGAGGAATCAATTGTTATTGTTGGTGAATGCTTGAGACTTGTAGATCTCCTGCACAGTGCACTATCAAGAGGAAGTGAATGTCTGAAAGATGTTATGAATCTACCATTGAAAGTAATAGTCATTGTTATGTCTGTATCAAATGAAGTCCATTCACAGGTATTGAAAGCTCTTACAACCGTCTTCTGTTGATGTATTTTGCTTTTAATTGTTTATTGGGTTGGGCCTCTGAGGTGCCTATCAATTTGGGTGCTAATGTGGGATACCAAGTTTAAGTGGTTGTCTGTAACAAAATAGTGGTTAAGGGGGATTTCTCTCTAATTACATTTTTTTTTCCCAATTTCAGTTTATTTTCAAGCTGCTAAAAAACAAGCAACTTCGACGGCTAAAAACCGTCTGCGTTGCTGCTGGACAGGCCGTCCGGTAAGGGGGCGTGGGCATTGATCACCGACGGATTTAAACCGTCAGCGTTTTCCACAGCTAAAACCATCAGCATTGCAACTGTTTCGAACGGCCAAAACCGTGGGCTAAGAACCCGTTCGCCGACGGTTAAAAACCGTCGGCTTTTCACATTAAATTAATAGAAAACATGAAAATAAATTACCTTTTCAATTTACACATCCAAAACTTAGTACCCATTTCAAAAGCATTCTTCAAAGCCCCAAACAAAGGATCCTATTTGAAAAGGTTAGTCCATTCCTTCAATTCACACATCCAAAAGGTTAGAAAAGTTATTCAACTACTCTTGGAATCAAGATAGCCATTATGTTAGGATCAGTTTTGCTTTCGAAAGAGTTCTAACAAATCAAGAAGACATCCATATTTATGAATTCCAACCTCATCATTTTCAAAGTAAAAATTTAAAACAAAAAAAAAAAAAAAAAAAAAAAAAAAAAAAAAAAAAAAAAAAAAAAAAAAAAAAAAAAAAACTAAAAAAAAAAAAAAAAAAAAAAAAACCAAATTTAATGGCTTGAATAATTTCTACAAAACAAGAAAATAAATGACAACTTTCTATAGAAAACAAAGTACAATAAAAATAATGAAAGAAGGTTGTAAACGTTTGCTTACTCAATGGTAGTGTAACTTCAAAGTTTTAGTAGTTCAGTATGGCAGACCTTTTTAATTAGTCCTTGAGCTGACATAAGTTTATAAAATGAACCAATCATTAGTTAGTTAACACAACACAACCATTAAAAAGGAAAAAAGAAAAAATATGGAAAGTAGGCTGATTTTATTTTTTTTTAACACGCACACACCGCCACACACTCAGGCCGTAGTGGAATTTCACCACCTATGGGTACTCGAACCCTTGACCAGGTGTTGAAACTCCTAAGAGTCTAGGTCTGATTGTGAAAGTGCCATTGGGTGATTTCATTATCATGCTTATAATTATGCTGGCATGCCAAATGAATATTTTCAGACAGGCTTCCAGTTCTAGCAATAGTCCATTCCTTCAACTCACACAGTAGGCATTCAACAATATAATGTACATAACCCCTTCTGTTCGATACTTCACAATTTGAAGGGTTTAACCAGCTAGAGGCTACCGGATAGAGGTTCCTTGACCTTTCAAGCTACATCTTGCAACCCAGAACATATTTGCTGGCATCGCTACATCTATTATCGTCCGGTATGGTAAATTCAAACAAGGCATCTTACATGAACAAGAATACAAATACTTCAAGTTTTTCTAGAGGTTCAACTAAAATGTAATTTACTCCTCTCAAACTTCACCTAAAAGTTAAACATGACATAACTGGTGGAATTTACTCTTCTCAAAGTGGTTCATCTCCATTTGAAAATACAAGTATTTAATTGAATTTTTGAGGAAAATGATTGGTTCAAATGGCTTTCTAGCACCTTTTTTTCTAAAAAAATAAATCACATATCTAACCAAAAAAAAAAAAAAGAAGGAAAAATATAACAAAGAATAAACTGAAATGTGTATGAACTTAAGGGAATTACATGCATGCTGCATGTACAATTTCAGAGTACAAGTGCATGTACCATCAGAGTCTGCTAGAATAACAAAGAACCACCCAACCTTTTAAACCCCTTGAAGCCTGAACATCATGTCAAACAAATCACTTAAATCACCATGGCAACCAAGAAGAATATTTCATAATTGAAATACAATTCATTGGATTTTCATCTCTACTCAAATAAACTTAAAAGTAATGAGATGATTTCAATCACAAAGTGAAAATTTCATGTCTTTTGAAAAACACTTGCACTGTAAGAATCACAAAAAGGAAAAATCCACAGATTCCTGTAAATCTGGTGAAAAACAGAACATTTCAAAATAGACCAAGTAGGTCTGACCAGTTGGACTGAACCGCCAACAAAATCTGGTTAATTACATGAAAACCAAATGGCACCTAAAGATTTGGTTAATTATTAACTATCAGAACACAGGAAACCAAATAACGGAGAATTTCAAAACAAATGAATGAATTATCCAAATCATTTGGAAGTCCACTCCCAGAAATCAAGAAGCATTACAACACTCACTCTGGTACAAATAAAGCACTTTAGAGCCAGTAGCATTTTGAATAGCGGTGCAGATGTCTTCATCAGTTTAGTCATCACATGGATCCACTTCCTGAAAGAGGTTCCTAATTACATGAGGCCAGGACTAGTAGCAATGTAAAACCCAGGACAAATTGTACCTAGCATGCCACGTTACCATACAAGTGCAAAGATAAGAAAGCGAGTTTAATAACGGTTACTAGCAGAGAAAACTTCGTTAGACTAAATTGACAATGAAACTATATATTAACACAAGTAACCACAAATTCAACATGGTTGCAGTAGTGAAACAGGGTAGTAGAAAGGAACATTTTAAATTTGAATGATTACTTGGAGATAAGATCATAAAGTAGTGTGATGCAAACCTCCAAACTCTTCACAAAGATTGATTGAAAAATATAGTGAATTCGTGCTCCACTAGAAAGCTCTGATGTTGAGCAATCATGCGGGCTTTTAATCCTCGAAGAACTACCCTGATGTGTTGTACCAAAATCTGTGAAGAAAATTAGAAGTGTCAGGTAGTTTGAAACATAGTGATAGGGAGTTTCCACAAAAGCCGGCCCATAAATACAATAGAAAAGGCCGAAAGCTCCAAATCTCTCCTAAATCAATTGAAAGTTTGTTGTCACAATGCACAACATACCTGAATTACCGCTAATGAGATTCATACTACCAAACAACTCATACAATTCCAAACTCTGCCTTGGGTTAATTAAAGCAAAATACTAATTGCGCACACATCTGCACATGAGTTTCCACTGCCACATGGCAGATGTACAAAATCCAGACTACACATCTAGTGGGTCACACGATATACTCACCACGGCAGAAAAATCAGGCCAATCAGATGGTCAAAAGGCATGATTAGCAACTTGAATTAAAGAATGATTGGTGAACAGGATTTGTAAAATGCCAAATTGGAGGGACAAGGCTATGATGATGCTCGTGGTGGCAATGATTAATAAAAGAATCAATTGAAGCATGCGTATAGTAATGTAATCATCTAAAACAACTAAGCATCTCCAACTAGTGATGATATCAAACATAAAGAATATAATATTGAAATGAATCAACAATAAAACAACCAAATAAGGTAAGGACAATGACTAAGAGTGGAAGTGAAAAAAAAAAAAATTTACCCAAAAAAAAAAAAAAAACACAGGTAGATGATGTATATACAGCATGATATTTTAGAATGCATATATCTAATGCTTCATGAATTCATCCTAACACACTGAGCCTAATATGCACTGTGGTTTTGTTCAGCATCACCAACAATTTTCTTGGAAATAAGTTGCTAGAAAACAAAATCTTATGGAATATTCCATTTTAAAGCAAAGAAAAAAAAAATCAAGCATATATGTAGAGAGATAAATTGTACCGCCCCGATTTTCGGGACCCGAGTATACGACTCATTCCCAGAAAACCCGGTGTTAATTGATAATCAAACCAAATCAAAGTGCGATTAACGGAACCAAGCGTAATATAAATGTAACTCAAACAATAATAATATCCTGGGCCACTCAGCTGGGGCCCATATTCAAAACCTCAAGACGTCAATGTACTGAAATAAATTTAAGCAAATAGACTATTGATTTAATCCAAAATAAGCAGCCGCCTCCTGGTATGGCTCTTCATTATAAGGCTCCTCGACTGCAGCCACCTCCGGATCCACCACAAGTCCATCCGCCCCTGTTTCTTTTATACGGTTGAACATTGATGAATGAATGGCCAGCTCAGTGTGATCTCCCCTCAAGATTACACACTGCTACCCTAGATAAGAAATAGCATAAAACATCCAGGCAACCCAAAACATAGTAAATGCAGTCTTATTATATGCATGGATGCGTGAATACAATCATCACCTCAGGGATGCTCATTCGTGCAGACATTGGGCTCGTCACCCATGTAATCATCGACTTGGAAATGCTCATCCAGTCGGACAAAATACGTAACATCACGTACGATAGCGATAGACGCGGGTCTGTGCCATGTATGCTTGATTAGCCAAACCATTATTGGTCTAGTTACAATCAGCCAATTTAAATACGCTCAATGTCACTACGGGGGCTCATCACCAGCGTAGGCCGACAGCTCGGGCATAGGTCCCATACCACCATCCCCAACTCATGAGACTACCGCCTTAGGGTGTGTATAGAGCCCATCAACACGTGGCCAATCAATTTTCAATACAAGAGAACTACCATCGTATGCTGATTAGGAATGAAGTATCGAAATCATTAAATGCAACAACTAAAATAAGACGGTATGTATGGTTTAATACAAGTAAACAGCGGTGAGAATAAATGTTGCACGGTTCGTTCCATAGTCAGGTAAGTGGAATCACTCCATAGATGGTAAGCCCCATAAATCAATTGCCACTAATCATAACTTCCATGTTGAGGGTCTATTTTTATCACAATCCGTTCCGTTACACCCTAAACTCAGACTCCCTTAAAATAAGAATTCCATAGAGAGGTTTCAAATAATGTATGACTTACAAACAATATAATCTTATGAAGATTCAAACATGCTTTGATATTTGAAGTAAAACTCATGTATACAATCAGTTCAAGAATCATATATTCCTAACTTATCAAATTCTAAAGCATACGTCTCAAGTAAACAATCAAGTATTTTAGTAAATCCAAATCATGCTTTCAAGTTAAACTAATTAGCAATTTAACGAATTCCAAGAACATGTGGTAGAGTAAACAATTCCAATGATCGGCCCTATGACATGTGATGAAGTAAATTAAGGATTTTATTACTTCTAAATTACATAAACAATAGTTAATCAATGGTTAAATAAAGCAAAAGAGCATGTACTCAAACAAACAAGTTGAATGATCATCCACTCCTAGGATATCATTTGCAACCTTTATAAAAGACTACCCCTAATCCAGTTTAGAGGTGGAAAGCTTGAGGGGAAGAAAATCATCACTTGAGTAGTTGTAGTTCTACTCTTGATCTAAATTCCTGCATGTAGCTAGTGGTTCCAAGTTACGCAAGTAGCTTCCTAGAGGACTAGCTTGCATTAGACAAAAGTCCCTAATGTTTTTATCTACTAACATATTGAAGGTTTTGCGGGATTCAAAAAGGCTCATAAGTTAGGTTATTTGGGCCTGCCTTAAAGTAACTAGGCCCATCAGATTTTGGTCATAACCGGTGGCCCGGCCTTTGGGCTCTAGCCTATTATTAATTAAGGGCTAAACTGGGCTTAGGTCAGGCCCACACACTGGCGTGCAGTAGTGGCCTCGAAGATAGGCCCAAACTAGGCCAGATTTGGCCCACCTGCTATTAACATGTGGCCCACCGTGATCTAAAGGTGAGGCCTGTTCTGAAATATACAGGGCCTGCTGGGGGGACCTGCCCACTGATTTAAATGTGGTGTGGCTGAGGGTCTGGCCCACCTGGAATTCCAAACGTGGTGTGGGCCATCGTGATTATATGGCGAGGCCCACTGAGGCTGATCTCAGGTGCGGCCCACTGTAATATACAGTGTGGCCCACTGAGCTTCCCACTCAAGTGCAGCCCACCACATGTTTAGATGTGGTGCGGCCCACCTATAATTCTGATTTTGGGTGTGGCCCGCATATCTGAAGGTGGCGCGGCCCACTGGGACTGTTTCCCAGGTGTGGTCCACTGTAATCATACGGTGAGGCCCACTGAGACCTGGAATCAGGTGCGGACCGCTGGTTTTCGGCTGTGAATGAAGGCCGTGATCTGTGACTGGAACCGGTCTGGTCTTCAACCCAGGAGGCTGTCCATTTTTGGCCCGTTTAGGAACTATGTACAGGCCCAGCCGAAGACCTGCTCTCAGTTAGAAACAGGGCCGTTCTGCCTTTGCGGCCCAAGACAAGCTTGTTGAAGGCCTGCTTTCAGCCTGCTGTCCGCACCAGCAAGAGGCTGGTGTCACAGCCTAATTTCAGGCCGTTCTTAGCCTGTTTCGGGGCCCAGGTTGCAACCCATCTAAGGCTGTATTCGGCCCTGTTCTAGGCTAGTTTTCGGCCCAGAAAACAACGCACTGCAGACCTCTGTAGGGCCCAGTATTGCTGCCCACGTAAGGCGTAGTTGCAGGGTCTGATTTCAGTCCCCATCTCAGCCGTTACATGGGCTGATTCTGACACCGTTCATGGCCCCCTGAAGCCTGGTTTCAGATCAGCTTCACGCCTCATTTTCAGTCCAGGTTGTGAGCTAGCTGAAGGGTGTTTTCAGCCTGATTCAAGGACCAGCTGAGGCTTGGTTTCAGCTCGGTTTTCGGCCCAGCTGGAGCCTGTTTTCAGCACAGTGCCATGGCCCAGATGGAAGCCTGGCTCTAGCTCAGATCAAGGCCTAATGGAGGCCCGCTTTTGGTTTAATTCCTGGCCCATTTAAGGCCTGATTTCAGCATGGATTGAAGGCATGGTTTCAGCTGAGATCGTGACCTATCACGGCTCCATCTACTGCCCATTTGAGAGGCCGTATCTGTCCAGATTGGAGGCCGATCTTTAGCTCAATCCAAGGCTTGCTGAGGGCCGATTTCAGCTCAACTTGGCCCAGCAACGGCCGAGTTTCGGATAGCAGTGGCCTAGCTAAAGAGAGCTAAACAGCCCTTTTATGCCGAAAATTGAAATGGAGTAACGGGACTGAGCGTTACCTATACTCGGACGTCCGGTACTCAGCTTGGGCTCGACTTGAATGATCCTTTAGAGATGCCACTGACCTTCACTAGCTCGACTCAGTCTGAATAGGCTGGGTCAACTCAGTGCAGAATCGAGTTTGCACCTTCTCTCTCTCTCTGGTGCGAATCCCCAGAGTAGCCAACGGTTTATATAGGTAAGGGAGGAGCCCATCCAACGGTTGAGAAGAGATGGCTCATTTCACGGCCGAATCTCGAGAATCCCGCATGCATGAGATCCATCCGACCCTGGAGATGTGATCCGGCTGCTCTGGCCCACTCGAAAAGCAAATCTTTATCCATTGTGGGGCCCATCTCGTGATCACGTTCAGGTGGGTTTTTGGGGAAGATGATCTGACCATTAATGGCAGATCACTGTCCCATGCATTTCGCTATGATCCCGTCTGTTTGAACGGATCAGGAGGGACTTTTGATCAGTGTGGGGCCCACTTTTTGGACCCCAAACATTAGTTTCGGCTCATCTCGTGAGAATGCTTGATTCTCACCATTATCTCGTGAGATGGAGTATTTCTCTTCCACTAACTCTACCGCCTCAAGGGAATGGCTAAGATCACTCCACGTGGCCCAAGGAACGGCCAGGACCATGCCAGCAACATTACTTGAAGTGGAAAAACTCCTTTTCTCTTTTTCTTGGTGCAGCCTTGTTCGACCATTTCTGGCAGTGGGAGAAAACGGTCTTCCAAGGCTGATGGATGGCTGAGATGGCCTGATCCGCACGATCATGGGCCACCCAAATGGTCGCAGATGGGTCTATCATCTTGGATCCCAGCCGCACGAAGGCTTCTGAACAGCCCCGTCCGATCTTCCTCATCCGTATGCCTTGGCCCGAAAGCCTATACAGTTTTGTTCCACCAGGTCCTATGAACAAAATGGACGGTTTGGAACGTCCAGAAAGTGGTCAGGGTGGCCCACTTTGGAGCTTGAAGTTCATCAGTTTAAATTCCAAAATAGGCGGGAGAATTTTCATTTCTTTCATTCATTTTGGATTGGTCAAAGCTGGTTTGACCGATTTGGTTGGTGCGGTGCACGTCATGCACGGGCGTACATGGTGCACATGCATTGCGTGTGGGGTCCACCGTGATTTTTGTGATAAATCTACTCCGTCCATTCATCTAAGGGGCTCTGGCCCAGTTTGGGCAGATGTGAGGCCCGGGTGGACCATATCACACGTCTCAATCCTTCATTGGTCAACACGCCTCGTTCCAAGGGTTGGATTAGTTTGAAATCTGATTTCAACGGCTAATTGGGGTTTTAGGTCATGATGATGGTTTGGTTGGTCACAAACTAATTCTCATGAGTCGATTGTAAGTGTGTCGTGCCAAAATTCTTTGATTAGGTGATTTATAATGGCTATAACTGGCAGTGTTTAGTTAAGCTTACCTTCCTTACTGATTTAAGGTTCATTTCAACAACAATAGACCTTGATGGATAGCCTTAACGTTGCCGGAAGTCTCATCCTTGCACATATTAAGTTCAAGTTATAATCAATCTTGTTTTCCATAGACGTAGGTTTAAGAGGTAACACCCGTGTACCAAAGGTACGGGGTGTTACATAAATATAACTTGGTCATTAGCGTCCAAGAAGAGGCACAATCACTCTAAGACAATTAACACAGTACATGCTGCAAAGTAAAATATGAATCCAGGAGCACCTTGATCGATCCAAGGAACACTGCCATTCCCTCTGGAAAATTGTGCAAACTTATGCCTGCAACTTTTAAGGAGGATGGAGTCAGCCAATGGAGGAGACCAGCATATGTACAAGTATTGCATGGTAGAAGGCAAATAAATCATAGGTGAGTCACTTCCTTTGGATACGGTATCTTCCTGCGCAACAAGGATACTCTGGTTTCTAAGAAATTTTCGTGTCCAACACTCATATCGGACAAGTTTCAGATACACATCAATATAGTAATCAGGCTCCTTCATGACAAAATCTGCACAACTCATCTTCTGAAACAGAGAATCCCAAACAATCAGCAGCACGGAAAATTCAGTACTAGTAAAACTACAAGCCCCATGTTTCAAATAGAGAGATTCAAGAAAAAAAAAATTTCTTTCTCGGATCTACCTTGAGGTAGTGAACATCGCTTCTGCAAATGCCAACTGCTTTCATATGAACCCTGACATCATGAGGGCCTGACATACAAGATGAAAATCAATACATAGTAGTAAAAGGAAATGGCTAAATGAGATGAAATTGAAGAGATTGAATAGATGAGCATAATTGAGTTCTAATGCAAGAGGCCTGTGTTTCAGTGATCCAAACCATTGATCCCATGGTGCGCACCATAGGAAACAGTTGAGAATGGACACCCACTTCCAACAGTTACCACTATCACTATGGCAGTAATGTTAAATCATTTGTATGCATGTATCCATATGTGGGATTGGTAAGAATAGGAGTGCAGTCACATGTATAAATATTCTCTTAAGAACAATTAAAATTGAGAATGGTATTTATAGGGATTCATGTTTCTTTAAAAGTTCAATCCAAACGGCCCCATCACAAAAACAAAATTGAAAACTTGAAATTTTAGGAAGAGTTTGATTATAATTAAAAAATCTGAGGAAAAACAGAGAATTTCTTGTATGCTTTCTTGCAGATCCGAAAATTCCATTAACCTCTCCTGCAGATCAGAGTAATTTGTGAACCAAATAGAATGAACAACTTGATTTCTGAAACACAAAATATATTCATCAGTACATGAATTCTTATGTTATTGCATATTCCATTATGTAAATATAAGAACCAAGAATGCTTAAGAAATTTGATGTAAATTTCACAGGAAATCTGTAAATTCACCAATTCTTTAATAGTCACAGCTATCTGCATTCTAAATACATGTGTGGCCCACATGATAACCACACTGGGTTGATTTTCAAGTCGTCAGACATTCCATGATACAATATTCCTATCAGACATTCCGTCAAATACCTTTCTAGCCAAGTCCAAATCATCAGACTTGGCTTAAAATGTAACCAGCACATATTGGTTTAAAATATGTCCAAAACTCGTTCGAGAGAAGGAAAGGATATGACACCTTTTATGGGGCCATGAGTCCTTTGATTATGTAGGAAAGGGACTGTGCCCAGTCAACTTTGAATAACAATATCTGTAATGTCTTCATCACATCATAATCCGGATCGAGCTTGCGTTGCCATCCCTACAGAAAACCAAAAAAGAAAAAGAGAAGAAGAAACACAGATTGTCAAAATTTTGATAGATTTGGATTCTTTTTTCCCTTTCTGTATAATGCTCTTCAATGATCCCATCTAAAATAAATAAAAATAAAAGGAAATAAGCTCTTCACTCGTAAATCTGTTGGATGGTGTACATTTATGAAGCATACAATTTATCTGGCACTGATCATTTGATTGCCTGGGAGGGGAGAGAGGTTTGGATTTTGGGGGTAGAGAGCGCATGAATTTGGAGATTTTTTGAGTTTTGGGGAGAGAAAGATTTGGATTTTGGGGGTAGAGAGCGGCAGATTTTGGGATTTTTTATTATTATTAATATTTTTTTTTTTTGGGGGGGGGGGGGAGGGGAGAGATGAAAGCGGATTGCGTCCAACCCTCGCCCGGACAATGATACATCCAGGCAGGGTTATGGGGGCCACCATGATGTAATGACTTTATCCACGCCATTCATCCATTTTCTTATATCATTTTACAGTATGATCCAAAAACGAGGTAGGTCTAGAGCTCCAGTACATCTACTCTTTCCTCCTTGCTTTCGGAGGTGAATTATAAGGCTACACCAAATGAGTCGAGCTCCAACGATGAGGACGTTGGTGTCATCGTTGTCCGATAACCGGTCCATGGAGACGATCAAATAAATCGCACTGAAAGAGACTATCAAAGTAAGGTTGAACTTCCTAATATTAATGGCTTATTACGTATAGAAGACTTCCTCAATTGGATAGCTAAAGTAAAGCGGTATTTTGATTACATGGATGTGCTGAAATAGAAGAAAGTGAAGTTGGTTGTGTTTAAATTGAAATTTGATGCTTCTATATGGTAGAAGCAATCACTACTCTCACGTGCCTGATAGAACAAGGCGCCCATCGGATTATCACCACGAATGAGATGCCTTCTTCAATCATAATTCCTCCATAATGATTATGAGTATGTGTTGTTCCAGAACCATAATTGCTGACAAGGAAATCAGACTGTCACAGATTACACCAAAGAATTCATGAGGTTGACAACGTGGAATAATTTGTCGAAGACCGAGTCACAGATGGTAGTACAGTTCGTAGGCGATTTACGATCGAAAATTCAGGACCGAGTTCATATGCACCTGGTCGGGTTCGTGAATGAAGCGATTCAGTTGGTAGGTAGGGCAGAAATGCAGCATGCAAGATTCCCTACTCAGCCTTTTCCTTCGACTTAACCCCCCATGATGGGTCCCACGTAAGATATAACACTGCCCTAAGAAAAGGAACCAATAGGAGAGCATTCTCAACATCCTACAACTACAAACCATGACATAGGGAGCGGTCCATTTAGACCTTAAATAACAACAATCACTTTCTGCCAGTCCAAGCAGAATCCCGAACTCTTATGATCGGTCACGGCTTGACCACTGCTATCGATGTGGCCAACCGGGTCACTTATCAAATATTTTTCCTTAGCAACAAGTAGCAAACCTCACCATTAATGATGCTGGTGCTAAGAACACGGAAGAAGAACCAAAAGATTATAAGTTAGGGCATGTCGCAGATGTCGAAGTTGATAAAGTAGATTTGGTTTCTCAAGATCATTGTGAGTAGGTAGTCATGAGGTGACTACTATATGAACTAATGAAGGAAGTAAATCCACAGCGACACAACATTTTCTAAATAAAGTGTACGGTGAATTGAAAAGTCTGCAATGTGATCATCAACAACGGGAGTAGTGAGAACATCGTCTTCAAGGTCATGGTGGAGAAGTTGCAACTAAAAAAGGAGCGTCATCCCTCCTCATATACAATCGGCTGGATTATTAAAGTCAGCGGGCAAAGGTAATTGAACAATGTAGTATATCTTTTTCAATTGGCAAACATTATAAAAGCTAATTAGTATGCAACGTTGTTGACATAGAGGTTTGTTACATTCTACTTAATTGACCATGGCAATCCTATCGTGGCACCATTCATAGAGGATGAAATAATGTGTACATTTTTGTTAAGGACGGTCGAAAAACTATACTAGGCCCTATGGATCCAAAGGAGCCACCCAAAACTTCTAAAGTGTTCACTCATAACCATATGAGACTTTATGGAGGAATCCAAAAAAATGGTACATGCTTATACATTAATTGTAAATGGGAAAGAACTCAAGCTCACTATCATTCATGGGAAACTAAAACCCTTGCTACATAAATTTAAAGACATTTAGCCCGACAACCTTATTGATGGATTACCTCCCATACGAAATATTCAGCACCATATCGACCTTTTAAAAGTATCCTGATTTGTCAATTAACGTGATAAGTATGTCCAGTGACCCCCACGTGAAGAATACAAGCTGAAGATTTAACAAAGTGGATGTGTTTAAAAGTCTCCAAAGGTAAATGAAAACCTCATGTCCCATTACCAAAACACCTCAGGTAAGAATCCCCTTTAAAAAGCTCTAATTTAACCTAAGACCATCTACGAAAACATCTTTGGTAGATTAGAAAATAGAAAGAAAAAAAAAAGTCACAAGAACAGATGAAAATGTATAAGGTTTTTCTACAACTATTGATGACATCGAACATTGATTCAATGACATCGAAAATGTGCCCAAATATATCCAGCAACCGAATCATGTCTAGGGAATTATTCGATGTAATCGAACTCCATTCGATGTCATCAAAATTCAAACTTCGCACAAAATGTCTATTAAGATCAATAGGAAAATCGTGATTTATTCGATGAAATCGAACCACATTCAATGACATCAAATTTCAAACATTGATGATAACGAAAGAAGTTCAGTGACATCGAAATTGGAACCAATCTGACCAGAGAGTTTATGAAGAAAATTGGAAATTATTTGATGCCATTGAACTCCATTCGATATCATCGATATTCAAACTTCAATGATATCAAATTTTGAATCTCATAACTTACCAAGCAAACCTCAAGTACTTTTGGTAGAAAATCTCGATGACATCAGAGTCAGTTCGAGTCATCAAAGGAAACTTCGATGATATCGACCACAGACAAATTTTTGTCCATATTTTTACCGTTTGAACTTTATTGCCTAATTAAAGAGGGTTGCTTCTTAGGTTCCATATTGAGAAAGAGAGAGAGTTTTAAGAGAGTTATTACTATTGTTATGGGGAAACCTGAATATGGACAATCAGGGTCGTCCTGAATCATTTGAATCAGTAATTAAGGCATCAGAAGGGGAACATTGCGTCAAGTGCGAGCCGACCTCTAAATTGTGACTACGGGTTGGCCGAGGCAAGCCCCCATCCTCGTTCTCGTCCTCATATGAAGATGACGACAGTCAATGAATTCCGATCCTGAGCGTCCCAATAGTAAACTCTGACTTCTATTACTCGGTCTCAAGCTTAGGCAAGACGAGGCCAAGCCCGGATCGTGATACTCCGAGTATCGAGTTTGGGCATTATCCTAAATGCGGACGTGATCGAAGATCTCGCCCGATGATACGCACCCTTAAGACATGATACGTTGCACGACCCAAAGATTACGGATAATATCTCTACGATTGTAATATCTATCTAATTGAGTAAATCGTGCTGAGATGTACGGACATGATCAGTTCGACCCATAGGTATAGATACTAGCGGACCTCATTGCAACAAGGACGCAATATCTTGCACCCTCTCTCTACATTACGCGACTTAGACCCAGATTCCCTAGCCTAACTTAGGCATCAGAGGGTCCCTTATTTAAGCTAAGGTCTCCTTTGCTCACCTTTCTGTGCATTGAGTGAAGGGTGGTCCACATTTTGACCTCAACATTTTTTGGGCCATCTGTAGGAAACTGAACACCCCATACTTTCTAGTACTTGGATGTTACCGTATATCCAAATTTAAAAATAAATGCAAGTCTAGCCTAAGCAAATGGCCACGTGCATTTTAGTCTAAATCCAACCATTGAAAACAATCCCTACCCACATATTAAACTATTCATTTGAATGATTCTCAAAATAGTCCATCAAAACCTCAGGGGCACCTACTCTGATGCTTCAATCACTTGGATAGACCAATCAAACCATCCATCATGCCCATAACGTCCCATAGAGCGATCTGCCAGTTGATTAACGATCTAAGTGGTAAATCAAGCGTCAAATCCCTTTTGCATGGCTCGTAGGACTACCAGGACCGTTGATCAGTGGTTTTGGATCAATCAGCCCATTGGATTATAGAGCAAACACCGCAGAAGATACGGGTTTGTCTAAAATAGCCTGATTGAATAGGTTGATCAGACAATTGTAAACTGAACGACTTAAGAATCACGTGGGGTCGTTCAGATTAATACCTAAACTAGTTTAGGGCCTTTTGGATAAGGGTGGACCCACAAATTATAGATGAATGGAAGAAATGACGCAAATTAATAATAATAATAAAAGTGATAAATGATAATAAGGTTAGTAAGATATACTAAGACATCCAATCCCTAAATAACCCTAAATTTCTCCTAAGATCAACTAAGGACCACTAGAAACCATGAAGGTCAGACCTGAAGATGATCTAACCGTCAGATCTTCCTAAGATAACCTATGTACTTAGAAGGCATGACTCACAAATTTAAAATAATCTAATTAAGCCCTACAGGCAACTGATTGAGTAAATGAATGGCATGGATCGAGATGCAAATCATGATAAACAACTTAGAATAACAATAATAATAATAATAATAATAATAATAATAACAACAATAACGATAATAATATTAATGATATTAAAAGCCTTGAAAACAAATAGTTCATACTATAAGCATGTATTAAGCCATATGATTCATAGACCAGCCACTAAATTCTAGCTTAGATTGTCCCTGGGACTCTTTTAGCCGTTGACGTCCAAATTCAAGATAATCCAACTAGCGGATCAGCAAGGATCCGTACTTAAGGCCAAGAATCATTTAGTATGGCACACCTAGGCTTTCGATCCACCTCACTTTGGCCAAGCGTCCGAAGATGACGCGTATAGCAGAATGGACGGAGTGGATGTATCACAGACATCACGGTGGACCCCACGTGGTGGGGTGCGTGTACACAGCTGGTGCACACCCGCTGTGCACCAGACAAGTCAGAACGGTCAGCACGGGCTGACCCGTGTTTCTCCCAAAAAGAGTGAAGTTTTTCTCTCTCCCTTTGTTTTCGCAAACGACGGACGGACGTCCGTTTTCTTTATCAGTGGCCCACCATAGTCATCCTCCCGGAAGATCCAAACCGTCCATCGTTTCCAGAGCTTGGGTCCCACAAAAAAACAGCTAGATCACAAATTTGGATGCACGTGAGTGGGCACAATCTTCGTTGCAAATGGGTCATGGAAACACAAAGTTTCCGAACATGGAAGTTGTCTCGACCGCTAGCTTGGCGATCAGCGTGAACTCTTCCTCCCTACATCTTAGCCGTACCTTGGAGGATAATCTCGGCTGTTCAATGCCAGCAGATCCATCTATGTGAATAAAAGGAAAAGAAAAAGAAAAAGAGGAAGAAAAAATGGCCGTTTGCTTCTTCGTCCGAACCCACCACCCGAAACTCCTTCAATCTTCAAAATCTTCATTCCACAGTCACCCTTGCATCCATCCGAGCAGTCCACAACAGCCCGATTGAAGGAAGTCCACCATTAACAACCGAGGCTTCTTCCTCGAGCCGCACTACACTGAGTCGTGCCGATTCAGGGTGAGCTCTGGTCGAATCTAGAGTTCCTGCTGGCAAAAATTGGAACAAGAAAGAAGTGAAAAAAAGAGCAGGGAGGCAGGAACGGATGTGCGTCCATCCAGCTCCACCGGGTTGCAGCAGCTCGCTGTGCGACTCAGTCCGGTTGTTCGGACCTCCATCCGAGCCCAGAATCCTGGGGCTTCCAGGGAGAAAGAATAGAAGGGAAGAAAGGAAGAAGAGTAGAAGGAGAGAGTGAAAGAAAAGCAGAGAGGAGGGAGGAAGAGAAATGGAAGAGGGGGTGCATTGTTGCACCAGTCCGAATCGAGTCAGGTCCCAGACCGAACTGCACTGGCTCGGTCCGAGTCCAAGCCGAGTCTGGGCCCTGTTGGACCATTAGACAGGCTTAGGAAATAGGAAAATGAAAAGGGAAAGGAAGGAGAGAGAGAGAGAGATAGAGAGAGAGAGAGAGGGAGGAAAGGTTGGACAAGAAGGTTTTGTTCGTTGAGTTAGTGTTGGGTCGAGCTGAGTCGACTCAGTTTCATCGTGATCAGCTCCGGGTTTGAGATTTCCTTGGTGTGCTCTCAGTCCAGTAACCTAGTTTCTAATTAGGCTCGGGCTAGTTACTAGTGCAACACCACGGGATGGGTGCACACGGTTGAACTTGGGTTCATCGAGTTAATCAGGCTTAAGACTGAGATAGTTGGTCCACTCCGCTGTGTTGACTTATGGAGTTCGAGCCTCTTCATCGAGTTGACTCAGTGGGTTACACTAAGTCAATTAAATTTAAAGAGTTGATTGTTAGTTATTGCAGTCTAGCGTTTAGTGTCTTTTGATTTTCTCCAAGTTGGGATCACTTAGGAATCAAACTAAAGCTAGTAGGCCTAGTTGGGCTAGCTCAGATGGGCTAGGTGAGTTGGCTAAGTGGGTCTCAGTTACTATTTTTGAAAGTTACTCAGTGTTGGTCCTTGGCCATTCTTATCGAGTTATGATCATGTGTGGAATGAGCCAATTGAGTCTATTAGGGCAAGATCGTATCAACATCGGGGTTCCACCTAACCTACCAATTACGCAAACTTAAAGGTTCGATTCTAAGGACGCACGTGCTTCATAGCAATGCTAGTCGGCGATTCGACTAGTAAGGTGACGATTCTTCCCCCTGAGCTTTCCATCTTCCCATTAGCTTAAGTTATAGTTTGTATTTTAATTTATAATTAATATGTCCCTTGTATAATCACATGTGTTAGCTGGTGGAAATTGAATTACTATATTACATGCTTAATGTTCATCCTATATATTTGTTCATGCTGTTGGATTATTTGTTGATTGCCTATGGAACTTAAACTGGTACATTAGTGGAAAACCCCAACTTATAGATGTACACCCATACTTGGGATGTAACTTGATTGACTGTGATTATAATGGGCCTTCGACTTAGTGGTTGTTGAATGGCAGTTTAAATTGGATAATGATGTGGGCCTACCATCCATGAGTTGTTATGTTAAGTGGTTTTCAAGGATGGTCTTTATCACATGGTTTTAATAATCGCCTTATGTGGCTTAGTTTCAAAATTCGCCCTGAGTGACTCGGTTTTGGTACTGGCCTTATGTGGCTTGATATACTATTTCTATACAACCATGTGATGATAAGCTCCATATACTGTAATATGATTGGTCGCTAGTTGACGGGTTCCATTAAACATCCTAAGATGGTAGTCTCATGAGCCGAAGATGGTGGTATGAGACCTATGCCGGAGCTGTCGGCCTACACTAGTGACAAGCTCTTGTAATGACCTTGAGCTTATTTAAAACTGGCTGATTGTAACCAGACTAATAATTGTTTGGCTAATCATGCATACATGGCACAAACCAGCGTCTATCGCTAATGTACGTGACGTACAATAGGCAGTCGTTACGCCGCACGTAGTATGCTTTCACTGACGACTAGCCTCTGTCTGAATGGATGATTTTCTCAGGTCGATGATTGCATGGGTGACGAGCCCAACTTCCGCACGAATGTGTATCCCTGGGGTAATGACTGCATTCACGCATCCATGCATCTAATAAGGCCTCCATCATGTATTGTTTTATATGCTTTGTTTTATAACTATACTTACCTAATGCGGCGAAGTGTAATCTTGAGGAGAATTCACACTGAGTTAGCCACTCATCCATCAATTATATAACCGTACAGGTAGTACAGGTGGCCCAGATGATTTATATGTTTAGACTTGATGTGGAACAGTGCACAGGTCCTATGGATGCATGACTGTATTGCTAAGAGGAGTTGTGGGGTCTTGCGGCTTACATTTATATATTTCTGTTATTTCTCATGTATGTATATCTTGTAATTGTAAATGTTGAGACATTGACTTGTATAAATCATTATGGGCAACTTCTTGTGTATCTAAATGATAATGCAACTTTCCTTTACATTTGATTTATCCATACTATGCTAACTGCTAACTCTGAATGAATAAACTTTGATGGAAAAAAATACGTAGACTTTGGCTCTCTATAGGTTAACACTTGGGTTTTGGGAAACAGGTCGTATACTCAGGTCCTGAAAATGCGGGGCGTTACAGAAACCAAACAAAAAGCTAGAAAGCTTTATAAAAAATGACAAGATGAAAGAAAAAGGTGACAGCGGTGGAGCCCGAACCTAGCAGACAACATCAGTCCTCTTCGCTGATACATACCGAATCGGCTCCAATAGGGCCATCTAAATGAACTCGAAGCCGATGAGGAAAGTAGAAGATGTTACAAAACAAAGTCCAGATGCTGAAGGACGAAATTAGCCAAATGAAGGCACAACAAAACCAGCAGCCGCCTCTTAATATGGTGGAAGCCACCCCGCACCTGAGGAACAACTGCAGTAAGTTGGTTCTCGGGTCAGGAGGTCCTAGGCACAATCCACACGAGCTCCCGACCCTACGCACAATGTAGTGTCCCAGAACCGGTCCGCCCGAGTCTCGAAACTTGCTTGGGATGCGAAACCATCCTATGTGTCCACAACTTCGGCTTTGGCCCCCACTGACCTTCACAATCGATTGGGGAGGGGAAGACAGGGTAAAGCGCCCGAGGTGATGGAGGCCCCTCGAGAGATAGTAGCTAAAAATCATAATCCTTGGGAAGCTCAACTTAAGGAACTCCGCGACCAATTCAAAGTGTTTTAGAAGAATTAGCAATCTGCGTCCGTCCCGACTGCAGTCCAGGCAATGATGGAAGAGACCGAGCCTCCCTTCACCTCAGAAATCATGGACAAGGTGATGCCATAGTGGCTCAAGATGCCTCCAGTTATCCAATATTCTGGGTCTGGAGACCCATCAGAACATATAGAATCCTACCATTCGTGGATGCAGATCGAGTCGGCCATGGACGCAATGACGTGTGGAGCCTTCTCGATAACCCTCTCCGAGTCTGCTCGGAGTTAGTATCGATAGCTTAAGCCAATGTCAATCGACATTCCAAAGCTCAGCAGATTGTTCCTTACCCAGTTCATCTCTGGTAAGAAGAGTCGGAAGCCGACTACCCATCTGTTTACCCTCAAACAGGGGAACAAGGAGTCATTGAAGGACTTCGTCACCCGCTTTAATGAAGAAGCGCTGTTAGTGGACGACTATGATTACAAGATGGCACTCTCTACCATGTTTGGCGGACTCAGAGAGGAAAAATTCGTCTTCTCAATTGGGAAGAATCCGTCAACTGCTTTAACCGAGCTCATCGGCCGAGCTAAAAAATAAACCAATGCTGAGGAGTTCTCTAACTCCCGCAAGAATTTTCAAATAGCCGAGCAGTCGTTCAAGGAGAAGAGATCAATTGTTGAGGGTCAAATATTGCTTATTAGACCCCAGTTATTACCTGGATTAACGAACACGATACTGTTTAACGGGCCATTTTAATCGTGCATGTGATACAAGGTGAATCTAGGAGCGTGGACGGGAAAGGATGCAAAAACATGGATTTAATACTCAAGCATCACCAAGGTAATGGACGGGACTCCATGGGATCAATATTAAAGAATTTACATGCTAGGGATCCAAGAAAATCAAGTCACTCAGGTTAAAGAGGCCCGAAAGTTGTCCAAGATGCAAGATCACAGGGTTTTCACCATCCGTTCGGCTTGAAACTTCATATATGGCCTGAGGACCATAAATTAACCACACATATAAAATTTCATCCATTGGATCTCTCTGGAAGTGGCCCAAAGGACAAATCAGACTACATATCAGTGATTTGAGGCCCACCCAAGATATGGATATGCTTCAAAGTTGGTCTCAACCCATCATCTGAAGAGACAAGACGTCTGGATGGTACGGATGCCCCAAAACCATTATAGTGGACTTCATTTATACCTGAGTGTGCATAGTGCACAATTTCACTCGCCGTGCATGACAACAGAGAGTCAGTCAAACGGACTCTTGACCAAGCAATTTCAAAAGAAGGAAACTTCCTTCTTCAATAGTTACGCAAGTCGTCCGCTGGGAGGTTGTGTGGCCCACTTGAAGTCACCGTACTAGTGATTCGGACCATCCATCAAAGTCCCACAAGCCTACTGACCAAGACCTAGGTGGAAAATTTCCAAGAAGTAGCGAGGATCTAATTGTACCCAGTCAAAAAGAAGATAGACGGTGAAATCAAATAATCTGTGGGCCACCACGAATCTGATCCAAAACCGATCATGTCCGACCGATTTTTCAAGGGAAATGCAATGGACATACTGGATTTTCCATCTGACGCTGATCAGAGGCCCACCGACTTCAACAGCTAACCGATCTTACACAGGCCCTATTTTCCATGTCCGGCGCTGACTAGTTTCGGGGAGATTGTAGGCCCATGTGATGATCGGTCAGCCGATCTGGACCGTCTATCGTGTGTATCTGTCCAAAACATCCCAAGGGACATTGATCTTTTAGACAAAATGCAAGGAAAGTGGGAGTTGTTGGGCATTGTCTTCCGGCTGCGAAACAATGATGTGTTGCCAGCTGCGTAAAAACGTCCGCATGAAGTTTTCCTCCACCGACCCTGCTTAGCTGCTATAAAAGAAAGAGAAACAAAGAGAGAGAAGCATGCATTCCGGGGATGTCTGCACAGAGAAAGATAGAGTTTTTTTTTTCTTTTTATTAATTTTTATTTTTTTGCTTTTGTTTAAGAGAATTAGCCTAATCATGTTGGGCTAAGAGGTGAAGTTTGTAGCTTGATTAGGAAGGTGGCTTTGCTTTGATTTATATTTATTGAACTTTTATGGATGCTAGTCTGATTATAAGGAATGCTTTTAGCTTTAATGGTTTGTTATGACTCAAATTATGATAGATCTGGAATAGCTTGAGGTATTCTCTTTTTATGTATTGAGATTGTGAACTTAGGAACTCTTTGGTTCACCATCGTCTCATGGGCATGGTTGGGTGACGGAACCCTTCCTAACTTTCACAATTCTTTTATGATTGGCTGTGAGATTGGTAAATTGTTGTTGTTTGTCATAGTCTCCTGGGCATGGTTTGGTGACGGAATCACTTCCAAATCTTCACCATTCTAATCCTTTGATGATTAGATTCATGAGAAGTTCAGAGATCTGACAAATCTCTTCTTACTAACTGGATAGGATAGGACTCCAATTCTAGTTGTGTCCCTGAATTAATACAAGGTAACTTCCCAATTGCTACAAATGGATCCTTGGCACCCTAGTTTCCTTCCTCTGAATTCTCTAAGTTTTAGATAAATATTTCATCATTATTCCCTCAATTACATTCGATTTAGATTTCATCTTAGTCTAGCTCTAGTTCTATTTAGTTTCAGATTATGTACAAGTTCCAGTCCCTTGGGATTCGACCTTAGTCTCACCGAGTTTATTACTACATCACAACCCTACACTTGGGGTGTGAACACCAATGAATGAAGAGCTTCAGTCATCCAGCAAGAAGCCAGACGATCGTGCCTTTCGCAATCGTCAATCGAGCAGGAGGCCCGAAAGCAAGTTCCGCTCCTACACTCCCCTCAACACATCCCCAGAGTAGATCCTGCTAGATATCAGGGGCCAGAGACTCCTAAACTAGCCGATTTGCATGAAAGTCAGGGCAGATCAGTGAGACAAGTATAAGTACTATTGATTCCATCGTGACCATGATCACAATACGAGTGACTGCGTAGATCTCAAGGACGAGATCGAGACCCTCATCCGTAAGGGTCATCTACAACGATACACCAAGGAAGAGAAGTCGGCTCGGAGAGAAGAGCAACCCAGTAAGACTGTGGAAGAGCTTGCAGAAATCCGCACGATCTATGGCGGTTCGTCTAGAGGGGGTAACTTGAATAAGGCTCGCAAAGCCTATTCTTGGAGATCAGACCCCGAACATTATGTCCACTTGGATGAAAGACCGAGGAAAGAGCTCCGAGTGAACCCCTGCACCTTAACCTTCACAGAAGACGATGCACGTGGAATCCAGCATTTGCATGATGATGCCTTTGTGGTAGCTATGACTATAGCTAACCTCAAGGTCTACCACATTCTAGTCAATACTGGAAGCTTAGCCGACATCATCTACTCCGAAGCATTTATGAGGATGGGGATTGACAGGTCACACCTCCGACCTGTGAAGACCCCCACACGACTTTGTCGGAAATAAAGTGATCTCCGAGGGAGACATCTCCCTCATAGCAGGGGAAGGACAACATCAAGTCACACTTCTGGTGGACTTCCTTGTTGTAAACGTGTCATCAGTGCACAATGTGATACTAGGCTGACCTTCCCTTAACGTGATGAGGGCAGTCGTGTCCACCTACCATCTCGTGATGAAGTTCCCTGCAGAGGGAGGAGTTGGATACCTTTGAGGTGATCAGCACGAGGCTGAGAAGTGTTACTCCGTGGCTGTAAGGAAGGGTTCGGTGAAGCAGGCCCTCACCGTGAATGTCCTCGACCCTAGGATACCTATAGAAGACTCCTCCACGAAGGACTTGTTAACCATCCCGCTCGAGGAAGCCGACCTGAGCATAGCCATTCAGCTCGGATCGTCGCTAAATCCCCAGCAGAGGTCTCAAATGTTGACTTTCTTACAGCGGCATAAGGATGTCTTCACATGGTCGCACAAAGACATGCCAGGCATCTCCCTCGATGTTTTGGTCCACTGACTGAACGTGGACCTAGATCACGGGTCAGTAAAGTAGAAGAGGAGAGCTTTCGACGTTAAGAGGTACTAGGCTATAGCAGATGAAGTGTCGAAGCTCCTCAGCATCGGATTCATCAAGGAAGTGCACTATCCAGACTAGATCGCAAACGTGGTCCTTGTAAAGAAAGCTAATGGGAAGTAGCAGGTTTGTGTAGACTACTTGGACCTGAACAAGGCCTGCCCCAAGGATAACTTCCCTCTACCTCGGATCGATCAATTAATAGACAACACAGTGGGACACAAGCAGCACTCCTTCTTAGACTCTTACTTCGGGTATAACCAGATCGCCACGCATCCTCCAGACAGGCAGAAGACGACCTTTTGTATTGCCCTGAAAATCGGGATTCGAGCAGAAGGTCAACTCCCGAGTTCCAACGCATCACTTATGCAACATAGATAATGATGATTAAATGTTGTCCATATTAGTGCATTAAACATGAATGAGATTACACTAAATCAACATATCATACTCCAAAGGTGATTAAATTTAGCAAGCGTAAGACTGTGATAAATATATAAGGTGTATAAGTGGATATGGACCCCAGAGTATGATCATGTCACTAGGTTAAATATTTACATGTATAATTTCAAAATATACAAAATGATAAAGTGTAATGTCATCTAATCCATATCCCTGTAACCCCATCAACCCAACTCCAGGTCTACATACACCCACCAGAAAGTTGTATGTAGGAGAACTCCTCGTCGTCGAAGAAGACAAGCTCCATCTCGTAAGCCTCATCATCATCTGAAACAACAATAGAGTCTGGTTGGTGTTTTAAAACACCATCCTAGAGTGGGAGTGAGTGATCAACTCAGTGGACCTATAATGTAATATCCCGAAAAAAATTCGTTCAAAGACCCGAGTACCACCTCAGGTAGATATCACTCAGGACCAAATCCTTTAGGAATTAGACGAAAATTAATTAAGTGTTAAACTAAATCATCAGTGAAATTAGCTTAAACCACTTTAAATACGAACTACAAGATTCAAAACGAGTAAAACCGCTAACACTACATTACCTAGAAACCTAGGAGCAATCTCAAAACCCAGTTGCTCTCGGGAGAACATTGAAACTCTGTATCGGACCTGGACCGTGCATCGAAAGTTCGATGACTATGAAACTATATGGTTATGACCGTCTTGTTGGACTTGACAACCATCTTGAAAATCAAGTCCTAAAGGTATCCAAAAATACACAACTTGAGCCTGGAGCGAAGTGTGTGAGAAACGCGAATATCTTTAGGTAATGAACTAGAACTTAAGTGAATTAGTCATTCGCTTGCAGGCCAAATCTAAGGATTCAGACCATCGAATTCTGACCCAATTACACCCTCAGATCAGGGAAAATTTTCAACACATGTCAGTGTACTTGTGACCCTAATCGAGTACCAGTAACCGTTGAACTGAAACTGGTCCTCCGCGGTCGATCTGTAGATCCGATCAGACTAAAAACTTAGCCTAATCTAGATCCAATGTCAAAAAACTTTTTTCAGATTGTATGCAGAAAAGGGGCCTCCAGATGTGCTTCGTTGGATCGAAACAACTACTCTTTGGCTATAACCTAAGTATACCATGGCCCTAGGGCCATTTGCATCAGTTCTGGGCCTATATAAGGGCCTAAACCAACCCCTCTCTCATTCCATACGAATTCTTAACCCTAGGAGAGAGAAGAGAGAGAAAAGAGAAGAAGAAAGTGAGGAGAAGTGAGAGAGAGTGGGAGATAGTTGGTGGGATTCGTCCCCGCTGCTCCATGTGCTGACCCGCCTCTCCTGTATCGCTATTCCGGCAATTCCGATTCTGTTCTTGAGTAAGAAATTATAACCCTAATCTGTTTTAGATATCTAAATAGGAAGATTGGTGAAATAGCTAACCTATTTTGTAATTCAGGTAGCAGTTGTGTCGTAGACAAGGACGTAGTGTTCAAACTGAGTTCGATGCGAGTTTACCGATGAAAGGTATGGACTATAAATGTTTAGGTTATGGTTTTCAAGGTTTTCAATGTCAGTTAATGATTTATGACTAACTTGATTGCTGTCACATGCGCTTAGATGCAATGATTTTCGTGTATTACGCATATATATATATATGAACTATGTTAAAAATAATGTATTCTATGTGTTCATTGAAATGTCTAAATGAACATTGAATTATGATTTGTGCCCGCCATGAGTATTGTTTGAGAATACATGATTGTTGTATGTGTGGCAACTCCTTTGTGAAAGGATTTCCTATAATATAGGTTATAACTAATTTATTTCATATATGATAGAATGTGTAGACTAAGTCTTCGATAAAATGTTTGAATGAAAAATTGTCCGATGAATTGTATTTATTTAGGGCGTTGAGATAGGATTCTCAACTACCTTATCTAGATATATAATTTCCTCTATATAGTCTTAATTTCAACTATGTGGTTTACGTATAAAATGCATATGTATAATGACATATTCTATGTGGTTGATAAAATGCCTGAATGAGATATCATTTGATGAACTGTATTTAATAAGGGTGTTGAGATAGAATTCTCAACCACCTTATCTATATGCATAGTTTCCTTCATGTAACCTAAATTTCGATTATGCAATCTATGGATGAAATGCAATATGTGGCAATATGTGCAATGTGTTTGATGAAATGCTTGAATGAGATTCATGTTGGGAATGTTTGTTAACTGCCTATATGATTATCACATGTCTCCATATACTGCATTTGAATGTGATTGGGACTACTACGTAGTCTAGGCAATCGGTAATGATTTCGGAATGAGTGGCCGAACTAGTCTTGCCACATTGGATAAGTTCGATGAATCCGAGTCGTACGATGATTGTTGACAGTGATACCATGTCGATTAATTAAGCGTATGCTCGTACCAATCGAACTTGTCAAGTAACCCGATTGGCCTATTATGTTTTTACCATATATGGATACTATTATTTGAATCTAAGATACCAACTTACCAGTGCAAAGCCCATTTAAACTTAATACCACGATCCGCTAAGACTCATGAGCCGGGCATGGTGGTATGGGACACCATGGTCGAGCTGTCGGCCTACACTAGGGTAACGAGCCTCTCCGTAGTGTCCAATGAGTAACCCAAACTCGTGAGCCGAATACAGTGGTATGAGACACTGTATTTGAGCTATCGGCCTACCCCGGCACAGCCTGGTTGTGGTCTCCAATCGGGTTGGTGACGAGCCTTCGAAAATAGACTGTCAATTGGTAAGGCGTCGGTAGAGTAACCTCGAGTATACACTAGGACTACGCTAAGGTGACGAGCCTTTCCGTAATGACCTTGACTATAAACAGGCCTACGCGGATGGTGACGAGCCTCCCATAGTGACATCAAGTATAAACAGGCCTACGCGGATGGTGACGAGCCTCTCGTAGTGACCTGAACTTGCCTATCGTATATGATTGACTAGGATTGACGACCCTAGATGGATCATTGTTTGGGTAATGATATAAGGGAGGTGCTTTAGATTCTCAAACTTACTGTATGAATAAGTCTAACAAAGAACTTAGCTAATCACATACATGCACCACATTTGTACGTGCCTTTGGCATTGGAGTTGAGCACAAAGGAAGGGGTGCATGTCGCGATCATGAGATGATGTCACAGAGGGAGTGTAAGCGAGGGCATGCATCATAAACACATATCATCCTTGCATTAACCAGAGTACTTAGGAATGCTTACTGTATTACTTTATCATTATTGCTTGACTGAATTGATAATATGTTAACCTTTGTTTATAGCTCCACTGAGTTGATTACTCACTCTCACATTCTGGAATGGTATTTTAAAACACCAACCAGACCATATTTTAGTTTCTAATGACGGTGACGCTTATGGGACAGATCCTGACTTTTATGATGACGAGGAGTTCTCCTACATACAACTCTCTAGCGGGTCTATTTAGACCTAGAGTTGCGCATTGGGGGCACAGGGATATGGATAGATGATGTTACACTTTATCATTTTTATATATTTTGAAATTATACATGTAACTGTTGACCTGGGACATGTTCATACTCTGGAGACTTACAATTACTTATTTGCTTTATATATCTATCACATTTTTCCGCTTGCATAATCTAACTGTCTCTAGAGTATGATATGCTGATTTGGTATAATCTCATTCATGTTTAATGCACTAATACGGACAACATTTAATCATCTTTATCTATGTTGCATAAGTGATGTGTTGGAACTCAGGAGTTGGGCTCCTGCTCGACCTCCGATTTTCAGGGCATTACATATAAGGCAAAGGTTAATATGTTATCAATTCAATCAAGCAGTAATGATAAGGTAGTACAACAATCATGTCCTAAGTACTCTTATGTAATGCAAGAATGGGATGTGATAATGATGTATGCTCTCGCCTGCACTCCCTCTACGACATCATCTCACGGTCGTGCATGCAACACTCTCGCTGTGCTCAACTCCAATGCCAAAGGCACATACAATGCGGTGCATCTGCGTGATTAGCCAAGTTCTTAATTAGACTTATTCATGCAACAGGTTTAGGAAGCTAAGGTACCTCTCTTTGTATCAATTGCCCAAACAATGATCCATCTAGGGTCATCAATCCTAGCTAGTCACATACGATGGGCAGTTCCAAGTCACTAAGGAGAGGCTCGTCACCTCAGCACAGGCCTAGTTTATACTCGAGGTCACTACGGAAAGGCTCGTCACCTTCGCGCAATCCTAGTGTATACTCGAGGCCACTACGAAAGGCTCGTCACCTGATTGTAGGTCGACAGCTCGAATACAGTGTCCCATACACTACTATATTCGGCTCATGAGTTTAGGTTGCTCATTGGTCACTACGAGGAGTCTTGTCACTCCAGCGTGGGCCGATAGCTCAACCACGGTGTCCCATACACCACCATGCTTGTCTCATGAGTCTTAGCGGATCGTGGTACCAAGGTTAAACGAGCTTTGCACTAATAAGTAGTACCTTAAATTCATACAGTAGTGTCCATATATGGTAAACACACATTAGGCCAATCGGGCTACTTGAAAAGTCTGATTGGTACGAGTGCACGCTAACTTAATCGACATTGTGGCATAACCACTGTCGATAATCACTGTACGACTCAGATTCATTTAATGTGTCCTTGGTCGCGGAACCAATCCAGCCTCTAATGAAATCTATTACCGAATGCCTGGACCTTGTCGTAGTCCCAATCACACTCCAAGGTAATAACATTCACATATGGTAGTCATAACAGTATTGAGCAAACAATTCAAGCATTGCAATCATTTGAGCATTTCATAAAAATAGAAAATAAACATATTATCACACATATGCATTTCATACCTAAATCACGTAGTTGGATTGAGGTTACATAAAGGAATCAATGCATATAGTTAAGGTGGTTGAGAATCTTATCTCAACGCCCTTATAAGTACCATACATCAAACACTTACTCATTCAGATATTTTATCAAACACTTAGGCTACACATTACGACGTACATGTAATATTTTGGTTGTAACATATATTATGGCGAATCCTTTTGCAGAGGAGTTGCCACACATACAACGGTCATGCATTCTCAAGTAACAAGCATGGCAAGCATAGATCATAATTCCATATTCATTCAGACATTTCAACAAACACATAGAATACATTATATTCAACATAGTTCATAAATGTGTAATATAAAGAAATCGTTGTATCTAAACACATGTGACAGCAATCAAGTCAGTCATAAATCATTATTGACATTGAAAGCCTTGAAAACTATAACCTAAACATTTATAGTCCACACCTTTCATTGGTATACTCATATTGAACTCAATTTGAATCATATCTTCCCGAATACGGAATAACGGGTACCAAAACATTGAGATAGGTTAGCTATTTCACCATTTACTCTATTTAGATACCCGAAACAAATTAGGGTTAGAATTTCTTACCCAAAAATAGAGTCAAAATCACTAGTATAGTGATAAAGGTAGGATGATTCGGCACGTGGAGCGATGTAATCGAATCCCGGTAACTATCCCTCACTCTCTTTCTCTTCTCCTCACTTTCTCCTTCCCTTTTCTCTCTTCTCTCTCCTAGGGTTTAGGAATTTCGTATGGAATGAGAGAGGGGTGGGTTAAGAGTCTTATATGGGCCCAAAAGTGAAATCAATGGCCCCAGGGCCCTGATGTACTTAGGTTATAGCCAAAGAGTGGCTGTTTCGGTCTAACGGAGCTCATCTGGAGGTCCATTTTCTGCATACGGTCCAAAGAAAGTTCCCTAGCAATCACTACCAAAAAAATGACCAAAGGCTACGGACCATCCTAGCTTTTAGCTACGGATATAAACTGTAGCTATATTGCTACGGCTTAAAACCGTAGCTAAAAAGGCCTAAACCGTAGCTAAAAGCTACCACCTTCACACATTCATCCAACATGGGATAGCCCCATAAGGGACCCTACGAGGCCTATTAAAAGTTGTGTGCTCCATCTAATACATTTATCCGTTTTGAAAGATAATATTAGGGCGTGAGCCCAAAAAAGGAAGTAGATTGAACGCTCGAGTGGACCACACGTTAGGAAATAATGGAGATTAATACCTACCATTGATTGATGGTGTGGTTCAATTAGACCTTTGATTTGCCTAGATGTTAGGGTCATTCCATATAAAAAAATTAAAAAATTAAAAAATTAATGGACAGAGTAGATATATCAAATGCATTAAGATGGACCCCATAAAGCCCTTGAAAAATCTGTCCATCAAGATCCCACCAGACGTCTGAACGCGGAGGGGCTACAACGGACGACACAATGGCTACGGCCAAGGGGCTTTTAGCTACGGTTTTAGACCATAGCAGGGCCGTTGCAGGTACAAAACACAAAAATCGCGCTCCTTTTTCTTTTCCCCCTCTCACGAAATGTTTTATTCTTTCCCTCATTCCCTCTCACGTCTGTCCCTTTCTCACTCTCGATCTCCCGCGCCTCTCTCTCTCTCTCTCTCTCTCTCTCTCTCGATCTCCCGCACCATTGTTCGTGTCCCTCTCTCTCTCTCTTAATCTCCCGCGCCCCTTTTCTCTCTCTCGATCTCCCGCACCATTGTTCCAAACATAAAAAATCATCACCAACGCATTCGTTAGATTGCATCATCAGAGAGGATTTTGGTATGCTGCTTCCTGTTTAATTTCTTCTATTTATTTGTTTTTCCCTCTTTTTTTATTTGTTTTTATTTTTTAATACCCGTTTGGCTGCACCAATATTATGCTTTATCTCAAGCTTGCAGTCATGCCAAGTGCCATGAGGATCAGCAACAACAGGTGCCAAAATGTTCTTTATTTAGAAATTTTGTTTTATATCAAGCTTGCAGTCATGCCAAGTGCCATGAGGATTAGCAACACCAGGTGCCAAAATGTTCTTTATCTAGAAATTCTATTTTATATCAAGCTTGCAATCATGCCAAGTGCCATGAGGATCAGCAACACCAGGTGCCAAAATGTTACTGATTATACATATGCTTGTTGGGCTCCTTTTGGTTGATCAATTAGAAAATTAGAAAAGAACTTTACTATAATTAAAAAAAAAAGAGCTTTAATGATATTTGGTGAAGAAGAAAAGCGATTCCAAGTTGGGCATATTGTCCCAAATCATCAAAGTGTTACGATATTACACATTGCACCATACGAAGAATATCCCAAATCACAAGTCAGGTACACTCACTTCCCAAGTTCTTTGGCCACTTCCTAAACTTTGTGCTATCATCATCATCATCATCTAAGCCTTATCCCAATTAATTGGGGTCAGCTAGATGAATCCTGTCCTGCCATGCCACCCTACGGGCCATACCTTCAGTTAAACTAATTATACCTGTACCATCCCGGATTTTTGCAAACTTGGAAATAGATATCCTTAGGCAATGGGTCGACCATAACACCTTACTGACCTCTCAGAACTCAATCCCAAAGTCTAAAATCGCTTTTCAACCCATTTTCTTCAAAATCTCACATTTCCTTCAAAATCTCACCTTACACCACCTTATTCTTCAAATTCTTCTAAGTACTTTCATATTAGACATAAATCCTAAGGTTTAGGTGATGAATAACAATGATGAAATTAAAATTTACTATAAATAGTAAATAAATAAATAAAATAGAATTTTAACCATTAAATTTTTAGAATCTCATGAAACAAATAGGCTATTTGGATAGATCAACTTCTCTTACCCCAAAAACATGTATTGCATGTCAAATAACTCATTCCGGTCTGCAAAATACACCTGTTTCAAATATTAGGTGGTAAAAACACCATTAGACAGGACAGCGACCAGCGATGGCATCGCCGGATCAGCAAGGCCTTACTGGCCAACGGGCCGTAATGGGCTGCAGCGGGTCAGGCGGCCCGTTTTCTGTCACATTTTCTATAATTTTTGTCCAACTTCAAAAAGTCATATCTCTCTTGTTATAACTCCGATTTAGGTGATTCAAAGGCCAGATTGAAGCTTGATAAGTCTAGTTTCATACGAAAATAAGTAAAAAATATAATAAAAATTTTAATATAGTAAATATAGGTTGTTGTGACAACTATATGAAAATCATTAGTTTGGACAGCTGCTACTTTTAGAATTTTTAGAATTTTACTACAATACGAAATCTAATGAAATTTGATGCAGATGAAGTAAACTTGATGATAAACTATTAAAAAATAATTAAAATAATATACTAAACTAAAGTGCTAGAAAAGGGCATAGAACTGCCTAGGACCTTATTCTGTCGTAATTAGGGCATAAATTTAGTTACGCACTAAACTGAATAATCAGTAGAAGTAGCTTGAACCACATTAAATATGAAATGCAAGATCCAAAATGAGTAGAACCACTAATGCTATGTTACCTAGAAACCTAGGATCAATCTCTAAACCCAGTTGCTCCCAGGAGCACTTTGAAACTCCGTATCGGACCTACACCGCACTTCAAAAGTCCGATTACCGCGGAACTATATGGTTATGACCGCCTTACTGGGCTTAACAACCATCTCAAAAATCAAGCCTTAAAGGTATCCAGAAACGCATGAATTGAGTCCAGAGCGAAGTGTGTGAGAAACGTGAATATCTTTAGAAAATGAATTGAAACTTAAGTGAATTGAGTCGTTCGCTTGCGGGCCAAATATAAGGATTCAGACCGTTAGAATCTGACCCAATTATACCCTCGGATCAGAAAAAATTTCCAACACATGTCAGTGCACTTGTGGCCCTGATCGAGTACTAGTGACTGTTAAACTGAAACTGGTCCTCCGCAGCCGATCCACTGATACGAACGGGGCAAGATCTTAGCCTGACCTAGATCCAATGTCAGGAAGCTTAACTCTGACTGCATGTAGATAAGGAGTCTTCAGATCAACTCCGTTGGGCCGAAACAGCCAGTCTTTATACCATAGCCCTAGGGCCATTCCCATCAGTTCTGGGCCTATATAAGGGCCTTAAACCCTCTCTCTCCCTTCACATACGAATTTTCAACCCTAGGAGAGAGAAGAGGGCAAAGAGAGAAGGAAAGAGAGAGAGTGTGAGAGAGAAAGTGGGAGACTGTCCTTGGGATCCTTCCTTGCCGCTCCACGTGCTTAACCACTCTATCCGTATCGCTATACTGGCGATTCCGACTTCCTTCTTAGGTAAGAAATCCTAACCCTAATCTGTTTTAGGGATTCAAATAGAGTAAATGGTAAAATAGCTAACCTATTTTGTGATTCAGGTAGCCGCTGTGCCGTAGACTAAGGCGCGATGTTCGAACTAAGTTCGATACGAATTTACCGACAGAAGGTGTGGACTATAAATGTTTAGGTTATGGTTTTCAAGGCTTTCAATGTTAGTAATGGCTTATAACTGACTTGATTGCTGTCACATGTGCTTAGATACGATGTTTTCCATCTATTATATATAGATATAAATTATATTGAGAATAATGCGTTTTATGTGTTTGTTGAAATGTCTGAACGACTATGGAAATATGATTTGTGCTTACAATGCTTGTAAACTGAGAATATATGATCGTTGTATGAGTAGCAGCTCCTTTGTGAAAGGATTTGCCCTAATGTCTATTGGAACTAGTATATTACATGTATGTGTAATATGTAGTCTAAGCGTTTGACAAAATGCCTGTATTAGTAATTGGTTGATGCTTTGTAATTATGAGGGTTGTTGAGATAGCATTCTCAACTACCTTAGCTATATGTATACTTTTCTTAATGTAGCTTTAATTTTAAGTGCATGTTTTGTGTAGCAAATGTATATGTAGAATATCATGTTTTATGTGTTGAATAATATGCTTAAATGATATGTACGTTAGAATTGATTGTTAAATGTCGTATGACTATCTTGTATACTTACTTCTTACATTTGACTGTGATTGGGACTATGACGTAGTCCAGGTAATCAGTAACAATTCCTGTTTGGGTGGCTGAGCTAGTCTCACCACATTTGAGGCGTTCGGTGAATCCGAGTCGTACGATAATTGTCGACAGTGGTTAGCGCTCAATCTCGATTAATTCAGCGTACGCTCATATAAATTGAACTTATCAAGTAACTCGATTTGCCTACTGTGTGTTTACCATGTATGGAAACTACTGCTTGAACCTAAGGTACCCCTTTCTAATGTAAGATTCATGAGCCGGGCATGGTGGTAAGGGACACCGTGGTCGAGCTGTCGGCCTACATTGGGGCGACGAGCCTCCCCGTAATGACTAGTGAGCAACCTAAACTCGTGAGCCGAATATGGTAGTATGGGACACTGTACTCAAGCTGTCGGCCTACACTAGCTCAGCCTATTTGTGGTCCCCAGTCGGGTTGGTGATGAGCCTTCAAAAACAGACTGCCAGTTGGTAGGGCATTAGTGGAGTGACATCGAGCATGAAATAGGCCTACCCCGGTGCAGCCTGGCTGTGGTCCCCAGTCAAATTGGTGACGAGTCTTCGAAAATAGACTGCCAGTTAGTAGGGCGTTGGTGGTAGTAACCCGAACTTGCCTATCGTATGTGATTAACTAGGATTAACGACCCTAGATGGATCAATGTTGGGTCAATGATATAAAGGGAGGTACCTTAGCTTCCCAATCCTGCTGTATAAATATATCTAACTAAGAACTTGGCTAACACGACCATGCATCACATTGCATGGTGCTTTGGCAAAGAAGTGCACAGAGGAAGGGGTGCATGTCGCGATTGTGAGATGATATCACTGAGGGAGTGTAGGCGAGGGCATGCATCATTATGGCATATCATTCTTATATTAACAAGAATACGTAGGACTTGATTGTTGTATTGCTTTATCATTACTGCTTGACTGAATTAATAACATGTTAACCTTTGCCTTATAGCTCCATTGAGTTGATCACTCACTCCCACGTTCTGGGATGGTGTTTTAAAACACCAACCAGACCCTATTGTAGTTGCAGATGATGTTGAGGCTTGCGAGATGAAGCCTACCTTCTATGATGAGGAGGAGGAGTTCTCCTACATGCAACTCTTTGGCGGGTCTATGTAGACCTGGAGTTGCAAATCGGGGCTACAAAGATATGAATAGATGACATTACATTTTATCATTTTTTTTGTATCTTTTGGAGTTACACTTGTATTTATTTAACCTGGTGACGCTCATACTCTAAAGACTTACAATCACTTATATGCCTTATATATTTATCATAGTCTTCCGTTTGCATAATTTAACTATCTTTGAAGTATGATATGCTGATTTAGTATAATCCCCTTTCATGTCTAATGCACTAATATGGACAACATTCAATCATCATTATTTATGTTGCATAAGTGATGGGTTGGAACTCAGGAGCTGAGCTTCTATTCAACCCCTAATTTTCAGGGCATTACAATACCCCAAACACTTTGTGATATAAGTTTTAAATTAATATTAACATAAATATATATAGTTGAATAATAAAAATCCCTGCAAGCAATGGAAAAGGTGAATTATGGTTGTCTTGATGAACAAAGACAGAACCTTTGCATTGCTCATTTCACTAAGAAAAAAGAAGATAAATTTCTTTCAATTATTTAGAAATTGATGGCATGGGTCGACCGCTTCTAAGGAACTGTTGGTAGCTGCAAAAGTTTTGCAGTTGGTGATTGTCTTTCTCAATCTTTTTGTGGAGAAGCTTATTTAGTATGACGATGTATTTATAGGTGACATCCCTTCCAAGTAGCAAATATGAAGAAGATGTTTATATCAATAACCACACAACTGTTTGGGGTTCATGGTGGAAGGATCATCTATGGGGCTACGAATGCTGAAAGCAAATTATTTGGAATAGCTATTGTACAGGCTCTGCTGGAATTGAGGTTGTTGAAGCTGCTACTGATCTCATGAAGGCTAATTTGTTAATTCTGGAGGATGTTGCATTAATTCAGACATTTGATTATTTTCTTTATGTGGATGCAGTATCTAGTGGCAGTCTCATGGATGATGCAATGATACTATCTTGTGAACATTCTTTTTTGTTGGAGGATGAATTCCCTATTCATTCCAAATAGGGAACTTCCATCTTTGGAGCTTAGTTTGTAGATGTGGGGTCATGGTACGTCTGTCCAAGCCATTGATCTGACAGCCCCATCATGGATGGGCCATTCCCCCAAAATCTCCCAATTGGAAGATCTTAGCCATTAAAGCTTTGGTCTTTCCTCAATTGAATGTGGTTTTCTCGAATGTTTCTAACCAGGTATTTGCAATTTTGCATGCAAACTGCAGGAAGGTTGAAGAAAGTTGCATAAGACTTTGAAAGGTTTGGGCATTGTGTTCAAGCAGAGATTTCTTGCATTAATAGTTCTTTGAAAATAAAACATATCGATCTGCTTTAGCAGTATAGTACTTGATTTATTCTTCAATTTGGTATTAGGAATTACTTTTATACCTAATGGTTTTTGTCAATTTTTATTCAAGGATCATTTGCCTATTAGGAATAATCTACTGGGTAAGAAATATCTTTGTTAGTTCTTGCTGGTTCAACTGCATTATCTGCATTACCGTAGTAATATATAGCACATTGTGTAATGAAATCTATTGATGTTTCCGTACTCTGCTATGAATTAAAATATTAATTATCACTTAAATTCTATTTTCTCTTTATATACTAGACTTTCTGTTTTCAAAACTTTGTTAACAACAACAACAACAACAGGGAGTTGGCTAAATTTGTAATTCAATGGGTTTGTGTTTAAGGACTGGTTTCCAACGCTTGTTATATGTTTTGTTGCATGCATGGATTGTTGTATACTTAATGTAAGGCAACTTGTCTAAATTTAGTGAGAGTTCCTAATGTAGTCGATAATCTGTGAAGGAGGTAAGGTAAGTAGACCATGTAAATGAGGCAATCCCTTCTCCTTAGGTGATTTGCCTACTTTTGGTTCTGTTTGAATGCACTAAGGAATTGGATTGTGATGATTAGTTTGATAGAGTGGAAATGGTGGAATTGTAATTACCTTATGAGTACTTAGAAGGAGGATTTACCCTCAAATCGTAGTTTGTTTCCTTTAGACTCCAACTGGGCAATAATAAAATTACAATTAGGAGTGGAGTCCCTCACAATAAACAGTTGAGGAAATTGCAATTTGGCCACTTCCAATGTATTGTCCTAGTTATTGCAATTCAATTCAATAGTGAATCCAAACACAACCTTAGATTTCCACTAGTGGTGGAATTTATCTGGTTTTTACTGTGAACAGAAGCATTCCCATTAATGGCACCATGGTTTAAATGATCAACCAGTACGACTCTGTATTTTTTGAGTCATATCAGTTATTGTTTGAATTGTGGACCAAAAGCATCCTGTCCACTCATCTAGTAGGCCACATATGTATGCCACACATGTGGACTATTTGCAATTCTCGTACCATCCATTGTATTGTACATGAGTAGCACAACCGATTTGTTTTAGTGGCATGATTTATGCGCCATGTCATCCACATGGTGGGGGCCCACCTGATGCACGGTTTGGATGCCCCACAAACCAACTGAAAATATCAAGCAGTACAAGAAGCCAAAGAATTTTCTATTATAATTCCAAATATATAAATGAAAGAATCCAGATAATATCACCAAAAGGGCATTGTTTGGATTTCTTACTACTGTTATGACATCAGTACTAATGAATTGAATTGAAATAACTAATCCAGTAGAGGTGAAAGTCTTGAAGTTACAACTACTTTCTCAAGTATATTCATAATGAGGAAGTTTCCTTCAAATTGATTTTCTTTCTTTTCAAGTCCAACTCGAAACTAACATGGTGTAGCAGGGGAAGTTGCTTTGAATTCAAGTGGTGGATTGAAGAAGCTATCTTTATTAATTGATAACTATGAAGAGGTTGCACTGGTAAATCATCTATACTAACTCTCTTACTTAATATTCTCGCAATTTCCATTTTCTTTCAAGCTCATTTCTTGCCACATTAATGTCAGATATTTACTCAAACTCTCTAAGTGCATCATGAAAATACAATTCTGGTCAATCTTAGGATCTCAACAAAATGGACCTGTCTACACAATGCAGTTGGACCATTCCACAAATGTAAGTGGGCCAAGCACAGGCTAAGGTTTGACCCATGGATGATCCTAACCACTCCTTTTCCTATTTATTATTGAATCTTTCATTGGATGATCCAAGCCACAACTTTTCCTATTGACTACAGATAATCTTTCATTGGCTGATCTGAGCTACATCTTTTCCTATTTACTTTTGATCAAATTTCATCGGGCAATCCAATCTGTCAATTGGTTTAACTTTCCCTATTTATATTAGACCATGTTCTATGTTCTATAACCATAGCAAAATTACATATTGCAGAGAAGCAGTACGGGAAATGTTCACTTTTGATATGGTCAAAGATATGGAAATAGGAGAAATTTGGAGAATGAAAATTTTGGTTTTCTAAAAGATGGGAGTGAAAAAATTTATGTTGATTGGATTGTCCATCACCAAATATATGTAGGTAGAAGAAAATTTGGAAGCCAGGCAGAGGAAAACAACATTCCGCCACTACTTTTCAAGATTCTGCACACCAATTTTTCTGGAGGTGTGTCTTCTATTTAATTCAAGAATCCAAATTCGCTAGTTATCCTGATTGATAACTCTTTTCAGATGTTCATTGTGTTTGTTAAAATTCTTCCCATCATCTTCCCACCAGCTATGTTCAGTTGTAGATTGTTTGTGTTGGACTTTTGCAATGCAACCATGTAGATTTGATCATATCCCTACTACTTGTTGGTTCAATTTAACTCTGATGATGTGCAACCATGATAAAGAAGGAAATAGCTCATATGTATCTACATGAATATCATTTTGATTTTAAAGTTGAACTCTTGAAAATTGCAAATTGTTTTTCTCCAAACAGTCTTAACTAATCGTGTAATCATGCAGGAGGCTCAATGACATGTCTATTGGGAGCTCGTCGTTGAATTTTATTGAGAATATGACATCTTTAACCAACTTGTATGATCATATGATCTCATCATATGTAGTAATACTAATCTGTTAGATCTTTTGTTTTTTCTTTTTTCATCCATGCCTCGGAAACTTAAAACAAGATACTCATATATATCTGATTTGTGCTTTTCTCTACAGAGTCCTAAGAAACAATATGCTTTTTGGTACTATTCCATCCACCATTGGAAAACACCTATTATTGATGCAGATGTGAGTGTTTCAAGTTATGTTTGGTTTAAATTACAATTCTCATGTTTACTGAGTTCATCCATTTGCAGTCTATGTGACGGGAGTGGACCCCACTGCCTTTAATGTTTTTGGAAAAGGGTTTTTAGTAATATCATGATTCCTATTGGGTTTCTAAAATACGGGTTTTAATGTTGATTTGGTGGAGTACAAGAATATCAGCTTCACTATTTAGGATGTCGAGGGTCAAGACAAGGTAGGGCTCCATAACCGTTGTCTGTTTTGTTTGATAATCCATGTCTACTTTGACTGTTGAAGCATTTTCATACTATATTTCACTGATGATATGGTGCTGTGAATTCTCTGAAAACAAATCAGACCGTTATGGAGGCACTATTTCCAAAACACACAGGGACTCATTTTTGTTGTTGACAGCAATGACAGAGACTGTGTAGTTAACGCGAGGGATGAATTCCCAGGATGCTGAATGAGTTAAATTTTCTTCAAAAAAGAAGGTATTTAATTTATTTGCAGATTTTTCTTGTTCAAAAATGAGAAGATCAGTGTATGCTCCTGAGTATTGTCTTTATTTTTTATGTCATCTCATCCTCCTCTTTCTCTATAATTTAGTTCTTCAGTTTCGGGGCATAGCTTTTTCATATGACTACATTATTTGTATGATAAATTGATTTTCAGCCATGTGCAGTAAGCTTTCGGATCAAAGAGAAGTTGAGAATAGGGTGTTAGTTGATGGCAAATTGATAACCAGTAGAGACACATCCATGGAGTTCTTGCTTGGATTGTTGAGAAGTTATTTGACTGCGAGAAGGCATTGGATCTTGTTGTTAATGAGAACTTTAAATAGACATATAACTATTATGTTAACATTGTACTTTTGTGAATGAATTAAAATGAATGATTGTATTTGATTGAATGAATGAATGAATGATTGTGTTTGATTGAATGAATGAATGATTTAGCCATGAAGTATTTATCTATATTAGCTTATATGAGTTGATCTATCAGGGCATGTACTACAATGGTAAGAGATGCCATTATTATATTTTCTTTAATTATTTTTTTAAAAAAAATAGGTAGTAGCTACGGTTATTAACCATAGCTCTTTATCTGGAAACCGTAGTTGTTACTAATTTTAGCCTATCGCTATGGTTCTTGCTCTACTTTCAGCTACAGATATAATTTGTAGCTATATATACTTTAGAGCTACAGAAAGTATTGCTACGGATTTAATCTGTACCTATTGTTTCTATGGCTACGGATTAAAGTCGTAACCATAGCTTTAAGACCTATGCCTACGACATCAATGGCTACGGTCATGCTACGAACTATAACCGTAGCCTTAGGAATTTAGCTATGGCTTTTATCCATAGCCTTTGCCCAGTTTTCTAATAGTGAATGGATCTATGCCAAGTTAAAGTTTTGGTCCGATCAGATTTGTAGATCGACCACGGAGGACCAGTTTCAGTTCAACAGTCATCACCGCTCGATCAGAGCCACAAATACACTAACCTGTGTTGAGAAATTTTCCTAATCCGAGAGTGTAGTTGGGTCAGAATCTGACGGTCTGAAACCTTAAATTTGGCCTGCAAGCAAACGGCCCAATTCACTTAAATTTGAGACCTTTTTCTAAAGATATTTGCGTTTCTCATACACTTTGCTCCGGGCTCAAGTTGTGCATTTTTTGACGTTATTTGGACTTGATTTTCGAGGTGGTTGTCAAGCCTGGTAAGGCGGTCATAATCATATAGTTTTGTGTTAATCGGACTTTTGACACGCGGTCCAGATCTGATACGGAGTTTCAATGCGTTCCCGGGAACAACTGGGTTTTGAGATTGATCCTAGGTTTTTAGGTAATGTTGAGTTTGCGATTCTAAGGGTTTTGGATCTTACAGTTTGTATAGAAAGCGATTCAAGCTAATTTGCTGATTAATTCAATTTAGTAATTAATCAATTTTCATCTAATTTCCACATAATTCGATCCTTAGCGATTTCCGGCTGAGGTGGTACTCGGGTCTTTGTACGAATTTTTCTGAGACGTTACAATCTGCCCCCCTTAAAGAAAAATTTTGTCCTTGAAATTAATACCTTTTTGTACTCCTCGAGAATCTGAGGGTAGTTCTTACGGACCTCGGCTTCTGTTTCCTAATTAGCCTCTTCCTCGGTGTGATGTGTCCACAATACTTTCACAAGCGGAATCACCTTACCTCACAGTACCTGCTCCTTCCTATCAAGAATCCGTGTTGGTCGCAGTACATAAGTAGCATCTTTACTCAACTGTACCTGCTCCCAAATGATAATGTGAGAAGGATCAGGAACGTATTTCTTCAGCATCGATACGTGAAATACGTTGTGCATGTCAGCAAGTGGTGTGGGCAAAGCAAGGTAATACGCTACCACACCCACTCGGTCTAGTGTCTGGAATGGCCTAATGAATCATGGTGTGAGCTTCCCCTTCTAGCCAAACCAAAAGACTCCCTTCATTGGGGAAACCTTCAGGAATACATGGTCCCCAACCTCAGACTCTAACGGTCGCCACCTTGTATTGGCGTAGCTCTTCTGACTGCTCTGTGCTGTAAGAAGTTGATGCCTGATAATGTCGATCTTCTCTGAGGTCACCTATACTAACTCTGGGCCAATAAAACTCTTCTCGCCAACCTCTACCCAGCAATGCGGTGCTCGACATGGATACCTATATAGTGCTTTGCAGGGGGCCATGCTAATACTCACCTGAAAGCTTTTGTTATAAGCGAACTCAGCATAAGGAAGACAGTCATCCTAACTGTCCTTGAAATCAAGTACACAAGCTCGCAGCATATCTTCCAACACCTGATTCACTCGTTCCGTCTACCCATCCGTCTATGGGTGAAACGCGGTACTGAACTTCAATTTCACACCAATTGCTTCCTGGATATGAGTCAAGGAGATAGATATGAATCACGTATCTCAATCCGATATGATCTCCATAGGAACCCCATGCAGACGTACAATCTCCTTGATGTACAACCTGGCCAACTCGTCTACTAAGTTTGAGACTCTAATCGAGAATAAATGAGCCAACTTCGTCAATCGGTCCATGATCACCCAAATGGAGTCATGCCCCTTCCTCGTCTGCGGTAACCCTGAGATGAAATCCATAGAAATGAAATCTCATTTCCATTCAGCTATGGGCATGGGCTGAAGCAGTCCAAGAGGTCAGTGATGTTCGGCCTTGACCTGCTGGCACGTGAGGCAACGTGAGACATAGTCTGTTATGTGGGCCTTCATGTTGTCCCACCAGTATGAAAGCTTCATGTCTCGATACATCTTCGTACCACCAGGATGCATTGCCATCTTCATATTATGAGCAGCTTTGAGAACTTCCTTTCTCAAGTCATGTCGATTTGGGATGCATAGGCGGCCACGATAATGTATACCCCCATCTGAACCAACTCTCCATTCAAAGTCTTCATTATCACTAGCTCGTTTCCTCATATTCACCATCCATTCATCTTCCCCATGAGCTACTATAATTTGGTTATCGATAAGTGGCTGCACATGAATATGTGCGATGCTCTCAAACGGCTCCTCTACCATAAGCTTCTGCTCAAAATCTTGCACAAATTCGACTATATTCCACTCCTCTATCATCAGCGGAGCCGTAAACGTTATAGTCTTCTTACGGCTCAACGCGTCTGGCACAAGGTTGGCCTTGCCAGGATGGTAGGAGACTTCAAACTTAAAGTCTTTCAAGGTTTCCATCCATCGCCACTGCCTCATATTCAAGTCCCTCTATATGAATATGTATCTGAGGCTTTTGTGGTCGCAAAAGAGCTTGAACTCCTCTTCGTAGAGGTAATGTCTCCAGAGCTTTAATGCAAAGATGATGACCACTAATTCTAGGTCATGTGTAGGGTAGTTTTTCTCATGTTTCCTCAGTTGTCATGATGCATAGGCGATCACCCTGTCCTTCTGTATAAAGACACAACCCAAACCAACACATGACGCGTCGGTGTATATCGTATACTTGACCCCTTGTTCTAACAATACTAGCATAGGAGTGGACGTCAATTTGTCCTTCAGTTCCTGAAAAGCTGCTTCACCTCTCATTCTAGACAAACTTAGGGTCCTTCCGAGTTAGCTGAGGAAATATTCTGGCTATCTTGGAAAACTCCCTAATGAATCGACGGTAGTAACCTGCCAGGCCAAGAAAGCTCCTCACTTCGGTCACCAAACCGTGCTGCTCCCAGTCCTGCACTGCGGTCACCTTAGCGAGGTCCACAACTATCCCTTCCTTGGACACCGCATGTCCCAGGAACTAGACTTCTTCTTTCCAAAAGTCATATTTCTTATACTGCGCAAACAACTGGTTCTTCCTGAGAGTATCAAAGACTGCTCGTAGGTGCTCCTCATGATCTTTCCGACTCTTGGAGTGTATCAAAATGTCATTTATAAATATGATAACGAATTGGTATAGATACGGTCAAAACACCCGGTTCATCAAGTCCATGAACACGGCGGTGCATTTGTGAGTCCAAACGATATCACGAGGAACTCGTAGTACCCAAAACTGGTTCTGAACGCTGTCTTCTACACGTCCTCATCCCTGATGCGCAACTGGTGATACCCTGACTATGAGTCAATCTTTATGAAATACTGTGCCCCTTTCAACTGATCGAACAGATCATCTATCCTGGGCAAGGGACACTTGTTCTTTACTGTCACGTGCTTCAACCTGCGATAATCAATACATAATTGCAGTGATCCATCCTTCTTCTTTACGAACAACAAGCGCGCTCCCCAAGGAGATACGCTCGGTCATATGAAGCCTACATCCAACAGATCATCGATCTGTCTTCTCAGTTCTTTCATTTCACATGGAGGCATGCGATACGTTGGTAGAGATATAAGTGTCGCACCAGGCACTAGATCAATGGTAAAATTGATCTCATGCCGAGGAGGTAATCCAAGTATCTTCTTGAACCACCCGTAAAATCCTAAACTACTGGTGTGTTCCCAAGTGTTGGACCACCAACATCCTCTAGCAAGGTAGCATAACAACTAATGTGGTAGTGTTAACTGACCTGAACCAGGAACGTAAAGGTCGTGCCCTCAGGTCCATGGGCTGTCACCACCCCGGTATCACAATCGATTTCTGCCTTCATCTTGGTGAGCCAATCCATACCGAGGATCACATTGTAGTGATATAACGGGGCAATAATTAGGTCGATGAGTATTTTTCTGCTCCCTAAGTCTATCGAACAACCCTTACACAACTTGATAGTATCTGAGAAAGTCCCTGTAGTGGTAAGGAGTCTCAACCCAACCATAAGACTAGTTTCCAACCCCAGGTGCTTGACTGTCGCCCATGATATGATCGAAACAGTGGACCCGGTGTCCAACAACAAGAAGACTGGTGTACCTTGAACATGTGCCGTGACTTCAAAGGCTAGTGGTGTTGAGGTTGCTGTCTCGAATGTCTCAGCTGCAAGTGAGTGCACCCGAGCCTATTAAGAACGGTTCAGCTGCGGTACCATAGGCAATTGAGGTGGCCTAAATCAAGGTGCAGGTGGCCTGTAAGAAGGCTGTGCAGGTAGTACAGAATGTAGAGGTGGAGCTGAGATAGTTGGTGGCATTTGCTAGTTGATCTTCTGAGGAGGCATAAAGTCGTTGTCCCTCATCCTTACTGCGTTTGGAATGGATTCTTGGACCGAAGATCATCCCATCTTGGATTCTGACTTCTTGGTGGGGTTAAAAAATCCCTTCCTGAACTTTTAGATGGTCCAGATCACTGCTCCGATCACTCCCTTGATCACACAGTGGTCCACAAAGGCCAGACTTCTGGACACACGTTCCTTGCGGACGTTCTTGTGTTGCGAAGCTCAGTGGGCCCCAAAGTGATATTTTCAGAGAGATCCACCCTGTTCATTAGATTCCTGGCGTGATTTCAGTCAGAAAGGAGTGGTTTTGGTCGAGTTTGGTGCGGCCCACTGTATCAAACCTTTCCGCCATTCATACTGCGTTTTTTGATGATCCACGTGCATACATGTGCATGGGACCAAAAGCTCAACATGGCCAGGGTTGTGGCCACCCTCTGCATGTAATGGACGATCCCGATCGTGCAACGGAACCACGATGGGGCCCACTACAATGCATCAGTCAAACACGGTGCATCCGCTGTTGCTGGTGTGGAAGCCAGGTTAAGCGGGGGTCGGTCAAGGCATGTTGACCGATCCGGTGTTCTGCGCATGTGCACATCCCACGTACACGTTCGCACTAGGGTAGGGCCCACTAGGATGTTTATGATAAATTTGTTCCATCCATCCATTTTGCCACCTCATTTAAAGGGTTGAGACCAAAATTAAAGCATATCTAGATATCAAGTGGGCCCCAGATTAGTGTATTATGGGCTGATCTATCCGTTGGGCCACTTCCACAAGGATCAAATGGCTGAAATTCAATGTGTACGGTTAATTTAAGGTCCTTAGGCCATATATAAAGTTTCGAGCCAAACGGATGGTGGAAACCCTGTGATCTTGCATTCAGGATGACTTTTAGGCCTCTTAGACTTCAATTGCTTGATTTTCTTAGATCTATGGCATGTAAATTCTTCGATCTTAGTCCCCTAAGGTCTGTCCCTTGCCTTAGTGATTTCTGAGCGTCAAATCCATGCTTTTAGTACCATTTTTCAGTCCAGGCTCCTAAATTCACCTTGCGATACAAACACGATTAAAATAGGGTGTTAAACAAAATCATGTTCGTAAAATCAGGTAATAACTGGGGTCTAATATGTAATATTTAACCCTCAACAATAATATTGGCCTCCATGGAAGAAGCTTCTGAGTTTTCTTTCTTTGACTTATGATTTGTATAGTCCTTCATGTGTCTAGTCATCCCACAGTTCTAGCACTCTAATTTCTCTTTGCATTTGCCTTTGCTGTTGGATTTGGATCTAGGCCTTGAAGATCTTGTACCTCGCTCAATATTCTTGCCTTTCGTAAGCAGTGCATCAGAAGGGGTCCCTATGCTACTGTTTATCTTTCTTATGGCCTTACCCTGAAAGGATGAGATAACAGTGGCCACGCTCAGGTACATTTTTACGGTGCACAATGAGTCCCTGAATGACTCATACGAAGCCGGAAGAGAATTCAACAAAATACAAGTCTGATCTTCATCTTTGACTACTTCCTTCATGTCTAGCAACTTGCAAATCAACTTATTAAAATTACTGATGTGGACTTCCACATCTCCACCCTCTGTCATCCTAAAGTTGAACAACTGTAGTTTCAAATGTAGGTGATTCTCAAGGGACTTTTTAGCATAAAAGTCCTCTAACTTCACCCACAAATTCACTGCGGTTTTCTCCCTCAAAACATTATTCAAAACCTCATCCGTGAGATACAATCGGATAGAGGATAAAGCCTTCTTATCAAGGGTATTCCAATCATCATCACTCACAGACGGTCGTCGCTCCTCAAGAGCCCCATCTTCGCCTTGCTTAGTTAATATGCTAATTGTCTTAAAATTCCATAACTCAATATTATTTTTGACTAAGTACTTCTCAATATCAAACTTAGTGTTTCCCATTGATATTAATCCTTCATATTCAAGCCTGCGCCCCAACCTTATCTCTGATACCACTGGTTGGGGGGACTGCGGAAGCACACAGAGATGAATCAAGGATTGCTATCCAATAACACCAAGCAAAAGGAAAAAGAACACAGATTTTAATGTGAAAAAATTCTTTCAAAAAAAAACTACGGCGCAAAGCAACAGATGATCACTATGAAAGTAGAAATTACAAAGAGAAAGAGCTTACTCAATTCGAACAACCTCGAATCTCACCCTTTAAACCCCTATGAAAATTTAGAAACCCTTACGATACCTCCCAATCCTGTTTACACCCATATATATAGCCTTGAAAAGAATCCTAAACGAAATTAGAAACAAACCCCGCAATTTCGTAGTTTTGAGAAAAATCAACACAGAATCCGTCGATGCCATTGAACACTCATAGATGGCATCGAAACTAATCCTTTGATGGCATCGAACTAACACCTCAATTGTCCAGAGACAAACATGATTTTCTAAAAATTCTCGTTGGCATCGAACATTCATCGATGGCATCGAAAAGGTGCCCAGTTAGTCCAGCGACCAACTGAAGAAAATCCAGAAAACATCGATGGGATCGAGAATTGTTCGATGCCATCAAAGGTGACATCGAACAGACTATCGATGGTATCGACAGACCCAGTGGCAAACTCGATTTAAGACATCTATTACAACACATACAAACAGACATGCCCCCATCTAAAATTCCATCCAAACTGGGCCTTCTTCTTACCGCCCCCCATTCCTGCGTAATCTAGATTAACCAAGCCCCTGATCTCCCAATGGAGTTCTTTCATTTTTTTTATTGGAGAGCTCCTTGGAGATGTTTTCTCCCTAATTCACAAGTTCTTAGAGGTACTTCTCAACTGAATTTATGGCATATAAGCAAGCTAGTTTTCATTATGTGCTTCTAAAATAGCTATCTTATCCTCTTGATTTTAAAAAACCGTGATCAGGGAATCAATTGTTATTTCTGGTGAATGTTTGAGACTTCTGGTTCTCATGCATACACTATCACAAGCAAGTGAATGTAGATAGATGGTATGAATCTACTATTGTAAGCAATAATCATGGTTGTGTCTGTATCAACTGAAGTTCATTCACAGGTAGTGAAAGTTCTTAGAACTATTTATGTTGATGTATTGGGCTTTTAATTGTTTATTGGGCTGGGCCCTTGATCTGTCTATCAGTTTGGGTGCTTCGATGTGATACCAAGTTTAACTGGTTTTCTTTAATAAAGCTATTGTTACAGAGAATTTTCTCGCTAGCAAAATTTTCCAATTTCAGTTTAATTTTAGGAACTCATTAAATTATATTTATCTCATAACTATTCAATTTTAGGACCTTGTTAAGATTAAGAGCAATGCTATGAGGCTAGTTTCTCACCTTGCTCAGATTCCAACCTCTACAGTTCAATTCAAAGAAGCTTTATTAGCAATGCTAATGACATGCAAGTAGGGCTGTTCACGATTCGAGCTAGCTCGAAAAACTTGCTCGACTAGGCTCGAGTCAGCTCGGCTGGACTCGGCTTGAATGGCCGATTCGGGTCGAGTCAATCTAATTATTTGAAGCTCGAGTTGAGTTCGAGCTGAGTTCGACCAAGGGGCGTTTCAACTCGATTCGACTCGACTCGACTCGAACTCGAGCTCGACTCGGCTCGGTTAATAAATATATTAAATATTAAATATTATATATATTGTATATAATATATATATATATTATATTAATATAAGTTTTAACTTTTAACTTTAAAAAAAAAAAAAAAAACCCTAGAGTCTCTACCTAACTGCATGCACCCCCTTTCCCTTTCCCTTTTTTCTCTTTCTCTACCCGCTACCAGCCACACGCCTGCCCGGACCACTACCACCAATTTTCATTTTAGCTCCACAATAATATGATTTCAATCTCTTGAAATCTACTTCTTGGGCGAGAAACTCAAGAAATCTGAGATTGGTTCTTCTCAGATTTGTTAGAGCTTCAAGGAAATCCAATGATCTAATTGGCTAGAGCTCTTTACTCAAATTTCTAATCTGTGTTCGATCGGCTTTATTTCTTTTTTAGTACTTGGATTTCTGCTGGTTGAAGAAGATTAAGAACAGATCGGTTCTTACAGGTTCCTCATCCGATTCGAAGCTTTGTTTGGTTTTTTCAACGGGTTTTGCTTTAATTCTCCTAAGATTTTTGAATTTCTCATCAATAGAGGAAGATCAAGAATAGAATTCATTACTCTCTCACCCAACAAGCTCGAGCTCGACTCAACTCGAACCACTAGCTCGACTCGACAGCTTTGGCAAACAAGCCAAGCTTCAATGTTGAGCTCGAGTATAGCATGGACAAGCCAAGCCGAGCTTGGCCCACCTCGACTCGACTCGGCTCGATGCCCACCTCTACATGCAAGGCAACTTCAGGTACACTTGTTACAAAGTCAGATAAACTATTGAAGCGTTGGGGATGCATTAGAATGTATCCAAACCAAATTTTAAAATAGCTTTTGTTAGATTCTTCTTTAATTTATTTTTATTCATGAACCTATTTTTGTATTACGTTCTTTTTACTTATCATAGGCATTGAATAAAAATACATAATTTTCTACTAATCATGGGTACTTTTAAAAGTTTCTTCCTTTTAAGGACAGAGACGAGCTGAAAAGTTCATACTTGGAAATTTTATGCTGCCAGATTGTTCCAATTTTCTGAGTTCAATCTAGTGTTGATCCGATTCAATGTATTTGGAATTTACTTACCCCCACAAAGATTTTCTTGTTCCGAGGTAGAGGCGGGCTAGGGTAGCCAATATGCTTCCAGCAATTTGTATATTTTTCTTTTTCAATGAGAAACGCCGACGGCTATTAACCGGCCATTGGCAAATATGGAAACACAGCATAAACCATTAGAATTATCATTGGCTATGGCCGTTGGCATTACCAATGGCTTTAAACCGTTGGCAGCCATTCCGATGGCTTTTACCCATCGGCGTTGTCCTTTTTTTTTTTTTTTCTTTCTTTCAATGCTAGCTATAACACTACAAGAAAATAGGCCTTTAGCCACAATTTTTAAGCATCAGTTGAAAAAATGGAGGCTAAACGTGTTTTTTAGCCTCGATTGCTAAGAAACTGAGGCTAAAAGTTCATTTTTCGACCCGGTTGCTAAGGAACTGAGGTGAAAAGTTTTAACTTTTTATCCTCAGTTGCATAGGAACTGAGGCAAAAAGTCTACTTTTTAGCCTTAGTTGTATAGGAACCGAGGCGAAAAGTCTACTTTTTAGGTTCAGTTGCATAGGAACCGAGGCGAAAAGTCTATTTTTAGCCTCAGTTGCATAGGACTAAGGTGAAAAGTCTACTTTTTAGCCTCAGTTGCATAGGAACCAATGCCAAAAGTCTACTTTTTAGCTTCAGTTGCATAGGAACCGAGGCCAAAAGTCTACTTTTTAGCTTCAGTTGCATAGGAACCGAGGCGAAAAGTCTACTTTTTAGCCTCAGTTGCATAGGAACTGAGGCTAAAAGTCTACCATCTAAACCACAATTATCAACCACAACATCTTAGTACAACTTCGATGCCAGTGACACATCAAAATCATTAGATTGTCCAAAGTTTTTTTGTGTGATTGAACTAAGCGCTTGACTAGTTAAAAAGGGATTTTAACCACCAAATGCCTTAAGAATTCTTATGGGATTTCAACGCCAAAAATCCCATGGAATCTATGTTTTATTGGATATTGCCTCAATAATTAGAAAATACATGCTAGAACTTCCTTAGGGATGAAATTATAAAAATAACTTTATTTATTTATTATTTTCCTTTAAAAAAGAAGTGAAAGTGTAGACCCATGGGGCCACTTGATTTGTGTATGACATCCACCACTCCAACATATTTATTAACTAAATCCATTCAATAGTTGCACCCACCAGGTGGGCCACAAACAACAAACACCACAAAAAAAAAAAAAAAAAACCTCTAAATTGACGTGGCCCCATCTGATGATTGGACCTTTCGATTTCTGATACATTTCATCATCATTATGGCATGAGCTAGATTTCATACACACACAATGTGGGCCCCACGATACTCAATTCCAATAAAAAAATTTATTGGAAGGATTTTTGGCATTTACCTTCCCAAAAATCACCACTTGGCATTCAACAAGGGAACTTTTTTATCTTTGATTTTTCCTTTTTAAAGGAGCATCCCCAGTCCAATTTTAATGGTCGATGTTCATTCAATACTGTTTCTTTGTAATGTAGTCCACTTAAGATTGGGATATACCTAATTTTTGGTCTTATACCATAAAATGATCTATAAAAATAGATGGACAACATGGATGAAACACATACATCATGCTGGGGCCCACAGAGCACCGACCATCAGAAATTGGCAGGTGGCAGGGGGACATGGATTAGCTACTGAAGTAACGTCACCAAGTTCTGTGGGCCCCACCATGATGTACATATTATATCCACACCGTCCATCCATTTGGAGAGACCATTTCAGAGCATGATCTAAAGAATGAGGCTGCTCCAAAGCTGGAGTGGACCTCACCATAGAAAACAGTGGGGAGTGACGCTACCGTTGAAACTTGAAACCTTCTTAAGGTCCATCATGATGTATATTTGAAATCCAACCTGTTTATGTGTTAACATAGATATGAAAGAAGGTAAAGCTTCTGTGGCCCGTAAAAGTTTTTTACGGTGGGCATCACTCTCCCCACTAATTTCTATGGTGGGGTCCACTTGAGGTTTGGATCTGACTCATTCTTTGGATCGTGTTCTAACATGATCTCTCTAAATGGATGGACAGTGTTGATAAAATACGTACATCACGGTGGTGCCCACAGAAGTTGGTGACGTCGCTACTCAACCTGTCAGTAGCTAAGCCGTGGCTAGCCCACCCTATATATTTGAAATCGCCAATTTCATTTCTCAGCTTCGATCTAATTCAACAACTCTCTCTCTCTCTCTCATTTCGTGAAACTCCATCTCTGCTAACTTTTCTCACTCGACCTCAATTCATCCCCACCGAATCGTCTCTCTTCCTAAGATCTTCACCTTTCGTTCGGAACATCTCTCTCAATCGAGGTAAGTATCATTAAAATCGGTGACCCAATGCTCCGAATCGAGGATATGGAGAAATCGGAGGTCGAATTGTGGATCTGTGTCGAGAAGCTGCGGCAGAACATTGAGGAGCGGGATGAAATGATCGGGTTCATGTCGAGGAAGGCGGATGATGAGGAGGATGTGAAGGAAGCAGAGATCCATGGGCATAGATCAAAGAGCAGGGCCATGTTTGGCAGGAATGTGGAAGAAGGCGGTGATTTAGGGGAGTATTACATGGATTTTTCAAGGATTGGGAGAATTAGGGTTTCGTGGGGGTTAGATCCGGTCCTTGAGGCTTGTTTCGTGGAGAGGATTATGGAAAGGAATGCTGCTGAAGCGGACGGGATGGCAGTTCTTTACGGGCAGAGGAATGACTTTGGGAGGGATTTCTTGCCATCAGCTTCTGTTGCTTGGATGGAACGGTCGAGTGAATGACAACAAGTTTGTGCTTCTTCTTCTTTCTCTTTCTCAGTTTCAGGAGCATGTATAACACACGCGCGCATACGTGCACGCACACACACACATAAAGAGGGGGGGAGAGAGAGAGAGAGATTCAAAATGAAATTGGAGAAGGGAAATCCTGTTGTAGAAACCCTCCTGAAAGTCTGCAATCTTTGTTTCAATTGAAACAATGCATTTACGACCTTTTAAGTCCTATTGTAGGAGTTCTTAATAGTGGTATTCAAGCAAGACCTAATCATATTGGAGTAATATGCTAGTATGTTGCTTGACATAATAGTGGGATCATATGTTATTTTACTGTTCCCAAATGGAGTAACAAGGTCATAACATGTTTTATTTTTCACGTTGATTTGCCTAGAAATGAACTTAAGGTTGTAAGTGCTATAATTTATAGCCCTTTTTGTTGTCAAATTTGTGGTGCCAAAGACACTGTTATGAAGCTTGCATCTGTGAAGAACAATGCTCTACTCAAGATCAACTTTGTTTGACAAGCACTGTTCACAAGTCAAGAATCTCAAAAAGCTTTCAAGTTTGAGCTCCATCAAGACTTCAATATTCACTACTTTCAAAGGTCACTTGTCTCCTATGTTCAATGTCCTTACTTCACTATTGAGGTATGACTGACCTTAGGTTGACCTTTATAATAGGTTATTCTGGATACATAACTCATATGTTTTATATAAGTGAGTTTGGACAGTTCCAAAACTAGTCCTGGACTTTATTCGACTAGTCCTAGCACTGCTTTGACCTGTCTAAGAAATTCCTAGATCAGTCATAAGTTTGTTGCAAAATTCAGATATTTTCTATTAGGCTACGACTAGTCCTGGGGACTGTTCGACTAGTCGTAGGAACAATGTCGACTGCTTCTTCGACCAGTCATAGACCCACAACTCAAAATACAGCGTTGAAATTCAGCTAGCTTCGACTAGTCGTGAGAGACCTAGGACCAGTCGAAGGAGACCTACAACTAGTCGTGAAACTGTCAAATCTTATCGTGCCTGAATTTGCAAATATCTGTTGGTTCTATGACTAGTCGTAGAGGTCCTCAGACTAGTCGAAGACGTGATTTGCTCACCTATAAACAGAGCACGAATCTCAGAATAAATAAAGCAATTCAAGTTAATTTAATTCGGCCTTCTAAGAGATAAGTCTGTGCTCCATTTAAGCTAAGTGTGCATATTTAGTATTCTCTTTCTTTAGCTTTGTTAATTGATTTTGTTTCTTGCATTCCAATCTAATCTAAAAAGAGGAATTGTTTGTTTTCCTTTTTCTGGAATCAAAATCAATTAAAGCTAGCCCTTCTGTTTGAATTTAAAATCTATTAGAAACTATAACCATTATAAAGTGAGTATTGGACATTGATCTTGAACATTCAAATCTCTACTCCAACTTAGTTCTTTTGGGCTGCTACAACGAAGGAGAAATTCAGGTATTTTACATTTGTGTAATTTACTTTCATTTGGTTTTCTTTTGAGATTTGCCAGAAAAATCTCATTATATTGGTTATCTGAGGAGACCCAGGAAAACTCAGAAGAGGGGTTTTTTAATTGTGTAAGCTCACAGAGAAAGACACAATTGTGAAGGCTTTTAGGTGAACCTAGGAAAACCTATTTTTGATAGTGAACACTAATATCCACTGTGTGAGGATATTAGGAGTGGAGTAGCTGTGTGGCTGTTGTTGAACAGTTGGTGTACACACAGGCGAAACACTATAATCCCTTGTGTTTTGTGGTTGTGTGGTTTATATTTCATATCTTTAATTATTCATGTGTGGGATGTATATGTGAATGTGAATGTTGTAATCATTTCATTTCAAGCTTAGTGGTGAATGTTGTAATAGTTAAGATTTATATTTCTGCTATTACTTTATTAGTTTGAGCTTCAGTTTCTCTATTTGTTATAGAAATAAGGTTGTCCTACCATAAACTTTGGTTTTTGGTGTAAGGTTGTCCTTAGAACAATTTTTGTTTCAATTTCTCTATTTTAGGTTGCTTTCCATTCCTATACTGTGATTGGTGTATAGTGCTAACTATTCTTTATTTCATATTCCGTAGTAATTATTTTTAATTTGGTATAGTCCTATTCACCCCCAGGACATATAGCTTGGCCATTTCAAAGGTAGCATTGGACATTGATGATTCAAGAATCTGGCCATTTTATAGGGTTGCAAATGGATCCATTCTCCAAAAATCAACCCATCCCAGATCAATTTTTAAGTGGGCCTTTGAACTGAGTTGAGATTTCTAGAGTTCTGCTTCCTTTATGGTATTTGGGAAAAATTCTCTTTTCCTATCCAATATTTCTTTGTGGTTTAGAAGCAGTACATTCTAAATGTATTTTTTAATTGCTTCAGGTGGATTTGAAATTTTCTCTATATATACATAAAAATAAAATGGGGCAGTGGTCCCATGCCCCTAGATTTTAGATCATACGAAAATTCAGATTTATATTTTTTGTGAAATTATTTTGCTGATTCGATGCATCTGTTTTTAGAATTGTTAGCAGTCCAAAAAAAAAAGGGTTTTTGCATTTTTATACATAATTCCTTCTAAGCTTGCTTTTGAGTTTTTTTTTTCCTTAGCTCTCTTATTTTATTCCTGGCAGCTGTATGATTAGATGGAAGGATATGTCACAACTCACAATCAATTGGAGAAAATCAAATTTCAGAATTTTTTGGGGATGATCTATGTCAATGTTTTACATCACATCACACTCTTCCTTGATTGGATTGGGGAAATCTGGTGCAGATTACACGAGGGTTTTATTGGATTGGGGACAGCGGTTTAAGAATTTTCTTTCTGGTCACCAGTTGAAAGGTTAGAATTTTTCTGCTTGGGAGTTTTTCGGGCCATGAGCTGTCCACAGTGGGGCCCATCATATCTTTGGGTCACCATACTGAGAACCCAAGAAGACTAAATGTACTCTGATCATGCATTGTGTATCTTCAAATTTCTTTCATCACAATGAAACCTAATGTGGGAAAATGGAATGCAGTGGTTATATGTCTGGCATATTAGTAGTTTCAACCCAACAAGTTTCTGGATTGTTGAAACTGAAGTGAAACTTTCAGTTTCTTCTGAGAATTGCTAGCATTTTGTTTCGTATCATCTTTTTGTTGATTCGGTTAACTCCTTTACTGCCTCTAACACAAGCAAAGCTCAATTGAAATTGGTGAACTTTTGGCTTGTATTATTGGTTTCTGCAGGCTTGTAATTGCAAGGTCCCCTTCATGGTTACACTTGTAATTTATTTTCTCTTTCTGTACCAATTTCTTCTGACCAAGGTTTATGAATGTTGCAGAGGCACCCAAACCAATGGAAACAGATTTCATGTCCCAAATCATTGTATGGTTTTTTTCTCTTGACCATTCAATTTCTTTGACACAATGTTCCTAATACTCCAATATATGTTTATTTATTTATTTTGTTCTTTTTGGTAGCAGAGATACTTGTTGAATCCTTTTGATTACACAACTGGCTCAAAGTATTTGTTAGAGTCAACCTACATCTAGATTTGGAGGTGTGGAGAAAGCATGTGCTGCTCTCCACAAGTAACCAATTTGCCATGCTGGTAGATGTTCGGCATGTACATGAGCTGCCTTGTACATGCATGTGTTGACCAAAACCCATAGTACCAAAAGGCAAGAAAGAAAAAAGATAAAGATCTTTTGCTTTCTCTGCTTTTACATTTTTTCAAATTGTTGTATTGAAACATGAATCTATTGCTCATGAAACGATTTGAATATTAAGGTTTCCTTGTATGTAGCTTTTAGTGGATAATTTTAACTAGTCGATATTTTGATGGTCTTTTCTTGTCTGTATTCTTTTAAATTCTTCACTCTCTTACTCAATTTGTACCACATTCTAATTTTGCAGAGAGGAAATGATGTTCTGCATTCACCAGTGACTTATGCATATTTAGTTGTGGAGATTGAAGGTGCTAAATTGTTTATCGATAATTATATTAATTGACAGGTAGAGATTTCTGAACTAAATGAGGAACTGAGCTAACTTTAGAATCAGGCAAGATTTATGGCATTTTCTTTCGTATGTATAGAATTAGGCTTTTATTGTTGTTGTTGTTGTGGTTAGCAATTTCAGTGCCATTCTGTGTTTTTCGAATGACTGAAGCAACGCTACTTTTTAATTAGAATTTTTGATATGGACATATACACATAAGTGCTAGGCATCAAACTGGTGTCATGAACATGAATTCTATGTTTTTTACAATCTGATGGTTATATATGGCATTGAAAGATTATTTATTTATTTATTATTATTTTTATAAAAAAAATTGGATAAGATGACTATCAGGTGCACTAGATTAAAAAAAACAACAAATCCCATTGGTCATATCCTCTTGATTAAACTGATTGTTCACAATTTAGCTCACTTGGGCATCCAAATGCAGCGTGCATGCCTTCACAAGATCAATAACATTGCTTTCTAATATGTGCCACCAAAAAATTTGGATATGTGCTGCTTTGCAGTTCTCTTTGTCATTGAATTGTTTTTACTCCATGTTTTATATTTACTTGATATGGATTTATTGACAGTTTCCAGTAATGATTATTGTATTTTTCAAAACTATGGTACTAATTCCCTACTTGAATGGTTAGGATTACCTTCACTTCAACCATCTAGCATTATAGCATGGCAACGGTTATTGGACTATGTCTGCGAGTTAAGCTGATGCGCTGTTTCCCTCCACATTTCAAGGTCAGTTAGTGCACCTAATCTTATCTTGACAGGACTAAGATTTCATCATCTGCTGCAAGGTTGAACTTGGAAGAAGCCTGTTTATACTGTCACTTTCTTTTTGAGGAATAACATATACTTATATGTGGTTTAATCTGTCATCAATTAATCCATGTTCTAAGGTTTTTTGTCAAAGGTATTCTGTTTTTCCATTTGTATCTAAATGTGAATTCTTTTCTTACTTTGTCATTTTGTCATTTTTTCAGTTCCTGTTTCAATTTCTAAAAAAATCATCTTTTATTTGATGGTTCGTAATTACCTTGAATTAGCACTATTTATCCTGCTGAGATTTGTTTTTCCTTTTGTCATGTTCAATGTATTTAGACTCAAACTGTAAGCAATCTCTACTAACAGAAAATCACATACACACAACATAGAAGTTCTTGCGTCATAAAGATGGGATATTTGTATGTATGTTTAGGTGGGTCTTCTTAATGTGGACGGTTACTACAACTCCCTTCTTACTCTCATCAAAAAGTTGTGGACGACGGATTCATCAAGCCCAATCAATGCCACATAATCATGTCCACACCAAACACCAAAGAGTTGGTGCAGAAACTAGAGGTCGTGGTGCCCTCCTTTCTATTCATCTAAAAGGCATGTGTGGGTCTCATTTGTATTTTGCGTAATGACTTAAATACTCTTTACATCTTACACATGGACTATGGCCATTTTTAGATACCAAAGGCATCGACAAATACCCGAAAGTTCAGAAGCAGATGCAGGCCTTGTTGGCCACATTCACCTTGATAAGGTGTGTTTGCCCTACATAAAATTTGGTGTAGTTTCTTTCTTGAGATAACTTATTTTCAGAAACAGTGACACTATAAATTCTGCTACATGTGGAACTCATTATTAATTTAATCAGGATATTAGCTTTTGCCAGATAATTTCATTTAAATTCTGCTGTACTGATTTTGAAGAACATCCAAACTGGCCGTTGTTTGACTACAAACAACACAATTTGAATAAATCATCAATTATCCCATAATTGATACGTGTGCCATAGAAATTGCATGTGTAGAGGGTGTATGTAGAGCTAGCATATTTATTTCTATATTGGCCTTTTCTTATTTAACAACAACCTTATATAGTGTAAGCATATGGACACTGCAAAAACTTTCTTCTTCTTCTTTTTTCCTTGTTGGTGCAGGTTAGGTGCATCATGCAAGGGTTTTTTTTTTTTTTTTTTTTTTTTTTTTTTTTTAAATCTTAGTAATGTTTCAAGGTATTGTCCAATCCATGTGGTTTTCTCACTGGCTCTTTGGGTCTCACCAAATAAATGGACTGATTTAGAGTGATCATTCCTGTCAGATTTGCTCAATGACCCTCAATCGAGTGGTCCTTTTCTTATATAGAAATCTTTTTCCCTACTTACAATATATCCCTTAATTACAGCATAACAGCAACCTCTGTATCCCCTAATTACAGCCCTTAATTACAGCATAACAACAACATCTATATCCCCTAATTACAGCTCTTAATTACAGCATAACAACAACATCTATATCCCCTAATTACAACCCTTAATTACAGCATAACAGCAGCATCTATATCCCCTAATTACAGCATAATATCTCCGAATTATAGCAGCATCTATATCTCCTAATTACAGCCCTTAATTACAGCATAACAACAGCATCTATATCCCATAATTACAACATCTATATCCCCTAATTACAGCCCTTAATTACAGCATAACAGTAGCATCTATATTTCTTAATTACAGCAATATATGGTACAACAATATATGGTAGGTTTGTTGTCTATCCTACTAACATCCCCCCTTAAATTGATGCTGGTCGATTAAGAAGCATTAATTTGCCAACAAGAAATTGATGACGTAGTCATGTCATAGCTTTGGTGAAGACGTCTGCTATCTGAAAATCGTTTGAGACATGTGGAAGAGAGATAACTCGAGTATCAACAGCTTCCCGAATAGAATGACAGTCCACCTCAATATGTTTGGTACGCTCATGATAGATGAGATTGGTAGCGATCTAAATAGCACTCGTATTATCAGCATGAAGAGGAGTGGGAGTAGACTGAGGAAAACCTATTTCAGCAAGTAAGCAATGGAGCCACATAATCTCTGGGCGGGCTGCCGACATGGCACGGTACTCGGACTCAGTCAAAAATTTGAAAACACGATCTTGTTTCTTACTCAGGACATCATGCCCAATCAACATCACTAAAAGCTACAAGGCGAAGAGGAGTACCGGTAGAGAAGAACAAGTCATGGTGAGAGGAACCCCGGAGATATCGAGTAATTCGGCGGACTGCGGCAAGGTGAAGGTGGCGAGGAGATTGCAAAAATTGACTGACTTGCTGGACAGCAAAGGAAATGTCAGGCCATGTAATAGTCAGATAATTGAGACTACCAACTAACTGTCGAAACACCATGGGATCAGGAAGGAGATCCCCCTCCTCACATTGATACTTGACATTCACTTCCAAAGGGGTATCCACTAAAGAGGAGTCCTGCCAACCAGATAAGGAAATCAATTCCTCCGTGTATTTATACTGATGCAGGAAAACCCTAAAGGAAACGGACTGAACCTCCAAATTGAGGAAATACCGGAGAGGACCAAGATCCTTCATATGGAATGGATCATGAAGATTTTGCTTGAGTTGATCAATGAGGGCAGAATCATTCCCAATGATGACAATGTTGTCGACATAAACTAGGAGAAGAACGATACCAACAGAAGTCGTTCGAAGAAACAACGAAAAATCATACTGGCTTTGGATGAAAGAAAATCGAAGTAAGGTAGCCTAGAACTTATCAAACCAAGCCCGGGGAGCCTGTTTCAAACCATACAGAGAGCGCTTCAGCTTACACACATTTGACTTTGATGACGAATAGAGGCCAGGAGGAGGTGTCATGTAAACATCTTCTTGTAAATCACCATGAAGAAATGCGTTCTTCACATCCACCTGGCAAAGGGACCATCCCTGAGAGGCTGCGATGGCAATAATAGTACGCACGGTTGTCATTTTAGCAACAGGAGCAAAGGTCTCCTCATAGTCAACCCCATACTCCTGGCGGTTACCAAGGGCAACCAAACGAGCCTTATAACGGTCCATAGACCCATCAGGCCGAAGTTCCAAAGAAAAAACTCACTTACACCCAATTAGCTTAACATGAGAAGGACAAGGGACCATGTCCCAAGTCTAATTTTCTTAAAGAGCTTGAAGTTCTTCCTACATAGCCTTTCTCCAACACTCATGTTTATCAGCTTGTGAGTAGGAATTAGGAATCGACACAGTTGATAAGGTAGCCATGAAGGAGGTATGAGGGAAACCATACCTATCCGGTTGATGAGAAGTACGGCCAGATCATCGAGGAGGGTGCAAAACGGGATTAGGTGGCAGATCAAACTCAGGGAGGGGTAGAATTGGTCGACGGCATTCATACACAAAACCAGGCTTGAAGCGTTCAGGAGGGCACACAAATCATTAAAGTGAGGAAGAACAGAAACTGCAAGAGATGATGTAATAGAACTAGGAAAGAAATATTAATGCTAAAAGAAAACGATATTACGAGATATATGAAATTTATTGGAAGAACCATCATAGCACACAAATCTTTTTTGAGATAAGTTATATCCCATAAAGACACATTTCATAGATTGTGCAGAGAGTTTGTGAAGTTGATGCAGAGGTAGATGCACAAAACAAACACAATCAAAAGTGTGTAAGTCAAGAAAGCTAGGGTGTTGTTTATGCAGACGATAGAATGGAGAGTCGAAATTTAGCACTTTAGAAGGCAACCTATTAATCAAGTATACTGCTATAGCTAAAGCTTCAACTCAAAATTTAGGAGGAACAGAAGATGCAAGTAACAAGGTCCTAGCAACATCTAACAAATGTCGATTTTTGCGCTCAGCCACGCTATTCTGTTGAGGCGTATAAGGACAAGAGCGGTGAGAAACAATTCCTTTATGACAAAGAAACTCAAGAAATTCATGAGACATATTCTTCACCAGAATCAGATCGTAAAGTCTTAATGCTAGTGGTAAATTGATTCTCAACATTTGCTAGAAACGATTTAAAAACAGCAAAAACTTCAGACTTATAGTGCAGAAAATATACCCAAGTATACCGAATATGGTCATCTATGAATGTCACAAAATATTTATAATGAGCATGAGAAATGACAGGAGTAATGCCCCATACATCACTATGAACAAGGTCAAAGCAATTCTTTGCCCTACTCCCGGAAGAAGGGAAGAAAAGAATCTTACTTTTTCTGATTTTACACGTAGAACAATCAAAAGACAAAGCATGAGGCAAAGAAGAATCTTTTTTTTCCAACGAACCAGAATTCAGCAAATGAGATAAAACAACATTGTTTGGATCGCCTAAACGTTTGTGCCATACTTCATAATTATTGGAGATAGTAGTACAAGCCAAAGAAATGATACTAGGACTGGAAAAGTATAATGGAAACAGTCTCCCAACTTTAGGCCTCTTCGCTATTGTCCTCCCCGATACCGGATCCTGCACATGACAACCATTACGAGAAAACTGAACATTGTAATTATCATCTACTAATTGTCCAACTGAGATAAGACTCGTAGAAAGCCCAGGTGATACAAAAATATTAGTAAGTGATGGTGCGATATCACCAACCCCAGTGATCGATAAATGATGGCCATTAACAACTTGAATATTAGAAGAACTAATGTACTTACGAACATTGCTGAGCATATCAGGAGAACTGGTCATGTGATTAGATGCAGCGGAGTCAACAAGCCAAGATTGAGAGGGTATAGTACGTATAGTACCCTTACCTTGCAGCCCTAAAGCGGAAAATGCCGATACAATCATTTGCTGCATCATTTCTGGTGTAAGGGCAGGTGTAGTAGCAGTGGAAGATGACACTGGAGTGAGATTTTGAGTGCTGGTTACCCCATCTGAAGTGCGGCCAGTAGCAGTAGCATGATAAGCATTCACGGGTTGGTTTTGAGGACGTGTTGGGCATTCTTTGATGATGTGCCCCTTCTATTTAAAGTAGTTGCAGAACTTTTTAGCACAATGGGCAGCAATATGTCCATAATCTTTGCAAATGTAGCACTGAACTGTACGCATGTCTCGAACCCTCCCTTTGCCTTGGGCAGCGTATGCGACAGCATTCTCTTGTGGAAGCAAAGATTGAGTAAAAAGGCATTGTTCATCTCGAAGAAGTGCTCCAAAACATACGTCAAGAGATGGTGAAGGATCTCTGTGCATCAGGTTGGAGCGAATATACTCAAATTCTGGCCTTAGTTTCATTAAAAACTGGTCTCTTTTGCTAACTTCATGAACTGTTTGAACAGTAGAGAGGGACTCGGTTGACACATCGGCATACACAATGTCGGAAAACTCAGCCCAAAGATTCTGAAAACCACAGAAATATTCCTGAACAGAGAGTGTACCTTGGGAATAGGAAGCAAGATCAGTTTTCAATTGAAATCGCCGAGTGGAATGATAGTGATGATAGACCTTTTTCAAGTACTCCCACATCGATTTAGCCGTCTTGTGCGGTCTTAAATTGAGTATAAGTAGTGGATCAATAGACCCAAGAATCCAAGCATCACGCGAGCATCTTTCACCTTCCATTGAACTAACGTCGTAGGATCGGTAGGCACTGGATCACTCCCATCAACATGGCCCCACAACTCCTTTCCCATAACAAAAAGTTGAAACTGAAACTCGTAGGCAGCATAATTCTTCCATGTAAACCAAGTTTGAAAGACTTCTAAGTTGGAGTTATTAGCCATAACTAGAATCTCTCGAAATGCACCAAAAAAACTGCAAACCAAAACCCGCACCCAAGAAACCAGAAAACCAGAGCCTAGAACCACGAATATTCGACCAAAGACAAGGTTACAGAGAGTGGCTTTGATACCATGTCAGATTTGCTCAATGACCCTCAATCGAGTGGTCCTTTTCTTATATAGAAATCATTTTCCCTACTTACAATATATCCCTTAATTACAGCATAACAGCAACCTCTATATCCCCTAATTACAACCCTTAATTACAGCATAACAGTAGCATCTATATCCCCTAATTACAGCCCTAACAATTCCTACATTGTACCAGATTAATATCTGTTAGGCAATTGGATCTTTTCTGTTGGGCTTTCGACCAGACAGATGGAAGTAAGGTAGAACAATTGGATCTTCTTAAATTTTGATATCATGCTTTAAATTGATTTTTTTTAAAATGGATGGACTGAGTGGATATAGAATACACAAATCAAGGTGGAACCCATAAGGTCTGCATGTCTGGGTGAGTTCGGTCTCACCTAATCTGCTCCCTTGCAACACACAACAAGTACCGGAATTTGTTGGAGTGGGAAATTTACGTAGGCTTCACATGATGTTTTTCTTAATACACAGTCCATTATCCAATTTTTTCATATCATTCCAGGATACAAAGCCAAAAACAATGCATATTCAAAGCTAAAGTGGACCTTGACCCTGAAGATATAAGAATTATTGCTACTGTTGAAAACTTCTTAGGGTTATAGAAGGATCTGATCAAGCAGGGCTGAACTCATGGTACCCACTTCCTATGATTTGTACTAATGCTCTGGGCTGGCCTAGGTATTTGTTGGTTTTTAACTGAAGAAACATGAAAATATATATTTTTTTTAAAAAAAAAGCATTCGAAGATAGCTGAGTGGATTAAAGAGGCTATGGAAAGAAGCCCTTTTGCTAGGTTGTCTTCTTTTTGTGGCATCCTACTTGATTTGGTTGCCATGAGCTGTGCCTTTTCCATTAGTATGTATTGGGATGTCAGTCCACAAGACTACTAAACAAAGTGGTCTCTCTGTTGTTGAAGCAATTGGGTCCCACCAACATAGTAGATGGTCCAAAAATAAAGATTATAGCGCTTCAATGGACCTGTTTTAAGGAAAATTTATGAAGGAATCATGTAAAATTAAGGGATTAATGCTATGTAATTCTGTTTTTTTTTTTTTTTTTTCCTAGATTAATTATACAATTGCCTTTCTATTATTATTTTGCAATTAATTTTTATCAATTTTAAACTTGTTCAAATTGATGCAGTTCTATCAGCAGTAGATGGAGTAAGGAAAATTGATGCAGGTCTCTCTGAAGGTAAAGAAGAATGGCTTAGAGCAGAATTTCAGTGTGGACTGGGAGCGCTGATATCCAGCAGCACATCATCTCCCACCATTTAATGGTTTTTGGTGGGAATCTATAATCAATTCAAAATTTGAATTTGAAAAACACAATTTATAAAATCATGTTAAGATTCCCACCCATGATTGTTGGATGGTGGCAAATATGTGCCCACTAAATCTTCATGCACGCCAGGCGCACACAATCTTTTCTTCTCCTCTGTATGACAGATACTCAATCATTATAGATATCCTTAACTTACACAATCAATTAGTCAAAACATGCCCCACAATTTTGATGAATGATTCTGCAAGTTGGGAAATGCAAAGTTTTTTTAATGGCTGTTTGCTGGAGTTGTTGACGGTTGTAACATTTGGGCTAATGATCTCACAACATCTCTTAAGACATTGAAAGTTCTTGAGAGCAAGGTTGGCAAAGGTATACACATTTCATGAGTTCTAGATTTGTTAGAGATAAGTTGTCTATGATTTTGAAATCACTGAATATGTTGTTAACAAAATCGGTAAAATTATCTGTCACAATCTATGTTTACTTATTTTAGCACGGAAATGGTTTCTTAAGTTTGCTCCATCAAGTCGATGACATTTTTTCAGAATATCAGTTTTTATTTCTAATTTCTTTGGCCATAGCCCCCTAATTCCTACATATTTTGGGTTTTGTTTTCATGTCTTTGTAACTGTGACTTTTCTAGTCTATCAAAATTGATACCTAAACTTTGCATGGTGCTTGTCATGCAGAAAAGCTTGTAGTTTCCACTTCCTGTTCCCTTCTGCACACATGTTAAGATCACAATGATCAGGCGGTTCTGACCATTGGATCAAATGTCTATGAAAGGAATAGTAAGGACTGTTTTTGAAATATATTTCAATCAACAATTTCGACCATCTATTTCATAAAGACAATGATGTATTACCTGCCATTGTACGGAAGCACTTTGATCAGACCATTCTAACCTTCCCATTCAGTGGTTGGAATTTGGATGGCTATAAACTAAGTCCAAATTTTGGACGGACAGGATATTCCAATTCGTGTTATCTTTGTGCTATGGACAATTAAGAATCTGCAATTACAAGACTATAAAACACCCTATCAATTCTAAAATAATTATAAGAGGATTCCAAGTATGTTAATCTTCCTTTTTGCTGCACACAACCAAAAAATAAAAATAAAATGGATCAGAGCAATCTTGCTTTTTTTTTTTTTTTTTTTTTTGAACCAGGTCTCTAGGCCAAGCTTCCCCATCTGTGAATGCATTTGCAGCAGGGCGAGCAACAACAAACAAGATGTTTGAGACCATCAAACGGAAACCAGAGATCAACTCATGCGACACAAGTGGAATTGTGGAAGATATCAACAACGATATAGAACTGGGAGATGTTTGCTTTAGCTACCCTGCAAGACCTGACATTCATGTATTTTCAGGGTTCTCATTGCATGTTCCAAGCAGCATGACTGTGGCTCTAGTTGGAGAGAGTGGCAGTGGGAAGTTGACAGTGATCAGCCTGTTGGAGAGGTTCTATGACCTCCAAGCTGGTGAAGTGCTCATAGATGGCATCAACTTGAAGAAGCTGTAGCTTGGATGGATCAGAGAGAAGATCGATCTTGTTAGCCAAGAGCCCATGTTATTCACAACTGCTAAAAAGGAGAATATCGCATATGGTAAGGCGGGTGCTACATTGGAAGAAATCAGAACAGTAACTAAGATTGCTAATGCTGCAAGGTTCATAGACAAGATGCTCACTTGCTTGTACTCTTTTTTTTTTTGGGTAAATTCATACTACTCTCTCAAAGATGTTGTGGGTGGAAGGCTAGGAAAGGAAGACATTTGTGTTTTGGTAAATTAATTGTTTTGTTGATATTGTGCTGATTATTGTATTGATGAATGTTAAATGGGTGAAATAAGCACAGTTTCAATCATTTGTTGATAGAGAAATGAGGTTAAAAGTGAATTTAGCCTTAGTTGATACCAACAAAGGCTAAATCTATCAACAAAGGCTAAATCTATCTTTAGTCTCAATTTTGCCTCAGTTACTTAAACTGAGACTACAACTCCCATGGCTAAAGGTTTTTAGCCTCGGTTGTTGAGAACTGAGGTTAAAAATAGATTTAGCTTCAATTGGAGACAATTGAGGCTAAAATTTGGATTTAGTCTTAGTTGGAAACATCGGAAGCTAAAATTTTGATATAGCCTCATTTGGAGAAAACTAAAACTAAAAGGTTCTTTTATCTTCACTTGAAGAACTGAGGCTATAAAAGTCATTTTAGCCTCGGTTGCTAAAACTGAGGCTAAAGCGTTTAGCCACGGGGGTTTCAACCTCGGCTTGGATAACTGAGGCAAAATTGAGGCTAAAGGTTTTAGCCTCAGTTTTTAACCTTTTTAGCCACAGTTTTGAACCGAGGCTAAAGTCCCCTTTTCTTGTAGTGTGCTAGGATCACCCTCCGTCTTTTGATAAATAGAGTTTTCTTGTGCTCCAAAACCATGATCAAAGATATCCCGACCCCTAGTGAACAATATCTTGTGTTAAAATAAATGATACAAGAATTGTGCTCATGTTCTTTCCTCTCTCCTCAAGAGCAATCTAGGGAGTTATCTAAGAGGTTGACATGCATGGGCTCAGAGATATAAAAGCATAAAAATTCTTTTTGTTCGCATCTCCAAGTTAAATATCCTCTATATTTTAGATGCTCTTATTGAAATTTATAACAAGGAGGTGTGAGATCTCTACTCTAAGCTTATTTTCGTGGATAAGGCGCCTACTAGTTGGCGCATTCTTATATCTCTCGCCTTGGATTATTAGAAAATGCTAGAAAGCTCTTATTTTAAGATTGTCTAGGGCTCCCTTGGGTGCTACCTTTCGAATTATTAATGTTAGCAAGTTATCTTCTCGTTTGATTTTCTTTTCTTTTCTTCCATGACCTAGGGTGTGGGCTCTCCCTCCCTATCCCGGGGGTATGCTCTTTTCCTCATCTTTTTTTTTTGGGCCTCAGGTGTGGGTGCTTGTTCCAAGCCCGATATGTGGGATTTTTTGTTTCCTTCGTTTTAAGGGCTTTGCCCTTTGTTTTTTGTTTGTATTCAATTAGGTCTTAGCCCTTGGTTGGTGATAAAAGAAGTCTTTTCTTGCTTACCTTCTAATAAAAGAAACTTAAACCATCTCTCTTAGATAAATAAACTCATTTCTTTACTTTTCATAATACATTAGTATATATAAGGAAAATGATTATAATTCCTAGAAGGTATATCTTTTCTTTGGCTTGAAAACCTCCAGTTAGAAAACCATCACACAAGAAAACATCTTTATTCTTTCAAATACTATATTACATATAGATTGCAATCACCAACCCTAAAATACTACATTTTTTTATAAACATCTATTCCAAACACTAAAACACTAAATTATGTACATATTATAACAAGGAAAACACCTTGTCTATGCTCGATGATTTTCATACAATAAACACACATATTCACCACATGTCCACAAACTAGGTGATTTTCATCCACCCAACTATACCTTAAGATCCATCAGTTGACGTAATGTGAGTGCATGGAATGGCTGCAGAGAGAAAGAAGTTCCTCCAATAGATAGCTCTTGAGACGCATGGAATGGCTGCAGAGAGAAAGAAGTTCCTCCAATAGATAGCTCTTGAGACACATGTCGCATGGTTGGCCGAGAGTCTGGATCTGGTTGAATGCATGCAAGAGCCATGGATACCACAAATAGGACTTCCTGTGCAACATCAGCCATCGGATCTGAGAGACGTTGGTCCAACATATCTTTTAGGAGTGTATCTTGTCCACTTGATGATGACAAAGAGGAGATGAGCTCCCCAGGATGACTTCCCATCATCACTTCAAGTGCCACAACACCAAAGCTATATACATCGCATTTTTCAGTCACCCTCATTGTATATGCAAGCTCTACAAGAAAGAATATTGTCAATCATGTTCTTTTCTCTTTGTTAATCATCAATAGCTAAACTCTTAATCGTATATCAAAACTCACCTGGGTTTCTTGAGTTAGGTTTCATATCTTGTAGGTTTTTGTGCTTGCTAACCCTTAGGCATCTCTACAAAGATGTGTTTGGAAGATTTGGGAGGTGAATAAGATAGGGCCAGGCTTTTGGATGATCTTGCTAGGAAAGTCGGGATGGTAAACTCACTAGGCATGCCACATATATACATTAAGTGCGTACTGTTGGTTTTTTTTTTTTTTTTCTCTCGGAACTATCTATTGTTTTCTTTTGGTGGTGGCCTACCCGATAAGCGGACTAGTATAATCATAGTGTCGGGTCATCCGCATGGTTGAGCCGACCTTTATGTATGTCTCAAATGTCCCAAATGCATTAGAAGTTGGCATGTATGAACCAGATTGTAATGGTGCACATATAGGCATCATTGCAGCTACACATTTCATCAGCATGGGTGATATGTGCATTGTTTCACAATATTAAAATGGATTTAGCATAATTACTTGTATCAATATTCTGGACCCACAAACCAAATCTCTCTCTCTCTCTCTCTCTCTCTCTCTCTCTCTCTCTCTCTCTCTAAAAAATATGGGAAGCAAAGAAACAACCAATAAACATGTTCCACCAAAGAGTTTCTATGATATTCCTATGAGGTTTTAAGTCTGTAATGGAGGGACCCATAGTTCTAAGATCCAAACTACTGATAGGGCCCAATTTGGATGGTTCATGCATTAATAATTCTCCTAATTAGAAATACTAAACTTTTTGGTGGCTAGTAGATAGACGATCAAGGGAAAAAAGGAAGCGAACCAATTGTGCATATTCAACAAAGAAAGCTGGTAAATTCAATGGCCAGGATTTTCCAATCTTAGAACTTCTTTTATTGTGTGGGGCATTTAGTGTGTAAGACATCACATTGATGTTTTGAATTTTAAAGCTGTGAAACGCTTGTACAATCGAGAAAACCCAATTATTCTCTTGGATCTTGGCAAAGCATAGTAGGATAACCACATTTCCTACTGTATTATTTTCACATTTACTTGAAGTGGCAGACGTTTTTTAATCATTTCGTAAATAGAGATAAATTGTCCATCTTAACTTGTTATGCATGTAAATTAATCCAGAACATCTAAAAACATGGCCTATATTGTAGAAGGAACATATCCTAACATTTAAAAATTACACCTATTAGAGGTTTCTATCCATCCAATTAGTGGTGGACAGTTAAAAAAAGGTCAACACCACAGATTTAATAGATGATAAGATGTGATTAAGTTAGTTGGTTAGTTTTACGATGCAGCCACGTTATCTCCACTATGCATAATGTAACAATGATGGACCTCAAGCGCTGCAAAGGAAAAACCATTCTTATGTTATCTTCAATTGCACGGTTGTATTAGCTCTATGGATGGTTCATGATTTTCAGAAGTTTTGACATACTGTTGTCTACCCTTTTTGTGATTGTGAAAAAGATCTTGCTTTTAAACTTTTTTCCAAAAAAATACCTATCTTTTGCACCATAGTCATTTTACCGTTGTTTGTTTGATACAATTACATATTAAATACTCCTTTTAAAATGACAGGGCTGGGTTAGAAGTGGAAGTACTGGTTGGCTAGGATTAACGGCCTTTTGCTGAAAGGCAATATAAAGTTTCAACACATTCTTAGGGAAGGAAATCGCCCGTCTGACGGGATGGCCAAATTGGGCAGCGGATATCAAGTTTCAGCCCTGTTCCACATCATGGCCGAACTTCCAAGAGATGTCAGGGGACAGATCTTCCTTGACAAAGTGGGTCTGGGCGCAATTAGGAGCTAGGTGTGCGACGCCCTGTTTTCCTTTCCTTGGTCCTTTGGGCGTTTATTTTCAGTTCCTTTTCTTATGATAGGTTCCTCCTGGGCGTTTTCCTCCTGGGAACCCGAAATTGTAATTTCAGAGCTGTACAGTTTTGTGATATGGAATGAAACGGTTCTTTGAAAAAAAAAAAAAATATTCCTTTTAAAATGTTTGTTGTTTTTGGGGAAAAATTGTTTATCAACTGATGCCCCGTGTCACTATCACGCTGACTCCTCGTGAGTCTTGCTGCAGATGGTTTTCATGATTATGAGGCTCACTGTGATGTTTGAGAGAATCCACCCGGTTCACAAGTTTGACTATGTGATTTTACATAGTAGACCGAAAGATGAGGTCGACCAAGCACTCAAGTGGGCCAAAAACCAACAAAAAGTTGACCATTAAAGGCCATTTGCAACATTTTCTTGCTGTAAGACACACGTGTGCATTCGATCAGACTTGATTTTGAGCCTGTACCTTAAAATTAGATGGCCAAACTAGTGGATGAGTTGGATTTGTCACAAACATCATAAAAGTGGGCCTCACCAAGATTTGATAACAATTAATGCCCTATGACATCTCTCACTCCACATTAGATTCAGTGGGAGATGATGGTTGTGATCATAAGGCCCACTATGTTCTTTGAGATATATCCAAGCTGTCCACCATTGCCCTCATGAATTTAAGGCAAGGCTAAAAAATGATCCAGATCCAAAGATCCGGTGGACCACAAGTTAGGTAAAAGTGCATATTCAAATGAAGATTCTTCAAACAGTCATGGGGAACAAAAATTTTGGATTAGGGGCAAAATCCAACAGTCATGAGGCAACGGTATGCTAACATATGCACAAACTTCATAATATGTGAGTGCCAACAAAAGATAGAAAATCTTAAGAAAAATAAAGACCAATTACTAATTAAACTATTAAAGTGTAGAGAATCTACTAGCAACTAACCTGGAGCGATGTATCTGCAAGTGCCTGCGAGTGTAGTCCAATTTGAGGAATCTGGTATCAGCAATCGTGCAGTTCCAAAGTCAGAGACACTAGCCTCAAGTTCTGAATTCAACAGAACATTGTTGCTTGATAGGTCTCGATGGACAATCGGCAGGGTACAATCATGGTGCATGTAAGATAAAGCATGGGCCGCACCTTTGATAACCTTCACCCTCAGAGTCCAGACCAACTGTGCAGCTCCTTCATCGTTGCTTAGGATGCTTGCCAAGCTTCCCCTTTTCATGTACTCGTAGACTAGAAATGAGAATCGAGCATGGGAACAGAAGCCATAAAGTTTCACAATGTTGCGATGGCGGATTTCCGTTAATGCTTTTATCTCATTCCTAAAACTTCTTTGATTAGATTGATTCCCACCTTCGAGTGGGTAAAGTTTCTTCACAGCTACTACCTGGCCTACTGGTAGATTTGCTTGGTAAACTTTACCGTAGCCTCCAGTTCCAATGCAGTATTTGTCATCAAAATCCTCTGTTGCCTCCACAATGTCTTCAAACGTGGCAATCCCATCATAATTCCATGTTGAAAATGTATTTCCTCTGCTCGTTTCAAGAACCCCTTTCTCTATTCTTCTTCTTCTTCTTTGGTAATAAATGGAAGAAATGCCGATGATTACAAATAAAAGAAACAATGCTAAGAGCAGAAGAATAATGAGGATCACAACTTTGTGGCCTTTTCTTGCATCACCATGACTTATTGAAGAGGCGTTGCAAGGTTGCAAACCTTGCACTTCACCACATAAGCCTTTGTTTTTTATGAATGCATCTGCCGGAGCCTTCTGAAAGGCTTTGCTACTAGGAAGAGGACCTTCTAAAAAATTGTATGAAAAATCAATGGATTGTAAGCTGACCATCCCATCAAAAGAAGGCGGGATGGAATCTGACAACATGTTGTGAGAGAGGTTTAAATTTTCCAGACTAACCAATTTCGCGAGTTGTGGAGGTGTCTTTCCATTGAGGGAGTTATGACTTAGATCTAGTAAGTCTTGCAGGTATACTAGGTTACCAATCTGAAAAGGAATGCTTCCATTCAAAACATTTTCACTCAATTTCAGAAAATGGAGTTTGGAGCAATCCCCTAATTGAGGTGGTATTGGACCTCTTAGGTGATTCATTGACAGATCCAGAATCTCCAAATTGGATAGGTTTCCAATCTCTTGTGGTAACTGACCAGAAAGCTGGTTATCATTTAAAGTCAAGTTGAACAAAAAAGTCAACCTCCCAAATTCCTTTGGAATCTCTCCTACTAAATTGTTTGAAGAAAGATCAAGCACTCTTAGCTGCCCCAACCGCCCAATCTCAGGAGGAATTCTACCAGTGATATTGTTCCCGGAGAGTTGTAGCTTTGTTAAGTTTTGGCATTCTCCCCAATGTGGTGAGAGTTCACCAAACAACATGTTGTCACTGACATCCATGAATATGAGGTGAGGGTATACACCAAAGGCTTCCGATACATTTGCAGCAAGTCGGTTTCCACTGAGTCGCACTCTCGTTAAGCTAGTGCAATTTCTGAAGGTTGTTGGGATCTCACCGGTGAAATGGTTGTTGAAAGCAGTGAAGGCTTCAAGAGATCCACCGTGGCATAACTGAGGTAGATAGCCAGAGAAGTTGTTGCCATCCAAGTAGAGTTGAGAAAGATTTGTCATGTTCCTCATTTCTTGAGGTAACGAACCAGATAATTGACAGTCAACAAGGGACAACAAAGTAAGCTTGGTCAACTTTCCAAAAGTAGGAGAGATAGAACCTGTTAGAGGGTTAATGGACATGTCAATATCCTTGAGATTAACTAGATTCCCTATTTCTGGTGGAATTGAACCAGAAACTTGATTCTCAAAGAGCTGGAGGACAGTTAACTTTGTCAAGTTTCCTAAAGTGGAAGGGATAGAACCTGTTAGAAGGTTAGCGGACAAGTCAAGCTCCTTGAGATTAACCAGATTCCCTATTTCTCGTGGAATTGAACCAGAAACTTCGGTTTTGTAGAGATACAAAATTCTAAGGTTGCTCAAATTACCTAAAGCAGGAGGCATGGGACCAGTCAGATTGTTACTGTATAGTTCAAGCTCAGCCAGATTCTTTAGATTCCCTAATTCTGTAGGAATTAAACCAGATAATTGATTTTCTAACAGATGAAGAACAGTGAGCATGGACAATTTTCCTAAAGTGGAAGGGATAGAACCCGTTAGAAGGTTAGCGGACATATCAAGATCTTTAAGATTAACCAGATTCCCCACTTCAGGTGGAATTGAGCCAGAAATTTGGTTGTCGTAGAGATACAAAATTGTAAGGTTGCTCAAATTACCTAAAGCAGGAGGGATGGGACCAGTCAGATTGTTGCTGCGTAATGATAACTCATTGAGACTCTTTAAATTCCCAAGTTCTAGAGGAATAAAACCAGAGAATTGATTTTCAAACAGATGAAGAAGAGTGAGCATGGACAAGTTTCCTAAAGCAGGAGGGATCTGACCAGTTAGATTGTTTTGGAACAATGTCAACTCAACCAGAGCTTGTAGATTCCCGATTTGTGAAGGAATGGAGCCAGATATTCGATTTTGGTCCAGGTACAAGATGGAAAGCTTTGTCAGATTTCCTACAGTGGAGGGGATGGAACCATCTAGATGGTTAATGGACAAGTCAAGCTCATTCAAATTCACAACATTCCCTATTTGTAGAGGTATTGATCCAATTATTTCATTTGCAGACAGATTCAGGGAGGTGAGTTTGTAAAGAGTGTCAAGATGGGCTGGAATGGTTCCGATGAGTGTGTTGTCGCTGAGATCAAGATGAAGGAGGTTTGGAAATGACGGAAAACTCAAGTTATCGAGCTTACCTTGCAAACCTACACTGGGTAGGCTTATCCTTGTTACACTTCCAAGGATGTTGCATGAGATCCCAGTCCAGTTGCATGGAGAGATTATGTTGTTGGTAGAATTAGCAGAAGGAAGAGACCATGAATGGAGAGCTTGTGATGCTGAGAGGCTGGCTTTCCATTTCATGAGAGCCTCTACTTCTGAGAGTGTGGATGATGGTGCTGCTATTGCAAATGATATTGCTTGGAAAGAAAGAAAGGCTAACAAAATGAGTAGAAAAGCAAAGGGGAGAGATTTGCGTATGGCCATGGTTGCTGTTGCTTATGGTATGCTAACAACTTACGATGGATGGGTATTTATAGGAGAAAGTTGATTGTAATCGGGTCAAGAAACCATTGTATATGCGCACATTCAAGTGAGAACAACGTTCCAAGGAGTGGTACTGGGGCTTGTAAATTTTTGCCGGGTGGAGCTGTGTGAGAAACATAGAAGAAAACACCGAAAAAGAACGACAAAAGAGAAATGCCAAATAGATTGTGTCAGAATTGGTCTCATTAAAGTGGGTGACAACAAAAAGAGAAATGCCAATCCGTCTCCCATTAAAGTAGACCCGAATGGGTGTAGTTGCCTGGCGACCGTCCACTACCGATCTTGGTGGTGTGTCAACGTCATCAAGTTTTATGGTCCTCACTAGGATACATGTGTTATTTTATATCCACACCATCCATCCATTTTTTGAAATCATTTGAGGGCATGGCCCAAAAATGATGAAGATCCAAGGCTCAAGTGGACCGCATTACAGAATAGAATGAAAACAATGACACCCACCGTTGAAATCATACAAGGGCCCACAAAAATGTTTGTATGTAGATGAAGGGAAAAATACAAATATCAGGTTCATCCGAGCTGTCATGGCTCCTAAGTTCTCTCATGAAGATGTAACAGCTTGATCTAGAACTTTTGCTAACTACAAAAAGTTTTTCAGTAGTGTGGTCTGTCAGAGGCTTGTGTCTGTTTAAGTTTTGGGTTGATGTCCTAAAATGTGCCAGAAAAAACGGACGAGTAATGTGGATGTAAAACACATTCATCAAGTGGGCCCCACATGGTAAGGGTTACACTCACTAAGATGTGTGACCCAGGTAACACCTGATCCGGTCCATGGAGCGAGCAAGGGAGTTGGCCGGATACGGATTGGCTACTCCCCCTGACACCAGCCCTGTGGCTGATGGTCGGCACTCTGTGGGCCCCACAATGGTGTATGTGTTTCATCCATTCCGTTCATCCATTTTTACAGATCATTTTAGGGGTTGATACAAAAAATTATAGGGATATAAATCTTAAGTGGACCAGACCACAGAAAACAATAATGATTGGATATCCACCATTAAAATCATCCTAAAGCCCAATGTACTGTTTATTTGACATCCAATCTGTTGATTAGGTCATAAAGACTAAGATGGAGGGAAACAATAAATATAAGCTTGATCCAAAACTTTTATGGCCCCCAAAATGTTTTTAATGGTCAACCTCCATTCAACACTGTTTCTGTAATGTGGTCCGCTTGAGATTGATATATACCTCATTTTTTCTTTAATACTAGAAAATGATCTATAAAAATATGTAGACGGCATGGATGAACACAGCACCCACCACCCGCCAATGGCTGGTGGCAGGGGGACTAGCCAATCCGTTTCAGAGTTGGCCGGCTCAGGTGGGTCCCACCATGTTTCTTATGTCTACTCCCACAACCTGGTCCCTGACCCAGTTCTAAGCCCTGGCATAAAAACGAGCCCCATTCATGATTTCTTTGAACCACACCGATTGAAACGAGTGAAAGGGGACGCCACCCTTGATTTTTTAATGAGGAAAACGGTTATATGTGCATGAAATCTGCTTGGACCATTATATTTTTTATCCCACTTTAGGCCTAGGCCCAAAATATCATATTATTCTTTGAGTCAAATGTGCCACCTAACGAAAGCAGTTGTGACAGAGATATCCAATGATGATTTCTTGTAGGGGGTATCATGGTGATTATATAAAATCCACTAAGACCCTTAGACGACGCCCTAAACCAGGGATGGATCTTTTTCTATTGCCCTAGTCCTAAAATTAGGTCACTCACCGTGGACAGCGGATTTGAGAAATACATTTGGGTGGGGCTCATCCAATACGGCCAGCCTCCTGCTGTCATGAGAAGCCGATTATGGTGGGGAGCAGATTAGGTGTTACCTTACCATGTGGGGCCCACCTTGATGAATGTGTTGTATATCCACCACCCCCCTCCATTTCCTCAGCTCATTTCCGTACATTGTCCCAAAACTTAATTAGATCCAAATCTCTGGTTGACTACACCATGGAAAAACTGGTGAATAAATATTAAAAACTATTTATATGCTGCAACAGCTGATCCTTATATTTTCTTTTCATCCCGATCTGTTTGACCTTATTAATGGGTTGGATGGAAAATAAACATTATCAATCTGCTTAAGGTGGGCCGTAGGAAGTTTTGAATGATGGGCATTCACTCACCACTGCTTCCTTGGTCCACTTGAGATATGGATCCACTTAATATTTTGGAGCATTTCCGAAAGTGAGCTAAAAAATGGGTGGACAGTATGGATATACAACACATCATCAATGTTATCTCCGCGTTTAGGGTAACACCCACTAAGGTATTACCTCAGCAATATCTAATCCGCTCCCCATGTGAGACCGTCTTTCTAAACGGTGGCATGTTATCTTCGGCTGGTAGCAGCTGAATTCTTAAAATGTCGGGTCGGCACCCCTATTAACATTAAATTTGATAATGCATATTAATAATAAACGTGCCAGTTTTCTTATGAAGGTGGAGCCACGCTATTACACCCTACAAGTGTACTAACAAGCTAACCCAAAAAAAAATTAAAAAATTAAAAATTAAAAAAAAAAAAAAAAAAAAAAGGTCAAGCCAGGCTATTAAATATGTATAATATGTCTAAACTAGAAACAAGATGGTTTGAACGACACCAACCAACACCAACTAAGCTATAAATAACTAGTGGGCCCAGCATAATATTTTTGAGAAATCTACCCCGTCCATCCATTTTTCCTTATCATTTCAGGGCATTATCCCAAAAATGAGGCAGATCCAAATCTCAAGTGGACCACACCACAGGAAGCAATGATGATAATGATTCTCACAGTTAAATATTTTTTAAGGCCCACTGTGATATTTATTTGACATCTAACCTGTGGATTAGGTCATACATACCTAGATGATGGAAAAAAACAAATACAACTTGATCCAAAATTTTGGTAGCCCTAGGAAGTTTTTAATGGTGAGAGTTCAATCAACACTGTGTGGCCCACTTGAGATTTTGATCTACCTCAGTTTTGGGTTCATACCATAAAATTATTTTAAAAAATGTATGGACGGCGTGGATTTATCACTAATATCTTGGTGGGACCCACCTAACATCATAGCGGAAGAATTTCATGTAAAAAGGCTTCTGCCGCATCCTTCGGAAAGTTAGAGAACAGGGTGAAAAGGCGTGTGAGAGAAGGAAACTCGCTCTTTCAAGCTCATGCTAAGAGTGTCTTTATCCAGACAGTCTGCCTCATCCGATGGTTGATAACAAGGTTCGCACGTAATGACATAAGAAATAGTGTGTAGCTAAGCGTTTTGATATATATATATATATATATCAAAATGTCTACCACAATTCATAATTGCTATATATCACAAAATGGGGAATGTGGGGCTGTAGAAACTAAATAACAGTATATAAATTTAGGTAATTAGATAAGTCATTTCAATTAAACAAGATAGGGAAACATAGATTGCTACATATTATAAAGATGGGAGAATTGCAACTCCAACAATTACTGAATTGGAAGAGAAATAGAAAAGAGTGAAAGGACGAAAGTGTTTTCCGACTAAGCAGTTAGTGAATATGAGTGTCTGTCTGGACGTGTCTGATGACAATGAACAGCTTCAGGTCAGCCCCCTCCAGTTGCAATGACATCTTAATTATTGGTCAACCAAGTACATGCATCATGCATCATGTGAGAAATTGTGAAGTGAGCCCATGATTCTAAAATGCATATCACTGATCCGTTGATCAGTTGTGGATGGACTGGTTGTAGAAAATTCCTAGGTATGAGAATTGCAACTTTTCGATTCCTAACATATAAATGGACGGTTAGGAAGAGGTCCAAAGAAAAGGTTTAAAGGCTGACGGATAAGATCTTCCAATCTAAGAAATTAAATTGGCTTCGGAAGGTAGGTAAATGAGATAACAATTCTGAAGCATGGGACCCATTTATCAGGATTTGTAGGGAGCAAGTGCAACGAAAACTATTGTAGGGCCCACTGTGATGTGCTTGTGATATCCAATCCATCCATGATTTGAGCCAGCTCATGTCAGGACGTGATGTAGAGTGGGTTGCAAACACGTTCATAGCCAAGATGGACCAGAGAAGGCCTGGTTGGAGGCAGAAGTGATCAAAACTGTCAGAACCTTAAAATAAATGTATCTCGCCAACTCAAATAAATTTTTTGACATATCATATATGATTTTGGGGTAGGAGAAGCTACTTTATCCAACCAACCCCGCTCTGCTGGGTTACATGCATTAATGAATTTTCTTCCACTAGTGATAACATGCTTTATATTTTTCAAAAGAATAATGATGGATATAAAAGATTAAAACTAAAGGCTAAAAATGTCGATTTAATTGATATGCATCTGAAGCTTAATATAATCAATAGATGACCAACTAAGTAAAGAAATAAATAAAAGATAAATACTTGTGATCTCTAGTGTAGACAAATAATTGAGGCAGATTGGTCAGCAAGATGTGTCCAGGGTGTGCTCTTCAAAGCAAGGACTCGATTGATAGATGATCTAACAACGGTAGGTCGTAGATATTTATACTATTCCTAAGCATAGTGCAACGATGACACTGAATAGTAGTAATCTAAGCTAACTTAAACTCCAGACATTTTGCAGCGTGGCTGGATAGAAGTGGAGGAAGTAGAAACTAAGATAAGCAATGTTGTACTGTGTAGGTTGATTGTATTTGGCATGGCCTAGAGTTCTTCATTGCGTGCTTCTTATATAGCTTTGGGAGCTAATAAAACCCTCATTGGGTTTCCTTGTTAGTCTAGGATCCTTGACAGTTACAGTGCGCAATTATTCTTAGATCATCCTAACCTGTTCAAAGAGATCTCTGCAGGTCAGAAACGTTTTAAATCTCCTTGCCAACATGATTAAAGATATCTATAGATCTTACGAGATCAATTTTACTGGACTTGAATTCTTTAAGGTATGTTTGGTTTCCATCCACTCCGAGAGAAATATGCTTCTTAAAACTTCGTAATCACTGTAAGAGAGCACCGATCGTCTTTGGGAAGATCTCTCATTTTGGCAGGATTATGTGAGACAATCTTGCCGAGCATATCTAGATTTGTGATAAGATCCTTATCTCAGCAGGTCTTTATAAACTTGTCGAGCATGTTGCCTCAATTGCATGTGTCGCTCATGATAGGGCTATGTGTCGCTCATGGCAATTTCTTTCTACATACATTTGTATCTATGTTGTTCTGCTTTTGGTAACTGACATGCCTTTGAAAGAGGTGAAATAAAGGATATCTTCGAGATGTGAGTAAGATTTCATGTAACAGTTAGTGCATTGTATCAACATGTCATGGCATCTCATTGGTATGCACCAAAATAAATGTAAAAAATATAAAATAGTAGTGATTGAACACCCTCAATTAAAAACATCATAGGCCCACTGTAATATTTATTTGCCATCCAACCTGTTGATTAGTTCACACTGACTTAGACGAAGGAAAACAAACATATCATCTTAATCCAAAACTTTTGCACCCCAAAGAAGTTTTGATGGTGGGCGTTCAATCATCACTATCTTGTATCATATTGTCCACCAAAATTAGGATCTGCCTCATTTTTGGGCATGCTTGCAAAATGTGCTGACAAAATGGACGGACTGCGTGGATAAAATGGATAGATCATGGTGGAGCCCATGGAGCTTCTCTAGTAGCACATAGTACCAACCTCGATATTGTTATCTACAATACACAATATGGGTTCCCCAACTATTTCTCTGGTGCTCACACGTGCAACCATAGCACATTTGCAGGAGATCCAAGTAGCTCATCAGGTAGCCCCCGCTATTTAGATTCCTTGTCCGAAATATCAAGGATGTGTGCTCATTAGTTGGGCCGCATATGTACAGTATATGCGGAATCTTTTGTTCCTGGTAAACAAGACTTGTAGGGGAACGTTCCTGGGCCCTACCAGAATGTTTTTATTCAATCATAATTCAAGTCCCGCCAAGATAAAGGGCTGATACAAATTTCACCCTGATCTAAAACGTTGGTGGGGCTAAATAAGGTTTCAATGGTGTACGTGTCCCAGTCTACACTCTTTCTTGTGGTGTGGCCACAATTAGGCATTAAATCTGACTGAGTTTTGCGCTCATGTCCTAACATAATTGGCACAATTGATGGTCGGATTGGATCCATCATGGTGGAGATTTCAATGCATGTGTGCAATTCAAACCATTCAATAGTTGTGTCACCGCACGAACATATATCCTTGCTAAAATATCATGCCCATCAGGTGGCCACCATAAAATCATTTACTGAAAAGTTGGTTAATTTTCTCAACGACCCATTTGAATTTGTAAAAAGTGTAGGAAATGAAGCTGTGTTTCTTAGGAACTAGATGTAGAGCGGGTCACGAACACTTTTATGTCCAAGATGGATCAGAGAAGGCCCGATCAGGGACAAAAGTCATCAAGACCATCGGAACCTTAAAATATGCATATCTCGCAAACCGGAATGAGTTACTCAACGTACCATTTATGATTTTGGGGTAGGACAAGCTACTTTAGCAAGCCAAACTGGCTAAGCCGTGTTACCCACGCCGAATTTGTAAGATTCCATCAGATCGACAGTCAAATTCAATGTTTATTTTCATTTTTACTATAAATAGTAAGTTTTAGTTTGATTATAACTCTTCATCCATTGGGCTTTAGGAGTCATGTCCAACATAAAAAGTGCCTAGAATAATTAGGAGAATAACGTGGTTAAGCCACATAGGACACTTACTATAAAAAGTAAATTTACTATTTATAGTAAGTTACGAATTTATAGGAGTTTGAGTTATAGTTTGCTTTTGATTTCTCTCTCATTGCTTAGTATCCCTATGTAAAGGGTTTTGAACTCATTTATTTCGTTAATTAATCAATTTCAAATTTTCTAGAATTTATTTTCTATTTGCTTGCTTTCTTTCTCGTGAATTCGAGAAGCCTCTGTGAGGAGTCCAAAGAAATTCCGTGGATTCGGAACAGTTATCCTCTTAAGGATGATGGTGCTCGACCTCATCATGTTCATCCTTACGTCAATTGGTATCATAGAGAGGATTCCCCTCGGGCCAATGGCAAACAACGAATGTATGAACAAAAATCTTGTGGACGATGATCCAAGGATTCGTTATCATTTGGAAAGAATGGAAGCTTTCCACCAGGAGAGGCAATTGATAATGCAAGAACTGCAAACAACCCTCAACCGTATTGCGTATGCACTAATTCTGCCCCGAGCTAAAAGTGATGCTCAACCGCCCGTAGTCACTGTACGACACAACCTCGATTTCTGTAGAGCACCATCAGATGTTGGTAAATCGCAGGCCACCACTTTAATCGTGAGGAAACCGTTATACTTGCCAAAGGTGGAAATAAATTTACTACGAGATAACATCTTTCGAACGAGGTACACTGTAAGTCAAAAAGTCTGTAATGTGATCATCGATATTAGGAGTAGTGAGAATCTCGTTTCATAGTTGACATGGAAGTTTGTCATATATTACTTGGTCAATCATGGTAAAATAATATTGATGTTATTGCTACGTATAGTGGTCAGGATAACGTATTTAAAATTACTAAAGATGGTAGAAACATTGGCCTCCTCCCTATGAGAGCGGAGAACCAACCCACGACTTCTAAAGTTGAGGAATAGTCTCTCGCAACTGAACAAGCTTTTGTTAAACAATCTGAGGAAATAAAAGATATATATGCATTAGTTGAAAAGAAAGAATATATGGAGCCTGTGATCACCCTATGGGACTTGAAACCATTGTTGTAAGAGTTTAAGGGGATTGTACTCGATGAACTCCCTAATAAATTGCCTCTCATATAAGATATACAAAATCACAATGATCTTATCACAGAGATTAGTCTGCCTAATTGCCCACATTATCAGAAAGAATGTAGAATATTAAAGGCATAAGTGAAAGAACTGATTCATACTAGCCAAGTCAAGGAGAGCATGAGTACATGTATTGTGTCAACTCAAGAACCGAATGTTAAGTGCAAGAAAATGTCTGATAAATATCGGCATTAAAAGTTATCTCAAAATCATGAACCAAGTCCCTTGAGTAACTCGAAGACAAGTTTTTTCCAAGAGGTCTGATGTAGAACGTGTCACAGATACATTCCTAGCATGGTTGGACTAAAAGGTGGACCGTAAATTGATCATAACTTTTGATCCGGGTATCGTTACGGCGCACTAGACCAAGTATCATGAACCGAAGCTGTCACGCCCCAAACTCGGAAACCGGACTCACAAAATTCCCGATCGCCGAATCTGGCGCCGACAGCCTCCGTAGAATCCCATTCTCGGCTCACAGCGCCCATTCGCCAGGTTCCGATCCTGGGATGCTACAAGGAGGATTTTCAACATCAGTTTGATTCGTAATAAGCATAACCAAAGGCATAACCCACAAACACAACCAAAAACTCCATCACATTTCCACTATAATCAAAACTTTACAGGTACAATGAGCATAAGGGAAATACAATGAATATAGACTAAAACTCCAAAAGAAGATCAGCCACGCGTCCAAGCCTCAGCGCTGCTGCGATCCAACGTCACCTGCACGCAACGGTCGTGCATAAGCTTATAGAAAGCTTAGAGGGTGGTGAAAGTTTATGCTCAGGGTGATAATGTAGCTATACAGTATCAGAGTAATGCGGAACATGCTGATGAATGCCAAGAATACCATTAGCCGTACCAAGGCCATGCGGTGCAAAGAATGATGTCGGCCATACCAAGGCCATGCAATGCGAAATGCAAGTCAAGCATACAAATCCTCATCTAAGTCCACATGTCAATACGGCTCAAATCTGGAATATCACCGGGGTCTAGTACACTCCAAGCCAGATTGTCGCCCCATCGCGCGCAATAAGGTGAGTGGAACAGACCTCACTATCCGCCTGCCAATATCGGGCTCGGCTCGTCAATAGCGGACCCATTCCTCGAGCTGGTCAGACACCAGCCTAGCATTGCCCCCTACTCTCAAGCGGGTAAGGCCGCACCCCCTTCCAACCGACCACGACAAAGTGAAAAGCGCAACCGTCTGGTAATCGGCACTCGGCTCATGCATCCACTCGGTCTAGACGTTGGAGCAACCCCCTGGTACCATAAGGGTTTAGGGACTTTCACCCAGGGATATCTATCGCACCCCATGTAGAACAAGATTTTCGGTATCCAATCTGTCAACCATGATATGCATGTGGAGGCTACGACCCTGATGTCGCTAGGGCATATAGTAACCATGTCACACAATGCAAAATGCATGAATCACACTATCCAGTCATGCAGCAATCCTGCACATATCGTGCGCTCATGTGGGGCATCACCGCCTATACGGGAGTACATAAACAATCTACCCAAAGACTTATGATATGATCAGTCATCTCTCATATCAAGCATACATATGATGCATATGATCATGAATCATGGAATTTAAATATGTTATATGGGGTGGATGACGTGCATAACGAAGGTGGGCCTAGACGGCCTACACATAACATGCACGAGCCTAACAATGGGCCCTAGGGAAAGTCATAATGCGGCATTTAACCACACTATACTTGCAATGTGGACATCAAACCACCATTGCTCCCAAGGCATAGCCCTGACGTAAACATCATCACATAAATTATTTTGGGATTACACATTGCAATGGACCTTAGGTACATCCATTGGGCCCTTAAATACATCAAATTAGCCAAGTCACAAGGGCCTTATATTCATTAAGTGGGGCCACACCAATGGGCCTTATGTACATTGCAATGGGCTATAACCCGGGGCTTCAGAACATATCAAATAGGCCTAATCTTATGGGCCTTATGTGTATCACATGGGCCACACCAATGGGCCCTAAATGCACATCAAATGGGCCTCAACCCATAGGCCCCAATATGTCTTAATGGGCCTTAAACCATGGGCCCTTAATACCTCAAATGGGCCTTGGGCCCATAATACATCAAATGGGCCTCGACCCTTGGGCCTTGCACATACATCAAAGTGGGCCTCAACCATGGGCCATAAGTACTGAGGTGGGCCTCAATCACGGGCCTCAATATTGGTAACAAATATATGCACAAAATATAGTATATAATATATGTATAGTATATAATATATATATATATACATAATACATATAATATTATATGAAATATAATATTATATATATATATATATATATATATATATATATACACACACACATCACAGTGGGCCCACACACTCATCACAGTGGGCCCAAGCACTCATCCCAGTGGGCCCAAGCACTCATCCCAGTGGCTCCACGTCCACCGTCCAGGCGGACGGTGGGAATGAAACACTTACATCAATGTGGGCTCCATGTGGGGCCCACCATAAGGTTTAGATGCCATCCGAACCATTGATAAGGTCACATGGGCCCAGTTGAAGGGTGAGAACAATTCTCACCCTGATCCCAAACTTCTGTGGGCCCAGGAAGGGTTTCAAAGGTAAATGTTCAATCCCACTATTTCACACGGTGTGGGCCACCTGAGTATTGGATCAGGTTGATTTTTGGGGTGGGCCCACGTCAGATAGTGGCCCACCCGATGAACGGGTTTGATGGCACATAAACGTTAGGGTGGGGCCCACGGCCAAGGCCGTGGGTGGCTGCTCGAACGGCGTCCGCCCGGACGCTGGCGTGCGCTGGCGTGCCTGCTGCAACGCTGACAACAGCAGCAATAGCTGCTTCTTCATTTTTTTATTTTTTTGTTGTTTTTCAGAAAATCTGCAGATTTTGCAGGTGGGGTCCACATCCAGTTAATCTACACCGTCCAGCGTTCTTCCATGGCTCACCACGAGCAAAACAAGTCCAATATTGGACATATTTCAATGTACAACAACTCAAGGAAGTTTTCAATGGTGAAAACCACCATTTGCTACGGTATGGCCCGCCTGAAAGTCTGATGGATCCCATCTTTCAGGTCAACGGCTAAAAAGAGCTTGGGAAGGGAATGGATGGTGTGGATTTAATACATACATCAAGGTGGGGCCTACATGAGGGGACAACCCCCTGGCAAGCTAATATTTATGTTTTTTTTTTTTTTTTTTTTTCCCAAAACGTCCAGCGTTCCTGGACGCTGGACCATTGAAAATAAATTAGGGGTGGGCCTTGCTTAGGTGGGCCACCTCATGGAAAATGGTGTGGATATTACACACAAAGTGGGCCCCACTTGTAGGTGATTTGGATGGAATACATACCCTATGGTGGGGTCCATTCAAGTGGGCCACACAACCTCATCATCTTACAACAAAATAAAATAAATGAAATAAAATTAAAATAAAAAGGGAGAGAGATAGAGAGTGAGACCGTGTGATGGAGGGACCCCGGCACTATGGGCCCTCCCTTGCACTAAATCATACATTAAGTGGGTCCCATTACAAGTGGGTCCATGGAATTGAAATCCAACGGTGGAGATCCCTTCTCCACTAAAATAAATGGTCTAGATGACCCTAAACATGGAAGGAAATAAACATCATGATGGGGTCCATGGAGAATGGCCCCATCATGGAATGATCATGATGATCCAAGTGGGCCGTCGGCCACATCTTAGGGTCCAAAGTGAGATCCAAACCATTAATCGGTTGGCCTCACTTGGTCCATCTTAAAAAAATGAAAATCTACCCTATTAAGACACCCACCACTTGATCTTCTTGCTCCCTAGGCTTCCTTGGTTCCTTGAGCTCCTCTTTGATGGTGGAAGATGAGAAATGGATGGTTGAGATGAGAGATGAAGGGGGTGGGAAAGGTGGGCCACACAAGTAGTTTGGGAGAAATGGGAGAGGGTCTCATACGTAAGGATTTTTTTTTTTTTTTTTTGAAAGAAATATGAAGGAATAAAGGAGAGAGGGAGAGATAAGAGAGAGGGAGAGATAGCTTAGGTAGGAAATGATGAGTTGTAAGAGAGGGTGGCTAGCATTAAATGCTTGTAAGAGGGATAGGGGTAGGTAGGGTGGCTATAGCTAGGGTAGGGTGGCTATAGCTAGGGTAGGGTGATGTCATCATTCTCATAATTTCCTAGAGATTAGTGCCACATGGAATAGGTGGGCCCCGCAATACGCGGTCCACGGTCATTATAATGCATAGTCCCCAACTTATGATCTAAGCGTCGGTTTCACGCACAAGACGCGGCGTTGGAATCGCAGCGACGGAGCGGTCACTATGATACAACTTTCGGATCAAGCCGTCATCGGTGCGCGGAACCTGGCCTAGGATCGTGTGCAAACACCGGATATGGTACAAAGGTTGACGGAATTTGACCGGAAGGACCGCGGAAGCCAACGGAACAGTAAGGATTAGGACACGGGTCTTACAGCTCTCCCCTCCTAATAAAAATTTCGTCCTCGAAATTTAAACAATCAACACAAGGAAACATAAATCATAATAGAAGAGGAAGCAAGGCATCGCCATATAAATATCAGAGACAACATACAACATGCAATCAATCATCAAAGAGATGAGGATAGCGCTCTCGAATCTCAGCCTCACGCTCCCAAGAAGCCTCCTCAACAGAATGGTGACCCCACTGAACCTTCACCAACGGGATGACCTTGGTCCGGAGGACCTGCTCCTTCCGATCAAGGATACGGACTGGCTGCTCAATATAGGAAGCGTCCTCACGAACCTCTAACAGCTTCCTCAACATGGAGACATGAAAAACGTTGTGGACGCCAGACAACTGAGATGGCAAGGCAAGCCGGTAGGCCACGACGCCAACGCGCCCAGTGATCTCAAAAGGTCCTATGAATCTCGGGGCAAGCTTGCCCTTCGCTCCAAATCGAACTACGCCCTTCATGGGCGAGACCTTGAGATACACATGGTCCCCTACATCAAACTCCAAGGGACGACGCCGACGATCAGCAAAACTCTTCTGCCGGCTCTGAGCTGTGCGCATCCTCTGCCTGATGATATCAATAGCCTCTGACGTCTCCTGCACAAGCTCGGGACCTAGGAGACGACGCTCTCCAACCTCGGTCCAACAACTCGGTGATCTGCATGGTCTGCCATATAGTGCCTCGAAAGGAGCCATGCCGATGGTCGCCTGATAGCTGTTATTGTATGAGAACTCAGCCAATCGCAGATGCTCATCCCAGCTACCCCCGAAATCAATCGCGCAGGCCCGAAGCATATCCTCAAGGATCTGGTTGACCCTCTCAGTTTGTCCATCGGTCTATGGATGATACGCGGTGCTGAGCTACAAATCAGTACCCATCGCTCTCGAAAAGCTCTTCCAAAATTGAGACGTGAACCTCGGGTCTCGGTCAGAAACGATCAAGAATGGAATGCCTTGTAGTCTCACAATCTCCTTCATGAATAACCTCGTAAGCCGGTCCAAAGGCCAAGTCACACGAATCACAAAGAATGTGCCAACATCATCAGTCGATCAACGACAACCTAGATGGCGTCATGACCGCGCTGAGTCCTCGGCAAGCCCATAATGAAATCGGTAGATATGTGCTCCCACTTCCACATCGGGATACTTTATGGCTGCAATGGACTAGGGGGTCTCTGATGATCGGCCTTGACACGCTGGCATGTGTCACACTCGGATACAAAACTAGCGATCTGGCGCTTCATCCCCGCCCAAAAATACTACCTCCTTATATCACGATACATCTTCGTCGAGCCAGGATGGATGGAAAACCGCGATCGATGTGCCTCGGTCATAAGATCTCTACGTAGCTCAGGAATATCCGGGACACATAATCGGCCTCGAGCGAAGTCCACCATCCTGTACCAATCGCAACTGTCTCGACTCTCGATGCCTCTGCTCGGTAATCCCGTAACGACTCATCCGTTCGAGCCTCGATCACCCTTGCGACAAGAGAGGGTTGAATCGTCAGGCTCGATAACTGCACGATAGAAGACTGCAAGCCAAACTCAAAGTCGTACTCTGCTACATCCTCGAGCATCCGCCACTCCTGAATCATCATATGCGCCACCAGGCCTCGTGGCTGACGGCTGAGGGCATCCGCCACCACGTTCGCCTTACCCGGGTGGTACTGGAGATCGAAGTCATAGTCCTTCAGGAGTTCCATCCAACGCCTCTGCCTCATATTCAACTCAGACTGAGAGAAGAGGTACTTCAAGCTCTTATGATCAGAAAAGAGCTCGAACCTAATCCCATAGAGATAGTGTCTCCACACCTTCAGTGCGAAAACAACTGCAGCCAACTCTAAATCATGCGTGGGGTAGTTCAGCTCATGGATCTTGAGCTGGCGAGACGCGAAGGCTACAGGTCTACCGTGCTGCATCAGGACAGCACCCAAGCCAATATGCGAGGCATCAGTGAATACAATAAATCCGTCACTCCCAGAGGGAAGAGTGAGGACAGGAGCGGACGTCAGACGGTCCTTTAACTCCATAAATGCTCGCTCACAGGCGTCACTCCAAATAAACTCTGCGCCCTTCCGGGTCAACCTGGTCAACGGGGCTGCAATACGAGAGAAGCCCTCAATGAAACGCCGATAGTAGCCCGCTAAACCAAGGAAACTACGGATCTCGGACGCAGTCGTGGGCTGATCCCACTGACGCACTGCCTCAACCTTCGAGGGGTCCACTGCGACACCCTCCCTCGTCACCACGTGACCGAGGAACTTCACCTCCTCCCGCCAAAACTCGCACTTCTCCAGCTTAGCATACAGTTGGTGTGCGCGGAGGGTCTGCAACGTAACCTCCAAATGCTGCTCATGCTCCTCACGAGTCCTCGAATAGATCAGAATGTCGTCGATGAAGACTACAACAAACTGATCGAGATACGGACGGAAGACCTCGTTCATCAGCTGCATGAACACTGCTGGCGCATTGGTCAGTCCGAAGGACATGACCTGAAACTCGAAATGACCATAACGCGTCCTGAATGCTGTCTTCGGAATGTCCTCCTCTCGGACCCGAATCTGATGATAACCGGAACGCAAGTCAATCTTCGAAAAGAACTGTGCACCCTGCAGCTGATCAAACAAATCATCAATCCTCGGGAGCGGGTACTTGTTCTTGATCGTGACCTTGTTGAGCTCGCGGTAATCTACGCAGAGCCTCAACGAGCCATCCTTCTTCTTCACGAAGAGTACCGGCGCTCCCCACGGCGAACTGCTCGGACGGATAAAGCCTAACTCACGCAACTCGTCCAATTGCTTATGCAGTTCCCGCAACTCCAATGGTGCCATACGATACGGGGCCTTCGAAATAGGCACAGTACCGGGCACGAGATCAATCTGAAACTCGGTGAGTCGACGAGGCGGTAATCCCGGAATCTCCTGAAACACATCGGGAAAATCGCAAACCACAGGTAACTGGTCGACGCTCACCACTAAGGGTTCCTCTAAGGCACAAGACATCAAACAAGACAACGGCTCTCCTCTGGGCTCAGCAATGAACTGGAACTGCGACAAGCCAGGTATACAAAACGTGACTGTCCTCGCGGAGCAATCCAATATGGCGTGATACTCGGCAAGCCAATCCATGCCCAGGATGACATCAAACTCGGACATAGGCAAAACAAACAGGTCGGCAGGCAAAAACATATCCCCAACCAAAACGGGGCAAGACAAGCAAAATCGGCCCAACACTGCAGTCTTCCCCAAGGGAGTCGATACTGTCAACCCCTCATGAGCAGACTCCAACGGTAAACCAGTCAATCGGCAAAAACTCTCGGCCACGAAAGAATGCGATGCACCAGAATCAAACAACACACGTGCAATGCATGCAGATACAAGAAGTATACCCTCAACGACTCCTCCAGATGATCGAGGATCTCGGGCCGCATAGAAGCGAGCTCGAGCCGGGCCGAGGAGGTGCTGTCCTCTCTCGAGCGTCTTTGCTGCCGGCCGAGGCGGTCAGCGCCTCTGCTGCCGTGGCCTCGGAGGCCGGGTGCCCGCCGCTTCGAGGTGGTCTCGCTGGTGGAGGCTGCTGTCGCTGGTGTCCCTGCTATTGTGGGGGTCTCTGCTTCTGCGGTGGTGGAGGCTGTGGACCTCTCGTCTGCTGTTCGGAGACACTCCCACATACGGTGTCTGTCGCACCGCACCTAAAACAAGTGCCAGAGAACTGTCTCGGAGGTGGTGCTGGAGGTGCTGGGGGTGCTGCTGGTGCTCGAAAGGCTGGGCGACCTGTGCGCCTCTGCTGAGGTCGACCCTGCTGCGTATCACTAGAAGAAGCCTGCCTCTTCCGGTCCCTCCTCTGACCGCGATCAGACTGAGAGCTGTCCCACTCAGCCTCAAAAATCTGGGCCTTCCGCACCACTTCCTCGAAGGTAGGGAGCTCGTGCCCAATAACACGGCCTCGAAGACCGTAACGTAAGCCGGCCTCGAATCGGCGGGCTCTCCGCTCCTCATCATCCACTAAGTAAGGTGCAAATCTGGACAATGCTACAAAACGAGCGGCATACTGAGCCACTGTCATATCGCCCTGCACCAAGGCCTCAAACTCCAACGCTCGCTGACGTCGGATGTGATCGGGAAAATACTGTCGGTCAAACCGATCCACAAAATCCTCCCAAGTCCATACAAAGTCAGCACCGGCTGCTCGGGAGACTGACGCCCACCAGTGCTCAGCCTCACCATGGAGAAGAAATGCGGTTAATCGGACTCGCCGCTCAGTCGCGCATCCCATCGTCTCAAATATCTTCTCTACATCGGCGCGCCACCTCTCAGCTACGGTCGGGTCTGGCTCCCCCTGGAAATGCGGGGGATCGAGGCGTCGGAACTCTCGAAGGAGGGCACTCGAGCGCTCCTGCTCTGCCTGTGCTGGTGAAACGACTGGGGGTCTGCTCTGCCCCTGAAGTGCGGCCGTCACAGCCTGCAGCATCTGCTGTAACTGGGAAGCACTCACAGATACGGTAGGCTCCGCACCGGTCTCTGGTGGAGGAGCTGCACCCATAGGCTGGGCAGCATGAATCCCTGGTAGGGGAGCGGCATCCTCACGCTGGGCAGTAGGAATCTCGGGTGGTGCAGCAGGAATCGTAGGTGGCAGTGCGGGAGCCGCAGGTGGTGGAGCGGGAGTCGATCGGGTCACTCTCCTGCGCGCCATATCCTACAGAAAAGAGCGAAGGTGCCTATCAACTTTGAAACTCTCGAAGGCACACTCGTTAAGGATCGGTAATAAATGATCGCTAGGCTACCCGAACTTAGGACTTAAATCATTCATAGCAGATATGTAATGTTGTTTTTGGTTATTCCCGAGTTATGCTCTGATACCAACTTCTGTCACGCCCCAAACTCGGAAACCGGACTCACAAAATTCCCGATCGCCGAATCTGGCGCCGACAGCCTCCGTAGAATCCCATTCTCGGCTCACAGCGCCCATTCGCCAGGTTCCGATCCTGGGATGCTACAAGGAGGATTTTCAACATCAGTTTGATTCGTAATAAGCATAACCAAAGGCATAACCCACAAACACAACCAAAAACTCCATCACATTTCCACTATAATCAAAACTTTACAGGTACAATGAGCATAAGGGAAATACAATGAATATAGACTAAAACTCCAAAAGAAGATCAGCCACGCGTCCAAGCCTCAGCGCTGCTGCGATCCAACGTCACCTGCACGCAACGGTCGTGCATAAGCTTATAGAAAGCTTAGAGGGTGGTGAAAGTGTATGCTCAAGGTGGTAATGCAGTTATGCAGTATCAGAGTAATGCGGAACATGCTGATGAATGCCAAGAATACCATTAGCCGTACCAAGGCCATGCGGTGCAAAGAATGATGTCGGCCATACCAAGGCCATGCAATGCGAAATGCAAGTCAAGCATACAAATCCTCATCTAAGTCCACATGTCAATACGGCTCAAATCTGGAATATCATTGGGGTCTAGTACACTCCAAGCCAGATTGCCGCCCCATCGCGCGCAATAAGGTGAGTGGAAAAGACCTCACTATCCGCCTGCCAATATCGGGCTCGGCTCGTCAATAGCGGACCCATTCCTCGAGCTGGTCAGACTCAGCCTAGCATTGCCCCCTACTCTCGGGCGGGTAAGGCCGCACCCCCTTCCAACCGACCACGACACAGTGGAAAGCGCAACCATCTGGTAATCGGCACTCAGCGCTCATGCATCCACTCGGTCTAGACGTTGGAGCAACCTCCTGGTACCATAAGGGTTTAGGGACTTTCACCCAGGGATATCAAGCGCTCCCCAAGTAGAACAAGATTTCCTATCCAATCCCGCCAACCACGATACGTGTGTGGAGGCCACGGCCCGATGTCGCTAGGGCATACAGTAACCATATCACACAATGCGAATGCATGAATCACACTATCCAGTCATGCAGCAATCCTGCGCGTATCGTGCGCTCATGTAGGGCAACACCCCTTGTACGGGAGTCCCTAACAATCTGCCCAAAGACATATGCTATGATCAGTCATCTCTCATATCAAGCATACATATGATGCATATGATCATGAATCATGGAATTTAAATATGTTATATGGGGTGGATGACGTGCATAACGAAGGTGGGCCTAGACGGCCTACACATAACATGCACGAGCCTAACAATGGGCCCTAGGGAAAGTCATAATGCGGCATTTAACCACACTATACTTGCAATGTGGACATCAAACCACCATTGCTCCCAAGGCATAGCCCTGACGTAAACATCATCACATAAATTATTTTGGGATTACACATTGCAATGGACCTTAGGTACATCCATTGGGCCCTTAAATACATCAAATTAGCCAAGTCACAAGGGCCTTATATTCATTAAGTGGGGCCACACCAATGGGCCTTATGTACATTGCAATGGGCTATAACCCGGGGCTTCAGAACATATCAAATAGGCCTAATCTTATGGGCCTTATGTGTATCACATGGGCCACACCAATGGGCCCTAAATGCACATCAAATGGGCCTCAACCCATAGGCCCCAATATGTCTTAATGGGCCTTAAACCATGGGCCCTTAATACCTCAAATGGGCCTTGGGCCCATAATACATCAAATGGGCCTCGACCCTTGGGCCTTGCACATACATCAAAGTGGGCCTCAACCATGGGCCATAAGTACTGAGGTGGGCCTCAATCACGGGCCTCAATATTGGTAACAAATATATGCACAAAATATAGTATATAATATATGTATAGTATATAATATATATATATATACATAATACATATAATATTATATGAAATATAATATTATATATATATATATATATATATATATATATATATATACACACACACATCACAGTGGGCCCACACACTCATCACAGTGGGCCCAAGCACTCATCCCAGTGGGCCCAAGCACTCATCCCAGTGGCTCCACGTCCACCGTCCAGGCGGACGGTGGGAATGAAACACTTACATCAATGTGGGCTCCATGTGGGGCCCACCATAAGGTTTAGATGCCATCCGAACCATTGATAAGGTCACATGGGCCCAGTTGAAGGGTGAGAACAATTCTCACCCTGATCCCAAACTTCTGTGGGCCCAGGAAGGGTTTCAAAGGTAAATGTTCAATCCCACTATTTCACACGGTGTGGGCCACCTGAGTCTTGGATCATGCTGATTTTTGGGGTGGGCCCACGTCAGATAGTGGCCCACCCGATAAACGTTAGGGTGGGGCCCACGGCCAGGGCCGTGGGTGGCTGCTCGAACGGCGTCCGCCCGGACGCTGGCGTGCGCTGGCGTGCCTGCTGCAACGCTGACAACAGCAGCAATAGCTGCTTCTTCATTTTTTTATTTTTTTGTTGTTTTTCAGAAAATCTGCAGATTTTGCAGGTGGGGTCCACATCCAGTTAATCTACACCGTCCAGCGTTCTTCCATGGCTCACCACGAGCAAAACAAGTCCAATATTGGACATATTTCAATGTACAACAACTCAAGGAAGTTTTCAATGGTGAAAACCACCATTTGCTACGGTATGGCCCGCCTGAAAGTCTGATGGATCCCATCTTTCAGGTCAACGGCTAAAAAGAGCTTGGGAAGGGAATGGATGGTGTGGATTTAATACATACATCAAGGTGGGGCCTACATGAGGGGACAACCCCCTGGCAAGCTAATATTTATGTTTTTTTTTTTTTTTCCCAAAACGTCCAGCGTTCCTGGACGCTGGACCATTGAAAATAAATTAGGGGTGGGCCCTGCTTAGGTGGGCCACCTCATGGAAAATGGTGTGGATATTACACACAAAGTGGGCCCCACTTGTAGGTGATTTGGATGGAATACATACCCTATGGTGGGGTCCATTCAAGTGGGCCACACAACCTCATCATCTTACAACAAAATAAAATAAATGAAATAAAATTAAAATAAAAAGGGAGAGAGATAGAGAGTGAGACCGTGTGATGGAGGGACCCCGGCACTATGGGCCCTCCCTTGCACTAAATCATACATTAAGTGGGTCCCATTACAAGTGGGTCCATGGAATTGAAATCCAACGGTGGAGATCCCTTCTCCACTAAAATAAATGGTCTAGATGACCCTAAACATGGAAGGAAATAAACATCATGATGGGGTCCATGGAGAATGGCCCCATCATGGAATGATCATGATGATCCAAGTGGGCCGTCGGCCACATCTTAGGGTCCAAAGTGAGATCCAAACCATTAATCGGTTGGCCTCACTTGGTCCATCTTAAAAAAATGAAAATCTACCCTATTAAGACACCCACCACTTGATCTTCTTGCTCCCTAGGCTTCCTTGGTTCCTTGAGCTCCTCTTTGATGGTGGAAGATGAGAAATGGATGGTTGAGATGAGAGATGAAGGGGGTGGGAAAGGTGGGCCACACAAGTAGTTTGGGAGAAATGGGAGAGGGTCTCATACGTAAGGATTTTTTTTTTTTTTTGAAAGAAATATGAAGGAATAAAGGAGAGAGGGAGAGATAAGAGAGAGGGAGAGATAGCTTAGGTAGGAAATGATGAGTTGTAAGAGAGGGTGGCTAGCATTAAATGCTTGTAAGAGGGATAGGGGTAGGTAGGGTGGCTATAGCTAGGGTAGGGTGGCTATAGCTAGGGTAGGGTGACTATAGCTAGGGTAGGGTGATGTCATCATTCTCATAATTTCCTAGAGATTAGTGCCACATGGAATAGGTGGGCCCCGCAATACGCGGTCCACGGTCATTATAATGCATAGTCCCCAACTTATGATCTAAGCGTCGGTTTCACGCACAAGACGCGGCGTTGGAATCGCAGCGACGGAGCGGTCGCTATGATACAACTTTCGGATCAAGCCGTCATCGGTGCGTGGAACCTGGCCTAGGATCGTGTGCAAACACCGGATATGGTACAAAGGTTGACGGAATTTGACCGGAAGGACCGCGGAAGCCAACGGAACAGTAAGGATTAGGACACGGGTCTTACAGAAGCAGCACGAGAACTCGAGGACGAGTTCTTTTAAAGTGGAGGGGACTGATGTATAGCGGATCGCGAACACTTTCATGTCTAAGATTCGTCAGAGAAGGCCCGATCAGAGACAGAAGTCATCAAGACCGTCAAAACCTTAAAACAGGCATATCTCGCAAATCGAAATGAGTTATGTTATGGGAAAATTTGTGCAAGGATAATCGGAGTCGGCCTAAGCTACCCGAATCAGTTAATAAGGCCTCGGAAGGAGGATACCACTTCAAGTATGAGCCTACCCCTATGTTACGACTGTAGGTTAGTTGAGATAAGCTCTCCACTAATGGATCCCGACTCGAGATTGCAGTCCTAATTGGCCGATCCGAACACTAGTCCTCATCTAAAGAAGGATGGCTGAGTCGAGCTCTGATCATCGCCCTTCGTTTCATTTAGCAAACTCCGACTACTAAGTACTCGGTCTCCAATCTACACAGCCTGAGGCCGAGCTTGGGTGAAGATACTCCGTGTGTCGAGCCTGAAGACTAACCTAAATACGGATGTGATTGAAAATCTCGCCCAAGGATACGTGCCCTTAAAACACAATACGTCGTACGACCCAAAGATTACGGATAATATCTCCATGATCATAATATCTTTCTTATTGAGCAAATCATGCCGAGATTAACGGACGTGGATCGTTCAACCCCCAGATATAAATACCAGGGCACCCCATTGCTACAAGCACACAAGATCTCATACCCTCTCTCTACATATGACTTAGACCCAGATTCCCTAGCCTGACTTAAGCATTGGAGGGTCCCCCGGCTTAGCCAGGGTCTCCTTTACTTACCCTTTTGTGCAGGACCAAGGTTCATCGAAGTCCACTGCATTGAGTGGAGGGTGATCCAGATTTTGACCTCAACATTTTTTGGCGCCGTCTGTGGGAAATGTAAACGAAAAGCTAGAAGGTTTTACAGGAAATGGTGAGAGGAAAGAAAAAGGTGATAGTGGTGGAACCTAAACCTAGCGGGCAACACCAGTCATCTTCGTTACTGCACACCGAGTCAGCTCCGATAAGACCATCTCAATGGACTTAGAGCCGAGGAGGAAAATACAAGGCATTGCAAAAAGAAGTCCAGATACTAAAAGATGAAGTACAACCGCAACCAGTCATCTCCCGAGCCAGAGGATCTCAAGCATGGTCTGCACGCGCTCCCGACCCTGCGCACAACACGTGCCCCAAGAGCGATCCGCTCGAATCCCAGGACCCGCTCTGGATGTGGAACAGTCTTATGTGTCTGTCACTTCGACTCTAACACCTACTGACCTCCGCCATCGGCTGGAGAGGAGTAGACGTGGTAGAACATCCAAGGTGATGAGTGCCTCCCAAGAGACAGTAGGCGAGAATCAGAACCCTTTGGAAAACATAGCTTAAGGAACTCCGAGATCGGTTTAAGGTGTTTCAAAAGGACCAACAATCTGCGTCTGTCCCAACTGCAGTTCAGATGATGATGGAAGAGACAGAGCCTCCTTTCACCTCTGCAATCATGGACGAGGTGATGCCATCGAGGTTTAGGATGCCCCCTGTCATCCAATTCTCCAGATCCGGAGACTCCTCAGAACATGTGGAATCATACCATTCGTGGACGTAGATCCAATTAGCCACGGATGCCATGCTTTGCCGAGCCTTCTCGATAACTCTCTTCGGGTCCTCTTGGAGTTAATATCGACAACTAAAACCAAAATCAATTAGCTCCTTTACGAGGCTCAGCAGATTGTTCCTTACCTAGTTCATCTCTGGTAAGAAGAGTCGGAAGCCGACTACTCATCTGTTCACCCTTAAATAGGGGAACAAAGAACCACTGAGGGATTACATTGCTCGCTTCAACGAGCAAGCATTGTTAGTGGAAGATTACGACGATAAGATGGTACTCTTGGTCATGTTCAGCGGCCTCAAAGAAGGAAAGTTCACCTTCTCGATAGGGAAAAATCCACTAACCACCTTGGCCGCGTTCATCAGCAGGGCTCAGAAGTGCACCAATGCCGAGGAATTCTCTAACTCCCGCAGGAACATCCAAGCTGCTGAAACGTCATCAAAAGAACAAAGGCAAAGGAATGAAGAACCTCAATCGTCTAACAAAAAGCCTAACAATCGAGCCCCTCATGACCGTCAGCCAAGCTGGAGACCCGAGGGCAAATTTCGTTCTTATACCGCCCTCAACACCTCTGCGGAGCAGATCTTGTTAGATATTAGGGGTCAGAGACTCCTGAACTGACCTGTCTGCATGAAGACCGACGCTGAGAATTGGGATAAGCGTAAATACTGTCGGTTCCACCGTGATCATGGCCACAACACGAGTGACTATGTAAATCTTAAAGATAAAATCGAGACCCTTATCTGCAAGGGTCACTTGCGCCGATACGCTAAGGAGGAGAAGTCAGCACAGAAAGAAGAACAGCCGAGCGAAACTGCAGAAGAACTGGCTGAAATCTGAACAATCTATGGTAGTTCATCTAGTGGAGGCGATTCGAACAGGGCACTCAAAGCCCACTCTCGGAGTTTAGACCCCGAGCACTATATTCATTTAACCGAAAGGCCAAGGAAAAAGCTCCATCTCAACCCATGCAACTTGACCTTTACAAAAGATAACGCGCACGAAATCCAGCATTTGCACGACGATGCTCTTGTGGTGGCTATGACTGCAACTAACCACAAGGTCTTCCGTATCCTGGTTAACACGGGAAGCTCAGTCGATGTCATTTACTCCAAGGCATTCGAGAGAATGTGTCACGCTCCAAACCCGAAAATCGGATTCACAGGAATCCCGATCACCGAATTCGGTGCCAACAGCCTTCGTAGTACCCCATTCTCGGTTCCTATCATTCATATGCTGGTTTTCGATTCTCGGATCCTACAAGGATGATTTTTTTTATACATTTAACTCATAATAAGCATAACCACAAGATTACCCAATTCATAAAGGCAACATCATCATCATCACATATCCACTAATATAATCATTTAAATACATTGTTAAAAAGGAAATACATAAATCGAAAATCAAGCTCCAAAAGACCACTGCACGCTCCAAGCTCAACACTGCTGCAACCTAACATCACCTGCATGTATCTATCATGCATAAGCTTATAGAAAGCTTAGAGGGTGGTGTAAGTGTGTGTGCAAGGTAAATGCCAAGTATTCAATATCAGAGTAATCAGATTAAGCGGAAGTACTAACAAGAGCATGAGTTATCGTAGTAAATAAAATATTGACAAGATCATAAATCATACGATAACGGAGTAAGTGAAAATACGGGCAAGTCCATGAGTTAATCAATGTCAGAATATGCAATGTAGAACAATTATGTAAATGAGGAATCATAGATAGCCAAATATCAGATGCAATACAACATACATTCCTGATGAGTAATACAAATAGCGTCGGCCGTACCTAGGCCATATAAATGCAGAGACACAATAACCTAAAATTTCGTATGCCGCGGATGTTATGCAATATGCGGTGCGAATGGAATGACTATACTGGAGTGTGAAGTCGGGATGATAGTACGTAGTATTGCAGGCTATGGGGTCCATCACAAGGGACTTCTATCCAAACCAGTCCCATACCTAAATTTGGATAGTCAGACTCAATGTGGTAAACTCCTGATCTCAGGTTAGTCGCGCGCTCCAATCGAAATCCTGGCCATTGCGAAGGCACACGTAACAAATAGTTACGCACCAACAACTCGAGTGGATAGTAAATGCATGAATGAGTTTGCAACTCCTGCTCACTAAATTCACATATCAGTACAGTTCATCTCTGGGATCATCATCAGGGTCTATTACACTCTACGCCAGCTTGCCGCCCCTATCCGAGCGCACAACTGGGTAAGTGGAAGAGACCTCACTATCCGCCTGCCAATATCGAGCCCGGCTCGTCAGTAGCGGACTCATTCCTCAAGCTGGTCTAACTCAACCTAGACATTGCCCCCTCACTCAGGCGGGTAAGGTCACACCCCTTCCCAACCGACCACGACACAGTGGGAGACACGACCTGCTGTTATATGGCCCTCATGCTCTCATATATCTACTCGGTCTCGATATTGTGGAGTCTCCTGGCCACAGAGGTTTAGGAATTTTCACCCAGGGACATCTATGGCGCCCGTATGCTAGAATCAAACATTTTCGGTGTCCCATTTTGCCATCCAGATATGCCTGTGGAGGCTACGGCCCTGATGTCGCTAAGGCGTACAATAATCATAATGTGAGATGCATGAGTCATACAATCCAGTCATGCATCAATCCTGCGCATACCGCGTACTTAAGTGAGATAACCTCCGCCTATCAGGGAGTCTCATAATAACATGCTCAATGACATATGCAATGATCAATCACATCTCATAACCAACATGCAGATGATGTGTAAGGGCATGTATCATGATGTTATGCTGTCACATACTCATAATCGGTATCAATAACCGGCATCGACCATCAATCACAACAATGTGGACATTTAACCAACATTGTCCCCTAAGGAATGGTGGTCCCATGGCCTCACACTAGGGCCAAACATACAACACCATGGTTCTTGCTCAAGAGCTTAATACAAATCACGATGGGCCTCTCACATGCGCCTCATATACATCACAATGGACTCCATCGCCTGACCCTTTAATGCATCACAATGGGCCTCAACTACGGATCGCATATACATCATATAGATCTCAACAACTGGCCTCGGCAATCAAAATCAATAATCGGCCTCGATCGATAATCAGCCTCGATTAATAATTAACAATCGGCCACGACAAATTAAAATCGGTGATCGGCCTTGATCGATAATCAGCCTCGATCGATATTCGGCAATTGGTCAAGACAAATCAAAATCGGTAATCGGCCTCGATCGATAATGGACAATCGGCCACGATAAATCAGAATCAGTAATCGGCCTCGATCGATAATTAGCCTTGATCGATATTCGATAATCGGCCAAGACAAATCAGAATCGGCAACCGGTCATGTCAATCAGAACAGTAATCGGTCACGACAATCGGGGTCGATCGATAGTCGGAATCGGCAAATCGATCATGTCAATCGACAATCAAAATCGATCGCTAATCAGAATTGGCAAATCGATCATGTCAATCGGCAATTGGTCACGACAATCAAAATCGATCGATAATCAGAATCGGCAAACCGATCATGACAATCAAAATCGGCAAACCGCCACGACAATCAGAATCGATCGATATTTGGCCTTGATACTCGGAATCGGCAATCGGTCACGATAATCGACCTCGATAATCAAAATTGACGTCAATAATCGGCCTCGATGAGAATGAGCTGAACAAGGGGCTAAGGGAAGGTCACAACATGGACATTAAACCATCATTGCCCATCAATGTGGCCATTTAACCAACATTGCTCCCAAGGAGTGGCCCACATAGAGCCAAATATAATATATAGTGGGCCCATAGCCTCACACAATGGCCCAATACACATCACTTATGGGCCTCACTCATGGGCCTCACATACATCACATCGAGCTTCATACAAGGGCCTCGAATGTATCACAATGGGCCATACCCACGGAGCTTGAATACATTGCAATAGGCCTTGCCCATGGGCCTTGCTCATGGGCCTTGATTACATCATATCAGGTCTTGCCCATGGGCCTTGAATACATCTCAATGTGCCACGACATGTGGGCCGAAGATACATCTCAATGGGCCACATTCCATGGGCCTCAGATACATCACAGTGGACCACAACCCATGGGCTTCAAATACACAATAGGTGGGCCCTACACATGGGCCTAATAGACAACACAGGTGGGCCCTACACATGGGCCTTAAATATACATCGTGATAGGCCTCATGGATGGGCTGCATCAATGGGCCTCATATAGAAAACAGGTGGGCCCCCATCACATGGCCACGGTGGAGTTTGCTGGAGGGTATGGGGACCCCACATATTACTAATGGGCTCAACACAGATGGCCAACATGAAAAATAGAATACATACGGCAGGATGGGTCCATGTGGGTGGCCCACCATAGTTTAAATCAAATTGATATTTTCACTCTTCCCTCATCCAGACCTGCCCCAAACGGACATGCTGCGTGAATACAACATACATTGTGGTGGGCCGCACAAGTGGACGGCTCAGATGAAACACATACATCTCGGTGCACCCCACACTAGAAAATAGATGGGCGGGGCGGAGGAAAACATACATCATGGTGCACCCTCTCCACACTGTCCAGATGGACGATGTGGTTGCAAATACATACCTGAGGTGGGCCCACATAAAGCCATTGTCCAGATGAATGGTGAGCATACAATAAATACACCAAGGTGGATCCTGCCCGTCCAAAACGAACGGACGGCAGGATACAGAATACATATATCAAGGTGGGTCACATATGCATTTAATATAACCCACCACTTATGCATGTATTACTTGCATCCATGCATGTATAACACATAACGTGGTGTCATGCACCTTATCACACACTCATCATACATGTATGCATACATACAACTATTACAAGTACTAACTAGTCATGCATCACACGTGCACATACACACATGCCACACATTCAAGTCATTCACCGTGACATGCATGCATGCAATCTGTCACCCCAAATGGCACGGGCCCACTTCACTACTAGATGGTGCTCTATGGACACGATGTTGCATGTACCTCATCCAAGTGGACGGCATAGATATAGTACATACATCACGGCTGGTCCACGTCCTCAAATGGACGGCTGGTATAAATCACACACCTGTGATCAGTCCTACAGGACTTGCTGTCGAACACATCAGCTAGGTGGGGTCCCCACAGCCCGTCCAAATGGATGGCGTGGAATGCAAAACATACATCACAGCTGGACCCTTCAGATGGACGGTTGGAATGAAGCACATTGCATCAAGGTGGGGTCCGTACGGTTTTGATACAACACATACATCATAGTGGGGTCACATAACGTGCTGTCGTCGAATAATAGCGGGCCCCGCCATCTCCAAACGGATAGACAGTTTGGATATAACAAATACATCTATGTAGGTCCCACATGGGGCCCACCACTCACGAACATATATTATATTATATATATTTAAAACGGCCAGTCCCTATCCTTGGACGAGGCACACACACAAGGTGGGTTGCCACCGTCCAGAAGATCTGGACGGTGCAGATACATCAATGTGGGTCCCACTCACACGTGTGGGGTGGACCACGGATGGACGGATTGATGAAATACATATGTCATGGTAGCCTAGCACCGTCCACCGTCCAAATGTCTGAACGGCGCAGACATAATACAAACAAGGTGGGCCCCACTCGTTAGGCATATGGACGCGTAGATAACACATATATATAATAATATTATTTATTTATATAATGCTATATTTTTATTTTATTATTATTACTATTATTATATTTTTTTTATTTGCAAATCCAACATCCAGTTAATTGGATGTCTTGGGCGAACTGACGGTGGGATGAAGCCCACAGATCTAGCTGTCGGTCCAGCAGCTGCATGCTGCTAGACATTCAATTGATGGACGGCTCGGATTTAATGCTCACCGAGGTGGATCCACACGTGCGTGGGTCCCACAGTTGCTCTGCAGCATGGATGAAACACATATCATGAGTGGGGTCCACTGGACTGTCCAACCTGTCCAGCACCGTCCAGATGGCTTGGACGATGTGGATGAAATAAATACCTCATTGTATGGCCCAACAACAGGTGGGTGGCTGGGATCCAGCACAAACAAACATGTGGGTTCCACTGAACTTGCTGATGTCAGTCGGCAGATGGGTCCCACCATCTGGACAGTTTGGATGCAACCCACGCATCATGGTGGGCTTCACGGTGATGGATGGTGTGGATGTATCACACGCATCAGGTGGGCCACACATCAAGAGAGAGAGGGAAAGAGAGAGAGAGAAAAGGAAGAGGGACACTCGTGAGAGGGGAGGGACCCCGCCACTATGGGCCCTTCCTATTCATACATACATCAAGATGGGTCCACATATGTGGGCATCAAATAAAAATCGACGGTTAGATCACCCACCTATAGCCTCCTTCTTTAGTTCCTTGGACTCCTTGGCTCCTAAGCTCCTTGTTTAAGGGAGCGAGATGAATTTTGAAGGGTTGGATGGTTGGATGAGGGGTTAGGAAAATGGGTCCTCTCTTGCACTCTTCTCTCCTTAGAGATTTCCTCTCATGGAAACTTGGAATGGAATGAGATGGAGAGAGAGAGTGATGGGATGAAAATGGGTGGGTGGAATGGGTGTTGTAAGAAAAGGATATGGATGGTATGGGCTTGTTTGAATTTTGGTAAGAGAGTGATGGGTAGGCAGAGAGAGAGAGTTTGACTTATGGGAAAAGAAGGAGTGGTCATTTGTACTTAAGATAGGGTGATGTGGCATGGGGTATAGGTAATATACTTGACTTGATTGATGTGACATGTTGTAGAGATTCTCTCGAAATTCACAACGCGCGGCATTTCTTCGAAATGAACGCAGACCCATATCTTTAGGCTCGGGTATCGGATCGGTGCGCGAGTCGCAGCGTTAGAACCGCGGTGACGACGCGGTCACTAAGGTACAAGTTTTGGGTCGAGCTGACCTCGGCATCCAGGACTCAGCTTAGGATTGCGCGTAAACTTCGGATACAGGTCGAGGGTTGTCAAAATTCAACCGAGATGACCGCCGAAGCCTACGGAATAATACGGTCTAGGATACGGGTCTTACAGCTCTCCCCTCCAAATAAAAATTTCATCCTTGAAATTTACAGAATAGACAGGGGAGAGGAAACATCATCAAGTATATATGTTAAAGCTTAATCAATGTACAAAAGGATAAAGATAACGCTCTTTTATCTCAACCTTGCCCTCCCAAGACCCATCATCAATACTATGGTGATCCTAAAGAATATCGGACCCCGAATCAGAGACGATCGAAACTGGAATATTAGGCAGCCTCGCAATCTCAACGATATGGAGCTATATCAGAAAATCTCTAAGTTATTCGAACTTGGGGACCTAACCATTCTAAGTTCTGAACAATCATATAGTGTAGGGTAGCTATCAGCAGATATGTGATGTTTTCATCAGGTATTCCCAAGTTATGCTCTGATACCAACTTCTGTCACGCCCCAAACCCGAAAATCAGATTCACAGGAATCCCGATCACTGAATCCGGTGCCAACATCCTCTGTAGTACCCCATTCTCGGTTCCTACCGTTCATATGCTAGATTTCGATTCTGAGATCCTACAAGGAGGATTTTTTTTATGCATTTAACTCATAATAAGCATAACCACAAGATTACCCAATTCACAAAGGTAACATCATCATCATCACATATCCACTAATATAATCATTTAAATACATTGTTAAAAATGAAATACATAAATCGAAAATCAAGCTCCAAAAGACCACTGCACGCTCCAAGCTCAACACTGCTGCAATCTAACATCACCTGCACGCATCTATCATGCATAAGCTTATAGAAAGCTTAGAGGGTGGTGTAAGTATGTGTGCAAGGTAAGTGCCAAGTATTCAATATCAGAGTAATCAGATTAAGCGGAAGTACTAATAAGAGCATGAGTTATCGTAGTAAACAAAATATTGACAATATCATAAATCATATGATAACGGAGTAAGCGAAAATACGAACAAGTCCATAAGTCAATCAATGTCAGAATATGCAATGTAGAACAATTATGTAAATGAGGAATCATAGATAGCCAAATATCAGATGCAATACAACATACATTCCTGATGAGTAATACAAATAGCGTCGGCCGTACTTAGGCCATATAAATGTAGAGACACAATAACCCAAAATTTCGTACGCCGTGGATGTCATGCAATATGCGGTGCGAATGGAATGACTATACTGGAGTGTGAAGTCGGGATGATAGTACGTAGTATCGCAGGCTATGGGGTCCATCACAAGGGACTTCTATCCAAACTAGTCCCATACCTAAATTTGGATAGTCAGACTCAATGTGGTAAACTCCTGATCTCAAGTTAGTCGCACGCCCCAACCGAAATCCTGGCCATTGCGAAGGCACACGTAACAAATAGTTGCGCACCAACAACCCAAGTGGATAGTGAATGAATGAATGCATGAATGAGTATGCAACTCCTGCTCACTAAATTCACATATCAGTACAGTTCATCTCTGGGATCATCATCGGGGTCTATTACACTCTACGCCAGCTTGCCGCCCCTATCCGAGCGCACAACTGGGTAAGTGGAAGAGACCTCACTATCCGCCTGCCAATATCGGGCCCGGCTCGTCAATAGCGGACCCATTCCTCAAGCTGGTCAAACTCAACCTAGACATTGCCCCCTCACTCAGGCGGGTAACGTCACACCCCTTCCCAACCAACCACGACACAGTGGGAGACGTGGCCTACTGTTATATGGCCCTCATGCTCTCATATATCCACTCGGTCTCGACATTGTGGCGTCTCCTGGCCACAGAGGTTTAGGAATTTTCACCCAGGGACATCTATGGCGCCCGTATGCTAGAACCAAATATTTTCGGTGTCCCATTTTGCCATCCACGATATGCCTGTGGAGGCTACGGCCCTGATGTCGCTAAGGCGTACAATAATCATTATGTGAGATGCATGAGTCATACAATCCAGTCATGCATCAATCCTGCGCATACCGCGTGCTCAAGTGAGATAACCTCCGCCTATCAGGGAGTCTCATAACAACATGCTCAATGACATATGCAATGATCAATCACATCTCATAACCAACATGCAGATGATGTGTATGGGCATGTATCATGATGTTATGCTATCACATACTCATAATCGGTATCAATAACCAGCATCGACCATCAATCACAACAATGTGGACATTTAGCCAACATTCTCCCCCAAGGAATGGTGGTCCCATGGCCTCACACTAGGGCCAAACATACAACACCATGGGTCTTGCTCAAGAGCTTAATACATATCACGATGGGCCTCTCACATGGGCCTCATATACATCACAATGGACTCCATCGCCTGACCCTTTAATGCATCACAATGGGCCTCAACTACGGATCGCATATACATCATATAGGTCTCAACAACCGGCCTCGGCAATCAAAATCGGTAATTGGCCTCGATCGATAATCATCCTCGATCGATATTCGGCAATCGGTCAAGACAAATCAGAATCGGTAATCGACCTTGATCGATAATGGACAATTGGCCATGATAAATCAGAATCGGTAGTTGGCCTCGATCGATAATGGACAATCGGCCACGATAAATCAGAATCGGTAATCGGCCTCAATCGATAATTAACAATCGGCCACGATAAATTAGAATCAGTAATCGGCCTCGATCGATAATTAGCCTCAATCAATATTCGGCAATCGGCCAAGATAAATCAGAATCGGCAACCGGTCATGTCAATCAGAACAGCAATCGGTCACGACAATCGGGGTTAATCGATAGTCAGAATCGGCAAATCGATCATGTCAATCGACAATCAAAATCGATCGTTAATCAGATTTGGCAAATCGATCATGTCAATCGGCAATCGGTCATGACAATCAAAATCGATCGATAATCAGAATCGGTAAACCGGTCATGATAATCAAAAATCGGCAAACAGCTATGACAATCAGAATCGATCGATATTTGGCCTTGATACTCGGAATCGACAATCGGTCACGATAATCGACCTCAATAATCAAAATCGACGTCGATAATCGGCCTCGATGAGAATGAGTCGAACAAGGGGCTAAGGGAAGGTCACAACGTGGACATTAAACCATCATTGCCCATCAATGTGGCCATTTAACCAACATTGCTCCTAATGAGTGGCCCACATAGAACCAAATATAATATATAGTGGGCCCATGGCTTCACACAATGGCCCAACACACATCACTTATGGGCCTCACTCATGGGCCTCACATACATCACATCGAGCTTCATACAAGGGCCTCGAATGTATCACAATGGGCCATACCCACGGAGCTCGAATACATTGCAATAGGCCTTGCCTATGGGCCTTGCTCATGGGCCTTGATTACATCACATCAGGTCTTGCCCATGGGCCTTGAATACATCTCAATGTGCCACGACATGTGGGCCGAAGATACATCTCAATGGGCCACGTTCCATGAGCCTCAGATACATCACAATGGACCACAACCCATGGGCTTCAAATACACAATAGGTGGGCCCTACACATGGGCCTAATATACATCACAGGTGAGCCCTGCACATGGGCCTCAAATATACATCGTGATGGGCCTCATGGATGGGCTGCATCAATGGGCCTCATATAGAAAACAGGTGGGCCCCCATCACATGGCCACGGTGGAGTTTGCTGGAGGGTATGGGGACCCCACATATTACTAATGGGCTCAACACAGATGGCCAACATGGAAAATAGAATACATACGGCAGGTTGGGTCCATGTGGGTGGCCCACCACAGTTTAAATCAAATTGATATTTGCACTCTTCCCTCATCCAGGCCTGCCCCAAACGGACATGCTACGTGAATACAACATACATTATGGTGGGCCGCACAAGTGGACGGCTCAGATGAAACACATACATCTCGGTGCGCCCCACACTAGAAAATAGATGGGCGGTGCGGAGGAAAACATACATCATGGTGCACCCTCTCCGCACTGTCCAGATGGACGATGTGGTTGCAAATACATACCTGAGGTGGGCCCACATAAAGCCACTATCCAGATAAATGGTGAGCATACAACAAATACACCAAGGTGGATCCTGCCCGTCCAAAACGAACGGACGGCAGGATACAGAATACATATATCAAGGTGGGTCACATATGCATTTAATATAACCCACCACTTATGCATGTATTACTTGCATCCATGCATGTATAACACATAACGTGGTGTCATGCACCTTATCACACACTCATCATACATGTATGCATACATACAACTATTACAAGTACTAACTAGTCATGCATCACACGTGCACATACACACATGCCACACATTCAAGTCATTCACCGTGACATGCATGCATGCAATCTGTCACCCCAAATGGCATGGGCCCACTTCACTACTAGATGGTGCTCTATGGACACGATGTTGCTCTATGGACACGATGTTGCATGTACCTCATCCAAGTGGACGGCGTAGATATAGTACATACATCACGGCTGGTCCACGTCCTCAAATGGACGGCTGGTATAAATCACACACCTGTGATCAGTCCTACATGACTTGCTGTCGAACACAGCAGCTAGGTGGGGTCCCCACAGCCCGTCCAAATGGATGGCGTGGAATGCAAAACATACATCACGGCTGGACCCTTCAGATGGACGGTTGGAATGAAGCACATTGCATCAAGGTGGGGTCCATACGGTTTTGATACAACACATACATCATAGTGGGGTCACGGTGATGGATGGCATGGATGTATCACACGCATCAGGTTGGCCACACATCAAGAGGGAGAGGGAAAGAAAGAGAGAGAGAGAGAGAGAGAGAGAGAGAGAGAGAGAGAGAGAGAAAGAAGAGGGACAATCGTGAGAGGGGAGGGACCCCGCCACTATGGGCCGTCCCTATTCATGCATACATCAAGATGGGTCCACATATGTGGGCATCAAATAAAAATCGACGGTTAGATCACTCACCTATAGCCTCCTTCTTTAGCTCTTTGGACTCCTTGGCTCCTAAGCTCCTTTTTTAAGGGAGCAAGATGAATTTTGAAGGGTTGGATGGTTGGATGAGGGGTTAGGAAAATGGGTCCTCTCTTGCACTCTTCTCTCCTTAGAGATTTCCTCTCATGGAAGCTTGGAATTGAATGAGATGGAGAGAGAGAGTGATGGGATGAAAATGGGTAGGTGGAATGGGTGTTGTAAGAAAAGGATATGGATGGTATGGGCTTGTTTGAATTTTGGTAAAAGAGTGATGGGTAGGGAGAGAGAGAGTTTGACTTATGAGAAAAGGAGTGGTTATTTGTACTTAAGATAGGGTGATGTGGCATGAGGTATAGGTGATATACTTGACTTGATGGATGTGACATGTTGTAGAGATTCCCTCAAAATTTGCAACAAGCGGCGTTTTTTCGAAATGAACGCGGACCCATATCTTTAGGCTCGGGTATCGGATCGGTGCGCGAGTCGCAGCGTTAGAACCGCGGTAATGACGCGGTCACTAAGGTATAAGTTTTGGGTCAAACCGACCTCGACATGCAGGACTCGGCTTAGGATTGTGCGCAAACTTCGGATACAGGTCGAGGGTTACCGGGATTTAACCGGGAGGACCGCGGAAGCTTACGGAACAATACGGTGTAGGATACGGGTCTTACAGAATGAGTATCGATAGGTCGCAACTTCGACCTATGAAAACTCCCCTAGACGGCTTTGCCAGAGATAGGGTGATCCCTGAGGGAGTCATTACTCTTCTCGTGACAGCCGGAGAAGGACAACACTAAGCCACACTTCTTGTGGACTTTCTTGTTATCAATGTGCCGTCGGTGCACAACATCATTCTGGGCCGACCTTCCCTTAATGCGATGAGGGCGGTTGTGTCCACATACCATCTGATGATAAAGTTCTCCGCCGAAGGAGGGGTCGGGTACATCCGGGGGATCAACGTGAAGCCCGGAGATGCTATCCGATAGCTATGAGAAAAGGATCGATAAAGCAGGCTCTCCCCATCAATACCCTCAACCTTACAGAGGATCCCCCCAAGGACTTGGAGACCGTCCCACTCGAGGAAACTGACCCGAGCAGAACTATTGAACTCGAATCTTCGTTGAATTCTGAGCAGAGGTCTCAAATGCTAACTTTCTTACTACAGCATAAGGATGTCTTCGCGTGGTCGCACAGGGATGTGCCAGGCATTTCTCCCGACGTTATGGTCCACAAGTTGGATGTGGATACGGATCATAAACCAGTGAAACAGAAGAGAAGAGCTTTCAATGCCGAAAGATACACTGCCATAGCCGATGAAGTTTCTAACCCCCTCAACGTCGGCTTCATTGAGGAAGTACATTATTCGGACTGGATCGCCAATATAGTCCTGGTGAAGAAAGCAAGTGGGAAGTGGTGGGTCTGTGTTGATTACTCGGATCTGAACGGAGCCTGCCCTAAAGATAGTTTCCCCTTGCCTCGAATCGATCAACTGGTTGACAGCATGGCTGGTCACGAATGCCCCTCCTTCCTAGATGCCAATTCTAGGTATAAACAGATCCCAATGTATCCTCCAGATAGAAAGAAGACTACCTTTGTCATCGACAATGGGCTCTACTGTTACTAGGTCATGCCTTTTAGCCTGAAGAACGCTGGGGCAACATACCAGAGATTAGTAAATCAGAACAGATCGGACAAACAATGGAAGTTTACGTCGATGACATGCTCTTCAAGAGCATCAGAGCATCCAACCACCTCGCCGACCTCGTAGTAAAGTTTTCAATCCTTAGGAAGTATCGCATGAAGCTGAACTCGACTAAATGTGTCTTCAGAGTCGGTTCTGGTAAGTTCTTTGGGTTTCAAGTCAGCCAGAGAGGCAGCAAGGCAAATCCTAGAAAAATAAAAGCATTGCTCGACATGAGCTCCCCATGAAAAATGAAGGAAATTCAATATCTAACTGGCCGAGTATCAGCACTCAAACGGTTTGTTTCCAGAGCTACCGATAGGTGTAAGCCCCGTATCCTAGACCGTACCATTTCGTAGACTTTCGCGGTCTTCCCAGTCGAATTTCGGCAATCTTCGACCCTTAATTGGCATTTGCCTGTGACCCTGTGTCATGCGCCGTCAACCCGAGTCGACTCAAATCGAGACTTATACCCTAGCGACAGCGCCGTCGCCGCGGTTCCGATGCCACGTCTCGCGCGTTGAGGCGATACTCTGGCCAGGAGATGTGGGCCAGTTTCGATGTGAGGAAAATGCCGCGCGTGTGAATTTCGAGAGAATCTCTACGAGATGTCACCTCAATCAATCAATCAATCAATCTCATTATGTCAAGTACATGTCAAGTGCACATCACCTCTCACCCATCCCCAAGCAATCCTCAAAGTCAAAAAGTTTCTTACAAACCCATGCTTTTTTATAACATTTATCCCTAAAGTCAAAAAGCTCTTACACACCCATCACCACCACATCTATCACCCATCTCTCTCTCTTTACAACCCTCTCTCCCATTTTTCTTCAACTCATTCCAAGCTATTTCTACCTCCAAGAGATCTTTGTTTGTGGCCCACTTCATACCTCCCCCCCTCATCCTCCATCTCAACCATCCAAACTCCATCTCCTCCGTTCGGATCGAAGCTAAAGAGCAAAGAAGCCATTGGAACTAAGAAGAAAAGATCTAAGGTGGGTGATCCACCGTTGATTTGCTATTACAAGGCCCACTTGTGATGGGACCCCCCTTTTCTTTTGTATGTATTGTGATCATGGAGGGCCCATAGTGGCGGGGCCCCTCCACCGCCATCCGATTTTTTTTTTTTATTCTTTTCTTTTCTTCTCTCCCTTTTCCTTTTGTATGGTAATGATCATGATGAGGTGTGTGGACCACTATGATGTTGGCATCCAAACCACCTACCGGCGGACCCCACCCATGTGGGACACACCATGATGTTTATAGGTCATCCCAACCGTCCATAGGGAGGCCACCTTGATATGGCTAGCCGTGGGTGTGGTTGCCATTGAAGTGTGATCTGACGTGGGCCCAGCTCCATAGTTCACATGGTGGACTGAGTGAAAGATACATCGTTTCAACGCTGGACGCACCCAGCTCCATAGCTCAGGTAGTAGACTGAGTGAAAGATGCCTCGTTTCAACACTGGGCGTTTTGGTATTGATCCCTGTGGAGGTGGCTAACATGGACTGTGTACTGACATGGGTGTGGGCTGACGGTGGGGTCCATGGGACCCACCAACGTCATCCATCCACTTTGGTGGGACACACCATGATGTATGTGTTTTATCCAGACCGTCCATCGCTCTGGACGGTGGACCATGCTCGTGTGGGACCTATTCCAATGCTCAAATCCATGGCTCGCTGGCAGACTGAGTGAAGATACCTCATTTCAACGGTGGGCCCCCATGGCTCACATGGAAGATAGAGTGAAAGATACCTCGCTTAACACTGAGGTCTTGGCAGAGGGTGGCTGCCGGTGATGTGTGAACGGGCGTGGTTCCAGGGGACCCACCCACACCGTCCTTCTAGTTGGTGGGCCACACATTGGTGTTTGTGTTTGATCCAAACGGTCCACCATCACTGGACGGTGGGAATCACACCCCACGTGTGGGGCCACTTTGGTGTATGCATGTGTCCATCCGGGATAGTATGTGTATGATATTAATATATTATATTATATCATGTTTATATATTATATGGTATATTATATATTATAATATAATATAGCATATATGCATTTAACGTTGTGGTGGGCTCCACCTATGCTACTTTTAAAAAACAACAGAAGCTGCACATGTTTTATATATATATATATATATATATATATATATATATATATATATATTATATTTCAATGCAGCAGGGTGGGTCCTACGTGGGACCACCACTGTTATCTTAAATGCAGTAAAGGACTGCCCTATTAGACGTCAGCAGGTCTGCAGGACTACTGCTGTACTCGGCAGCAAGTGGACCCCACCTCCAGCTGCTATGCACGGCAGCAAGTTTCGTGGGTCCCACCTTTTCCATCCAGGCTGTCTACCTATGGGACCCACCAAGATGCATGTGTTGTGTACAAACCGTCCAACTATTTGAAATACCATTCTATGGCGTGAGCAAGGGATGAGCCAAATCTAAAGTTCAAGTGGGACCCACCATTTAAATAGTGGATCGTAACATCCACCGTTCACACTTCTAAATGCCGTGGTAGTCCCAATTGAGCTGATATTATTTTCACTTCTTTTATCTCTATGTTAGCTTGTGAATAGGTCGAATCTCAAAAATATATGAGGGTGGGCCCGATTTGATATACTTGAGGCCCATTTGACTCGGCCTATTTGATTTGGCCCATTCGACTCGGCCCATTTGATCGGCCCATATGTTTAGGCCCATCTTGATGTAGTTATGGCCCATCCGTTGAGGCCCACCTTGATATATATGAAGCCCATGTTAGGAGGCCCATTTGATGTAACTAAGGCCTATGGGTCGAGGCCCAATAGGATGTACACAAGTCTATTATAATGTGTGACTCTACCATAGTTTGTGTAAGGACGTTTACGATGGGCTATGCCTTGGGAGCAAATATTGGTTTGACGTCCACATTGCAAGTATAGTGTTGGTTAAATGTCCGCATTATGACTCTCCCTAGGGCCCATTGATAGGCCCGTGCATGTAATGTGTAGGCCGTCTAGGCCCATCTTCATTATGAACAGTGTCCATCACCATATAACATGTTTAGTATAGTTCCATTATTCATTATCATACGCATCATATGTATGCTTGATATGAGAAGTGACTGATCATAGCATATGCCTTCGGGCAAATTATTTAGGGGCTCCCGGATAGGCGGTGTTGCCCTACATGAGCGCACGATACGCGCAAGATTGTTGTATGACTGGATAGTGTGATTCATGCATTCACACTGTGTGATATGGTTACTATACGCCCTAATGACATCAAGGCCGTAGCCTCCACAGACGTATCGTGGTTGGCAGGATTGGATACCGAAAATCTTGTCCTACATGGGGTGCTATAGATATCTCTGGGTGAAAGTCCCGAAACCCTTATGGTACCAAGAGGCTGCTCTAACGTCTAGATCGAGTGGGTACATGAGCGTTGAGTGCCGATTACTAGACGGTTGCGCTTTCCACTATATCGTGGTCGGTTGAAAGGAGGTGCGGCCTTACCTGCCCGAGAGGAGGGGGCAAAGCTAGGCTGAGTCTGACAAGCTCGAGGAATGGGTTCGCTATCGACGAGCCGAGCCCGATATTGGCAAGCGGATAGTGAGGCCTCTTCCACTCACCTTATTGCGCGCGATAGGATGGCAATGTGGTTGGAGTGTACTAGACCCTGGTGATATTCCAGAGTTGAGTTGTATTGATATGTGGACTGAGATGAGGATTCGCATGCTTGAGTTGCATTTCGCACCGCATGGCCTTGGTATGGCCGACATCATTCATGTCTTGCACCGCATGGCCTTAGTACGGCTAAAGCATTTATGGATTCATCAGCATGTTCTGCATTACTCTGATACTGCATAATTATACTACTACCTTGCGCACACACTTACACCACCCTCTAAGCTTTCCATAGGCTTATGCACGACTGTTGCGTGCAGGTGACGTTGGAGCACAGCAGCGCTGAGGCAGGATCGCTTTGCAGATCATCTTGGAGCTTTTTGTTTAATATCATTGTTTTCCCTTTTATGCTCATTGTACCTTTTAAATTTTTTGATCATAGTGGAAATGTGATGGAGTTTTTGGTTGTTGTTTGTGGGTTATACCTTTGATTATGCTTATTACGAATCAAACTGATGTTGAAAATCCTCCTCGTAGCATCTCAGGATCGGAACCTGGCGAATGAGCGCTAGGAGCCGAGAATGGGGTTCTATAGAGGCTGTCGGCGCCGGATTCGGCGATCGAAAATTTTGTGAGCCCGATTTTTGAGTTTGGGGCATGACAATAGGTGTCTCCCCTTCTTCCAACAACTGAAAGGTCACAAGAAGGCTGGTTGGACCTCTGAATGTGAGCAGACATTCCAGGAGCTGAAGCAATACCTGGGATCGCCTCCTTTGCTATCAAAACTAAAAGAGGGTAAGCCCCTACTATTATACCCGGCGGTCTCGACCTCGGCCATCAGCTCTGCACTCATCAGGGAGGTAGGAAATAAACAATATCTCGTTTACTAAATGAGCAAACCAATGGTGCTCGCCGAGACCAGATACCCGAGCCTCGAAAAGTTGGCGCTCAGCTTAGTTTTTTTGGCATGGAGGCTTCGTCTGTACTTCCAGGCGCACACCATCGTCGTTATAACCAACTCCCCCCCTTAGGTAGGTCCTTCAAAGACCAGATGTCTCCGGACAGCTCACAAAATGGGTAATAGAACTCGGAGAGTTTGACATTCAATACCGTCCAAGGATGGCGATCAAGGGCCAAGCTGTGGCTGACTTCATAGCCAAATTCACTATCCTGAATGACAATCCCAAAGTAGAAGCAGCCACGGCGAACCCACCAGTTCCGTCACTAGCAAAAGATCTAGAATCAAAGGGGAGATGGATCCTTTATATCGACAGATCTTCAAACGCCAAGCGAGCTGGTCACGAACGCCTCTCCTTCCTATATGCCTATTTCAGGTATAATCAGATCCCTATGCATCCCCTACACAGGCAGAAGGCTACCTTTGTCACCGACAATGAGCTCTACTGTTACCAGGTCATGCCTTTTGGCCTGAAGAAAGCTGGGGCAACATACTAGAGATTGGTAAATTAGATGTTTGCCAAACAAATTAGACAAAGTGCTAAGAATAATTAGGAGAATAACGTTGGGCATTAGGAGTTGTGTCCAACATGAAAAGTGCTTAGAATAATTAGGAGAATAACATGGTTAAGCCACATAGGACACTTACTATAAAAAGTAAATTTACTATTTATAATAAGTTACAAATTTCTAGGAGTTTATTTATAGCTTGCTTCTGATTTCTCTCTCATTGCTTGGTGTCCCTATTTAAAGGGTTTTGAACTCGTTTATTTCATTAATTAATCAATTTCAAAATTTCTAAAATTTAATTTCTATTTGCTTGCTTTCTTTCTCTTAGATTCGAGAAGCCTTTGTGAAGAGTCCAGAGAAGTTCCATGGATTCAGAATAGTTATCCTCTTGAGGAAGACGGTGCTCGACCTCATCACATTCATCCCTACATCAATTGGTATCAGAGCGAGGATTCCCCTTGGGCTGATGGCAAACAACAAAGGTATGAAGAAAAATCCTATGGACAGTGATCCAAGGATTCGTTATCTTTCAGAAAGAATGAAAGTTTTCCACTGGAAGAAGCAGTTGAGTATGCAAGAGCCACAGGAAACCCTCAACCGTATTGTGGATGTGCTAATTTTGCCCCAAGCTCAAAGTGATGTTCAACTGCCTGTGGTGGTTGTATGATACAACCTCGATTTCTGTAAAGCACCATCAGATGATGGTAAATCGCAGGCTACTACTTTGATCATGAGGAAGCCATTATACATGCCAAAGGTAGAAATAAATTTACTACGAGACAACATCTTTCGAACGAGGTGCTCTGTAAGTTAAAAAGTCTGTAATGTGATCATCGATGTTAGGAGCAGTGAGAATCTCATTTCGTAGTCAACAAGAAAGTTTGTTATATGTTACTTGGTCAACCATGGTAAAATAATATTAATGTTATTATTACACATAGTGGTTAGGATAATGTATTTAAATTTACTAAAGATGGTAGAAAGATTGGCCTTCTCCCTATGAGAGCGGAGAACCAACCCACGACTTCTAAAGTTGAGGAACAGTCTCTCGCAACTGAACAGACTTTTGTTAAACAATCTGAGGAATCAAGAGATATATATGCATTAGTTGAAAAGAAAGAATATATGGAGTCTGTGATCACCCCAGGGAATTTGAAACCAGTGTTGCAGGACTTCAATGCGATTGTGCTCGATGAACTCCCTAATAAATTGCCTTTCATACAAGATATACAAAACCACATTGATCTTGTCATAGAGATAAGTCTGCCTAATTACCCACATTATCAGAAGGAATGTAGGATCTTGAAGGCAGAAGTGAAGGAACTGATTCATACTAGCCAAGTCAAGGAGGACATGAGTACGTGTATTATGTCAACTCAAGCGCCTAATGTCAAGTAAAAGAAAAGGGCTAATAAACATTAACATCAAAAGTTATCTCAGAATCATGAACCAAGTCCCTTGAGTAACTCTTGGACAAGTTTTGTCCAAGAGGATGGGTCAAATGTAGAATGTGTCATAGATACATTCCTAGCATGGTTGAACCAAAAGAAGGTGGACCGTAAATTGATCATAACTTTTCATCTGGGTATTGTTATGGCACACTAAACCGAGTATCATGAACCGAAGCAGCACGAGAACTCGAGGACAAGTTCTTTCGAAGTGGAGGGGACTGACGTAGAGCGGGTCGCAAACACTTTCGTGTCTAAGATGGATCAGAGAAGGCCCGATTAGAGACAGAAGTCATCAAAATCGTCAGAACCTTAAAACAGGCATATCTAGCAAATCGGAATGAGTTACTCAACGTACCATATATAATTTTGGGGTAGGACGAGCTGCTTTAGCTAACCAACTCAGCCCTCCCATGCTAGGTTGCCCATGCTAAATTTGTGAGATTCCATCAGACCGACAGTCAATTTCAATGTTTATTTCCATTTTTACTATAAATAGTAAGTTTTAGTTTGATTATAACTCTTCATCCGTTGGGCTTTAGGAGTTGTGCCCAATATGAAAAGTGCTATGAATAATTAGGAGAGGCAGTTGACTATATAAGAGCTATAGGCAACCCTCAACCGTATTGTGGATGCGCTAATTTCGCCTCGAGCTCAAAGTAATGCTCAACCGCCCATGGTCGTTGTACGATACAACCTCGATCTCTGCAAAACACCATTATATAGTGGTAAATTGCAGGCCATCACTTTAATCATGAGGAAGCCATTATACATGCCAAAGGTAGAAATAAATTTACTACGAGACAACAACTTTCGAACCAGGTGCACTGTAAGTCAAAATGTCTGTAATGTGATCATTGGTGTTAGGAGCAGTGAGAATATCATTTTGTATTTAACATGAATGTTTGTTATATGTTACTTGGTCAACCATGGCGAAATAATATTGATGTTATTACTACGCATAGAGGTTAGGATAACGTATTTAAATTTACTAAAGATGGTAGAAAGATTGGCCTCCTCCTTATGAGAGCGGAGAACCAACCCACGACTTATAAAGTTGAGGAACAGTCTCTCACAACTGAACAGACTTTTGTTAAACAATCTAAGGAAACAAGAGATATGTATGCATTAGTTGAAAAGAAAGAATATATGGAGCCTGTGATCATAATAGGGGATTTAAAACTAGTGTTGCAGGAGTTCAAGACGATTGTGCTTGAGGAACTCCCTAATTAATTGCCTCCCATATAAGATATACAAAACCACATAGATCTTATCACAGGGATAAGTCATCCTAATTGACCACCTTATTAGAAGAAATATAGGATATTGAAGGCAGAAGTGACGGAACTGATTCATACTAGCCAAGTCAAGGAGAGCATGAGCACGTGTATTGTGAAAACTCAAGAGCCTAATGTCAAGTACAGGAAAAGGGCTAATAAACATCGGCATCAAAAATTATCTCAGAATCATGAACCAAGTCCCTTGAGTAACTCGAGGACAAGTTTTTTTCAAGAGGATAGGTCAGATGTTGACCGTGTCATGGATACATTCCTAACACGGTTGGACCAAATGAAGGTGGACCGTAAATTAAATAACTTTTGATCCGGGTATCATTACAACGCACTAAACTCAGTACATGAACCGAAGCAGGTCAAGATGGATTAGAGAAGGCCCGATCAGAGACAGAAGTCATCGAGACCGTCAGAACCTTAAAACAGGCATATCTAGCAAACCGGAATGAGTTACTCAACGTACCATATATTATTTTGGGGTAGGACGAGCTACTTTATCCAACCAATTTGGCCCTGCCATGTCGGGTTGCCCACGCCGAATTTGTGAGATTCCATCAGACCGATAGTCAAATTTAATGTTTATTTCCATTTTTACTATAAATAGTAAGTTTTAGTTTGAATATAACTCTTCATCTGTTGGGCTTTAGGAGTTGTGCCCAATTTGAAAAGTGCTATGAATAATTAGGAGAGTAACGTGGTTAAGCCACATAGGACACTTACTATAAAAATTAAATTTTCGATTTATTGTAAGTTATGAATTTCTAGAAGTTTTAGTTATAGTTTGCTTCTGATTTCTCTCTCATTGCTTGGTATCCTTATTTAAAGGGTTTTGAACCATTTATTTCATTAATTAATCAATTTTAGATTTTTTAGAATTTATTTTCAATTTGCTTGCTTTTTTTCTCGTGGATTCGAGAAGCCTCTGTGAGGAGTCCAAAGAAGTTTCGTGGATTCGGAACAGTTATCCTCTTAAGGAAGACGGTGCTCGACCTCATCACGTTCATCCCTGCGTCAATTGGTATCCGAGCAAGAATTTCCCTCGAGCCAATGGCAAACAACGAAGGTATGAACAAAAATCCTGTGGACGGTGTCTAGGAATTCGTTATCTTTTGGAAAAAATGGAAGCTTTCCACTGGGAGAGACAGTTGACTATGCAAGAGCTATATACAACCCTCAACCATATTGTAGATGCGCTAATTCCACCCCGAGCTAAAAGTGATGTTCAACCACCCGTGGTCACTGTACGACACCACCTCGATTTCTGTAAAGCACCATCAGATGATGGTAAATCACTAGTCACCACTTTAATTGTGAGGAAGTCGTTATACATGCCAAAGGTAGAAATAAATTTACTACGAGATAACATCTTTCGAACGAGGTGCACTGTAAGTCAAAATATCTGTAATGTGATAATCGATGTTAGGAGCAATGAGAATCTCATTTCGTAGTCGACATGGAAGTTTGTCATATGTACTTGGTCGACCATGACAAAATAATATTGATGTTATTACTACACATAGAGGTCAGTATAATGTATTTAAATTTACTAAAGATGGTTGAAAGATTGGCCTCATCCCTAATGAGAGCGGAGAACCAACCCACGACTTCTAAAGTGGAGGAATGGTCTCTCACAACTGAACAGGTTTTTGTTAAATAATCTAAGGAAATAAAAGATATATATGCATTAGTTGAAAAGAAAGAATATATGGAGCCTATGATCACCCTAGGGGATTTGAAACCAGTGTTGCAAGAGTTCAAGGCGATTGTGCTCGATAAACTCCCTAATAAATTGCCTCTCATACAAGATATACAAAACCACATTGATCTTGTCACGGGGATAAGTTTACCCATTTGTCCACATTATCAGAATGAATGTAAGATCTTGAAGGCAGAAGTGAATGAACTGATTCATACTAGCCAAGTCAAGGAGAGCACCAGTACATGTATTGTGTCAACTCCAGAGCCTAATATCAAGTACAAGAAAATGGGTAATAAACATCGGCATCAAAAGTTATCTCAAAATCATGAACCAAGTCCCTTGAGTAACTCGAGGAGAAGTTTTTTTCCAAGAGGAGAGGTCTGATGTAGAACGTGTCATAGATACATTCCTAGCATGGTTGGACCAAAAGAAGGTGGACCGTAAATTGATCTTAACTTTTGATCTGGGTATCGTTACGGCGCACTGGACCTAGTATTATGAACCGAAGCAGCACGAGAACTCGAGGACGAGTTCTTTTGAAGTGGAGGGAACTGATGTAGAGCGGGTCGCGAACACTTTCATGTCCAAGATGGATCAGAGAAGGCCCGACCAGAGACAGAAGTCATTAAGACCACTAGAACCTGAAAACAAGCATATCTCACAAGCCGGAATGAGTTACTCGACTTACTATATATGATTTTGGGGTAGGACAAGCTACTTTAGCCAACCAACCCGGCCTTGCCATGCCGGGTTGTCCACGTAAAATTTGCGAGATTCCATCAGATCGACAATCAAATTCAATGTTTATTTCCGTTTATACTACAAATAGTAAGTTTTAGTTTGATTATAACTCCTCATCCGTTGGGCTTTAAGAGTTGTGTCCAACATGACAAGTGCTTAGAATAATTAGGAGAATTACGTGGTTAAGCTACATAGGACACTTACTATAAAATTTAAATATACTATTTATAGTAAGTTATGAATTTCTAGGAGTTTTAGTTATGTTTGCTTCTGATTTCTCTCTCATTGCTTGGTATCCCTATTTAAAGGATTTTGAACTCGTTTATTTCATTACTTAATCAATTTCAATTTTACTAGAATTTATTTTCTATTTGCTTGCTTTCTTTCTCGTGGATTCGAGAAGCCTTTGTGAGGAGTCCAAAGAAGTTCCGTGGATTCGGAACAATTATCCTCTGGAGGAAGACGATGATCGACCTCATCACGTTCATCCCTGCGTCAATTGGTATCAGGACGAGGATTCCCCTCAGGCCAATGGCAAATAACGAAGGTATGAACAAAAATCCTGTGGATAGTGATCCAAGAATTCGTTATCTTTCGGAAAGAATGGAAGCTTTCCACCGAAAAAGGCGGTTGACTATGCAAGAGCTGTATGCAACCCTCAACTGTATTGCAGATGTGCTAATTTTACTCCGAGCTTAAAGTGATGCTCAACCGCCTGTGGTCGATTGTTGTACGACACAACCTCAATTTCTACAAAGCACCATCAGATGATGGTAAATCGTAGGCCACCACACTGATCCTGAGGAAGCCATTATACACGCCAAATGTAGAAATAAATTTACTATGAGACATTTTTCGAATGAGTTGCAATGTAAGTCAAAAAGTTTGTAATGTGATCATCAATGTAAGGAGTAGTGAGAATCTCGTTTCGTAGTCGTCATGGAAGTTTGTCATATGTTACTTGGTCGACCATGGCAAAATAATATTGATATTATTGCTATGCATAAAGGTCAGTATAACGTATTTAAATATACTAAAGATGGTAGAAAGATTGGCCTTGTCCCTATGAGAGCGGAGAACTAACCCACGACTTCTAAAGTTGAGGAACAGTCTATCATAACTGAACAAGCTTTTGTTAAACGATCTGAGGAAACAAGAGATATATATGCATTAGTTGAAAAGAAAGAATATATAAAGCTTATGATCACCTTAGGAGATTTGAAATTAGTGTTGCAAGAGTTCAAGGCAATTGTGCTCGATGAACTCCCAAATAAATTGTCTGTCATACAAGATATACAAAACCACATTGATCTTGTCACATGGATAAGTCTGCCCAATTCCCCACATTATCATAATGAATGTAGGATCTTGAAGACAAAAGTGAAGGAACTGATTCATACTAGCCAAGTCAAGGAGAGCATGAGTACGTGTATTGTGTCAACTCAAGATCATAATGTCAAGTACAAGAAAAGGGCTAATAAATATAAGCATCAAAAGTTATCTTAGAATCATGAACCAAGTCCCTTGAGTAACTCGAGGAGAAGTTTTTTCCAAGAGGAGGGGTCTGATGTAGAATGTATCACAGATACATTCCTAGCATGATTGGACCAAAAGAAGGTGGACCATAAATTGATCATAACTTTTGATCCAGGTATTGTTACAGCACACTAGACCGAGTATCATGAACCGAAGCAGCACGAGAACTCAAGGACAAGTTCTTTTGAAGTGGAGGGAACTGATGTAAAGCGGGTCGCGAACACTTTCATGTCTAAGATGGATCAGAGAAGGCCTGATTAGAGACAGAAGTCATCAAGATCGTCAGAACCTTAAAACAAGCATATCTTGCAAACTGGATGAGTTACTCAGCATACCATATTTGATTTTGGGGTAGGACAAGCTACTTTAGACAACTAATCCGGCCCTCCCATGCGGGGTTACCCACACCGAATTTGCAAGATTCCATCATATCGACGGTCAAATTCAATGTTTATTTTCATTTATACTATAAATAGCAAGTTTTAATTTGATTATAACTCTTCATCCGTTGGGCTTTAGGAGTTGTATCCAACATGAAAAGTGCTTAAAATAATTAGGAGAATAACGTGGTTAAGCCACATAGGACACTTACTATAAAAAGTAAATTTACTATTTATAGTAAGTTACGAATTTCTAGGAGTTTTAGTTATAGTTTGCTTCTGATTTCTCTCTCATTGCTTGGTATCCCTATTTAAAGGGTTTTGAACTCGTTTATTTCATTGATTAATCATTTTCAAATTTTCTAGAATTTATTTTCTATTTGCTTACTTTCTTTCTTGTGGATTTGAGAAGCCTCTGTGAGGAGTCCAGAGAAATTTCGTGGATTTGGAACAGTTATCCTCTTGAGGATACGGTGCTTGACCTCATCACGTTCATCCTTTCGTCAATTGGTATCATAGAGAGGATTCCCCTCGGGCTAATGGCAAACAATGAATGTAAAAAATCCTGTAGACAATGATCCATGGATTTGTTATCATTCGAAAAGAATGGAAGCTTTCCACCGGGAGAGGCAATTAATAATGCAAGAGTTACAGGCAACCCTCAACCGTATTGCGTATGCGCTAATTCTGCCCCTAGCTAAAAGTGATGCTCAACCGCCCGTGGTCATTATATGACACAACCTCGATTTCTGAAGAGCACCATCAGATGTTGGTAAATCGTAAGCCACCACTTTAATAGTGAGGAAGCCGTTATACTTGCCAAAGTTGGAAATAAATTTACTACGAGACAACATCTTTCGAACGAGGTATATTGTAAGTCAAAAAGTCTGTAATGTGATCATCGATGTTAGGAGCAGTGAGAATCTTGTTTCGTAGTTGACATGGAAGTTTGTCATATATTACTTGGTCAATCATGACAAAATAATATTGATGTTATTGCTACGTATAGTGGTCAGGATAATGTATTTAAATTTAGTAAAGATGGTAGAAAGATGGGCCTCCTCCCTATGAGAGCAAAGAACCAACCCACACCTCTAAAGTTAAGGAACACTCTCTCGCAACTGAACAAGCTTTTGTTAAACAATCTGAGGAATTAAGAGATATATTTACATTAGTTGAAAAGAAAGAATATATAGAGCCTGTGATCACCCCTGGGATTTGAAACCAGTGTTGTAGGAGTTCAAAGCGATTGTTCTCGATGAACTCCTTAATAAATTGCCTCCCATACAAGATATACAAAACCACATTGATCTTGTCACAGAGAGAAGTTTGCCTAATTACCCACATTATCAAAAGGAATGTATAATCTTGAAGGCAGAAATGAAGGAACCGATTCATACTAGCCAAGTCAAGGAGAGCATGAGCACGTGTATTGTGTCAACTCAAGAGCCCAATGTCAAGTACAAAAAAAAGGCTAATAAACATCGGCTTCAAAAGTTATCTCAGAATTATAAACCAAGTCCCTTAAGTAACTCAAGGATAAGTTCTATTTAAGAAGATAGGTCAGATGTAGACTGTGTCACAGATACGTTCCTAGCATGGATGGACCAAAAGAAGGTAGACCGTAAATTGATCATAACTTTTAATCCGGGTATTGTTACGGCGTACTAAACCGAGTATCGTGAACCGAAGCAGCACGAGAACTCGAGGACGAGTTCTTTTGAAGTAGAGGGGATTGATGTAGAGCGGGTCGTGAACACTTCCATGTCCAAGATGGATTAGAGAAGGCCCAATCAGAGACAGAAGTCATCAAGACCGTTAGAACCTTAAAACAGGCATATCTAGCAAACCGGAATGAGTTACTCAACGTACCATATATTATTTTGGGGTAGGACGAGCTACTTTATCCAACCAATCTGGCCCTGCCATGCTAGGTTGCCCATGCCCAATTTGTGAGATTCCATCAGATCAACAGTCAAATTCAATGTTTATTTCCATTTTTACTGTAAATAGTAAGTTTTAGTTTGATTATAACTCTTCATCCATTGGGCTTTATGAGTTGTGTCCAACATGAAAAGTGCTTAGAATAATTAGTAGAATAATGTGGTTAAGCCACATAAGACACTTACTATAAAAATAAATTTACTATTTATAGTAAGTTACGAATTTCTAGGAGTTTAAGTTATAGTTTGCTTCTGATTTCTCTGTCATTGCTTGGTATCCCTATTTAAAGGGTTTTAAACTCATTTATTTCATGAATTAATCAATTTCAAATTTTTTAGAATTTATTTTTATTTGCTTGCTTTCTTTCTCGTGGATTCGAGAAGCCTCTGTGAGGAGTCTAGAGAAGTTCCGCGGATTCGGAGCAGTTATCCTCTTGAGGAAGACGGTGCTCGACCTCATCATGTCCATCTCTACGTCAATTGGTATCAAAGCGAGGATTCCCCTCTGACCGATGATAAACAATGAATGTATGAACAAAAATCCTGTGGACGGTTATCTAGGGATTCCTTATCTTTCGGGAAGAATAGAAGCTTTCTACCGAGAGAGGCAATTGACTATGCAAAAGCTGAAGGCAACCCTCAATCATGTTGCGGATGCGCTAATTCCACCCTGAGCTCAAAGTGATGCTCAATCGCCCATGGTTGCTGTACGACACCGCCTCGATTTCTACAAAGCACCATTAGATGATGGTAAATCACAACCCACTACTTTAATCGTAAGGAAGCCGTTATGTCACACCCTGGTTTTTGAAACCCGAGGATAGTTGCTCCTTATTGAGAACCCAAGTATTACGTTATGAAGTAGACAATCATACATCCAATTAATGGTAAATTTCAAAGCATGATATTAAGCAATCACTACATAAGTCAGGGATATCAAGAGTAACAAAAATGGAAGTCTAATATATGTAAATGAGAATAAAATGAAATCCCACAACAGGGAAATTTTTATTACAATCTAAGTAAAACATAAAGTATGAAATAAGAAAATATGCAAATCTGAAATTATCAGTTGAGCTCCAACGGCTCAACTACATTGGTATGAAGGCTCTCCTTGCAAAGCTCCTCCTTAGTTATCCCTAAGTTCCCATCATAGGGGTCTCCACTTGTCATCAATCCTGCATCTATTTGGTGCAACCTTACTATTAGGCGAGTGAAAACTCAGTGGAAATTTCCGGTAAGGATTCATGCATATCATGTCATTCCAAAATAGTCTAAATCAATCATATTCAATCACAATGAGGACAATATAAACTTGAATGTACATGTATGGATGTATGAATGTATGCTCAAGTCACGGATCTGGGGCTGCCCATCTAGCTGTCAAAATAAAGGGTCGCCCAAGGAGAACTAGTCACTTGGAAAAATATTCAAGATGCATCTAAGGAGAACTAGCCACCCGGAAAAGACCATGTAGGTGAGTACGCCCAAGGATATCTCCTGGAAAAATACACTGGGTACGCCCGAGGAGTGTTTAATCCCGGAAATGCCTCATGAAAATAAAGAGCACCCAAAGTGACCCAAATGCACATGACCTATGAGTAAAATTGAAAGGATAATACCTTCAGAAATTCGAACAGGGTGTGGCTTATAGTGAGCACTCGGAAAAGCTCACATGTCATGTGTGGATGTCATGCACCATGATACTCATGCATAAGGTTATTCTCATAAATATAGTCAAGGCTTGTGGTCTATAATAGGATACCAAACATTCAATAAGAGCTAAGTATAAATATTTTACTTCTACTAAGTCAAAAGGGACCCGTAGGTGTGGCATATCAAGAAATTTAACATTCAAACAAGTATATTCTATCTCTCACAATGGTTAGCATTCCACACCTAAGGTTCATTATATGACTTGAGAATGAGTTTAGGTATCATCATAATTGTAATTACTAGTGGAATCATGCCTCAACATTTACAATTATAAAAGTAACTTGGAGTATGCACAATTAAGTCCAAATCACCCCATGATCATATAGGACTTGGGTAATTAGCATATCACTCACATTCAACATAACTAATTAGGATTGAAGAAATGGTATGCGATTCTAAGACTTTAAACACTATAGGTTCAAATTAGAATAACTCTAGCATATAAAATGTATTATGGAGTAAACTTATCATTCAATGGAGATAAGATTTATTACTTCGTAATACAGTTAGCGAAAGTGTACATATAGCAAGTTAATACTAAGTATGATATAAAGAGCATGACACAATTCTCATAAGATGAATTAAAACAGCCAGATTCAAGACAATCCTACATGATTGTTAATATCAATTTAAGATTTAAAGAAACCACATTAACATTCACATAATTAATCATCTTCATACTTTTAAGCTTAAGCTAATTTGGAAATCAATGAAATGAGGAGGCCATATGGGATATCCCTTAGATTGAATGAATGAGGTGAGTCTATGAACTCCTGGTTTGAGATTGATTGAAGGAAAATGTCTTTCAAGTATATTTGTTGCAAGCAGCCCCTGAATAATGTATTATAGAATCCTAGTGAGTTAGTACTGAGTTGACTCGGTTGGGTTTCCAACTAACAACTTGTTGAGTCGATTGTTAAGAAATTTACCAACCACAGGGTTAGATTACTGACCCATTGAATCCAATGCTACTCAAATTAACTCTAGATGATCGGAGTTGGTTTGACTCAGTTGGGAAATGGACCGAGTCAGCCCGTTATTGAGCATTAAGTTGGCTCAGTTGGGGAGACCGGTGAGGTCAACCTTCAATCGGGCATGCTTTGATTGGCTCAGACTAGTTTCAGGTTAACCAGGGAGATCTGTCCCCCTGGCCCAACTGAGTTGGGATGTATTGAGTCTGAAACGGTCCTGAGTTACCGACTCAGCAGTGACTCAACTCAGTTCAGTCACCATAACTACGGGGTGCCACACCATGAATATGACTGAGACCGGTTCACGGTGCTGACCATTGCCCGTGGCGAAACGATCCCAGTCATGGATTCAGATCAGGGTCTTCACCCTGGTCCGTGTGGCTGAGTTACTCAACTTGTGACCGAGTTGAGATGGTGGTGAACACCATTAGCTGAATAGATTAATTTCTACAACAACAGAGAGGGGATCAAAGCCGATTACCTGATCTGGAACGCTGTTTGGATGCTGAAAGGGTCAGGACGCGGCGTGCTCTGCTATGGGTCTATTAGAACTATGGGACTTAATCTATATGCGGAATAGGCCCACTGATCTGTCTGTGCATGCGACATGGCGATCAGGGGTTCAGATAGCTTACCTAGCGGAGACGCCGCCATGGAAGCCGGATAAGAACACCAGAATACCAGAATTTCTTTAGAGCTTAGGATCTTCCTCTCCTTCACACCCTTTCTGCAAGTCAGTAGATGGGACTCGAATTTTGCTGTTGTGTAGGATTGGGGACCCAGCTTTCTTTTATAGAGTCTGTGGAGAGGGAGTTTGAAACCCATCACAACTCTCTCTCCCATGCTCCACATTGTAGCATCCTAGTACAACTCAAATTACTGTCTGCGTAAGACAGTTATAGCATTCCAGCCCTAGTACGCAAAGCTATGCAGATAGACTGCGTAGCGCATCACCTGAAGTGGGGCCCACTGTTCTACTCAATCATCCAGTCCAACTGAATGACAATCCAGACCGTTGATTAGTAAGGCCCACTAAATAGAGTTCTTACATTCTCCCACTTGGGCCTCATTGAGCAACATCAATGATGGTCATATATATAATAATTTTGTAAACAAGTTTTGATATTTCAAGAAAATATCCTAATGGTTAACCAATGAAACAGTTGGACAGTATGAGTAATGTTATTTAATCTGATCCATTAAGACAGTCAGTATCGAAACACGGTAGTCATCACAACATTTAATTTAGGTGAAGTGAGTCTAAGCGCGATCACAAATACTTTCAATCTTAATGACATAGATCACGAAATAGGAAATGTTGTATAAGGATTACACACTTTAGTGTGATAAAATGTGTCTATCCTTAAGAGGTCCTAAAGCTTTTTCATATCTCTAACGAGACACAACTGTAGTTTACTTAATTAAAATTTGTGCATATATATAAATAAGCAGAAATAAATCTTTATATCAAAATCATCCAAACAAACTGTATAAAACGAGATCTCTAAGTGTCTGTGAAAATCAAAGTACGCTCAACTCTCACTAACTGAAAACATCTGTGGGATCAATGACTCTCATGGATGTTACATGCTCCTGAAATGGCGTGATAGGGAGTCCTTTAGTGAGCGAATCTGCAATCATCTGCTTAGTGCTGATGAATTCCAGAGACACTTGATGATTCTGAACTCTTTCCTTTACAACAAGATACTTGATGTCGATATGCCTCGACCTTGACGAATGCTTGTTGTTACTAGAGAAGGAAATAGCAGCCGAATTATCGCAAAATATTCTCAACGGTTTCGGGATATGCTCCAGTACCCGCAAACCTGAGAAGAAACTCTGTACCCATAGTGCCTGATTAGATGCCTCATGGCAAGCAATAAATTCAGCTTCCCTAGTGGATGAGGCTGTGGTAGATTGTTTCACGCTTTTCCACAACACAGCTCCTCCCACCATCATGAAGATATATCCTGAAGTAGACTTCTTAGTATCGATGCAGCCTACAAAGTCTGCATCTGAATATCCGATCAACTCCAACTGATCAGACCTTCTATATGTGAGTCCGAAGTCTTTCATTCTCTGAAGATACCGTAATACTTTCTTTACAGCTATCCAAATTGCATTCCTGGATTAGATAGATATCTTCCCAATATTCCAGTGACAAAGGCAATGTCCGGTCGCGTACAGACTTGAGCATACATGATGCTCCCTACTACTAATGCGTACGGAAATTCTTTCATTCGATTCTTTTCTAAATCATTCTTTGGACACTGAAATAAATCAAATTTGTCGCCCTTCACAATGGGTAACTTTCCTGAAGCACAATTTTGCATGCCATACCTTTCGAGTACCCTAGTAATATAGGCCCTCTGTGACAAGCTGAGCAGTCCAAGTGTTCTGTCACGGCGAATCTCAATGCCGATGACGTAAGAAGCTTCACCAAGGTCTTTCATTTCAAACCTTTGAGATAAAATTTTCTTGGTGTCGCTCAACATCCTGGTATCATTGTTAGCTAAAAGAATGTCATCAACATACAAAATCATCATAACGAACTTACTCCCACTGGTTTTAATGTAGATGCATTCATCTGCAGTGTTTTCTACAAAGCAATATGAAGAAATTACTTCATGAAATTTAAGGTACCACTGTCGCGATGCCTGTTTCAACCCATAGATGGACTTCTTAAGTTTGCAAACCAAATGTTCTGAGCCATTAGCTACAAAACCTTCGGGCTGCAACATGTATACATTCTCATTCAGATCCCCATTAAGAAATGCAGTCTTTACATCCATCTGATGTAACTCTAAATCTATATGAGCTACAAGAGCCATTATGATCCTGAATAAGTTTTTCTTGGATACTGGTGAGAAAGTCTCCTTAAAGTCAATGCCCTCACGTTGGTTAAAACCCTTGGCAACAAGTCTGGCTTTATATCGTTCGACATTACCTTTGGAGTCCCGTTTGGTTTTAAATATCCATTTACAACCAATCGGTCTTATTCTAGTGGGTAACTCTACAAGATCCCATACTTTATTGTCCTGTATGGATTTCAACTCATCTTTCATGACATTAAACCAACGAGAAGGATTAGCACTTTGTTTGACTTGTGTAAAGGATTCAGGATCCTTTTCCACCCCTATGTCAACGTCGTGTTCTTGTAAATATACGATGTAATCGTCTCGATTTACAGGCCTTCTCTCTCTTTCAGATCTTCTTAATGGTTCAGCTTGTTGGGTCTGATCTTGATTTTCCTCATCAGTGGTTTGTATATGAGGTTCTACGTGGTGCTCTGCAGTGACTGCAGAATCGATTGCATTATTAATGTCCACGTGATCTGGAATGACTATGATAGGAGTCACAGTCCTTTGCTCCTCAAATACAAAATTTTTTATGTTCGTGCTCCTACTGTTTTCAGTGTCCTCAATGAATCTAGCATTCCCAGTCTCAACAATCCTGATGGAGTGGGAAGGACAGTAGAATCGATAGCCTTTTGATCTTTCTGGGTATCCAATGAAGAAATAACTTATGGTTCTAGGATCAAGCTTTTTTTCATGTGGGTTATAAATTTTGGCCTCAGCAGAACAACCCCAAACATGTAGATATCGGAGACTTGGTTTTCTCCTATTCCACAACTCAAAAGGAGTTTTGCTTACTGCTTTGCTGGGAACCCTGTTTAATATATGAACTGCAGTTTTGATCGCATCACCCCACAGAGATTCTGGCAATGTTGAATTGCTGACCATACTTCGCACCATATCCATAAGGGTGTGATTACGTCTCTCAGCAACTCCATTCTGCTCTGGAGTACTAGGCATAGTGTACTGAGCAACAATGCCACAATCCTGCAGGTATTTAGCGAATGGCCCTGGATTGCGTCCTCATTCGTCATATCTGCCATAGTATTCACCACCACGGTCAGATCTGACAACTTTAATTCTCATATCGAGTTGATTTTCAACCTCGGCCTTATAGATTTTAAAAGCATCCAGGGCATCTGATTTCTCACTGATAAGGTATAGGTACCCAAAGCGAGAATAGTCATCTATAAAGGTAATGAAATTTTTGTGGCCACTCCATGAGGCTGTAGGGAATGGTCCACAGATATCTGTATGTATAACCTCTAATAGATCTATACTTCTGGTTACACCTTTCTTTCTCGTTCTAGTCTGTTTTCCTTTTATGCAATCAATGCATACTTTATAGTCAGAGAAGTCTAGAGAATGCAAAATTTCTTCTCGCACAAGCCTGTCTAATCTCTCACGAGATATATGGCATAGCCGCCTGTGCCACAACATGGAGGAATTCTCATAGTCTAGTCTTCGCTTGGATTCCACTACATTTCCATGCAAGGTATTAATATTATAGACGTAAGAGACAATCAAGTCTAACTGGTATAAGTTGTTTACTAAAGACCCGGTTTCAACTTTAATCGAATTAAAGTAAATACTAAAACTTTTATTTCCAAAGTGGAACGAATATCCCAACTTATCCAAACAGGAAATTGAAACTAAATTACATCTTATAGACGGCACACAGAATGTATTTACTAAATTAAAAAATGACCAGTCTTCAACTTAAGCCTATAGACTCCTATTGCCTCCACGTCAACTTTGACACCATTGCCTACGTATACTGAGCGCTCCGCATCAGTTGATGGCCTGGCCTGTAGTAATTCCTGCATAGAAGTGCATATGTGAATAGTAGTTCCTGAATCTATCCACCAGGAATCTACTGACACATCGATCAGATTAGATTCAAAACAGACAAGAACAGAATGATTACCTTTCTTTATGAGCCAATCCTTAAAACCTTCACAGTCTTTCTTTAGATGACCCGTCTTTTTACAAAAGTACCACGGTTTACCTTTAACCCGTTTGCGTTTAGATCCATTTCTAGATTGATTCTCATGGTTTCCAGATGGAGGACCAGAGAATTCATTATTAGAACCTTGTTTCCTCTTCCTTCTACCTTTATTCCCTTGCCCATGCCCTTGGCCTGAAGTCACCATATTAATATTTTGAACTTTTATCATCTGTCTGATCCTATCTTCTTCTTGGACGCACTGAGTGATGAGTTCATCCAATGTCCACATGTTCTTCAGAGTGTTATAGTTTACCAGGAACATGCCGAATTGGGGAGGTAGGTTGTTCATGATCAAATGAACCAGTTGATCATCAGTGAGTACAAGCCCTAGAGCACGGATCTTAGAAACAACTTCGATCTGCTCTACAATGTATTTACGGATGTTGCCTTTTCCATCGTAGGACGAGCGAGTCAATTTATTCAAAAGAATGCCTACTTCAGATTTATCAGATTTCTTGAATCATTTTCCCATTTCAGTCAGGAAAATTTTGGCCTTATCTGTTTCAGGCATGGCACCCTTCATCGATTCAGAAATTGAATACTTAATGACTTTCAGGCATGTATCATTTGATCTAAACCATGCAACCCATCTATTATATTCAGCTTCAGTGGCATTATCAGATAGATTTGACGGTTCTGGTGTTATCAGGGCAAGATCTAATTGAAGACAGCCCAGTACAACTTCAATGGCGTTCTTCCATTGAGTATAATTAGACCCATTTAAGGCAGGGACTTGATGCGTATTAGTTGGAATTGAGACTGAAATATAAGAGATACACATATACTCACATTAGTTCATTATTTCACAAAATAGTTTAGTAAACAAAATATCAGGCAAAGATAACTGATTCAGTTGCTAAGGGAGGCATCAACTGAATCATCCAGGATGACGATGGGCCCAACCATCTCATCCTGGTGAGGATCTGTTTACATCATTATCATTCCTCCTATGGGCGGTAATAACAATATGTTAGTGATCCTCCTGAATATGAAGCTAAGTGATGTAAGTCATGTAAATCTGATACACTCAACACCTGTGGGTGAGATGAGTCTTTCAACTTTATATTACCAGAACCATTTACTTCACCTGTTCACTTGACTGTCAAACGATAATCGTCTGTGTTTTCGTTACCGTACGCATGAAAAAGTAAACGCAACTATATGCAATCCTCCTTATCCCAATGTTACAAGTCTGTACTTGTAAAGTTTTCATCGATTGAGGTCACTATGGTGGCTAACACAACCGAATCCAAAACTACAAATATAGACTTTAAGATTACTATTATAATCCTGCCTCTATATGGATTATATCTTAATTAGTCTGATGCGGTCCATAAGTTAGTTGATTTTGACCTTTTGAAAATCCTAAAAGTGAAACATATAAATAGGTTTCATACCTTATATTCCAATGGTCCATATCAATACTTAAAGATGGGTGATGGGCCAACTATAAGGCCGAATCAAAACTATTATTTGATCTATACTAGTTCAAATGAGCGAAACTAAATCATGCTACTGTCATTCTAATGATAGATGGACTATATAATCTGATGGGCAGATTCATGTATGGTTGAACAGATCAACTCAAAGTCTAATTATAGATGGAAGTTCATGATTAAATAGACAGCCCATATCAAAATAGAGAACTCATAACCTCCTGAATGTGGTAGACTAAATGCTCGTGATTGAACACGTAGATGGTTCAGACTAAAATAAAACTTAATGTTATTGAGTGAACCAGGCACTTGGATTAATGGGCTTAGAAAGATATCAGGGCCCACCAATCAATAGTCTGTAACCAAAAGAAAAAAAAAATCAATCCAGTTTGGGTCCTATATTGCAGACCCGACTAATATTCAATTGGCTCCGCAAACCCATTACCCCAAAAAAATAAATTCGGGCAGGTTAAATCCCTGCCTCTAGTCACTGTTTCTGTTCGAAAAACAGCCGCTGCTGCTGCTGTTTCTGTTCGAAAAAACAGTTGTTGCTGCTGCTCGCCCTAGCCTTGAAGCAGTCGTCGCTGCCAGCCATCCTTAGGAACGGACGACCGACATCCATCACAGACCGACGAGAAGAATCTCCAGTCACGATGATGGCCACCGCGGCCAGGGAAGAACACAACTAGCTGAGACGTCGCCATGGATGGAAGATGGTGGATACAAGGATCCAGTCGGCCATCAATGGAGGTTGTAACCTCGGATCTGCTAGAGTCAAAGATGATGCATAACTCCGGCGGTGAATAGGGTATCCACGGCTGCCTCCTTTGAAGACACAGGTGAGGGTATGGAAAACCCTAACTGGAAGAATTTTTTTTTGGGCATTTGATCCAAAATTTCCCAAACTGTATTTGGAGATCTGGATTCCGAAATCCCTAATTAATCTGTATTTGGGGATCTGATTTCGGAAATCCCTAATTAATCTGTATTTGGGGATCTGATTTCGGAAATCCTTAATTAATCTGTATTTGGGGATCTGATTCCGAAAATCCCTAATTAATCAACTGGATTTGGGGATTTGAAATCCCTAATTAATCTGTATTTGGGGATCTGATTCCGAAAATTCCTAATTAATCAACTGGATTTGGGGATTCGAAATCCCTAATTATTGGATTAAAAGTCCCTAATTGGATGTCTGTATTTAGGGGTTCGAATCTAAAATCTCAGATTTTAGGGCTATTGGATCTGAAATCCCTAATCTGGATTTGGAATTCGAAATCCTGTTTCAGGAATTCGAAAAATCCCTGATGTTGATTTGTTTCAGGAATTCAAAAAAAAAAAAATCCTGATCTAATCAAATATAGCTGGATGTGATCATCCATATCTATGCACAGATGGCTTTGATACCAACTGTGGGACTTAATCTATATGCGGAATAGGCCCACTGATCTGTCTGTGCATGCGACATGGCGATCAGGGGTTCAGATAGCTTACCTAGCTGAGACGTCGCCATGGAAGCCGGATAAGAACACCAGAATACCAGAATTTCTTTAGAGCTTAGGAACCTCCTCTCCTTCACACCCTTTCTGCAAGTCAGTAGATGGGACTCGAATTTTGCTGTTGTGTAGGATTGGGGACCCAGCTCTCTTTTATAGAGTTTGTGGAGAGGGAGTTTGAAACCCATCACAACTCTCTCTCTCATGCTCCACATTGTAGCATCCTAGTACAACTCAAATTACTGTCTGCATAAGACAGTTATAGCATTCTAGCCCTATTACGCAAAGCTACGCAGATAGACTGCGCAGCGCATCACCTGAAGTGGGGCTCACTGTTCTACTCAATCATCCAGTCCAACTGAATGACAATCCAGACCGTTGATCAGTAAGGCCCACTAAATAGAGTTCTTACAAGAACTCGAACCCATGTCATCCATCCCGATCCTGAATACTATTTTAAGGTGAGACAGCCGGCTAGAAACTCGTTCCAGTGGCTGACGTTCCCTATCTCCCTTCTTCTATCACTCACCCTACCTCTTTCACTCTATCTCCTCTCACACCCCTTCTCGCGATCAGCATATAGCAACGAACAGCCCAAACTGAGTCGAGTTGCTACCAGGCCTACAACTCGCCTCAACGGTGCTAAAACACCCTCTCTCTTTCTATTAGCATTTTCTTTTCTTTTTCTCCTTGGGATTCGCCCTAACACTTTGCTATTTATAGCCTTTCTGTTTCTGGAGATTTCCATAGCTAATTACGAGGGTTAGTGCGCAGATAACGTGAGTTAGCCAAAATCGGTTTGGCATCAGGATTTCTCAATGCTTTAGATCCCGTGCCAGGGTCCATTTGATTGTCCTTAATGGAATTTAAATGTGGTGGGCCACACGATGAACGGCTTGGATTAGTGGAAGGACCCGATCTTAAAAGGATGGGTTTCACTGTCAGTTTAAGGAAGATGAACCATCGGTCATGGTGATATCGTAATGTCCGGCTTATCCAACGATCAAAGCCGTTTGTACGGTCCTAATATGTCCTAAAAGGTGTTTGGGGTCCATCTCACGGTGAAAGGTGTACCGAAGATCATAACCTCGCTTTCCTAGATGAGACGATACGCCACAGCTGCCACTCACGAAAATCTCGGTTCTTTACGAGATTTTCAGGCAGCCCTAGGTTTGACGTCCCAGATCTGCTCGTGAGACGTTTCTAGAAGCCCACTATCGGTGAAGATGGACACATTTTATAAGTGGGAAAGATGCTTTCTGCTTTTGGGTGTATAGGGAGCCATTTCGGGAAACCGTAGGCGTGATTAGGACTTGGAGTGCTGCGTGGGTGGTTTCCAACGATTCTCAACGGCTGGATTTTCCAGCACATCCGAAAGATGTGGATTTTATCCACCGTCAGCAGCAACGTAGTGTAATGGTGTGATTGTCACTGACTTATGGTCACCAGCGCGCTCAGAAACCGTATCATCGACCGTAATCATGGTCGGTGGGTCCTGACGCACCGAATGAACAGCTTGGATCATCAAGCTGATGCCTGATGGTGGGTCGTTTCGCATCAACGGACGGCCCGTTCGTTCGAACTCTCTAGCGGCGGGAAATTTTGGCTGAAATTTGGAGTTTCACGGGTCAGCGGTCATTTGACCGGATCTGTGGATCGGTGCACGGCGTGTGCATGCCATCTGTGCACTTGCACGGCTCCAAAAGTGGGGTTCAAATGGTGATCAGAGAAAATCCACACCGCCCATTCTTCTTGGGTGGTCCATTAAACGCCCTTGGCTGAAGATTGGTCGGTTCTGAAGTTTAAGTGGGCCACACAAGGAATCAGTTGAGTTGTTTTATTGATCTTTATTAATTCAACGGTCGGATTATTCCCAATTTGAATATCAACGGTTAGGAGGGTCCAATGGACTACCTAACAAGAATTTCATGGCTAGGTTATGGAGCGGATGGCCTAATACACATTTAAAATATGTAAAGTTTTTGAAATGTTTCAATCATATTTATCATCATCATCATCATCATCATCATCATCATCATCATCATTATTATTATTATTATTATTATGTTTAAGTTGTTTATGTGGGTCGTATCTTGATCCAAGCCATTTATTCATTTACTCAGCCCCTTATTGGGCTTTTATTAGAAAGATTAGATTATTATTGCTCTCTCTCTCTCTCTCTCTCTCTCTCTCTCTCTCTCTCTCTCTCTCTCTATATATATATATATATATATATATATATATATATATATATAAAGTCGTCCACGATATATGGTTATCGATTTATAAACAATTGGATTTAAAATATTAATGTCTTGACTATTTTAATTGTGGTACGTGACTTATTAGAGGATGATGAATAACGTAGGTTAATTATATAATCACACAACCTGCTACTCAGGACTATAATAGTAACACCCGAGCACGCTAAAGTACAGGCTGTTACACGTTATACATACTAAATGTAGAAATAAATTTACTACGAGACAACATCTTTCGAACGAGGTGCATGTAAGTCAAAATGTCTGTAATGTGATCGTCGATGTTACGAGTAGTGAGAATCTCGTTTCGTAGTCGACATGGAAGTTTGTCATATATTACTTGGTCGACCATGACAAAATAATATTAATGTTATTGCTACACGTAGAGGTCAGTATAATATATTTAAAATTACTAAAGCTGGTAGAAAGGTTGGCCTCCCCCCTATGAGAGTGGAGAACCAACCCACGATTTCTAAAGTTGAGAAACAGTCTATCATAACTGAACAGGCTTTTGTTAAACGATCTGAGGAAACAAGATATATATATATATATATATATATATATATATGCATTAGTTGAAAAGAAAGAATATATGGAGCCTATGATCACCCGAGGGGATTTGAAACCACTATTGCAAGAGTTCAAGGCAATTGTGCTCGATGGACTCCCTAATAAATTGCCACCCATACAAGATATACAAAACCACATTGATCTTGTCACAGGGATAAGTCTACCTAACTGCCCACATTATCAGAATGAATGTAGGATCTTGAAGGCAGAAGTAAAGGAATTGATTCATACTATCTAAGTGAAGGAGAGCATGAGTACGTGTATTGTGTCAACTCAAGTGCCTAATGTCAAGTACAAGAAAATGGCTAATAAACATCAGCATCAAAAGTTATCTCAGAATCATGAACCAAGTCCCCTGAGTAACTCGAGGACAAGTTTTTTCCAAGAGGATGGGTCAAATGTAGAACATGTCACAGATATATACCTGGCTGGTTGGACCAAAAGAAGGTGGATCATAAATTGATCATAACTTTTGATCCGGGTATCGTTACGACGCACTAGACCGAATATCATGAACCAAAGCAGCATGAGAACTCGAGGACGAGTTCTTTTGAAATAGAGGGGATTGATGTAGATTGGGTCACGAACACTTTCATGTCCAAGATGGATCAGAGACAAAAGTCATTAAGACCGTCAGAACCTTAAAACAAGCATATCTCACAAACCGGAATGAGTTACTCAACGTACCATATATGATTTTGGGGTAGGACGAGCTACTTTAGCCAACCAACCCGGCCCTGCCATGTTGGGTTGCCCACACTGAATTTTGAGATTCCATCAGATCGATAGTCAAATTCAATGTTTATTTCCATTTTTTACTGTAAATAATTAGTTTTACTTTGATTATAACTCTTCATCCGTTGGGCTTTAGGAGTTGTGTCCAACATGAAAAGTACTTTGAATAATTAGAAGAATAACGTGGTTAAGTCACATAGGACACTTTCTAAAAAAATTAAATTTACTATTTATAGTAAATTACGAATTTCTAGGAGTTTTAGTTATAGTTTGCTTCTGATTTCTCTCTCATTGCTTGCTATCCCTATTTAAAGGGTTTTGAACTCGTTTATTTCATTAATCAATCAATTTCAAATTTTCTAGAATTTATTTTCTATTTGCTTGCTTTCTTTCTCGTGGATTTGAGAAGCCTCTGTGAGGAGTCCAAAGAAGTTTCGTGGATTCGGAACAGTTATCCTCTTGAGGAAGACGGTGCTCGACCTCTTCACGTTCATCCCTGCATCAATTGGTATCCGAGCGAGGATTCCCCTTGGGCTGATGGCAAACAACGAATGTGTGAACAAAAATCCTGTGGATGAGGATCCTGGAATTCGTTATCTTTCGGAAATAATAGAAGCTTTCCATCGGGAGAGGCAGTTGACCATGCAAGAGCTATAGGCAACCCTCAAGCATATTACGGATGCGTTAATTCCACCCTGAGCTCAAAGTTTTGCTCAACCGCCCATGGTCGCTTACGACACAACCTCGATTTCTGCAAAGCACCATCAAATGATGGTAAATCATAGGCAACCACTTTGATCGTGAGGAAGTCGTTATACATGCCAAAGGTAGAAATAAATTTACTATGGCACAACATCTTTCGAACGAGGTGCACTGTAAGTCAAAATGTCTGTAATGTGATCATCGATGTTAGGAGCAGTGAGAATCTCATTTCATAGTTGACATGGAAGTTTGTCATTGTTACTTGGTCGACCATGATAAAATAATATTGATGTTATTGCTATGCATAGAGGTCAGTATAATGTATTTAAATTTACTAAAGATGGTAGGAAGATTGGCGTCATCCTTATGAGAGCGGAGAACCAACCCACGACTTCTAAAGTTGAGGAACAGTCTCTCACAACTGAATAGACTTTTGTTAAATGATCTAAGGAAAGAAGAGATATATTTGTAGTAGTTGAAAAGAAAGAATATATGGAGCCTATGATCACCCCAAGGGATTTGAAGCGAGTGTTACAAGAGTTAAAGGTGATTGTGCTCGGTAAACATCTTTAATAAATTGCCGCCTATACAAGATATACAAAACCACATTAATCATGTCACAGGGATAAGTCTGCCTAATTGCTAACATTATCAGAAGTAAGGTAGGATCTTGAAGGCAGAAGTGAAGGAATTAATTCATACTAGCTAAGTCAAAGAGAGCATGAGTACATGTATTGTGTCAACTTAAGCGTATAATGTCAAGTACAAGAAAAGGGCTAATAAACATCGGCATCAAAAGTTATCTTAAAATCATGAACCAAGTCCCTTGAGTAACTCGAGGAGAAGTTTTTTCCAAGAGGAGGGGTCTGATGTAGAACGTGTCACAGATACATTCCTAACATGGTTGGACCAAAAGAAGGTGGACCATAAATTGATCATAACTTTTGATCCGAGTATCGTTACAACACACTAGACCGAGTATTATGAACCGAAGCAGCATGAGAACTTGAGGACGAGTTCTTTTAAAGTGGAGGGAATTGATGTAGAGTGGGTCATGAACACTTTCATGTCCAAGATGAATCAAAGAAGGCCCGATCAGAGACAAAAGTCATCAAGACCGTCAGAACCATAAAACAGGCATATCTCGCAAATTGGAATGAGTTACTCGATGTACCATATATGATTTTGAGGTAGGATGAGCTCCTTTAGCCAACCAACCCAGCCCTCCCATGCTGGGTTGCACACGCCGAATTTGCGAGATTCCATTAGATCGACGGTCAAATTCAATGTTTATTTCTGTTTATACTATAAATATTAAGTTTTAATTTGATTATAACTCTTCATCCGTTGGGCTTTAGGAGTTGTGTCCAACATGAAAAGTGCTTAGATTAATTAGGAGAATAACGTGGTTAAGCCACATAGGACACTTAATATAAAAATAAATTTATTATTTATAGTAAGTTACGAATTTCTATGAGTTTTAGTTATAGTTTGCTTCTAATTTCTCTCTCATTGCTTGCTATCCCTATTTAAAGGGTTTTGAACTCATTTATTTCATTAATTAATCAATTTCAAATTTTCTAGAATTTATTTTCTATTTGCTTGCTTTCTTTCTTGTGGATTCGAGAAGCCTCTGTGAGGAGTCTAGAGAAGTTTCATGGATTCGGAACAGTTATCCTCTTGAGGAAGACGGTGCTCGACCTCTTCACGTTCATCCCTGCATCAATTGGTATCCGAGCGAGGATTCCTCTTGGGTCGATGGCAAACAACGAATATGTGAACAAAAATCCCGTCGACAATGATCCAGGGATTTGTTATCTTTCGGAAAGAATGGAAGCTTTCCACTGGGAGAGGCAGTTGACTATGCAAGTGTTGCAGGCAACCCTCAACCGTATTGAGGATGCGCTAATTTCACCCCGAGCTCAAAGTGATACTCAACCAGTCGTGGTCGCTGTACGACACGATCTCAATTTCTGTAAAGCACCATCAGATGATGGTAAATCACAGGCCACCAATTTGATCGTGAGGAAGCCGTAATACATGCCAAATGTAGAAATAAATTTACTATGAGACAACATCTTTCGAACGAGGTGCACTGTAAGTCAAAAAGTCTATAATGTGATCATTGATGTTAGGAGTAGTGAGAATCTCATTTCGTAGTCAACATGAAACTTTGTCATATGTTACTTGGTCAACCATGGCAAAATAATATTGATGTTATTGATACGCATAGAGGTCAGCATAATATGTTTAAATTTATTAAAGATGGTAGAAAGATTAGATTCCTCCCTATGAGAGCGGAGAACCAACCCACGACTTCAAAAGTTGAGGAACAGTCTCTCACAACTGAATGGGCTTTTGTTAAATAATCTGAGGAAACAAGAGATATATATGCATTAGTTGAAAACAAAGAATATATGAAGCATGTGATCACTCCAGGGGATTTGAAACCAGTGTTGCAAGAGTTCAAGGCGATTGTGCTCGATTAACTCCCTAATAAATTGCCTCCCATATAAGATATACAAAACCACATTGATCTTATCACAGGGATAAGTCTGCCTAATTGCCCACATTATTAGAAGGAATGTAAGATATTGATGGAATGAGTGAAGGAACTAATTCATACTAGCCAAGTCAAGGAGAGCATGAGCATTTGTATTGCGTCAACTCAAGAGCATAATGTCAAGTACAAGAAAATGGCTAATAAACATCGGCATCAAAAGATATCTCAAAATATGAACCAAGTCCCTTGAGTAACTTAAGGACAAGTTTTTTCCAAGAGGATGGGTCAGATGTAGAACGTGTCACAGATACATTCCTAGCTTGGTTGGACCAAAAGAAGGTGGACCGTAAATTGATCATAACTTTTGATTCGGGTATCGTTATGGCGCACTAAATCGAGTATCATGAATCGAAGCACCATGAGAACTTGAGGACGAGTTCTTTTGAAGTGGAGGGGATTGATGTAGAGCAGGTTGCAAACAATTTCATGTCCAAGATGCATTAGAGAAGGCCCGATCAGAGATAGAAGTCATCAAGACCGTTAGAACCTTAAAACAGGCATATCTAGCAAACTGGAATGAATTACTTGACGTACCATATATGATTTTGGGGTAGGATGAGCTACCTTAACCAACCAACCTGGCCCTGCCATGCCAGGTTACACATGGCAAATTTGCGAGATTCCATCAGATCGACAGTCAAATTCAATGTTATTTCCATTTTTACAATAAATAGTAAGTTTTAATTTGATTATAACTCTTCATCCGTTGGGCTTTAGGAGTTGTGTCCAACATGAAAAGTGCTTAGAATAATTAGTAGAACAACGTGGTAAAGCCACATAGGACACTTAGTATAAAAATTAAATTTACTATTTATAGTAAGTTATAAATTTCTAGGAGTTTTAGTTATAGTTTGCTTCTGATTTCTCTCTCATTGCTTGCTATCCCTATTTAAAGGGTTTTGAATTTGTTTATTTCATTAATTAATCAATTTCAAAGTTTCTAGAATTTATTTTCTATTTGCTTGCTTTCTTTCTCGTGGATTCGAGAAGCCTCTGTGAGGGGTCTAGAGAAGTTTCGTGGATTCGGAACAGTTATCCTCTTGAGGAAGACAGTGCTCGACCTCATCACGTTCATCCCTGCCTCAATTGGTATTAGAGCGAGGATTCCCCTCGGGCCGATGGCAAACAACAAATGTATGAATAAAAAACCTGTGGACGGTGATCTAGGAATTCCTTATCTTTCGGAAAGAAAGGAAGCTTTCCACAGGGAGAGGCAGTTAACTATGAAAGAGTTGCAGGCAACCCTCAACCGTATTGCAGATGTACTAATTTCATCTCGAGCTCAAAGTGATGATCAAACACTCGTGATTGTTGTATGACACAACCTCCATTTCTGCAAAGCACCATCAGATGATGGTAAATCGCAAGCCACCACTTAGATCGTGAGGAAGCCGTTATACATGCCAAATGTAGAAATAAATTTACTATGAGACAACATCTTTTAAACGAGTTGCACGGTAAGTCAAAAAGTCAATAATGTGATCATCGATGTTAGGAGCAGTGAGAATCTTGTTTCGTAGTCGACATAGAAGTTTGTCATATATTACTTGGTTAACCATGGCAAAATAATATTGATGTTATTGCCACACATAGAAGTCAGTATAACGTATTTAAATTTACTAAAGATGGTAGAAAGATTGGCCTCGTCCCTATGAGAGCGGAGAACCAACCCACGACTTCTAAAGTTAAAGAACAGTCTATCAAAACTGAATGGGCTTTTGTTAAACGATTTGAGGAAACAAGAGATATATATGCATTAATTGAAAAGAAAGAATATATGGAGCCAGTGATCACCCTAGGGGATTTGAAACCACTGTTGCAAGAGTTCAAGGCGATTGTGCTTGATGAACTCCCTAATAAATTGCCTCTCACATAAGTATAAAAAACCACATTAATCCTGTCACAGGGATAAGTCTGCCTAATTGCTCTCATTATCAGAAGGAATGTAGGATCTTGAAGGCAGATGTGAAGGAACTAATTCATATTAGCCAAGTGAAGGAGAGCATGAATACGTGTATTATGTCAACTCAAGCGCCTAATGTCAAGTACAAGAAAAGGGCTAACAAACATTAGCATCAAAAGTTATCTCAGAATCATGAACCAAGACCCTTGAGTAACTCGAGGACAAGTTTTTTCCAAGAGGATGGGTCTGATGTAGAACGTGTCATAGATACATTCCTAGCATGGTTGGACCAAATGAAGGTGGACCATAAATTGATCATAACTTTTGATGCAGATATCGTTACGGTGCACTAGACCGAGTATCATGAACTGAAGGAGGACGAGAACTCAAAGACGAGTTCTTTTGAAGTGAAGGGAACTGATGTTGAGTGGGTCGTGAACACTTTCTTATCCAAGATGGATCAGAGAAGGCCCAGTCAGAGAAAGAAGTCATCAAGACCATCAGAACCTTAAAATAGGCTGAGTTACTTGATGTACCATATATGATTTTGGGGTAGGATGAGCTACTTTAGCCAACCAACCCGGTATAGCCCACGCTGAATTTGCGAGATTGCATGAGATCAACGGTCAAATTCAATGTTTATTTCCGTTTTTACTATAAATAGTAAGTTTTAGTTTGATTATAACTCTTCATCTGTTGGGCTTTAGGAGTTGTGTCCAATATGAAAAGTTCTTAGATTAATTAGGAGAATAACGTGGTTCAGCCACATAAGACACTTACTATAAAAAGTAAATTTACTATTTATTGTAAGTTATGAATATCTAGGAGTTTTAGTTATAGTTTACTTCTGATTTGTCCCTCATTGCTTGGTATCCCTATTTAAAGGGTCTTGAACTCATTTATTTCATTAATTAATCAATTTCAAATTTTCTAGAATTTATTTTCTATTTGCTTGCTTTCGTTCTCGTGGATTCAAGAAGCCTCTGTGAGGAGTCCAGAGGAGTTTCGTGGATTTGAAACGGTTATCCTCTTGAGGAGGACAGTGCTCGCCTTCATCACATTCATCCTTACGTCAGAACCTTCTTTAAAAGAAAGGTGAGACAAGAAACTTAGTTTTCTTTATTTGTTTTTGTAAGACCCCTATCCTAGCTTGTACCGTTCCGTATGCCTCTGCGGTCCTCCCAGTCGAATTCTGGCGACTCGCGACCTGTGGATTTCATTTGCACTTGACCGCGAGTCACACCCTATTCACCCGAGTCGGTTCGACCTGAGACCTATGCCATTGCGACCATGTCGTCGCTACGATTCCGATGCCGCATCTCGTGTGTCAATCCGATGTCTAGATCTCAAGATATGACCCGTGTACGATCATAGCGGTGGACCACATGTTGCGGGCCATGGTGTACACGTTTCCCCATAATCATACTGAGGATGATGTCATCGTAGGGATGACATCACCTATTGTACAACCTAACCTACCCCCCTTACCTAGCCTACCCCATAAATGCTCTTTTTTTCAAAACTCATTATTACACTTCTTACAACTCATCCTTTCACTCTCTCTCTCCTCTCACTTTCTCTCTCTTCTTCTTCACTTCCATTGCTAGCCATGGACATCCTAAGCAAGCTCTATTTCCAACCCTCTTACCTCTAGATCCCTCCTAATTTAACCCTTAGAAGCCCATCTCCACCATCGGAAGGAGTCCTGGAAGGCTTATGAACCCATGGGAAGAAGAAGAAGGAGAAGATCAAGTGGGTGTTTCTCTCTCTTTCTCTCTCCCTCTCTCTCCCTCTCTTGTTCATTTGTTTTGTCTATGAAGATGTGATTGTGTGGCCCACTTAATGAGTTGTGAATGTCCAAATGGCTCATCAAATGGACCTCACTTTGATGTATGTATTACCCACATCATTCAACTATTTGAGTGACCCACCTAGACAACATGTCCGTAGGTGGGGCCCACCTTAAAATGCATGTCTTAGAAAATGGTCCAGTGTCTAGGGACGCTGGACGTTACCACTGTAAAATATGAGGACAGTGGGTATACTATTGTCCAGAGAAAAAAAAAAAAGAGGGGCTTTTGGGATGGGCTGTTGATGCAGGCCCCACCTTGGTGTATGTATAAAATCCACGCCGTCCATTTCGTTTCTTGGCCCATTTTAGACGTTGAGCCAAAAGATGAGGCTGATCTGACAATCAACCGGGTCATACCATAGGAAATAGTAGTGGTTACCTTTAAAGAAACCATCTTGATGTTTTTATTTGCCAAATATGCTACATATTGGTGTTGTTTGGCTTGTCTTGAGCTGTAGAAGTTAATGGATGGGACGGATTTCCCTGATGTTGGCCCTACCATGGAAAATCTTTAGAAGAACTATTTTCTAAAAAAAAAAACACAAGACAAGAGGAAGCAGCGCCGACGCTGCTGCTTTAACTGCCAGCGGACGCTGATGGGCAGCGGACGAGCTGGGCCTCACGGCTCTAGCTATGGGCCCCACCGTGATGCGTGTCGACCATCAACACCGTGCATTTGATGGGTCCCTACAAACCAGGTGTCCATCCCAAAAATCAACCTTATACGGGACTCAGGCGGGCCACACCATCTAAAATCATGTGAAAACATGCCTAAACATATAAAATCATTTGGTGGGGCCTACCTGAGTTTTGGATGTGATTGAAACTTGGTTTGGACCTCTAATTTTATGGGACACATATAATGGACGGAGTAGATCTTGTTAATGTGGGTCCCACCTAAGATAAAAGAATATATATATATATATGCATGTATGTACCTTGACGTCCAGACTCTCTGGACGTCCAACGTTAAATAGGGAGGCCCCACTTGGCCCCAATTGTGGACCCTACCATGATGTATGTTCTACATCCATGTCGTTCATTTAATAGTCCCCTTTTATGATGCGTTGGTTCCAAAAATTAGTCATAAAAAGTTCTCGGATGGCCCACACCATCACCTTTCATGCGGTGGTATGCCAAGCCACATGGAATCAACTGCTGGGGTCCACATGCAGCTTGGATCCACCTTAAACTCGGTTTGGACCCTTAAATTGGTGGGACACACATAATGAATAGGTTGGATTTGTGAACTACATCATGGTGGACCCCAGGACCACATAACCGTACGAAAAGTTTGGTGGACAAATAAACATTACAGTGGCTCAGTCCATGTGACCTTATAAAGAGGTTGTATGGCAAGTAAACAATGCAGTGGCCCCTGGCCCATGTGACTTTATCAACAGATTGGATGCAAGTAAATGTTGTAGTGGGTCCCAATGTCGTGTGACCCTATCAACAGGTTAAAATAATAATAATAATAATAATAAATAAATAAATAAATATTGTAGTGGGCCCCAGGTCTATATGACCTTATCAACAGGTTGGATGCAAATAAATATTACAGTGGCCCAGGTTGGATGCAAATAAATATTATAGCGGGCCCTAGGCCCATGTGACCCTATCACAGACCAGTTTGGATGGAAAATAAACATCATGTTGGCCCCAGTTTGGATGGACAGTATGTTAGACCCTAGGATGGGTGGAAAATAAACATTTTGGTGGGTCTTACTTAAGACCCATTTATGTATGTGTTGTGTCCACAATTGTGGACCTCCATAATGGAATATGTGACTTATCTATGCCTTCCATCCCTATGGGACTCATCACGATACATGTGTTTCATCCAACCGTCCAACCATTTTTGGAAAATGATTTTAAGGTTTAGGATGAAAATAATACAGATTTATTTATCAAGTGGACCATAGTGCATGGTGAGGATTGAACGGCTATCTTTGAAATCTTGAGACCTTATGATTAGATTAGATGGGAAATAAATGTTATGGCGGGCCTTGAAAATTTTTGTAGTGGAAATCATTATCACCACTTATATTTGAGTGTGGCCCATTTGGTATACATGGGGCCCATTGGTGTGGCCCATTTGATGTATGTATGACCATGTTATGAGGCCTACTTTGATGTATGTTGTGGCCCATTTGTCAGGCCCACTTTGATGTATTTTTATCCACGCCATCCAAGGTAGGCACCCCATTATGATATATATCAGGGCTCATGGGTTGAGGCCCATTAGTGCTGCCTATTTGATACAACCCACTTGATGTGTAGGAGGCCCATTAGTGCGGCCTATTGATGCAAGGCCTATTGTGACATGTATGGATTCCATGACGCGTGACCCATTTGATGCGTATAAGACCCATGGGTAGGGCCCACATATTATGTATTTAAAGCCCATGAGTAGGGCCCACCTGAGGTTTATATATGGGCCCCATTAATGTGGCCCACTTGTATTTGAGGCCCACGGGTTGCGGCCCATGGGTCGTGGCCCATTGTGATATATACTCGGCCTATACGTCGTGGCCCATTAAGATGTGTTTCCGACCCATTTAGTGAGGCCATTGTGAAATATTCCTACTCATGTAATGAGGCCCATCGAGATGTATTTCTGGCTCATTGATGCTGCCCAATGATGCGACCCACCATGATGTGCATATTAGGCTAATGGTGTGGCCTAATGTATCGACCCACGGTGATGCGTAGGCCCATGTGCTGCGTGTGTCAGGCCCACCTGTGATGACTATTTGAGGCCACCTGTTAGATATTTGGGCCAACCTTATGTTTGACTCTACATGGGCCACTACTTGGGAGCAATGTTGGTTAAATGTCCACTTTGATGGGCGATGATGGTTGAATGTTCATATTGTGACCTTCCCATAAGCCATGTTCGATCAATCAACGAGGCTGATTATTGACCGATTCTGATTATCGACTACCGATTATGATTGTTGTGGTCGATTGGCCGATTATCGATCAAGGCCAATCATCGTGACCGATTGTGGATTCCGATTGTGATGTATATTCTGCCCGTAGGTTGAGGCCCACTATGATGTATAAAGGCCCATAGACGTGGCCCATTGTGATGTATATGTAGCCCATGTGATGCATATTAGCCCCATGTGACGCGGCCCATTATGATTGTACGAAGCCCATTGTGGTGTGTTTGAGGGCTAGGCTATGGAGCCATTGTGATGTATGTTAGGCCCATGTGAAAGGCTCATCGTGATATGTATTAAGCTCTTGAGTAAGGCCCATGGTGTTCTATATTTGGCCCTAGTGTGAGGTCATGGGTCCACTATATGTTAGGATCCATGAGGGCCATTCCTTGGGGGGCAATGTTGGTTAAATGTCCACATTGTCGGGGTCGATTGTCGATGCCGATTGCTGATACCAATTATGAGTATGTGACAGCATAGCATCATGATACATGCCCATACGCATCATCTGCACGTTTGTTATGAGATGTGGTTGATCATTGCATATGTCATTGAGTATGTTGTTATGAGACTCCTTGATAGGCGGAGGTTATCTTACTTGAGCACGCAATATGCACAGGATTGATGCATGACTGGATTGTATGACTTATGCATCTCGCATTATGATTACTGTACGCCCTAGCGACACCAGGGCCGTAGCCTCCACAGGCGTATCGTGGATGGCCAAATGGGATACCGAAAATATTTTGTTCTAGCATACTGGCGCCATAGATGTCCCTGGGTGAAAATCCCTAAACCTCCGTGGCCAGGAGACATCCCAACGTCGAGACCGAGTGGATACATGAGCGCCCGAGTGCCGAATACCAGGAGGCCGCGTCTCCCACTGTGTCGTGGTCGGTTGGGAAGGGGTGTGGCCTTACCCACCCGAGGGTAGGGGGCAATACTAGGCTGAGTTTGACCAGCTCGTGAATGGTTCCGCTATCGACATGCCGGATAGGTATTAGCAGACTATTGGCCAGGCGGATAGTGAGGTTTCTTACGCTCACTTGGACTGTGCGGCTGGGAGAGCGGCAGTGCCATTTAGAGTGTACTAAACCCCGGTGATGATCCCAGAGATGAACCGTACTGATATGTGGACTTAGTGAGTAGGAGTTGCATACTCATTCATTCATTCATCATTCATTATCCACTCAGGCTAGTGGTGCGCAACTATTTGTTACGTGTACCTTCGCAATGGCCAGGATTTCGGTTGGGGCGCGCGACTAACCTGAGATCAGGAGTTTACCACATTGGGTCTGACCATCCAAATTAGGTATGGGACTAGTTTGGATAGAAGTCCATTATGATAGACCCCATAGCCTGTGATACTACATACTACCATACCGACTTCACACTCCAGCATGGTCATTCCATTTGCACTGCATATTGCATTGCATCCTCTGCATCTGATATTTATCTCTCTACGACTCTTCATTTCCATACTGATTTGTATTGTGTATTTTAATATTGTATGATTTATGCACTTATCAATATTTTCGCTTACTCTGTTATCGTGTGATTTATGACTTTGTCAGTATTTCTGTTTACTCTGATAATTCCTGCCCTTGTCAATATTTCTACTTATTTTGATTATGTATGATTTATGGATTACTAGTATTTCCGGTATTGTATGATGATGGCATTATATTGAATACTTGGCACTTACCTTGTGCACACACTTTCACCACCCTCTAAGCTTTCTATAAGCTTATGCACGATAGATGCGTGCAAGTGTTATTAGGTTGCAGCAGCGTTGAGCTTGGAGCGTGTAGATGTATTCTGGGGCTTTTATTTCGATATATGTATTTTTCCCTTTCAGCATTGTACTTAAATGATTATTAGTGGATATGTGATAATGATGTTGCCTTTGTGAATTGGGTAATCTTGTGGTTATGATTATTATGAGTTAAATGTACAAAAAAAATCCTCCTTGTAGGATCCCAGGATCGGAATCTGGCGTATGGACGCTAGGACCCGAGAATGGGGTACTACGGAGGCTGTCGGCACCGGATTCGGTGATCGAGATTCCTGCGAATCCGATTTCCGGGTTTGGGGTGTGAAAGTTTTTCTCATAAGATTTCCGGGTTCGGTGACCTAGTTTCAATTTGTTGTTTCACAAGGGGAAATGTTTTCTTAAAAAATTTTGGGATTTCTACTTGAAAATTCTTCCGAGATTATGATGTTACTAGAAGATGTTTTCACATTAGCTCTTTATCAAAACGTTCCTCTCACTGTACAAACAAAGGGTAAATAGTTTGTTATTAAATTTAGAAAATTCCACACCCCCCCTTTCTAATTTATATTAATAGACTAATAAGATATGGTAGTCTACAAGAACATCTGAAATATAATATTTCTATTTTAACACTCCCCCTCAAGTTGGAGCATAAATATCTGTCATGATTAGCTTGAAACATAGTAAAGAAAAATATACTCATGATAATGCGTTAGTGAAGATATCTACAACCTGTGGTTTGTTCTAAATATAGGATATGGTAATATCTTTGGAAGTGATCTTCTCACTAATGAAATGACAATTGATATATATGTGTTTAGTCGTCTCATAGAGTACTGAATTATTTACGATATGAGATGTTACTTGATTATCACAATAAATCACAATAAGATCTCTTAAAAATAATGTGAGCTCTTGTAATAAGCAATCATGTTGGATATGCTTCGCACAGACACTGTGTTCGTTACAACCTTCTTACCTCATTCATTATCAATTTCTATTACAATTTCGCCTCTATCAACAATCTTCTAAAGTATGTTCTTATAGTATAGTAATTTTTAGTCTGATGGCCAAGCATACGATGATAACGATAGTAATTCTTTTCTTTTGTTTTCCCTACCTATTTGGGACATTTTGGCTGGGCTAACTCAATCGTCCTACAGCCATGAACTAGTTCATCATAGGGAGCACGTCTTGCGAATGCATATATCTCATGGTCCTCATATCATTTAGGCCATTTATCTGTCGTCCTACCTGCATAACTATTTTTTTTCTTTTCCTTATACCATATCTTTGTTTATTTTAAGAGTCTTCTCTCCTTTTTCCTTTATCAGTGATGTTTGTTGATGTTCTATTGGAACTTCAACGTGTCGACTCCATCAGAAAGGCTGGCATTTTCTTAAGCATAAATTTAAGGGCATGGGCTTTGGTAGTGAGATTATGAAAAGTTTGTATATCAGTGCTTGTTAGACCCAACGTTACTTCTGACTCCATAAAGCCCAAGCATGTTTTAACTTGTTCTGATTCTCCCATAAGTTATCGGCATGACATCGTTAGAGTCTTCCATCGGTCAACAAACTTCTACATTGGTTTGCCTTCTCCTTATTAGATAAAAGCCAATTCAATCAGGATAACACCGCTATCAGAAGAGAAAAAGTTTTCCACAAAGGTATTTTACATTTGATCCCCTGTATGTATAGATTTCGAGGCTAAGGTTGTGTACTATCTAAAAGCCTTTCCTATCAAGGATGACTCCAGCAATCTTAAACAATATTGCATTGCTACATTGTTGAGAAATTTTCCCTGGTTGTTATGAATTCCATTAAATGTTGTCCTAGTGAGCCATCTCCATTAAACTTCTAAAAGTCTGAATATTAAAAACTAGCCAGAAATGATATCTCATCAATTTTGTGAGGATACAACATTTGAAACTGAAATCTTCCATTCTGCCCCAGTTTCCTTTCTAGACAAACAATTTCGGCGACAACTTGTCTAATTTCTTCTTGAGTTACGGTGTGAGTGATGGTGGGCATTATTTAAACCAAGTTTTTTTCAACTGAATAGATCTGTCGTAGAACCAAGCATTTATGTGTCACGGTGTGTTGGTGTAGTGACATGGAGGCTAGAACTAAAAGTAAATGGGTTTAAAATTCTAAACCAAATTAATAAATGAGTGAGGATTGGGTCGCAGGTCCATAGGCTATGACTCGGTTTGGGATTTAAATGGTCTTTTTGTCTTGTAGCAGGCCACTGACCCAAACTAGTCCCACTCTCTACCACTCTGCCTAAATTGTTTTTTTTTTTTTTTTTACTTTACAGCTGCAATGGATCCAAACTTTCAAGAGGTTACTGAGAAGGTTCTTGACACTTGTGTAATATACATGATTAGGAAAGCCCAATATGAAATTCCATTGTCCAAAATATAGATCCCTTAGCTAATGAGGTGGGTAGTGGAGCATAAAAAAATGAAGAAAAGATTGAAAAGGAGAAGATCAAAAAGGGAATTGGAAGAATGAAGAAGAAAGAAGAACATCAAGCATCATGTTCAGTAGTTACGTGGGTCGCGCAACCAGTAATTGGTTGCACGGGCCGCACAACTAACTTCATTCATTATGCGGGCCACGCAATGGATTTCCTCCATTGCGCGGGCCACGTAATTGACTTTCCCACTGCGCAGGTCACACAATCAAGATCAGATATAGCTTTGTATGGACGGATAGATCTGATATAAAGTGGGCCCCATGTCACAAAGATCGAGGGTTCGCACGTGTGGAGGCCTATAAATACCCCACTCCCCCTCTCATTTAAAAAGAAGAAAATTTTTAGAAGAGAAGCAGAGCTCTGAAGGAAGATTGAAGGTGAGAAGAGGAAGCCAGAGGTTGGTTGCATGGGCCGCATAACCAAGACATGATATAGTCTGTTGCAAAAAGGGCCAAAGTGCTGCCAAAATTGTCCAGTTCAATCTTTGTTGCTCCAAGATCTCCTTTTGCACAAGGCACATCAATTGAATGATCAAATCAGCACAACATTCCTCCTAAGGAGATAACTGAAGCACAAGTCAAAATGCTGCAGAATTTGAGAGTCGATATTCGAAATTTGTCAATTCATGTATTTCAAATAATTTTTCTTAGAATCAAGGGATATTGGAGGATGTAAATGAATTCAATATGAATAAAACAATGATTGTTCTTCATATACTCTCTTTGTTATGTTCAAATAAGATAATTTTCCCCAAATCGAATGCATCTATTTCTTCTTCAAAAAAAAATGACGACTTTGGTGGGGATCTTATTGTCTTATTCGATATTAACATTAAAAGTATTATAGAACCTCCATTGTAGTTTGGCATCGAAAGATGCCAAAATGGTGACTCTTAGTGGGAACACCCTCCCCTTCATCTCTAAGATAGATTATTTGATTCTTCAAGTACTAACTATAATTTAATTTTATATTTTATATTTGAAGGAATCAAACTACAAATTACAACCAATGGCAATTTCTGTAAGGAAAGTGAACTCCTATTTCATTACGACTGGATTCATGGTAGAATATGCACCGAACTAACCTTTGAAACACAGGGCTTAACTTCCTACAAGCAAAAACAACTCAACTCGAGCAATAGCTGGAGTTGTATCTGCTTCGCCTCGAGCACCAGAAGGTGATAAGGACTGGACTATTGTGATGTCTCGCAGGACAAGAGCACGGAGTGCAAGAAGCCCCATAATGAATCTACCTTTGCCAAGAGTTAAAGGGCCAATAACACACAATGCTGCTAGGAGGAATTTCGAACTCGCCCCTCCTGTGATATATCCCAGGTGAATAGTTCCACAGTTAACTTCGCGCGACTTCCCGGCTCTGGTAGCCCCAGTCAGATGGACAAAAGAGCAAAAAGGTAAGGCATTACTAGCAGGTTCACCAATGTCTGTATCGCCCCAATCAATCAATGGCAACAAGAGCACAGAGAAGTTGAATGAAACTCCATCTTCCCCTCTCTTAGTAAGTCCTATTACGTCGACATATTCTCGCCCCATTCCAACTACAACTTCGTTGAAGAGTGGAGAAGCCACAGTACATATGGCCAGCACGAACCAGGGGAATATGCCAACTATAGAGGACCATATGAATAAAATGGCGGAAGCACAAAGAACACTAATGGAAGAGTGCAGGAATCTCAGAGAATCCTTAGCAACTCTCGCACACAATGTAGCTTAGATAGCGGCTCCCCCGACGATGGGCACAGTGAATGGGCAAGAAAACCTACCCAAAGGCTTTCAACCACTGGGGGTAGGATCACTAGGGTCTGTCCCAGTAACGAGAACCATGACACAAGACAAGGTGAGACAAGTCGTCGAGGAAGCTGTCAGAATAGAGAGGGAGCATGAGAATCCTAGCCATTTCAGATACCGAACGCCGTATCCAAGGGAGGTAGAAGACATCCCGTTCCCAGCCAACTTCAAGCATCTAGATTTTCAGAAGTTTAATGGAGAAGGGTCACCGGAAGAGCACTTAATGCACTTTATTACTAGCATGGAGAATTTTTCTACAATACCGCAGTATTGCTTCTAGTTGTTTGGGTCATCTCTGACAAACAAAGCATTCTGATGGTATTCCAGCCGGGCTCCAGGATTGATACGCACTTGAAAACAAATGCAGGACGCTTTCATGTCAAACTTCTTCTCTTCAGAGCATGATATCAGTATTACGAAATTGGCTTCTGTAAGGCAGAGAGGGGGGGAACCGGTAGAGAAATTTATAGATAGGTGAAAGAAGTTGGGAGCCTCATGTAGGCAGCTACTGGAAGAAAAGAAACAAATCAAGATGTGTCTGAACTCTATGGAAATGGGAATCGCGTTCGGACTCTCTAGCACTGATATCAGAACTTTCTGTGACCTAGCCACTAAGGCTTATGCTTTAGAGCTGATGACTCGGAAGATGCTAGCGTTTCACTACGAGACAGCCAGGAGAACACCCAGCTCGATCGTGAAAAAAGAGGTAAAGATGCAAGAGACTCAAGAGAGGCTGGAACGGAAAGAAGAATTGAACCAGCCAAGAAATAGATACAGTGGAAAAAGGCCCAGAATGTTCAATTCTCACGAAGGATTTGCATTTGATAGGGAAAATGTCGTCCCTATGATGAATCAATTGCTAAAATCCAGTATGATAGAATTATCGGAACTCAAGCGCCCTGAAGATGTGATAAGAACAAGAGAGAGAGATTTTTGCCGCTATCATCTCCTGGTGGGACATCCGACGGAAAATTGTTATACGTTGAAATGTATAATACAACGGATGATAGACAGAGGTGAAATAGTGATTGGAAAAGAAAAGGAAAGGGATGCAACGGCAACAGTGAATATGCTTACAATCCAGGAAAAGGCCCAAGAAAAGAAAGAGAAAGAAGACCATAAGTTGACAAAAAACGTAGCAGTGATTACGCTACCATCAAGAAAGAAGATAACAAACCTTACAAAGTAGAAAACAGGAATCATAAGAAGAAAAGTTGTTGAAAGACAGAATGATGATGACAAGAAAGAAGAGAAGAATGAGAGAACAAAAGTGACCTACAATGTAGTAAGTCATTTGAAGGGCATACCGGCTCGATTAAGCGTTTATGATTCGCTTAAGTTGTCAGAGGAATTTCGATAGAGCTTGGTTCAAGTGTTGTCCAATCACGATGTCAGAGAAACTTTACTGACAGAGATGGAACACAAAGAGTATAAAGAGCAAAAAGACTACTTGTCAGTCGTTTCCTTCTCCGATGATGATTTGATCTGCGATGTAGGACATAATAGGCCACTAATGATAGAAGGCCATATCCGTCACAAAAAGGTTAAATGGATTATGCTTGATAATGGGTCTGCAATAAACCTCTTACCACTCTCAATGTTGGGTAAAATGGGTTATCGTTGTTCCGATTTACGCCCTAGTGGAATAATGATACAGGACTTCAATCAAGATGGACAACGTGCACTAGGTAAAATTACAGTGACATTGGAGATAGGATAGCTAATTACTAATGTTGTGTGTCACATTATAAACTCAGTGACGACGTACAATCTTCTCCTAGAAAGGCTATGGATACATCAGTACGGTACTATACCATCTACTCTGCATCAATGCTTTAATTACTGTAAAAATAGAATACAGTATAAAATAATGGCTGATGCGAAACCCTATAAAGAAGTTGAGGCCTTCTTTACAGACGCCAGTTATTATAAGGGGTTTGTTAAAGAAGAAAGAAAAAAATGATGAAAACAGAGTCCTGAAAGACATTCAAGTAAAGACAATGAAAGAAGAAACGAAAAAGGCAGAATCATCCGGAGTTGCAGAAATAAAGAAGAAATTCTATTTTGTGTCGAAACACCTGAGGCAACTAGGGCAGCCGCCGCTAGCTTTGTTATCACCTGAATAGTTGAAGATTCTACAGTCCAATTATACATTACAATTGCCGTATGCTGAAAGAAATAAGCAATTTTCGGCTATTCCGAGAAGGTTTCAGGTCAAGGCAAGCACCAAGTACCCGGAACCTATTGAATTATATGCCCCAACAGAAGTAAAGATAGGGGAAGAGGCTAAGAATAATGTGTATTGCGGTAAGTTGACACTGAAAGATCTTAAAAAATATATCTCGACAAGCAAGAAAATCATGAAAAACATGGGTTTCGATTATAAAGAACCCACAAGTCTAAATCATGGGAAAGGAATTTAGATTCCTATTGGGGTTAGTCAAGAAAAGCGAGAAAAATTTCAAGGATTGGGGGCAGAATTATCAATGAACATGGTCATAGATGAGCAGTAATTAGAGGGAGATCTTAAAATAATCGAGCATCCTGAAATGACCCTAAAGTAAATGGAAGACGGAGGGCAACCAACAATAGACAGTTTGCGAGAAATAAACTTGGGTATGAAGGAAGAGCCGAGGAACACATTCATCAGTGCCGGTCTTTTTGAATAGGAGGCCGAGAAGTATGTTCAACTTCTCAAAGAAAATAAAGAGTCTTCGCTTGGACATATGCAGAAATGCTGAGTTTGAAGCCTTCAGTAGCAATGCACCGATTAAATATTTCTAAAGAGAAAAGACCGGTTAAACAGGCGCAAAGGCGATTTCACCTAGACTTGGTTCCCCTGATAGAAGAAGAAGTGAATAAGTTGATAAAAGTTGGGTTTATTAGGGAGGTCAAGTATCCCAAGTGGACATCGAACATTGTCCTAGTAGAAAAGAAAAACGGACAAGTCAGGGTGTGCGTTGACTTCAGGGATTTGAATGAAGCCTGTCCGAAAAATGATTTTCCTCTCTCCATAACCGAATTACTGATTGATAGTACGACTCAGTATGCTATCATGTCTTTCATGGATAGCTATGCAGGTTATAATCAAATTAGAATGACACCTGAAGATGAAGAAGCAACAGCGTTTTGAACTTCGCTAGGGATTTATTGCTATAAAGTTATGACATTTCGTCTAAAAAACGTTGGGGCGACATATCAAAGGGCAATGCAGAATATTTTTCAAGACATGATGTATAAACATATTGAGTGTTATGTCAATGATTTGGTGGTCAGGTCAGGTAATCATCAAGAGCATCGTGAACATTTGGCATCGGTCTTCCGTTGACTCAGAAAGAAAGAGCTGAAAATGAATCCAGCTAAACGCATATTTGGGGTGTCTTCAGGAAAATTCCTTGGTTTTGTTATCAAGCACAGGGGCATCGAGATCGACCTAGGGAAAGTTAAAGTCATTCAAAATATGCTACCACCGAAGATCTTAAAAGAATTGAAAAGTTTGCAAGAAAAACTGGTGTACATTCACCGTTTCATTTTAAATCTGGCAGAGAGATGTCAGACATTTTCTCATTTGATGAAGAAAGGCACTGAGTTTATATGGGACCAAGCCTGTCAGAATGCATTCGATTTGATAAAAGAATTGCTAAAGCAGCCGCCGGTATTGACAACTCTTATAAAAGGAAAGCTGCTTATTTTGTACATATCTGCAGCCGAGAATTCTTTAGGAGCGTTGTTGGCACATGTGAATGAATTTGAGAAAGAGACTGCTCTCTATTATTTAAGCAGAACTCTGATGGGCACGGAATGCAACTATTCTCCAATCGAGAAAGATTGTGTGGTGATGATATTTACAATGCATAAATTGAGACATTATTGTCTCTCCCATGACACAACTTTGATTTTAAGAGCAGATCCGATAAAGTTTTTGATGACAAGACCGATGTTATTAGAGAGATTGGCCAAATGGATGCTGTTACTTTCGAAATATGCCATTACGTATGAGCCGGCAAAAGCACTAAAGGGGCAAGCAGTGGCGAACTTCCTAGTAGCACACCCCGTGGCAGAGTGTGAGACTACTAGTGATGATTTTCTCGATGAACAGGTTATGTTGGCTGATTCGCAAAGCCCATGGCAGATGTATTTTGACGGCGCTTCTCGAGCGTCAAGGGCAGGGGCTGGGGTGATATTCATTACTCCTCAAGGTGACTTGTTACCTTACTCCTTCACATTGGGAACTGCATGTATAAATGATGAAACCGAATATAAAGCTCTCATCATCAGAATGGAAATTACTCAACAAATAAAGATAAAAATGCTGCATATTTTCGGGGATTCTAAATTGATCATAAATCCATTGACAACTGAATTTAAGATAAGAAAGCAAGAACTCTTGCCATACTACCGAAAAGCACAGTAGTTATTGGAGCAGTTTTGTCATGTCAAAATCAAGCATATACTACAGTCTGAAAATGCAAAAGCAGATGCTTTGGCTAGTTTGGCAGCAGCTCTGTCCTGCCTAAATCAAAGCCCTCTCCACGTGACTATAGAAGAAAGAAGATTTTTATGATCTTTAAAGGTCATCGATGAAATTGTTGAGACGCTTCCTATATTATATTTGGAGGTAATGACAGATAATTGGCGTCAGCCTTTCATAGATTACCTCAAATATGATATCTTGCCAGAAGATCTAGCGCTGAGACCGCAAATCAAACAAAGCTCGAGCAGATTCATCATATGTAGCGAAGTAATGTATAGAAAATCTTATAATGGAATGCTGATATGTTGCCTAGATGAACAAGAAGCAAGCCAGATGTTGCGAGAGGCGCACTTTGGAGAATGTGGGGCACATCAAGCTGTCCGAAATTTATTCCATTGGATACATCGAATGGGGTATTATTGGCCCACCATGTTCAAAGATGCAATAGATTACGCGAAGTGGTGTCACGAATGCCAGATTCATGGAGATGTTATACACATTCTTCTAAAAGACCTGCATCAGTCAGTCACCTCTCGACCTTTCTCTGCGTAGGGACTTAACATTATAGGTCCTATAAATCCGCTTTCGTCCAAAGAAAAATAGTATATTTTGGCAGCGACAGATTACTTCTCCAAATGGACAGAAGCGATTGCACTACGCAGTGTCAAATAGAAAGATGCGGCAAATTTCATTCGGCACGCAATAATATACCGCTATGGTATTTCGAAGAAAATTATCATAGATAATGGCACTCCTTTAAAAAATAGAGGCATGGAAAAGCTATATCAGAAATTCAGCATTCATCATTCGTTTTCAACACCTTACCATCCAACGGCCAACAGATTAGCAAAAGTATTTAATAAAATGATAGTCAAGATACTGAAGAAAACAGTGACAAGAAACAAGCGTGATTAGGATGAAAGGTTACAAGAAGCATTGTGGGCATACAGAACTACCTACCGGACAGCAACAAAAGCAACACCATATTCGCTGGTTTATGGTGTAGAAGCGGTAATCCCGATCGAAATACAAGTTGTGTCACTCAGAGTGGCAATACATCAGTCAATTACAGATGATGAAAATGTAAAAATAAGGCTGAATGAACTGGATTTGCTTGATAAGAAATGCTTAGCAGCTCAGGAGCGGTTGCAATTGTATCAGGCAAGGATATCAGCTGCCTTCGATAAACGAGTCAAGTATCGCTCTTTTATAAAAGAGGATATGGTATTAATGTTAAAAAGACTGATAGTGGTCACCCACAGAACATGGGGCAAATTCGAGCCCAAATGGGATGGGCCATACATAATAAAAGAAGTATACTCCAGTAGAGCGTACAGAGTTGTAGATCAAGATGGACAAGGTATCAGTATACCAATCAATGCTCACTTCATCAAAAGATATCGTCCATGAAGATACTACTAATTTTGATCCAGAATAATGATTCTGCATCAAAAGGGGGCAAGAATAGGCAAGGTCATGGTCATGTACTATCAAGATGAATGAATAAAGAAGAAATTCACAAGCGCATCAAAACTATGTGCCAATAAGTGTTGCAAAAGGAAAGTGACCATCGTTATCATCATCAAGCGAGCTCTTACAAAATTTTGTTGAAATTGGTATCGTTATCAAGCTGATATATTATGAGCAACACATATGAATATCGTCGAAGATATTAACAGAAGTGGTGACGTATCAATCTCAATCAGAGATGTCTATCAGTCTCGCGACAATGATGGCCACCTACCATTATCTTTTAAGGCAGCCTACCCAAGCCCTAAAAAAATGGCCAGTTACACATAAGACCTATCATTTTCGCCATTCGGGTAGCAATGAGAAGCCAATGGCACTAAAAAGCCCATGAAGGCCATCATATGCATACCTATGTGGGCAACTGACGGAGCCAGCGACTAAAAGCCCTAAATGGCTAAAAGGTCTTCAATGGCCAGTCACGCGTGAGGCCAATGGCATATATATAGCTTTTTGACAGTGTCACGAGGAATGGATGAAAATGCCCTCCCGTGAATAGGTCCAACTTTGTAGGCGAAGAAAACGCTGGCTGCAGTGTGAGATCTTTGGCCTTGTCCATAGATAGGTCAACCATGCGTAAGATCCCCCAGATCTTTGGCTTGATTCAGTAGTAACTTATGAGGAAGGGCCTAAACTTACTCATTGATGGACTGATGGCCCTAGATTTAGTACCCCAAAGGTCGCCTTGTGTGCCCAGTGAACTCTAGAGAGTTACTGTAGCCAACCCTGTGCGTAAATCCAACTGAGTTCATGGCCCCTGCTGCTTCACTAGGCCCCTCTGATGGATCGCGGTTTGTGAACTCACCAAACTGTGAGAAGTCCAGTGAACTCCTAAGAGTTACAGAGATCATCACGTGAGACCTGACTCAACTACTCAAGAGTCTAAAAAACTATGTGGCTCCACTACTCAAGAGGGTAAACTGTGTGTGATTATCTAACTAAACTAAAACTTAGTACTGCCAATTAAGACAAGAATCATGTAGGAAATCCCTTACTAACAAGTCATAAAAAGAATTAAAAAAATTAGAGAAGAAGCATAATACATCGATCAGAACATCATATAAATAGAATAGGAGCACCAATATTAAGAATATCATGAAATACTTGTATAACTTGCATATTCCAAGAGTACTTGTAGTGACAAAAGAGAAAATATCAAAGTTTTACATGTCATAGTTCTCCTGTTATATCTAATGCTGCTAAGTATTGTTGCAAATTTTCTTGAAGATTAACTTGAGCAGCCGCATGTTCTAGTCTGGCATTTGAAATAATTCTAGTATGATCCGGAATACCAGCTAGCTTTTCTTCCAATGAGGCAATTAACTTTTCATTTTTAGCCAATTAAGATCTTTCAGCGTCCATAGAATGAAGGCTACCTTGCATCTTTTCTTGTACTCTTTCAATATTTAGATCCTCCTCCAGACCTTACCTCTCTAACTGAGTGATTTCTTGCTTCAAAAAAGTAATACGATTTTGAATAGTTGTCTTGTTATCAGTAAAAGCCTTCAGTTTCTCTCGCAAAGATAGTTGTTCTTGGTCGTGACGAGAGACAATGGGAGCAATCTAAGAAACTTTCTCTCTAGAGTATGCAAGTTGCTTCTTATATTCCAAAATTTCAGGCAGGACAATCGCAGTTTCAGCTGATGACAGAACAGTTATTGAATTATAGAATCTTAGGAGTGCATCGCATACAGAAGAAACGTTAACTTTAACCATCCGTGCAGCACTGTCCAAAACATCTAAAACAACAGCCAGATCTGACCATTGATCAGGATCTTTGAACATCTCGATAATAGCTAATATGGAATTCCTGATCAATGCCAATTTATACGCAGAAATCTTCTCAAGGGATAGCACATTTGATAAAGTCCCAATAGAAAAAGAATTTGCCGTGCCACGTTAAGGTAAGTTCCCTATTAAGAAATAAGAAATGTAAAGTTATAGCAAAACTGTAAGTGTAGGTAATATGGAAAGTGTGAATGTGGAAAAGGATATACCTTCTACCGGTACCAAAACAGTGAAAAGTTGTGTCTCTTTGACAAGAGAGGGATTAGGTTCCATCATCTCAACAAAAGATGGAGCCCTGGCTTCAGTACTCGAATCAATGGTGGTGGGTGTTAGCAGATCAGATGGTTCTACCGAAAAAGTAATTTCACGTGCCACTGCCCATGGAGGCATCAAGAATCTCAGTGAAACTGCTGGTATAACGGGAGGTAAATCTATGAGAGAAGTACTATTTGCCTCCGTATTGACAACATGATCGCCTAAAATAAAATACTTAAGATAGGAAAGGAAAGAAAAATAAAAGTAAATAAAAATATCAAGATTTTTTTACATGGTGAATAACCATATTCCCTGTAGTCTAGGGGTTCCTTCTTCTTCCCCACAATGGGTGAAGTTTTTACAAAAACAGCTTCGGAGGTCGGGATGATATGTCCCTCATCGGTGGGAATATCTTCTGCAATGACATCCTCCTCACCGCTAATATCAACTTCCCCTTCCTCATAGTCATTGTCTTGATTCTCTCCTTCTGCCTCATATTCATCAGAAATAGTATTTCCAGACGAAGAAGTTGAACTTTCACCGACCGAATCTTCTTCGCTAGATTCTTCAATGACGACTTGTTTCCCTTTAAAAAGAAGAGATTGGTTGCTTTCCGGTTGAGGATTTGCACTAGCTAATTCTGGAGAAGCAGAGGCAATGACCCCTTCTTGGGGAGAAGCTTGGGCATGCGTTCGAGAACGTGTCATTGGCAAAGAAGGACTAGGATGGATAGTCCTGGGGGTAGGAGATGAGGTCGACTAATGTTGAAGATGAGTAAAAGAGGTTGGCTGGTCTTGAAGAGTGGCAACGTTCTCTGGAAAGGAGGAAGCAGCTTCTGTAACTTCTTCTCTTCTTGAACAGTGGAGAGGAACTTTTTCAAATTCACGAATGACACTATAAGCTATTCACCCTTCAAGGGTATTGTCAGGCTTCTTCTCACAGATAGGTTTATCTACGGATATTTTGACGCAATGATGACCAGTAAAAGGAGCATGATTGGTCTCCATTATGAAGCCTGCTCTCTCTTCAATTGTGCAACCCCTAAGTCTTGGTGGTGGAAGCCAGATGGGCTTAGATACTGGTAGGCCTTTCCTTACCAGATATGACTGGTGAACCCACCATCTCATGTGGTTATAGGAAGCCCAAGGAATATGGTCGTAGCCCGGGATGATGAAGGAAGAATTAACTCGGCCTAGCAATTGCTTCCAGACCATCGCCCAATTAAATGGGCTAGTGCCATAACTCTGCATTTTTTGAGTTACAAGTCCACAGTTTTCAGGAACTGCCTGATTGAAGTCGAATTGATGAGAAAAATGGATGGGATAGTATGGTTCTCTCCAGAATTCTGTTCCCTCCCTCAAGAGGAGACTGCACGATCTGATCGATAGAAAGAATGCCCTTTCTCCTGTGGTGAGTGATTTTGTGTCTGCCTTATCTATGTCTATTGTGTAACGAGGTAGACAAAAATAAAAGTAATTAATCTTGACGTCGGAGGAGATAGCATCTTTCACCCAGTCATAGGACCTCTTCACCATGGCTCTCTTCTGAAAGAACCAGAGAGGAATCTCAGAAGGATGCATATAAGCTTTTTCCGGCACTTCGAAGGTCCAAGGGAAATAGACGCTGAGCCAGCCGAGGAAGTAATGTCATGGCATATAAGTAGAAGCAGAGCCGACGGAGGGACTTTTTATATGAGAAGCGATCTCTCCGAAACCTCTATAGATTGAGCATAGAGCAGGAGGAACAAGGGAGTATTTGATTCCTTCAGCCATAGCACCGGCTACTACAAACAGTGAAGGGCGGATGACATCTGCTGACTTAGAGCTGGGAAAGACCACTATGCTCAGCCAGTAAGTAATAAATGCTGCAAGCTCCCCATAAACAGAGTACTCGGCGTGATTTTTTATGCTCCCACGAAGACGTTCCAACTCTCGCGAGTGGTTACCGTTAAACCTGGAAGAAAAAGGAGAAGCACGTGAAATTGAGATTATGTATCAAGATGCAATAAAAACGTTAATTTGAAAAGAAGGAAGATTACCGAAGAGCTCTACTAAAATGAGCCAACCATTGCATAAGGTGAATCTTATGGATATTCGGAAACTTAGACATCTCCTTAAAGAGTTCAATGGTTGTTTCCAAGATGGAGGCGATACGGTCAGGCGAAGAGACAAAGGCTAGTTCATCATTGGTGGGGACAAATTCATCAAAGAATTTTTTGGTTATCGGTAAACCAATAATCGTATGAATATCCCAGAGCGTAATGCTCATTTCACCTTTAGGAAGGTTGAAAGAATTGGTGGAAGGGCACTAATAGTTGAGAAAAGCCTTCAGAATGAAGGATTCCTTATAAAAAGGATATGATGTTGCTTCGATTGCGTTGTAGATGTCGACCTTGGACAAACTCCCTGCATGCTTTGTAAGAATTGTTGTGGCCTATTCAGAGTAATAATTGCGGGGAGTCAAGAGACCCCTTGTTCTGAACTCTTCAGGACTCCAAATGAGGTGGCGGTCACTGAAATGTTGCTAGAGCGTCTTGTAAAAGCAGGTTGGATATAGGCTGTGGGGATCGTAGGATAGGGTGAGGAAGATCATGGAGTGAATGTCATCGATTTGTTGTCGTGGTTTCATTGGCTACAGAATGCCTTCCAGTAACCTCGGTTCTCTGAATGACCAAGACTCTGAATAGGCTAGTCTTTCTCCCTCCAGATGATCCTGAGGCTCGCAATTCAGCATGGAATGGTGACGATGGATGCTGACTGGAATCACCACGATACCTTGCTTATAGAGATTGTCAAATTTTATGACACTCTCTATCGCGTGGACTGATTCCCAAGAATTGTGTAATTTTTTCTGGTTGTGCTACTTGATCTTCTCTTGAAATTCTTAAGTCTTGTTCCGGCGGTTCTTCCTTGGTCAAGAAGGAGGTGGAGTATCTTCCCTGGCAGGAGGCTTCTGGCTGATGGTCTGATGACATGTTGTTGACTTCAACCACTGCTCCTAGTCATATACACGACCATGTTTGTAAAGTCTTTCAAGATCGCCCATTGCAATGGCTCTGTGGATGGGAGATGGTAGCGTTTTGATGCGTTCGGAGAAGTCAAAAGTGGGGAGCACTGGCTCCTTAATGTAGGTGGGGCACGTAGCGGTCGTCTTCAAGTGCTTGCGCGAAGGCTGGACGAGGGATGATGGAGATTCTGCAGCTTGAGATTCTGTGGCTTGAAAAGACGAAGGGTTTGGCAACTCTTGGTAAGAAGGCTGATCAGTGGGAGGATTGACAGGAATTTCGGTTCTTTCTGTGCGGGCCATAGTAAAAAAAGCAAGAATTCAGAAAATTGTCAAAGTCTAGGAAAGACAGTTAAGGTATAGTTGTGTGGGTCGCAAAATTAATCTCTCATTGCGCGGGCCACGCAATGCGAATTTTACTTACGCGAACGAAAAAATCATTGCGCGGGTCGCGCAACCAATGTTTGTTGCGCGGGGAAGAAAAAGTAAGACAGGGTTCCACTGCATAAAATGAAAGTGAAGAAATGAGTTGGAGTCGACTATTTATAGAGGACAGGGCCAAGTATGGTACTCGGGCGTCCGTTGCACGGGTCAGGCAATAGCTTCAGGAATTCCAGAAATTTGAAGGATTGATCCTAATTCTGATCCCAATAAACAAAGAAATGATCAAGGGGGCATCTGTTGGAGTATAAAAAAATGAAGAAAAGATTGAAAAGGAGAAGATCAAAAAGGGAATTGGAAGAATGAGGAAGAAAGAAGAAGATTAAGCATCATGTTCAATATTGCATAGGTCGCGCAACCGTGGTTGCGCAGGCCACGCAACTAACTTCATTTATTATGCGGGCTGCACAATGGATTTCCTCCATTGCGCGGGCCATGCAATTGACTTTCCCATTGCACGGGTCATGCAATCGAGATTAGATATAGCTTTGTATGAATGGACAGATTTGATGTAAAGTGGGCCCTATGGCACAAAGATCGAGGGTTCCACGTGTAGAGGCGTATAAATTCCTACTCCCCCTCTCATTTAAAAAGAAGAAGAATTTTTGAAGAGGAGCAGAGCTCTGAAGGAAGATTGAAGTTGAGAAGGGGAAGCCAAAGGTTGGTTGCGCGGACCGCACAATCAACAAATGGTTGCACGACCCACGCAACCAAGACATGATATAGTCTGTTGAAAAAAGGGCCAAAGTGCTGTCAAAATTGTCTAATTCGATCTTCGTTGCTCCAAGATCTCCTTCCGCGTAAGGCACAAGCAATTGAATGATCAAATCAGCACAACATTCCTCCTAAGTAGATTGAAGCAAAAGTCAAAATGCTGTCGAATTTGATATTCGATATTTGAACTTTATCAATTCATGTATTTCAAATAATTTATCTTAGAATTAAGAGATATTAGAGGATATAAAAGAATTCAATAGGAATAAAACAACGATCGTCCTTCGCATCACTGCACCAAAATATCAACTCTGCAACGGAACATGATTTTGGTTCTGAAACGGCTTAACGTTTTAAGCCGTTCCAGAACGTTAAGCCGTTCCAGATTTCAAACCGTACCAGAATATTAAAAACAAGAATAAAAGAATATTCCTAACCAAGCCATACTCTCTCGCGTTCCCTCACTCCTCCCTCCCTCTGGATCTCTCTCTCTCTCTCTCTCTCTCTCTCTCTCCATCACTCCCGATCTCTCTCCCGCTCCCTCACGCCTGATTTCCCTCTCTCTCTCTCTCTCTCTCTCTCTCTCTCGCTCCCTCACTCCAGATCTTCCTCCCTCTCGATCTTTCTCCCTCACTACAAGACAACGTAGCATAGCTGACACAAAGATCCATATAAATTCAAAACAAAAAACCCTGCGCGCGGCATTGGATGTTGGATATGGCATGGCGTCGACACTGAGAAGTGAAGCATCTCTCTCTCTCTCTCTCTCTCTCTCTCTCTCTCTCTCTCTCTCTGTAGTAGATCTAGAAAGGTTATTTTTGTTTTCTCTTTCATTATTCTATCTTTTCCTGCCCTAATTTCTTCGATCTCTGTTTGCAATGATTTGAGGAGAGGATTTCGTTCTAATTTGGGAAATCTAACATGGATTTTGTTTATTTTCTGATGACTTGGTTTCTTGCTTGGGATTTCTGAGTGTTTTTATTGGAGGTTCTTTTCAAATCAGTAGATTTGGATGTGCTACTGTCTATATTTTTTGCTTAGGTTCTTTTCAAATCTCCATGGGCTTGACTTAAGCCCGTTTGTGCAGACCAGGCTGTTGAATTTCTATGTGAAATACAAAGAGATGGCATGTGCACGTGGGGTGTTTGATGAAATTCCTGAGAGGATATTTATTGTAAATTTATATATTTTACCTTATTGTAAGTATTTATTCGAGAGTGGATAACTACTGCCGATTTGACTATGGGCCCACCTGAGTGTATATGCAATCCAGGCCATCCAGACAGTTCACCTAGCCTGGATGAAGGGTCAGGCTGAAAATTAGGTTGTTTTGAAACTCATGAAGTTCCAAGATATTCTTTAGTTTTATTCAACTACTACTAGGCTAATGATGATTCTGTTTCCTCTACAGAGCATGTGTGGATATACCTCAGGAAGTGGGAGTGACAGGATGCCTTTCTGCCCAAAAGGATGGTCAGTACTTCAAATGCATCAACCATTGTTTCGGGGCAGAAAAGGATCAAAACCCATGCCTTTCTGTATGAGCTTGGGCTTTGTGCCACCCCAAATGGTTGTGAATTACCGGACCTTATTTGGGGTGCATCCATGCAGTCCCTTTGCCATTTGAGATGTTTAGAGCAGTCTTTTGACTTTGTTCTACTACTTACAGTTTTGCATTATTTTTTCTTCAGATATCATTTTACTTTCTTTCTTCTTCTTCTTCTTCCTTTTTGTTGTTGTTGTTGTTGTTGTTGTTGTTGTTGGTTGATAAGCTGGGTTGGACTTGCAACCTCATGGTTGAGGCACAGACCGCTGCAGACTTGAAGCTTTACCATAACTTCCATATGGTTTTCCTATTCAACAATGCAGGGCTGTACGTATTGCACCTTTCTCCAATAGATTGGCTCATGCGGTTCCCTCATATATTCAGGGCTTGAGATGCTTGGCTAATTATGAAGCATTAAGGTTTTCAGAACCTATAAGAACCCTTGCAGAAAATATGGTTGATCGAATGGTTAAGAATAGCACTAACAGCGGTGGCTGAGGGGTTGCTAAGGTGTAGGTTGTCTCAACAAAGTTCATGACATTATATGCTGGAATCTGGACACCTAATCTCACCTTCTTCCTTTTCCATTTTAATAAAGTTCTAGATTTGTTTCACAAAAGGGAAAGAAGTGATTATATGAATGTGAAAAGAACAGGTGATGCTCATACTAGTATTTCTTAGGATCACCATGAAAAAGCAATTTTATTCTGCAAAAACTTGTTTTTCATGAACTGAAAAGTTGAACAATCTCTTTGGTTTCTTTTCTTGTGGATTTGATGCATGCCATTTTCTCAGTAAATTTGTTTGCTTGGTGGTTGCAAGCTTGAAATATTTTTGATGTGCCTTTATTATTAACATCTACGATATGAAACCTGTTTGTAACTGTTAAAGTCCCTTGATATACATTGATACACCATCCTCTAACTGCTCGAGTTTTTAGATCAAGTGGTGATTTAACATGGTTCGAGCTTTTAGATCAAGTGGTTCTTTGCCATGGTATCAAAGCGGAGGGTCTTGTGTTTGAATCCCGGGCGCAGCAAATATGCCTCCGATATGAAACCCGTTTGTAACTGTTAAAGTCCCTTGATATACATTGATACACCATCCTCTAACTGCTCGAGTTTTTAGATCAAGTGGTGATTTAACATGGTTCGAACTTTTAGATCAAGTGGTTCTTTGCCATGGTATCAAAGCGGAGGGTCTTGTGTTTGAATCCCGGGCGCAGCAAATATGCCTCCCTAATATGTTCCCATCCGGAGTTCCACCCCTCACATGTGGGGGATTGTTAAAGTCCCTTGATATACATTGATACACCATCCTCTAACGGCTCGAGTTTTTAGATTGAGTGATGATTTAACATGGTAAAAGCTTTTAGATCAAGTGGTTATTTGACAGTAACCCTTTCTCTCTTTTATCCATTAGCTCTTCTAATATCTCGTTCTTTTACAGGTTGCTTCATATGAATTTACCACATTAACTTGCATACCAGTTGTGATCATGTACAGAGGTGCTAAAATTCAGGTATACTCTGGTGCCTCCAAACATGTCTTGAAGGTTGTTATACTGTAATATCTCTGCTTATTATTTGTTCTGATTTCAGTAATTTTTATCATTTTTGGGCTTTTGGTGATGTATGAAAGAAATTATTAAATCTATCAAACAGGAAACTCAAGTGCTATAAAGGCTGTCAAGCTTTAATTATGGTGTTCACAAGAAATCTTGAGTTGTCCACAACATTTGCCCTTCCAAATTGAATTTTTCTACCATATGATCTATTTCCACTTCAATTTGATAATAGGTTGTTATAGAAGTGATCTAAGCATATAAACCGTCTTTCGTCAGTCTTAGTTGACATTAGATCTAATTTTAATACTACACATTGAGAGCAAAACTTCATCACCAGGTGTGACATTTGTGATTTTATTATCAGCAGCTGGAACCCTTTCTTTTGAGCATCTTGAAAACAATTTCAAACTCTGTTTGCATCTTCTCACTTATTTTGCCACCAAGTCTGAATAACTTAAGATTGTCACTCAGATTTGGATTTGCTTGTCCACTGCCATGCATATGAAAGCTTGGAAGAAGTTTTTTTTCTTTTCTTTTTCCTTTCCTTTTGCTTTCTTTTTCTTTTATGTATTTATTATTATTATTATTATTATTATTATTATTATTGTTATTATTATTATTATTATTATTGTTATTATTATTTTTGAATATTTAAACTTGGAAGAAGCATGGGGAGCATATTCCAGGAAGGCAGCATGTTTTGGCAAGGCAGAGCCGTTGTAGTTTTTACACTTGTGGCCTTGTGAGTAGTCTCTTAGAATCATAGTTCTAGAAGTCGATGACTTGGCTGGAAACTTGGTCGAGCTAAATTGGTGAGATTTTGAGCCAAGTCTCAGGGATCTTACTTGTAACTCTGACTTTGATGGGACTCAATGAGACTCATTGAGTTGGTTCATCACTGACTATACCCGAATCAACTCGTGGAAACCCGAACGGAGTCACTTGGTCTAGTGTAAACTGTTTTGTTGGTTAAAAGTGGGGTACTGGGTTATGAACCTATGACTTTGAAAGCACACATCATATCCACCATGCCATCGATAGCTTCTTTCTGCTTACTACGAGTATTTTAAATATTTAACTATTTGAAACTATTTTAGTTATTTTTGTTTGATTATTAAACACCGAGTATGTTCTGTTTTAACAATGTATTGTTACCATTTGGAAAGAAAAATTAATAAATAAGTTACAGTTTGGACAGAACATACTATGGGACGTGGTAATCCTACAATTGTAGTTATTAATAAACTGATGAGAAACATGTAATCGGAACTTAGGTTTTCTACAAGTAATGCCACATATATTTGGATGCTTGATGCTTAAGCATTAACTTTTTTCTACGTTCTTCATGTAGCCAATGATTTAACGTTAATTTCTGAATAATTTGGTGTTTGTTTTATTATATATAAGGCTTCACGTTTCTCATTTCTTTCTGCCTTATTTTGGTTACTTTCTTTTGTGATCACTTTCTAACCACTTAAATTTCATAAATGATTTTGTATTCTTTCCATTTCCAAATATAAAATATGCAAGGTTTACTTCTAGAGATGGGCTTTGCAGTACTGATATTATTTTCCTGACAGTTGTTGGATCTCCCGGGCATTATCGTGGGTGCAAAAGATGGGAAAGGCAGAGGAAGGCAGGTAATTGGTTTTATTTGTAATTCCTGCCAAAGTTGCCTTATCCAGTCTTTCTTGTTTCCAGAAACATGCATTATAGAAACTTTTTTGTGCTGCCATGCATAAAAGCTTGCAAGTGCTGTAATCTGATAATCGCATGGATGCAAATAAAGATTTATTGGACAATATAATTAAAAATTTGAGTGCCACACTCCTGTTTACTTGCACCAACTAAATAATCAGTAAGCACGGTTTGTCAGTTTTCTTAATAACTGTATCTTGATTGCCTGGAAAACTTACTATGGAATTGTATCTTACCTGTGATTAAACAAAATCATTAGGATTTTGAGAGTGAAGCATGATTCTCATTCTGCATTAGTATCAGAGGAGTATTCGTTCTTCTCTTTTGATAGGTAGTTTTTATTTTTGTATGTTCTTAAATATATATTTTATGTAAAGGCCTTCTTGGATCAAGGGCAATTGATTATTCTGACTGATGAACAAATTCTATCTGATGAATGCAGGGCTTGGCTACAATTTCTACCATCCTTGATTTTTCCTTGTTTGACACTTCATGCTTTCGGACCATCTAATTGCCTAATTTGTTAATTCGGTAAAGGGTTGTTGCTCAAATGTCTCAACAACACACTTCATGAATTAGGTGGTATTAAAATTACCAAATTCATGAATTACATGTTGACACTTCATGAGCATCATGACTGTCGGTTAAAAAAGAACGGCGAATATTGTTTATGTTAAATTGGACTCATCTCCTAAGGTGATCTGGTGAATTTGATGAATAGAGCTTCTGCTGTATACTGGGGCACAGGAAAGTGGCATCAATTGTGAATTGCCTGTAATCAGAGGTTAGTGAATCTACTCTTAACCCACACTCTATGAGGAAGTGGATCCAAACGGGCCCTAAATCACCAAAGAAGAATCTATTTTATGCATAGTGGTGTCCGGTCATATCCCACGTTATGGACAGTTTTTTTTTGCAGCTTCAATTATATCTATTCTACATGTATTTGTATGGCACATAACATTCTCATCAATAATGAGGGATGTTTAAAGCTTGCAGATTTTAGCCAAGTTGAGTTGTTTGGAAGTGTTTTCAAACATAGGTCGAGGTTTAAAAATTAGTAAAAACCATGCCAGATTACTAGGTATGTAAATTAGTAAATACTTGCACATTTAAATAAGCAGTCTCTGTGCGTGTGTGGCTGACCTGATGATGTTTGAACAGCCTCAGATTTGGCCAGATTTGGCCAGATTTTCCATCTATTTCTGCTGATTGTATAGAGCTGTGACCAACTGTATACACTACTAAAAATAGCATCTGTTGAATTCTGCTGAAAATGGAAAATTTCCTGCTGGGAATGGGTTATATACACTTGAAGATATCTTGCTGGGAATATGACCCAATTGGATTTATTGGCCCATGCCTAATTGTTTACCAATATCAGCCATCAAGACAAGTCCAATTTCAACATGGGCCACTCCAATCAGATGACACATGGGGCCTGCTCTTGGACCTGGGATGCTTCTCTTCCACTCATCAGGTATTTGCTATGTTTCAGGACTTGCACATTTGTGTAAGGCCAATGGATTTTCAATCTTTAAATTATCATCATTGTCATTGCCTTTTCATTTCCAAGAAGGTTTAACCCACCCACAACATAGATATATGCACCGAAACTTGTGCCAATAAAGGGTGTGCTCAAGTGGTACTGGGCAGATATTGGTATAAAGAGGATTGAGAATCCTCGTTGAGGCACATCCATCAAGTAGGCGCGCCACTGTGAACATTACTTTGTTGGTCTTTTCTTTCTTCCTTGAAGATATTGATCATGGCCTTTGTGTTTGGGCAGTTAGAAAAGCAGGAAGCTACAAGGAGACCAGGATTTGTGGAATGGGAATATGGATCTCTGCAAGCAGATGAATAGAAGCCCAAGGCCAGGTATGAGACTGTCTAGCTACAAGTTCCCATTTTGGGGAGATGTCAGGATATTTTATCATAAAACAATATGTTTCTAAAGTTATGAGTGTATAGGTAAATGTGATGCTTTTATTAGCTTGTTAAATTTTGCATGGATCATCAGGGGTCTTTGGTTTCCATGAGGAGACGGTTACTCTTATCTTGGTTGTTTCTTTCTTTTCTTTTTTTTTAAATTTTTTTAAATTTTTATTTTTTTTATTATATGAAATAAATCTGTCAATGGAAATGAAGTGACTTTTTTTTTTTTTTTTGCCATCCTAAGTTATGATACCTGCAAGAAACCTTGACTCTCATTTATTTTGTACAGGAATTCAATAGCCATGTTAGAAGGGTTCCAGGTCAGTCCAATTTGGCATCAAGGATTTATTCGTGATGATGGAAGGCATGCCATTTATTCATTACAGCAGGATCTAAATTTTGTAGTATTTATTTAGGAGTAAGTAGATAAGGTGGCTATGGTTGCATTTTAAGTGGCATGATATTTGTTTGGATTATTTGCTGAAAATGATCACTGAAATCTTCAATGAACTAAAATTGATTGGTTCTTACTTATGCTGCTAGAAAGTCTCTGCTTTCTTGGTTAGGTGCTTTTGCTACAGCTACAGTTACAAGCTTACTTCTCATGCTTGTAGTTCATCAAAATCTGAAACTGTCCTTATTTACAGCAAATCCTGCATTATGAAGTCTATTTGACACACAATGGAATTTTGTTCCTTGATTTTCAAGAAGTCTTAACTTTCATCCTATTCAGGTGGTTGCTAAGCTAGATGAATCGTTTATCACTCACTTCTGTCACATCTCTGTTTTTTTGCAGCAGTAGTAAGTAGCAGGATTCTTGCTGGCTCACAGGTTTTCTGCTTTTACATAGTGCATGGCAAGATTGTTGTTTCTTGTGCAGCTGATATACTCATATGACTTTGTGTCATATTACTCTGGCTCTCTTTGATAGTACTGCTGGTAGCTTCAAGAGTTTATGATAGGTTGATCTTGAATTGCTCCCATTTGTTGACTTAGGCAGCCATTTTAGATTGGTACATTTTAAGGCAGGTCCACGTGGATTAATGTGTTGCCCATTTGAATGACATTGTATGCTTTTCAACAGCCTCTGTAGCATCTTTTGTTCGAGCTGGCAACTGACAGGACTTCTAGCTTATAGCTTATTGCTAGCATTCCATTTGGATTGCTGGACAGCCAAATTATTCAAAAATTTCCTTGTCCAATTCTTAGAATAATTTTGGTCTATTTTCTACTCTCTTCTTAGAACTCTGTTTGCACTTCAGCTGAATAGATGTGTATGCATTTTGTTTGGAAACTCTTGCCAGCAAGTTGATTCTGGAAGTCTTGAAGTCCTGAAAAATCCAAAATTGGCTTTATAAGTCCTGAAAAACTCATGTAGAAGTTTGCCTGTAATCTGACATAAGCTATTATGTAAAAACTTATGAATTAGATCATATCAGTACTTATCGTATCAATCCTTTAAGATTCCATTACATGTGTATGCATTTTGTTTGGAAACTCTTGCCAGCAAGTTGATTCTGAAGTCTCCAAGTCCTGAAAAATGCAAAATTGGCTTTGAGTCCTGAAAAACTCATGTAGAAGTTGTTTACCTGTAATCTGACATAAGCTATTTTGTAAAAACTTATGAATTAGATCATATCAGTACTTATCGTATCAGTCCTTTAAGATTCCATTAGCATGAATGATTTTGCATTGTGCAGCTTGCTTCTTTCTGCATACTGAGCAAAAATTCATTGTGTGAAGAGATAGGGCCTTCTAATTCTAAATGGTTGTGATGCTTGTGCATAGGTCTGCACCATGAGAGTAGAGAAGCACCTGAATGAAATAGTGAATAGGTTGAACAAGACAAAAGTCGAAAGGAAGCCTGACTTGAAAGGTATGATGGTCTATCCTAGATTTCATGTCTGAAGATCATATAAAGATTGTCTTTTGATTCTTGACCTTCCAGTTGATGATGCTTGCATTTCTGAGTCCATCCACATGTAATGGAATGTGCACCTTCTACATAATATACTAAAATCTTTTCTTCTTTTGCAAGGAAAGTGCCGTTCCTTTCTCTCCGTCTTCTCTGTTTTTAGAAGAATCTATATTTTTCCTTTTAAAGAAAAAATATTATTCTAACAAGAGACTGCTTTTTCCATTTACCCTCCAGATTTGAATATGTTTTTTGAATAAACATAGGAAGATTTGCAGAATCTCTGCTCCCTGCACCTTGGAATACATTTCCCAGCCCCCTTTTGACAGTTTTGTCAGCAATGCTCCTCACTAAAGCGTCGTTTTTACTAACTGTACTGTTTTGCAGATTGCATTAGTATACAAACTATATTTGATCATGGTGTCTCTTATCTAGAATGTTGATGTTAAATCACTCCGAGACATGGTTTCTTACTTCTTCGGAAACTGGTACATGATAGCACAACAGCATTACTAGTTTGTGTATGAAGCATTACTTTCCATCTGCTGAATTTTACTTTATTGGCCCCTTGAGTACAATTCTCTCCAGTCTAGGAACTACAACAATCAGTTGTTGAAAAGTAATCTTGTTGATGGGGTTTGTCAAACTAAATTACAAAAATAATATTTGCAAAAATACATGGTTTTAGTTTGTGTTTGTGTTGTGTTTGCTTATTTGTTGTATCCATTTGATATGTTTTCTTAGTGGGTATAATTTGGATCTCATGATTGGAAAGTTGTTCAATCCGTTAGTGAGTACAAGATTGGCAATGTGGTTTTCTATCATTGTGCTTTGTTTACTGCTTGTTCAATCCCATGATTCCAGGTTCCCATCTTACCCTTATGTTAGTCATACTCAACATTTCACGAACTTGACATGCAATGGTCTATGGCCATGGTTCAAATTATTAATTGGTTAAATGTGACATGGGCAAAGTACTTCAATGAGGTTTTTTTAGAAGTGTCGAAAATAATTAATTGGTTCAATGGTCTATGGCCATAGAATTCAAAGGTGTGAAAATTTCAGAACGTAGAGGTGTTCCATGTTATGTATCTTGGCATACTCTATAGAATTTAGATCACACGTGATGCATTTTTTCTTCTTTCTATATTACCAAGTTAGTTGTAACTGTAGGTTTGTGCCTTCAAAGCTCTTGGTTTTGGAGAAGATAGGAGCAAACTTGGAAGAGCTGGTGTGGTTCATGGTGTGTACTGATTCTATATTCTCTGTATATACCTTGACCCTTTTTTTTTCCCTTTTCCTTCTAAACTTGTGGTTTTAGTCAGTGAACAATTGTTTTGTTTTCATTTGACCAGCCATGATTAGAAGCTTACAATAGCATTCAAAAATGACATTTCTGCATAGTAAGCAAATGAAGGAACATATTACAATCTGATCTTTCTTCTATCAATTCTATTGATTGATAATGCATACATCTCTATCCTAGATGTGTATATAATGCATTTGTAGATTACCAGTTGCCGGAACTTCTGAGGACACCTCTACAATCTCTTTGCTTCCAAATTAAGAGTCTGTAGCTTGGAAGCATTTCAGAGTTCTTATCTCGCTTGAACTACTGTCGGTATGTGCAGATTGTGATCTGCTTTTCTTTCTGCTTGTATATTTTCATTGAGTCACCTGCATGGCAACTACGGTGCAACCTCAACATTTTTATTTTATTTTTCGGAGGAATTTGGTAGCATTTCCTTAACTTTCCCTCCACTTCTGTTTGCTCCACAATGTCTGTTTGCATGGCTCATGTTGTAACAGTTACTGAAGGACATTTATCTTGCAGGTCCAAAATGTTGTTGAATATCTGAAAATCATTGGGGCTTTTTGGATGAGAATGAAAATCGTATGGTTCTAGGTGCGCATGTTCTGCCCGTGTACATTGACGCTTTGTTACTCAACATTGCAGATATTTTTAGATAAATGAACCTAGTTGCAGTCTCAAGACGAGCATACCTCTGCTTATGTTTTTCTTTGGATTAATCTCTATTTTAATGGAATGCAATAAACTTTCGTTATTTTATTTCCTTTCTCTAAATTTCAAGGTTCGAAATTGTTCCTAAAATTCCGTCCAAAATTCTGATCGTTGGCAACATAAACAACGGTTTAAAACCATTGTTAAAATTTTGTTCCTAGACCATTGGTACCAGAACGGTTTGGAACCGCTCCTAAAATTCCGTTTCTACAACTTGAATTATGATACCCAAAACGGTTCTGAACAGTTCCCTGTTTTTGCAATGCCTCATTTAGGAACGGTTTTAAACCGTTCCTAAATGACAATTTTGGTATATACTCTTGATTATGTTCGAATACGATAATCTCCCAAATCGAATGCATCTATTCCTTGTTCGAAACAGTCGCTCAATGATACAAGATAACACGACGAGTGACCTAAATTTGATGTAACACAATTTATGAGTGGAGCAGTCCAAAACTCTTGAGAGAACATGCTGATAGTGGACAACTCATGAACATCACAGATATTGCATGCATGGCCTGTAGATGCGTGTCCTATTAATCACCTTTTCAATCTCTAGCACAAAATGCTTTGCCAATGATCACTTAAAGAGTAGCATCACATACAACCAAAGCTAATCTTTAGGTAATCCAGACAGTTCACAACCTTTAGGTAATCCAGACAGTTCATTTGTTGAGACAGAATAGGTATTTTAGGTTGGGGTTGGACCAGGTCCCAACTAATCTTTTAAGGCTGAGGCTTGTTTTGCTAGGCTCGTTGCAGGGTCATATTTTCAGTACAATCCAAACTTGACCCACTGCCACCTCAAATCACAGCACACTAGTGAAAGATCCAATCATTAAACAAGGTAAGAAGCTTGGAATAAGCCAATCCATTAATTAGGAGGGTGCACTTTTGATTCCATAAAGTATCAAAATGCACCATTGAACTTATCACCCAATTCATCTTTCACGCCCGAACAAAGTCACTGCAACTTTTGGTGACACACCTTCCTTGCCACTAGCATGACAAGTATGCACGACATCCATCCCAAGAAAATAGTACTCCTACATGTTGAGCCAGATGTAGTTTCGGGTTATGGGATCTTTAAACTATGGGTTCAATTACAACTTTCAAATATCAATTAGACATCATGGAAGCAATTTGATGAATGGATTGGACGTTGCCTACATTAGCAAAATGTTCACATGTGATCCACAATTACCAGGGAAATATGATGGAAATGGATTTCAATATCTTTCTGATGATATTATGCATGTTGTCACTAGCAAGGTGGTTATGGGACAGTGCTCTGTCGGATCCGCAATGATGTATTTATTTTATCCATGCTATCTTCTAGATTATTTTAGTTCACAAGCTCAAAAATTAGACAGAGCCAAATCTCAGGTGGACCGCGCCACAAGAAAATAATGGTGATTGAAAGCCCATCATTAAAAAAGTTTCTAAGGCCTAATGTTATAGTTATTTTTTTTTCTTTTTTTCTTTTTTTAAAAAAAAATTTTTTTTTTTAAAAAAAAACCATTCATCATATACCATCGCAAAAAGTCTATACAGCTTGAGATTCGGGAGGGACCCGGTATGTGGGCCCTCCTATCGTAAGAGCAATAAGGAAATTGAAGAAGCGGACTCGGGTGAGGCGATACGAATGCTGCCCAGCCTGGTTCTGTCTAAGAAGAGAAGGCCAACGAATATTGGCAGGGAGGGCATCCCTGGATGAAGGAAAATAACAAATATGAGCTGCATCTAAAACTTTTGTAGCCCTTAGAAGTTTTTAATGGTGGGCATTCAATCACCACATGATAGTTGGATGTGCCTATTTTTGGACTCATACCTTCAAATGACTGAGAAAAATAGATGGACGACATCAACAAAATAAATAAATGATTAGGGCTGTCAATGGGTTAGCCTGGCCCGTGGGCTTCCAAGCCTGGCTTGCCTTAGGCTGGGCTTGGGCTAGGTTGTTAGGCCGGGTTCGAGCTCAAAGATAGAGTTGGTTTTTCAATTAGGCTGAGCTTGGATATAGTTATCTAAGGCCCATTAGCCTGCCCGACATGTAACAAACTTTTATAGTTCAAAATTTAAACTTTTCTCCCTGAAACTTTCCATTCTTTAAAACTATTATTCGTACCTTCCCCTTCTTCAAGGCTGCAATTAATGCTTCCCTCTTTAAACCTAAAGCAGATTGCGTCGTGTGCTCCATGCCGTGTTAACATCAGCAAGTTTTGTGGGGCCCACCATAATGTATGTGTTATATCCATATCGTCCATTCATTTTGAGAGATCATTTCAGCGCATTAACCTAAAAATGAGTAGATCCAGAGCTCAAGTGGACCACATTAGATACAACAGTGGGACAATGATTCCCACAGTTGAAACTTTCTTAGGGCCAACCATGATGTTTATTTCCTATCTAACCTGTTCATAAGGTTACATGGACCTGGACGAAGGGAAAATACAAATACCAGATGGATTCAAAACTTTCTTGACCCTCCATAAGTTTTCAATGGGAGACGTTCAATGCCCGTTGCTTTCTTTCGTGTGGGCCACTTGAGCTTTAGATCTGTCCATTTTTTTGGGATAAAGCACTAAAATGATCTTGCCAAATAGACGGACAGGTTGGATGGAAATGAAAATTTATGGTGAGAATTATTGTGACCCTAGGAAGTTTTTAATGGTGGGTGTCCAATAAACATTGTTTCCTTTGGTGTGGTCCACATAAGCTTTGGCATCTGCTTAATTTTTGGGAATACGTATAAAATGGTGTGAAAAAATGGATGAATGGTGTCGATATACAACACATCATTAAGATGTGCCCCGCAACTACGTTGTTAGCCGGCTAACACCTAATCCGCTTCCTCTTTTAATTGTCCCTCTCTGCAACGCACCACCCTCCATTCGTATGTAGGTCGGCTCATCCGCACCAACCTCCATTCGTATCTCTGCCGATTCATTGAGTTTTCTTCATATTCTATAATTTTTGTTTGGTTTATATTTTAGGGTTTTGATTAATTTCAAGAGGGGAGATGAAGAAGAATAATAAGAAGCTCTGATGAATGTAGGAAATAGCATTTCATCTACTGGTTGTTAAGTATGCAAATATCACAGAAATTTCATCATCTCTTTTCGATTGTTAAAGAGTTTTTGTCACATCGAGCTCAGGCTTAGGCCGGATTCGGGCTGAGCCCTGTAATAACAAATTGGGTAGACTCTTTTGGCATATTACGGGCCAGCCCGGGTTTGGGTTGAAGCTAAAAAATTCATGCCAGGCTTGGACAGTTTGCCCCCGGCCTAGCCCAGCCCATTAACATCCCTAATGATGAAGAGGCCAAGAGAGCACCGTCCAATAACTACTGGCTACTGATAGCCTCAGTAGACAATCGGCTTCCTCCACTGTTCCTTCCGGTTTGTAAGGGACGAATGAGGTTTAGCTACAGATGATGTCATTAGCTTTGCGAGCCCCACCATGATGTATATGTTTCATCCACGCTGACCATCCAGTTTTTTAGGATTAATTTAAGGCATCAGCCCAAATATGAGGGTAGATCCAAATTTCAAGTGGACCACATCATAAGAAACAATATTGATTGAATGCCTATCATTAAAAACTTCTTAGGGCCACAAAAATTTTGGATCAAGCTGATATTTTTTTTTTCCTTTTTATCCTGGTCTCTATGACCCAAGCAACAGGCTAGATTTTAAGTAAACATTATAGTGGGCCCTAGGAGGTTTTTAATGGTGTACGTTCAATTACAATTGTTTTCTTGTGGTGTCGTCCACCCGAAATTTAGATCTACCTCATTTTTTTAGTCAAGCCATAAAATGATCCAATAAAAAAAAATTGAATGGATAGCGAGGATAAAATACATATATCATGGTGGGGTCCACATAGATTTGAGTTACATACATCATAGTGGGCCCACAGAGCATTGAGGTGGATACATGCAGCATCACCCGCCAAACCATGTTGGAGGTACAAATCTTTGGAATTATTGTTTGGTTGTCTTCCTTGTGGAAGTATCAGAGATTTCTTTGTTCAGCCTTTGTGAAAGTTATTGCGATGCATCTACCAAAATTTCTCTCTGTCATATAGAAAATATGAGGCTTGTTGAAGGCAGAATCTCTATGCGTGCGAATGGGAAGTAAAAATTGAGTTTCATTCTATACACAGTTTCTCTAATATATGTTGTTGCTCACAGAAATAAGGTTGCGTTTAATTGTAATGTGATAGTTGCACCACGTTTAATAGATAGGAAATGAGAACAAGGGTAGCAATGGGTAGGCCAACTTGAAAGTTTGGCTTGGATTGGTTTGGTTTGAAAAGTTTGGCTAGGATTGGTTGGAATAGAAGTTCAAATCAAACTAAGTGCTAGAGTCAAGCTCATTTAAAAAAACAAACCATGCTCAAACTAGGGCAATATCAGCTTAGCTTGAATCTCGGCTTCATTCAGTTCGGTTTAATTCAGGTTGTAGATTGTATGCACATTGTTTCTTGTGGTGTGATCCACTTGAGCTTTGGATATGATTCAATTTTAGGATCATGTCCTAAAATGATATGTAATAACAGATGGACAGCACGAATAATACATATACATTATTACATGGATAATACATAATACATGTACATATACATATACATGAATGCACACTATTTCTTGTGGTTTGGTCCACTTGAGCTTTGGATATGATTCAATTTTGGATCATCTCCTAAAATGATATGTAAAAACAGATGGATGGTGTGGATAATACATAAACATGATGGTGGGCCCACAAAGTTTACTTTGTATGCTAAAACAGGATTCGAATTGGCTAGTGACCTCGACACCCGTAGCTACTGCCAAAGCTCTATGGGGCCCTCCATGATATATGTGTTTTATCCTGCTGTCCATTAAAATTTTCAGCTCATTTTAGGGTATGAGACTAAAAATAAGGAAGATCCCAATCTCCAGTAGACCACAACACAGGATCCAAACTTGTTGGGGGATAGAAGGTTCAAATCAATACATATGATTCAGTTTTATGTATATTGTTATTTAACACAAAAATAAAATGAGTTGACCCGTGTTCTAACTTGCCTCGATTGTGCTTGGATATTTGGACCAAACCAAACCAAGATCAAACAGTAGAGATAGGCTCAAAGCTCAGCTCATGTAAATCTCAAACAAGGGGTGTCACGTAAACAAGCCAAACCAAACTTGGGTCAAACTCGGTTCAGCTCAGCTCATATACAACTCTAGCAATGGAATTGGTTGTCTACCAACCTAGCTTTCGGCCGAGCTTGGACCAACTAAGCCTATGGGCCCGGCTTGGACCTTCTATGAACAACCTGATTATTTTTTAAGTCAGGCTAAGACTCATGTTGGTTTATGTTAAATATGTGCATGTATTATATCCCACAAATATATACTAGGCTAGGCAATCCATTCATCATGAACGTAGACGGCTCGTTTAATTCCTCTACAATGTCTACTTCTTTATGCATTGGTGCCCCGCATGATCAATGGATATATTAGGAAAACTCAAATAGGAAATAGGGATTTTACCAATTTTTAGGTCAAGCTTAAGCTTGGGCCTTCTGCATTAGGTTCATTTGGGGCTTAGGCTAAGGCTAGGACTTAGGCCCCACCCATTGCCCGCCCTAAAATCCTTCCTTATTGTTTATAATTAAATCGAATTAGCCCTCAAACAACGTGGATAGAACAGACAAAGACAATAAGATCTTCCCTTTTACACTATACAGACAATGCATCAAAGGCGTGCACATCACTCTACTAATCCTTATTCTCTCTGATTCTCTTCCCAAGTTTAGATCCCATTTTAGTATTGTAGAGAGGGAGGTAAAGAAGGAAGATTACGGGCGTTTGACACTTCTCCAGCGAGCGTCTTCACAAGCGTTTGGTGATTAAGTAGGTAAGGATCAAAACCTCTATCAGCCCATTGATCCGACGCTCAGCAGCACTGTAAACATTTAGTATCAAAGCAAGGTCTCTGATTATGCGGTAGTGATATTTTTCCACCATTAAAACCCTTGAAGGTTTTCCATCACCAACCATGGCTGTCACTGCCACTAGTTGGAGAACATAAGCCCCCCTTTTAATGGGCCTGCTTGGTGCATTTTTTCATAGCCCCCTATCAGACCTGGCCCTCAAATGGTGGAGATGGTGATGACCAGTTTAATCTGTCATCATAGTGCCATTGTCGAATCAGGCCTCCATCTCAATCACTACTACCAAATCCTTGTTCGAGAATCTCCTCCCTTCTTCCACTCCATCCCAAAGAGTAACTAGTACCAAATCAATCATGTTTTCAGGGTTCGTCTGTATTACTCTTTTATGTTTTATGATTCATGTCTTTGCAGTTTTAACTATAATTTTTTATACAAATCAGTCAGTCCATGCTTACGTTCGGTTAGGCTTGGGCTTGGGCCAGGGTCAGGTCAAGCTTGAGTCTGGCACATTGCTAACCTTGGAAATGACCAAAATGTAACCATCTTCCTCACTATTCATAATTGAAGCAACCCTTTGTATGCAACAGTATTTTGTTCATTTTAAGCTTTAAAGTAGTATGATTGCATTTCAGGACATTGGTAAATATAACAAACTATGCCTCCTTTTGGTCATTTGAACGGTGGTAAATGAGTTAAGTTGTAAATGATTTACAACTTGCGTTTGGATGCACTAAAATGCTTGTAAATCATTTACTAGTTGTAAATGATTTACCAACTTTTCCCACTTTTTATTTGCTAGCAAAATTTTGAGATTTCGTTTGCTAGCTAGTAAATGATTTACTAGCAAGAAGCCTACAATGTACGGCTCTTTTTCTGAAGGCTGGGAGATACACGCCTCCCTCTCTCCATTGTGCCTAAGAACTCCAACAACTCTCTCTCTCTCTCTCTCTCTCTCTCTCCCCCACCTCTCTCTCTCTCAACCAACGGCAACATATCTTGCTACTGGCCTTATAAAAGAGCAACTGAATTTATGGGCCCGCTTCTATGGCTCACCTACTGCTTAGTTTTATGTGAGGATCAACCCCAAGCTTTAGTGAGATGGGCATAACCTAATGATTCACTTTAAAATCCACTCTTATATGCCATTTTATTATTTTTAATGAATTACTTCTCTAAACTATCTCAGGTGTGAATACACAATTACAAGATATAAACTATTTATAGGCTATCCAAACATTGTAAATCATTTACAACTTAAAGCCAAATAGACAGGCTGTAAAAAATTTATAGCTTGTAAAATAGCCAGTAAATGATTTACTAATAAATCATTTACTGATTTACAACTCAAAATCATTTACCAGCATCCAAACAACCCCTTACAGTTTCAATTAAGAAACTTAGATTAAAAAATGATGCGAACTCTGCATTGCAAATAAAGCTGAACTTTACGATGATGCTATTGTAAACTTTCTTTCTACATACAAAACTTTCATCTGCCTTGAAGAAGCAAGATCTCTTACGAGACTAGCTCATGAAACTCAATAGCTTAGATAGAGCAAAGACAATAACAAGTTCCTTTTCACTCTATGCAGACAAAGGCATCAAATGCATGCAAATCACTGTTATGGACTCCCATGTACAGGTAATTGCATATCAGTGCTTCTAATATGTGGCCATTTTCTATACACACTACAAGAAAATAGGCCTTTAGCTACACTTTTTTAGCCTCGTTCAAAAAACGGAGGCTAAATGTGCTTATTAGCCTTGGTTGTAAAGGAACCAAGGCTAAAATTTCTCTTTTGCCTTGGTTTTAAAGGAATTGAGGCTAAAAGTTCGCTATTTCGCATCAGTTGCCAAAAACTTGAGGCTAAAAGTCTGTTTTTTTACCTTGGTTGGTGAGAAATTGATGCTACAAGTCTACCATTTTGCCTCAGTTTGTGAGAAATTGAAGCTAAAAGTCTATCATTTCGCATCAATTGGTGAGAAACTGAGGCTAAAAGTCCATTATTTTGCCTTGGTTGGTGAGAAATTGAAGCTAAGAGTGTACCGTTTCACCACGGTTGGTGAGAAATCGGGCTAAAAGTCTATCATTTTGCCTCAGTTGGTAAGAAACCGAGGCCAAAAGTTCACTATTTCACCTCAATTGCTAAGGAATTGAGACTAAAAGTCCGATATTTCGCCTTTGTTGGTGAAAAACCAAGGCTAAAAGTCTACCATTTCACCTCAATTGGTAAGAAACTGAGGTTAAAAGTATCATATTTTGCCTAATTCAATAAAAAAACCAAAGTTAAAAGTCTACTTTTTAACCTCAGTTGTAAAGGAACCAAGGCTAAAAGGTCACTTTTTCGCCTTAATTACTAAGGAATTGAGACTAAAAGTTTTTTTTTTCGCCTCGGTTGGTGAGAAATTAAGACTAAAAGTCTACCATTTTGTCTCGGTTGGTAAAAAATCAATGCTAAAAGTTAACTATTTTATCTCGGTTGCTGAGGAACCGAGGCTAAAAGTCTGATATTTCGCCTTAGTTGGTGAGAAACTGAGGCTAAAAATCTACCATTTTACCTTAGTTTGTGGGAAAGCGAGGCTAAAAGTGCATAATTTTAACTTAGTAAGAAACTGAGGTTTAAAGTTCACCTTTTAGACTCGATTGTTGGAAATTGAGGCTAAAAGTGTACTTTTTTTGCCTCGGTTATAAGTGAACCAAGGCTAAAAGTCCAATATTTCGCCCCGGTTGGTGAGAAATCGAGGCTTAAGTCTATTATTTTACCTTGGTTGGTAAGAAATCGAGGCTAAAAGTTCATCATTTTGCCTCAGTTAATAAGCAACTGAGGCTAAAAGTCAACTTTTTTGTCTTAGTCATTAAAAACCGAGGTTAAAAGTTCAATTTTTTGCCTCGGTTGCAAATGAAATAAAGCTAAAGGCTTGCTTTTTCACCTCAATTGCAAAACAAATGAAGTTAAAAGTACAATATTTCGCCTCAGTTGACAAAAACCGAAGCTAAAGTTTAGAATTCTAAATAAAATTGATGAATTTCGAAAAATTAAGAACCTTGAAAACAATTGAGAATTTTAAAAGAAATTGAGAATATTGAAACAATTAATAATTTTTAAAATTTTGACAATTTTGAAAGCAAAAATTGAGATTTTTGAAAAAAACAAATTGAATTTTGAATTTTCAAAGAACAAAGAATTTTTAAAATTTTTGAGAATTTTAAAAAAATTAAGATTTTTTTTTTTTTTTTGAAAAATTAAGAATAAAAAATGATAATTCTGAAAATTTATGTTTTTTAAAATTGAGAATATAAAAAAAAATAATTAAGAATTATTTTTTTTTGAAAAATTAAGAATAAAAAAATGATAATTCTGAAAATTTATGATTTTTTTTTTTAAATTGAGAATTTTAAAAAAAAAATTAAGAATTTTGTAAAAATTTGATAATTTCAAAAATAATTAAGAATTTTGAATTTGAGAATCTAGAAAAAAATTGGAAAATTTTAAAAATAGAGAAATTTTAAAAAATTAAGAATTTTCAAAAAATTGAAAATTTTGAAAAAAAAAATTAATAATTTTTAAAATTGTTAAGAATTATTATTTTTTTGATAATTTCAAAAAAAAAAAAACTAAGAATTTTTTAAAAATTGACAAATTTCAACTAATTGAGAATCTTGAAAAATTTTGGAATTTAAAAATTTTAAGAATCTTGAAATTTTAAAAAAATAATTTTCATAAAATTCATAATTTTGAAAATAATTAATAACTTCCGAAAATTGATAAATTTGGAAAAATTAAAAAAATTGAAAAAATAATCATTGTAATAATAACGATTGACCATTAAAAACTTCTCATGGGACACAAAAGTTTTGGATTAATCTGATAATTTATTTTTCCCTTAATCTTGATTTATTTTGACTTTATCAACAGCTTAGATTGAAAATAAATACTATGGAAATATTACAGTGGGCCCTAGGAAATTTTTAACGATGGGCATTCAATTACCACTATTTCTTACGGTATATTACACCTGAGATTTTATCTTATTAATTTTTATTCACATGCCTTGAAATGATCTGAAAAAATGGATGGGCGGTGTGGATATGCATTCCACTCATCAAGGTGAGCCCCACGGTCAGGTCGCAGTATGTTGGGTGAGTTCGGGGCCACACCTAAGCCGCTTTCTCTATACACGGATTTCTGCAAGAAATTTACCACTGTAAACGCCACCTTTTATCCAACGGTTTTTATGAAACAAACGAAACTTAACTTACCAACTTAGACCTTGCATGTACAGACACCGAATTTGAGGATGAAAATACCCCTCCTTTTCACTACTGTTGCTTTCACTCATGTTGCTTTCACCCCCTTTCCACTAAGAAAGACGAAAAACCCATTTTCTGCGGCACAAAAATTCCTCCACTGGATCACACCATTCTCCCATTGGATTGTCCTCTCCATACATCAGCATTTCCTCATCTTCTGAAAATGGCCGGTCCACTGAAGAAAGCACGCACCACGGGTATATTTTAATATATTGTCTGTTGGATGAAGCTTGCATCTGGGCTTTTGGTTCATCTATGTATACATCATCCGATGAACATGAAATTGATTACAAATAAAACATCATTGTTAGGCGTAGCAAGAGAAATTGGATTTTGGGCTCAAACCATTAATATAGATAGAAAAATGGATGAATGTCATGGATAATCCACATACATTTAAGTCAAGGTGGGCCCAAATCAATTAACTCAGCACGATAAAAGCATACTGATCAAAATGATTTCAAATTTCAAGAGTTCTTGGTCTATTTGACCTACTTTTCAGCAATATGCTCAAGTTGTCGCCGACATTCCCGGTTCATGATTGGTTGAATTCCCTGAGTAATACATGAATTTCACGTTTGGCTAGTTCAATCGCATTTCAAGTTCATTGAAATTCATGTTAGGATAGTTCAATTGCATTTCAATTTTGTATTAGGCTAGTTCAATTGCATTTCAAGTTTATTGAAATTCATGTTACCCTCGCTGAATTTCCAGTTTGCCCCGCTGAATTTCATGTTTGCCTCGCTGAATTTTATTACCCTGCTGAATTTCATGTTTGCCCCGCTGAAATTCAAGTTTGCCCTGCTCAATTTCATGTTTGCCCCGCTCAATTTCTAGCTTGCCCCGCTGAATACCCAGTTTGCCCCTCTCAATTTTCAATTTGCCCCGCTCAAATTCTAGTTTGCCCTGCTCAATTTCCAGTTTTCCTCGCTGAATTTTTAGTTTGCCCAGCTGAATTTCTAGTTTGCCCCGTTGAATTTCATGTTTGCCCCACTGAATTTCTATTTTGCCCCGCTCAATTTTCACTTTGCCCTGCTGAATTTCATGTTTGCCCCGCTGAATTTTATGTTTGCCCCTCCTCAATTTCATATTTGCCCCGCTCAATTTCTAGGTTGCCTCGCTCATTTTTCCAGTTTGCCTCGCTCAATTTCTATGCTACCCCGCTCAATTTATAAGTCGCCTCACTCATTTTCTAGTTTGCCTCGCTGAATTTGATAGTTTGTCTCGCTTACTTTGATAGTTTGTCTTGCTCAGCTTCCGGTATTTCCTCGCTCAATTTCTATCTCGATTTCATATGAAGTTTGTTCAAATTTATGAAATAATATATTGTTTTCAATTATGTCTGATTCTGTATACTATGATTATCTTGTGAATTTAATGTTTGATATGTTTTTCAATTCATCTTTGCAGGTAATGAATATTCTGTTGTAATCTCAAACCCTACCTGTAGGTGTACACTGAAGTAGTGGTTTGACAAGGTGAAGGTTGGAGTGGAGAAGCATGATAGTCGGCGAAATTTGTTTAACCAATCCCTATTTTCATTTTTATTGCATGTTACATCCTTTAGATTTATAGGGGCTCTATTTCACCTTCTTTTTCTAAAATATAAAGGTGATCTAGTATTTGAGATTATGAGAAGATGATTGCAGTTCACGGAGATGGACTTCACCCTTATTACGGGTCTTAAGATTGGAAAGCTTATAGTACCGAAAAATCATCGCACTACGAGTACATTAAGAGACAAATACTTCAAAGAATATCTAGTATTAAAGAAGCACTTAATGGATGTGTTTGAAAGATTAGTTGATACCAATAAGCATGAGGATGTCATGAAGGTTGCCCTACTTCTCTCTGTGGAGTGCTTTCTTAGGGGAACCAAACCGAAAACCATCGGCAATATGGATTATATTCACCTGTTCGACTCGCTAGATGATTTCTATAGCTATCCTTGGGGTAGTTTGGGATACTATACAATGTTGCAAGGAATTGAAGCTGGCGTTGCCGCATCAAGTGCCCCTCGCTAAACTGTATGTAGTTGCGTCCTTCATCTACAAGTAAGAACACTTCTTATTTTCTACATGATTACAGTCTATAATCAATTGTGGATTTTTAACCTGGTGCAATTTCATTCTAACAGGCATGGACAGTAGATATTGAAAGTGCCCTGGCTTGTCAATTAGTGTGAGAGTTGAGTCGGTAAGACAAATGAGCCCCATATGAAGATCATCAAGCGTCTGCCTCAACTGGATGTGTGCTCCGAACTCATCAAAGGTAAACTTAGTCTCACATCCCATGTCCCAAAACACCCAAGTAAACAAAAGCCTTACAAGTCTTAGAACAACATACGAATGTATGTCTGTAAACTTGAGTTTCAGAACAAGAAAATCTTCCAAGTTTTTCAGACATTATTCGATGATATTGAGTACTCATCAATGACATCGAACACTCATTATCGATGATATCGAAAACCACTCGATATCATTAAATTAGGCCATTCTATGTCCAGCAACCACAAAGTATTTTGGACAATATGTTCGATAAATCAAACAGTATTTCGATGATATCGAAATTCAAATATCGATCCCATCACAGGAGAATCGATGATATCGATTTACCTTGAGCCCTGTCCAGCTACTTTTGGAAAATATCCTGACATTGCTCGATTAATTGAATCATCTTCGACATCATCTAAATTCAATCTTCGATGAGTTCGAGATCATCGACTTCGGTCAAGTCTTTGCCCAGCGAGCTTCAGAGGAAAATCAATCGAGGACTCGAAACCTTACTCGATATCATTGGAATTCAAATCTTGATGATATTGAAGGTATATCGATGAGATCGATTCTGGACAAAACTATTCCAGCAAACTTTCAAGGCATATCTTATGGGAATAACCGAGGTATCATGATGACTTGATATGATCGAAATTCAAATATCGATGAAATCGATATATGATCGATGTTATCGAAATGGATTAAAAATTGTCCAGCAAGCTCTTTTGAAAATCATATGGAAATGATCGATGTATCAAACAGATTGTCGATGAAATCGAAATTCAAACTCCGATGACATCGACGCATGCTTGATAGCATCGATCCTCTGTCAAAAAGTTCCAGGTATATTCTTTAATAGAGTTCGTATCATCGAACCTTGATTCAATAGAATCGAAAGTATACTTTCGATGACATCGAAGCAGGACCAATGATATCGAACTCAGTCAGACTCTGACATATTTATTATCGTTGGGACTTTTTATCTATTTAAGGAGAGCTTGTTCTTGGTTGCTGTAGTGAGAAAAATAGAGAAAGATTTGTGAGTGTCTTGCATATTACCTACCCTAAGCTCCTTCTATTACACCCCAAACTCAGAAACCGGGCTCACAAAATTCTCGATCTCTGAATCTGGTGCTGGCAGCCACCATAGTACCCCATTCTCAGCTCACAGCGCGCATATGCCAGATTCCGATCCTGGGATCCTACAAGGAGGATTTTTCAACATACATTTATCTTGTAAGAAGCATAACCACAAGTTTACCCAAATCACAAAAGCAACATCATCATCACATATCTACTAATATAAATATTGAATACAGTGCTGAAAGGGAAATACATATATCGAAAATCAAGTTCCAGAAAACCGCTGCACGCTCCAAGCTCAATACTGCTCAACCTAATGCCACCCGCACACATCTATCGTGCATAAGCTTATAAAAAGCTTAGAGGGTGGTGTAAGTGTGTGTGATGCATGTGTCAAGCATATAGATATTAGAGTAAGCAGAAATACTGGCAGTTCATAAATATCATCAGCCTTATTCAGGCTATGCGATGCAAAAACATAAGCCAATATCGCATACTAAGTAAGTAATGTAGATCAGCTATGCAATGCGGAGGCATAATAAGACAAATATCAGATACAGATGATGTAAGCAATACGCAAATCCTGGCGAGTCCACGAATGCCGTCAACCTCATCTAGTCCATATAAATGCAGAAACGTAGCAACCCAGAATACCATATGCCATAGATGTAATACAATATGCGGTGCGAATGAATTGACCAAGCTGGAGTGTGAAGTCGGGATGATAGTATGTAGTATCACTGACTACGGGGTCCACCACTAGGGACTTCTATCCAAACCAGTCCCATATCAAAATTTGGATAGTCAGACTCAATGTGGTAAACTCCTGATCTCAGGTTAGTCGTGCTTCCTAATCGAAATCCTATCCATTGCGAAGGTACACGTAACAAATAGTTGCACACCACCAGCCGGGTGGACAGTGAATGAATGAATGAATGAGTAAAATGCTGAGTATGCAACTCCTGCTCCACAAATCAGTACTGTACATCTCTCGGATCATCACTGGGGTCTAGTACACTCTAAACCAGATTACCGCCCCATCGCACGTAACCAGGTGAGTGGAAGAGACCACATTATCTGCCTGGCCAGTAATCAGTCAATACCTACCCAACACGTCGATAGCAGACCCATTTATGAGCTGGTCAAAATCAGCCTAGTTTTGCCTACTAAGAATTGGGCGGATAAGGCCACACCACCTCCCAACTGACTACAACATAGTGGGAGACACGTCATACTGGTATTCGGCACTCGGGCGCTTATGTATCCACTTGGTCTAGACGTTGGAGCGTCTCCTGGACACGGAAGTTTAAGGATTTTCATTCACGGACATCTAAAGTGCCCAAATGCTCGAACCAAACATTTTCGATGTTCCATCTAGCCATCCGCAACATGCTTGTGGAGGCCACGGCCCTGATGTCGCTAGGGCATACAGTAATCACAACACACAATTCATGAGTCATACAATCCAGTCGTGCATCAATCTTGCGCATATCGTGTGCTTATGTGAGACAATCTCCACTTATCAGGGAGTCTCATAATAATCTGCCCAATGACATATGCAATGATCAATCATATCTCATAATAAACATGCAGATGATGCGTATGGGCATGGACACGATGTTATACAGTCACATACTCATAATCGGTATCGACAATCGGCACCGATAATCCGCATCGATAATCGGTCTATACAATCGACCTAATAATTGGCCTCGACATTCGGTCTCGGCAATCGGAATCGGCTTCGACAATCGGAATCAGCCTCGATAATGGGAATCGGCCTCGATAATAGGAATCGGCCTCGACAATTGGAATCGGCCTATACAATCGACCTAATAATCGGCCTCGACAATCAGTCTCGGCAATCGGAATCGGCCTCGACAATCAGAATCGGCCTTGATAATTGGAATCGGCCTCGACAATTGAAATCAGTCTCGATAATTGGTAAATACAATCGGAATCGGCCTTAACAATGGGAAACAGTCTCGATAATCGGCCACGACAATCGGAATCGGCCTCGATAATCAGAATCGGCCTCGACATTCGAAATTGGACTTGATAATCGGCCTAACAAAGGGCCTAAGGGAAGGTCACAATGTGGACATTTAACCATCATTGCCCATCGATGTGGACTTTTAACCATCATTGCTCCCAAGGGGTACCCCACATAAAGCCAAACATATAGTGGGCACATGGCCTCACATAAGGACCTAATACACATCACTATGGGCCTCACTCATGGGCTGCATATACATCGCAATGGGCCTCAACACATAAGCCATAAATACATCACATCAGGCCTTGCCCATGGGCCTCGAATACATCATAATGGGCCACAACCATGGGCCTCTCATACATAACATCGGGCCTTGCCATCTGTGCCGGAAATACATCACAATGGGCCACAACCCATGGGCCTTAATACACAATGGGTGGGCCCTACACATGGGCCTAATATACATCACAGGTGGGCGCTCCACATGAGCCTCATACACATTAAGCAGTGGGCTATTTGATGGGTCGCACTAATGGGCCTCATACACATCAAGTGGGCTGCATCAATGAGCCGCACTAATGGGCCTCATACACATCAAGTGGGCTACATCAATGGGCCGCACTAATGGGCCTCATACACATCAAGTGGACAGCATTAATGGGCCGTACTAATGGGCCTCATACACATCAAGTGAACCGCATTAATGGGCTGCACTAATGGGCCTCATACACATTAAGTGGACTGCATTAATGGGCCGCACTATTGAGCCTCATGCACATCAAGTGGACCGCATTAATGAGCCCCATATAAACAACAGGTGGGCCCTGCACATGGGCTTCAAATACATAACATGTGGACCCTATGCATGGGTCTCATATGCATCAAATGGGCCATGCCAACGGGCCTTATACATATCACAATGGGCCTTGCCCATAGGCCACACTTACATCACAATGGGCCTTGTCCATAAGCCTCGAATACATCATAATGAGCCATGAATACACCAAGTTGGGTCTCATTCAAGGGCCGGAATATATGGTATTCAAATACACAATAGGTGGGCTCTACACATGGGCCATAAATACATCACATGGGCCTTACCAAATGGGCCGAAAATACATCACAATGGGCCTCATCATATACACCATTCTTCTATTTTTTTAGATCATTTTACCGCATTAACCGAAAAGAAATGGATCACATCGGGGGATCATCTGGACCATACCACAAATAGCAATGGAGATAATGATTTTCACCATTTAAACTTGCGGGGCCCACCATTTTATTTTTCGTCCAACCTGATCATAAGGTCACAAAGACCTGGATTGAGAGGAAAAATAAATTTCATATTGATCCAAACTTCCGTGACCCAAAAAAAAAAGGTTTTCAATGGTGGATATTCACTCTACACTGTTTTCTACAGTGTGGTCCACCTGATCATCAGATCTGCTTCATTTTCTTATCCTAAGCCTTAAGATAAACTTGCGAAATGGACGGACGGTTTGGATGGAACACATCCATCATGGTGGGGCTGCTGGATATCAGCTACATTACTGTGGAGTCCTCAAAACTTGCTGACGTTACTGTGGGGCTAGCCCACCGTCCATCAAACAGACAATCTGGATAGTAAACAAATGTATGGTGTGGGTGGGATCTATACATTAGGTGGGTCCCACGTGTATGGGCCACCATAGATGGACGGTGTTGATGAAACACTTACATCACGGTGCTCCAACAGCACCATCCTTTTCTGGACGATGTGAGAGCAACCTTTACAATAGATAGGTGGGCCCTACAGACAGAGGGTATATATAAAACACATGCACCATGGATGGGCCCCACCGTCCCACGTGCTGGACAGTGGTGAGCTCCACCAGAAATTTGAATCGGCTTCATTCCTGGATGGACGGTGTGGATTCACGCGTACATCCAAGTGGCCACATACGGCTTGGATAAGATGAAAGGGGTTAGGTGGGTCCACACGTGTGGGACCCACCGGTTATATACGTATATAAATGTATATTATATTATATAATATTATTTATTATTATAATATATATACCTAGACGTTTTAAATATATATATATATATATATTTATTTATTTAAAAGCGTCCAGGCCCTGGATGTAGTGTAGCATCAAGGTAAGGGGGGTCCACGTGCAGGATGCAGTACAACCTTAAGGTGGGCCCCACTGTTGATGGCCAGCATGGGTAAAACACATACATCACGCGGCTTCATGGCCTGGATGGTGTGGATTTCGCACCAACAACATGGTGGGTCCCACTCCACATCATCACCATCATCAATAAAAGGAAAGTAGAGAGAGAAAGAGAGAGAGAACGAGAGATGGAGGGACCCCGGCACTATAGTCCCTCCCTTCCATGCATAGAACATACATCAAGTGGGTCCCATTACATGTGGGCCAACCAATCAAAATCAACGATGGAGATCTCTTCTCGACCAAAATGCAAGGTCTAGATGACCCTTTCCATACAAGGAAATAAACATCATGATGGGGTCCATGGAGAATGGCCCCATCATGGAATCATCATGTGAATCATGGTGGGCCATTGGCCACACCTAGGGTCCAAAGTGAGATCCATACCATCAATCGGTAGGCCCCACTTGGCGCATCATAAAAGTTTATGAAAACACCCAGCTTTGATCATGGACTTCTCCTTCTATTGATGCGTTCTAGAGCTCTACGGAATGCATTTCAACGGTCGAGATGAAGCTTAGAGGGTGGGATTAGATGGTAGGAAGGTGGGCCACACTAGCTCTCTCTCATGGAAATAGCTTGGACAATTGCTCTCATGGGGCTTGGGAGGAAAATGAGAGAGAGATGAGAGAGAGGTGATATAAGAAATAGGTGTGATGGGTGAGGGATAGGTGAAAGGTGATGGATGTACTTGATATAGTAGACTTTGGGGATGGGTATTGTACTTAGGGATGGGTGTGAGTGATGGGAGTGATGGGATATGTACTTAACATTTGATGGGATATATTCTCGTGGAATTTACAACGCGCGGCATTTTCCTCAAACTGAACGAGGGCCCACATCTCTTGGCTTGGGTATCGCTTCGACGCGGGAGATGCGGCGTCGGAACCGTAGCGACGATGCAGTCGCAAAGGTACAAGTTTCTGGTCGAGCAGACTTTGGAATACGGGATACAATTCAGGGTCGCTTGCAACTGCTATCTACGTATCGTGGGTTTTCGAAATTCGACCGGGAGGACCGTGGAAGCCTATGGAATGGTAGGGATAGGATACGGCTCTCACAGCTCTCTCCTCCTAATAAAAATTTCATCCTCAAAATTTAAACCACAACACAACCAATAGAAAGCTCTCCAGGGGAGAAAAATTCTATCAGAACACAACATACTAATCATAATCAAACACCTAAGAGATGGGAAAATTACCCACGAGTCTCAGCCTTGGCTCCCAAGACGCCTCATCAACAGAATGGTGATCTTACTGAACCTTGGACTCCGGTTCAGAGACGATTAAAATTGGAATGCTATGCAGCCTCACAATCTCAACGGTAGGGAGCTATATCAAAAAATTTATAAGTTATCTGAACTCAAGGATCTAACCATTCTAAGTTCTCAACAATCATAGAGTGTAGGGTAGCTATTAGTAGATACGTGATGTTATCTTCAGGTATTCCCAAGTTATGCTCTGATACCATCTTCTGTCACGCCCCAAACTTGGAAACCGGGCTCACAATATTTTCGATCGCTGAATCCAGTGCCGACAGCCTCCATAGTACCCCATTCTTGGCTCCCAGCATGCATACGCCAGATTGCGATCCTGGGATCCTACAAGGAGGATTTTTCAACGTATATTTATCTTGTAAGAAACATAACCACAAGTTTACCCAAATCACAAAAGCAACATCATCATCATATATCCACTAATATAAATATTGAATACAGTGCTGAAAGGAAAATACATATATAAAAAATCAAGCTCCAAAAGACCGCTGCATGCTCCAAGCTCAACACTGCTGCAACCTAACGCCACTTATACGCATCTATCGTGCATAAGCTTATAGAAAGCTTAGAGGGTAGTGTAAGTGTGTGCAATGCACGTGCTAAGCATATAGATATCAGAGTAAGCGAAAATACTGGTAGTCCATTAATATCATCAGCCTTATCCAGGTTATATGATGCAAAAACATAAACCAATATCATATACTAAGGAAGTAATGTAGATCAGCTAAACAATGTGGAGACATAATAAGACAAATACCAGATACCGAAGATGTAATGCAATACGCAAATCCTGGCGAGCCCACGAATGCCGTCAACCTCATCTAGTCCATATAAATGTAGAAACGTAGCAATCCAGAATACCATATGCTATAGATGTAATGTAATATACGCTGCGAATGAAACGACCAAGCTAGAGTGTGAAGTCAGGATGATAGTACATAGTATTGCAGGCCATGAGGTCCATCACAAGGGACTTCTATCCAAACTAGTTCCATACCTAAATTTGGATAGTCAGACTCAATGTGGTAAACTCCTGATCACAAGTTAGTCGCGCCCTAACCGAAATCCTGGCCATTGCGAATGTACACGTAACAAATAGTTGGCACCACCAGCCCGAGTGGACAGTGAATGAATGAATGAATGAGTAAAACGCTGAGTATATAACTCTTGCTCCACAAATTAGTACTGTACATCTCTGAGATCATCACCGGGGTCCAATGCATACCAAACTAGATTGCCACCCCATCGCATATAACCAGATGAGTAGAAGAGACCTCACTATCCGTCTGACCAGTAGTCAGCCATTACCTACCCGACACGTCGATAGCAGACCCATTTATGAGTTGGTCAAACTCAACCTAGTTTTGGCTACTACGAATTGGGTGGATAAAGCCACACCCCCTCCCAACCGACCACAACACAGTGGGAGACGCGGCCTACTGGTATTCGGCACTCAAGCGCTTATGTATTCACTCGGTCTAGATGTTGAGGCGTCTCCTGGCCACGAAGGTTTAGGGACTTTCACTCATGGACATCCAAAGTGCCCAGATGCTTGAACCAAATATTTCGGTGTCTCATCTAGCCATCTATGACATGCCTGTGGAGGCTACAGCCCTGATTTCACTAGGGCATACAGTAATCACAACACACAATGCATGAGTCATACAATCTAGTCGTGCATCAATCCTGCGCATACCGTGCGCTCATGTGAGACAATCTCCGCCTATCAGGGAGTCTCATAACAACCTGCCCAATGACATATGCAATGGTCAACCACATCAAATAATAAACATGTAGATGATGCATATGGGCATGTACAAGATGTTATGTTGTCACATACTAATAATGGATATCGACAATTAGCACCGATAATCGGCATCAATAATCAGCCTCGTTAATCAGCCTTGACAATCAGTCTCGGCAATCAGAATCACCTCGACAATCGGAATCGGCCTCGACAATTGGAATCGGTCTCGAGAATCGGAATTGGCCTCGACAATTAAAATTGGTCTCGATAATCGGCCACGACAATCAGAATCGGCCTCGACAATCGAAATCGGACTCGATAATCGGCCTAACAAAGGGCTTAAGGGAAGGTCACAATGTGGACATTTAACCATCATTGCCCATCAATGTGGACTTTTAACCATCATTGCTCCCAAGGGGTGGCCCACATAGAGCCAAACATATAGTGGGCAGATGGCCTCACATAAGGACCTAATACACATCACTATGGCCTCACTCATGGGCCGCATATACATTGCAATGGGCCTCAGCACATGAGCCATATAGACATCACATCAGGCCTTGCCCATGGGCCTCGAATACATCACAATGGGCCACAACCATGGGCCTCTCATACATAACATCGGGCCTTGCCATCTGTGCCGGATATACATCACAATGGGCCACAACCCATGGGCCTTAATACACAATGGGTGGGCCCTACACATGGGCGTAATATACATCACAGGTGGGCCCTCCACATGGGCCTCATACACATCAAGAAGTGGGCTATATCGATGGGTCGCACTAATGGGCCTCATATACATCAAGTGGGCTACATCAATGAGCCGCACTAATGAGCCTCATACACATCAAGCGGGCTGCATCAATGGGCCGCACTAATGGGCCTCATACACATCAAGTGGACAACATTAATGGGCCGTACTAATGGGCCTCATACACATCAAGTGGACCGCATTAATGGGCTGCAATAATGAGCCTCATACACATCAAGTGGACTGCATTAATGGGCCGCACTAATGGGCCTCATACACATCAGTGGACCGCATTAATGAGCCTCATATACACAACAGGTGGGCCCTGCATATAGGCCTCAAATACATAACATGTGGGCCCTACAAATGGGTCTCATATGCATCAAATGGGCCACGCTAACGGGCCTTATACATATCACAATGGGCCTTGCCCATAGGCCACACTTACATCACAATGGGCCCTGTCCATAGGCCTCAAATACATCACAATAGGTCATGAATACACCAAGTCGGGTCTCTTTCAAGGGCCGGAATATATGGTCTCCAAATACACAACAGGTGGGCCCTGCACATGGGCCATAAATACATCACATGGGCCTTACCAAATGGGCCGAAAATACATCACAATGGACCTCATGCCTGGACCCCAAATACATCACAATGGGCCTCATCATATACACCATTCTTCTATTTTTTTAGATCATTTTACCGCATTAACTAAAAAGAAATGGAGCACATTGGGGGATCATCTGGACCATACCAAAAATAGCAATGAAGATAATGATTTTCACCGTTTAAACTCGTGGGGCACACCATTTTATTTTTCGTCCAACCTGATCATAAGGTCACAAAGACCTGGATTGAGAGGAAAAATAAATTTCATATTGATCCAAACTTCCGTGACCCAAAAAAAAGGTTTTCAATGGTGGACGTTCACTCTACATTGTTTTCTATGGTGTGGTCCACCTAATCATTGGATCTGCTTCATTTTCTTGTCCCAAGCCTTAAGATAAACTTGTGAAATGGACGAACGGTTTGGATGGAACACATACATCATGGTGGGGTTGCTGGATATTAGCTACATCACTGTGGAGTCCTCAAAACTTGCTGACATTATAGCTACATGGGGCTGGCCCACCATCCATCAAACAGATAGTCTGGATAGTAAACAAATGGGCAGTGTAGGGGGATCTATACATTAGGTGGGTCCCACGTGGATGGGCCACCACAGATGGACGGTGTTGATGAAACACTTACATCACGGTGCTCTAGCAGCACCGTCCTTTGCTGGACGGTGTGGGAGCAACCCTCACAATAGATAGGTGGGCCCTACAGATAGAGGGTATAGATAAAACACATGCACCATGGATGGGCCCCACCATCCCACATGCTGGACGGTGGTGAGCTCCACCCAAGATTTGAATTGGCTTCATTCCTGGATGGATGGCGTGGATTCACGCGTACATCTAGGTGGCCACATACGGCCTGGATAAGATAAAAGGGGTCAGGTGGGTCCCCACGTGTGGGACCGACCGGTTATATACGTATATAAATGTATATTATATTATATAATATTATTTATTATTATTAATATATATATATATATATTTAAAATGTCCAGGCCTTGGATGTAGTGTAGCATCAAGGTAAGGGGGGTCCACGTGTTGGATGCAGTACAGCCTTAAGGTGGGCCCCACGGCTGATGGCCAGCGTCGGTAAAACACATACATCATGCGTTCTCATGGCCTGGACGGTGTGGATTTTGCACGGACGACATGGTGGGTCCCACTCCACATATCATCACCATCATCAACAAAAGGAAAGTAGAGAGAGAAAGAGAGAGAGAGAGAGAGAGAGAGAGAGAGAGAGAGAAAGAGAAAGAACGAGAGATTGAGGGACCCCGACACTATGGGCCCTCCCTTCCATGCATAGAACATACATCAAGTGGGTCCTATTACATGTGAGCCCACCAATCAAAATCAACGATGGAGTTCCCTTCTCGACCAAAATGCAAGGTCTAGATGACCCTTTCCATATAAGGAAATAAACATCATGATGGGGTCCATGGAGAATGGCCCCATCATGAAATCATCATGTGAATCATGGTGGGCCATTGGCCACACCTAGGGTCCAAAGTGAGATCCATACCATCAATCGATAGGCCCCACTTGGCCCATCATCAAAGCATAAATCCAAGCCTATGAAAACACCCACCTTTGATCATGGAATTCTCCTTCCACCGATGCGTTCTCGAGCTCCACAGAATGCATTTTAACGGTCGAGATGAACCTTGAGGGGTGGGATTGGATGGTAGGAAGGTGGGCCACACTAGCTCTCTCTCATGGAAATAGCTTAGACAGTCGCTCACAACTACTATTTACGCATCGCGGGTCTCCGAAATTCGACCAGGAGGATAATGGAAGCCTATGGAATAGTACGGGCTAGGATATGGGTCTTACAACTCTCCTCTCCTAATAAAAATTTCATCCTCAAAATTTAAACCACAACACAACCAATAGAAAGCTCTCCAAGGGAGGAAAATTCTATCAGAACACAACATACTAATCATAATCAAACACCTAAGAGATGGAGAAAATGCCCACGAGTCTCAGCCTTGGCTCCCAAGACGCCTCATCAACAGAATGGTGATCCTACTGAACCTCGGACTCTGGTTCAAAGACGATCAAAATTGGAATGCTATGCAGCCTCACAATCTCAATGGTAGGGAGCTATATCAAAAAATTTATAATTTATCTGAACTTGAGGATTTAACCATTCTAAGTTCTCAACAATCATAGAGTGTAGGGTAGCTATTAGTAGATACGTGACGTTATCTTCAGGTATTCCCAAGTTATGCTCTGGCACCATCTTCTGTCACGCCCCAAACTCGGAAACTGGGCGCACAAAATTCCCGATCGCTGAATCCGATGCCAACGGCCTTCGTAGTACCCCATTCTCAGCTCCCAGCGCGCATACACCAGATTTCGATCCTGAGATCCTACAAGGAGGATTTTTCAACGTACATTTATCTCGTAAGAAGCATAACCATAAGTTTACCCAAATCACAAAAGTAACATCATCATCACATATCCACTAATATAAATATTGAATACAATGTTGAAAGGAAAATACATATATTGAAAATCAAGCTCCAGAAGATCGTTGCACGCTCCAAGCTTAACGCTGCTATAACCTAACTCCACCTGCACGCATCTATCATGCATAAGCTTATAGAAAGCTTAGAAGGTGGTGTAAGTGTGTGTGATACACGTGCCAAGCATATAGCTATCAGAGTAAGCAGAAATACTGGCAGTCCATAAATATCATCAGCCTTATCCAGGCTATGCAATCCAAAGACATAAACCAATATCACATACTAAGGAAGTAATGTATGTAAGCCCCATATCCTAGACCGTACCGTTCCATAGACTTCTGCGGTCTTTCCGGTCGAATTCCGGCAACCTTTGACTCTTATCCGATGTTTGCGTGCGACCCTGATTCACTCGCTGTCAACCCGAGTTGACTAAACCCAAGATGTGTACCCTAGCAACCGCGTCGTCGCCGCGGTTCCGATGAGGCGACTCGCGCACTAATCCAATACTCTGGCCAGGAGATGCAGGCTAGCGTTCGGTGCGAAGAAAACACCGCGAGTGTGAATTCTGAGAGAATCTCTGAGATGTCACATCAATCAATCAATCAACCCATCAATCCCATCATGTCAAGTACATGTCAAGTACACATCACCTTTCACTCATTCCCAAGTAACCACAAAAGTCAAAAAGTTCTTACAAGCCCATACCTTTCTTACACCATTTGCCACAAAAGTCAAAGAAATCTCTTACACCCATCACTCACCCATCCATCACTCCATCACTCTCTCTCCCTTTACAACTCTCTCTCTCATTCATTCTCAAACCACTCTCCCAAGCAAGAGAAAATCCACACGTCCCAAGCCTCTCCAACTCTTCCAAGCAACAAGTGTGGCCCACCTTTCCCACCCTCTCATCTCCCATCTCAACAATCCAAACTCCATCTCCTCCATTGGAATCAAAGCTAAGGAGCTAAGGAAGCCAAGGAAGCAAGAAGATCGAACAGTGGGTGTGTCATAGGCTAGATTTTCATGTGTTTATGATGGGCCAAGTGAGGCCAACCGATCAATGGTTTGGATCTCACTTTGGACCCTAAGATGTGGTCGATGGCCCACTTGGATCATCATGATCATTCCATGTTGGGGCCATTCTCCATGGACCCCATCATGATGTTTGTTTTCCTTGCATACTTAGGGTCATCTAGACTGTCTATTTTAGTGGAGAAGGGATCTCCACCATTGGATTTCGATTTAATGGGCCGACATGTAATGGCCCACTTGATTTATGTTGTAGATCATTGAAGGGAGGGCCCATAGTGCCGGGGTCCCTACATCATGCTTGTCCCACTCTCTATCCCTCTCTCTCTCTCCCTCTCTATTTCATTTTCTTTTATAAGATCATGATATGGTTGTGTGGCCCACCTAGATGGACCCCACCATTAGTATGTATTTTTATCTAAACATCTTGAAGTGGGGCCCACCTTTATGTGTAGTACCCACACCATCCATCATTTGGTGGCCCACCTAAGCAGGGCCCACCCCAATGCATGTGGACTGCCAAACCGTCCAGCGTCCCTGGACGCTGGACAAAAAGGGAAAATGCAAATATTAGCTTGTTTCCAAGCTTATGGGGTGGCCCACTCTTATAGGCCCCACCTTGATGTATGTATTCAATCCACGCCATCCATTCTTTTCCCAAGCTCATTTTAGGCGTTGAGCCGAAAGATGGGACCAATCAGACTTACAGGCGGGCCATAGCATGGCAAACAATAGGTTTACCGTTGAAATATTCCCTGTCGTTTCTATACCCTAAAACATATTGAATATTGGGCTTGTTTGGCTAGTCTTAAGATATAGAAAACAATGGTGAGGTTGGATTCATCCGATGCAGGCCCTACACGTGAAAAACTGTAAAAATATTAATTTTCTTTTAAAAAATTAGAAAACAAGCAGCAGCCGTTGCTGCTGCCAAAGGCGCAGGCAACGCCTGCACGCGCTGTAGGCAGACGAGCGGACGGGCAGCAGCCCACAGCCCAGCCGTGGGCCCTACCATGATGTATATTTTGCATCCACACCGTTCACGAGGTGGGCCACTCCCAGCAATGGGCCCCTCCAAATTTTAGCTCCATCCACAGATCAGGTGGCCCACACTACAGGAAACAGTGGGATTGAACCTCTGCCATTGAAACCCCCCTTTTTTTTAGGCCACAGAAGTTTGGATCAAGATGAAATTTGTGTTTTACCTTTCACTCAGGTCCACGTGACCTCGTGAACAGTTTGGATGGGAAATAAACATTACAGTGGGCCCCAGGCCCACCTCCAGGTCCACGTGACCTTATAAACAGGTTGAATGGTAAATAAATATTACGGTGGGTCCCCCACCCTGACCGTGTGACCTTAAAAATAGGTTGGGTGGCAAATAAATATTACAGTGGGCCCTAGGCCCATGTGACCCTATGAACAATTTGGATGGAAAATAAACATAATGTTGGCCTAGGTCGGGTGGAAAACAAATATTTTGGTGGGTCCTACTTAGGACCCACTTATGTATGTATTGTATCCACACCTTTCATCAGTATGGACCTCCACCATGGAGTATGTGATTGATCTATGCCTTCCATCCCTATGGGACCTACCATGATGCATGAGTTTCATCCAAACCGTCCAACCATTTTGGAGATTTGTATAAGGCCATTAGTTGAGTCCATCTTAATGTATTTGTGGCCTGTGGTTGAGGCCCACTTTGATATATATATATATAAGGCCCATGGGTTATGGCCCATTGCAATGTACATAAGGCCCATTGGTGCGGCTCATTGATGTGGCCCACTTGATGAATATAAGGCCCATATGATATGGCCCATTTGATGTATTTAAGGCCCAATGGGATGTACCTAAGGTCCATTGCAATGTGTGACCCCAACATAATTTATGTGATGATGTTTACGATGGACTATGCCTTGGGAGAAATGATGGTTTGACGGCCACATTGCAAGTATAATGTCGGTTAAATGTCTACATTACAACTCTCCCTAGGGCCCATTGTTTGGTCCGTACTTGTTGTGTGTAGGCCGTCTAGGCCATATGCGTTGTAAGGATACTGCATTACTTTATAACATGTGTAGTATAGCTCCATAACTCATGATTATACGCATCATATGTATGCTTGATATGAGAAGTGACTGATCATAGCATATGCCTTCGGGCAGATTATTTAAGGGCTCCTGGATAGGCAGTGTTGCCCTACATGAGCGCACGATATGCGCAGGATTTCTGCATGACTGGATAGTGTGATTCATGTATTCGAATTGTGTAACATGGTTACCATACGCCCTAGCGACATCAGGGCCGTAGCCTCCACAGGTGTATTGTGGTTGGTAGGATTGGATACTGAAAATCTTGTTCTACATGGGGTACTATAGATATCTCTGGGTGAAAGTCCCTAAACCCTTATCGTACTAAGAGGTTGCTCTAACGTTTAGACCGAGTGGGTGCATAAGCGCCGAGTGCCGATTACCAGACAGTTGCGCTTTCCACTCTGTCATGGTCGGTTGGAAGGGGGTGCAGCCTTACCCGCCCGAGAGGAGGGGGCACAATCTAGGCTGAGTCTGACTAACTCGAGGAATGGGTCCGCTATTGATGAGCTGAGCCCGATATTAGTAGGCAGATAGTGAGGTCTCTTCTACTCCCCTTGTTGTGTGCGATGGGGCGGCAATCTGATTGGAGTGTACTAGACCCCAGTGATATTTCAGAGTTGAACTATATTCATGTATGGACTCGGATGAGGATTTGTATGCTTGAGTTGCATCTCGCATCGCATGGCCTTTGTATGGTCGACATCATTCATGTCTTACATTGCATAGCCTTGGTACGGCTAATGATATTCATGGGATCATTAGCATGTTCTGTATTACTCTGATACTGCATAGTTGTACTACTACCTTGCACACACACTTACACCACCCTCTAAGCTTTTCATAAGCTTATGCACGACCGTTGCGTGCAGGTGACGTTGGAGCACAGCAACGCTGAGGTAGGAGCGCTTTGTTGATCATCTTGGAGTTTTTTTTTTGTTTATCATCATTGTATTTCCCTTTATGCTCATTATACTTTTAAAGTTTTTGATCATAGTGAAAATGTGATGGAGTTTTTGGTTATTTTTTGTGGGTTATGCCTTTGGTTATGCTTATTATGAATCAAACTGATGTTGAAAATCCTCCTCGTAGCATCCCAGGATCGAAACCTGGTGAATGGGCGCTAGGAGCCGAGAATGGGGTTCTACGGAGGCTGTCGGCGCCGGATTCGGCGATCGAGAATTTTGTGAGCCCAGTTTCCGAGTTTATGGCGTGACAATGTAGATCAGCTATGCAATGTGGAGACATAATAAGACAAATATTAGATACCGAAGATGTAATGCAATACGCAAATCCTGGTGAGTCCACGAATGCCGTCAACCTCATCTAATCCATATAAATGCAGAAATGTAGCAACCCAGAATACCATATACCACGGATGTAATGCAATATGTGCTGCGAATGAAATGACCAAGCTGGAGTGTGAAGTCGGGATGATAGTACGTAGTATCACAGGATACGGGGTTCATCACAAGGGACTTCTATCCAAACTAGTCCCATACTTAAATTTGGATAGTTAGACTCAATGTGGTAAACTCCTGATCTCAAGTTAGTCGTGCCCTAACTGAAATCCTAGCCATTGCGAAGGTACACATAATAAATAGTTAGCACCACCAGCCCGAGTGAACAGTGAATGAATGAATGAGTAAAATGCTGAGTATGTAACTTCTGCTCCACAAATCAGTATTGTACATCTCTTGGATCATCATCAGGGTCTGATACATACCAAACCAGATTGCTACCCCATCGCACGTAACCAGGTGAGTGGAAGAGACCTTACTATCTATTTGACCAGTAGTCAGCCAATACTTACCCAACACGTCGATAGCGGACCCATTTATGAGCTGGTCAAACTTAGCCTAGTTTTGCCTACTACGAATCGGGCGGACAAGGTCATACCCCCTCCCAATCGACCATGACATAGTGGGAGACGAGGCATACTGGTATTCGGCACTCGGGCACTCATGTATCCACTCGGTCTAGATGTTGGGGCGTCTCCTGGCCACAGAGGTTTACGGACTTTCACTCACGGACATCCAAAGTGTCCAGATGCTCGAATCAAACATTTTCGATGTCCCATCTGGCCATCCATGACATGCCTGTGGAGGCTATGGCACTGATGTCACTTAGGTATATAGTAATCACAACACACAATGCATGAGTCATACAATCCAGTCGTGCATCAATCCTCCGCATACAGTGCGCTCATGTGAGACAATCTCCGCCTATCAGGGAGTCTCATAACAACCTACTCAATGACATATGCAATGGTCAACCACATCTCATAATAAACATGTAGATGATGTGTATGGGCATGTACATGATGTTATGTTGTCACATACTCATAATCGGTATCGCCAATTGGCACCGATAATCGGTATCAATAATCAGCCTATACAATCGACCTCGACAATCAGTCCTGGCGATCGGAATCGGCCTCGATAATCAGAATCGGCCTCAATAATTGAAATCAGCCTCGATAATCAAAACCAGCCTCAACAATCGGAATCGGCCTCAACAATCAGAATCAGCCTCGATAATTGGAATCGGTCTCGATAATTGATCTCGACAATCGAAATTGGTCTCGATAATCGGCCACGACAATCGAAATCGGCCTCGACAATTAGAATCGGACTCGATAATCGGCCTAACAAAAGGCCTAAGGGAAGGTCACAATGTGGACATTTAACCATCATTGCCCATCAATGTGGACTTTTAACCATCATTGCTCCCAAGGGGTGGCCCACATAGAGCCAAACATATAGTGGGCCATGGCCTCACACAAGGACCTAATACACATCACTATGGGCCTCACCCATGGGCCGCATATACATCGCAATAGGCCTCAGCACATGGGCCATAAATACATCATATTAGGCCTTGTCTATGGGCCTCGAATACATCACAATGGGCTACAACCATGGGCCTCTCATACCTAACATCGGGCCTTGCCATCTGGGCCGGAAATACATCACAGGTGGGCCCTCCACATGGGCCTCATACACATCAAGTGGGCTACATCAATGGGTCGCACTAATGGGCCTCATACACATCAAGTGGGCTGCATCAATGGGCCGCACTAATGGGCTTCATACACATCAAGTGTACCGCATTAATGGGCCGCACTAATGGGCCTCATACACATCAAGTGGACCGCATTAATGGGCCGCACTAATGGGCCTCATAAACATCAAGTGGACTGCATTAATGGGCCACACTAATGGGCCTCATACACATCAAGTGGACGGCATTAATGAGCCTCATATACACAACAGGTGGGCCCTGCACAAGGGCCTCAATTACATAGCATGTGGGCCCTACACATGGGTCTCATATACATCAAATGGGCCACGCCAATGGGCCTTATACATATCACAATGGGCCTTGCCCATATGTCACGCTTACATCACAATGGGCCTTGTCGAATACATCACAATGGGCCATGAATACACCAAGTCGGGTCTCATTCAAGGGCCAAAATATATGGTCTTCAAATACACAACAGGTGGGCCCTGCACATGGGCCATAAATACATCACATGGGCCTTACTAAATAGGTCGAAAATATATCACAATAGACCTCACGCCTGGACCCCAAATACATCACAATGGGCCTCATCATATACACCATTCTTCTATTTTTTTTAGATCATTTTACCGCATTAACCGAAAAGAAATGGACCACATCTGGGGATCATCTGGACCATACCACAAATAGCAATGGAGATAATGATTTTCACCATTTAAACTTGCAGGGCCTACCATTTTATTTTCTGTCCAACCTGATTATAAGGTCACAAAGACCTGGATTAAGAGGAAAAATAAATTTCATATTGAGCCAAACTTCCGTGACCCAAAAAAAAATGTTTTCAATAGTGGACATTCACTCTACACTATTTTCTGCAGTGTGGTCCACCTGATCATCAGATCTGCTTCATTTTCTTGTCCTAAGCCTTAAGATGAACTTACGAAATGGATGGATGGTTTGGATGGAACGCATCCATCATGGTGGGGCTGCTGGATATCAGCTACATCATTGTGGAGTCCTCAAAACTTATTGATGTTACAGCTACTTGGGGCTGGCGCATCGTCCATCAGACAGAAAGTTGGATAGTAAACAGATGGATGGTGTGGGTGTGATCTATACATTGGGTGGGTCCCACATGGATGGGCCACCACAGATAAATGGCGTTGATGAAACACTTACATCAGGTGCTCCAGCAACACCATCCTTTACTAGACGGTGTGGGAGCAACCCTTACAATAGATAGGTGGGCCCTACAGATAGAGGGTATAGATAAAACACATGCACCATGGATGGGCCCCACTGCCCCATGTGCTGGACGGTGGTGAGCTCCACCAGAGATTTGAATCGGCTTCATTCCTGGATGGACGGCATGGATTCATGCGTACATCCAGGTGGCCACGTACGGCCTGGATAAGATAAAAGGGGTCAGGTGGGTCCACACGTGTGGGACCCACCGGTTATATACATATATAAATGTATATTATATTATATAATATTATTTATTATTATAATATATATATATTTATTTATTTAAAACGTCTAGGCCCTGGACGTAGTGTAGCATCAACGTAAGGGGGGTCTACGTGCTAGATGCAGTACGGCCTCAAGGTGGGCCCCACGGCTGTGGCCAGCGTGGGTAAAACACATAAATCACATGGCCTCATGGCCTGGATGGTGTGGATTTCGCACAAACAACATGGTGGGTCCCACTCAACATATCATCACCATATCAACAAAAGGAGAGTAGAGAGAAAGAGTGAGAGAGAGAGAGAACGAGAGATAGAGGGACCCCTGCACTATGGGCCCTCCCTTCCATGCATAGAATGTACATTAAGTGGGTCCAATTACATGTGGGCCCACCAATCAAAATCAACGCTGGAGATCCCTTCTCCACCAAAAAGCAAGGTCTAGATGTCCCTTTCTATACAAGGAAATAAACATCATGATGGGGTCCATGAAGAATGGCCCCATCATAGAATGATCATGTGAATCATGATGGGCCATCAGCCACACATAGGGTCCAAAGTGAGATCCATACCATCAATCGGTAGGCCCCACTTGGTCCATCATCAAAGCATAAATCTAAGCCTATGAAAACACCCACCTTTGATCATGGACTTCTCCTTTTACCGATGCGTTCTAGAGCTCTATGGAATGCATTTCAACAGTCGAGATGAAGCTTGGAGGGTGGGATTGGATGGTAGGAAGGTGGGCCACACTAGCTCTCTCTCATGGAAATAGCTTGGATGATTGCTCTTATAGGGCTAGCGAGGAAAATGAGAGAGAGATGAGAGAGAGGTAATGTACGAGATGGGTGTGATGGGTGAGGGATGGGTGAAAGGTGATGGTTGTACTTAACATAGTTGACTTTGGGGATGGGTATTGTACTTGGGAGTGGGTGTGAGTGATGGGAGTGATGGGATGTGTACTTGACATTTGATGGGATATATTCTCTTGGGATTTGCAACGCGCGGCATTTTCCTCGAACTGAACACGGGCACACATCTCTTGGCTAGGGTATCGCCTTGGTACATGAGACACGGCGTCAAAACCGTGGCAACAACACTGTCACAAGGGTACAAGTATCGAGTCAAGCCAACTCTGGAATATGGGATACAACTCAGGGTCGCACGTAATTGTTATCTACGGATCGTGGGTCTCCGGAATTTGACCGGGAGGACCGTGGAAGCCTACGGAATGGTACAGGCTAAGATACGGGTCTCACACATTTTCTCATGAAAGTTTATCCTTCAATCCACCCTCATCATTAACATTCAATAAAGTGGATTGAGGAATGAACTTCCCCATTTAAGGATCATCCAACTACTATCTTAATGGCAAATCATTAAGATGGGATACCTTGAATGCTTGAATGCTTGAAATTACTCTTTCTCTAAAATAGGAAAATATTTAATAGTAGGATTCTAACATAACCTTAACCCATACCCGTCGCCTTTATTAGAACATCATTTAGTGTTGTGGGGAGCTGGAGAATCTTCATCACTAAGGAGGCGCTCTTCATCAACGTGCTTAATGGGGCTCACCTACTTATCTATAAGTCATTAGAGTCTAAGACCCTGTTGATCATTCCTTGTGTAGGTTTGGATCACATGTCCTTCTCACCCCTTTCAAGTCCTCATAGGAGGCTTCCGTCGACGGGAGAGTATATGTGGGTGCTTTGTGTTGACCCTTGCTCTTTTGTAGGGCATAAATTTAGGTCCTTGTGTAGGTCCTTGACCTATGTGGTCTAAAAGTTAGGTCTTTGACCTGTGTGGTCTAAAAGGTAGGTTCCTTGAGTGGACCCTTTGCTCTTGTGTAGGGCATAAAACTTAAGTGCTTTGTGTTAACCTTTGCTCTTGTGTAGGGCATAAACTTGTGCCTCTGTGTTGGCATGTTAGGTACCTTGTGTAGGCCCTAGAGTCAGCCTTTTGTAAGTTGTACTAGTTTGAGGTGAACCTAATTTGAAACCTCCGTTAGTGAAATCCGGTACACTCAAGGGTTGAGTACGTCCACTAGGAGTGGAGTAGGCATATAACCGAACCACTATAAAACGACTGTGTTTGAGATTGTTATTTACATATTCTTTTATTATGTCTACTTTGAATGATCACATGATGCATGATTATGTAGAACTGATAAGTATCACATCTCACACACAGTCACTCAGTGTATCCATTAATATCATAGACTAAATTTATATACTATTTAGATATTGAATAGTCTTATGATTGGATCCTCTATTTGGCTTGGAAGCCATTAGGGTTAAATGAAAGATATCTTGATAATTATTATATTAGATCAAGATAATGGTAATAGGATTTTAAATTGTCATAAAATGTTATAAAGTCCTATTCACCCCATTCTAGGATACTTAGACCTATTCTTACTTCAACTAAAGCGGTTATTACTGCAATTTCAGAGATATTACCGGCCCTACGAGAGTGTGTCATTTCGTATGTTCCCCATCAAATTTCACGCTTCATTCAATATCGAGGCTGGAAGGGTTGGAGGTACAACAAAATACATGCTATTTTTTAGAGTAAAGTTGTAAGTATATATATTTCTCTGGCATTTACTTCGCTTAATTTGACGTATATGCTTTTTTATTTAACATTACTCTTTGTTCTTTTACAGACATTAATAGTAATGAAATTAGAACCGACCCTACGAGAATGGGAAACGGATATCGTTTGCTTAGTCCGTGACAGTTTCCAGGTGAGATGTTATGAAAAATGAACTACATTTTTTCTATCATTATAAAAGTATCCCGACTCTTACTTGTCCGTTGATACATTTTGTAGGTCATATCGACCCAAGAAGATGACGAGGGTAATGAGAATGATTATGAGGAGGATGATGAAGCATATGAAAATGATGAGAAAGGCGTGGAGGGAGAGGGACCGGGGGAGGATATTATAAAGAATTTCATTTTATCAAGGAATTCCGGGTTGAGAGGGAAGAGTTGAAGAAGGAGAGGGAGGAATTGAAGAAGGAGAGGGAAGAATTGAGGAAAGAGAAGGAAGAGTTGAGAAGGAAAGAAGCGAGGTTTGATGAGAGGGAGGTGTTACTGAAAGAGAAAGAAGCATTGACGATGGAGAGAGAGGAGTTGAATGAGAGAGCAAAATTGAAGAGGGAGAAGGATTTGTTTTTTGATGATAAGGAAAAGTTAATGAAGGGGAGAGGAGTTCAATAAGGAGAAGGAAGATTGTTGTACATAGAGGGGACATTTTATGAGGGAGGAGGGTGAGGAGTTAAAGAAGAGAGGGGGAGTAATTGATATTGAAGAGAAAGAACTCGGACATGGGGAGTTGGATGTGCAATCGTATAGTATTGCCGAGGGTAATGTATTAGATGCATCCATTTCTCCTCCCGTCTATCAAAGGAGAACTAAAAGGGTACCGAAGCCATCATATTATAAGATATCTCTGTACTTGTCCTTGTCTGCATTTGATACAACCCCCCTGGTTTGGTTCCCGAACCCGAGCATACAATAATTTTGCTACTTCTCCAATACCATTTACTGTACAGATGGATCCATGCAGGATGCAATCAGTGCAGGAATTGAAAGAACTAGATGCTTAGTATGAAGCAAACAAGGACCCGACAACATCTTCTTAGTTCAGTACCATATGGGTGAAGAATGCGTGGGTTTATAGTATGGTAAGCATTACTAATTCTAATGTTATATGCATTGATTTACATATATTTATTTCTTATATTAATTTATGGCTAAATCATACTATCCTATTGATTAGGCTATCGACAAATATATCGAATTCCTCGAGAAAAGGTAGTCAGACCTGTCAATGGTATATCCTCAAGATTGCAAGTTCTATCCCGTGTATTTTATGGTAACTGTTTAATTTGAACAATTTTAATCTGTTTTTCTTTTTTATTTTATTTTATGTATTGATCTTTGATCATGTTTGTAACAACAATGGCTTGAGGGGTGTTTACCGATTTTGATCGCATACCGGGTCTCCAAGTCAACGTCAGAACATGCCGAACTAATAGGTGAGATGGGCACGGCCTACGCAGTTGCTAAGCAGCAGGATAAACCATACACCAAGGCAATGTGGTGTTATGAACAGGTAATGCATTCATCACAAAACATCAACTTTAGCTATAACGTGTTCTCTCATGTTTTGACTAATATATTATTGTTTGAATCATGGACAGGTGTATGCTCCCGTGAACCATGAAAATTCGCATTGGTTCTTGATGGTCATTAATCCTAGAGAAAGAGAGATTGTTGTTGTGGATAGTTTAAGCTCAAATGCATTATTAAAGTACAAGCAGAAGATCGAGAAGATGACCAAGGTACTCCCCATTCTCTTTCATGCCACTAGAGGCAGCACTGTGTTTCAAGAGAAGAAGTGGACCGCCAAAGTTGATGAATCGGCACCGAAGTAGGACAATGGTTATGACTGCGGCATATTCATAATGAAATTCATCGACATATTGTGTAGTGGTCTCACCTTGGCGGGAACAAGCATGCAAAAATTCACCGCCGATTGGAGGAAGTCAATAGCATATGATTGCCTATCTATAAACGTAGATGATATTTGTCAAAGGCATGGGAGAAATTTTTATGAGATGTTGTATTATATACATTGTTTAATATACCTTGTACCATTTTAACTGAATAAAATTTATAATTAATGAATATTTATTACCTTTAATTAATCCCCACTCATGTACCATTTCATGTTGTATACTTCATGTTTGCCCCCTTCAATTTTCAGTTTGCCCCACTGAATTTCATGTTTGTCTTACTCAATTTTCAATTTGTGCCACTGAATTTCTAGTTTGCCCCGCTCAATTTCCAGTTTGCCCTGCTCAATTTCTTGTTTGCCCCGCTCAATTTCTTGTTTCCCCCGCTAAATTTCATGTTTCCCCTGCTAAATTTTATGTTTGCCCCGCTAAATTTCTTGTTTGCCCCCCTGAATTTCGTGTTTGCCCCGCTCAATTTCCAGTTCCCCCGTTAAATTTCATGTTTACCCCGCTGAATTTCATGACAAGGAGTGAGTGAGTTCAAAGGGTTATGTGATTCATGACAGGGATGGTCTTTTTGGTTCGTGGTTTTATGTTCTTGATAAAGATTACAAAAGTAACTTGCTTCAAATTTTCTACTCAGCTTTTGGTGTTTTAATGGTTCCCTCAACCAATGAATATATCAACCTATGGAACAACTGGGAATTAAATGATCAACAAAAAGTGAGTTTGGCGAAGTGTTGCTCCTTTTGGACTCATGTACTTGAAAATTGGAACCCGAAAACTGAAGAGATTCTCAAAGAGAAAATAACCAAGCTGCCCTCCTAGACTGCCTCTGGTGATGGAATTCGGTTAGTAGAGAAGGATAAGCTCTTTACACTAAATGACCTACAACTAAAGAAAATGTTTATGAAAGCTAACGAAGATGGTAGTCTATTTGTTTAGTACCCGCAGTCCAGCTTACAGACCATTGATTCAAGTAAATTGTACGAGGTTTACAGTAATCTTGGAGTGTAGAAAATTTCTAAGTCTATGCATTCTCTTTTCAAGTAGATGTAGGGAGGAAAATGGATATAAAAAATGTGGTTATGTTTTAGAGTTCTTCATGCAGTCTCCTTCTTTATATGATGATACAAGATGTCAGATAAATCCTTCATAAATATATGGATTCTTAGTTCTATGACTGTACTTTATAATTTCCCAAATTAAAATTCAATGAAAATTCATGAATTGGCCAGTTTATGAATTTATCGAATTTATGTTCTCATTTCCTTTATCTGAAACAGGCCCTAACATCCAAACAATTGTAATGTCGAAGGTGGTTGACTAAGTCGGGGGATCATGGTCCTTGGGTTGGGTTAGGTTTGAAAAATCCAACCCAATTTGAAATCGACTTTCATTTAGGTTGAGAAAATTCTGGTCAAGCAAGGTTGGATTTCTTGTTTGCCCCACTCAATTTGTAGTTTGCCCCGCTGAATTTCATGTTTGCCCCGCCGAATTTTCAGTTTGCCCTGCTAAATTTTATGTTTGCCCTGCTCAATTTCATGTTTGCCCCGCTCAAATTTCATGTTTGCCCCGCTGAATTTCATGTTTGCCCCACTAAATTTCTAGTTTGCCCCGCTGAATTTCCACTTTCCCTTACTGAATTTCATGTTTGCCCTGCTGAATTTCATGTTTGCCCCGCTCAATTTCTAGTTTGTCTCGCTGAATTTCATGTTTGCCCCGCTGAATTTCATGTTTGCTAAAGGCCTTGAAATTACAGTTAATAGATCATGATACTAGAATTCAGTAATCAAGAAATGATCAATTATATGATTGTGTTGATTGGCTACCCTATAACAAATCCCATAAATCATACCCAGAGACCTATGCATGAAAATTTTGGGTTGCTTTGTAGATAGGACTCAGATCATCTTTTTAAGGCATACAGATTTTAAAAAATAAAATTAAGCGTGGCAAAAACAACAGCACATGAAAATATCACAAGATTATGTGAATTTGAGTCTGAAGAAATTGATTTTGTACAAATCCTATCAAGTTATCAAGCCAATTCCAGCAAAATGTTAGTTTTTTGAATTCTTGGTCCGAGGGAAGATTGCAAATACCTATGGAAACTTGAATATTTCTTGAATTTTTCATATAGGTAGACATTCCAAGGTAATGAATTCAACTTCCCAAGCACATTTCTAGAATCTAGCTACTGAATTTTATTCCCAGTTTCCAAAATTGATGTCTTGAGTGTGGTGCAGAAGCACTGATATAATTTGGATTGACATTTATTTACGTTTCCCTGATTTATTGATTTGTTGTTGATTCTTCTGTGGAAGTCTGGTGATTAATGATGAGAATTTAGCTTCATTGCAGGTAGGGTTTTGTTTAGTTTTCTAACCTGGCCTTCATTCTTGGGTGAAGAGTTGGATTATTGAGGAGAATTTTGATAACTTGCCAGCATGTAGTCATTGATTGGCCCTTTTTTGGCTAAATAGTAGAAATGTGGTAGGATGTGTAGCTAAAATGAGGATGTCGAGATGGATGGTTGCAAAGACGAGGAAAGATAGAATTAGAAATGAATGCATTCATGGCAACTAATTAGCACCACCAATAGGGGAAAAAAAAAAGATGAGGAAAAGTAGATTTTGATGGTTTGGTAAGGTGCAATGGAGATTAAGAACTACGCCAATTAGGAGTAAGTTGGTGTAAGTTGATGGGATCTAAAAGAGCAAGGGGAAGGCCCAATAGGATGTCCATCAACAAAGCAATTGCCTTCATTTCTTCATCATTTATATTCCTTTGAAGAACCATGTTCCACACAATGGAGCTCTAATGATATCCTAACACTCATCTACCATATAATCTTGTGTAATCGGTAAGGAGAAAAGAGGGAAAAGAGCTAGCCAAAGGAATCCTGTCTAGCAGCACATCCTGCCAAAACTGGACCACGTTTCCACTGACCAACAACGAACTGGGTACTGTCATAAAAGAGGCCGCTCACTTAACCTGGGATTGGCCAACCATCACAGAGGGATCTTCAACAAATGAGACTAATTGCTTTTCATACATTTAAGCCAAGTTTACCGAAGGAACTCTAGGAAAGCATTACTAGATTTATGGTCCTAAATTTCCAGCATTACAAGATCCATAGCTCTCAGAACTATAGTAGTTTAAGCAGTTGATAGGATCACAGAATTCTGCTAAGCGATTCAATAGTGAAGTTTCCCACTATAAAATTAAAAATTGGTATTTTTATCAGCCTCCATCAAGATTTAAAGCTGACTGGCTACCTTTTAGATAATTTCTCAGAATTTTAATTAAAAAGACAAAACGAATGGAGCTTGCTGATAATTAAAAAGACAAATATAATAACGGTAAACACCAACATCGAGCATCTGAAGAGCAGTAGAAAAGATGATACGTGCAGTTGAGAAGTAAAAGAAGAAATAAGTAAATTCCAAGGAATCCGAATAGCACAATCCACCAGCCACTCCTTCTTGGGTATCCATATCTGGAAACACATTCTCAAGATTGACAGCAGTTGTTTGTCTACCCTGACCCAATATTGCATTACATAGAGATGTCTTACCAGCACCCTACAACCTAATAGAGAAAATGCAAGAAGACTTATTTAAACTTCTTACCACATGTGCACCGTTGCTAGTTTGAATTAAGTTTAATACACATTTCCTTCTCATTTCCAAGGAATCTAGAAAACAAATCAATCAGCCTTTTTGTTTATCTTCTCATTCTCAAGTAGACCTTTTCTTTTCCAATTGAAACTGAAATATAACCTCCTAATTTGGAAAGATCCTAAACCTAACCCAATTTCCCTTTCTCTATGATCTTCTCTCCAATCCAAGCTGTCAAACACATCATAGAGTACAATTCAAACCCCAACCATAGTTTAAGATACCCAAAAATAAATAAATAAATAATCAAAAAATCAAAAGAAAAATAAATATAAAATGCTCAAATTGGTAAAACAGGAAGTGATGCAGTAACTTTCATGTTTTTTCTCCAGTCCCCTCATATACACAAGCTTTGAAAGCCAACACTGTCTTCAAATCGATGGACTCGATAAGATAAGTAGGGGTCCAACTTGGCAAGACTAAAGGCTTAGTTCAAAAATCATATGATTGCTCACAAGTTGCATCTAGTGTACTCAACATTCCAAGTTGAAATTGCATTACTAATCAGCTGGTCTTGAAATAAATGTAACAACAATTTGAGGATGAAACTTCGAGATTGATTTAAACTGAAATTTTGCAATTCAGATCATTTGAAGTGTACATCATATGCTAATAGGGACATTGTCACTAGTCAAAATGGAAATTGCAACCTGGGTGGTTACAAAACTTGCATATGAAATGCGGGGGTTACTAGTCAATTACAGTCAAGCTCAGTGAGCTTTTGTGTACGAGTCACTTACCAAAGTGAAAACTACAACCTAATCAAAGATGAAACTGGTCATTACATACCTGTAGACACCCCACCCAAGCTAACATCTCGAGAAGGCTAAGACAATCCAGGAACCATGAGCATATCCCAAACCCAATCCCAGCTTATATCTAACAAATCATCCCTAAAACCCCCAAATTGCCAACCCGCGATCAGAAACCAGGATCCAAACCATTCAATCCACATACAACCCCGTCTTTACCTTATACCCTAACTAGGACCCCCTTACCCAAACCTAAGCCCTCTATCTGAGCCATAAAACCATAAAAGAGGACCACCGGGTGAACCAACATAGCGAACAAAACCCACATACCCGAGCCCGGCCCGAGTGAGGCCTGGGCGGTATTCGGACTACTGCCGGCGATACTCCGATTACCATTGCTTGTGGCCCGCATGTGGATAGTTGTCCCAGCGAACAAAAGTCAACTTTCTCCTAAATTTACCCCCCCCCCCCCCCCCCATCTTCACTATTTACTATTTTACCAACCTCAAGAGCCAATGGGAGCGCGCCACGTGACGCTCCTCTCTCCCTAACTAATCACAAGCCTCCATGTCATCATTTTAACCCTTACCCCCTTATTTACCATAGAGCCATTGGAGAAGGCTATAAATAGCCCTCTCCTCTTCTCATTCCAACACACCCAACAAGCCACCTCTCCCTTTAAGCTTGAGAGAGTAAGAGAGAAAGAGAGTGAGGAAGAGAGTGAAGGAGAGGGAAGGAGCTCCCAAGCCTTTAAAGTTCTGATTTTTCAAGCCATCTCCTAGCCTTCCTCTCAACCTTTTCAGCCCATAAGCCTGACCCGAATTTGTCATGGTTCAGTTTATGTCTTAGCCTACTCAAGATCAAGCCAAAGATCTATTCATTTTTACATACAAGCACTCATCATGACATCTATTCCCTTCTCAACCCCCTGCTGCTCTAGGTCTCTAGTGAACGTATGCTCTGTGACTTGCTGTACACCGGATCCTGTCACATCAGAAATTCTTAGTGATCTAGTCCACTCTTGTTTACCTTTTTACATAAGTATCATCACATCCGCCTTCTAGACACGCCATTGGAATTATGCTCTGTGGCTTGCCGAAATCTCGGATCTTGCAACATCAAAAATCGGCGTGTGTGCCTAGTCCCATCTCGACCACAGCATCCATCATCCCTTCAAATTGTTTTACCATACTAAGTAGAGACCGTACATCTGTACGGGTAGAGAGGGTGCCTAACCCCTTCCCTCTTTGTAACCGAGGTCCCTTACCCGGAATCCCGAATTGCAGACTAGGAGTCAATCTAAGGAGAGTCTCCGGATTTCTCCAACCTTACGTATTCCATGGGTTCTAGCTGACCACGGGATTTCAAGATTAATTGGCTAGTGGTGACTCCAACATCTACAAATCAGCCTACTCACCCCCACTACCAAAAACATAACATACAAATCAAATCTGCATGGGCGCCGATTTTCAATGTCTACAGAATAGCGACTCCACTAGAGACTTGCTAGCTCGCACTAGTTGAGAACCAACTCGAAAGTGTGTGGTATTCCAATCTCAAGGGACATTCATCACTCCACTCGCAAAAATAAAATAAAAAGACATCTTTGGCTGGCATTCTCTTGGGCATAAATCCGAACCATGACCACTCGATCCCGCGCAGCCATGAACTCTCAAGCTACCCATGAAGAAGAGCCGACAGCTCAGCCAACTCCTGAAACATCAGCACCCGCACCTACACCAACATTCGCATTGCTACCACCAGTGGCTCCAACAGACCCACAAGCCAACACCACCATGCAAGAGATGGCCCAGAGTCTCAAAGCAATGCAAGAACTATTACTTTGCTTAGTGCCAAATGTCACACCGAATACATAGGCAACCCTGCCTAGTGTACAGAACAACTCCCTCCCTCAGACTCCTTTCGTCTTCTCCCTCATTCCTCCAGCAAATCCCGTGCTCCCTCTCCTAGAAGAGTTAGCACAAGACCAACAGCAACCAGTAAACGGGAGCAACCCTCTTGCAAATCTCTATTCAATACGTCACAACAATCAGGTTACAACACAAGTTCCCCCTAACAGGAACTACAGACAAGAACTGGCAGATGCCCATGAAGGGGGCCAGTTTCAAGTCCAACTCACTCTCCCTAATGGGAGCAACATTCCGGATTGGTAGATACCCCAGACGGGAGCCATTTCCGAACATCACACCCTCCTCCGAAAGGGAGTAGTGTTCAATTTCAACTACCTCCCGCCACTGGGAGTCCATCTTCTTTCCAACAACCTCCATTTCTGGATCCATATGAAGAAGAAGCAGTACAAGCCCTACCGCAAGGGGCAAGATATCCACCGCAAGGTAAGTCCGAGATCGAGGAACTACGAAAACAGTTACACATGGTGCAAAATCAACTCCAGAGGCAACAAGGAGTGGACCACCCATCCACTAAGTTCAAGGATCTTTGTCCCTTCCCAGACGCTCGAGTACCTCCAAACTTCGAGGTTTCAAAATTCAAAAGGTACGACGGTAGTGGGTGCCCCACAGCACACCTGAAAGCATTTTGTGGGGAACTCAATGTGATAGCAGGGAATGATGGAGCCTTGATACGGCTCTTTCAGAAATCCCTTAAGGGTGACGCATTGGATTGGTACACCTCACTGGACAGCCGTCAAATCAGAACCTGGGAAAAGCTCTCCCAAGCGTTCATTGACAGATTCTCATATAACCTGAACATGGCTCCGAAAAGGGCAGATCTGGCTGCTTTGAGACAAAAAAACAATGAATCATTGTCAGCATATGTGGGACGATGGCAGGCCATGGAAGCCCGAATGAGAAACCCCATCGACGATGAAGAACAGATATCCATGATTGTACATTCAGCAAACCCTAGCATTTCTCGTATCCCTACGTAAACTTCTCTCAGATCATTCAAGCTGGAGAACAGGTGGAAGTTGGGATCAGAGCCGGAACCATTTCTCCATGGCCGCATCAGACCCCCTCAATCAAAAGAAACAAAGTCGAGGGGAAACCTATCGGATATGGGAATGGAAACGGCACTACTCCCGCACAACGCGCTACGGAGGTTAACAATATCATCGCCAACACTCAAGGCAATCAGTATGCTCCACAACCAGAGCCACAGTAAGACAGGCAATACCAACCATAATCAAATAGACAGTACCAACCATAGCAAGCCTAATAGGGATATCAGGCACAGTCGTCTCAACAACAACAGCAACAGCCTAGGGGGAATGCGCAAGGCTCCTACAAACAGGCAATGTTAGGTAGAAAGTTCACCCCGCTAGCACAAACATACAGTCAGGTTCTGACAATGTTAATGCAAAAATAACTTTTGACACCGCTCTAGCCTCGGCTTCCACCTAATCCCTTGCCACCAGGTTATAATGAAAATCAGTATTGCGCATACCACCAGGCTCCTGGTCATCTAACAGACCGTTATTTCACTTTGAAACATCGGTCTAAGATTTAATCGGAAGCCAGAAGATTGCAATCACCCCGCAAGCTAGCAACATGGCTCAGGCTAACATCCTCCAAAATCCCCTGCCATCACACCAAGCAGGACCCAGCACATCTAACACTTCCACCGTCAATCATATTGAGGGAAGGTGTCATGGGTACTTCTCTCCGCATCATTTCATGCAAGCAATAATGCCCGGCACCGCAAACCAAACATGGGGACATCGACAGGCGTCACCGCCTAAGCCGCGAGTATTCCTCAAAGTAGCACCAATAACTCAACCTCTCATATTCCTTAAAAGTAGCACCAATAACTCGGGTATTCATCGAAGCAGCACCTACAGTGTAACCTCTCATCTATCTCGAGGCAGCACCCAACAGGTCTTAGCCTCTCATCTCTCAAGGGGCACCCCCAGCACTCCCTAAGTCACATCCTCAACATCGCACTCCCGAAGAGGCACTTTCAACCCTAACCTCAACAAATCCAAAAAGGTCGGATTTCGAACCCCTCACTCTCCCAATAGGCCTCCCTGATCTAGCCCAGCTAACTTTGCAAGGGGCACCCCCGGTTCAAGAACCAAGTTTCCTAATGCCTCACCAACTGACACATGCCCAAAGGACCCCTCTCACACCTCAAAAGAGGGAAGAAAATTCTATTGCCAAAGCCGGTTAAGGGTTGGTAACACCTTAAGAGAAATCAGCAAGCCCATCACAAATAGTTCCAGCCCTAATCTCTTAACCTCAAGAACCACCGATATACCTAGAAGGAAGAACGGGTCCCTCCTACAACATAAGAGCAGTCCCATGGCATTATCCTTAATGCGCTGAAGTGGGCAACAATGGGAGGTATTTTAGGAGGGATAACCAGAACCCAAAAGAATCCAAGAAAATTTTTTCGGGAACCACTTGCAAAACCGATGCTACTTATGACATAGTAGCCCAACTCAAATCCATTCTCGCTCAAATATCCATCTGGGAACTCTTGTTCACATCAAGATCGCATTGAGAGATCTTTGCAAAAACCCTGAATGATTCACATATCTCTCCTAACATACCTCCTGATATGGTGGTGAGCATGATCGGACAACTCCTCACACCACGAGCAATCACTTTTTTTGATGATGAGTTGCCCCCAGAAGGATGCAAACATGGGCGCTCATTAAACATAGCAGTCCATTACAAAAATTTCAAAGTCTCACTCGTACTCATAGACAACGAATCAAGTCTAAATGTATGTCCTTTGAGGACTACCGAGCATTTGGGGATAGAACCGTCCTCTTTCAAGCTTAACACCATGATTGTCAGAGCCTTCGACAACTCTCGAAGGCAGGTTGAGGCAGAAATCGACATTGAAATACAAATCGGACCCAACATGACACTCGTCACATTCCAAGTCATTGATATCCCTGCCTCATTTAACCTTCTGTTGGGACGATCGTGGCTTCATGCTGTTCGAGCCATCCCATCTACCCTCCATCAAAGGGTTAAATTCCCTTCTGGAAATCGAATCATCTCAGTGCTGGCCGAACCAGAAACGATCCTACCGATGACGATCAATATCCCAGAAACTGACATCCCAGTGATTGACATTCAGCATGCAGAGGGGGACATATCGTATCATAGCTTTGAATTTGAAAATGTGAATGCAATTGCCAATCCACGACCTCTCGCTACTGAATATGTCATTCCCCCTGCTGAGCAATTAATCCTAAACTATCTTACCGAGTTTCATGAGAAAGGTATGGTAGTAAAGCCAGAACGTGCCAACATACAGAGACAAGGGTTGGGATATCAACCGACACCAGAAGATCAAGTTGAAAGGCCGAGAAAGGGTCAACTATTCAAGTGCAAACTTATCAAGTTCGTTAGGGCTGGGATAATTTGCAGGGACACGATGATTTCCTTAGAGGACCACCTCCAACAGTTCAAACTATTAGAACATTCCAACCAGGAGTCCATCTGGCCACTGATAATGTGGGACAAGATTCTTAGGGTGTTAAAAACACATCCGACGTCAAGGGCAGAACCCTCAGACCCACCACACGAGGCTAGGGGCATGGAAAAGGATCCACCCATAAAGGACCTAGAACCAGGAGTGCCCCTTAAAGGAGACGCGGGCAAGAACAGGGAGACATCCATTTCCACCCACAGTCAAGAGGACATATCCTCACCACCAACTCAGTGACACAAGGGGCAGAAGTAGCCCATCCATTGGATTGACAAAGGGAAGTGGCCCTCACTTGACTGGATGGTCATCAAGGTTCCATCACAGGATGAACTGGAAGAGCCAGAAGATCTCTAATTGTTGGGTGAAGAAATTGAATCAAATTCTGACTCTGAGCCCAGCCTAGCAGACATCATGGTCATTAGGACAAATGACCCACAGGAACAAACAAGTTAAAATAGCAAGATCGAAAGCGGGAAAGAACCACAATGGTCAGTCTCCCCCTAATGATCAAATCAGCTGACGAATAATTCGTGGATGTCGGCCTAAAAAAACGCCAATATAAATAGCGGTTGGTACCCCGAACTAGAACAAGATCAATCATAGTTTGCAACACCGTCCTGTTAGGGACCCCTTGGTGACACAAAAAAATCAAAAAAATTTCAAAACACAAGAACAACACATATTCCCAAATATACAAAAAAAATCAAATATTTCTCAAAACCACAAAACATCAGAAAATTTTCAAAACACAAAAACAATAGAAAAACTTTCAAAAATCGTTGTGCCAAACACCTCAAATGCAACACAGGAGTTTGAGGTCGACTCATATGATTTTTTATCTAGAGTTGGACTTCAAGCTCATGGGTTTGGATGAAGCCCTGGATGAGGGAAATGATGATATCGCTCGCGAATTCGAGGATTCTCTCGAAAAGTTCGAAACAAAGGCCAACGTTATAGCAGATAATTTTGAAATTGTGAACTTGGGTTAGTGGAACTCCCTAGAGAGGTGCACATAGGAAGATCGTTGCCCCCAGAATACAAGCAGAGGATGATAGAGTTCCTGAGACCAAGGTTATCCAACTTTGCTCTCCCTTATGAAGACATACCAGGACTCGATGAAGATCTGGTAGTGCACCATTTTCCAGCAAAGCCAGACATGAAGCCTGTCAAGCAAAAGTTGCAAAGAATGAAGCCAGAATGGGCTCTGAAGATCCGTGATGAAGTCATCAAGCAATACAACGCGGGATTCTTGGTAGTTTCTAACTACTCAGAATGGCTCGCAAATATCGTACCAGTTCCAAAGAAGGATGAGAAAGTCAGGATGTGCATCGATTTTAGGGACCTTAACAAAGCAAGCCCTAAAGATGATTTCTCTTTGCCCCACATCCACACACTAGTAGATAATACTGCTGGACACAAGGTCTTCTCCTTCATGGACGGTTTCTCCGGTTACAACCAGATCAAGATGGCCATCGAAGATCGAGAGAAGACTTCCTTCATCACGCCATGGGGAACTTTCTGTTATCGGGTTATGCCCTTTGGGCTAAAGAAAACAGGAGCTACATATCAGCGAGCCATGACTGCCTTGTTCCATGACATGATAAACAAGGAAATGTAAGTCTATGTGGACAACATGATCGTTAAGTCTTGCACGATCGAAGGACACTTCGAGGACCTCAAAAAGCTCTTTGACAGGCTAGAAAAGTTCAAGCTCCAACTCAATCCGCAAAAAATGTGTCCTCGGTGCGACCGGAGGCAAGCTGTTAGGCTTCATTGTCAGTAAAGATGGTATTCAGGTGGATGAGACCAAGACCAAGGCAATCATCAAAATGCCACCGCCTAAGACTAAAAAAGAAATTCGGGGCTTCCTTAGGTGGATCCAGTATATCAACTGATTCATCGTGTAGCTCACTCCGGTCTGTGAGCCCATATTCAAGCTCCTGCGGAAGAACTCGCCAAAGGAATGGAATGACAACTGTCAAACGGCCTTCGATAAGATCAAAAAGTACCTGTTAAATCCTCCAGTGCTCATGCCACCTACTTCAGGTAGGCCATTACTACTATATATCTCCATTGTAGCAGAAGCAATCGGATGCATTCTTGGCCAACACAACGATACAGGAAGAAAAGAGCAAGTGATCTACTATCTAAGTAGACGATTCACAAGCTATGAAGCCAAATACTCTAGCTTGGAGAAAACGTGCCTCGCCCTAGTCTGGGCAACACAACAGCTACGACAGTATATGATTGCTCACCCAATCCTTCTGCTCGCTTGCATGGACCCATTGAAGTACTTATTCGAAAAACCAGCACTAACAAGCAGGATCGCAAAGTGGTAACTACTGCTTTCAGAATTTGACATTACATATGTCACTCAGAAAGCAATCAAGGGGCAAGCACTAGTCAATTACTTAACAGCACACTCTCTCCTGATTACCAACCGCTGAAGACCTTCTTCCCTAACGAAGTCATCCTCCAGATTGAGGAGGAAGAAGAAAAAAAAGCAAGAGAGTGGACACTCTTCTTTGATGGAGCCGCAAACTCAAAAGGGAGTGGAGTAGGTGTCATACTCTACTCTCCCGAAGATGTCCCAATTCCCATATCCAAGAGGCTGGCATTCCAATGCACTAACAACGTAGCCGAGTATGAGGCCCGCATCGCTGGTCTAAGAGAAGCCATAATCCTCAGTGTGAAGAAGTTACGAGTCTTCAGAGACTCACAACTCATCATCAATCAGATAAATGGCAATTGGAAGACCAAAGATGAAAAGCTGATCCCATATCATGTCTCTCTAGAAAATCTGACCGAGGAATTTGAGGAGGTCACGTTCTCCTACATGCCTCGAGCCAGGAATCAGTTCGCAGATGCTCTGGCTACCCTAACCTCAATGTTGGAAATCTCGAAAGGAGCTGCTGAATGGGAGCTTACTGTCGAACTCCAAGAGGAACCGGTATTCTACCTACAGATCGACGAAGCTGAAACTCCCTCGAATGATCAGCCATGGTACACAGACATCAAGGAATATCTCGAACATTAGAAGTACCCGGAAGAAGCAACACCAGCTGATCGTCGCACTATCCAGCGGTTAGCCGCACAGTTCGTCATCACTGGGGGCATCCTTTATAAGCGATCCTTTAACCAAGTTCTTCTTCGTTGTATGAATGAGACAGAAGCGGCACAGATCATGTCAGAAATCCATGAAGGACTATGTGGCTCACACATGAATGGACAAATGATGATAAAGAAGATCCTACGACTCGGCTACTATTGGCTTATGATGGAGACTGGTTGCTGTAAACACGCTAGGAGATGCTTTAAGTGTCAAGAACATGCAAACCAGATCCATGCCCCTGCTACCAAACTTTACAACTTGACAGCACCATGGCCCTTCTCTGTATGGGGGTTGGATATCATCGACAAGATCAACCCCAAAGCTTCAAACGGGCATGAATACATCCTGATGGTAGTAAATTGCTTCACCAAATGGATAGAGGCAGTGTCCTACACCACCATCGCACTATCTCATGTGGTCAAGTTTATGAAGAACATCATCATTAGCCGTTATGGGGTTTATTACTGACAACGGAACTCCGTTCGTCAATAAAAGGATGGGCGATTTCCTCGACAGATTCAAAATTCAAAGTCATCAGTCAAGCCCTTACCGTCCCCAAATGAATAGTGTGGTCGAAGATGCAAACAAGACTATCATCCCCATACTGGAAAAAATGGTGAAGACATACCGCGACTGGTCAGAGATGCTCCCTTACGCACTCTAGGCCAATCGGACGTCTATACAGTCTTCTACAGGCGCAACTCCATATGAGCTCACATACGGAATGGAAGTGGTGCTACCAGTCGAAATCGAAATCCCATCACTACGGATACTGCTGGAAAGTAAGGTCGAGGAATGCAAGTGGCAACAAGCAAGGTACGATCAACTACATCTGGCAGACAAAAAGTGCATGCGGGCGCTAAGCCACTCCCAGTGTTATCAAAGAAGAATTGCGTGAGCCTACAACAAGAGGGTCCACAAGAGAAGTTTCAAAGTCGGTGACATGGTCGTGAAGCGCATCCTACCACCGCATTTGCCAGATCCCAGAGGAAAGTTTAAACCCTTGTGGGACGGACTGCTGATTGTCTGGGAAGTACTCCCAGGAGGTGCTCTTCGGCTCACCAATCTAAAAGGGGAAGATCTTCTCGAGCTCATCAGCGCCAATAACGTAAAAATCTATCACGAGTAGCCATACCTGACCCTGTCAGTGATCACAATTGCAAAGTTGTGCCCATCACTATCATACCTAAAACCAAAAAAAAAAAGAGAGAGAAATATCCGCCACCTCTCCCATCAGAGATACCCGTCACTTCTCTCATATAAGAAAAAAAAAAGCACAAAAGGGAACCAAAAGAGTAGGGGTGAGGCAAAAAGAAAGAAAAAGGAAAGGAAGAAGAGGAAAGCTCAAAAAGAAGACCTAGAAAAAGAAGAAAATAATTCTATCCCAAATCCCCAAACAATCCCACAAAAAGCGGCCTATCATCGTGCTTAAAGACAAGGACAGGAAGGTAACTAGTTGGTCGGCTATAAAGGAAGTTTCTCTGTCTCTCCTGGCGCTCCCAAAAAAAAATAATAAAATAAAAAGAAAAGAAACGCATGCCTAAGCAAAAGGGGCGAGGTGAAAACCCAAAAGGGCGCCTGGGGTAAAAACAGCGGGTATGCATCAGACTTGGTGAAAACCTAAAAGGGCACCAAGGGTAAAAACATCATAGTTGCCAAGGGGCAAGCAAGATCAAAAGCCCGAGACACAGCGAAAATCTAAAAAGACGCTACGGGCAAAAAAGACGGGAGAGCCGAACGTAGTGAAAACCTGAAAGGGCGCTACGGGCAAAAATGGTAAGAAATAAAATAAAAAATAATAATAAAATTAAATTAAAAAAAATAAAAGTGCAGATACAGAAGAAGTCGAGGCAGAAAATACGAGATACAGGAAATGATAAATTTCGGGCCAGTACTCTATCAAACTTGTTCAAATCCAAGGGACATGATTCAAGATACCCTCTCAGGGAACCGAGATCCCAAGTGCACAATCCGAACTACTGCATACAGCGTGGGCTAAGCCCAACGGTCTGATCCCAATCATCTAAAGCACAAATCCAAACACAAGCGAACATTGGTAAATTTGGCACAAACAAAATCTTTCATTCCTTTAAAGTCTTTTTTTACAAGTACACTGCTTTTTTTCTCTCAAAAACAAAATCCTTCATGCATGCAAAATAAGCACTTGACTACAAAATAGGGATCACAGGTAAATTCCTGTCTCTCATACATCGATAACTTCTACCTGAGCCTCTCTATCTCCATGCGCAGGTAAAAGGCCCCATCCCTATCTAGGCGATGTGCCGCAAACATGCTCTCATCATACCGTCGTCCACTGCCAGTCGATGAGCCATATCCTCACATACGTGGCGAAGGACATCGATCTCAATGATCAGGTGACCATGTGTGGCCAGCAAGAAGGACGGATCGATGAAAGGTCACTCCTCAAATGCCTCGAATGAATCATCAATGCATGAAGAGGATGAAGTAGCATCGTTCGCTACGTCTTGATCAGTAGCCTCATCCACCAAATGTTAACCCAGGACCTGACGATAAAGTGACTGCTCTGCCACCCATCGCTGATATAGCACTGTGGCCAAAGGAGGAGCCCAAGACTCAAGATCCAAACCTGTCGCATCCAAGGAACCCTGTCGGGAAACCCAGACTCATTTATACTAAACAGTCAAATCAGAAGGAAGAGGGGCATGCCCAAATCCAGAGAAAGTAAATTTCGGAATATCCTGCCAAAAGCCAAACAGCCGGAGAAAGTGCACAGGATGGTAAGAGCAGTATCCCCAAAGTCCCAGCAATAGTAAAGGAGTGCGAGTGGCACTACAAATCAAAGGAGAACGATGGAGCTAGGGAGCCTCCCAACTAATCTCCCACCCTCGCAATTGAGCCAGGGAGCTAGACTACCGTCACCGACCCTTAGCTGCATAAGACAGCATGCTGTCCCCCATGGTGAGTTGCATTGACTGGTCCTTCCTTTGGACCACCGGGTAAAAACCCAAGTAAAAAAAAAGAAAAATCAAGATTCCTTCTTTTCATTTCAAAATCTCACGATAAATTGAACCTCAAGAATACCCCACTCAAAAATTGCTGGAAAATAAAAGAAAATGCAATATATATATATATATATATATATATATATATATATGAAAAAATATATAATATGAATAAAATGTTTTTTAAAAAAAACAAGATCCCTAGAAAGTCTGAAGGATTTTGATTTGCTGTTTCTTGGTGTGTAGCTCTGTCTGCTCTCTCAGCAGATCAGCTACTCCCTTTGTTTTTTAGTCTTTATTGCTCTCTTTCAAATATATATATATATATATATATATATATATATATATATATATATATATATATATATATTTGAAAGAGAGCAATAAAGACAAAAAAACAAAGGGAGTAGCTGAAAAAACATTTTATTCATATTATATATATATATATATATATATATATATATATATATATATATATATATATATATATATAATATGAATAAAATGTTTTTTTAAAAAACAAGATCCCTAGAAAGTCTAGTTCTACAAAGGATGACTCTTCCAAAAAATATATATATTAGAATAAAATGTTTTTTTTAAAAACAAGATCCCTAGAGAGTTTAGTTCTACAAAGGATGACTCTTCCAAAATATATATATATATTTTAAACTATTAGCCCCATTTATTTATTAGTGGAAGCCATCTGACTTTGCTGCAAAAAAAACTGAACGACGACGCCCACCTGCGAAATCGAATGGATATTTTCCAAAAAAAAAGAAAAGAATATATATATATATATATATATATATATATATATATATATATATATATATATACATATATTTTTTCAAATAAAATCCCTAGGGAGTCTAGCTCCGAAAAGGATAGCTTTCAAAACAAAAGGTTTTCGAAAAATGCACGCGACGCGCAGTACACTGAAGAATCTTCCATATTCTCCAATTGCGATCAGTGCAAATAGCTAAATAAGATTCGGTCTCCCCCAGTTTCTCCGGAGGATAATCGAATCCGTACATGATACATGTATGACTGGCCTGATCTCCATATCTGGATAGTCATATGAATGCTAGTAAAAAATGATTGGATCTATCTCTGGAAAGAATAATCAAACTCGAAGTGACAACAATCCATTGTAACCAAAGTATCAGAATTAGAAGATTGCATCGCAAAAGATTACCTGCACATACCTAGTCCGGGATATTTGCAAAATTTGATCGAGTCCAAGTCGGTGTAGTGAGTTCCCCGTAAGGCCACACCAATGCGTAGGGCAGCTAACCACTTTGACGATCAAATGGATTGGATATTCCTATGGTGATTACGTAGCAAAGGAAAGACAGACCAAACAGTACGGGAATCCTCATAAAGTCGCACCAACACGCAGAGGCCCTACTTTTCAGACTTAACCTCTAATGCTACTAACAATCGTACGTGAAAGGGTTGTGATTGGTGACCCATAAAGCGGCGACGAATGTGAAGGAGACAATCACAACGTTTTCCTTAACCCTCATGAAATGTGCAAGTCATCTCTTTTCTAAGCGGTCGACTGACAATCATAAAATGGCAGGCGATATATTCGAATCACTATCTTTTTTTACCAAAAGGGTGGGGTGTCCACTCGCTTTGGCCTTCGGTTGCTCCCAACCTCGGCCAAAGAGGGGCATCTATAGACACCCCACCCAAGCTAATATCTCGAGAAGGCTAAGACAGTCCAGGAATCATGAGCATATCCCGAACCCAATCCCAGCTTATATCTGACAAATCATCCCTAAAACCCCCAATTGCCGACCCGCGACCAGAAACCAGGATCCAAACCATTCAATCCACATACAACCTCGTCTTTACCTTATACCCTTACTAGGACCTCCTTACCCAAACCTAAGCCCACCTATTTGAGCTGTAAAACTCCAAAAGAGGACAACCAGGCGAACCAACATAGTGAAAAAAACCTACACGCTCGAGCCCAGACCTAGCGAGGCCCGGGCAGTAGCCAGACTATCGCCGACGGTAATTTGACTACCACCGGTGGTACTCCGAGTACAACTGCTCGTGGCCCGCGTGTGGATAGTTGTCCTAACATTCAAAAGTTAACTTTCTCCTAAATTTACCCCCCCCCCCCCTCCCCCCATCTTCACTATTTACCATTTTATAGACCTCAAGAGCCAATGGGAGCGCGCCACGTGGTGCCCCTCTCTCCCTAGCCAATCACAAGCCTCCATGTCATCATTTTAACCCTTACTTACCCCCTTATTTACCATAGAGCCATTGGAGAAGGCTATAAATAGCCCTCTTCTCTTCTCATTCCAACACACCCAACAAGCCACTTCTCCCTTTAAGCTTGAGAGAGTAAGAGAGAAAGAGAGTGAGGAGGAGAGTGAAGGAGAGGGAAGGAGCACCCAAGCCTTCAAAGTTCTAATTTTTCAAGTCATCCCCTAGCCTTCCTCTCAACCTTTCCAGCTCATAAGCCTGACCCAGATTTGTCATGGTTCAGTCTATGTCTTAGCCTACTCAAGATCAAGCCAAAGATCCATTCGTTTTTACACACAGGCACTCATCATGACATCTATTCCCTTCTCAACCCCCCTGCTCCTCTAGGTCTCTAATGAACGTATGCTCTGTGACTTGCCGTACACCGGATCTGTCACATCAGAAATTCCTAGTGATCTAGTCCATTTTTCTTTACCTTTTTACATAAGCATCATCACATCTGCCTTCTAAACACACCGTTGGACGTATGCTCTGTGGCTTGTAGAAATCTCGGATCTTGCTACATCAGAAATCCGTGTTTGTGCCTAGTCCCATCTCAACCACAGCATCCATCATCCCTTAATATTGTTTTACCACACTAAGTAGAGACCATATATTTGTACGGGCAGAGAGGGTGCCTAACCCCTTCCCTCTTTGTAACCGATGTCCCTTACCCAGAATCCCGGATCGCAGACTAAGAGTCAATCTAAGGAAGGAGAGTCTCCTGATTTCTCCAACCTTACGTATTCTGTGGGTTCTAGCCGACCACGGGATTTCGAGATTAATTGGCTAGTGGTGACTCCAACATCTACAAATCAGCCTACTCACCCCCACTACTAAAAACATAACATACAAATCAGCATGGGCACCGATTTTCAGTGTCTACAATGCCAAAATGGAAAGCAAATCCTAAGTACTTGAATATCAAGTTAGTAACTGTCATCGATACTAACTACTGGTCATCCGAGTCGAGCGAGAGAGGGGGTGCTCCCTCCTTCTGAATACAACACAATATCGCTTTGATGGTGTGATACATCTTCTTACCCCTCTATTCCGATTTCCTCTGGTTTTCTTCTATCTTGTTCATCCTCTCCTTCAGTGCGGCTAGGTCCTCGTGCGCACTTGTAGTGGTGAATGGTTCTTCACCAGTCTCTTCATTTCGTTCTTCCGCATCCTCTTCTTCTTCTTCTTCTTCTTCTTCATCTTCCTCTTCTTCTTCATCCCCCAATTCTTCAATATGAGCACAGGGCTATTTAGATTGAACCTCCATACGATTTATGGTATCTTGGTTGATCACCTAAATCAGGTATGGAATGACGTCCGGGTGGTTGAGTTTGTAGTGACATGCTAACTTACAAATTAGACGGCCAAAAGGAAGTGATAACTTTTCACGGTGTCCTAGTGCAACCTTCACAATCTGTCTTAGCACAAGAGTGGGGATACATACCTTTTCTCCTTACCCCACCCGGTAAAGGAATTCTGCCATAAACTTAGAAATTTCAGAACGTTTGGTGGATCTCGGGTACACGTTATACGTGCATGTGTAGTGGAGTAGGCGGTAGTTGGGTGTCAATCTTATGGATTTGATGATGCTACCCCTTCTCCATTCGATGAGTTTGCCACACAACTAGCATGCGCGCTTGTCCCGTGCCCCCTTATCCCATAGGTTATTTTCCTTAATGTTCACATTGTCGAGCTCCATACCGAGTAGGGTAGCGATGGAATTCACATCAACATGGGCCGTTTGTCTGCCTAGGCTAACTTTGAATCCAAGAGGTTTGACCGTGGCATCTCGAATTCGTGCGTAGAATGCTCGCACTACATTCTCACTCGCCTGCTACTTTGCTTCAAACATCGGTCCCTAAACATTATCTAGGAGGCGGTCGAGCAAATCATATGTGTCGAACATGTTCTTATCCACATTTGCCTCAAACACGACCTTTTGATGCTTGAATCTCCCGAATTCAATGCTGAGCAGCACAACTCGCTCGGGGGAAGCTAAAGGGTCGAAATCTCTCTTCGACCTCTTCTCGATGCTCGGTCCCGCATGATCATCGTTGTACCTCGTCAACCTTCTATCACGGCTTGGCCTTACTTGCTCACTATGTTTTTCCTTCGATCTTCGACCATGGCTTGGTCCCGCTTGATCGTGGGCCACTCTTTTCTTTCCCATGAGGGAAAGCACTAAGGAAACGACGAAAAAGGAAGAGATGGTTGCAAGGATGCTCATCCTTCTTCCTTGGTAGGTGCTGGTTTGAGAAGAAAGTATGGGTTTTACGGAAGATAAGTTTTTGGTGTGCAAGGGAGGGAGGGATATTTGAGAAAATTTGTAACTGGGGAGAAATGGAATGAATAGGGGTTGGAATATCTTAAAAGGGACATCAAATGGGGCCCCACATGTGTTAGAGGGCCCCATCTTTCGTTTGGCGTAGGCGTGGGCTCGCCAAACTAGCACCCAGGCCGTGCCACTCACTGTCCTGACTGGCGCGGCCGCGCCGAACTAGCGCATCCCCTCCCCCCAAAACACATACATCTTGGCATGGGCTCACCAACCAGGCCCAGCCCCCACCGCTCTCTGTGGTGTCCGGCGAGGGCGCGCCCATATGGCGGGGCCCTGCCCACTGCGTACGAAGTGCTGGCGCGGGCTCACCAATTCGGCCCAGCCCCCGCCACTCCCTATGATGTCCAGCTGGGGCACGCTGATCTGGCAAGGCCACCCCAATTTTATTATTATTTTTATTTTATTTTTACACACACTCACCCGCACGCATTCACAATTTGATCAATTAGTGTTACCCCTTCGCCAGTCCTCTTGTTTTTTTTGGTGCCCCCCCCTAAGGATTCACTAGAGGATAATTATAAGAAGAAAAAGGGATCTTAAGTCAATTGGATCTTGTGAGAGAACAATTTTGACTTGGAATAAGATGGTGAAAACTCAAATTCCAAGGTAAGCATGATATAATTATAAGATTCAGTTGTTTTATACCATAACAGATCATCAATTCCTTCTAGTTGCAAGGTAGACCTAAACAAGCATGTAAACGATTTTTGATTTACTTCGGGGCTAGGCTGATTTACCTTTCCATGGCTGGCGGGTTCGTTTCTACGGCAACCGAGTGGTTGAGCTCCTTCTCAGTCTCTACTCTCTTCTCTCTCATCAAGCCTTGCAAAAATTTCGTATAGAAGTAAAAGAGAGTTTTTAAAGATTATATAGTCCTGGGATTTGTCCATTTGGCCTCAGGGAGACTTTTTCTATATATATAGCCCTATTTGGTTTGAACGGCTCAGTTTCTATGCATTGTACGTTCTTTATCTATGATAAGGGGCCACTTTATGATTGGACTGACCGGACCAAGTTTTCGTGCCTAAGGTGGGCCATGACCTGACTGTGGGGTCCACCATGATGTATGTGTTTTGTAGGGCAGTTCCAAAGCTTGACCCTTTTGGACCTTTCAAATAACCAATTCTCACGACTGATGCCCATTTCCTTGTGTAACTTGTATAATGTCATGGACATGTCATTAGAACATGCACCACATGTGTTTAAGATAGACCTACATATTAACCATGTAATTAATAACATGCACCACATATGTGAAGAGGCTTTTTCCAACTAAGCAGTGGTGTTGCCAGATTCAGGCCTTGTTTTACTTGCAAATGCCAAGGAAAATGCTATATATGTTGATGGATTCAATGTGCTCTATTTATCATTTCCTATATGTTATCAACCTATTAATTCATAAGATTGGCAAATGTGCCAATCAATCAGCTTGACCATATGATAAATCATATAATCATGGATGGACCAATGAAAAGATAATTGCAGCAATTGGATGTTTCCAACAATTCAATACATGGATGTTTTTTTCTGGACCATTGATCTAAACTTTGGGTGATAGATTAGAAGTTAATGGAATTACAATCGTAATTGGCTTTATGGTTTAGCTCATCCAATAGGCAGTCCACTAATTGGATAGTGTGTTTCCATTGTCCAATTGCACCAATCTAGGCTTTATAGGGTCAATTCCATTTACTAAATGGCACACGATTTGGCTCTAAATTCATTCCATTTTAAAATTTTTTTTTTTCGAATTGAAATCTTGTATGGCAGAGAGATACAAGGAACCAATATGGAAGGGCCAATTCCTTCTGACATTTCTGGTATGGAGAACTTGATCCAACTGTAGGTACAATGCTTGAATTCCCATCTTTAGTAGTTTTGTGTGAAGCACATCCTTTGTGATCTCATCATCATCATCATCATCATCATCATCATATAAACCTTATCACAACTAATTGGGGTTGGCTTCTTTCATCTCGTGCTTAATAAAAATAAAGTGAATAGATCTAAACTTTTCCTTGTGGACTCTTTACATGCAAAATTATCAGTGACATAAGTGGAATGGAATCAGATTTTCCCAACTTGAGTAATATTGGAGAGATACTTGTATATATTGGAGAAATGAGACTACTGGATTTGTTGTTAAGTCAGGTTTTTTTTTTTTCCTTGTATATGATAAAAATCTTCGTTACTAGCCAATGTTCTTTCCATTCGCTTGCTTTCATTGGATGAATAGGTTCATTACATATGGATGCTTCTGTTTTTCCGGTCCTTGTTGTCATTTTCATTGTTGTTTTTGTGTTTTTTTTTTTTTTTTTTTTGCATGTTATCTAGTCTTGTACTAGCATACCTTTTTTTTTTTTTTTTTTTTTTTACTTTTACATATGTGTGCATATACATACGTATATGCATGTTAGCAAAAACCTCTTTTTTTAAGTGTTAACATTTGATTAGAAGTTTTGAAGAGGATGGATATAACATGAGTTGTTTGGATCATTCTCACATTCTATCAGTCTGCCTTGAACCATTAAACTTAAATGCTGGTAATCAGTTTTGGGTTTGTTATGCTTGTAGAACCTAACTTCCACTGAAAAACTACTAAGTGGATGTTAGGAACTCACTGAGAAGCATTGTCATACTTGACAAGCAGAATATGTCTCTGATTTAGAGGCACAAACATCAATACACTACAAGCCCGATTTTTTATTATTTTTTTCGGCGCTTTCTTCTATTCAAAAATCCAAGTAGACAATAGTACTGGTAAGCAAACTGGTAAGTGATTATATGTAAAGCTAACCTACACGGGACTATATATATAACCTTCAAACGTGAGAAGCTTGATGTGTGGCATGTGTGGTGTGTACATGAGATTTATTGCACACATGTGTGGGCTTAGCAAGGCTCATCATTATTGCCTGTTTCAAACACACTGATGCCCATTCATTCGTTATTGTTCTTTTAACTTATAATTTCTGATACTGAAAGCAGAGGTTAGTGAATTGAAGATGGACTGGCCTCGTACACTGAAACAAGCACCTGGAGCAGGGAGGGGCCTTGCATATCTACACTCGAATTCAGCACTCGGCATTCCTATTGTTCATAGATATTTTAAATCTACCAACATTTTTCTAAGTGAAAATTTTGATGCAAAGGTAACAAAGATATGTCTAGGGTGATTTTGCTAACATCGATTCAGGAAATTTTTCATGATTTGTATGCCATTGTAGCATTCTTAAATGGGAGTCAGAAATTATGTGAATGATATAGACAAAACTTTAATTTATAAGTGGAATAGAAAATATGCCTTGTCAGTATCATCTGCCTACTAATTGTCAGTTGTCATGAGCTAGGTTCTGGGAAGTTGAGTTTGTCAAGTTATGGGTCTTGGGTCAGAAGATGTTGCCATAAATGAATGGGTCAGGCTCGACTTGAGCTTGTCCCAATCCTACCCACCCATATAGCTTGCACACATGCACATATAAGTGCATATACATACATATATGCATAGATATACATATACCCATGTGTACACACATACATGGGTTCTGCTAACGTCCCCAATGTTCTACAAGGTTTTAATTAGCACATGGGGCGACCTATCGTCAATGTAAACCAGTCAGTCATGCAATTGAGTGGGGCAAACATGAAATTCAGAGGGAGAAACTGAAAATTGCGCGGGACAAACTAGAAATTGAGCGAGGCAAACTAGAAATTGAGCGGGGCAAACATGAAATTGAGCAGGGCAAACATGAAATTCAGTGGGGAAAACATGAAATTCAGCTGGGGAAACTGGAAATTGAGCGAGGCAAACATGAAATTGAGCGGGGGAAATTAGAAATTGAGTGGGGCAAACTAGAAATTGAGCAGGGCAAACATGAAAATTGAGCGGGGCAAACTGAAAATTCAGCGAGGCAAACTAGAAATTGAGTGGGGCAAACATGAAATTGAGCGGGGCAAACTAGAAGTCCAATCATGGTACATCACTCTGAGGACAGTGAGACCTTCCTTCAGGTCGAGCTGGAACCAATCATGGTACATCACTCTGCAACAAATTAAGCATAGTACTAAAGATTATATAAACTTAGAAATCCAAGTCCAAATGAATAATAGAGTTTGGGAAAAGATTTGGCAAAGAGTTAGGTCATATCTTATCCAAGTTAAATTATAGTTTGTTAGACTGCCTTCAGTCAATTCTCTTTACTTTGTACCAATCATAGTACATCTCTAACGACGTGTCTTTAAAAATGTCCACCAAGTTTCTATAGATATGGTATGTGCAATAGCCATGAATTACATGTGGAAAGACTTGGGGAACCTTTTTCATTAAACCTTTATGTCGGTCAGATATAATCACAAGACCCAGAAGAGTCCCTAAAGAATCATTGAGGTAGGTAAGGAACTAATTCCAGCTGATGCTGTTCTCTGATTCCCCGATGCCAAACGCGAGTGGAAAAATATGATTGTCCCCATCTAAGGGCGTGACAACGAATAGAATACCCATCTATTTGCCCTTTAAGTATGTCCCATCAATGGCCAATACCCTCCGCATAGAATTCTGAAAACTTCGAACGCATTGTCCGAGCGCTACAAAACACTTTTCGAACCTGAAAGTCTCTTTATAAACATCCATGACAGTCATCATCCCCGGGTTGGCCATCCTGAACTCATGCAGATATAAGGGGAGTTGATTGTAACGATTTTCGTAAGACCCCATCACGTGATTAATTGCAAGCTCCTTACCTTTCTATGTCTTCCTATAATTGATAACAACATTATATTTCTCTTGCATAGTGAAGATAATATCATGTGGCCTCAAACTTAGGCCTTGCTCAATGCGTCTAACAACCAGATCACATGCTAACTTACTGCTTGCTTGTCGGTGATCGCTCTTCATCCATGACATGCCACACGTGTGTTTTGACGTATCTTGAATATCGCCGTATCACTCACTCGAGATGCATGAACCCTCCATTCACATGTATCTTCGAATCACACCACGGTAAATCTCCTAGAATATGAGTACACTACACTATACTAGAATTTATTGCGAATTGCAAATTGGCTCAAAACATACTGGCACCAACTCTTGTCCTTAAACGTTTTCCCAACGGCTAGATCGATCATTTCACCCAACGGATCCGTATATTCTAACAATTCATGATTGCTGAATGCAGCATCATCGAATGGCACGGGAACTTGACGAGTGATGAAGTTTGATGTTTTTGGTAAGGTCTGAAAGCGGAATGTCTCTTACACATATAACTAGGGTGGTGGATGATGATGGCAGATCTGCCGTTGTTACTAAAGGCGGTGCCATGTATTCATTAATGAGGTTAAGGTCACATGCCCTACTGACTTGGCTAGTTACAGAGTTTGATGTTTGAGGCGGCTCAAGCAGTTGATCGTTGGTTACTCCCACTTGTAATGGCGATGCCGTATATTCAAATTTATGCCATGCTCCTCACGCACACTGTCCACATGTGTTGTCATATTAATGTGTTGGGTTGTCTCGATGACTAAAGGGATGAATTTATCCGAATGCTCTAATTGTGTTGTATATCACAATCTATTGGGTTACTCTTTATAATTCTGTAAATTCTAGATAGAAGCTCCTCGTACGTAGTCTCGACACGTAGTGTAACAGTTTTTGAATTTCCACCAGTGTACGAGTATTGATTGTTTTCGCATTCTAACTCCCCGCCATGTACAGCAGATGATTCTCATAGCCATTATCTGAAAACTAATACAATGACATTATATCAGTGAATTGTTAAGCAATGTAAGCTTGTCATAATATAAAACTCGATTAAATAATAGAGGACCGAGTACTCAGGTTCCATAATAAATGAGAATGATACAAAACTTAAGGAAATAAAGAGTAAGCAATGCGTTAATTTTTAAAATAAACAACTAAAGAGAATAAACTTATATGGATTAGGGCTTCAAAGATACAAATGACTTCATGTGGTGCTTGGTAAATTCAGTGACACTATCTATCATGGAATTGAGTGAGGCAAGCATGAAAATTCAACAAGGCAACCTAGAAATTGAACGAGGCAATCATGAAAATTGAGTGAGGCAAACTAGAAATAGAGCGAGGGAAGCATGAAAATTTAGCGAGGCAAGCAATAATTTGAGGGAGAGAACTTATAAATTGAGCGGGGCAAACATGAAATTCAACAGGGCAAACATGAAATTTAGCAAAGCAAACGTGAAATTCAGCGAGACAAACTGAAAATTGAGCGGGCCAAACATGAAATTCAGCGGCGCAAACATGAAATTGAGAGAGGCAAACATGAAATTGAGCGGGCAAATTGGAAATTGAGCGGGGGAAACTAGAAAATCAGCGGGGCAAACATGAAATTGAACAGGGCAAACTGGAAATTGAGCGGCGCAAACATGAAATTCAGCGGAGGAAACATGAAATTTAGAGGGGCAAACATGAAATTCAGCGGGGGCAAACACGAAATTTAGCGGGGCAAACTGAAAATTTAGCGGGGCAAACTGAATTTCAGCGGTGCAAACATGAAATTGAGCTGGGCAAACTGGAATTTGAGCGGTGCAAACTTGAAATTGAGCGGGGCAAACTGGAAATTGAGTGGGACAAACTAGAAATTGAGCGAGGCAAACTTGAAATTCAGCGAGGGAAGAGTGAAAATTGAGCGGGGCAAACTGGAAATTGAGCGGGACAAACTAGAAATTGATCGGGGCAAATTGGAAATTGAGCGAGGCAAGCTAGAAATTCAGCAAGGGAAGAGCGAAAATTGGGCGAGGTAAACTAGAAATTGAGCGAGGCAAACTAGAAATTGAGCAAGGCAAACTGAAAATTGAGCGACGAAAGCTGAAATTGAGCATGACAAACTGAAAATTGAGCGTGACATAAGAAATTGAGCAACGCAAACATGAAATTGAGTGAGACAAATGAAATTCATCGAGGCAAACATGAAATTTATCGATGCAAACATTAAATTGATCGAGCCTGGCATGAAATTGAGCTGGGCAAACGTTAAATTGAGCGAGCCTAGCATGAAATTGAGCTGGGCAAACATTAAATTGAGCGAGCCTAGCATGAAATTGAGTGAGCCCTAGCATGTAATTGAGTGAGGTTCAAATGGAATAGAACGAGTTTCATATGAATTTGAACGATCAGTGCATAAAATTGACTAAGCCAAACAAATGAAATGGTAAGAGCATGACACGAAATTCACTGATCCTAACATGGAGTTAACCAAACTTCACATGAAATTGAACGAGTAGTCGATCAATTGTTGTCGACTTGGGCTCATCTCAATTTCCGTGAGTTCTTCTTCAAATTCAAGCGTGCAATGGCTAAGTTTGACCAAGCACCCTTGGTGAATTACTAGCTGAATTTCCATAGGTAGTCAGTTAATTATCGTTCAATACTGTAAATGAAAGTAACTATAAACAACACTAGGGTTTTTTTAAATATCTGTACCTCCAGCAACCGTAATACCGGTCAAATGCAAGTTGAGGAAGGGTGCTTTGGAGTGAGGGAATAATTTAAACCTTTTCAAAGATTGCGAATGCAACCGGTTTGGAGGATTCCACGTGACCCTAACCAAGATGAAAAATAGCAAAATGTAGAATAATAATATGTGGATGATAAAGTTCAAATTTTAGTAAGGAAAATGGTAAGAAAAAGGTGCATGCGTTGGTTTTTCGTTGCAATGGAATGAAAGGCATATGTTTCGAAATAAGCGCCCGGTTTTCCGTTAAAAGGGAGAGGAAGAGAATAAAGAGAATGGTAGTGAAAAGGAGGGGTATTTTCGTCCTCAAATTTGGCGTCCGTGCGTGCAAGGTCTAAGTTTGTAAGTTTTAAGTTTTATTTTTTTGATAAACTGCCGGATAAAAGGTGGCGATTACAGTGGTAAATTTCTCATTCCCTGCAAAACCTTAGCCGGAAGTTCCTGCGCAAGGATGCGAGGTGGGCCGCACCTAGATGTTTATGAGAAATTCATCCCGTACATCCGTTTTATGAACTCGTTTCCGGATGTTTGAAAAAAAATTAGTTGTATCCAACAATTAAATGGGCCACATGAGATGAAACAGTAGTAATTAAGTGAGAACCGTTGAAGTATTCTTATGTCCATAAAAGTTTTGCGTTAGACCACATTTTTGGTTTTTTCACTTCATCCTATTCGGAATGACCTTATAAACGGTTTGGATAGCATATAAACATCAAGGTGGGGTGCAGGAGGGTTTCAACGGTAGGAATTTCTTTCCCCGATTTTCAATCTCGTGTGACCAACTTGGGTTTGTATCCACCTAATTTCACGTACTATATCATAAAATGAGCTCTAAAAACGAATGGACGGAATGGATTTCTCACATACATTGAGGTGGGCCCCACCCATAATACTTGCGCAGGAAATCCACGTCCGCTTCCTTGGTAGATGACTTACCGGCGGCCATAATACCCTCATTCATCTGCAGCAAAGAGAGAGCGAGAGAGAGGAAATGGCGACGATCAAGGCCATTCGAGAGAGCAAATGGCGGCGATAAAGGTCATTATGGCTAGGCATATCTTCGATAGCCGTGGAAATCGAAACATTGAGGTGATTTTTTCTGTTTCTTTCAACCAACGATTTGCTATTCTCGTGTCTAGGTTTTCGATTTCTATTACATGCCTGGATTTGATCTCTCCCGTCTATTTCTCATTTTCATCTTCCTATCTGTCGTCTTTTATACGTGATTGGATCAGATCGTAATCAGGCATCGATTCAGATAGTGTGATTCTCTCTTCTGATGAAGAAATTTCGGTTTCTTGTTCTTATATGCGATGGATGTTTCTCTCTGCCTGTTTATTCCTTCAGGTGAATGTTTGTCTGAGTGATGGAACCCTAGCTAGGGCTGTTGTCACGAGTGGTGCCTTGACAGGTAAAAACCAAGAACTCATTTCATAATAGAATCTGTACTGCATCGTGTGATTTGGATCTGTATCAGATCTCTTGAATTTGAGCTATGATGAGGTTTTAGTGATTTTTATTTTAGTTTGATTGTAGAAATAGTGGACCAGATGTTGAGGTCTCTTGTGTCGTGTATTTTGAATTATCTGTGTGGCTCTCCTTCCCAAGTTTCTAGGAGGAATTGGGAATTTAATTTCCTGACTTCAAATTCATTGCTAGGTTTTTTTATATCTATATATCTCTCTCTCTCTCTCTCTCTCTCTCTCTCTCTCTATATATATATATATATATATATATATATATATAAGATTATGAGCTTTTTTATTGGATTTGTAAATATTATAGTTAGTTTATTAAGTTGAACTTGACCTATTCCACAATTTTCATGCTCTCAACTTGGTGCCGAAGCACTTTGGAATTTGGATAATTGGATAGTGTCTGAGCATGTCGGTCCCGTGACATTTACAATACCTGCAGTGAGAGACAATCAATTAACTATTAAATGTCACTGAATCCAATGGCGAAACATTACCAGCTTACAAATCTGAAAGGCCTTATGATTTTTGAAACATCGGTCGTTCCTTTCTAACCACAGAACCTATACAAAATTAATCACCAGACTTTTCTCCCAATATTCCCTATACTCCCATCACGCCACATCAAAAGAAAACTATCAACGAATTTCGGTAATGCCCATGAAACTCCAAACACATTGAAAAAATCATCCCACATCCCTTTTGCAAATGAGCAATGTTCAAACTGTGTTGAGATGATCCACTGCTAATTTCCTCATATATCTAGAACAATTTGCATTTGTAGTTGGGGCCTTTGATGCTAGAAATTTTGTATCGGTGCAAGAAATTGTTAGCAATCATCCAAAAGAAATCACAACTAATAAACCCAACTCATGCATGCTTAAATTCTGATTAGCTGGCACAAGACTTAGATTATGATGCATGCTCATATCCAAAGCTTCATATCAAACAAGGAACAAGTCCAGTGTCCTTGAGCAATGCATAGATGCACTCCATTAGTTGGGACAAGACTTAGATTATGATGCATGCAATGGTTTTTTTTTTTTTTTTGTTTTGTTTTGTTTTGTTTTGTTTTGCTTCCTCCATACAAGCACCGAGTTTCGGGTACTTGAATTAAGCTAAACATGCACTACCGCATTTATATGTAGTATATTGGAATTTGTGATAGAGTGATAAAAATGGTGGTTGGCTTCTAGGCCAGTTGGCCTGACCCGGCCTGGACGACTCGGTGTGCAGGGCCAGGACTTGGGCACTAAATGTGGCGCTGGCCCAGTCCAATCATCAACTGGCCCACCATTTTTTTAAAAGGATGTTTTAGAGACATAAGTGGTTCCCATTCAATGTGGATGTGTAATTTAAAGGAGCTCTTGGATCTATGGTCATGTTTTGATGATCAAAACATTTTATATGATGAACTTGTCCTGGATGAACAGTATTCTCCCAAAAAATTTCCTAGATTAAGCTGTCACACACATTTAATATTTGGACTATTTTCCTTATAATGCTAGCCTTATAGGGCAGGGCCATGACCTTTCAATCCAACTAGGGCTAGACCAAGCCCAGGTCACAACCCAAGTATAGAGAACAGGGGCTAAGCCAGTGCCCCCCAAATGGTTCATGCTTAGGGTGGAGCAATCATCATTAGCCCAACCGTAGTCAGAAAATTTTTAATGAATGAGAAAAATAAATTTACAAAAGATTGAATGACTTTTCTTTGTATGAATAGATCTTTTTATATTGTGATGAATATATAGAGAAGAGAAGGAATTAAATCTCTAATCAGATCCTAAGTCTTAGAGACAAAATAAAGAAGAAAAAAATTCATATCAGGAAGAATTTTCCTAACAGAGTCCAACCTTTCATCATCTAGCATGAAATTCAAACCCATTCTCAGCCAGCCACCCTACAAGGTTGGGCTGCCCAGCCACCCGTATCAATGAGTATGAACTGTGCGCATGGTGAGCACTTAAAGTTGGGGCACATATTTCCCAGCACTTTAAAAAGAAGACAGAATCAAGTGCTTGTTCAGATTGACAGTCGACTAAGGAAAGCATTTAATTTATATCAGCAATATGTTTGCACTTAAAGAAGCGAAGCGCCAGCTTTTGCCATTTCTGTCTTAAGAAGGGAGCCAATATATATATATATATATATATATATATATATATATATATATATATATATATATATATATATATATATTATTTTCAGTCAAATGCTGAGAAAAGGGTGTTTCAGACATCCACTTATGAGATTATAAACCAGATACTCTCACCTATAAAGAATAGTATTTTCCATTACTTTTCTTCAACAAAAAAAAAAAAAAAAAAAAAAACAAGTGCAAAGAATTTTCTTTCCCTACAAATATTGTTATTGTTGTTAGTTTTGGTGATTGTGGTGGTGGTCTACACACACATAGAGGCATCCATTTTTAAAATAGCAAATGAGGATAAACTCACCAATGTATCTAGATAGACAAGAAGAATAATTGTTTAGAGATGATAAGCTTGTTTGCATTATCAATTGGAAAAAGCTAACAAAACAAAAGTGGCCCCACTCAACAAAACGCGTGGTGTTTCCTTCCATATAAGGAAAGAGATGAAAGCATAGGATCTTTAAAAGGCATGGAGTAAAGGCTATGGAATGAGCATGGCTTATTGATCACATTGATTGGACTATCCTAACCATTTAAGTGGTGGCTATCAAATGGATTGCTATGGAATCTGATAGAGTAGATATTCGAGTATGAACCATCACATGATGGGAATAGCCACATTAATGGCTTAGATATTTATATTTATATTTTATTTTTTGGTATAAACCAAGGTGTGGGCTTTAGTTATCAGTACCGTTTGGGCACGGTCTAGAAGGGAAGTTTTATACCTGTGTTGTTTGCTGCCAAAGTTTGTGATGTGTTTGAATATACTTTTGTGAACTGGTCTTGTCCCTTGCTCAGCAAAATAGGGGCTAAAAACCCCACTCAATCAAACAAATCTGACAAACAAATGCAGTGTAGAAACACCCTTTGCCAAGTGTGTCCAAATGAGCCCTTGATCTATAGTATGGTTTCTTTTTTTTTTTTTTGGGAAAGTGTTGGATTTCTAACCTGTACTGAATCTCTTGTTTTATGTGCTTCTGTTGTGGTTTTTGGGTAATTGTCTTCCTTTTGATGCTTTTTTGCTTTTTCTTTCATCAGGTTCTAAAATGTGAGTATGCTGTCTGTGGAGAGATTGTTATCCATACCCAGGTATTCCAAATTGAGAATTCATAGGAATATTTTCTCCCTTCTCTTGAGATTATCATTTCCTAATGGAAAGCATGCTGACCCAGGTCACTAATACAATACACCACCACAAAAGCAAAGTACGTAGAACTCATTCTTGAACATGAGGATTCTGAATGCTCAACAATAGATCTTCTTATAATTGTTCATGTTGGATTCTTATTTGAAACACCTTGGGTTCTACCCAAAAAAAAAAAGAAAGTCTAGTTACATGTCCTGTTTTATAGGCTTTTTTTTTTTTTTTTGCATCAATGATTGAAGTGACACTATCCAAAAACTTGCTGGTCAACTTGAGATTTGGCTGAAGCCAGGTTCCCAGTGATCGAAACAGATGGTGCAATGTGCCTCACCAAGGATGGACCACACACCAGAAGTCCCTGAGATTGGAAGATCCCAGCTACCAAGTCAATCACTATTGATCTTTAACTCTTAACTGTCTCTTAACCGTCTGTTTACTGTCTGTGAATTGAATGGATAAGATATCCAAACCTAGGATATTTTGGTGTATGATTCATCCATGATGGAGCCCATCATATAGATGGCTTAGATCATTGCATGGTCCATGCATGTTGGAGCCCATCATATAGATGTAATCACTGAACCAAGGGTTCTAGTTTTACAAACTGAAAACCCATGTTACTGTAGAAACTCTTGGGCTGAGCATTGCATGATATCTCTTCCATGTATATGCTCCTGTGCAGTATCTCTACTTCCATGCTTATAGTTCTACATGTTCCTTCCTATATAGATTCTGCGCTTGTACCCAAGATGGAAAAGAGCACAACAACTGTAAGTTCAGAAAAACAATAAGCAAGACAGTAGAAATTTAGTTCAGGCTACTTTTGGTTGCTCCAAATATCATGAAAATTCATGATTAATCATCTAATTCAGTGCAAAATATGTTGAAATTTCATGATACTTTGTTCCTCCAAACACACCCTTAATTACTGAAGAATGATCAAAATCTCTCTGGTCACTGCATTTTAGTAAACCAAGCAACCAGAGTTTGTTAAGAAGCAATCTGCGGTGAAACAACTTTTGTTGGGTAGTGCATCTAAAAGGTTCCTTAGTCTCACAACAAGATCTTTCAGACATAGGTGGAGTTTGAGACAGTTTGGTTCATGGAACAATGGCCCCATAAATTGAAAGACTGCTTCGGTTTGAGGAATCTGATGTTTTTTTTTGAAAGGCGACTTAAATTCATTAAAAGGAGAGAACTGAAGAAGGAGAAACAGTCTGCTGAGATAGCGAACTGATCTCCCAGATACAACCCAAAAAAAGGGAAAAGAAAACAGAAAAAGCAGCAAACAAAATAAAACCAAGAAGCAAAACACAAAAAACAGAGACTACCCACCAAAAAGATGATCGGGGGCAAAAGGAGTCCTGCTAAGATTGACTGAATTGCAGGCCCATTCTATGACGAACTGATGAATTCTCTTGGTCACCCACTCCACTGAGTGGGGAGTATCTCTGAAGCAGCGATTGTTTCTCTCTTCCCAGATGGTCCACCAAGCAGCCAATAAAGCCATTCTCCAAACCCGAGATCTGTCTTTGCTGAGGGGGACACCATGCCAAGCCACAAGCACGCGATTCGTAGACCTAAGAGCCGTCCAAGAAACAGAAAAAGAGGACAGAATGGTAGACCAAACATGCTGAAAGAAAGGGCAGTGAATGAAGAGTTGATCCGTCGACTCTTCATTTGACATACTGCAGATGCATATGCTGGTGAAAATCATGCCCCTTTTCCTCAGATTGTCTATTGTAAGGACTTTCCTCTTGGCAACTAACCACCCAAAAACAGCTATTTTCGGAGGGACTTTATAATTCCAGATTTTAGCTGTAAAAACTTCCTCAGATCTGTCTAATTTCCTGCTGAAACAGCAGTACAAAGACTTCACAGAAAACTGGCCTGTCTAATTTCCTGCTGAAACAGCAGTACAAAGACTTCACAGAAAACTGGCCCTTTTTGTCTAAATTTCATGTGATTCTATCTTGCTGCTGAGGATCAGGACGACAAGTGTCTAGTTGCTGAAGAAGAGCCACATATTCTTCCACTTCCCAATCGTATAGGTTCCTCCTGCAAGGCGGGAGCCAGGCAACAAAATTGCCAAGAACGGAATCGCAATCCGCCACAGTAAGGAGAGGATTAGGGGCCAGACGATAGATGGCTGGAAAAGTCTGTTTAAGAGCCTTGGACCCCACCCAAATATCCTCCCAAAACCGAACTTTATCACCTTTTCCAATAGAAAATCCTATGTGTCTTTGCACCTCCGCCTGAGAAAGAAGAACACCCTGCCAAACTGCAGACATATTGCAGGGCGAAACGCAAGTGGTCCACCAACCTTCAGACGACTGCCCGTATTTGCATTTGATCACCCTATTCCAAAGGGCCCCATTTTCGCATCCAAGCCTCCACCACCACTTGCCGAGAAGAGCCCGATTCATGGCTTTCATATCCCTAACGCTAGTGCCTCCATCTTGAAAGTGTTGACAGACTTCTTTCCAGCCCACTAGGTGAAATTTCTTCCTTTCCTCACAGCCATGCCAAAGAAAATCCCGTCTAAGCCTTTCGAGGATGGAAATGATCTTCGCCGGACATTTGAATAAGGACATAACGTATAAGGGAAGGTTAGATAGAGCTGCTTTGATCAAAGTGAGCCGACCACCAAGCGATGGGTACTGACATTTCCATCTAGCAAGATAAGATTCAAACCGGTCAATGACTTTGTCCCACATCGCCATAGGGGGCTTGCCAACACAGAGGGGAAGCCCGACGAATGAGGTGGGAAGAGAGCCCGATTCACAACCGAAGACAACAACTAAGCTTTGAGTCTCGGCATCGCTGATGTTAATTCCAAACAGCGTAGATTTTTTCAGGTTTACTTTAAGGCCTGATACCGCTTCAAAGCAACGGACAGAAGTACGAAGGTTGCTCACTTTGTCCAAATCGGCATCACTAAAAAGGAGCGTATCGTTAGCATATTGAATGTGGGATATGGGCCGGTCCGTGTCTTTAATCTGAAAACCCCCGATGATGCCTTCTGTCTGACCTTTACTCAACATGTGGGAGAAAGCCTCGGCCACTATAAGAAATAAGAAGGGGGATAGGGGATCTCCCTGCCACAATCCTCTAGAGCTTCTAAAGAATCCTTTGGGAGAACCGTTGATCAGAATAGAAAACATCGCTGATCCAACACATACCTTGATCCAAGCTAATCATTTGCGCCCAAACCCCATTCTCTTCATCATGTATAGGAGGAAATTCCAATCTACGTGATCGTAGGCCTTCTCAAGATCGAGTTTACATATTATTCCTTCGAATCTGGACTTGTGGCTGGAGCGCAAACATTCGGAGGCAATGAGAGTGCTGTCAATAATTTGTCTTCCTGGTATGAACGCGCTCTGGTGGTGAGAGATGATTTTATCTAGAATCCCCTGGAGACGAGTGGCCAAGTCTTTGGCAAGGATTTTGTATGGGCCGCCAATAAGGCTGATCGGTCTGAAGTTTTGAAAAGTTTCAGCCCCCTAGATTTTCGGAAGGAGAGCAATGAAGATGGCCCCTAACGCTTTAGATAATAGACCCCTGTCCTAAAAGTCGTTTAGGAAGGCCAAGAGGAATAGTGTTGGCAAGTTACTGATGTTGAGGACATGCTTCGGTTTGAAAATGACTTTCTAGTAACTTGCCAACAATATTCCCATTAATACCTCACACTTACACCTAACCTCTTCACATTAATGCTAGTTATTGGGCTGCTATTGTTGTATCAGTACTAGTTTTTACTTTTAGCATTATCTTTAGATTTCTGATTTTGAATTCCTATTAGAGTTTTAAGGGTGTTTTTTTTTTTGTTGGCAGTTATGGTGTTATATCTGTACCATAGGTGACGGATTGACAGCCTCTAACTAGCAATGATAGGTACCTGGTGGCTGCAATTGATGGGGTCTCTGAGAAAATGACTGTGCAGGATATCTGTGATCTAATATGGGATGTACGCATTCAAGACAGTGAAAAATCAGAATCCGTTTCTACCAACACAAAATTGTTGGCTGTGTGGAAGGCTATGTGGCAGTTCATGTGCATTTGTAGTTTGTTTTGAAAACATTAAATAGACCATTAATTGTTTTTTTGGTATTGTGCTGATTGTTTTGTCTTGATGAATGTTAAATGGGTGAAACATGCATAGGTTCAGTCATTGGTTGATTATGATATTGTTAGCTTCGGTTGATAGAAACCAAGGCTAAAGATGGATTTAGTATTAGTTGACATTAACTGAGGTGAAAAACTAGATTTAGCCTCGGTTATTGAGAAATGAGGTTAAAAGCCGAATTTGACCTCGGTTGATGCTAAAAGAGGCTAAATCCATCTTTAGCTTTGGTTTTGCCTCAGTTACCCAAACTGAGGCTGCAACTCCCGTGGCTAAAGGCTTTAGCCTCGGTTGTAGAAAACTAAGGTTAAAAATAGATTTAGCTTCGGTTGGAGGCAACCAAGGCTAAAATTTGGATTTAGTCTTAGTTGGAACTTTTAGCTTCACTTGAAGAACCGAGATTATAAAAGCTTTTTTAGCCTCGGTTGCTAAAACCAAGGCTAAAGCCTTTAGCCATGGAGGTTCCGACCTCGGTTAGGATAATTGAGGCAAAAATGAGGCTAAAGGCTTTAGGCTCACTTTTTATGCTTTTTAGTTACAGTTTTGAACTGAAGCTAAGGGCAGTTTTTGTTGTAGTGACAGTAGCAAGTAAGAAGGGATGCAAACCACGTAACAACGAGACTACATTTCATCTTATCCTCTTGATTTCGGAAAACCATGACCAAGGAATCAGTTGTTATTGCTGGTGAATGCTTGAGACTTGTAGTTCTCCTGCACACACTGTCACACGCAAGTGAATGTCAGAAAGATGTTATGAATTTACCATTGGAAGCATCTAAACGGGAACCCATAATTTGGCCAGCTTAATTTGATTTACATGTATGCAATTTTTAACTAATTTCTAACTGTCTATGCATCATCTACCACTCTGCCAGAGTGTCAATTTTTTCTTGAAGCTAAGTCCACGATTATATGGAACTTTCCCATTTGGAGCTTAGTTTGTATAGTTGGGGCCATGATTGGTATATCCTAGACATTTTTTTTTTTTTTTTTTTTAAAGACACAGGGTGTCCCCAACTCTTTTTGAAGTGAGACTAATCCCTGCGGATACACGCAATCACCCACAACCACGTGTATTGGGTAAAGCCAAGGAGGGAAATCGAACCCTCACCTATAGGGAGCAAACCTACGGTGAAGACCATTCGCCCAAACCTCGTTGGGGGCTAGAGTAGAGCAACCGTGGGTGCCAGCCCACATCTGCAAACTAAGCTCCGCACAGGAAAGTTCCCTGTTTGGAATGAATAGGGAACTAACTCGGCCTCCTCTATATTATATTTCTATAAATTACCAATGTGTCAACGAAAAGTTTATTTGATATGAAAAAGTATACTGTTTCTACATCATATGTAGTTCACCAAATTCCCACTTACATTCTTAACAATAAAGTGCACATGCAAAATGATTTCAAAGTAATAATTTCTAAACAAAACTATTCTTCAAATTATCTATCATCCAGGCTGATTCAGTTGCATGCAATGAGTTTTCAGATGAGTATGGCACCTTTTTGGCCATTATGTTTTGTGCAAATTTTCGATTCCTGTTTGTTGAAGAAAATATCGTACTTAATATTATATGTCATGAATTTACTGATCTAAACATACTATGAACTTGGTTTAGTCTTGCATTATCCATTTTGTAAATGTTTCCATCAACTGCTTTTTTTATCTGCATTATGACAATAAAGAATCTGTGCCCCATAATCTATTGATGTCTTGTTGAATTCAGTGGTCATCTTCATTACACTTCTATGTCGGATTGGTGTAGACTAGCTCAGGAATGATGCACTTGTATAATTTGTTTTGAGAACTGATTGCGTGCAGGCAAATATACCACAACTGGTGGGGTACTGTATGATCTTTCCTTCCAAAATGCCACTTGTGTAGGACATCAAAATGATAGGCCCCACCACGAGGATTATGCTTCTAGAAAACCCAGGCTGATTCACTCACTTTATTGACCACACCTTAATGTCGAGTCAGACTATCTGTTTTCGATTGATTACAGTGGTATGTCCATCTGATGCATGAAAAGGACAGATTTTTGTTCCAACTTTCAAGTGATCTTCCTGGTGGGTCCTATTGCATTCACAGTGTTGATGCCACACAAGTGGTGTGTTTGTGCCAAAGATGGTACGGTGCCACAAGTTGTGGTGAAAGTGCAGATGTGAGAAATAATTCTTTCATTTTGTTTTCTGCTGCAGGTCTCCTTGGAGATATTTTCTCCCTAATTCACAATATCTTGGAGGTACTTCCCATCTGAATTTATGGCATATAAGCAAGTTGGTTTTCATCATGTGCTTCTAAAAAAGTTGTCTTATCGCATTGATTTCAGACCAGGGTATCGGTTGTTATTGCTGGTAAATGCTTGAGACTTCTGGTTTTCCTGAACACAATGTCACATGCAAGTGAATGTCAGGAAGATGTTATGGGCATGCTTGGTCAGTGGAATTGAATGGTATTGAATTATATTAGATGGGATTAACATTATTATTGCACAATAATTGCATGTCAGGAAATATCATAGTATTGTAGCCACCCAATACCATATTTGGGATAAAAATTTTGCTAGGGGAAAACACCGGATTAAGCAAAATCATGTTTCGTGGACCATTGAATTGTAATCAACGGACCAAATTCACAATGGGTGTCGTTCAATTGTACACATGTATAACCAGAATGTCACATGTAAATGATGTATATGGATGGATGGCATGGATAAACGCATGCATCAATGTAGGGCCCACATGTGTAGTGGATTTCAAAATTCATGGAAATCCTGCATAGGACCAAATACAATTCTATGGGACTAAATGCAATTTCATCCCACCTAATCCCAATCTTTCCTATCCTTTCCAAATGCTGGATGGAATTGTATGGGACCAAATGCAATTCTATCCCACCTAATCCCATCTAATACCTTGTGCCAAATGCTCCCTATGGTTCTCCACTCATGGCTTGGTGGTAGACAGTGTTTCAACCTGAGGTTATGGGTTTGAGAACCCATGTGGTGTGTGTGGGTATAAGAGTGTCTATTTGACCACAAAAAAAAAAAAAAAAAAACCCGAAGGGGAGTTATTTGATGCTCAGGCAGTGTAGGACACTTTGATAGGCAGTCACCCATGCGCAACATGCATTTTACTCAAATTAAACCGACTAATCTGCCAAGTCAGTCCACAAATAAGATTTCTTGAACAATCCCAACTTCTGGTTTGTGGATGCATGTTTGTTGAAACAGGACCATTGAACATTTTTTCATTTTTTACTGCCAAATCCGATAGTCACAGATAAAAAATAATCATGTTCATGGTACATCTAAACAGGGACCTATAATTTGTACAGCTTAATTTAAATTACTTTTATTTTACATATTCAATTTTAGACTAATTTCTAAGTGCCTGTGTGTCATCCATCACACTGCCAGTCTAGCTTTTCTTGAAGCTAAATCCACAAGGAGATGAAATTGTAAATGTTGAGGTCAAGTTCCCTAATCTTTCCAAATAGGAAACATCCCCTTTTAGAACTTTGTAGATTCGGGTCCCACATTTGGTTTATTCAAGCCATTTGGTCTTACAAAATATCCTCACAATTGGTCAACTCTAAAACCTTCCCGTTGTTGACATGCAAATACATGGTTAAAAAGAAATTCATGAATAAACCCACATTTAATGGAGGAAAGACCAAAAATTTGATGGCTACGATCTTCCAATTTAGGAGATTTTGGGGATATGTTCCATCCATGATGGGGGCCGTCGGATCGATGGCTTGGGTAGACTAACCATAGGCACCACATCTCCAAACTAGGCTCTAAACATGATTGTTCCCTCTTTAGAATCAATAGGGATCTCGGTCTCCTCTGCGAATGACTTAATATTCTTTTACCACAGCATACATAGTTCACCAAATTCCCACATACATTCTCATCAATAAAGTGCCTCTGCAGAATTATTTTCAAGTTACTAAAGGAAACTATTCTTCAAATTATCAATCATCTAGGCAGATTCAGTTGCTTGCAATGAATTTTCATGAGTATGAGACCTTTTTGGGCCATTGTTGTTTGCGCAAATCTTGTACTCCTGGCTTTTGAAGTGAATATGATATTAAATCTTATATATTATGAATTCGCCGATCTAAACATAATATTATCTTGGTTTTACTCATGCATTATCCATTTGTTTTCATCCACTGGCTTGTTTATGTATATTATGATAATTTAGAGACAATGACCCATATTCTACTGATGCCTTGTTGAATTCAGTGGTGTTGTTAATTACACTTTGAGAACTGATCATGCACAGTCAATGATACCGCAACTTGTGGTACCATACGATATTTTCTGCCAACATGCCACCTGTGTACGACATGAAAATGGTAGGCCCTGCCATGAGGATTATGCTCCTGGAAATTCAAGCCGATATGCTGCTCACTAGGTCGGCCACACCTTAAATGTACTTCGAGTCAAATTGTCAGTTGTCCATTGATTTGTGGTATGGCCTAGTTGATGCAGACAACCTGATTTTTGTTCATAGTGATCTTCATGGTAGGTCTTACTATTTTCATAGTATTGATGCCTACACAAATGGTATGTTGGTGGGAAAGATCGTATGGTTCGACAAGTTGCGGCACCTTGCTTGCATGTGACCAGTTTCTCAATTTGTTTTCATTTTTGGGATGAGAAAAGCTTCAGTGGTTTGGGAACATGTGATAATCCACTCTATGCATGGGCACCCATGTACCTCATGATTCATCCCGCACATATCTACTGTATCTAATTCCGATTAGGGAGAAAAAAATATTTTAACATTCTTGGATGGTACTTTTCAGGATATCAACTGAGATTAAAGCTACTCAGGGCGAGAATGCAACTCAGGTGAAATCCACATGTTCATCTCCATTTCCAATCAAGACACCATTGCAGATGGACAAAGAGCCTCAAGATAATGTTTTAGAACCGGTGACAACTCATCCCAACACTAGTAGCATGGAAAAAGGTGGAGGAGAAGAATATGATGATGATGATTAGGATGCATTTCAGTCTTTTCCTGCTGATAACGCTTGTATTGCTACTCATCTAGAAGTAGTCAGAACGGAAGTTGTGCTTGCTTCAAATGACGATTCTCCCATCTTGCAGAAACCAACCACCAAAGCAAAAATGACTTTGAGGAGAGTTCGGATTTTGAACTGCACGAGGATGGTGGACAGGAGAATGATGCGTGGAATCCAGAGGGTTGTGGAGAGAATGTATTAACAAGACAAGGCAATGGAAATGATCTCCAAGAGTTCTTTAATCCACAACCTCTCAAAAATGCCGAATTGCCAAACAACATCAACCCTGTTTGTGGGAATGAGGGTCCAGTGATCAGAACCAATGGTGATGGAAATGACGAAGACCTCTCCGATCTTTGATCGGTTGAGGATGTTGCAGAATTGAGTACTTACCATTATTTGCCAGTGGGTGAGCAGATTGATGAGAAGCTGAGGTGATGGAATTGATCTCCAGGAATCTTGGAATTCAGTGGATTGAGGGTGCTGAAGAGTTGAACAAAGAAAGGCATTTAGAGAGCGGCAGCGAGAGGTTGATGGGGACACAAAATGATGAGAATAGTAAATCAAGAGATTTCTAATCCACAACCAGCTGCAGGTGTGGAAGATACAAGTGACAGACAACAGCTGGGTGGTGATTGACAAGAAACAATAATCTCACAATTGCCTTTTGATGCTCAACCTCCCCAGGGCGCCAGAATGACCATACATAAAAATGGTGATCAAGAGATTTCTGATCTAAAACCGAAGCAAATAAATACAAACCGAAGTCAATAAAGTACTAGCTGGATTGAAATTCTGCACGTTGAAGTGGTGAAAAGCTCTTTCAACATAACTGTTTTGAGTTTTGTACACTTTCCTGCTTTTTTGCTCCCAATATAGTCATTCGAAGAATATGATTGATGACTCCTAAATTTTTCTTATTCAATTTATGAACCAAACAAGCTTTTACACAACAATATTTTTACTAAGATGTACAACCATAATTTGATTAATACTCAATCATAAGAGAATGAAGTTACTTGTACTATATCGACGAACATAGGCACAATTATCTGTCTCACATTTTGGAAATCTCAAAACAACAATGAATGATTTAAACTACTTGTACTATCCCCTTCGCACTTATTTTAATCCAAAAACTTTCTTGAAAAATTTTGGGGACGATTGGAAAGATTTTATAGGAGTTTATTTATTTATTTATTTTTATTATAAAAAAGCTTTCCTGGAAAATGTTTTCCACCATAAGGTGAACTCACAATTAGAGAAAATGTTTTCCACCCAAATACTCTCCGAGCACTTAAACAGGCTGTTTTTTTAAGAATAATTCATAGAAGAAGTTTTAAAAAAATTTCCCAATCTTTTCTTTGTTTGTTTTTCTAAGCCCCAAACAAGACATAAAAATATACCAACTTCATAACTAATAATTTTAATAAAGGACTTCTAAAGAAGGAGAAGATGGTTGCAATAAGCCCAATTGAAGTTCGTTGGAATGCCTCCCTTAATTTTCCGATGAAAAAAAATAAAAATTCCACTTTTCCAAAGGTGAGGAAACTTATCTAATTTATGTAATTTTTGGATATATCTAAGAAACATAAGGCTCTCTTAATGATAGTCACAGTGCTATTAACATTAGGGTTATATGTAAAGAAAGGCATATGTTACTCATTATGCCCCTATAGATTGGCATATATTCATAGAAACTTTCCATTGAGCTACAATACCACCATCTTAGTTACATTTCCAGAGTGTGGATTCGTCGTTCTTTTTTTTTTTTTCCTTCTTCTTCCTTTTTTCTTCTTTTCTCTTTTAACTAAAGAAGCCACAACTTACCATCTCTTTATCCTTTGGATTTGGGAAAAGCTTCACTTAAATCCCATTTAGCTATTTGTCCCTCTTCTTCAATCTATTAGAAATCTTATCGAGGGTTACATGTGTCATGTTCCTAACATGCTGAGCAGGTTTTATTTCTCGGCCCTTGTTTGACATATTTGGGAGGGAGACTATAACCACATTTTCAATTCTAATTCTCTTTAAAAGAAAGCCGTTCTTAGACCATATCATTAATGTTTTGAAATCTTTAGTCATTTTTGTTTTCAAGCACTTATTGGTGCCAATTCCACAAGCTTGCTCTTTGCTGCCTAGGATATCCCCACATCGCATAATAGAGCGAGTCTTCTTGTGCTTCAAAACCATGATCAAAGATATCCTGACCTTAGTGGATAATATCATGTGTTAAAATAAATGATATAAGAATTGGGCTCATGTTCTTTCCTCTCTCCTCAGGAGCCATCTAAGGAGTTATCTTAGAGGTTGACATGCATAGGCTAGGAGATAGAAGTCTGGAAATCCTTTTTGTTGGCATCTCTAAATTAAATATTATCTATATTTTAATGCTCTTATTTAAGTTTATAATAAGGAGGTGTGAGATTTCTACTTTAGACTCTTGTTCATGTACAATGAGTCTTGTTATGGGTGAAAATGAACCAAGTAAGACAACCTGTATGAGCGAGAATACAAAGTTTAGAAGAGGCAGAGAGCTCGGTCCTTGTTGCCCAGATGAACTGTATGAAGAAGAACACAATGCACAGAAGAGAAAGTCAGCCCACTCCCTCTGTGAGAGAACACGAAGCATGGAGATGAGCTGGGTCCATGCTTCCGAGCACAACCTCCACGAACAACTCGAGTCCTGACCACTGGAGGGGACCTCAACCTCGGCTGTCTCGCCATTGTAACCCGCGGACAACCTTTGAATACCGACCTGACCTCGACCGAAGATCACAACCGCAATCAACAATTCTACTCGAACAGCACAGCAGGACACCGATCAGCCCGACTTCGACTCAACCTTAGTTATCGAAGACCGACCATGGACTTCGACCACCTCGCTTGTGAGGTCGGACTCGATCATCAACCCCTAGCCCATCGGAGGTTGACCACTTAGAGATGTTGTTGAGGTAAGATCCCCTCGGGATCCTCGCCAAAGATCTCGGGAGGATACGGATGACGTGTCTGGGAGGAGATTCTTTCTATAATACACACTTACCAAGTAGGGAAGTTACCATCTACATAATTGGCACCAAAATGCTATAAATAAGGGCCTTATCTACGGTGAAAGGCACGTACAAAAGTTCTATTAGACCCAGTGTGCATGTTCTAACTTTAGCATTAGAGGGTCCCCTGCGGTATCCAGGGTCCCCATTTTGGTGTGGTTTTGCACGTATATGGCGATCTAGAAGGGACTACCGGATTTCTGCATTAACAAGTCTATTAGCTAGTGTACTCTTATATCTCTCCTATTGTATTATTAGAAAATGCTAGAAAGAACTTATTTTAAGATTGTCTAGGACTCCCTTGGGTGCTACTTTTCGAATTTTTCTTGCTAGTGAGTTAACTTTTCATTTGATTTTCTTTTCTTTAATTTCTTCCATGGCCCAGGGTGTGGGCTCTCCATCCCTAGCCCTAGGCTTAGGCTCTTTTCCTTTTCTTTTTCTTTCTTCTTTTTTCTATCCTAGGGTGTGAGTGCTTGTTTCAAGCCCAATATGTGGGATTTTTTGTTTCCTTTGCATTAAGGGCTTTGCCCCCGTTGTTGGTTTTTTTTTTTTTTTTAGGGGGGTGTTCAATTAGGTCTTAGCCCTTGGTAGTAAAAGAGTCTTTCTTCCCTGCCTTCTCAAAAAAGAAACTTAAGACCATCTCTCTTAGATAAATAAACTCATTCTTTTACTTTTCATAATACATTAGTATATATAAGGAAAATGATTGTAATTCCTAGAAGGTAGATTTTTTATTTGGCTTGAAACCCTTCAGTTATAAACTCATTCTTTTACTTGCGCTACCAGGGCTGTAGCGTACGCTATACATAAGTAGCGTGTAGCGTACGCTATATAGCGTACACCTCAAGACTACCGTAAGAATTTTAAAATAAAAGTCATTTTAGTTAAAAACTTGTTTTTAAATGGTGGTGACTGGCCATCTTTCCTTCTGAGTAGGTGGTGTTAGACTCATATTATAAGACTTTTTTTTAAAACTTAAAACAATCGTATTAGGGGTTTCGAACAGCCCTATTGCGGTGCCGCAGCAGCCGCAGGTTCCTCATTTTTGAAGCTTTGATTCCAAGATTTCGAAGAGCCCTTTCTCAAATTCGATTTTTGGAGTTCAATCGAAATTACAAGAGCATCATCTTACTGGAATTTCAGAAGCATTGAAGCCCAAACAAGTGAGAAATCGCGTATCCCTCTTTTCGCAGCTGCGCGGACACGTAACTCCCAAAAATTAATTTTCAGTTGATTAAATCTCTATTCAAGGTATGTTTTAGCCCTTTAATCATTGTTAATGAGCCTTTAATCATTGTTAATGAGTTTTATTTTTATTTATACTGAAATGTTGTGTTATTTTTTAATTTTTTTAAATTTTTCTTCTTTTTGTGGGGGCTGTGGTGTCTATGGCATCGATTTGACTCATCCAACCATCACGTGAGACACATGCGTGGGGTCCACTGTAGTGTTCTATGCCACGGCCCACGTGTGGGGGTCCTCTGTGGTGTTTTATGCTATGACCCACATGCGTGGGGTCCACTATGGTGTGTGTATGGCATGGCCCACATGCGTGGGGACCATTGTGGTGTGTGTATGGCATGGCCCACATGCGTGGGGTCCACTGTTGTGTGTGTATGGCATGGCCCACATGCGCGGGTCCACTATGGTGTGTGTATGGCATGGCTCACATGCGCGGGTCCACTATGGTGTGTGTATGGCATGGCCCACATGCGTGGGGTCCACTGTAATGCATGGCTTTTTTTAAGAATGTGACTTTTATATATTTTGCTTTTTTCTTACTATTTAATATTTATTATATTTTTCTTTTCTTTTTTTATTAAAAAATAGAAGTATTGTGTAGCTTACGCTACACGCTACGCTATTTCACTACACGCTTTGGAGGGTTGAACGCTACGCACCACGCTACTGCTATTTAAGACACTGGTATATATAAGAAAAATGATTGTAATTCCTAGAAGGTAGATTTTTTTTTTTTTTTTTTTGATGTGTTCAATTAGGTCTTAGCCCTTGGTAATAAAAGAGTCTTTCTTCCCTGCCTTCTAAAAAAAGAAACTTAGACCATCTCTCTTAGATAAATAAACTCATTCTTTTACTTTTCATTATACATTAGTATATATAAGGAAAATGATTATAATTCCTAGAAATAGGTTTTTTATTTGGCTTGAAACCCTTCGGTTAGAAGATAAACATCACACAAGAAAACATCTTTATTCTTTCAAATACTTTATTACATATGGATTTCGATCACCAACGCTAAAATACTACATTTCTATAAACATCGATTCTACACACTAAATTATGTACATATCATAACAAGAAAAACACCTTCTCCATGCTCGATGATTTTCATACAACAAACACAGTAATAATGTTCATGCCACCACATGTCCACAAACTTCATCCACCCAACTATACCTTCAGATCCATCAGGTGACGTAATGTAACTGCATGGAATGGCTGTAGAGAGAAAGAAGGCCCTCTAATAGAAAGCTCCTGAGCCACATGTCGCATGGTTGGCCGAGAGTCTGGATCTGGCCGAATGCATGCAAGAGCCATGGATACCACAAATAAGACTTCCTGTGCAACATCAGCCATCGGATCTGAGAGACGTTGGTCCAGCATATCTTTTAGCAGTGTATCTTGTCTACTACTTGATGATGACAAAGAGGAGATGAGCTCCCCAGGATGACTTCCCATCATCACTTCAAGTGCCACAACACCAAAGCTATATACATCGCATTTTTCAGTCACCCTCATTGTATATGCAAGCTCTACAAGAAAGAATATTGTTAGTCATGTTCTTTTCTCTTTGTTAATCATCAATAGCTAAACTCTTAATCATATATCAAAACTCACCTAAGTTTCTCGTGTTAGCTTTCATATCTTGTAGGTTTTTGTGCTTGCCAATCCTAAGGCATCTCTACAAAGATGTGTTTGGAAGATTTGGGAGGTAAATAAGATGGGCCAGGCTTTCGGATGATCTTCCTAGGAAAGTCGGGATAGTCAACTCACCAGGCATGCCACATACATACATTAAGTGCGTACTATTGTTTTTTTTTTTTTTCTTCTCTCTCGGAACTATCTATTGTTTTCATGTGGTAGTGGCCTGCCTGATAAGCGGACTGGTATAATCATAGTGTCGGGTCATCTGCATGGTTGAGCTGACCTCTATGTACGCCTCAAATGTCCCAAATGCATGAGAAGTTGGCATGTCTGAACCAGACTGTAATGGTGCGCACATAGGCATCATTGCAGCTACACATTTCATCAGCATGGGTGATATGTGAATTGTTTGACAATATTAAAATATTAAAATGGATTGAGCATAATTACTTGTATAAATATTCTGTACCCACAAACCAAATCTCTCTCTCTCTCTCTCTCTCTCTCTCTCTCTCTCTCTAAAAATATGGGAAGCAAAGAAACAACCAATAAACATGTTTCACCAAAGAGTTTCTACGATATTCCTATGAGGTTTTAAGTATGTAATGGTGGGACTCAAGTTTTAAGATCCAAACTACTGATAGGCCCCAATTTGGATGGCTCATGCATTAATTATTCTCCTAATTAGAAATACTAACCTTTTTGGTGGCTAGCAGATAGACGATCAAGGGTAAAAAGGAAGCGAACCAATTGTGCATATTCAACAAAGAAAGCTGGTAAATTCAATGACTAGGATTTTCCAATCTTAGAACTTCTTTTGTTGTGTAGGGCATTTAGTGTGTAAGACATCACATCGATGGCTTGAATTATAAAGCTGTGAAACCTTTCCAAAAACCTCATAGTCCACTATGTTCTTTGATATATATCCTAGCCAAGGGTGTGGGGCCCTTGCTTTTGTTGATCACCCATGGAATGGACTTTTCAGTTTTTGGACCGTGGCATCAAGAAGTGGGAACCACATGATGGAAAGCAGGAATTGACCCTTCTAGCAAGGCCGGTGTTGAATTGTAAGAGAGCTGGGTTGCACCACGCTCGAGGCTTTCGATCTCAATGCATCTATGTAAGCATTCGAAACATGGGATAATTGGTGGTTGAGGTCATTTCTTGGCTCAAGCATAATTATGGACAAGCCAAGCACACATGATTGTATATTTTGATGATCTGGAAACATCCCTCCCCAGTGGATCCTTATGTATCTGGACAGACTGAAAATTACTTTGGCAATTGCATTTTTATCATAGGAATGGTATCCCTCAAACAGGGCTAAAAGCAAAAATGGTTAAAGTTCATCAAATCTATAAGGTGTAAAAACACATAATGATGAAAGGAAAGTTTAAATGGTCAAACCAGCTCTACTTTTATCCAAAGGGGCATCAATGGTATAGTCTTCAACCATACATCCATGTGTGCCCATTCATCGATAGAGAAAGATGGTCCCACAAGTGAGATCCACACAAAACGTTCTTTATTGAGGTAATTCATCCAACAGTTGGTATGCATGATGTACAACATGTATTATACATTGTTCTATCTGGAGGATTACAGAGTACTATTTCGATTTTCAGTTTGTACAAGTGAGCTCATTGGTCAGTGACCGAAAATGTCACTAGCAAGATTTGGTATAACAGACAAATTACCAACAAACAAAAAGGCAAAAAGGACAAAATAAATTTGGACCATGCACGTGTGCCAACTCTACACATGTGAATGACCATGGATGCAGGTCCAAGAGTAGCATTCCTTCAGATAAAGTTGTCTAACACCCCTAGTGAAGTACTCCCAAGTACAAAACCTACTACAAGCACATGCATACACTCATAAAGGTAAAGGATTTATAGAACTTCACCTGATCCACATCAAGAGATTTGTCAAAACCCCGTACAAATAAATAAATTATTGCTTTGTATCTGTTCTTACGCTAACGCTTTTAGGTCTCTACAAGTAGACAATGGCTAAAGGACTAGCTGGACTTAAACTTCACTGATGATTCCTTGTTTCCTCCTGCTTCCCTGTCAGTTTCAGGCTGCATTTTCAAAACAATAGGTTTATGATGCATCTAATATCCAATATACTTCTAACCAGTTGGAGTATCCAGCTTTGTGTGATGCCTAGAACTAAAAAGAAATAGGGAAAAAGAGAGAAAAAGAAAGAGAAGGAAAAGAAAAGATTCACACAACCTGATGCATTGGAACCTTGTAATTCAATTCATCTGGAGCTACTTCAAACTTCTAATGTCTCACTCAGTTTCAACATAAGGAGCATTTAACAAAGTTTTCAACAAATCGAGAGAATTTGGTGAATTTCAAATAATGGAGGTGGGTTGGCAATATTATAACACTAGTGGGTGCCTTTGTATTTTGAAATGACAGGAGAAGGAAGAAATCAGCAGACCTGTCATTATAGCAATGGGCGATACTAGAAGAGTTGCGACTTCCACAAAGCATCACATGGGTCTTTCTAAAATAAATTGAATGCAGACCTGTTGTTTCATAAAAATCAGCATATATTGCATAATCCAACGTGCAAATGGATAAGAATGACATTTCAGTATGGCTGTAAATGAGCTGGCTAGGCCCTACAGGTTCCTGCACCCAGAGTGTGGCTAAATGGGCATGGGCATGGGTTTGGGTAAGTTTTTTAGCCTGGTTATTAAATGCACCAGGTGTTGTTACACCCCTGCCCATGCTCGAATCTGGACCGAACTGGATTATGTATCTATGAGAATTCTTATGTGATACTTCCTGTACAATGTATTAAAATACTATAATTTTAATAACACGTTATGCCTGACCTTGGTTCATGCAGTGTTCTTGTAATCTTTTCCATATGAATATGTAAAAATATCACACTAAAAAAAATCAGCAATTGATATTTATACTCACCCTGTTTGGTAGACACAACCTTTTTTTCTACTTTCGGAAATAGAATAGTACAACTCTATAGTCTTCAAAGCTTGGGCTAGATTTGAGGACTTTTTACTAGGATTTGGCAATACGAAGCCTGGTCCCTTAATAGCCTATCCAATAGATCACCACCAGGCCATTCCTTATAGCCCATAGTGAGTTCACATGGCTCCAGCCTGGCTCATTGACAATATTTCTAGGGATGTCAAGAGACCAGACCTATTCAAAATTTTGATTTCACATGGCTCCAGACTGGCTCATTGACAGCCCCAACCATTTCTAGCTCTTTCTTAAAAGTTAAAACTGGAGGTTGCTTCGGAATTAACCAAGCAGTATGGTTTTCTTAGCTTTAACTTTTCAGAAAGCAAGGATCTTACAGTAGTTTTCGAAGAATGCAGCGGTTATTCATAAAATATTTTGGCCGTCTGGTTGTTGCCTGAAATGAGTTCATCTCATTTTTAATTAACTGTAATTTTTTTTTTTTTATTAGACATGTGGTGCTCTAATACATAGTGAGTTCACGTTAGCAATAATTCTGTATTAAAGTTCCTAATCTCTAAAATATAATTACTGTTAATGAAATGCGATGAAATCATTTTTAGGCACGTAGCAAACAGGGTTGAAACTGTTAACAGAATCCATGGCCATAGATCAATCGACTTAACAGCCACCAATCTCAAATTTTCAGATTTTGGATTTCATTGAACTACACAATAGTCCATTTCAAAAGCTTCAGGATTGATTCTTTTGAGTTCATGTTTGAATGCAATGAAACCATGATGACAAAACTTAATAAACGTAATCAACAAAGAATCACCTAAAAAGTATTCTAAGTGCTTCCCACCTTCACATAACCTGAAATATACAACAAATGAATCATGAGGATTCCAAACTACCATCTTTAATTTACCCAATTCATTTATCAGATCTCAAATACCCACACAAAAAATCTGATGTGCCCGAATGATGGGCATGTGCCTATGTACAAATTTCTACAGTTCAATCAAGCTGAAATGTATAATGTGAATGGTGGAGATTGATTAAAATCTACAATGAAATACCAAGGAGCTCTTATTTTTCACTACATCAATGAAGTTTAAAGCATAACCTATCATCCATAACTAACCGTCCTGACTGGGAATAGAAATAACCTGCCATTGGAAGCATAAAAACCTCAAAAGTTTTTATGGATGGCGTCATAAAAGGTTCCTACTTACCTTGGCTGTCCAACATTTGCCTTCGCCATTGTGGATGGCGTCAATCAATGCAATGTAGTTCCAGTTCTTGATGACATTGTATGGGCCATCATGGATCTCAACTTCAATAGTGTAGCCTTATCCAAATCTTCTTCGCAGAATACAATTGCAATTAGAAAAGGAAAAAAAAAAAAGAGGCAGAGTTAGTGAGTTGTTTGGGAAAGCAGATATTTTCACAGATGTAGTTGGCTGATGAGATACCATAGATTGAGGAATCTATTAAGGTAGAGGTAGTGAGCTGTTAGGGAAAGCAGAGATTTTCATTTGCAATTATATATATAATCAATTGCTTAGATTCAAGCTTCAGGGTTAGTTTTCAGGTTTGTTTCTAAATTCTTTTACAGCTTATCGATGTCGTGTGCTTGTTGCTTCCATGAGGCCATATAGGGTGGTGATTGAATTACATAGCTGTTTGGATTGGTGGAATGATCATAGAGTGACTCAAGGTGACACCAAGTAATGATCATAGAGAACTAAGCAGCATTTTCAATTGCTTCAATGCATTTCAACACAGTAGCCTTGTTCGACATTTCTCCCACACACTCCAAACTCAATAAGCTTCAACTCAAACTTGCCCAATTTCACCCAAAGAAAAAAAGAAAAAAGACCAAAGTGATCAAATATAAGGTGGGATACATATGTATCAGAAAATGAACAGTCATGTTGGATGCAGATATACTGTAATCAGAATGCTCTCCAACCAAAAAAGTAAGAGCCACTAATAGCTTAACAACCATTTTCCATTTTCACACCAATACTCCCTGGTCAGTCACTAATCTTTGTTTGAATTTCTTTTTCTTTATTTATTTACATCACCATCATCATCATCCTAGCCTCATCCCACCACAGAAATAACAGGAAAATAGATGAAATACCCCAAGCTTATGAACTCCGTAATGTTGACATCAGGTGCAAGAACAAGCTATCATGAGGTGGGTCCAATTGCACAGTTGCTCTAGCCTAAAATCAGGCTGGTCAGCTCATCACTTAAAAACACCGCACATTTTATATCTACACTGGCGTTTCGTTGGGGCCGCCAGTGAGAGTGCGCTCAAGTGCAACGTAATCATATAATCCATCAACCATATCATATCCTCAAGTGTAACCACATCACATTGTCATACAATCATATCATATCCTCAGATGCAAACTCATCACGTTGTCCATCAATCGTATTACATTCTCAAGTGGATATATACCTCATCAGACTATCACACCACCATACTACATCCTCAAGTACGACTGTATCATGTTGTCCATCAACCATATCACATTCTCACAGCAAAGGTAGAAAGTTGATTTTACCTTAATCGGTGAGTTTAAACCAATTGCAAACTTTCTTCACGAACATTGAACTCTACAAGACATTATTTCAAAGGGAAACAAAAATAGCAAGAAGGATTATACCTCCACAAATTTCAATTTGAAATCGAGGCTTCCAAAATGTTGCGCAAGCTCATACTCATCTCAAAGGTATTCTAATATCTGGGCATAGTTTGCATCGTGCCAAGCAATTTTAGATCTGAACGATGAGAGTAGACAAGCATGAGATGCATCCAATTATGTGCTAGCTTATAATTCTAATTCGATATTTTTGGAAGTCAATTCAGAAAACTGGTATTTTGATTTTGCAGTCCAAGTGAACTGTCAGAAGAAATTTGCTAGGTTGGTAATGTAATAGGTCAATTTTGGACTCAAGAGGCTAGGCCAATTGAAAGGACTTGGTTGAGCTGCAAGTAGATCAATGAGTTCTCAAGATTTTATATTACTTTGAGCATACACTTCTTGCAAAAAGAAATTATGTTAAGGACTCTCACTCTACACCAATTTACTCTAATAATCGTCCAAAAAAGAAAATTAATATAAATGGCCATCTTTTCATCAATGTGTGTGCGGCCATCATTCCACTGTAGATCAATTGTACCTCTAATTTATAATACAATGAAGGCTTGAAATTTTGAGACACTTTTTATAACCTCCAGTGGTTGATCAGAAGTAACAGGAATGACATTTTTTTCTTTTTAATAACCTACAAAAGAAAAGAGAAGAAGCCTATATGCATCATACCATCATAGACCAGCAGTCCATGTCTGGTATGAGCATCTTCAAGTAATTCCAAGAGTTAAATCCTTCTATAGTTGCATTCCTAGAGAAAATAACTGAAGCAAAAATTGTGAAAGCTCACCACTTCATTTGCACATTCTCTAAAAAGAACAGTAATATGATAGAAAAGCCCACAATTAATTAAAAACCAAGACAAAGTTCTCCATATGACCAGGCCTGGAGCATCCAATACCACAATGGTTGAAATTCTTAGAAAAAAGAAAATTGTAGCAGCATCACAACTTCGAATGGGAAAGGAAGCAGGAGTGGCATCTTGAGCAGAAAGTTCCTATAGCTAAGCTCATATCACTTCACAGGTTGTGCTTAAGACTAAAAAGTGGGCATAGAATCCCTAAAAATTCATCAATTAGCACCCACATTCGGTTTATACCATTGAAAACTAACCTTCCACTTTAATCTTGCCAACTACTTTCTTTGCCGCTCTATATATTCACTCATATCCAATCGTATCATGGCTGCCTCCTACAACAATGTCAGCAAAAAAATGAAATTAGCTAGTTGCCACTTCATGCATTGCCTGAACAGCTCTAATTTCTTGCCAATATTCATTTGGCGACTTTGAAAGTAGAAAATATTAAAAGTTACTAAATAGATAAAAAGTAGCGACATGCCAACTAATATGTGGATAGGGCTAAAGGAGGCTTGATGTCAAGTGGCATTGGTTTGCTGGATGTCAAACTTTTGTCCCCAGTCCACATAAAAGTGCTAATCTCAGGTGGCACTGGTTTGCTGGTTGTCAAACTTTTGCCAACCAACCATGATAATTGTCAGAAAGCCAACATCAAATAGATGGGACAAGGTTATGGTGATGATGATCATGATGCAACCAAATGTACCTTTGGCCATTTGATGCAACCAAACGCTATAACGGAGACTTTTACCAGCAAAAAATAAATAAATAAAAAAGAAATAAGATCAGCAAAAAACAGGCAATTACTACAATTTTAATCTTTTTGTTGTTGCATACCACCCAATCTTTGAAGATCATCAATGTCTCTTCGAACCATGTCCTCTCTAAAAACTGCCTACAACAGCAAACCAACAAATGAATCATTTTTTGTTACTTAGTGAAATTACGGACCAAGAATCAAGATCAAATAAACACCTGCTGCTCTGTTCTACTAAGAGTCTGCCTCAGTTATTCAAGTGCTTGAACAAGGGTAGCTTCTCGCTCCCCAGCTTCTCTCAAGTTTAGTTTTGGCTTCATTGTTCGCTCGTGCCTCTCTCATATGATTTCTTCCTGAACAAATTCCATTCCCAATTGTATTTTTGAAGCTGAGAAATGGACCTGGGGAGCATGGAATTTGATGGAAACTGAAGAACATTTTCTAAAAGCTCTGCGTAGCCCGTTATAAACTCTGATGCTAGTATGTTCCTAGCAAGTAACTTTCCAGAGTAAGCAACAACATGAGCAAATTTAGACAGCTTCATGTCCGATACTAAAATCCTATAATCTACACTATCATCTCAGGTTCACGTGCTTGAAAAATCAAACCATGGACTCTGTTAACAACCTGTATTAAGACGGGTTTTTTAATAAATATAAATAAAAAATTGCGAACTTCAGTCATGTAAATGTAAAGGAAACAAGGATGAGTTTAAATGGCACTAAACTCACATATCTTTTTATGCTAGCCAAGTCAGGAGCAATGATGGGTACTTCAAAGGAACCATAAAGAACAATGTCAGCCATTAATAACACACTATTAACATCAACATCCAGACCATGGTGGCTTACAGAACCATCAGGAAAGCCCAGATGTGAAGCAATTTCCTGCACAAAAAATGTAATGAAGCAATTTATCTTCTCATATCTAAGAACATCAATAAACTTATATAGACTGCAGGACCATCACCGTCCAACATCAATGCTACAGATAACAAATACCAAACTACCGCAGTCCCCTCAAAATCTAAGTATATTGTGCACACCCTCGGTCAAGGATCTCATAATTCATCATCTAATAAAGTGATTTTAAAAATGAGGAATACTGATTCTGAATGCACATTTGTAGACCTACATGACTAGACAACAGACAAATAAATAGAATTATTATCGCTTAAATAAACCATAGGAACAAATATTATCCTGATACGAAACTTTTGTCACTACTAGGCGTTCAATCCACATTGTTTCATGTGGTGTAATACCCCACATGAGTTTTGGGTATAGCATTTGACGAGCAGCAATTGACACAGCTAATATAGCATTTGCACCAAGTTCCCCCTGCATGTTGAAATGTTGCAGTCCAGATATTATAAATGATAAAGTGGGTATGTAATGATTTTCAATTTACCAAAAAAGAAAAGAAGATTTTCTCTGCATTGGTATATCTATATCATCAAATAGATCAAGTGGACTGAAGCATATTGAAAGAAGATACACAGACCCAAAAGATTTACAATCTGCCTCCATACAATTTTCACAGTATCCAACTGATTCCATATCAATTAAGTAAAAGACTTCCCATCTCTGATATCCTCCACATCAAACTTCCATAACAAAAGCAGCATTTTCTTCTAAATAATCGCAATTTTGAACTATTTTCTTTTTAGAAAACTTCCAAAATTGTGACTAAGCATAAAAGTGCCGCTTTCATGCACAAATCGATGTGGAGGGTATGGGACCTGGCAAACTCTGGATTAGGATACCCTAACCACTCACACAAAGCATTAGGAATTCAAGAAGCAGCTACAAAAATAATAATAATTAAAAAAAAAATTGTAAAAGGAAAAAAAAAAAACAATATTCTTTTCTGGTTAGGTTTGAAAAGGAAATTATTCAAGTTCCTTGAACTCGAGTTGATTAAAAGCAGCTACAAAAATCCAATCTTTCCATTAAAGAAAGGAACTCTCCAAATCTACTCTGAAAGAAGTAAAGGATGGAATAAAAAAAGCACATTTTCAATGTTAATGCATTAACATTAAAGTGATCAAATGCAAGTCCATAGTTCACAACAACACAAAAAAGGAGGAGATGGAGCCTTCTCATTTACCACAGTCCACAGTTCACAACCACTTTCCGAATAAGATAAATAGATTAATGCATTAACATTAAAGTGATCAAATATACAGAGAGAGTACCTATTTGAAAAGGAGATGGAGCCTTCTCATTTACCATACCATCATTTGAGCTTCATAACACAGCTTCTCCAGTGAATATAACTCAATTTCCTTTTCAAGGTGAGCTATGTCCAGTTCTAGTTGTGGATAGCCTCCTTGCCCCTGCATGACTTTAAGGGTTGACAATGTTTCCTTGCACGTAGATAAGTCCTGCAATTGATTTCACACAGTAAATAAACACTACCGAAAGAAACTCCACAATGATGAGATCCACTTTATGCAAACCATAGATTGAGCTAAAATCAACTTTCTAGCTTTTCAAGGTGAGCTATTGTTGTTTCCCTTTGAAATAATGTCACAGTGAAAAACCACATATCTCTTGTGTGAGTGTGATGTGTCCACTTGAGAATGTGATACAGTTGATGGACAACATGATGGAGTTGTACTTAAGGATGTGGTATGGTTGTATGATAGTGTGATGAGGTATATATCCACTTGAGAATGTGATACGATTGATGAATAGCGTGATGAGTTTGCACCTGATGATATGATATGGTCTTATAATAATGTGATGTGGTTACACTTGAGGATATGATTTGGTTGATGGACTATGTGATTATGTTGCACTTGAGCGCATGACATGGTTGAGACGATAGTGTGATGTGATTTCACTTGAGAATATGATACAGTTGATGGACTATAGGATGAGATTGCACTTGAGGATGCATATGATATGGTTGTGTGATAGCGTGATGTGGTTCCGCTTGAGAATGTGAAACACTTTATGGACTGTGTGATGAGGTTGCACTTGAGGATATGATATGGTTGTTTAACAGTTGGTGTGGTGAATCCACTTGAGAATGTGATACGATTGATAGACTATATGATGAGGTTACACTTGAGGAGATGATATGGTTGTGTGAGTGTGAAGTGATTTCACTTAGAAATATGATATGATTGTTTATTTTGGCGAAGATTATAGTTTATTTTTCTATTTCCAGTTTTCAATCTTCATTCATTTAAAACCCTCAAAAGAAATAGCAAAAAAAAAAACTTAGGTGATAAAGCAAAAGTAATAGTTACCTAGATAGATTCAAGTCACAAAATTTAGTTAAATAGAGGTCATATCAGTCGGTGAATAAAAGGTCATGTTTGGATGTTGAATTGGATTATGTATGATACTGTACATCCCAAAATAGCACCAGCCCCGACCCGTCGAATACTAATTAAGGCAGGATGTATCAAACCTAACAATCAAGATGACTAAAATTGCAATTCAACACCTAAGCTTGGAGATATGATATTCGTTATACAAGTATGTTGTGTTTGTAAATCATCAAAAGTAAGCAACGACTCAATTGAAGAGCCTCCAACAATCTCCAAACTTGTCACTTGCATGACTTCAACTTTCTTGATCGTTATCACATCTCAAAAGTGAAATTTTAATATGTAAATGGCATTCCATTACACTACAAGAAAATTGACCTTTATAAAGGCCCAAAAAACCACCGGTATAAGTGGCATTGGTAAAGCCTTTACTAGCGGTCAGGGACCTTTACCCGCGGTTGTGCTAAATGCCCCTAAATCGTCAGTTATTCAGGAAAATGGTCAAAAGCTACGGGTTAAATCCGTAGCTATAAAGTAAAAATCCTTTGTAAAAAAGAGAACAAATGCAAGACAAACATGCTCTTTTATCTACTTCAGTGTGCAAAAACGGTCTTATTTCTTGCAATCTGAAATGCTACACAAACATAAGTTGCAATTTGAAAAGAAGCATGCACATGAATCCTCAATCTTGCAGAATTCATACCGGCTGAAGTGATCAACCTTGAACTTCCACTCCCCTTTGACTGGGTCATAAGAAATAAACTGGGCGCCCTGATCTTGAGTTTTCTTCATCAGCATCTCCTTGTACTTTTCAACCTTGGGCCCTTCCATGTACTACTCTCCTGTCTTCTTATTGATGCATTTTATATTGAGGAGTGTTGCTGTATCTTAGAAGATTGCTGCTGGTTTTGGTCAGAATATCTTGTCACTTGAGCTACATTCTTCAATATCGCCACAGGACTGATGCCTTTGAGAAACCATAACCAAGGAAGATTGCTATAGCCAAACATACAGAAACTGTTAGCTTGAGGGACTAGTTTACTGAATTACATGTTTTTCTGTTTTAGGAACATACAATGAAATTGTTGAGCAGGATGGAATTCAAACAGTCAACCTCTCCTGTAAGGCAGGGACCTACTACCAGCATACCTTCTGATGGTGGGAGTCAGACACGTCATGCGAGGCTAACATTCTCTCAAACCTTCTGTTCCTTGTTACATAACATACAAAAACAAGTTGTATGGTGAAAATTAACCGAAGTGAAATTCACATGAATCCATCAAAACAATGGAAAAAATCTATTTTTTCTAGATGAAACGAGATGGATCAAAGCAAAACAAGCAGATGAAATAACAGATCAGGAAAATCAAATACAGAGCAGATTTTTTTTTTTTTTTTTTTAAGAACTTAACTGTCGGAGACGAATGAATTCTTTCGATCTGTCGATCACCACAGATTCTTATTGGTGCTTTTACTAGTCTCTTGAAAGCATCACTACACAGAATTTTAGATAAATAAAAAGAAAGAAAGAAAGACAAGAGGCTTCTTAAAATCAGCTCGATTCAAGTGCATCCCACCAATAACCAACATTTTAAATGTGTCCAATTAAACTATATAAAAAAAAAATGTCGTGTACATTTCCAGCTTTCCTGTAAGTAACGTCGGTGAGTTACCATGCAAACTTTGCACTTGGAGGCTTACCAATCTTACATTAGCTTAGGGTCTAACCATGGTCTAAAACATGACTCAACTACTGCTGAATATGACCAGGAAAGAAGGCTCAGTTATTGTTGACTCTATGATGCCAATGCGGTAGTAATGTATATAGTTAGATGGGGACACTCTTTTTGTTAAAATCTGGTAGATCAGGCCATTCATCAAGTTGTTTTTATTGGTGCTAATACTCAAAATATTTAAAATAGTTGTATGAGTGTTTTCAACCATTGATCTTTTATTTAACAGTTAAATTATTTTTATCATACTTAATGGTAATTTCAACAATTAAGATCTTATGATCCATTACTTAACTTACATGAGAATTAGATTAAGGAAGAATTAGTGTTCATTAGAGGGGTGTGGTAGATATAGGTAGACGGTTATGCAGAATTATAGACTTCAAAAGTTTAAATGCTACTGCTTTTCAAAAGATTCTAATATACGCTGTGAACATGGCTTAGACCAAAAGGTACTTGTATGTGAATAATAGGCAATTAGAAAAATAAAAAATAAAAAATCAAGTGGTGTGGATTCAACATACATGTTTATTACCCTGATTTTTTATGTTTACATTGAGCATTAATTATTAAATAATGCATATGATTACATGTCCATCCAAATGGTGGTAAGTGGTCACCAAGCCCACATAATAGGAAACAGGATCCTCATTTTGTCCAAACCTCGATTCTTGGTGTGGAAATGCTAATTTACTGTAATAAAAGGGAATATTTGTAAACATCTCCCATGGTTTGAAAAATTTCAAGTACCTCTTCTCTACTAGAGATGTTAGATGAATGCAGCCCAAATGACAAAAATAGCAGTAGATAATTGTATGATGCCTGGCCAAAAGTGTTGCAATTTAATGCAATACCTCAATTCGAGTAAGCATCCCATTCACTAGATAATTGTATAGAAATAACCCAATGGTGCAGAAGTCAGGCCGTTCATCTCGTTAGGTGAGCCACACATGTACGATGGCAACAAGTTATTTTAAAAAGAATTTTCCCACTGTTCACATCAATGAAGTACCCTAATGGTCTACAGAGATTTATATTTTTTCTCCTAGGTCATCTCAATGGTGGGGCCTACCTCATTCACAACTCAGATGTACCACATACGCACATTCTTTGGCATATGCCACTATGCATGTGGGCTTTAGCAGAACTATAAATGGTCCTGACAACAGTATCCCCATCGCAATGTGTTCGAAAAACCACCAAAGCATACACAAAGGCTGTGCTTGGATGCATGAGCAAATTGAATTCTGAACAGTTTGTTAAATGAGGAAATAACATAAATGAATGATGTTTCCTAGTATTCATAACAGGAAGTAGCCCTCAATTCGTAGTTGCATTTCCTTTCACATCCCACATCAAATTACTAATTGAAATCTCGAGCAATGATCCCCAAATATAAATGCTAGAGAAGTTCATGATTTGAACTTTTTTTTAACCCACTTTATTAGACTAACAATTGCAATTCAAAACGATAGTGCATCCAAACAAACCCAATAACTTCTAAATATGAACAATGTAATATCATCTAAGTAGGTGGATATAGCATTTGCTTGTGTTTTCACAATCCAAAGGAGAATGAGCATACATACAGAGTTCTGCTAGAACGATCACAATATTCGAGTGAAATTAACTATCCACGTAGTGATACAAATTCGAAACTTACACGAGATGTAGACGAGAGCTGTCCCCCATCCATGCCTCGACCTTAACCCTCGCTGATGGGTGATCCGAACCCAATTGAGAAATCGAAGGTGATGCAAGTCATTTGGTTCCCGTTCCCGCCCAACAACTTCATCTTAAGTGTGTACTTGCCCTGTACACAGTATCATGGAAAAGGAAGACAACATGACTTATTCCAAAAAACAAGGTCAGTACATCATTAGTGCTTCTCTAATGATGCAAAGAAAAAAGATAAGCAATGACAGCGTGTTTTGCTATGTTGGAGGATAGAGAAATTACAGGAACCCCAGACTCAGGATAGGCATAGTATCCTCAGTTTGAACAAGAGAGGCCTGTGGCTCAGTGATCTAGAACATTTGGTTTAACAGGCTCCACAAGACCCCAGATTGGAAGATTGTATCCAATTTCTTTTTCCTCTCACTGACCGTGGACAGTTGCTATATATTTTATTATTTCATCACAGACCTGCAGTGGCCCTATTTGCAGGGGACTAATCAAATGTTATCTTATCTGGGAGATCATTAATAGAATATATCCAAACTAAGACCTCTTAAAACCCAATCGCAAGTAGGAAGATTATATTTAAAAAATAGAAATAAAAAAATGCAGTTAAAGAGACAATGTTCCTGTCAGGCATAATGTCGAATAGCTTGCGGGCATGTGCCAAATCCTCACACCTTATATACATATTTATTAGCCCATGTCCAAACATGCAATCTGGAGGTTTTAGATTTGAAAAACAAGAGATTGAATGGCTCACTATCCCTCCAATGTAAAAGCACATGGATCTTACTGATAGATGTAGAGTTGAGAGTCTTTTCCGCAATTTACAAGAGCGATTCACCCAATCTCTGCATTTCACTCAAATAGCTTCAAGAAAGAAGAGAAAAAAAAAAAAAAAAAGAGGATTAGGGTAACAGGAATTCCCTGTTGACCTGATAACAGAGGATCCCTACTCAAGAAAATAAGGCAAAACCGACAGTTGGTGGAACCTTTGCCGGCTGGAACCAAATCCAGCTGCTGGAAAAGGGTCTCTATTAAATCAAAATGCGAATGCCCTGATCTCATTTTCGGCACTTTTCCTCTCCCCATCGCCAACTCTCTCTCTGCACCTCTCTCTCTCTCTCTCTCTCTCTCTCTCCCATCCTCTGGCCAGATCTGGTCCTTTTACTCACTACAAACCGGTACAGATCTAAACCCCTCTGCGGTTTAGGGCTTTTGCATTCTATTCCCTTCCCTTCCCTCTCTTTCTCCCTCCTAGGTTTAGGGCTTTTGGATGAGATTCGACATATGTTCTTCAATGATGGAGGCGATTATTAAGATGTGATGGCATTGAATTCGTAACTTGCATTTCCTCTTCTTGTGAACTAATTTGGTGAGACTTCTTTCCCCTTACCATTTCCATTTCACTGTTGATAGTTACATGAAGTTAATGTAATCATATGAAAGTTTTGTAACTGATCAAGAAAGTAAAAAAAAAATATGAATTTCTATTTTTATTTCACTAAAGCATTTCGTTATTTTTATATGAAAATCTACATGCTAATTGTTTGAGGAAATGCCTCAACCAAGAATGTTCTTGTCTTAATCATGCTAGAGGTCCTGCGTTTCAACTCTCTGTAAATGGGGCACAAATCACTGTATGGTTGGATGAACCCATTGTATCATCCATCTAGTTGACCCTTCTTTGGTGGACCAACACATAAATTCACAATGATTGGGGAATTTTCCCCTGTTGACCATTTTTGTCTTCAGTCATCTGTTCGATCAAATGGCCAGGACGATTATGTCAGTTTGACTTTTGAACTATGGTCAAAAGTCAAACTGAGGGCTATATAATGGGCTATATAATTTGATTGGTCTGTTTTCACATGAATGTGTGCTATGTGTATGGTGGATGAGACAACATAAAGTGAAGAGTGCTGGTGAATGGCCTGGATCTCCAACTGAGGTTCCCAGAGCAGATTCAGGTTTGGTATCCAGCTCTTTGTCAACTGAATGTGTCTCATCTAATGTTCTGGTACTTGTGTCTCAATTCTGCTCTTTAACTCATCTCAGCCATCAGTTAACACCACTGATACAACTCTTTCTTCTGGCAATGGGGCTTTGGATCCTATGGATATGTCTCCTTGTTCTACTAACCATTTAGATGGCATACATGATGACAACACTTACACAAGATTTGCAAATCAACAAAACCTGGAAGAAGGGCATCACCAGAAGCCATAAAGATGTGAAAAGAAAATGGTTTTACTAGGTAAATATACAAAAGGATGTACTAATTGGCTGAATGTTTGCAAGTTGTTAATATTACTTGGAGCATAGTTCAAGAGCTTCTACCACTTCTTTCGAATTCAGTACCATTTGCCGTTTATCATCAATATCTTCAGGTCCAATGCCCTGCGTTCTGTTGGCTTTATTTTGTGTGCATCTGTTAGTCTACTCTTTTTAATGGTAATCTGATATGATTTCCGTTTTAGTTGGTCTTTGGCTCTTTCAGTAGCTGTGTCTATAGAAACCATCTGCCAGCTCAAATGTTGATACCATAACTTACAGATGTGTGAGATTTCCTAGTAGATTAATTTAGCACTATTTGGATATGTAAATTAACTTATGAGCCAAATGTTTTGCTCAATGTTGTTTAAATCCTACGGTTTTCTGTTCAGATCCTATGATCTAATTGAAATCTCAGAGGGGGCTGAATTGCCTTTAGGGAAGATGATGAAACGTCTGAAATCCCAAAGAACAAAGAAAACGTCTAATGGACAGCCCGGATCTCTTACAATGTTGGAACATGGGCAGCATCTGGGTTGTGGTGACTGTTGATGGTGGATGCAAGAATGCATTGTTTCTCCATTTGAATGTGTCTAGATGCCCAATAGAAATGTCATTTATGCATAGACTGTTGAGGTTGCTTATGCTGTTTCTAATCCAAATGTGTTTGAGTGGTTTTGCTTCTTTGCAGCTGCAGTAATCAGGATGGAAGACGGAACATCTTCTATCGTCTTCGATTGTTTGGAGGGAACATTGGATTCACGGTCCTTCGAATGAAAAGATCAACTAGGTAAGCCTCTGCTCTGTTATATCCCCTTGTGCGTTCGATCCTTGCTCATGCCCCCAATGCAGAATAGAGGAATTATATCCTGCATAGCAGTACACGACTGTTTCTTGCTGCATGGCCCACCTTTCAGCAATCCACAATGAAATGAACAATAACTATTTTCTTGAATCAGAGTACCTATGCTATGCTTGGATGTACACAAGGATATATGGTTTTTTGCTTCTCTTTTTCATCCTTCTTCAAGGTAACTCAATAAACAAAATTGTTAGTCTTATTCTATTGGCAATTTTTATTTATTTATTTTTATTTTTCATTTTACAGTAATAAACATATGCTAGAATTCTACATATTACTATTTAAGAAATTCCGTTTTCTGCTGCTTCATCTTCATCTATGAATGCAGATGGGTATCCAATCTAAGTGTAGTTTGAAATCATCCAATCACCCTGCCATGTTTACTTTGGTGAGTTGGCTCTGCCATATTCAGGTTTGACCAGCTCTACTATGTAAATCTCCCTTTTCTTTGAATGAGAATACTGTTGGGGTTCCTTGGGATTTCTATGGCTCCACTGTATTTTTGGCACATGAAAAGCAGTTGCATTCATAGTATGAATTCAGTGGGTTCTCTGAACTGTTGGCTGTCCTTGAAAGGGGAATTTGGGGATTTTGAGAAATTAGGTGTTAGGGTAGGTGGAAAATTCAGGAACTTTGCAAATTTTGGTTTTTAGGGTTTTGGGAAAATTGTAGAAATCAAGATTATTAGGTGTCGAGGGTTCAGGAAATTTTGAAATTTTACCTAACTGGGGTTCTAGGTTTGCTGGTTTCATTTTCATACAGGTACTATTGTAACTCTGTCATTGTTATGCAGAAGGTGGGAACAATCATGACGATCACCTGGTGCAGAAATCATGAAATGGTGTGGTCCATTTGGCGAGTGGATCACCATGATTTTTGCGCCAGGTGATCACCATGATAAAATCAAATAACCATTTGAATTTATGATGGGCTTATGCTGTTACTGCAGATTCGACAGATCAAATAAGAAGGGTATATTAAATGGTTACTTTCTTTGGTTGGTATTTGGCTATGGATTTGGTGAGTCTCTTTGCATCCTGTTTGATTTCATGTTTCCATTTCTCCATCTTGGAATCATTTACAACCATTATTCCTTTATGTACTATAAAGTAGTTGATGGTTCTAATGATCACAGCTATCAGCTTTTGTTGTGATTCTGATTGGGGATCTGTATAAATATAAGGTTGGCCAATTGAGTATATTGGTAATGGAAGAAGTATAGATTTTTTTTTTTCCATAATATATATTCCCCTTTCTCTGGACACCTTCATGTTCTTATATATATATATATATATATATATATATATATATATATATATATATATATATATATATGAATGTAATGTATAAGTATATAAGGCAGGCCAATTAGAAAAGAATGTATGGATGTCGTGAATCTGACTAAAAGCCATCATGTTTGGCACTGTGATACTGTGTCTCCAGTAACTATACACTTATCAGCATCCAAGACTCCAAGTTACGTGGATTCTAAGACCTCTAATCTCTTAGTAAGCTATTTACATGGGGTTGAGCCCTAGTGGTTTTTCTTGCCCAAATTCTAACAACTTTCTTATACTTTCAGATATGCAAATTCAAGTCCATGCAATCTTATCCCAATTTAAAAGCTCTAAATAAACCTTATTATTGTTGGGGTATCTGATAAGTGCACTGAACATGCTGTGAGTAGAGGAAACATCTATTTGAAAAAAATAGCTTTGAGTTGAATGTATCAAAAATGTCTACGCACATGTCTGCATCAGGTTATAAAGTTCTCTTCACCAACTTCTACTGGAGCTGAGTGCGTCGATCCTGATTGCAGCTGGGTGGAACAATGGTATTGTTCTTTTTTTGCCTCATGACACTGTCCTTTAGCTTCATATTGGTGTCTTAAGATACCACCAAACCCACAAGATCTGGCAGTGATGTATAGCTATCTAGACCATCCCAATTGTAGGTCCCAATTGTGGACGGAGCATATAATCACATGAATCAAACAATATTCCTAGCTGGTCCCGAACAGATCTGATATCAAAGCTCTTAAACATAGTCTAATAAGCAATCATGAATGCGTTACTTAAAAAAATCAGTAGGTGAAACCACTTGCCACTTATCCTATAGCTTTTTCTTGGAGTATATATTCTCCTTGTTGTTTTCTTTTACACACATACACATAATTCTGTAAATTACAATCCACTATTTAAATAAATATTTTTTTAAAAGGCTACAATCCACTATTTAATACTACAATATTATCCAAAGATATTATTATTAAGTTGGTATTACTTATAATCCATGTATCTAATGTGGACGCTTAGAATCTTTAGATCATTCTGATTTCAAGGTGGCTCCATATGCAATAAGCCCAATGATCTAACTGGTCTGTATCAACATACAAGCATGCAATGAGTCACTGCCATTTAATGTGGTGTGACAGGTTTAGCTTTAGACGAAGGTAAACAAAAATTTTACGAAATATTCAATCATTTCAAATTTCTTTCTGATTACTGTGGTTGCTAGTTTCCTAGTAGTTATTTGGATTTGCAGTTGTGGGCCGCTTTCCTGATGATGATATTGAAGAAATTGAGGATTTTAGACTTGGGAAGGTATAATGTATTTATTTGGTAGTGCATAATAGCTAGTGACATAAGCTAGGGATGGCAATACATTGGTCACGGCCTGGGCTCCTAAACTTGGCTCAAGGACCCATTGGCATGCTCCAATCATCAAGTGGGTCATGGTTATACAAAAGGAATGAATGATTTAAACATACTTGAAATTGATCTGTCTGATCATCAGTGAAAGTCAGTGGGCCTACCTTTTTCATTTTTCCTTCTTTTTCTCATATGGGTCCCTTTCAATTTTCTCTGATGTGGGTGGGTTTTGATGCAGGTACATAGCCTTTGATGAATATGAAGGGATTGAGGTGGCATGGAACCAGGTGAAGCTGTATGACTTCTTACAGAGCCCTGAAGATCTATAGAAGCTTTACTGTGAAATCCATCTCCTATATAGGATTTAACCTTCTTCTTTTTTTCTTTTTTTGAAAAAAAAAAAAAAAAAAATCTGAATCTCAGTTCCAAGATATATTTTTGTTTTCTTCCTGCAATGCAGAAACCTGGCATTCAATCGGCTGAGTTAGAATATTCCATTCTCCGTAGCTTCCTTGAAATCTCTCTGTTATTTGTAAGTTCTTGTAATCTGTGAGCATGTTAAAGTCTCTGGTTTATGAGTAGCCAGTTCATATTTGCCAACCGATCTTTTTTCCAAGTGCAGGAATCTGAGTCACAATTCCCTCTCCGGTTCCATTGGGGACCTATTTACTGGTCTGAAGAATCTAAAACAAATCTAAAACAAATGTAAGTATGCTAATGGGCTAAGTTTCTTCAATCTATCCAATTTTTTTTTTTATTGCAATGTGAGTTGATACCATTAACGATCCATGGTTAATTCTGTCAGTGACCTGCAGAGCAACCAATTTACTGGATCAGTTAACTTCCTGGCTGGTCTCCCTCTATCATACCCGTATGTCTTGAACTAAGTGTCTTACTTTGTATGGATTGTCTATTCTTCAACACTTTTTAAGCCTAAGTACAAAGTTCTGATTTTAACTGCTCTTAAGTTTCAGTAGTGTATTGATTTTGAGATGAAAGGCTATTGTGATTAGGCCTTTCTATTCTAATAAACATATTAGTCAAGGCTAGTAATAAATCATGTACTAATCATATGTATTAATGAGAAAAGAGATTCGTGGTGGAATAAGTTTGGTGCTTTCTTAGCAATGTATTAATGTGTAATGTACAGGTACATTTCAGTTCTGGAGAGTCCACTTCTCTCTTTGGTAGAAATGATTCAAGGGCATGCCTGGAAACAGCATGTCCAAAAAATCAAAAGCGCCCTTATAATGGATTGCTTATGATTCTAACGAATCACTTTCAACAGATGATCCTAACCATCCATCCATGGCATACAACTTGGATAAGAGATGGTCATAAAAAAACAGACGGCTATTTTTCAGGTGGATAGGATCATCTGACTGGTGTGATTCTTTCAGGGTGTCCCATAGGTAGTAAGTTTGTAACTATGGACAGTCCAGATTCATTCCTTGAAGACAGTTGCCTAAGCAGAAATTGTTGATGGCACTGTATGATGGCTGATAGATGAATTTTTATGATAGTGGTTGGTTTAGTTAGTTGATTTTGTCATAAGAAGCTCAGATTTTCTATAGTTTAATTTTTAAGCTTATTCTGGCTACTTGCTAAAGAAGCCAAAGGAATGCAGAGTGCATGGATTTTAAAGAGGTTTGCTAGATCCGCTTGCACTTCTACAAGCAGATATGTGCTAACCTTACACATGCAGGACATCTGAGCCTTGTGTCAGGGATGTTTGCTGGCTCCACATGCACTTCCGCAAGCAGATACGTGCTAACCTGGAAAATGTGCAGGACATCTGAGCCATGTATCAGGTGTGCTCTACCATGTACATAACTATGAGGATTGTTAAATAATCAGTTAGGCCACATAGATGAAAACGGTGGATGGTTTAAACAAGCTTGGCAATTTTTTCTAGCCTGTCCATGGTTTTAGCACATGCATTTTTTCTAGTCAACCAAAGGTATCTATGTCAATGTTTCTCCGCAAACTTATTGCTTCAGGCTTCAATCTAATGCTTTATTAATCACTTCATTTGTTTATCCTCACAAGCACCACATGTAGGATTTGGGACTGGATTTTGAACTGTTTGGGGCTGGCTTGTTAGGCCATGACTATTCAAAATTTTAATTTGCCCAACCCAGCTTTTAGAGGATGGCCTGTTTGGGTTGCTAGGCCATGACTATTCAAAAGTGTAGCCCACCCGATGATCAAAATCAGCTTGATTTTGGGCCACAACATGTACATGGTGAGGCCCTCCAGATAAATGACATGGATCTCACGCTGATGTATCATATTTGCTTATTAAGCGGTTGCTTTAATGTGGTTTTTCTCCCATATTGTTGACTTGAAAGATGTGTTACTGTAGGGGAATAATCCATAAGCTGTTAGTGTATGTATAGCATTCGATGTGCAGATGGTTGCCTCTAATATTTCAATCTGCAGTTAGGAAAATCTTTTTCCTTGGGCCATCCAAATGCCAAGATTAGTGTCCTCCATGCAGCCCTGTCTTTTGAAGCCCCCAAATTATTTAAATTGTGTGATGTGCAGAACAACATAAACCCATTATAATATCTCTTTGTGCAGGTTCTGGACTGTGGTGAGAAGATTGAGCTTCTGGTAGACAAAACAGAGAACCTCTGCTCACAGGTGATGAACCTCAATATCATTGTGGGCCTGAACCTGCTGAAGGACTCCGAAATACTGGTGCTGATGCCTTTTACTGCTACACAGCTCACCAAATATCGACAGAAGAAACCGGTCCCTTGGAAACAATGGCAATCATTGGCAACAAGGAGATCATTGACATTAACCAAGGTATGTTAGCTGCTTAGACTTGTGTATTAAAAAAAAAAAAAACATGTGGGTCACCTTTTTTATTTTTTTTAAAAGAAAGATTTTCTCAATGGCTACGGATTATCGGTGGCCACGGGTTCTATAGCTACGAATTTAATCCGTAGCAAAGTTTTAAAGATCTGGGTATTAGTGGCTACGGTCGTGCTGTGGGCTAGTCATATTCAGCTACGGATTTTATTCGCAAGTTTTGACCATTTTTGCTAACAAAACTGACGATTTAGCGGCGTCCAGCACAACTGTCAGTAAAAGTCCTGGCCGCCGGTAAAACCTTTACCGACTGAGGTTTTACCGGCTGTTAGCTAACCGCAGGCAAAGGGTTGCCAGCGGTTTTATGGGGATTTGCCGGCGGTTTTGACCGCCGGTAAATGCCACTTTTCTTGTAGTGTCATTTCTTTTTTAACAATAGCTGAAAAGATATGTAGGCGTACGTCAAAACCTCTAATTTTTAACTAAATAAATTTAAGGATTGGAATAATATCCCTGGTATGTTTCTTTGCAAGGCCTATTACAACCATCATATTAGATAATCTTAGTGGGAAAAGAGAGTATTTTCATATATAAAATTTCTCATATTCCAATTGCCCTGGATTCTCACATTTGACAACAGTATGCTAACATACAATCTTCATAATATATAAGTGCCAGCAAAAGATAGAAAAGCTTAAGAAAAATAAAGACCAATTTACTAATAAAACTATTAAAGCATGGAGAATATACTAGCAACTAACCTGGAGCGATGTATCCGTAAGTGCCTGCGAGTGTAGTCCAATTTGAGGAATCGGGTATCAACAATCGTCACTACAAGAAAAGCGGCCTAAGCCGACCGATGGCCCAACCCTTTACCCGCGGCTAGTTTTACCGGTCGCAGGCAAAGGGTACGCCCTATAAATTTTTTTTTAAAAAAAGCCCTAATCCATTTCAGCATCGACTCTCTCTGCCTCTCCCTCTCCACTCCCTCACGCTCCCTCTCCTTCCCTCTCCCTGTCACGTGCTCTCCTTCTCCCTCTCTCTCCCTCTCCCTCTTACTCTTGCGTGCTCTCCCTCCCTCTCTCTGCCTCTCCCTCTCCCACTCGCGCGCTCTCCTTCTCCCTCTCTCTCCCTCTCTCTCACTCTCGCATGCTCTCCCTCTCCCTCCCTCTCTCTGCCTCTCCCTCTCCCTCTTACACGCTCTCCCTTTCCCTCTGCCTCTCCCTCTGCCTCTCCCTCTCCGGTTGCTCTCCTCTCACTCTCACTCTCCCTATCTATCTCTCTTTCAAAACCCTATTCCTCTCTCTCTCTCTCTCTCCTGGCCCTCTGCTGCAGTTCGGTCTTCTACTGGTCGTGAATCTCGGATTCTCAGGTATGATGTAAGGCTTTTCTGCAATTTAGAACACTTGATTAGGAATATACATTGACAAATCCCTAATTAGGGATTTGCATTGTCGAATCCCTTTTTGGGAATATGCATTGACGAATCCCTACCATGTGATCTTTACTCATTTTCTTTTTCTTTGGATTGTAAATGTGGGTGTGATATTTGTAGATTGGGTTTAGGATGGTAGAGACCATTAAAATTTCAGTTTTTGCGATTCTACAAGTGGAAGCCTAATAGGAGAGATTCATCTTGTGGTTTGCAATTCTAATTTTTGCATGATAATCCATACTTAGAGAGACTTCTTTATGGTTTATTAAATCTAAACTGTCAGCTTTATTCTGTTGCTCGATTGCTTGCTGAATTGAAATTCTAATTCCTTGTGGTAAATGGTAATTTCCCAAGAGATCTGTTAATATTGGGAGTATTTTTAATGTTTCCTTGGTCCCCACCATTTTCAGTGGCAACATGAGTAACATTTAGGTATTTGTCAGTGGATCATTTTTTAATCACTAATGAAAAATTTTATTAAAAGAAATACCAAATGTCAGATACAGAAAAGGCCAAAAGGCTAACATTCCAGAAGAACCGATCAAATAGATAGAGGAAAGAAAGGAACCCACAGCTTCTGCCTAAGTGCAAACTCTGCATTCCATTTAGTGTATTCCAATGCTATTTTTATTTCCGATATCTGTGTCAATGTGCATATGGGTCTGTTGGTATGTGGCTGTAAGTATCTAATGCTTTGACAATGGTTTGAGAGCAATGAAACTGAAAGTGCTTTGCAAGGTGTCTTGTAGCATATCATTGAGTTGCAAATTCATATGATTTTTACAATGTATGTGTACTAGGTGATTTTAAATAAGGAGGAAGCATATCTCCTCTCCCTGAGAATTTGCACAGTATGTAGGGCCTTTAGCCTGTACAAGTGGGCCCCATGACTTGGCAATCTAGACCATTGAGTTGATGGGCCTCACTTTGATGAACTGTGTTGTGAAAGTCTCCTTAATGGGAAGTCCTAACCCTTTGATTGGGGGCCTGCAACTAGATGGCTAAGTGTCTTTAGAAGGAACAACATTCAGGGCCTTTGCCGACGATTTTGACCGCCGATAAAGACCAATTTTCTTGTAGTGCGTGTAGTTCCAAAGTCCGAGACACTAGCCTAGTTCTGAATTCAATAGAACATTGTTGCTTGATAGGTCTCGATGGACAATCGGCAGGGTACAATCATGGTGCTTGTAAGATAAAGCATGGGTCACACCTTTGATAACATTCACCCTTTGAGTAGAGTCCAATTGTATAGCTCCTTCACCGTTGCTTTGGATGCTTGCCAAGCTTCCCCTTTCCATGTACTTGTATACTAGAAATGAGGATCGAGCATCCAAACAGAAGCCATAAAGTTTCATAATGTTGCAATGACAGATTTCCGTTAATGCTTTTATCTCATTCCTAAAACTTCTTCAATCAGATTAGTACCCACCTTTAAGTGGGTGAAGTTTCTTCACAGCTACTATTTAGCCTCCTGGTAGATTTGCTTTGTAAACTTTCCCGTACGCTCCAGTTCTAATGCGGTATTTGTCATCAAAACCATCTGTTGCCTCCACAATGTCTTCAAACGTGGCAATCCCATCATAATTCCATGTTGAAAATTAAATGTATTTCCTTTGCTCATTTCAAGAACCCCTTTCTATATTCTTCTTCTTCTTCTTTGATAATAAATGGAAGAAATTATGCTAACATTTGGAAATAAAAGAAACAATACTAAGAAGAGAAGAACAATGAGGATCACAACTTTTGTCGCCTTTCCTTGCATCACCATGACTTATTAAAGAGACATTGCAAGGTTGCAAACCTTGCACTTCACCACATAAGCCTTTGTTTTTATGAATGCCTCTGTTGAGGCCTTCTGAAAGGCTTTTCTGCTAGGAAGAGGACCTTCCAAAGCATTGTATGAAAAATCAATGGATTGTAAGTTGACCATCCCTTCCAAAAGAAGGTAGAATGGAACCTAACAACATATTGTGAGAGGTTAAAATTTTCTGAACTAACCAATTTCACGAGTTGTAGAGGTATCTTTCCATTGAGGGAGTTATGACTTAGATTTAGTAAGCCCTGCAGGTATACTAGCACTATACCAAAAAGGCCATTTAGGAACGGGTACATCTTTGGTTTTGAAACGGCTTAAAACTGTGCCAAATTTGGCATGGTTTTAAGTCATGACAGAACCAAACATAAATCCCTCTTTTCCAGCCCCAATCTCCATCCCGCTCCCTCATCATCTCTCCCTCTCTCCCGCTCCCCATTCCCAACTCTCTCTCTCTCTCTCTCTCTCTCTCTCTCTCTCTCTCTCTCTCTCTCTCTCTCTCTCTCTCTAGCAGCAGAAATTAGGGTTTGGGAAAATGGCAACAGAGAAGGGCAAGAAATCCAAGGTTGCAGAAAGAAGAGATGAAGATGATTCAGATCATATCGATGGAGAGCTCATTCTCTCCATCGAGAAGCTTCAAGAAATCCAAGACAAGCTTGAAAAGATAAATGAGGAAGCAAGCGATAAAGTGCTGGAAGTGGAGCTAAAGTACAATGAGATATGCAAACCCATCTATACCAGACAGAATGATATCATTCATTCCATTCCTGATTTTTGGTTAACTACGTTTTTGAGCCACCCTGCACTCTGTGATCTTCTGAACGAGGATGACCTGAAGGTTTTCAAGTACTTAACTTTCTCTAGATGTTGAGGATTTCAAAGACGTTAAATCGGGATATTCCATTGCGCTCTACTTCTCTCCTAACCCTTATTTTGAAGATACAAAGCTTACAAAGATGTTTTCCTTCCTTGATGATGGAACTACAAAGATAACTAGTATTGCAATCAAGTGGAAGGAGGGTATGGATATTGCTAATGGTGTTGATCATGCGAAAAAAAAAGGGAGCAAGCAGCCCTTTCATGATGAAAGCTTCTTTACTTGGTTTAGTGAAGTTCAATAGAAAGATCTTTCAAAAGGATTTCATGATGAGGTAGCCGAGATAATTAAGAAAGATCTTTTAACCCCTGCGTTTCTGTTGGAAATCTGTTGATTTTATGATTTTTATAGCATTTTTATGGTTGCGGATTTTTTTTTTTCTTTTTTTAATTCGATTTGATGTTGATTTCATCAGATTTGATGGTTTACTTCCGAAATTCTCTGTTGGCAGGTTCTGTTCAAAGTCCGGTGGTGATTTAAGAGGAATGGATGATAGAATGGTCTCCTCCCTCGATAACCTGAAGAAGCCGGACAACATCCCTTACCCCTCACACAGAGAGGCTTCCGAGACTGACAAGATATTCATGGGCCCTCTCAACTTCAGTGTTGATCAGCAGATGGCTGGTTGTCCAGTTGCTTTGTGGTTCTACATTGTCTTTGGTACTTTTCAATGGCTCTGATTTACTTATGAGTTTGTGATTGCAGGAGCTAATAGGCTTTGAATGTTGCAATGTCAATAGTAGAGGTCGAGTCTATTTATATATTATCTGATTAATTACTTGCCGTGACATTTCTGAGCACTTATTTATTACCTTTCATTCTTCTTGAAACTAACAATTTAGTGTAAAATAAAAAAGAAGAAAGAAAAAGAAAGAACAAAAAGCTATGGCATGTGAAATCTACTGGTGCATGCATTTCTGTTTTGGCTTCATGAGTAATAAAATTTAATTTTCAGGGAGGTAACTACAAAGGGATAGATAAGGCCTTGTCTAGTCGACAGCTTTATGAAAATTTCATTTTGTGGCCATGCAGTTTTCGAAGACTCATTTCATCTAAAATGTTGTTTACATGACAGTATATATTTCTTATTTTTTCTTATAGCACTGTTTGGATGTCCTGCACGTGCCTGGCTACGAGGAAAGTGGATGTGGGGAAGCGACCATCCATGCATATAAATCTCTTGCTACAGGGGATGGCCTGTCTGACGAGTGGACTCGCCTGATTTTTTAATCAATTTTCTATAATGAATGGTTTATCTGTTTTCGTTGAAGGGTGGTCTCCCTGATGAGTGGACTCCCTGATGGTCTAGTCACCTTCAGGGTTGAGCATACTTTTTTCATGTGTGCTATGTATAAATTGTAGGGAGAGGGTGTGTGATCTAGTAAAATTTCACCCATCTTTCTAGCAAGCTTTCACCGCCATTTTGAAAATGGTGGTGTCCCACCGAACACATGCTTAATTTATGTTAACATAGACCTTCCAAATTGCTGGCTCATTTGTGGATGGAGCATACACCAAGAAATTACCCTAAATTTTCTCTATGATTTGAGCCACTTACCATTTCAAGTTATGCGCTTTATCCAAAATGTGCACTACAATTTGTATGGTCTGAATAGCCAAACATGAATACCGCATGGAGGAGAGTCGATACCATTTTTCAAAATGGTGCCGACTCTTCCATTGGGACACTGGCTGATTATCTTAGCCATTCATTTGATGGGCCACCATTTGTAAGGTTAGGAGCCCCATCAGTATTAAGCATTAAGGTATTATACATCATTGGAAGCCCAATTAGTATGATTTGGATGTTTGTATGTGCATGCCATGTGTGGTAGATGCAGATAGTGGTGAAACCAAAGCTTAGTTAAATTGTTCCCTCCAACAGACATGTCACTGACAGTTAACGAGATAACTGCCATATTGCTGTTGAAAACACTATAAAAAGTTATTTCAAGGCTCTTCATGTAAAATCATTTCATTGTATTATTCCTATGGATGACATGTTTATCAATTCAAAATCATGTTTGTTTGAGACTATGGATGACCGTTGATTGAGTTGAATGGTGGAATGGGATTCATGTAGCCGACCCTATAGTTCTTATTAGTTTAGTTTGTCTGTTCTAATATGTTCTTTGGCCCTTAATTGAGCTATTCATTTTATTTCTTTATTGACTAGATCTTTTGGGTTCCAATTGTCCATGAACAGGTGGCAAAATTTCCCCATTTTGAAATGTTGAACAGGAATATTATATTATATTATTGATATTTAACTGGAGATATGCATGTTATACGCACCTCTTCAGTTTGTAAAGGTGGGAACCACGATTCTCTTGTCTAAGCTATTGGTTTGTTTGAGCTTGTTTCCAGCAAAACTCTTATAAAAACGACTTGTAGGTAAAACTACAAGAAAAAGGGCTTTTGCCTCAGTTCAAAACCATGGCTAAAATGGTTAAAAAATAAGCTTTAGCTTCAGTTTTGCCTTAGTTATCCGAACCGAGGTTGGAAACACTGTAGCTAAAGGCTTCAGCCTCAATTTTAGCAAGCGAGACAAAAAAGACTTCTATAGCCTCGGTTCTTCAAGTGAAGCTAAAAGAACATTTTAGCTTCGATTGCCTTGAAATGAGGCTAAATCAAAATTAGTCTCCATTGTTTCCAAGAACCGAGGCTAAAGTCTTTAGCCACAGGAGTTGTAGTCTCAGTTTGGGTAACCGAGGCTAAAAATGAATTTAACCTATGTTGGCATCAAGTAAGGCTAAATTGAATTTTTAACCTCAATTCAAAACAACTGAGGCTAAATCATCCATTTTAATCTATTCATAAACTTGTGCATAATCATTCATTCAATCAATCAAATATAATTATTCAATTTAATTCATTCATAAAAACACAATACCAATAAAAAAAAATTATCCGTCTATTTAAAGTTTTCAAAACAAATTACAAATGCACCTAAGGAAACATACTCAAAAAACCAAGGGTTGGCATAATTGGGCTTGTAACAGCTGACACGGTTAGCTCTAATTGGCTAGGCCTCTCCTATCTGTCCAGCTCATGTTGAAAAGCAGGTGTTGAAGCACACAAGGATGCAAACATCCAGAAGCCAAAAAAATCTCCTGCCACTACAAAACAAATAATGGATGTTCATCACAACCAAGAGATACGTTGCAAGTCAAAATTGGCATCTAGTAACAAGGGATGCTTTGGATTTTTACAAGAAAACTAATATATGCACATCTTTTGGAATCAGAAAATTAAAAATGTTACAAAACATGAAATAACAACTAATATTGAAATTTGCTTTAACCATCCAAACAGGAATGTCGACTGATTTACATACTTGTTTCTACAATCAGCACACACCCTATTTTCTGGCAACCTCACAAGACACTCCAATATCTGCACACAACAACAGCTAAAACCATGAGACATGATCTGGACTGCCAAACTACACTTACCCAGAAATGAAAAAATAAAAAGCTGCAACTAAGTTAAAATGAGGACCAAAGAGAGCTTAACAATCAGAGCTAGTGAAAAGGTGAGGTAAATGCATGAAGAGCGGAAATTTTAAAGCTATGTTGTACAGAGTACAAGCATTCTAAAACAGCAGACATGCATTTATACAAGATTTAAGGTACAACCAGCTCAGTCAGACCTGTCCATTATATGTTCTAGTATCTCATACAAGCCAAAGTGGTGAACTAATCTGAGCCATTAAATCAACTCTTCCATTTCCGATCACTGAGTCGGGACAGTAAACCAGTCAGTGGATTATATATTCAAAGAAGCTGTGTTTATTTATAAACCAGACTCTGGGGGTTCTGCTGCAGCAATCCAATGAATGTTACAAGCACAATGAAGAAATCAAATTCAATAAGTTCGGAAATGAAGCTTTGAAATTAAAATTGCAAAATGCAAGCCAACATTGAGAGATCTAGAAACTCAGCAGCGTAGGATGTTGAATCCTATTCTTGCTAATGTGTCCGAAATCCACTCTGTTCATCAGGTGGGCCCCACCATTTATGCGCCATTGCCCAAAAACCAGGCCAGTCCAACCATCAGGTGGATGACATATGTACATTGGATGTGGACCACTGTCATTTTCTCTGACCTTCCAATTTTTCGTTCCTACATATTGGACCCGATTTGGACTTTTCATCAGATGGGCCCCACCATTTATGGTGCAAAAACCAGGCTGGTCCACTCATGTGGGTGACATCTGTATATTGGATGTTGACGGTGGTCGTTTTCTCTAACCTTCCAAATTTTCTTTCCTACAGATTGGACCCGATCTCAACTGTTCATCAGGTAGGCCCCACTGTTTATGTTCTATGGCGCAGAAAACACGCTGGTCCACTCATCATGTGGGTGAAACTGTACATCGCAGTGGACCATGGTCATTTTCTCTAACCTTCCCATTTTCATCCGTACACATTGAACCCAATCCAGGTTGTTCATCAGGTGGACCCCACCATTAATGTGCCATGTTCCAAAAACCAGGTCAATCTAGTCATAAGGTGGCTAACACATGTACATCAGATGTGGACCGCAGTCATTTCACTAACCTTCCATGTTCCTTCCGTACAAGGTGTACCCACCTGATGACTTTTGGGCCATGGCAAAGGCACAATGGGGCGCACCTGATGAACAACCAGGATCTTGTCAGAAGTTCCACATTGTAAAATCGAAACAGAGAAAACATAGTTTCAAATTCTAAATGCACCCCATCCATCCATTTCATATTCTAAAAGTATATAACCCATAATTGGTTTCCTTAAAGTAGACCCGGATGGGTGTGGGTTGCCTGGTCTACCTTCCACTACCGATCTTGGTGGTGTGCCAACGTTACCAAGTTTTATGGTCCCCACTATGATACATGTGTTATATCTACACCATCCATCCAGTTTTTGAAATCATTTGAGGGCATGGGCCCAAAAATGAGGAAGATCCAAGGCTCAAGTGGACCGCACCACATAATAGAATGGAAACAATGTCGACCCCCACCGTTGAAACCATACTAGGGCCCACAAAAATGTTTATTTGCCATCCAACCTGTTTGTAAGGTCACATATATGTAGATGAAAGGAAAAATACTAATATCAACTTCATCCGAGCTTTCAAGGCTCCTAAGTTCTCTCAAGAAGATGTTTGAGCTTGATCCGGCTGCCGCTCCAGAAAAACCATAAAAAAAACAAGGGTTTCGATCTGCTCTAGCATAGGCATCGAAGGCGATGGCCCCCACGAGAGGTGGAAAAGCCCCAGTACCAGCCAAGAAGAAGCCTGAGAAGGTTGTGAATTCACTATTTGAAAAGCGTCCAAAGCAATTTGGAATTGCTGGTGCATTACCACCGAAAAGGGATTTGCATGGATTTGTTAAATGGCCAAAGGTCGTTCGTTTTCAAAGACAGCGGATGATTCTGAAACAACGATTGAAGGTCCCCCCAGCTCTGAACTAGTTTACGAAAACCCTTGACAAGAATCTTGCAACAAATCTTTTCAAGATGCTACTCAAATAGACCTGAAGACAAGGCTGCTAAGAAGGAAAGGCTTCTGAAACGAGCGCAAGCTAAAGCTGAAGGGAAGACTGTGGAGGCAAAGAAGCCCATTGTTATCAAATACGGCCTCAATCACATCACCTACCTTATCGAGCAAAACAAGGCTCAGTTGGTGGTGATTTCTCATGACGTGGACCCAATTGAGCTTGTTGTCTGGCTTCCCGCTTTGTGCCGGAAAATGGAAATTCCTTATGCAATCGCTGAAGGAAAAGCTCGTCTGGGAGCGATTGTCCACAAGAAAACGGCCACTGCCCTGTGTCTGACATCAGTAAAGAATGAAGATAAAATGGAATTCAGCAAGATTGTGGAGGCAATCAAGGCTAACTTCAATGACAAATTCGATGAGCACCGCAAGAAGTGGGGCAGCGGCATCATGGGTTCGAAGTCTTAGGCCAAGACCAAGGCAAAGGAGAGGTTCTTATCCAAAGAAGTGTTGCGCAACACGCCAATAATGCAGTGAACCGAGATCCAATCTCCTGTCTCACTCACAAACGATAAACAGAAAGAAATATAAACTAGAAATAGAATCAAAGCATTCCAAACAAACCACAAGACAAGATATACGTGGAAAAACCCCAAACAAGGGTAAAAAACCACCGGTGTAAACTTCCACTATGAAGAAAACAAAATTACAAGCAATGTATTAACCTTTTCCCTTGGATGTATAGAGAAAACCCTTTGCCCACACTTTAGAATAACTCCCAATATTCACCTTAACCCTAGAATAGCCCTAGGGACCCCTATTTATAGTTTAGGTAACTTCCCTTTCGCACTTTTGCGAAAACCGACTCAAAAATCCGCAGTCCGCATCAAATCCCCAAACGAATCTACGTAACCTTGACTAGTCGAGCAGGTTGCTTGACCAGTCAAGCGGTCCCTCGACTAGTCGAGCACGGGCCTCGACCGGTCGAGCACCTCGGAATCCAAAACTTGATGCTCGATGGACTTTGAGTCGAGCAGTCCTCGACTGGTCGAGTGGGCCGCTCGACCGGTCGAGCGGCCCCCAGATGTGGCTCCACATCTTAACAATTTTCCACTTGGAGACACATCACCATAAATCTTTATCTTCTTCATCCGGAGTGCACTACCTCCCCATCTTCAAGCCTGAAGACCAATCAAAGCTAAACAGAGCTTCAGCTTCTCCCATGTGATCGCCTTGGTCAGCATATTCACAGGATTCTCACTTGTATGAATCTTCTCTAGAGCAATCGATCCATCTTCCAGTGACGAACGTATGAAGTGATATCTGATGAAAATATGCTTGGTCCTTAAATGAAAGGCTGAATTCTTAACCAAGTATATTGCACTCTGGCTGTCACTGTATAACTTCCAATCTACTTGCTTCTTACCCAACTCTTCTATGAAACCTTGCATCCACACCATCTCCTTGCACGTTTCTATAGCCACAACATATTCTGCTTCTGTCGTACTGATAGATAGTATCTTCTGTACCTGAGAGACCTAACTGACTGCAACACTACCCAGATTAAAGACATAACCTGTAGTGCTTCTTCTGTTGTCGATATCTTCTGCCAAATCTGAATCCACGTACCCTTGTAGCTTGATTTCTTATCCATCATAGTACGGTTATATATCCACAATACCTACTAGGTATCTGAGGATCCACTTCACAGCTTCTCAATGTTCCTTCCCGGGGTTGTTCATGAACCTGCTAACAACTCCCACTGCTTGAGCAATGTCTGGCCTCGTGCTCACCATAGTGTACATGAGACTCTCAATAGTTGACGCGTATGGGACTTTTGCCATGTAGTCCCGTTCCTCCTGCGTCTTTACACCTTGCTCCTTAGATAACTTGAAGTGGTTGTTGGCTAATGGAGTGCTAACCGGCTTAACACCTCCTATATTGAATCGATCAAGTACATTGGCTATGTACTTTGCCTGTGACAAAAGCAGTTTTTTGTTTTCTCTGTCACGCTTTATCCTCATGCCTATGATTTATTTTTCAGCTCCTAAATCCTTCATGGAAAACTCTCTAGACAGTTATCTTTTGAGATCTGAGATGTCCTTTATGTTTGAACCGGCCACAAGCATATCATCAACGTAAAGAAGAAGGATGATGTACGGTGTATCAAACTTCTTCAAATAGCAACAGTGATCTGCATGACATCTCCTAAAACCGTTTCTCGACATGAAACTGTCAAACTTCTTGTATCACTGCCTCGGGGCCTGTTTCATGCCATAAAGACTCTTCTTCAGTCTACACAACTTGTTCTCCTTTCTTGGTGCGACGTATCTGTCGGCTGATGCATATATATCTCTTCTTCAAGGTCCCCATGAAGAAAAGCTGTCTTAACATCCAGCTGCTCTAGATGTAAGTCCTCTGTAGCCACTATACTCAAAACCGTGCGAATCGTAGATATTGTCACTACCGGTGAAAATATTTCAGTGAAATCGATACCTGCTTTTAGTTGAAAACCTTTCACAACTAATCTAGCCTTGTACTGTTTCAAACCATCGTACTCCTCCTTCAGTCTGTAAACCCACTTGTTATAAAGAACTTTCTTACCCTTAGGTAGAGTGACTAGCTCCCATGTACGATTAGACTCAAGAGAGTCCATCTCATCGTCCATGGCCTCCTCTCACTTAACCCGTGTATCTAACTGTAATGCCTCTTCAAAACACTCTGGTTCACCATTATCTGTCAGCAGTAGATAATGTAAGGAGAGTGAGTATCGGACCGTGAGTCTCCTCTCCCAAGTAAACCTCCTCACAATCGGTGTCTGTGGCTCTGCCTCATAATGCTCTTGTGCATGATCATCTTGTAGCGCTGTAACACCCGTGTCCGGTAACTCTTCCAACTCTACGAATTCTTTTTCCTCGGCCTTGTTTTGTTGCACATTGTCATTATGCATCACTTTTTCATTGAAGACTATGTCCTTACTTCTGATGATTTTTCTGTTTTCTGCATCCCAAAACCTATAGCCAAAATCAGGCTACCATAGCCTATAAACGTGCACCTCCTGCACTTCACATGCCGCTTGTTTCTGTGCTCTGCATCAATGTGAACATATGAAGTGCAACCGAACACTCTGAGATATGCAAGGTTCACTTCTTTCCCAGTCCACATTTCTTCTGGTAGCCCACCATCCAATGGTACTAAGGGACTTCTATTGATGAGATATGCGGCAGTATTCACAGCATCTGCTCAAAACGTCTTGGGCAACCCTGCATGTAACCTCATGCTCCTGGCGTGCTCAAGGATAGTCCTGTTAATGCGCTCAGCCACACCATTCTTCTGCGGTGTCCCTGGAATTGTTTCTGATATTTGATTCCATTTGTTGCACAATACTCCTCAAACCTCTTATCACAGTACTCTCTCCCATTATCAAATTTGAGATATTTTACTGTTTTACCTGTCCTATTTTTTACCATTACTTTCTACTTCTTAAATACATCAAACACATCAGATTTATGCTTTAAGAAATAAATCCATAGTTTTCTACTAGCATCATCAATGAAGGAAACAAAATATCGTGAGCCACCAAGAGATAATACCTATGCCGGTCCCCACACATCAGTGTGTACAAGCTCCAAAAGACGTGTCTTTGCAGTCTGTCCTGTCTTCTTGAAGCTCACCCTCTTCTGCTTGCCATATACGCAATCCTCGCAGAATTCCAATTCAATAGACTTCAGCCCTGGTAGCTTCTCTTTTGATAATAACATCTTCATCCCCCTCTCACTCATATGTCCCAACCTCTGATGCCATAATTGCCCATTCACTCCAGTTGATGCGACTGCAAGTGAACTATAAATCCTGAAGTCACGTACAAAGTACGTTCCTTCTTGCCTCGAGATATCACCAAGGCAACTTTTATGATCTTCCAGGAATCACTGGTGAATGTCGTCACATAATCGGTATCGGCCAACTGCCCCACTGAAATCAAGTTCCGTTTCAAACATGGTACATGTTTGACATCTTTCAATTTCAAAGTCGTTCCGTCTTTCTGATTTATATGGACATCTGCCTTTCCAACAATACAGCACGGCTCATCGTCACCCAGGTAGACTCTCCCAAAGTCACCTGACACATAATCACGTAGAACTTCCTTACATGAAGTCACATGAAACGACACACCTGAGTCTATGACCCAAGACTCATTCCTCGCATTAAGAGATAAGATCAACGCCTCTATGTCACTCTCCTCAGATAGATTCATTGAATCCTTCCCGCCTTGAGAGCTTCCTTTTTATTTCTTGAGTGCCCTGTAATCACGTTTCATGTGCCCCTTCTTCCCGCAATGTCAACACCCCTCTTTGTCTTTCGGTCTCTTAGACTTCTTCCTTGACTTAGAACGTCCGTGTTTATTGCCTCCGTTGTTCAGCGATCTTCCTCTTCCTTCAACACTTAAAGCATTCCCTGAATCCCCTGAAATTCATGATGTCTTTCTTCTAGATTCTTCGCTGAGAATTAGATCAGCCACATCATCGAACTTCAGCTTTGTCGACCCTGAAGAATTGCTCACGGCAATCACCAAACCATCTCAACTGTCTAGCAAATTGGACAAGATCAATAACGCCCTGATCTCGTCCTAAAAAACAATGCCAATGGATTTCAACTGGCTCGTGACTGTATTGAACTCGTTTAGATGTTCAGCTACGCTCCCACCATCTAACATCTTCATGTTGAATAAACATTTCATGAGATAAACCTTGTTGGACGCTGAGGGTTTTTTATACATCATAGCTAGGGCTTTCATTAATTCTTTTGTATTTTTCACCTTCGATATATTGAAGGCGATGCTCTTAGACAAAGAGAGTCGGATCGTTCCTAAAGCCTTCCGATCTAATAAAAACCATTCATCATCTGTCATCTTTTCTAGTTTCTTCTCTTTTCCTCCTAGAGGAATATAGAGGTCTTTCTGATACAGATAATCCTCCATCTGTATCTTCCAGAAGGTAAAGTTTGAACCATCAAACTTCTCAATTCTAGTCTACCCTTCTTCTGTCATCCCCAATAGAACTAAAGCAATAGCTCTGATACTAGTTGTTGCACAGCACGCCAACAACGTAGTGAACCGAGATCCAATCTCCAGTCTCACCCACAAATGATAAACAGAAAGAAATATAAACTAGAAATAGAATCAAAGTATTCCAAACAAACCACAAGACAATATATACATGAAAAAACCCCCAAACAAGGGTAAAAAACTACGGGTGCAAACTTCTACTATGAAGAAAACAAAATTACAAGCAATGTATTAACCTTTTCCCTGAGATGTATAGAGAAAACCCTTTGCCCACACTTTAAAATAACTCCCAATATTCACCTTAACCCTAAAATAGCCCTAGGGACCCCTATTTATAGTTTAGGGAACTTCCCTTTCGCACTTCTGTGAAAACCGACTCAAAAATCCATAGTCCGCATCAAATCCGCAAACGAATCTGCATAACCTTGACTAGTTGAGCGGTCCCTCGACTGGTCGAGCATGGGCCTCGACCGGTCGAGTACCTCGGAAGTCAAAACTTGATGCTCACTAGACTTTGAGTCGAGCAGTCCTCGACTGGTCCCTGCTCGACCCGTACCCCCAGATGTGGCTCCACATCTCAACAAGAAGCAGTACAAAGGATGACCTGATCAGCCACAGAGCATGAAGGGGAGGAGAACAGAGCTTCTAGTAAGATTTGTTTAGTGTTCATTTTATATTTTATATATACTTCCATTTTCAGTCTTGTCAACTTTGCATTATTGTAATTTTGTTTCAGTTTCACTCCAAGTAAAAGACCAGACATCTTTGTTTTGGATACCCCTTTTTAGATCTGAAGAGCATCTGTAGTTGGATTTGTTATTTGAGTGAGCTTGTATTCTTCAATGAAAAAAAAAAAATGTTTCAGCTTGATCCAGAACTTTTGCTACCTACAAAAAGTTTTCAATGGTCATTCTAGCGTGGTCGGTGGTTGTGTATGCTTAAGTTTTGGGTTGATGACCTAAAATGTGCCAGAAAAACAAATGAGTAATGTAAAACACATTCATCTAGGTGGGCCCCACATGGTAAGGGTAACACTCACTAAGAAGTTATCCAGGTAACACCTAATCCGGTCCATGGTGCGAGCAAGGGAGTTGGCCGGCTCAGGTGGGTCCCACCATAACGTGTTTTTGAAGTCTACTCCCACAACTTGGTCCCTAACCCAGTTTTAGGCCCAGGCATAAAAACGAGCCCCATTCGTGATTTCTTTGAACCATACCAATCGAAACGAGTGAAAGGGGACACCACCCTTGATATTTTACTAGGAAAACGCTAATATGTGCATGAAATCCACTTGGACCGTTATATTTCTTATCCCACTTTAGGCCTAGGCCCAAAATATCATATTATTCATTGATTCAAATGTGCCACCCAAAGAAAGCAGTTGGGACAGAGATGTCTAATGATGATTTCTTGTAGGGGCCTATCATGATGATTATATAAAATCCACTCAACCCTTAGACACAGCCCTAAACCAGGGATGGATCTTTTTCTATTACCCTAGTTCTAAAATTAGGTCACTCACCTGGTGGACAGCGGATTTGGGAAATACATTTGGGTGGGTCTCGTCCAATACGGCCAGCCTCCTGCTGTCATGAGAAGCCGGTTATGGTGGGGAGCAAATTAGGTGTTACCTTACCATGTGGGGCCCACCTTGATAAATGTGTTGTATATCCACCACGCCCATCCATTTCCTCAGCTCATTTCAGTACGTTATGCCAAAACTTAATTAGATCCAAATCTCCGGTTGACCACACCATGGAAAAATGGTGAAGAAACATTAAAAACTTTTTCTACGCTGCAACGGTTTTGGATTAAACTGATCCTTATATTTTCTTTTCTATCCTTAGGGTAACATGCACCCACTAAGGTATTACCTCAACAATACCCTAATCCGCTCCCCATGTGAGACCGTCTCTCTAAACTGTGGCATGTTATGTTTGGCTGGTAGCAGCTGAATTCTTAAATGCCGGGTCGGCACCCACTATTAACATTAAATTTGATAATCCATATTGATAATAAATGTGCCATTTTTCTTATGAAGGTAGGGCCACAGTACTTTTAAATATGTGTAATATGTCTAAACTACAAATAAGAAGGTTTGAAAATTCCTGGGTACGTGAATGGCAACTTTTCTATGATTCCCAGCATACAAATGGATGGTTAGGAAGAGGTCCAAAGAGAAGGTATAAAGACTGACAGCTAAGATCTTCCAATCTTACAAATTAAATTGGCTTCAGAAGGTGGGAAAATGAGAGAACAATTCCAAAGCATGGCCCCATTTATCAGGATTTGTAGGGAGCAAGTGCAACGAAAACTACTGTGGGGCCCACCATGATGTGCTTGTGATATCCAATCCATCCATAATTTGAGCCAACTTAAGGTTGGAAAGTGATGTAGAGTGGGTTGCGGTCACGTTCATGGCCAAGATGGAGTAGAGAAGGCCCGATCGGAGGTGGAAGTGATCAAGACCATTAGAACCTTAAAACATTCGTATCTTGTGAACCAAAATGAGTTTTTTGACATATCATATATGATTTTGGGGTAGGAGAAGCTACTTTAGCCAACCAACCCTGCTATACTGGGTTACAGGCATTAGTGACTTTTCTTTTACCAGGCTTTATATTTTTCAATAGAACAATGATGGATATAAAATATTAAAATTAAAGGCCAAAATTGTCAATTTAATTGATATGTGTTTGAAGCTTAATATAATCAACAAATAAACAACTAAGTAAAGAATTTTTTTTTTTTTTTTTTTTTTAAAGAGATAAATACTTGCGATTTGTAATATGGACAAACAATTGAGGTGGATTGGCAGCAAGATGTGACTAGGGTGTGGTCTTCAAGGTAAGGACTTGATTGATAGATGATCTAATTACAACGGTAGGTCGTGGATATTTATACTACTCATAAGCGTAATGCAGCGATGGCACTGAATAGTAGTGATCTAAGCTAACCTAAACTCCAAACATTCTGCAGCGTAGCTGGATAGGAGTAGAGGAATTATAAACCAAGACAAGCAACATTATGCTGTGTAGGTTGATTGTATTTGGCCTGGCCTAGAGCTCCTCATCTCATACTCCTTATATAGCTTTGGGAGCCGATGAAACCCTCGTTGGGTTTCCTTGTTAGTCTAGGATCTCTGACAGTTACAGTGCGTAATTATTCTTATATCATCCCAACCTCGTCAAAGAGATCTTTGCAGGTCAGAAACTTTTTCAGATCTCCTTACCAGTGTGATTAAAGAGATTTATGGATCTTACGAGATCATTTTTACTAGACCTGAATTCCTTAAGGTGTCTTTGGTTGCCATCTACTTTGAGAGAAATATGCTTCTTGAAACTTCGTAATCACTACAAGAGAGCACCGATCGTCTTTGGGAAGATCTCCCATTTTGGCAGGATTATGTGAGACAACCTTGCCAAGCATATCTAGATTTGTGATAAGATCCCTATCTCAGCAAGTCTTTATAAACTTGTTGAGCATGCTGCCTCGATAACATGTGCCGCTCATGATAGGGCTATGTGTCACTCATCACATTGTCTTTCTACATACATATGTACCTGTGTCGTTCTTCTTTTGGTAACTACATGCCAATGAAAGAAGTGGAATAAAAGATATCTTCTGGATGTGAGTAAGATTTCATCCATCATTTAGTGCATAATATCTTCATGTGGTGGCATCTCATTGGTATGTGCCAAAATAAATGTAAAAAATAGGAAATAATAATGATTGAACACCCTCCATTAAAAACATCGTAAGGCTCACTTTAATATTTATTTGCCATCCAACCTGTTGATTAGTTCACAGTGACCTTGATGAAGGAAAAACACATGTATTAGCCTAATCCAAAACTTTTGCACCCCAAAGAAGTTTTAATGGTGGGCGTTCAATCCCCACTATCTCGTGTCATATTGTGCACCAAAATTAGGATCTGCCTCATTTTAGGGCTCATGCCGGCAAAATGGACGGACTACGTGGATAAAATGGATAGATCATGGTGAAGCCCATGGAGCTTCTCTAGTAGCACACAGTACCAACCTCGATACTGTTCTCCACACTACACAGTACGGGTTCCCTAACTAGGGGTGCACACGGTCCGGTTCGGTTCGGTCCGGTTTTGTGGTGAAACCGAAACCGAACTATTCCCTACGGTTCTAGGATTTTTGGAATCGGAACCGGACCGTTAGCACCCTAGAACTGAACCGGAACTGGACCGTGAAAACCGGTTCGGTTCCGGGTCGGTTCCACAGTTCTGGGCTTTTTAAACTCCAGCCCAATTACAGTGGGACCTAGGAAGTTTTTAACAGTGGGTGTTCAATGAGAACTATTTCCTATGGATGGCGTGGATGTCCAACACAGTGAGGGAAACACCCACTAACGTGTTACTCGGGTGCCACCTAATCCGCTTCTTTATCGGGAATAAACGTCCCACCTTGATTTTAAAATAGGATCTTCCTACGTGAGAGCATCCATAAAGGGATCCCATCGTCCGATCACCAAACATGGGCCCCACTCCTACAAACTCAAGGACCTAATTTCCGACGGAAAGGATCATGCAACTGAGCTTCTCTTTATTTTCTATTTTCATATGTCCTCTTAAATTATAAAGAAAATCTCATAAAAGTTTTTAATTTGGATACCCTATCTCAGAATATAGCAGTGTTTTGTAATGAGGACTTACAAAGTATAATAGCATAATATGATATAAGAAATTTTAGTGAAATTGCACAAATAAACATAATGTAGTGAATGCTAGCAGAAAAGCATGATGGGGTCTAAATTCGAAGAAGAAAGGAAAATTTTTATTAGTTGTAAATACACAAATAAACATAATGCAGGGAACTTAGGGTTTTTTATTTTTTATTTTAAATGAAAGCTCGAATCCACGGTTTAGATCCACGGTTCGGATCTATGGTTCATGTAACGGTTCGGATCTACGGTTCAGTTCAACGGTTCGGATCTAGAGTTCAGTTCAACGGTTCGGTTCAGTTCTACATGGCCCTAAACCAGAACCGATCTGTAATCAATGGTTTTGGAAATTTTGGAACTGGAACCGGACCAAACTGGACCGATCCAATGTTCCGGTCCGGTTACACAATTCCAACTATTCGATGTGCACCCCTATCCCCAACCATTTCTCTGGTGCTCACATGTGCAACCATAGCACACTTGTAGGAGATCCAAGTAGCTCATCAGGTAGCCCCTGCTATTTAGATTCCTTGTCCGAAATATCAGGCATGTGTTCTCATTAGTTGGGCCACATATGAACATCATAGTCAAAATCTTTTGTTCCTTATAGACGAGACTTGTAGGGGAACCTTCCTGGGGCCTACCAGAATGTTTTTATTCAATCATATTCAAGTCCTAACATAATTGGCACAATTGATGGTTGGATTGAATCCATCACGGTGGACCACCATAGAGGTTTCAATGCATGTGTGCAATTCAAACCATTCATTGATTGTGTCACCACACGAACATATATATTCGCTAACATATCAAGCCCTTCTATTATTGAAGTGGCCACGATAAAATCATTTACTAAAAAGTTGGTTAACTTTCTCAAAGGCCCATTTGAATTTGTAAAAAGTGTAGGAAATGAAGCCTTATGAACCTTCTTTCAAAGAAAGGTGAGAGAGGAAACCTAGTTTTTCTTTTTTGTTTTTCTCATAAGAGTTTTTGAAAAAAAAAAAAAATATTGGACCTAGTTTCAAATTTGTTTTTTCACAAGGGCAACAGTTTTCTTAAAAAATTTAGGGATTTCTACTTGAAAATTCTTCCGAGATTATGATGTTACTAGAAGATGTTTTCACATTAAATCTTTATCAAAATGTTCCTCTCACTGTACGAACAAAGGGTAAAAAGTTTGCTATTAAATTCATTAGATTACGAAATTCCGCACCCCTCTTCTAATTTATATTAATAGACTAATAAGATATGGTCATCCACAGGATCATCTGAAATATAATATTTCTATTAATAGACTAATAAGATATGGTAGTCCACAGGATCATCTGAAATATAATATTTCTATTTTAACACTCCCCCTCAAGTTGGAGCATAAATATCTGTCATGATTAGCTTGAAACATAATTTAAAAAAAAATTATACACATGGTAATGCCGTAGTGAAGATATCTACAACATGTGATTTGTACTGAATATAGGATATTGTAATATCTTTGGAAGTGATCTTCTCACGGATGAAATGACAATCAATATCTATGTGTTTAGTCCTCTCACAGAGTACTGAATTGTTTACGATGTAGGATGTTACTTGATTATCACAATAAATCACCATAAGATCTCCTAATAATAATGTGAGCTCCTGTATTAAGCAATCGTGTTGGATATGCTTCGCACAAACACTGTGTTCGTTATAGGCTTCTTACCTCATTCATTGTCAATTTCTATTACAATTTCACCTCTGTCAACAATCTTCTAGATTATGTTCTTAAAAGTATAGTAATTTTTAGTCTAATGTCCAAACATACGATGATAACGACAGTAATTCTTTTCTTTTGTTTTCCCCACCTCTTCGGGATGTTTTGGCTAGGGTAACTCAATTGTCCTGTAGCCATGAACTAGTTCATCATAGGGAGCACGCCTTCTTTTGCGAATGCATACATCTCATGGTCCTCATATCGTTTAGGTTGTTTATCTATCGTCCTACTTGCATAATTATTTTTTTTATCTTTTCCTTCTACCATCTCTTTGTTTATTTTTAAGGGTCTTCTCTTTTTTTCCCTTTATCGGTGATGTTTGCTGATGTTCTATTGGAACTTCGACATGTTGAATCCATCCGAAAGGCTGGCATTTTCTTGGCTATGAATTTAATCGCGTGGGCTTTGCTAGCGAGATTACGAAAAGTTTGTATATCAGTGCTTGTTAGACCTAACGTTACTTCTGGCTCCATAGAGCCCAAGCACGTTTTAACTTGTTCCTATTCTCCCAGAAGTTTTTGGCATGACGCCGTTAGAGTCTTCCATTGGTCGACAAACTTCTCCATTGGTTTGCCTTGTCTTTATCCGATAGAAGCCAATTCGATCAGGCTAACGTCACTATCAGACGAGAAAAAGTTTGCCATAAAGGTATCTTACATTTGATCCCATGTATGTATAGATTTTGAGGCTAAAGTTGAGTACTATCTAAAAGCCTTTCCTGTCAAGGATGACTTGAGCAATCCTAAACAATATTGCATTGCTGCATTGTAAAGAAAATTTCCATGGTTGTTATGAATTTCATTAAATGTTGTTCTGGTGAGCCATCTTCATTAAACTTCTAAAAGTCTGAATATTAAAAATTAGCCGGAAATGATATCTCATCAATTTCGGGAGGATACAATGTTTGAAACTGAAATCTTCCATTCTGCCCTAGTTCCCTTTCTAGACAAACAATTTCGGCGACAAATTGTCAAATTTCTTCTTGAGTTACAGTGTGAGCGATGATGTGCATTGTTTAAACCAAGTTTTTTTTTTCTACTGAATAGATATGTCGTAGAACCAAGCATTTTTGTGTCACGTTGTTTTGGTGTAGTGACACAGAGGCTAGAACTAAAAGTAAATGGGTTAAAATTCTAAACCGAATTAGTAAATGAGTGAGGATTGGGTCACAGGTCCATAGGCTGTGACTCAGTTTGGGATTTAAATGGTCTTTCTGTCTTGTAGCAGGCCACAGACCCAGACTAGTCGCACCCTCTACCACTCTGCCTAAATTGGTTTTTTTTTTTTCTTTACAGCATTGATGGATCCAAACTTTCAATATTGAGCTTATGGTTTAAATAATTCCTGAATATTCAACTAAATATATAAGAGAATGCCAGCTGATTTGCACGAGAGGTTGTGGAGAAGGTTCTTAACACCTGTGTAATATACCTGATTAGGAAGGCCTAATATGAAATTCCATTGTCTAAACTATAGATCCCTTCACTAATGAGGTAGGTCAATGATATGAGATAACATGGCGAGTGACCTAAATTTGATGTAACACAATTTATGAGTGGAGCAGTCCAAAACTCTTGAGAGAGAACATGCTGACAGTGGACACAACTCATGAACAGCACAGATATAACATGCATGGCCTGTAGACTCATGTCCTGTTAATCACCTCTTCAATCTCTGGCACAAAATACTTTGCCAATGAACACTTTTTTTTAAAGGAAGGTGGGCACTTGCCAATGAACACTTCAAGAGTAGCATCACATACACCCAAAGCTAATCTTTAGGTAATCCAGACAGTTCATTTGTTTAGACATACCGAATAGGTATTTTAGGCTGGCGTTGGACCAGGTCCCAACTAATCTTTTAAGGCTCAGACTTGTTTTGCTAGGCTTGTTACGGGCTTATGTTTTCAGTACAGTCCAAACTTGACCCACTGCCACCTCAAATCACAGCACACTTGTGAAAGATCCAATCATTAAACAGGGCAAGAAGCGTGGAATAAGCCAATCCATTAATTAGGATGGGTGCACTTTTGATTCCATAAAGTATCAAAATGCACCATTGAACTTATCACCCAATTCATCTTTCACATCAGATCTTGACCCACTACATGGGCCACAACTACATGTTGAACCAGATGTAGTTTCAGGTTTTGGGGTCTTTAAACTATGGGTTCAATTACAACTTTCAAATATCAATTAGACATCATGGAAGCAATTTGATGAGTGGATTGGATGTTGCCTACATTAGCAAAATGTTCACATGTGATCCACAATAACCAGGGAAATATGATGGAAATGGATTTCGAGAGCTTTCCATGATATTCTGCATGTTGTCACTAGCAAGGTGGCTATGGGACAGTGCTTTGTGGGATCCACGATGATGTATTTATTTTATCCATGCTATCTTCTAGATTATTTTGGGTCACAAGCTGAAAAATTAGACAGAGCTAAATCTCAGGTGGACTGCACCATGAGAAAATGATGGTGATTGAAAGCCCATCATTAAAAAGTTTCTAATGCCTAATGTAATGGTTATTTGCCATTCAACCCATTGATTAGGTTGCATCTTGGATGAAGGGAAATGACAGATATCAGCTGCATCTAAAACTTTTGTAGCCCTTAGAAGTTTTTAATGGTGGCATTCAATCACCACGGTTTCTTGTGGTGTGGTCTACATGAGAGTTGGATATGCCTATTTTTGGACTCATACCTTCAAATGATATAGAAAAATGGACGGACGACATGGATGAAAACAAATAAATGATTAGGGTTGTCAATGGGTCAGCCTGGCCCGTGGGCTTTCAAGCCTGGCTTGCCTTAGGCTGGGCTTGGATATAGTTATCTCAAGCCCATTAACCTGCCCGGCATGTAACAATCTTTTAAAGTTCAAAATTTAAACTTTTCTCCCTCGAACTTTCCATTCTTTAAAACTATTTTTTATAGTTTCCCCTTCTCCAAGGCAGCTGTTAATGCTTCCCTCTTTAAACCGGAAGCGGATTGCGTCGTGTGCTCCATGGTGTGTTGACATCAGCAAGTTCTGTAGGGCCCACCATAATGTATGTGCTATATCCATATTGTCCATTCATTTTGAGAGATCATTTTAGTGTATTAACCCAAAAATGAGTAGATCCAAAGCTCAAGTGGACCACACTAGAGATAACATTGGGACAATGATTACCACTGTTGAAACTTTCTTAGGGCCCACCATGATGTTTGTTGTCTATCTAACCTGTTCATAAGGTTACATAGACTTAGATGAAGGGAAAATGCAAATAATAGATTGATTCGAAACTTTCATGACCCTCCATAAGTTTTTAATGAGAGACGTTCACTGCCCAATACTTTCTTTGGTGTGGTCCACTCGAGCTTTAGATCTGTCTAAATTTTTTTGGGATAGAGCACTAAAATGATCTTGCCAAATGGACGGGTTGGATGGAAACGAAAAATTATGGTGAGCATTATTGTGACCCCAGGAAGTTTTTAATGGTGGGTGTCTAATAACCAGTGTTTCCTTTGGTGTGGTCCATATAAGCTTGGGATCTGCTTAATTTTTGGGAATACTTATAAAATGGTGTGAAAAAGCGGATGAATGGTATTGATATAATACGTTGTTACCCAGCTAACACCTAATCTGCTTCCTCTTTTGCCCCTCTCTGCCGACGCACCACCCTCCATTCGTATGTGTGTCGGCTCATCCGCACCAACCTCCATTCGTATCTCTGCCGATTCATTGAGTTCCCTTCATATTCTATCATTTTTGTTTGGTTTATGTTGATGCCAAAATCTGGTTCACCCTCTTCGAGCTCCTAGATTCGAGCACTTATACAGATGAACGACAATGGAGACCTTGGCTAAAGCAGGGGAGCCTCCGATGCTAAAGTCAGGCCTGAAATCTGGGTCTAAGTTATGTAATGGCTGAGATATGGGCCGAGATCAGGCCTTACAATAGGCTGAGATGTGGGCCATGCATTAAGATGAAAAATAGGCCATAATATGATCAGGGAACGGGCCCTAACCGGGGCTGGAAAGGACCTTCAGCCGGGCCATGAAAATAGCCTTCAGCCATTGCATGAAGTGGGCCGAAATCAGCCCCAACATTACCCCCAAATTAGCCTCAGTAAGTGAGGAAGTTGCCTTGCATAGCTGCAACGGTGAAGTGTCGTTGCAACCGTCTGATGCATGGGTAGAAACTGGCATAAACCGGGCTCATTTGGGGTCGTCCATTGGCTGGATCCTAGCCACCAAATTGCCCTAGAAAGTGGGCGGAAACCAGTCCACATTCTAGCTAGGCTGAAATCGGTCCAAAGAGTGGGCCAGAACCAGTCCTTCAGTGGACCGTAATCAGCCTTCTAGCAAGGCCGAGAGCTGGGCTCAAAACGACTTTCAAATGGGCCGAGACCAACCACGTTCTGGGCCGTGGTATGGGCCGAAAACAGTAGCTGAGAGGAGGGCCGAGATCAGCCGTGCATTGGACAGTGAACTGGGCTGAAAACCATCCCAGAACTGGGCCGAAACCAGCCCAACTTTGGGCCAGAATCAGCCACACGATCTGGGCTGAAAACCAGCCCAGAAGTGAGCCAAAGCACGGTGGGCCTGGGTGCAGCCAACCGCTTCAAGCGGGCCACAACTGAGATGAAACTCAGTGGGCCGCACTAGCTTAACGCTGTGGGCCACACTCAAGACGGCAGGTAGGCCGCCAAGATGGGCCGAACTGGGTCCAGTCCTGCCCAATTCCTGGGCCATCAATGGCTAGCAACAAATCGGGCCAAAGTCAGGCCCAGTTCGGACTACAACTGAGCAGCAGAGTGTTGGGTCAGATCGGGCCAAAGTAAGGCTCAGTTCGGACTACAACAGGGCAGCCGAGTGTTTGGCCAGATTAGGCCAAAGTCAGTCCCAGTTCGAGCCTTGGTTAGGGATGATCCCAAGCCCAAAGCTGGACCACTTGTTGAGATAAGATGTGGCAGGCCTGGTCACTCTAATGCAAGCCCAATCGACCTTGTTCATGGGTCCTTTCAAAACTCCATGCACCTTCAATATGTTAGATAGCTAAAGTCTTGGAAACACTATCTAATACAAGCTCTTATGTTGGAAATAATTCTAGGAAATCGGTCATATGACATTGGACCGTTAGTTAACTGCAGAAATCCGAATCAAGAGAGGAGCTACGAACCGCCAGGTGATGACTGTTTCCCTTGAGCTTTCCATCTCTAATTTAGATCAAGGATAGTTTTTATATTAATAATGAATGAGTTAATAAATCCTTCGATTAGCTTACCTGAATATATGTTGAAAATCAATAATCCATGATCATGAAATGCAAATGCTAGAACTTGATTCATTAGGTGACTCTTGAATTATATGTGTTCTTAAGATTTACTCTAATTAGTTGAATGATACATTAGTTATTTCAAATGGTTCATTATGTCATTCTCACATGCTATTATTCTGTTTACAAGACACATATGAATCAAAATCTCTCTGAGTCAAGGAGGGAAACCTCTATCTAAGAAAGAGAGTCCGTACTTAGAGTGTAATGAGATTGGTTGTGCTAGGAATAGACCCTCAACATGGAGGCTATGTTAGTGGCAATTTAATTGGTGGGATGTACTATCTATGGGGTGATTCCACCTATTTGACTGTGGGATGAACCATTTGACGTTTTTATCATCGTTGTTTATTCATGTTTAAGGTATGCATACCGACTCCTTTTTAATCATTGTATTTTAGTATCTTTAACATTCATTTCCACTCAACATACGATGGTAGTTTCCCATACATTGAGAATTGATTGGCCATGTATTGATGGGTTCTATCAACACCCTAAGACGGTAGACTCATGGACCGAGGATAGTGTCATGGGACACTATGCCTGAGCTGTCAGCCTACGTTGGGTGACGAGCCCCCCGTAATGACCTTGAGCTTTATTAAACCGGCTGTTTGCAATTAGACTAATAATGGTTTGACTAATCATGTATACATGACATATTTACGATGACGGGTGGATAATTCTATATATTGTAGCACGTGCCTCCGAGTTATTGGGGGTATCGTTTCGCTAGCTGCTAGACCATCGACTATTGATTTACGTACGTGATGTACGATGGGCAGTCATTATGCGGTACATGATATGCTTTGTTAATGGTCAGCCTTTGCATAGGTGACGAGCCCAACTGCCGAACGGATGAGCATCTCTGGGTCGATGATGCATTCACGCATCCATGCATCTAATAAGAGTGCATCATGTATTGTTTTGTATGCCTTGTTATGTTTTTATAACTATGCTTACCTAATGCGGCGGTGTGAAATCTTGAAGGGAATTCACACTGACCTGGCAACTCATTCATCAAATATATAACCGTACTGGTAGCACATGTGACTTAAGTGATATGCATGTTCAGACTTGATGAGGAGCAGAGTACAACCGCCGGGGGTGCATGGCTGTAATTGCCAAGAGGAGCTGTGCGATCTTGCGGCTCAAATTTATATGCATTTTACTATTCCTCTTGTATAAATTGTATAATTCTTGTATTTGTTAGTTCAGAGACATTGGTTTGTACAAGTCATTATGGGCAACCTCTTGTACGTTTTAAATGTAAATGCAAATTTTCCTTTATGTTAATTTGTCCATCCTACGCTAAACTGCTTACTCTGAAAGAATAGAAATATATATATATATATATATATATATATATATATATATATATATATATATATATATATATATATATATATATACGTGTAATTTTGGCTCTCTCTATAGGTTAACACTCGGGTTTTTAAGAAACGGGTCATATACTCTGGTCCTGAAAACACGGGGCGTTACAGCTGACCTTGAAGGTAATTTGGTCGAGCCGTTGATAACCGTAGTTAAGCCGAGCTAACCTTAAAGTATGTTGGATCATATTTTCCCATAATAGAAGCCCCCTACTCCATGAGTTTGCAATGCAAGCTCGGGGAGTAAATTCATACAATGAAGACAAGTGAATAGGCTGGTTCATTTCTCTCTGGTAGCAATACCGAGGATGATTTGAAATGATGGCTTCGCATTATCGAGGCGTCAGACTTTTACGGCGACCTCTTTGTCTGCTGTTAAGTAGTGGATGGATGTGTGGCACAAACCGAGGAGGCAAAATAGTAGGGTGGTTGAGGACCCGCCACGTGTAGAGAGTGGTTGGCGAGTGGACGACTCTTCGCTCCCCTCCTTTATTGTTGATCATTAAGGGTAGCGCGTGGTTCGAACGGTTACACTGGCTAGGCAAATCAGGCTCTGCCACATGAGGGTAGGTGCTTGGCTAAACGAGTCTTCGCCTGTCGCAATAAATGCCTGACATGATTGCTCTTCGGCTGAGCATGGTATAAAAGCTATCGCTCCCTTCACTAGTCTCACCATTTGCTTACCGTCATTCTATTGTTGAGACTCCTAGAGTAAATGATTTCCTGTTAGTCTTCCCGTCCTATTCCCTTAGTTTTCACATTTTTTCCTTTTCATCAAACTTCAATGTCGAACGGCTTGGAGGATGTCCGTGAAGTATACGTTTTCGAAGGTGACGCCGAGCCGGAGAGCGTAAGCTCTAGGCCCGAGGCCTCAGCAGAGCCACTGACCGCGGTGCCGCTACGACCTTGAACCAAGAAGGCCAAGGGCCTGGAAACCATGGCTAGGCCTAATGGTGCGAAGAGGCGGCCCGAGCTACAGCTAGGAGGATGGCCGCTAGGCCAGTAGGTGGACGACCTATCAAGCTCGTATCTGGGGGTTCGGTCTTGGTTGAATTTTATATGGCAAGAATCGAGGCAAAGTTTCGAATCCTGGACTCTGTAACCATCCGTGCCCCTGCTTCGCACGATGTCCCCGGGGAACCAGCCGAGGAGGACATAGCCATCTTTGTCTGCGCCCTTCAATGTGGGCTTCAGTTCTCGATCTACCCATTCGTGCGGATCATGACTGCGCATCTGAAGCTAGCCTCGGGTCAGCTCGTCCCGAATGCTTGGAGGTCACTAATGATTGCCTACATTATCTGGCATTAGCTCAAGAACAAATAGCTGACCCCAGACGAATTTATGTTCATCTATCAAGCCAAGCACGACCCCTTAGAGTCGTGCTGGTTCTACTTCTCGATGAGGACACATCGCGGTCCAGGCCTCGTGGCCAGACTTCCATCCTCTAACAAGGATTGGAAAACACAAATGGTTTTGGGCCTCGGGAGAATGGGAAACACCCACTACTGAGCTCAAAAGTTTTTGAGTCAGAGTGCCTACCAAAATTTCAACTCCAGGTCGGATTTTTGGAGAGTTGTTCTTCTGTTGTATATTTTATAGCGTACCGAACTGACTTATGTTATTCTTCCGTAGCTTACCTAAAGGGTCCACCTGATCTCTCCCCTTTCCCTGAGCCCAAGTCGACAAGGCAAGGGTGCTGAAGGAGGAGTCCCGCATCTGGTACTAGATCATCACTCCGGATAACTCCACCAATCCGGACTTTACAAATTTAACCCTTTCCCCTCCGCTCTTGGTAAGTGCTCGTTTGTAGCTTAGATGTAGCCTAGGTTTTTGTCATTGATGTTTTTCTGAGTTGATCTGCGTTATGTAGGTATGGTTGAGCCTTTAGGGATCAGGAAGAGGAAACAACCTCCTCCCGTCACTGAAATACTCCTGGTGAAGGTAGTTGCTCAGAAGAAGGGGAGACCTCTTGCCAAGGCCAGGCCTAGCACCATTCCTGATTGAGCTGCCAAGGCGGCCCCAACTATTCCTTCCTTTTCGCCCAGGATACAAAGGGAAGTGGTTGTTGAAGCTACTTCTCCTTTTCTATTAGAGGACAGGAGGAAGGTCGAGGTGACAGCTGAAGACATCCCTCCCTTTAGGCCTGCAGAAATCGACTATGTAGTCGGCAAGACCGAATCGCGTGGCCAAGGGCGCTGATGCGCTTATGGCCGAGCCCTAGTCCTCGGTCGCTAGTAGTGTCGGCAAGGCTGCTGGATCTGGGCCTTCCTTTCCAAATGCTGAGGTGCTCCCACCTGACCATTATATGTGTTTTTTGGTAGATTGGGCAGCTAAGCACGTTCCAGAGTTCGAGATCACAAAACTCCTCGCCCGCCGCCCCGAAGCCTTCTTGACTGATCTCGCCTTGGTTTGCTACAAGGTAAGCTCTTCACTTCATTCGAGCTATTTAACTTAATTTGACTTATTTCCCTTCATTCTGAACTGTTTGTTCCTTCGTTCAGACGGTCCCTATGCTCTTATCTAATCGGGAGAAGTTGGTGGAGCTGGCAAAAAAAGAGGAAGCCATCGAGGCGACCCTCTAGGAGAACGAGGCCCTTCGAAAGGGGAAGGACGAGGTTAAAGCACTCCTAAAGAGCATTGGCAAGGAGTGAGATGCTCTGAAGGCCGAGGTGGCGGAAGCTGAGTGAAGGAGAGGTTAGTGATGGAGGAGATCAGCGGGACCAAGTCTCATGTGGACGCGGCCAGAGCCAAGCTGACGAGGGTGAAGGCCCACCTTGCCTCAGTCGAAGACGATGTCTCCATATTAGCGGCTGACCTGAAGCAGTCCAAGGTCGATGCTGTCGTCGAGATGGAGAAGGCCGTCGAGGGGGCCGTTGAGAAGGCTCTGGTTGCACAATGGGCTAGTTTGATGCCTTTGCTGTGTCTATTGTTGCTGCTACTGTCGAGGAGTTTAAGTCCTCAGCGAAAATAACTGCTGAAGTCGAAAGCTTTTATCACTCTGGCTATGATGCTTGCCTTAAGGATGTGAAGGGCCTCTACCTTGAATTAAACCTCGACACTCTTGCTGCTGAGGAAGCTGGAGAAGGACCTCACAAGCAAGCCCCTCCTTCCGACCAACCCCGTACTTCCAACCTGCCACATCCTCGGGTGGATTGATATGCCCCCGTTTATATTTTTCTCTTTATTTTTCTTAAAGGAATATTTTGGCAATTTAATGCCACTTTTTTGGTGAATACTTTGATTATTTTAATGCTTTCATTTTGTGACTGATCATCATCGTGGAATGGTTGCTTGAATTGTTGTTGATTATAGTTGATGAGTCGACCTCTTCTTTAAGGGTCAGGTCATCGGAGGGTTGTTTCTCTGCACTTGAGAGAAGGTCCTCCATAGACAATTTTGTTTTTAATGAGCCAAGCCCTTCTTTAAGGGTTGTTTCATTAAACAGGCTTTTCTCCCATGGGAGACCCTGCATAAAGTAGACGAGTATAAGGCGCGTAGGGTCCGAAATCACCATGTCGAGGAATTCTTTTTATTAAAGTTGATTCTTCATAAACAGGTGTCGATCTTTACAATTTTTCTATGAGCAGTAGATCTTCAGGTGCTCGACATTTCATGGATGTGGTAATGGTCTACCCTCGAGATCTTCAAGGCAATAGGAGCCTAACTTAGCCGAGCTGGTCACTCGATAAGGACCTTCCTATGTTGGTCCTAGAGCCCCTGTGCTGGGCTCGGTAGTGTTCTGGAACGTTTTAAGGAGGACAAAGTCCCCATGCCAGAAGCACCACACCTTGACTCAAGAATTGTAGAACCGGGCCACTTGTTGTTGTCGGACTACTGTTCTAAGCACGGCCAAATCTCGAACTTCTTTAAGGAGGTCGAGGTGTGTGGCCATGTGTTCAAAATTTTGATCCTCGTCAAATGATCGTACTCATGTCGTAAGGAGCCCTACTTTGACTGAGACTACTGCCTCGGCCCCCCAAAGGATAAAGAGAATGGAGTCTCACCGGTTGAGGACCGAGATGTGGTCTTATATGCCCATAATACAAAGGGAAGCTCGTCTACCCAGGTGCCTTTTGCTTTCTCAAGGTTGGTCTTGATGTGATTCTTTATTATCTTATTTACTGCCTCAACCTATCCGTTTGACTGAGGATGTCGAGGTAACGAATAAGCATTCCGAATACTAAGCCTTTGGCACATTCCTCGAAACCTTTCATTGTCAAACTGTTTCTCATTGTCAGATACTATAGTATGTGGGATCCCGAATCTACAGATTATGTTCTTCCACAGAAAGTCCGTCACCTTCTGCTTGGTGATCCTGGCCATGGGCTCAACCTCTGCCCATTTAGTGAAATAGTTAACCACCACAATCGCATACTTTGTCTGCCCTTTGCATGGGGGCAATGGTCCAATGATATCATTCCCCACTGAGTGAACGGTCAGGGCCCACTCATGGGGGTCAGCTCCTCTGCAGGTTACCTGGGAACGGCTGTGAACCTCTGACACTTGTCACATCTTCAGGCGAAGTTCTTTGAATCCTCTTGCAGCATCGGCCAGAAGTACCCTTGCCGGATAATCTTGTGAGACAAGACTTAGCTACCGGAATGGTTGCTGCGGATGCCCTCATAAGTCTCTTGCAGGACGTAGTCAACTTCATTAGGCCGGAGATATCTTAAGTAAGGCATAAAGAAACTTTTTTTGTATAGAATACCGCCGAGGATCACATACCGAGCTGAAATGAGTCTCAGTCGTTGCGCTTTAAGTCTGTCCTCGAGGAGCTTCCCTTCTTGGATGTACTTAAGGATTGGATCCATCCAACTTGGGGTTACTTGCACAGGCTGGACAACCCCGTGGTTCATGTGGTCAATGGTCGGCTCAGCGAGGAATTCTATCGGGATGACCTTCGAAACGTCTCCAACTGTTGCGGAGGCTGGCTTCGTGAGGGCGTCCGCCCATGAATTGTCAGCCCTCAGGATTTGGTTGATTTTGCAGTTCTTAAACTTGTCGATCACCTTCCGAGCTTCGCCTAAGTAAGCAATCATTCGAGCCTCCTTCACCTGGTATTCTGTTAATATTGGGTTAATGACAAGTTACGAATCATATGATACCTCAAGCGTTTGAACCCCCCATAGAGGCTGCTAGCTTGAGCCCGGCTAGCAATGCTTCGTACTCGGCCACATTGTTTGAGGCACGAAAGCTGAGCCTTATAGCATACTTGACGATCGTCTGGTCAGGGGCTATTATGACAACCCTTGCACCTCTGCATCTCGCATTTGATGACCCATCTACATAAAGTGTCTAACTATTTGGGTCAATCTTTTCCAACCCATGGTCTTCGGCCAGTCGAGGGGCTGGAAAGTTCTATCATCTTGATCAGATGTCTCTGTTGGATCAGATGATCCTCCCAAGCTGCTTGTGGCTATCTCATCACCTTGAACGGAAATTTCTGCGATGAAATTGGCCACAACTTGACCTTTGATGGTAGTTTTGGGTCGATATTGGATGTCGAACTCACCGAGCTTGATCGCCTATTTGGTCATTTGCCTCGACACCTCGGGTTTCTAGAGAACTTGATGAAGAGGCTGGTCGGTGAGGACCACTATGGTATGGGCTTAGAAGTAAGGATAGACTCATCTGAATAAAATTTACAGGGCCAGAATGAGCTTCTCCATGCTCGGATATCGAGTTTCAGCCAGGACTAACGCTTTGCTGGCATAGTACACAGGATACTGCTTTCCTTCAGATTCTCGGACAAGGGCCGAGGTGGATACAGCTAAGTGGAGTAGCAATGGTTCTCCTTCTATTGGCTTTGACAACGGTGGGGGCGACCCTTGAGAATGCTATCTGATCTAGCTCCTAGATTTGTCGAATTTTGTAGTGTCAAAACCTCTTATATATGTATCTTGTATAGATCAACTTTACATCATCCTTACCTACATTCAATTACAAGATCAAGAGTTTCTACATCAAGAACTTCAAGTACAAGAATATGAGTTTCAAGTACTGCATCAAATGATAGATCAAGTTTTCAAGCTTCAACTATATCAAGATAATGTGCTTTACTTTGGAATTCAAAGCTCAAGTAATCTTCTTAAGTTGGAACTCAAAGTTACAAGGTCACTACCTCAAGCACACCCGAAAATATAATGACAAGCTTCAAGTACTTCAAGATAAATTATCAACCGAAGCAAACGATGTTTCAATATTTAAGTCTCACCTATAAGGTATGAATGACCCTAGATTGACCCTAGGTTAGGTCATATTGATTACATTCTTATCTTGGGTCATGATATAATTTTATAGACTTTTACTCAACTAGTCCTGGCTTATGTTCGACTAGTCCACACTACCAAAAAAATGAGCAAAGGCTACGGTCTATAGAGGTCTATGGCTACGGATTTAATTTGTAGCTAAATATAGCTAAAACGTACTTAATCTGTAGCTAAAGCATACCTCCCTATAGGACCTTATTAGAGACTGACTATGCTTAAGGGGCTTCATGGGGCCCATTGTAATATATTTGTTTTATCTAATCGGTCCATCAATTTTGAAATATTATTTCAGTGCATGGGACCAAAAATTTTCTCGACCAGGTACTGGCTCAACCAGTGTAAGAATTTTCTCGACTAGTCCAAGGTCTATTATGGATTTTTCGGATTTTCTGTTGAATCATCGACCAGTCTTGGAGACTGCTTGACCAGTCAAGTGAACAGTGCTCGACTAGTCCTGTAAGCTTGACTCAAAGTCCAGCAACCTTTCAGGGTTCCACTCGACCAGTCAAGTGCATGGATCGACCGGTCGTAAAGGCCACTTGACCAATTGTGGACCTATTTTATCTTATCGCGCCAGAAATTTTAAATTCTTGTTGGTCTTTCGACCAGTCGAGCTGTCCTCTGGGCCAGTTAAGTGAACAGTTTTTTCACCTATAAATAGAGCACGATTTTCAGAGTTTGATAAGTTATTTCAAGCAAAATCAAGACACCACTCTGAGAGATAAGTTTATGATATTCTTAAGCTATTTAGTGCTCATTTAATATTCTCTTTAATTTATCTTTTTGTATTTGATTTTGAATTCTATATTTCAATCTTACTTGAAGAAGGGACTTTAGTTTTTTCCCTTTCTTGGAATCAAAATCAAATCAAGCTAGCCCAAAGTGATTTAATATAAAAATCATTTAGAACCCTTTCATAAGTGAGTGTGGACATTGAACATCTACGTTGAACATCTACTTAAAATTGGTTCTATCAGGCTTCTTCAAAGGAGAATATCCAGACAAGTATATTTACATTTTTGTAAATCCCTTTTTAGTTTTTGAGGTTGTACCAGGAAAATCTTTGTTTTGGTTTGTCTAAGGTGATCCATAAAATCTTAGAGTGTGGGGTTTTTGAATTGTGTAAACCCACTTGAAAGACACAATTGTGAAGGTTTTAGGTAAACCTTGAAAAACCTATTTCATAGTAAACGCCAATATCCCGAGGGAAAGGATATTGGGAGTGGAGTAGTTGTGTGGATGTTTTTCTAAACAGTTGGTGTATACACAAGCGAACCACTATAATTTCTGGTGTTGTGGTGGATGGTTAATTGTAGCTTTGTGTGAATGTTGTAATTTCTTTTTAAGCATTTGTGGAGAATGCTGTAATCTCTTTTTTGCTAGTGAGGGAAAGTTTTAATAGCTTAGTTTTCTTTCTTTGCTATTGTTATTCTCCTCTATATTGGTTTGGGTTTTTAATGCACAGATCGTTCTAGTAATCAGGTTGTCCTATCATAAGTCATTGGTTTTTGGTGTAAGGTTGTTCTTAAAACGACATCTATATCAACCTCTCAATACTTGAACATTTGAGGTTGCTATTCATTTCGGCTTTGTAGGATTGTTAAGTGTTATCTTTATTTATATCTGTCTGATTCCGCATTTAATTTTTTAATTTGGCAGTCTTATTCACCCCCCCCCCCCCCCCCTCTTAGGACTTTTAGCTCGGCCTCTTCAATCCTAAGTACTGCTTTAACTGCTGGAATGCTCGCTCGCAGTTCGAGGTCCACTCTGCCTTGTCACCTTTTTGCTGCTGAAAAAATGGGAGAAACTTATCAGTTGCTCTGAGACAAATCGGTTGAAAGCTGCCACTCTTCCTGTAAGGCATTGGATCTCTTTGAGCATTCAAAGAGACCCCATGTCTAATAGGGCTTTGATCTTATCCGGTTTTGCTTCAATGCCCCTCTGGCTGACCTGAAAATCAAGGAATTTACCCAAGCTAACCTCGAACACACACTTGGTCGAATTCAGCTTCATTCGGTATATCCGTTGGATAGAGAATGTCTCTCCGAGGTCAATGATGTGGTCGGTCGCCTTGACACTTTTTACTAGCATATCATCAACGTACACCTCCATTGTACAACCAATTTGCTGAGAAAACATCTTGTTCACTAGTAGCTGATACGTTGCCCCCGCATTCTTCAGACCGAATGGCATGACCTTATAACTGTAGAGACCTTTATCACTGATGAAGGTGGTCTTCTACTTATCCAAGGAATGCATCGCTATTGATTGTAACCTTAGTAAGCATCCATGAACATAAGAGCTCGTGCCCAGTTGTGCTGTCGACTAGTTTGTCTATTCTGGGAAGAGGAAAACTGTCCTTGGGGCATGCTTTATTTAGGTTGGAATAGTCAATGCAGACTTGCCATTTCCCATTAGATTTCTTAACCAAAACCAGGTTGGCTATCCAGTCGGGATAATACACTTCCTCGATGAAGTTTGCATCCAGCAGTTTATCGACCTCTTCGGTGATTGTCGCGTATCGCTCTGGCTCGAACATTCTTCTTTTTTGCTTTTCCGACTTAAAGCTCGGATCTACATTTAATTTATGAACCATGACCTCAGGATCGATGCCTGGTGGCATATCCTAATGAGACCAGGTAAACACATCTCTATTTTCTCGGAGGAAACTCATCATCCGAGCACGATGGTCAAGAGCCAAAGATGACCTGACCTGTACTATTTTGTTGGAGTCGTCCTCATCGAGTAGGACAGTAATAAGTTCTTCCATTAGGGAGCGTTTCTCTGATGACTCTTCTCTAAGATCAAGTGAATTGATCATCAGGGCTTGCTTAGGCATGCCCTTCCTCACTGTGATTGAATAACAACGCCAAGCTTCACATTAATCTCCTCGGAGAAAACCGACCCCTCCTATAGGGGGAAACTTCATCATTAAGTGGTATGTCGATATCATTGCTCTCATGGAATTGAGTGAGGGTTGTCCGAGGATGACGTTATAAGTCGATGAGTAGCTCACCACCAGAAAATCTACCATTAAGGTGACTTGATTTTGTCCCTCCCTAGCCGTGATAGGGAGGAGGATCACACCCTCGAAGATGACCTTATCCCCTGCAAAGCCGTGCAATGGGGTTTGGATGGGTCGGAGACGTGATCTGTCGATGCCCATCTTGTCGAAGGTCTTAGAGTATAGTATGTCGGCCGAACTTCCTGTATCGACCAAAATGCAGTACACCTTCCAATTAGCTATAGTCATTGCCACTACTAGCGCATCATCGTGAGGTTGTTGGATACCGTGTGCATCATCCTCGGTAAATGTTAGACTGCACAGACTCATTCGTGGCACCTTGATCGATCTATCTAGTAGGTGGACATAATGTTCAGGATCGGTGCTCTGAGCATGAGCCTTTCAAGCTCGGTTCAAGTCTCCGTTTCCAGATGATCCTTCACAGATAGTTCGGATTTGAACTCTGTTGTTGGTGATTCTGCTCAGCTGCTTATCTTTCCAAGCTTGTTTGTCTTCCTTGATATACTCGTGCAAGTGTCTCTTTCGGATGAGGGTTTTGATTTCCTCATTGAGATCAACACAATCACTGGTGTTGTGGCCATGGTCACGATGAAAGCGGCAATACTTACGCTTATCCCGTTGATTCGTGTTGGTTTTCATACAGCTCAGCCATCTTAGAAGCTTCTTGTCCCGGACCTCTAGGAGAACTTGCTTTGGAGAAGTGATAAGGGGAGTGTATGAGCTAAATCAGCTTTCAGGATGTTTGCTCGGCCTTTGGCCATGCAAAGTGTCCTCGTCCAACCTCTTTTCTTGATCGAGGTCGAATGGGGCGGGGCCTCCTCCTTACACTTCTTCTCCCTCATGGAATGTTCCGTGCTTTAAGTAGCTTTCTAAGAACTAAAGAAATTCTCGGCGTTCGAGTATTTTTTAGCTCGATTCATAAGCTCTCCCAACGTGGTCGGAGGGTTCTTTCCTATCGAGAAGAGAAATCTTCCTTCCTTGAGCCCTGAGATCATCGTAATCAGAGCGATTTTGTCGGAGTAGTCGTTAACTTGCATCGCCTCTGCATTGAATCAGAGAATGTTATCCTTCAACGTCTCTCCTTCCTTATGCTTGATGGTTAGCAGGTGAGTAGTAGATTTTCGGCGTTGTTTCCCGACAATGAAATGTGTCAGGAATGCCTTGCTGAGCTTGACAAACGAGTCGATTGACTTTGGTTTCAGCTGTCTATACCATCTTTGTGCGACTCCCATAAGGGTTAGAGAGAAATCGGGACACATGATCGGTCCGGAGGTCGACTAAAACTCCATCCAAGATCAATAGGACTACATGTGCTCGGTTGGATCCCCGAAACTTAAATATTGTGCGATGGAAGACATCCGGAACCTCACAGGCATGATTGCGCTTAAAGTTGGGCATGTCTGACCCGATCAGGTGGATCCTAGCCGATCCAAACTGAACTGACGGCTGTTGAGGGTCAAATATTGCATATGAGACCCCATTTCTTGCCTGGATTTACGAACATGATACTGTTTAACGGCCCGATTTAATCGTATTTTTGATGCAAGATGTATTTATGAGCTTGGACTGAAACAGGGTACTAAAAGCATGAATTTAACACTCAAAATTCACCACGGCAAGGGATGGACTCCAGGGGACCAAGATCAACGGATCTACACGCCAGAGAGTCGAGAAAACTGAGAAACTGAAGCTCAAGTGGCTCGAAATTGGTCCAGAATGCAAGATCACAGGGTTTTAACCATTTGTTCAACTCAAAACCTCATATATGACCTAAGGACCATAAATTAACCGTACACGTCAAATTTAAGCCATCAGATCCCTGTGAAAGAGGCCCAATAGACAGATTAGCCCATAAATCAATGAGTTGGGGCCCACCTGATATTTGGATATTCGTCAATTTTGGTCTCAACCCCTTAAAAAGGGTGATGAAATGGATGGTCGGAACGGATTTCATATATACATCACAGTAGACCTTGAATGTACAACACATGCACATGGGGTCCAAGCGCCCACGCCACACTCCCTTCTTCTCTCTTGTGCAGGAATCAATAGCGGACGGCCCCGTCCACGTGGGTTTTTCTAGTGGAGCCCACTCATAATCCAAATGAATGATCTGGATCGACCATTCGCTCCAGAAGAGGGCCACGACCCTTTATAAGCTTTTTTTAGGCCCCATGCATGTGTAAGCACGTGGATTGTTGTATAAAACAGGACGGACGGCAGTGAGAAAAATCTTATGGGCCACACCGAATTTAATCCAAAAACCACCATACCCGAATAGTTTTTTGAGTAGATTCTAATGTACGGAATGGATTTCCTAACTAACACTAATCATGGGTCCACCGACCACCATAGCACGAATGCGCAGGCTCTGTTTCGGACGAATCTTGTGGGCCACCACCATGCTTCATCGGTCTGATCTGGACCGTCCATCAGAAGCCCACTCTCCCTCTCATCTAAGCCTAGATGATGGAATGGCAGGAAGTAATGAAGATCAGTTTTCAACCGTCTAAAAGAAAGATGAATGGTGCAGCGAAAAATTACGTGATCCACACCAAATTCGAGCTAAATCAATCCATATCTGACCAAAATTCTGACGTGAATCCACTGGACGGAGTGGATTTTCTTTCCAGCATTGATTCTAGGCTCACCAATCATCACAGATGCGTAAAGAGCTTTCGAGGAATTTTTGCTACGTAAACAGATGCGTAAACAGAGTCCGGCCTTGTTGCAAACAGCCTGCGAAAGGCAAGTCGGTGCTCTACACACATCCACCGTCTATAAAAGGGAGAGAGTAAGAGAGAGGGGGGGATCCACGGCTGGGACGTCAGTGAGAGAAAGAGTAGTTGTATAGTTTTTATTTACTGTTCTTTTTTCTTTTAAAATGTTGAGCCTAATCATGTCTATTTTAGGGTAAACCTCTTAGCTAGGGCTAAGAAGTGAAGCTTATAGCATGATGGGAGACCTTTTTGCTTGTGCCTTTTGTTTAGATTGAACTGATGTTGATTTTAGTTTTATTAAGGGAACGTTTTTAGTTTTTAATGATCTGTTGTGACTAAAATTATAATGGGTCTGCGATAGCTTTGAGCATGATCCTTTTCTTTTCGTGATTATGACGTCAGGAAGCCCTATTGTTCACCATCGTCTCCTCGATATGGTCGAATGACAATACCCTCCCTAACCTTCATAATCCTCTAATTGGTTGTTAATTAGTTTAATTCTGTTGTTTACTTTGTCTACTGGGCATGGTTTGGTGATGGAATCCATTCTAATTCATATACCTTTCATCTTTTGAAAACTATATCAAAGGAAGTTCAGTTTGATTTTCATGGTTACACCCTTCAACTGGATGAAGATGGGACTCTAAGTTCAGTTGAGTTCTTGAAGCAGGCATAAGATCTCCCTGATCTCTACGAGTGGATCCTTTGAATCCCTAGTTTCCTTTCCTTGAATTCTTTAAGTTTTAGATAATTATTTTACCATTATTCCTCAAATTACAGTCGATTTAGATTTCATCTTAGTCTAGTTCTAGTTCTATTTAGTTTCAGATTATGTACAAGTTCCAGTCCCTTCGGATTCGACCTCGGTCTCACGGAGTTTATTACTACATCACAACCTTATACTTAAGGAGTGAACAACGGTCTGGATCAGTGCAGATCGAGTTAGGTGATGAGGGTCGAATATTGCATATTAGACCCTAATTATTGCATGATTTTACGTACATGATAATGCTTAGGGGAATATTTTAATTATATTTTTTGTTGTAGGATGAAATCAAGAGCGTTGATGGAAAAAGAGTACCTACAAGCATGGATTTGACACTCCGAAGTCACCAGAGCAAGGGACGCACTCCAGAGAACTAGGACTGAAGAATTCACAAGCCAGGGATCCGAGAAAATCAAGCCGTTCACGTTAAAAAGGCCCGAAAATGGTCCAGAATGGAAGAACACATGGTTTCCGCCATCTGATTGACTCGAAACTTCATACATGGGATGGGGGGCATAAATAAACCGTACACATAAAATTTCAACCATTTCATATCTCGATAAGTGGCCCAACGGTCAGATCAGCCCATTAATTTCCAGTTTGGGGTCCACCTGCAAGCTGGATATGCCTCATCTTTGGTCTCAACACGTTAAATTATATGGAGAATCATATGGATGGAGGAGATTTTGTACATACATCATGATGGGCCTCACATGTGTACTGCATGCACACAGTGCGGACGCAGACTAGTAGTGCACCCATACATTCAAGGTCGGTCAGCAGGCGCTGACCGACAAAATACAAAAAAAAAAGGAGAAAATTCTAAATAACGCAATAGCGTTAACGCCGTCCGGCGTCGGTTTTAGTAGTGGGGCCCAACAATCATCATGTCACAAGATTTGAACCGTCCATTGTGCCTCTTAGGTAGGGAAGACCATCGCCTAGGTGGGATTTTGGCCTTATACATGCGATCACATGATCTCCACCATCAAACGCAAGATGGACGATAGAGCGGGAAATCAGGTGGACCGCATCAAAAGCTATCCAAAAGCAGTCATTTCCAACTAAAATTTCGAGTAAATTACAATGGACGGCATGGATTTACAATTAGAATTCGATCATGGGTCATCTGACACCACCGACTTCAAACGGAAATTTCCGTTTTGTTTCTGGCATGAAATAGGGACTTGCGGTCCCCTGTTGTGGGCCTCATACATTGTCCTAACGGACAATCCAGACTGTCCATCAGAGTCCCTGGGTCCCTCTCATCCAAGCCTAGTTGACAGAGTTGAAAAAGAGAACGAGGATTGATTTTTCAACCGTTCAAAAGCAGAATGAACGGTAGGTTTAAAACTCTGTGGGCCGCATCAATGGGCACCCAAAAATATTCCTACCCAAATGTTTTTTCGAGAAGAATCCAATGGACGGATTGGATTTCCCAAAATAATGAAGGAATGGGTCCCACCAGCATCACAGCGGAAGAAATCCGCATCCTCTGTCCGCGTCCCGCTAGCTGTTCGTTTTTCGGAAGCTGGTGGGCCACCTCTATGGTTCGTATGATCGATCCAAGCCGTCCATTATGTAGACCATCTCAGAACGTCCCAGGAGATGTTGATTTAACAGACAACATGCAAGGAACATGGAACGTGGGAGGCTCCGATTTTCAATGCGTAATGTGTATACACGCACCGACTTCTGTTTCTCAACCGACCGGTTGCTATTTTCATGCACAGCTCTCTACCGCACCTAAGAGCTATAAAGGGGAAAAAAGGATCCAGAGTTTGGAGTGAGCCAGGGAGGAGAAAAAGAGAAGAAAAGAGAAGAAAGAGGCAGAAGGCTGGACGTGGAGCAGAAAAAGAGAGAGAGAGTGGCTGGGAGATTCAAGGAAGCAGAGGACGGGGAGGAAAGAGAGAAGGGAGAGATTGGAAAGGGATGTATTTTTATCAAGTATGTTTTTCCTTCTTTCCAGTTGAATCTATGAGTTTCTAAGTTCTTAGCTAGGGCTGAGATGAAGCCCCTAATTTGAATAACCCTTGTTATGTGTTGATTTCATTTTGATTTAATTGATTTGTTTCTTTCTCTAGTGTGCTTAATTGAAATTTTTGTACTTCTCCATTCTAAGAGCTCAACCAAAGTCTAGTTATGGATGTTGTTTGGAATATTATTCTAGGTGCTTGTGTCTGACCATGAACAGGTTCCTATAGAGGAAGAAACAAGAATCTACATCTCTCCATGCCTGACCATGGATGGAAAGATGTGATCCATATGCTTTAAGGAATTATACATTCTGTGTGCCCGGCCAAGGACATAGAGTGCGTTGTATTTATTTTGATATCAATCTGAATTAGGGTGAATCAACAGGTAGAACAAGGTTTATGATAATTAGAGGTGGATTCGAAAGTCCTAATCTTCTCCTTGATTGAATTTTTTTCATTATTCTCAGTTATTTTTCCATTGATTTTTGTTTAGTTTACTCAATTACTAGCTCAAATATTTGTTGGATTAGTTAAGAAGAGTCTTTAATTTTGAATTGTGACAACCAGTCCTCGTGGGAACGATCTCGTAATACGTACCATATCTACATCTGATTCGTATACTTGCGAGTTTAAAATCATTTAAATTAGGTTGGTTTAAATAAAACATCATTGGGTCATTTAGATCCGAATGTTTTTCGGATCGAGTTCGGATTGTGGTCAATCCAGACCGATCCAATCCGAATGGATCCGATACGATCCGATCCAACCCGATCCGGAGTGGATAAACCACATGCATTTACAGTGGGGCCCAATAGAGTTTACTTCGTACTAAGTCACGAAAACAGATTTTTTGGTGTACCACACACTAGCTATATAGCTGTTGTAGGTATGTGTCGTGCGAAGACCAGTATTGACGCTCCTCGAGCTCCGAGTTGTACGAAGGTTCAAAGGAGATCAAAGTTATATGGGCCCCACAATGATGTATTTATTATATCTACACCATTCATATATTTTTAGAGATCATTATAGAGCATTATCTAAAAAATGAATAATATCCAAAGATCATCTGGACCACACTAATAGCAGCAGAGATAATATTTTCACCGTTAAACAATTCGTTGGTCCACTTGATAGTTAGATCCGTCTTATTTTTTGTCTCAAGTCTTAAGACAAGCTCGCCAAATGGATGGATAGTTTGGATATAACACATACCCCATGATCAGATGCCTTTTACGTGTGTAGATCAAAGACCCTTCCTTTTATGATATCTCTCGTCCCTGTTCGTATGACATATGTGTTATTTGATACTCTTACGGTACAACCATCCACATGCATCTTTCGTACACTTGCGATGCTTGTAACTCAATTCAATTCTAGGCACCACTGTGTGTGGGCCATGGACCTAAATCTTACTTATTTTCTAATCCTAACTTTTAATTAACAGACACATGCTTTTTTTTTTTTTTTTTTTAATTTAGACCGTTGGCTAATTTTCCTATGACCGTCCATTTTCTGGACTTAGACGAGACATTTCAAAGCACCATCCGCTCCGAAGTCACCAAACAGGAGCTATCTACGATAGGACCAAAAATCGGACGGTTTGGATTGAGGCACATATATGGCACGTGTACAATGGTTATGGTGCATGTTTGCGAGTCCCATGCTCTGCAGTTACACCAAGTAATCCCTCCTTGCCGAATTTCGCAGCATGTCACTGCACTTTCGTGCACAGCACGTCAGCTGTGTAGATATGTGTCGTGTGAAGGCGAGAGGAGACATGCCTCGAGCTCCAAGTTGTATGAACGACTCTAATGAGATCAAAATTACATGGGCCCCACAACGATGTATTTATTATATCCATACCATTTATCCATTTTTCGTGATCATTTTAGAGCATTTGAAAAAAAATTGAATCATATATAAAGCTCAAATGGACCACATTGAAAATAGTAGCGAGAATGGTGATTTTCACCATTAAAAAATTCGATATGAATCGTACTCAACCCAATCCAACTCGGTTTCCCTGACCGAGTCGGACTCAGTTCGGGTCAAGCCAACCGTGCATCGGATCGGTTCGAGTTAGATGTCCTAGACTCGGTCCCGGATCGGATTGAGTTCGGGTTAGCCTATGTAGATTTCGGACCGAATCGAGTTGCACCCAATTCGATCCGACTTAGTTTGATGCCCAGCTCTAATGCACTCATTACCTCGTTGGTGAATGGGGGCTACGTCTCTTCCATCATTGCCTCTATTATGGTCAGGGCCTGTGCTTGATAAGCCCGACGCATAGAACCAATCTAGCCTTGCAATTCGTCGAGCTGAGCTTCCCAAGGATCTTTGTTTTCGGCAACAGTTTCATGGGTTAGATCTGGCTCGAGCATTTTCCCGCATCTTCGTTTCTTTAGCTCATGGCGTAAGTCAGAGGGGGCTAGTGCTGACATCCCTGAAACCTGAGAGAGGGCCCCAGTAGACACAGCTCGGAATGCTTCCCTCCTGGAGTTGACGTGCGTGGAGTTTTCGGTAGCTATCGGGGCTGCAGCCTCCTAGTTAGGGAGGGGGTGTTGTCTCTCTAATAGTCACCTCATCTGGCCGAGCTCGCTAGCTAAGGTCTCCATCTGATTTTGTGGTAAAAGGGATCATCCTCCTCGGCTTTGAGATCGTTGATTCATTCTCGTGGCAGCGGATTCAACTCGGATCTGAGACGACGAGATAGGTTGTGCTAGTTGTGCCTGTTCAGGACAGGCGACTATAACTTGAGGGAGATTTTTCTTTCTACCCTTTGCCATTGTTCTCTTGGTAAAACGGGGATGACTTAGATAATCGTATCCCACGGACGACACCAAAATGTTGATGCCAAAATCTGGTTCACCCTCTTTGAGCTCATGTTGGTTTAGGCTAAATATGTGCATGTATTATATCCCACAAACATATACTAATTCAATCCTAAGTTAGGTAATCCATTCATCATGAATGTAGACAGTTGGTTTAATTCCTCTACAATGTCTACTTCTCTATACATTTGTGCTCCACATGATCAATGGATATATTAAGAAAATTCAAATAGAAAATAGGGGATTTACCAATTTTTAGGTCAAGCTCAAGTGAGTGTCCATTGTTGGAAATAATTGAATTGAATTGAATTAGCCTATACATTTTTAGGCCTTCTAAATTAGGTTCATTTTGGGCTTGGGTTAAGGCTAGGCCCACCAATTGCCTGTCCAAAAATTCTTCCTTATTGTTTATAATTGAATTGAATTAGCCCTAAAACAGGCATGGATTGAGCAAACAAAGACAATAAAATAAGATGTTCCTTTTTACTCACTAAATGTGTAGGATACACATGATGGATACATTTTGAAATTTTCTGTTGTTGGAAATAATGAGCTGCAAGTGACAATGACTAGAAGGACAGAAGAGTAAACGGTTTGGATCACGTTAATTAACGAGCTTCAGGTGGGACCGACAATTGTGTGGCTTGTACAGCCTCCCCATACCGCACTGTGTATTAGACTAAAAAATGAAAATTTGTGTTTGGCTCTGGACCTCTGGTACTCACTTTCCCCAATTCTCCTCCCAAGTTAAGATCCCTTTTACCATTATAGAGAGGGAGGCAAAGAAGGAAGATTGCGGGCATTCGACACTTCTCCAGTGAGCGTCTTCTCAAGCGTTCGGTGATCAAAGTAGGTAAGGATAAAATCTCTGTCAGCCCGTTGATTCGACGCTCAACAGCATTGTAAACATATGGTATCAGAGCAAGGTCTCTGCCTATGCGTCGGTGATATTTTCCCGCCATTAAAACCCTTGAAGGTTTTCCATCACCAACCATGGCTACTGCTACCACTGGTTGAAGAACATAAGCCCTCTTTTTAATGGGCCTGCTTAGTGCATTTTTTCACAGCCTCCTTTTAGACAATGCCTGCCGAATCGTTGGCCCTCAGATGGTGGAGATGGTGATGAACAGTTTAATCCGTCATCACAGTGTCGTTGCCGAATCAGGCCTCCAACTCAGTATCTACTACTGAATCCTCGTTCGAGAATCTCCTACCTTATTCCACTCCATCCCGAAGAGTAACTAGGACCAATTCAGTCACATGTCTTTGCAGTTTTAACTCGTAATTCTTTATGTAAATCGGTCAGTCCATGTATATGTTGGGTTAGACTCGTGCTGGGCTTGGGCTTGGGCCAGGGTCAGGTCTAGCTTGAGTCCAGCCCATTGTCAACCTTAGAATACACGAGTTGAACGCTCGACTTGGCTCGGCTCGGCCACTAGCTGACCCTGGCTTGACTCGGCTTGACTCGGTCCTCATGCCTAACTGGCCAGCTCAGCTCAGTCCGGTCAGCAGCTTGGGCTAGTTCGAGCTGAGTTCAAGCCCGTGCAACATTTTCTCAAACACATGAAGTTCACCTTCAATTTCTCACAGTTTGCAAAACAGCAGCAGCAGTTTACAGGTATTTTATCAAACACTTAGTAGGCAGCATCAAAATCAAGATTTAAGGGTAGTTTTATCATGTAATGTTTGTTTTTCGTTAGTATTATTATTATTTTTTCATATCCATACCTTCCTCGCCACCAGCCGATCCCACGGAGAATGTATCCACCCGAAACAATACTTCGTTGAGTCATTTCATCAAACACTTGGTGATCAACATCAATATCAAAATAACCAAGTCACCAAACTAGTTCGATCGGAGTTCGATTCGAGTTCAAGTTCAATCCGAGTCGATTTGAACTCGGCCAAGCTCGAACTCGGCTCGAAATTTTTTCGAGCTCCAAAAATCAGCTCGACTCGACTCAAAGTCAGTTTCAAACCAAGTTGAATCGAGCTTTTTCGAGTTGAGTCGAGCGAGTTAACCGGGCTAACTCGGTTCATGTACAGCTCTACTTGGAACTGACCAAAATATAAGCATCTTCCTCACTATTCATAATTGAAGCAATTCTTTGTATGTAGTGGTGTTTCGTTCATTTTAAGCTTTAAAGTAGTATAATTGCATTTCAGGACATTGATAAATATAACAAACTATGCCTCCTTTTGGTTGTTTGAACGGTGGTAAATAAGGTAAGTTGTAAATGATTTACTAGTAAATAATTAACAACTTGCATTTGGATGCCCTGAATTCTTGTAAATCATTTACTAGTTGTAAATGATTTACCACTTTTCTCCCTTTTCATTTGCTAGCAATTGATTAACCAGCAACAAGCCTCCAATAGCTCTTTTTTCTAAAGGCTGGGATGCGTAAGCCTCCAATAGCTCTTTTTTCTAAAGGCTGGGAGATACGCATCTCTCTCTCTCTCTCTCTCTCTCTCTCTCTCTCTCTCTCTCTCTCTCTCTCTCTCTCTCTCGATCGATCGATCGATCGATCGACAGCAACATATCTTGGTACTGCCTTTAAAAGAGCGACAGCAACATATCTTGGTACTGGCCTTTAAAAGAGCTGCTGAATTTGTGGGCCCACTTCTATGGCTCACATACTGCTTGGTTTTATATGAGGATAAACCCCAATATTTCCACTCTTATATGCCATTTTAATGATTCTGATGAATTTCTTCTCTAAACTATCTCAGGTGCGAATGCACGATTACAGGATATAAACCATTTACAAGCTATCCAAACATTGTAAATGATTTACTAGTAAATCATTTACAACTTAAAGCCAAATGGACATGTTGTAAATCATTTAAAGCCTGTAAATGATTTACTGATTTACAACTAAAGCCATTTACCACCATCTAAATGACCCCTTACAGTATCAATTAAGAAACTCAGATAAAAAAATGATGTGAACTTTGTATTGCAGAAAAGGCTGAACTTTGTGATGACGCTATTGCAAATTTTCTTTCTGCATACAAAACTTTCTTCTGCCTTGAAGAAGCAAGATCCTTGCCAGACTGGCTCATGAAACTCAAGAGCTTGGACAGAGCAAAGACAATAACAAGTTCCTTTTCACTCTATACAGACAAGGCATCAAATGCGTGCAAATCACTCTTACGGACTCCAAAATACAGGTAATTGCGTATAAATGCTTCTAATATGTGACCATTTTCTAGATGGTAGCAAGTAAGAAAGGATGCACACTATGTAACAAGGAGACTACATTTCATCTTATCCTCTTGATTTCGGAAAACCACGACCAGAGAATCAATTGTTATTGCTGGTGAATGCTTGAGACTTGTAGTTCTCCTGCACACACTGTCACAAGCAAGTGAATGTCAGAAAGATGTTATGAATTTACCATTGGAAGCATCTAAACAGGAACCCATAATTTGGCCAGCTTAATTTGAATTACATGTATGCAATATATGCAATTTTTAACTAATTTCTAACTGTCTGTGCATCATCCACCACTCTGCCAGAGTGTCAATTTTTTCTTGAAGCTAAGTCCACTGGTATATGAAATTTTAAATATTGAGGTCTGAATTCCTATTCTTTCTAAATACGGAACTGCTGGTGAATGCTCGAGACTTCTGGTTTTCCCGCACACACTGTCAATGCTTTAGACTTCTGGTTTTCCTGCACACACTGTCACATGCAAGTGGATGTCAGAAAGATGTTGTGGGTCTCTACTCATGGCTTGGTGGTAGACTGTGTTTCAACTCTAAGGTCATGGGTTCAAGAATCATGTGGTGTGTGGGCGTGAGAGTGTATTTGACCATTAAAAAAATAAAAATAAAGGAGAGTTATTTGATGCTCAGGCAGTGCAGGACACTTTGATAGGTAGTCACCCATGCGCATCATACACTTTACTTAAATTAAACAGACTAATCTGCCAAAACTGTTGCTAAGTTGGTCCACAAATCAGATTTCTCGAACAATCCTAACTACTGGTTTGAGGATGCGTGTTTGTTGAAATAAGACCATTGAACATTTTTCATTTTTTATTGTCTAATCTGATAGTCACAGATAACACATAATCGTGATTTTCAGTCCATGGTACATCTAAACAGGGACCTATAATTTGTACAGCTTAATGTGAATTACTTTTATTCTATGTATTCAATTTTTGACTAATTTCTAAGTGCCTGTGTCATCCATCACACTACCAGTCAAGCTTTTCTCAAAGCTAAATCCACAAGGAGATGAAATTGTAAATGTTGAGGTCGAGTTACCTATTCTTTCCAAATAGGAAACATCCCGGTTTGAAACTTTGTAGATTTGGGGCCCATGGTTGGTATATCCAAGCCATTGGTCTTACAGGCCCCCATCACGAATGTGAACCAATTCCAGAATATCCTCACAATTGGTCAACCCTAAAATCTTCCCATTGTTGACATGCAAATACATGGTTAAAAAGAAATGCAAAAATAAACCACATTTAATTGAGGGGACTGTCAGATCGATGATGGGGGCCATCAGATCGATGGCTTGGGTAGACTAACCATGGGCACCACATCTCCAAACTAGGCTCTAAACAGGAATGTTCCCTCTTTAGAATCAATAGGGATCTCGGCCGCCTCTGTGAAAGTCTTAATAGTATTTTGCCACATCATACATAGTTCACCAAATTCCCACATACATTCTCATCAATAAAGTGCCTCTGCAGAATTATTTTTAAGTTACAAAAGGAAACTATTCTTCAAATTATCCATCATCTAAGCTGATTTAGTCGCTTGCAATGAATTTTCATAAGTATGAGACCTTTTTGGGCCATTGTTGTTTGCGCAAATCTTGTACTCCTGGCTGTTGAAGGGCTGTTGAAGTGAATATGATACTAAATCTTATATATTATGAATTCACCGATCTAAACATAATATTATCTTGGTTTTTGCATTATCCATTTTGTAAATGTTTTCATACATTGGCTTGTTTATGTGTATTATGATAATTTAGAGACAATGGCTCATATTCTACTGATGTCTTGTTGAATTCAGTGGTGTTGTTAATTACACTTTGACAACTGATCATGCACAGTCAATGATACCGCAACTTTTGGTACCGTACGATCTTTCCTGCCAACATGCGGCCCTGCCACGAGAATTATGCTTCTGGAAAATCAGGCCGATATGCTCACTGGGTTGGCCACACCTTAATGTCAAGTCAGATTGTCAGTTGTCCATTGATTACAGTGGTATGGCCTAGCTGATGCAGACAGCCTGATTTTTGTTCCTAGTGATCTTCATGGTGGGTTCTACTATTTTCATAGTATTGATGCCTACACAAGTGGTATGTTGGTGGGAAAGATCGTATGGTTCTACAAGTTGTGGCACTTTGCTTGCATGTGACCAGTTTCTCAATTTGTTTTCATTTTCGGGATGAGAAAAGCTTCAGTGCTTTGGGAGCATGTGATGATCCACTCTATACATGGGCACCCATGTACCTTAAATTAACTGTTCGAATTATGGACCCCATTTTAGATTATTGTAACAAAAAATTTACCCTGAGTGGATGATACAAACTGCCTGATTGGTGGACATCTGGTTGACAGAACAGAAAATATTCAATTGTTCGAATTAAACAAACTAAATTCCATTAAGCAGAGGTCAGGATAATTTTGATTAATCCAAATTTGGGGAATTTCCATTTACAGTGGGAATGATGTTTGGATGGTTTGAGTTTTGAACTAAGGTACAAATATACAGTATGCCACTACGGCTCTCATAATCTACAAGTGTATCAAGAAACTCCTTTTTCATGATTCATCCCGCACATCTATTGTATCTAATGTAAAATAAAAATAAAAATATTTTAACATTCTTGGATAGTACTTTTCAGGATATCATCTGAGCTTTATATAAAGCTACTCAGGGCGTGAATGCAGCTCAGGTGAAATCCACATATTCATCACCATTTCCAATCATCAAGATATCATTGCAAATGGACAGAGCCTCAAGATAATGTTTCAGGACCGGTGACAGCTCATCCCAACGCTGGTTGCATGGAAAAGGGGGGAGAAGAAGATGATGATGATGATGATTGAGATGCATTTCAGTCTTTTCCTGCCGATAATGCTTCTACCACTGCTCATCCAGAAGTAGTGGGAACGGAAGCTGTGCTTGCTTCAAATGACGATTCTCCCATCTTGCAGAAACCAACAACCACCAAAGCAAAAATGACTTTGAGGAGAGTTCGGATTTTGAACTGCACGACGATGGTGGACAGGAGAATGATGCACGGAATCCAGAGGGTTGTGGAGAGAATGTATTAACAAGACAAGGCAATGGAAATGATCTCCAAGAGTTCTTTAGTCCACAACCTCTCAAAAATGCGGAATTGCTAAACAACATCAACCCTGTTTGTGGGAAGGAGGGTCCAGTGATCAGAACCAATGGTGATGGAAATGACAAAGACCTCATGAGGAAGACCTCTCCTATCTTCGATTGGTTGAGGATGTTGCAGAATTGAGTCCTTACCATTATTTGCCAGTGGGTGAACAGACTGATGAGAAGCTGAGGTGATGGAATTCTTCTCCAGGAATCCTGGAATTTAGTGGATTGAGGATGTGGAAGAGTTGAACAAAGAAAAGCATTTAGAGAGCGGCAGCGAGAGGATGATGGGGACACAAGATGATGAGAATAGTAAATAAAGAGATTTCTAATCCACAACCAGCTGAAGGTGTGGAAGATACAAGTGACGGACACCAGCTGGGTGGTGATTGACAAGAAACAAGAATCTCCCAATTGCCTTCTGATGCTCAACCTCCCTAGGGCGCCAGAATGACCATACATAAAAATGCTGATCAAGAGATTTCTGATCTAAAACTGAAGCAAATAAATACAAACCGAAGTAAATAAAGTACTAGCTGGATTGAAATTCGGCACATCGAAGTGGTGAAAAGCTCTTTCAACATAACTCTTTTGAGTTATGTACACTTTCCTACTTTTTTTGCTCCAAATATAGTCATTCAATGAATATGATTAATGACTCCTAAATTTTTCATATTGAATTTATGAACCAAACAAGCTTTTACACAACAATATTTTTACTAAGATGTACAACCATAATTTGATTAATACTCAATCATAAGAGAATGAAGTTACTTGTACTATATTGACGAACATAGGCACAATTATCTTTCTAACATTTTGGAAATCTCAAATCAACAATGAATGATTTAAACTACTCGTATTATCCCCTTTGTGCCTATTTTAATCCGAAAGCTTTCATGAAAAATTTTAGGGGGACGGTTGGAAATATTTTATAGGCGTTTTTTTCTATAAAAAAGCTTTCTTGGAAAATGTTTTCCACCATAAGGTGAACTCACGATTGAAGAAAATGTTATTTTCTTGAAAGATGTTTTCAACCCAAATACTTTCCGAGCACTTAAACAAGCCCTTTTTTAAAGAATAATTCAAAGAAGAAATTTTAAAAAAAGTTCCCAGTCTTTTCTTTGTTTTTTTTTTTGTTTTTTTTTTTTTTTCTAAGCCCCAAACAAGCCATAAAAATATACCAACTTCATAACTAATAAATTTATTAAAGGACTTCTAAATAAGGAGAAGATGGTTGCAATAAGCCCAATTGAAGTTCTTTGGAATGCCTCCTTTTCTAATGGAAAAAAATAAAAATAAAAAATTCCTCTTTTTCAAAGGTGAGGAAGCTTATCCAATTTATGTAATTTTTGGATATATCCAAGCAACATAAGGCTCTCTTAGTGATAGTCACAGAGCTATTAACATTAGGGTTACATGTAAAGAAAGGCATGGATTGCTTATTATGCCCCTATAGACTGGCGTATATTCATAGAAACTTTGCATTGAGCTACAATACCACCATCTTAGTTACATTTGTAGAATGTGGATTTGTCGTTCTTTTTTTTTTCTTCTTCTTCCTTTTTTCTTCTTTTCTCTTTTAACTAAAGAAGCCACAACTTACTATCTCTTTATTCTTTGGATTTGGGAAAAGCTTCACTTAAATCCCATCTAGCCATTTATCCCTCTTCTTCAATCTATTAGAAATCTTATCGATGGTTACGTGTGTCATGTTCCTAACATGTAGAGCAGGTTTTATTTCCCAGCCCTTGTTTGACCTATTTGGGAGGGAGAATATAACTGCATTTTCAATTCTAAATCTCTCTAAAAGAAAGCCGTTCTTAAACCATATCATTAATGTTTTGAAATCTTGAGTCATTTTTGTTTTCAAGCACTTATTGGTGCCAATTCCACAAGCTCGCTCTTTGCTGCTTGGGATATCCCCACATCGCATATATAATAGAGCGAGTCTTCTTGTGCTTCAAAACCATCCCGACCCTTGGTAGATAAAATCTTGTGTCAAAATAAATGATATAAGAATTGGGCTAATGTTCTATTCTCTCTCCTCAAGAGCCATCTAGGGAGTTATCTTAGAGGTTGACATGCATAGGCTAGGAGATAGAAGTCTAGAAACCCTTTTCGTTGGCATCTCTAAATTAAATATTATCTATATTTTAATGCTCTTATTAAAGTTTATAATAAGTAGGTGTGAGATTTCTACTCCAAACTCTTCTTCATGTACAATGAGTCTTGTTATGGGTGAAACTGAACCAAGTAAGACAACCTATATGAGCAAGAATACAAAGTATAGAAGAGGCAGAGAGCTCGGTCCTCACCACCCAGACGACCTGTATGAAGAAGAACACAAAGCACAAAAGAGAAAGTTATCCCACTCCCTCCATGAAAGAGAACACGAAGCATGGAGATGAGCTCGGTCCATGCTTCTGAACACGACCTCCACGAACAACTCGAGTCCCGATCACCGGTAGGGACCTCAACATCGGTTGTCTCACCATTGTAACCGGTGGACAACCTTTCAATACCGACTTGACCTCGACCGAAGATCACGACCGCAATCAACGATTCTATACTCCAATGGCAGGACCCCGATCAGCCCGACCTCAAGGTCAGACTCGGTCATCGAATACCGACCATGGACTTCAACCACCTCGCTTGTGAGGTTGGACATGGTGATCAACCCCTAGCCCATCGGAGGCCGACTACTTCGAGATATTGTTGTTGAGGTAAGATTTCCTCGGGATCCTCGCCAAAGATTTGGGGAGGATAAAGATGACATGTTCGGGAGGAGATTCATTCTATAATACACATCTACCAAGTAGGAAAATTACCATCTACGTAATTGGCACCAAAATGCTATAAATAAGGGCTTTATCTATGGTGAAAGGTACGTACAAAAAACCTTGAGTTCTATTAGACCTAGTGTGCCTATTCTAACTTTGGCATCAGAGGGCCCCCTGCAGTAGCCACAGTCTCCATTGTGGTATGGTTTTGCAGGTATATGGCAGTCTAGAAGGGACAACCGGATTTCTGCATCAACAAGTCTGTTAGCTTCTTTTTTTTTTTTTTTTCCAAAAGATCCTACTATATTTCATTGAGAAAAGAACTTTACACAGAGCACAGGGGACCCGAGGTGAAAAAAGGCTCGGGAAACCTGGAAAAACACGAGGGGGACTATTCGGGAGCCCCCCAATCATATGAAAAGGAAAAGCAGAAGAGGAGAAACTAAGATCTAGACATGCGCACCGCGCTTAAACCAGTCCTATCTAGAACCAGTTCACCTCGGGTGGTCCGAGGGAGGTCAGCCACAGTGTGGAAAACCTTGTGAGACTGATTCAAACTACCCCAGTGGGCCAGGCTGTCGGCCACCTTATTAGCCTCTCTGGGAGTGTACATGATGGAGATAGAATGCGAGGCCCTGAAGGAAAGAAACTGGTTTTTCCAATAGAATACGATCCATGGCACATTACCCGCATTGGATAGGGAGTCTACCACAGCTTGTGAGTCACTCTCAACCTTGATGGAAGAAAAGCCAAAATCCAGACAGAGCTTGAGGCCATCAATCACTTCCTTCACTTTGCCATAAAGCTCGAGCCCTACCCGTACCCTTTGGCGAAAGCGAACATGAAGACCCCTTTATCATCTCTACAAACACCTCCACTACCTGAGGGACACAGGTTCCCCATCGAGGACCCATCATTCAACTTAACTTTACCTCTGGACGGTTTGGACCATCTCACGACCTCAAAAGGACGGCACATCCCACTGCCATGGGGGATCCGAAGCTCTACCATCACATCCCCGTCTTCCTGCGACTGTACCTCCCCAACTTAACAAGTCTATTAGCTAGTGTACTCTTATATCTCTCCTCTTGGATTATTAGAAAATGCTAGAAAGCATTTATTTTAAGATTGTCTAGGACTCCCTTGGGTGCTACTTTTTGATTTTTTCTTGCTAGCAAGTTAACTTTTCATTTGATTTTCTTTTCTTTAATTTCTTCCATGGCCCAGGGCTTAGGCTCTTTTCCTTTTCTTTTTCTTTCTTCTTTTTTCTGGACTAGGGTGTGAGTGCTTGTTTCAAGCCCAATATGTGGGCTTTTTGGTTTCCTTTCCTTTAAGGGCTTTGCCCCTTGTTTTTTGTTTGTGTGCAGTTAGGTCTCAGCCCTTGGTAATAAAAGAGTCTTTTCTTGCCTGCCTTCTGGAAAAAAGAAATTTACACCATCTCTCTTAGATAAAGAAACTCATTCTATTACTTTTAATAATGCATTAGTATATATAAGGAAACATATTTTAATTCCTAGAAGGTAGATTTTTTATTTGGCTTCAAACCCTTCAATTAGAAGATAATCATCACACAGGAAAACATCTTTATTCTTTCAAATACTTTATTACACATAGATTTCGATCACCAACACTAAAATGCTACATTTTTTATAAACATCGATTCTACACATTGAATTATGTACATATCATAAGAAGAAAAACACCTTCTCTATGCTCGATGATTTTCATACAATAAACACAGTAATAATGTTCATGCCACCACATGTCCACAAACTTGGTGATTTTCATCCACCCAACTATACCTTCAGATCCATTAGTTGACGTAATGTAACTACATGGAATGGCTGTAGAGAAAAAGAAGGCCCTCCAATAGATGGCTCCTGAGCCACTTGTCGCATGGTTGGCCGAGAGTTTGGATCTGGCCGAATGCATGCAAGAGCCATGGATACCACAAATAAGACTTCATGTGCAACATCAGCCATCGGATCTGAGAGACGTTGGTCCAACATATCTTTTAGCAGTGTATCTTGCCTACCACTTGGCGATGACAAAGATGAGATGATCTCCCCAGGATGACTTCCCATCATCACTACAAGTGCCACAACACCAAAGCTATATACGTCACATTTTTCAGTCACCCTCATTGTATATGCAAGCTCTACAAGAAAGAATATAATTAGTCATGTTCTTTTCTCTTTGTTAATTGTCAATGGCTAAACTCCTAATCATATATCAAAACTCACTTGGGTTTCTTGAGTTAGGTTTCATATCTTGTAGGTTTTTGTGTTTGCTAACCCCAAGGTATCGGATTGTCCACTCACCAGGCATGCCACACATATACATTAAGTGCGTACTGTTGGGTTTTTTTTTTTCCTCGAAACTGTCTACTGTTTTCACGTGGTGGTGGCCTGCCCAATAAGTGGACTAGTATAATCGTAGTGTCGGGTCATTTGCATAGTTGAGCCGACATTTATGTATGCCTCAAATGTCCCAAATGCATGAGAAGTTGGCATGTATATATTAACCATAGTGTAATGGTGTGCGCGCGTATAGGCATCATTGCAACTGCACATTTCATCAGCAAGGATTGGGTGATAATGTCTTTGTTTCACAAAATTAAAATGGATTTAGCATAATTACTTGTATCAACATTCTGGATTGACAAAAATCTCTCTCGCTCAATAAAGGAAATAACCAACAAATATGATTCACCGAAGAGTTTCTATGATATTCTGATAAGGTTTTAAGTTTGTAATGGTGGGAACTATAGTTCCAAGATCCAAACAATTGATAGGCCCCAATTTGGATGGCTAATGCATTAATAATTCTCCTCATTGGAAATACTAACCATTTTGGTGGCCAGCAGATAGATGATCAAGGGAAAAAAGGAGGCCAAGCAATTGTTGCTACAAGAAAACTATCATTTACCGGCGGTCAAAACCGCCGCTAACAGCTGGAAAGCCTCAGTCGGTAAAGGATTTACCGGCGGCCAGGACCTTTACTGACGGTTGTGCTGGACGTCGCTAAATCGTCCGTTTGTGCTAAGATGGTCAAAAGCTACGGATAAAATCTGTAGCTAAACATGAATAGCCCACAGTGCACCCATAGCCATTGGAAACGTAACTTTTAAAACTCTACTACGAATGAAATCCGTAGCAATCGAGAAAATCTTTCTTTTTAAAAAATAAAGAAAAAGGAAAATTAGAAAAAGAAAAGGTGACCCACATGTATCCTTGTGTTTTTTTTTCTTTTTTTCTTTTTACACCAGTCTAAGCAACTAACATATCTTGGTTAATGTCAATGATCTCCTTGTTGCCAATGATTGCCATTGTTTCCAAGGGACCGGTTTCTTCTGTTGATATTTGGTGAACTGTGTAGCAGTAAAAGGCATCAGCACCAGTATTTTGGAGTCCTTCAGCAGGTTCAGGCCCGCAATGATATTGAGGTTCACCACCTGTGAGCGGAGGTTCTCTGTTTTGTCTACCAGAAGCTCAATCTTTTCACCATGGTCCAGAACCTGCACAAAGAGATATTACAATGGGTTATGTTGTTCTGCACATCACAAAATTTAAATAATTTGGGGGCTTCAAAAGACAGGGCTGCATGGAGGACACTAATCTTGGCATTTGGGTGGCCCAAGGAAAAAAGATTTCCTAACTGCACATTGAAATATTAGAGGCAACCATCTGCACATTGAATGCTATACATACACTAACTGCATATTGATTATTCCCCTACAGTAACACATCTTTCAAGTCCACAATCTGGGAGAAAAACCACATTAAAGCAACCGCTTAATAAGCAAATATGATACATAAGCATGAGATCCATGTCATTTATTTGGAGGGCCTCATCATGTACATGTTGTGGCCCAAAATCAAGCTGATTTTGATCATCGGGTGGGCTACACTTTTGAATAGTCATGGCCTAACAACCCAAACAGGCCATCCTCTAAAAGCTGGGTTGGGCAAATTAAAATTTTGAATAGTCATGGCCTAACAAGCCAGCCCCAAACAGTTCAAAATCCAGTCCCAAATCCTACATGTGGTGCTTGTGAGGATAAACAAATGAAGTGATCAATAAAGCATTAGATTGAAGCCTGAAGCAATAAGTTTGCAGAGAAACATTGACATAGATACCTTTGGTTGACTAGAAAAAATGCATGTGCTAAAACCATGGACAGACTAGAAAAAATTGCCAAGCTTGTTTAAACCATCCACCATTTTCATCTGTGGCCTAACTGATTATTTAACCATCCTCACAGTTATGTACATGGTAGAGCACACCTGATACATGGCTCAGATGTCTTGCACATTTTCCAAGTTAGCACGTATCTGCTTGTGGAAGTGCATGTGGAGCCAGCAAACATCCCTGACACATGGCTCAGATGTCCTGCACATGTAAGGTTAGCACATATCTGCTTGTAGAAGTGCAAGCGGATCTAGCAAACCTCTTTAAAATCCATGCACTCTGCATTCCTTTGGCTTCTTTAGCAAGTACCCAGAATAAACTAAAAAAATTAAATTATAGAAAATCTGAGCTTATGACAAAATCAACTAACTAAACCAACCACTATCATAAAAATTCATTTATCAGCCATCATACAGTGCCATCAACAATTTCTGCTTAGGCAACTGTCTTCAAGGAGTGAATCTGGACTGTCCATAGTTACAAACTTACAACCTATGGGACACCGTGAAAGAATCACACCAGTCAGATGATCCTATCCACCTGAAAAGTAGCCGTCTATTTTTTTATGACCATCTTTTATCTAAGTTGTATGCCATGGATGGATGGTTAGGATCATGTGTTGAAAGTGATTCGTTAGAATCATAAGCAATCCATTATAAGGGAGCTTTTGATTTTTTGGACCTGCTGTTTCCAGGCATGCCCTTGAATCATTTCTACCAAAGAGAGAAGTGGACTCTCCAGCACTGAACTTCGTACTTGGGCTTAAAAAGTGTTGAAGAATAGACAATCCATACAAAGTAAGACAGTTCAAGACATACAGGTATGATAGAGGGAGAACAGCCAGGAAGTTAACTGATCCAGTAAATTGGTTGCTCTGCAGGTCACTGACAGAATTAACCATGGATCATTAATGGTATCAACTCACATTGCAATTAAAAAAAAAATAAATTGGATTGATTGAAGAAACTTAGCCCATTAGCATACTAACATTTGTTTTGGATTTGTTTTAGATTCTTCAGACCAGTAAATTTGTCCCCAATGGAACCGGAGAGGGAATTGTGACTCAGATTCCTGCACTCGGAAAAAAGATCGGTTGGCAAATATGAACTGGCTACTCATAAACCAGAGACTTTAACACGCTCACAGATTACAAGAACTTACAAATAACGGAGAGATTTCAAGGAAGCTAAGGAGAATGGAATATTCTGACTCAGCCGATTGAATGCCAGGTTTCTGCATTGCAGGAAGAAAACAAAAACATATCTTGGAACTGAGATTCAGATTTTATTTATTTATTTATTTATTTATTATTTAAAAAAAAAAAAAAAAGATTAAATCCTATATAGGAGATGGATTTCACAGTAAAGCTTCTCTAGATCTTCAGGGCTCTGTAAGAAGTCATACAGCTTCACCTGGTTCCATGCCACCTCAATCCCTTCATATTCATCAAAGGCTATGTACCTGCATCAAAACCCACCAACATCAGAGAAAATTGAAAAGGACCCATATGAGAAAAAGAAAGAAAAATGAAAAAGGTAGGCCCACTGACTTTCACTGATGATCAGACAGATCAATTTCAAGTATGTTTAAATCATTCATTCCTTTTGTATAACCATGACCCACTTGATGATTGGAGCATGCCAATGGGTCCTTGAGCCAAGTTTAGGAGCCCAAGCCATGACCAATGTATTGCCATCCCTAGCTTATGTCACTAGCTATTATGCACTACCAAATAAATACATTATACCTTACCAAGTCTAAAATCTTCAATTTCTTCAATATCATCATCAGGAAAGCGGCCCACAACTGCAAATCCAAATAACTATTAGGAAACTAGCAACCACAGTAATCAGAAAGAAATCTGAAATGATTGATTATTTTGTAAAATTTTTGTTTATTTTCGTCTAAAGCTAAACCTGTCACGCCACATTAAGTGCAGTGACTCATTGCATGCTTGTATGTTGATCCAGACCAGTTAGATCATTGGGCTTATTGCATATGGAGCCACCTTGAAATCAGAATGATCTAAAGATTGTGAGTGTCCACATTAGATCTATGGATTATAAGTAATACCAACTTAATAATAATATCTTTGGATAATATTGTAGTATTAAATAGTGGATTGTAGCTTTTTTTTTTTAAATATTTATTTAAATAGTGGATTGTAATTTACAGAATTATGTGTATGTGTAAAAAAGAAAACAACAAGGAGAATATATAATCCAAGAAAAAACTACAGGATAAGTGGCAAGTGGTTTGTTAAAGGACCATAGTATCATACCCTGCGCTGGTATATAGGGGGTGTGACTTTTGATGAGGGAGCGCCACATGCAGGGAATGACTAGATGGAGAAGGGCCTAGTGGTTGTGCTATTGTTGTATTCTCTGTTAACAGAAACTATGCATTAATCTTGATCTCTAATAGATAATGAGTTCACATTAAAAGTGATTATGTAATACAGATAACAATCTCTAATACATAATTATTCTTACCTAAAATGAGATGAACACATTTTTGCACCTACCAGACAGGTACTAAATGTGTCAAATAAAATTGCAAATTCAACTAAACAGAAAATATGAAGTAGAATTGCTTTGTATATTTGTTCCTAATATAAAGAAGCAATAACAGTTGGATAGGATCAATTAATCCATTAACCCGAGTTTATTTCTTCTGCAGCAAATCCTCACCTCTTCCAAACCACCATATTGCCCTCTTCATATCTTCTTTTGTCACCCGTTCATCATCAAACTTGAACCTAAGAAAAGAATATTCTCATCTGTTAAATAGGTCATTTAAGTGATTCTGAGGCATACATTAACCCACATACAATGAATATTAAAGTTTTTTTTAACTTTGAAATAAATGTCCCTGCAAAAGCCACTTGCACAGCCACTCACCACATGGGCATGCCTGAGCATGTGCACATGGCAGCAGCAACATTACACGCACAAGCACCAAAATGGCACATGCACAAAGAAGCAGAAATGCAAAACAGAAAATCATCTTCAATAGTGTCACAGCAAAAAGGGAAATTTTGCCAGAAAAAGACAAGTTCCAAATGTTTACCAACTGAAGTGCCCTGAATTGTCAGATGAGTAGATAGGGGAAAAAACAGAGCAGTTAACCATCATGCACATCAGAAAATGTCAGGGAACTTCCACATTCGGATAGGTATAGTAATGCGGCTAACCATTACTGGTCTAGAGACTACAGCCAGTTATACAGTTAGCTTTGAAAACCTCAAAATGGAGTTCCCAGAATCACTGTCAGCAGTAGAGAGTAGAATATTCTGTCATGATAAAAGCACCAGATCAAACACAATCTCAAGAAGAGATGTGAACAATAAAAGGGTACGACAGACCACACAGATGCTCACAGCCAAGATACTGAGTCACAACCCAAAATTCAAAACTGTAGTGATGGTCCTAACTATCCAATTGGTGGCCATCAACAAATGGTTAAAATGAAAAATAGCCAAGGTACTAGATTCAACAAACAGATATCCATTAATCAGATTTAGGATCATCCAGCAAAACAGATATCAATGATGCACCCAAATGTGAATTGGGTTTGATTCGAAATCTGAAAATTTTCAGGGAGAAGGTGAATATTCCTCCATTAAAAGCTTTCATAACGATCAGATGGAGTCACATTCCACATGTCAGGTAAAAGAATTACCTGCACATTGTTATGACTATGTATGAAAAAATACCAAGATCATAAAGCTAACCTCCTCCACATTCTTCCACATAAAGCTTATTATGCATGCATCAGCATCATGCACATGTAAGATGAGAGTACCCAACATGGCAATCATAAATAGCCCGGTCCTTGAGAGATTGTGCCATTGCCCTCAATCAGGCAGTTCCATTTAGATATTGTATTGTTGCAAATTGGTCTATGAGAGTGAGCAAAATTGGTGTTCTCATGACTAACAATTTCAACACAAACCTTGCTCACAGGACTCCCATAATATGTCTCATAAGGGCCTTCTTTTGCAGCAAGCTCAGAAGAAGCTTTCAAAGCATGGTAGTAGATAGTCTCAAAAGTGTCTTTGTTAAGCTCCTGAGCCTGCACGAACCCAAAACTGATCAGCAATCCTGACTAGTTCAATCAATAACAGAAATTAAATGACCTCTTGGAAACCTGTCATCACCTCCAGTGAATCAAATGGCATGCCAAGTAATATGAAAGTATCTGCAAGACCCTGCACTCCTATGCCTATTGGCCTATGGCGCATGTTGGACCTCCTCGCAGTTTCAACAGGGTGGTAATGCACATCAATTATTTTGTTGAGATTTGTGGTAACTATTTCAGTAATCTGTAAAGTAACACACATCAAAAAGAGAGAGAACCCAATGCAACAGAAAGGAATTGCAAAACCGTCCTCCATTAAAATTCAAGACAATGAACAAACCTCTGCTAGCTTGTCAAAATCAAAATATCTGTTCTGAGAACCATTACTTCCAACCAGCTTAGATAGGTGTGACTCAATAGGGACCCCCTACAACAAACAAGCACACCATTACAAACTATAGAATCAAAGGAGAAGTGGAAAGCTCTACTGTGCTACATGCATGAAATCAATGGAAATTACCTTCTCCCTGACATATCGTGATAACACAATTGATGCCAAATTGCAAACTGCAGTTTCTGTAGGACTAGTGAACTCAATGATCTCAGTACACAAGTTCGAAGACTTGATTATCCCCAGATTCTGTTGATTGCTTTTTCTATTACAAGTATCCTAAATAAACAAATAAAGGTCAGAAGTGTAAAACCAAGATATCTAAATGGTTCACTGGGATTCATGTTTCTCCCAGTAGAATACCTTGAAAAGCATATAAGGCGTTCCACTTTCTATCTGGGATTTTAGAATTTCAAACCAGAGATCCTGTGCTTGAACAAACTTCTTTGCCTTGCCCTGAGTCCCCAAATACAGTAACCGATGATCATATTTTGGGCGATCATTTCTCTTTCGAAAAATGTAGATGGAAAGGATTATGAGTAGTAATTAGAAAGTTGTTCAGCATGCAATTTGACATGCACAAGGAAAACCAGGAAAAGGAGGAATACAAAATAATGGATTATTCATGCTAAAGTCTCCATGCAATAACAATAAAAGGAGATGGAAACCCGAACGTTAGTGGTTTAGATTTATGATCAACAAAACTGTGTTTGAAATGCAAATCATCAAGCATATATTATAAGAATCTTCTAGAACAGATGTGACAATTTACTCTGTTTGAGAAACAAGAGAAAAGGAAAAAAAGAAAAGGATGAGAATGTAAATTCTACAAGAGATACAAGAGAGAGAAAAAAAAAAGAAGCCAAAGAACCCAACAATGTAAATTCTACAAACAGTAAACCAAAATCTCGGCGTATTCAAAACTACAAAAAATAGTACTTATCATTCTAGCTCTTATTTGGTTCAAATATGCCCCAGAAACACAATCTTATGCTATTATTTCAATTAAATTCCAGTTTTTCTTTTTCTTCACAAACTATGACAGTCTACCTTCTAATAACTGAGACACCGCATAGCCTTTTACAAAAATCCACCCCAGTATATACTGATCCTACATTCAGTAAGAAAAATAAATAATAATAATAATGTTACAAAAGTGTTCTCCCTGTAAATCAAACAGTGCACATATCTACTACCATTTGACTTTCAGTAAGACATACAGGGAGATTTTGTAGGCATGGGGCACTAATAACCAAACCTACTGCCTCATTTGTACAAAACAAGTACAGAGCACAGAACATCCATGTTTTCATCACAATAAGGATTTATAGATTGTAACTGTTTGTGAAACAAAACCACCACCAGAAATGAAAAACTTACATCCAGACTTTAAATTAGTAAAGGCTTCAGATTCACAAAATAGGACCTGAAAACTCTGTTAACAGAAGAAACGTTAGCACGAAAGAGGAAAATGAGGAGCTTTGCTAAATACAACACCCACATGCACCTGTAACAGGCGGGCATACACATGTGGGATATGGACTTGTGCTCCAGCCAGGTGGGTGATGTGGGTCCTACCACAAAAATCTAACCCACTACATGGGGGGCCCAAATGCAGAAAGCAGACTCTTGAGAAACGAGAATCAGCCAGATTGGAAGATCCTGAACCTCTGACAAATGGCCTTTGAATGGATTGTGAAGCAGAGAGTACAGCAACAGTCCACATCCAACAGAAAACATTACAATGGTTAAAAGGTCAGGATCTTCCAATCCAAGAGCTTTCTAGGCATCCCCATCCAAGAGTGTGGCCCATCGGATAAATGGCATGGATCACAGAGCTGGATCCACTGCTACCGAAAACCATTCAGTTGCAAACACAAGTTTATTGAAAAATCAGATCAAGTGGAGAGAATTGCAGGAATTTGGAAAGTGAAACCAAAATCCAAAGTAACATCGTCGAATCTCGTCGGGAAGTCGGGATATGGGAAGAAATTTGGAGAAATAGGAGTAGAAATCTAGAGTTTTGAAATGAGTGAGTGAGTTGGAAAAGGGTAGTACCTTAAATTGGAGATGGAAGAGCGTGGAATGAGATCCGAATCTGTCTTTTTACTCTCTCGGCTCACGAGAGGAGAAAGTCCTGAAAAATACACAAGAAATCCACAAATGAAAAATGGAAAAAGAAAAAGCATCTTCTCACTTGAATTTTCTGAAATCCAAACCCTAGTTCTAGATCTTGTAAATCCCCACCATAACCAGTCAAAAAACCTTGCAAAGTGCAGAAATTAGATCCAAAACCCTAGAAAGCAAGAGAGTAGCAGATCTAGATAGTTAATGGGTTATCAGGTTGCTGCAGCTGGAGAGATCCCAAAGCAGCCATGAGAGAGAGAGAGAGAGAGAGAGAGAGAGAGAGAGTAGAATCGGGAGCGGAGATCGGGAGAGAGAAGGAGAGGGAAAGAGGAGAATCGGGAGAGAGGGAAAGAGGGGAACGGGGGCGGAAACAAAGTAGTGGGCAAATGAAGGGCCGATTAGGGTTATTGATATGTTTGGTGCCCTTTGCCGGCAGTGCACGTTGGGCGCCCGAAAAAAAAGGGTCGGCAATGCCGCACTTTGTTGTAGTGTGTGCATATTCAACAAAGAAAGCCAGTAGATTTAATGGCTCGGATTTTCCAATCTTAGAACTTCTTTTGTTGTGTGGGGCATTTAGTGTGTAAGACATCACATTTAGTGTCTCACTACAAGTGGTTTCTATAATCAAAGGGCCAGCATGATATTTAGGAGAAATCTATCCCGTTTACAAGTTTGGTTTTACTTAGCCGCCTAAAGATGAGGGAGATCAGGTGCTCAAGTGAGTCACAAAGCACAAAAAAGAGTGGATTGTTAAAGGCCACTGTCCAACATTTTGCTATTGTGAGACCCACCTGTGCATTGGATCAACCTCAATTTTGCACCCACACCCTAAAATTAAATGGCTAAACAGGTAGGAGGTCGAATTTATCACAAGCATCATGAAAGTGAATCCCGCCAAGATTTGATAACAAATCATGTTTTGTCACATATCTGAACCAACGTCTGATTTCAATGGGATATGCATGGTCATGGTGATCATGGAGCCCAACATGTTGTTTGAGAAAAATCCAAGCCGTCCACCATTTCCCTCATATAATTTACTGCTTGGGCCAAAAAAAAAAAATGATCCGAATCAATAGCTCAAGTAGGCCACACGGCATTTAAAAGTGCATATTGAACATACACCTTTCAAATTGTCAGGGGCCATAAAAATATTAGATTATGGACAAAATCGAGTGGTTACATTCAACCCAATGTGAATGACCTTTTGAACAGTTGGAAATGTCATTTTAACAATTTGTATGGACTTAAAGCTTAATAAATAAATAAATTGACTATTGATAGTTTCAATGATGGTAAGCTGGTGTTAGGATGAAATATCGTAGGCTATAATCATTGAGTTTGTTTGAAAATAGGAATAAGCAATTTTTTATGAGATAATGACCGGTTGATTAGCCATCCTTTAGCAATTTGTATGTCCCTTTTCTCCTGGGGTCTCCCAATTTCAGGGTCTTTGTAATTCTCCTTGGTTATCAATGATAATTTCACGGATTTTTTGAAAAAAAAAAAGAAAGAAAGAAAGAAAAAAAGATGGCTTTAGGACCATCTTTTGAAAGAGTATTAGGGTTTTTGGAAAGAGTTTCAAAGCAAGCTCTTTTTTTACAATAGATGAAAGGTTATGTAGGTGTACGTCAAAACCTCTAATTTTTAATTAAATAAATTTAAGGATTGGAATAATATCCCTGGTAAATTTATTTTATTTATTTATTTTTTGCAAGGCCTGTTACAACCATCGATTTGAGAATCCTAGTGGGAAAAGAGAGCATTTTCATATACAAATTTTCTCATATTCTAGTTGCTGCAGATTGCCACATTCAGCAACACTATGCTAACATATGCACAAACTTCATAATATATAAGTGCCAACAAAAGATAGAAAAGCTTAAGAAAAATAAAGACCAATTACTAATAAAACTATTAAAGTGTATGGAGAATCTACTAGCAACTAACCTGGAGCAATGTATCCGTACATGCCTGCGAGTGTAATCCAATTTGAGGAATCGGGTATCAGCAATCGTGCAGTTCCAAAGTCAGAGACACTAGCCTCAAGTTTTGAATTCAACAGAACATTGTTGCTTGATAGGTCTCGATGGACAATTGGCAAGGTACAATCATGGTGCATGTAAGAAAAAGCATGGGCCACACCTTTGATAACCTTCACCCTTATAGTCCAGTCCAACTGTACAGCTCCTTCGTTGTCGCTTAGGATGCTTGCAAAGCTTCCCTTTCCATGTACTCATAGATTAGAAATGAGCAGCGAGCATGGGAACAGAAGCCATAAAGCTTCACAATGTTGCGATGACGGATTTCCGTTAATGCTTTAATCTCATTCCTAAAACTTCTTTGATCAGATTGATTCCCACCTTCGAGTGGGTGAAGTTTCTTCACAGCTACTACCTGGCCTGCTAGTAGATTTGCTTTGTAAACTTTCCCATACCCTCCAGTTCCAATGCAGTATTTGTCATCAAAACCCTCTGTTGCTTCCACAATGTCTTCAAACGTAGAAATCCCATCATAATTCCATATTGAAAATGTATTTCCTCTGCTCCTTTCAAGAACCCCTTTCTCTATTTTTCTTCTTCTTTGATCATAAACAGAAGAAATTATGCTGACGATTGCAAATAAAAGAAACAATATTGAGAAGAAAAGAATAATGAGAATCACAACTTTGTGGCATTTCATTGCATCACCACGACTTATTGAAGAGGCATTGCAAGGTCGCAAACCTTGCACTTCACCACATAAGCCTTTGTTTTTTATGAATGCATCTGATGGAGCCTGCTTAAAGGCTTTGCTGCTAGGAAGGGGACCTTCCAAAACATTGTATAAAAAATCAATGGATTGTAAGCTGACCATCCCATCAAAAGAAGGCGGAATGGAACCTGACAACATGTTGTGAGAGAGGTTTAAATTTTTCCAGACTAACCAATTTCGCGAGTTGTGGAGGTATCTTTCCATTGAGGGAGTTATGGCTTAGATCTAGTAAGCCCTGCAGGTATACTAGGTTACCAATCTGAAAAGGAATGCTTCCATTCAAAACATTTTCGTTCAATTTCAGAAAATGGAGTTTGGAGCAATCCCCTAATTGAGGTGGTATTGGACCACTTAGGTGATTCATTGACAGATCCAAAATCTCCAAATTGGATAGGTTTTCAATATCTTGTGGTAACTGACCAGAAAGCTGGTTATCATTTAAAGTCAAGTTGAACAAAAAAGTCAGCCTCCCAAATTCCTTTGGAATCGCTCCTACTAAATGGTTAGAAGAAAGATCAAGCACTCTTAGCTGCCCCAACTGCCCAATCTTAGGAGGAATTCTACCAGTGATATTGTTGCCGGAGAGTTGTAGCTTTGTTAAGTTTTGGCATTCTCCCCAATGTGGTGAGAGTTCGCCAAACAACATGTTGTCACTGACATCCATGAATATGAGGTGAGGGTATACACCAAAGGCTTCCGATACATTTGCAGTAAGTCGGTTTCCATTGAGTCGCAATCGCGTTAAGCTAGTGCAGTTTCTGAAGGTTCTTGGGATCTCACCGGTGAAATGGTTGTTGAAAGCAATGAAGGCTTCAAGAGATCCACCATGGCATAACTGAGGTAAATGGCCAGAGAAGTGGTTGCCATTCAACTGGAGTTGAGAAAGATTTGTCATGTTTGTCATTTCTTGAGGCAAGGATCCAAATAATTGACAGTAATAAAGGTCCAAAAAAGTAAGCTTGGTCAAGTTTCCTATGGTGGAAGGGATAGAACCTGTTAGAAGGTTACTGTATAAAGAAAGCTCCTTGAGATTAACCAGATTCCCTATTTCTGGTGGAATTGAACCAGAAACTTGGTAGTCAAACAGATACAAAATTGTAAGTTTGCTCAAATTACCTAAAGCAGGAGGGATCGCACCACTCAGATTGTTTCGGAACAATGTCAACTCAACCAGAGCTTGTAGATTCCCGATTTGTGATGGAATGGAGCTAGAGATTCGATTTTGGTGCAGGTACAAGATGGAAAGCTTTGTCGGATTTCCTAAAGTGGAAGGGATGGAACCATCTAGATGGTTAATGGACAAGTCAAGTCTTTCGAGATTAAACAGATTCCCTCTTTCTGGAGGAATAGAACCAGAGAATTGATTTTCAAACAGATGAAGAAGAGTGAGCATGGACAAGTTTCCTAAAGTGGAAGGGATAGAACCTGTTAGAAGGTTAGTGGACATGTCAAGATCCTTGAGATTAACCAGATTCCCTACTTCGGGTGGAATTGAGCCAGAAATTTGGTTGTCGTAGAGATACAATTTTGTAAGGTTGCTCAAATTACGTAAAGCTGGAGGGATCTGACCAGTCAAATTGTTTTGGTACAACGTCAACTCGACCAAATTCTTGAGATTCCCTAACTCTCCAGGGATTGTGCCTGAAATTTGATTCATGGATGAATACAAAATTGTAAGGTTTCTCAAATTACCTAAAGCAGGAGGGATCGCACCACTCAGATTGTTTTGGAGCAATGTCAACTCAACCAGAGCTTCTAGATTCCCGATTTGTGATGGAATGGAGCTAGAGATTCGATTTTGGTCCAGGTACAAGAAAGAAAGCTTTGTCAGATTTCCTAAAGTGGAAGGGATGGAACCATCTAGATGGTTAATGGACAAGTCAAGCTCATTCAAATTCACAAGATTCCCTATTTTCAGAGGTATTGATCCAATTATTTCATTTGCAGACAGATTCAGGGACGTGAGTTTGTAAAGAGGTTCAAGATGGGCTGGAATGGTTCCTATGAGTGTGTTGTTGCTGAGATCAAGATGAAGGAGGTTTGGAAATGACTGGAAACTCAAGTTATCGAGCTTACCTTGCAAACCTACACTCGGTGGGCTTATCCTCCTTACACTTCCAAGGATGTCGCATGAGATCCCAGTCCAGTTGCATGGAGAGATTATGTTGGTGGTAGAATTAGTAGAAGGAAGAGACCATGAATGGAGAGCTTGTGCTGTTGAGAGGCTGGCTTTCCATTTCATGAGAGCCTCTACTTCTGAGAGTGCGGATGATGGCGCTGCTGTTGCAAATGATATTGCTTGGAAAGAAAGAAAGGGTAGCAAAAAGAGTAGAAATGCAAAGCGGAGAGATTTGTGTATGGCCATGGTTGCTGTTGCTTATGGTATGCTACCAACTTACGATGGATGGGTATTCATAGGAGAAGGTTGATGGTAATCTGGTAAAGAAACCATTGTATATGCGCACATTCAAGTGAAAACAACGTTCCCAGGAGTGGTACTGGGGCCTTGTAATTTTTTGCCGGGTGGAGCTGTGTGAGAAACTTAGAAGAAAACACCGAAAAAGAACGACAAAAAGAGAAATGCCATATAGATTGTGTAAGAATTGGTCTCCTTAAAGTAGACTCGAATGAGTGTGGATTGCCGGTCTACCCTCCACTACCGATCTTGGTGGTGTGTCAACGTCACCAAGTTTTATAGTCCCCTATGATACATGTGTTACACCATCCATCCAGTTTTTGAAATCATTTGAGGGCATGGGCCTAAAAGTAAGGAAGATCCAAGGCTCAAGTGGACCGCACCACATAATAGAATGGAAACAATGTCGACCCCCACCGTTGAAACCATACTAGGGCCCACAAAAATGTTTATTTGCTATCCAACCTGTTTATAAGGTCACATATATGTAGATGAAAGGAAAAATACAAATATCAAGTTCATCCAAGCTTTCATGGCTCCTAAGTTCTCTCACGAAGATGTTTCAGCTTGATATGGAACTTTTGCTACCGAAGAAAAGTTTTCAATGGTCATTCAAGTGTGGTCGGTCAGGGGCTTGTGTCTGATTAAGTTTTGGGTTGATATCCTAAAATGTGGCAGAAAAACGGATGAGTAATGTGGATGTAAAGCACATTCATCAAGGTGGGCCCCACATGGTAAGGGTAACACTCACTAAGAAGTGACCCAGCTAACACCTAATCCGGTCCATGGCGCGAGCAAGGGAGTTGGCCGGCTCAGGTGGGTCCCACCATAACGTGTTTCTGAAGTCTACTCCCACAACTTGGTCCCTGACCTAGTTTTAGGCCGAGGCATAAAAACGAGCCCCGTTCATGATTTCTTTGAACCATACCAATTGAAACGACTGAAAGGGGATGCCACCCTTGATTTTTTCAAGAGGAAAACGGTAATATGGGCATGAAATCTGCTAGGCCCAAAATATCATATTATTCTCTGATTCAAATGTGGCACCCAAAGAAAGCAGTTGAGACAGAGATATCCAATGATGATTTCTTGTAGGGCCTATCATGATGATTACATAAAATCCACTCAACCCTTAGACGCAGCCTTAAACCAGGGATGGATCTTTTTCCATTGCCCTTGTCCTAAAATTAGGTCACTCACCTAGTGGACAGCAGATTTGGGAAATACATTTGGGTGGGGCTCATCCAACACGGCCAGCCTCTTGCTGTCATGAGAAGCCGGTTATAGTGACAACAAGTCTACTATAAGGTGGGTATTTACCCTAGGAGGTGCAGCTGTATCTTGGGAATTCAAGAAACAGACTTGCATAACGCATTCGACTATGGAGTCTGAATTTATAGCCCTATCTGCAACAGACAAAGAGGCTGAATGGCTAAGGGATCTTCTATTAGAAATTTCTTTCTGTGTAAAGCCTATATCGGCTATGTCACTACATTGTGATAGTGAAGTCACATTAGCTAGAGCCTATAGTGGCACTTATAATAGTAAGTCTACACATATCAGTCTTTGACATGATTATGTCAGACAATTAATTTAAGATGGAATCATTGTTATTTCCTATGTGAAATTAAGCAATAACCTGGTAAATCCTTTTACTAAACCTTTACCGAGAGAGGTAGTAAAGGCTACATCTAGAGGGATGGGGTTGAAACTCTTCAACCAAAGTTCCACCAGTGATAGTAACCTAACATAAGTTTAATGGGTAAGAATAAGTTACTGATATGTGAAAAGTTTTCAGCACTAAATTATAAAACTTCATCCATAATAAATAAGTGCTGAGCATTACGAAAGAGAATTGAGTCTTAGAACTCTTAATGAAATCCAGTCTATAGAACAAGTGTCTTATAGTAACGGAGACACTGGAAGGATTTCATCTATATGAACGTAGAGATGGTGCCGTCTCTCATGAGAGTTAGGAGTTTTCTCTTGGGATCATTCACGAATTAGGATAAGCATATGACTATTAATTGTGCTGAGCAAGATTGTAGGAACTCTAACAACACATAACGAATATGTGTGTGGTTTATCCGACTCTGTTATCTAGGAATAACTGGTTCAACGCTACGGCTATCAGTCATTTCAATAGAGTTTTGAGATACTTACACTAAGGAAAGATTAAAATCGAAAGATATCTTTCTTTATGCATATAAGTTGATGATTTTGGCAGAAATGTTTAATCGAGAAAAATATATTTTTAAAAAATCAAGTGGGGGATTGTTGCAAAATATTAATTTTATAAAATATATTTTTAAATAAAAAATAATATAATATATAAAAGGTTTGAAAAATACCTTTTTGTGGGTTTTTGGGAATAGTCCTACATTGGAAAAAGAGAAGAAGAAAAAATACTTTATATGAGAGTGGTGGAGTATTATAATACTTACACACATGGTACAAAGGAGAATGGAATTTGCGTGTGCGCGCGCGCGCTCGGGCACTGGCTCGGTCTTGGTCTCGGTCTTGGTCACAGGCTCGGTGCGAGGGCGTAGGCATGTGAGGCAGTGTGTCTGTAAAGGCGCTAGTGGCGCACTTTTCACGTCCGCATTGTATCGTAGAGGGTCGCTCCTTCGTGACCTTGAGCGAACCTTAACGAGACGTGTGCAAGTCACGGTGTGACTAAGTGGCTAAGGCAGATGGATGGTTGGACGAAATCTAGAAGACTGAATGAGAGTCTCTCTGATTATATAGAGGCTGAAAATATAGCTGTTACACAAATGTGTAACAGCTATGGACTTGATTGCAGAAGTCATACAGAAATTGTTGCATGGCTAGCCCAATAGCTAGAAAACAGCTAGCCAGCTCTCACAACAGTCAGCATGCAGCTGCTGTAATGAGCCATGCACAATAGTCAGAAGCGGCCATAAAATGACTAGTTTCTTAATAGCTAAAAATTACATAAATGAGATTTATGTCCCTGGACCATAACCCCCAGCCACCATAGCTTATAAAAGGAGGGTCTGGCTGGGTTTCCAAACCATCTCTCAACTCACTCTAGCAAACTCATATGAACTGAGACAGCCCTCTACTCCTCTCCTGTACTCTGGCAAGACAACAAGGGTTGAACCCTTTGCTTGAAGAACAGACCAACGGTGTGGTCTAGAACGGTTCAACTGAACAAGTGGCTGAAGACTTGACCAGTGCAGTGGTCTAAATCTAAATTACACTTTTCTTCTTTTTCTTTCTTCTGAGATTTTTTCTTTATTGTATTTCTGTCAGACTGAGTGTAATAGAATTCCAATAAGTGGGCCTTCGTATTTGCTAAACGCAGACCCACACCAGGCTCGTCGTATTCTAGAAGTGGTTTGCCTGTAACCTATCAGCATACTCAACTCACTTGAGTAGGGGCAAATAACGCTTTAAGGACAGCGTTTCAGACGTGCTTCAGCCTGTCCATATTTTATAGCATTGCAATTTTCGATTTCCACATTATACAGAAATTATGTTAATCTGTATAATTTTCAACAATCTGAAAGCGTTATTTGATGGAAGCCGACAGTGTTTCATCCATCAAGTTGATGAATCAGGACTTGATATGTCTTGATCGGTTCGATGGAATCAATTTTACAAGATGTCAAGACAAGCTGAAATTTCTCCTGACGGCGCTGAAGATCTATTACATATTAGATCTAAATCTGCAAGCGCTACCTGAAGCATCCGACACAAACACACCTGAACAAGTGGCTGCCCGCACCAAACAAGCCGAAGATGAACTCTTATGTCGAGGACACATTCTAAACGCGCTCTCCGACCGCTTGTACGTTCTATACCAACAGATGTCATCAGCAAAGGAGATCTGGGCCGCTCTGGAGTTTAAATACAAGGCTGAAAAAGAAGGTACCAATAAGTTTCTCATCGCCAGGTGTTTTCACTTCAGCATGGTAGATAATAAACCCTTACTGCCCCAAATCCAAGAACTGCAGCTAATAGTAAATAAAATCAAAGCGATAAAGATTGATCTTCCTGAATTATTCCAAGTCGAGGATATAATCGCTAAATTGCCACCAATGTGGAAAGACTATAGAAAGAAGTTGCTGCATAAAACTGAGGACTACGCACTTGAACAAATTTAGAAACACCTAAGGATTGAGGAAGAATCCCATAACTGCAACAGAAAGAATGATAACGGAAATGCCCCGTCCAAGGTACATGCAGTAGAGAACACCAACAACAAAAATCCCGAGAAGGATGATTCCCTTAAACCTAATAAAGGAAAATTCAAGAAAAATGCCCAAAAGAAGAACGGAAAGTTCAAAGGCCCATGTCATGTCTATGGAAAAATCGGGCACTATGCTCAAGTATGCCGATATCGCAAATCTAAAAAAGAGGCAAGTGCAGTAGAAGAAGGCGATATTATGGCTATGATCACTGAGGTGAATACTATCCAAGGCAAAGTTCTAGGTTGGTGGATGATACTGCCACTACAGTACATGTGTGCTACGACAAATCAGCCTTCAAAACCTATAAGGAATTGACCGATGGTCAAGAAGTCTAAATAGGTAAGAAGTCCGATCGAAGGTCGATCGTCGGCAAAGGAACTGTCGAACTGATATTCACCTCTGGGAAGAAAGTAATTCTGACTAATGTACTGCACGTCCCAGACATGAGGCGAAAATTAGTTTCTAGGGATCTTCTGGGTAAACCAGGCATTAGGGTGGTGTACGAGTCAGGAAAACTGATTCTGTCCAAGAATGAGAATTTTGTCGAAAAGGGATATGCTTGTAACGGGATGGTCAAGTTTTCTCTGAAAGAAAGTAGCACTTCTGCATATACGGTTGAATCCGCTAGACTGTGGTATGATAGACTAGCCCATATAAGGTATAGTACCTTAAAGTTCATGACTAAAAATGGTTTAATCTCATATACAGATAATGAAATAGATAAATGTGAAGTGTGCATACGATCCAAAATGATGAAGAAACTTTTTCCAAGTGTTGAAAGATCGTCTCAAGTATTGGATCTTGTGCACAGTGATATTTGTAAGTTAAACGGTATTCTTACTCGTGGAGGTAAATGATACTTCATAACCTTTATAGTTGATTGCTTTAGATATGTGTATGTTTATCTATTAAAGAGCAAAGATGAAGAATTGAACATATTTAAAATATATAAAGCAGAAGTAGAGAATCAACTAAATAAAAAGATAAAAATTCTCCGTAGTGATAGAGGAGGAGAATACTTCTCAAATGAATTCGATAACTTCTGTGAAGAACATGAACTGATACATCAAATGAATTCGATAACTTCTGTGAAGAACATGAACTGATACATTAATATATAATGCCATACACACCTCAACAAAATGGAATAGCTGAAATGAAGAATAGAACATTAGTAGAGATGGTCAATTCAATGCTGATAAGAGCAAAGTTACCACTAAATCTATGGGGTGAGGCACTGCTTGCAGCGTGCAATATACTAAATAGAATTCCATCTAAAAAATATAAAATATCTCTATATGAAACATGGAGAGGTAGAAAACCTAACCTAGGGTATCTTAAAGTGTGGGGGTGTCTTGCATATTGCAGAACCCCTGATCCAAAAGGAACTAAGTTATGACCAAGAGCTATTAAGTGCGCCTTCGTAGGGTATGCACAAAATAGTAAAGCTTATAGACTTCTAGACATAGAGTCTAATACAATAATAGAATCAAGAGACGTTGAATTATTTGAGGACTTATTATCCTTAGAGTTAAATGATAATGAAATTTAAACTCTTAATAGAGAACCAGATATCAGAACTCCACAAATAGTGGAAGCTCCTTTTGAACCTCATAAGACTCAAAGAACAAGAATAGAGAAGAGTCTAGGAGATGACTATATAAACTCATAAGACAAATACCTATAGTAATGACTATAGAAGATGATCCTAAAACATATAAAGAGGTTATATCCTCTAGATACTCAACTTTTTGGAAAGAAGCTATAAACGATAAAATGGAATCCATAATATCAAATCAAACATGGGAACTAGTAAACTTACCTCCAGGTTTTAGACCAATAGGTTGTAAGTAGGTATTTAGGAAGAAATATCACACTGATGGGACTATCCAAATCTTTAAGGCTCGACTAGTAGCTAGAGTTTTTAAACAAAAAGAATGGATAGATTACTTTGACACATATTCACCTGTAGCTAGGATAACATCCATTAGGATATTATTTGCGCTAGATTCCATACATCATCTTCACATCCACCAAATGGATGTAAAGATCGCATTCCTGAATAATGACCTCAATGAGGAGGTATAGATGGAACAACCTAAAGGTTTTGTTCTACTAGGAAATGAAAACAAAGTATGTGGATTAGTCAAATCTTTGTATGGATTAAAACAAGCACCAAAACAGTGGCATGAGAAGTTTGATTTCAAAATACTATCTCATGGTTTCATGCATAATGTAGCTGACAAATGCATATATTCTAAAATAGATGGTAGTTATATCGTTATTATTTATTTGTATGTTGATGACATGTTAATATTAAATAATAAAATGGAAGGTGTGATTGAAACAAAGAGGTTTCTTTCTTCCGTATTTAAAATGAAGGATCTTAGACAAGTTAATACCATCCTAGGTATCAAAGTTAAAAAAACATTGTGCGGGTTACGCTTTGTGTCAATCTCATTATATTGAGAAGATACTAAACAAGTTTAACCATCTAAATATAAAGAAAGCAAAAAACTCATTTGATTCAAGTATCAAGCTAAAATAAAATACTGGAAGAACAGTTGCACTATTAAAATATGCAAGTGCTATAGGAGTCTTATGTATGCTATGCAATGCACTAGACCTGATATCGCATATACTGTGAGTAAACTTAGTAAATTTACTAGTAACCCCAGTACTGAACACTGGAATGCAATCAGTAGAATCCTTGGTTACTTAAAAGCAACCAAAGACTTAGGACTATTTTATTCAAAAATTTTAGCCATATTGGAAGGATATACCGATGCGAGCTGGATATGAAGTGTAGGGGACAACAAGTCTACTACAAGGTGGGTATTCACCCTAGGAAGTGTATCTGTATCTTGGGGATCCAAGAAACAGACTTGCATAATGCACTCGACTATGGAGTATGAATTTATAGCCCTAGCTGCAACAAGCAAAGAGGCTGAGTGGCTAAGAGATCTTCTATTAGAAATTCCTTTCTGTGTAAAGCCTATATCGACTGTGTCACTACATTGTGATAGTGAAGCCACATTAACTAGAGTCTATAGCGGCATTTATAATGATAAGTCTACACATATCAGTCTTCGACATGATTATGACAAATAATTGATTCAAGATGGAATCATTGTTATTTTTCTATGTGAAATCAAGCAATAACCTGGCAGATCCTTTTACTAAACCTTTACCGAGAGAGGTAGTAAAGGCTACATCTAGAGGGATGGGGTTGAAACTCTTAAACCAAAGTTCCACCAGTGATGGTGACCCAACCTAAAATCAAAAAATTTCTAATTTTGGGTTTAATGAGTAAGAACAAGTTATTAATATGTAGAAAGTTTTCAGCACTAAATTATAAAACCTCATTCATAATAGATAAGTGTTAAGCGCTATGAAAGAGGGTTGAATCTTAGAACTCTTAATGAAATCCAGTCTATAGGACAAGTGTCTTATAGTAACGGAGACACTGGAAGGATTTCACCTATATGAATGTAAAGATGGTGCCGTCTCTCATGAGAGTTAAGAGTTTTCTCTTGGGATCATTCAAGAATTAGGATAAGCACATGGCCTGTGTTGGCGATACCCATTTTCCTCCTTTAACATCAGAATAGAAAAGTGGAGTATCATCAATACTTGTATAGATCTGGTTCACTAAAATACTCCAAGGCTTCTTAAATGTACCCTTCGGCCATAATGAATAGTATGACTCAGTGGGACCCAATAACTTGTGCACACTAAGCAATAACTTCTTGAAAATTGGGGCAACAATATCTTCTAAGAGAAGCCTATTCCAATCAAAACGAAGTTTTCCACCTCTGTCCATGTCAGCTCCAAACCATATGCTGCGACCATTTGAGGAAACTTCAAAGTAACCATTTACTTGGACAGTCAATCCCGTTCTTACCGGCAGCAAAAGAAAACAGAAAGCCCGACCTTGCTTAAGAACATCAGCCTGTTAAAATCATGTTACACAAAAAGCACTAGTTGAGTTAAAATACAAAGACAAAAACATGGCTAAGCTATAACAGCATATCACTCACACTTTAATGAAGAGCAGAAGTTAAATAGCATTGGAGACTACATTGCACACATAATAGAAAGATAAAGATCTACCAAGTAGTGCTACTAAGGGAAAGATAATGCACACATATGTCAATGTGAACCTTGATTGATGGAAAGGTGGAAGTGAGGCACAAATCAGATTATTCTGACACATGTTATATCCATACCCAAACATCAAGCTCGTTAAAGCTTTAGTTAAAAAATTTAATTAAAAAAAAACTACTAAGTTCATAAATCTGAAGATGAAAGTAAAGTAAGTGTAAAGGATATGTAGACAACTAAAAATGTGTTGCCAAAGTGCCATGTATCAATAATGGAATCATATGTTAGAAAATGAAATTGTATTAGAGAAGTTGAAAACCCACATAATATGGAAGTTAAAAACTTGAGGTTCTCAACCAGGAACCAAGATAAGTTAACTATAGAGGAAGTCCTTGGACTCATACCAGATACTAACAGAAGTGACCTACTCCACTCTACATTCACTTGTTATTAAAAGAACTGTCCATAATCCCATACAAGCATGCAAAAGCATTAGACAACCATGAAATAAACAGAGGAAAGAATTTTTTGGAACTATGACAGTAATCAGTACTGAATTGTAGTTACAAGAGTTCCAAGAATCATTTAAATCAAATAGCATCATTTAAATCAAATAACACTTGCAACACAGGAGTTTTCTCAAATAGCATCATTTAATTGTGCTGAGCAAGATTGTGGGAACTCTAACAACATATAGCGAATATGTATGTGGTTTCTCCGACTCTTTTATCTAAGAATAACTGGTTCAACGCTACGGCTACCAGTCATTTCGATAGAGTTTTGAGATGCTTATACTAAGGAAAGATTAAAATCGAAAGATATCTTTCTTTATGCATATAAGCTGATGATTCTGGCAAAAATGTTTAATCGAGAAAAATATATTTTTAAAAAATCAAGTGAGGGATTGTTGCAAAATATTGATTTTATAAAATATATTTTAAAATAAAAAATAATATAATATATAAAAGGTTTGAAAAAATACCTTTTTGTGGGTTTTTGGGAATAGTCCCACATTGGAAAAAGAGAAGAAGAAAAAGTACTTTATATGAGAGTGGTGGAGTATTATAATAGTTACACACATGGTACAAAGGAGAATGGAACTTGCGTGTTCCAGTGCTAAGCACTGGAATACCCACGCCCTCGCGCTCGGGCACGGGCACGGACACGGGCTCGGTCTCGGTCATGGGCTCGGTGCGAGGGCGTGGGCATGTGAGGCAATGTGGCTGTAGAGGCGCTAGTAGCGCACTTTGCACTTCGCACGTCCGCATCGTGTCGCAGAGGGTTGCTCCTTCGTGACCTTGAGCGAACCAGAGCGAGACGTGTGCGAGTCGCATTGCGACTAAGTAGCTAAGGCAGATGGATGGCTGGACGAAATCTAGATGATTGAATGAGAGTCCCTCTGATTATATAGAGGCTGAAAATATAGCTGTTACACAAATGTATAAAGATATGGACTTGATTGCAGAAGTCATACAGAAACTGTTGCATGGCTAACCTAACAGCTAGAAAATGGCTAGCCAGCTCTCACAACAGTCAGCATGCAGTTGCTATAATGAGCCATGCACAACAGTCAGAAATGGCCATAAAACGGCTCGTTTCTTAACGGCTAGAAATTGCATAAATGGGATTTATGTCCCTGGACCATAACCCCTAGCTAACATAGCCTATAAAAGGAGGGCCTGAATGGGTTTCCAAACCATCTCTCAACTCACTCCAGCAAACCCATATGAACTAAGACAGCCCTCTACTCCTCTCGTATACTCCAGCAAGACAATAAGAGTTGAACCCTTTATTTGAAGAACAGACCAACGGTGTAGTCTAGAACAGTTCAAGTGAACCAGTGGCTGAAGACTTGACCAATGCAGTGGTCTAAATCTAAATTACACTTTTCTTCTTTTTCTTTCTTCTGGGATTTTTTCTTTATTGTATTTTGCTAGACTGAGTGTAATAGAGTTCCAATAGGTGGGCCTTCGTGTTTGCTGAACGCAGACCCACACCAGGCTCGTCGTATCCTAGAAGCAGTTTGCCTGTAACCTATCAGCATACTCAACTCACTTGAGTAGGGGCAAATAACGCTTTAAGGACAGCGTTTCAGACGTCCTTCAGCCTGTCCATATTTTATAGCATTTGTAATTTTCGGTTTCCACATTATACAGAAATTATATTAATCTGTATAATTTCCAACATATATATATATATATATATATATATATATATATATATATATATATATATATATATATAAACTCGTATGTGATTAAATCTTACCTCGATTCATAATTATTATATATCACAAAGATGGGGAATGTGTGGCTGTAGAAACTAAATAACAGTATATGTATTTAGGTAATTAGATAAGTCATTTCAATTAAATAAGATAGGGAAACATAAATTGCTATGTATTACAAAGATGGGAGAATTGCAACTCCAACAATTACCGACTTGGAAGAGAAATAGAAAAGAGTGGAAGGAGGAAAGTGTTTTCTGACTACCCAGTTAGTGAACACAAGCATATGTCCGGATGTGTCCGATAACAAAGAACAGCATCAAGTCAGCCCCCTCCAGTTGCAATGACAATCTATTGGTCAACCAAGTACATGCATCATGTGAGAAATTGTGAAGTGAGCCCATAATTCTATAATGCAGATCACTAATATGTTGTCCAGTTGTGGATGGACTGGTTGTAGAAAATTCCTTGGTACGAGAATTGCAACTTTTCGACTCCTGACATACAAATGGATGGTTAGGAAGTGGTCCAAAAAGAAGGTCCAAAGACTGAGGGCTAAGATCTTCCAATCTGAGAAATTAAATTGGCTCCGGAAGGTGGGAAAATGAGATAACAAATTTGAATGGGGCCCATTTATCAGGATTTATAGGGAGCAAGTGCAACGAAAACTACTGTGGGGCCCATCGTGATGTGCTTGTGATATATATCCAATCCATCCATGATTTGAGCCAGCTTAAGGTTGGAAATTGATGTAGAGCGGGTCGCAAACATGTTCATGGCCAAGACGGACTAGAGAAGGCCCGATCAGAGGCGGAAGTGATCAGGACCGTCAGAACCTTAAAACAGTCGTATCTCGTGAACCAGAATGAGTTTTTCGACATATCATATATGGTTTTGGGGTAGGAGAAGCTACTTTAACCAACCAACCCCGCTATGCTGGGTTACATCCATTAATGACTTATCTTTCACTAGGCTTTATATTTTTCAATAGAACAATGATGGATATAAAAGATTAAAATTAAAGGCCAAAAATGTCAATTTAATTGATATGTGTCTGAAGCTTAATATAATCCACAGATAAACATATAAGTAAAGAAACTAAAAAAAGAAAAAAAGAAAAAAAAAGAGAAGATAAATGCTTGTGATCTGTAGTATGGACAAACAATTGAGGTGGATTGGTCAGCAAGATGTGACTAGGTTGTGGTTTTCAAAGTAAGGACTCGATTGATAGATGTCTAATTACAATGGTAGGTCGCGGATATTTATACTACTCCTAATTAGCATAATGCAGCAATGGCACTGAATAGTAGTGATTTAAACTAACCTAAACTCTAGACATTCTGCAGTGTGGCTGGATAGAAGTGGAGGAATCAGAAACTACGATAAGCAACATTGTGTTGTGTAGGTTGATTGTATTTGGCATGGCCTAGAGCTACTCCTCGCATGCTCCTTATATAGCTTTGGGAGACGATAAAACCCTCGTTGGGTTTCCTTGTTAGTTTAGGATCCCTGATAGTTACAATGCGCAATTATTCTTAGATCATCCCAACCTGGTCAAAGAGATCCCTGCAGGTCAGATACTTTTTTAGTTCTCCTTACCAGTATGATTAAAGAGATCTGTGGATCTTACGAGATCATTTTTACTGGACCTGAATTCCTTAAGGTGTCTTTGGTTTCCATCCGCTCCGAGAGAAATATGCTTCTTGAAACTTCGTAATTACCACAAGAGAGCACCGATCGTCCTTGGGAAGATCTCCCATTTTGGCAGGATTATGTGCGACAACCTTACCGAGCATATCGGGATTTGTGATAAGATCCATATCTCAGCAAGTCTTTATAAACTTGTCGAGCATGCTACGTCAATTGCATGTGTCGCTCATGATAGGGCTATGTGTCACTCATCACAATGTCTTTCTAGATACATTTGTACCTATGTCGTTCTTCTTTTGGTAACTACATGCTGTTGAAAGAAGTGAAGTAAAAGATATCTTCGAGATGTGAGTAAGATTTCATCCATCGTTTAGTGCATAGTATCTTCATGTGGTGGCATCTCATCGGTATGCGCCAAAATAAATGTAAAAAAATAGGAAATAATAATGATTGAACACCCTCCATTAAAAACATCGTAGACCCCACTGTAATATTTTTTTTCCACCCAACTTGTTGATTTGTTCACAGTGACCTAGATGACGGAAAAACACATGTATCAGCTTAATCCAAAACTTTTGCACCCCAAAGAAGTTTTGTTGGTGGGCATTAAATCACCACTATCTCGTATCATATCGTCAACCAAAATTAGGATCTGCCTCATTTTTGGGCATGCCGGCAAAATGTGCCGACAAAATGGATGGACTGCATGGATAAAATGGATAGATCATGGTGGATGCTATTGTTGAGGTGGAAAAATAGAAAATGAATCACTTAAAGATAGGCTTAAGGCATGTTACGATGTTGCTATCTTTAAGGTGATATTCGCACCCTACTAGTGATTAAACCAATTTGCAAGAGAGTTACAACAAATCCGCCTCCAGGATACAATAAGCCTCTTCTCCAAGATCGGAGAAATGTGGGTTTCGGCCTGCAAAATCGAAAAACCGCACTCCGAACACACTTTTACAGTATACAACCCTGACTTCTGTGCTGTTACAATTTACCCTCTGATAACTGTTTGCAATTTGCTACCTAAAAAACTATTTACAATTTAGCGCCTGAAAACTGTATTTTTCTAAAGAACATCCAAAAACAAAAATAGAGAAGAAGAAGAAGATGGAGAAGAGATTGTTGGAAATTTTGAATTCGGATTGACCCAAAGATGGGTTTAGATAGAATTACAAGAGATACTTAAGGCCCTTTTCATGAAAAGACATCTTCTTCCATTGTGTCTTTTCATCAATGGTAATTTCTTTCCAATAATGGCATCCCTACATTTCAAATTCAAAAGATGCTCCCTTCACTAAGAGGCATCACCATTTACACCAACAATCACCAAAGCCACAACCATTCTTTTTCTAAAAAATAAAAAAAAATTCCTTCTTATTTTGAAAAAACCCAACAATCACCCACTATTTTTTAAAATACAGAGGTCAGGGTATGTAAGGAAAATATGTGCATAGGAGAAGGTGTCTTATGGACTTGAACCTTCACTTAGTGTAAAAAAATCAAAGTTGAATCAGAATCCTTAGTGACTATGTGTAACGTCTTGGAAAAATTCATACAAAGGCCCGAGTACCACCTCAGGCAGAAATACCTAAGGATCGTATCTCATAGAAAATTAGACAAAAATTTAGTTAAATACTAAACTAAATTAATCGATGAGTTAGCTTGAACCACTATCTATATAAACGGCAAGACTAAAAACCATCAAAATCATTGACTCAACATTACTTGAAAACCTAAGATGAATCCTAAAAGCCGGTTGCTCTCGGGAGCACATTGAAACTCCGTATCGGACCTGAACCACACGTCGAAAGTCCGATGACCACAAAACTATAGGGTTATGGCCACTTTACTAGGTTTGACAACCATCGCGGGAATCGAGCCCAGATAGTGTGACAAAATGCACAACTTGAGCCCTGAGCAAAGTATGTGAGAAACACAAATATCTTTAGAAAACGTAGTGAAACTTAAGTGAATTGGACCATTCGCTTATGGGCAAAATTAAAAATTTCAGACCGTCAATTTCTGACAGAACTTCACCCATGGATCAGGAAAATTTTCCTGCACATATTTGTATACTTGTGGCCCTGATCGAGTGACAATGATCGTTGATCTAATACAGGTCCGTCACGATTGATCGGCCTATCCAAACGGGCTGAAATCGCATCCTACCCTAGATCCATTGTTAAAGAACTTACTCTATGACATAGACAGGTAATGGCCCTCCAGATGAGCCCCATTCGTCAGAAATAGGCACCCTTTAGTTATAACATACATATACCATGGCCCTAGGGCCATTGACATCAGTTCTGGGCCTACTTAAAGGCCTTAAACCACCCTATTCCCATTCCATACGAATTTCTCTAACCCTAAGAGAGAGAAGATAAAAAAGAGTGAGGAGAGGAGAGAGAGTTCAGGAGATCGTTGCCGGGATTCACTCCCACTACCCCATGAGCTGATTCACCTCCCCACCATCACTAGGCAAACCATTTCAACTACGATTTGGGTAAGAAATCCTAACCCTAATCTTGATTTAGGAATCCAAAAGAGTAACCAATGAAATAGCTAACCTATTTCGATGTTTAGGTACCCGTTGTTCCGTATTCGGGGACGTAGGATTCGAACCACATTCGGATCGTGGATTTCGACAAAAGGTGCGGACTATAAACATTTAGGTTATGGTTTTCAATACTCTCAATGTCAGCTAATGGTTTATGTCTAACATGTTTGTTGCCATGTTGTCGTAGATACGCCAATTTTTGCATAATATACATGTATGAACTGTGTTAGGTAAAAGATGCACTCCATGTGTTTGTTTAAATATTTGAATGAGCATGTGAATATGATTTGTTCTTTCCATGATTTCTGATCTAGGGTTAGTCCTTAACACATGTACGTTAACCTCTCTGTATAAGGAATTGCTAAAATACGTGTTGTAACTAACCTAGTCTATGTATTTGGTGTATTGTAGCCTAAGTGTTTGTTGAATTGTCTGAATAAGAAATTATTGATGATTTGTACTTATTTCACGTATTAACTTAGGATTTTGTATTGCCTCATACATATGTATAGTTCTTTCATGTAATCATCTTTGCCTCTATGCAAATATATGGATAAAATGCAAGTGCTTAGTAACATGATCAATGTGTTTGATAAAATGCTCAAATGAAAAATTCGCTTGGATTGTTTGTTGAATTCTGAAATAGTTATCACAGTATTTACTTACTGCATCTGAGTAAGATTAGGGTAATAGCGTAGCCCAGGCAATCGGTAATGGTCCCTGTTCGGATGACTGAACTAGTCACGTCACATTGGGATAATTCAACAAATCCGGGTCACACGAAGATTGTTGGCAGTGGTTAGGCCACAAGGGGTGTTTATGGGCTCCATGTCAAATCAATCAGTGTGTGTCCGTACCAATTGAACTTCCCTAACAAACCGATCAGCCTATTTTATGTTTACTATATATGGATATCACTGCTTGAATCTAACGTACCACTTACCAATGTACAGACCCGCTTCAACCATGGTACCATGATCCGTTAAGACTCATGAGTCGGGCATGGTGGTATGGGACACCGTGGTCGAGCCGTCAATCTACGCTAGGGTGATGAGCCTCCCTATAGTAACCAGTGAGCACCCCAAACTCGTGAGCCGAATATGGTGGTATGACACACCGTATTCGAGCTGTCGGCCTACATTGAGGTGATGAGCCTCCCCTTAGTGACCTCGAGTATAAACTCTTGAACTTACATATCTACTGTTTTTCATTATGGGTGATGCCCTACAACTTGCCTATCGTATATGAATAACTAGGATTGACGACCCTAGATGGATCCTTCGTTTCGGCCAATGATATAAAGAGAGGTACCTTAGCTTCCCAAATCTACTGTATGAATAAACCTAATTAAGTACTTGGCTAATATGACTATGCACCATATTGCATGTGCTTTAGCAAGGAAGGGCACATTTAGGAAGTTTGCCATACGCGAATGGTTGATGAAGTCGCTTGAAGGAGCTTTGTGCAGAACATGCATCATTACTGCACACAATTCCTGCATTAATAAGAGTAGCTAGGAAGTGATTATTGTATTGTTTTATCATTACTGCTTGATTGAATTGATAACATGTTAACCTTTACCATATAGTACCACTGAGTTAGCTACTTACTCCCACTCTGGGATGGTGTTTTAAAACACCAACCAGACCCTGTTATAGATGCAGGTGATGAGGACGTATATGCAGCAGAGTTGGACTTCCTAGATGAGAAGGAAGAGTTCTCATATGTTCAGCTCTTTGGCAGGTCTCTGTAGACTCTTCTCTCCCCAAGTATAGGGTTGTGATGTAGTAATAAACTCGATGAGACCGAGGTCGAATCCCAAGGGACTGATACCTGTACGTAATCTGAAACTAAATAGAACTAGAACTAGACTAAGATGAAATCTAAATTGAATGTAAATTGAGAAATAAGGATGAAATAATTATCTAAAACTTAAAGAATTCAGGAAAAGAAAACTAGGGATTCAGAGGATCCACTTGTAGAGATCAGGGAGATCTTATGCCTGCATCAAGAACTCAATTGGACTTAAAGTCTCATCTTCATCCAGTTGGAAGGTATATCATTAAAGCACAATCTGAACTTCCTTTGATCTAGTTTTCAAAGAGATGAAAGGTATAAGAATTAGATATGATTCTATCACAAATCCATGCCCATGAGACAAGGTAAACAATAAAACTAAACCAATCCACAACGAATCAGAAGATATATGAATGTTAGGAAGGATTCTATCATCCAATCATGTCCAAGGGACAATGGTGAACAACAGGGCTTCCTAACTGCATAATCACAATAAGGGAATAGACATTCTCAAAGCCATCGCAGATATATTGTAATTTAAGTCACAATACATCATTAAAAACTGAAAGCATTCCATGAAATCAACTAGCATCAAAATCAGTTCAACATGAATCAAAGCCATAGGAGTACTCCCATCACGCCACAAGCTTCACCTCTTAGCCCTAGCTAAGAGGTTTAGCCTGACATAATCGGGCTAGAACTCTCAAAAATCATAAGGAAAAGAACAAAATAAAAACTCTAAAAATTCTCTCTTTCTCTTTCTCTGAAGATTGAATCCACGTCCAACTGTTCCAGCACTCCTCCTTGGAATTAAATGCCCCCCCTCTTTCTCTATTCTCGTTCTTTTATATGTAGGGAAGTTGGTAGGCTAGAGAGCTTGCTGGATTTGGAGAACTGACTCACCTTGCGCAGCAACGTGCGTGACTCTGTTTACGCAGAACTTGGAAACCGACTCACGTTTTTCCAGCATTGTCGGTCCATGGCTGTCTCATGCTGGATCCGAGCCATTCAGACTCCTTGAGCTTCAATGGTGGCCCCCTGGGATGACTTTGAACGATCTGGATCATGTCCATAATTCGAATCTTGATCACCGAACGGCCTGCGGTATTGTTGGCTTCTTCCGAATCGCACCTGCTGCGGAACCGCGAGTCTGCGATAGTTGGTGGGCCCACGATCGGATTTTTCCAGGAAATCCACTCCGTCCATTGCGTTCTCTTCAAAAAACCGTTTGGATATGGACGGTTTAAATTTTCATTGGCGCAGCCCACCTGATTGATTTTTCGGCAAAGACTCTGCCGTTCAGTGCATTTGCAATCTCTGTCTGGCATATTTCAGACCAAGAACCACAAGATCTTGGTTAGGACCGTCATATGCATCGAATGGATGGCTTGGATCGCCCCCGTGAGCCATGAAGGTGGCCCACTGCAGATCAAACGGCGCCCCTGTTTCACGCCAGAAGAAACGGAAGTTTCCGTTTTTTGATTGAGAGTCGGTGGGGCCCATGAACAATGTCATAAAGTAAATCCACTCCGTTCATTCGACTCATGGCGAAAAACTAATTAGAAATGCACACTTTTTCTTGATTTTAGTGCGGCTCACCGTATCAAATATTTCCACCGTCTATCCTGTGTTTGATCGCTTTCTTCTATGTGTTCGTGCATGAAACCGAAAGGAAAGCTAGGATGGGGTTGTTCCCACCCTCAGGAGAGTACGGACGGTTCAGATCTTTCAAATGGATGATGGGTGGGCCCCACTACCCAAAAACGGTCAGGTGGCTTATGAAGGAAATAGGAAATTTCCTTCTTTCTTTTTTTTTTTCTCGGTCAAAGACGATTAAACCGTCTCTGCGTTTTCTGTGCACGGCTAGTGCACTTGTACACTATGCACACTCGTCTCATATGGGGTCCACATATGATGTTCGCGAGAAATCTACATCGTCCATCTGCTCAATCATCAAATTTAAGGGGTTGAGACCACAGTTGAAGCATATCCAAAGATTAGGTGGGCCCAGAATCAACTGTTTATGGGCTGATCTGACAGTTGTGCCACTTCTAGAGGTATCCAATGGCTGAAATTTTACGTGTACGGTTAATTTATGGCCCTCAGGCCATGTATGAAGTTTCGAACCAAACAGATGATGGAAACCCAGTGATCTTGCATTTTGGCTGACTTTCAGGCCACTTGAGCTTCAGTTTCTCAATTTTCACGGATCCCTGGCGTGTAATTCCGTCAATCTTGGTCCCCTGGAGTCCGTCCCTTACCCATGGTAGCATCAGCGCGTTAAATCTATGCTTTATCATCCTTTTTCAATCTAAGCTCGTAAGTACACTCTGCATCATAAACACGATTAAATCAGCCATTAAACAGTATTATGCTTGTAGATCCAGGTAATAACTGGGGTCTAATATGTAATATTTGACCCTCAACACAACCCCCAACCAGCATCTTGCTAGTCCTGAGTAAAATATGCGAAAAATAAGTTGAAAACTACAAGACAATTTCTATGTACTCGAGTGAATTTTGCGAAATAATCCAGATACGAGAATTCTAAGACTCATGAATGTTGGGCATTACTATCTCCTGGACTCGAGCACATAGTAAATTTCAAAGTATTAATCCATCAATCAGAACAATTCTAAACATTAAGTTCCATGGGTGTATAGTCTAATCTCGACTTATCATCATTAAAATTCACTTCTCTATTTCAGGATATTATTGGTAACTAACAAGAGAATTCATGATAACCAAAACTTGCCTCACAAATCATCTTTTTCATTCCTCCAGCTTTTGATTTTTCCATTAAAAGTAACGCCAAGAAGGGGAATCAAATCCTCACCTATAGGGAGTAAACCTATAGTGAACACTGTATACCCAGCCCTTTTCACATATCATCCTTGGGGAATTAAATCTACACCTATAGGGAGAAAAACTATGGTGAAGATTATTCGGCCAACTCTTTCCAATTGTGTGTTTAAAAAAAAAAAAAAAAAAAAACTGATCTTGACTGGCAAATTTTCCAAGCTGGTTCCTTACATGCTTAATGATTACTAAGTTAACCCGTCAATATCAAACTAAAACCTTAATGTGAAAGCGAGATGTGACATGTAAAATCATAACTTAATCAATGTTTACAACTTCTAATTCTGGATTAACAATTCAAACTTAATTGTAAAATTTGTGAAATCTAACAGATACTAAATTCAAGAGTCATAAATTGCCATCATCACGTATCTTAAAATTCTAAGTGCTCTTAGATGGCTGTCAAAATCACTCCGAATTCATAAGAAATTTCAGAAAAATTATAAATTTTCACAATTTTTGCTCAAGACCAAGAAAACACTGATTAGGAAACCTAATCTCCCACCCCCAACCTAAAATCTACATTGTCCTCAATGTAAAAGAAATAAGCATGTAATGCACATGAGACAACGAAAGTATAAGAGGAGTGATGGAAAGATTGTACCTGGATGAAAGAATTAAGAGGCTTTCCAAAGATATCTACGTAAGAGCGGGTCAGCACAAGAGAGAAACCAATAAAAGAAAACTATCCTAAAACAATGTAAAAAGTAAATTAACCTAAAACAGCATAAAGCAAACTACCCTAGTCCTATGAAAACAGGAAACCTACCTATACCTCCATCAGACAAGGAGATCAATCCTGGTAAACAGGATCTGTCAGAGGCATGGACATGTCCTCTACGTCAAATTTCTCGACAAATGGCTTTAGTCGATGTCCATTTACTTTAAACTCCTTGCCATTGTCTGGATCTCTTTTCTCAACAGCCCCATGAGGATACGCAGTGACCACAATGTAAGGGCCAGTCCAACGAGATCGAAGCTTACCTGGAAAGAGATGTAATCGAGAATTATATAAAAAGACTTTCTGACCAGGTGTGAATGATTTTCGTAGAATACGTTGGTCATGAAACGCCTTCATTCTGTCCTTATAAATTCTCGAGTTCTCATATGCATCGTTCCGGATTTCTTCCAGTTCATTCAACTGAAGTTTGCGTAGCGAGCCAACGTTGTCCAGATTGAAATTCAATTTTTTTTATTGCCCAGTAGGTTCTATGTTCCAACTCCACAGGCAAGTGGCAAGCCTTTCCATAGACAAGTCTAAAGGGAGACATTCCAATAGGGGTTTTAAACGCAGTACGATAAACCCATAAGGCATCAGTCAATCGGATTGACCAATCCTTACGGTCAGGGTTAACTGTTTTCTCCAAAATGTGTTTGATCTCCCTATTGAAAATCTCAACTTGCCCACTTGTCTGTGGGTGATATGGGGTACTCACCTTATGAGAGATATCATATTTCTTCATTAAACTTTCGAATGACCTATTACAAAAGTGTGAGCCCTCATCACCAATGATAGCTCAAGGCGTTTCGAATCGGAAAAGGATGTTCTCTTTTAGGAATTTAATGACCGTGCGATGGTCATTATTCTGACACGGAATCACTTCAACCCATTTATTGACATAGTCTACAGCGAGCAAAATATATAGATTTCCAAAAGATTGGGGAAATGGTCCCATGAAATCAATGCTCCAACAATCAAATGCCTTGATGATAAGAATAGGATTCAAGGGCATGATATTTCGACGGGACAACGCTCCCAATTTCTGACAACGCTCACAAGCTTTGCAAAATTCATGAGTGTCCCTGAACATAGTGGGCCAATAAAAGTCACACTGCAAAATCTTAGCCGTGGTCTTTTTAGCAGAAAAGTGACCACCACAGGCTTGTGAGTGATAAAAGGAGATGACACTCTGATGATCATCGTCTGGCACACATCTCCTCAGGATTTGGTCTGGGCAATATTTAAACAAATATGGATCATCCTAGAAAAAGTTGTGTACCTTGGTGAAAAATTTCTTCTTATCTTGCACAGTCTAATGTGTCGGTATGGAACTTGTGGCAAGATAATTAGCAATATCAGCGAACCAAGGTGAATGAGAGACTCTGAACAATTTTTCATCAGGGAACATGTCATTGATATGTGTTATTTCAAGGGAATCAGAGGGATTAAGGTGAGAAAGATGGTCAGCCACTATGTTCTCTACTCCCTTTTTATCTTTTATTTCTAGGTCAAATTCCTGGAGTAGGAGGATCCATCATATCAGGTGGGGCTTAGCATCATTCTTAGACAGAAGATACTTGAGCGCCGCGTGATCAGTGTAAATAATGATCTTGGATCCAATCAAGTATGACCGAAATTTGTCCAAAGCGAATACTATGGCCAAGAGTTCCTTTTCCGTAGTCGAGTAGTTCACTTGGGCAGGATTTAGAGTCTTACTCGTATAATGAATAACATAGGGTTTCTTATCTTTTCTCTAGCCTAGAACTACCCCAAGAGCATAATCAGATGTGTCGCACATAAGTTCAAAAGGAATGCCCCAGTCGGGTGGTTGTATGATGGGTGCACTAGTCAACATGCCCTTAGCTTAATGAAAGCTTCCCGACATGGCTCAATCCACTCGTATGGTACATCCTTTTGAAGTAGATTACATAAAGGACGAGAGGAGACTAAAGTCCTTTATGAATCGCCTGTAAAATCCTGCGTGTCCTAAGAAGGATCGCACGTCTTTAATATTCTTGGGTGAAGGTAGGTTAGAGATAAGATCGATTTTTGCCTTATCCACCTCGATTCCTTTGGAAAAGATAATATGTCCAAGGACAATTCCCTTATGAACCATGAAATGACACTTCTCCCAATTAAGTACCAAGTTCTTTTCTTCACATCTTTTTAGCACACATTTAAGACTCTCTAAGCACTCGTTGAAAGATGAACCGAAAACAGAGAAATCGTCCATGAAGACCACTAGATATTTCCCCACCATGTCAGAAAAGATACTCATCATACATCGCTGAAAGGTGGCAGGGGCATTACATAATTCGAATGGCATCCTTCTGTAGGCAAGGGAGTCGTAGAGACATGTAAATGTAGTCTTTTCCTGGTCCTCAAGGGCGATTTCAATCTGATTGTAGCCCGAATACCCGTCAAGGAAACAGTAATAGGAATGACTAGCTAGCCTTTCCAAGATTTGATCAATGAAGGGTAAAGGAAAGTGGTCCTTCCTCGTGACAGTGTTCAACTTCCTGTAGTCAATGCACATTCTCCAACCAGTAGTAACTCTAGTTGGCACGAGTTCATTATTAGCATTGGCTACGATAGTGATCCTGAACTTCTTAGGAACCACTTGAGTTGGACTCACCCATTGACTATCAGATATGGGGTATATGATACCCACATCTAATAGTTTAAGAACCTCGGCCTTAACCACTTCCCTCATGTTTGGATTTAGTCTACGTTGTGATTGCCGAGTGGTCTTAGCATTATCCTCAAGATAAATGTGGTGAGTACAAATTGAGGGGTTCGATTTCCTTAAGGTCCGCTATCGTCCATCTAAGGGCTCCCTTATGCTCAATGAGAGTAGATATGAGCATACTCTCCTGTTTTTTCTCCAGGTGGGCAGAGATCACCACCGGGTATGTCTCATCTTGACCTAAATAGACATATTTCAAATCAGAGGGTAATTGTTTTAGGTCAAGCTTCGGTGGCTTGAGGTTAGACGGTAGAGGCACTACATCAGTTTGGGGCAACTCTTCAAATTGTGGTCTCCACCAGTTAACTTCAAGTACCGGTGCAGTATCAAGCAAGGCACACGTCTCCCTAATCATGTCATCATCAAAATCATGGGAGTGGGCCAGGCACGTCTTTAGAGGGTCAGAGGATATGGTCAAAGGTGTCGTATCTTCCACTAAAGAGTCAATCATGTTAATGTCGTAGAAATCGTCATCATCCTCTAAGTTTCTGCCGTTATTGAAAACGATGTTTGACTCTAATGTCATATTCCCAAAGGACATAGTCATGACACTATTCCTGCGATTGATAATTGCATTTGAAGTAGCAAGGAATGGGCGACCAAGAATGACGGGAATCTGAGTGCTCATGTTATTGATGGGTTCGGTGTCCAGGATGATAAAATCTACAGGGTAGTAAAATCTATCAACTTGGACCAACACATCCTCAATTATCCCTCTTGGTACACGAACAGAGCGATCAGCAAGTTGTAGTGTGGTTAGGGTGGGTTTTAATTCACCTAAGCCTAACTGTTTGTATACCGAGTAGGGAATCAAATTGACACTCGATCCTAAGTCAAGAAGTGCATGATCAATTCAATGGTCCCCGATTACACATGATATGGTTAGGCTACCGAGATCTTTGAATTTCTGTGGCACGTCTTGCTTTAGGATGACACTCATTTTCTCAGTTAAGAAGATCTTCTTTTGAATACTCTGTCGTCATTTGGTCGCGCATAAGTCTTTCAGGAATTTGACATATGAAGGTATCTATTTTACGACATCAAGTAGAGGAATGTTAACTTTCACTTGTTTCAACACCTCTAGGATATCCTGAGAGTTAGAGAGAGGTTTTGGTGCAACCAACCGTTGGGGAAATGGAGCAACTGGCTTTTTTAGAAGTTCCGGTTCTAATTTTTGTGGGGCCTCATTAGATCCATTATTGTTGTTCTCTTCTGGTTCTTGAAGCTTTTCAGGCCTAACCGGAAGGATTTTATCAATAATCTTCCCACTCCTAAGAGTGGTGATGGATTTGGCGTGCCCCATTTGATTTAAAGAGCTAGGATCACATATCTCGTATTGCGATTTAGGATTGGGGAGCGGTTGTGCAGGAAGCATCCCTTTTTCTATAACCGTCATACGTGAATCCATCTTTTGCATAAAGTCTCACATTGCCTGGGTCAGCTCTTGCATGGAATTTTAAACCGGTTCTTCTTGAGGTTTTCCCTGATTTGGATTTTGATTGAAGATACCTTGAGGGGTAGCAGTTTGTCCATTTATCCAACTAAAGTTTGGATGATTTTTCTAACCAAGATTGTACGTATTAGAGGTTGGTCCATTAAAAGGTCTTTGATAATTATTTACGGCATTGGATTGTTTATTCAACACTTATCGAAAGGCGGGTATCGTAGGATAATTTTCAGTTGTATGAATGTTGCAATCACATATGCCGCAAACGCTTTCATTAACCTTATCCTTCTTTCCTTCCATGGCCTCAACTTTTCTTATGAGCGTAGTCACTTTATACTTGAGATCATCCTCTTCTTTCAAGAGATACAATCCACCTTTTTCCTTAGATTGAGTCGGCCTAGACGTGGTGTTCGATTTTGGATAATAGTCCCATGATTGTGTTTTTTCAGCAAGACTATCGAGGTAATCCCATACCTCGTCAATATTTTTATTAATGAATTCTCCATTACACATTGTCTCGACCATTTGGCGCATGGAAGATGTCATTCCATCATAGAAAAAGTTTGTAATGCGCCACGTTTCAAAGCCGTGTTGTGGGCATGAACTAACCAAATCCTTGAACCTTTCCCAACATTGGTAAAATGTTTCATCTTCCTTTTGGGTGAAGTTCATGATTGCTTTTCTAAGGGTAATCGTTTTATGATGTGGAAAAAATTTCTTTATAAATTCCCTTTGCATATCATTCCATGTGCCAATGGATTTAGGACGCAGTGAATGTAACCACGTCTTACCCTTCTCCTTTAAGGAAAAAGGAAAGAGTCTCAGCCTGACTGTGTCCTCAGACACATTTTGAAAATATAAAGTAGCTATGATCTCATCAAACTCTTTCAAATGTAGATATGGTTCTTCAGATTCAAGCCCATGGAACTTAGGAAGGAGTTGGATAACCCCTGGCTTGATGTCCATATGTCCTGTATTTTCAGGAAAAATCATGCATGAGGGCGTACTCACCCTTGCTGGTTGTAAATAATCTCATAAAGTATGAGGCGGGGGTGTTTAATGCACCTCATTCTCATCCTGAATGTCCTTCACCCTGGGTTGAGGTAGAAGAGGTTGGTTCTCAGCCATCACTTCAATTAACTCAGGAGATTTCAAGTGATGTCTAGTCCTGCGATGGATAGTCAACCCCTCAACCAATCCTCCTTCAGTCAATAGACGTCAAGTGCTGTTACGGGCCCACTTGGGCATGAAACACTCATAGCCCTCAATTAAATTCGAAGCCTAATCTTAAGAAAGGAAAAGCAAATCTAGAAAGAAAGAGACGGTTGGAAAGAAGTTACCAAATTGGAGTCCCTAAGTTAAAAACCGGCAAAAGAAAATGAAACAAGTTAGTTTCTAAAGAGAAGGTCTAAAATTAGAAAATCCTTAAAAAGAAAGATAGAAGTAAACTAGTGCTAAAAGAAGAAATTCCTAAAGAAAGGTGAAAATTTCTAAAATAAATTAGGAAAGTCCTAAACTAGAAAGTAAGTTACTAAAAGAGATCTGAAAAATTGAAAGTCGAGAAAGAACTTACCGAATTAGAAATTTTTATCTTAAATGCCTACAAAATAGGAAAGTTTCTAAACAAAAAGTCTACAAGTAGAAAATTTCTAAAAATAAATTAGGAAATAAAGTTAGATTTTAAAAGAGTTAGAATTAGAAAGTTACTAAAAATAAAAATAGAAAGTTAGTTTATAAAAAAAAGAAAAAATTTCTAAAACTAGAAAATAGAAAGTTACTTAAAGGAAGAATCTAAATCTAAAATTAGAAAAGTACAGAAAGTAATAGGAGAAGTTAGAAAGATGGTACCAAATGAGAAGTTCCTATGTTAAGATCCTGTAAAAGAAAAATAAAAGAGATTAGTTTCTAAAAAGGAAAGTTCCAGAATCAGAAAGTTTCTAAAATAGAAAATCTAAACCTAAAATTAGAAAGTTTCTAAAAAAAAAAAATTTCATAAAAATAGAAAAAGTAGAGGAATTAGAAATAGATAACAAATTTAGAAGATTATGTCAGGAAGAATTGCTAAAATGAGAAACAACTAACCTAGTTTCTAAAAACAAAAGAGGAAAGTTTCTAAACATAACCTATTTCCTAAAAATAGAAAAATACTAGAATTAGAAATTTCTAAAATTCAAACCCTAATTCTAAAAATAGAAAAAGTAGAGGAATTAGAAAGGGATTACCAATTTAGAAGTTTATGTCAGGATCCTACAAAACAGGAAAACAGGTTAGTTTCTAGAAATTAGAAAAACCTAAACCTAAAGTTAGAAAAATCATAATTTTAAACTAATCCTAAAACTAGTTAATTTCAAAGAATTGTAATCGTCAATTCCCCGGCAACGGCACCAAAAACTTGTTCACTCCCCAAGTATAGGGTTCTGATGTAGTAATAAACTCGGCGAGACTGAGGTCGAATCCCAAGGGACTGATACCTGTACGTAATCTGAAACTAAATAGACCTAGAACTAAACTAAGATGAAATCTAAATTGAGTGTAAATTGAGAAATAGTGATGAAATAATTATCTAAAACTTAAAGAATTCAGGGAAAGAAAACTAGAGATTCAGAGGATCCACTTGTAGAGATCAGGGAGATCTTATGCCTGCATCAAGAACTTAATTGGACTTAAAGTCCCATCTTCATCCAATTGGAAGGTATATCACTAAAGCACAATCTGAACTTCCTTTGATCTTGTTTTCAAAGAGATGAAAGGTATAAGAATTAGATATGATTCCATCACAAATCCATGCCCATGAGCAAGGTAAACAATAGAACTAAACCAATCCACAACCAATCAGAAGATATATGAATGTTAGGAAGGATTCTATCATCCAACCATGTCTAAGGGGCAATGGTGAACAACAGGGCTTCCTAACTGCATAATCATAATAAGGGAATAGACATACTCAAAACCATCACAGATATATTGTAATTTAAGTCACAATACATCATTAAAAATTGAAAGCATTCCATGAAATCAACTAGCATCAAAAATAGTTCAACGTAAATCACAACCATAGGAGTACTCCCATCACGCCACAAGGTTCACCTCTTAGCCCTAGCTAAGAGGTTTAACCTGACATAATCAGGCTAGAACTCTCAAAAATCATAAGGAAAAGAATAAAATAAAAACTCTAAAAATTCTCTCTCTTTCTCTTTCTCTGAAGATTGAATCCACGTCCAACTGTTCTAGCACTCCTCCTTGGAATTGAATGCCCCACTCTCTCTCTATTCTAATTCTTTTATATGCGGGGAAGTTGGTAGGCTAGAGAGCTTGCTGGATTCGGAGAACCGACTCACCTTGCACAGCAACGTGCGCGACTCTGTTTACGCAGAACTTGGAAACCGACTCACGTTTTTCCATCATTGTCGGTCCATGGCTGTCTCATGCTGGATCCGAGCCTTTCAGACTCCTTGAGCTTGAATGGTGGTCCCCTGGGATGACTTTGAACGGTCTGGATCATGTCCATGATTCGGATCTTGATCACCGAACGGCCTGCGGTATTGTCGGCTTCTTCCGAATCGCACCTGCTGCGGAACCGCGAGTCTGCGATAGTTGGTGGGCCCACGATCGGATTTTTCCAGGAAATCCACTCCGTCCATTGCGCTCTCTTCAAAAAACCGTTTGGATATGGACAGTTTAAATTTTCATTGGCGCAACCCACCTGATTGATTTTTCGCAAAGACTTTGCCGTTAAGTGCATTTGCAATCTCTGTCTGGCACATTTCAGACCAAGAACCACAAGATCTTGGTTAGGACCGTCATATGCATTAAATGGATGGCTTGGATCACCCTCGTGAGCCATGATGGTGGCCCACCGCAGATCAAACGGCGCCCCTGTTTCACGTCAGAAGAAACGGAAGTTTTCACTTTTTGACTGAGAGTCGGTGGGGCCCATGAACAATGTCAAAAAGTAAATCCACTCCGTTCATTCGACTCATAGCAAAAAACCAATTAGAAATGTACACTTTTTCTTAATTTTAGTGTGGCCCACCGTATCAAATATTTCCACCGTCTATCCTGCGTTTGATTGCTTCCTTCTGTGTGTTCGTGCATGAAACCGAAAGGAAAGCTAGGATGGGGTTATTCCCACCCTTAGGAGAGTACGGACGGTTCAGATCTTTCAAATGGATGATGGGTGGGCCCCACTACCCAAAAATGGTCGGGCAGCTTACGAAGGAAATAGAAAATTTCCTTCTTTCTTTTTTTTTTTTCTCGATCAGAGACGATCAAACCGTCTCTGCGTTTTCTGTGCACGACTAGTGCACTTGTACACTATGCACACTCGTCTCATATGGGGTCCACATATGATGTTCGCGAGAAATCTGCACCGTCCATCTACTGAATCATCAAATTTAAGGGGTTGAGACCAAAGTTGAGGCATATCCGAAGATTAGGTGGGCCCAGAATCAACTGTTTATGGGCTGATCTGACAGTTGTGCCACTTTCAGAAGTATTCAATGGCTGAAATTTTACGTGTACGGTTAATTTATGGCCCTCAGGCCATGTATAAAGTTTCGAGCCAAACAGATGATGGAAACCTAGTGATCTTGCATTTTGACTGACTTTCAGGCCACTTGAGCTTCAGTTTCTCAATTTTCGAGGATCCCTGGCGTGTAATTCCGTCGATCTTGGTCCCCTGGAATCTGTCTCTTGCCCTTGGTGTCATCAGCGCATTAAATCTATGCTTTATCATCCTTTTTCAGTCTAAGCTCGTAAGTACACTCTGCATCACAAACACGATTAAATCAGCCATTAAACAGTATTATGCTTGTAGATCCAGGTAATAACTGAGGTCTAATATGCAATATTTGACCCTCAACATAGACCTCGTGCTGCTTCGATGGGACTACAGGGTTACATGGATTAGTTTGACATTTTGTATATTTTTAAAACAAACTTAGTATATTAAACCCTATTACATTATCATACTATGGAGTTATAAAATGTTTAGCATTCAGATATATATGTATTGTAGTCTTTCACTTGCTAAATTTAATTATATCTAGAGTATGATATGTTGTTTTAGTATGATCCCACTCGTGTTTAATGCTTTAATATGATAAGATTTAAACATCATTATCCGTGTTACATAAGTGATGAGCTGGATCTCGGGAGTTGAGCTTTGCTCGACCCTCGAATTCCGAGGCGTTACACTATGGTCTTAAACTAAGTATTCTCAACCGAGCATGTTACACACACATATATTTCAATTGTCATGTGTTCTAACATTATAGCACATTAACGACTTTATGCTCTATTCTGGATTCATGAGTTCATTAGAGTAGCCAAAAACTCTCAAACATCAGGAAGCAGCTCCACTTCCAATACTCATATAAGTGAGTCCTTATGAATGCCCTTGTAACTATAACACCCTTGAAAGAACTCATTAAGAGCAGCAGCTCATCCTCACTTTTATCATTATAGGTACCCAGCACTATATATACATCCACGAATGAGACAGATAGAAAATGTATAGTGCTACTTCAGCCACTTCCTGTGAGGTACTTTGCCCATTGAACGTATTAACTTAGGTTGGGTTTCCCTCATCTGGTGTCTGTAAAATTGGCTTAAGTCTCAATCCTCTTGATGTTCTACTAACAACATACCTTGTCAGTCCCTTGGTGAACGGGTCTGCTAAATTTTGGATAGGTCGTACATATTGTATTGTTATAACACCGTCATCAAGTAGTTCCCACACAAAACTATGCCTTAGACTGATATGTCTGGATTTTTCATTATAAGTCTTGTTATATGCCTTTGATAGTGTCGCTTCACTATCACAGTAGATAGAGACCGGTGGTAAAGGCCTTACCAATAATGGTATTTCTAATAACGGGTTTATTAACCATTCTGCTTCTTTACTAATAGCTGCCAAAGCTATGAATTCAGATTCCATGGTAGAGTGAGATATGCAAGTTTGCTTCTTGGATCCCCAAGAAATGGCAGCTCCTCCAAGTGTAAAAATCTATCCACTGGTAAACTTGGATTCATTAGAATCAGTGACCCAACTTGCATCACTATAGCCTTCAAGTACACTAGGGTAACCAGAAAAATGTAAACCATAGTTAATAGTTTTTCTTAAGTATTTGAATACTCTAGAAACAACATTCCAATGATCTAAACTTGAATTACTTGTAAACCTATTCAATTTACCTACTGCAAAAGTAATATCAGGTCGAGTAGAAATCATGGCATACATAAGACTGTCAATCACCTTGTAATACTCTAACTGAGATACACTACGACCTTCATTTTTAATTAACTTGATATTAGAATCAAAAGGAGTAGAAACTGGGTTCTTATCATAGTGATCAAACTTTTTAAGTATGTTTTCAATATAATGTGATTGAGAGTTATACCATCATTGTTTCTTAATAGCTTGATACCTAAAATTACATTAGTTTTACCCCTATATTTCATGTCAAAACTAGATGATAAAAATCTTTTAGTATTATTTATAACTTCTAAACATGTACCAAAGATTAGCATATTATTTAGATAGAGACATATAATTACTCCTTTATTATCAAAGAATTTTGAATATACATATTTATCATATTCATTAATCTTAAAGCTATATGAAGTGACTACTTTATCGAATTTTTCATGTCATTGTTTAGGTGCTTGTTTAAGTCCATATAGCGACTTGATCAATTTACATACTTTATTTTTCTATCTTGGAATTATAAAACATTCTGGTTACTCCATATAAACTTCTTCATCGAGGTCACCAATTAGAAAAGTTGTCTTCACATCCATTTGATAGATTTCTAACTTATGAATGGATGCTAGAGCAACTAAAACTCGGATAATTGATATCCTTGCTACTGGAGCATAAGTATCGAAAAAATCAATATATTCTTTTTGTGTAAATTCTCTAGCCACTAAGCTGGCCTTAAACCTTTCAGTAGTTCTATCTGGTCTTAATTTTCTTTTAAAAATCCATTTACAGCTTATTGGTTTTGATCCTGGGGGCAGATCCATAAGTTTTCATGTTTCATTTTGCAATATAGAATCCATCTCATCGTTTATAGCTTCATTCCAAAAGGAAGCATCCTGAGACCTAAAAGCATCATCTATTGTTACTGGATCATATTCTATGTTACAAACTAACATAGTTTTCTTTATTATGTTATCTTTATCTCATTTTATTAGCAGAAGGTAGAAGTCGGGTCCGAAAGATGTACTTTTTCTAATCCTCTTGGTCCTTCTAGGTTCTATTTCCTCTTTATCGAGACTACTAATATTTTGATCAGGTATTTGAGAACTACTGCTTGTACTAGGATCTTGAGGTCTTGTCTCTTTTCTATTTATAGAAGAGAATGAGTTTTCATAGAACTCGGCATCTCTAGATTCTATTATGGTATTTATCGAGATCGCATGATTAGATTCTACAACTAGAAACCTATAAGCCTTACTATTTTGTGTACATCCTATGAAATACACTCAAAAGATCTCAGCCCTATCTTAGGCCTTTTAGGATCAGTAAGCCTAACTAAAGCTCTACAACCCCATACCTTTAAGTATGAGATGTTAGGAATTCTATTCTTCCATAGTTCATATGGAGTTATAAAAGTCTTAGAGTGAGGTATCCTATTAAAGATATGACAGGCAGTCAATAGAGCTTCTCCCTAAAATCCTGAACTTAAACCAGCATTATTGAGCATAGAGTTTACCATGTCTATGAGAGACCTATTTTTCCGTTCTGCTATCCCATTTTGTTGGGGTGAATAGGAAGCTATAATTTGGTGAATTATACCATGAGTTTTACAAAACTCAGAGAATTCTAGGGATAGATATTCTCCTCTCCTGTCCGACCTTAGAATTTTAATCTTTCTGTCTAATTGGTTCTGAACTTCTACCTTGTATATCTTGAATTATTGTAGTGCCACATCTTTATTCTTCAATAGGTATACTAAGGTATAATAAGAGAAATCATCTATAAAAGTTATGAAGTACCTCTTTCCCCCTCTTGTTATTAAACCACTCATTTCACTATGTTACTATGAACTAAGTCTAGGAGTTGTGATTCTCTTTCCAGCCTTGGAAACGGTTTTCTAGTTATTTTGGATTGTACACAAATACTACATTTGGCATTAAGTTTTGTATACTTAGGAATTAGATTTAGATTAGACATATTATCCATACTACGATAATTAATATATCCTAATCTAGCATGCCAAACATCATATGAATCAAGCATAAAAACTAAAGAAGAATTTTCATTTATGAGATTCAATTTGAACATTTCATTAGATACATAGCCCTTCCCTATATATACTCCATTTTTAGACATAATCAATTTATCGGATTCAAAAAGGAGTCTGAATCCAAACTTAATCAGTAGACTAGTTGATATAAGATTCCTTCTAATATCCGATACATGCAGCACATCGTTCAGAGTAAGGACTTTTTCGGAAGTTAGATTAAGACGTACCTTTCCTTTTCCTACAACCTTGTATGTGGAGGCATTCCCCATATATAGTTCTTGATTATTCCTCACTAATTCGTAGGAATTGAACATGTTGTAATTTCTACAAATATGTTTAGTAGCGCCAGAATCTACCCACCATTCAACATCCTCATTTACCATATTAACTTCAGATACGACAGTTGCCAGATTCTTGTCTTCTGTCATATTGACTTGCCGTTTCTTTTCTTATATTTTCTTTTTGTATTTTCGGCAGTCTTTCTTAAAATGACCAGGGATTTTGTAAAAGAAGCATGGACCCTTCTTGGATGTGTTCTTTTTTAACGCTTGGTTATTAGGTTTGAGCCTATCATCTTTCTTGAAAGGTGGCTTCTCTAATTCCCAATTCACACTATTCTCGACTATATTAGCGTTACTGATAGCATCCTATTGTTCTTCATTTTTATCACCAAGCGTAGATTCTTTTTATATTCGAAGAAACATTAGGAGGTCCTCCAAGGACATTTTCTCTTTTTCTATTTCAATGATTTTCTAGTATCATTCCATTTAGGTGGAAGTTTAACAATAATGGTGGATACTTGAAAAGATTTGTCGAGATTAGTGTCGTCGGTAATAATCCATTGGATGATAACCTATAACTTATGTACTTGATCAAGGATAGGTTTTCATTCGATATTTTGAATTCAAAAAACTGACTTACAAGGAATTTTTTGTTGCCTTCATCCTCTGATGTGTATTTGGTGAGCAATGCCTGCCACAAATCCTTAGCAGTCTTCTTTTGACGGTAAACAGCGTATAACGAATCAGAAAGAGCATTGAAGATATGACTTTTGCATAGGTAGTCGTTACGCTCTCAACTTTGTCTCTTTTGAATTTGTTCTAACATATCATTGTCAGATGGTGGTGAATGAGGATCTTGAGTGAGCACGTGATCCAACTTGAGTGATGTGAGGAAGAGATGGACCCTTGATTGTCATCGAAGAAAATTTGAGTTGTCGAATGGCGTAATTCGAACAAAGTCAGGATGACCCATAGAAGAAGTCATAATATCGCCTTAAAATTGTTATTGTTGAGGCGAAAAAATAGAAAATGAATCACTTAAAGATAGGCTTAAGGCGTGTTACGATGTCACTATCTTTAAGGCGATATTCGCACCCTACTGGTGATTAAACCAATTTGCAAGAGGGTTACAACAAATCCGCCTCGAGGATACAAAAAGCCTCTTCTCCAAGACTGGAGAAATGTGGGTTTCGGCCTACAAAACTGAAAAATCGCACTTCAAACACACTTTTACAGCGTACAACCCTGACTTCTGTGTTGTTACAATTTACCCCCTAAAAAATATTTACAATTTACTGCCTGAAAAACTAATTGCAATTTAGCGCCTGAAAACTGTATTTTTCAAAGAACATCTAAAAACGAAAATAGAGAAGAAGAAGAAGATGGAGAAAAGATTGTTGGAAATTGTGAATTCGGATTGACCCAAAGATGGGTTTATATAGAATCACAAGAGATGCTTAAGGCCCTTTTCATGAAAAGACATCTTCTTCCATAGTATCTTTTCATCAATGGTGGTGTCTTTCCAACAATGACATCCCTCCATTTCAAATTCAAAAGATGCTCCCTTCACCAAGGGGCATCACCATTCACACCAACAATCACCAAAGCCACAACCATTCTTTTCCCAAAAAATAAAATTTCTTTTCTTCTTATTTTGAAAAAACCCATCAGTGGAGCCCATGGAGCTTCTTTAGTAGCACATGGTACCAACCTCCATATTGTTCTCTACACTACACAATATGGGTTCCCCAACTATTTCTCTGGTGTTCACACGTGCAACCATAGCACATTTGTAGGAGATCCAAGTAGCTCATCAGGTAGCCCTCGCTATTTAGATTCCTTGTCCGAAATATTAGGGATGTGTGCTCATTAGTTGGGCCATATATGTATAGTATAGACGGAATCTTTTGTTCCTTATAGACAAGACTTGTAGGGGAACCTTCCTGGGGCCTACCAGAATGTTTTTATTCAATCATAATTCAAGTCCACCAAGATAAAGGGAAAATAAAAATTTCACCCTGATCCAAAACGTTAATGGGGCTAAATAAGGTTTCAATGGTGTACGTGTCCCAGTCTACAATCTTTCCTGTTGTGTGGCCACAATTAGGCATTAAATCTAACTGAGTTTTGGGCTCATGTCCTAACATAATTGGCACAATTGATGGTCGGATTGGATCCATCACAGTGGACCACCATAGAGGTTTCAATGCATGTGTGCAATTCAAACCATTCATTGGTTCTGTCACTGCACGAACATATATCCTTGCTAAAATATCAAGCCCATTTATTATTGAGGTGGCCACGATAAAATCATTTACAGAAAAGTTGGTTAACTTTCTCAAAGGCCCATTTGAATTTGTAAAAAGTGTAGGAAATGAAGCTGTGTTTCTTATGAACCTTCTTTCAAAGAAAGGTGAGAGAGGAAACCTATTTTTCCTTATTTGTTTTTCTCATAAGATTTTTTGAAAAAAAAAATGTTGGACTTTCACAAGGGCAAAAGTTTTCTGAAAAAATTTAGGGATTTCTACTTGAAAATTCTTCCGAGATTATGATGTTACCGGAAGATGTTTTCACATTCGATCTTTGTCAAAACATTCCCCTCACTATACGAACAAAGGGTAAAAAGTTTGTTATTAAATTTAGGAAATTCTGCACCCCCTTTCTAATTTATATTAATAGACTAATAAGATATGGTAGTCCACAAGAATATCAGAAATATAATATTTCTATTTTAACACTCCCCCTCAAGTTGGAGCATAAATATCTATCATAATTAGCTTAAAACATAGTAAAGAAAATTATACACATGGTAATGCCTTAGTGAAGATATCTACAACCTGTGATTTGTACTGAATATAGGATATGGTAATATCTTTGGAAGTGATCTTCTCACGGATGAAATAGCAATCAATATCTATGTGTTTAGTCCTCTCATTGACTACTAAATTATTTACGATATGGGCTGTTACTTGATTCTCATAATAAATCACAATAAGATCGATCTCCTGAAAATAATGTGAGCTCTTATAATAACCAATCATGTTGGATATGCTTCGCACAGACACTGTGTTCGTTACAACCTTCTTACCTCATTCATTGTCAATTTCTATTACAATTTCGCCTCTATCAACAATCTTCTATAGTATGTTCTTATAGGATAGTAATTTTTAGTCTGATGGCCAAGCATACGATGATAATGACAGTAATTCTTTTCTTTTGTTTTCCTCACCTCTTCGGGACATTTTGGCAGGGGTAACTAAATCGTCCTACAGCCATGAACTAGTTCATTATAGGAAGCGTCTTGCGAATGCATACATCTCATGGTCCTCCTATTGTTTAGGCCGTTTATCTGTCGTCCTACCTACATAACTATTTATTTCTTTTCCTTCTACCATCTATTTGTTTATTTTAAGGGTCTTCTCTCCTTTTCCCTTTATCGGTGATGTTTGTTGATGTTCTATTGGAACTTCGACGTGTCGACTCCATCCGAAAGGTTGGCATTTTCTTGGCTGTGAATTTAAGGGCATGGGCTTTGGTAGCGAGATTATGAAAAGTTTGTATGTCAGTGCTTGTTAGACCTAGCGTTACTTCTAACTCCATAGACCCCAAGCACGTTTTAACTTGTTCTGATTCTCCCAGAAGTTATCGGCATGACATTGTTAGAGTCTTCCATCGGTCGACAAACTTCTCCATTGGTTTGCCTTCTCTTTGTTAGATAGAAGTGAATTCGATCAAGATAACGTCGCTATCAGATGAGAAAAAGTTTGCCATAAAGGTATTTTACATTTGATCCCATGTATGTATAGATTTTGAGGCTAAGGTTGTGTACTATGTAAAAGCCAATCCTAAACAATATTGCATTGGTACATTGTAGAGAAATTTTCCATGGTTGTAATGAATTGCATTAAATGTTGTTCTGGTGAGCCATCTCCATTAAACTTTTAAAAGTTTGAATATTAAAAACTAGTTGGAAATGATACCTCATCAATTTCGTGAGGAATCTTTCATTCTGCCCCAGTTCCCTTTCTAGACAAACAATTTCGGCGATAACTTGTCGAATTTCTTCTTGAGTTATAGTGTGAGGGATGGTGGGCATTATTTAAACCAAGTTTTTTTTTTCAACTGAATAGATCCATCGTAGAACCAAGCATTTTTGTGTCACGCTATGTTGGCATAGTGACACGGAGGCTAGAACTAAAAGTAAATGGGTTAAAATTCTAAATTGAATTAGTAAATTAGTGAGAATTGGTCACAGGTCCATAAGCTGTGACTTAGTTTTGGATTTAAATGGTTTTTCTGTCTTGTAGCAGGCCACTGACCCAGACTAGTCGCACCCTCTACCACTCTGCCTAAATTGGTTTTTTTTTTTTTTTTTTACTAACTTTACATCTATGATGGATCCAAACTTTCAAGAGGTGACGGAGAAGGTTCTTGACACCTGTGTAATATTAGTGATTAGGAAGGCCTAATATGAAATTCCATTGTCCAAAATATAGATCCCTTAGCTAATTAGGTGGGTCAATGATACAAGATAACATGACGAGTAACCTAAATTTGATGTAACACAATTTGTGAGTGGAGCAGTCCAAAACTCTTTAGAGAGAACATGCTGATAGTGGACACAACTCATGAACAACACAGATATTGCATGCATGGCCTGTAGACGCGTGTCCTGTTAATCACCTCTTCAATCTCTGGCACAAAATACTTTGCCAATGATCACTTAAAGAGTAGCATCACATACAACCAAAGCTAATCTTTAGGCAATCCAGACAGTTCACAACCTTTAGGTAATCCAGACAGTTCATTTGTTGAGACTGAATAGGTATTTTAGGTTGGGGTTGGACCAGGTCCCAACTAATCTTTTCAGCCTCAGGCTTGTTTTGCTAGGCTCGTTACGGGCTCATGTTTTCAATGCAGTCCAAACTTGACCCACTGCCACCTCAAATCACAGCACACATGTGAAAGATCCAATCATTAAAAAGGGCAAGAAGCATGGAATAAGCCAATCCATTAATTATGTGGGTGCACTTTTAATTCCATAAAGTATCAAAATGCACCACTGAACTCATCACCCAATTCATCTTTCACATCAGATCTTGACCCACTACAAGGGCCACAACTACATGTTGAGCCAGATGTAGTTTCGGGTTTTAGGGTCTTTAAACTATGGGCTCAATTACAACTTTCAAATATCAATTAGACATCATGGAAGCAATTTGATGAGTGGATTGGATGTTGCCTACATTACCAACATGTTCACATGTGATCCACAATGACCAAGGAAATATGATGGAAATGGATTTCGATATCTTTCTGATGATATTCTGCATGTTGTCACTAGGAAGGTGGCTATGGGACAGTGCTCTGTCCAATCCACAATGATGTATTTATTTTATCCATGCTATCTTCCAGATTATTTTAGGTCACAAGCTCAAAAATTAGACAAAGCCAAATCTCAGGTGGACCGCGCCACAAGAAAATAATGGTGATTGAAAGCCCATCATTAAACAAGTTTCTAAGGCCTAATGTAATGGTTATTTTTTTATTTTTATTTTTATTTTTGAAAAAACCATTCATCATATACCATCGCAAAAAGTCTATACAGCTTGAGATTCCGGAGGGACTCGGTATGTGGGCCCTCCTATCGTAAGAGCAACAAGGAAATTGAAGAAGCAGACTCGGGTGAGGCGATATGAATGTTGCCCAGCCGTCTAAGAAGAGAAGGCTGCAAATCTTGGTAGGGAGGGCATCCTGAATGAAGGGAAATAACAGATATCAGCTGCATCTAAAACTTTTGTAGCCCTTAGAAGTTTTTAATGGTGGGCATTCAATCACCACATGAGATTTGGATGTGGCTATTTTTGGAATCATACCTTCAAATGACTTAGAAAAATGGATGGACGACATCAATAAAATAAATAAATGATTAGGGCTGTCAATAGGCCAGCCTGGCCTGCCTTTGGCTGGGCTTGGGCTAGGTTGTTAGGCCAGGTTCGAGCTCAAAGATAGAGTTGGTTTTTCAATCAGGCTGAGCTTGGATATAGTTATCTAAGGCCTGTTAGCCTGCCCGGCATGTAACAATCTTTTAAAGTTAAAAATTTAAACTTTTCTCCCTCAAACTTTCCTTTCTTTAAAACTATTTTTCAAACCTTCCCCTTCTCCAAGGCCGCTGTTAACGCTTCCCTCTTTAAACTGGAAGCGGATTGCGTCGTGTGCTCCATGCTGTGTTAACATCAACAAGTTCTATGGGCCCCACCATAATGTATGTGTTATATCCATATCGTCCATTAATTTTGAGACATCATTTCAACGCATTAACCTAAAAATGAGTAGATCCAAAACTCAAGTGGACCACACTAGAGACAACAGTAGGACAATGATTCCCACTGTTGAAACTTTCTTAGGGCCCACCATGATGTTTATTTGCTATCTAACCTGTTCATAAGGTTACATGGACCTAGATGGAGGGAAAATACAAATACCAGATTGATTCAAAACTTTCGTGACCCTCCGTGAGTTTTCAATGAGAGACGTTCAATGCCCATTGCTTTCTTTGGTGTGGTCCACTTGAGCTTTAGATCTGTCTCAATTTTTTGGGATAAAGCACTAAAATGATCTTACCAAATAGAAGGACGGGTTGGGTGGAAACAAAAAATTATGGTGAGCATTATTGTGACCCCAGGAAGTTTTTAATGGTGGGTGTCCAATAACCACTATTTCATTTGGTGTGGTCCAACAAGCTTTCGGATCTACTTAATTTTTGGGAATACATATAAAATGGTGTGAAATAATGGATGAATGGTGTTGATATACTACACAACATCAAGATGTGTCCCGCAACTATGTTTTTACCTGGCTAACACATAATCCACTTCCTCTTTTGATTGCCCCTCTCAGCAAACGCACCACCCTCCATTCGTATGTATGTCGGATCATCTGCACCAACCTCCATCCGTATCTCTTCCGATTCATTGAGTTTTCTTCACATTCTATAATTTTTGTTTGGTTTATATTTTAGGGTTTAATTTCAAGAGGGGAGATAGAGAAGAATAAGAAGAAGCTTTAATGAATGTAGGAAATAGCGTTTCATCTACTGGTTGTCAAGTATGTAAGTATCACAAAAATTTCATCATCTCTTTTCGATTGTTAAAGAGTTTTTGTCACTTCGGGCTCAGGCTTAGGTCAGATTTGGGTCGAGCTCTATAATAAAAAATCAGGCCGGACTCGAGCTGGATTGTTTTGGCATATTACGGGCCCAGCCCGGGTTTGGTCTGAAGCTAAAAAATTCAGGCCAGGCTTGGATAGTTTGCCCCAGCCCTAGCCTGGCCCATTGGCACCCCTAATCATGACGAGGCCAAGAGAGCACCGTCCAATAACTACTGCCTATTGACAGCCTCAGTAGACAATTGAATTCCTTTACTATTCCTTACGGTTGGTAAGGGATGGATGAGGTTTAGTTACAGATGATACCATTAGCTTTTGTGGGCCCCACCATGATGTATGTGTTTCATCCATGCCGACCATCCAATTTTTTTAAGATTAATTTACGGCACCAGCCCAGATATGAGGTAGATCCAAATTTCAAGTGGAGCACATGATAAGAAACAATATTAATTGAATGCCTATCATTAAAAACTTCATAGGGGCCACAAAAGTTTTGGATCAGGCTGATATTTGTTTTTTCCCTTTATCCAGGTCTCTATGACCTAAGCAACTGGTTGGATTTTAAGTAAACATTACAGTGGGCCCTAGGAGGTTTACTATTGTTTCGTTGTGGTGTGGTCCACCTGAAATTTAGATCTACCTGATTTTTTTGAGTCAAACCATAAAATGATTTGAAAAAAAAAATCGATGGACAGCAAGGATAAAATACATATATCATGGTGGGGTCCACATAGCATTGAGGTACATAAATCATGGTGGGCCCACAGAGCATTGAGGTGGATACAGGCAGCATCGCTTGCCAAACCGTGTTGGACCTACACATCTCTGGATCTATTGTTTGCTCGTCTTCCCTGTGGAAGTATCCGATATTTATTTGTTACGCCTTTGTGAAATTTATTACATGCATCTCCAGAAATTTCTCTCAGTCATATAGAAAATCTGAGGCTTGTTGAAGGTAGAATCCCTGTACATGCGGACGGGAAGTAAAAATTGATTTTCATTCTATACACAATTTCTCTAATACATGTTGTTGCTCACAGAAATAAGGTTGCATTTAATTGCAATGTGATAGTTGCACCAAGTTTAATAGACAAGAAATGAGACCAAGGGTAGCAATGGGTTAGCAGGCTCGAAAGTTTGGCGCGGTTTGGTTTGAAAAAGCTCGGCTTGGATTGGTTGGAATAGAAGTTCAAATCAAACTAAGTGTTGGAGTCAAGCTCACTTAAAAAAACAAACCAAGCTCAAACGAGGACAGTATCGGCTCGGATCTTGGCTTCATTTAGCTCGGTTTGATTCAGCATGTAGATTGTATTCACATTGTTTCTTATGGTGTGATCCACTTGAGCTTTAGATATGATTCAATTTTAGGATCATGTCCTAAAATGATATGTAATAATGGATGAACAACGGGGATAATACATATACATGATGACATGGATAATACATAATACATATACATATACATGAATGCACACTATTTCTTGTGGTTTGGTCCACTTGAGCTTTGGATATGATTCAATTTTCGATCAGCTCCTAAAATGATATGTAAAAACAGATGGATGGCGTGGATAATACATATACATGATGGTGGGCCTATAAAGTTTACTTAGTATGCTAAAACAGGATTCGAATTGGCTAGTGACCTCAACACCCGCCATGTAGCTAGTGTCAAAGCTCTATGGGGCCCTCCATGATATATGTGTTTTATCCAGCTGTCCATTAAAAATTTCAGCTCATTTTACAGTATGAGACTAAAATTAAGGAAGATTTCTCATGCATTGTAATTAGACAATTTTCAAAATGTTTTAGATTTTTTTCCTTTATTAACCATTTTTTCAATTTTATATATATATATATATATATATATATATATATATATATATAGATATATATATATATATATATATATATATATATATAGTGTAACAAAAAATTATAGTAACCCCTGTTCGAACTTGGCTCAGTTTGGCTCGGCTTACATATTTGGACGAAACCAACCCAAGCTCAAACAGTAGGGATATGCTCAAAGCTCGGCTCGTATAAAGCTCGAACAAGGGATGTCACATAAACAAGCCAAACCAAACTTGGGTCAAACTCGATTCAGCTCGGCTCGTGTATACAGCTCTAGAATTAGAAATGGGATGGGTTGCCTGCCAGACCCATCTTTCGGCTGAGCTCGGACCTACTAACTAAGCTTGTGGGCTAGGCTTGGACCTTCCATGTAGGACCTGATTATTTTTTAAGTTAGGCTCGGACTCATGTTGGTTTAGGCTAAATATGTGCATGTATGATATCCCACAAATATATAATAATTCAATCCTAATTTAGATAATCCATTCATCATGAATGTTAACGGTTGGTTTAATTCCTCTACAATGTCTACTTCTCTGTACATTTGTGCTCCACATGATCAATGGATATATTAAGAAAATTCGAATAGGAAATAGGGATTTTACCAATTTTTAGGTCAAGCTTGAGCTTGGGCTTTCTACAGCATTAGGTTCATTTTGAGCTTGGGTTAAGGCCAGGCCTTAAGCCCCACCAATAATTGCCAATCCTAAAAATCTTCCTTATTGTTTATAATTGAATTGAATTAGCCCTCAAACAACATAGATAGAAAAAACAAAGACAAGAAGATGTTCATTTTTTAATCTATATAGACAATGTATCAAAGCCGTGCACATCACTCCATTAGACTCCAGTGTACATGTAATTGTATGTCAATGCTTCTATATTGCGACCATCATCATCTATATGGAGGCAAGTAGGAAGCGATGCCTACTAAATGTATAGGATACATTTTGAATTTTTTTATTGTTGGAAATAATGGGGCTACAAGTAACAATGAGTAGAAGGACAAAAGAGTGAACGGTTTGGATCTCGTTAACGAGCTTCAGGGGGGACCGACAATTGTGTGGCTTGTAAAGTCTCCCCATACCCACGGTGTATTAGACTGAAAAATGGAAATTTGTGTTTGGCTCTGGTCCTCAGTCTCCCCATTTCTCTTCCCTCAGTTCAGATCCCATTTTACCATTACAGAGAGAGAGATAAAGAAGGAAGATTGCGGGCGTTTGACACTTCTCTAGCGAGCGTCTTCTCAAGCGTTCGGTTATCAAGTAGGTAAGGATCAAAACCTCTGTCAGCCCATTGATTTGACTCTCAACAGCATTGTAAACATTTGGTATCAGAGCAAGGTTTTCCATCACCGACCATGGCTGCTGCTGCCACTGGTTGAAGAACATAAGCCCCCTTTTTAATGGGCCTGCTTGGTGCATTTTTTCACAGTCTCCTATCAGACCACTCCTGCCGAATCGATGGCCCTCAGATGGTGGAGATGGTGATGAACAGTTTAATCCATCATCACAGTGCCGTTGCCGAATCAGGCCCCCATCTCAGTATCTATTACTGAATCCTCGTTCGAGCATCTCCTACCTTTTTCCACTCCGTCCCGAAGAGTAACTAGGACCAATTCAGTCACATTTTCGGGGTCCATATGTATTCCTCTTTTATGTTTTATGATTCTTGTCTTCACAGTTTTAACTTGTAATTCTTTATGTAAATCGGTCAGTCCATGCATATGTTGGGTTAGACTCGTGCTGGGCTTGGGCTTGGGCTTGGGCTTGGGCTTGGGCCAGGGTCAGGGTCAGGTCTATCTTGAGTCCAGCCCATTGCCAACCTTGGAATGCACGAGTTGAACCGAGTCGAGCTTGGCACTACTCGACTCGGCTCGGCCACTAGCTGACCCTAGCTCGAACTCGGCTCGGTTCGGTCAGTAGCTCGAGCTAGTTTGAGCCGAGTTCGAGCCTGTGCAGCATTTTCTCAAACACATGAAGTTCACCTTCAATTTCTCACTGTTTGCAAAACAGCAACAACAATTTACAGGTATTTCATCAAACACTCAGTAGGCAGCATCAAAATCAAGATCTAAGGGTAGTTTTATCATGTAATGTTTGTTTTTTTGTTAGTTAATTTTTTTTCATATCCATACCTTCCTCGCCACCGGCCGATCCCACAGAGAATGTATCCACCCGAAACAATACTTCGTTGAGTCATTTCATCAAACACTTGGTTAACAACATCAATACCAAAATAAACGAGTCGTCGAACTGGTTCGATCAGAGTTCGATTTGAGTTGAGGTTTGATCCAAGTCGATTTGAGCTCGGCCAAGCTCGAACTCGGCTCGAAATTTTTTTGAGCTCCAAAAATCAGCTCGACTCGTCTTGAACTCAGTTTCGAACCAAGTTGATTCGAGCTTTTTCGAGTTGAGTTGAGCGAGTTAACCGGGCTAACTCGTTTCGTGTACAACACTACTTGGAAATGACCAAAATGTAAGCATCTTCCTCATTATTCATAATTGAAGCAACTCTTTGTATGCAGTGGTGTTTCGTTCATTTTAAGCTTTAAAGTAGTATAATTGCATTTAAGGACATTGGTAAATATAATAAATTATGCCTCCTTTTGATCATTTGAACGGTGGTAAATAAGGTAAGTTGTAAATGATTTACAGGTAAATAATTTACAACTTGCATTTGGATGCCCTGAAATGCTTTTAAATCATTTACTAGTTGTAAATGATTTACCACCTTTTCTCCCTTTTCATTTGCTAGCAAATGATTAACCAGCAACAAGCCTCCAATGGCTCTTTTTTCTAAAGGCCGGGAGATACGCATCTCCCTCTGTCCATTATGCCTGTGAACCAACAACAACAAATCTTGGTATGGGCCCACTTCTATGGCTAACCTACTACTTGGTTTTATGTGAGGATCAACCCCAAGATTTCCACTCTTATATGCCATTTTAATGATTCTAATGAATTTCTTCTCTAAACTATCTCAGGTGTGAATACACAATTACAGGATATAAACCATTTACAAGCTATCCAAACATTGTAAATGATTTACAAGTAAATCATTTACAACTTAAAGGCAAATAGAGATGCTGTAAATCATTTACAGCCTGTAAATGATTTACTGATTTACAACTCAAACCATTTACCACCATCTAAACGACCCCTTACAGTTTCAGTTAAGAAACTCGGATAAAAAATGATGTGAACTCTGTATTGCAGAAAAGGCTGAGCTTTGTGATGATGCTATTGTAAACTTTCTTTCTGCATACAAAACTTTCTTCTGCCTTGAAGAAGAAAGATCCTTGCCAGACTAGCTCATGAAACTCAATAGCTTGGACAGAGCAAAGACAATAACAATTTCCTTTTCACTTTATGCAGACAAGGCATCAAATGCGTGCAAATCACTCTTACGGACTCCAATATACAGGTAATTGCATATTAATGCTTCTAATATGCGACCATCTTCTATACAGTAGCAAGTAAGAAGGGATGCAAACCATGTAACAAGGAGACTACATTTCATCTTATCCTCTTGATTTCAGAAAACCATGACCAAGGAATCAGTTGTTATTGCCGGTGAACGATTGAGACTTGTTGTTCTCATGCACACACTATCACAAGCAAGTGAATGTCAGAAAGATGTTATGAATTTACCATTGGAAGCATCTAAACAGGAACCCATAATTTGGCCAGCTTAATTTGAATTACATGTATGCAATTTTTAACTAATTTCTAACTGTCTGTGCATCTTCCACTACTCTGCCAGAGTGTCAATTTTTTCTTGAAGCTAAGTCCACGATTATATGAAAATTGTAAATATTGAGGTTTGAATTCCTTATTATTTCAAAATAGGGAACTTCCCCATTTGGAACTTAGTTTGTATAGTTGGGTCCATGATTGGTATATCCTAGACATTGGCTAGAGTAGAGCAACTGTGGGTGTCAGTCCACATCTGCAAACTAAGCTCTGCACAGGAAAGTTCCTTGTTCGGAATGAATAGGGAACTAACTCGGCCTCCTCTATATTATATTTCTATAAATTACCAATGTGTCAACGAAAAGTTTATTTGGTATGAAAAAGTATACTGTTTCTACATCATACGTAGTTCTCCAAATTCCCACTTACATTCTTAACAATAACGTGCGTCTGCAAAAGTTATAATTTCTAAACGAAACTATTCTTCAAATTATCTATCATCCAGGCTGATTCAGTTGCGTGCAATGAGTTTTCAGATGAGTATGGCACCTTTTTGGCCATTTTTATTTTGTGCAAATCGGCTATTCTTGTTTGTTGAAGAAAATATCGTACTAAATATTATATGTTATGAATTTACTGATCTAAACATACTATGAACTTGGTCTAGTCTTGCATTATCCATATTGTAAATGTTTCCATCGACTTGTTTGTTTATCTGCATTATGACAACAAAGAATCTGTGCCCCATATTATACTGATGTCTTGTTGAATTCAGTGGTCATGTTCATTACACTTCTATGTCAGATTGGTGTAGACCTGCTCAGGAATGATGCACTTGCATAATTTGTTTTAAGAACTAATCACATGCAGACAAATATACCACAACTGAAGGTACTGTATGATCTTTCCTTCCAAAATGCCAGTTGTGTAGGACATCAAAATGATAGGCCCCACCATGAGGATTATGCTTATAGAAAACCCGGGCTGATTCACTCACTAGATTGGCCACACCTTAATGTCAAGTCAGATTGTCTGTTTTCGATTGATTACAGTGGTATGTCCACCTGATGCATGAAAAGGACAGATTTTTGTTCCAACTTTCAAGCGATCTTCCTGGTGGGTCCTATTGCATTCACAATGTTGATGCCACATAAGTGGTATGTTTGTGGCAAAGATGGTACGGTGCCACATGTTGTGGTGAAAGTGCAAACGTGGGAAATAATTCTTTCATTTTGTTTTCTGCTGCAGGTCTCCTCAGAGATATTTTCTCCCTAATTCACAAGATCTTAGAGGTACTTCCCATCTGAATTTATGGCATATATGCAAGTTGGTTTTCATCATGTGCTTCTAAAAGAGTTGTCTTATCATATGGATTTCAGACCAGGGTATCAGTTGTTATTGCTGGTGAATTCTTGAGACTACTGGTTTTCCTGAACACAATGTCACACGCAAGTGAATGTCAGGAAGATGTTATGGGCATGCTTGGTCAGTGGAATTGAATGGTATTGAATTGTATTAGATGGGATTAACATTATTATTGCACAGTAATTGCATGTCAGGAAATATCACGGTATTGTAGCGATCCAATCCCATATTCGGGATAAAAATTTTGCTAGGGGAAAACATCGGATTAAGCAAAATCGTGTTTGGTGGACCATTGAATTGTAATCAACGGACCAAATTCACAATGGATGTCGTTCAATCGTACACTTATATAATCAAAGTGTCACGTGTAAACGATGTTTATGGATGGACGGCATGGATAAACGCATGCATCAATGTAGGGCCCACATGTATAGTGGATTTCAAAATCCACAGAAATCCTGCATGGGACCAAATACAATTCTAGGGGACTAAATGCAATTCCATCCCACCTAATCCCAATCTTTCCCATCCTCTCCAAATGCTGGATGGAATTGCATGGGACCAAATGCAATTCTATCCCACCTAATCCCATCTAATACCCTGCGCCAAATGCCCCCTATGGGTCTCCACTCATGGCTTGGTGGTAGATAGTGTGTTTCAACTTTGAGGTTATGGGTTTGAGAACCCATGTGGTGTGTGTGGGTATAAGAGTGTGTATTTGACCACTAAAAAAATAAAAACAAAGGGGAGTTATTTGATGCTCAGGCAGTGTAGGACACTTTGATAGGTAGTCACCCATGCGCAACATAAATTTTACTCAAATTAAACTGACTAATCTGCCAAAACTGTTGCCAAGTCAGTCCACAAATAAGATCTCTTGAACAATCCTAACTTCTGGTTTGTGGATGCATGTTTGTTGAAACAGGACCATTGAACATTTTTCATTTTTTACTGCCGAATCTGATAGTCACAGATAATAAATAATCATGTTCATGGTACATCTAAACAGGGACCTATAATTTGTACAGCTTAATTTAAATTACTTTTATTCTACGTATTCAATTTTAGACTAATTTCTAAGTGCCTGTGTGTCATTCATCACACTGCCAGTCCAGCTTTTCTCGAAGCTAAATCCACAAGGAGATGAAATTGTAAATGTTGAGGTCGAGTTCCCTATTCTTTCCAAATAGGAAACATTTAGAACTTAGTAGATTCGAGTCCTATATTTGATTTATCCAAGCCATTTGGTCTTACAGAATATCCTCACAATTGGTCAACTCAAAAACCTTCCCGTTGTTGACATGCAAATACATGGTTTAAAAGAAATTCATGAATAAACCCACATTTAATGGAGGAAAGACCAAAAATTTGATGGCTAATCTTCCAATTTAGGAGATTTTGGGGATATGGTCCACCCATGATGGGGGCCATCAGATCGATGGCTTGGGTGGACTAACCATGGGCACCACATCTCCAAACTAGGCTCTAAACATGATTGTTCCCTCTTTAGAATCAATAGGGATCTCGGTCTCCTCTGTGAAAGACTTAACAGTCTTTTACCACAGCATACATAGTTCACCAAATTCCCACATACATTCTCATCAATAAAGTGCCTCTGCAGAATTATTTTCAAGTTATTAAAGGAAACTATTCTTCAAATTATCAATCATCTAGGCTGATTCAGTCACTTGCAATGAATTTTCATGAGTATGAGACCTTGTTGGGCCATTGTTGTTTGCGCAAATCTTGTACTCCTGGCTGTTGAAGTGAATATGATATTAAATCTTATATATTATGAATTTGCCGATATAAACATAATATTATCTTGGTTTTACTCATGCATTATCCATTTTGTAAATGTTTTCATCCACTGGCTTGTTTATGTGTATTATGATAATTTAGAGACAATGACCCATATTCCACTGATGTCTTGTTGAATTCAGTGGTGTTGTTAATTACACGTTGAGAACTGATCATGCACAGTCAATGATACCACAACTTGTGGTACCGTACGATATTTTCTGTCAGCATGCCACTTGTGTACGACATGAAAATGGTAGGCCCTGCCCTGAGGATTGTCAATGATACCACACCTTAATTTCGAGTCAGATTGTCAGTTGTCCATTGATTTGTGGTATGGCCTAGCTGATGCAGACAACCTGATTTTTGTTCATACTGATCTTCCTGGTGGGTCCTACTATTTTCATAGTATTGATGCCTACACAAGTGGTATGTTGGTGGAAAAGATCATATGGTTCGACAAGTTGTGGCACCTTGCTTGCATGTGACCAGCTTCTCAATTTGTTTTCGTTTTCAGGATGAGAAAAGCTTCAGTGGTTTGGGAGCATGTGATAATCCACTTTATACACGGGCACCCATGTACCTTAAATTAATTGTCCAAATCATGGATCCCATTTTAGATTGTTGTAACAAAAAATTTACACTGAGTGGATGATACTAACTGCCTGATTCGTGGACATCTCGTTGAGAGAACAGAAAATATTCAATTGTTCGAATTAAACAAATTGAAGTCCATTAAGTAGAGTCAGGATCATTTTGATTAATCCAATTTTAGGGAATTTCCATTTACAGTGGGGAACGCTGTTTGGATGGTTTGAGTTTTGAACTAAGGCACAAATATCGGTATCCTACTATGGCTCTCATAATCTATGAGTGTATCAAGAAACTCCTTTTTCATGATTCATCCCACACATATCTACTGTATCTAATTTGATTAGGGAGAAAAAATATTTTAACATTCTTGGATGGTACTTTTCAGGATATCATTTGAGATTAATGCTACTCAGGGCGAAAATGCAACTCAGGTGAAATCCACATGTTCATCTCCATTTCCAATCATTAAGATACCATTGCAGATGGACAAAGAGCCTCAAGATAATGTTTTAGAACCGGTGACAACTCATCCCAACACTGTTAGCATGGAAAAAGGAGGAGGAGGAGGAGGAGAAGAAGATGATGATGATGATTGGGATGCATTTCAGTCTTTTCCTGCTAATAATGCATGTACTACTGCTCATCTAGAATTAGTCAGAACGGAAGTTGTGCTTGCTTCAAATGACGATTCTCCCATCTTGCAGAAACCAACCGCCAAAGCAAAAATGACTTTGAGGAGAGTTCAGATTTTGAACTGCACGAGGATGGTGGACAGGAGAATGATGCGCGGAATCCAGAGGGTTGTGAAGAGAATGTATTAACAAGACAAGGCAACGGAAATGATCTCCAAGAGTTCTTTAGTCCACAACCTCTCAAAAATGCCAAATTGCCAAACAACATCAACCCTATTTGTGGGAATGAGGGTCCAGTGATCAGAACCAATGGTGATGGAAATGACGAAGACCTCTCCGATCTTCGATCGGTTGAGGATGTTGCAGAATTGAGTCCTTTCCATTATTTGCCAGTGGGTGAACAGACTGATGAGAAGCTGAGGTAATGGAATTGATCTCCAGGAATCCTAGAATTCAGTGGATTGAGGATGCTGAAGAGTTGAACAAAGAAAGGCATTTAGAGAGTGGCAGCGAGAGGATGATGGGGACACAAGATGATGAGAATAGTAAATCAAGAGATTTCTAATCCACAGCCAGCTGAAGGTGTGGAAGATACAAGTGACGGACAGCAGCTGGGTGGTGATTGACAAGAAACAATAATCTCCCAATCGCCTTCTGATGCTCAACCTCCCTAGGGCACCAAAATGACCATACATAAAAATGGTGATCAAGAGATTTCTGATCTAAAACCGAAGCAAATAAATACAAACCGAAGTAAATAAAGTACTAGCTGGATTGAAATTCTGCACATCGAAGTGGTGAAAAGCTCTTTCAACATAACTCTTTTGAGTTATGTATACTTTCCTGCTTTTTTGCTCCTAATATAGTCATTCGAAGAATATGATTAATGACTCCTAAATTTTTCATATTGAATTTATGAACCAAACAAGCTTTTACACAACAATATTTTTACTAAGATGTACAACCATAATTTGATTAATACTCAATCATAGGAGAATGAAGTTACTTGTACTATATCGACGAACATAGGCACAATTATCTGTCTCACATTTTGGAAATCTCAAATCAACAATGAATGATTTAAACTACTCGTATTATCCCCTTTGTGCCTATTTTAATCTGAAAGCTTTCTTGAAAAATTTTAGGGGGACGGTTGGAAATATTTTATAGGAGTTTTTTTTTTTTTTTTTTTCCTATAAAAAAGCTTTCTTGGAAAATATTTTCCACCATAAGGTGAACTCACAATTAAAGAAAATGTCATTTTCTTGAAAAAAAATTTCCACCCAAATACTTTCCGAGCACTTAAACTGGCCCTTTTTTAAAGAATAATTCAAAGAAGTTTTAAAAAAAGTTCCCAGTCTTTTCATTGTTTGTTTTTCTAAGCCCCAAACAAGCCATAAAAATATACCTACTTCATAACTAATAATTTTATTAAAGGACTTCTAAAGAAGGAGAAGATGGTTGCAATAAGCCCAATTGAAGTTCTTTGGAATGCCTCCTTTTCTAATGGGAAAAAAAAAAAAAAAAATCCTCTTTTTCAAAGGTGAGGAAGCTTATTCAATTTATGTAATTTTTGGATATATCCAAGCAACATTAGGCTCTCTTAATGATAGTCACAGCGCTATTAACATCAGGGTTAGATGTAAAGAAAGGCATGGGTTGCTCATTACGCCCCTATAGACTGGCGTATATTCATAGAAACGTTGCATTGAGCTACAATACCGCCATCTTAGTCACATTTCTAGAGTGTGGATTCATCATTCTTTTTAAAAAAAATTATTTTCTTCTTCTTTCTTTTTTTTTCTTTTCTCTTTTAACTAAAGAAGCCAAAACTTACCATCTCTTTATTCTTTGGATTTGGGAAAAGCTTCACCTAAATCGCATTTAGCCATTTATCCTTCTTCTTCAATCTATTAGAAATCTGGCCGTTTCTTGGAAAGATAGAAAATCATGAGTACTATTATGGAGATGTGGAAGGGTGTTCAGAGCAACCCTAATCACAATCATCATTTGGATACGCATCTCACACCAATATCAAGAAACTCTTAAGTAGGATGGCGAGGATTGAATCTCATAGGAGGAGATCCTACTCGCATGGAGCTTTGCATCCACCAGACAGGGAAAGGGGACAACTAGCGGTCAGGGAATCCGATCGGCAATGGACGGAGGTGAGGAGAAAGAAGGTGGATCCAATGAAATCGGCAGGAGAAATAAGGCCAACTGTGAGGAATGATTTCACCATCGTTGTAGGCAATCTCCCTTTCGACTGTTCTATCAATGACATGTCCCAGATTTTTTGTAGATATGGGAGGGTGCTAGATATCTTCATCCCCTCATTCCCAGGTACAAACAGATCCCATGGATATGCCTTTGTTAGATACCGTTACCAAGACGATGTCAGGGCAGCTAAAGGAGTTCTGGACGGAAAGAAAATAGACGGGAGGCGAGCGGTGGTTAGGGATGCAAGCAAAAGTTTCAAACTCCCCCGAAACTAGTGCTTCATAAATCACAGGAAATCCAACATCGGCCCTCTATTACACAACTACCTGGGCCAAAGAAACCTTATCTGCAAGCAATACAGGGTTCTTCATGTCCTGTTACATCCCTAAATCAATCCGATGATTCGTTCTCGTCTGTTGCGGATGAAGCGGCGGTGGAAGAAAAGAGGAAAGCTCTACAGAACGCGCTTGTGGGCTATGTAGCGAGCAACCACGTATCTATCCTAATTCTGATTCAGAAAATCAGGGATTCTAGATTTGCAGAGCTTCCTGATTCTGCTTAAATCCAGGAAAGAATTCATTGATTTCCTATCCGATAAAGCTCTCCATATAGCTTTGGATCTGGTGAAGGTTGAAGAGTGGCACCTGAACAGAGGACTGGGAAGTGAAGGAGGCTGGATTAGACTATATGGCATACCAATGCATGCTTGGTTCTAATCGGTGATCATCGATCTTGGCCAACACTTCGGGGAAGTGGTACAAATTGATACAAGTACTAAATTTGGCCTATTCCAAATGTTTGCTAGAATAAAAATTAAATTGAAGCCTGGAAGAGATATGTTTAAAGTCATCAATGTCCAAGTTGGTGAATCTTCATACCCATTCTATGTGGTCATGGAGAATCCAGTGATGATGGTTGACAGACATGGCTGGTCGACAGAACGATACCCCAAAGTTAAATTTCAACAAAACAATGGGTAGAATCCTCCTTTTACCAGGAAAAAAACCTAAATGTGAATGGCCCAACACATGTTCGATGAAATTCCCATCAAGGAAACAGCAATCTAGGAGGTGAAGCAGAGGATAGGGCTGTAAATGGATGTTCTGCTTGCAATAATGCCACTACCACATTGTCTGTTCAAGAGCTCCCACAAGAGTTAGTCCCAACTCATATAGAACCTCTTCTACACACTCCTCTCCCACCTCCTACGAGCCACTCAATCAACGATTGTCAACATTGCATCTAAAAGAGGCATGGATAGACTTCACTCTCTTTCGAAAGGAGCGAGGCCAAGAAAGGAATGTGACAGTACTAATCCAGACCCAACATTAAGAATGCCCGATCCAGGAGGAACGACTATCTGCAGCAAGTCCCCTCAAGCAGAGGTGGAGGATATGCAGCTAGACCCATTCCAGAACCATACAAAGGAGAATGAGGAGTTGCAGCTCGCGCCAATCCGGAACTATGCAGAGGAGAGTGAGTAGCTGTAGATTGAGCCAGTCCAGAACCATGCAAAGAAGACTCACATGCTGCAGATCCACCCAGTCATTTATCTAGCAGCAGAAAGAGAAGAGATGCGGATCAGCCCACTTCAGAATTAGTCTCACAGACACAGTTCAGAATCAGGTAGCAGGGAGGATGTGCAGGTGGAGACGGTCTACGTTCAAGCTGTAGAAAGGGAGGAAGAGCAGATCGACCCTTCTCAGTTTCTTGTAGACCTGTCACCTTACTTCATAGAAATGGGTATAGAATTCGTAAATGACAGGCAGATGATCCATCTGTCGAACCAGGTGCCAACTAAAAGACTGAAGGCAAAGAAAGGATGCCAGCAACTGAACCAAGGACAGGAATCACCCACCCAAGCAGGAACAAACCAAGAATCTAAGCAAGGAAACAATACCAGGAGATCAGCAAGATTAAAGGAAGCAGCTATAGAATGCCAGAGAAGTAAAAGCAGAAGATTCCACTACAGGGCTATGAACACGGGATGTTTGTCTGATGGATAACATCTTAGTTTGGAATGCTCGTGGGGTGGGGAATGCACGCACCATCAAGTCGATCGAGAGGAACATCAAAAATCACAGGACGTCGTTAGTAGCTATTCTAGAGCCAATGATCATTGACTTTAAGAGGATTCAGATGGGCCTCAAAATGGGGTTTACTTATTCTTTCTTCAATGCAGGTTCAGAAGGAAAGATTTGGGTATTTCACTCATCTTCAAACTCTGTTGAAATCATCAAAGAGTTAAACCAGATGATCACTTTCAAGATCCTTATGCAGGGTTGTGCGAACAAACTCCTAATCACGATAGTTTATGTTAAATACTCATTAATCCGTTGAAGGAAACTTATCTAGTAGACATAGCCAATGGTACACCAGGCCCTTGGATTGTCTGTGGGGATTTCAATGCTATCACGAACCATAATCGTTTGATTCTGATTTCCAGTACGAATACGAATCGTGAAAGCGTGGCCTATCAATCCTTTAGACCTTCGGGATTTGAAGCTAGAGGTGTTAGAAAAGTTACCACAGGGATAACTGGCTTGTGGTAGCCAAGCGTTCATAGCGACGTTGCTTTTTGATCCTTCGATGTCGGCTCTTCCTATCATTGTGAAGTAGATTTCACCAAGTGTTGGATTGTAGAGAGAATAGGCAGGAACAACCTAACAACCACAAGTACGAATGATTTCGTCGAAGCAATCAACAAAGCAGGGTTGATCGATGCAGGCTATTGTGGTAGCAACTTCACGTGGTGTAATAATCAGATAGGAAGAAACCGAAAGTGGGCCAGACTGGACAGGGCCCTAATGTAGGGGCATTTTCACAGTGGGCTCGAGTGGGATCACCTGTTAGATGTAGAGGCACACTTGGGGTGGGTGACCCATGCGATTTGGGGCCCACGGGGGAGGTCTCATGTTCAAGACTCCTTACCAGGGGTGATTAATGAGCATTTCACACCGGGCTCGAGTGGGGTAGCTCGTGGGATGCGGGGACACACTCGGGGTGGGCGGCCCATGTGATTTGGGGCCCACAAAGGGGGTTCGGCCGAGGTCCTAATCCATGAGATATGGGGCCTGGGCTATGAGATAAATGGATTAATTCGCCATACTCTAACAGTTCGAGCTTTTAGAGCAAGTGGTTAATTGTCCTGCATCAAATTGGTATCAGAGCGGAAGGTCTCGTATTCGAGACTCCTCACCGGGGGTGATTCATGCAGGGGCATTTTCACACTGGGCTCGAGTGGGATCGCCTGTTGGATGTAGGGGCACACTTAGGGTGGGTGACCCATGTGATTTGGGGCCCACGAAGGGGGTTCGGCCGAGGTCCTAACTCATGAGATATGGGGCTTGGGCTATGAGATAAAGGGATTAATTCACCATACTCTAATAGTTCTAGCTTTTAGAGCAAGTGGTTAATTGTTCTGCATCAGGCCCTCTGCTCGGTGGAATGGATTCACATGTTCCCAACCTTCCAAGTCCACCACCTTCCGATAATCAACTTAGACCATTCTCCACTTCAACTAACCTTCCCCCAGCCCCCATCCTCGATCCCACGCCCCTTTAGGTTCCAACAGATGTGGACGTTGCATGAGGGATTTAAAGAAACTGTTTCAGCCGCCTGGAAGTCAGAAACCAACAGCAACCCAATGATATCCCTGCTCAGCAAAATGAAGAACACCAAGTTAGCTCTGAAAGCCTGGAACAAGCACAGTTTTGGCAACATCTTCAATCTCATTAAGCAAGCAGAAGCAAAAGTCGGTGATCTAGAAGACCAATGCTCAGCAGCCTCGAACATCCAGAATGTCGACAATTTAACTGAAGCCAAAAGAGAACTAATTCGCCTAGAAAGCATGGAAGAAGTTTTCTGGAAACAAAGATCCCGTAATAAGTGGCTCAGGGAAGGCGATAGAAATATGAAGTTCTTTCACACAACAGCAAATGAGATAGCAAAGAGGTCCTTCATCTCTGCCATAAAACTTCCGGATGGCTCCTGCTGCCAAAATTAGATGGAGATAAAAGCTGAAGCAATTTCCTTCTTCACCAACTTGTTCAAGAAGGAAGAAACATCAGATCCTGCTGACATTCTTCGCCACATTCCTCAACTAGTTTCAGCGGACAATAATGTGGCCCTCCTCTTAGAATCGACCCTGGAAGAGGTGAAGAGCGCAGTCTTAGGCATGCCTGCCGATGGGGCTCCGGGTCCAAACGGTCTGCCTGGTGCCTTCTTTGCTACCTGTTGGGATATTGGGGGGCATGATCTGTTAAATGCTACTATTTATCTGTTCAAGGGAGGTAAAATTCCAAGAGCTTTCTTATCCACCCTCATCTGCCTCATCCCCAAAACCCAGTCTACAAAAAAATTCTCTAAATTTCGTCCAATTAGTTTATATTACTGTGTGTATAAGGTTTTTTCTAAGATCATTGCAGCTAGGTTGAACGCTATACTCCCAAAGCTGATCTCGAAAGAACAAGTAGCATTCGTCCAAGGCAGATCAATCTCCAATGCCATCGCTCTAGCGCAAGAAATGCTACAAGACATAAACAAGAAAGTGAGAGGCGGAAACATCATTCTAAAGCTAGACCTCGAAAAAGCTTACGATAGGGTAGACTGGAACTTTCTCCAATTAGTGCTCCTCTGATTTGGGTTCAGCCAACAGTGGGTTGTGATGGCGGAAAATTGCTGGACAGGAGCTTGGTTTTCGGTTCTAATAAATGGTGAGGCCTGCGGTTTCTTCAAATCAGAAAGGGGCCTGCGTCAGGGAGATCCGATATCCCCCAGTCTATTCATCCTGATGATGGATGCTCTCAGCAGAAGCAACAATATGCACATGTAGAAAGGGGCTTCTGTATACCTTATAAGACTTACACTACAGGCCAGATCATTACCCGCCTCCTGTTTGCAGATGATGCCATCGTATTCACTAACGGAAGCATTAAATTTCTGAAGGAAGTGCTAAAAATCCTCAACAATTTTGGTGCAGTGTCAGGCTTGAGGATAAACAAAGGCAAAAGTAACCTACTCACCCCATCTAACATGGCTGAAAGTTGTTGCAGAAGCATAGAAACACTGACAGGGATAACTAGGGCCTCTGCAAACCTAACTTATTTAGGGGTTCCCCTGATAAGAGGTAGACCAAATAAAGCCCATTTTCAACCCATGCTTGACAAAATCCTGCATAGAATTGCTGGGTGGAAAGGTCGCTTCCTAAACCAAGCTGGTAGAGCAGTTCTTATCAAACATCTGTTGAGTAGCGTTCCGGTTCACACGTTAGCAGTGACGGAAGTGCCTAAAGGGACTCTAAAGGAAGTTGAGAAAGGGATGGCGGATTTTTTCTGGGGTTTGACCGAAGTTAAGAAAAATCAGCACTGGATTAGATGGAAAACAATAACAGCCCCGAAAGAAGGAGGTGGTCTGGGAATCAAATCCCTCAAGGACATGATGAAAGCTTTCAGAATTAAAATGGCATGGACGGCCATCAATGACTACAGAAACAACATATGGGCCACTTTTATGAGAGCAAAATATAGGGTAGAAGCTCACTTCATAGGCCAGCCTAACAGAATGAATGCCTCTGGGTGCTGGAAAGAAATCCTAAACTGGACCAATCTGGTGGAAGGCAAGTCACGGCTGATGATGGGTGATGGTAATAGCAACCTCTGGACCACAAATTGGACGGGTCTTGGTCCCCTCAAAGACTGCCTCTTAGGCCAGATGACCCAAAACCTGCTCCATAGGAAAAGTAATGACGTCTTAGGAAGGGATGGATTCCTCTCGAGTTCGCCTCTTGCCAATCTGATCCTGCCAAATGTCCAAAGGCACATACAGGATGAGGGAATTAGAACCACAACAGGAGAGGACAGCGGAACCATCAGGTAATTTCACGATTAGATCAGCTTGGAAGATGATACGCATGGTATCTGCGTCTAGATAGTGGGCGAAATGGGTTTGGTATAGCAGACTGCCTCCGAAAATCTCCATTTTCTCTTGGAAAATTATTAATGCAACAATCCCGGTGGACATCAGCGTCAAAAGAAGGGGAGCAATTCTCGCCTTCTGCTGTTCTTGCTGCGAAGACACAGATAACTGCCAAGAGGAATCCCTCGATCATCTATTCTCAAACGGTCAGTTTGCTTCTTGCATTTGGCAGCGATTCTCCATTCTGCTCTCAGTCTCTTTCCTTGGAGCTTAGCTAAAGGGAACTCAACCATTGGAATTCTCCGAGGAATAGCCCCTGAGCTAATTTTCTGGGAAATCTGGAATGCTAGAAACAGGAAACGGTTCGACCATCTCCACATGAACGTGATCCAATCCATAACCAAAATTCAGAGATGGTTCTCTGTTATCATGTCATCCTTCACGTTCCCATCGAGCAACACTGTCAGCAACATCGACGTGTTGCATGGTTTGGGCATTCAACCAATCCAGCGCATAGCCAAACCCACGTGCATTATCAAGTGGAAGAGACCAAAAACAGGTTGGGTGAAATTGAATGTAGAGGTGAGTTGGTTTTTGCATTCGTCAGAGGTTATGACATCAGAACGAATTTCCAGGCAGAAGTAAAAGCAATGTTGGACGGTCTCGAACTCTATTTGACAAAAGGGCTAAGCGCAATTGAGGTTGAAAGTGACTCTGAGGTAGCTTTGTGTATCTCTTCTAACAGTAATCCTAGCCCGTGGAACACCATCCACTGGAAGAGGATGATTGATTCTTTCCAGGGGAAAGCCACCATCTCTTTTTAGCATGTCATGAGGGAGGCTAACGGAGTGGCTAATGGGCTGGCTCGCTTGGGCAGTGAAAACCAGTTGGATAAGGATTTGGACCAGCTCCAGGACCTCTCACTAAAGATCAGAGGGGAAGCTTTTCTAGACAGAGCAGGCCTAGGCACAGTTAGAGAACCTTAATGAGGATACTCTAGTTTTCTTTCATGCGATAGGCTGCCCCCGCCATCTTTTTGAATTGGAGGCGTAGCCCGAATTTTGTATGTCACCTGTAAAGCATCTCTGTTTTATCAATGAAATCTGTTAATTTTGAAAAGAAAAAAAAAAATCTATTAGAAATCTTATCAATGGTTACATGTGTCATGTTCCTAACATGCAAAGCAGGTTTTATTTCCCAGCGCTTGTTTGACATATTTGGGAGGGAGAATATAACCGCATTTTCAATTCTAAATCTCTCTAAAAGAAAGCCGTTCTTAGACCATATCATTAATGTTTTGAAATCTTGAGTCATTTTTGTTTTCAAGCACTTATTGGTGCCAATTCCACAAGCTCGCTCTTTGCTGCCTGGGATATCCCCACATTGCATAATAGAGCAAGTCTTCCTGTGCTTCAAAACAATGATCAAAGATATCCCGACCCTTGGTGGATAATATCTTCTGTCAAAATAAATGATATAAGAATTGGGCTCATGTTCTATCCTCTCTCCTCAAGAGCCATCTACGGAGTTATCTTAGAGGTTGACATGCATAGGCTACGAGATGGAAGTCTAGAAACCCTTTTTGTTGGCATCTCTAAATTAAATATTATCTATATTTTAATGTTCTTATTGAAGTTTATAATAAGGAGGTGTGAGATTTCTACTTCAAACTCTTCTTCATGTACAATGAGTCTTGTTATGGGTGAAAATGAACCAAGTGAGACAACCTGTATGAGAGAGAATGCAAAGTATAGAAGAGGCAGAGAACTCGGTCCTCGCCGCCAAGACGACCTGTATGAAGAAGAACACAAAGCGTGGAAGAGAAAGTCAGCCCACTTCTTCCATGAGAGAGAACAAGAAGCATGGAGATGAGCTCGGTCCATGCTTCTGAACACAACCTCTACGAACAACTCGAGTCCCGACCACTGGAAGGGACCTCAACCTCAGTTGTCTCGCCATTGTAACTGGTGGACAACCTTTGAAAACCGACTTGACCTCGACCGAAGATCATGACCATAATCAATGATTCTATACTCGAACGGCAGGACCCCGATCAGCCCGACCTCGACGTTAGCCTCGGTCATCGAAGACCGACCATGGACTTCATGCACCCCGCCTGTGAGGTCGGACTCAGTCATCAATGCCTAGCCCATTGGAGGCTAACCACTTCGAGATATTGTTGTTGAGGTAAGGTTTCCTCGGGATCCTCACCAAAGATCTCGGGAGGATAAAGATGACATGTTTGGGAGGAGATTCATTCTATAATACACACCTACCAAGTAGGGAAGTCACCATCTACATAATTGGTACCAAAATGCTATAAATAAGGGCCTTATTGACGCAGGGGAGGACGTGAGGTCGAGCACTGTCTTCCTCAAGAGGATAACTATTCCGAATCCACGGAACTTCTCTGGACTCCTCACAGAGACTTCTCGAATCCACGAGGAAAGAAAGCAGAAAATAGAAATAAATTCTAATAAATTCGAAATTGATTGATGATTAATTGATAATTCCCTAATGTATCTCCTTACACCATTAATATAGGAAAAAAATTAAACTAAAATTCGTAATTACCAAAAATAGCAAAATTCTAACTCTAATAAAAATCTTAATTCTAATAAAACTCTTCTAAGGCCTAATTTCTAAAAATAAAAATTGCAAATAAACTTTCTCTAGAAGAGTCCTAGTATAACTAAAAGTTATTTCTAAAAGGAAAGAAAATCTAAAGCTCTAAAAATACTTAAAAAATCGGAATTACTAAAAATAGTAAAATTTTCCTAAAAATTCGTTTTTGAGCTGAAAGTGCGCCTTTTTTGACGAAACGGACAGATGCGACCCACTTTGTGGGTCGGTTCACCTCAGATGGCCCATTTCAGTAAAGATTGATAGGTTGTGCGCCCCGTAATGATACCCGGATCAAAAGTTATAGTCAATTCACGGTCCATCTTCTTTTGGCTCAACCATGCTAGGAACATGTCTGTGACAGGTTCTACATCAGACCCCTCCACTTGAAAAAAACTCGTCCTCGAGTTACGCAAGAGACTTGGCACATGAGTCTGAGATAACTTTTGACGACGATGTTCATTAGACTTTTTTTTGTACTTGGCATTAAGCTTTTGAGCCGATACGATACATATACTCATGCTTTCCTTGACTTGACTAATATCGATTAATTCCTTCACATCTGTCTTCAAGATTTCATATTTTTTCTGATAATGTGGGCAATTAGGCGGACTTGCCCCTGCGATGGGATCAACGTAATTTTGCATATCTCGTATGAGAGGTAATTTATTAGGGAGTTCATCGAGCACAACCCCTTTGAACTCCTGCGATATTGGTTCCAAATCCTTTAGGATATTCACAGGCTCCACATATTTTTTCTCTTCAACTACTGCATATATGTCTCCCGTTTCCTCAGATTGTTTAACAAAGGCCTGTTCAGTCATGAGAGATTGTCCCTCCACTTTAGAAGTCTTGAGTTGGCTCACCGTTTCCATAGGGGTCACATGTTTTCCACTGATGAATCCTGTGGTTTGTTGCAACTCCGTTTTGACTTGGTCACCTCTCGCCGACAAATAATAGGATTTCTCTGCATAACCCTTTAATGATTGGTTATCTTACCAATAATTTTGATTTTGTTGGAATAATACCTGATCGTAATTGGTAGGGAAGAATCGCATGCACAATAACTTCTTCATCCGCGACCACATGCGGATTGGCGCCTTCATCCGTCTCATTCGCTCGAGTTAAAGTTGCTCCCACCAATCTGAAGCTCTGCCCGTCAACTTGTAGGCCACGAGTTTAACTTTCTTTTCTTCCATTATGTTCATGTAGTCGAAGAAACGTTCGACTTTAAGCAACCAATCGAGGAAGTCCTTGAAGTAGAGTTGACCATTAAAACTAGGAAGATCGACTTTCATCTTGAATTCTTGGTCCATCCGATCCATCTGATCAATGGCTCGTCTAGGATGCTGTAAAATCATGTCGCTAGATCTCACTTTATCAGGAGTGATCCTGTGGTTCACTGATAGCGTCGCCCTATGATCAATATGATTACGAATTCTAGCAATTGTTGATGGTGGATCACCACCATGAACACGGAGTTGCCCTAGGGCCTCCGCCAAACGATCCGCCATGCGATCGATAGAAGCCTGCAGCCCTTGCATAGCTTGCCGATTCTCTCGCCGTGCTGCTTCGAAAGCTGCCGCCGTTAAAGGTAAATTCCCTGGAGCACCGCCCATGGGATTGTTGCCCGACCCGTCGTTAGAAGCCATCAATCTGAGGAGAAACTTCGCTTTGATACCAAACTGACGCAGGGGAGGACGTGAGGTCGAGCACCGTCTTCCTCAAGAGGATAACTATTCCGAATCCACGGAACTTCTCTGGACTCCTCACAGAGACTTCTCGAATCCACGAGGAAAGAAAGCAGAAAATAGAAATAAATTCTAATAAATTCGAAATTGATTGATGATTAATTGATAATTCCCTAATGTATCTCCTTACACCATTAATATAGGAAAAAAATTAAACTAAAATTCGTAATTACCAAAAATAGCAAAATTCTAACTCTAATAAAAATCCTAATTCTAATAAAACTCTTCTAAGGCCTAATTTCTAAAAATAAAAATTGCAAATAAACTTTCTCTAGAAGAGTCCTAGCATAACTAAAAGTTATTTCTAAAAGGAAAGAAAATCTAAAGCTCTAAAAATACTTAAAAAATCGGAATTACTAAAAATAGTAAAATTTTCCTAAAAATTCGTTTTTGAGCTGAAAGCGCGCCTTTTTTGACGAAACGGACAGATGCGACCCACTTTGTGGGTCGGTTCACCTCAGATGGCCCATTTCAGTAAAGATTGATAGGTTGTGTGCCCCGTAATGATACCCGGATCAAAAGTTATAGTCAATTCACGGTCCATCTTCTTTTGGCTCAACCATGCTAGGAACATGTCTGTGACAGGTTCTACATCACTTATCTACGATGAAAGGTACGTACAAAAAAAAATCCTAAGCTCTATTAGACCCAGTGTGCTTGTTCTAACTTTCACATCGGAGGGTCCCCTGCGGTAGCCACGGTCCCCATTGTGGTGTGGTTTTCAGGTATACAGCAATCTAGAAGGGACGACCGGATTTCCGGATCAACAAGTCTATTAGCTAGTGTACTCTTATATCTCTCCTCTTGGATTATTAGAAAATGCTAGAAAGCACTTATTTTAAGATTGTCTAGGACTCCTTTTGGTGCTACTTTTCGATTATTTCTTACTAACAAGTTAACTTTTTATTTGATTTTCTTTTCTTTAATTTCTTCCAAGGCCCGGGATGTGGGTTCTCCTTCCCTAGCCCAGGGCTTAGGCTCTTTTCCTTTTCTTTTTCTTTTTTTTCTTTTTTTTTTTTTTCTAGCCTAGGGTGTGAGTGCTTGTTTCAAGCCCAATATGTGGGCTTTTTTGTTTCCTTTGCTTCCCCCCCACCACCCGTCTTTTTTTTCTTTTTTTTTTTTTGGGTTTAATTAGGTCTTAGCCCTTGGTAATAAAAGAGTCTTTTCTTGCCTGCCTTCTGAAAAATAAAAAATAAAAAATTAGACCATCTCTCTTAGTTAAATAAACTCATTCTTTTACTTTTCTTAATACATTAGTATATATAAGGAAAATGATTTTAATGCCTAGAAGGTAGATTTTTTTTTTATTTGGCTTGAAACCCTTCAGTTAGAAGATAATCATCACACAAGAAAACATCTTAATCATCACACAAGAAAACATCTTTATTCTTTCAAATACTTTATTACATATAGATTTCGATCACCAACACTAAAATAATGCTACATTTTTTTATAAACATCGATTCTACACACTTAATTATGCACATATCATAACAAGAAAAACACCTTCTCACTCCATGATTTTCATACAATAAACACTCATATTAATAATGTTCATGCCACCACATGCCCACAAACTTGGTGATTTTCATCCACCCAACTATACCTTCAGATCCATCAGTTGACGTAATGTAACTGCATGGAATGACTGGAGAGAGAAAGAAGGTCCTCCAATAGATAGCTCCTGAGCCACATGTCGCATGGTTGGCCGAGAGTCTGGATCTGGCCGAATGCATGCAAGAGCCTTGGATACCACAAATAAGACTTCATGTGCAACATCAGCCATCGGATTTGAGAGACGTTGGTCCAACATATCTTTTAGCAGTGTATCTTGTCTACTACTTGACGATGACAAAGAGGAGATGAGCTCCCCAGGATGACTTCCCATCATCACTTCAAGTGCGACAACACCAAAGCTATATACGTCGCATTTTTCAGTCACCCTCATTGTATATGCAAGCTCTACAAGAAGGAATATAATCAGTCATGCTCTTTTCTCTTTGTTAATCATCAATAGCTAAACTCCTAATCATATATCAAAACTCATCTGAGTTTCTTAAGTTAGGTTTCATATCTTGTAGGTTTTTGTGCTTGCTAACCCTAAGGCATCTCAACAAAGATGTATTTGGAAGATTTGGGAGGTGAATAAGATGGGCCAGGCCTTTCGGATGATCTTCCTAGGAAAGTCGGGATGGTCAACTCACCAGGCATGCCACATATATGCATTAATTAAGCGCGTACTGTTGGTTTTTTTCTCTCTGAACTATCTATTGTTTTCATGTGGTGGCGGCATGCCCGATAAGCTGACCAGTATAATCATAGTGTCGGGTCATCTGCATGGTTGAGCCGACCATTATGTATGTCTCAAATGTCCCAAATGCATGAGAAGTTGGCATGTATGAACCAGACTGTAATGGTGCGCGAATAGGCATCATTGAAGCTACACATTTCATCGGCAAGGATTGGGTGATAATGGCATTGTTTCACATAATTAAAATGAATTTAGCATAATTACTTGTATCAATATTCTGACAAAATCAAGTGGTTACATTCAACCCATTGTGAATGAACATCTGAACAATTGGAAATGCCATTTTAACAATTTGCATGGACTAAAAGCATTAAAAAAGAAAAAAAAAATTAAAAGAATTGACTATTGATAGTTTCAACGGTGGTAAGCTAGTGACCAACTTTTTCTGTTGTGGGACTCAATCGTGTATTCAATCTGTTATATTTTTTTACTCGTGCCCTAAAATAAGATGGTGAAATGGTGGACGGTTTGGATTTGCGACAAACATCATAAAAGTGGGCCCCACAAAGATTTAACAGATCATGATAACCACTGACACCTTGCCTAGGTGTAACATTTTATTGGACTTGAATTGTTGTAACCTAGAGCACAACACCTTAGTTATGAACGTGTTTGCATGATAGAAGATGGTTGTCGTGATTATGGTTCCTACCATGTTCTTTGCAAGAAATCTGAGCCACCTACCATTTCCCTTATATGATTTCAGGGCTTAGGCTGAGAAATGATTTAGATGCAAATCTCAGTTGGGAAAAATGACAAATAAAGGTATATATTGAACATATGTCATTGGGCTAAAGAAATTTTAGATCAGGTATAAAAATTCAGTGGTTGCATTCAGCCCACTGGGAATAACTTTCTGAACAGTTGGAAATATCGTTTCAACAGTTTGGATGGCTTAAAAAGATGAACCATTAATAATTTCAATGGTAATAAACTACCAACCTACCTTTTCCGGTGATGGGACCTAATTATGCATTAGAACTGCTTGATTTTGGGCCCATGGCCTAAAATAAGATGGTGAAAATAGTGGACTTTTTCCTACCGTGCAATTTACCTATGCTTTGGATTTGAGACAAGTATCATTGCGGGGTCCACAACATAGTTCAATATTAGTATGAAATATATTGGTTATAATCATTGAGTTTGTTTGAAAACAGGGAAAAACGATTTTTTTTTTTTTTTTTTTTTTCAATGAGATAATGACTTGTTGATTAGCCATCCTTTAGTTAAAGTCAAACCAGATGGCTTTCCGACCTTATTTTGAAATAGTATGTGGGTTTTGGAAAGAGTCTAAAGGCAAACTCTTTTTTGACAATAGCTGAAAGGATATGCAGGCGTACGTCATAACCTCTAATTTTTAACTAAATAAATTGAAGGATTGGAATAATATCCCTAGTATGTTTCTTTGCAAGGCCTGTTACAATAGTCGGATTAGAAAATCTTAGTGGAAAAAGAGAGCAATTTCATATACTATTTTTCTCATATTCCAGTTGCCTTATATTGCCACATTCTTCAACAGTATGCTAATATATGCAGAAACTTTATCATATATAAGTGCCAACAAAAGATAAAAAAAGCTGAAGAAAAATAAAAACCACAATTACTCATAAAACTTTTAAAGCATGGAGATCGTACTAGCAACTAACTTGGAGCGATGTATCCGCAAGTGCCTGCGAGTGTAGTCCAATTTGAGGAATCGGGTATCAGTAATCGTGCAGTTCCAAAGTCAGAGATACTAGCCACAAATTCTGAATTCAACATAACATTGTTGCTTGATAGGTCTCGATGGACAATCGGCAGGTTACAATCATGGTGCATGTAAGATAAAGCATGTGCCACACCTTTGATAACCTTCACCCTCAAAGTCCAGTCCAACTGTGCAGCTCCTTTATCGTTGCTTAGGATACTTGTCAAGCTTCCCCTTTCCATGTACTCGTAGACTAGAAATGAGAATTGAGCATGGGAACAGAAACCATAAAGTTTCACAATGTTGCGATGGCGGATTTCTGTTAATGTCTTTATCTCATTCCTAAAACTTCTTTGATCAGATTGATTACCATCTTCAAGTGGGTGAAGTTTCTTCACAGCTACTACCTGGCCCGCTGATAGATTTGCTTTGTAAACTTTCTCATACCCTCCAGTTCCAATGCAGTATTTGTCATCAAAATCCTCTGTTGCCTCCACAATGTCTTCAAACGTGGAAATCCCATCATAATTCCATGTTGAAAATGTAATTCCTCTGCTCATTTCAAGAACCCCTTTCTCTATTATTCTTCTTCTTTGATAATAAATGGAATAAATTATGCCGATGATTGCAAATAAAAGAAATAATACTGAGAAGAGAAGAATAATGAGGATCACAACTTTGTGGTCTTTCCTTGCATCACCATGACTTATTAAAGAGGTGTTGCAAGGTTGTAAACCTTGCACTTCACCACATAAGCCTTTGTTTTTTATGAATGCCTCTGCCGGAGCCTTCCGAAAGGCTTTGCTGCTAGGAAGAGGACCTTCCAAAGCATTGTATGAAAAATCAATGGATTGCAAGTTGAACATCTCTTCAAAAGAATGTGGAATGGAGCCTGTCAGCATGTTATGGGAGACGTTTAACTTTTCCAGCCTAATCAATTTTGCAAGTTGTGGTGATATCTGTCCATTGAAGGAGTTATGACTTAGATCTAGTAAGATCTGTAGGTATTCTAGGTTACCAATCTGAAAAGGAATGCTTCCATTTAAAACATTTTCGCTCAACTTCAGATATTGGAGTTTGGAGCAATCCCCTAATTGAGGTGGTATTGGACCACTTAGGTGATTCATTGACAGATCCAAAATCTCCAAATTGGATAGATTTCCAATCTCTTGTGGTAACTGACCAGAAAGTTGGTTATCATTTAAAGTCAAGTTGAACAAAAAAGTCAGCCTCCCAAATTCCTTTGGAATCTCTCCTACTAAATGGTTTGAAGAAAGATCAAGCACTCTTAGCTGCCCCAACTGCCCAATCTCAGGAGGAATTCTACCTGTGATATTGTTCCCGGAGAGTTGTAGCTTTGTTAAGTTTTGGCATTCTCCCCAGTTTGGTGAGAGTTCACCAAACAGCATGTTGTTGCTGACGTCCATGTATGTGAGATGTGGGTATACACCAAAGGCTTCTGATACATTTGCGGTGAGTCGATTTCCATTGAGTAGAAGTCTTGTTAAGCTAGTGCAGTTTCTGAAGCTTCTTGGGATCTCACCACTGAAATAGTTGTTTGGCACAGTGAATTTTTCAAGAGATCCACCATGACATAACTGAGGTAAGTAGCCAGAAAAGTTGTTGTCACCCAAGTAGAGTTCCGAAAGATTTGTCATGTTTGTCATTTCTTGAGGCAAGGAACCAGATAATTCACAGTAAATAAGGGACAAAAAAGTAAGCTTGGTCAACTTTCCAAAAGTAGGAGGGATAGAACCTGTTAGAGGGTTCATGGACATGTCAAGCTCTTTGAGATTAACCAGATTCCCTATTTCTGGTGGAATAGAACCAGAGAACTGATTTTTGAACAGATAAAGAACAGTGAGCATGGACAAGTTTCCTAAAGTGGAAGGGATAGAACCTGTCAGAAGGTTACTGGATAGCTCGAGATCCGTGAGATTAACCAGATTCCCTACTTCAGGTGGAATTGAACCAGAAACTTGGTTGTCGTAGAGATACAAAATTGTAAGGTTTCTCAAATTACCTAAAGCAGGAGGGATCTGACCAGTCAGATTGTTTTGGAACAATGTCAACTCAACCAGAGCTTGTAGATTTCCGATTTGTGAAGGAATGGGGCCAGAGATTCGATTTTGGTCCAGGTACAAGATGGAAAGCTTTGTCAGATTTCCTAAAGTGGAAGGGATGGAACCATTTAGATGGTTAATGGACAAGTCAAGCTCATTCAAATTCATAATATTCCCTATTTGCAGAGGTATTGATCCAATTATTTCATTTGCAGACAGATTCAGGGACGTGAGTTTGTAAAGAGGTTCAAGATGGGCTGGAATGGTTCCGATGAGTGTGTTATCGCTGAGATCAAGATGGAGGAGGTTTGGAAATGATGGGAAACTCAAGTTATCGAGTTTACCTTGCAAACCTACACTCGGTAGGCTTATCCTTGTTACACTTCCAAGGATGTTGCATGAGATCCCAGTCCAGTTGCATGGAGAGATTATGTTGGTGGTAGAATTAGCAGAAGGAAGAGACCATGAATGGAGAGCTTGTGCTGCGAAGAGGCTGGCTTTCCATTTCATGAGAGCCTCTACTTCTGAGAGTGCGGATGATGGCGCTGCTGTTGCAAATGATATTGCTTGGAAAGAAAGAAAGGGTAGCAAAAAGAGTAGAAATGCAAAGGGGAGAGATTTGTGTATGGCCATGGTTGCTGTTGCTTATGGTATGCTACCAACTTACGATGGATGGGTATTTATAGGAGAAGGTTGATGCCATGCTACAAAGAAGGTTTCCTGTTGCACATGAGCACGTGAGTATCCACATGCGCGCATGCGATTCAAACGGAATCGGATTGCCTGTTGCACACGACCTGGCCTCTGTGGGTCCCATTGTCATGTTGGTGTTTCATCCGCACCATCCATATAACACGAGAGAAAATCATACATATTCAATGCTCAAGTGGACCACACCACATAAAACAGTGGGAATTGAATGCACACCGTTGAAATCTTCTTGATTGTGGTCTGTTACGAACTTACCACTTATATTTTTAACGGTAGGCGTTCAATCCCCACTGTTTCTTATGGTGTGGTCCACCAGAGATTTGGATCCGCCTAATGTTTGAGCTCATGCCCTAAAATGACTTGAAAAAAATAAATGGATGTTATGGATAAAACACATACACCATGACATGATGGGTCCACGGAGCTTTGAAACCAGGTACGTGGCTGGTGTTGGGGTCGTAGCCAAACCACGTCTGCAGATTTGTTCAAACGACCTGATTTTTGGATTACTATTTATTTCATAATATGGCAGGGCATGACGTATGATATGCAAGCACTTGTAGCTAAATTCAGATTCGCTAAACTCTAGTAGATGTCCTCCAATCCGATAGTCAATTAATCAAATAAATGTAATTTTTAGTTTATGATACTTCCGGACCCACAATTTCGTCCACAATTTCGGGAATTTAATTTGACGTTGCTTTAAGGCATTTGAATAATTTCTAAGTGCCTTCTTACCTTCCATCACAATTTCCAAAACATCGAAGTTTATCTCATTAAAAAAAAATCCTTTACAAGGACATGCTATGTTCCTTATCATTTGTATGAATCCTTTACATGGTTTTCATGAGAGCTTCTGCTCTTTGGAGTGTTGCAACAACTTAAATTTTAGGTAGGTTAAAATTTAATTTTTAAATTTTTAAAAAGGAAGGATTGAATTAATTGTAACATCCTCACCCTTATTTTATTCAAGGAACCATTCTCTCTTCATAAGGGTGGGACGTGCTCCAAGAAGAAAAAAATAATAGAAAAAAGATAAGGAAGAGAGATATATCAAAAGCAAAAAGTACTAGGTTAGTACTTTATTTAGTATTATTTATTTATTTATATTATTATACTTCAGGCCTACATGATGGACAGTGTGAATTTACAATGGGCGCAACCCATGTACACATATATCGAAAAGTGTGTATATGCACGGTGCACATTGGAACAATTTAAGCATGTAAAACAAAGAATGAAAGCAAAACCAGTTGTTTTGCTTTCACTTGAATTATATGTTGGGCTTACTGGTACATGTGGGGTCCGATCGATTCCGTCGATTAGATTCTAAGATTTAAAATACAGTAAACCTCCAAAAATTAGGCCAAATCAACATTTGGGCGGGCCATAATATCCAAAATAGAATTTAAGATATATTCACTATTGGAATATCTATTTGGGCCATAAGAACTTCCAATCAAGATAATAATTCTTTTGACCCTTCAAAAATAATTGGGTTAACAAATGAATAACTCAAATTTTACTCTTTTTTTTTTTTTAATTAAACCTTTTATTCACATATAGAGAGGATGATTACATTCAAGGTGCCAGTTGGGAAAAAATTCCAAGGGCAGCCTATCGTATAACCCTTGCAGAAAAGGAAAGAAAGAAAAAGGAAAAAAGAAAAAAGAAAAGTAGAAAGCGAAGGGGTGCGGACCGTTTGGCTCCCGCGCAAGGCTGGAACAAACCCATGTTAGCTTTCCTTAACCATACCCAACCTCGTCCTTTCTAAGACAATTTCCCCTCAAGAAGCGATCGGAAGTTCTGTGATGGTTGTGAAGACCTTATCTGATTGACTGGTGCTGCCTAGGCAGGCTAGAATGTCCGCCACACTATTGACACCTCTCGGGATGTGGGTTAATGACACTTCGGAACTACTCCATATAACATCAAACCGCCCCTTCCAGTAATAGTTGTTCCAAGGGATCTCTCTCTTCTAGAGAATAAGGCTCGCGATAAGAAGGGTATATATTTTAATGGTGGAAGAAAGGTCCACCAAAATCATAAATCTGTCTCATTTTTTGACATGTCCTAAAACAATGGTGGTAAACTCGTGAATGGAATAAATTTAGCGCATACACATTATGTGTGGACCATCAATACATACATACATACATACATACATACATACATACATACATACATACATACATACATACATACATACATACATACATACATACATACATATATATATATATATATATATATATATATATATATATATATATAAAGTTAAAAACTCTCCAGCAAACAAATGTGAAATTAATGTATTTACACAACTGAAATTGTTCCGGATCCGTAGGTCATGTATGTTGGGTTGTCTTGATGCAAGTGACAAATTCATGCCGTCTATTGATTTTGTCACTTAATAAGAGACTTGGATGCCACCAAAGGTGTAGGAGGCATACAAAACCAATGAATACATCTTGATCTTGCCGGGCTCACTTGGCACTAGAACGATGAAGGCCTTGAAACTCCATTTGAGGGAGATGGAGATGGAGACGGTGTGAAGCTAGAGTTTCAGTGGATGAATTTCTGCAAATCTAGGGCTTGGGATGAAGGAGATGAGTAGACATAGGAAGGGACAAGGGATTGGCATGAGCTTTCAGAGAGAGAGAGAGAGAGAGAGAGAGAGAGAGAGAGATGAGGGTTTGGGCAAGAGATGAGGTTTGGGGCGAGGATTGCGTAGTGAGTTACTCATCTTGCTTTTATCTTATTGCCAACCTTAAATTCATGTTGTTTATCCACACCATCCATCCATTTTTTTAATCTCATTTTAGTGGTTGAAATAGTGGGAATAATGATTTTCACCATTGAAACCTTCCTAGGGCCCATAGTGACGTTTATTTGTCATCCAACCTGTTCGAAAGATCACAAAGACATGGATGAAGGGAAAACACAAATATCAGCTTGACCCAAAACTTCCGTTAGCCCCAAAGAATTTTTTAACGATAGATGCTCAATTCACAATGTTTCCTTCTTATGCTTTGTGGTCCACACACTGGGATGCTAGGTGGGGCCCACCGTGATTTTTGCGATTAATCCACACAATTCATCCATTTTGAGAGCATTTTAGGATATGAGACAAAAAATGAGGTGGATCTAAAACTCAAGTAGCCCATATGAGAGGTAAGAAATCCACACCGTCCTTTTTTTCTTTCTAAATTTGGAACTGTTCAGAACCGTTCCAAATTTGGAACAACTTAAAACCGTTAATAAACCAAAAATGTAACCGTTGATGCAGTGATCTGGACATCCTCCCTAGACCATTGCGGACCTGTAAAAGCAAACAGTAATGGAGACCTTGGCTATAGTAGGAGAGTCACGCCCCAAACTTGAAATCGGATTCAAAGGAATCCGGATCGCCGAATCCGATGCCGACAACCTCCATAGTACCCCATTCTCGGCTCCCAGCGCCCATATGGTAGATTCTGATCCTGGGATCCTACAAGGAGGATTTTTCAACGTACATTTAACTCATAAGAAGCATAACCACAAGTTTACCCAAATCACAAAGGCAACATCATCATCACATATCCACTAATGTAATCATTTGAATACAATGTTGAAAGGGAAATACATATATCGAAAATCAAAGCTCCAGAGGTCTGCTGCATGCTCCAAGTTCAACGCTGCTGCAACCTAACGCCACTTGCACGCATCTATCGTGCATAAGCTTATACAAAGCTTAGTGGGTGGTGAAAGTGTGTGCACGAGGTAAGTGTCAAGTATACAATACAATGCGATAATCAAACAATATCGGAAATACTGGTAAGATCATGAATCATACGACATCAGAGTAAGTTGAAATACAGACAAGTACATGAGTCAAACAATATCAGAGTACGCAATACAAATCAGCTATGCAAATAAAGAGTCATAAAGATCCAAATATTAGATATCGAGGATGCAATACAATATACAATTCTTGATGAGTTCACGAATACCGTCAGTCGTATCTAGACCATATAAATACAGAAACACGGTAACCAAAAATGTCATATGACGAGGATGTAATGCAATATGCAATATGTGGTGCGAATGAAATGACCAAGCTGCAGTGTGAAGTCGGGATGATAGTACGTGGTATCGCAGGCTATGGGGCCTATCACAAAGGACTTCTATCTAAACCAGTCTCATACTTAAATTTGGATAGATAAACTCAATATGGTAAGCTCCTGATCTCAGGTTAGTCCCGCGCCCCAACTGAAATCCTGGCCATTGTGAAAGTACAGATAATAATTAGTTGTGCACCACCAGCCCGAGTGGATAGTGAATGAATGAATATGATGCTGAATGTGTAACTCCTGCTCCACAAATCAGTACTGTACATCTTTGGGATCATCACTGGGGTCTAGTACACTCCAAGCCGGCTAACACCCCGACCGGCTGCGCAACCCAGTGAGTGAAAAAGACCTCACTACCCGCCTACCAGTAGTATACCAATGTCTACCCGGCTCATCGATAGCGGACCCATTTGGGAGTTGGTCAAACTCATCCTAGTTTATAACCCCCTCACTCTGGCGAATAAGGCCACACCCCCTCTCAACCGACCACGACACAGTGGGAGACGCGGCCTACTGGTATTCGGCACTCGGGTGCTCATGTATCCACTCGGTCTAGACATTGGAGCATCTCCTGGCCACGGAGGTTTAAGGACTTTTACCCACGGACATCCAAAGTGCCCAGATGCTCGAACCAAACATTTTCGATGTCGCATCTAGCCATCCACAACATGCCTGTGGAGGTTACGACCCTGATGTCGCTATGACGTACAGTAATTACAACACACAATGCAAGGTGCATGAGTCATACAATCCAGTAATGCATCAATCATGCGCATACCGTGCGCTCATGTGAGATAACATCCGCCTATCAGGGAGTCTCATAACAACCTGCCTAATGACATATGCAATGGTCAACCATATCTCATGATAAACATGCAGATAATGCGTATGGACATGTATCATGATGCTATGCATGATTATCGAACATAATAATGATTAATCTTACATAATCACCATTGGCCTCTCACATCGCAATGGACCTCATAGATTCACAATAGGCCTCATATCATCACAACACAATGGTCCTCACACATCATAATGGGCCTCATACATACACAGTAGGCCTCATACCATCACAATGGGCCAACCTTACATGGTCACGATGGGCTTCATACAATCACAATGGGCCCCACGTGGTTATAATAGGCTTCAGGTAATCACAATGGGCCTCACATGGTCACGATGGGCCTCACTTGGTCACAGTGGACCACATCACGCAGGCCTCATATACATCAAGTGGGTCGTATCACATGGGCCTCAATAATGGGCCTCGACAATCGGCCTCGATAATTGGCCTCGACAATCGGAATCGGCCTCAACACTTGGCCTCGACAATTGGAATCGACCTCAACAATCGACCTCGACAACCGGAATCGGTCTCAACAATCGAAATCGGCCTCGACAATCAGATTTGACCTCGACAATTGGAATCGAACTTGACAATCGGAATCGACCTCGACAAATCGAGATCGGCGTCGACAATCGAAATCGGCCTCGACAAGTACAATCGACCTCGATAATCGGAATCTGCCTCGACAATCGGAATCGGCCTCAACAATCGGAATCGGCCTCGATAATCGAAATCGGCCTTGACAAATAGAATCTACCTCTTCAAACAGAATCGGCTCTGATAATCGGAATCGGCCTTGACAAATAGAATCGACCTCGTCAAATAGAATCGGTTCTGATAATCGAAATCGGCCTCGACAGTCGGAATCGGCTTCAACAATCGAAATCGGCCTCGACAAATTGGAATCGGCCTCGACAAATGGAATCGGCCTCGACAAACAGAATCGGCCTCGAGAATCGGATTCAGCCTCGACAATCGGAATCGGCATAGATAATCGGAATCGGCTTCGACAAACGGAATCGGCGTCGACAAACCGAATCGGCCTTGATAGTCGGAATCGGCCTCAACAATCGAAATCGGCCTCGACAAATCGGAATCGGCCTCGATAGTCGGAATCGGCCTCAACAATCGGAATCGGCCTCGACAATCGGAATCGGTGAGAATGAGCCTAATTAACAAGGCCTAAGGGAAGGTCACGATGCGGATATTCAACCATCATTGCCCATCAATGTGGACATTTAACCAACATTGCTCGCAAGGAGTGGCTCACATAGGGCTAAATATATAGTAGGCCCATGGCCTCACACAAGGGCCTAATACCCATCATATTAGGCTTCATACCTGTGCCTCAAATACATCACAATGGGCCACATCCCATGGGCTTCAAATACATAATAGGTGAGCCCTACACATGGGCCTTATACACATCAAGTGAGCTACATCAATGGGCCACACTAATGGGCCTCATACACATCAAGTGGGGCCCACCCTTATGTATTTTTGAGATCCGACCTATTCATAAGTTAACATAAAGATAAATGAAGTAAAAACCAAATATCAGCTTGGTGGAAACTACTATGGCTCCTAAGAAGTTGAACGGTGGATGCCAGTGTCCCATTTAATTTCCAATGGTGGGGTCGCTTGAACTTTAGATTTGACCCATTATTTCTCCCATGCCATAAAATGATATCTCAAAACGGTAGGACGGTATGGATACCGCACATGCATCATGGTGGGTCCCACCGTCCAAGGTCTGGATGGTGTGGATAAAACATATACAACACTATGATGTCCCACCATCCCGATGATGGACCGCAGGGATAAAACATACATATCATGGTGGGCCTTGAAATGATCTGGAAATAGCGTGGACGGTGTGGATACAATACCTACATCATGTAGGTCCATGCTGTCCACGGACACACATACATCGGGCCCCACCATCCCAAAACTCTGGACGGTGTAGATATACAATATATACATCGAATGTGGGCCACACGTCCAACCTGATGGTTGGTGTGAATACATCACATTCCTCAAGGTAGGTCCTAGCAAAACAGATGGTCGACATAGATCAAAACATAGATCATGGGGGGTACCACAGCACCGTCCAGGGTGTGGAAGAAACAAATACATTACGGTCAGGCCCACCGTCCCGATTTGCTGGACGGTGTGAATGAAACACTATATCATGGTGGGCCCTACAGGGATGGACGGTGGATAGAACACATATATCATGTGGGTCCACTGATCTGGACAGATGGGCGGAGTGGATAAAGAATAAATACATCAAGCTGTGGCCCACCGTCCAGATCTGCTGGACGGTGGATGGCGTGAATATAAAATATATATCAATGTGGGCCTCACCTCCACACGCGCAGCACGTGTGGAGTGGGTCCCACCAGCAGGAAAAACGGACGGATGGTCTTGATATAACCCATGCCTCATGAGATGGGGCCACAGAACTTGCTGACGTTCATGCTCAGCAGCACCTCGCTGCTCGTCCATCAAATGGACGGTCTGGACAGAACATATACATCATGGTGTGGGTCCCACCATCCGGTGGACGGCGTGGATACAACAGATACATCGTGACGTGGGTCCCACCGTCCAGCCATCTGGACGGTGTGGATTAAACCCATACGTCCACGGCGGGTCCCAAAGAACTTACTGGCTGTGATACACAGATGTATGGCTGGTGTCAGCGTACACCAGCCAACCCTTTCTCATAAAGGTGAGTTTTGAATGCTGCTGAAACTTGGTCTGAACCCTCATCCAAGTGAGACACACATAATGGATGGGCTGGATTTGCAAACCACATCTCGGTGGGCCCAAAAAAAGATTATGAATGTTTTAATGGTGCACGGCCCCTCCCCACTTCTGTATGTGGTGTGGCCCACACAAGTCACGGATTGACTTGATTTTTGGGACCTAGGCCCACGATGGAATGGTGCATCCAACTGATGGGGTAGATTTTCGAAACGCATCACGGTGGGGCCCACACAGCTCGACCTCATGGGACGGACTCGTGAGGTCGAGCGCATAGTACCTTTTCCCATATATATATATATATATATATATATATATATATATATATATATATACACACACACACTATCCTACATACTGTTTATTATTATTATTATTATTATTATTATTAAAATCACGTGCATCCAGCATCCAGCATCCAGCAATGGACGGACGGCTGGACGCATAGATCATCACGGTGGAGGCCCACCATCCCTGATGGACGGTGGATAAAACACATACATCAGGGTGGTGCCACGTCAGTGTGGCCCACTCGATTGAGGATCAAGCCGATAATTATGTCTTCCTTTCACACTGTCCAGCAGCGTCTGCTGCTGGACGTCCCATGTTTGGATGGTCAACAATCTGGCCCACTTGGTGGACGGCCAAGGTAGAATACATATGTCACATGGGCCCCACGGGCTGGGTAGCCATAGTTATAATACATACGTCAGTGGGCTCTACCGTGGATGGACGGTGTGGATGATACACATACGTCATGGTGGGTCTCATCGTCCAAGTTGCTAGATGGTGTGGATACACCACATGCATCAAAGTGGGCTCCACCGTGATGGATGGCGTAGATATATCACATGCATCAAGTGGGCAACACGGCATGAAAGGGAGAGAGAGAGAGAGAGAGAGAGAGAGAGAGAGAGAGAGAGAGGTGAGAAGGGAAGGGACCCCGCCACTATGGGCCCTCCCTATACAACGCATACATCACGATGGGTCCCACCAATGTGGGTCATTAAATCACAAAAAGACAAATACAAGATCACTCACCTTTAATCTTCTAGAGCTCTAATACGATCTAGAGCTCCAAGGGGTGCGATTCAACTGTCGAGATGGACTTTGGATGGTGGGATTGGGTGGTAGGAAGGTGGGCCACACTAGCTTCTCTCCCATGGACGTCCACCTCTCTCATGGTTGCTTGGGAGATGGAGTTTGAAATGAGAGAGAGAGGTGATGTAAGAGGGTGATGGGTGAGTGAGTGATGGAAGTGTACTTGACATGTAAGGGATGTGTAAGAGAGAGAGTTGACTTTGGGGATGGGTGTTGTACTTGACATGTGAGGTGATTGATGGGATATTTCTCTTCGGTTTTACAACGCGCATCACCTCACATGTAAGAGGGTGATGGGTGAGTGAGTAATGGAAGTGTACTTGACATGTAAGGGATGTGTAAGAGAGAGAGTTGACTTTAGGGATGGGTGTTGTACTTGACATGTGAGGTGATTGATGGGATATTTCTCTTCGGTTTTGCAATGCGCGGTGTCTTCCTTGAACTGAACGCGGGCCCACATCTTTTGGCCTGGGTATCGCCTCGGTGCACTAGATGCAGCATCGGAACCGCGGCAACGGCACGGTCGCTAGGGTACAAGTCTTGGGTTGAGCCGACTCTGGAATACGGGATACGACTGAGGGTCGCGAGCAACTGCTGATTATGAATTGCGGGTTGTTAGAATTCAACCGGGAGGAACACGGAAGCATACGGAATGGTACGAGCTAGGATACGAGCCTCACAAAGAGACCCTCCGATGCCAAAGTTAGAGCAGGAGAACTGGGTCTAGTAGAGCATAGGGTTTTAGGTGCGTCACTTATGCGTACCTTTCATCGTAGAAGCGATTCTTATTTATATCCTTTAAGTGCTAGTGACGTATATTGCAATGCCTCTATACAGTAGGTGCATATCAAGGAAGGAAGATCCCTTTGTGCGTGTCATAGCTATCTCCCAGAGATCCTCGACGAAGATCTTGGAGAGATCTTTTTGACCTGATCCTCAGCCATTCACTATTTGGGTTTAGATTTCTAGCACATGGTCTGACCTGTCAATGAATTACTAGGCCAGATAACCAGTCCTTTGATCTATTTACTTAAAAGGATCTTAGTAAATTTTATCTGATTTGGGAATTGAAACCTTTTCTAATACCTATGTGCATCCTTGAAATGAGATTGAGTTAGTCATAACTTGACTCATTTTCTTCAATATCCCTTGCTTTCAGGCTAAAACTGAAGCACAACCTAATAAATACACCTAAGATAGAGTTAGAAGTAGGCCTGGCCACCTGGGCCCATGGGCTTACTATAGTCACAAGCCCATTGTCAACCTTAATAAAAACTTCAAATAGATTTCAACCTAACAAGCTGAAACAAATTAGTAAAAAATATGGGCTTCTATCTAAGTCCTAGGCCCCACTCCTCATAATCTAGTAGCACCCCAAAAAATAAAATAAAATAAGACTTGATTCTAAGAGTAGAATTTTTGTCCAAAACCATCCAATCTTATGCATGCCCCATCCCTTGAATCTCGGTGCTATCTCAACAAAAGAGAAGCAAGCCTTGAATGTTTAACTTGCAACCAAACCCTTGTCTAGGCCCCAGACATTGATATCTCTCTCTAATCTAGGGATGGTTGTACATCATTTTCAATGGTGTAGCTCTCATAATGAATGCATGGGCGTGACTTTCCAGCATCTCCTTATCATGTTGATGGTCATCTTAAGATGAAATGCACATGTCAGGCTATAGAAAAGAGTGGACAACCATTCAAAATCCCACGTACATAAATTCATGTACTGAACTATGTGAAGGTTGCATCGGCATATTGGCATCTAGTTTTAAGTACAATGTAACCTTCTGGATAAGTCTATGTTGTGTCCACATTCTACTGGTAGCTCATAGAGTAACTAATTTAGAGAAGGATCAGATGTGCATAGACCTTTAAGTTTCAATTTCAATGATACTGAGAAGTCAGATCTGGCTCCTACCAAGATATAGATTGAAAGTTGTCCATTATCTTCACTTGGAATAGATCTATGACATATTCCCTTGATTGGTAGATCGACACTTGCAATTAATCAATGGCTCATCATGAGGTATATCTAATTCAATTAGATGTTTTTTTTTTTTTTTTGGAAACATGTCTATATCTAAATGGGCATCGTAACTAATTAATTAATTGTATTAAAATTTTAAAAAATCTTTATTCTATTGCTTTTTAAAATCTATCCATTAATGCCTATGTCTATGGGCAATAACATGGAACTTATTTCTTCACTAAAACAAGAAAAATAGAATTACAAAAGTTACCTCTTTCCCACTCTTCATTTATGTACAAGATCTTCCCATACTAAGGAATAACCCAAAAGATGATTAATGGAATACAATTCTCTACATGTTCTCCTCCTTATTAATGTAGAACATGTCACAGATACATTCCTAGCTTGGTTAGACCAAAAGAAGGTGGGCCATAAATTGATTATAACTTTTAATCCAGGTATTGTTACGGAGCGCACCTGATCGAGTATCATGAACCGAAGCAGAATGAGAACTCGATGACGAGTTCTTTTGAAGTGGAGAGGACTGATGTAGAGCAGGTCGCGGACACTTTCATGTCCAAGATGGACCAGAGAAAGCCTGATTGGAGGCAGAAGTCATCAAGACCGTCAGAACCTTAAAACAGGCATATCTCCCAAACTGGAATGAGTTACTCGACTTACCATATATGATTTTGGGGTAGGATGAGCTACTTTAGCCAACCAACCCTACATAGCCGAGTTGCTCACACCGAATTTGTGAGAGTCCATCAGATCAACGGTTGAATTCCTTGTTTATTTTCATTTTTACTATTTTAGTAAGTTTTTGTTTGATGGTAACTTTTCATCCGTTGGGCTTTAGGAGTTGTGTCCAACATGAAAATTGTTTAGAAAAATTAGGAGAATAACGTGGTTAAGCCACATAGGACACTTACTATAAATAGTAAATTTACTATTTATAGTAAGTTACGAATTTTAATGAGTTTTAATGGTAGTTTAATTCTTAAACTTCTTCGAAGGCTTCGTATCCCTATTTAAAGGGTTGTAGACTCACTTATTTTAATCATTAATAAATTAATTTCGAATATTTTAGAATTATTTCTATTTTCTTTTCCTCGTGGATTCAAGGTTTCTCTATGAGGAGTCCAGAGAAGTTATGTGGATTCGGAACAGTTACCCCCCCCCCCCCCCCCGAAGAAGATGGTGATCGGCCTCATCACATTCATCCCAACGAGGACTCAGCTTTCGAACAAGGTGCACTGTGAACCAAAAAGTTTGTAATATGATCATCGATGTCAGGAGCGGTGAGAATCTCGCCTTGAAAACAATGGTGGAAAAGCTAGAACTGAAAAAAGAAAGACACCCATCTCCGTACATGATTGGATGGATCAAGGAGATAAACAAAACAGAGGTAACCGAACAATGCACTATCTTGTTTTCAATTCATAAAAATTATAAGGATCAAGTACTTTATGACTTAGTCGACATGGAAACTTGTCATATGTTACTTGGTCGACTATGTCAAAATAATATTGATGTTACACATAGAGGTTGGGATAATGTATTTATATTTATTAAAGACGGTAGAAAGATTGGCCTCGTCCCTATGGGAACGGAGAACCAACATAAGACTTCTAAAGTTGAGGAATGGTATCTCATACCCAAACATGATTTCATTAAATAATATGAGGAAACATGAGATGTAGATGCATTAGTTGAAAATAAAAAATATATATGGAGCCTGTGAACATCCCAAGGGATTTGAAACCAGTGTTGTAGGAGTTCAAAGCGATTATGCTTAATGAACTTTCTAATAAATTGCCTCCCATACGAGATATACAAAACCACATTAATCTTTTCTCAGGGGTAAGTTTGCCTAGTTGCCCACATTATCAGGAAGAACATCAGATTCTGTAAAGGCAAGTGAAGGAACTGATCCATACTAGCTAAGTCAATGAGAGTATGAGTACATGTATTATTTCAGCTTAAGAGCCTAATGGCAAGTACAAGAGAAGGGCTAATAAACATCGGCGTCAGAAGTTATTTGAAAATCATGAGCCAAGTCCCTTGAGTAACTCAAGGACAAGTTTTTTTTTCAAGTGGAGGGGTGTGATGTAGAACAAGTCACAGATACATTCCTAGCATGGTTAAACCAAAAGGTGGACCATAAATTGATCATAGCTTTTGTTCCGGGTATCGTCACGGAGCACATGAACCGTAACGATACTCGGATCAAAAGTTATGATCAATTTATGGTCCACCTTCTTTTAGTCCAACCATGCTAGGAGTGTATCTGTGACACGTTCTACATCAATGAAGAGGAGCACATATAGAGAATTGTATTGCATTCATAATCTTTTGGGTTATTCCTAAGTATGGGAAGATCTTGTACATAAATGAAGAGTGGGAGAGAGGTAACTTTTGTAATTCTATTTTTCTTGTTTTTGTGAAGAAAAAAGTTCCATGTTATTACCCCGTGGACATAGGCATTAATGGGTAGATTTTAAAAAGCAATAGAATAAAGATTTTTCAAAATTCTAATACAATTAATTAATTATTTACGATGCTCATTTAGATATAGACATGTTTCCAAAAAAAAAAAAAAACATCTAATTTAATTAGATATACCTCACGATGAGCCATTGATTGATTGCTAGTGTCGATCTACCAATCAAGGGAATATGTCATAGATCTATTCTAAGTGAAGATAATGGAGAGCTTTCAATCTATATCTTGGTAGGAGCCAGATCTGACTTATCAGTGTCTTTGAAATTGAACCTTAAAGGTCTATGCACATCTGATCCTTCGCTTAACTAATTACTCTATGAGGTGCTAGTAGAGTGTGAACACAACGTAGACTTATCCACGAGGTTACAGTGTACTTAAAACTAGATGCCAATATGCCAATGCAACCTGCACACGGTTCACTACATGAATTTCTATACGTGGGATTTTGAATGGTTGTCCACTCTTTTCTATAGCATGGCATGTGCATTTCTTCTTAAGGTGACCATCAACATGATAAGGAGATGCTGAAAAGTCAGGCCCATGCATTCATTACGAGAGCTACACCGTTGAAAATGATGTACAACCATCCCTAGATGTGTGTGTGTGTGTGTGTGTGTGAGAGAGAGAGAGAGAGAGGACCAGGGCCCAAGACAAGATTGGTTTGGTTGCAAATTAAACATTCAAGCTTGCTCCTCTTTGTTGAGATAGAACTTGAGATTTCAAGGGGTGGGGCACAAGACTAGATGGATTTGGATAGAAATTATACTCTTAGAGTCAAGTCTTTTTTATTTTCTTTTCTTTTATTTTTTGGGGTGCTACTAGATTCTCAGGAGTGGGGCATATGATTTAGATATAAGCCCAGATTTTTTACTAATTTGTTTCAACTTGTTAGGCTGAAATCTATTTGAAGTTTTTATTAGGGTTGGCAATGTGCTTGTGACTACAATAAGCCCATGGGCCCAAGTGACCAGGCCTACTTCTAACTCAGTCGTAGGTGTACTTATTAGGTTGTGCTTCAGTTTTAGCCTGAAAGCAAGTGATATTAAAGCAAATGAGTCAAGTTATGGCTAACTCACTCCCATTTCAAGGATGGACGTAGGTATTAGAAAATGTTCGAATTCCCAAATCAAATAAGATTTAGTTAGATCCTTTTAAGTAAATAGATCAAGGAACTGGTTATCCGCCCTAATAATTTATTGACAGGTGGGACCATGTGTTAGAAATCTAAACCCAATTAGTAAATGGGTGAGGATTAGGTCATTGGTCCATGTGGGGCTCACTATGATGTTTATCTTGTATCGACTATGTCTATCTTTTTGCTGGCTCATTTTAGGATATGAATATATGAGGCAAAATAAATAAATAAAAATGAAGCTCTACTTATAAAATAGTGGGGATAGAAATGCCCACTGTTCAAACCTTCTGTGGCTACTGTGATGTTGATATGTCATTCAATCCATTCATAAGGTGATTCTTATGGGGATGAAGTGAAAAGACAAACATCAGCCTAATGTAAAAAAAAAAAAAAAAAAAATGGCCCCAAAACAAGTTTTAATGGTGGGTTTTGAATCCTTGTTCCTATAGGACACTTCGATACACTCTCTTGTGTGGCCTATAAAAAGAGGAACATAGATAGAGAGATGTATTTCATTCATCATCTTTTGGGGTATTTCTTTGTATGGGAATATCTTGTAATGAAGACAAGTGGGAGAGAGGTAAATCTTATAAATTTTTTTCTCTTGTTTTAGTGAAAAAGAAATCTCTGTATTTCTATCATGTACATATAGACTTTTCTAGGAATATTTTTAAAATGTAATGAAATATTTTATTTTATTTTTAATTCTAATACAATTAATTAATTAGTTAGGATGCCCATTTATATCTAGTCGTTTTTATTTTAAAATTTATTTTAATTAAATATACCTCGCGATGACCCATCGATTGAATGTTGGTTTTAATCTCCAAAGCAAGGGAATCTCTCCTAGATCTATTCCAATTGAAGAGGATGGAGAGCTTTCAGCCTATATCTTGGTAATTAGGACTAGATATGGCTCTTAAGTCGTTTGTGAGATTGCAGGTCAATGGTCTAAGCACACAGTGTTCTCTTAGGGGTGGGTTTCTGTCTCCCTTCCCCTCTTTCTTCCTCTCTTTCTTAGGCTTTCTTTTGTAGGTGGTGATGGCATCTGCTGACGTTGAATACTGTTGCTTTGTTGGAGGGCTTGCATGGGCTACCGATGACCTCTCTCTTGAAAGGGCTTTTAGCTCATTCGGAGAAGTTATCGAATCTAAGATTATTAGTGACCGTGAGACGAGGAGATTGAGGGGCTTTGGATTCATCACCTTCAGCAACGAACAGTCCATAAGGGATGCCATTGAAGGGATGAATGGACAGAACCTTGACGGGAGGAGCATCACTGTCAATGAGGCTCAGTCCAGGGGAAGCGGCAGTGGCTGTGGCGATGGCGGTGGCGGAGGATTCCGTAACAGTGGTCGCCGTAGCAGTGATGGCTATGGCGGGGGTGGTGGAGGGGGTTATTGATGTAGAGCAGGTCGCAGACAGTTTCATGACCAAGATGGATCAGAAAAGGCCCGGTTGATGACAGAAGTGATCCGGACCATCGGACCTTAGATCGGGCGTATCTCGCAATCCGGAATGAATTATCTGATGTAAAATATATTATTTTGGGGTAGAACGAGCTACTTTAGCCAACCAACCCAGCTATGCCGGGTTGCACAGCCCGAAATTGCGAAAAACCCCTTGATCGACAGTCGTTTCCCTATTTTAATTTCATTTTTACTATAACTAGTAAGTTTTAGTTTGATTATAACTCTTCATCCATCGGGCTTTAGGAGTTGCGCTCAACGTGAAAAGAGCTTAGAATAATTAGGAGAACGGTTTGGTGAAGCCAAATAGGACACTTACTATTTTTGGCCGAAAACCTTGCGCACTAGTAGACATCACGACCGTCTATAAATAGTAAGTTTACTATTTATAGTAAGTCGCGAATTCTAGGAGTTTTAGTTGTAGTTTGATTCTGATTTCTTTCCCATTGCTTGGTACCCCTATTTAAAGGGTTGTGAACTCGTTTTTACTCATTCATTAATCAATTTCGAATTTATTAGAATTTATTTTTATTTTCTGCTTTCTTTCCTCGTGGATTCGAGAAGTCTCTGTGAGGAGTCCAAAGAAGTTCTGCGGATTCGGAATAGTTATCCTCTTGAGGAAGACGGTGCTCGACCTCACATCTTCCCCTGCGTCATTTATAGTTGCAGTGGTGGTGGAGGTGGTGGACGGGATCGTGGATATGGTGGGTCAGATGGAGGATCTCGTTACCGTGGTGGTGGTGGGGGTGCTTCAGATGGCAACTGGAGAAAATAATCATTACGAGAGTGGCGTCTTTGCTCCAGATGCAATTGGAGTAACTAAGTAGCAGCACTACTAGTACTAGTTATGGCTGGGTTATCTTTATCTTGTGTTAAATGGTGTGTGGAGAGGAATGACTGGGTTATCCTCTCTTGTTAAAAAAAAAAAAAAAAAAAGATGGTCTAAGCACATATGATCCTCCTCTAGGTTGGTTACTCTCCGAGGCCTTGTAGATTATTAAGCTTATACATTAAAGGTGAGGTGACAGGTATGCCACTGAAGTGTGAACACTGCATGAACTTGTCTACAAGTTCACCGTGTATTCAAAATTTGATGCCAATAGGCTGATGCAACCTTCACATGGTTCACCACATGAATTTATGTTGGATTTTGAATGTTCGTCTACTTTTTCTATGGTGTGGCATGTGTAATTCATCTGAAGGTGACAAACAACGTGATACGGGGATGCCTGGAAAGTCAAGCTCATGCATTCATTACGAGAGCCATAACACTGAAGACGATGTATAACCATCCATAGATGAGAGGGAGATTTTAAGGAGTGGGGCTCGAGACAAGTCGGGTTTGAGCCTAAATTCTGGGGTCACGTATCCTCCTTTATTAAGAGCATCGAGATTTCAAGGAGTGGGGCACGGGACTAGATGGATTTGGGAACAGATTCTACTTTTACAGTGAAGTATACGTTTTTTCGGGTGTTGCTAGAATCCAAGGAGTGGGGCCTAAGACTGGATATGAGCCCAGATTTTTTACTGATTTGTTTTCACTTGTCAGGTGGAAATCTATTCAAAATCTTCATTTTGCACCGTGTAGGCTTAAACAAAGGGCTAAATTATGGCCAGCAATGAGCCTGTGACTCTGGTCAGCCCATATTAGGTTGTGCCTGAGTTTCAGCCTGAAAGCAAGGCTTATTTTTAAAAATCAGTAAGAAAATGAGACAGGCTATGGCTAAATCACTCTCTTAAGTTTCAAAGCACTTTAAGGATGCATGTTGGTATTAACAGAAGGTTTTAATTCCCTAATCACATAAAACTTAGTAAGAGCCATTAAGTAAATGCATGGTTTTGGTCTTTTTATGTTTTTTTGGTAGTGTTCACCACATGAATTTGTGGTAGATTTTGAATGGTTGTACGTCCACATCTTTCTATGGCGAAGCATGTATCTAAAGGTGACCGACAATATAATAAGGGGATACCTAGAAAGTCAGGCTCTTGCATTAATCATGAGAGCCACACGCCATTGAAAACAATGTACAACCATATCCTCAGATCAGAGGGAGATTACAATATCCAACCGTCCCTACATGAGAGATTTTAAGGAGTGGGGCCTGAGATAGGATGGATTTGGTGGGGGGGTGGTGGTCAGGCTCATGCATTCATTATGAGAGCCATAACATTGAAAACAATATCCAACCGTCCCTACATGAGAGATTTTAAGGAGTGGGGCTTGAGATAGGATGGGTTTGGTGGGGGCCGGGAGAGGGGGGTCAGGCTCATGCATTCATTATGGAGCCACAACATTGAAAACAATATACAACCATCCCTACATTAGAGATTTTAAGGAGTGGGGCTTGAGATAGGATGGGTTTGGGCCAAGATTCTACAGTCAAGTCTTCACATTTGGACTGAATGGGCTGAGATTATACTTTTTAAGTCTTCTTTTCTGTTGGGTGTTACCAGATTCCCAAGAGTTGGGCTTCAGACCGGATACGGGCGCTTACCTTTTACTTATTTGCTTGGGCTTGTCAATTCAAAGTCCATTCAAAATTTTTATTTTGAACAGCCAGGGTTAAGGGCACACACTTAATTACGGCTGGCAATGGGTTTGTGAATTTGGTCAGCCCACAGGCCAGCTGGCCAGGCCTGCTTCTAACTCGATCTTAATTAGGTGTAATTACTGGATTATGCTTTGGCTTCAACCTGAAAACAAGGGCTATTAGAGCATAGGAGTTAGGCTATGGCTGACTCACTCTTGTTTCCAACAGTTTCAAGGATGCACGTAGGTATTAAGAGAAGTTTTCAATTTCCAAATCTCATAAAAGTTATAGGTTTAAATAAAACTAAATGAGTCAAAGGAGTGGTGTTCAGGTCTAATAATTTGTTAACGGGTGAGACCATTTGTTAAAATTCTAAACCCAATTAGTAAATAGGTGAGAATCGGGGTCGCCGATCCATGGGCTGTGGCTCTGGTTGGGATTTGAATAGTATGTCCATCTTGTAGTGGGCCATTGACCCGAAACTAGTCCCACCCTCTACCACTCTGCTTAAATTTTGTATTTTTAAAAATTTTTCTTTTGTAGCAGTGATGGATCCAAGTTTGCATGCTTGGGGTTCAAATAACGACAAAAAATTCAATAAAATTTTTATTGAATCCCCCACTGCTTTTTACAGTGTGGTCCAGTTTAGCTTTAGATCTGTCTTATTTTTCGGCTCAAGCCTTAAAACTAGCTTGCAAAATGGATGGACGGTTTGGATATAACAAATAAGTCATGATGGGACCACAGAACTTACTTACGTCAATACACCGGCCAATCCGCTTCCCAATCCCATCCCAGCCCGTCCGCTTCGAACGGACGCGGGATTAGATACTGATAGGTTGAGTGGCGAGACTTGCTACTGAAGTGACGTCATTAAGTTCCGTGGACCCCACTATGATTTATTTGTTGTATCCACAACGTCCATTCATTTGGAGATATTATTTTAAGGCATTACCTATAGAATAAGGCAGATTCAAAGCTTTAGTGGACCCCACCAAAAAAAAACAACAGGAAGATTGATGCCTACTGTTGAACCCTTCATAAGGCCCACCATGATATTTTTTCAAAATCCAACCTGTTCAAAAGTTAAAAAAGACATTAAAGAAGGCAAAACACAAATATCAGCTTGATTGAAAACTTGTGTGGCCTTTAGAATTTTTTAACAGTGGTGTTCCTCTCCCCACTATTTTCTGTGGTGGGGTCCACTGGAGCTTTGGATGTGACTCATTCTTTGGTTCTTACCTTTAAATGATCTCTTCAGTTAGATGGACGGCGTGGATACAAAACATACATCATGGTGGGGCCCGCAAAACTTGGTGACGCCACATCAGTATTCTAACCTGTCGATAGCCAATTCGCGCCTGCTTCGAACGCGGATTGCGTCCTACCCCTACCGTCCGGGCGGGGCTCTGTGGGACTCACTGTGATGTAAGTGTTTTATCTAAGCCGTTCATCGGTTTTCTTATATTATTTTAATACATTATCATAAAGATGAAAGAGGTCCACAGCTCCACTAAACCACACTAAAGAATGCTACAGTGATAATGAAATCCACCGTTGAAACCTTTCTAAGGACCACTGTGATGTTTTTTCTTACCATCCAACCTATTCATTAGGCCATGTAGATGTGGATGAAGTGAAAACACAAATATCAACTTGATCTGAAACTTCTCCAGCTTCCAAGAAGTTTTTATCGGTGGATCCCCACCGTGTGGTCTAATTAATCTTTGGACCTGCATCTATTTTTTGGCTCACACATTAAATGATCTGAAAAAGTTGATGGACGTGTGGATCAAACACATAAATCATGGTGGGGCATAAAGAAGTTTTACATATTAAAAGTTAGTTTTACATTGTGCAAACAATTTAAAGAGAAAAAAATTTCTCTATTAAAAGAGGTAATATTGGAAGCAAAACTTTTTTTAAATAGAAAAACTCATGGAGCACATTCCCCATTTACCACTAAGCCAGACTCCTATCATGGAAAGAATTCAATGAAAAACCACTTAGCGCTTTCCTTCTTCCGCATTAACAATACATTAACAAACATAACTAAATACAAAACATTTTCCAATCCTGCATTAAGTGCAAAAAATCAGCGTTAACAAACAGGCCATTACAGTTTTTTGTTGAAAACCATGAAGTCTAGTAGAAACCATGACCATCTTTACTACCGATAGTAAGTCATGAATTTAGGGAGTCTGAGTTGAAGTTTGATTATGATACTTGTTCCTAAGTTTCATATCACTATTTAAAGGTTTGTAAATTCATTTTTTTATTAATCAATATATTTTTAAATTTGTTAGAATTTATTTTATTTTCTATTTTCGCTCGTGAAATTGAGAAATCTCTATGAGGAGTCCAAAGAAGCTCCTTTGATTTGGAGTAGTTATCCCGTGAGGAAGATAGTGATCGACCTCATCACATCCATCCTTGCGGTAGGTTATGTGAAACTCACTAAATGAAAGCGACGTGGGGCCTTGCATTTCCATATCCATCTTGTCTATTCCATCCGTTGGGCCATATCATTTTAAGGCATGAGTCCAAAAATGAAATAGATCTAAATCTCATGTGGATCATATGCAGTAAACAGTGGTGAATGACTACTAAAAACTTTTTGTGGGCCATAAAAGTTTTGGATCAAGCTGGTATTTGTTTTCTCAATTCATCCAAGCTTGTTTGGCTTTATCAACAAGTTAGAGGGCAAATAAACATTAGGGTGGACTCTAAGAAGTTTTTAATAATGGGGCGTGGTCCACCCAGGATTTGGATATGCTTTATTTTTGTGCTTATGCCTTAAAATGATACGGAAAACAGATGAATGGCACAGAATACATACATCAAAGTAGGCCCAAGGGTGCAGACCCCACCGTCTTGGGTGAGGCTGGAGTCGCACCTAATCTGCTTCCTATTTCAGTAGAATACGCAAGTTACCCTTCTGTTCCAAGTGGTAATGGTGAGTGCTGGAAATGATCTGTGGGTCCTACGATGATGATGTATGTATATTATCCACCCCGTCCATTCATTTTTTCAACTCATTTTATAGCATTAGCAGAAAAAAAATTAAGTATATCCAAATCTCATGTGTTCCATACTATGGGAATTAATGATGGTTGAACGCCCACCATCAAAAGCTTTCTAGGGCTACTGTAACGTGTACTTGCCATCCAACTTGTTGATTAAGTCACACATACATCATTCATCCTGCATTCAATCATCACTGTTTCCTGTGCCAAAAGAAGCTTTTATTGATGGGCATTCAATCATCATTGTTTCCTATGGTGTGGTCCACCTAAGATTTGAATTTACCTTATTTTTGAGCTTATGTCCTAGAAATAAAATGAAAAAAAGAAAAAAAAGAAAAAAGAAATGAACGGACAGCATAAATAAAACATATACATCATGACGGCCCACAAAGCTTTTTGTGCACCGACCTGCACGACGCGCATACGGGCAACGGCTGTCCAGTCAGAGAAAACTGGAAAGCGGGTTAGTTGCGGCCCATGCCTCACTCTTGGCGTGGCCTTTGCCATGGGCCCACCTTGATTTTATTCTATATCCACACCGTCCATTTGTTTTTTCATATCATTTTAGGATATTATTCGAAACATGAAACAGATCCAAATCTCAGATGGACCACACAAGAAGAAACAGTGGTGACTGATCATTAAAAACCTCTTATGGGCTACAAAAAATTTTGGATCATGGTGATAATTGGTTTTATCTTCATCCAAGATTATATGACCTTGTCAACAGTGTGGATGAAAAATAAACATTACAGAAACGTTATGATGGGCCCTAGGAAGATTTTAATGGTTGGGAGTTGAATCGCCATTGTTTCTTACAGTATGGTCCACCTAAGATTTGGATCGGCATTCAATCACCATTGTTTCTTACAGTATGGTCCATCATCTGAGATTTGGATCTGCTTCATTTTAGGCTGCCCTGGTCTCGCATGATACTAAGCGGTGCTTAATCTACTATGAAAAACCTGATTTATCAAAGTGCACGTGAGAACATAAAAGGATAATTTTGAAGGAAAATAGCTGCATGGGAAATAGATTTGTATTTCCTTTCCTATGATTTTGGTACTTACAAGCAAGGGAAAATTGATTTCTCGAAAAACCTGTTTTCTTTCCCACCATTTCACTTAATCCAAACATGCCCTAAAGGATTGTTGAGCATTTATATTCTACTTGAGGGCCATGCAATGCGTATACGATATGCGCCTAAAGAAAGTCATGCCGGGTGGCTTTCATTAGTGTGTGTATATTATATGAGCAATTTTTTATTTTTATTTTTTGAAGCAATTGTATTTTAGTTTGTAATTTGACATAGGTAGGTCCTTAATTACATTCTTAAGAATATCTGCAACCTTTGTATGGGATAGGAAACTCGTGCAGCCATTGTGTACATGAGTAGTCGTCCCTCACATGTTAAGGATGTACGGGCGAAAAGTAGTTCCCGACCTTCTTATCATCTAGTGATAAGATCCTCTGCGCTGAGTACCGACTATGAGGAGGTATGCGCCCAGCTTAGGAACTCGGATGTGTCAAAGGTCCATTGTGGGTTGCTGCGCCCGTAGTCCTTTAGGGCCTATTTGGATGGCGGGATTGAAAGGGAGTAGGTCATAGTAGATGGGTTTCGCTCGTCTAATCCAAGGGTGTATGGGCGACAGCGTGTAGGCGGATGGCAGAAAAGTGTTGAAAAAGTCTTAAATCTGATTTTGGGTGTTGCTCGACCGGTCGTGGGAGCCGCTCAACTCAAAGTCCAGCGACTTGGGATTTTTGGTGTCCGGGCTGCTCGACCAGTCGTGGGGATGTCTCGACCAGTCGTAAGTAGAGCTGGGCATCAGTCCTGATCGGATTGGGTTGGGTCCAACTCGGGCCGATCCAAAATCTCAAACGTCAGACCCGAACTCGATCTGATCCGGAACCAAATCTGGATCACCTAACTCGAATCTATCCGAAATGTACTTTACCTGATCCGATCCGAGTTCGACTCGGTCAAAAAAATCGAGTCGGATCGGATTGGCATGGTTCGGATCAGTCCAGATTAAATTAGCCATGAGAACAAGTCGCCATAGCCCTTTTCTTCCTTCCTGATTGGTTGAAATGCTACATCTGATAAAAAAAAGCTCTCCGACCACGTAGAAGGACTTAACTGCAGAAGTCCCAAAATTGCTAAGTTCCAGACCCATCTATCCTCTTCTGCCATAGTGCTTCCATGATTATGTAAATATTTCTATCAAACTCACAAATTCATTTATCTCCTTGTCAAGAAGAAAGCTGGAGGGAGATGGCGTGGATAAAAACTTCTCAGGTCAACCATGGTTAGTTAAAGTAATTGTGGTTGAGTTAAAGATATACGATCAACTGCGGTTAAAATAAGGAGGGTTATTTCATACTCCAGCTGAGTATGACACTTGATACATAAGCAGTTAGAAATGGCATACGAACTGGTGTAGTTTAACACAAATTAAACCGTTAAAATTATAATACTTGTTGTATTTAAGTTAATTTTATTTTTTTATTTTTAATAATTGTAACTTCAGATTCGTGGATACATTTTTTTGGCAATAAGAGCATTGAATATTTCTATTTTCTAACTGTCCAATAAATATAGAGAATTCTATTATACAGATGAAAACATTGAAATAAATCCTGACCTTATGGAACATGTCAATTAATTCGAGTAATTTGGACGGTTTAATTTGAATTATTTGTATCCTAATTAAGCAATTTTGAGTAATTTCTAATTGCGTGAGTATCATCTATCATGCTCCAAGAGAGTATTAAATATTTCTTTTTGAATAATTTAAAACTGACTGTTGTTCGTGGAGGTACGATTGCCACACGCGTGTACACCATCTCTATGCCAGAGTGGTATGGATATGAAATATCCAAGCCGTCAATCAACTGAATCCATAGATTTAATCTCCAAATAGTTTTTGAAACTTCAGGTGGGCCCCGATGGTTTAAGAAATGTGGACAGCTTAAAAACTTCCCCCACATATTTTAATATGTATATTTCTTTATAAAAAATTTGATCATATGATCAGTGGACCGAACTTTATTCTTTTTAATTGTAAAAATATATTTAGGCCACCATGATGTGTGGATTAGATCTATATTCCATCCCGTTCTTGTGTTGACACATGCATGAGCGGGGCTCTATATGGAAGAGCGAGTTTAGAAAAAGGTATGCTTGGGTCTTACGGCGGTAGAGGGTCAGATCGTGCACGGGAACCAATACCTGCACGAGAAACTGAAGAGGAAGGAGGATATTTTAGTAGCTCGCGCATCCACGTTCAAATATGGTCCTCGGGTCCCACAGCTATAAATGGGCCAGATGGCCGTGATCGGCACCATTCATCTAGTATTAATCCAGATGGATGGTCATAATTAAATATATTAGTGATAGGGTGATCTTGTACATCTAACAAAAAAACTTCAAGTCAAAATCAATGAGATGTGACCCTGAGATGTGACCCTGCACGAGAAACTGAAGAGGAAGGAGGATAGTTTAGTAGCTCGCGCATCCACGTTCAAATATGGTCCTCGGGTCCCACAGTTATAAATGGGCCAGATGGCCGTGATCGGCACCATTCATCTAGTATTAATCCAGATGGATGGTCATAATTAAATATATTAGTGATAGGGTGATCTTGTACATCTAACAAAAAAAACTTCAAGTCAAAATCAATGAGATGTGACCCTGAAGGAGCATCTGTGCAAATTCAAACCTTATGTCTACAATCAGTGGAGCTTCTCACACAAAACGTGAAAATTGCTGACTTCGGTATTTTTACGAATCCATCGCTCAACCAAAAATGGACGGTTGGCATCATTTCGGGTCTTTTGTCTTCGTGACAAGGGATAAAAGAAGTACTCTCTTTAGAAAAAAAGAGTCGAGTACTTTTCAGTACCACCCTCCATAGAATTGAAGTCCATAACCTGCTATCAAAGTGGTTTGCTCATCTTTGCCATATTTGCATGAATTTTGTGAGATGGGTCAGGTTGAAAAGCTTCAGCGACCTTATGCCGAGGCCTCCTCTCTCCTTTGATATGCTAATATGATTCCCATTTACCAGCTTATCTCTTGTGCGGTTGTGCCCCTGTTGTTTTTTTTTTTTTGACATCCTCTCGATGACACTTGAAGGAGAATGGAAGAGGGTTACGGTGTAAAGGAGTATATCGGAGGGACCGCCTATTTAGGAGGAATTGAAGTTCCTTTTATGTTTTCTGGAAACTTTTGCTGCTTGGATTTTTAGTTCCATGCACTTGAACGAAACTAGACACATGGTCATTGGGCACGGTCCGGATCGGAACGGTCCGAATCGGATCAATTCGAATCGGATTCCGGATCGGGTCGGGTCGGATCAGAACTAACCCGAACCCGACCCGAAAAGATTTCGGATCTGGATGGGGCTACCTGATTAGAACCGATCCAGACCGTCGGTTCGGTTCTGATCTGGTCGGATCGAGTCTGATCGGGTCAGATCAACCGGATCGGATCTGTTTTGCCCACCTCTAGTCGTAAGGGTCCTACGACCAGTCGTAGCCTTGGCTCGACTAGTCGTAGTTACGCAGATTCGTTTCCGAATCTGATGCGGACTGCGGAAATTTGAGTCAGTCTTTCGCAAGGTGCGAAAGGAAGTTGCCTAAACTATAAATAGGGGTCCCTAGGGCTTTTCTATAGAGAATAGGAAATAATTCTAAAGCTTTCTAAAGGGGTTCTAGGGAAATCAAAGGGTGTAACAAGGGTGAGATTCGAGGTTGTTCGAATCGGGTAAGTCCTCTCTCTTGTAAGTTCCTTTTCATAATGGATTTCTGTCGCTTTGTGCTGTGATTTTTTCCCGAAAGGGTTTTCCACGTTAAAACTCTGTGTTATTCTGTGATTGCTTGTTACTATTGAATTGTTATCCTAGATCTAGATCTGTGTGGTTCTGTAGGGCACAAATCTCCAACAAGTGGTATTAGAGCAATCGTTGGGGCATAAATCTGAATCTGAAGGATTAATAATAATGGGAAACGGCAAGTTTGATATTGAGAAATACTTGGGCAAAAATAATTTTGAGTTATGGAAGGTTAAGATGCTTAGCCTGTTAACCAAGCAAGGCGAGATTAAGGCTCTTGAGGAGCGAAAATCTACCATGAAAGATGATGAATGGGAAAACCTTGATAGTAATGTTTTAGCGTCTATCCGTTTATGTCTCACGGATGAGGTTCTCTATAATGTTTTGAGGGAGAAAACTGCGACTAGTTTGTGGCGAAGTTAGAGAACATTTATGCAAAGAAATCCTTTGAAAATCGCCTGCACTTGAAACTACAATGCTATACCTTCAAAATGGCAGAGGATGGAGATCTAGAAGCCCATATCAGCAACTTTAATAAATTAATATACAAATTGCTGGATATAGAGGAAGTGGTTAAAGGTAAGGAACAAGCATGTATATTGTTGAATTCTCTTCATACATCATATGAGTCTTTCAGGGACACGATGTGCACCGCAAATAAAACTCCAAGTGTTGACATCGTTATCTCAGCCCTTCAAGGAAAGGCTATGAGAAAGTTAAACGCTGACATGGGGGCATCTTCTGATGCATTACGAGGGGCAGAGATTCTGAGAGAGGTACATGATCCTCAAGACCTAGATCCAAATCCAAGGGCAAGAGTAAAGGAAAATTAAAGTGTTGGAATTATGAGTTGTCTGAACACATGAAGAAAGATTGTAGAAATCCTAAAACAAAGAAAGAAAATTCAACGCCTTCTTCCAAGGAGGCCAATGTGGTCACATCTGATGAAGAATTAAGTGGTGGTGATGTTCTGTCTGTTTCCATGATTGGTCACTTACACGACAATCACAAAGACGAGTGGATACTTGACACAGGAGCATCTTATCACATGACTCCTCATCGGAGTTGGTTCGTTAGTTACAAGGAATGCGATAGTGGACAGGTTTTTATGGGCAATGACAATGCCTGTAATGTTGTCTCTATTGGCACAGTGAGTATCAAGATGTTTGATGGGATGAAGCGTACCTTGATTGACGTCAGGCACATTCTTGATATGAAGAAAAATCTGATTTCTCTCGGTGCACTCAAGGCTATAGGGTGCAAGTTCATTGATATTGATAGTGTCCTTAAAGTTTCAAAAGGGGCACTCGTGGTTATGAGAGCGCAGAGGCATGAAAATCTTTACAGGTTGATTGGGAACACTTTGGCAGGTGGAGCGGCAGCAGCTATTATAGACTCCACGTCTCTACGTATGTAGCATACTCGTCTGGCCACATGAGCGAGTGGGGCATGAAGGTACTTTCCGATCGGTGTTTGATTCCAGTTTTTAAAAATTCTGATTTAGATATATGCGAGCATTGTATATATGGTAAACAATCTAGACTGTCTTTTAAATCTGGAAAATATGTTTGTAAGGGAGTGCTTGATTATGTGCAATCTGACGTATGAGGGCCATCGCCAGAAGTTTCCATTGGGGGGTCGTCATGGGTACACGACAAATAATCATGGCAATCACAGGTTCATATTTTATACGCATACGGTACTTTATACATACACATAGAATACACAAATCTCAATATAACACATGCATATCAGGAATGCAACATAAACACAACATTTGGCATGTGAAATCTCATTCATAGCAAGAATAAATCATTAACTGGCATTGAAAGCCTTGAAAACCATAACCTATACACTTAAAGTCCGCACCTTAAGCCAGAAAAGAAACACCAAACTGATTTCAGACGAGTTTTCTTCGTCAACGACGATAAAATACCCTAAAGCAAGGATAGAAATGAGATACAACAACACCAAGACTATTCTAAGCTCTAATACATATTAGGGTTAGGTTAACTTACCCAAAGATGAACTCAGAATCGTCAGAATAACGATTCAAAGCGAAGGTTTAAGGATGAAGAAGAATAGGAAAGAATCTAAGATGATTCACCAACTTCTCTCTCACTTTCTCTCTCTTTTCCACTCTCTTTCCAAGCTAGGGTTAGAGAAAATTCGTATGGAAAAGAGAGCTAGGGTTTAAGGACTATAAATAGGCCTAACTTTGATGAAAATAACCCCAGGGCCAAGGTATACTTAGGGTATAACCAAAATCTGCCTCTTACGATCCAACGAAGCACTTCTGGTGGGCCAAATACCACGAAAGGTCGGACTTAAGCTCACTGACCATGGATCTAGGTCAAGCTAAGTTTTTGTACCGACCGGCTCTTCAGATCAGCCGTGGCGGACCACACACAATTCAACGGTCACAGAATCTCGATCAAGTCCACAAGCACAAGGATATGCCTGGGCCACCTTCCCTGATCAGAGGGTGAAATTGGGTCAGAATCCAACGGTCAGATTGCTTAAAATCGTCGCGCAAGCGACACGACTCAGATTTCATAAAGGCTTAATAAATTTCCAACCGTTCTCACACTCTTCACTCCGAACTCAATCAAATCAACCCAGAATATCACATGGACTTAATTTTCGAGGTGATGGTCAAGCCCAACATGGTGACCGCAACAGCCTAAGATCATCGCTATCGGACTTTCGACGCGCGGTCCATGTCCGATCCAAAACTTCCAAAAATTCTCCAGAACAACTGGATTTAGCGATAGATCCCAGGTTTTAGAGTAACATAGCGCTAACTATTCTATAAGTTTTGAGTCATGCAGATACAATTTAAAGTGATTGATGCAAATTTCACAAGCAATCGAGTATAGCGCTAATTACCCCAAAAACAACTACTAAGGAAAGATTAGCACAAAATTTCCAGGGTCATTACACTTTGCCTCAACTTAATGTCGACGGGAAGGTTGGATGATAATGGTTATGAAAGCTAATTTGTTAGTGGGCACTGGAAGCTCATCAAGGGTTCATTGATCGCAACCAGAAGAAAGAAGTGTTGCACCTTTTACAAAGCAAGTGTCAGTTTGTGCAAGGGTGGGTTGAAGTAGCGAAAGATTCAGCTATTGACATATGGCATAGGTGTCTAGGCCACATGAGTGAAAAGGGCTTTCAGCTACTAGCAAAGAAGCAGCTCCTTCCAAATATGACAGGTATACCTCTCAAAACCTGTATTGATTATTTATCAGGGAAATAGCATAGATTTTCATTTGTAAATCTATTTCTCATGGTAATAAAGTGCATGCATTAGATTTGGTTTATTCTGATGTTTGTGATCCTATGAGGACAAAAACCTTGAGTGGGGCATTGTATTTTGTCACTTTTATAGATGATGCATCTAGGAGTGTTTGGGTTTATGCTTTGAAATCCAAGGACGAGGTCTTTGGTGTATTTAAATTGTTTCATGCCATGGTCGAGAGAGAGACAGGTAGATCATTGAAGTGCATCCACACTGATAATGGTGGAGAATACGTCGGTGACTTCCACGAGTATTGTAAGTCCCTAGGTATACGGCATGAACAGATGGTTCCCAAGCCCCCCCAACATAATGGTGTAGCTAAGCAAATGAATCGCACCATTATAGAGAGAATTAGATGCATGTTATCCCATACGAAGTTGCCCAAGACGTTTTAGGGAGAAGCAATGCACATGGCAGTATATTTGAGGTCTCCATCAACCCCATTGAATCGAAAAGTACCTAAGAAGGTGTGGACTGGATAGGATCCATCGTAAAATCATCTTAGGGTGTTTGGATGTAGGGCATCCGTTCACGTACCAAAGGACGAGAGGTCCAAGCTCGATATAAAGATCAAAAAGTGTGTGTTCTTGGGGTACGGTGATGAAAAGTTTTGTTATAGATTGTGGGATCCAACTAAGAAGAAGCTCGTCAAGAGCAGAGATATGGTTTTCTTTAACTCAGCCAGGGTTAGATGAGGCTCTTGAGGAGCGGTGTGCATCTATGGATGATGACGAATGGAGGATACTGGATAAGAAAGCTAAATCCACAATCCGATTGTATCTAACGGATGAGGTTCTCTACAACTTCATGAAAGAGAAAACCACAGTGGAGTTGTGGGCGAAATTAGAGGATGTTTATGCAAAATGGTCCCTGAAAAATCGCATACACTTGAAGTTGCAATTGTTCAACTTCAGGATGGCAAAAGGTAGAGATGTGGAGACCCACATCAGTAATTTTAACGATTTGATTTGCAAGTTACTAGACATGAAAGAAGTGGTCAAAGATGAAGATTAGGCATATATTTTGTTGAATTCATTACCGACATCGTATGAGTCTTTAAGGGGCTCTTTGTGCATACACCAGTAATTCACCCTTGAGTGTGGACACCGTTATCTCAGCCCTTTAAGGAAAGGCCATGAGAAAGAAAAAGGGTACCATAGGGGCCTCTAGTGATGCACTGCTTACGAGGGGCAAGAATGTTGAGCAAGATACAGGATATTCTTAGTCAAGATTCAAATCCAAAGGCAAGGGCAAGGGCGAGTTAAAGTACTAGAATTGTGGGATGGCAGGACACATAAAGAAAGATTGTACAAATCCTAAGTCGAAGAAAGAAAACTCAGAGACTTCTTCTAGGGAAGCCAAACTACCATGTCTAATGAAGAGACAAGCAGAGGTGATGTGTTGTCGGTGTTCATGATCGGACACCTGTATGATAATCATAGAGATGAGTGGATCCTTGACACAAGGGCTTCATATCACATGACTTCTCATCGGAATTGGTTCGCCAGTTACAGGGAGTGCGATGGTGGACGAGTATTTATGGGCAATGACAATACCTGTAACGTTGTGGCTGTTGGTATCGTCCGTATCAACATGTTTGATTGGATGGAGCGTACCTTGGCTGAGGTCAGGTACGTTCCTAATATGAAGAAGAGTTTGATTTATCCCGGTGCACTCGAAGCAATAGGGTGCAAGTTCACCAGTTTTAATGGTGTCCTTAAAGTTTCAAATGGGGCACTTGTGGTCATGAAAGCACAGAGGAGTGGGAACCTTAATAGGTTGATCGGGAGCACTTCAACAGGTGGAGCTACAGCAGCTGAAGCAGATTCCACGTCTGCACGTATGTGGCATGCTCGTCTGGGCCACATGAGTGAGTTGGGCATAAAGGTACTCTTTAATCGTTGTTTAATTCCAGTTTTTTAAAAATTCTAATTTAAATATATATATATGGTAAATAATCTAGGTTATCTTTTAAATCTGAAAAACATGTATGTAATGGTGCACTTGACTATGTGCATTATGATGTATGGGGGTCGTCGCTTGTGGTTTCCACTGAAAGGTCATCATGGTTTGTCACATTCATTGACGACTACTCCTAGAAAGTTTGGTTTTACTTCATGAAATACAAAATCGAGGTTTTTACCAATTTTAAACAATGGAAGGTCATAGTGGAAAAGTAGTCAGGACGAAAGTTAAAGGTATTAAGGACAGATAATGGCGGTGAGTTTACTTTAGGTGAATTTAATCAATTTTGTAAGGATGAAGGAATCATTAGGCACATCATAGTGCACCACACACCCGAGCAAAACGGCGTGGATGAGCAAATGAATCGGACTTTCCTAAAGAGGGCCCGATGCATGATTAGTAATGCTGGGGTGAGCAAGGACCTATGGACTTAGGCCGTTAACACGACCTGCTATTTGGTGAATCGGTCTCCTTCTACGACAATTGAATATAAAATTCCAGAGGAAGTATGGAGTGGTCAGAAAGTACACTACTTAAGATTGCGTATATTTGGATGTAAGGTTTATTCTCATGTACCGTCAGTTGAGAGAGATAAGTTAGACCAAAGAGCCAAAAAGTATATCTTTGTTGGCTATGGTGGTAGTGTGAAGGGCTATAGGCTGTATGACCGGGTCACACGAAAGATCATCATTATCAGGGACATTAAATTCAACGAAGGGTTCTTATTCTACAAGAATGAGCAGGAAGAACTGGAAAAGTTGATTGTAGATGTTCTGGTTGACACAGATGTTACTCTGGCTGAGACAGATGCAGAGACAGGGGTACATGAATAGGTGGAGCAGCCGCCTATGAGAAGAAATCCACCGCAAGATTGCATGTTACTGGCAAGATATAGGGATGACTGTAATATCTCATATGCCCTCATTACATATGAGGGGGACCTGTCTACTATTCAGGAGGCTCTTGATGAGCCTGATGTAGAAAAGTAGAAGGCGGCAATGGACAATGAGATGGACTCTTTGTACAAGAACAACACATGGGATCCAGCGGACCGAAAAGCTATTGGATGCAAGTGGTTATTCAAAAGAAAACAGGATAGATACAAAGCAAGGCTAGCGAAAGGTTATGCTCAAAGAGAAGAGATCGACTTCATAGAGATATTCACGCCGGTTATAAAGCAAGTGTCTATCAGATTTATGTTAGCACTGATTGTCCAATACGATCTCGAGCTGGAACAAATGGACATGAAAACTGCATTCCCGCATGGGGAATTGGAAGAGCAGATCTACATGAAGTAACCAAAGAGATACAAAATTAAAGGGGCAGAGAACAATGTTTCTAGGTTAATGAGGTCATTATATAGCCTAAAATAGTCGCCTAAGCAGTGGTATAAAAAGTTTGATTATTTCATGTTGAGTCAGAAATTTACTAGGAGTAAATATAATCATTGTGTCTATTACAAGACGTTGAGTGATGGCAAGATCATCATCCTAGTATTGTATGTTGATAACATGTTGATCATCAATCATAACATATTTGAAATCAATGAAATGAAGACTCAGGTATCAGGGACATTCGAGATTAAAGATTTGGGGGTTGCAAAGAGTGTTCTCGGCATAGATATTCACAGAGACAGGAAGAGGAGCAGGCTTTGATTTTCTCAGACATAATACCTTGAGAATGTATTGATCAAATATGGGATGGACAAGGCAAAGCCAGTGAGCGTTCCCCACGAAGCCCACTTCAAGTTTTTCTCAGAACAATGTCCTAAATCAAATGAGAAAAAGCAGGATATGTCTCGTGTACCTTATTCGAATGTCGTTGGCAGTTTAATGTATGTTATGGTCTATACGAGACTAGATATTTTACAAGCAGTCGGTGTTGTGAATAGATACATGTTAAACCCCGGCAAGCAGTATTGGGAAGCTGTGAAATGGCTACTTCGAAACATTCGAAGTACAAAAGACTATGTCATAACTTTTGAAAAGACAAAGGCAAAGTTGGTAGGGTATGTGAATTCAGACTACGCAGGCAGTGTTAATTCCAAAAAGTCGATAGGTAGAGCAATCGGTTGAATGTTTAGGCTTCGGTTTGTGGTGGCTCTTTTCACAACCGAAGATGAGTATATGACAGTGATAGAAGCTTTCAAAGAAGGCGTTTGGTTGAGAGGCATGATAAATCAGTTAGGGCTTCAATAGGAAGCTGTGCCAATTAATTGTGATAGCGAAAGCGCGATTAATTTTGCTAAAAACTTTATTTATCACTCATGCACTAAACATATTGATGTTCACCACCATTTTATCTAACAGGTGCCTGAGGAAGGAGGTGTAACTCTAGAGAAGATTCACACCAGCGTGAATCCAGTAGACATACTCATCAAGGTGGTCCCTACAGAGAAGTTTAAGTTCTGTGCAACTTCTCTAGGCTTGGCGATGGTATAAAAGCAAGACAAAGTGTACACGAGAAGTGTTGATGGAGCTATGATGTAAGGCAAAGAGATAAGAGAAGAAGCCAAGAAGATATATGTTTGATGATTGAAGACACGGTGGAGATTATTGTATTTAATGTCTTAAATCAAGTTAGATGCAGGGTTTGTCGATGCCATCGACAAACTGTTCAATGTCACCCTCAATGGCATCGAACAGTGCTTGATCCATCGAGATTTTTCGTTTTTCTCTTGTTAGTCGCTGAACTAACTGGGCACTTTCTCGATGATATTGATGAGTGTTCGATGACATCGGAGATCAGTTTGATGCCATCGAAGATGGCTCAGTGCAATCGGAGAAAATCGAATTTTCATGTTTTGTCTCTGGACAGTTTAGGTGTTAGTTCAATGCCATCAACATGGCTTCGATGCTATTGAAGGATAAGTTTTGATGACATCGAAGTGTGTTCGATTGGATCGCACAGATTTACGTAGAGTTGTAATTTTGCGGAATTTGTTTCCGGTTTTGCTTGGGATCCTTTTATAGCCTATATATATAGGTGTAAGTAGGATTGGGAGAGTGTACTAGGGTTTTTAATTTGTCCAAGGGTTTCAGATGGTGTAGCATTTGTGAGATTTGAGGTTGTTCAAATCGAGTAAGCTCTTTCTCTTTGTAATTTCTGCTTTCATAGTGATCATTTGTCACTTTATGCCGTGGTTTTTTTCCTTAAGGGTTTTTCTGATTTCCATGTTAAATCGCTATGTTATCTTTGTGTTGACTTGGTGTGATTGGATTACACTCCTATATTCATCTCTATGTGCTTCCACGGTCCCCCAACAGGCCCATCCATGGTGAGGCTCACGTCATATCAATGGTTGGGATCAGTGAACTACAGCTCCATCTCTACATACTAAATACCCAAACCATAGTTCTAAAACTCAGTGACTCAACTCAAAACTCCGCAAGTCAACTTGATTCAGCAAGAGTCGATTCCTGTGTCGCTAGTCAGTCACCACGAAACTGGATCATGAGGGTAGCATTTCTGGACACGATGCAACTTGTCTAGTCAACTCACTGACTTGAAATCCGAGTAGAGATCCGAGCTGTTCAGATTAATAGATTCAATGGCATATAAACACTAGCCCCACAACATAACTAATGGTGGGTGTCCCCATCCCAACTGTTCCCGATGGTGTGGCCCACCAAAATTTTGGATCAGCCTGAGTTTTGGTGCCAAATCAAATTTTGGTCAGGCAGTGGGTCGCGTATATCAGCCCAAGCTTATAGGCAAGCAAGCCAGTCTGAAGGCCCAGCGAGTTATCCCGGCCCAATAACAGCCCTCCTTAAGTCGCGAGAATCATCGTACGGCGCATGCCAGCGGATCTCAGTCAAGACAGGTGCTCTGTGAGGCCCACCGTGATCTACCGATCTATAAAAATGGATGGACGGTGTGCATAAAACCCATAAATCACGCTGGCCCCACAGAGCCTTGCGTGGACCGAGTCCGTACAAGCGGGGTGCAACCTGGCTGGGACCCCTGAACCAACGATGTGGGTGATACCAACCAATAGGGGCCATCTCTATCTATGCATTGTATATCCACGCCGTTCATCTGTTTTTCCAGATTATTTTAGGCTATGATCCAAAAATATAAGAAGATGCAACTTTCAGGTGTACCACACCACAGGAAACATTGGTTATTGTCCATTAAAGGGTACAAAAGTTTTAGATCAAGCTGATATTTGGTTTTTCCTGTCAGCCAGGTTTGTGTGACGTGTTTCCCGTGGTGTGGTCCAACTGAAATTTTAATCTGATTCATTTTTGGGACCGTATTCTAATAATCTGGAAAAGCAGGTGTACTGCGTGGATATACAATGAATATCATTGAGGTGTACACTACAGTTCGGTTCTCACTGACATTTCTCGTTCCGGGATCGCAGCCAAGTCGCGCTTGGACGGAATCCACCAGAGCGTCGATGAATACATTCAAACTGCATTCAATCCATAGTTCAACTGATAGACTGAGTGGAGATACCTCGTTTCAACACGCTAACCCAAAAAAAAAAAAAAATGACCTCTTTGTTAAGAGAGTCCTCGACAAACTCCGTGAAGGCCCACCGTGCATGTTGTGTATGGAGAGTTTACGTGCAGACATGGAAACTGAGACATTCATCAGGTGGGGTTCGCCATGAACATACCGTGGTCCACGGTCAGGCGATTATCACGGTTGGGTTTATATGTTTGCATGTGGGGCTCACTTAGCTTTGACATCAGTTAACTGGCTGGTGTTACAAGCGGAAGTAGATTGCCTCTGACCCAGCACGGAGATATTCCAGTGCCCGGGGCTGTGTTGGTCCCACCAAGATGTCCGTGATAAATTCACTCCGTACATCTGTTTTGAAAGACCGCAGTAGGACGTGATTCTAAAATTCAGGCAGCTCTAACTCAGGTGGACCATACCACACGAAAATGTGGGGACTTAGCGCATATCATGATGATATTTATTCCTGCAGGTCATCTGAGTGTTACTATGAACGGTTTGGATGGAATATAAACATCATAGTCAGCTCCAGGAAGGTTTTACGGGTGGACGTTTTTGTTCCTGTAGTTTCAATGATATGGCCCACCTGAGTTTTGTATCTGATTTTTAGAATTCTGTCCTATCGTGTGACGGAGAGACGCGGATTGGCTGCTACTCCTGACACCAGCCCGGTGGCTGGTGGTCAGTGCTCTGTGGGCCCCACAATGATGTATGTGTTTCATCCATTCCGTCCATCCATTTTTACAGATCATTTCAGGGCTTTAGGAAAAACCTGAAAGGGATATAAATCTCAGATGACCACACTACAGGAAAACAATAGTGATTGAATATCCACCATTAAAATCCTCCTAAGGCCCACTGTACTGTTTATTTGACATCCAATCTGTTGATTAGGTCATACAGGCCCAGATGATGGGAAAAACAAAAATCAGCTTGATCCAAAACTTTTATGGCCCGCAGAAGGTTTTTAATGGTCCATGCTCATTCAACACTGTTTCCTGTGGTTCACTTAAGATTGGGATATACCTCATTTTTGGCCTCATACCATAAAATGATCTGGAAAAATATATTGACGGTGTGGATGAAACACATATATCATGGTGGGGCCCAAAGAGCACCGACCAGCAGCCATTGGCTGGTGGCAGGGGGAGTAGCCCATCCATTTCCGTGACGGAGTGGATTTGTCGCCAACGTATCTGTGGGCTCCAAAATTTTTAACTTCATCATTTTTCAAAGCATTAATACGAGGGTACTTCTGTAACTCACATCTCAAAAAGCAAAGCCGGATTCGCGACGTCAGGGCGAGAATATCTGAATGATTTTTTTCAAAATATCGAGATAATTCAAAATATCGTCGCTACTATGTCATGGATGGAAAGGGACTCCGTATGGCCCCCGCCCTTCTCTGGCAAGAACGGGCAAATCCGTGTGAGCGCCCAAAACAAATCGTCGTTGGATATAACAAAGGAAAATATCGAGGTATTTCAAAATATCAAAGCTGATCGGCGGATTGCGTCTGGCTCACGTATGTGTAGTAAAAGTCGATTTCCCTATCTACCAAGCCTCCCTTCATAGGCCACACATGCAAGATGGTGGGATATCTGCGAATGTTCATCTAGGCTATATCGATTATCGGGAATAGGTAACCGTCCAATCATTATGATTTTGACATTTTTGGAGTTGAGCGTAAACTGTTCAAAGTCTCCGTACGGATCAATCATAAAAAAATCCTAGAATTGGACAATGGCCCATCAATTAATGATAGCAGACATATGGATGCATGGTTCTGATCATCCAACCGTCTATGCTCAGGGCCTTCTAATTTTTTGAGGAGGATGGTAAGAACATCGATCTCCAAGTGACGAGGACCTATGATAGTCTGGGAACTCATCTCACGTTATAAGATGAGTTGTCTCGTGAAATCCCAAGGGCTCGAAACTTAGCTTGATCTAAAAATCAAGTGAGTTATGGTAAAATAGGAAGGAATTTTCACTCTTGATATTCACTATAGCCTACCTAAGTTGTAAGATAAAATGATTTTTATTATTTATTTATTTTTGCTTAACCCTTCATTTTAAGTAGGAATTAGGATCATTGGTAGAGTTGGGCATGTCTGACCCGATCCGGTGAATCCGACTCGATCTGACAGCTTGGATCAGTGTGGATCGAGTTGGATCATTCAGATCCGAATGTTTTTCGGATCGAGTTCGGATTGTGATCATTCCGGACCGATCCGATTTGAAACCCGATCTGAATGAATCCGATCTGATCCGACCCGACCCGATCCGGAGTCGATAAACCACATGCATTCACGGTGGGTCCCAACAGAGTTTACTCAGTGCGTCGTACCTACAGGCTACAACAGCTATATAGCTGGTGTGTGGTACTTAGTTTACTCAATACACCAAGATCTTGTCCCTTCATCTGTTGGGCCCTGATGAGGCATGACCCAATGGTTACAGCCATCTGTGATTCTCCCCAATGATTTGAAGACTCTTGATAGTTGCTAATTGGCATCAAATGGTTAACTAATCTCATCGATATGTTGGTACGTGGACTGTCTATCATATGTTTAAATAACTAAACGACGCAGATCAGATTCAACGTATGCTATATGTACATAGATTCATAGACCTTAGTGACCGAGATATCACTATCAGCTTTAAGCACCGGAAATACTTACTGGTACGTGTCGTGCGAAGATGAGTACTGACGCTCCTCGAGCTCCGAGTTGTATGAACGGTTGAAAGGAGATCAAAGTTATATGGGCCCCACAGTGATGTATTTATTCTATCTACACCGTTCATATATTTTTAGAGATCATTATAGAGCATTATCCAAAAAATGAATAATATCCAAAATCATCTAGACCACACCACAAATAGCAGCAGAGATAATGATTTTCACCGTTAAACAATTCATGTGGTTTACTTAATAGTTAGATCTGTCTTTTTTTTGTCTTAAGCCTTAAGACGAGCTTGCCAAATGGATGGACAGTTTGGATATAACACATACTCCATGATCAGACCCACAAAACTAGCTAACGTCAATATAGCAATGCAAAGTGCACGTCAACACAGATGCACTTCCGTGCTATGCGCATCAACATAGTTACGAGCCTCGAGCTCCGAGTTGTAAGAATGGCTCAAATGAGATGAAAATTACATGGGCCCCACAATGATGTATTTATTATATCCATATTGTTTATCCATTTTTCGTGATCATTTTAAAGCATTTAAAAAAAAATTGAATCATATCTAAAGCTTAAATGGACCCACCGAAAGCAGCGAGGATAATAATTTTCATCGTTAAAAAAATTCGATCTAAATCGTATCCAACCGGATCAGACTTAGCTTCCCTGACCAAGTTGATCTCAGTTCGGGTCAAGCCAACCGTACATCGAATCTGATTGAGTTTGAGTCAGCCTATATAGATTTCCAATCGAATTGAATTGGACCCAATCCGATCCTACTCAGTCCGATGCCCAGCTCTATTTATCTGCTACACAATTTTTATTTTTATTTTTTCTTTCCTGTTTATCACCAATGTGATTGGTTCACGTGATGACTAAGGTTTTCAGTACTGCTGCGTCAAATGCGGTTCATTATGATGCAGTCTAATCACATTGGAAGAATGAGTAACTCAGATCTTAAGGCTAAGATTGTACGTATGGTACGGTATAAAATGAGTCGCAAGGGGAGTGAATTAGGTGTTACCTGTGCAGCTTAGTGGGTGTCACCCTTACTATAGGCAAAAACTTCCCAAGGCCCACTATAAGAAGATTCGTACTGTTTATTTTCCATCTAATTCATTGATAAGGTCAAATAGAGCCGGATGAGGGAAAATACAATGCTTAGACCTTTGTGGCCAATAAAAGTTTTTAATGGTCATTCGCCACTTTTCCAAGTGGTGTGGTCCTCCAGAGATTTGTATCTTCTTAATCTTTAGGATGACATCCTTAAATGAACTGCAAAAACGGATCGACGGCATGGATATAAAACACATTCATCAACGTTGACCCCACACGGTAAGGGTAACATCCACTAAGCTGTTACCCCGGTAACAGCTAATCCACTCCCCTCCCAGGGTTCTCACGAATTCTCATGAGAACTTATTGTCAGTAGAAAATTTCTACCGGTATGAGATCAGGCTCTTCATGTGGGGTCTACCAAGCATGACCATTTCTGGTTATCAGGTGGTCAATCTGAACAATGCATAGGCCTGCTTTTCAGTCCAAATCATATTACTGGTGCCCCACTTGATGAACGGTCTAGATCACACCCCAAACAAAACAAGAAAAAAAATAAAAATAATTTACCTCTTTCTCATTATACATGGGTATCTGAACAAGCACCCTAGGATGGCTCCGGCTCCGCTCCAAGTCTTCTCTCATGATCTCTCTCCTGTATTTTGTGTACCTCTTTTTCCCCAACAGCTTTACACACACAATCACCGCAGCCATATACACTCTCTCCACGAACAGCATCACTGACATCACCGCACACACGAACACAGCCGCCCGCAGCAGTGGCATCACCACCGGACCCTTTATCAGCTCCCATGCCAACCTCAAGTGCTCCACCACATCGTCCCTCCCTCCTATCCCCATCAGATTGTCCCCGCCCACCAATCCACTCATCCTGACCGTTAAACACTACTTAAAGAAGGTTGTGTAGTATTGAAATCAAATAAAAGAGAGAGGGAAGAAACAATGGGAGAAGGAGTGATGATGGATGGTTTGAAATGGCTTGGTAGATGAGGGAACTCACTTGGGGTGGGCTTAAATAGTGAGAAGAGGTGAGAGAACGTACAAAAGGAGGGAGACACCCGGTTTGCATGCAGGGTGTGGGACCATTGCATCTAACATTTGTCTTTGAGTGGCCTTGATTGCTTCTCTTTTAATTTCCTAACCGACCCATGGTCATCTTTTAATGGTCCTGTTTGCAGTTTATACAAGGGGTGTGCTCCTGTGGTACTGCGGGAAGAAATGGGACCCACGTAATTTATTAACAACATCTGACACGTCCACTAGATGCGTAGCCTCAATTTACGCCTCGGAGTAAAAATTCATCCCTAACGGAAACTCAAGTGGGCCACATAACAGGGGATAAATTGAGAGGTGTCAATCAACCTTGATTTAGTTTGCTCGCCCACGGCGTTTTGTATGCAGAATCCATTCTGTACAGAGCATTAATTCACCATGGATGAAGGGTCAGGAAAAAAATCAGGTGGTTCTGCACGTCAGGTTCTCTCGTTGAGAATCAAGGGTGGATGTCCCCTTACACCTTGTTTCCTGTTTTGTAGCCAAACCAGAGTTTTACATCGAGCTACTATTTTAATTCTAGAGATAAAAGGATGAGATGCGTCAGATGGACGGGTTGGATGTGATATATACACTACTTGCACTCCACATCTACACGAGCGTACCACTGGGGTGTACTACTCTACATCTGTATCACATATAAGTGAAGGCTGTGTTGATAGTTCATCACCACTTTTAGAGATGAAACGCTTCAATCGTGACCGTCTAAACAGCAGGTCCATTTAAAGGTTTGGCATATTAAAAAAAAATTTCTGACGAAATGATCCTAACCATTGAATTAGTAGTTGTCAAATGGACGGTTAGTAGTGAAATGTTTAGCAGTCACAATTCAATGGTAGATGGATATGATTGAGATCGTGTGATTTGTGTGATTTTTCAGGACATCTTCCATCTGTAGTGGTCCTAATGGTATTCATGGTCCAGATTGTCGTATGTGTGTTGTACCATATCTGTTGGATGATAGGGCACATTTACAAAAATGATGGAGGACAATCACCATACTCTTCCACCCGTATCCTGGTTAAGATACTGGGGAGAGCTACTTTAATAGTTAAACAACATTTTGAAAATGGTGGTGACTCATCCGCCGTATGTGGCCTACTTGTATGGCAATCTGGACCATCCAAAATAGTGAATACACTTTTGATTAACGATCCTGACCATTCAATTACAGGTCATCAGGTAGCAATACGCCCAGCGATCTGAATTCAAAAAGAAAGGCAGACGGTTGGGATCGTCCCATCGGGTGAGCTTTGGGCCATACTCCATCAATAGTAATCCTGGCTGCATTACATGCATCGCATGGTGTTGAACCACCATCGAAGTGTGGTGGGAGATGTTAAGATGTGGTCTCGTTTCAGTTGAAACTGGGTGCGGGTGGAAAAACAGAAATGAATTGACACGTGCAGTGATCTAGATCATTGATTTGATGGGCCCAATGTAGTTTTACCAGGCCACAACAATCTCCAACATTGGATGAGCGTACACATTCAATCTGTTATCTTCTTTTCGTTTTTCTTTTTTCGATAATAGGTGGTCCCTCGCTGTTTTCTTTTTCTAACCGTCTATTTTCTTTCTACTAATCGAATGGTCGACGTTCTCTCATCCACTAGAATTTTGGTTCATGATCTATCCATGGGTGGTCCACATGATATATGGTCTGGATACTGAATAATCATGGAATTTTTACGGTACGGATAACCTATACACATGCTCTATTACATATGCATGTATGGGATGTGTTGGCAAAGTAAGGAATTACAGTTACGGGTGTCAATGGGCCGGGTCGGGCCTGGAAACAGAATTGGAACGGCGACGTACGCGGGCCCGGCCCGTTGACAGCGCTATTTACAGTGAGCAGGATTCTTGGGAACATGAATAGTAAGTGCATCATGCGCTAGTTTCATACAAGCATGTCACCTTATCCCTTCATCCAAACCGTCTATCTCACAGGACTCTCTGCAAATGGGTTTCGACCAAATCAAATTCGGGATTGGACGATTAAATATCACAAAATGGTGTACTTTAATTCTATACTGTTGGTTGTGGTCCGATGATCAAAGAGTTAGAAAAGTCTAATCAGAAAAATATTCAAATGGTCCCCCATCCAAGATTCAAAAAATAAGATCAACGGTCTAGATGACCTATCCATGGGCTCGATTTGTAAGTAGTGGTGCGACATCATTTGGGGGTTTGAGGTTGAATTAGTTTGGCTGGCAGCTTTGTCTATTTCTGGAATTGTCCGATTCCAGTCCAGCGGATTCCATGCACTGTTCTCTCTGTCTTTGTTTGTATGTAGCCAGTCCTTTGTCCGGATTTAAGCTGTAACAAAAAGTCCCTTTTTTGTTAAGCATTTGTTTAAGTATCAGTTACTGGATTTTACTCGACCATGTTTGTACAGAATTTCTCAAATTCCCGTTTGGCGTTGACATTTTAAAAAACGGAACAATTTGCAATTTCGTTCTTGTCCTCTCCTTTCTTAACTCCAATAAAGCCAAGCCAAAGTACGGCCTTATTGTTGAATTTAAGGTCCAGAAGGGGTGGATGTGTTTGGGTATAGTTTTTTGATACTCTGGTAGGGTGTGGTAGTTGATACACTGGCGGTTATCAATTACGCACGTGGTGGAAATTAACTCAAATCAGCCGTCTAAATTGATCAACCCACTGAATATACCTCACAAAATCAGATGGATTGGAGATATTAACTGCTGATTAATGGACATTTGCATGACCGTTGATTAGTTTTCCTTTCTACTATACATTATCCACTCATCTGGCTAGTTAGAAAATTTAATATATGATCCATCTAAACTGGGGCCACAAGTTAGAAAATTAAATATATGATCCATCTGATTAATGGGCATTTTCATGACCTTTGATAGATTTCATTGTATGCTATGTATACAAATTCTTAGTGCCTGCATATCAACCATTACACTGTGTCAGAGCACCAAATTTCTTGGCCCTAGTTTTATTAGAGGCCCACCTGAATGTTGGCAGGGCATGGACCTTAAATGCAAGCTACCTCTACCACTGTCTGTCGTTTCAACCAATTGGATCGCTTGCAAAGTAACCACAGGTAACGAAAATTATAATCGAATAAATTCATATATAAAATTTGAAACTAAAGTTTTATATCTAAGTTTATAGATTAAAACTTTTATAATTTTGAAAAATGACGATAATCTTGATGTCGGATAGAAAATGGGATTGATACCAACCTAGTTCCAATGGTGGAACTTGTTTTAAATTCCAAGGGCCTGTTTGGTAGAAGGCTAAAAATGGGTTTCTTTCGTTTTAATTAATCATGTTATTTATTAGATATCGCATATCTGTTTGGTAAGGATTAAAAGTAAGCTTGATAGCCATTCATCAAGGTCTCTAATATATAATTACTATTAACTAAAATGACATGAACTCATTTTCATTTTTTAGGTATCTACCAATAATTAGCTGCAAAGAGGTTGAAGATCATGCTATCCACGTAGTAGTGTCCCTCTAATAAATGGATTGGATCTTGTACCAATGTGCCATGCTGCATTTGTGGCATGTACATGGCCTGCCTTATTGGCCTAGTGTTGGTTTACAAAATCTCCATGTTATAATTTTAAATTTTTGTAATCTCTAAATTTGGAAAATCCATTTTGATGGGTATTAAGATTCCCGCTTGCCACATATGGAATGTGGGAGGTGTGAATGCACAAACTCCCAGTGTATACATAGAGTTTCAAATGCAGTTGAAGCACTTGTGAGCTCCAATTCAACCAGTAATGCACATTATGTGGGTTGGGATGAAGGTGCTGAACTTAAGTTGTTGCATTTGTTTTCTTTTCTTTTTTCAAATTTTCACTCAATGTTTTACTCTACTCTTCTTATGATAGTTATGTGTCTTTAACTTTTAATCATTTCAACCATTCGGGCCATTTACAGCACAAATACGGCCATAACTTCAATGGTTGTTGACATTTGTTGTAATGCATGTGAAACGCATTCACCGGCAACGCATTCGCCTACACGTGCATTAGTTCACCAATCACCATTATACAAGAAAAAGGTGCAATTATCATGATATTTTGAAAAGCCGTTACTACCGCAATATTTCAAAGATATCGTGAAAACGTGGTGTTTTCAAAGCCGCGGTATTTTCAAAGAACCATGACCTAGGAAGAACAACTTAACTCCACTTCTCATTTTTATTAGAAAGTTGTTGTTATTATTATGAGCAAAGAAACAAAGTGGTGAAAAAAAGAAAAAAAAAAATCGATCTACTTTGGCATGTCAGCCTAAATTATTTTGCTTTGCGATGCTCAATCAAAACTTTTTTTTTGGCAATTAATCTCAATTTTTTTTTTGTACATAAATGTAATTGATGTATCTACTTTTGTATAGGATTTCTCCATAATAGCCATGAACGATTGCTCCTTGTGTTGCTAAACAAGATTTAGCTAATCTTATTACTAAGGAATCCACATGAACAATTGGAATTTGACCTTTCTCAAGTATATTACTTATTAGAAACTCTCGCTCTTTCATTATTATTATTATTATTTCCTCTTTCTTTAAGTGTCAGTGGTCTAGGCTTATGCCGACTTGAGGTTAGGTCAAACTCAATCTAGTAGCACAAGGCATGTGGTCTAAGCTCAATTGGCCTTGGGCTATCATTGGGTTGCGCTTCGGTCAACATTTAATTTGAACTATTCTAGCCGGGTCTATTCAAATTTTTTACATTTGTTAGGCCAAGACCAGACCATTGATAGCCCCAAATAGCCTATGAAAAGTTGACATTTCCTAAATTCAAGCTCAACTTGATAAACATTAGCAATCTTAAGCTATACTTCACATGTAACTTTATCTAGATATGTTAATAATATAAAACATGTAAGGATTAACATGCATTGTTCATATCATGGTCCTTCCACAACTCATGGTCCTTGAAACTTTAATGGAGTGATTTTGCTAATTGAGCATGCATTTTAGACTTGTCATGATACACCAATCTTATGGGTGTACACATAATTCTAACCCATGCTGGAACAAGTACAAAGACTCTTCTTCCTCTTAGTCTAATGAAGTTTTCTACTTCTAAAGGTCTTTTTAAAAAAGATTATGAAGTTCATTTTAATACGTTGACACACACATGTTGGATTCTCCCCCTTTTTTTTTTTTTTTGATTATATAATCTGTTTAGGCATTATTAAAGACAAAATATTGATGGGAATATAATCTAGGTCTTCTTGTACTAAGGCAAGCACTCACTAGCTCAATTGACAAGTCAGATGAGGACTTACCCTTATTTTTAAGTATCTTTAAATGTATCTACCAAATGAATTCCTATTTACCTGAGGGTCTTGTGGGACTTAATCTATATGCGGAATAGGCCCACGGATCTATCTGTGCATGGGACATGGCGATCAGGGGTCGGATACTGAGACGCCGCCATGGAAGCCGAATAAGAATACCAGAATACTGTAGAGCTTAGGACTTCCTCTCCTTCACACCCTTTCTCGCAATTCACAAGATGGGATCATCTGTCGCTTTGTGCTGTGATTTTTTTTCAATAAGAGTTTTTCCATATTAAATCGATGTGTTATCTTTGTGTTTGCTTGTTGCGATTGGATTACTCTCCTAGATTCATCTCTGTGTGCTTCTGTGATCCCTCAACAAGTGGTATCAGAGATAAGGTTGGGGCGCAGGCTTGAATATGTAAGGAGAAGTATCAATGGCAGGAAATCTGAATTATGACATTGAGAAGTACTCAGGCAAAAATAACTTTGAGTTATGGAAGAATAAGATGATTATTCTATTAACTCAGCCAGGGTTAGATGAGGCTCTTGAGGAGCGGTGTGCATCTATGGATGATGACGAATGGAGGATACTGTATAAGAAAGATAAATCCACAATCCGATTGTATCTAACGGATGAGGTTCTCTACAACTTCATGAAAGAGAAAACCACAGCGGAGTTGTGGGCGAAATTAGAGGATGTTTATGCAAAATGGTCCCTGAAAAATCGCATACACTTGAAGTTGCAATTGTTCAACTTCAGGATGGCAAAAGGTAGAGATGTGGAGACCCACATCAGTAATTTTAACAAGTTGATTTGCAAGTTACTAGACATGAAAGAAGTGGTCAAAGATGAAGATTAGGCATGTATTTTGTTGAATTCATTACCGGCATCGTATGAGTCTTTAAGGGGTTCTTTGTGCATACACCAGTAATTCTCCCTTGAGTGTGGACACCGTTATCTTAGCCCTTTAAAGAAAGGTCATGAGAAAGAAAAGGGGTACCATAGGGGCCTCTAGTGATGCACTGCTTACGAGGGGCAAGAATACTGAGCAAGATACAGGATATTCTCAGTCAAGATCCAAATCCAAAGGCAAGGGCAAGGGCGAGTTAAAGTACTAGAATTGTGGGATGGCAGGACACATAAAGAAAGATTGTACAAATCCTAAGTCGAAGAAAGAAAACTCAGAGGCTTCTTCCAGGGAAGCCAAACTGCCACGTCTAATGAAGAGACAAGCGGAGGTGATGTGTTGTCGGTGTTCATGATCGGACACCTGTACGATAATCATAGAGATGAGTGGATCCTTGACACAAGGGCTTCATATCACATGACTCCTCATCGGAATTGGTTCGCCAGTTACAGGGAGTACGATGGTGGACGAGTATTTATGGGCAATGACAATACCTGTAACATTGTGGCTGTTGGTACCGTCCGTATCAACATGTTTGATTGGATGGAGCGTACCTTGGCTAAGGTCAGGTACGTTCCTAATATGAAGAAGAGTTTGATTTATCCCGGTGCACTCGAAGCAATAGGGTGCAAGTTCACCAGTTTTAATGGTGTCCTTAAAGTTTCAAATGGGGCACTTGTCGTCATGAAAGTATGAGGAGTGGGAACCTTAATAGGTTGATCGGGAGCACTTCAACAGGTGGAGCTACAGCAGTTGTACCGGATTCCACGTCTGCACATATGTGGCATGCTCATCTGGGCCACATGAGTGAGTTGGGCATGAAGGTACTCTTTAATCGTTGTTTAATTCTATTTTTTAAGAATTCTAATTTAAATATATGCGAGCATTGTATATATGGTAAATAATCTAGGTTATCTTTTAAATCTGAAAAACATGTATGTAAGGGTATACTTGACTATGTGCATTATGATGTATGGGGGTCGTCGCCTCTGGTTTTCACTGGAAGGTCATCATGGTTTGTCACATTTATTGACGACTACTCCCAGAAAGTTCAGATTTACTTCATGAAATACAAATTCGAGGTTTTTACCAATTTCAAACAACGGAAGGTTATGGTGAAAAAGTAGTCAGGATGGAAGTTAAAGGTATTAAGGACAGATAATGGTGGTGAGTTTACTTTAGGTGAATTTAATCAATTTTGTAAGGATGAAGGGATCATTAGGCACATCATAGTGCACCACACTCTCGAGCAAAATGGCGTGGATGAGCAAATGAATCGGACTCTCCTAAAGAGGGTCCGATGCATGATTAGTAATGCTGGGTTGAGCAAGGACCTATGGACTTAGGCCGTTAACACGACCTGCTATTTGGTGAATCGGTCTCCTTCTACGACAATTAAATATAAAATTCTAGAGGAAGTATGGAGTACTCAGAAAGTAGACTACTTAAGATTGCGTATATTTGGATGTGAGGCTATCTCTCATGTACCGTTAATTGAGAGAGATAAGTTAGACCAAAGAGCCAAAAAGTATATCTTTGTTGGCTATGGTGGTAGTGTGAAGGGCTATAGGCTGTATGACCGGGTCACACGAAAGATCATCATTATCAGGGACATTAAATTCAACGAAGGGTTCTTATTCTACAAGAATGAGCAGGAAGAACTGGAAAAGTTGATTGTAGATGTTCTGGTTGACACAGATGTTACTCTGGCTGAGACAGATGCAGAGACAGGGGTACATGAATAGGTGGAGCAGCCGCCTATGAGAAGAAATCCACCGCAAGATTGCATGTTACTGGCAAGATATAGGGATGACTGTAATATCTCATATGCCTTCATTACAGATGAGGGGGATCTGTCTACTATTCAGGAGGCTCTTGATAAGTCTGATGTAAAAAAGTAGAAGGCGACAATGGACAATTAGATTGATTCCTTGTACAAGAACAACACATGGGATCCAGCGGACCGAAAAGCGATCAGATACAAGTGGTTATTCAAAAGAAAACAGGATAGATACAAAGCAAGGCTAGCGAAAGGTTATGCTCAAAGAGAAGAGATCGACTTCATAGAGATATTCACGCCGGTTATAAAGCAAGTGTCTATCAAATTCATGTTAGCACTGATTGTCCAATACGATCTCGAGCTGGAACAAATGGACATGAAGACTACATTCCCTCATGGGGGATTGGAAGAGCAGATCTACATGAAGTAACCAAAGAGATACAAAATTAAAGGGGTAAAGAACAATGTTTCTAGGTTAATGAGGTCGTTATATAGCCTAAAACAATCACCTAGGCAGTGGTATAAAAAGTTTGATTATTTCATGTTGAGTCAGAAATTTACTAGGAGTGAATACAATCATTGTGTCTATTATAAGACGTTGAGTGATGGCAAGAACATCATCCTAGTATTGTATGTTGATAACATGTTAATCGTCAATCATAACATATTTGAAATCAATGAAATGAAGACACAGTTATCAGGGACATTCGAGATGAAAGATTTGGGGGTTGCAAAGAGTGTTCTCGACATAGATATTCACAGAGACAGGAAGAGGAGCAGGCTTTGGTTTTCTCAGGCATAATACCTTGAGAATGTATTGATCAAATATGAGATGGACAAGGCAAAGCCAGTGAGCGTTCCCCATGAAGCCCACTTCAAGCTTTTTCTCAGAACAATGTCCTAAATCAAATGAGGAAAAGCAGGATATGTCTTGTGTACCTTATTCGAATGTCGTTGGCAGTTTAATGTATGTCATGGTCTATACGAGACCAGATATTTTACAAGCAGTCGATGTTGTGAATAGATACATGTTAAACCCCAGCAAGCAACATTGGGAAGCTGTGAAATGGCTACTTCAAAACATTCAAAGTACAAAAGACTATGTCATAATGAAAAGACAAAGGCAAAGTTGGTAAGGTATGTGGATTTAAACTATGCAGGCAGTATTGATTCCAAAAAGTCGACAGGTGGAGCAATCAGTTGGATGTTTAAGCTTTAGTTTGTAGTGGCTCTTTTCACAACCGAAGATGAGTATATGACAGTGATAGAAGCTTTCAAAGAAGGCATGTGGTTGAGAGGCATGATAAATAAATTGAGGCTTCAGCAGGAAGCCATGCCAGTTAATTGCGATAGCGAGAGCACTATTAATTTGGCTAAAAACTTTATTTATCACTCATGTACTAAACATATTGATGTTCACCACCATTTTATTTGACAGGTGCCTGAGAAAGGAGGTGTAACTCTAGAGAAGATTCACACCAGCGTGAATCCAGTAGACATACTCATCAAGGTGGTCCCTACAGAGAAGTTTAAGTTCTGTGCAACTTCTCTAGGCTTGGCGATGGTATAAAAGCAAGACAAAGTGTACACGAGAAGCGTTGATGGAACTATGATGTAAGGCAGAGAGATGAGAGAAGAAGACAAGAAGATATATGTTTGATGATTGAAGACACGGTGGAGATTATTGTATTTAATGTCTTAAATCAAGTTAGATGCAGGGTTTGTCGATGCCATCGACAAACTGTTCAATGTCACCCTCAATGGCATCGAACAGTGCTTGATCCATCGAGATTTTTCGTTTTTCTCTTGTTAGTCGCTGAACTAACTGGGCACTTTCTCGATGATATTGATGAGTGTTCGATGACATCGGAGATCAGTTTGATGCCATCGAAGATGGCTCAGTGCAATCGGAGAAAATCGAATTTTCATGTTTTGTCTCTGGACAGTTTAGGTGTTAGTTCAATGCCATCAACATGGCTTCGATGCTATTGAAGGATAAGTTTTGATGACATCGAAGTGTGTTCGATTGGATCGCACAGATTTACGTAGAGTTGTAATTTTGCGGAATTTGTTTCCGGTTTTGCTTGGGATCCTTTTATAGCCTATATATATAGGTGTAAGTAGGATTGGGAGAGTGTACTAGGGTTTTTAATTTGTCCAAGGGTTTCAGATGGTGTAGCATTTGTGAGATTTGAGGTTGTTCAAATCGAGTAAGCTCTTTCTCTTTGTAATTTCTGCTTTCATAGTGATCATTTGTCACTTTATGCCGTGGTTTTTTTCCTTAAGGGTTTTTCTGATTTCCATGTTAAATCGCTATGTTATCTTTGTGTTGACTTGGTGTGATTGGATTACACTCCTATATTCATCTCTATGTGCTTCCACGGTCCCCCAACAGGCCCATCCATGGTGAGGCTCACGTCATATCAATGGTTGGGATCAGTGAACTACAGCTCCATCTCTACATACTAAATACCCAAACCATAGTTCTAAAACTCAGTGACTCAACTCAAAACTCCGCAAGTCAACTTGATTCAGCAAGAGTCGATTCCTGTGTCGCTAGTCAGTCACCACGAAACTGGATCATGAGGGTAGCATTTCTGGACACGATGCAACTTGTCTAGTCAACTCACTGACTTGAAATCCGAGTAGAGATCCGAGCTGTTCAGATTAATAGATTCAATGTCATATAAACAGTAGCCCCACAACATAACTAATGGTGGGTGTCCCCATCCCAACTGTTCCCGATGGTGTGGCCCACCAAAATTTTGGATCAGCCTGAGTTTTGGTGCCAAATCAAATTTTGGTCAGGCAGTGGGTCGCGTATATCAGCCCAAGCTTATAGGCAAGCAAGCCAGTCTGAAGGCCCAGCGAGTTATCCCGGCCCAATAACAGCCCTCCTTAAGTCGCGAGAATCATCGTACGGCGCATGCCAGCGGATCTCAGTCAAGACAGGTGCTCTGTGAGGCCCACCGTGATCTACCGATCTATAAAAATGGATGGACGGTGTGCATAAAACCCATAAATCACGCTGGCCCCACAGAGCCTTGCGTGGACCGAGTCCGTACAAGCGGGGTGCAACCTGGCTGGGACCCCTGAACCAACGATGTGGGTGATACCAACCAATAGGGGCCATCTCTATCTATGCATTGTATATCCACGCCGTTCATCTGTTTTTCCAGATTATTTTAGGCTATGATCCAAAAATATAAGAAGATGCAACTTTCAGGTGTACCACACCACAGGAAACATTGGTTATTGTCCATTAAAGGGTACAAAAGTTTTAGATCAAGCTGATATTTGGTTTTTCCTGTCAGCCAGGTTTGTGTGACGTGTTTCCCGTGGTGTGGTCCAACTGAAATTTTAATCTGATTCATTTTTGGGACCGTATTCTAATAATCTGGAAAAGCAGGTGTACTGCGTGGATATACAATGAATATCATTGAGGTGTACACTACAGTTCGGTTCTCACTGACATTTCTCGTTCCGGGATCGCAGCCAAGTCGCGCTTGGACGGAATCCACCAGAGCGTCGATGAATACATTCAAACTGCATTCAATCCATAGTTCAACTGATAGACTGAGTGGAGATACCTCGTTTCAACACGCTAACCCAAAAAAAAAAAAAAATGACCTCTTTGTTAAGAGAGTCCTCGACAAACTCCGTGAAGGCCCACCGTGCATGTTGTGTATGGAGAGTTTACGTGCAGACATGGAAACTGAGACATTCATCAGGTGGGGTTCGCCATGAACATACCGTGGTCCACGGTCAGGCGATTATCACGGTTGGGTTTATATGTTTGCATGTGGGGCTCACTTAGCTTTCACATCATTTAGCCGGCTGGTGTTGGAGTCACAAGCGGAAGTAGATTGCCTCTCACCCAGCACAGAGATATTCCAGTGCCCGGGGCTGTGTTGGGCCCACCAAGATGTCCGTGATAGATCCACTCCGTACATCTGTTTTGAAAGACCGCAGTAGGACATGATTCTAAAATTTAGGCAGCTGTAACTCATGTGGACCATACCACACGAAAAAGTGGGGACTTAGCGCATATCATGATGATATTTATTTCTACGGGTCATCTTAGTGTTAATAACCCTACTATGAATGGTTTGGATGCAATATAAACATCATAGTCAGCTCCAGGAAGGTTTTACCGGTGGACATTTTTGTTCCTGTAGTTTCAATGATATGGCCCACCTGAGTTTTGTATCTGATTTTTAGAATTCTGTCCTATCGTGTGACGGAGGGACGCGGATTGGCTACTCCCCCTGACACCAGCCGGTGGCTGGTGGTCAGTGCTCTGTGAGCCCCACAATGATGTATGTGTTTCATCCATTCCGTCCATCCATTTTTACAGATCATTTTAGGGCTTTAGCAAAAACCTGAAAGGGATATAAATCTCAGGTGACCACACTACAGGAAAACAATAGTGATTGGATATCCACCATTAAAATCCTCCTAAGGCCCACTGTACTGTTTATTTGACATCCAATCTGTTGATTAGGTCATACAGGCCCAGATGATGGGAAAAAACAAATCAGCTTGATCCAAAACTTTTATGGCCCGCAGAAGTTTTTTAATGGTTCATGCTCATTCAACACTGTTTCCTGTAATGTGGTTCACTTAAGATTGGGATATACCTCATTTTTTGTCTCATACCATAAAATGATCTGGAAAAATATATTGACGGTATGGATGAAACAGATACATCATGGTGGGGCCCACAGAGTACCGACCATCAGCCATTGGCTGGTGGCAGGAGGAGTAGCCAATCCATTTCCGTGACGGAGTGGATTTGTCACCAACGTGTCCGTGGGCTTCAAAATTTTCTAACTTCATCATTTTTTAAAGCATTAATACGAGGGTACTTCTGTAACTACACATCTCAAAAAGCAAAGCCGGATTCGCGACGTCAGCGCGAGAATATTTGAATGATTTTTTTCCAAAATATCGAGATAATTCAAAATATCGTCGCTACTATGTCATGGATGGGAAGGGATTCCGTACGCTCCCCGCCCTTCTCTGGCAAGAACGGGCAGATCCATGTGGGCGGCTACCGTGAAAACAAATCGTCGTGGGATATACCAAAGGAAAATATCGAGGTATTTCAAAATATCAACGCTGATCGGCGGATTGTGTCTGGCTCACGTATGTGTAGTAAAAGTCGATTTCCCTACCTACCAAGCCTCCCTTCGTAGGCCACACATGCAAGATGGTAGGACACCTGCGAATGTTCATCTAGGCTATATCGATTATCGGGAATAGGCAACCGTCCAATCATTATGATTTTGACATTTTTGGAGTTGAGTGTAAACTGTTCAAAGTCTCCGTACGGATCAATCATAAAAAAATCCTAGAATTGGACAATGGCCCATCAATTAATGATAGCAGACATATGGATGCATGGTTCTGATCATCCAACCGTCTATGCTCAGGGCCTTCTAATTTTTTGAGGAGGATGGTAAGAACATCGATCTCCAAGTGACGAGGACCTATGATAGTCTGGGAACTCATCTCACGTTATAAGATGAGTTGTCTCGTGAAATCCCAAGGGCTCCAAACTTAGCTTGATCTAAAAATCAAGTGAGTTATGGTAAAATAGGAAGGAATTTTCACTCTTGATATTCACTATAGCCTACCTAAGTTGTAAGATAAAATGATTTTTATTATTTATTTATTTTTGCTTAACCCTTCATTTTAAGTAGGAATTAGGATCATTGGTAGAGTTGGGCATGTCTGACCCGATCCGGTGGATCCGACCTGATCTGACGGCCTGGATCAGTGTGGATCGAGTTGAGTCATTCAGATCCGAATGTTTTTCGGATCGAGTTCGAATCGTAGTCAATCCGGACTGATCCGATTTGAAACCTGATTTGAATGAATCCGATCTAATCTGACCCGACCCGACCCGATCCGGAGTGGATAAACCACATGCATTCACGGTGAGCCCCAACAGAGTTTACTCAGTGCATCGTACCTACAGGCTACAACAGCTATATAGCAGGTGTGTGGTACTTAGTTTACTCAATACACCAAGATCCTGTCCCTTCATCTGTTGGGCCCTGATGGGGCATGACCCAATGGTTACAGCCATCTGTGATCCTCCCCAATGATTTGAAGACTCTTGATAGTTACTAATTGGCATCAAATGGTTAACTAATCTCATCGATATGTTGGCACGTGGACTGTCTATCATATGTTTAAATAACTGAACGGTGCAGATCAGATTCAACGTATGCTATATGTACATAGATTCATAGTCCTTAGTGACCAAGATATCACTTTCAGCTTTAAGCACCGGAAAGACATACTGGTACGTGTCGTGCGAAGACGAGTACTGACGCTCCTCGAGCTCTGAGTTGTATGAACGGTTCAAAGGAGATTAAAGGTATGGGCCTCACAGTGATGTATTTATTATATCTACACCATTCATATATTTTTAGAGATCATTATAGAACATTATCCAAAAAATGAATAATATCCAAAAATCATCTGGACCACACCACAAATACCAGCAGAGATAATGATTTTCACCGTTAAACAATTCATGTGGTCCACTTGATAGTTAGATCTGTCTTAGTTTTCGTCTCAACCCTTAAGACGAGCTCGCCAAATGGATGGACGCGCGGTTTGGATATAACACATACCCCATGATCAGACCCACAGAACTTGCTAACGTCAGTATAGCAATGCAAAGTGCACGTCAACACAGCTGCACTTCCATGCTGTGCACGTCAACACGCCTCAAGCTCCGAGTTGTACAAATGGCTCAAATGAGATCAAAATTACATGGGCCCCACAATGATGTATTTATTATATCCATATCGTTTATCCATTTTTTGTGATCATTCTAGAGCATTTAAAATAATTTAAAAAAATGAATCATATCTAAAGTTCAAATGGACCACATCGAAAATAGTAATAAGGATAATGATTTTCATCGTTAAAAAAATTCGATCTAAATCGTATCCAACCGGATCAGACTTAGCTTCCCTGACCAAGTTGATCTCAGTTCGGGTCAAGCCAACCGTACATCGAATCTGATTGAGTTTGAGTCAGCCTATATAGATTTCCAATCGAATTGAATTGGACCCAATCCGATCCTACTCAGTCCGATGCCCAGCTCTATTTATCTGCTACACAATTTTTATTTTTATTTTTTCTTTCCTGTTTATCACCAATGTGATTGGTTCACGTGATGACTAAGGTTTTCAGTACTGCTGCGTCAAATGCGGTTCATTATGATGCAGTCTAATCACATTGGAAGAATGAGTAACTCAGATCTTAAGGCTAAGATTGTACGTATGGTACGGTATAAAATGAGTCGCAAGGGGAGTGAATTAGGTGTTACCTGTGCAGCTTAGTGGGTGTCACCCTTACTATAGGCAAAAACTTCCCAAGGCCCACTATAAGAAGATTCGTACTGTTTATTTTCCATCTAATTCATTGATAAGGTCAAATAGAGCCGGATGAGGGAAAATACAATGCTTAGACTTTTGTGGCCAATAAAAGTTTTAAATGGTCATTCGCCACTTTTCCAAGTGGTGTGGTCCTCCATAGATTTGTATCTTCTTAATCTTTGGGATGACATCCTTAAATGAACTGCAAAAACGGATCCACGGCATGCATGGATATAAAACACATTCATCAACGTGGACCCTACACGGTAAGGGTAACATCCACTAAGCTGTTACCCCGGTAACAGCTAATCCACTCCCCTCCCAGGGTTCTCACGAATTCTCATGAGAACTTATTGTCAGTAGAAAATTTCTACCGGTATGAGATCAGGCTATTCATGTGGGGTCTACCAAGCATGACCATTTCTGGTTATCAGGTGGTCAATCTGAACAATGCATAGGCCTGCTTTTCAGTCCAAATCATATTACTGGTCCCCCACTTGATGAACGGTCTAGATCACACCCCAAACAAAACAAGAAAAAAAATAAAAATAATTTACCTCTTTCTCATTATACATGGGTATCTGAACAAGCACCCTAGGATGGCTCCGGCTCCGCTCCAAGTCTTCTCTCATGATCTCTCTCCTGTATTTTGTGTACCTCTTTTTCCCCAACAGCTTTACACACACAATCACCGCTGCCATATACACTCTCTCCACGAACAGCATCACTGACATCACCGCACACACGAACACAGCCACCCGCAGCAGTGGCATCACCACCGGACCCTTTATCAGCTCCCATGCCAACCTCAAGTGCTCCACCACATCGTCCCTCCCTCCTATCCCCATCAGATTGTCCCCGCCCACCAATCCACTCATCCTGACCGTTAAACACTACTTAAAGAAGGTTGTGTAGTATTGAAATCAAATAAAAGAGAGAGGGAAGAAACAATGGGAGAAGGAGTGATGATGGATGGTTTGAAATGGCTTGGTAGATGAGGGAACTCACTTGGGGTGGGCTTAAATAGTGAGAAGAGGTGAGAGAACGTACAAAAGGAGGGAGACACCCGGTTTGCATGCAGGGTGTGGGACCATTGCATCTAACATTTGTCTTTGAGTGGCCTTGATTGCTTCTCTTTTAATTTCCTAACCGACCCATGGTCATCTTTTAATGGTCCTGTTTGCAGTTTATACAAGGGGTGTGCTCCTGTGGTACTGCGGGTAGAAATGGGACCCACGTAATTTATTAACAACATCTGACACGTCCACTAGATGCGTAGCCTCAATTTACGCCTCGGAGTAAAAATTCATCCCTAACGGAAACTCAAGTGGGCCACATAACAGGGGATAAATTGAGAGGTGTCAATCAACCTTGATTTAGTTTGCTCGCCCACGGCGTTTTGTATGCAGAATCCATTCTGTACAGAGCATTAATTCACCATGGATGAAGGGTCAGGAAAAAAATCAGGTGGTTCTGCACGTCAGGTTCTCTTGTTGAGAATCAAGGGTGGATGTCCCCTTACACCTTGTTTCCTGTTTTGTAGCCAAACCAGAGTTTTACATCGAGCTATTATTTTAATTCTAGAGATAAAAGGATGAGATGCGTCAGATGGACGGGTTGGATGTGATATATACACTACTTGCACTCCACATCTACACGAGCGTACCACTGGGGTGTACTACTCTACATCTGTATCACATATAAGTGAAGGCTGTGTTGATAGTTCATCACCACTTTTAGAGATGAAACGCTTCAATCGTGACCGTCTAAACAGCAGGTCCATTTAAAGGTTTGGCATATTAAAAAAAAATTTCTGACGAAATGATCCTAACCATTGAATTAGTAGTTGTCAAATGGACGGTTAGTAGTGAAATGTTTAGCAGTCACAATTCAATGGTAGATGGATATGATTGAGATCGTGTGATTTGTGTGATTTTTCAGGACATCTTCCATCTGTAGTGGTCCTAATGGTATTCATGGTCCAGATTGTCGTATGTGTGTTGTACCATATCTGTTGGATGATAGGGCACATTTACAAAAATGATGGAGGACAATCACCATACTCTTCCACCCGTATCCTGGTTAAGATACTGGGGAGAGCTACTTTAATAGTTAAACAACATTTTGAAAATGGTGGTGACTCATCCGCCGTATGTGGCCTACTTGTATGGCAATCTGGACCATCCAAAATAGTGAATACACTTTTGATTAACGATCCTGACCATTCAATTACAGGTCATCAGGTAGCAATACGCCCAGCGATCTGAATTCAAAAGGAAAAGCAGACGGTTGGGATCGTCCCATCGGGTGAGCTTTGGGCCATACTCCATCAATAGTAATCCTGGCTGCATTACATGCATCGCATGGTGTTGAACCACCATCGAAGTGTGGTGGGAGATGTTAAGATGTGGTCTCGTTTCAGTTGAAACTGGGTGCGGGTGGAAAAACAGAAATGAATTGACACGTGCAGTGATCTAGATCATTGATTTGATGGGCCCAATGTAGTTTTACCAGGCCACAACAATCTCCAACATTGGATGAGCCTACACATTCAATCTTTTATCTTATTTTCGTTTTTCTTTTTTCGATAATAGGTGGTCCCTCGCTGTTTTCTTTTTCTAACCGTCTATTTTCTTTCTACTAATCGAATGGTCGACGTCCTCTCATCCACTAGAATTTTGGGTCATGATCCATCTATGGTGTGGTCCACATGATATATGGTCTGGATATTGAATAATCATCGAATTTTTACGGTTCGGATAACCTATACACATGCTCTATTACATATGCATGTATGGGATGTGTTGGCAAAGTGAGGAATTACAGTTACGGGTGTCAATGGGCCGGGTCGGGCCTGGAAACAGAATTGGAACGGCGACGTACGCGGGCCCGGCCCGTTGACAGCGCTATTTACAGTGAGCAGGATTCTTGGGAACATGAATAGTAAGTGCATCATGCGCTAGTTTCATACAATCACGTCACCTTATCCCTTCATCCAAACCGTCTATCTCACAGGACTCTCTGCAAATGGGTTTCGACCAAATCAAATTCGGGATTGGACGATTAAATATCACAAAATGGTGTACTTTAATTCTATACTGTTGGTTGTGGTCCGATTATCAAAGAGTTAGAAAAGTCTAATCAGAAAAATATTCAAATGGTCCCCCATCCAAGATTCAAAAAATAAGATCAACGGTCTAGATGACCTATCCATGGGCTCGATTTGTAAGTAGTGGTGCGACATCATTTGGGGGTTTGAGGTTGAATTAGTTTGGCTGGCAGCTTTGTCTATTTCTGGAATTGTCCGATTCCAGTCCAGCGGATTCCATGCACTGTTCTCTCTGTCTTTGTTTGTATGTAGCCAGTCCTTTGTCCGGATTTAAGCTGTAACAAAAAGTCCCTTTTTTGTTAAGCATTTGTTTAAGTATCAGTTACTGGATTTTACTCGACCATGTTTGTACAGAATTTCTCAAATTCCCGTTTGGCGTTGACATTTTAAAAAACGGAACAATTTGCAATTTCGTTCTTGTCCTCTCCTTTCTTAACTCCAATAAAGCCAAGCCAAAGTACGGCCTTATTGTTGAATTTAAGGTCCAGAAGGGGTGGATGTGTTTGGGTATAGTTTTTTGATACTCTGGTAGGGTGTGGTAGTTGATACACTGGCGGTTATCAATTACGCACGTGGTGGAAATTAACTCAAATCAGCCGTCTAAATTGATCAACCCACTGAATATACCTCACAAAATCAGATGGATTGGAGATATTAACTGCTGATTAATGGACATTTGCATGACCGTTGATTAGTTTTCCTTTCTACTATACATTATCCACTCATCTGGCTAGTTAGAAAATTTAATATATGATCCATCTAAACTGGGGCCACAAGTTAGAAAATTAAATATATGATCCATCTGATTAATGGGCATTTTCATGACCTTTGATAGATTTCATTGTATGCTATGTATACAAATTCTTAGTGCCTGCATATCAACCATTACACTGTGTCAGAGCACCAAATTTCTTGGCCCTAGTTTTATTAGAGGCCCACCTGAATGTTGGCAGGGCATGGACCTTAAATGCAAGCTACCTCTACCACTGTCTGTCGTTTCAACCAATTGGATCGCTTGCAAAGTAACCACAGGTAACGAAAATTATAATCGAATAAATTCATATATAAAATTTGAAACTAAAGTTTTATATCTAAGTTTATAGATTAAAACTTTTATAATTTTGAAAAATGACGATAATCTTGATGTCGGATAGAAAATGGGATTGATACCAACCTAGTTCCAATGGTGGAACTTGTTTTAAATTCCAAGGGCCTGTTTGGTAGAAGGCTAAAAATGGGTTTCTTTCGTTTTAATTAATCATGTTATTTATTAGATATCGCATATCTGTTTGGTAAGGATTAAAAGTAAGCTTGATAGCCATTCATCAAGGTCTCTAATATATAATTACTATTAACTAAAATGACATGAACTCATTTTCATTTTTTAGGTATCTACCAATAATTAGCTGCAAAGAGGTTGAAGATCATGCTATCCACGTAGTAGTGTCCCTCTAATAAATGGATTGGATCTTGTACCAATGTGCCATGCTGCATTTGTGGAATGTACATGGCCTGCCTTATTGGCCTAGTGTTGGTTTACAAAATCTCCATGTTATAATTTTAAATTTTTGTAATCTCTAAATTTGGAAAATCCATTTTGATGGGTATTAAGATTCCCGCTTGCCACATATGGAATGTGGGAGGTGTGAATGCACAAACTCCCAGTGTATACATAGAGTTTCAAATGCAGTTGAAGCACTTGTGAGCTCCAATTCAACCAGTAATGCACATTATGTGGGTTGGGATGAAGGTGCTGAACTTAAGTTGTTGCATTTGTTTTCTTTTCTTTTTTCAAATTTTCACTCAATGTTTTACTCTACTCTTCTTATGATAGTTATGTGTCTTTAACTTTTAATCATTTCAACCATTCGGGCCATTTACAGCACAAATACGGCCATAACTTCAATGGTTGTTGACATTTGTTGTAATGCATGTGAAACGCATCCACCGGCAACGCATTCGCCTACACGTGCATTAGTTCGCCAATCACCATTATACAAGAAAAAGGTGCAATTATCATGATATTTTGAAAAGCCGTTACTACCGCAATATTTCAAAGATATCGTGAAAACGTGGTGTTTTCAAAGCCGCGGTATTTTCAAAGAACCATGACCTAGGAAGAACAACTTAACTCCACTTCTCATTTTTATTAGAAAGTTGTTGTTATTATTATGAGCAAAGAAACAAAGTGGTGAAAAAAAGAAAAAAAAAAATCGATCTACTTTGGCATGTCAGCCTAAATTATTTTGCTTTGCGATGCTCAATCAAAACTTTTTTTTTGGCAATTAATCTCAAATTTTTTTTTGTACATAAATGTAATTGATGTATCTACTTTTGTATAGGATTTCTCCATAATAGCCATGAACGATTGCTCCTTGTGTTGCTAAACAAGATTTAGCTAATCTTATTACTAAGGAATCCACATGAACAATTGGAATTTGACCTTTCTCAAGTATATTACTTATTAGAAACTCTCGCTCTTTCATTATTATTATTATTATTTCCTCTTTCTTTAAGTGTCAGTGGTCTAGGCTTATGCCGACTTGAGGTTAGGTCAAACTCAATCTAGTAGCACAAGGCATGTGGTCTAAGCTCAATTGGCCTTGGGCTATCATTGGGTTGCGCTTCGGTCAACATTTAATTTGAACTATTCTAGCCGGGTCTATTCAAATTTTTTACATTTGTTAGGCCAAGACCAGACCATTGATAGCCCCAAATAGCCTATGAAAAGTTGACATTTCCTAAATTCAAGCTCAACTTGATAAACATTAGCAATCTTAAGCTATACTTCACATGTAACTTTATCTAGATATGTTAATAATATAAAACATGTAAGGATTAACATGCATTGTTCATATCATGGTCCTTCCACAACTCATGGTCCTTGAAACTTTAATGGAGTGATTTTGCTAATTGAGCATGCATTTTAGACTTGTCATGATACACCAATCTTATGGGTGTACACATAATTCTAACCCATGCTGGAACAAGTACAAAGACTCTTCTTCCTCTTAGTCTAATGAAGTTTTCTACTTCTAAAGGTCTTTTTAAAAAAGATTATGAAGTTCATTTTAATACGTTGACACACACATGTTGGATTCTCCCCTTTTTTTTTTTTTGATTATATAATCTGTTTAGGCATTATTAAAGACAAAATATTGATGGGAATATAATCTAGGTCTTCTTGTACTAAGGCAAGCACTCACTAGCTCAATTGACAAGTCAGATGAGGACTTACCCTTATTTTTAAGTATCTTTAAATGTATCTACCAAATGAATTCCTATTTACCTGAGGGTCTTGTGGGACTTAATCTATATGCGGAATAGGCCCACGGATCTATCTGTGCATGGGACATGGCGATCAGGGGTCGGATAGCTTACTTAGCTGAGACGCTGCCATGGAAGCCGAATAAGAATACCAGAATACCTGTAGAGCTTAGGACTTCCTCTCCTTCACACCCTTTCTGCAATTCACAAGATGGGACTCGAATTTCTGCTGTGGTGTAGGATTGGGGACCTAGCTCTCTTTTATAGAATCTGTAGAGAGAGAGTTTGAAATCTATCACAACTCTCTCTCCCACGCTCCACATTGTAGCATCCTAGTACAACTCAAATTGCTGTCTGCGTAAGACAATTATAGCATTCCAGCCCTAGTACGCAAAGCTGCGCAGATAGACTGCGCAGCGCATCACCTGAAGTGGGGCTCACTGTTCTACTCAATCATCCAGTCCAACTGAATGCCCATGCCCTTGTCCTGAAGTCACCATATTAACATTTTGAACTTTTGCCCATCTACCTGATCCTGTCTTCTTCTTGGACGCATTGAATGATAAGTTCATCTAATGTATACATGTCCTTTTAAGTGTTATAGTTTACCAGGAACGTGCCGAATTGGGGAGGTAGGTTGTTCATGATCAAATGAACTAGTTGATCATCAGTGAGTACAAGCCCTAGAGTACGGATCTTAGAAACAACTTCGATCTGCTCTACAATGTATTCACGGATGTTGCCTTTTCCATCGTAGGACGAGCGAGTCAATTTATTCAAAAGAATGCCCACTTCAGATTTATCAGATTTCTTGAATCGTTTTCCCATTTCAGTCAGGAAAACTTTAGCCTTATCTGTTTCAGGCATGACACCCTTCATTGATTCAAAAATTGAATACTTAATGACTTTCAGGCATGTATCATTTGATCTAAACCATGCAACCCATCGATTATATTCAGCTTCAGTGGCATTATCAGATGGTTTTGGCGGTTCTGGTGTTATTAGGGCAAGATCTAATTGAAGACAGCCCAGTACAACTTCAATGGCGTTCTTCCATTGAGTATAATTAGACCCATTTAAGGCAGGGACTTGATGCGTATTAGTTGGAATTGAGACTGAAATATAAGAGATACACATATACTCACATTAGTTCATTATTTCACAAAACAGTTTAATAAACAAAATATTAGGAAAAGATAACTGATTCAGTTGCTAAGGGAGGCATTGACTGAATCATCCAAGATGAAGATGGGCCCAGCCATCACATCTTAGTGAGAATCTGTTACATCATCATTATTCCTCCTGTGGGTGGTAATAATAACATGTTAGTGATCCTCCTCAACATGAAGCTAAGTGATGTTAGTCATGTAAATCTGAGACACTCAACACCTGTGGGTGAGATGAGTCTTTCAGCTTTATATCACTAGCACCATTTTCTTCACCCGTTCACGTGTCTGCCAAACGGTATCGTCTGTGTTTTCGTTACCGTACGCATGAAAATGTGAACGCAACTGTATGTTATCCTCCTTATCCTAGTGTTATAAGTCTGTACTTGTAGAATTTTCATTGATTGAGGTCACTATGGTGGCTAACACAACCGAATCCAATATTACTAATACAGACTTAGGATAACAATTATAATCCTGCCTTTCAATGGATTATATCTTAATTAGTCTGATACGGCCCACAAGATGGTTGGTATTGATCATTGAAAAAATAGTAACCTTAATGTGAAACAAACTGAAAAGTTTCACACCATATATTCTAATGGTCCATATCAACTCTTAAGGATGGGTGATGGGCCTATAATAGGGCCGAATCAGAACTCTTATTTGATCTTTATTGGTTCAGATGAGCATAACTAAATCCAGCTCCTGTCATTCTTATGATAGACAGATAGAATAGACTATGTAACTTGACGGGTAGATTCATGTATGGTTGTCCATAAGTTGAACGGTTAAGTTCAAAGTCTTAATATAAATGAAAATAATTAGATGGTCCATATCCTCCTGAATGAGTTAGACTTTATGCTCATGATGGAACACATAGATGGCCTAGATCAAATAATAGAACATTATTGAGTGGACCACATACTTGGATAAATGGGCCTATAAAGATATTAGGGCCTTAAATGAGTTCCAAAGGTGGGCCCCACTAACGGTATGATTAGAATGGCCGGGATATGAATAATGGGCCCACATATTCAACCAGGCCCAAAATTGAGGTCCACTCTAGATCTAGAGATCTGGTACAGGCCCTAGAATTAGGCCCAAGAATTCGGCCCAATATGAAAGTAACCGCTGGTCCAGAGACGGACCCGAAATTACAAAATCGGGTCCGAATGCCTTTTTCTTCATAAGGTCGTTCACGACCTAAAATCCCAAGACAAAAACGGGCTGAATGCCCCAGCCTCTGAAATGGATTCCTATTACAGAATCCTCGCCGCTGTCTCCTTCCTAAAGACCGGACGACCCCATTCATCTCAAGATCGAATGAAGTGTTTCCAGACACGATTCCAGGCGTGACAAAGGTTGCCGCGGCTGGAGGACAATGCTGTCAGCAATGTGAGGTGGATAGGAATCCAATCGGCCGTTAACAAAGATCAGAATCAATGGATCTGCTAGAATCCGGAATAGTAGACGACGCCGGTGGAAGGTAGGGTATCCATGGCTACCTCCACTTGATCGTACAGGTGATGGTAGATGATGGGATTCCGATCCGAAATTCCCAATCTGGGAAACAAAATCCCAGATTTCAAAGTCGAATCCCTAATCCGGTCTATATGGAATAGAAATTCCTAATATGGGACTGGGATTTGACATCACAGGTAGTGGGTTTTGGAATTATGTAACTTCCTGATATGGGGAGTCAAATCCCTAAAGATCTGATTTTAGGGTTTTGAAATATGCATGCCCAATACTTTGAATTAGGGATTCGAAATCCCTAATTCGTTGTCTGGATTCGGGGCTAATCTGGAATTCCCCTAATTAACGGATTTGGGGATTCCGATTTGAAAATCCCTAATTACTGGATTAAAAATCCCCAATCGAATGTCTGTATTTAGGGGTTCGAATCTAAAATCCCTATTTTAACTGGATTTAGGGATTCGAAATCGAAAAACCCTAATTATCTGCTGAATACAGGGATTCTAAATCCCTAATCTTAGCTGGATTTGTGGGGTTTATAAGACTGAATTCCCCAATATTGGATTTGGGATTAAAATCCCTAAACATTAATACAGCTTCGAATTTGGGAAGAAATAAACCCTGATAATCTATATGGGTTTTGAATATGAAATTCCTAATATGAACCTGAATATGAAAATTAGATGAATCTGATCATCCATGCCTTTGAACCTGGCTCTGATACCAACTGTGGGACTTAATCTATATGCAGAATAGGCCCACGGATCTATCTGTGTATGGGACATGGCGATCAGGGGTCGGATAGCTTACCTAGCTGAGACACCGCCATGAAAGCCGGATAAGAATACCAGAATACTTGTAGAGCTTAGGACTTCCTCTCCTTCACACCCTTTCTGCAATTCACAAGATGGGACTCGAATTTCTGCTATGGTGTAGGATTGGAGACCCAACTCTCTTTTATAGAATCTGTAGAGAGAGAGTTTGAAACCCATCACAACTCTCTCTCCCACGCTCCACATTGTAGCATCCTAGTACAACTCAAATTGCTGTCTGCGTAAGACAGTTATAGCATTCCAGCACTAGTACGCAAAGCTGCGCAGATAGACTGCGCAGCGCATCACCTGAAGTGGGGCCCACTATTCTACTCAATCATCCAGTCCAATTGAATGACAATCCAAACCGTTGATCAGTAAGGCCCACTAAACAGAGTTCTTACAGGTCTCTGATAGGACCATTCTCATCACCATCATCAACAATGGCCCCATTCCAGCCATCTTTAACAACTAGAGTAGGCTATCATTCTTAGTGGATCTTTCTTTTGTAAAGATGTGAGAATGCCACCTCATATTTACTAAATAAAATAGAAAATATAGGAGGGGCCGAAGTTTACACCTCAAAAAAGAGAAAATAGAGTTAAACATAAGGAAACTACTCAAGCAAAGATCTAAATCAACAATGACTAACCCAGGAATGATAATTTGCTTTTCAGTAATGGAATTCTCCATTTGTCCCTAAACAAACTAACCCTAATGCAATATGGAACACCATATACTAAAGTATATGGTTTGAAGAGGTATCACAAGCATAATTTGCTACATCATTCCTAATTGATTCCTCAGGTAATTTAAAGAATTTGGTATCTATTCTAAACTTCTTCTCACTTGCACAGTAATTCTTTGATAAGTGTAATGATGCAAGATTCAATCTCAATTAACACTTCATGGTCTTAATTTATTAGGATCATAAGTTTTGTGAGATTTAGTCTTAATTAACAACTCATTGTTATAATAAACCTGCCCCATTTAGTTTGGATAGGGTTAGAATGTTGATGATGGTGAATCTAATCCGTCATCACATGAAGTTTTGATTGGGATGTTGATTTGTTTTCCCTGGAAAGCCAATGATAATATAAATGACCAGATGTCATTGATTTAAGCCATGAATCCCATAGTAATGTGTGGAAAACTTTGACTAACTATGATTTGATTAGTTACAAGGAGGGATACTTTCAATTGTTCTAGGGGAGTTGAGTTTGGACACAATGGCCATTAGTAATGAGAAAGCTGTGTTTCATAGATCTCAGTACTATAAATTACATGTTTGGATACAATGCCCACAAGCCATGAGAAAGTTGTATTTTATAGATTTCAGTACCTTAAATTTCATGAATATAGGAGCAAGAGTAGACAATCCATGAAAGATTAATCGGTCATCCTATGTTAAGCAAACTAGAGACAAGTTAGGATAAAAAGTCTCCGCCATCAGGCTATCAATGCTTTACCATACCCCTCATAGGAGAGAAAGTGTTCATGGATGTAAGTTTTCATGTTTAGGGCTGGCTAAGCACTCACAATGTATGATCACATTGAGTCTCTAATTATGAAGATCATTATATTCTCGTATCGAATTGACTTGATCATATACTGGCTTTGACAAATTTTTACACCTAAGGTCATATAAGGAGTAGCTCCTGGTATTTTATGCTTTAGCTTACCTCCAGAGATTGCTTTAGTGGCTGACATATAAGTGTAGTTGAGTGCATGCATCAAGGATGTGATTATAGTACATATGTTTCAATATGAGAACCACTAGTTACTTCGAAGAACTTATTAGTGGCTTTAATCATTCATCAAGTGGTTTCTAGTTAGGCCCAACATAAAGGATTTTAAATGTTTAATCAAATGTTTTTAACTATTTTCTTTTATTTTAATTATTAAAAGTATTTTATTATTTCAATGGACATATGATAATTAAGATCTTATGGTCCACTTAGGCTGGCATGGATTATGGTTAAGAATGGATTTCACAGTGCCGTGGAGGGATTAGGTTACTTTGGATACATAGGTGAGGCATATACAAGAAATATAACATACCACACAAGTGTAATGCTACATCTTCACACAAGTGTGGGATGCATTTCAAAAAATCAAAGTCTTGGGCGTGTCAACCCCACCCATCCAGCCATTAGCTTAACAATGGGGGACCCTGATTTATTTCACCCTACCCAATCTCAGTAGACGGAATACCATCCACCTCAACCCAACACAGGATGGTAGATAAGCTCGTCACACATCTTCTCTTCCTGCTCCTGGCAGTGGAAGGGACTCTAGCACATATCTTGGTATTGAGGGTCAAATATTACATATTATCCCCCATTTATATCTTGGTTTTATGAACATGATAATGCTTAATGTTCTATTTTACTCATGTTTGTGTTGCAAGGTGAATTTAAGAGCTTGGATTGAAAATGATTCTAAAAGCAGAGATTTGATGTTCAAGAATCACCAAGGCAAGGGATGGATCTTAAGAGACCAAAATTGAAGAATTCACATGCCAAAGATTCAAGAAAACTACGTAAGGAATGAAGAGAATCAAAGATTTGAAGTGAAGAAAATGAATGTTAAAATCATCCTGAAAAAGCATATTCTGAAACTCTGGGTCATTCTGTGAAACTGCGCAGAGTGAAGTCTATTTTGAAAAACTATGCAAAGTGAAGTCTATTGTAGCAAACTGCATAAATTTGAGGCGGTTTGTAGAGTTTTCCAACTATGTGCGAAAGTTAAAGTTCCACAACTATAACTAGGACTCCCTAGGATGCTCCAAAGCATCTTCTAGGGTTTAAGGAGTGGAACAAAAGGGTGGAGAAGCCGTCGCTAAGAGTTTTTTTTTCTTCTTCCTTAGTTGTTTTCATGCTTTCTTCTAGGGTTTTAGATCCAATCATGTCTATGGTTGGTTAAACATCTTAGCTAGGGTTAAGAGGTGAAACTTGTAGCATGATGAGATGTTTCTATTACTTTGATTCATGTTTATGTTGAACTCCATGGATTCTAATTTGATATTTAAGGAATACTTTCAGTTTTTAATAGTTTATTGTGACTTAAATTACAGTAAATCTGCAATAGCTTTGAGTATCTTCTTTTCCTGATTTAAGATTGTGAAATTAGTAAGTCTTGTTGTTCACCATCATCCCTTGGGCATGGTAGGGTGATTGAATCCTTCCTAATCTTCACAATTCTCCTGTTTTGAGATTATGGGATTGGTAAATCCTGTTGTTTGCCATTGTCTCCTAGGCATGGTTTAGTGATGGTATCCTTGCCAATTATCATAGTTCTCCTTCATTGAGAATTAGGTCAATGGAAGTTCAGATTTAGTTTTATTGATATATTTTACAATTGGATAGGATAAGACTCCAATTCTAATTGTGTTACTTGAATCAAGCAAGAGGGCTCCCTGATCACTACAAGTGGATCCTTGACACCCTAGTTCCCACCTTTAAATTCTTAGTTTTAATTACTTAATTTACCATTACTTTCTCAAATACTTAAGAATTAGTTTCACATCTTCTTTTAGTTCTACTTCTAGTTAATTTAAAAAATGTACAAGTTTCAGTCCCTGTGGATTCTACCTCGGTCTTACCGAGATTATTACTACATCGCAACCTTACACTTGGGGTTGTAAACACCTAATGTTCTCACCCTCACCTGACTTACAACAAAAGAGGACCCAATTGGCCAATCTTAGTGAGTTAATTGGAGGATAGGCATCTCTAATAATGGGATCTAAGTCTGATGTGGCAACGACACACTCTTCAAAACAAACTATCTCGCCCAACTAGACATCATGTGGCCATCCACCCATGAAATACGTCACCATGGAAGCCCATATAATCAAATGCAAAATCACAAGGGCATATACATACCCCAACTCCTCTAGACCCTCATCTAGGCATAAGGACTAACACGAGTGCCCAAACCCTATTATACAACATCTAAACACGTAATGTATCAGAAAATCATAATGGCGTAATATCCCAACTCCTCTGGATTTCATCCAGGTACGCGGACCAACATGAGGACCTAAATATCATGTATCTTTGAAACTTCTACACATATGCCGTGTATGGTCATGAAATCAAAACATATAATAGTCTAAAATGGATGTACTAAGTGTGCTAGATGAATTTGATAGACACATTAGCATGCATTACTTACTATTTTCAGCAATATCTTTAAGAATAGACACTTATATTCACGCCCATTGTCCATGGATAGATCATCTTTGCCCCTTAGACTTCATTGTATATGGGTCGGATCATGACCCCATTACCTATAAGCAATGAGCCTTACTTATGCCCATCTAAGGTTCAACATCATCAAGTCCCCATCATCACTATAAGATCTATATTGGTTACATGCCATGCATTACAAACCATTCCATCATCATCATACAGTTGCCACACACCTCACACCATCATACATCATCATATGCTAGCATACTTTTACCACACATCTCGTGCCATCATACATCACGTGCCCTTTTGGGCTTTACTAAAACATTGCCGGTGGGCCCAAGACACTAGCAAAACATCAATAACCAAAATATCTTTTCCTTTAGCATGGAAAATGACATACTTGATCTCTTATCCTGCAGTTCTTAGTAATCTATTTACATCCCAAGTTCCATGGGCAAGTGGGCTTTACAAGCCCAGGGTGTTAAGCCCAATTCAAGAATAGCCAATATAACATAAGGCCCACTTTTAAGTGCTTCCAAATAACACACTAAGATGCCATAATCCCTGTGAATACTCAACAAGTGGGCCGCCAAAGATCACGTAGTGTGCACACGTGTAGAGTGCATAGTTTATGGTGGCATACAAGTGTTCTAATGCATCATCATACCATAGCCATCATTCAACATCTAGTTTTATCATCATTCGTTATACTATCACAAGCATGTGTGCTTTTTCACCTGCATCTGCATGGAGTGTATAGCATACGATTATTCACATGCATGGTCATTTTTGTGGCCATCACCAATACTATTATCATCCATGTCTTAGGTATGAGGTACATGGTCATCATCATGCATATGGTTTTCTTTGTATGAATCATCATCATTTATGCTATTATTATCCAATGAACCAACATCAAGTAATCATGGTTATTATATACATGCTATCATTATGACCATCAACACATGCATTCGTTATCATTTCACCTTTCATATGTATGCCACAACTAATCCATCCACAACTATATTATGTTAAACATAAGTAACATCATACTTGTCATTAATACTACTCAGCCACCTCAAGTTAGCACTACCATAACCATCATTAATTAAATCATACCCATCATCATCATCATGGCACCACACATGTATCATCAACTCAACCATCAATAAGTGGGTCTCGCCCAAGTGTGACCTCCACATTGACCTTGGATTACATGTAAGGTACGCGGTCCCATAGGTCAAGTGTAGGTCCCACTCGGTGCACCACTAAGCAAATTCTACGTGGGATAAACATTCAACCACCGGGCTTTTAATGATATAGATTCAATTTTATAACTAAGTGTGCCCCACTAGCTTAAGGTTGCACGTTCAACACAAGATTGTGCCCCACGTTTTACAATAAGTATGATTAAAGGGCTTTTGATTAATTTAATGTTCTTGGGATATGACTCACTTAGGTTCAGGTTTGGTTGGGTAGTGGATAAAGATCAAATCCCAAGGAAAACATATACATTGATATATACATCTAAGGTGGATCACATAACTCAATTGGGCCCCACACAACCACCATCAACTAGAAGATAAATTACAATCACAAATATAAAATCCACATGCCAATATTATGCAAATTTCATATCATGTTGGCCCACAACCCTCATGCATAAGTAAAATAAGAAACCTCAACTATTGTGGCTTATATAATTCAAATGGGCCCCACTAAGTGTGGCCCAACTGACTAGTGGTCATGTGCAAGGCATGATACCCACTAGGCACTTAGCTTGCATAACGAGCCTAATAATGGTTACCATGTGTTGGTGCACAAAAAATGTACGAAGCTTCCATCATGCGTTGATGAAAACTACAAATGATAAAGAAGAGATTTTAAGAGATGAGAAGATATCAGAGACAAAGAAGAAAGAAGAAAAAAGAAAGAAGAGAAAGGAAACTATTGAAGAAAGGAATGAAGAAAAAAGAAAGAAGGGATCCATGGTGTTTTGCTGACCCGCACAAACCCTCACTGATTGTGTGGGTCCGCACAAACCCTCACTGATTGCACAGGTCCGCACAAACCCTCACTGATTGCACCGACCCACACAAACCCTCATTGATTACGCGGTCCCGTAAAAACCCCCTCATTGGTTGCGCGCACCCGCATAATGCCGGTATGACCAGGATGAATGGGATGGCTGGGATCTGATGAAAGGTGGGCCCCACAGCATAAAGATTAAGGGTTCACATGTGTGGAGGCTTATAAATACCCCACTACCCCTCTCATTTGGACACAACGAAAATTCTGAAGAAGATCAGAGCTCCAAATGTCACGCCCCAAACTCGAAAACCGGGTTCACAAAATTTCTGATTGCCGAATCCGGTGCCGATAGCCTCTATAGTACTCCATTCTCGACTCCCGGCACTCATACACCAGGTCCCAATCCTAGAATTCTACAAGGAGAATTTCTGACATGATTTTGATTCATAATGAGCATAACCATAAGCATAACCTACGAACAATAACCACAAGAACACCATCACAAAATTTACTATGATCAAAATCTTTGAGTATGATGCGTAAGAAAGGGAAATACAGGATAATGAAAATAAGAGAAACTCCAGAAGCTTGACTGCTCACTCCAACTGCGGCGAGACAACAGTTGCATCCTGACATCACATGCACGCATCAATCGTGTATAAGCTTATAGAAAGCTTAGAGGGTGGTGTAAGTGTGTGCGTAGTATGAATGTGCTCAAAATGTAATGCCAGAGTAATGCAGAATCATGCTAATGGGTACATGAATGCAATCAGCCGTACCAAGGTTATGCGGCGCAAAACATGAATATTATCGGCCATATCAAGACCATGCGATGCGAGATACAACTCAAGCATATCAATCCTCATATCAATACAGCTCATCAAATATCAGTACAGTTCTCATTCTAGATAATCACTGGGGTTTAATACACTCCAAATGGCACTGTCCCTTTTCCAGGCACACAGTCCAAATGAGCATAAAAAACCTTACTATCCGCCTAACCAATAGTCTGCCAATATCTATCCGGCACGCCGATAGCAGACCCATTCACGAGCTGGTCAAACTCAGCTTGGTGATGTCCCTTACCCTCGGGCGAGTAAGGCCACACCCTTTCTAACCGACTGTGAGGCCCGTATCTTGGCCCGTACTGTTTCGTAGGCTTCCACGGTCCTCCCGGTCGAATTTCAGTAATCCATGATTTGTTATCTGTAGTTGCGCACAACCTTGAGTCGTGTCTTGTATTCTAGAGTCAGATCAACCCGAGACTTGTACCCTAGCGACCGCGTCGTCGCCGCGGTTCCGATGCCGCGTCTTGCACGCCGAGGTGATACGCGGGCCAGGAGACATGGGCCCGCGTTTAGTTCGAGGAAAACACCGCGCATTGCAAATCACAAGAGAATCCGTCACATCAAATGTCAAGTACACTCCCATCACTCACCATCACTCACACTCATCTCCAAGTACAACCACCCTCCCCAAAAGTCAACCTTTTCTTACAACAAGTACCTACTTACATCACTCACCATCCCTCTCTCCCATCACTTCTCTCCCATCACCTCTCTCTCTCTCTCTCTCATTCTCTCTCTCACTCTCCCAAGCAAGCCAGGCCCCAACGTCCAAGCTTCTCAAGCTTCCATGGAGAAGCTAGTGTGGCCCACCTTCCTATCTCCTAATCTCACCCTTCAAGCCTCATCTCAACCGTTGGATCACATTTTTTGGAGCTATAGAACGTGTTAATGGAAGAATGAATAAGAGATCTTGAGGTGGGTGCTTATTAAGCTAGATCTTTTCATGTTTTAATGATGGGCCAAGTGAGGCCTACCGATTGATGGTATGGTTCTCACTTGGGACCCTAGATGTGGCCGATGGCCCACCTTGATTTTATTATCATTCTATGATGGGGCTATTCTCCATGGACCCCATCATGATGTTTACTTTCTAGTCTTAAAAAAAAGGGTCATCTAGACCTTTAATCTTGGTGGAGAAGGGATCTCCACCATTCATCTTTAATTTGGTGGGCCCACATGCAATAGGACCCACTTGATATATGATGGGATGCTTGAAAGGGAGGGCCCATAGTGCCGGGGTCCCTCCACCACGCGTGTCCTTCTTTCTCTCTTTCTCTCTCCCTCTTTTATTTATTTATTTTTGTGTGTGATGATATGGCCATGTGACCCACTTGGATGGACCCCACCATGAAGCATGTATTGGATTCAAGTCATTTGTAGGTGAGGCCCACTTTATATGTGTTGTTCCACATCACCTAGCCATGTGGTGGCCCACCTTAAACATTCCTATACACCAGAACATTCCTATCTCTACCACTGTCTGTCGTTTCAACCAATTGGATCGCTTACAAAGTAACCACAGATAATGAAAATTATAATCGGATAAATTCATATATAAAATTTGAAACTAAAGTTTTATATCTAAGTTTATATATTAAAACTTTTATAATTTTGAAAAATGACGATAATCTTGATGTAGGATAGAAAATGGGATTGATACCAACCTAGTTCCAATGGTGGAACTTGTTTTAAATTCTAAGGGCCTGTTTGGTAGAAGGCTAAAAATGGGTTTCTTTCGTTTTAATTAATCATGTTATTTATTAGATATCGCATATCTGTTTGGTAAGGATTAAAAGTAAGCTTGACAGCCATTCATCAAGGTCTCTAATATATAATTACTATTAACTAAAATGACATGAACTCATTTTCATTTTTTAGGTATCTACCAATAATTAGCTGCAAAGAGGTTGGAGATCATGCTATCCACGTAGTAGTGTCCCTCTAATGAATGGATTGGATCTTGTACCAATGTGCCATGCTGCATTTGTGGCATGTACATGGCCTGCCTTATTGGCCTAGTGTAGGTTTACAAAATCTCCATGTTATAATTTTAAATTTTTGTAATCTCTAAATTTGGAAAATCCATTTTGATGGGTGTTAAGATTCCCACTTGCCATATATGGATGGTGGGAGATGCGAATGCACAAACTCCGAGTGTATACATAGAGTTTCAAATGCAGTTGAAGCTCTTGTGAGCTCCAATTCAACCATTAATGCACATTGTATGGGTTGGGATGAAGGTGTTGAACTTAAGTTGTTGCATTTGTTTTCTTTTCTTTTTTTCTATTTTTCACTCAATGTTTTACTCTACTCTTCTTATGATAGTTAAGTGTCATTAACTTTTAATCATTTCAACCATTCGGGCCATTTACTACACGAATACGGCCGTAACTTCAACGGTTGTCGACATTTGTTGTAATGCATGTGAAACGCATCCACCGGCAACGCATTCGCCTACACGTGCATTAGTTCACCAATCACCATTGTACAAGAAAAAGGTGCAATTATCGTGATATTTTGAAAAACCGTTACTGCTGCGATATTTCAAAGATATTGTGAAAACGCGGTATTTTCAAAGACGCAGTATTTTCAAAGGACCATCTTTCCAATTGCCTAAGAGACCTAGGAAAAACAACTCAACTCCGCTTCTCATTTTTATTAGAAAGTTGTTATTATTATGAGCAAAGAAACAAAGTGGTGAAAAAAAAAAAAAAAATCGATCTACTTCGGTATGTCAGCCTAAATTATTTTGCTCTGCGATGCATAATCAAATCCTCTTTTTTAGTAATCAATCTCAATTTTATTTTATTTTTGGTATAAAATGTAATTGATGTATCTACTTTCATAAAGGATTTCTCCATAATAGCCATGAACGATTGCTCCTTGTGTTGCTAAACAAGATTTAGCTAATCTTATTACCAAGGAATGGACATGAACAATTGGAATTTGACCCCTCTCATGTATATTACTTACTAGAAACTCTTGCTCTCTCGTTTTTTTTTTTTTCTCTTTCTTTAGGTGCCGGTGGTCTAGGCTTATGCCGACTTGAGGTTGGGTCAAACTCAATCTAGTAGCACAAGCATGTGGTCTAAGCTCAATTGGCCTTGGGGCTATCATTGGGTTGGGCTTCGGGCAACATTTTGAACTATACTAGCCGGATCTATTCAAATTTTTTACATTTGTTAGGCGCAGGCCCAGACCATTGATAGCCCAAATAGCCTATGAAAAGTTGACATTTCCTAAATTCAAGCTCAACTTGATAAACATTAGTCTTAAGCTATACTTCACGTGTAACTTTATCTAGATATGTTAATAATATAAAACATGTAAGGATTAACATGCATTGTTCCTATCATGGTCCTTACACAACTCATGGTCCTTGAAACTTTAATGGAGGAAATTTTCTAATTGAGCATGCATTTTAGACCTGTCATGATCCACCAATCTTATGGGTGTACACATAATTCTAACCCATGCTGGAACAAGTACAAAGACTCTCCTTCCCTCTTAGTCTAATGAAGTTTTCGACTTCTAATCTAAAGGTCCTTTTAAAAAAGATTACCAAGTTCATTTTAATATGTTAACACACACATGTTGGATTCTCTCTCTCTCTCTCTCTCTCTCTCTCTCTCTCTCTCTCTCTCTCTCCTTTTTTTTTTTTTTTGATTATATAATCTGTTTAGGCATTATTAAAGACAATATATTGATGGGAATATAATCTAGGTCTTCTTGTACTAAGGCAAGCACTCACTAGCTCAATTGACAAGTCAGATGAGGACTTACCCTTATTTTTAAGTATATTTAAATGTATCTACCAAATGAATTCCTATTTAGCTGAAAGTCTCTAATAGGACCATTCTCATCACCATTACCAACAATGGTCCCATTCCAGTAATCTTTAACAACTAGAGTAGGCTATCTTCTTAGTGGATCTTTCTTTTGTAAAGATGTGAGAATGCCACGTACCTCATATTTACTAAATAAAATAGAAATTAAAGATAGGAGGAACCAAAGTTTACACCTCAAAAAAGAGAAAATAGAATTAAACATGAGGAAACTACTCAAGCAAAGATCTAAATTAACAATGACTAACCCAAGAATGGTAATTTGCTTTTCAGTGATGGAATTCCCCATTTGTCCCTAAACAAACTAACCCTAATGCAATATGGAAAACCATATACTAAAGTATATGTTTTGAAGAGGTATCACAAGCATAATTTGCTACATCATTCCTAATTGATTATTTGGGTAATTTAAAAAATTCTATATGATCTATTCTAAACTTCTTCTCACCTGCGCAGTAATTCTTTGATAAGTGCAATGATGCAAGATTCAATCTCAATTAACACATCATGGTCTTAATTTATTAGGATCACAAGTTTCGTGAGATTTAGTCTTAATTAACAACTCATTGTTATAATAGACCTGCCCCATTTAGTTTGGATAAGGTTAGGATATTGATGATGGTGAATCTAACCGTCATCACATGAAGTTTTGATTGGGATGTTGATTTTTTATTTTTTTTAACCCTAGAAAGCCAATGATGATATAAATGACCAGATGTCGTTGATTTAAGCCATGAATCCCATAGTAATGTGTGGAAAACTTTGACTAACTATGATTTGATTAGTTACAAGGAGGGATACTTTCAATTGTTCTAGGGGAGTTGAGATTGGACACAATGGCCATAAGTCATGAGAAAGTTGTGTTTCATAAATCTCAATACTGTAAATTTCATGTTTGGATACAATGCCCACAAGCCATGAGAAAGTTGTATTTCATAGATTTTATTTTCTTAAATTTCATGAATATAGGAGCAAGAGTAGGCAATCCATGAAAGATTAATTGGTCATCCTATGTTAAGCAAACCAGAAACAAGTTAGGATAAAAAGTCTCTACATGCTTTACCATACCCCTCATAGGATAGAAAGTGTTCATGGATGTAAGTTTTCATGTTTAGAGCTGGCTAAGCACTCACAATGTATGATCACATTAAGTCTCTAATTATGGAGATCATTATATTCTCGTATCGAATTAACTTGATCATATACTAACTTTGACTAATTTTTACACCTGAGGTCATATAAGGAGTAGCTCCTAGTATTTTATGCTTTGCCTTACCTTGAGAGATTGCTTTAGTGGCTGGCATATAGGTGTAGTTGAGTACATGCATCAAGGATGTGATTATAGTCCATATGTTTCAATATGGGAAGCACTAGTTATTTTGGAGAACTTATAAATGGCTTAGATCATACTAATTAGGCCCAACATAAAGGATTTTAAATGTTTAATCAAATGTTTTTAACTATTTTCTTTTATTTTAATTATTAAAAGTATTGTATTGTTTCAATGGACATATGATAATTAAGATCTTATGGTCCACTTAGGTCGACATGGATTATGGTTAAGAATGGATTCCACGGAGCGGTGGAGGGATTAGGTTACTTTGGATACATAGGTGAGGCATATACAAGAAATATAACATACCACACAAGTGTAATGCCACATCTTCACACAAGTGTGGGATACATTTCAAAAAAGCAAAGTCTTGGGCGCGTCAACCCCACCCATCTAGCCATTAGCTTAACAATAGGGGACCCTGATTTATTTCACCCTACCCAATCTTGGTAGACGGAATACCATCCACCTCAACCCGACACACGATGGTAGATAAGCTCGTCACACATCTTCTCTTCCTAGTCCTGGCAGTGGAAGGGACTTTAACACGTATCCTAGTGTTGAAGGTCAAATATTGCATATTATCCCCCATTTATATATTGGTTTTATGAACATGATAATGCTTAATGTTCTATTTTACTCATATTTGTGTTGCAAGGTGAATTTAAGAGCTTGAATTGAAAAGGGTACTAAAAGCATGGATTTGATGCTCAAGAATCACTAAGGCAAGGGATGGATCTTAGGATACCAAGATTGAAGAATTCACATGCCAAAGATCCAAGAAAATCAAGTGAGGAATGAAGAGAATCAAATATTTGAAGTGAAGAAAAGAAATCCTGAAATCGTCCTGAAAAAATATATTCTGAAACTCTAGGTCATTCTGTGAAATTGCGCAGAGTGAAGTTTATTTTAGAAAACTGAGCAAAGTGAAGTCTATTTTAGCAAACTGGGTAAATTTGAGGCGGTTTCTATAGTTTTTCAATTAGGTGCAAAAGTTGGAGTTCCATAACTATAAATAGGACTCCTTAAGATGCTCCAAAGCATCTTCTAGGGTTTAAGGAGTAGAGAAAAATGGTAGAGAAGCCATCGCAAAGAGTTTTTATTCTTCTTCCTTAGTTATTTTCATGCTTTCTTCTAGGGTTTTAGATCCAATCATGTCTATGGTTGGCTAAGCCTCTTAGCTAGGGCTAAGAGGTGAAGCTTGTAGCATGATGGGATGTTTTTATTGCTTTGATTCATATTTATGTTGAATTCTATAGATTCTAATTTGATATTTAAGGAATACTTTTAGTTTTTAATGGTTTATTGTGACTCAAATTATAATAGATCTACAATAGTTTTCAGTATCTTGTTTTCCTGATTTAATATTATAAAATTAGTAAGTCATGTTGTTCACCATCGTCCCTTGGGCATGGTAGGGTGATGGAATCCTTCCTAACCTTCACAATTCTCCTGCTTTGAGATTATGGGATTGGTAAATCCTGTTGTTTGTCATTGTCTCCTGGGCATGGTTTAGTGATGGAATCCCTGTCAATTATCATAGTTCTCCTTCATTGAGAATTAGGTCAATGGAAGTTCAGATTTGGTTTTATTGATATATTTTCCAATTGGATAGGATAAGACTCCAATTCTATTTGTGTTACTTAAATCAAGCAAGAGGGCTCCTTGATCACTACAAGTGGATCCTTAGCACCCTAATTCCCACCTTTAAATTCTTAGTTTAAATTACTTAATTCACCATTACTCTCTCAAATACTTCAGAATTAGTTTCACATCTTCATCTAGTTCTACTTCTAGTTAATTTCAAAATCGTACAAGTTTCAATCCCTGTGGATTCGACCTCGGTCTTACCAAGATTATTACTACATCGTGACCCTATACTTGGGGTTGTGAACAAGTTTCTTAGCGCCGTTGCCGGGGACTAACAGTTGCGTTTTTCTAAGATTAATAAGTTTTGGAATTATTTTAAGATTAGGGTTTTTCTCCTTTCTATTTTTAAGTTTGGGTTTTTTTCTAAATTATTTTAGAAAGTAACTTAGCTTTCTATTTCTAGGTTTAGAAACTTTCCTTTTCTGTTTTTAGAAACTAATTTACTTTCTAATTATAGGATAAAAACTTTCCTAATTTATTTTTACAAACTTTCTTAATCTGTTTTTAGAAATTAATTTCCTTTCCTTTTTCTTTTTTAAAAACTAGTTTACTTTTGTTTTTTCTTTTTTAGAAACTAACTTACTTTCTATTTTTAGAAACTTCCCTTTTTCTATTTTTAGAAACTAGGTTGCTTTCTTAGTTCTTTTTTTAAAAACTAACTCACTTTCCTTTTTCTAGGTTTAGAAATTTTCCTAATTTGTTTTTAGAAACTCTCTTTTTTCTAGATTTAGAAATTTTCCTAATTTGTTTTTAGAAACTTTCCTTTTTCGTTTTTGAAAACTAGGTTGTATTTTTAGAAACTTTCTATTTCTCTTTTTAGAAACTATTTCACTTTCCTTTTTCTTTTACAGGATCCTAACATAGAAACTTCTAATTTGGTAACTTCTTTCTAATTCTCTCTCTTTCTATTTCTAGATTTTTATTTCCTTTTTCCTTTTCAGGTTTAGGTTAGATTCTGAAATTGAAAGCTGAAAGTGTTCGATGCCCAAGTGGGTCCGTGATAACACTCGATGTCTCTTGAGTAAAAGAGGATTAGTTGAGGGGTTATCTATTCATCACAGGATTAGACACCACTCGAGAAGCACAGAGTTAACCGAAGTTATGGCTGCAAATCAACTAGCCAATCAACCTCCAAATCCACCCCAACCTAGGGTGGAGGAAATCCAAGATGAGAACGAGGTGCATCGAGCACCCCCGCCTTTTACTTTACAAGACTATTTACAACCGGTAGGAGTGAGCACCCCTTCCTGTATGGTTTTTTAAGAAAATACAAGAAACATAGACATCGAGCCAGGAGTTATCCAACTCCCTCCAAAGTTCCTTGGACTTGAATTTGAAAATCCATATTTACATTTGAAAGAGTTTGATGAGATTATAGCCACTTTATACTTTCCTAATGTGTCTGAGGACACAATCTGACTGAATCTCTTCCCTTTCTCCCTGAAAGAAAAGGCTAAGACGTGGTTACATTCACTACATCCACGATCTATTGGCATATGGAATCACATGACAAGGGAGTTCATAAAGAAATTCTTCCCATATCATAAAACGAACACCATTAGAAAGTCAATCATAAACTTCACCCAAAGGGAAGATGAAACATTCTTCTAATGTTGGGAGTGGTTCAAGGATCTTGTCAGTTCATGCCCACAACACGGTTTTGAAACGTGGCACTTAACAAATTTCTTCCACGAAGGACTGACATCTTCGATATGCCAATTTGTCGAAACAATGTACAATGGAAAATTCCTGAACAAAGATGTTGATGAAGTGTGGGATTACTTTGATAAACTTGCTGAAACCGCACAATCATGGGACATCTCCCTAGGAATGAGCATCGCGTCTAAGCCTACTCAATCAAAGGCAAGAAGTGGAATATATCTTTTGAAAGAGGAAGATGATATCAATGCTAACGTAGCCAGTCTCATAAGGAAACTCAAGGCCATGTAACTTAGGAAGGATAAGGATAAGGAAGTTGTTTGCGGTATTTGTGCTTGTAACATTCATACAACTGAAAATTGCCCAACAATACCTGCATTTCAAGGAATATTGAATGAGCATTCAAATGCCGTAAACAACTACCAAAGGCCTTTCAAGGGACTCACGTCGAACAAATACAACTCCAACTAGCGAAATCATCCAAATTTTAGTTGGAGGAATGAACAATCGGTTACAACTCAAGGAATCCCTAATAATTCTTAAATCAAGGGAAACCTCAAGAGGAATTGGTTTAAAATCCTTAGGAGCTCATCCAGCAAAGTACTCTTCAAGCCTTACAAGAACTCACAAAGGCTATACAAAAGACAGACTCACACATTATAGTTATGGAGAACGGGATGCTTCCAGCCCAACCTATCCTTAATCCTAAACCGCAATACGGAGTTAGTGAACCAAGCTCTTCAAATCCAATGGGATAGACTAAGTCTATCACCACTCTTAGGAGTGAGAAAATAATTGACAAATCTATTCCGGTAAGGGCTGAGAAGCCTACGGACCCAGATGTAGATAAGACTAATAGACCTAGCAATGCTCCACATGAGGCAGAACCGGAACTTCAAAGCAAACCGATTGCTCCATTTTCCTAACGGTTGATAGCATCAAAACCTTTCTTTAACTCTCAAGATATTCTAGAGGTGCTTAAGCAGGTGAATGTCAACATTCCTCTACTGGATGCCATAAAACAGATACCTTCATATGTCAAATTTCTGAAAGATTTATGTATGACCAAAAGATGGCAAAACATTCAAAAGAAAATCTTCTTAACAGAAAAGGTGAGTGCCATCTTAAAGCAAGATGTGCTACAAAAGTATAAAGATCCCGGTAGCCTAACCATCGCCTGTGTAATTGGGAATTACCAGATTGAGCATGCACTTCTTGACTTAGGAGTGACCGTAAATTTGATCCCATACTCGGTCTACGAACAACTGGGTCTAGGTGAATTAAAACTCACTCGGACCACATTACAACTGGCGGATCGCTCAGTTTGTGTGTCGAGAGGGATAATTGAGGATGTGTTGGTCTAGGTTGACAAATTCTACTATTTAGTAGATTTTATTGTCCTAGAAACTCAACCCATCGTGGATATGAACACTCAAATTCCTGTCGTCGTTAGTCACCCATTCCTTGCTACATCAAATGCAATCATCAATTATAGGAATGGAGTTATGAATTTGTCTTTTGGGAATATGACATTAGAGCTCAATATCTTTTTCAATATGAGCAAATTAGCAAAGGATGATGACAATGCCCGCGATATTAACTTGATTGATTCTTTCGTGGAAGATAGAACTCTGATAACCTTATCCTCTGACCCTCTACAGGCGTGCTTGGACCACTCCCAAGATTTAGATGAGATATAATTAGGGAGACGGGTTCCATGCTTGGTACCATGCCGGTACTTGAAGTTAACCAGTAAAGGCCATAATTTGAAGAATTACCCCAAACGGATATAATGCATCTACCGCCTAACCTGTAACATCCTAAATTTTTACTATTTTGGATTGTAAAAAATCCTTTAAAATTTTTTTATAACTAGCCCACATCATCACTTACTGACTCTTAACGCTTGAGGTGAGCCTATACATAGGTGATATCAGTAAAGAATCGCACAAATTTGATTAACCAGCCGTATGAAGCCAACTAATCCGCCTGATCACTTAAACTTGAAGTTTAGCCTCATGAATTGTTCATCCAGGTCCTAAATCTAACCGACCCATCACTGACTAATCAAGACAACTGTAACTAAATTAAAAATATACCCAAAGCTAAGCCAGCTGTGGCAGGATCTTAACTAATAGACCAAATTAACCAACGATCTAGAGTGATCATGACCAAATAACCATTATGAACTTAGTTAATCGAGACCCTAACAACTGCACCCAAGAAAACTCTCTACCCAATTCATTCGAAAAATGCCCTGATTACCTGAATGAGCTCTAGACCGCTCGTTAGTGGCCCACTAGTTCCGAAATTATAGAATAATGTTTGTCTCACTGGGCTTGATGTCCATCACGAATGGTGGGCCCATACGATGCCCCAAACCGCACTTGGACCGTGAAGGTAGAGCTTGAAAGGAGCGACTCTTCAGGACTCGAAACCTGAAACTTAAGTGAGTTGGCCTCACCACTAAAATGGTGAAGTTGCGACTTTCCAACCGTTGAATTGTAATCAAAGTCGGGCCATGAGTCAGGGATATTTCCTTGCTCAAATCCGTATAACTAGGGCCCTGATCGAACATCGGTGACCGTTGATAATAAATCAGGCCCTTGCAATCAATTGACTCATTCGTTTGTCACCAAACTTGGAACAGCCCTTCATCTGGCCATGAGACACCTGCTCCATGGCACAGATGGGCCAGGGGGCCATTAGGATATCCCCATAGACCAGAGATACACCCACTAGGGGTATATACATTAGAACTAGTCTCCACAAGGCCAACTGGACAAATTTTCAGGCTATATAAGCCCTTAAACCTCTCGCCCACACTTCCATACGAATTTCCTGTAAGTGGGGAGAGAGAGGAGAGTGTAGAAAGGGAGTGGAGACTAAGGAAGAAGATCAAGGAGGATGGAAGTTAAGGAATTCATTCCCCTACCTCAATTCCACATCGTAGCTTGCAACCCCATTGCCGCGGGAGCACCCCACCAGTAGCCGGAAGGTATCCTTCCAACCCCCTTTCAATTTTTAGTGCATTAGGCCCCTTACATGTATCCTAACATGCAAATCCTATTGGCAAAGGCTCCGCAAGCTATCAAACCGTTCTAAGTGCGAATCATTATCCTTAGGTGGCCTTTTATCAAACTTAGGCTAGAATTAATAATTTTTTGTGAGAACTTTGCTCTACACGTTGTCTTTCAAGGGAAATAATAGAAGACATTCGTTCTTTTTATGATTAAACTTGCTTATGAGAGGATTAATTAGCTCCAAACCATCTAATGTTTGCCTTGTCTAAATTTCCTATCCATTATGAGAAGTTTGAATGTAACCTAACCCCAAACCAGAGGAAATTTGGGGGAAATGTACTACATGCCTCCCATATACATGAATTAAGGTAATTGACTGCATAATTATCTGCATGCATGTCCAAATTTTCTGAAATTATGACTAGTACATGGTCTACTTACAACATTACGTGACTTGGAACTCTTACATGTTTCTTATTACTCACCTTCTTATGCACTCAATATGCCTTACCTCACATGAATTGCTATGTTAGTTGTAACACGACCTGCATGTTTGATAAAATGCCCAATATAGTAGAATTTCCTAATTTATTGCTTATATCCATTCCTATATATACATAGTTGATTTTTAGTATTATTGATTGACTATGTCTATTTAGTTAATTGGGTTGGCTAGCAAAATCAGAAAGATTCGCAAGGGCAGCCCTACTAGATCGGCTGCCTTGGGCCAATCCGACCGAAGACGGACAATCGACAGTAGTTGGACTATGCGGGATGCTTGCACCTAGTGTCGGTTGCGCCATACTTCACCTGAGTCAACCGAATTAATCCATTAGTTGGCCAACCATGTATGTTCACCATGTATGGTCACGCCTGCTTGAATCTGAAGCACCCCATACCTTTAAGAGGCCACTATTAACCATTAATAATATGATCCCAAGACTCATGAGCCGGACATATTAAAATGGATACCGTGTCCGAGCTGTCGCCCTACGCTGGGTGACAAGCTTCCCTATAGTGACCAGTGAGCAACCAAGTCTCGGGAGCTGGACATGGTGGAATGGGACACTGTGCTAGTGCTGTCGGCCTACACTGGGGTAAGGAGCCTCTCCATAATGACCGGCGAATACAGGAGGTGATATGTCCTTATTCGAACGACCGTCGTTAAATTACTTGGCCGATGGTTCCGTGCCAGAGTACCGTTCGAATGACCCAGGCATGAATGAAATTGGGTGATGAGACATTTTTCTTATGGTGATTTGGTTATGTGGCAAGCCCGTACCTCGAAACTGAGTGATCATACTCGGTGTTTAGGTGATGACCCATACCGAGTTGATCCTCAAACCTTTAGGTATCATGCCTTACCTTTGGAATTATTAATTTATGAAACAAATGGATATAACCTAAATTTAGATCAAGGATCGCAGGCTCAGAGCTGCTACAGCCACCCTGGGCCAAGTGATCTAGGTAAGGTCATTGATTAAATGGAGGTGTTTCAGCTTTCTTAATATTGTTAGATGAACGGACTTAATTAAATACTCGGCTAACATGAATATTCACCCATTGCATTAGTTAGGTTGGTGACTCGGCAGTCGAGGTCGCATTGAGGGAGTGTTTGTCATTTGCGATCATAAGATGGAGTCGCTTGAGTGAGTGTTGTATGGCGAGGGCATGCATCATATCATAATACCATGCATGTGCATTAACAAGAGTGTATAGGAACTATATGCTCACTTTGCTTTTCATTAATTATGTCTATGGAATTGATCACATGTGTAACTTATTGTTAATGAAACTCACTGAGTTGATCACTCACTCCCACTCTGGGACGGGGTTTTAAAATACCAACCAGACCTCATCTTGGATGCTGGCACCATAGAGTCTAACGCGCTGGATAAGGCGGTCGTTACATAGTCTATTTTAATTCTAGGAATTGCTTAAGTATAGGTAAAATGAATTATAGAACCCTGATTCCGCAAAGCATAAGTGGCACCCAGGATATCGAGAGTCGAGTATCTATTAGCCCCCGAAATCCGGGGTGTTCAGGTGGTATCAGAGCAATAGTTTGGAATTAAACTGAGTCGTGGGCTGTGGACTCACCAAAATGCATTCGTTGACGTAGATATAATCTTTAGGTAGTAATGTTAGGCCCTAAGGGAAGTTCCGGAACTAGGTTGCGACTAAAACTCTTCGGAATCCTAACTTATTATAAACAGTAAACTCACCATTTATAGACAATCATGATCTCTGCTAGATCTAGTGGTTTTCGGCCAAAAGTAGCAAGTGTCCCATTTGCCTCAACCCAATCCATTCCCCTAATGTCTCTAAGTGTCTTCTCTATTGTACGCGACTCTTAGAACTAGAAAGGATCAGAGACCCTAATCGATCTGAAACCCTACTATACATAGTAAAGGCAAGAATAAAATGGATTTCTCGGTCCATCTTAGCCTTGGAATCACCCACTAGCTGCCCTACACCCATCCTGGCGAAGAATAGTATCGCCACCAAATAAAATCAAACAAATTTCAATGGTAGATAATAAGATCAAATTTACAATCCTTTAAATAGTGATACCAAACATTGTAAGAAGTTTCAGAATCCACCTCCAACTTAAACTCCCTAAATTTCGTAACTTAATATAAATAGTGATTTGTTATTTGTAGTAAATGCCCTATCTATCTTAACCATGTTATGCTCCTAATTTTTCTAAGAACTTTTCATTTTGGACACAACCCCTAAAGCTCAAAGGATGAAGAGTTATAATCAAACTAAAACTTATTATAAATAGTAAAAATGGAAATAAAATAGTTTTCGACCACCAACCTGATGGAATCTCACGAAATAACCAAGTTTTCTAGTTAAAGTAGCTTCTCCTACCCCAAAATCAAATAGGGTACATCGAGTAACTCATTCTGGTTTGTGAGATATGCATGTTGTAAGGTTTTGACGGTCTAGATAGCCAAAATGGGGCGTTGTCACCGCCCAAGGGGCATGCCCACGCCGGGATTTGGGCAGATTTTCCACCAACTTTTAAAAAAATCATATCTCCCTCGATATAACTTCAATTGAGATGATTCAAAATCCAAATTGAAGCATAATAAGTTTAATTTTATATAAAAATAAATAAAAATAAAATAAAATTTTTAATATATTTAATTTTAGGATATCTTGAAGATTGTCTCAAAATTAATAGTTTCAGACAGCTGTTACTTCTAAAATTTTAATAATTTTTCTACAACTCCAAATGAAATAAAAAAATTTTAGGATGATTATAAACTTAATGATAAATTATTATAAAATTTTTAAAAATAATTCACTAACTAAAAGTATAAAATAAGTTGTTACAAGCAATATAGGCAATTTATAATTAAAAAGAAAATTGTTGGTTTTGAATAACCTGTACTTATGGAATTCTTTTTATAATTTTTATGGAACTTGAAATAGACTGAAATTTTGTGGGGAAAAGACTAAATTAATAATGAATTAGTATAAAAATTATAAAATTTATCCAGTAATTAAAAGTGGTAAATATGTTATGAACAAAAGATGTATTGAAACCGAAAATTTCTGCAACTACAAGTTGCCGGTAGACCGGACGTATCATTTTCATCATGGAGTTTAGGATTCAAAGTCTACTTAGGAATTACTTCAAAACATCCCAGGAATCATCTCAGGTGATTTAATTAAATTTTTATTTTTAGTATATTTTACTCTTTTGGATAATTTCTAGTCTAGCTGAATTAGGCTTCTTAAGTAAGGTTGAATTTCATTGCTTAAGACTCTGCGAGTTCATATTTGAAGCAGGCTTCATTAAGATATTCTAGGTTCTTATTCTCTTATGGATTCAAGATTAATACCACATTGAGGAGATGATGTTCTTCTTCTTTCCTTTTTCCATATCCTTCTTAGTGTCATCAGCCCTCCAAACCTCTTAAATATCTTAGAACTTCTGATTCTTTTTTTCTCGCAATCAACGAAATCAAAGCATGATTTGCTCATGACCCACACTCATAAGATCAAAACAGCAAAAAAGGGCCATTGGAAACCTTTCTAAGATAGTCGTCTTATTGTAGGCACCGTGGGAGACTCGTCACCCACTAAGTTGAATATGAATTAAACAAGAACTCTCCTTAAAAAGACTCGAAAGACAACCTTATAAATGTGAAACTCGAATTTCTTAATAAATTTTGACATTCCCCAAATGTCTAGAATAATCAGAATACGAAATTACGGAACCATACACTTACGAAGAATTGTGGCTTGACTCAATTCTCAATCTTGGACGACTACCAACGGACTCACTGCTTGATTGAGCAGAAGACCTGGATCCACCAGGACTAGGAAGAGATATAACGAACCTTCTACCCGGTCAGGTAGATAATTGACGTATTGAGTTCAAGCCCACTATAGCCGTCTCTCAGTATTGGCCAAACATTGAAAGCATATATTTTTACTCTAGATAGAGGGGAATCGTCCTCATGAATCCAAATATTTTGAAAATTTGTAGTAAAGTGTCAAGGTGAAAAAGTTTTAAGGGGGTAGACTACAATAAGCCAGATTAGCATATTTATTTGCCACCCTACCATGCATATGAACGTGAAACCAACAAAACTTAAGCGTATAAAATTAGAATATCTTTACATATTTACATTAGGTAATTTCGGGGACAAAATTGTTTTTAAGGGGGGTATATTGTAACATCCTAAATTGTTGCTATTTTGGATGATCAAAAATCCTTTTAAAAAATTTTTATAACTAGCCCACGTCATCACTTACTGACTCTTAACGCTCGAGGTGAGCCTATACATAGGTGATACCAATAACGAATCGCACAAATTCGATTAACCAACCGTATGAAGCCAACTAATCCACCTGATCACTTAAACTTCAAGTCTAGCCTCGTGAATTGTTCATCTAGGGCCCAAATCTAACCGACCTATCACTGACTATTTAAGAAAACCGTAACTAAATTAAAGATCTACCCAAAGAGAAGCCAGCTATGGCCGGATCTTAACTAATGGACCAAATCAACCTGGTCACTCATTTAGCTTAAGAACCAGCGATCTAGAGTGATTATGACCAAATAACTATTTTCGCTAATTTCAAATAGGCCACACTATGAACTTAGTTAACCTAGACCCTAATAATTGCACCTAAGAAATCTCCCTACCCAATTCATTCGAAAAATGCCCTGATTATCTGAACGAGCTCCAGACCGCTCGTTAGTGGCCCACTAGTTCCGAAATTATAGAATAATGTTCATCTCACTAGGCTTTATGTCCATCAAGGATGGTGGGCCCAAACGATGCCCCAAACAGCACAACTTGGACCGTGAAGTTAGAGTTTGAAAGGCGCGACTCTTCGGGACGTGAAACCTGAAACTTAAGTGAGTTGGCCCGGCCACTAAAACAGTGAAGTTACAACTTTCCAACCGTTAAATTGCAATCAAACTTGGACCAAGAGTTAGGGATATTTCCCTGCTCGTATCCATATAACTAGGGCCCTGATTGAACATCAGCGACCGTTGATAGCAAATTAGGCCCCTACGATCAATTGAATCATCTGTTTGCCACCAAACTTGGAACAACCCTTTATCTAGCCATGGGGCACCTGATCCATGACACAGATGGGCTAGGGGGCCACGGAACAGCCCCAGAGACCGAAAATACACCCACTAGGGGTATATACATTAGAACTAGTCTCCCCAGGGCCAAATGAACCAATTTTCAGGATATATAAGCCCTTAAAGTTCTCTCTCACACTTCCATACGAATTTCCTGTAAGTGGGGATAGAGAGGAGAGTGTCGAAAGGGAGTGGAGGCTGAGGAAGAAGCTCAAGGAGGCTGGAAGTTGAGGAATTCCGTCCCCTATGTTGAGGGTCAAATATTGCATATTAGACCCCAGTTACTACCTGGATTTACGAACATGACACTGCTTAACGGTTCATTTTAATCGTGTTTGTGATGCAGGGTGTATTTATGAGCTTAGACTGAAAACGATGCTAAATGCATAGAATTAACGCTTTAAAATCACCAAGGCAAGGGACGGACTCCAAGGGACCGAGATCAACGGAAGTGCATGCCAGATATCCAGGAAAATCAAGAAACTGAAGCTCAAGTGGCTTGAAATTGATCCAGAATGCAACATCACATGGTTCCCGCCATCTAATTGACACAAGACTTCATACATGTGATGAGGGCTATAAATTAACCGTACATATTAAATTTCAGCAATTGAAGATCTCTAGAAGTGGGCCAACGGACAGATCAACCCATTAATTCACTAAGGGAGGCCCACCTGCTATCTGGATATGTTCAAAATTGTCCTTGACGGCTTAAAGAATATGAGAAAAAGGATGGACGGTGCAAATTTCTGATAAGAATCATAGTGGGCCCTGCATATGGTGCATGTATATCATGTACATTATATGTACGCCGAGCACCACGCCGCCTTCCAAATTCAAACAGCGCCTGCCCGCACCTGACCAGTTTCCAAAACAAAAACAGCACTTGCCGTTTTCAGTTATGCAACGAACGGCCGCTGGCCGATTTTGCGGACCTTTGTGGGACCCACACGTCACCCGTACGGAAAATCCGAGCCGTCCATCTTGTAGAGTGGCTCGAATACTACAAAATCTTGCTGAAATTTTATACTCATGCGTGCACACGTGTGCGATATAGAGGCCACAAACAGACAGTTCTGCGACGTTTAAAATTATTTTTATTGTGATTTCTTCTCTAGGCTGCGTCAATGGACGTTCAAAACCATCCATTCTTGACTTAAATTTTGTCATGAGTGCAATGGATGAGGTGGATTTCCCTGAAAACACCTCTGTGGGGCCCATCGATCACGACAGCGAAGGAGTGCAAAAGCTTTCACAAATCTGCGAAAACTGACTTTTCCAGCCGGTTGTGGCCCACCATCTTTCATCATATGGCAGATCTGAATCGTCCATCATATAGAGGGCTCAAAAATGTCCTAAGGGATGGTGTTTCTTTGGAAATTGAGTGAGGAAAGTAGGGAGTTTTGAAGCTCCGAACTTGATTGCGAAAAAGCTTTCGCTATGGCTACAACAGCTGTTGCGACAGCCCTCCACCGCCTCTAGTAGCTATAAAAGAAGGTTTTAGATGTGGGGAGAAGGCATTCAAATCTAGAGAAGGACCTTGGCTAGACGTGCATAAGAGGAAGAGTAGAGTTTGTAGGGTTTTTATTTTTATTTTTCTGCTTTATTTTTCCTTTCTTTTAAGGTGTAGCCTAATCATGTTACTAGGCTAAACCTCTTAGCTAGGGCTAAGAGGTGAAGCTTGTAGTGTGATTGAGTTGTTAGCTTTGCTTTGATTCATGGTTATTGAATTCTTGTGGATTTTAGTTTGATTATTAAGGAATACTTTTAGTTTTTAATGGTTTATTGTGACTCAAATTACAGTAGATCTGCAATAGATTTGAGTATGTTCTTTTCATTATGAGATTGTGAACCTAGGAGGCCCTGTTGTTCACCATTGTCTCCTTGGCATAGTTGGGTGACGAAACCCCTTCCTAACTTTCACAATTCTCTTGTGAGTGGTTGTAGGTTTGGTAAATTGCTGTTGTTTGCCATGGTCTCCAGGGCATGGTTAGGTGATGGGATCACTTCCAAATCTACACTAATCGTATCTATTGATGATTAGATCTATGAGACATTCAGAGATCTGACAAATCTCTTCTTACCAACTGGATAGGATGGGACTCTGATTCCAGTTGTGTCCTTGAATCAATACAAGGTAACTTCCTAATTACTACAAGTGGATCCTTGGCACCCTAGTTCCCACCTTTATTTTTATTAGTTTTTAATTAATATATTCACAATTATTCCCTCATATTCGCTTGATTTAGATTACATCTTAGTTTAGTTCTAGTTCTATTTAGTTTCAGATTACGTACAGGTTTCAGTCCCTTGGGATTCGACCTCGGTCTCACCGAGTTTATTACTACATCACAACCCTATACTTGGGGAGTGAACAAGTTTTTGGATTAATATTTGAACTTGATTATGAAGTTTACTGTGAGCTCGATTCCAGGAGAAAGTAATGCCCAACATTCATGAATCTTAGAATTCTGGTATCTCGATTATTCTTCATTAATCACTCATGTTTATAGGAATTATCTTGTATTTCTGAAATTATTCATACCTTGCTCGGGACTAGAAAAATGCTGGTTGGGGGTTGTGTTGAGGGTCAAATATTGCATATCAGACCCCAGTAATTACCTGATTTTACGAATATGATACTATTTAACGGCCTGGTTTAATCATGTTTATGTTGCAAGGTGGATTTATAAGCGTGGACTAAAAAAAGATACTAAACGCATGGAATTGATGCTCCAGAATCACCAGGGTAAGGGACGGATTCCAGGGGACTGAGATCGAAGAATTTAAACGCCAGAGATCTGAGAAAATTAGGTCACGCATGTTAAAAGGGCCCGAAAATTGTCCAGAATGCGAGATCACAGGGTTCCCACCATCCGTTCAGTTCAAAACTTCATATATAGCTTGAGGACCATAAATTAACCGTACACGTAAAATTTCAGCCATTGGATCCTTATGAAAGTGACCCAACGGACATACCATCCCATGAATTTCTGATTTGGGGCCCACATGATATCTGGATATGCCTCGGTTTTGGTCCCAACTGTTTAAATGAGATGAGAAAATAGATGAATAGAACGGATTCCCAAGATACATCACGATGGACCCCACATGTACATTGCATGTACATAGGGTACACGTGCATAAGAGATGCACTAGATGAAGAATCCGGTCAAACGGAGGCTTGACTGAGCCTTCCTTTAAAAATGGAAATTTTTGTTTTCACCAGCGTCTGCACAACCGGACGTTGGGACCTGTAGTGGGCCATCTCCGTTCATCACAAGGATAATCAGGACCATTCATTCGGTCCAGGAGGTGGCTAATACCCTCTCCAATATCTCCTTATGGTCCCATACATGCACACACAAACGGATTGTAATCAAATGCAGAACGGACGGCTGAATGGAAAATCCATGAGCCACACCGAATTTGAGTTATACCGCGACATTTCCAACTAGTTTTTCGGGAGGATTGCAATGGACAGTATGGATTTACCAACCGACCTCAATCATGGACCCCACCAATCAATCAGCGTAAGCTCTATTACGCACATCCTATTTCAGTGTCCGAAACTGACCGATTTTGGGGTTATTGTACGCCCATAATCATGATCAGATGGTCGATCTGGACTATCCATCATGTAGGCCTATCTAAAACTCCCCAAGGGACATTTTTATTTTGGACAGAATCAAAAGAAAGTGGGTAATCTTCAACTCGTTTTCTTGGCTGCGTAAACAAGATTTACGCAAGGAAATTCTTGGCTGCGTAAAAGGCTTTTGTCGTCCGACTTCCATTGCTATAGCTGTCCACTGACTCTAGCAATCACTCCCAGCCGACCAACCTTGTTGGTTCTATATAAAGGAGAGGAGAAAAGAAGAAAAGGGGAGATCTGGGCTGGACGTGAAGCGTCGAACGAGGGAGAGAGAGTACAGTTGTTTTTTCTTTTTCTTTTTCTTTTTCTTTTGTTTATTTTATTTTTATTTAAGGGATTTAGCCTAATCATATTGCTAGGCTAAACCTCTTAGCTAGGGCTAAGAGGTGAAGCTTGTAGCGTGATTGGGGTGTTAGTTTTGCTTTGATTCATGGTTATTGAACTCTTATGGATTCTAGTTTGATTATTAAGGAAACTTTTAGTTTTTAATGATTTATTGTCACTCAAATTACAGTTGATCTGCAATAGCTTTGAGTATATTCTTTTCATTATGAGATTGTGAACTTAGGAGGCCCTGTTGTTCGCCATCGTCTCATCGGCATGGTTGGGTGTGGAACCCTTCCTAACTTTCACAATTCTCTCATGATTGGCTATGAAATTGGTAAATTGTTGTTGTTTGCTATAGTCTCCTGGGCATGGTTAGGTGACGGAATCACTTCCAAATCTTCACCAATCTTATCTATTAATGATTAGATTCATGAGAAGTTCAGAAATCTGACAAATCTCTTCTTACCAGCTAGATAAGATAGGACTCTGATTCTAGTTGTGTCCCTGAATCAGTGCAAGGTAACTTCCCAATTGCTACAAGTGGATCCTTGGCACCCTAGTTTCCTACCTCTGAATTCTTTAAGTTTTAGATTAATATTTCACCATTATTCCTTAAATTCTATTCGATTTAGATTTCATCTTATTCTGGTTCTAGTTCTATTTAGTTTTAGATTACGTACAGGTTTCAGTCCCTTGGGATTCGACCTCGGTCTCACCGAGTTTATTACTACATCACAACCCTATACTTAGGGAGTGAACAAGTTTTTGGCGCCGTTGCCGGGGATTGACAGTTACGTTTTCTGAAATTAACTAGCTTTAGGATTAGTTTAAGATTAGGATTTTTCTAACTTTAGGTTTAGGTTTTTCTTATTTTTAAAAACTAACCTGTTTTCCTATTTTGTAGGATCCTAACATAAACCTCTAAATTGGTAATCCCTTTCTAATTCCTCTACTTTTTCTATTTTTAGAATTAGGGTTTGAGTTTTAGAAATTTTCTAATTCTAAGCTTTCTTTTAATTTTAAAAATTTTCTATTTTCTAATTTTAAAATTTTTTTCCTTTTTAGAAACTAACATTATTTTCTATTTTAGGATTATGTTTTTTTTTTTTTTAAATTTTCTAACTTTAGGTTTAGAACTTTCCTACTTATTTTTAGAAACTCTCTAATTTTAGGTTTTATTTTCTCCTTTTAGAAATTTTCTAATTCTAATATTTTTCTATTTTTAAGAACTAGTTTATTTTTAGAAACTCCCTTACCTCAATCCCATGTCGTAGCTTGCAACCCCACCGTCACGGGAGCACCCTGCTAGCAGCCGGAAGGTATCCTTCCAACCCCCTTTCAATTTTTAGTGCATTAGGCCCCTTGCATGTATCCTAACATGCAAATCCTATTGGCAAAGGCCTTTAACACTCCAATTCAAGGGACTGACACCTTGGGAGCAGCTCCGCAAGCCGTCAAACCGTTCTAAGTGCGAATCATTATCCTTAGGTGGCCTTTTATCAAACCTAGGCTATAATTAACAATTTTTATGCGAAATTTACTCTGCATGTTGTCTTTCAAGGGAAATGATAGTAGACATTCATTCTTTTTATGATTAAACTTGCTTAGGAGAGGATTAATTAGCTCCAAACCATCTAATGTTTGCCTTGTCTGAATTTCCTATCCATTATAAGAAGTTTGAATGTAACCCAACCCCAAACCTGAAGAAATTTGGGGGAAATGTACTGCGTGCCGCTCATACACATGAATTAACATAATTGACTGCATAATTGTCTGCCAAATTTTCTGAAATTATGAATAGTACATGGTCCACGTACAACATTACGTGACTTGGAACTCTTACATGTTTCTTATTACTCACCTTCTTATGTACTCAATATGCCTTACCTCACATGAATTGCTATGTTAGTTGTAACACGACCTGCATGGTCGATAAGATGCCCAATATAGTAGAATTTTCGGATTTGTTGCTTATATATGTTCCTATATATACATAGTTGATTTATTAGTATTATTGATTGACTGTGTCTATTTAGTTAATTATGTTGGCCAGCAAAATCAGAAAGATTCGCAAGGGCAGCCTTACTAGATCAGCTGCCTTGGGCCAATCTGACCGAAGACAGACAACCGACAGTAGTTGGACTACGCGGGATGCTTGCACCTAGTGTCGGTTGTGCCATACTGCACCTGAGTCAGATGAATTAGTCTACCAGTTGACCAACCATGTATGTTTACCATGTATGGTCACGCCTGCCGGAATCTGAAGCACCTCATACCTTTGAGAGGCCACTATTAATCATTAATGATATGATTCCAAGACTCATGAGCTGGACATGTTGGAATGAGACACCGTGTCCGAGCTGTCGCCCTACGCTGGGGTGATGAGCCTCCTCGTAGTGACCAGTGAGCAACCAAGTCTCGGGAGCCGGGTATGGTGGAATGAGACACTGTGTTCATACTTTCGGCCTACGCTGGGGTGACGAGCTTCTCTATAGTGATCAGTGAGCACAGAAGGTGACATGTCCTTATTCGAATGACCCCCGTTAAATTACCCGGCCGATGGTTTCATGCCAGAGTACCATTCGAACGACCCGGGCATGAATGAAATTGGGTGACGAGCCCTTTTCCTTACAGTATCATGCCTTACCTTTAGAATTATTGATTTATGAAACAAATGGATAATACCTAAATTTGGATCAAGGATCGCAGGCTCAGATCCGCTACAGCCGCCCTAGACCAAGTGATCTGGATAAGGCCATTGATTAAATGGAGGTATTTCAGCTTCCCCAATATTGCTAGATGAATGGAATTAATTAAATACTCAGTTAACATGAATATTTATGCATTGCATTAGTTAGGTTGGCGACTCGGCAGTTGAGGTCGCATTGAGGGAGTGTTTGTCATTTGCGATCGTAAAATGGAGTCGCTTGAGGGAGTATTATATGGCGAGGGCATACATCATATCATAATACCCTGCATGTGCATTAACAAGAGAGTCTAGGAACTGTATGCTCACTTTGCTTTTCATTAATTGTGTCTATGGAATTGATCACATGCGTAACTTGTTACTAATGGAACCCACTAAGTTAATTACTCACTCCCACTCTGGGACGGTGTTTTAAAACACTAACCAGACCTCATCTTGGATGCAGGTACCACAGAGTCTGATACACTGGATGAGGCAGTTGTTACATAGTCTATTTTAATTCTAGGAATTGCTCAAGTCTAGGTAAAATGAATTATAGAACCCTGCTTCCGCAAAGCATAAGTGGCACTTGGAATATCGGGAGTCAAGTATTTACTCGGCCCCCGAAATTCGGGGTACTACATAACCTCAAGGCACTGAGGCTTGACCTAAAACCTTTGTACTTTGATTTGAAATATGTCTATTTAGGTCAAGATGAGACATACCCAGTGGTGATTTCTTCCCACCTTGAGCAAGAACAGGAGAGTATGCTTATTTCTACTCTCATTGAGCACAAAGGAGCCCTTGGATGGTCGATTACGAACCTCAAGGGAATTGACCCTTCGAGTTGTACTCACCACATCTATCTAGAGGATAATACGAAGACCTCCCAGCAACCACAATGTAGATTAAATCCAAACATGAAGGAAGTGGTTAAGGCCGAGGTTCTTAAGCTATTGGATGTGGGTATCATATACCCTATATCCGATAGCCAATGGGTGAGTCCAATTCAAGTGGTTCCTAAGAAGTTCGGAATCACAATCATAGTCAATGCCAACAATGAACTTGTGCCAACTAGAGTTACTACTGGTTAGAGAATGTGTGTTGACTACAGGAAATTGAATACCGTTACAAGGAATGACCACTTTCCTTTGCCCTTTATTAATCAAATCTTGGAAAGGCTAGCTCGTCATTCCTATTACTGTTTCCTTTATGGATATTCGAGCTATAACCAGATAGATATAGCCCCTGAAGATCAGGAAAAATCCATATTCACATGTCCCTTTGGTACCTTTGTTTATCGAATGATGCCATTTGGACTGTGTAATTCTCCCGCCACTTTTCAGCGATGCATGATGAGTATTTTTTATGACATGGTGGGGCAATATTTAGAGGTCTTAATGGATGACTTCTCTGTCTTTAGTCCATCATTTAGCGATTGTTTGGAGAATCTTAAATGTGTGCTGAAGCGATGTGAGGAAAAGAATTTGGTACTAAATTGGTATAAGTGTCATTTTATGGTTCATAAGAGGATTGTCCTTGGACATATCATCTCCTCCAAAAGAATTGAGGTAGATAAGGCTAAAATTGATCTTATCCTTAACTTACCTTCACCCAAGAACATACAAGACATGCGATCCTTTTTAGGATAAGCTGGATTTTACATGAGATTCATAAAGGACTTTAGTCACCTCTCTCATCCTTTATGCAATCTACTTTAGAAGGATGTACCATTCGAGTAGACTGAGCAATGCCAGGAAGCTTTTTCTAATCTCAAGGGCATGTTAACCACTGTACCTATCATGCAACCACTCGACTGGAGCATTCCCTTGATATTATGTGTGATGTGTCTGATTATACTCTTGGGGTAGTGTTAGGCTAGAAAAAAGAGAAGAAACCCCAATTCACTTTCCTTTTTCTTTTGCAGGATCCTGACATAGAAACTTCTAATTTGGTAACTTCTTTCTAATTCTCTCTCTTTCTATTTCTAAATTTCTATTTCTTTTGTCCTTTTTAGGTTTAAGTCAGATTCTGAAATTGAGAGCTGAGAGTGTTTCACGCCCAAGTGGGTCTATGACAACACTTGACATCTCTTGAGGGAAGGAGGATCGGTTGAAGAGTTATCTATCCATCACAGGAATATTAGACACTACTCGAGATCCACAGAGTTAACCGAAGTTATGGTTGCAAATCAACTAGCTAATCAACCTCCAAATCCACCCCAACCTAGGGTGGAGAAAATCTAGGATGAGAACGAGGTGCCTCGAGCACCTCCGCCTCATACTTTACGAGACTATTTATAACCAGCGGGGGTGAGCACCCCTTCCTATATGGTTTTTTCAGAAAATACAAGAAACATATACATCAAGCCAGGAGTGATCCAACTCCTTCCAAAGTTCCTTGGGCTTGAATCTAAAAATCCATATTTACACTTGAAAGACTTTGATTAGATCATAGCCACTTTATACTTTTCTAATGTATCTGAGGACACAATCCGGCTGAAACTCTTCCCTTTCTCCCGGAAATAAAAGGCTAAGATGTGGTTACATTCACTACGTCCACAATCTATTGGCATATGGAATGACATGACAAGAGAGTTCATAAAGAAATTCTTCCCATATCATAAAATGAACACCATTAGAAAGTCGATCACGAACTTCGCCCAAAGGGAAGATGAAACATTCTTCCAATGTTGGGAGTAGTTCAAGGATCTTATCAATTCATGCCCACAACACAATTTTGAAACGTGACACTTAACAAATTTCTTCCATGAAGGACTGACATCTTCCATGCGCCAATTTGTCGAGACAATGTGCAATGGGGAATTCCTGAACAAAGATGTTGATGAAGTGTGGGATTACTTTGATAAACTTGCTGAAACTGCACAATCATGGGACATCTCTCTAAGAACGAGCATCACGTCTAATCCTACTCAATCAAAGGTGAGAGGTGGAATATATCTTTTGAAAGAGGAAGATGATATCAACGCTAAAGTGACCAGTCTCACAAGGAAACTCGAGGCCATGGAACTTAGGAAGGATAAGGATAAGGAAGTTGTCTGCGGTATTTGTGCTTGTAACATTCATACAACTGAAAATTACCCAACAATACTTGCATTTTAAGAAATATTGAATTAACAATCAAATGTCGTAAACAACTACCAAAGGCTTTTCAAGGGACTTACGTCGAACACATACAACTCCAGCTAGAGAAATCATCCAAATTTCAGATGGAGGAGTGAACAATCTGTTACACCTCAAGGAATCCCTAATTAATTCTTAAATCAAGGGAAACCTCAAGAGGAATTGGTTCAAAATCCTCAAGAGCTCATCCAGCAAAGTACTCTTCAAGCCTTACAAGAACTCACAAAGGCTATACAAAAGATAGACTCACGCATTACAATTATGGAGAAAGGGATGCTTCCAGCCCAACCTATCCTTAATCCTAAACCGCAATACGGAGTTAGTGAACCAAGCTCTTCAAATCCAATGGAACAAACTAAGTCTATCACTACTCTTAGGAGTGGGAAGATAATTGACAAATCTATTCCAGTAAGGGCTAAAAAGCCTATAAGGACCCAGATGTAGATAAGACCAATATACCCAGCAATGCTCCACATGAGGTAGAACCGGAACTTCAAAGCAAACCGATTGCTCTATTTCCTTAACGGTTGATGGCACCAAAACCTTTCTCTAACTCTCAGGATATTCTAAAGGTGCTTAAGCAAGTGAAGGTCAACATTCCTCTATTGGATGCCGTAAAACAGATACCTTCATATGCCAAATTTCTGAAAGATTTATGTACGACCAAAAGATAACAAAACATTTAAAAGAAAATCTTCTTAACAAAAAAAGTGAGTGTCATCCTAAAGCAAGATGTGCCACAGAAGTACAAAGATCCTGGTAGCCCAACCATCACTTGTGTAATTGGGAATTACCAGATTAAGCATGCACTTCGTGACTTAGAAGCGACCGTAAATCTGATCCCATACTCGGTCTACAAATGAGTAGTTCTAGGTGAATTAAAACTTACCCGGACCACATTACAACTGGCGGATCGCTCAGTTCGTGTGTGGAGAGGGATAATTGAGGATGTGTTGGTCCAGGTTGACAAATTCTACTATCCAGTATAGTTTATCGTCCTAAATACTTAACCCACCGTGGATATGAATACTCAAATTCCTGTCATCCTTAGTCGTCTATTCCTTGCTACATCAAATGCAATCATCAATTATAGGAATGGAGTCATGAGTTTGTCTTTTGGGAATATGTCATTGGAGCTTAATATCTTTTTCTATATGAGCAAACAGGCAGAGGATGATGACGGTGCCCACGATGTTAACTTGATTGATTCTTTCGTGGAAGATAGAACTCTGATGACCATATCCTCCGACCCTCTATAGACGTGCTTGGCCTACTCCCATGATTTAGATGATGATATGATTAAGGAGACGAGTTTTATGCTTGATACTATACCGGTACTTGAAGTTAACTGGTAGAGGCCACAATTTGAAGAATTACCCCAAACAGATATAGTGCATCTACCGCCTAACCTATAACATCTTGAATTTTTGCTATTTTGGATTGTCAAAAATCCTTTCAAAATTTTTTTATAACTAACCCACGTCATCACTTACTGACTCTTGACACTCGAGGTGAGCCTATACATTGGTGATACTAGTAAAGAATCGCACAAATTCGATTAACCAACCGTATGAAGCCAACTAATTCGCCTGATCACTTAAACTTCAAGTCTAGCCTCATGAATTGTTCATCTAGGGCCCAAATCTAACCAACTTATCACTGACTATTTAAGACAACCGTAACTAAATTAAATATCTACCCAAAGCCGAGCCAGCTATGGCTAGATCTTAACTAATGAACCAAATAAACTCGGTCGCTCATTTAGCCTAAGAACCAACGATCTAGAGTGATCATGACCAAATAACTATTTTCGCTAATTTCGAATAGGCCACACTATGAACTTATTTAATCAAGACCCTAACAACAGTGCCCAAGAAATATCCTTACCCAATTCATTTGAAAAATACCTTGATTACTCGATCGAGCTCCAGACCGCTGCCCACTAGTTCCGAAATTATAGAATAATGTTCGTCTCACTGGGCTTGATGTCCTTGAAGGATGGTAGGCCCAAACGATGCCCCAAATCGCACAATTTGGATCATGAAGGTAGAGCTTGAAAGGCGCGACTCTCCGGGACTCAAAACCTGAAACTTAAGTGAGTTGGCCTTGCCCCTAAAATGGCAAAGTTACTACTTTCCAATTGTTGAATTGCAATCAAACTCGGGCCAGGAGTCAGGGATATTTCCTGCTCATATCCATATAATTAGGGCCCTGATCGAACCCGTTAACAGCAAAACAAGCACCTGCGATCAATTGACTCATTCATTTGCTACCAAACTTGGAACAACCTTTCATCTGGCCATGGGTGTCACGCCCCAAACTCAGAAATCGGATTCACAGGAATCCCGATTGCCGAATCTGGTGCCGACAGCCTCCGTAGTACCCCATTGTCGGCTCCCAGTGTCCATGCACCAGATTCCGATCGTGGGATCCTACAAGGAGGATTTTATATATATATACACACATATATATATACACACATTTAACTCATAATAAGCATAACCACAAGATTACCCAATTCATAAAGACAACATCATCATCACATATCCACTGATAAAATCGTTCGAGTACAATGCTAAGGGAAAAAAAATACATCAATTGAAAATCAAGCTCCAGAAGACCACTGCCCGCTCCAAGCTCAACACTGCTGCAACCTAACATCACCTGCACGTATCTATCGTGCATAAGCTTATGAAAGCTTAGAGGGTAGTGTAAGTGTGTGCACAAGGTTAGTGCCAAGTATTCACTACAATGCCATCATCATACAATACCGAAAATTCTGGTAATCCATAAACCGTACAATATCAAAATAAGCAGAAAAACTGATAAAATCATGAATTATCAAAGTAAGCAGAAATACTGACAAGAGCAGGAATCGTATGATAACAGAGTAAGCGAAAATATGGACAAGTTCATGAGTCAATCAACATCAGAATAAGCAATATAAAACAGCTATGCAAATAAGGAGTCATAAATAGCTAAACATCAGATGCCAAGGATACAATGCAATATGTAAATCCTGCTAAATCTGTCTAGGTCATATAAGTATAAAAAAACATAACCCAAAATGCCATATGCATGCGGATGCAATATGCGATGTAATGAAATGACCAAGCTGGATTGTGAGGTCGGGATGATAGTACGTAGTATCGCAGGCTACGGGGTCCATCACAAGCGACTTCTATCCAAACCAGTCCCATACCTAAATTTGGATAGTCAGACCCAATGTGGTAAACTCCTGGTCTCAGGTTAGTCGCGCGCCCAACCGAAATCCTGGCTATGCGAAGGTACACGTAATAAATAGTTACGCACCACTAGCCCGTGTGGATAGTGAATGAATAAATGAATGAATATGCAATTTCTGCCCAATAAGTCCACATATCAGTATGGTTCTTTTCTGAAAAATCACCAGGGTCTATTACACTCCAAACCAGATTGCCGCCCCATCGCGCGCAATAAGGTGAGTGGAAGAGACCTCACTATCTGCCTACCAATATCCGGCCCGGCTCGTCGATAGCGGACCCATTCCTCGAGCTGGTCAGACTCAGCCTAGTAATGCCCCCTCCTCTTAGGCAGGTAAGGCCGTACCCCCTTCCAACCGACCACGACACAGTGGGAGACGTGGCCTAATGGTATATGGCCCTCATGCGCTCATGCATCCACTCGGTCTAGACGTTGGAGCAACCTCTGGAACCAAGAGGGTTTAGGGACTTTCACCCAGGGATATCTATAGCACTCCGTGTAGAACAGATTTTTGGTGTCCCATCTGGCCATCCACGAAATACCTGTGGAGGCTATGGCCCTGATGTCGATAGGGCATACGGTGGTCATGTCATACAAATGCGAGATGCATGAGTCACATAGTCCAATCATGCATCAATCCTGCACATGTCGTGCTCTCATGTGGGGCAACTCTTCCTATCAGGAAGCCCCATGAATAATCTGCCCTATGGCATATGCAATGGTCAATCACATCTCATAACAAACATGCAGATGATGCGTATGGGCATGTATTATGGTGTTATGCTGTCACATACTTATAATCGGTATCAATAACCTGCATCAACAATCGCCCTCGACAATGTGGATATTTAACCAACATTACCCCCAAGGAATGGCCCATATAGAGCCTAACATATAGTAGACCCATGGCCTCACAAATGGCCTGATATACAATACCATGGGCCTTACTCAAGAGCTTAATACACATCACGATGGGCCTTTCACATGGGCTTAACATACATCACAATGGGCTCCATCGCCTGGCCCTCAAATGCATCACAATGGGCCTCATCACATAGGCCTCGATGCTCGGCCTCGATAATCAGAATTGATCGATAATCAGAATTAGCAATCGGTCACGACAATCGAAATCTATCGATAATCAGAACCGGTAAATCGGTCATGTCAATCGGTAATCGGTCACGACAATCGAAATCGATCGATAATCAGAATCGGCAAACCAGTCACGATACTCGGAATCGACAATCGAAATCGATCGATAATCAAAATCGGCAAATCGGTCTCGTCAATTGGAATCGGCAATCGGTCACGACAATCGGAATCGATCGATAATCAGAATCGGCAAACCAGTCACGATACTCGGAATCGACAATCAGCCACGACAATCGGGATCAATCAATAATCAGAGTCGACAAATCGGTCACGACAATCGGCACCGATAATCAGCATCGATAATCGGTGTCGGCCTCGATAACTGGCACCGATAACTGTAGATAAACAAAGCGGGGGCTATAGATGATGAGCCGATCAACCATAGTATAAAGATCGACGCTCAACCGTAGTTATATCAAATCCGATAACACGGAGTCATCCGTCTATAGTGAATGGGGCCCACTGATTAGGGTCAACCTACTAAGAGAATGATGAGAATAGGCCTAACAAAGCCTAAGGGAAGGTCACAATGTGGACATCCAACCATCATTGCCCATCAACGTGGACATCTAACCAACATTGCTCCCAAGGAGTGGCCCACATAGAGCCATACAAATAGTGGCCCTTGGTCTTACGTACAATCACGATGGGCCTCATTTGCGTCACATAGGCCTCATCATATGGGCCTTAAATACATGCAGGTGGGCCCTCCACACGGGCCATTAATACATCTCAATGGGCCACAACCCATGTGCCTCAGTACATCACAATGGGCCTCGACCCATGGGCCCCGAATGCACCTCAATGGGCCTTACAAAATGGGCTTGAATTACGTTACAATGGGCCTCTTCACACAGGCTGGAAATATATCACAATAGGCCGCACCAATGGGCCTCATATACGACAAATCGGGCCGCATCGTATGGGCCTCAAATTTATCATAAGGGGCTCTCAAATGGGCCCAACATACATCACATCAATGTGGGGCCCACACATCAATTAAAGGTCATTTTAAAGCATTACCAAAAATAAATCCCATAGAAGGATCATCTGGGCCATACCACAATAACAATGGAGACAATGATTTTCACCGTTTAAATTCGCAAGGCCGACCATTTTACTTTCCGTCCAACCCGATCATAAGGCCATAAGGACCTGAGTTGGATGGAAAAACAACTATCATACTGATCCAAAACTTTTGTGACCCCAAAAATAAAAGGTTTTGATGGTGGATGTTCAATCTCCATTGTTTCTGTAGTGTGGTCCACCTATCATACCGATTTGCCTCATTTTTTTGTCTCAAGCCTTAAGGCAGGCTCTTCAAATGGTAGGACGGTGAAGATATGTAAAATAGAAAACATTAAGGTGGGCCATGTTAAAATAGATGGGCGGTGAGTATACTATATGTACAACCAAGGTGGGGCCCATTGTCCCAATCCAGCGGACAGTGTGGATCAAGTGAATACATCAAGGTGCAGTGTATAGGTATATAAAAATTGCATTAAGGTGGGTCCCACATGCAGCCCACCATATACACACACAGATATATATATATATATATATATATATATATATATATATATATATATATATATATATATATATATACCATATGATCTATCCAGATCATCATGTCATGGATGGACCATGTTGATATGAATACATAATGTTGGGTAGCCCCACTGTTTGGAAGGTGTGGAGGAATCATGCACATCACGTGGGCCCATGAATGGACGATTTAGATAGACCACCAACAAAAAGTGGCCCCACCTCCACACGTGCACACGTGTGGAGTGGGTCCCACGTGATGGGCCACCCTCCCTGATATCATAATAATATAATATTATATTTTATAATATCATACATTTTATTTTATTTTACTTTTTTTTTTGTTGCAGCTAGCTAGTAGGCCCCCAATGTCAGTTCACACTTTATTGCTAGCACATGTGGCGGGCCATCCCACGGACGGACTACGTGGAGAAATCATATGCAGTAGGGTCCCACATGGTGGCCCACCATATAAAATAATATATAGACTATTATTATTATTATTATATGCTGGAGTCCAGCGTCCAGACCACGGACGGTCTGGATGTGCACGTAGGTAGAGGTGGGTCCCCATGGTGGTCGGTGTGGATCAAAACCCACGTCATGGTGGTCCAACACGCAGACGCGCTGGATCTAAAACATACATCACGTGTGGTTCCATATGACATGATGACGTCAAGACAGCAGCAATGCAGCTACTGTCCACGCACACCATCCATTCCCTTCACGGTAGGTGGGTCCCACGTAGGGCCCACCATAACGTTGGTTTTCCATTTGATCCATTCATAAGATTACAAATACCTGAAATAAAGAAGAAAAACAAATTTCATATCGAACCACAACTTATGTGACCCAAAAAGGGTTTCAATGGTAGACGTTAAATGCCCAACTGCTTCCGGTAGTGTGGGCCAACTGAGTTCCTTGTGCGACTAATTTTTGAGTTTACCCGCTGATTAAAAGGAACCTATCAAATACATGGTGTTGATGTTCAACACACATCATGGTGGGGCCTGAGGTGAGGCCCACTGATCCTGCCATTCCAACCACAAGCACGCCGTCGTCCTCTGGACGCTGCTTGCTGCAGCGTGACAGCAATAGCGTCTGGAGCTCTCCATTTAATTTTTATTTTTTTAATTCTAAGGATTTTGATAGGTGGGGCCCACATTTGGAAAATCCATACCGACTACTAGTCTCCCCAGCTCGTAATAGGTCTAACTAGTCCAATATGAAATATTTTCAGCATATAAAACATCAAAGTGGCCATTGACAGTTTAAATCACTCAAAACCACTGTTTCCTATATCATGGCCCACCAGATATTCGGATTGGATTTATTTTTCGGTTCAACGCCTAAAATGAGATGGGAAAAAAGGTGGACGATTCAGATCAGATGTATACCTCAAGATAGGGTCCATGTGAGTGTGACCCTCCAGCTTTTGAATTAAAGCTGATACATGTTTCCTTTCACGTAGTCCAGCAGCCTCAAGCTGTTGGACGTTATTCCACGGACGACAATACGTCCATCAAGGTGGGTCCACTTACACGTGGTCTACCAGCTACATCAGTGTAGGTGAGCCCATACAGCTTTGTAAGGCAGAGATCAAGTGGGCCACACCCATCACAAGAGAGAGTCACAGTGGGATAGAGGGACCCCGCCAATATAGGCCCCTCTCTACTTACAATCACATACATGCAAATAGGCCCCATCACAAATGGATTTTTTTTTCATCAAATGTTAAGATCTAAGGCATGAGCACCCACCTTTTCCGCTTCTTCTTAGATCAATGGCAAGCTAAGCTCCTCGGTTTCGACTTTGACGGAGAACGATGGAGTCTAGACGGTTGGATGGTAGAGATGAGAGGTAAGAAGTGGGCCACACAAAGCTCTCACATGGAGCTCTCATGCCTTGGACGGTGCTTGCTTGAAAATGGGGAAGTGAGAGAGAGAGAGAGAGAGAGAGAGAGAGAGAGAGAGAGATGGGTGTAAGTGATGGGTGATGTGTAAGAGATGGGATGGGAAAGTTGACTTTGGGGATGGTGTTGTGGGATGGGATAGGGTACTTGATTTGATGAGTTGTGTACTTTGATTGATTGATGGGATTGATTTGACATTTGGTAGAGATTCTCTCGAAGTTCGCAACGCGCGGTGTTTTCCTCGAATTGAACACAGGCCGACATCTTCTAGCCTGGGTATCAGGTCGGTGCATGAGTCGCGGCGTCGGAACCGTGGCGACGGCGCGGTCGCACTGGTACAAGTCTCCGGTCGAGCCGACTCTAGAATACAAAATACGAATCGAGGTCGCGCGCAACTGCCGATAAAAGATCGCGGGTCGCTGAAATTCGACCGGAAAGACTGCGGAAGCCTACGGAATGGTACGAGCTAGGACACGGGTCTTACAATGGGACACCTGCTCCATGACACAAATGGGCCAAGGGGCCACTGGGACAGTCCCAGGGACCAAAAATACACCCACTAGGGGTATATACATTAGAACTAGTCTCCTAAGGCCAATTGAACCAATTTTCAGGCTATATAAGCCCTTAAAGCTCTCTCCCACACTTCCATACGAATTTTCTGTAAGTGGGGAGAGAGAGGAGAGTGTAGAAAGGGAATAGAGGCTGAGGAAGAAGCTCAAGGAGGCTAGAAGTTGAGGAATTCCTTCCCCTACCTCAATCCCACGTCGTAGCTTACAACTCCACCATCGCGGAGCACCCTGCCAGTAGACGGAAGGTATCCTTCCAACCCCCATTCAATTTTTAGTGCATTAGGCCCCTTGTATGCATCCTAACATGCAAATCCTATTGGCATAGGGCTTCAACAATCCAATTCGCAGGACCAACACCTTGGGAGCAGCTCCACAAGTCGTCAAACTGTTCTAGATGTGGACCATTATCCTTAGGTGGCCTTTTATCAAACCTAGGATAGAATTAATGATTTTCTGTGAGAATTTTGCTCTGCATGTTGTCTTTCAAGGGAAATGATTTTTATGATTAAACTTGCTTAGGAGAGGATTAATTAGCTCCAAACCATCTAATGTTTGCCTTGTCTGAATTTTCTTTCCATTATGAGAAGTTTGAATGTAACTCAACCCCAAACCTTAGGAAATTTAGGAGAAATGTAGTGCATGCCTCCCATACACATGAATTAAGGTAATTGACTATATAATTGTTTGCATGCATGTCCAAATTTTTTGAAATTAAGAATAGTACATGGTCCTCTTACAACATTATGTGACTTGGAACTCTTGCATGCTTCTTATTACTCACCTTCCTATGCACTCAATATGCCTTACCTCACATGAATTGCTATGTTAGTTGTAACGCGGCCTACATGTTCGATAAAATGCCCAATATAGTAGAATTTCCTGATTTGTTGCTTATATCCGTTCCTATAAATGCATAATTGATTTATTAGTATTATTGATTGACTATGTCTATTTAGTTAATTGGGTTGGCAAGCAAAATCAGAAAGATTCACAAGGGAAGCCCTACTGGATCGACTACCCTAGGCTAATCCGATCGAAGACGGACAACCGACAATAGTTGGACTATGCGAGATGCTTGCACCCAGTGTCGGTTGCGTTGTACTTCACATGAGTCAGCCGAATTAGTCCACTAGCTGGCCAACCATGTAAGTTCACCATGTATGGTCACGCCTGCCTGAATCTGAAGCACCTCATACCTTTGAGAGGCTACTATTAACCGTTAATGATACGATCCCAAGACTCATGAGTCGGACATGTTGAAATGGGACACCATGTCCGAGTTGCGCCCTACGCTGGGGTGACGAGCCTCCCCGTAGTGACCAGTAAGTAACCAAGTCCCATGAGCTAGGCATGGTGGAATGAGACACTGTGTTCATATTGTCAGCCTGCATTGGGGTGACGAACCTCCCCGTAGTGGCTAGCGAACACAGGAGGTGATAGGTCCTTATTCAAACGGCTCCCGTTAAATTACCCGGCTGATGATTCTGTGCCAGAGTACCGTTCGAACACCCGGGCATGAATGAAATTAGGTGACGAGCCCTTTTTCTTATGGTGATTAGGTTATGTGGCAAGCCCGCACTTCAAAACCGAGTGATTATACTCGGTGGTTGGGTAACGACCCATATCGAGTTGATCCTTAAACCTTTAAGTATCAGGTCTTACCTTTGGAATTATTGAATTATGAAACAAACAGATGATACCTAAATTTAGATCAAGGATCGCAGGCTCAGAGCCGCTACAGCCACCCTAGGCCAAGTAATCTGGGTAAGGTCATTGATTAAATGGAGGTATTTCAGCTTTCCCAATTGTGCTGGATGAATGGACTTAATTAAATACTCGGTTAACATCAATATTCACGCATTGCATTAGTTAGGTTGGCGACTCGGCAGTCAAGGTCACATTGAGGGAGTGTTTATCATTTGTGATCGTAAGATGGAGTCGCTTAAGGGAGTGTTGTATAGTGAGAGCATGCATCATATCATAATACCGTGCATGTGTATTAACAAGAGTGTTTAGGAACTGTATGCTCACTTTGTCTATTATTAATTGTGTCTATGGAATTGATAACATGTGTAACTTGTTGTTAATGGAACCCACTGAATTGATCACTCACTATCACTTTGGGACGGTGTTTTAAAACACCAACCAGACCTCATTTTGGATGTAGGTACCATAGAGTCTGACGCAATGGATGAGGCGGCCGTTACATAGTCTATTTTAATTCCAGGAATTGCTCAAGTCTAGGTAAATTGAATTATAGAACCCAGCTTCCACAAAACATAAGTGGCACCCAGGATATCGGGAGTTGAGTATCTACTCGGCCCCCGAAATTCGGGGTGTTACATAACCTCAAGGCACCGAAGCTTGGCCTAAAATCTTTGTCCTTTGATTTGAAATATGTCTATTTAGGTCAAGATGAGACATACTCAGTGGTGATTTCTTCCCACCTTGAGCAAGAACATGAGAGTATGCTTATTTCTAGTCTCATTGAGCACAAAGAAGCCCTTGGATGGTCGATTGCAGACCTCAAGTGAATTGGCTATTCGATTTGTACTCACCGCATCTATTTAGAGGATAATGCGAAGACCTCCCAGCAACCACAACATAGATTAAATTCAAACACGAAGGAAGTGGTTAAGGCCAAGGTTCTTAAGTTATTGGATGTGGGTATCATATATCCTATATCCGATAGCCAATGGGTGAGTCCAACTCAAGTAGTTCCTAAGAAGTCTGGAATCACCATCGTGGCCAATGCCGACAATGAACTCGTGCTAACTAGAGTTATTACTGGTTGAAGAATGTGCATTGACTACAGAAAATTGAATATCGTCATAAGGAAGGACCACTTTTCTTTGCCATTTATTGATCAAATCTTAGAAAGGCTAGCTCGTCATTCCTATTACTGTTTCCTTGATGGATATTCGAGCTACAACTAGATAGAGATAGCCCTTGAAAATCAGTAAAAGACCACATTTACATGTCCCTTTGGCACATTTGCTTACCGAATGGTGTCATTCGGACTGTGTAATGCTCCCGCCACTTTTCAGCGATGCATGATGAGTATTTTTTCTAACATGGTGGGGTAATATTTAGAGGTCTTTATGGATGACTTCTCTCTCTTTGGTCCATCATTCAACGATTATTTGGAGAATCTTAAATGTATGCTGAAGCGATGTGAGGAAAGAATTTGGTACTAAATCGGAATAAGTGTCATTTTATGGCTCGTAAGGGGATTGTCCTTCGACATATCATCTCGTCCAAAGGAATTGAGGTAGATAAGGCTAAGATTGATCTTATCTCTAACTTACCTCCACCCAAGAATATACAAGATGTGCGATTCTTTTTAAGACACGCCGGATTTTACAGGAGATTCATAAAGGACTTTAGTTACCTCTCTCGTCCTTTATGCAATCTACTTCAGAAGAATGTACCATTTGAGTAGACTGAACAATGCCAGGAAGTTTTTCTAAGCTTAAGGGCATATTAACTACTGCACCTATTATGCAGCCATCTGACTGGAGCATTCCTTTTGAAATTATGTGTGATGCGTCCAATTATGCTTTTGGGGCAGTGTTAGGATAAAGAAAAGAGAAGAAACCCTATGCTATACACTACGCAAGTAAAACTCTAAATCCTACCCAAGTGAATTACTTAACTAAGGAGAAGGAACTTTTAGTTGTAGTATTTGCTTTGGACAAATTTAGGTCCTACTTGATTGGATCCAAGATCATTATCTACACAGATCATGCAGCGTTAAAGTATCTTCTTTCTAAGAATGATGCTAAGCCCCGCTTGATAAAATGGATCCCCCTACTCTAAGAATTTGATTTGAAAATAAAAGATAAGAAAGAAGTAGAGAACGTAGTGGCTAACCATCTTTCCCTCCTTGACCTCTCTGATACACTTAAGATGACGAATATAAATGACATGTTCCCTGATGAACAACTGTTTAAAGTCTCTCATTCACCTTGGTTTGTGGATATTGCTAATTATCTTACCATAGCTTTCACACTAACACATTGGACTGCGCAAGATTAGAAAAAAAATTTCGTCGAAGTACGCAAATTCTTCTGGGATGATCTGTATTTGTTTAAATATTGCCCAGACCAAATCTTAAGAAGATGTGTGCTAGACAATGAACACCAAAGTGTCATCTCCTTCTGTCATTCTCAGACCTATGGTGGTCAATTTTCTGGTAAAAAGACCATAGCCAAAATTCTACAGTACGGCTTTTACTGGCCCATTATGTTTAAGGACACTCATGAGTTTTACAAAGCTTGTAAGTTGTCACGCCCCAAACTCGGTAACGGGGCTCACAAATTTTTCGATTGCCGAATCCGGTGTCGACAGCCTCCGCAGTACCCCATTCTCAGCTCCTAGCGTCCATACGCCAGGTTCTGATCCTGGGATCCTAAAAGGAGGATTTTCCAACGTACATTTATCTTGTAAGAAGCATAACCACAAGTTTACCCAAATCACAAAGGTAACATCATCATCACATATCCACTAACATAAATATTTGAATACAATGCTGAAAGGGAAATACATATGTCAAAATCAAAGCTCCAAAAGTCCGCTGCATACTCAAAGCTCAACGTTGCTGCAACATAACGCCACCTGCACACATCTATCGTACATAAGTTTATAGAAAGCTTAATGAGCGGTGAAAGTGTGTGCACAAAGTAAGTGCTAAGTAAGCAATATCAGAGTAATCAGAATAAGCTAAAATATTGACAAGCCCATAATCATACAATATCAGAATAATGCGAAAATATGTTGATAGGCCCATCAATACCATCAGCCTTATCCAGGCTATGTGATGCAAAAATATAATAAACTAATATCATATACTGAGGAAGCAATATAGATCAGCTATGCAATGCGGAGATAGTAAGCCAAATACTATGTGATGAGGATGTAATGCAATATGCGATGCGAATGAAATGACCAAGTTGAAGTGTGAAGTCGGGATGATAGTACGTAGTATCGCAGGCTACGGGGTCCACCACAAAGGACTTCTATCCAAACCAGTCCCATACCTAAATTTGGATAGTCAGACTCAACGTGGTAAACTCCTGATCTCAAGTTAGTCGCGTCCCCCAACTGAAATTCCTACCATTGTGAAGGTACACGTAACAAATAATTACGCACCACCAGCCCGATTAGATAGTGAATGAATGAATGAATGAATATGCAACTCCTGCTCAATAAGTCCACATATTAGTACGGTTCATCTCTGGGATTATCATCGGGGTCTATTACACTATACGCCAGCTTGTCGCCCCTATTCGAGCGCACAACTGGGTAAGTGGAAGAGACCTCACTATCCACCTGCCAATATCGGGCCTGGCTCGTCGATAGCAGACCCATTCCTCAAGTTGGTCAAACTCAACCTAGATATTACCCCCTCACTCAGGCGGGTAAAGTCACGCCCCCTTCCAACAAACCATAACACATTGGGAGACGCGGCCTACTGGTATATGGCACTCGGGCGCTCACGTATCCACTCGGTCTCGACGTTGGGGCATCTCCTGGCCAAGGAAGTTTAAGAACCCAGGGACATCCAAAGTACCCAGATGCTCGAACCAAACATTTCTAGTATCCCATCTAGCTATCCACGACATGCCTGTGAAGGCTACAGCCCTGATGTCGCTAGGGCGTACAGTAATCACAACACATAATGCAAGATGCATGAGTCATACAATCTAGTCATACATCAATCCTACGCATGCCATGCACTCATATGAGATAACCTCCATCTATCAGGGAGTCTCATATCAACCTGCCCAATGACATATGCAATGGTCAATCACATCTCATAAAAAATATGCAGATGATGCATATGGGAATGTATCATGGTGCTATGCTGTCAGATACTCATAATTAGTATCGGATGATATACTCGTAATCGGTATCGATAACTGGCACCAATAATCGACCTTGACAATGTGGACATTTAACTAATATTGCCCCCAAGGAATGACCCACATAGAGCCTAGCATATAGTGGACCCATGACCTCACACAAGGGCCAAATATACAACACAATGAGCCTCACTCAAGAGCTTAACATATCACGATGGGCCTTCACATGGGCCTAACATACATCACAATGGGCTACATTGCCTGGCCCTCAAATGCATCACAATGGGCCTCATCACATAGGCCTCATATACGTCACATTGGGCCTTAAACACGGGCTGAATACACATCACAACGGACCTCAAATATGAGCCGCATAAACATCACATTGGGCCTCAAACACGGGCTGAATACACATCACAATAGGCCTCAAATATGGGCCGCATATACATCACAATGAGCCTTAAACATGGGCCGAATGCACATCACAATGGGCCTCAAATATGAGCTGTATATACATCACATTGGGCCTCAAACAAGGGCCGAATGCACATCACAATGGGCCTCAAATATGGGCCGCATATACACACATTGGGCCTCATCAATCAGCCTCGATATTCGCATCGACAATCGGAATTAGCCTCGATAATTGACCTCGAAAATTGAAATTGGAATCGGCCTCAACAATCGAAACCGGCAAATCAGCCACGTCAATCGGAATCAGCAATCGGTCACGATAATCGGCTTTAATCTCTAACCAGCAATTGGCCATGACAATCAGAATCGATCGATAATCATAATCGGTAAATCGATCATGTCAATCGAAATCGGCAATCGGTCATGATAATCGGCCTCGATCGCTAATCGGCAATCGGCCATGACAATCAGACTATAAACAAAGCGAGGTCCATAAATGAACAGTCTATCAACCATAATATAAAGATCGGCCCTCGGCCATGGTCATATCAAATCCGATGGCATGGAGTCATCCGTCTATGGTGAATGGGGCTCATTGATTAGGGTTAACCCACAAGAGAATGATGAGAATGAGACTATCAAGGCTTAAGGGAAGGTCACAATGTGGACATTCAACCATTATTTCCCATCAACGTAGTTATTTAACCAACATCGCTCCCAATGAGTGACCCACATAGTGCCAAACATATAGTAGGCCCATGGCCTCACAAAAGGTCTAATATACATCGCAATGGACCTCATACAAGGACCTCACATGTATCACAATGGGCCATGCCCATGGGCCTTGAATACATCGTAATGGGCCTCGCTCATGGGCCTCAATACCAGGCCTCATATATCAAGTCGACCTCATTACATGGGCCTAACAATACAAATAGGTGGGCCCACCCATGGGCCAAAATACATCATGATGGACCCCATGGATGGGCCACACCAATAGTCCTCATATACATCAAGTCGGCTGCATCGACGGGCCGCACTAATGGGCCTCATAAACGTCAAGTAGGCAGCATCAACGGGCCACACCAATGGGCCTCATATACATCAAGTTGGCCGCATTGACGGGCCGCACCAATGGGCCTCATAAACATCAAGTGGGCCGCATCAACGGGCCGCACCAATGGGCCTCATATACATCAAGTCGGCCGCATTGACGGGCCGCACCAATGGGCCTCATAAACGTCAAGGTGGGCCTTATGTACATCCCATTGGGCCTCGACCCAAGGGCTCCAAATACATCTAATAGGCCGCATATATATATATATATATCCAGGTGGGCCTCAACATCGGGCCTCATATTTCACATCGGGCCTATTCAAATGGGCCGAAAAATGGGCCGAATCAACTGGGCCAAGTTGAATAGGCCGAGTTGAATGGGCTAAGTCCAATACACCATTCATCCATGATCATTATGGAGCATACGAAAATGAATCATATCCAAAGGATCAACTGGACCATACAATAACTAGCAATGGAGAATGATTTTCCACGGTTAAATTCCAGTGGGCCCCATCATAGGGTTTATTTCCCATCCAGCCTATTCACAAGGTCACAAGGGCCTGGATCTAGAGGAAAAACAAACATCATTTTGGTCCAAACCCTGTAGCCCAAGGGTTTAAATGGTGGACATTCAGACCCACTGTTTTCTGTAATGCGATCCACTTGTTCCTAGATCTGTCTAGTTTTTGAACTCAAGCCTTAGAATGAGCTTTCAAAGTGGTTGGATGGCTTGGATGCAACACATGCATCATGGTGGCTCCCACTGTCCAGTGATGTGGACGGTGTGGATAGAACACATATATCATTAGGTCCCATGTGGGGCCCACCATAATGTTTATTTTCCATCCACCAGTTGATAAGGTCACATGGACCTGGATAAAGAGGAAAAACAAATTTCATAATGATCCAAAACTTCTGACCCAAAAGGGTTTCAATGATAGACGTTCAATCCACTGTTTCCTGTGACGTGGGCCACCTGAGTCACGTACATGGCTGATTTTTAGGTGGCCCGCTGCCCTAAGGGGGGCCCATCAAATGCAAGGTGTTGATGTCAACACACATCACGGTGGGGCCCACGGCTGGGACCGTGGGTCCCTGGCCACCGTCCACCGTGCAGTGGACGCTGCAGCGCCATCCTCTAGATGGAAACAACAGCAGCGTCTGCTACTGTTTTATATATTTTTTCGGATGGTTTTTCTTAGGTGGGGTCCACAACCGGGAGATCTAACTCATTGGTTGGGTTTTATGGCTCATGATAGACCAAACGAGCCCAATATGTAGTATATTTTGGCGGGTAGAAACATCAAGGTGATTTAAACGGTAGAATCCCTGTTTCTAAGCTATGGCCCGCCAAAAAAAATGGATTAGCTTCGTCTTTCGACTCAACGCTTAAAATGGGCTAAGAAATAGGATGGATGGCGTGGATTATATTCATACATCATGGTAGGGCCTGCATAAGTAGTCCACATGTCACTATTAGCCACCCACCCATGTTAGTTCACACTTCATTGCTACCCACACACACCACGTCAGTTCACACTTCACTGTGGAGCCACGTCCAGCGTCCCTGGATGCTGGAAAGTGGATATAACACAGACATCATGGTGGGTCCCACAGGGACGTGGCCCACCATGCATGTATATATATATATATAATATTAATATAATATATTATGTATCATCTAGCCCAGCATGTGGGACTTCCCACCGTCCTAACGGTGGATGGTGGATTTCACCTGAAATGTGGTGGCTACACCGTTTGATGGATGGAGTAGATTTAACATGAATTGGTGGGGCCCACTTCATTCTAGGGGGAGGATAGAGAGAGAGAGAGAAGATGACACGTGAAGGGGAGGGACCCTGCCACTATTGGGCCCTCCCAAATACAATGCATACATCAAGTGGGTCCCACAATAAATGGGCCCTAAGGAATCGAAATCAATGATGGATCACCCACCTATTGCATTCCTCCTTGATCTCTTGGACTCCTATGCTCCTTGCCTTCACTTTTGATAGTGGTTGATGGAGTTTTGATGGTGGGGATGAGAGATGAGAGGGTGGGCCACACTTGTTATTTTTAAGAGCTTGGGGAGGCTTAGACGTGGGATATTTTGTTGCTTGGAAAATGAATTTGAGAAATGAGAGAGGGAGAGGTGATAGGTTGATAAGAGATGGAGTGATGGGTGATGGGTGGAGTGATGGGGTTGTAAGAAAGGGATGGGTGGAGAGAGAGAGAGAGAGAGAGAGAGAGAGAGAGAGAGAGTTGACTTTGGGAATGGGAAGGAATGGATTGTTTGTACTTATGGTATGGAGTGTACTTGACTTGATTGATTGATTGATTGATTGATGGGACATGTTATAGAGATTCCCTAGAAATTCACAATGCATGACGTTTTCTTCGGAATGAAAGCAGGCCCACATCTCCTAGCCCGGGTATCGGTTCAGTGCCCGAGTCGCAGCGTTGGAACCACGGTGACGGTGCAGTCTCCAAGGTGCAGGTTTCTGCTCGAGCCGACTCAAGAATGCAGGATACAACTCGGGATTACACGCAGTTGCTGTCTACGAGTCGCGTGTCGCCGGAATTCGACCAGGAGGACCGCAGAAGCCTACGGAACAGAACAGGCTAGGATACGGGTCTTACAGTGAGCATTGTCTGAAATTGGGAGTATTATCCCATCGAAATATGATGCATTTGAACCACATTCTAATCATTGAAGCATTTGATTGCTGGGGCATCAATTTCATGGGACCTTCCCTCAATCTTTTAGAAATTTGTATATTTTGCTAGCGGTAAACTATGTCACTAAATGGGCTAAAGCAATCCCGTGTCAGAATAATGATCATCAAACAGTCATTAAGTTTTTAAAAGAGAACATCATTTCCTGGTTTGGAACGCCTCGAGCCATCATTAGTGATGAAGGTTCACATTTTTGTAACAGGCCATTTGCGAACTTAATGAAGAAATATAACATCTTCCACAAAATGAGCGCTCCATACAACCCACAAACAAGTGGGCAAGCCAAAATTTTCAATAGAAAAATTAAACATATTTTCGAAAAAACGGTTAACCCTGACCGTAAGGACTGGTCATCCAATTAACCGATGCTTTATGGGCTTACCGTACTGCATTTAAGATCCTTATTGGAATGTTTCCCTTTAGACTTGTCTATGGGAAGGCTTGCCACTTGCCTGTGGAGTTGGAACATAGGGCTTACTTGTGATTAAAAATTTGAACTTCAATTTGGACAATGCTGGCTCGCTGCGCAAACTTCAATTGAATGAATTGGAAGAAATCCAGAATGATGCATATGAGAACTTGAGTTTTGACCAAAATATTCTTCAAAAATCATTCACACCAGGTCAGAAAGTCCTTTTATATAATTCTCGGTTACACCTTTTTCTGGTAAACTCTGATCTCGTTGGACCGACCCTTTCACTATTACTAATATTTATCCTCATGAGGATGTCGAGATTCGAAATCTAAACAATGGTAATGAATTCAAAATAAATGGACATCGTTTAAAGCCATTTGTTGAAAATTTTGATTCAGAGAATGTTAATACCTCTGATTGACCCTGTTTACCAGGATTGACCTCATAGTCTGATGGAGGTATAGGTTAATTTATTTGCTTTCATATGTTTAAGGATTATGATAGTTTTCTTTCCATTGTTCAGGATAGTTTGCTTTCCACTATTTAGGATAGTTTTCTTTCTGTTGGTTTAATTCTTGTGCTAACCCATTGTCACACTAAGACCATTCGAAAAGCCTTAAAATTTCTTTTTCAGGTATTACCCTTCCATCACTTCTCTTCTCTTTTCATTGCCTCTTTTACATTACATACTTATTTCTTTTACATTGAGGACAATGTACATTTTTTGATTGGGGATGGGGATTAGGTGAACTAATCAGTGTTTTATCAATTTTGAGCAAATTTTTTTAAAATTCTCAATGTTTCAAGTTGAAATCTGTTTGGAAAGCGATGAATTGTGTACTTAAGAATGCGTTGGGTATGATAAAAATAGAGATTGAATTTTGGATTGTTGGAGTTTGATTAACTAAGTAATCCATCACCTAAGTTCTTATGATCAATTGATTAAGAGATAGTTTGAATATCATGTTAATCTAAATCACAAGCCACATTCAATTTGTCTTCTGTAAGATATGATAGAAGTTCTGATTGTTAGTATGTGAATCATTGATTGATGGTGAGAATCGAGTCTGGAGAATTTTATCCACCTTAAAAGAAGAAAAGAACCAGTTAAAAAAATAGGAGATCAACAAAGAGGTCATGAAAAAGAATAAAAAGAATGAAAAATAATACAAAATAATGTAAAAATAAAAAAAATGAATAAAAAATTGACCGTCGATATAAAATCAAAGATTGAAAAATGAAGGAAAAAGGAATAAGTTCGGAATCAGCACTTGAGTTTCAAATTGATCTTGAAGTGATAAGTATGGCTAACATGATGAACTAATAGTATTCGTACAGGAAGTAAGTTGATTTTCACTGAGCACATTGAAAAACTTGATATGCAAATTATGTTCGATTTAATAGATAAAGAATTTACCTGATTGGTTGCTTATGTGGTTCGGCTCTAAGTTTTCAAAACCCAACTTTCGTATTTTAATTTTACACATTCATGCTTGAGTATACAAAAGATTGTTTTCCTAGAGAGGTTTTGAACATTAAGCATTGAGATTTATTTCATGAATACTTTGCTCGAGACTATCAAAATGTTGGTTGAGGATTGTGTCGAGGGTTAAATATTGCATATTATCCCTCATTTATATCTTAGTTTTATGAACATGATAATGCTTAATGTTCTATTTTACTCATATTTGTGTTGTAAGGTGAATTTAAGAGCTTGGATTGAAAAGGGTGCTAAAAGCATGAATTTGACTATCAAGAATCACCAAGGCAAGTGATGGATCTTAGTAGACCAAGATTGAAAATTTACATGCTAAAGATCCAAGAAAACCAAGTGAGGAATAAAGAGAATGAAAGATTTGAAGTGAAGAAAAAGAATTCTGAAATTATTTTGAAAAAGCAGATTCTGAAACTATGGGTCATTGTGAAATTGCGTAAAGTGAAGTCTATTTTGAGAAACTGTACAGAGTGAAGTCTATTTTAGCAAACTGCGTAAATTTAAGGCGGTTTTTAGAGTTTTCCAATTAGGTGCGAAAGTTAGAGTTCCACAACTATAAATAGGACTCTTTAGGATTCTCCAAAGCATCTTCTAGGGTTTAAGGAGTAGAGCAAAAGGGTGGAGAAGTTGTCGCCAAGAGTTTTTCTTCTTTTTCCTTACTTTCATGCTTTCTTCTAGGATTTTAGATCCAGTCATGTCTATGGTTGGCTAAACCTCTTAGATAAGGCTAGGAGGTGAAGCTTGTAGCATGATGGGATGTTTCTATTACTTTGATTTATGTTTATGTTAAACTCCATGGATTCTAATTTAATATTTAATGAATACTTTTAGTTTTTAATGATTTATTGTGACTCAAATTACAGTAGATTTGTAATAGCTTTGAGTATCTTCTTTTTCTGATTTGAGATTGTGAAATTAGTAAATCCTGTTGTTCACCATCGTCCTTTGGGCATGGTAGGGTGATGGAATCCATCCTAACCTTCACAATTCTCTTGCTATGAGATTATAGGATTGGTAAATCCTGTTGTTTGTCATTGTCTCCTTGGTATGGTTTGGTGATGGAATCCCTGCCAATTATCATAGTTCTCCTTCATTGAGAATTAGGTCAATAGAAGTTCAGATTTGGTTTTATTGATATATTTTTCAATTTCATAGGATAAGACTCCAATTCTAATTGTGTTACTTGAATCAAGCAAGAGGGCTCCCTGATCACTACAAGTGGATCCTTGACACCCTAATTCCCACCTTTAAATTCTTAGTTTTAATTACTTTATTTACAATTACTCTCTCAAATACTTAAGAATTAGTTTTACATCTTCTTCTAGTTCTACTTCTAGTTAATTTCAAAATCGTGCAAGTTTCAATCCCTGTGGATTTGACCTCGGTCTTACCAAGACCATTACTACATCGTGACCCTACACTTGGGGTTGTGAACACCTAGTGTACTCACCCTCACCCGACCTACAACAAAAGAGGACCCAATTGACCAATCTTAGTGTGTTAATTGGAGGATAGGCATCTCCAATAATGGGATCTAAGTCCGATGTGGCAACGACACACCCTTCAACACAAACCATCTCGCCCAACTAGACATCTTGTGGTCATCCACCCATGAAATATGTCACCATGGAAGCTCATATAACCAAATGTAGAATTACAAGGGCATATACATACCTCAATTCCTTTGGACTCTCATCTAGGCATAAGGACCAACGCAAGCGCCCAAACCCTGTTATATAACATTCATCCACATAATGCATCAGAAAATCATAATGGCATATATATCCCAACTCCTCTGGATTTCATCCAGGTACGCAGACCAACATGAGGGCCTAAATATCATGTTTCTTTGAAACTTCTACACATATGCCACGTATGGTCGTGAAATCAAAACATATAAAAGTCTAAAATGGATGTACTAAGTATGCTAGATGAATCTAATAGACACATTAACATGCATTACTTACTATTTTCAGCAATATCTTTAAGAATAGACACTTATATTCTCGCCCATTGTTCATGGATAGACCATCTTTGGCCCTTAGACTTCATTGTATATGGGTCGGATCATAGCCCCATTACCCATAAGCAATGAGCCTTACTTATGCCCATCTAAGGTTCAACATCTTCAAGTTCCCCTCATCACTACAAGATCTATATTAGTTACATGCCATGCATTACAAACCATTCCATTGTCATCATATAGTTGCCACACACGTCACATCATCATACATCATCATATGCTAGCATACTTTTACCACACATCTCGTGCCATCATACATCTACCATACATCACGTGCCCTTTTAGGCTTTACTAAAACACTGTCGGTGGGCCCAAGACACTAACAAAACATCAATAACCATAATATCTTTTCTTTGAGCATGGAAAATGACATGCTTAATCTCTTATCCTGTAGTTCTTAGTAATCTATTTACTTCCCAAGTTCCATAGGCAAGTGGGCTTTATAAGCCTAGGGCGGTAAGCCCAATTCAAGAATAACCAATATAATATAAGGCCCATTTTAAGTGCTTCCAAATAACACAATAAGATGCCATAATCCCTATGAATACTCAACAAGTGGGCCACCAAAGATCACGTAGCGTGCACATGTGTAAAGTGCATAGTTTATGGTGGCATATAAGTGTTCTTATGCATCATCATACCATGGCCATCATTCAACATCTAGTTTCATCATCATTTGTTATACTATCACAAGCATGTGTGCTTTTTAACGTGCATGTGCACGGAGTGTATAGCATATGATTATTCACATGCATCATCATTTTTGTGGCCATCACCAATACTATTATCATCCATGTCTTAGGTATGAGGTACATGGTCATCATCATGCATATGATTTTCTCAGTATGAATCATCATCATTTATGCTATTATTATCCAATGAACCAACATCAAGTAATCATGGTTATCATATACATGCTATCATTATGACCATCAACATATGCTTTTGTTATCATATCACCTTTCATATGTATGCCATAACTAATCCATCCACAACTATATTATGTTAAACATAAGTAACATCATACTTGTCATTAATACTACTTAGCCACCTCAAGTTAGCACTACCACAACCATCATTAATTAAATCATACCCATCATCATCATGGCACCACACATGTATCATCAACTCAACCATCAATAAGTGGGTCTCGCCCAAGCGTGACCTCCACATTGACCTTTGCGCGTTCCCATAGGTCAAGTGTAGGTCCCACTCGGTGGACCACTAAGCAAATTCTATGTAGAATAAACATTCAACCATTAGGCTTTTGATGATATAGATTCAATTCTATAACTAAGTGTGCCCCACTAGCTTAAGGTTGCACGCTCAACATAAGATTGTGCCCCATATTTTACAACAAGTATGATTAATGGGCTTTTCATTGATTTAATGTTCTTGGGATACGACTCACTTAGGTTTAGGTTTGGTTGGGTAGTGGATAAAGATCACACCCCAGAGAAAACATATACATTGGTACATACATCTAAGGTGGATCACATAACTCAACTGGGCCCCACACATCCACCATCAACTAGAAGATAAATTACAATCACAAACATAAAATTCACATGCCAACATTATACAAATTTCATATCATGTTGGGCCCACAAGCCTCATGCATAAGTAAAATAAGAAAGCTAAACTATTATGGCTTATACAATTCAAATGAGCCCCACTAAGTGTGGCCCAATTGACTAGTGGTAGTGTGCAAGGCATGCTACCCACTAGGCAATTAGCTTGCGTAACAAGCCTAAGAATGGTTACCATGATAGGCTTTCTACTCCCAAGTGTTTCTCTTGGTATTGAGTCCAACTAGGCCTTAGTTTTTGCTTCATTTGGATGGGCCCAAGGCCGCATAAAACTTAGGAGAAATAAATAGACAATAAGGTTGTTCATCACATGTCCCACAACATTAGAAAATGATAGACTTACATAGTGTGCAAGGTGAGCCTCAGTGGGCAAGGGGAATGCCCATACAAGATAGCCCACACTAAATGGGTCACCTAAGGTTTTGGGTCCATCACTACATGGGAGTTCATTTTCAAGGTTTAGATGCTTCATTAAATTCCTTAGGAATGTAATGGACCCACACAACCACCATTAAAAATTAATGAAAATGTTATATCTACACATGTACACAACCTACATAACCTTGCCACCTCTCATGCCCTCATGAGGGCATCTTTATTGTTATTCACAAGCATCATGTAACACTCACTTCCATCACCCTCTCAACCAACTGGTTGAAGAAATAGCCTTCACTCCTCCAGGAAAGTTCATGTTCTTCTTTCGTAGTGGGACATTCATTTTGTTTCTTTCTAAGTAGCCTATTAGTGCCACTACTTCACATTATTTAGGCCAAGATTATTATTATGGCTAAGGTCATTCTTAATACCAAATTCTTATTAAGGACTAAGGCTTTTACTTAGGCCAAGACCACCTCAAAGGCTAGAGTTTGCTCCCAGGTTAGCTTTTCCATGAAGTCTAAGACTTAACGGCCAACAAAGATTCCTACAATGGCCAAGGCCATCTCACAAACTAATAATGTGTTCACTAGGCAAATATCGCCCACCTATGGGCTACATCCAAATGCTTGTGGAAGACAAGTCTATGCTACTTCTAACAATGGTATTGGTGTAACCATGCTCATCACTACTCGACAATCATCTGGCTTAGTCACTTCCTTTAGTTGTGTCTCCCTGTGCCATCATAACATGCCTCATGTATGGATGGTCTCCTCATAAAGGGTTTAGACAACAAGATGCCCCTTTTGATTCCTCATCACCTGATCACTTAGGTGTGGTCATGCTTCCTACTCTCGGATGACAAGTTCCACCTTTATTTTACAAGAGCTCTTAATCCTATTCACACAACTCCTTGAAGTCATGACCTTCTTCCTCTGGTTGAGCTTTACGACTCTTCAGCGCTCCACACTAATGTATTAATATTAGTCACCTCCATCATGTTGAGTAGCTTTTTGGCCCATCTAATGGTGGCCTTTGTACTAATGGTAGGAATAATCCCTACAAAGCCATCTAAATTTGAGAATTGATCGTATGAAGCTTGTGGCAAAAATGCTAAAATAAAGGAACAACTCAACACTACTATAGCGGTTCTCACCTCGATAAATCAACATAACAACCATCATCTCACCATTGAGGAGCATACATCGAAGTATCCTCTAGAAAAGCAATGTAATAAAGAGCACCCTCTAAAAAATGAAGGTATTGTACTAATACCAAAAAGCTAAGAGTTTAAAGTTATGGCTAAATACTAGAATGGGGTGAATACGAACTTGTAATTTGATTCACATATCAGCTAGGTATATTGTGTGTATGATCCTATCTAAGTATAAATTTTATATGAATGAGCGCAAGTCTATGAAGTGAGATAGTTATGTTTAATGAGACAATGATTCAAACACTTAGCATATAATTTATCTATTTATGTATTAATATATAGAAAGATAAAACATAAATAGAAACACATCATGCATTGCAACACAATGATATATAGAGGTTTAGGGAATTGCCTACTCCACTCCTAGATAACAAACTCAAACTTGAGTTTTTTAAATTTTTACTATCTCACATAGTTTTCAGGTTTACCACTAACATTTATAGCTCAATGTCCTATACAAGGACACACACACACACACACACAAAAACATGTACACACTTGTCGGTGGCCAACACAAGGTCTTGCACAGGAGTTTGGATCTTAAACTCTCAATTAGTCCTATATAAGAACTAACCATGTACACACTTACCAATGCTTGTTCACCAACCCCAAGTGTAGGGCTACAATGTAGTATAAACTCGGTAAGGTCAATATCATTCCATAGGGACTGATTGGTTCAAAATACTTTTATATCTAACAAGAGGTTTCAGCTTTTAATCCAACAAATAAAAAGGGTTTTAAAACAATAATTGAAAGCAATTAAGGATCCATGAATCCCAAATAAATAAATTCTTAACATAATTTGTCTAATTCAACTTGATAACTCAACTGGAATCGAATAAGGATTCATTCTAGTCGAAAGATAATTTTGTGAATTCAATTAATAATTTCTATTTAAGATATATGAATTGAAATAGATTGATCTCTCATGAAGATCTTAGGTAATTGATCACAGGGAATCTAAAGTATATATTGTTAACCGAATTAATAATAGATCAATCGATTTTACAAATCAAATCGATTCCTTTGCCAAACTAAGAATTAAATCACACAAATCATAATTTAATATTAAAAATCAATAAACTTGAATTAAATATAAGAATTCATTAAGAAATACATCCCTTAGCCTTAGCTAAGAGATTAGCGTAGCATGGCTAACATCTTAAACAAAGGTATAAAAGAATAACTGAAAAACTAACTACAACTAAAGGTTAAGGAGGAAGAACAGTATCATAAAAGCTTCGCCTTTGCTTTCTCTCTCTTTCGAACCCTAACTTGATGTCTAAGAATATCTAAAACACCCCCTTAAATAAGGAGAAAACAACTGACTTCGCACCAACTTTAGAAATTCATGAACTTTCGCACTAATTGCCTCTGTCGATAGGAGTCTTCAATAGGATTGAGGGTCTTCGTTAGCTATCGATAGGATCAAAACCTAATTCAATCGAATCGAAGAACATGAAAAAACTGTCCAGAAACTAATTTCGATTTTCTGTTATTTTCTCGATCAAATTGAAGGATATTCGATTAAATCGAAGATACACAATTTTTGTCTAGCAAGCTTTCTGAAAAATCCTGAATTTCTCGATACATGGTTCGATTAAATTGAGTTTAATTGAAGGTAGTTCGATTGAATCAAATATTTATCGATCAAATTGAAAATTGTTGAATTCTTCAATTTACTTGATTACACTTGACCTTCAAACTTTCACTTTAGTATTTGGTTTCTTAGATTCTTTAACACATGAAATCTTCAACTTTGTCTCTTCATTCTCTAAATCTTCAAGCTTCATTCCTTTGGGCTTTAATTCATCATTTTAAGTATATATTCGTCTCAGACTTCTGAATTATCCTACATATTAAAAACATACTTAATAAATCTTTTTAACACTTAAATGCAAGGAAAAATAACTCATGATTGAGGATAAATATGCAAGATTTAGCACTCGTCAATAGCCTACATAAGGACTTACTTTGAGTTTGGATCTTAAACTTCAAACTCAAATCTCCACAAGAAGTGAGTTCACAATGGATTCTAAACAAATCTCTTAGTAAATGGATGAGTTCCTTGATAGCACGTCTTGAGATGCTTCTTTGAACTTGAATCAGCTTCTCTTCAGCTCCTACTATTCTTAACCTTGCAACATGTATACCCATAAAAGTGCTAAGGTGTAGGGATAGGGATGGTGTATAAATCTCCTACAAGTAGGGTTAGTTGTTTCCAAATAGAGAATTCATCTAAGTAGGTATCATAGAGCTTATAGTAATAGATTTTCCTATAAAATCGATGTCTAATTCTAGATGATGCAAGAGATCAAGCATATCATAAGTTTGAGATTGGAATACTCATTCAAAGTGGTAAATCACAATGAATGTGACATGATCTCAAGAGAGTTAAAGTCTAAAAGAAGAGATTAAACGAGAAAAATACATAGACTCGTACTTTATCAAAGAACCATTAACTTGGAACTGCCTTAAGTGATCCCATATATAGAAGAGTGAAGCAACATATCAAAAATGTATAGAAAACGGCTACCTATCGGTCGGACCTATAGGCTGTTGATTTGACCGATAGGAGGCAGGGCAATAACAATGAATGTGACATGATCTCAAGAGAGTTAGAGTCTAAAAAAAGAGATTAAACGAGGAAAATACATACACTCTTACTCTATTAAAGAACCATTAACTTGGAACTGCCCTAAGTGATCCCATATATAGAGGAGTGAAGCAACAAATAAAAAATGTATAGAAAATGACTACCTATCGGTCGGACCTATAGGCTGTCAATTTGACCGATAGGAGGCAAGGCAATAATAGCTCGAATCTGGGCATATTTTGGTCCTGTCGGTTCGATCGGCATGAGCTATTGGTTGGACCAACTTGAATTGACAAGGCTCTGGTTCTGTCCATCGTCGGTTGCACTGATGGCATCTCAAGTCGAACCGACAACCCTGTTGAACCTTTAGAAACCTTGTTAAAAGTGTTCAATTTGATTCCTAAGGTTTGGGATGATCTAATTAAATAAGTGTTTTCCTATTAATGTGAATCATTAAAGGCTAATGTTTTGGAATTAAGAACGGTCTAAGGCTAAGAATACCAAGGCACCTTAATCTACCTGTCTTCATGCCTTGATTATGTCATGTCTTTAAGTCTTTAGATTTGTTCAACTACCAATAAGGCTCAACTGACTTGATGACACACAACCTCACGCTATTAACAAACATAGGTCCTAATAATCTTCCCCTTCTTCAATTACACTAAAACGACTTTAAAATTTACATGCCAATAATTACAAAGATCTACAAATATGAATACATAAACTTTAACATGAATACAACTTTGTACAATACTTCTGAACTGCACAAATATGTTCTTCCTTAAATCTATCAATTCCAAGCACCCAAAAAGAGCCTACAAAAAGATAATTTAGCACAATTTGGTGGGATATTAATCTTTCCTTTTTTGTCAATAATTGACAAAGAGTCAAGCTACATAATCTACCAATAAGCACATGACAATCGTCATATCTATGAAGAGTCAAAGTACAGAATGTACTAATAAGCACATGACAATCATCATAACGCATAGATATCTCAATAAGCACTTATGGATCATAATACAGATATAAAAATATACATATAAGCATATAAAATTGTAATATTATGAGAATATACTGATTAGGGAAATGGGAGCATAAACAAACTAAAAGAAAACTCAAGTATAAATAGATGTATATGATCTACCAATGTTAGGCAATCCCAAGTATAGCACTGCGATGTAGTAATAAACTTGGTAAAACTGAGATCGTTCCACAGGAAATTGGTGAAAAACACAATAAAAGCTAAATGGTTTATTGAGTTTTGAATCTAGTAAAAAATTAAGAGTTTAAAAAATTATTAAAATCAACTAAGGATCCTGGAATCCCTAATTAATAAAACTTGAAATTAATTTGTTTCTCAAGTAACTAACTCAACCAGAATTGAATTCTAATCCATTCTAGTTAGAAGATATAACAGTAAATTCAATCACAAACATCCAATATAGATTAAAATGACGATAAGTTTCATCTCTCATAAAAATCTAGGTAATCAATTACAGGAAATCACAAGCATCTATTGTACTCGGAAGCCATAATAAATTAATCAATTTTATAGATTAATTCATTCTCTAGTACAAGAATTCAATCACATCCAATGACAATTCAATATAAAAAACTAATAACTTTTATTAAAATTGAATTAAATATTAAATATCTATCAAAAGGTTCATCCATTAGCCTTAACTAATAGATTAACTTACTATGGCTAACATCTTAAAAGAAAAATAAACTCAGATCGACGGATTGAAGAAGAGAAACAATGTCGGACAATCTTTGCCTTCTTTAGAGCCTTCTCTCTAACCTAATTCATACTTAGAATGCCTATAAACACCTCCTTAAATAGGAAAATCTTGAATCGACTTAAGATTTATGCAATTGTGAATGTCGTTAATCAATCAATCAATCAATCGATTGTCTTTCAATATATTCAGCAACTGATTTTTGAATTTGCACATCGAGGTTGATTGATTGATCTTACCTATCAATTAATCGATCGAAATAAAATATATCCAGTAAGCTTTTGTCAGAATTCTAAAATTTCATCAATTAATCGGACCTGATCGTCAATCGATCGATCAATTGTTTTAAAAATTGTTTAGAGAGTTTTTTTTTCCTAAATTTCAATTCCCACCGATCACTCAAGCGGATCGCTCAAGACAACTAGATGCATCCTTGATTGATCGAGCCGTGATTTCAATCGATCAAACCTTTGCTGGTTTTTTCAAATTTTCACTACTTGATTTCATTTACTTTTCTTACTTTAACACTTGATTTCTTTATGTCTTTAAATCTTCAAATCCTCATTCCCTTTATCCAAATCTTTAGCTCTTCATCATAAGTTTCTTTGAGCTTGAATTCCTCATTTTTAAGCACACATTCATTATCGGTTCCCAAAAGACATCGCATGCAGAAAACATATGTTAATAAATTAATTAAGTACTTAAATTCATTGAAAACTAGTGTAATTGAGAGGATAAATATGCAATATTCGAGTCCCAACAAACACACTAACCAACATTTTGCTAGTCCTGAGCAAAACATACAAAAGATTCTGAATTCAATAATAAATTCTTAGAAGAGTCAATATTGTAATCTCAAGTAATTCTCAAAACAAATCCATTCCAGAGGAAACCCAAATACAATAATATTAAGTATAACATCTACATAAACTCTAGTATATAACAAATTCTTACTTAAGTTCAGAGTAATAGTTATACACTTGAATAAATCCCAACATTGAGTTTCATGAATGCACCATGTAATCTAGTCTTATCATTACTATAGGTTTAATTCTTCTGCTTTCATGTTCATAATGATAATCAAGGGAATGGCCATATCAACTAAGGCCTAAATCGAAACCTGCCTTAAAGTTCATCACTTCACTCTTCCAGCTTTTGATTATTTTTTTTTTCCTATCGACAGCTTTCACACTATTATACTTTTTTTTTTCAATCAACGTTTTTATGGACAATTCAATAGGTAGCCCTTTTCGACAACTATTTATTTAAATGGATATTTTTTCTTAATTCTTTTCTTCTTCTTTTTTCATTTCATTGAACATGATGGACAAATTCCTCAAGCTTAGTTTCTAGCATTCTCAATAATTATCAAGTTAATACTACGGTATCGTATTGAAACTTTCTAGAGTACAAGCTAAATATGATATATTATATTCATAACTTGATCAATGTTTAAACTTCCTAATAAAAATTACTAAATTGAACTTAACCTTGAAATCTATTAAATAACTACAATTTAGGCTTAAAAAATCCTCAACACTAGATATCTTATTATTATAAACATTAAATTATCTTAAAAAATACCCGAGATTATAAAAATCATCTTCCAAGGGAAACCCCACCCTCAACCTAAAGTCTCTATTATCCTCGATGTATGAAATATATTCAATATAAATAGCATGAGAACAACAAAATAAAGAGGAGTGGGTGACAAAGTACCTTAAAGACAACATGTATAAGAGAGAACTTCATCGATTGATGATTTAGTAAATTAAAAAGTAAAAACTAAACAAACAAAACATCTTACTCTACGAAAGAAAACGAATTCCTGAGAAAGCAAGGGAAATGATCTCCATCAGACAAAGAGATCAATCCTTATACACCGGATCTTTTAAATGTATGAACTCATTCTCTTAAAAAAAATTTCTATAAACGATTTCAACTGTTAATCATTCACTTTAAACGCATTACCATTTGTGAGATTCTCAACTTCCAGGCCCCAATAGGATTAACATTCTTCATAATAAAAGGGCCGGTCTATTTGAGTCTCACTTTTTCAAGAAAGAAATGGAGATGAGAGTTATACAATAGAACTTTATGTTTTGGCTCAAATATCTTTTTAAAAATGTTATTGTCATAAAACACATTCTTGTGTTCTTTGTATATTTTAGCATTTTCATACGTATCTTTCCTAATTTCTTCCAATTCCACATATTGGAGCTTGTGAAGCGTGCCAGCTTTATCCAAATCAAAATTGACCTTCTTAATTGGCCAGTATGCCTTATGTTCCTACTCCACCAGCAAGTGACAAGCATTTCTATAAACAAGTCTGTAGGGAGACATGCTAATGGGGTTCTTGAATATAGTCATGTAAGCCCACAATGAATCGGTTAGCCATAAAGACCAATCCTTACATTTTGGATTTATGATTTTTTTTAAAAATCTATTTAATTTTCTTATTTCCTCTCTCAACTTTCTCACTTGTCTGTGGGTGATACGGTATAGCCACTTTGTGAGTTATGATATATTTCTTCATAAGGTTCGCAAGTGGCCTGTTACAGAAGTGGGAGCCACCATACTTATAATGGCTTTAGGCGTTTCGAATCTTGAAAAAATATTTTTTTTAGAAATCATATAATTATTTTGTGGTCATTAGTCCTATATGGAATTACCTCTACCCATTTTGAAACATAATTTACAACTATGAGGATATAGAGGTGTCCAAAAGATGAAGAAAATGGTTTCATAAAATCAATACCCCAAAAATAAAAAAAATTTGCAATTAAGATATGGTTTAAGGGCATTATGTCTCGACGAATCATTCCTCCTAATTTGTGACATTGTGCACAAGCTTTGCAAAACTCATAGGTATCCTTGAATATTGTCGACGAATGGAAACCACATTATAAAATTTTAATAATGGTTCGCTTTGCCGAAAAATGACCACCACAAGCTTTTGAGTGACAAAAGGAGATGACACTAGTTTGTTCATTATTTGGAAACATTTCCTAATGATTTGGTCTAGGTAATATTTAAACAATTATGTGTCATCCCATAAAAAGCTACATACCTCGGTTTAAAATCTTTTCTTATCTTGTGACATCTACTTGGGATTGCCTAACATCACATCCAAACAATACTTGAGAGATCCATTAAAGCTCGAGAAGGCACATAAGGTTATGGGCCGCATGGATATCAATCCTGTCTTCTATGGTGTGGTGGGCCTAATGGGCTAACTTGAATCTACTAAAACTATCACATGTGATATGCAAGTGCAAAGAAAAACTAGTGAACCACCGTGAGCAAAAAAATGGGCCCTGATGCGTTGGTATATAGCCACCATGAGCCCAAAAATGGTGCACATCCACAGCCAATGGCCACATGAATAGATACATGACGATGGGCCCCATAGAGTTTCTGCTCCAAGAAAGCTTTGCAAGGGATTGTGTAATTCAAGGGGAATAAGAGAGAGAGAGAGAGAGAGAGAGAGAGAGAGAGAGAGAGAGAGAGAGAGAGTTGCTTTGGTGGCGAGATACAAGGGGAGCTTCCCTAATGATTGAATTTTCTAACTATTGGGGGAGGAATTGCAAGAGGTCATTTTTGATTCATGCCTTTTTCCCAAAATTTCAAAATGAAGTGAGTTTAAGGATTCAAAATACCCTTTTTATCCAAATCCTCTCAAGATAAAAGTACCAAATGCCTAAATGAATATGAAACCTCTCAAATACCTTTGAATCAACACTTCTAAAAGTTATTTACATGGTGAGGTTGGATGTCCCCATGTGGTACGCATGCTCTACACATGTGAGTTAGCAGAACTCCTAACCACTTATGGGTCTTTTAGCAATATCGGTTTGGGTGTATTTAAGTGCGTTTATATCCAAAAGTAATTTAGTAACTTGAATTCAAGAGTCAACAAAATCAGAGGTAAATGAAATACACAACTTTCGTGTATTTTGAAATTTCATTGCTTTCCTATGATTCCAATGTAATCGAAGTGAAATAATTTTTTACTCATTTTTAAAGGCATAAGAGTTGCAAGTGTAACAAATGCGTTGTTAGTCTACCAATCAATTGTACATGTGGTATGCAGATGACACTTCGAAGCAATCTAATTATCAATTGCATTACTAAAATCACATCAATATAATGATATTGTCCCAACATTGGCCATGTAAATCCATGGATAAAAAATAATGACGAGTCACATATTTATGATCCTTATACCTGTGGCCCATCTGAGACTTGAAATTTCTTCAATCTTTTAATCAAAATATATATTCAATCGGCCTTATTAAAATCACTCTGTCAAATAGTACGAGTATACACTAATTTGGAATATTAAAATTAATTTAGTAATCAAAAGTTCATGTAATATATTGTTGCGTGGTTTTGTTTTCGGTTGTATGTGCACGGGCATGCCAGAATTGAAATTACGGCTCAATTTAAATCGAACAATTATGACCTTAAGCGACAAGATAGGTAGACACATAGTGTATGATCGAGATTTGATGAGATTGGCTGCTTATTCAGCCACTCACTTAATATGTAAACAAGACCAGACGATATTCAGATGGTGGGGTTTGTCTTTAATGATGGATTGTACATTTGCCTTTTGTACAAAATACTTTTCAATACAGATAAAAGAAAATGAGAAAATGATTCTTACAGTCAGTCACAGAGAACAGTTGTAGAATGCCTTCTCAAACGAAGAACTAAATTCAACGTGTGAGCGTAAACTCAAATTACAACTAAGATTACTAGCTTGATTAACGCTACGGTTTACACTACTGAATGTAAATAACAGTTTGAAAGGTAAATGATTACACTAATAAATGTAATTTGCTTGATAGAAAAGATAAATGATTACACAATGGAATATAAATTGACCGGTAATTGAAAAGTAATGTGCAATTTGATTGGGTTAGCATGGGACGAAATTTTATTGCTAAATTATTCTACTATTTCTATCTTTAAATCGGCCATTTGGATCCTTTTCATGTTTTGATGCTTTTCAAATTTCTAAATATGAAAATTTGTACATGTCATCTAATTGATTGGCTCCAATGGGGAACGAAGATAACGAACAAATACATGCACAGGATTTCCGTGCATTCCAATAACAACTGAAAAACACGACCGGAGGTTTCGGTGCCTTGCTGGGATTTGGATTCCTCAGCATAGAAATCGAAGGTCTCGAGTTCCGAGATTTGCTGGGATTGCGCCTGACGAATTGAAGTGATTGGCATGCATTAACTAACTTATCGCGCGTTGTACTTGATCAGACGATGTTATCCTTGGACCGGATTTCCTGCGAAAGGAGAAGTTGCTGCGCTGGGATGCCGGTGGGGCCACCTTGATGTTTGTCATAAATTCACCTTGTTCATCCGTTTTATGAGATCATTTTAGGATATTATACAGAAAATTACATGGATATAAAACTCAAGTGGACCGCACTAGAGGAAACAGTTGTGATTTAGTCACTACCGTTGAAACATTTTTAAGGTCATAAAAGTTTCTTATCATGCTAATTTTTTCATGTTTTCACTTCTTCCCAGTGGGAATGACCTTATATAAACCGTTTGTATGCCACATAAAAATCAAGGTGGAGCCCAAGAAGGTTTCAATGGTAGAACTCTTTCCCAGTTTTCCCTCTTGTATGGCATACTTGAGTTTTGAATCCACATCATTTTCTGTGGAATGCCCTAAAATGATCTCGGAAAACGGATGGACCGAATGGATTTATCACAAACATCCCAGTGGACCCCACCCAGCATCACAGTGCTGGAACTTCCTGTGAAAGGCTTTTGCAGGAAATCCGTAGGTGTGGCTTACCTGACAAATAGATTGGCATGCTTTTAGAAACGCCAGTGACATGTGCCCCCCGGTTAAATGAAATTGATGTGGATGTAAGCTATATGGGAGCCACAGACATGCCTTTGATAAATCTACTCCGTCCATCAGTTTCTCAATATCACAATAAGAAAGAAGTATAAAAAGGTCAGACAGTTTTAAAACTTATATAGGCCACGCCACATGAAAGAGTGGGAATTGAACGCTTACCATGGGAAAATTTATGAGGGCCACAGAATTTTTTTGTATCAGGATGGCATTTTTGCTTACAGTTCATCTAAGTGGCGATAACCATATGAACGGTTTGGATGACTTCAATCGTAGAAGTTTTATATTTTACTGTTTCATGCGGTGTCACACACCTTAGTTTTGAATCTGCCTGATTTTTGGACTCCCGTACTATCGTGACATTGAGGAACCGATGGACGGTACGGATTTGTCACAGGCATCTCTGTGGCTCCACAGCTTCCGACCACAAGAATTTCTTGTGGCTGGGGCACAGGTAACCTGCGTCCTGATTTTAGGGCCGTCCAATAGGGCCATCCGATGAATGGCCAGTTCCATGCGAGTCTGACGGCACGTGTGTCGCGAATCGCTTTTGTGCCTATACTTGCGCGGGAGCGGATTACATGTGCCCAGCCCCACCCAACACAGTGTGGCCCTGAACCTGGGGCTTACTTTGATGTATTTATTGTATATCCACGCCGTCCATCCGTTTTTAAAACACATTTTAAGCACAGATCCAGCCAGAAAACAAAGCCAATCCAAATCTCATATGGACCACACCACAGGAAAATATGGTGATTGACCATTAAAAATTTCTAGTGGGCCACAAAAAGTTTTGGATCAAGCTGATATTTGTTTTATCCCTTCATCCAGGTCTGTGTGACCCTGTCCAAAGGTTGTATTGCAAATAAAAATTACGGTGGGCCCTAGGAAGTTTTTAACGGTGGGAGCCCAGTCACCACTTTTTCCTTGTGGCGTGGTCCAAGTGACATTTTTGACCTGCCTAATTATTGTTTTGTTTCGATGAAATAATGTCTCAAAACGAATGGACGGCATGGATATAAATACATACATCAAGGTGGGCCCCACGGTCAGGGCCGTACCGTGTTGGGTGAGGCCGGGACCGCGCCCAACCGCCCCGTACTCGCGCGTGGCGTCAGGATTTCCTCTCCGTACGTCTCCTTCCTCTCCAAAAGGCCTCTCTCTTATTTCCTGACAACTCCTTCACTGAAGCTCCATCTCTCATCCGGCGATCTGTACTTCCATTTCTCGGTATGCCATCCTTTGCATTTCTCCATTTTTGTATTATCATTTCACTGCTATTGCTAGGTTTTCACCGACTTGCATTTCATTTGGGGATTCTCATCTACACCATTCTGCCAAAAATTGTGGGAATGGTGATGCATCTGTAACCAATCCCTAAGATATGGACTATCTAACCATCTAGCTTTGGCTGATTGAGGATCTGGATTAGATCAACGATGGAATCTTAGATATGGACAATCCAACCATCCAAATTAGCCTGATCAAGGATCTGGATTAGATCAACGATTGGACCTTCGATATGGACCATCCAACCATCCAGATTTTCTTGATCGAGGATCAGGATTAGATCACTGATTGACCTCTAGATATGGACATTCCAACCATTCAGATTGGGCTGATTGAGGATCTGAATTGGGTCAGCGGTCTGATTGATAGATCTGGATCCTAACTAAATCCAGATTGGACTAATTGAAGAAGGGACCGTTTGACACTGACATGGGTAGCCACCATTTGGCACGGGGTTGCTGATTTGGGAAGCTGGTGGGGTGGAGTATTGTGGTTGTTTGCTAGTGTCATGTTGTGGCTGTGGTTAGATTTTGGTTGCAGGTGGTGTAGGAGATCATTGGGTGGAATTCGTTTTGGAGTCGCGCGTTATGGGATAGAATGTTGGGCAGTTAAGGAACATTATGTTTGTAGGATGAGCGTAGTTTAAATCAGTTTGTGATCCATGACAAGACGTGGAAGGATAGGATTAGAAATGAATGCATGCAAGGGAACTTACATGTAGCACCAATAGGTAATAAGATGAGGGAAAGTATACTTAGATGGTGTAGTCATGTGCAACAAAACCAAGAATTGTGCCGAGAAGGAGTGAGTTGGTTCAAGTTAAAGGCTCTAAGCAGAAGGAAGGTTCAAAAGTCAAAAGGGCATGGGGGAGGCAGTGCTTTCAATACGATAACATCGACCAGTGCAGTAATTTTTTTTTTTGAAAGATAACGATTATATTAAGGGAGAAAAGATTACCAAAAAGAAAGGGAAAAGGAATCTGCCGAGGGAGCAGACTCGCCTAACCTCCCAAAAACAGAAGATCAGAAGGCTTTAAAGCAGAAACATTGATAGCCCATTCGAAAATCAGACCCTTTGCCTTAGAACAAACTGTATCTGCAGAATTGGATAAGTTCCTGAAACATCTGTTATTTCTCTCAAACCAAATAGACCACCATATGGCAAGGATTGCCATTCTCCAAATGCACTTTCTTTTCTTCTCAATGTTGACCCCATGCCAAGCGGGAAGAAGGGATGTAATAGAACCCGGGAAGCACCAGCTCATGTTGAATCGGAGACCGAAATCAGACCAAATTTTTACAGAAAAGGGGCAGTGGATGAATAGATGTGCTGCTGTTTCTTCGTTTCTCATATAGCATAGACAAATGGTCACTAGCTGCATCCCTCTTTTAATCAAGTTGTCAACAGATAAGATCTTGTTCTTTCCTACTAACCAGCCAAAACACACAATCTTAGGAGGGGCTGAGTACTTCCAGATAAACAGGGTTGGGATGCTGGGAGAGGAAACTGGATTGCTGAGGAGGAGATGGGAGTAGAGAGATTTAACTGAAAACTTTCCGGACTTATTCCATCTCCAAATAAGCTTATCTTCGGAATCTTTGTCAGGCTTGGCTTTGTAAATGCATTGCATGAGGGCTGAGTACTCTTCAATCTCCCAATCCTGGAGATTCCTTCTGCAAATAACAGCCCATTCCATCCTACCGGTTGACACTGTTAAGCAGTTAGCGACGGAGACAGCCTTGTTGGCAGCGAGGCAAAAATGTTGGGAAAAAGATTTTTTAGGGGAGAATCGCCTAACCACAGGTCTTCCCAGAAGCGGATGTTGTTTCCCTTGCCGAGCTCGTACCCCAAACCTCACTGCACAGTCTTTTTCATGTAGAGGATACCTTTCCAAACAGGGAAGGCTTTATAGTATGCAGACTCTTTAGTCCACCAACCACCATTCGACCAGTGCAGTATTGCAGGTGCCTGATGTGAAACAACTAGTATAATGCCAAGTTGTATAAAGGCAATGATAGAGAAGGGGAGCAAGTTTCCACCTTGTCACCTACCTCCTTTTAGGGAATGGTCCTCGTCTTTAAGGCCGTGCTTGGATCACATGCTGTTTTGCTTTAGCTATTTATGCCTCAAGTAGCTAATCTTGGTTTCTACTAATTTAGCGCATAAGTATGTTTGGTAAACATCTTACAAAAAAAAAGGTATGTTTGGTAAACAAATGCTTACCAGCCACATCAGCTCTCTCTCTCTCAAACCCCAAATTGAAACCCTAACCCTAATTGGAAAAAATAGAAAAACCATTGAACAAAGGGAAGAAGGGAGGAAGACATAAGAGGGGGAAGAGAGACTATGGTGGATGGACTTACCTGGATCGCAACGGTGGAGGATGTCTTCCCTTCAGCAAAACTAAGAAAGCAATCCTTTTTTGCTTGTGTATAAGCCATCTTAAGGTGTTCCACAACTCTTAAATGGCATTTTAGCAAACTAACTTTTGTCACCTAAGCTACTGATTTGCTGTTGTCAGCCAAATAAGTAGCTTATCATTGTATATCAAAAAGTGACCTAAATGATAGTTAAAGCTGTATAAATTAGCTTGGAGTCTAGAACTTCAATGACCTGTTAGTCTCATTCCCCATGGGATTGACAACCATCAATTGGTCCATTTGCAAATTCACCTCTTCATTTTTTCAAAAACCTCTTATTGCTCAGGCAAGCGATGTATGAATATAGCTACTGAACGAAGACCAACTTCTCCAAGCCACATAACAATGGTTAAAAAGGTGATCCACTTATTCAAGAAAAAGTGATTCTTCTATCAATTTCTACTGGTGTGCTCCCCCAAACAAAACTATCGGAATCTCATTCAACTCTACTCTCTCTCTCTCTCTCTCTCTCTCTCTCTCTTTGTGATTGTGTGGCTTCCTCAAAGAGGAGGTTTGAGCCTTAAATCTGCCAAGTGTGATTTCCTAATATATTTCAACTCTTGGTCCAATTTCCTCTTCATCAAGCATCAATTTGGTATCAAAGTTGGGTTATCTTCAGATTCAAACCGTGGACCTTGTGCTCCATCTTCAATGATATTAGGACTTTCATTTCAAGATTAAATGTTTGTTTAATCATGTTAAGACAGGTTCTAAAGAGGTGGCTGTAGATCAGCATTTTTAGGAGCAGTCCACTCCTCTTTCTGCATCGAGACATCTGTCCCCTCTTGATCAATATTTTGAACAGTGCTCATAGCGTAATGGTTGCGTATGGTATGCTACATAATGTAGCGTAGTTGCGATGCTACATAGTACAACCAGTGTTTTAAATCATAGCGGTAGCGTGTTGTGTAGTGTTCAACCCTCTATATCATGTAGCGTAAGTTACACGATACTTCCATTTTTAATTTGAAAATAAGAAATATAATAAATAGTAAGAAAAAAATATAAAAATGCCTAAAAGATGATTCATTTTTTCAAGTGTAAGCATGTTAAAACAAGTTGTTAATTATCATTTATCATAAGCCAATCCACATGTATAAACCAAATCAAATCATTGTTACATCAACAACTTTCAAAGCAAACCACTTTAATTAATAATGTCTAATTGAAACCACAAGTCACAAGTATGAAAAGAAATTAAAATCCCACATGTTAAGGGTATTAAGTACAAAATACAAAATATAATTATCATTTATAAAAAAGTGTAGTGTACGCTACATACGCTGATACGTATGCTATGACATTAAATAAACTACGCATACGTTTCAGCCCTTGCAGCGTACGCTACATGGGATTTATGCTATTTACTACCACTATGTAGCGGTGTAGGCCAATAACTACGTTATGCTACGGACACTACCGCTATGCTGCGGACGCTATTCAAAACACTGGTGTGTGTGTGTGTGCACGCGCATGAACGCACACACTTGTAATCCGGTGTAATACTATATGTTTTTGTTCCTCATAATATAATTAGTTAGTCATTTGGTGTGCATGCGCGCGCATGCGTGCATGTGTTCCTCATAATATAACTAGTTAGTCATTTGGGGCTGACAGGATAGTCTTTTCCCTAAACTTTGTCTTTTCTCCCTTCTTTCTCCTCACTCCTCTCCCTCTTGCTTCTTCTTCTTTCCCTTTCCCTCTTTTCTCCTTTCTCCTTTCTACCTGCTAGTGATAGGTCCAATCATCATCTTGAAACATCTACTTGATAGATCCCACTTTGTATTGCTTATAATTCCAAAGTATCACATTGGTTTGATGATTCTAACCAGTGTTTTAAATATCGATGATATCGACTGATATATCCCATGATATATCTTGTATCCCACCTGTGCGATACAAAACACGCAAGTTGTGAGATATATCTCCCATGTTTGATCTGGTGAGCATTAAAAAAAAAATTTTTTAAAAATATTTTCGATCATTTTTTTAATAAATCATGTTAAATTAGTGTCAAATTGTTACAAATCTATGATTTTTCATATTTTGTATGAAAAATTATGGATTGAGAGCTTCAATTTCGAGATTTAGAGGAGAAGGACCGAGTTATGGAAAATTGAAAAACAATCAAAATCAAACATGTATGTAACCTAATCTAGTGATTCTTCTTTTGCTTTTGAATGTATTGCTTGTGTTTCCACGTCTTCTTACATTTATAAATTATATGTATAGACTTTGAATATACTTGCATAAATTCAGTTAGACAACACATAGATTAGGACCCCATACAAAGAAAACCTATTATGTGCACTTGTTTTTGTAATGTTTTGATTTGTAAGTGTGTATTGATGTGTTTTTTTTTTTTTTCTTAATCACTGAAGTTTCATTGAAAAATTCAACCAATTTCCCAATGTTTCCCCATGTTTCAACAACAACAATACATTACTCAATACAACCGATATATCCCATGCGATAACGGATACGTATCTGTATCCCAAGGGTGTGATACATAACGCGATACCAATATTTCGAACACTGATTCTAACCATTTGATCTATTGCTTCTAAACAACGGACAGTTGTAACAAATTGGTCCAATTCAAAGTGTTAAGATCATTTGATTGGCATGATTCTTGCACCATGGCTTGCTCCCATTGAATTATTAAATGAACCATCTTGATAGATGATTGGGCGTTGCATATGTCATTCAGAAAGATTAGGAAGTGGGGACGTTTGCAAAACCCGTGTTTGTTTGTGCATGCGTGTGCTTGTGCATGTGCATGTGTGTTTCATGAGAGCAAAGAGATTGAGAGGAATGCTACTCATAGATTTATAGCTACGTGGAAGAAGTGGAGATGGGTCTTCAGAGATTTATGTGATTTTTGCGTACCAATCAAACTAAAGGGGAAATTTTATACAATAGCTATAAGACCAACTATGCTTTATGGGACAGAATGTTCAGCAGTTAAGGAACAACATGCTCGTACAATGAGTGTAGCTGAATTGAGGATGCTGAGATGGATGAGTGGCAAGACGAGAAAGGATAGAATTATACATGGATTCATTTTGAGTGAACTTATGGGTAGCACCAATAGGTAAGATGGGGGAAAGTAGTCTTAGATGGTTTGGGCCTGTGCTACGCAGAAGTGAGTTCATTCAAGGTTTTTGGGCCTTGGGCCTAACTTGATGGAATGCTGTTGATGGATGGCTCGATGGTCAGCAATGCACCACTTGGTTTTATTGAATTCAGCTCACCTCCATTTTTTGAAAAATGCATTCATGGTTTATGGCATTGGTGATGGGGGCATTTTGAGTTGAGCATGTACTAATTGTGTTCTAAGCTGAACTTTTTAAAAGTGTTTTAGAATGATGATCCGATGGGCCTGCTGTTGATGAACCATGCCCTTAGTATCATCCTGATTGGGAGGTTCTAATCATCCAATATTTAGCCTTTTTTTCATTGAATGTGAATGTTTTCTGTATTTTCTCTTAATTTTGTTGCAGCCCACTGATCAAGGGGTTAATACTGTTCCATCTGATGATATATCGCATGGTCCATCCAAGGTGAATGCTTATCATATTAATGGTCTGGATCACTGAACCATGGTCCCACTTGCATGGACTTGAGGAGTAATGGCTATCAACATGTACATGGGCCAAGTATCATATAGCTAGCTCTTATAAAAAAGGATGACATACATTCCATCCAAGTTGTGCATCCAGACAAATCTATACGTTTAATTGTATGATTCTTCTATGTTAGAGAAAATAGTTTTTGGAAGAGAGATGTATAGGGTTGGACGTCCAACCCTCTTTATTTATAATACCAAGAGACCCAAATTATAGAAAATACCCTTAAGATAAAGGGAAAAGCAGGAAAAAGAAAGAGATCAAAAAAAGAAAAAGAAAAAAAAGAAATAAGAAGTCCAGAGGCCCATGGCCAAGCCAGAGGGCCCACAGTCCATATTTTACACTACATTCTGCAACATGAATCTTGAAGTGAAGAGATTGCCTTTACAACTCATACCATTGAGCTCCCTTACACCACTAATGGTTTTTAATTCACTTTCCCTGTTATGCCAACAGCTATTAAACCCAAAATCGGTCCCAGCATTCATTCACACTGAAATATTGTGTATGCGGTGAGAGAGTGAGAAGTGCCCATTTAGTGTTCTTCGGCCTTTGCCAATAGCTGTACCGGATGCCCCATCTCTGTTCATGTCCAAGGCGCATTTCTTCAATTGGAAGCCTTCATAAGGTAAGTTGCCGTATGTGTTTCATGCTAATTGAGAAGCCCTTAGCTGATTTCTCAGTGACATTTTTTTCTGGTTGGGTGCAGGAATGGTGACTGGCATGAATCATCATGATGATGGGGGAAAGAACCCATCAAGCTTTTCAAAGGGTGCGACTAGGTCATGGGGGACATCGACACTTTCTGGGCAATCAATCTCGACGAGTGGAAGCGCAGGGTCCCCATCGAGCCGAAATGAACTGGTGATAACGACACCAGCGAGTGAGAACACTTTCATCAGGTTGAATCATTTGGACATTCACGGAGATGATACTGGATCACAAGGTACCATCAGGTGAGTTCTTCTGTCTATTTTTATACCATTTCTTTCAATTCTGTACTTGGAATGGTCAGAGTTCAAATTAATTTAAGTTGACCAGCACGTGGAATTCATCTGAATACTTCAAAAAAATGATGTGATTGCATGGTGATTGGGTAATTTCCCTTTCTTTTTTTATTTTATTTTATTTTATTTTTTATTTTTATTTTTTTTAAATTTGTTGAAAAGTGGGAGCACATGCACACATAAACCTTACACCTGAATAGAAATACCCAACTTAGAAACTCAAAATGTGCAACCCCATGGAGTCCATAAACAGACGCATCTTCACATTGAAAGGAAGAGTTTCATGAGAAAAGAAACTGAATTGGTCCTAGAATCACAGCCCCAATTGTCTAAGGCATCAGCTACTTTATTACCTTACCTAACAAAGAGCAAAACTTTTATCACCAATAAAATGCTTTTGAAACAATTCAGTTTCTGATATTCAACATGTCAACCAGAAGTTCTGAGCAACACTATAGCACAATGGAATCAAATTTAAGAACCCACAAGATCTGATCCCATCTAATACAAGTTCAGCTGTAAAGTTTGTACTTTTGCCATATTAATGCAAAAAGGCAAATAGCACATCGCCATTGGAATTCCGAAAAATGCCTTCCCCTCCCGATACAGTTGGATTTACCCTAGAGGTACCATCCGTATTTAGCTTGAAAAGTCCAACATTCAGCTTGTGCCATCCAACAACGTTTTGATATTTGATACTCTTAATTGTCAAATTTAAACATTCAAGGACCACTTTCTGACCAAATGAAACCTCAGCTTGAAATCTCATTGATTGGCAAGTTTGCTGAAACCAATCAATTAAATTCCAAATAATTTGATCGGTGCACATTTGCTTCCCTTCAAATCTGAATCTGTTTCTTGCTATACATATTTCCCGAGCAATATATATCGGACAAAAGTGATTTTGATTTTTAAAATCACCCTTAGCCAAACACTGGGACAGAGATTATAGAAAGTGTTGAGCTGTGTGAAACTGATATTGAAAATTCTTTAAAAAAATTACCATAGCTTAGCGGCTACTTCCCCCAAACAAAATAAATGATTATATTCTTCAATTGCTGGCCGACAGCAGCAAGAACTCTTTGATGTGATTCAGACTCCTTAGCCATTTCCAATATGAGCATTGATTCTGTCTGACCAAATTCGAAGCTGACGTGACTGTATTTACTGTTAACATCCATATCAGCCTATCAATAATTTCTGATTATAAGGTTGCCATACTGCTTTGCAAGCTGCTAATTACATCCTGAGACAATAAATGTGACACTCCTGGTAAATTCCATTCCCATTTTGACGTAGAATGTCCTTCAAATGGAGAGACCGAAGTGTATTCAGAACATCAGTCATATATTCCAATAACACACCAAAACTACTACAACTATCAAATCAAAAGCTCAGCTCACCTTACCAACTAGCCACTTTGCTATTTGAAGAAATTCATTCTGAATTGTCACCACGTTCTTCCAAGTATTTGATCCTTGCTGGTTCATGTATCTAGATTGCATAAAATTCAACCACAGCCCTGGAGAAGTCAAACAAAGTGAAACCTACTTTAAGTGCAAGCTTCTTTGAACATCATTATCAAGCCTTCTAATTCCCAAGCCCCCTTCTTGCCGAGTAGTCAAGGCTACTTTGGTCCTCATTTGTGATTAAGGTTGTGCCCGCTAAGTAGTCAAGGCTACTTCGATCCTCATTCGCAATCAAGGTCACGCCCACCGAGTAGCCAACGCTACCTCGGTCCTCATCCGTGATCAAGGTCGCACGTGTCAATTGGATAAGGGTACTTTAGTCCTCATCTGCGATCAAGGTCGCACGCCAAGTGGTTAAGGCTACTTCGGCCTTCATCCACGATTAAGGTTGCGTGCTAAGTAGTAAAGGCTTGTTCAGCCCTCATCCGTGATAGGTTGTGCGCCAACGGTCAAGGCTACTTTGGCATTCATGTAGTTATGATCATTGTTCAAAGGATCCCCAATATTATTGAAATATCTCTGATATTATCCGTATGTCCCGCTTGGTGATACGATAACACTGGTAGTATCCAAAATTTCAAGTATCGTCGATGTATTGCCAATTTATCGATTTTGCCAATGTATCGCCAATATTTTCGATTGTGTATATTCCAAGCGTCGCTTGTATTTAGGGCTAAAAGTCAAGCGAGTTCGGTCGGGTTGGTGCTCAACCATAGCCCAACCCAAGGTTCCTATACCTCAACCCTAACCCAACCAACCCAACCTCTGGTTGGGAATTCTCAACCCAAGCCCAACCCAAGCAGGCTTGGCTGGGTGGATACATGCTAATATTTTCATTATTACATTAATCTATTATATTTCAATACATGCTTATTTTTTTATCTATAATTTTATTAATTATATATGTAGTTATTTATTGTAAACAACTTCATTTTTTCTAAACAAACAAGCTAAAATATAAGACAACTACTTCTTTAAAAGTCATGTTGTGCAACACGCAATTTATTTGGGAGAGAGAAATCCAGTGTATCTTGTTAGCTTGAGTCGTCAGAAATGATGTGGACCAATGAAACCTGACAGCACTAAAATTTCATGTGCCTTCAACATAGATGATCCACACTCAATTATAATTTATAACTTATATATTGACTAGGTTCGGGTTGGGTCGGGCAACCCGAGACCTCAACCCGAGCCTGACCCAAGTTTTTATCAGCTTGGTGTTTGTATAGCCTAAGCTTGAGACTATACCCGATACATCCTGCCCAAGCCCAACCTAATGTCAGGTCAGTCATGGGTCGGTCGGGTTGAACCCGCCCAACTTTCAGCCAGTGTTTCAAATAGCGCCCGTAGTATACGCTACGTAGCGTAGCGTGGTTGTAGCGCTACGTAGCATCCCAAATAATGTAAATCCCCTGTAGTGTACGCTACAACTACATAGCGTGTAGCGTCCGTAGCGTAAGCTATAATGTATTTTTTTACTATTTTATTTTTTAATTATTTTTTTCACGTTTTCTTTGTTTCTAATGTTGAGGAATGTGACACTTGTATTATACTTGATACTTTTAACCTACGAGATTTTTATTTCTTTTCATAATTGTGACTTGTGGTTTCAATTAGACATTATTAATTAAAGTGGTTTGCTTAGAAAGTTGTTGATGTGATAATTGTTTGATTTGGCTTATATATGTGGATTGGCTTTTGATAAATGATAACTAATAACTTTTTTGAACATGCTTATAATTGATAAAATGAATCATCTTTTAGGCATTTTTATATTTTTCCCCCTTTTTTTTCACTACTTATTATATTTGTCCTATTTTTAAATTAAAAAATAGGAGTATCGTGTAGCTTACGCTACACGCTATGTATTTACGCTACACGCTATAGAGGGTTGAGCACTATGCATCACGCTACCGCTATTTAAAACATGGCTTTCAGCCCTACTTGTATTGCCAATGTATCGCCAATATTTCCGACTATGTGAATTTCAGGTATCGCTTGTATCTCGAGTTTAGCAGTGATATTTTGATAATATCGCCAATGTATCGATATCACCAAAAATCTTTTCATTAAAAAAAAAAATCATTTCAAATTTTTTTATGGCCGCATGGTTCTATGTAGTGTTCAATTTGTTAACGATAATATTATTAATATCGCGATATTATCGTTATTGCAACATGGGTGATATTAAGACGACAATCGTTCGTTTCCTTTCCATCGATGATTTCTTGACAAAATATTGTGTCATCGATACTCGGAAATATCAATGTGTGTTTGGATGGAAGATTGGACGAATAAATGGAATGGTTGGATGGATGGGGTGGGGGTAGTAACTTCTTACGACAAACATGCTCTTAAGCCTCCATTAAATGGAAACTTATTATGTATGCATTCTTTTTGCAAATTTTTTATATTCCTAAATATGCAAATATGCGTATTTTAGCATCTCTAGAAGTTTCACTGAAAATTTCACAGTTTTCCCATGTTTTCCCAATGTTTCCCTGCATTTTCTGTTATTGACAATATTATTAGTGATATCAATATTGTTTCGATATCCCTGGCCAGCGAAACTTGTAGCGATACCGATACTTCGATCACTGGTTATAATTATGCCGTTGAATGAGCCATGCCTAATTCCACTCACCATGGTAATCTGATCGAGTGATGCCTAATTTGACTCATCATAGTAATTTGAGCAAGTGATGTCTAATTCCACTCATCATAGGAATCTGACTAACTGATGCCTAATTCCATTCATCATAGTCATCTGAGCAAGTGATGCCTAATTCCACTCATCATGTTAATCTGAATAAGCGATGTTGGATTCTCTATCTTATGACATACATTGATATTGCTTGTGGTGATGACCAAACTAGTGCCCATGGCGATGAACTCTTGTTACTGCTTGCAGTGATGACCAAACTACCACCAATGATGATGAACTCTTGCTACCGCCTGCGGTGATGATACAACTATTGTTTATGTCGATGATTTAAAGGCCCCCAATGTTGTTAAATCGCATATACCTATGCGCATATGCGATCGCACAATTGCATATGCGACCGCATATTTATTTATTCGAAAAATAAAAAAATTGAAAAATAGGAGAAAAATGTAAAAATATATAAGAAATTAGGGGGAACTTTCTTGTTACTAGATATCTAATTTTATATATTTAAAATACATTTGAGAGAAATAAAATCAATTAAACGATGAATTGAGTATACATCAAGTCATCAACATTCAAGAATTAGGATTATTGTGTATGTAAGAGAGAGAGAGAGAGAGAGAGAGAGAGAGAGAGAGAGAGAGAGAGAGAGAGGGAGATGTAGATTGCAGAATAAGAGTGCTTGAATCTTGAAAGTTGAATCTTCCTTGAGAATGCTTGAAGCTTGAATCTTGATCTTCCAAGAGAGAGGTAAGCTTCTCTTCTTAAATGAATAAATGATCTTCTTGCTTTAATCTTGTAAAGTAGGAACTAGGAGCTTGGTTGGAAGTAGGATAGGAACTATGTAAGAGAGAGATTAATTGTGCTTGGAAGTAAGAATGTAAGAAAAAAAAAGAGAGTAAGAGAGTTTTGGAGTGAGAATGTTGCAAATGGAGGAGGTTTGGATGTCTTTTTATAGGCAAAAGGTCCTTTTTTTGGCTAAAAAATAAAAAAAAAAATTGTGGACGCCAATATGCGATCGCATACACTCGCATTTTTGGCATATCCGAAATGCAAGGGAGAATTCGCATATGCGATCACATATGTGACTATGCGGTCACATTTAACAACAATGTTGCCCCTGGCACATGGCACAACCCCAACTAAGGGTAAGACCTGTCATTGTGGTGAGCAGTCCTCACAACCCGATATCGTGGTGAGCGGCTCAGTCTCTCACTGTTAAGCCTTATCTTATTAGACAATGCCTTTATTAGTAACCGCCTACGACAACGATTTATCTACTATTTATGGCAATGATTTGCAGGCCCCTCACACATGACACAACTCCAACCAAGGGTAAGACTTATCACTGTGGCGAGCGGCTATTCCTCATAGTCTGACACAATGGCTAGCGGCTCAGTCCCTCACTATCAACCCTTATCTTATTGGACAATGTCTTTCTTAGTAACCACCTACGACGACGATTTATCTACTGTTTATGGCGATGATTTGCAGGCCCCTCACACACGACACAACTCCAACCAAGGGTAAGACCTGTCATTGTGGCGAGCGGCCATCCCTCACAGTTTTACACAATGGTTAGCGCAGTCCCATTGTTATCAAATGCGATCGCATATGCGCATATTGTTGATCAAATCGCATATGCCATGATGGCATATGCGATCCTGGCAAGTATGCCATGGCATGCTTTTATATGCGATAAATATGCGATCACATATGCGAGTATGCGATCGCATATTTCTCAATAGCCAAGAGCAGAAGATTTATATTTATATTTTTTAAAATTTCAAATTGGAGAACTTTTGCCTATAATTAGGCACTCATATCCCCTCCATTTTCACTATTCTTTACTCCAAAGCTCTAAATCTCTTACTCTTTCTCTCTTACACCTCTTTCTTTCTTACTCTAATCTTTTTACAATTATTTCAATTATGTTTATTTTTTATATTTTATAAGTTGCGCTTACTTTTTGTAAATTAAGTTGTGAGTTATAACTTGTAAGTTGTTTTAAGTTATCCATTTATCATTAAAATTTCTGATGGGGACATCACGCGCACACACGCACGCATGTCGCTCCTACGCACGTATGTACGAAGGAGGGCCCCACCGTCGATCTGGCTCGATGACAACGTCCAGGGAGGGCCTCTTAGTTAGAAGACGGAGTTTTGATTCAAAGAGTGAGCCCGATAGTCAAGGAAAGGCCATCATGGGATCTCATGATCGTAGCCCACTAGTCGGATTGATTTCATATTTTAGGTTTTACTTATTGTTATTATTTAGAAAATCATGAATGCTTTAGATTTCTTTGTTTGGTTTTTATTTTAGTTCTTCATTGCCAAGTAATAGGTTGCGCACATGGCGCGAGTTTAGAGGTATAGGGTTTTTCCTCTAAATAGGCACCCCTTGTAGCTTTTTTGATTAATTGAAAAAATTCTGCGTTTTCCTACTCTCTGAGTTGTGAAGCTTAATTGGGTGCGAAGCCCTCCCTTCATCGAAGGGCTAACTACCGTGGCGCGAAGCCACATATATCCCGATCCACTCCTATCTTCTATTTTCTATACTTCTCACTTTCTTCCATCCATATTTCTATTCTCCTACAATCATATACGCTTCAAATCCATCTTCTATTGCAGCCGTTTTTCTCTCTACAGTAGATTTTCAGAATCTGACCCTGCAGGAGGGTTGAAACTTCGGCGGAGCACCACGTACAAACCGTGCATTGGATCGAGCTGACATTTGGGGGTTTTGGAGTCCATCCCTGGCCGACTAGGTCCAAGGTGACCTTTTTTCTGAATAGCGGGCCCCACACACGTGCGGCCGGGATCACACGTACGTGCCTCTGGGCCATTGTTGTTGTCCACGCGTGCGATACTTCTCTGGTTCATCTCTCCTCTCTTTCACTCCGCTTTACCCAAAATCCCTAAACCTAACCCTACATTACTCAAATCTCCAAATTTATGCCACTTTTCTTACCCTAAGGTTCTCTAAATTGGAATTGGTGAATCCCTTGGGTTAGGGTCTGATTGCTATGCATGTGTGGATGATTTTTACTTCCCTTTGAGTATCGATTGGTCCATAATTTTACTGATCCAGCCCTAGCCTGTGTAGGCCTGGACCTGCATAGATTCCCCTTGCTTGAATGTTTGAACTTTTGTGTGGGATATGGAAATTTTGTAATTGTTTCTGAACTAACGTGATCTTAAGCCTGAAGTCTCGCATATTATATTTAATTTTCATGTCCTGCATCAATTTCTTTGTTCGAAGTTTATAATAATTAGTTATCTTTTAATGTAGCTTGTTGATTGTTTTGTTAAAATTTATATAATATAATATAAGTAATTAAATATATCACTTAATGAAACACTCAAACTATAATGAAATAAGTAAAATATGCCAATCCAATCATGTGTACTAATTAGACGAGTTTTTACATCTTTTTTTTTTTTTGAAAAAAAAAAAAATGCCATGGCATATGCGATTGTGCGATCGCATATGCGAATAGCATATGCTTATCGCATGCAATCGCATATGCGATTTGACAACGTTGCTCAGTCCCTCATAGTTAAGTCTTATCATATGGCGTAATGCCTTTCTCAACAATTGCCTATGGTGGTGGTTCAACTATTGTCTATGGTGATGATTTACAGGCCCTTGGCACACGACTCAGTCACAACCAAGGGTAAGATTTGTCACTGTGGCGAGTGGCTCAGTCCCTTGCGGTCATCACTATGACGAGCGACTCAGTTCCTCAGTTTGTAGAGTCTCATGAACATAATCTCATGGTGCGTGGCCTGATCCCTCACGGTTGACAGACTCCTGTATAGACACTTTGCGAGCGGCTCAAATCCTCATAGTTAAGCGTTAGCACTTTGGCAAGTGGCCTAGTCTCTCACAGCTAAGTCCAACATTTTCGCAACTCTGGTCCATGGCACACCGCTATGTTCCCTCGTATGATAGGCGACCAAAAGACTCCCAAGGCCCTTGATGAGCATGGTGTGCTGTAAAGGCCGTAAAGGCCATTACGTAAAGGTAATGGTGGCAACTGTTACATGTTACTGGGTTCTAAAGGCCGTAACTGTTGTCACGGAAAAATGATACGTAAAGGCCGTTATAGCCCCTGTAACCGCCCATTACGCCCTTGTAAAGGCCTTGTAATGGTCCGTTACAGGGCCGATATGGTTTTTTCGGATTTTTTCATTAATAAAAGAGACTATAATGGCCGTTACGACCCTTGTAACAACCATTACACCTTGTATTGTAAAGGTAACAGTGGTGGCTATTACAATCACTGTTACCGTTACGAAATACCTTCCTAATGAGACATGAGAATCACCTTACATTATACCTACGGAGCAGACTAGTTCTATCCACCATGGATAAAACTCGCTTCATTACTTACGAGCCTAAACTGTGTTTGCTCCAACTACTTATGAGCTTAAACTGTGGTCTTACTAACAATGCTCCAACTACTTACAACCTAAACTGTGTTTGATCTAACTTTTTTTTATTTTTATTTTTATAACACTCCCCTGGCACACACACAAGCACCCTTGCCCACTCACACCACAAGGGATGCTCGAACTTGTGTCCTTGTGTTGAAACTCCAGAAGTCTACCACTAAGGCATGGCAACAGGGGCTTGCGTTTGCTCTAATTACTTAAAAGCTTAAACTGTGGTTTTATTAACAATGCCCCAACTACTTATGATCCTAAACTGTGTTTTGCTCCAATGGTGTACGAGCTTAAAAGGTCCTGCATGCTGCAGTCACCTGTGAGCTTAAAAGGTTGCGTAAACTCCAATGATTCACGAGCATAAAAGTTCTTCACTCCAAAGCCCTATATGAGCTTAAATTGCTATAGCAAGCCTACTCTTGTGGATGCTCACTCATGTGGAGGCTTGCGACAACTTTAAACTTGTCCCCGTGGGTTAAAACCTGTAGGATGCCCACTCTGCATGGGCCAAGGTATCCCATATCGGTATTAGTTGGCATAACGGTGCCCTCCAAAACTGATACGAATACGGGCGCGTAACGGCGATATGGGGGCGTAATGGCCCGTAACGGTGCAATTTTTTTTTTTTTTTTGCCAAAAAATATGAAAAAATATAGATTAAATCCGGAATATTCTAAGCATTCCAAATATGCATTCATTTATAAATTAGAACATGTTTATGGTGGTGTAACGGTCCACTCTTTGGTGAGAAGTTGTATTGGACTGTCTGATTAACTTTTGAACCAGGCAACCTGAATTTGACTACAAAATTTATGTATTTAATTTTCTAAATATCTAATTTATATACTTAACAATTTAATATCTTTCTCCCAATAGTTCTTTAAAAAAATGAAATTAAATTCAGGTAGATTGCGTTGCCAATTTGGGGTTGACTTGGAGGACCAATTCATGCCCCAAATTAGCCTCAAATTCATGCAATTTATTAGCATTATCCCACTTGTAAATTGGTAGCCATTTATTGGATAGTGAATCATGAAAAAAAATCAAAAGGCCCTGTTTTAAAAAATAAGCGTCCACAAATTAACAATTAAAACTATTCAAACAATTTGATTTTGGCATTTTGAGTTAGCAATTACAGTCCATAATTTAATTGGTAAATTTTAAGTTAATACATGTCTAGTGTACAATTTTTTAAGGGACCGAATTAGGTAGGACTCGAATTGTGAAGTGTAGCACAGTGTGTCAAAGTTTTTTGGACCCCACTCATGATGAATGTGTTATATCCACACCGTCCATCCATTTTGCCAAATAATTTTAGGGCATGAGCCCAAAAATGAGGCAGATCCAAAGCTCAGGTGGACCGTACCATAAGAAACAATAATAATTAAACGAGTATCATTAAAAATTTATTGGGGCTACAAAAGTTTTAGATCAAGCTGACATGTGTGTTTGTGACCCTGTTAAGAGGTTAGATGGAAAATAAACATTATAGTGGACCCTAAGAAAATTTTAATGGTGAGCATTCTATAACCACTGTTTCCTATGCTGTGGTCCACCTGAGATTTGGATCTTACTAATTTTTTGAATCATAACCTAAAATGATGTGGCAAAATGGATGGACGGTATGGATAAAATATATATGTCATGATGGGGCCCATGTGGCACGTGTACAGTTTAATAAAATGTGCAGCGAGCGTGCTGCGTAACTCGTAACTCGCACGCAGTCTATTTATTTCAATCAAGCAGGTCCTGTGGGTCTGATCATGAGGTATGTGTTATATCTAAACCGTCCATTCATTTGACGAGCTCGTCTTAAGGCTTGACACGAAAAATAATTCAGATCTAATTATCAAGTGGACCACACTGCAAAAAGCAGTGGGGGATTGAACGTCTACCATTGAAACCCTTTTTAGGATCACAGAACTTTTGGATCAATATGAAATTTGTTTTTCCTGTTCATTCAGGTCTTTTTGACCTTATGAACAGATTGGATGGAAAATAAATGTTATGGTGGGCCTACGAATTGTTTAACGGTGAAAATCATCATCTCCGCTGCTATTTTTGGTGTGGTCCAGACGATCTTTGGATACGATTCATTTTTTGGTAATGCTCTAAAATGATATTTAAAAATAGATGAACTGTGTAGATATAATAAATACATCACCGTGGAGCCCATATAACTTTGATCTCTTTTGAACCGTTTGTACAACTCGGAGCTCGAGGAGCGTTAGCGCTCATCTCAGCGTGACACGTACCTACTGTAGCTAAGCTGGTGTGGTACACCTGAAAAAAAAAAAGGAGAGAGGGAAACTGAAAAGAAAAAAGAGGGAAAGAAGAGAGAAGAAAAAAGAGGGAAAGAACAGAGAGAGAGAGAGAGAGAGAGAGAGAGAGAGAGAGAGAGAGAAGAAGAAGAAGAAGAAGAAGAAGAAGAGATAGAGAGAAAGAAGAGGAAGTATCGGGGAATAGAAGGGAAGAAAAAGGAGAGCCGACCGCGCAAGATTGAGTCAAGACTCCAACCCAGGTAGGCCTGAAACCATCCTTACGCCCGTAACGGCCGTAACGGGTACAAAATGGGACATCGGCCGATACGGCCTTGTATCGCGTAACGGGTCCCACCGTTACCGTTACGGCCGATACGTAATCGATTTGGGACACCCTGGCATGGGCTCCCTTGGTTGCGGCCATGAGCCCGATTCCATTGCCCTATGGGTCGGGGCCATGAGCCCGATTTCATCGTCCTTTGGATCGAGGCCATGAGCCCAATTCCATCGCCCCCTTTGAGTCATGTCAATGAGTCCGATTCCATCATCCTTTTTATCATGGCCATGAGCTCAATTCCATCATCCTCTAGGTTATGGCCATGAGCCCAATTCCATCGCCTTTTGGGTTGCGAACCATGAGCCCAATTCTATCATCTAGACCATAAGCCCAATTCCATTGTCTCTTGGGTCGCGGCCATGAGCTTGATGCCATCACCCTTTGGGTTGTGGCCATGAGCCTGATTCTATCGTCCTTTGGATCATGGCCATGAGCCCCCTTTGAGTCATGTCAATGAGTCTGATTCCATCATCCTTTTTATCATGGCCATGAGCTCGATTCCATCATCCTCTAGGTTGTGGCCATGAGCCCAATTCCATCACCTTTTGGGTTGCGAACCATGAGCCCAATTCTATCATCTAAACCATAAGCCCAATTCCATTGTCTCTTGGGTCGCGGCCATGAGCTTGATTCCATCGCCCTTTGGGTTGTGGCCATGAGCCTGATTCTATCGTCCTTTGGATCATGGCCATGAGCTTGATTCCGTCGCCCCCTTTTGGTTGTGGCCATGAGCTCGATTCCATCGTCTCTTGGGTCGTGGTTAAGAGCCTGATGCCATTAATTCACAAATACCATGGTCATGAGCCCGGTGATCAATCTGTAAAGCTCAATCCTACCACCACTCCTGAATAAACTCATCTTATAACTCCGTGGCGTACAACTTCACATACCATGGTTAAGTTCCATCTATAGGCACTGTGGTGAGTGCCTGAGTCCCTCACGGCTGTCTTACTTTTTGCATCTTCATATCTGGCTACATGTCGCACCTTTGGATTAGACCGGGTTCTATTTATCAAAGTTTACTATGGTGCTTCAAAGCTTCGTATAGTCATAAACTATTCCAGCACCGAACGATCTGTCTTACTTTCAGTCAGACATTGCATACACATCATCTGCATTACATACACCATCTGTAATGTTTATGTTGGGTTCTATGTCATGTACCATTTATATCCTATTATATGCCTGATAAATAAATTGAGTGCAGGTACACAGTATGGGTAAGTATATTTCAACAGCTGGGCCAATTGTTCTTTCTTCCAAATCTTATATCTCTGCCTCTCTGTGAGACATATCTATAGAAATGTCTGTTATAGATTGGATTGCTGTGGTGATCCTTTGGTTTCAAGTCTAATCATAGCAGCATTGTTCCTCCACTACGGGCTTCTGACATTATCATCAATTCTTTTTCTTTATGGGTTTTTGGTATTATTGTCGGCTATTTCGTATCACAACAAGCCACACTATATAATATCTATGGACCCACTGCATTCTACTTTGCTCTGCCATAACTGCATATCGGTGGCCTCCCAATATATATTCTCTTTACAATGAATCCTTTTATGATCAAAGCTGCCAGGCGATCTCTCTATTTGCAGATTTCATGGGCTACAACAGCTTAGACTCTCTTTCCTAGCTGGTCTATGGTCCATTTGGTTTGAGCACGACAATAGATCTTTCAAAGGTGGATCTTGTGTTCCATAAGAGATTTTTCAGAAGGTCAAATGTCTAGCATTCAAGTAGCATCAAGGTATTCCATAATGGTTATAGAGGCTGTCGTGGTCGTTGTGCCCCCCCCTTTTTTTTTTTGGAAAAAAAAATGTTTGAGCCCCATAATGTACTATTACAGGTCAGTTTTTCCATAACGGTCATCATGGGCCTGTAATGTGTAACGGTTACCACCATTACCGTTAAGGTCATTACATAACTGTTTTGGAATACCTTGAGTAGGATAGGGCTTCACATGTCTTGCTAATTTTGCTATTGAATTCTTCCAGGGCTCTTTAGGGCCTTTTTCTTCTTTGTTTTGACCCTGATGATTTCTCATCATCAATTTTTATATTCTTCCTGTTTTTCTTTTAATAAAATCTGGTTACTTTAGGGAGAAAAAAGAATTACATATTGGTTTTGGTTGTGGACATGTCACTTTTCTGAAACTGGGACATGTCAATGTGTGCCCTTATCCTTGTGTTCAACACTCCTCGGCTGGGCTTGTACAAAAGCTTAGTTTTATGCTTAATTATTATTGTCTTTGATTTTGAGGTTCTTATAAGTAATCAACTTTAGGTTTATTATTATAATTTAATAATTAATTTTGACTCTTTATTTGTATAAAATTACAGTATACTATTGAATCTAACTTTTAAATTTACTAACAAAATGTGTGGATGCGTTGGCAAATATGACTTTTAGAAGCCACTGTTCAGCAACCCATATCTGTGTCTGACACCAACACATGTTACATCATTCAAGTTGCATAGTATACTGGCATTCAGTAGTTCTGTGTTTTGGGGAAAACCAATGAACTCGAATTTTGTTATTGATGGTAGGAAGTGTTGTATGCATACAAGGAGAGAGAATCACAGGATTCCAATAGCCTCTTTGTTTTAGGGAAAACACAGAAATTTTCTTCATGATGTGTTGTTTAGGTAATGAGCTGGTTTTTAGTCTTCTCTTCCCATGAAAACATGTAAAAGAAATTCTAAGAATCTTCTTGGTTTAGTAGTCTCATTGTTTTACGAAACACCTATTAACCTTTTTTGATTCTGTAATGCAATTGAAATCTCAGGCATCAAGTGTTTTATTTTACTTGTCTTTGCTTCTGGAAATCTCTCAAATATAACTCTTGTTATTAAGTCAGATTTTTCTCAAAAATTATAAAAGAACTTCTAATCAGGGCTTCCTTTTAATCTCTGTTGAGAAGAATCCAGTTTAATAATAGCCTGGTCATGAAGCTAATTACTGTCCCAACGTGATGAGAGAGAGAAGGGATCCATATGCCTTCTAAGCTATATTCTGGACTAAAATACTCACTTTTGGACTGGTAGTAAAGCTGGGAATTATTCCATGTGTTACTTATAACAGTTGCATTTTTCATGTTGTTAACAAAATGGTTGGCTTCTGAACAGCGGTAAAAAGAAAAAGAGGGGCGCACGGGCAGTAGGTGCTGATAAAGGTGGTAGGGGACTCCGCCAATTTAGCATGAAAGGTGATAGTGTGGACCTGTTTTTTTGCTCTCTGTTGGCCTTTATGCACTTAATTATTATTCCTCCTAAAGTTGTAAAATGGGTACAAGCTGAGATTGAAATCTTCCGCATCTTCTTGAGAAGCTTCAATTGAAAAGTTAAAGAGTCTTGTCAATCGATTGTTTGTTTGGTTCCTGTGCGAGTCTTTTGTTTCACTGGGGTTTCTAGCAAGTGATTATGGAATTTTTGTGAATTTTTTTTTTCCTACAACTCTGTGAGATGGGTTTTTCCTAACTGATTACATGTTTCTACCATGTTCTTGATCCTTAACAGTCTGTGAGAAAGTTGAAAGCAAAGGTAGAACCACTTACAATGAGGTCAGTTGGCTTTGCTGGAACTTCTTTCTCCTTGCCTTTTCTCAATGACATTTTGGTTCATTTTTAAATTCTTCGTAGACTGTTTTTTTACTGGAGGATTTAAAGTTTTTCACAGACATGATGCTAGCTTATCATGAGTATTATTGTTTCAACATGAGGGGGATGGACTGCCTGCCTGTATCACTAGAATGCTTTTTGTTAGTCATTTATGTTCATTTGAGATTGAAAGGCTTCTGTATGGATTGCTATTGGTTGCACATCCACATGCCTTACCAGCTTGCGAATTTAGCTAATCAACTTTTATATATGTGCTCCATTTCAATTGCTAGCAGCTTAAATGTGATCTTCTGTAAAATTGAATCGAGTGACCATGTACTTGTTGAACTGTGGTTTGACCTTTCACTGTGGCTAGGAATGCTCAAGTGTTACTTTTTATGGTTGTTAACAGAAATTTCATAAAAAAAGAGAACAAAGGACCTGTTATCCATTAAGGCAATGGATAACAGGTTCTGGTACAAAGGGCTGGTCTACAGACACCTTCCTGAGCTAGATAATCTTCTACGTGGTTTTGCTTCTCTTGACACATGCTGGAAAGAAACCCAAAGACTGCCAACCATAACCTTAATTTCGTTTACAATGACAGTGTGCTTCCATGGAAATGACTTTTTACCCCTGGCCCAAGAATTGGCTAATCTGGAGTTACCTTCAACAATTAAAAGCTCCTTGGACAGGCCATGATATAAATCAAGTCCCACTTCAACCACAATTAACTCCCGGGATATTGGAGTCACCAACACCAACAGGGGTGGAAAACACCTACCCAGTGCAGCCAGTATTGTCCATTATCAGCAGTTGATGCCGACATCTCTTGGTTACTCATAGAACTTTGGTCCACATTCCTCTTCAACCACCCCTAGAGGGAGGCAGATTCCACAAGTCACTCTTCTTATGAGCTAGCTTTTACCCTCTAATTACCAAGCTCCAATTCCTAACCAACTCCAAGGTGTGAACATCCACAATTTCCTTAGAACTCATTTCCCAGCTTATAGTAGCATGTTTGATTCTCTTCTTCAAACAACCATTGGGCATGCTTAATTCTCGAATATTCTTATGCTCCCTCCAAATACCCTGCTTAATACCATATGTAATAATCCTTGGTAGAATTTGTACAATATTATGAATAAGGGATGGAATTAGTTCTGTGCCTTTTGGACTGCAAGAAGATCTGGGCCATGCTAAAGTTCTTAATTTTCTTATGGAATGGTTCTGTGTTATTTTATTATAATTCTAAGACAGATCTGAGTCATCTGACTGAGTGGTTTACCAAAATGACCCCTTTTGATATTTGCAGTCGATAATTCATGAGTGATTGAGAAGGATGTTGTCCATAGATCACATGTGGGTTGGAAGAAATGGAGATGTGCCTTTGGAGTTTTCTGTGATTGTCGTGTACCATTCCAACTGAAAGGGAAATTTTATGGGAAAGCAATAAGACCAGCCACGCTTTATCGGGCAGAATGTTGGGCAGTTAAGGAATAACATGTTCATAGGATGTGTAGCTGAAATGAGAATGTTGAGATGGACGAGTGGCAACACAAGGAACAATAGAATTGGAAATGAATGCATCCGAGATAACTTAAGAGTAGCAACAATAGGTAATAAGATGAGGGAAAGTAGACTTGGATGGTTTGGTCATGTGCAACTGAGACCAAGAACCTCACCAGTTAGGAGTCAGCTGGTTCAAGTTGAAGGCGCAAAAAGGGCAAAGAGAAGGCCCAAAAGGACCTGGGTGATGGTAAGAAAAGACTTGATGACCTAGGGTCTAATTGAAGTTGTGGCCCTTGATAGAGTGGAATGGCGGAAAAGGACACATATAGCCGACCCCAATTAGTTGGGATAATGCTTGGATGATGATGATGATTCCAAAACATAGATGTCTTTCAATCTGTTTTTTTTTTTTTTTTAAAAATAAAAAATAAAAATCTCCAATCCAGTTGCTATTGCCTTTATTCCGGTTCTGGTCTCTTTATTGCCTGCTATCTTTTGCTCCACCTTTCATTTTCTATTTCTTTTTTGGAGCCCAACTTTTCAATAGATTTACATTAGGCACATTCCATTTTTCTTACATTACATCAACGAATTTGTTCGTTAGTTCGAGCTTTTAAACTATATTCAGGTTTCAAATAGTGTTGTGCCGTAGTCTGACCTATTTAAGCTTTTCCAGGTTCCTTAGTCTCACCTATTTAAGTATTTTCAGGTTGCAGATGAACTCGTGGCTGAATTTGCAGATCCTAGCAGTAGTCTTGCATCTCCAGATCAGGTAAGAGATGCATATGAAAATGAAATAGATTGCTTCAGGAGCATCAATCTCCAGTTATGTATATCAGATGTGGTGTCATGGTCAAACAGTAATCTGTGTTTCTCCTACTGAACAGCAACAGTACGATGAGAAAAACATACGGCGGAGGGTGTATGATGCCCTAAATGTTCTCATGGCAATGGATATTATATCAAAGGATAAAAAGGAAATACAATGGAAGGGCTTGCCTCGCACTAGCCTAAATGATATTGAAGAGTTAAAGGTCTGACTCAATCATTTCTTCTGATATCTAATCGAACCCATTATTTTGCATGCATGTGACAGCTCTAATATGAGTTTTCTTTTTCTTGTCATTCATTCGACCATAAAGAGTGTAATACAGTTAACATGTTGAGTCTCCTCGAATTTCTTATCCTGATAATGTTCAGTTCTGTTCAACATGCATTTATCTCAGGCAGAACGCATTGGACTAAGAACTAGGATTGATAAGAAAGCAGCATATTTGCAAGAATTGGAGGAACAAGTAAGATCGCCTACTTATATTCTTTGTTTGCAATCAATATTCGTACTTTTTGGTGTAATTTCTTCATCTTGATTACCTAATATTCTTCACTTGCAGTCAATATTCGTACTTTTTGGTGTAACCGCTTCATCTTGATCTGGCTGATGTCTTTTTGTCTTGCTGAAATGTATGCTGTCATTTATATTGGCTCTGGAACCTGCTTTTATAGAATGATGAAGACATACAGGCTGAAAATTTTCTTTGCCTAGCTAATCCTATTTGTGGAACAATGGCTGGTTTCTAATTTTTCTGTTACCTTAAAGTTCATAGGTCTTCAAAACCTGGTAGAGCGGAATGAACAATTATATGGTTCAGGAAATGCCCCTTCGGGTGGAGTGGCCTTACCTTTTATCCTGGTTCAGGTATATTGACTTCATCATTTTCTTTTTTGACTTCAGTTGTGCTATTTGAATGATCCTTTCGAGGTCAAAAGTTAACAACTCACTAGTTATGAGCTTCTTTATTTAGTTCTAAATGGAAAAAAGTTCTTTCTTAATTATAGCTTCTATTAAGCATGAGTCATCAGTTTCAATCGGTATGGTCCCGAGATAAGTTGTGAGACAGGATAGTCTCATACCTCAAGTTTGGCTAACTTGATAAAATTTCTAAAATATGATGTATATGCTATTAATGTGGTATATATTTTGATTTCTGTTTTATTTTATTATTTTGAGATTGTATGTTCTTTCCTTTTAAGAGTACTACGGAATGTGTGCAGTTATGAGACATTTGTTTTTTAGGATGGAAAATTATATTAAGAAGGGAGGAGAAATCAACCTGAAAAGAGCAACAAACAAAAGAAAAAAGGAAAAGGCCAATTATACAATGAAACACCAAACCCAAACCCACAAAAAACCCAAACAGAGAAGGAACCCAAAGAGAACTGAGCCCCAAAAGGAGCAGAGAAGAAAACCTAAAAAACAAAACTTATACAACTCGAACTACCATAGGCATGGAAGAGCCAGAAGCTGCACTGAAACCAGAAATCAAGAGTAGCAGAGGACATTGTCTCTGCCCAAAAGATTCACAGCCCACTCCTTAAGATTGCGCAAGAGAAGGGAAGAAACTCTGGAAGAGAGAGAGGAGGTTTTCTGAATACGGTGTTCTGTATTCGTTACGATATGGCCATAAAGGCCGATACGTATAGGTAACGGCTGTGACTGTTACACAATACAGGGGCTGAAACGAGGTAGTTAATTTTTGGGACCACAATGGCTGTTATGGGGCATAACAACCATTACTCCCGTAACGGATGAAAAAATGACACCTTTTTTTTTTTTTATATGTAAATTCATTTTTTCCTCATTTTCCACTTTTCTCATTCCGCAAACTTTCCTAGATTATTCTACAATAGATTTTGACCACTCATACTATAAATTTTAGGATTAAAATAATAGACTGAAGCGATTTGGGTGAGTAGAAGCTCCAAGGACCATTTTTTAAAAAAATTGAAAAAAGTGGTATATATGCAATTTTTTTATTTTTTTATTTTTTTAATTCTAATGCTTGATTGTGATGTGTAAACATTAGAGACAACTATGTTCATAAATTCACCAGACATCCTAATACAAAACTCTCACCAAAGTGTGGATCGTTACCCTACCATAAACATGTTCAAAACAAAAAATGAATATAGATTTAGAATATTTACATTATTCTAGTTTTTCTAGATATTTGTTCTCAGATTTTTTCGAGCAAAAAAAAAAACACACACCATTATGAGGGTTGTAACGGGCATTACATCCTCGTATCAGCTGTTACAACCGATACCCGTGTCGATAATGGTGGTGATCGTTATGACCACCATTAGCGATACAGAATACCTTGGTTTTGAAAGCAGCTGAAGTTCCTTTCTCTTCAAAGAGCCCATAACACAGCCATAAATGCGAGCTGCTATATAGAGAGGGAGTCCCCATGCTTTGTGATGTGGAACCAACTAGAGAGAAGGTTGGAAATGGAGTTGGGCATATCACCTACATGAGGCGGAATCTAGAGATTATAGAGGACTAGACTTCCACTGCGAAGGGGCAGTGAAGGAATAGATGGTTGATGGTCTCGACCTTTTTCTAACAAAGGAGACATGTTTGTAAGGACCATACTGCGCCGTTGAAGATTGTCCATTGTAAGAATTCTGCCTCTCGCGAGAAGCCATACAAAGGCCGTTACCTTAAGACGGGCTCTGACTCTCAAAAGAAGAGATGGGAAGTCACTTTAAGCTGCCTGATTGGGGCGGTTGAGTTTGAGATAGAATGATTTGGAAGAGAAGGTCCCTGAGGGGGTCAAATTCTAGCACAAAGAATTGATCTGGTTCGGGAAAGGGTGCATGTTCTAAAGAAGGATAAGTAGGTGCCAGATTCAACTGATTCCTCATCTGAGAGCCTTCTTCTACATGGAGGAACCCAAGCCCCTGATCCAAGACTAGAAAAACAGTTAGAGACATGTATTTATATTAGAGGACACTTGCCAGAGTAAGGAAAGCCGAGATGAGAGTATTATCAGAAATCCACCTATCAAGCCAGAAACTAATCTTAGAGTCGTCCTCTAAAGAGAAAGACAAAATCTTCATGAAATTGGGGCACTAAGGCATATTTGGCTTTCCAAATGGACGAGGCTTTATATAGGGATGACGAATTGGTGAGACAACCATTTTCGTTCACCCCATGTTTTAAACCTGTAGTGTTACTCCACCAATGACTTGCTTCAACCCCCCCCCCCCCCCCCCCGCGGCATTTTCAGAATAAGGCTGACACACCTCAGACCAACTGAGGAGGTGAAACTTCTTACTCTCTGAATTGCCATTCTAGAGAGTCCCTCCACATCTTGTCTTTTTTAAGAGAATTGATTTGGGACATCGGAATAAGGACAAGAAGTACATATGAAGGATGGATAAGGCCATCTTAATGAGAGTAAGACGAGCACCAAGGGTCAGGTAACAACAAGTTTTCGAGGGGGTGAGTCTTCTCTTCATCCTTTCGAGCACTATGTACCAAAGGTGGATCACTGGCTTCCCAATGCATAACAGAAGACCCAAATAGGTGGAGGGGAAAGATCTGGCTTTACAACCAAATTCCTTCTCAAAGGAGGAAAGTTGGAGATCAGAAATGTTGATTCCCAACAATTCTCTTTTGAAAAGGTTGATTTTCAGACCAAAGATAGTCTCAAAGCATCTAATTGTCTCCATCCTCTTGGAGACCTAGCTTTTTTAGATTTAACAGCGAGAGCAACCAGAGCCTCCCATTCATCAATGAAATGATAAAGGTTATTGTAGTCTTCTTTTCTTTCCCCCAAGGATAAACCCACTGACTGACCGAAGTCCATGAGAGCCTCCTTGAATCGATTGAGGTCCTCACATTTGTTAAGGATGAGTTGGAGGACAAGCCCTCCTTCGAGTTGAGACATTGATGGACTATAGGAACGGGGGGTTCCCTAGGGAGGATTTTAAGGGGCAAAGGCAGCTCTTCCATGGCGATTGGAGGAATGAGAGAGGGATGTAGCATGGGGGTGTCAATATGGATGGGATCTTGGGGAGAGGGCCCATCCAGAAGCCCCTTTTGCCTAATGAAAGGGAGGTGAAGGGGGAGAGAGCCTATCGACGTGGTCACTAAGAAGGAGAGATTTCTCAATTTTCTCCCTAGGAAATTAAAATCGATTTTCTTCCTCGGAATTTAAAATCGATTGGCCACCAAAAGGATTTGCATCTCTGAAAAGAGTGATTTCATGGCATGAGGATGGTCCGCACTTGATATGATGAGAGGAATTGCGACTGTCCGGATCTGAAGATGACCAAGAGAGATTGCTCGATGATGCCACATTGCAATTTGATACGTTGCAACTGTCGAAAATCTCAGAGTCGAAGGATGAGCCCTCTGAGAAGCTATATGTAGACCGAGGACGTGTCTCATTTTCAGACGTCCTCGTATCTTTGTCATTATTATGCTGGACGTAATTAAAAGCGGGTGCATCTTGAGGCATCAAGGCACTAGGCATAATTAAGCGTGTGTGTGTTTTGAGGAAATCCTCTCTCATTTCACCACATGGTTGTTGACAGGAGTGGCCCAAATTTAAATTTGGACAGGTGGCGTGCAGGGAGAGAAATGTGTCGACACGAGCCAGTGTGGAGTCGGATCCTCACACTCCCCTCGTGTGGTAATTAGGCTTGGATAAGAGCTGAAGGATGGATTTGGGTCCCCATGTGGCAGTGCTGTGGAATTGGGCCAAAGGAATAGTCAGAAGGCTTTGCATGCTCCACTCGTGGGAATTTCGGGCCTGGGGAAGAGGAGGTGATCGAGTTTCCACGTGGCGACGATGGAGGCTTTGGATGCTCCACTTGTGAGGGGTTCACTAATGGTGTTCCTCTAGAGCACGCTTCAGAACGTGCTCCTTTGCTTGAAGGAGTCACCAGAGGCAGAGAATCGCCATGGACACCAGCCTTGCTTTGCTCTGTGTCGCAACAATCTCTTCGATGATTTTATGTAGGCCAGCCCCAAGTAGTCGGGATAAGGCTTTGACGACGACGACGAAACAGGGAAAGAACAATACAAATGATGTATCTAAGAGCACCCTCTTTGGCAAAGTGCCAACCTGTTAGCCAATTCATTAGCCCCTCTTTACATGTGTAAAAAGAATGTTTAACCTAGATGCAATGTTGCGGATCTCATCATAGATGAAAGCTAAAGATTACGTTTTTGAATGATCTTGGGAAGTGGAAATGACATTCCCCATCAATTAGCGGCCATAGAATTTTTCCGAAATTCGTTAACCTTTCTTTTTGGGCTTTAGCTTATGATATTGCCTCCAAACCTGGTGGGTCTAGAGGACATGTGATCTTGTTGATTATCATGGTAGAGATGTGCCTGTGGAGTTTTACGTGATAAGTTGCATACCAATCAAACTGAAGGGGAGATTTTATGGGATTGTTATAAGAACAACCATGCTTTATGGGACAAACTGTTGGTCATTCATGGAACAAGTTGTTCATATGATGTGTAACTAAGGTGTGCCGTAACAATATCGGTGGGCATAACGGTCCCCACCGATTCCATTACGCGTAACGGCTGTTACAACTGTTAAGGGAAATATCTCAGATATTCAGAGGATTCCAAATATGTGTTTTTTTTTTTTTTGGCCATGTTTATGATGGCATAGTGGTCCATTGCTTGGTGAGAATGTTGTCTCGGCCTTTCCGATGATTTTATGAACTTGGCATGCTTAGATTGACTACGGAACTCCTATATTTATCTTCTTAAATATGTAATATCAATGACAACTTTATATAGCATGAATGCAATACTAATAATTAGAGGTGGGCATCGAGCTAAGTCGAGTCGAGGTGGGCCAAGCTTGGCTCGGCTTGTTCATGCTGTACTTGATGAAGCTTGGCTTGTTTGCCAAAGCTGTCGAGTCGAGTTCAAGTCGAGTCGAGTCGAGTTTACCTCGAGTCGAGCTTAAGCTTGTTGGGTGAGAGAGTAATGGATTTTGTTCTTGATCCTCCTCCATTGATGAAAAATTCAAAAATCTTAGGAGAATCAAAGCAAAACTCGATGAAAAAACCAAACAAAGCTTCGAATCAGATGAGGAAACCTGTAAGAACCGATATGTTCTTGATCCTCTTCCACCAGCAGAAATCCAAGTAGTAAAAAAGAAATAGAGTAGAACACAGATTAGAAATCCAAGTAAAGAGCTTTAGCCAATCAGATCATTGGATTTCCTTGAAGCTCTAACAAATCTGAGAACTCATCTCGGATTTCTTGGGTTTCTCACCCAAGAAGTAGATCTCAAGAGATTGAAATCATACTATTGTGGAGCTGAAATGAAAACTGGTGGTGGTGGTCTAGGCGGGTGTGTGGCTGGCAGCGGGTAGAGAAAGAGAAGAAAGGGAAAGGGGGTGCGTGTGGTCGGATAGAGACTCTAGGGTTTGTTTTCTTCTTCTTCTTCTTCTTCTTCTTCTTCTTCTTTTTTTTTTTTTTTTTTATTTTTTTATTTATTTTTATTTAAGTTAAAAGTTAAAACTTAAATTAATATATTATATATATAATATTTAATATATTTATTAATCGAGCTGAGTCGAGCTCGAGTTTGAGCTTCAAGTCGAGTCGAGTCGAGTTGAAATGCCCCCTAGCTGAACTCGGCTCGAACTCAACTCGAGCTCAAGGTGTCCCAAAACGGTTACGTATCGGCTGTAATGGCCGATACGTAACGGTAACGGTGGTACCTGTTACGCGATACGGGGCCGTATTGGCCGAGTCCTGTTTTTGTACACGTAACGGCCGTTACTGATGTTACGCCCCAAACTCGGAAATCGGATTCACAGGAATCCCGATCGCCGAATCTGGTGCGACAGCCTCCGTAGTACCCCATTGTCGGCTCCTAGTGTCCATGCACCAGATTCCGATCCTGGGATCCTACAAGGAGGATTTTTTTTTTGTACATTTAACTCATAATAAGCATAACCACAAGATTACCCAATTCACAAAGACAATATCATCATCACATATCCACTAATATAATCGTTTGAGTACAATGCTAAAGGAAAAATACATTAATCGAAAATCAAGCTCCAGAAGATCGCTGCCCGCTCCAAGCTCAACACTGCTGCAACCTAACATCACCTGCACGCATCTATCGTGCATAAGCTTATAGAAAGCTTAGAGGGTGGTGTAAGTGTGAGCACAAGGTTAGTGTCAAGTATTCAATACAATGCCATCATCATACAATACCGAAAATACTGGTAATCCATAAACCGTGCAATATCAGAATAAGCAGAAATACTGACAAAATCATGAATTATCAAAGTAAAAATACTGACAAGAGCAGGAATTATCAGAGTAAACAGAAATACTGACAAGATCATAAATCGTATGATAACAGAGTAAGCGAAAATATGGACAAGGTCATGAGTCAATCAATATCAAAATACGCAATATAAAACAGCTATGCAAATGAGGAGTTATAAAGAGCTAAATATCAGATGCCGAGGATACAATGCAATATGTAAATCCTGCTAAATCTGTCTAGGTTATATAAGTATAGAAAACATAACCCAAAATGCCATATGCATGCGGATGCAATATGCAATGCAATGAAATAACCAAGCTGGATTGTGAGGTCGGGATGATAGTACGTAGTATCGCAGGCTACGGGGTCCATCACAAGGGACTTCTATCCAAACCAGTCTCATACCAATTTTTGGATAATCAGACTCAATGTGGTAAACTCCTAGTCTGAGGTTAGTCGCGCGCCCAACCGAAATCCTGGCATGCGAAGGTACACGTAACAAATAGTTACACACTACTAGCCCGAGTGGATAGTGAATGAATAAATGAATGAATATGCAATTTCTGCTCAATAAGTCCACATATCAGTATGATTAGAACAGGGAAATTATCGGGGTTTATTACACTCAAAACTAGATTGCTGCCCTATCGCGTGCAACAAGGTGAGTGGAAGAGACCTCACTATCTGCCTGCCAATATTGGGCCCGGCTCATCAATAGCGGACCCATTCCTCGAGCTGGTCAGACTCAGCCTAGCATTGCCCCCTCCTCTCGGGCAGGTAAGGCCGTACCCCCTTTCCAACCTACCACGACACAGTGGGAGACGCGGCTTAACGGTATACGGCCCTCATGCGCTCATGCATCCACTCGGTCTAGACGTTGGAGCAACCTCTAGAACCAAGAGGGTTTAGGGACTTTCACCCAGGGATATTTATAGCACCTCATGTAGAACAGATTTCTGGTGTCCCATCTGGCCATCCACGAAATACCTGTGGAGGCTATGACCCTGATGTCGCTAAGGCATACGGTGGTCATGTCATACAAATGCGAGATGCATGAGTCACACAATCCAATCATGCATCAATCCTGCACATGTCGTGCTCTCATGTGGGGCAACTCTGCCTATCAAGAAGCCCCATGAACAACCTGCCCTATGGCATATGCAATGGTCAATCACATCTCATAGCAAACATGCAGATGATGCGTATGGGCATGTATTATGATGCTATGCTGTCACATACTCATAATCGGTATCAATAACCGGCATCAACAATCGGCCTCGACAATGTGGACATTTAACCAACATTGCCCCCAAGGAATGGCCACATAGAGCCAAACATATAATGGGCCCACGACCTCACACAAGGGCCTAACATACAACACAGTGGGTCTTACTCAAGGGCCACATATACACAACAGGTGGACCCTGCTCATGGGCCTAATACATATCACAATGGGCCTTGCCCATAGGCCATGAATACATCACAATGGGCCTTGCCCATGGGCCATGAATACATCACAATGGGCCTTGCCCATGGGCCTCAAATACAGGACATGTGGGCCCTACACATGGGTCTTGAATACATCAAATGGACCATGCATCATAGGCTTAATACATATCACAATGGGCCTTGCCCATAGGCCACGAATACATCACAATGAGCCTCAACTACGGGTCACATATACATCATATAGGTCTCGACAATCGGCATTGACAATCGAATTCGATACTCAGAATCGGCCTCGATACTCGGCCTCGACAATCGGAACTGGCCAATACAATCGGCCTCGACAAATCGAAATCGGCCTCAATCCTCGGAATTGGCCATCGATGTATAATCAACATTGACGACCTGTCACATAGACAAGACTGGGTCCATAGATGAACATCTGATCAACCATAATATAAAGATCAGCCCTCGGCTGTGGTTATATCAAATCTGGTAGCATGGAGCCGTCCGTCCGTGGTAAATGGGGCCCACTTATTTGGGTTAACCCACTAAGAGAATGATGAGAATGGGCCTGATAAGGCCTAGGGAAGGGTCACAATGTGGACATCTAACCATCACTGCCCAGCAATGTGGACATTTAACCAACATTGCTCCCAAGGAGTGGTCCACATAGAGTCAAACATAAGGTGGGCCCAAATATCCAACAAGTGGGCCTCAAATAGTCATCATAGGTGGGCCTTACACATGCAGCACGTGGGCCTACACATCACGGTGGGTCAATACATTGGGCCGCACCATTGGGCCTAATATACACATCACGGTGGGTCGCATCATTGAGCCGCACCAATGGGCCTCATGTACAACAAGTGAGCCGCATCAATGGGCTGCACTAATGGGCCTTATACACATCAAGTCGGGCCTTAATAAATGGGTCAGAAACATATCACAATGGGCCACGACATACGGGCCAGAAATACGTCACAATGGGCCTCGACCCATGGGCCGAAAATACATCTCAGTGGGCCTTACCGAATGGGCCACAAACACATCATAATGGGCCATAACCATGGGCCTCAAATACATATCATAACGGCCATAACCATGAGCCTCAACATATCATAACGGCCATAACCATGGGCCTCAACATATCATAATGGGCCGCAACCCATGGGTCTCACATACATCATATGGGCCGCACTAATGGGCCTCATAGGTGGGCTACAAATATATCAAGGTGGGCCCCACAAACGGGCCACAAGTATATCAAAGTGGCCTCACAAGTGGGAACTTGGATTTCATCTGAAATCATCTCAATAGTAGCAGGTGCATCATGTGTATCACTGTACACATCATTCTATGGGGCATATGGCCCACTAATGATGATCAGCACTATCCAAACAGTCTCTAGGTAGATCAACACTATCCAAACAGTCTCCAGGTAGATCAGCACCATCCAAACATTGTCCATCACTATCTAACACTATTTGGATGGTGTGGATGAAACAAACACATCATGGTATGGTAGTACAGCACCTTCAAAATAGGTGGATGGCGTGGGTGGAATACATACAACATGGTGTGGTCCATAGCATCGCCCAAACATGGTCTAGCATCGTCCAAACATTCTAGACAGTATGGATTAAACAAATATCTCATGGTGGTGTCCCATCATCCAAATGATGGAAGGTTAGGATAAAACAGATACATCACACGTGAGCTCCACATGCTGGACAACATGTATGTACAACACATACATCACGGGAATCCCACCGTCCAAGGGTCCGGGCGGTGGATGGGATTGGTGAAACATATACATTAGGTGGGGCCACGTGGTGTGACCCACCAGATATAATATTATATCTATTATACATATACATCAGCTAGGACCACGTAGTGTGGACCACCAGATATAATGTTTATATTAATATATACACCACCCATATTTATTTATACATATATACATATATATTACCATTCATGCAAATGTCTAGCCCTGGACGTCAATTAACAGATGATCAGGATGAAATATATATGCCAGGTGGGTCCACACGTGTGGGACCCACCACACATATACCTTGTGATTAGGGCCCACAGAACTGAGGTCTTATAGCAGCTACAACTGCTGATGGACGGTTGGATCTCATACAGCAGCAACTGGGGTCCACGGCTGGACAAAATGGATATAACACGTGCCTCATGTTCAAACCCACTGAACTTGCAGGCGTTAATATAGCAGCTGCAGAGCTACTGTACACGGTACTTCAGCCAATCCCCTTCATAGAAGTGGGTCCCATGTGGGGCCCACCATGATGTTTATCTGCAATCCAAACCGTTGCTAAGGTCACGCAGACCCTGGGTGAGGAGGAAAACAAATTTCATAATGGTCCAAGGCTCCTAGGACACCCAAAAAGGGTTTCAATGGCAGACGTCAATCACCACTGTTTCCTACCGTGTGGGCCACCTGAGTTCCGGATGAAGCTGATTTTTGGGGTGGCCCACTGCCATAAGTGGGCCTACCAAATGCACGGTGTGGATGTCCAAACCACCTTATGGTGGGGCCCCGCCTTGCTGTCCGTCCGTCCGTCCGCCAGCAACGCCTGCGTACGCTGCTGACAGCAGCAATGCCTGCTGCAGCAGCGTGCCTTATTTATTATTATTTTTTATTTTTGTTTACTCGAGGTTTTTTCATGTGGGGCCCGTGTCTTGAGAATCCACTCCATCCATTGGATTCTATGGCCCAAGACGGATTAAACAAGTCCACTATGCAGTATGTTTTTGGCGGGTAGAGACATCAAGGTGGGTCTTAATGGATCTTAAAGGTGAAAAAAATGTTGTTTCCCATGCCGGGGCCCACCAAAAAATCGGATTGGGTTCATTCTTTGGCTCAACGCCTAAAATGGGCTTGGAAATGAAATGGATGGTGTGGATTTGATTTTTACATCAAGGTAGGGCCTACATGAGTAGCCTACCCCAAAAGCTCTGCCCCTTTCACTCGTGAAAGACGTCCAGCGTCTAGGGACGCTGGACGGACCGTGTACACATATTGCTCAAGGTGGGTCCCACGTGTGGGGTCCACGTGGACATGGCCCACTTGATTTGGGTCAACCTTATATTTATGTTTTCCAATTACTGTTAAGTGGGGCCCACATGGCTTGGACGGCCGTGGGGTCCATTTGATGGACGGCTTAGACATCACATACATCAAGGTGGGGTACATCCGGATGGGCCACACGGCCACATTATCACGCCAAAATAATGAGAGAGAGAGAGAGAGAGAGAGAGAGAGAGAGAGAGAGAGAGAGAAGCACCCACCTCTCATTCTTCTTCCTCCCTAGCCTTCCAATGCTCCAAAAGTGCTCCTTCAACGGTGGAGATGATGATCCAAGGGTGGAGATGGGAGATAGGTTGGTAGGGAGTGGGCCACACATGGCTCTTCTCATGGAGAGCTTGGACGTTTCCTCTCCTTGGGAGTTGCTTGGGAGAGTGAGAAATGAGAGAGAGAGAGAGAGGAGTGGTGATGGAGTGGAAAGGGATGGGTTCTTTTGACTTTTGTAAGAAAAGAATGGGCTAAGCATGGGTTGAATTGACTTTAGGTAAGGAGAGGTAAGGGTGAGTGATGGCTTATGATGGGATGTACTTGACTAATGATTGGTGGGATTGATTTGAAAGGTTGTAGAGATTCTTTTGGGATTTTACAAATGCGCGGCATTTTCTCGAACTGAACGCAGGCCCACATCTCTTGGCCTGGGTATCGCTTCGGCGGGTGAGACGCGGCGGCGCGGTCGCTAGGGTACAAGTTTCGGATCGAGCTGACTCTGGAATACGGGATACCACTTGGGGTCGCGCGCAACTGCCGATAAAAGATCGCGGGTCGCCAGAATTCTACCGGGAGGACCACGGAAGCCTACGGGACGGTATGGGCTAGAATACGAGTCTTACAACTGACCCGTAACGGTTGTTACGGCCTTTAAAAAATAGGGAAAAAAAAACAAATACTTACCTTTTTTTTTTTTCTTTTCTTCTTCTTCTTCTTCCTCTTCTTCTCGGGAAGCTGAGGCTGCGACTACGGCTGCGGCTGCAGCCACGGTGGCCTGCTGCTTCTTCTCTCTCTCTCTCTCCCTCTCTTTCTTTTTTTTCTCTTCTTTCCCTCTTTTTTCGTTTCGGTTTCCCTCTCCTCTTTTTTCTTCTCTCTCTCTCTCTCTCTCTCTCTCTCTCTCTCTCTCTCTCTCTTTCTTTTTATTCTCTTCTTTCCCTCTTTTTTCGTTTCGGTTTCCCTCTCCTCTTTTTTTTTTTTTTCTTTCGGAGGTGTACCGCGCACCAGCTGGAGGTACGTGTCATGCTAAGACGAGCGCTAACAGTCCTCGAGCTCCAAGTTGTACAAACAGTTCAAAGGAGATCAAAGTTACGTGGGCTCCACAGTGATGTATTTATTATATCTACACTGTTCATCTATTTTTAAATATCATTTTAGAGCATTAGCCAAAAAATGAATCTTATCCAAAGATCGTCTGGACCACACCAAAAATAGCAGCGAGATGATGATTTTCACTGTTAAAAAATTCGTAGGCCCACCATAACATTTATTTTCCATCCAATCTGTTCAAAAGGTTAAAAAGACCTGAATGAAGAGGAAAAACAAATTTCATATTGATCCAAAAGTTCTGTGATCCCAAAAAGGGTTTCAATGGTAGACATTCAATCCCCCACTGCTTTTTGCAGTGTGGTCCACTTGATAATTAGATCTGTATTATTTTTCGTGTCAAGCCTTGAGACGAACTCGTCAAATGAATGGACGGTTTAGATATAGCACATACCTCATGATCAGACCCGCAGGACTTGCTTGCATCAAATGAATGGACTGATACGCGTTATGTAGCACGCTGCACAATTTAATAAAATGTACACATGCCACATGGGCCCCACCATGCTGTATGTAGTTTATCCATGCCTTCCATCCATTTTGCCACATCATTTTAGGTTATGATTCAAAAAATTAGTGAGATCCAAATCTCAGGTGGACCACAGCATAGGAAACAGTGGTTATAGAATGCTCACCATTAAAAATTTCTTAGGATCCATTGTAATGTTTATTTTCCATCTAACCTGTTAATAGGGTCACACTAACGTGGATGAAGGGAAAACACACATGTCAGCTTGATCTAAAACTTTTGTAGCCCCGATAAATTTTTAATGATAGTCGTTTAATTATTATTGTTTCTTATGGTGCGGTCCACCTGAGCTTCGGATCTGCCTCATTTTTGGGCTCATGCCCTAAAATTATTTGGCAAAATGGATGGACGGTGTGGATGTAACACATTCATCACGAGTGAGGTCCAAAAAACTTCGGCACTCGTGTGCTACACTTCACAATCTGAGTCCTACCTAATTCGGGCCTTAAAAACTTGTACATGATACGTGTATTAACTTAAAATTTACCAATTAAATTATGGACTGTAATTGCTAACTCAAAATGCCAAAATCAAATTGTTTGAATAGTTTTAACTATTAATTTGTGGACGCTTATTTTTTGAATTAGGGCCTTTTGATTTTTTTTCATGTTTCACTATCCAATAAATGTCCACCAATTCACAATTGGGATAATGCCAATAAATTGCATGAATTTGAGGCTGATTTGGGGCATGGATTGGTCCTCTAAGTCAGCCCCAAATTGGCAACATGATCTACCTGAATTTAATTTCATTTTTTAAAAGAACTATTGGGAGAAATGATATCAAATTGTTAAGTATATAAATTAGATATTTAGAAAATGAAATATATGAATTTTGTAGTCAAATTCAGGTTATCTGGTTCATAAATTCATCAGACAGTCCGATACAACTTCTCACCAAAGAGTGGACCGTTACACCATCATAAACATGTTCCAATTTATAAATGAATGCATATATGGAATGCTTAGAATATTCCGGATTTAATTCATATTTTTTTGGCCAAAAAAAAAAATTGCGCCGTTACGCCCCCGTATTCGTATCGGTTTCGGAGGGCACCGTTACGCCAACCGATACCGATACGGGACACCTTGCTCGAGCTTCAAATAATTAGCTTGACTCGGCTCAAATCGGCCATTCAAGCCGAGTCAATCCGAGTTGACTCGAGCTGAGTTGAGCGAGTTTTTCGAGCTAGTTCGACTTGTGAACAACCTTGCTAATAATAACTAATGAGACAATTAATTATTCATATTTAATTATTTATATAATTATGGACAATGTGTCAGCTCAAAATTCAAAAGGCTCCAAACATAAGTGAGTGGTAACTAATAATTCATAAAATAACAAAAATAATATTACGAAGAATGTCACCTCACTAGTCAAATCACTCACTATTAGAATGAAAATCTTGCTACTGCGTCCTCATCATCATCCGGTTTTAGTTGTGGAACAGGTGTTGCATATCTATAATAACTAGAGCCAGAGGGAAAGACCTTGTCAATAAAACTCGGCGCTAAGGATGGCTAATCATGATCTTCATTGGGCATCTCTTTTGTCGATCCCATGTAAGAATATCCACCAGTACCAAATCAAGACACACAACCATAATCATAGCCATCGGCCCGCCATATCCATACTTGTACCATGGCTGCCCCTGGTACTGTTGCTCGTACTCGTATTGAGAGTGAGACTGAGATGATGAAAAATTCGTATTTGGATTCGAATATGTATACATATGGAACATATCAACCATGACTAGTCCAACATGAAAGTGGCTCAATAGGTTCCTATACTTTTTTGGAGAGATAACTGAAAATTTATTAAAAGGCCCACCAAAAAACAGGAAAGAATACAATCCAACACTAGGACAAAAATGAAGAAGAGAGATTAGTAGACTTTGTTGCTTGAACATAGGAGGCCCAATCCGACACATCAAAATTTATAGAATAGATAACCTCTTTAACTAAAGGTTCCTTGTTATGAAAACAACAACTATTCCAAGCTTTCTAGGTAAACCAGGGGATTCCCATCATGGTCAGTCTCGAAATAGCTTTCCGAGCTCTGCCAATCACACTTCCGTGCCAAGTCCACAAAAGAAGATCAACCGACTTTGGTATGACCCAAGAGATCTAGAAGAGAAGTAAGAAGTTCTTCCCAACTTTCAGGCGAAGGGGTAGTGGATAAAAAGATGGTCGACTGGTTCTGTATCTCCCTTGCACATCGAACACATGTTGGGAAGGATAAGGGACCTTCTTTGGAGATTGTCTATAGATAGCACTCTCTTTCTCCCCACTAACCAAACAAATGTTGCAATCCTCGAAGGGGCCCCATAAGACCATAGGTGGAAGGGAAAGGACGATAAAGAAGATGTCTTAGAGATGAGTCTATAAAATGATTATGCCAAATAAAAATAAATGCGGAATACAAAGACTGATAACACAATTAAATAGCAACCTCAAATGCACTAGTCTTGAGAGGTTGATACAAACTGAGTTCTAAGGACAACCTTTCACTAAAAACCAAGGTTTATGGTAGGACAACCTGATGTCTGGAATGTTGGTAAGTATCAAAAACTCAAATTGAGAATAAGGTGAAGGAAATAAACTAAATTATTACAACATTCACCACAAGCGCATAAAGAAAATTACAACATTCAGCACTAGACATACATCACAACCATCATCTTAACTCCGAGAATTATAATGGTTCGTGTGTGTACACCAACTGTTCGCAAACAGCCACACAACTACTCCACTCCCAATATCCACACCCATGGGATATTGGCTTTCACTAAGAAATTAAGGTTTTCCAAGGTTCACCTTAAAACCTTCACAATTGTGTTTTTCAAATGGGCTTACACAATCACAAAAACCCCACAATGAGATTTTCCTGGCTGAATCTCACAAACCAAAAATACAAAAAATGAAATTGTACTTATCTGAAGATTTTTCTTCCGATGTAGCCTGGTAGAACCAATTCGATGTAGATGTAGATATTCAATGTCCAATCTCACAAATGGAAGGGTTCTAAGTCTAAATGATTTTTAAATTAAATCAACTTGGGGCTGGCTTGATTTGATTTTGATCTTATAAGGGTAAATCAAAATTCCCTTTTTAATAGAATTGAATTGAATAAAGAGATCTCAAAATCAAATACAAAAAGCTATAAAAGAATCTAAAATAAATAAGTAATAGCTTCACAATTGCAGGGGCTTATCTCTCAGAGTGATGGCTTGATTAGGCTTGGAAATGATCAATAATTCTGAGAAATGTCCTTTATTTATAGGCAGGAATTCTGTTCCCTCGATTGGTCTAAGGTTCGGTTCGACTCGTCGAAGTACCAACCAATATTTAAAAATTCTGGCGCGATAGGATAAACCCGTCACTCGACTGGTCGGGTGGGACCAGAAAAGCTTGCTGGACTTTGAGTCGAGTACTGCACGACTGGTCGAGCACTGTTCACTCGACTGGTCGAGCAGTGTCCACAACTGGTCGAGAGTCCAATAGAAAATCAGAAAAATCTTCAACAAAACTTGGACTAGTCGAAAAAATCTCTGTACTGGTCGAGCCAGTGCCTGGACTAGTCGAACAAAGGCTAGGACTAGTTGAAAAAAAACCTACAAACTTATACAATGACCCAAATTTAACATGCAATTAACATGACCTAACCTATGGTCAATCTAGGGTCATTCATACCTTAAATGTGAGTTTGAAACATCGAAACATTGATTGCTTCGGTAACTCGATTATCTTGAAGTACGTGAAGCTTGACCTTGTAGTCTTGAACTTGAGTATGAGCTAGAACTTGTGTTCTTGAGACATAAGGTGGTGATCATGAACTTTAACTTGAGCTTTAAATTTCTGGTCTTGTACTTGAGCTTGTGTTCGATCTTTGGCAATGTTCTTCAACTTGAAAATGTAGAAGAGTTGACGATAGTGATCTTGAACTTTCTATCTTATCATAACAAGATATTGACTCCAAGTGGTTTGGCACAACAAAATTTGACAATACCGGGTGCTAGAATTACAACATAGCACTTACAATCTCCCCTTTTGTTAAATTTGTGACAAAACCAACTAAAGAATCATGCACCAGTTTATACACATCGCAAGGCAATGTTACTACTACTCCCCCTCAATCCATTACTCCCCCTCAATTCGAGCAAGATGATTTGTAGAGTACCTGTACATATCCACAAAAAAATATGCATTTCCATACACATTCCATACACGTCTCTACAACCCACATCCAACAATCATCATATACCACTCATATACCATTCCAATCACATTTCTCCCCCTTTTGTCACAATATGACAAAGGAAAGTAACTGAAATTCATAGATGATTGAAGTAAAAATGTAAGAGAAGAGTATGAGTTAAGAGAGTTAATATTAGTAGAATAACATTATGTGCAAGCATTAACCAGTATATATCATCGTCAAGCATAAACATGTCCATAGAGTAGCAAATAAAAACATGTCCAAGGATCATCCAAGCAAAAGTAAAGTTTAAGATTTTAATACATGCTTAACATAAATATACACACTAGTCAGAACCAGAAGAAGACGGTGGAGGAATAGATGAGTCAATTTGATGTAATCCCTTGTTAATGCGACGAAGGTATTTGCACATATATTTATATTGAGTTTCATGGGATACATGTAGACCTTCCACCTTCTCTTCTAAGGTTCTCAACCGCTCATCAAAATCAGATGGCTGAAAACCAGGATCAGTCTCAGAATCAAATTCTAACTCATCAAATAGATCATCCATATTCACGTCTTTAGTGGGTAGTGCCTCTTCCTCTCCAACTTCTTCTCTAGCTCCTCCAGCATCCCTGTCAACTTGACTAGGAGCCAACTCTAATTTCATCTTGTTGATATTTGAGTTGTTGAATGGAAGATGGGAAATAGGAGCTTCTTCAGATGGCATGACCATGCGACGATGAGTAGCAAGGGTGGTCATCAAATAAGCGAAAGGAATATCGCTATGCTCCGGGTGTAAACGAAATTGGATTATAAAATAACAAATTAATGAAGGAAGATACACTTGAATACCAGAAACAACAGAATGAAGAATGCGCACCATGAAAGAAGTTAATTCAGCCTTGTTACCAGATCTAGGGTAAACATTAGAAATAAAGATACGATGATGTACTCTGTATCTGGGTAACATCTGATTGACACGGAGCGCAATCCTGGAATTCCATTTCGAGTTCATGTTGCATAAATTTCTGGTTAAAAGACGTTTTTCAGATTCATTCAATCTCTCAGCCAATGTCGATATTGGAATCCCTTAATCATTAACTGGTATATTCATCAAGCTAGAGATCAAGTGACGATCTACTGGAAATGGACCTTCTCTAAACATAATAGTAAAGGTTAAATTTTCAATAGAAACATCACCAATATATGCATACATGGCTTGTGCAATAGACCGATGTGCAGGTTCGCCCCAATTCAGTAAGTTATCCCATCCTACAGCCACAAGGAGGGGAATGATATTGAACTGAACCAAATGGTTGGATTTGACGGTCCGTTCAACAATGATGTTGTGGAGACGGATGTTCTGCACATATTCCGGGTCCTCTTCGGGTGGTCAAAGAGTACGCACCGCAATAGGTGTGGAACGGGAAGAAGGACCACGAGTTGTTTTCTTCTTAGATCTACCTTCTATTGCAAGAAACAAAAATAGAATGCAAAAAGGATTTTAGGGTTTCACACAAATCAGATTTTATCCAAAAAAAATGCAAGGAAACCACTAGAAAACTTGAAATAAACTTTAGAATCAAGCAAATAGAGATGCAAAGAATCTAAATCCGAAAGAAAAATGAAAATGACGCACTAACCAAGTTGTATTCGGAGGTGGGTTTGACCGGTCGGAGAAGAAGCTGTTGCAAAAGATGAAGAAAGTGAAGAAAAAGTGATTTTTTCACATTAAAAGCAACCCAACCGCGCATCTCGACTAGTCGAGTACATACTCGACTAGTTGTACCACGACTGGTCGAGTGTGTACTCGACTGGTCGTGCAGACGAAAAAAATAAATATCAATTTTATTAATTTTTGAAATCCAGAAATTTGCAAAAATAAAAATATGCGAAAACATAGTACAAGCAGACACAATAATCTCAGATCAAATTACACATACCAATATCCAGTTTTAATTTAGAGAACCTGTTTCTGTCAAGTGGTTTGGTGAAAATGTCCGCAAGTTGATTTTCAGTTTGAACATAATCTAATGAAATAATTTTATCTTCCACTAATTCATGAATGTAATGATATCTAATGTCAATATGCTTGGTTCGTGAGTGCTGGATGGGATTCTTAGAGATATTGATTGCGCTAGAGTTATCGCAATACAGTACCATAGTATCTTGCGCAAATCCATAGTCATTTAACTTTCTTTTCATCCACACAAGCTGAGTGCATGCATTTTCGGTTGCAATATATTCACTCTTAGCTGTGGATAGCGATACAGAACTCTGTTTCTTGTTATGCCATGAAACTAAACAGTTCCTGACATAAAAACATCCACCGCTTGTAGACCTTCGGTCATCTATATTACCAGCCCAGTCAGCATCCGTATAACCAATGAATTGAACATTACTATCATATGGATACCAAAGGCCAAGATTGGCCGAGCTTGCGACATATCTCATAATTCGCTTGACAACAATCAGGTGAGATTCCTTAGGATCTGATTGATATCTAGCACAGATACCTACGCTGAATGCTATATCAGGTCTGCTCGCAGTTAAATATAATAAGCTACCAATCATACCGCGATATAACCTAGGATCTACACTTTTACTTGTTGCGTCCTTAGAGAGCTTAAGAGTCGTACTCATAGGAGTATCGAAGTTTTTGCCACTCTCAAAACCAAACTTTTTCACCAAGTTTAGAGCATACTTGGTTTGAGAAATAAAAATCCCGTCTTCAAGTTGTTTCACTTGTAGACCTAAAAAGTAGTTCAATTCTCCAACCGTGCTCATTTCAAACTTGGACTTCATTAATTCTGCAAACTCAGTAGTCAAGTTAGAACATGTAGAACCATAAATAATATCATCAACATATATCTATAGTATGAGTATATGATCATTGTGTTTCTTTACAAATAATGTCTTATCAACACTCCCCATTATAAAGTTATGACTTGGTAAAAACTTAGTCAGCTTCTCATACCATGCCCTGGGAGCTTGTTTTAAACCGTAGAGTGCCTTTTTCAGGCGATAAACGTGATCAGTGTATTTAGGGTCTTCAAAACCCTTAGGTTGTTCTACATATACTTCCTAATGTAACCATTCAAAAAAGCACTTTTGACATCCATTTGATAGATTTTGAACTTTTTGAAACAAGCAATGGATATAAATAATCTGATAGATTCAAGACGAGCTAATGGGGCAAAGGTTTTGTCATAATCGATGCCTTCTATCTGAGTGTACCCTTGTACAACCAGTCTTTCCTTGTTTCTTATAATATTTCATAATTCATCAGATTTATTTTTAAAGATTCACTTAGTTCCAATTATATGTTTATTATTAGGTCTAGGAACCAAATACCATACATCATTCCTTACAAATTGATTTAGTTAATCTTGCATGGCTACTATCTAGTTTTCATCAGTAAGCGCTTCTTTTACATTGGCCGGCTCAATTTAGGAAGTGAAGCACACATAATTATATATGTTTTCTAATTGTTTACGAGTGCGCACACCAATGAGAGGGTTCCCAAGAATTTGATCAGTTGGATGGTCTTTAACTAACCGCAGTTCAATGTCATTTTGACTAGATGAAGAGTCAGGTTTATCAAATATAGAGACTTCATCATCTTCTGAACTAGAGATAGGTGTATTTAGGTGATCATCTATAACCACATTAATGGACTCTTGAATAACATCGGTTCTCTTGTTGAGAACTCGATAAGCTCGACTATTTAGAGCATACCCTAGAAAAATCCCTTCGTCACTTTTAGTGTCGAACTTCCCTAAATTTTTGCGGTCACGCAAAATATAGCACTTGCTGCCAAAAACTCGAAAGTATTTGACTGTGGGCTTCTTATTGAACCACAGTTCATATGTAGTCTTATCATTTGATTTTCTAGTATAAACACGGTTTATTATATAGCATACAGTGTTCATAGCTTCAGCCCATAGATTTTTAGGTAATTTCATGCTATTTAACATAACATTGGCCATTTCTTGAAGCACATGGTTTTTCCTTTCAACAATCCCATTTTGTTGAGGTGTTTTAGGTGCAGAAAATTCATGCGATATCCCGTGATCGCTACAGAACTTCTCAAAATTGCCATTATCAAATTCCGATCACTGTTCACTTCGGATTTTCGAAACATTTGATTCATTCTCAGTTTGGATAGGCTTGAGTATCCTTTTCACTTCATCGAGAGTTTCAGACTTCTCTCTCATGAAAGCTACCCATGTATATCTGGTAAAGTCATCGACAATTACCAGAAAATATTTCTTTCCACCTCGACTCTCCGTTCTGGTAGATCCAATGAGATCCATGTGGAGGAGTTTAAGGGGTTTAGATGTGGCACTGGAGTTCACTTTCGTGTGACTACTCTTAGTTTGTTTCCCAATTTGACATTCGCCATAAATTTTGTCCATTTTCTTTAATTTGGGTAGACCTCTTATTAACTCGTCTTTGCTCAGTCTATATAGATTTCGGTAGTGTACATGCCCAAGGCATTTATGCCATAATTCGGTCTCATTGGTTTGGACCATGTAACATGATAATTTAGACGAGCTAGAGTCACTAACTATATAGCAATTCTCAGATGTTTTGCGACTAGTCAATATCACAGAACCTTTCTCATTAGAAATCTCACATCCTTGATTAGTGAATTTTATACTATGTTTATTATCGCATATTTGAGAAATGCTTAAGAGATTATGTTTAAGACCTACAAACAAAACATTTTCAAAAGGAGGAAGATTGAAGAGTTGAACTGTACCTTGGCCAATTATTCTCCAGTTACTACCATCACCAAATGTGACTGAACCATCACTCGTATCTTTGAAGTTGGTGAACAAATCTTTGTCACCTGTCATGTGTTTAGAGCAAGCACTGTCTAGGTACCACTTTGATTGACTCGAAGCCTTGAAAGCAGTATGGGCAACCTGAAAAGTAACTTTAGGGACCCATTTCATCACCATTTTGGATTTTGGAGCACTGTTGGTTTTCTGTGCTTATAGTTATTATTCTACCATTAGAGTTAGATTTCAGAAGCTCCTTGAGTAGATCCACAATTTTTTCAGCTAAGGGGTTATAATTTTGATTTCTAAAATTGATATGGTTGTTTTTAGGTTTTGTAGCTTGAAAAGTTTTAGGATTTTTAAAACCATTTTGATTCAGAATTTTCCCTTTTGAGTTGGAGGACTCTCCTTGAACAAACTTAGGAGGAGTAATCTTATTTTTTAGAGTCGCATTTTTATTATAGCCTAGACCAGATCTATCTCCACATTTCCTTGATTCGGTTAGCAATTTTTCTAGTTTAGGATCACCTTGGGCATACCTCCAAGTATCCTTTGAACTTAAGAGAGAAGAGACTTCTAGTTTTAGTTTTTCATTTTCTGACTTTAGATTTTCAACTTGGGACGTTTTGAAATCTAAATAACATTTAGTCTTTTCAAAACAATCAGAAAGATGTGATTTTTTAAAACTAAGTTTTTAAAATCCTCTTTTAACTTTAAAAACTTTTCTTTTTGAAGTTTTAAGTTTTACAGTTATCTTATAACTTTCCCTGTATAGGGCATTATATGCATCTTGTAAATCTTCATCGCTCTCAGGGTCACTCCTCAGATTTTCATCATAAGTTGAATCACAACTATATGTGGAAGTGGGTCTGGCTAGAGTCATTAAGGCCTTGACCTCATTAGTAGATTCGGGTTTTGAATCATCTGACCCAGAAGAGGCTTCCGAGCAAGACAATTCATCCCATGTGGCCAACATACCTTTCTTCTTTGATTTGTCCTTCTTTGGACACTTGTTTGCCAAATGCCCATATTCACGGCAGTTGAAGCATTGGCTATCTTTATTAGATTTCCAATTTTTAGATTTACTCTTTTTCTTCTCAGAGGGTTTTTGAAAATCAACTCTCTTTTTGCTTTTGAAAATCTTATAAAACTTCTTGGCTAATAGTACCATATCATCCTCTGAATTTTCACAATCAGAATTACTAGTATTATCTTGAGAAATAGATTTAGATGACTTAAGGGCTATGGACTTACCTTTAGGAGCCTTGAAATTCAACTCGTAGGTTTGTAAAGAACCAACAAGCTCTTCAACCCTTATATTATCCGTGTTACGAAGTTCCTGAATGGCAGTCACCTTAGAATTGAACATTTCAGGCAATGAGCGCAGTATCTTTGCACAAACTTTACTTTCTGGGATGCTATCTCCAAGACCCCGCATTGAGTTGACTATGCCATTCAATTTAGTATAGAAAGTCCATGAATGCTTCACTTTCTTCCATACATATTTCCTCAAACCTAGTGGTGAGGATTTGAAGTTTTGACTTTTTGACTATAGTCGTACCCTCGTGTGTCATTTCTAAGATATCCCAGGCTTGCTTTACAGTATCACAATATATAATTCTTTTGAATTCATTTGGTGATAGTGCGCAAGTGATTGCATTTAAAGCTTTGGCATTGGATCTACTCTCATTTTTCTGAAGAGTGGTCCATGAATAATAAAGGTGTAACTTTAACAGACTTAGTTCCATCAGTGCCTAGAACTTCAGATGTGGGTGGGTTCCATCTAGTCACTGTGGCTTACCACGGTCTCATCGATGGACCTCAAAAAGATCCTCATCTTGGCTTTCTAATAAGCATAATTGGAGCCATCAAAAGGTGGAGGCCTAGTAATAGAAAGGCTATCAAAATTTGACATATTAAAAGCTCGAGATCACTTAGCTCAGGAAATGAATCCAAATGAATGTGCTATTAGGCTCTGATACCACTTGAAAAGGTCGAGCTCTAAGTCAACCTTTCAAATGCGGAATACAAAGACAGATAACACAATTAAATAACAACCTCAAATGCACTAGTCTTGAGAGGTTGATACAAACTGAGTTCTAAGGACAACCTTTCACCAAAAACTAAGGTTTATGGTAGGACAACCTGATGTCTAGAATGTTGGTATATATCAAAAACTCAAACTGAGAATGAGGCGAAGGAAATAAACTAAATTATTACAACATTCACCACAAGGGCATAAAGAAAATTACAACATTCAACACCACACATACATCACAACCATCATCTTAACTCTGAGAATTATAGTGGTTCGTGTGTGTACACCAACTATTCGCAAACAACCACGCAACTACTTTACTCCCAATATCCACACCCATGGGATATTGGCTTTCACTAAGAAATAAGGTTTTCCAAGGTTCACCTTAAAACTTTCACAATTGTGTTTTTCAAATGGGCTTACACAATCACAAAAACCCCACAATGAGATTTTCCTGGCTGAATCTCATAAACCAAAAATATAGAAAATGAAATTGTACTTATCTGAAGATTCTTCTTCCGATGTAGCCCGGTAGAACCAAATCGATGTAGACGTAGATGTTCAATGTCCAATCTCACAAATGGAAGGATTCTAAGTCTAAATGATTTTTAAATTAAATCAACCTGGGGCTGGCTTGATTTGATTTTGACCTCAAAAGGGTAAATCAAAATTCCCTTTTTAATAGAATAGAATTGAATAAAGAGATCTCAAAATCAAATATAAAAAGCTATAAAAGAATCTAAAATGAATAAGTAATAGCTTCACAATTGCAAGGACTTATCTCTCAGAGTGATGGCTTGATTAGGCTTGGAAACAATCAATACTTCTGAGAAATGTCCTCTATTTATAGGCAGAAATTTTGTTCCCTCGACTGGTCTAAGGTTCTGTTCGACTCGTTGAAGCATCAACCAATATTCAAAAATTCTGGCGCGGTAGGATAAACCCGTCACTCGACTGGTCGAGTGGGACCAGAAAAGCTTGCTGGACTTTGAGTCGAGCACTGCACGATTGGTCGAGCATTGTTCACTCGACCGGTCGAGCAGTGTGCACGACTGGTCGAGAGTCCAACAGAAAATCCGAAAAATCTTCAACAAAACTTGGACTGGTTGAAAAAAAATCCCTGGATTGGTCGAGCCAGTGCCTGAACTAGTTGAACAATGGCTAGGACTAGTTGAAGAAAAGCCTATAAACTTATACAATAACCTAAAATTAATATGCAATTAACATAACCTAACCTATGGTCAATCTAGGGTCATTCATACCTTAAATGTGAGTTTGAAACATTGAAACATCGATTTCTTCGGTAACTTGATTATCTTGAAGTATGTGAAGCTTGACCTCGTAGTATTGAACTTGAGTATGAGCTAGAGCATGTGTTCTTGAGACATAAGGTGGTGATCATGAACTTTAACTTGAGCTTTGAATTTCTGTTCTTGTACTTGAGCTTGTGTTCGATCTTTGGCAATGTTCTTCAACTTGAAAATTTTAGAAGAGTTGACGATGGTGATCTTTAACTTTCCATCTTATCATAATAAGATACTGACTCCAAGTGGTTTGGCACAACAAAATTTGACAATACCGGGTGCTAGAATTACAACATAGCACTTACAACTTTTGACGATACTTATGGGGTGAAAGTCTTTCAGTAATTCCACATCTTCAATCTTTTGGAATAAGAGCTGAAAAGGTCACACTAAACTCCTTAGAAAGAAGATTTCTATAAAAAAATTCTGATAAAAAGTTCATCACTTCACCACCAACCATCGGCCAAAATTTCTGAAAGAACAATATTGGGAAGCCATTAGGCCTAGGAGCCTTATCTCCACACAAAACATTAAGAGCAGCTTTAACCTCTTTTTCGGAAAGAGGCTTGTTAAGGGAAATAGCATATCCTCAACAGAAAGACGGGGAAATTCCAGATTATCAAGCTTTTGTCTTCCCCATCAATCGTAGGAAAGCAAATTTTTTTTTTTTTTTGTAAAACTGAATAATGGAGTCACAAATTTGCTCTTTATCTGAGGTTCTAGTGCAATCCACCACCAATTGTTGATCTGGTTAACCCTAGCTCAAGCACTAGCCATACTTTGGAAAAAGTGTGTTTTCTTATCTCCTTCCTTTAACCACAAAGCTCTTGAACGTTGCCACCATTTAATTTCCTCCTCTTTAGAGACTGATGAGTATTTATCTTTCAAGGCTGATCCCTCGATTTTATCTACTTCCGACAATTGGTCTATATCTTCTTTAAGATCAAAATCTTTAATTTTGGACAAAAAAAAAAAAAAAAAAAAAAAACTTAAATTCAGCTTCTTTGGCACCTAAAACCTCTTTCTTCCAGATTCTAATTTTTCCTTTTAACCTCTTGAGTTTACGACTAAGAGTGTCCTTGCATAACCATCCACTTCAAAAGAAATCCACCATTCCGACACCAAATTCCTGAATCCCTCTATTTCTAGCCAAGCTGCCTCCAATCTAAATGGTCTTGGACTCCAGTTAGAATCTGACACTTTCAAAATTATTGGTTTATGATTGGAAACATCTCTCGGGAGACCTTGCTGATTAACCAAGCGCGACAGGATTGGATTGGACTGGTTGTTCGACCATGTAATTCTAGCACCCTCTAATGAAAGATCAACTAGATTGTGGAGAGCAACCCAATTCGAAAAGGCTTGCATACTACTGGTGACTCAACCTGATGCAGGGACATGTGATGGCCTAAGCATAAATGCATATATAATCGGGCTGAAGAGGTTCAAATAATAAAATTAATCAACTAACTGTTATCAATCACGTCAATTAAACAAATCTCAACACAAGGATGAAATCATTCCATCAAGATCATGCCCATTAGCATAAAATCACGTAAACAGTAAAAAGGGAAGACTTAGGGATATGAGGATATCCCTGATCTAGCATAAACTAGTCTACCGTCAAGTTATGATCCGATTCTCCTGACTAGCTTTCCCCCTTTTCCGTTTAAACCTAAAAAAGAAATATTCCAAGAGGAAAGAAATAGATGAAGAAGAGATGGGTTAGGGCATCAAAGAAAAGAAGACGACAAATTCTTTTATTTTCTACCCCTTGAAGATCTGGAAAGAAGGAAACTCTGAAACTTGGGTGGAATCCTCAACACCTAGGGGTCAATCCTAAAACCCTAGTCTCTTTGATAAAAGAAGAAGAAAATATATGAATTCTCATTCATTCACTAAATAAAATAGGGTTTCTCACGGTGTATATATAAGCCATGAAAAAGTAAAAGTGCACTAAAGCCCTTGAAAACAAGGAAAATAATAAAAAGATGAAAAAAAATAAAAAGCGCACTAAAGCCCCTGAAAACAAGGAAAAGAACAAAAATGCCTCAAACTAAAACACCCGTGCGATAAGGTGTGAAAATCTACCTTATGGGCCTGCGATCAGGGTGCGGTCATGCCGCTCTTGCACTCGTAGCGCATCAGAAAATGGGTCTAATGGACTCGGCGTCCATCAAGGTATGCCAAATCGGTTACGTATCGGCCGAATCGGCCGATATGTAACGGTAACGGTGCGAACCGTTACCCGTTTCGGGGCCGTATCGGCCGATACGATTTTTTGTACCCGTATCGGCCGATACGGGCCCGTTACGGGGTGTAACGGCCGTAACGGGCCGTTACGGGCCCGTAACGGTAACTTTTTTTTTTTCATTTTTAGCTCTGTTTTTGCTGTTTTTTTGAAACCTCTTGCTTCCAAACTGTTTCTCACTCCTTCTACTACTAATTTCGACCAACCTTGGCTAGGTATTTGAGATAAAAACACATTATATTACAGATTTTTTTGAATCAAAGCTCGGTGGGCCATTTTTCAGAAATTCGTCAAAAATAAGTATTTATACTTTTTTTAATATGTTTTGCTGTTTTAATCATGTCATATGATGTGTTAATCATAGTAGAACATGTTAATGTGCATTTTACAGATTTGGGGTGCCATTTAATAATTTTTTAATATTTTTTTCTATTTACGCATGAATTTTGGCCCCTTTTTTTAAAATTCGAAAAATCAATTTTTAATGGTTGTTTTGCTGTTTTAATCATGCTATTTGATGTGTTAATCATAGTAGAACATGTTAATGTGCATTTTACAGATTTGGGGTGCCATTTTATTTTATTTTTCTATTTACGTATTTATTTTGGCCCTTTTTTTGAAAATTCAAAAAATCATTTTTTAATGATTCTTTTGCTGTTTTAATGATGTCATATGATGTGTTAATCATAGTAGAACATGTTAATGTGCATTTTACAGATTTGGGGTGCCATTTTATATATTTTATATATTTTTTTTCTATTTACGCATTTATTTTGGCCCTTTTTTTGAAAATTCGAAAAATCATTTTTTAATGATTCTTTTGCTGTTTTAATGATGCCATATGATGTGTTAATCATAGTAGAACATGTTAATATGCATTTTACAGATTTGGGGTGCCATTTTATATTTTTTAAATATTTTTTTCTATTTACGCATTTATTTCGGCCCTTTTTTTGAAAATTCGAAAAATCATTTTTTAATGATTCTTTTGCTGTTTTAATGATGTCATATGATGTGTTAATCATAGTAGAACATGTTAATGTGCATTTTACATATTTGGGGTGCCATTTTATATTTTTTTAATATTTTTTTCTATTTACACATTTATTTCGGCCCTTTTTTTGAAAATTCGAAAAATCATTTTTAATGATTCTTTTGCTGTTTTAATGATGCCATATGATTTGTTAATCATAGTAGAACATGTTAATATGCATTTTACATATTTGGGGTGCCATTTTATATTTTTTATATATATATATTTTTTCTATTTACGCATGAATTTTGGCCCTCAAAAATAATTGCAAACACTTAAATGTAAGATATTTTCATATTACATTCATTCTAATATATCTATCATTGATAGTAGATAGTTAGAAAATTAAATATATGAATTTTGTAGTCAAATTCAGGTTATCTGGTTCATAAATTCATCAGACAGTCCGATACAACTTCTCACCAAAGAGTGGACCGTTACACCACCATAAACATGTTCCAATTTATAAATGAATGCATATTTGGAATGCTTAGAATATTCCGGATTTAATCCATATTTTTTCATAATTTTTTGGCAAAAAAAAAATTTTGCGCCGTTACGGGCCGTTACGCCCCCGTATCACCGTTACGCCCCCGCATCCGTATCGGTTTTGGAGGTCACCGTTACGCCAACCGATACCGATACGGGACACCTTGGCGTCCATCCACATCAACTCCTCCGCTTCGGTACTCTGTCGACGACGCCTCCTCCTCTGGTACACTTTAAAGGGTGCACCACTGATGTCCGCCTCACAACTCTCTTTATTTTCCATAGGAGAACCGCACAACATTAAAATATCCTCCGACACACCATGGAAGATCCCACCTTTGCCTAACTGACGAGAGCTCAGACCAAAGCCAATCACATAATTTATGATAATAGGGACCATAAACTGCAGAAAAAGCCAGATAAAACCAGAAGATTAATCTTGGAGAACAACGGACTGAAAAAGAGCCACAACAACTATTTTACCAGATTCCAAACATCAGAGTTCTAGGTGACTAAAATGCCTCCCGAAGAACCGGAAGCACTTAATTCAACCCAATCAGCATTCTAAGATCCCCAAATGTAAAATTGCATACCTTTGTTGATGTTCTAAAGCTTCGTCTCTTGAAGGGCGATGATGCTAGCCTTTGACTTCTTACAAATTTTCTTTACTTGGGCCCGTTTCATCTCATAGCCCAAATCTCTGACATTCTAGGACAAAACTACCATTGATCACCAACTGTGCCTATTCTATTCCTTTTGCTGCTGCTGGACTTGCTTCAAGAGTTGTAATTAATTAAGCACTCTTAAGCTCAAGAGTTCTTGCCAGCCCCTGGGAGACTTCCTGGCCTTGGAATACTGATCTTCTTGAAGATGTTGGGCTCCTTTGCTTTTGACGAATTGGATAAAGTCGTAAAAATCTTCTTCCTTATCTCCGAAGGATAGGCCTCACCTACCCTTTCAAGCACATCCTGGGACCAATGAAGCTATACTTGTGAGAGATTGGGGATTCCGGAAGTATTGTATTGAATGACATTAGGTTCGCTTACCAGAGCCTGAGAGAGAGCGGTGATATCAATTGGACCTTTTGAGGCACAATGGAGTGACTGCTACCGCATTCTCCAAGAGGCCTTCCTCAGGAATTGCAGCGTCCATTGCTACAGCATCATTGTTGAGATCTTCCAACATATCATCAGTACTGATTTACCAGCTGAGCTCGATTGATCGTCCCAATTATCATCACGGTAATCTGATATCTTGGACTGATTAGAGTCTGCTTCAATGAGAGTAAGACTAGCTTCAATTGGGCTTGCATTTGCTTCAACAAGAGGAAGGCTGTCTTTAGATGGACTTGCATCTGCTTCAGTGAGAGGAGGGCTATCTTCTTCTGGAAGGATTTCGACATCTGGCTGAGAGACGCTAAGGAGAGCTCTTGCCTCTTCAGAAACCTTCCGAGACTTGATAAAGTTAAGAACAAAAGGGACTAACTAATCGCACGTGTTATTCTCAAGCATACCGGAGACCTCTTTCTCATGTGTGGGGGGACCACACAAGCAATTGTGGCCCATTGCCATATGTTAGAATGAGGTGGTGCTCTCTCTCGATATGAAGGTCGAGATTAAGAGGGTTTTCCGAACCGTTTGAAACAAGAGGCTCAGGAAAGCTCCGAGCCTGCTGCCAGGCCTGCGCTTCGATCTCCTCCTCACATGTCACCCGATCCTCAGGCTGAAAGAGGCTGCCCGCGAAGCTTCGAACCTGAGGGTTTAGTTCCAAACCCAACAATGCCTTTTCCTGTCTTGGGCTGGAGCATGTAACGGAAATGTCACCCGCGTCCTGCCATTCGCTATTGCCCCATATACCTCAGAATGGCCAATTACAGGCTCACACGACACTAGATCCAAAACCAAAAAAGAAAACATATTTAGATCCTCACACCTTTTAGAATTTTACCAATAATCTTTGAGATTTTTTCCCGATGAAAAAAATTTCAGTTGTGATAGGGCCTTATTGGCTGAAACGGTCGATACGCTGGTCGAACCCGTTATGTAATGCCTTGCTGGATCTGCCCGCAAAAACGGGTTAGGTCACCCATCTTGGAGTGGAACCATTTGAACTTTCTGGGTCAACTCGCCCAACCGATCTAACCATCCAGACCAGGTGTTGAATCCGGTCCCATCCCTCCAGGTTAACTGGTCCAACTGCCTGAGTCATCAGGTCAAGCTTTTATTATCCATTTTATTCATTTATGAATTATGACATCATATTGATGTCATGGGTTGGATCAGTTGGACCTGTCTGGACTCTGGACCAACCCAGCCCCAAAAATGAGTTGAGTTCTACTCCAGGTTTAAAAACATTTGTGAAGAATTAAAACCGGCTGATCTTAGTGATATGCACTTGAGGTCCACCACCATGAAAATCTATGTTTAAAATACTCCTGGCATTACAAGGTGTGGCATTTGGCTGATGCAATCAACATGTCTTAAAATACATTCACATAAAAGCTCTTCCTAATGTAGTTCTTGCTTAGACTGAAACTTGAAAACGATCTGGTGAACTAAATGTCACATAACAAGCAGTGCTACATTGGACAAAACTGGAAATGGTAGTCAATTTCTCCTTTTCTCTATGACCCAGCACACCTATTTGATGTATCCTAAAGAAAGGAGATTTGAGGCGATGTGTCGTTTTCCCCAGTGCTACCCATCTTCTCCCTTTCCCTCTCCGTCTCTCTCATTCACACAGCTGTAAAAACTATGGCCTGCTGATTCTTGGCATAGGGCATCAATATAGTGGTGCCTTTCCGATGGATGAATTGGATCTTGGACCTACCTTGCCATGTTGGCACGTGTGGTGTGTAGATGAACATTATTGCACATGTGTGTGCCTTTAGCAAAAGCTCATGCACACGCATGCTTTATCTACTGGGTTATTTATACTACTGATGGCGACTGCCAACTATCTCCTTGCTACCTTTTATGTTTTCTTTGAATGTTTTACTCGTCTCTTAAATTCAAGTGTCAAAAGCTAGCCAAATTTACTTACTCTTCTTCTTTTTGTGAATATTTCAACAATAGACTCGTCCGCATGCCACTGTTGAGGTGGAAATTTCAGAAGATATGCAGTTGGTGCACTTTGACTTCAATAGGTAAGCCTTATGACCATGCCAAGCATAATGTGGTTATTATGTTTTCACGTGGTCTTATCAGAGTGTGACATATGTTTATGCATGGACTGGAATTGCTGTGTTTTTTTTCAACTCGATTTGTCTAGTATCTTCAGGCCCCGATTTCCTACAAGTCGAAAACAATTTGGTTTCATACTGTTGATCTGATGGGCCACACCCTCGAGGTAACAAGCCCCAGAGTCTCCCTGATTGGAAGATCCTAGCCATCCAATGTTCGGCCCTTTTATATGGACCATTGTTTTTTCTTGAGCTGTATTCGTGGACCACTGATAGAAGGTTTAGGGTTGTCCCATTAGGGATAAACTTTGGGGCATGTTCATCCATGGTGGGGCCAATCAGATCATCTATCTATATCGCTGAATTGTAGGTAACACTTGGAGAAAGGCCAAAGGATACCATCCATCCCGTAGGCCTAGGATCGTATAATTTGTCTTTGATTGGTATAAACAAAAAAGTAAAAAAGAAAATTTGGTCTTGGTTCAAGTTCTCCAGAAGCAATGTTGGGTAACTTGTTAGCAATAACAGATTAAAGTTGTTGTTTTCTCTTTTAACACCAATGCTTTGTACACGAATTCTAATTGCAGCACCCCTTTTGAGCTGCATGATGATGCTTATGTTCTCAAGGCAATGAGATTCTGTGAAAGACAGCAAAGTGATGGGGCCCATGAATCTACCACAAATGTGGATGGAAGCTCCGCCAGCATGCTTAGCATGTATCAACAGCACGTGCCGCATCCACCAAGGTCCAATGCCATGGGTAAGCTGCCTGTTTCACCTCCTGTTCCAGGTATCTTAAAAGCACGTGTCAAACATGAGCAGTAGTCTGTAATATTAATCCTATATGCCCACCTCTTCTCTTTCTCTGTATCTTGTAAAGTTATTCATAGAAATCCGTTAATCTCATGCTCGTAGTCAGCTTGATAGCTTTAAAACTTGTGAAAGGACCAAAGCTTTCTCAGACGATCCTAATCAACTATCAAATGGTTCTCAGTGTAGCATTATGTAGACATAATTTGGGAATGTAACGATGGATAATATTCTTTTGTCATTACAGTAGAGATGAGTTTTATCACATAACTGAAAGAGAGTTATTGTTCATGATTCCAAATATGGCTTTCTACAGTTTACTTGGGTTTTCTGTACAAGTGGGTCCCCATGGTTCAGTGATCCACATTGATATTAGGATAGGCCTCACTTTTAGATGCCATGTTCACAACTCTATCTGTTATGGGAAAATCCTAGCCGTTGAAAGCTTCGTCATTCGTTGGTTCGATGTGGGTGGGGGATATGTTCTTTCGATTGTTCTGTGATTATCCTTCTCAAAAATGTAAGACACTCTGCCCCTTGTTGCTTGCAGTCGCCAGGCAGTTTCCACTGGTCTTGCGCTTAGGGCACCAGTCATTGCTTTTGCTGATAACAGTTGAAGCATTGTTGATGCGGGAGCTTTTGGTGCATTGGATCATCCATTGCCGACCTAATCTTAACAATCAGGGTCACTTGACCATGGGCCCTAAGTTGGAATAATCCTGGGATGGTCCACCCTACTAACCACATCATCTAATGTGCTTGGGGAACAAGGTCGAAGCTGCACAGTATCTGAATTCCTTCTAACAAGATAAAGGATAAAGTCTATTTTAGAGGCTTCTGAAAGGGTTTTCAAGATGAATCAGTTTATGGATGGTCTGGTATTTTGTGATATACTTCCGGGTCATGGTTGGTCTATCAAAGCCATTGTTCTTCCCAAAAAAAAAAAATTCTCTCAAATAGGAAGATACCAGCCATCAAATCTTTGGTCATTCATCCATTGAATGTGGCTTGTTCGTTGTTCATTCATTTATTTTTGATCATGTATTTGCATCCCATAAATAGGAAGGTTAGAGTTGACCAATATGAGAGATTTTTGTTGGGAATGGTCCATCCATGATGGGTATTGTCAGATCAATGGTTTGGATAGATCAACTATGGACCCAAATATTTAGAACTTCGGCTCCTGTGCGGCACAAATGGGAAACTTGGGCCTCCTACTTCCACTTTTATCTTTAAAGATATGGGAATGAGAGAAGGGAATGCAGCAATGTTTTTTGTTTTTTTGCTTGTTGGTTTCAAATACTTCCATGACTCCAATCCATCTCATGATATGTCCTTGGATTCTTGTAGTTGGGGGTCTAGGTATTGTTCTTCTTACCCTTGATACAGTTTCTGAACATACTACTGCATGGAGGGCACATAGTGTTAGCCAATGACATGATACTCACCCGTCTCGAGGGCCGGTTTTCGAAAGAAAACCTTCATCTTCGGTGGTGGCAGGGTTCTCCTACAAGTCATTCTAAGGGAAATTGGGTAGAAGGTTCATGAACCGTTGACAGTAATTTTGTAGGCTGATTTGACTGGGAAGTTAAATTTCTCACCCTCTTCCCTGATGGCAGATAGACATGGCAAGGATGAGAACTTTTGTAACGATGGGTGGATCAGAAATTCTTCTGATGAGGTCCACCTTGTTGGTTCTTTTATGGTCTAGCAGAAGGATGGGTCTGAAATCCAGTGATCAGATCAGATTTGTTGTGTTAACCATGGGCCATGATGGGCGCACTTAATTCCTCTTTTTATTATATATATATATATATATATATATATATATATATATATAACACACATTCACACCCACACACTGTGTAGTTACTCAAACCCATGACCCAATGAAATAAGTAACTACTCTTGGTCATGACACAATGTTAGTGATACTCTTGTCAACCATTGAATCTTCATCTTTACTCTACTCTTGATTTAATTCGGGTATCACTAACATGTGAAATAAGTAACTGTGTTCCATCCCTTATCATGACACTATTAGACTAGAGTAAAGATGAAGATTCTTCAACTTACCAGGATCACATGTCATATAGGCCGAAGGTTTATAATTAGCATACTAGATGTTATCATCTGGATCATTGAGAGTGATTGAGCTGGAGTTTTCCTAGTGAGAATACTTTTGTCTAGTCGGCTATATGTTTTCCTATGAAGTTTGGATATTCACAAATACATTTAAAATGACTGATGTATTTAGACAGAGAAGAGTCATCTTCAGAAGCTCGTTGGAGTTACTAAGAAAGTTGGAATTCACGAGCTTGAGAAGCACAAGCAGAGGCGTTTTTGAGACATCGCTGGACCTTAGCTAAGCTTTCAAGTCCAACCACTCGAGATCTTCTTTTGAAAGGGTATTGGTGATCTAGCCCTTAAGTTTATGATTAGATTGTCGCCCAGCAATATAATCAGGGTTTGGAGTCTCTCTTTCTGTCGAAAGAGAAGATCTCCTTTTATGGTACAGGTGCTCGTCAGTGATGAATTCCTATATATTTTTTTCCTTCAAGTATGGAAGTTGAGTTTTTCACAACAAGTTTGTAAATTTCGATTTCAAGGAAACGTTTACCACACTGTTGTTGGTTATGGGTTGGGCGATGTGATTGAGGGGGAGGCCATTAGAAATTGGGATGATGGCTGCTATTATTGTCAGAATGTGGCTCAAAGGGGTTGATTACTACCATAAGGGATCAATCTTCAAGCAAGTAGGAAAAAAATGAATGAAGCTCTTAAACTTGATAGAGTGTTGTGTGCTCCCATCTAGAAGAATAAAAGAATGATTGAAGAATTTTCTAGCTCGTAAAGCATAAGCATAGAAAGTTTTTTTTTTTTTTTTTTGTACTATGGATATTTATTGATTACAATACTTAGATCTTGTATATAGCAAGATCCAAAGGAGTTACACAATGAAAATATTAATAGGGGAGTTGCACAATGTAAATATTAATAAAATAGCAACAATGGAAGCATGAAAGAGGGACAACACTCAAGGCATGAAAGAATGGCAGATCTTATTATTAGAGCTGTCGTGCTAGAGGCACCAATTTTTACTGTGATTTTCTTGTGACAATGCACATGTAGAAAGTGCCACGTGTGCAACTACTCTCCTACTCATGCTGATCTGACGACTGATACAGAAGAAGATATGAAAAATTGCATCTTATAGCCAAAATTTTAAGACCATTTTCTTAAAGAAAGATGTCTCTTTTCAAATCCGGATGCATTTTGACTTCTTGGTTTCATGTAATGGTGCGATTAAAACTCTTTCTTTTAATCCCTATAAAGGGGTGAGGGCTCTTAAGATTTTCATGCAAGCAAAAACCCCACTTCTTGTTCTTTTTTCGAAGTATGTTTTTCTCTGTTCTTTTTTCTACGCGTACGAATGAGGTGTGGAAGTGGTGTGTTGGGTTTTGGCCCGTGCATGCTGTCAAAACCTGAGTGATTGTATCTTGTGGATAGTGTGCTGGGAGTCTGTTGTACTAGTAGTACATGCTGAGGGGTGCAAAATATCCCAAAGAAAATGACTGTGAATGTGCCTCATTCCAATGAGAAATTAGGTTCTTCATTAGCTGAGTCCCCACACTCAAAATGGCATCAACAGGTGCGTAACATATCTTATTGAATTATTATTATTTGAATATTTCCCAAACTAGTATATCTAACATAAGGAAATTAAAGATTTATTGATATTAAACAGAATGACCTGACTCTTCACAAAAATCAGCAACTACATTAATGACTACATAGGATTAGTTAGAGACCTTGGCACATAAAAATATATCGTTGACAAAGAATAGAGGCACACTCTCTTGCAATTCTCACATATCGGATTGGCTTTTCTTTCACTTGGGGATCAAGCCCATTTGAGATGACATTAATTCAGAGGATAAACAAATAAGGCAACGGGTTCCCTTGCTTGAGGCTTCTTATAGCACAATTTCAAAGGAAAGTGCATCCAACAGGATTTGATCATACGAATTTGCCAATGTTGAGTTGGGCAGGATCCCCATCGATGAGGTCAGGTTTTTATCCTGAATATCATGTCCAGTCCGTCAGTTCATCTGCCATGTTGGATGGAGGACACTGAGAGTAACTACACTGTCGAATTCCACTTCCAAGTGTTTTCCTTTAGAGCTTATTGGAGGAGTATGCTTCTTTCTCCTTTGTCACTTTAGTGTTTAACCCAAAGAAAAAACACTACTTTAACGTACACAACTGATTGATTTAAACTAAAAGTTTGTTTGTGTATAATTTTCAAAATCATCATTATTTAAAAAAATAATCTTCATTATTGTTTCGTTAATTTTTAGGAAAACTTGTGATTCATGAAATGAAAAAGATATTCTATAGAAATGCTCAAGTGCACTCTTGGAGCATTATTAAGTTATGGTGCTCCTAGTTGTATTAGACACTCAGGCAATCTAATCAATTGATTTAGACAATCCATTAAGTCCAAGACAGATTTTATGGGATACCATGCGGATCATGTCACACCAATCTACAATCCTAACAATATGATCGTTAGCCTTTAATTTGGACAGTGATCAAGATCACTTAAATGGAAAAAGGTCTAATCAATAATTTGATCAATCTATTTGTTGGGGACCATCATAAGTTGCTTGTGATTCCAAAGAGTTGATCTTTTGCGTCAATCCCAACCATCCCATACAAGGCTTGGAAAAATGTCGGCTACAAAAGAAAGGGCAAATTAGAGATCGATTAGATCATCTAATTAGTGTGATTTTTTTTTTGCATAGTGGACGATAACGGCCAGTTTGGATTCCACTAAATAAGTTACTTTTTCTACCTACAACAGTAGATATATGATTTATTTTAGATATGTTTGGTTGATGATGAGTTATAAGTGACTTTTTTACTTAAAAGTACTTCACTTCAACTAATTATTTTAGCTTTTCTACTTTTCATAAGTTGCTGGAGAGAGGCATCAGGTCGGATGAAAGATAGGAGAAGTTGATAAGTATGTTCTTTACTAAACATACTTATCTTCTTAATAAGTAGAAACTAAGATAAGCTACTTATGGCATAAGTAACTTATCTTATGCAACTTAAGATCCAAACACTCTCTAAACGTGTAATGGACTTAATAGACAGTCTTAATGGATCAATCGGATTTTCGAAGTAGCCAGATGCAACTGGGAGCAGAGGAGCACAGGAGCATCTCTCTTCCTAATAACTTGATTCTAATTTTGAGGTACATTGTATGGAAAGGACACCCTAGCTAGCCTTGATTTCGTGGTCACTCTATGCCTTTCTCTCTTAGGACTCGTTTGTTTTTATATAATTACCTATATTTTGTTGCATTTTGGCATTTATTAATTACAATGTTAAATGTCCATGGCTATGAATTCATTGATATTGTGATTTTACATTTTTATAGGTCTTGGCTCAAGAAATGAGGTAGACTATGTGGGCCTCATGCATTGTATCCATGCCATCCATTCATTTTTTCGGATCATTTTAAGGCCTGAGCCAAAAAAATGGGGTAGATCCAAAGATCTAGTGGACCATATCATAGGAAACGGTGGGAATAATGACGCCACCATTGAAACCAAAGAAAAACTGTTTTCTTTGGTGTGTTTCACTTAAGCTTTGGCTTTGCCTCATTTTTAGAGTCATACACTGAAATGATATAAAAAACTGAATGGACAGAGTGGATATAATGCATACATCACTGTGGGGTCAATAGAGTTCCTATAGCGAAATAACTTGAGCTATGGCTTTGCCTCATTTTTAGGGCATGTTTGTTTTCTATTTTGGATAATAAATGATGGCAAATCAACAATGTGACTTCTCACCACTGTTTATCTTAACTTTTCTCTTGAATCGTATAGCTATGGTAAAGCAATAAAGTGAGAGTGACAAAAAAGAATGAAAGATCTTAAGAGAGGGTACAGATGCCCAAAATAAGAACTGAACTAAAGGCATGTTTGGACCCACTTTCTCAAAAAGGATTTCAAGCCAACTTTTCCTACAGCCTTTTAGCGCCTATCTTGCAAAGTGCAGCCAAACACAAACATCAACTGTCATTTGGATCAAAACAGTGTTTAGACATAAAAAATGGCTTGGGATGGTGGGTTCAAACGTGTCTTAAATTAGCGGACCGGTCTTACCAAACCTATATCTGTCTACTTGAAAATGTGTTTAAAAGAGAAATGGCAGACCGGCTGTTTTGGTACCATACGGGCCAGTTATGACGACACGTTGCTGCAGACCAATAGTGACCCCTTTCTATTGTAATAGTGTACAACACGTCTTGACTAGATTAGAGGACCATTCATACCAAAACCATGCATGTGGGAATAACATAGCTTGCCCATCAGATGTCGAGAGTGAGCCCACCTTGATGATTTATTGTATATCCACTCCGTCCATCCGTTTCTCCAGCCCATTTTAGGAGAGGGTCCAAAAAATTAAATGAATCAAAATTTCACCCGGACCACACCACAGGAAATAGTGTTGATTGAGTGCCTTACTATTAAAATTTGAAAGGGTCCATGGTAAGGTTTTTGTAACGTTTATTTTCCGTTCAACCCGTTGTTGATAATGGCAATAAGATGTGGATGAAGGGTTCCAGAGTAAGGTTTTTTGGCTTACAAAATGTTATTAATGGTCATTCATTACTGTTTCTAATGGTATGGTCTACTTGAGATTTGGATCTTCTTAAGGTTTGGGATCGTGTCCTAAAATGAGATGGGAAACCAGATGGACGGCGTGAATATACAACAAATACATCAAAGTGGGCCCCACACAGTTATGGTAACACCCACTTAGCCCTTTCCCTGGTAATACCGAATCCGCTGCCTCAGATGTGACTGGTTAGGTCCTCTGCAACCAGTCCGCAGGGTTGCCGCACGTGACTTTTGGTGTATGTGAAATAAAGGAAATGAGATGTGACAGTATGTACCTCTTGTCGTTGCAAATTTGGGTTAGCTTTTTATTTTTTTTTCCTGTCAATTCTCGTTAATATCATCTTTCCTGACTGAAATCCCACCGTAGCGTGAGTACCTGTGAAAAAACAGAAAAAAACAATAATAATAATTCTTCCTTGTACATGCTTATTTGTGGTATCTGTACGTTCTATTGGCTGGACGCAAATCACCGCACGTTCATCACTGCTCTAACCGGTTCACATCTCAGGTCTCAAACTCGCTTACGCTCGTTGAAACTTGGCTGAGTCAACTCAGTCACAAGACTAGCTCTGTCCAGACTCTACAACAGTACTCGATGAGTACCAACTTGATAGGACTCTGCTAGACTTGAATGGAGTAATTTAGGCATTCAAATTTCTTTTGGGGGGTGTTTGGATCTTAAGTTGCTTAAGATAAGCTTTATTTCACAAATAATTTATCTTAGTTTCTATCTATTAAGAAGATAAGTATATTTGGTAAACAATATATTTATTAGCTTATTCTCTTTTGTCTCTTTTATACTTATCTTCAATAATTTATGCAAAAATAGAAAAGCTAAAAAAATTAATTTCAGTGGTTATATACTTTTTAAATAAAAAAATTGCTTGTAACAATTATAAACCAAACTTTTTTATATGAAATAAGTTACCTATCCATTGTTGTAAGTAAAAAAAATGTATAACTTATTTGGTAGTATCCAAATAAGCCCTTAGTGATAAAGAAAAATGGGACCTAGGAGAATCAAATGCTGGCACCGCAGGTTAGTTACCGATGCTATTCTCTGTCTCTTTCTCTTCGCGCATGTGTACTAACTAAGATTAAACACATCAGGAGGGCGGGTCCACACACATGGATTTTGGAAAAAATTTTCTAAGGGATGAGTATGAAAGGAAGAGTGGATTTATCTAATAAAAAAATTGAAAATAAAGTAAACTTCTCACTTACCCAAAGCTGAGAACTGCATATCATTTGGTTATTTTTCTTTTTTTCCTTTTACTAAAGTAGACTCAAGGTCTACTTTAATTATAAAAATAAATTCATTTTAGAAATATATCTTTTAAGATCTCTTTACACTTTTTTTCATTTTTTTATTTTTGGATAGAAATGCCCTTGCATTCATTGAAGCACCTGTAAAAGGGTTAAGTCCAATGCCTATGAAGGAGGAGCGGATTAGGTGTAGCCTCAGCCTCACCTAAGACCGTATAGCTCTTACCATGGGGCCACCTTGATGTATGTATTCTATACCCACACCATCCATCTATTTTGCAAGATCATTTTAAAACATGAGCCAAAAAATAAAGCAGATCCAATTCTCGTGTGGACCATAACATTGGAAATAATGGCAATTAACCATTAACGGGCCATTTTTTTTATATCAAGCTGATAATTGTTTTGTCCTTTCATCCAGGTGTATGTAACCTTATCAAAAGGTTGGATGGCAATAAATATTATGGAAACAATATGGTGAGCCCTAGGAAGTTTTTAATGGTAGGGAATTCTGTCACCATTATTTCCTATAGTATGGTCCACTTGTCATTTTGATCTTCTTCATCTTTGGGCTCATGCCTTAAAACAATATGAAAAAATGGATGGACGGTGTGGATGTAGAATGCATACATCAAGGTAGGCTCCACGGTAAGTGCCACACCTAATATGCTCCCTTGTAAAGGTGATTACATGTTTAGAATGATCGTGGGGCCCACTATTATGTTTGGTGTAGACTATTAAAATCTCTCTTTGATTTACTACTAGAGCCATCTAACTTGTTCATGAGGTTACACGTATCTGTATGAAGGAAAGACACAAATTTTAACTTGATCCAAACTCTCTATAGCCCCTTAAAAGTTATAAGGTCATTATTGGTATGTTGCATGGGTTGTTGCTAGTACATTATAAGAATCATTGTTAGTATGTTGTATGGACTGTTATTAGTACATTGTATGGGTCACTATCAGTATATTATGAGGGTCTTAGTTCCGACCAATAACAACTCTTATAATGTACTAACAACGATCAAAGTCATTGTTGGTATATTATAAGGGTTACTATTAATACCTTATAGGGGTCACTATTAGTCGGAACTATGATCCTTACAATGTACTAGTAGCAACCTTTACAATGTACTAACATAACAACGATCCTACAGCATACAAATAATAACCTTAGAACGTTTATGGGGCCATAGAGGATTTGGATCAAATAGAAATTTGTGTCTCCCTCTCATCAAGATCCATGTAACCTTATAAATGGTCCGAATGACTTTGATAGTGGACCTAAGGAAGGTTTCAATGGTCCACATCAAACATAACAATGAGCCCCACAGCCATTCCTAGCAAGCAGATTAGATGTGGCCCCGGGCCTCACCTGAGACGGTGCGACCCTTACTGCAGGGCCCACCTTGATGTATGTATTCTATATCCACACCATCCATCGATTTTGCCATATCATTTTAGGGCATGGGCCCCAAAATGAAAGATCGAAATGTCAGGTGGACTATACTATATGAAACAATAGTGATTGAATGCCCCACCATTAAAAACTTCTTAAGGCCCACCGTATTGTTTGCATAATGTTTATTTTCCATCCAACTTGTTAATAGGGTCACATACACTTGGATGAAGGGAATTAACAAATATCAACTTGGTCCAAAACTTTTATGGCCCATTAATGGCCAATAACCATTGTTTCCAATGTTATGGGTCACCTAAAAATTGGTTTTGATTCATTTTTAGGCTCATGCCCCATAATGATCTTACAAAACAGATAGGCAGTGTGGATATAAAATACATACGTTTAAGGTGGGTCCCACAATAAGGTTGCACCGTCTTGGTTGATCCTAGGGCTGCACGTAATCCCTCTCCCTTTACCAACGCTGGATGTTTGACAAGCCCTTTGTAGGGGTTGCAATAAATGCAAGGGTATTTTTGCCTAAAAAATAAAAAAGTTGTCGGATGGCCAAATTTTTTTTACGAAGGAAGATCTATTTTTGTAATTAAAGTAGACCTTTGGTTTACTTTAGTAGAAAACACATTTATTATCGTATTTTATAACCATATAACAACAAACATATCCAAAATGATTACAAAATCATTACATCAATCACATCCATGTGGTTACATTTTAGATCCTTAGTCTTGTTCCGGTGGTAGACTCAAAAGAGTTTTAACACCAGGTCAAGGGTTCGAGTATCCATACGTGGTGAAATCATATTATGATGTGAGTGTGTGGGTATGTGTGCGTGTGGAAAAAATATGTTTACATATTTAAAAATATTAAATATATTTTTTTAATCTCTTGGGATCATCCTCCTGTGGGATTATCATTGGGAGTTGATCCAATAATAGCATTTGTAAGTTTTAAATAATTTGGCTAAGATATGTGCCAGTTTAAGACCACAACTTGTTGCACACCCATATAGGATCATCTTTATTAGTATGTAGTGTATCACTATAATAAAGTGATTAAAACCACCTTGACTAGTTGATGCAATCAAAACCACCGCCTAAGCAATAAACCACCAAAATCAAATGCCCCTTTGATTCCAATGGCACACAGAATGTGTGAGGATCGTGTGCAATAAATAAATTTTAAGATAACGGAGAGAAATCCAAAACCACAACCACAACCACATAAGAACACACAATATACATGGTTCACTGCTTGAGCTACATACATGGGCAATCCAACAAAGAAAATTCACTATAGCAAGGAGAGATTACAAGGAAATAAGTAATGGAGTACCTTCTTCAAGAATACAACAAAACCCCTTTGATTCCAAATTCAAAAAGACAAACCCTCCAACATTGCAATGCCAATAATAGATCTTTTCACCTTGGATACCTTGACAAGAAAGCCTTAGAGGACTTCTCCGAAAATTTTGAAGCCTTAAATCTACCTTTCAAGAAGAAAACCCCATTCTTGAAACCCTTTTGGGGAAGAAGAAACCATTCTCTCATTTTTATCTCTAAAATTCGTAACCCCTACTTAACTCAAATACAACTTACCCTAAAAGCCTCCTTTTGACAAGTAAATGCTAAAAATACTCCTCCAAGGGTCTACTAACAAATGGGCATTGTTCGCATATGAAAAAAGGTCATATGGGCTCAAGAAAGTGGCTAAATGCATAATGATTTTGGTGTCACTATTATAACAATCTTCACCTTGATAGCAAAATCACTTACTCGCCTTACCAATCCACCACCATTACCTTGCCTTAAAGCTTAGAGATGTCAAGCTCTAATATAACTTATCCATTGGAACTATCTTTGTGAGCATATCTGCCACATTCTTTGTTGTTTCGACCTTTAACAAATGAATTTGGTCATCTTCAATGACTTGATGAATGAAATGGTGTTGAATTGCAATATGCTTGCTTTTCTTGTGATTAACTAAGTTCTTTAACAAATAAATGGAGCTCATATAGACCAACTTGCAACTAACCGCTTTAAGACCCTTTGGTAATTCCACCAAAATCCATGTTTGATTTTTTTTTTTTTCTTCAAGTGCAACCATTTCTTCTTGCATGACCTTCTTCTAATTTTTTGAATTTTCACCTTGCATAGCTTTTTCAAAACAGCTTGGTTCTTGATCTTCAGTGATTAGAGCCCTTCATGTCATATGATCTACATAATCTTTGAGATATGCCAGTTGATAAATTTTACGGCATGGATGGTCCATCATAGGTTGTGCTTCTTCACCACCTTCTTCATTTTCTTCAATTTCTTCAGTTTCATCTTGATCATCTTCTTAATCCATGGGATTCACAATATTTGGAACCGAACATTTCGGTGCATCTTCAAAACATTGAATATCATTTTGTCACGAACCTTCTTTCTCTTCATTTCGATATTTTAAACCTCGCAAAAGCACATGAGACTCATCAAAATGAATATCCTGACTAATGATTATTTTCTTGCCTATCGGATCCCACAAACGGTAAGTCTTTTGCTCATTTGCATAAGCAACAAAAATGCATTTCTTGGATTCAAGTTCCAATTTGTTTCTTTGAAAACTAGGAATTAAAGTAAATGCATCGCAACCAAATATATTCAATTCAGAATAATTGCAAGGAGTTCCAGATCATACCACTTAAGGTGTTTTCTCCTCTAGAACCATAGATGGTGATTGGTTGATTAGATAGAAAGCCGTTGATACAGCTTCTACCCACATTTCTTCCTCGAGCCTCACATTGGACAACATGCTTCTAGCACGCTCCATTAGCGTATGACTCATTCTTTCAACCACACCATTTTGCTGAGGAGTATAGACAATTGTAAAGTGATACCTAATTTGAGGAATTCATTAGAAGTAAATTCCTTTCCATTATCCATCATGAGAGTGTCGATGTAGCGCCCTATTTGCTTCTCCACCTCGGCCTTGAAATAGTTGAAAGTCATGAACACATCACTCTTGGACCTTAATGTTCTCACCCATACTTTTCTTGAGAAATTATCAATGAATGAGATGAAATATAAAGCATGACCATATGAAGTAGTCGATGACAACCCCTATAGATCTAGGTATATAATCAACTATGTCTTTGCTTGTGTGACTACCTTTTGAGAACTTCTGCCTATGTTGTTTCCCAAAGAGACATGTTCAAAAAATTTATTTTCACCAAACTTCATCAAAGGTATTAAATTTCTTTTCGCTAAAACTTTGTAGACACCCCACCTTGAGCCAACAAGCCGATTGGATTGGATTGAACCCATCAATCCTGCCAACCCTGACCCAAACCTGATCCTAGACCCTAAACCTAACCCTAAATCTAACCCTAGGACCCTTAGCTTGGGAACCCTAAATCCTAAAATCTTGAACACCCTATTGACTTACCGAATCGACTCATTGAGTCAACTCGCCGAGTTAACCTGCCTAGTCAACCCAGCTAGTCAAATCCACATAGTTAACCCACTAGTCAAAATCAAGCCCAAAACCAACCTAAGACCCAAGCCAAAACCAAGAGCCCATTCGAAATGTCAGAGATACATTAATGAAACACCAAAGGAGTAGAGTTTCACACACTTGAGGGAGCTTACCTGCCAAAGCAGGGAGTCTCGTGTGGTTTGGGTGGCACCCAGTGTGCGCGCCTATCATGTGGTACTCTCCCTGCTTCTACAGGGAAGTGATATGTGTGCTTTTTCTCCCATTGCAACCTTCACCGTGTGCTAATGGAAAATGACTTTGATGCCCCTCCTTAACTAAATTTACAACGTATGCCACCCAAATCAACCCTTGCGATCTTACCATGTGGCAATCTCAAATTCAGGCCATCCAAATCCTTTTTAACCTTAAACTTGCCAAGAATTACAAATCAGGCTTAGGGGCTATAAATAACCCCATTCCCTTCTCATTTAAAGCATCTTGGAATTTAAAGACATTCTCATTTCTAAGCCTAGCCCTTCCAACCCTCCACTAAGTAGAAGAAAAGTAATATGAAAGACTAGAGAAGAGGTCGGCTCAGCCTAACATAAATCTTAGTCACTGGAGTTACTAAAGTCTTGATCCAAGCCACTTGATCCAATCCTTGTGACATGACCATTTGTTCACAACCCCAAGTGTAGGGTCGCGATGTAGTAATAACTCGGTAAGACCAAGGTGAAATCCACAAGGACTAAATTTATACGTATGCTGAAAATAACTAGAAGTAAAACTATAAAAAGATCTAAATAGAAATTTGAATAATTGAGAGTAATGGTGAATAATGTTGGTTAAAACTTATGAATTTAAAAGTGGGAACTAGGGTGCCAAGGATGTACTGGTAGCTATCAAGATGCTCCTTTTCTTGATTCAAGGAACACAATTGGAATTGGAGTCATATCCTATCTAATTGGAAGACAAAGCAATTTAAATCAAATCTGAACTTTTCATTGATCTAATTCTTAATGGAGAAGAATTGTGATGATTGTAAGGGATTCTATCACCCTACCATGCCCAGGAGACGATGGTGAACAATGAGATTTATCAATCTCGCTATCTCAAAACAGGAAAAGAAGATATCTAAAGCTATCATAACATCTATTGTAATTTGAGTCACAATAAATCATAGAAAAATAAAAATATTCTCTTGATATCAAACTAGAAATCAATGAATTTCAATACGAATAAGAATCAAAGAAAAATAAACATTCAAACACACTACAAGCTTCACCTCTTAGCCATAACTAAGATGTTTAGCAAACTATAGACATGATTGAAACCAAATCTCTTCAACAAATCATGAAAAATAAACTAGGGAAGAAGAAAAACTCTTTGGCGGCTGCTCCACCCTTGTGTATGTTCCTTGCGATATTTTCAAACCTTAGAAGATGCTTTGGAGCATCCTAGGGACTTCTATTTATAGTTGTAGGATCCAACTTTCGCACTAATTTGGAAAAATCTGGAAATCACCTCAAATTTATGCACTTTGTGTAGTTTTCCAAAATAGGCTCGAAGTTTAAATCGCCTCCAATTTATGCACTCTGCGCAGTTTTTCAAAATAGACTCAAAGGTTCAAAATATACTTTTATTGACAATTTCATGAATATGTTTGTTTTCAGGACAATTTCAGGATTCATTTTCTTTCCTTCAAATATTTGATTCTCTTCATTCCTCACTTGGTTTTCTTAGATCTTTGGTATGTAAATTTTTCATTAATGACTTTTAAATCTTCAAATATTCATTTAATAATCTTTTGAGCATAAATCTTCATTTTGGCAACAATTTCACATTAAGCTCTCGAAATCATCTCACACATAAAAACATGCATAATTAAATCAATTAAGCACTATCATGTTTATAAAACCAAGAAATAAATAGGAAAAAATATGCAATATTTCACACTTAACACACCCCCAACCAGCATTTTACTAGTCTTAAGCAAAACATGCGCGAAGTGATCTTCAATCTTCAATGTTTAAATCACTTTTAGAAAATAACTTTTGTGTAATCAAGTATAAATGAGTATAATCTAAAGAAGCGAGAGTGTAATTTTAAAAACCTAGAGCCAAATCACACGAGCAATCAATCAAAATGTTTCTTTATCACTCATTTACGAGCATAAGTTCATATATCAAAATTTTCCAATGTACTTAGTGAATTTTATTTACTTTCCATAACATATTACTATTTCATAATATTAGTCATGCTCTTCACCTCAAGTTTTTATTGAATAATTAAGTATTGATTCCAAACTTATCACATTTTCTTTCTTTTTTTAGTTTTTGATTTTATATCGACGGTCCCTTTTATTTATTCTTTCTTTTTAGACTTTTCATTCTTTTCCAGTCTTTTCATTATACATGACCTTTTTGTCGATCTTTCTGTTTTTTAACTGGTTCTTTTCATCTTTTTAAGGTGGATAAAATTCTCCAGACTTAATTCTCAATATCTATCAATGATACACATATTAACAATGAGAAATTCTAGTACAATTCAGAGAAAGCAATTTGAATGTGGCTGGTGACTTAGATTAACATGATATTTAAACTTCCTCTTAACCAATTAAATGCAAGAATTTAGACGATAGTCTACTCGGTTGATCAAACTTTAGCAATTCAAAGTTCAATCTCCTATCTTATCATTATACTCAAAGCTTTCTTAATTCTATAAATTATCATCTCCCAAACATGTTTTCAGCTTGAAAAATTAAACATTTTCACAATTTTTGCTCAAAACTAAGAAAACACTGATTAGTTTACCTAATCCACACCCCCAACCTAAAACCTACATTGTCCTCAATGTAAAAGATATGAGCATGCAATGCACATGAGACAATGAAAAGAAATGAGAAGTGATGGGAAGATAATACCTAAAGAAGGAGAATTGAAGCTTTTCCAAAGTTCTTAACATGTAAATGGGTTAGCACAGAGACTATACAAACTGAAATCAAACTGTCCTAATCATAAATCCTATGAAAGTAATAAATCTAACTACACCTCCGTCAGACTAGGACGTCAATCTTGGTACACAGGATCAGTAAGAGGCATGGACATGTCCTCTGAATCAAACTTTTCAACAAATGGCTTGAGACGATGTCTATTCACTGTGAAAACATTGTCATTCGTTAGATTCTTTACCTTGACAGCCCCATGAGGATAGACATTAGTAACAATGAAAGGGCCGGTCTAACGAGATCGATGTTTTCCTGGAAAAAGATATGACCGAGAATTGTACAGAAGGACTTTTTGACTGGTTATGAATGATTTTCGAAGGATGTTCCTGTCATGGAAAACCTTCATCCTGTCCTTGTAAATTCTTCAATTATCATAAGCGTCGTTCCAGATTTTCTCAAGTTAATTTCGTTGGAGCTTGTGCAGGGAGCCAACATTATCTAAATTAAAGTTCATATTTTTGATAGCCCAGTAGGCTCTATGCTCCAGCTCCACAGGCAAGTGGCAGGCTTTCCCATATACGAGTCTAAAGGGAGACATTCCAAGGGGATCTTAAAAGTTGTACGGTGAGCCCATAAAGCATCTGTCAAATTGATTGACCAATCCTTACAGTTAGGGTTAACTGTTTTTTCTAAAATTTGTTTAGTTTTCCTGTTGAAAATCTCGGCTTTCCCGCTTGTTTGCGCGTAGTATGGAGTGCTCACTTTATGAGAGATGTCATATTTCTTCATTAAGTTCTTAAATAGCTTATTACAAAAGTGTGAACATCCATCACTATTGATGGCCTGAGGCGTTTCGAACCAGGAAATGATATTTTCTTTTAAGAATCGAATGACTATTTTTTATCATAATTCCGGCACGGGATCGCTTCAATCTGCTTAGTGACATAGTCTACTGCTAACAAAATGTACATATTCAAAAAGGATTGGGGGAATGGTCCCATGAAATTGATGCCCTATCAATTAAATACTTCAATGGTAAGAATGGGGTTTAGAGGCATCATATTTCGATGGGACAACCCTTTCAATTTCTGACAATGCTCACAAGCTTTGTAAAACTCCCGAGTATCTCTAATCATCATGGGCTAGTAAAAGTCGCACTGTAGAATTTTGATCATGGTCTTTTTAGCAGAAAAGTGACTACCACAGGCCCGAGGATGACAAAAAGAGATGATACTCTGATGTTCATTGTCTGGCACACATCTCCTTAGAATTTGGTCTGGGCAATATTTAAACAAATAAGGATCATCTTAGAAAAACTTATGTACCTCAGTGATGAATTTTTTTCTTATCTTGCGCAGTCCAACATGTTGATGTGAAACCTATAACAAGATAATTTGTAATGTCAGCAAACCAAGGTAGTTTGGAGAGTTTAAACAATTGTTCGTCAGAGAACATATCGTTTATCAGCGTCGGCTCAAGGAAATTAGGGAGGTTAAGTTGAGAAAGGTGGTCGGCTACTACGTTTTCTACTTATTTTTTGTCTCATATTTCAATATCAAATTCTTGGACTAAGATGATCCATCTTATCAGCGAGGTTTAACGTTTGTCTTAGAAAAAATATACTTTAGCGTCACATGGCCCGTATAGATGATAATCTTAGATCCGATCAGGTAGGACCTAAATTTGTCCAAAGCAAATACTACGACTAAGAGTTCCTTCTCCGTAATAAAGTAGTTCACTTGGGCATAATTTAGAGTTCTATTTGTATAGTGAATAACGTAGGGCTTCTTTTCTTTTCTTTGGCCTAACACCACCCCAATAGCATACTCAGATGCATTGCACATAATCTCAAAAGGGATCCTCCAATCGGGTGGCTGCATGACAGGTGCGGTAGTTAATATGCCCTTGAGCTTAGTGAAAGCTTCTTGGATTGTTTAGTCCACTCGTATGGTACATCTTTTTGAAGTAGATTGCATAAAGGATGAGAGAGATGACGAATCGTCTATAGAATCCGGCGTGTCCTAGGAAGGATCGCACGTCACGTACGCTCTTAGGTGGAGGTAGGTTAGAAATAAAATCAATTTTTACCTTGTCTACCTCAATTCCCTTGGATGAAATTATGTGTCCAAGCACAATTCCCTTGGGAACCATGAAATGACATTTCTCCCAATTCAGAACCAAATTCTTTTCCTCGCATCGCTTCAGCACACATTTAAGATTTTTCAAATACTCGTTGAAGGATGGACCAAAGACAAATAAGTCGTTCAAGAAGTCTTCTAAATATTTCCGTACCATGTCAGAAAAATACTCAACATGCATCGCTGAAAAGTGGCGAGGGCATTATATAGTCTGAATGACATCATTCGGTAAGCAAATGTGCCAAAAAGATATGTGAATGTTGTCTTTTCTTAATCTTCAAGGACTATCTTTATCTGATTGTAGCCTGAATATCCGTCAAGGAAACAGTAGTAAGAGTGACCGGCTAGCATTTCCAAAATTCAATCAATGAAGGGCAAAGGAAAGTGGTCATTCCTTGTGACGGTATTCAACTTTTTGTAGTCAATGCACATTCTCCAACCAGTAGTAACTCTAGTTGGCACGAGTTTATTGTCAGCATTGGCTACGATGGTGATTCCAGACTTCTTAGGAACTACCTGAGTTGGACTTACCCATTGACTGTCGAATATAGGGTATATGATACCCACATCCAATAACTTAATTACCTAAGCCTTAACTACTTCTTTCATATTTGGATTGAGACGACATTGTGGTTGTCAAGAGGTTTTCGCATTATTCTCAAGACGGATGCGGTGAGCACAAATCAAAGGGTCAATTCCCTTGAGGTTCGCAATCGACCATCCAAGGCTCTTTTATGCTCAATGAAATTGAAAATGAGCACACTCTTATTCTTTCTCAAGGTGGGAAGAGATCACCACTGGGTATGTCTCATTTTGACCTAAATAAACATATTTAAAATTGGTGGGCAAAGGTTTTAGGTCAAGCTTTGGTACTTTGAGGTTAAATGGTAGATGCACTATATCAGTTTGGGGCAATTTTTTAAATTATAGCCTCCATCGGTTAACTTCAAGTACCGGCGTAGCATCAAGCAAGACATCCATCTCCCTAATCTTGTCATCATCTAAATCAGGGAAGTGGGCCAAGCACGTCTCTAGAGTGTCAGAGTATAGAGTTAGGAGTGCTCTATCTTCCATGAAAGAATCGATCATGTTAATGTCGTGGGTATCGTCATCATCCTCTAGCTGTTTGTTCATATTGAAAAAGATGTTGAGCTCTAATGTCATATTTTCGAAAGATAAATTCATATTTTTATTCCTACAATTAATAATAGCATTTGATGTAGCAAGGAATGAGCGATCAAGAATGACGGGCATTTGAGTGCTCACATCTATGATGGGTTGAGTATCCAGGACAATAAAATCTACAGGATAGTAGAATTTATCAACTTGGATCGACACATTCTCAATCATCCCTCTTGGTACACGAACCGAGCGATCAGTAAGTTTTAATGTGATCCGGGTGGGTTTTAATTCACCTAGACCTAATTGTTCGTAAACCGAGTAAATGATCATATTTACACTCGCCCCCAAGTCAAGAAGTGCGGGCTCAATCCGATGGTTCCCAATTACACAAGTGATGGTTAGGCTACTAGGATCTTTGTATTTTTGTGGCACATCTTGCTTGAAGATAATACTCACTTTTTCTGTCAAAATGATTTTCTTTTGTACGTTTTACCATCTTTTGATCGTACATAAATCTTTCAGAAATTTGGTATATGAAGGGATTTGTTTAATGACATCCAGTAGAGGGATGTTGACCTTCACTTGCCTAAGAACCTCTAGAATATCTTGAGAGTTAGAGAGAGGTTTTGGTGTAGTCAACTGTTGAGGGAATGACACAATTAACTACTTTGAGGTTCCGGTTCTAACCCATGTGAAGCATTGCAAGGTCTATCATTCTCATCTATTTTCGGGTCCTTAGGATTTTTAGCCCTCACTGGAATAGATTTGTCAATTGTCTTCCCACTCCTAAGAGTGGTAATAAACTTAGCCTGCTCCATCTGTTTTGAAGAGCTTGGGTCACTGATTTCTGTTCACACCCCAAGTATAGGGTTGTGATGTAGTAATAATCTCGGTAAGACCGAGGTCGAATCCCAAGGAACTGATACCTGTACGTTATCTGAAACTAAGTAGAACTAGAACTAGACTAAGGTGTAATCTAAATCAAATAGAATTTAAGGAATAATTGTGGAATAATTATCTAAAACTTAAACAATTCAAGGAAGGGAAACTAGGGATTCAGAGGATCCACTTGTAGAGATCAGGGAAATCTTATGCCTGCATCAAGAATCATGGAAATTAAACTGAACTTACTTGATATAGTTTTCATGAGATGAAAGGTATATGAATTAGAATGGATTCCATCACCAAACCATGCCTAGGAGACAAAGCAAACAACAGAATTAAACTAATTACCAACCAATCAACAATGCATGAAGGTTAGGAAGGGTACCGTCATCCGACCATACCCATGAGACGATGGTAAACAACAGGGCTTCCTGACGTCATAAACATCAGAAGGAGGAAGAAATACTTAAAGCCATCGCAGATCTATTGTAATTTCAGTCACAACAAGCAAAGTCTCTCCCATCAGACTACAAGCTTCACCTCTTAGCCCTAGCTAAGAGGTTTAGCCTAACATGATGAGGCTAGAACACATAAGAATAAAATAAAACAAAATAAAGATCTCTAACCGAACAACTCTCCTTATCTCTGACTTTAAGTCCAGCTCAAGCCTTCGCTGCTCACGTCCTTTTCCCCCCTGGCCCTACAAGCTTCTCCTCTTTATAACACAAACCAAGTCGATTGGTGAGAACTTCTGCCTCGAGAAGCGGTGGAGATGGCGTCTTCTTTACGCACAGCAGGTGCGGATGTTTTACGCATCAGTAACACAAGAACGTGCGCTGGTTCTTCATAGGGCCCATAGTTGCAGTCGATGGAAAAATCTACTCCGTCCATTGGATGCGGCTTGAAAATCCAGTCAGATATGTTGATTTTGGCTCCGATTTGGTGTGGCCCACAGACTCTTTCTTGGTGACATCTACCGGGCATTTGAACGGTTGAAAACCAATCGCCATTGTCTTTTTCAAGTCTGTCACCTAGGCGTGAATGAGATGGAATGAGGGACTCTCTTGGACGGTCTGGATCAAACCGTTGACGTACGGTGGTGGCCCACAAGATTCGTCCGCAGGCTCTGTTGCGAAACAAAGCTTGCGCATTTAGCGCTGTGATGGCTGGTGGGTCCCAGATTGACCTCAGAAGGAAAATCCAATCCGTTCATTGCGTTCCTCTCGAGAAACTAGCTGGAAAAGGGTGTTTTTGTATGTCTTTTGGTTCGGCCCATTAAATCTTTTCTTTCACCGTCCATCCTGCGTTTGATCGTTATTTACACGTGTGTGCACGCATGTGAAAAGAAGGACACCTAGGCGAGGGTCCAACCTCCCCTTTAGACGCGATGGACGGTCCAGATCTTGTAAACAGATGATGGGTGGGGCCCACTGGTGAAAACCGACGGACGAACGCCTGTCCACTGAAACTGGTTATGCAAAGAAGACGGGTCAGCGCACGCTGACCTGTTTTTTTGGTTTTTATGCACGGCCAGTGCTGTGTGCATGGTGTACATGTACTGGGCATGTTGGATCCATCGTGATGTATATGTACAATCCGTTCCGTCTATCTCTTTTCTTATATCTTTTTAACCGTTGGGACTAAATTTGAGGCATATCCAGATTGCAGGCGGGCCCATACTCTGGATTTTAGGGGCTAAATTGTCCGTTAGGCCACTTTCACAGGGATCGAATGGTTGAAATTTGACGTGTATGGTTAATTCATGGTCCTCAGGCCATGTATGAAGTTTCGAGCCGAGCAGATGGTGGGAACCCTGTGATCTTGCATTCTGGACCAAATTCGGGCCACTTGAGCTTCAGTTTCTCGATTTTCTCGGATCTCTAGCATGTAAATCCGTCGATCTCACTCCCCTAGGGTCCATCTCTTGCCTTGGTGATTCTGGAGTGTCAAATCCATGCATTTAGTATCCTTTTTCAGTCCAAGCTCATAAATACACCTTGCATCACAAACACGATTAAATTGAGTCATTAAGTAGTACCATGTTCGTAAATCCATGTAATAAATGGGGTCTACTATGCAATATTTGACCCTCAACACAACCCCCAACTAGCATCTTGCTAGTCCCGAGCAAAGTATGCGAAAAATAAGTTGAGAATTACTGAACAATTTCTATAAAGTCGAGTGATTTTTGCAGAATAATCCAGATACGAGAATTCTAAGATTCATGAATGTTGGGCATTATTTTCTCCTAGTCTCAAGCACACGGTAAACTTCATACTCACGTTCAAAGTATTAATCCCACTATCAGAAAATTCTAAACATTGAGTTCCATGGGTGTATCGTGTAATCTCGGCTTATCATTAAGGTTCACTTCTTAATTTCATGATATTATCGGTAAACACTAAGATAATTCATAATAACTAAAACTTTCCTCACGGATCATCTTTTAATTAATCAACCTTTGATATATATATATATATATATATATATATATATATATATTTCATTAAAATACCGCCAAGGGGAGGAATCAAATCTTCACCTATAGGGAGCAAACCTATGATGAAAACCATTGCCCACCCCTTTCCGACGGCTACTTTGGGAAATTGAACCTTCACCTATAGGGAGCAAACCTATGGTGAAGATTATTCACTCAATCCTTTTAATTTTCTCAGGCCGGTTCCTTTCATGCTTAGTGAGTACCAAGTAAATCCTTCAATATCAAACTGAAACCTTAATGTGAAAGCGAGATGTGACATGTGAGATCATAACTCAATTAATGTTTACAACTTCTAATTCTGGATTAACAATTAAAACTTAATTATGCAATCCAACAGATACTGAATCCAAGCGTCTTAAATTACCAACATCATGTATCTTGAAATTCCAAGCGCCCTAAATGGCTGTCAAAATCCCTTCGAATTCACAAGAAAGTCCAGAAAAATTAAAAATTTTCACAATTTTTGTTCAAGACTAAGAAAATACTGATCAGGTTACTTAATCTCCTACCCCAACCTAAAATCTACATTGTCCTCAATGTAAAAGATATGAGCATGCAATGCACTTGGGACAACGAAAAGTAAATATGAAGTGATGGGAAGATAGTACCTGGATGATGAATCGAGAGACACTTTCCAAGAGATCGCAGCATGGGTGTCGGTCAGCACGAGAGAGAAGGCAACACAAAAATAACAAAAAAAAATCCTACCTATGCGACTTTTGTAGGTGCTCTCGATTGCATTTAGCGTATGCAACAAGCCTTTAAACCCCTTGGTTGCCCCTAGTGGACGAGTTGTAGTCTCGTGAGGGTTTGCAGTAATGTTACCCACAAACATTGAACTAACTAATGATAAAAACGAAATGAAATGAAGAGCTGGGTTGCCTCCTAGGAGCGCTAAGTTTACCGTCTTCAGCCAGACAAATAAAGCAACTACCCTAGTCCTATGAAAGCGATAAACCTACGTATACCTCCATCAGACTAGGAGATCAATCCTGGTAAACAGGAGCAGTCAGGGGCATTGACATGTCCTCTGAATCAAATTTCTCGACAAATGGTTTCAATCGATGTCCATTGACTTTAAACTCCTTGCCATTGTCGGGATCTCTTATCTCAACGGCCCCATAAGGAAAAACAGTAACAACAATGTAAGGGCTGGTCCAACAAGATCGAAGCTTACCCAGAAAGAGATGTAATCGAGAATTGTACAAAAGGACCTTCTGACCAGGCGTGAATGATTTTCGCAAAATGTGTTGGTCATGAAATGCTTTCATCTTGTCCTTGTAAATTCTCGAATTATCGTACGCATCATTCCGGATTTCCTCAAGTTCATTCAATTGAAGTTTGCGTAGCGAGCCAGCGTTGTCTAGATTGAAATTAAGATTTTTGATCGCCCAGTATGCTTTATGTTCCAGCTCCACAGGAAAGTGACAAGCTTTCCCATAAACAAGTCTAAAGGGAGACATTCCAATAGGGGTTTTAAAGGCAATACGGTATGCCCATAAGGCATCGGTCAATCGGATTGACCAATCCTTACGATCAGGGTTAACCATTTTCTCCAAAATGTGTTTAATTTTCCTATTAGAAATCTCATCTTGCCCACTTGTCTGTGGGTGGTATGGGGTGCTCACCCTATGAGAGATACCGTATTTCTTCATTAAGCTCTCAAATGGTTTATTACAAAAGTGTGAGCCCCCATCACTAATGATGGCTCGAGGCGTTCTGAATCGAGAAAGGATGTTTTCTTTTAGGAATTTAATGACCGTGCGATGGTCATTAGTTCGACACGGAATCCCTTCGACCCATTTAGTGACATAATCCATGGCGAGCAAAATATACAGATTTCCAAACGATTGGGGGAACGGTCCCATAAAATCGATGCCCCAGCAATCAAATGCTTCAATGATAAGGATGAGATTCAAAGGCATCATATTTCGACGGGACACACTACGTGAAAAATGGAAAAAAAAGACGGATTTCGAGACGGTTCTGGACCGTCTCTAAAATTTCTTGGTTTAAAGACGCTTTAGAGACGGCCACAAACCGTCTCTAAAACTTTAGACGGCTCCTGACCGTCCTTAATATTGTCTTGAAAATTTGAACGTCCACAAATCGTTAAGGACGGTCGTTGACCGTCTTATATACGGTCATTTGAGACAGTCATTGGCCGTCCGTATTAGAGACGGTCTTTGACCATCTTACATGCAATCATTTGAGATGGTCATTGGCCGTCTGAATTAGAGACGGTCATTGGCCGTCCTATACTTGTAATTTGAGACTGTCAAAGACCGTCTCTATTAGAGACGGTCCTTAGCCATCTCATAGTCCTGCCAAAGACCGTCTTTATTAGAGACTGTCAATGATTGTCTCCATTAGAGACGGTTTACGATCGTCTTTATTACAGACCGTCAATGACCGTCTCTATTGGAGACTGTCGAAGACCATCTCTATTAGAGACGGCCCTAAACCGTCTTATATCCCTGCCACACACAATGCTAATATTAAAAAATTAAGAAACTCTAAAAATTTAAGAATTACAAAAAAAAAATAGTTGAGAAGCTTAGAAAAATAATTAACAATGTTTATGAAAAATTTAAATTTGGAAAAAAAAAACTGTAATTTTATAAAAATCTAGATTTTGCAAAAAAAAAATTAGAACTTTGAATAATGTTGATAATTTTGAAAAAAAATTTTAATAAAAAAATGATATTTTGAAAAAGAAAATTTTAAAAATTAAACAAAATTGTGAAAAAATTGACAAATTGTAAAAAAATATATTTTTTAAAAAAGAAAACTAGATTTTGTTTTTTGACAAGAAAAAAGATTTTGATAAAAAAATGATATTTTCAAAAAGAAAATTTAAAAAATTAAACAAAATTGTGAAAAAAATTGACAAATTGTAAAAAAATATATTTTAAAAAAAATAAAACTAGATTTTGTATTTTGACAAGAAAATTTAAAAAGTTATATAACGAAAGTGAGATTAAAAAATGATATTTTGAAAAAAAAATTAAAAATTAAACAAAATTGTGAAAAAATTGACAAATTGTAAAAAATATATTTTTTTTTAAAAAGAGAACTAAATTTTGTAAAAAAAATGTTAAATTTATTTATAATAAAAATGATATTTAGTTAAAAGAGTAAAAAAAGTATACATTTTGAAAAAAAAATGTTAAATTTATTTGTGAAAAATAAAATTACTAAATTATTAGGCACATTCACTAATTGAACATTTAATTGTTTTTGGACAATTTAATCGGTTCAGATTGAAGAGTATATAATTTCAGAGGTTTAAATCAAATTTCATTGAAATTGTTTATCAATCTTGTATGCTCAATATCTTTCTCATATGTAGCCTGATTGAGGCGAGTAACTAGTCAAAATGAGAGTATTGATCAGTAAAATAGAGTGAATGGACCAGACAAGTAAAATGGGTCAAATATTCTGGTCAAAATTGTGATCCAACTTACTGACCTCATGAGAACCTAAGAATTGATGTTAGTAAGTTTTGTGGGCCCCATCATGATGTGTGTCGAACATCAACACAGTGGATTTGATGTGTCCCCTTTAGGTTATGAAATATCTCAAAAATCATCTGTATGCAAAACTCAAGTAGGCCAACCATCTAAAACTATGTGAAGACATCTTAAAAATATAAAAGCACTTGGTGGGGCCCACATGAGTTTTGGATGCGGTTGAAACTTGGTCTGACCCCTCATCCAAGTGGGACACACATAATGAGTGGGTTGGATATGTGAATCACATTTAGGTAGGACCATATATGATTATGAATGTTTTAAGGAAACCCTTCTCTACTACATTTAGGTGAGTTACTTGTTACCCTTACCAGAGTAAACTCTGTGGGGTCCACTGTTATTTATTTATTTTATCCACTCCATTCATCCATGTTAACAGATAATTTGAGGTCTAAAGAACAAAAAGGAAGCATATATATATATATATATATATATATATATATATATATATATATATATATATATATATATATATCCAAAGCTCAAGTGGACCACACCACAAGAAATAGTGTGATTGAACCTCTACCATTTAAAATTTCTTGAAGGCCATAGAAGTTTTGGATTAAGCTGATGTTTGTGTTTTCTATTCATTCATATATTTTTGATATTATGAACAACATTTAACTGTTTTTGGACAATCTAATCAGTTCAAATTGAAGAGTAAATAACTTTAGATGTTTAAATCAAATTTCACTGAAAATGTTGATCAATCTTGGTATACCCAAAATCTTTTCTCATATGTAGTTTGATTGAGGCGAGTAACTAGTCAAATTTGAGGTATTGACTAGTAAAATAGAGTGAATGGACCAGATATATAAAATGGGCCAAATATTTTGGTCAAAATTGTGACCCAACTTACTGACCTCGTGAGAACCTAAGAATTGATGTTAGTAAGTTTTGTGGGCCCCATCATGATGTGTGTCGAACATCAACACAGTGGATTTGATGTGTCCCCTTTAAGTTACGAGATATGTCAAAAATCATCTGTACACAAAACTTAAGTGGGCCATACCATCTAAAACTATGTGAAGACATCCAAAAAAAATTTAAAAGTATGAGTTATGGATGTGGCTGAAAATTGGTCTGACCCCTCATCCAAGTGGGACACACATAATGAGTGGGTTGAATATGTGAATCACATTTAGGCAGACCCAATATATGATTATGAATGTTTTAAGGAAACCCCTCTCCATTATATTATGTGGTGTGGCCCACCCAAGTCATGGATTGACTTTATTTTTAAGCTCTTGGCCCACCTAAGTCATGGATTGACTTTCTCCATACTGTTCAATGCTTTTCTCGGATCATTTTAAGATATTAACCAAAAAATAGGGCAGGTCCAAAGCTTAAGTAGACTACAAAGTGGGGACTAAACGTCCACCATTAAAAATAACATTCATAGAAGTTTAGATCAAGTTGATGTTTATGTTTTCTTTTCATTTATGTCCTTTTGTTTTGAGATTTGATGGTTTTTTGTCCATCTGGATTTGGGTGTTTCAGTATCACATTCCTTTTTTTTTCCCCAGCTTTGATGTTAAAATCTCTTTTATAATTCGAATTTCTCCCTTTGTTTATGAAATTTTAAGGAATCCTATTCCTATAAAATAAATAAATAAATAAATGAAAATAGAAATATTTACTCATTCTTCATGGTTATGAAGTATTTGCCCTTATTGTAGCAGTAGTTGAACTTGTTAAACATTGTCTTTTGAAGAAGAATTATAGTCTCAATGTAAAAAAAAAAAAGAGTACAGTTGGCCTTACGATGATTTTAATGATCGATAACCAATCACTATTGTTTTCATGTGGTGTGGTCCACCTAATATTTGAATATGATTCTTTTTGGGGCTCATATCCTATAATGAGTTGGCAAAACAAATGGATCATATGAATATACAATATATAAATCAAAGTGGGCCCACATCTACGCCATCAGTCAGACGCACCATTCCATGGTGGGCCTAGGGTTTAAAAATCAAGTCAATCCGTGAGTTTTTTGGGCCACACCACATACAAAAGTTGAGAGGGGTTATCCTCCATTAAAATATTCATAATCATTTGTTAGGCCCATCGAGATGTGGTTCACAAATCTAGCCTATCCATTATGTGTGTCCCACTTGGATGAGAAGTCGGACCAAGTTTCAAATGCATAAAAATTTCAGGTGGGGCCCACCAAGTGCTTTTATATGTTTTAGGCATTTCTTCACATGATTTTAGATGGTATGGCCCACCTAATTTCTTTATACGGCTGATTTTTGGGATATCCCATAATTTAAAGGGGACCCATCAAATGCACGATGTTGATGTTTGACACATGTCATGGTGGGGCCCACACAGCTTGACCTTTGTGTTTAATCCATGTCGTCCCCATGAGGTCAATCTGTGTGGGCCCCACCATGATATGTGTCAAACATCAAAACCGTGCATTTGATGGGTCCCCTTTAAATTATGGGATATCCCAAAAATCAGCTATATACGGAGCTCCGATGGGCCATACCATCTAAAATCATGTGAAGACATACCTAAAACATATAAAAGCACTTGGTGGGCCCCACATGAAATTTGGATGCATCTGAAACTTGGTATGACCCCTCATCCAAGTGGCGCACACATAATGGATGGGCTGGATTTGTGGACCACATCTCGGTGGGCCTAAAAAATAATTATAAATGTTTTAATGGAGGGTAACCCCTCTCAACATTTGTATGTGGTGTGGCTCACCAAAGTCATAAATTGATTTTATTTTTAATCCCTGGGCCCACTATGGGATGGTGCATCTGACTGATGGGTTAGATGTTTGACACGCATCATGGTGGGGCCCACAGAGCCGTACCAGACCCAGCCTAAATTTGGGCGCGCGCCCAAAAAACCCCAATTCCCAAATCTTCCCTAATCTCTCTCCCTCCGTTCCCTAATCTCTCGCTCTCGCTGTCTCCCTCTGTTCCCCAGATCTGGTCCGTCTTCTCCTCCTCTCAACAGCTGTTAGAATCCATGGTAGCTTCAGTAGTTGGGTCTTCGTGCAACGATGAAGGCACTCATTCTCTCTCTCGCGGGGCTTTCAAGAGAGAAGCTCAAATCCGAAAAACCGTAAGAAATTCTTCCTCCTTTCAATTTCTCGACGCAAAAGAGCTTCGAGATCGAATCATTTTGCGGTATTTTCACACAAATCCGTTGAAAATCACGTTAATCCATGTTCTTTCTTTGACTGAGTTGATTTCAGATTGAGAGGTTGATGTTAGGGTTTTGTTTTGTAGTGAAATTGATTGCTTGTTTGTATTGGAGACTGTAAATCTTTGATTTAATCTCTTACATTTTGGTTTTATTAAGAGAAAACGAAAATGTTTTTGTTTTTGTTTTTTATTTTTTAATTTTAAAGAAATTGAGGATATTTTTTGGCATATTAGTGAAATTTTCGACGTTCGAAACTGTAGATCCTTGAATAATCCATCTTTCTTTCTTTCTTTTTTCTTTCTTTCTTTTTTTTTTCTTTTTTCTTTTTTTTTTTTTTTGAAAAAGAGGCTTTGTGAAGGTAATTTTAAAAAACTAGAGGATATTAGTGAATTTCAGTGGGTTTTTATGTTTGGAACTGTAAATCTATGGGATTCCAGTGGATTTTGATGCTTGAAACTGTAACCCTTTTTTAAAGTGGATGGTGAAAGGGGACGTTGGAAGATTATTATTATTATTATTTTTAAAAAAATTTTTTACTGGCATTTTATCACACACACACACATATATTTATTTCAAATTAGAGGAATTAAGTGAATTGTAATTTTTGGGATGTTTAATTCACAACAAATTCCTCTTCCTTTTTTTTTTTGGTTGTCATTGATCAAATAGAAAGATATGGAATTTGTTTTTCCTGTTTTTTTTTCCCATGTCTTCTTGTCTGTCTGTCTCTGTTTTTTTTCTTTTTTGTGTGTGCGCGTGTGCGCGCGTGTAACTGAGCAAGTAAGAGGCGCTAATGCAATTTCTGCATGGGCAAATTGAAGAAGCAAGCAATTCCTGGCACATGCCAACCTGGCACTGTTGGAGATCACTGCCATTCACCAGATGGGGCCTAGCATTGTAATGTTCTGGCCTGAAAATCAGGCCAGTATTGCCCACCTACCTGTCCACATATGGTTGAGTAAAAAGGGTGCTTAGAAAAAAAAGATCGACATTTAATGTAATATGTGCATGTGTTGCCTTCCTGATTAGTGGATCAACCTGATTTTTATGTTAGGGCATGTTCACAGTGGGACCCACCTGGTAAAAGAGCAGGGAATGTTCACGTATTTGCCAGTAGACACGTGGACTGCAAATTGTTTCGACGGTCGCCTTGTGTGCATTGCCGTAGCATTCCTCTCAGCATATTATAGGGCTTCAATGAATTTAGCAGATTATTTGAAGTAGCAGTGCCGATACATTGTTGATGCAATATTTTTTCTTCTTCATGTTTTGTTTTGAAGAAGCTTACTCTTTTTTTTTTTTTTGGTCTCCGATGTGTTTCTACACTTGTTTGTTGGATGGATGGTCAACTGAAGTGGAATATCCAAATTTGGGTTGGTCACATGTGTTATTGGTTAAGTCACTAATGAATAAAATCTTTGGATCTAGGAGATATGGAGAAAACAATGGGTCTGGAGTGGGGTTAGACTTGAATTTTAGTTGAACCTTCAATGCTTTGGAAAGATAAAAACACTGACAAGCCCAAAAATTGCATTTTAGGTTCTGCTCAAGTTTCAAAGGAAGTTGCTCAAACCTAGGCAAGTGAAAACTTGATTAGATATGGGAAAATGTGCTGAGCTTCTCTAGTAATCAATTAATTTGTTTTTCGAAGCTTTTAAACAAGTGAGTTACACCCGTACTCAACCCAAACCTCGAACAGACCTATTCAATGCAATATCTAAATTATTTCAGATCTCTATTACCTGGTTAATTAAGAATGAGGGTACTGGTATCTTATCATTGCAGAAAGACTAAAAGCAGAGCATCAGAATTGAAATGCTTCCTTTTTTACTAAATTGCTAAAAATTGAAGTACATCATCTTTTTTTTTTTAATAGATAACACAATAAACAGAAAACACAACTTGATTTTATTTATTTATTTATTTTATTTTAAATTTTTAAATCAACCCTTTTGAGTCAACTACAATGTCATGGAGTGTGTCATATATTCAGTTGTACATGACAGACACATTATTATAATATTTATCAATTGTATCTGTTAGTGTAGACTCTTTCTTAACAAAATTTCTGAGCCAGTTATGATGATGAGGCAATATGGATGAGAAATTAATCAATTGCCCTCAAAGTTGTTAACAAGTACTTTATATGGTATGTATTTTAGAACCAACATTCTTGCAATTGAAGTAATAGGGATGGGAATTGCACATGCTTCAAGGTGTCTGGATAGGGGTGCGGTTGGGAATTCATGATATTTTATAGGGCTATGTATGATTTAGTGGTGTGACTGAGGATGAGATAACATATGATTCAGTTAATATTAGTATTTTTAATTACATGCCATGATATAGATGAGTTTAAAAAAGTCAGGGTCTGTTTGGTTTCCAGTAATGAATGAGTTGATTTCACTTCAAATCTTTCATATATTTCCATTTTTTTTTCTCATTTTGGCTATTATTCGCTTCAAATTGTCATAAGCGAGTTAAGTCTTCTTGTTGGTTCATCCACACTTATATGTTTTCCCTAGTATTTCATATTATTTTCTAATAATAAGTTTCGTTCATGTTGTATAATGTTAGGTAAGGGAGGAATGCCAATAGATTGCCTAGAAGCATGGCGACTTTTTGTGTTGGTAGGCTCAGTAGAACTGCAGCAATGATACAAGACAGAATCTTGATTAAGGTAATATATGAGAATCTTGAGAATGTCTTATGTATTTGCTCGAAATTAATGGAGCATTCCCGGATGTGCGTCGGAGCTATCTGAATGAGCGGGGGTCCCTAGAAGGTGGGAACTGCTGTTATGACCATGATGAAGCTGTCCATTTCCTATGGACAGCATTGGAGGTGCCTGGCCATTTGGACAGGCCGTGTTTATGTATTTGCTCAAAATTAATGGAGCAGACCCGGATGTGCGTCGGAGCTATTCGGAAGAGCGGGGTTCCCTGGAAAGAGGGAACCGCTATTATGACCATGATGAAGCTGTCCATTTTTTATGGACAGCATTGGAAGGGCCTGGCCATTTGTGCCGGATGGCCGTGTTTATATCTGTATTTGCAGGGACCATACCCTTAACCTAAACCAAAACCCATGACCTAAAACCTTAACCTATAACCTAAACCTCAACCTTAACCTAAAACCTAAAACCTAAACCTAAACCTAAAACCTAAATGTATTCTCAAATCCCTAAACCTAAACCTACACTTAATCCTAATCTTAACTCCCTAACCTAAACCTATACCTAAACTTGAAAACCCAAACATAAACCTAGACCTAAACCTAAACCTATAGCCTAAACTCAAATCCCTAAACCTTAACCTATAACCTAACCTAAACCTATACTTATAACCTAAAACTATTCTTAAATCCCAAAACCAATAACTTAAGCCTAAGCTTTCCCTAAACCTATAAGCTAAACTCAATTCCCTAAAGCTAAACCTACACCTATCCTAATCTCAACTCCCTTACCTAAACCTAAACATAAACTTGAAAGCTCAAACTTAAACCCAATCCCGAACCTGAACCCGATTTCCTAAACCTAAACCTAAACCATAACCCATTCTCAAATCCAAAAACCTATAACCTAAACTAAAACTAAAACTAAAACTTATAACCTAAACCCAAACCCATTCTCAAATCCCAAAACCTATAACCTAAACCAAAACCTATAACCTAAACCCAAACTTATTCTCAAATCCCAAAACCTATAACCTAAACATAAACCTTAACATAAACCTATAACCTATAACCAAAACCTATAACCTAAACCCGAACCGATTCTCAAATCCCAAAACCTGTAACCTAAACCTTAACCTTAACCTAAACCTATAACCTATAACATAAATCAAAACCTAAACCTAAACCTAAAACCTAAACCTATAACCTATAACCTAAATCAAAACCTATTACCTTTCCCTAAACCTTAACCTAAACCTATAACCTATAACCTAAATCAAAACCAAAACCAAACCTAAACCTAAACCTAAACCTATAACCTAAACCTAAACTTAAAACCTAATGTATTCTCAAATCCCTAAACCTAAACCTACACCTAATCATAATCTCTACTCCCTAACCTAAACTCCCAAACTTAAACCCGATCCTGATCCCGAACCCGATTTCCTAAACCTATAACCTAACCTAAACTTATACTTATAACCTAAACCTATTCTCAAATCCCAAAACCTATAACTATAACCTAAACCTTAACCAAAAACCTATAACCTAACCTAAACCTAAACATGTAACCTTAATCTAAACCTAAACCTAAACCTATAACCTTAACCTTAACATATAACTTTAACCAAAACATATTACCTAAACCTATTCTCAAATCCCGAACCCGATTTTCTAAACCTAAACCTTAACCTATTCTCAATTCGCTAAACCTATAGCTTATAACCTAAACCGAAACCTAAACCTATACCTTAACCTAAACCTATAACCTATAACCTAAACATAAACCTAAAACCTAAATGTATTCTCAAATCTCTAAACCTAAACCTAAACCTGATCCTGAACCCGAACCCGATTTCCTAAACCTAAATCTCAACCTATTCTCAATTCCCTAAACCTTAACCTATAACCTAACCTAAACCTAAATTTATAACCTAAACCTAAACCTATAACCTAAGTGTATTCTCAAATCCTTAAACCTAAACCTACACCTAATCCTAATCTCAACTCCTTAACCTAAACCTAAACCCGATCCCGAACCCGATCCCAATTTCCTAAACCTAAACATTAACTTATTTTCAATTCCCTAAACCTATATCTTATAACCTAAACCTAAACCTATAACCTATAACCTTAACCTAAACCTAAACTTAAACCTGTAACCTATAACCTAAACCTAAACCTAAAACCTAAATGTATTCTCAAATCCCTAAACCTAAACCTAAACCTAATCCTAATCTCAACTCACTAACCTAAACCTAAACCTAAACTTGAAAACTCAAACCTAAACCCGATCCCGAACCCGATTTCCTAAACCTAAACCATAACCTATTCTCAATTCCCTAAACTTATAGCTTATAACCTAAACCGAAACCTATACCTAAACCTAAACCTAAACCTCTAACCTATAACCTAAATGTATTCTCAAATCTCTAAACCTAAACCTACACCTAATCCTAATCTCAACTCCCTAACCTAAATCTAAACCTAAACTTTAAAACCCAAACCTAAACCTGATCCTGAACCCGAACCTGATTTCCTAAACCTAAACCTAAACCTCAACCTATTCTCAATTCCCTAAACCTTAACCTATAACCTAACCTAAACCTAAATCTATAACCTAAACCTAAACCTAAACCTATAACCTAAGTGTATTCTCAAATCCTTAAACCTAAACCTACACCTAATCCTAAACCTAAACATTAACCTATTCTCAATTCCTTAAACCTATATCTTATAACCTAAACCTAAACCTAAACCATAACCTAAACCTATAACCTATAACCTTAACCTAAACCTAAACTTAAACCTGTAACCTATAACCTAAACCTAAACCCAAAACCTAAATGTATTCTCAAATCCCTAAACCTAAACCTTCACCTAATCCTAATCTCAACTCCCTAACCTAAACTTAAACCTAAACTTGAAAACCCAAACCTAAACCCGATCCCGAACCCGAACCTGATTTCCTAAACCTAAACCTTAACCTATTCTCAATTCCCTAAACCTATAGCTTATAACCTAAACCGAAAGCTAAACCTATACCTAAACCTAAACCTAAACCTAAACCTATAACCTATAACCTAAACATAAACCTACAGCCTAAATGTATTCTCAAATCCCTAAACCTAAACCTACACCTAATCCTAATCTCAAATCCCTAACCTAAACCTAAACCTAAACTTGAAAACCCAAACCTAAACCTGATCCTGAACCCGAACCCGATTTCCTAAACCTAAACCTCAACCTATTCTCAATTCCCTAAACCTTAACCTATAACCTAACCTAAACCTAAATCTATAACCTAAACCTACACCTAATCCTAATCTCAACTCCCTAACCTAAACTTAAACCTAAACTTGAAAACCAAAACCTAAACACAATCCCGAACCCGAACCCGATTTCCTAAACCTAAACCTTAACCTGTTCTCAATTTCCTAAACCTATAGCTTATAACCTAAACCGAAACCTAAACCTATACCTAAACCTAAACCTATAACTTATAACCTAAACATAAACCTAAAACCTAAATGTATTCTCAAATCCCTAAACCTAAACCTACACCTAATCTTAATCTCAACTCCTTAACCTAAACCTAAACCTAAACTTGATAACCCAAACCTAAACCTGATCCTAAACCCGAATCCGATTTCCTAAACCTAAACCTTAACCTATAACCTAACCTATACCTAAATCTATAGCCTAAACCTAAACCTAAATCCTAAGTGTATTTTCAAATCCTTAAACCAAAACCTACACTTAATCCTAATCTCAACTACCTAACCTAAACTTGAAAACCCAAACCTAAACCTGATCCCCAACCCAAACCCGATTTTCTAAACCTAAACATTAACCTATTCTCAATTCCCTAAACCTAAACCTAAACCTATAACTTTAACCTAAACCTAAACCTAAACCTGTAACCTATAACCTAAACCTAAACCTAAAACCTAAATGTATTCTCAAATCTTTAAACCTAAACCTACACCTAATCCTAATCTCAACTCCCTAACCTAAACCTAAACTTAAACTTGAAAACCCAAACCTAAACCCGATCCCGAACCCGATCCCGATTTCCGAAACATAAACCTTTTCTTAATTCCCTAACCTATATCTTATAACCTAAACCTAAGCCTAAACTTAAACCTTAACCTAAACCTAAACCTGTAACGTAAAACCTAAAGCTAAACCTAAAACCTAAATGTATTCTGAAATCCCTAAACCTAAACCTACACCTAATCCTAATCTTAACTCCCTAACCTAAACCTAAACCTAAACTTGAAAACCAAAACTTAAACCCGATCCCGAACCCCAACCCGATTTCCTAAACCTAAACCTTAACCTATTCTCAATTCCCTAAACCTATAGCTTATAACCTAAACCTAAACCTAAACCTAAACCTGTAACCTAAATGTATTCTTAAATCCCTAAACCTAAACCTACACCTAATCCTAATCTCAACTCCCTAACATAAACCTAAACCCGATCCCGAATCCGAACCCGATTTCCTAAACCTAAACCTTAACCTATTCTCAATTCCCTAAACCTATTGCTTATAACCTAAACCGAAACCTAAACCTATACCTTAACCTAAACCTAAACCTATAACATATAACTTAAACATAAACCTAAAACTTAAATGTATTCTCAAATTCCTAAACCTAAACCTACACATAATCCTAATCTCAACTCCCTAACCTAAACCTAAACCTAAACTTGAAAAACCAACCCTAAACCCGATCCCGAACCCGAACCCGATTTCTTAAACCTAAACCTAAATGTATTCTCAAATCCCTAAACCTAAACCAACACCTAATCCTAATCTCAACTCCCTAACCTAAACCTAAACTTAAACTTGAAAACCCAAACCAAAACCCGATCCCGAACCCGAACCCGATTTCCTAATCCTAAACCTTAACCTATTCTCAATTCTTTAAACCTATAGCTTATAACCTAAACTAAACCTAAACCTAAACCTAAACCTAAACCTGTAACCTATAACCTAAACCTAAATCTAACACCTAAATGTATTCTCAAATCCCTAAACCTAAACCTACACCTAATCCTAATCTCAACTCCCTAGCCTAAACCTAAACTTGAAAACCCAAACCTAAACCCGATCTCGAACCTGAACCCGATTTCCTAAACCTAAACCTTAACCTATTCTCAATTCCCTAAACCTATAGCTTATAACCTATACCTAAACCTAAACATAAACCTAAAACCTAATATATTCTCAAATCCCTAAACCTAAACCTACACCTAATCCTAATCTCAACTCCCTAACCTAAACCTAAACCTAAACTTGAAAATCTAAACCTAAACCCGATCCCGAACCCGAACCCGATTTCCTAAACCTAAACCTTAACCTATTCTCAATTCCCTAAACCTATAGCTTATAACCTAAACCTAAACCTAAACCTAAACTTAAACTTTAACCTAAACCAATAACCTATAACCTAAACCTAAACCTAAACCTAAACCTAAAACCTAAATGTATTCTCAAATCCCTAAACCTAAACCTACACCTAATCCTAATCTCAACTCCTTAACCTAAACCTAAACCTAAACTTGAAAACCCAAACCTAAACCCGATCCCGAACCTGTACCCAATTTCCTAAACCTAAACATTAACATATTCTCAATTCCCTAAACCTATAGCTTATGACCTAAACCTAAACCTAAAACCTAAATGTATTCTCAAATCCCTAAACCTAAACCTACACCTAATCCTAATCTTAACTCCCTAACCTAAACTTAAACCTAAACCTAAACTTGAAAATCCAAACCTAAACCCGATCTCGAACCCGAACCCGATTTCCTAAACCTAAACCTTAACCTATAACCTAACCTAAACCTAAACCTATAACCTAAACATAAGCCTAAAACCTAAACCTAAACCTAAAATCGAAATGTATTCTCAAATCCCTAAACCTAAACCTACACCTAATCCTAATCTCAACTCCCTAACCTAAACCTAAACCTAAACTTGAAAACCCAAACCTAAACCCGATCCCGAACCCGAACCTAATTTCCTAAACCTAAACCTTAACCTATAACCTAATATAAACCTAAACCTATTACCTGCACTTATAACCTAAACCTATAACTTAAACATAAGCCTAAAACCTAAACCTAAACCTAAAATCGAAATGTATTCTCAAATCCTTGAACCTAAACCTACACCTAATCCTAATCTCAACTCCCTAACCTAAACTTAAACCTAAACTTGATAACCCAAACCTAAACCTGATCCTGAACTCGGACCCGATTTCCTAAACCTAAACCTTAACCTTAACCTATTCTCAATTCCCTAAAGCTATAACCTATATACTATAACCTATAACTAAAACCTAAACCTTAACTTAAACCTATAACCTAAGCCTAAACATTAACCTAAACTAAACCGTAACCTAACCGAAACCGTAACCTATAACCTATAACCTAAACTTATAACCTAATCCTAAAACTAAACCTAAACCTAAAACCTAAAACCTAAACCTAAACCTATTTTAATGATCAGTTTTATTTTTAAAAAGTGCCCACTTTTTTGGAAGAAGTTTATGCAATTCTTCATGATTTTGAATTATAATGTTTTGTTGGTTTAATATTTTTTTTTCAGGTGAAAGACACAAAAAGAAAATTGTTACTGATTTTTTTCTTTTTTTATTTATGATGTTAAACTTATATGTATTTATGTGTGGATGAATGTAATGTGGATAAAATTGCTTGTGTTTCGATGGATGTAATGTGGATAAAATTGCTTGTGTTTGGATGGATGTAATGTGGATAAAATTGCTTGTGTTTGGATGGATGTAGTTTATGTTTGGATGAATGTAATTTATGTTGGATTTACGTAGTTTGGGTTGTTTAGATGGATGTGAATGTGAATATGATAAAATATATTATATAATAGGTGTATATTAGGAAGAATATGATGAAATATATTGTAACAGGTGTATATTGACCCTGATAAAAAGGACGGTCTATGGCCGTCCTTAGAAGGCCCATAAGAGACGATCCATGACCGTCCTTTGAAAGCTTATCAGAGACGGTCTACGACAGTCCTTTTTAAGGACGGTCTATGACCGTTCTTTTAAAGGACGGTTCATGGTCGTCCTTTAAAGGCTTATCAGAGACGGTCTACGACAGTCTTTTTTAAGGACGGTCCATGACCGTCCTTTAAAGGCTTATAAGAGATGGTCCAAGGCCGTTCTTTTTAAGGACGGTTCACGACCGTCTTTTTTTAGGACGGTCCATGACCGTTTTTTTTTTCGTTAATAAAAATGACAGTTTTGGACCGTCCTTTAAGTAATACGACACGTCAAAATTTGACGGCCCTTGCGACGGTCCGTGACCGTCCTTTTTGGTCATTTGAGACGGTTTTGGACCGTCCTTTTTTCACAGTTTTGGCGTAGTGACAATGCTCCCAATTTCTGACAACGCTCACAAGCTTTGCAAAACTCATGAGTGTCCCTAAACATAGTGGGCCAGTAAAAGCCACACTGCAGAATCTTGGCCGTGGTCTTTTTAACAGAAAAGTGACCACCACAGGCCTATGAGTGACAGAAGGAGATGACGCTCTGATGCTCATCGTCTGGTACACATCTCCTTAGGATTTGGTCTGGGCAATATTTAAATAAATAAGGATCATCCCAGAAAAAGTTGCGCACCTCGGTGAAGAATTTCTTCTTATCTTACGCAGTCCACTATGTCGGTATGGCACCTGTAGCAGGATAATTAGCAATATCAGTGAACCAAGGTGAATGGGAGACTCTGAACAATTGTTCATCAGGGAACATGTCGTTGATATGGGTCGTCTCAAGGGAATCAGAGGTATTAAGGCGAGAAAGGTGATCGGCCACAACGTTTTCTACTCCCTGATGTTTTATTTAAACCAACACGATTTAAATGATTTTTAAACTCGCAAGTATACGAATCAGATGCAGATACGGTACGTATTACGAGATCATTCCCACGAGGACTGGTCGTCACAATTCAAATCTATGATTCTCCTTAACTAATCCAACAAATAATGGAATGAATTACTAAGCACAATTTTATGAAAAACAATTAATTAAGAACAGGGAAGAAAATTCAATCAGAGAGAGAGCACTAGGACTTTCGAATCCACCCCTAATTATCGTAACCCTTGTTTTGTCTGTTGATTCACCTTGATCTAGATTGATACCACTTATACAGAGAAAGCACAATCTGTGTCCTTAATCGGGCATACAAACTGTCTAATTCCTTTAAGCAATGCCATGAATGACATATCCCATATCCCTGGTCGGGTACATGGAATGTACATTCATTAAAGCACCCTGTTTCTTCCTCTATAGGAAACTTGTTCTTGATCAGACACAAGCACCTATAATAAGCATCCAAACAACATCCATATATATACTTTAATCAAGTTCATAGATGGAGAAGTATAGAATTTAAACCCATAAAGCCCACTTAAAGAAAGAAACAAATTAATTGAAATTCAAAGTAAATCAACCAATACAAGAGCTAATCAAATTAGGGGCTTCATCTCAGCCCTAGCTGAGAGATTAGTGACCCATAAAATCCATAAAAAATATTAAATAAAATTCATAAAAGAAACGTCAAACCAAACAATCTCTTTCTCTCTTCTTTCTTTTCTTTCTTCTCTTTCTTCTCTCCCTTGCTCCAGATCTGGAATCCCCTGGTTCTGAATGCCTTTCCCACGTCTAAAACTCCCCTTTTATAGCTGCTGGATGGCTGGGGTCAGTGGCAGAGTCGTAGAAGGACTCGGAGTACAAATTTTCGCAGCCGTGATCGGTGGGCCCCACAGAGGTATTTTTTGGAAAATTCACCCCATCCATTGGATTCAAAACGAAATTTCAGTCAAGAATGGGTGGATTCGAAGGTCCATTAGCGCGGCCCACAGAAGAAATCTCAAAAAACTCAGTTTTGAACGTCCCGGGGCAGTCTACTTTTGGCCTCTGTACCGCACACGTGTGTACGCATGGGCGAGGAATATCAACATGGTTTTGAAGCTCTCGAAGCCCTCTACACGATGGACGGATCAGATCTTCCGGAAGGTTGACGAGTGGGGCCCACTAATTTCTGCAAAAACTGGCAGCGTCCGTGCATTTCGCGGACGCCAAACCGACGCTGCGATGATGGTTGGGTCCATTATTGGACTTTTCACAGGAATCCACGCCGTCCATTGGATGCAGGATGGAATTTCGACTACATATGGGTGGTTTTGAATTTGCGTGGACGCGGCCCAGAGAAGGAATCATGCTGAGATCTTTTTGAACGTTATAGGGCAGCCCGCTTGTGACCTCTGTAGCTCACACGTGTGCACGTATGGGCATAAACGGAAAACATGGTTTTGTAGATATTGAGCCCTTCTACACGATGAACGGATTAGATTAACCGTACGTGCTACCGGTGGGGCCCACAGCTGTCCGTAAAAAATGGATTTCTGTCCGTTACGTGCGCTGAAACGGAAACTTCCATTTTTGAAATAAGAAAGTCGGGTCAGCGCTGCTGACCGACTTTAGTCCGTTCGGTGCTCAGGCAGTGCACATGTGCACTGTGTACACACGCTATAGATATAGGTCCACTGTGATGATTTCAAGAAATCCAATCCGTCCATCCTATTGCTCATCTTCTTTAAACCGTCAGGACCAAAATTGATGTATATCCAGATATCCAGCGGGCCCCACTTAATGAATTAAGGGGCTGATCTGGCCGTTAGACCACTTCCCGAGATCGTCAATGGCTGAAATTTAATGTACAGTTAATTTATGGTCCCCATCACGTGTATGAAGTTTCGAGTTGATCGGATGGCGGGAAACATGTGATCTTGCATTCTGGACCCTTTTCGAGCCCCTTTGCCTTGCTTTCCTCAATCCCAGGCGTGTAAAATCTTCACTATTGGTTTTCTGGAGTCCATCCCGTGCTCTGGTAATTTTGGAGCGCCAAATCCATGTTCTTAACATCATCTTTCAGTACACACTCCTGATTTCATCCTGTAATAAAAACACGATTAAAATATGGCATTAAACCTTATCATGTACGTAAAATCAGGCAATTACTGGGGTCTGAGATGCAACATTCGACACTCATCACAACCCCCAACCAGCATTTTGCTAGTCCCGAGCAAAACATGCGAAAAAATAATTTCAGAAATAAAAGACAATTCCTGTAAACTCAAGTGACTTGTGAACAGATAGCTGAGATGTGAAAATTCTAAGATTCATGATCGGTGTGTGGAATTTTTCTCTTGGAATCAAGCTCTCGGCAGATTTCATAATCAAGTTTAAAATATTAATCCATTAATTTGAACAATTGTAAACATTGAGTTTCATGAGTGTATAGTATCATCTCAGCTTACAATCATTAAAAGATCCAATTTGTCAATTTCATGCTAAAATTGGTAATTAACAACAGAATTCCTAACAACCAACACTAGCATTGTAGCTTAACCTTTCAGCCTTCATATTTTTGGTTTTCTTTATGATCAGTACGCCAAGGAAGGGAATCAAATCCTCATCTATAGGGAGCAAACCTATGGTGAAAACCCGTCGCCTCATTTTTTTATAAGTCAACTATGGAGAATCAAATCTACAGTCCTCAATGTAAAAGAAATAAACAAGCAATGCACATGGGACAACGAGAATAAAAGAGGAGTGATGAAAAGATAATACCTGGATGGAGAATCAAGAAGCTTTCTCAAAATTGGTGAAAGATTTCAACGTAAAAGCGAGTTAGCACAAGAGAGAAATCAACATAAGCAAAAATAACAAAAAGAAAAACAAAAGAAGATCCTACCTATACCACTTTCGCAGGTGCTCTCGATTGCATTTAGCGCATGCAACAAGCCTTTAAACCCCTAGGTTACCCCTAGTGGACGAGTTGTAGTCTCGTGAGGGTTTGCAGTAATGTTACCCACAAACATTGAAGTAACTAACTAAGAAAAATGAAAATGAATGAAATAAAAAGCAATACAATAAAGCAAAAGGCTGGGTTGCCTCCCATGAGGGCTAAGTTTAACGTCTTCAGCCAGACAAGAACGGACCATGAATGAAATAATCTTTATAACCAGGGTCCGCCAAAGAAATTACCTCAACACTTTCATTAACCGATCCCAGACAAGTGATGTGAGTTCCCATGAACTGTGCTATCTGAAATAAGGCAACTGACACTGTCGTCAAATAATTTAAGGACTTCTGCTCGAACGACTTCTTCTATGTTAGGATCACGCTTCCTTTGCATGTTATGCGATATTACCACATCATGATCCATCCATACAGTGGGGCATACTACCTAGATTTTTTCTATCTTCCATTCAATTGCTGCCTTATATGCTCTAAGAATATTAAGCAGCCTGCTCGCCTTTGTCTTCTCAGAGTTACAAACTGTGCTGTCAGGAAGAGTCTCAGAGGGATGAAGAGGTTCCACTTTCGCTCTCCATTTTTCAGTCTCCAATATAGGAGTAGAGTCGAGCAATGCATTGACTTCATGGATGGGACTATCAAAATCCATGCCCGATTGTGCTAAGCAGGTCTCAAGAGGATCTTCAAAAGATGTACGGAAGGAGTCCTGCACAAGGCTCTCGATCATGTCCACTTCAAATATGTCATCCAAATCTGAGGGTTGTTGTCCTGCATTAAAAACATTGAGTTTAATATTCATGTTACCAAAGGACAATTTCATAACTCCATTCCTGCAATTGATAATAGCATTAGATGTGGCCAAAAATGGACGACCCAAAATGACTGGGATCTGACTATGAAGATTCTGGACAGGCCGAGTATCTATAACTATGAAATCCACTGGAAAATAAAATTTATCAACCTGGATTAACACATCTTCAATAACACCCCGGGGCACCTTGATAGATCTATCGGCTAGTTGTAATGTTACCTTAGTCGGTTTCAACTCACCAAGTCCTAGCTGCTCATAAACCGAATATGGTAACAAATTGACACTCGCCCCTAAATCAAGTAATGCCTTCCCGATCTTATGATCTCCTATGCCGCAAGAAATGGTGGGAGCTCCTGGATCCCTAAATTTAGGAGGGTTGTTATGTTGAATCATGGAGCTGAGCTGCTCTGCAAGGAAGACTTTCTTATGAACATTCTGCTTACGCTTTTGAGTGCATAAATCTTTAAGAAACTTAGCGTAAGCAGGGACTTGCTTGATAGCGTCAAGCAACGGGATGTTGACTTGCACTTTTTGAAACACATCCAAGATTTCATCAAATTTATTTCTTTTCTTTATTGGTGCCAGACGTTGAGGAAAGGGTGCTTTGGGCACATAAGGAGGCACATTAGTGGCTCTTGGAGAGTCAGAGAGCTTTTGGACTTTGGATGCATTGGTATGGCTCTCTGCTTCATCTTGATCTTCTGTTTTAGAATTTGATTCATCCCCAGGCATCTCTATTCTGTTATCAATCTGCTTGCCTGACCTAAGGGTAGTGATCGATTTGGCCTATTCATGATATTGCCCTTGGTTGGAATTAGAGCCAATCTCATCCTGTCCCTTTGGATTAGCCTCAGGTTGGCTAGGGAACTTGCCCTTCTCTCTCTCACTCAATGTGGCAGCTAGTTGACCCATTTGTACTTCCAGCTTGGCAATGGATTGTGCATTTGCATGTAAGCTTTGCTGGTTGGCCAATAAGGTTTGTTGGGTGTCTTTTTGGAATTGGAGAGAACTCTGCATGAAAAGATGGAGTGTATCCTCAAGAGATGGTTTCCTTGATTGTGTAGGCAGTTGTTGATATTGTGGAAACTGTTGAGGTTGTTGACTGCCAACTTGGAGGTGCGGTTGCATGGGAGGATTTTCAGATGGTCCTCCTTGTTGTGGTCCTTTTGCCCAAGAGAAATTTGGATGTCTAGCCCACCTGGGTTGTATGTGTTCGAGTAAGGATCATTCCCAGATTTTTGAAAAGTGTTCATAGCATGAACTTGTTCAGAGAGAAGTTCTGGGAATGCTGCACCAGATGGACAAGACTGCATAGGATGGGCAGGACTAGAACATGTGGCATATGCCTCGACTTGAGCTGTTTGTGGTGGTCCATTATTTAATACCAGAGCATCAACTTTCTTTGTCAGTTATCAAGCTTGGCGCTCAGCTCTGGCATGACTCCTATCTCATATATACCACCTCTCTTTTGTGGTTGGGGACTTTTGTCACCTCTATTTGAATAATCCCATTGCTGAAAATTTTCGCACAAGGTTTCAAAGAAGTTCCACGCTTCGACATCACTTTTGGTCATGAATGACCCTCCACTGGTGGCATCAACCATGCGACGGTTCTGTGGTGTCAGAACCGTCATAGAAGTATTGAACTTGTTGCCACTTCTCAAAACCATGGTGAGGACATTTAAGAAGCAAGTCCTTCCATCTTTCCCAACATTCATGAAAGTGCTCGCCCTCTTTTTGTGTGAAGTTAGTAATTTCTCTACGGAGGGCATTGGTTTTGTGAACGGGAAGAACTTGTTTAAGAACTTCTTAGACAGTTGGTCCCATGTAGTGATAGATCCAACTTCTAGAGAATTCAACCATGCTTTCGCCTTATCCTTCAAAGAAAAAGGAAACAGGCGTAGGCGGATCGAATCGTCTGAGAAGTTTTGGAACTTAAAGGTGGAGCAAATGTTTAAGAATTCTTTCACATGATGATATGGGTCCTCCTTGTCCAATCCATAAAAGGATGGCAACAATTGTATGACTCCGGGTTTAAGTTCAAAGTGTGCTGCCGTAGTGGTTGGCAACACTATGCATGAAGGCGCATTAAATTGGACAGGAGCTGAATAATCTTTGAGAGCTTTAACTTCAGTCTCATTCGCCATTTCAACAGGATTATTTCTCAATCTTTCATGAATTGTTCTTTCAATCTCAGGATCAAACGGTGCTAGTTCTATGTTCAGAGATCTACGTCCCAGCATAAACTATGTTATCAATATAAGAAAGAAAACTAACTAAGATGCAACCTAAGATGAATAAAACTAAAGGAAAAAGTTATGAATTCCTAAAAACAAGAGAAAGCTATGTAAACGAGAATTGGAAAGAAGAACCCGAGAAAAGGAGATGATGAATGTTTAAAGATTTGAGAGCTCCTCCTTTTGAAGACAATGTTATTTAGCAGCTTCCTTCCTTAATTCAAAAAGAAAACAAAAATAAATTAAATTTACTAAAATAATGCTAGAAAAAAAAAATCCTAAGCAACGGTTAATTTCTAAAAAAGAAAGTTTGTAATCCTAGAAATAAAAACTAAGTTAGTTTCTAAAAAGGGAAAAAATTTCTAAAACTAGAAAATAGAAAGTTACTTGAAAGAAGAATCAGAATCTAGAATTAAAAAATAGGAAATTTCTAAAAATAAAATAAATTAGCCTAGAAATAGAAACTTTCTAAAAAAAATAAAACCTTAATTCTAAAAATAGAAATTAGAAAAAAAATAGAAAATTTGGAAAGAGATTACCAAATTAGTAGTTTATGTCAGGTCCCTACAAAACAGGAAATAGGTTAGTTTCTAAAAAAAATTTAACCTAAAGGTAGTAAAAAACCTAAGACTATGAATTATGATAAGAGAGAATCTTAAATCCAATTGGACTGAAACAGTCCCCGGCAACGACGCCAAAAACTTGATGTTTTATTTAAACCAACACGATTTAAATGATTTTTAAACTCGCAAGTATACGAATCAGATGCAGATACGGTACGTATTACGAGATCATTCCCACGAGGACTGGTCGTCACAATTCAAATCTATGATTCTCCTTAACTAATCCAACAAATAATGGAATGAATTACTAAGCACAATTTTATGAAAAACAATTAATTAAGAACAGGGAAGAAAATTCAATCAGAGAGAGAGCACTAAGACTTTCGAATCCACCCCTAATTATCGTAACCCTTGTTTTGTCTGTTGATTCACCTTGATCTAGATTGATACCACTTATACAGAGAAAGCACAATCTGTGTCCTTAATCGGGCATACAAACTGTCTAATTCCTTTAAGCAATGCCATGAATGACATATCCCATATCCTTGGTCGGGTACATGGAATGTACATTCATTAAAGCACCCTGTTTCTTCCTCTATAGGAAACTTGTTCTTGATCAGACACAAGCACCTATAATAAGCATCCAAACAACATCCATATATATACTTTAATCAAGTTCATAGATGGAGAAGTATAGAATTTAAACCCATAAAGTCCACTTAAAGAAAGAAACAAATTAATTGAAATTCAAAGTAAATCAACCAATACAAGAGCTAATCAAATTAGGGGCTTCATCTCAGCCCTAGCTGAGAGATTAGTGACCCATAAAATCCATAAAAAATATTAAATAAAATTCATAAAAGAAACGTCAAACCAAACAATCTCTTTCTCTCTTCTTTCTTCTCTTTCTTCTCTTTCTTCTCTCCCTTGCTCCAGATCTGGAATCCCCTGGTTCTGAATGCCTTTCCCACGTCCAAACCCATTTTATAGCTGCTGGATGGCTGAGGTCGGTGCAGAGTCGTAGAAGGACTCGGAGTACAAATTTTCGCAGCCGTGATCGGTGGGCCCCACAGAGGTATTTTCTGGAAAATACACCTCATCCATTGGATTCAGAACGAAATTTCAGTCAAGAATGGGTGGATTCGAAGGTCCATTAGCGCGGCCCACAGAAGAAATCTCAAAAAACTCAGTTTTGAACGTCCCGGGGCAGTCTACTTTTGGCCTCTGTACCGCACACGTGTGTACGCATGGGCGAGGAATATCAACATGGTTTTGAAGCTCTCGAAGCCCTCTACACGATGGACGGATCGGATAGGCCGTACGGGTGACGTACGGGGCCCACAATCCTTCGCAAAAACTGGCAGCGTCCGTGCGCTTCGCGGACGCCAAACCGACGCTGCGATGATGGTTGGGTCCATTATTGGACTTTTCACAGGAATCCACGCCGTCCATTGGATGCAGGATGGAATTTTGACCACATATGGGTGGTTTTGAATTTGCGTGGACGCGGCCCAGAGAAGGAATCATGCTGAGATCTTTTTGAACGTTATAGGGCAGCCCGCTTGTGACCTCTGTAACTCACACGTGTGCACGTATGGGCATAAACGGAAAACATGGTTTTGTAGATATTGAGCCCTTCTACACGATGAACGGATTAGATTAACTGTACGTGCTACCGGTGGGGTCCACGGCTGTCCGTAAAAAACGGATTTCCGTCCGTTACGCGCGCTGAAACGGAAACTTCCGTTTTTGAAATAAGAAAGTCGGGTCAGCGCTGCTGACCGACTTTAGTCCGTTCGGTGCTCAGGCAGTGCACATGTGCACTGTGTACACACGCTATAGATATAGGTCCACTGTGATGATTTCGAGAAATCCAATCCATCCATCCTATTGCTCATCTTCTTTAAACCGTCAGGACCAAAATTGATGTATATCCAGATATCCAGCGGGCCCCACTTAATGAATTAAGGGGCTGATCTGGCCGTTAGACCACTTCCCGAGATCGTCAATGGCTGAAATTTAATATGTACAGTTAATTTATGGTCCCCATCACGTGTATGAAGTTTCGAGTTGATCGGATGGCGGGAAACATGTGATCTTACATTCTGGACCCTTTTCGAGCCCCTTTGCCTTGCTTTCCTCAATCCCAGGCGTGTAAAATCTTCACTATTGGTTTTCTGGAGTCCATCCCGTGCTCTGGTAATTTTGGAGCGCCAAATCCATGTTCTTAACATCATCTTTCAGTACACACTCCTGATTTCATCTTGTAATAAAAACACGATTAAAATATGGCATTAAACCTTATCATGTACGTAAAATCAGGCAATTACTGGGGTCTGAGATGCAACATTCGACACTCATCACTCCCTTTTTATCTTTAATTTCCAAATCAAATTCTTGGAGTAGAAGGATCCATCGTATCAGGCGGGGCTTAGAATCATTCTTAGAAAGAAGATACTTCAGTGCCGTATGATCTGTATAGATGATAATCTTGGATCCGATCAGGTAGGACCTAAATTTGTCCAAGGCGAACACTACAGCTAAGAGTTCTTTTTTCATAGTTGAGTAGTTCACTTGGGCCAGATTTAAAGTCCTACTCGCGTAATGGATGATGTAGGGTCTCTTATCTTTTCTCTGGCCTAGAACTGCTCCAAGAGCATAATCAGAAGCGTCGCACATAAGCTCAAAAGGAAGGCTCCAATCAGGTGGCTGCATGATAGGTGCAGTGGTTAATGTGCCCTTAAGCTTGGTGAAAGCTTCCTGGCATTGCTCAGTCCACTCGTATGGAGCATCCTTTTGAAGAAGATTACATAAAGGACGAGAGAGGAGACTAAAGTCCTTTATGAATCGCCTGTAAAATTCTGTGTCCTAAGAAGGATCGCACGTCTCTGATATTCTTGGGTGGAGGTAGGTTAGAGATAAGATCGATTTTTGCCTTATCTACCTCGATTCCCTTGGACGAGATGAAATGCCCAATGACAATTCCCTTCTGAACCATGAAATGACACTTCTCCCAATTAAGTACCAAGTTCTTTTCTTCACATCTTTTCAGCACATATTTAAGACTTTCCAAGCACTTGCTGAAAGATGGACCGTAAATAGAGAAATCGTCCATGAAGACCTCTAGATATTGCCCCACCATATCAGAAAAGATACTAAGCCTATATCACTGAAAGGTGACAGGGGCATTACATAGTCCGAATGGCATCCTTCGGTAGGCAAGGTGCCGTAGGGACATGTAAATGTGGTCTTTTCCTGATCTTCAGGGGCTATCTCTATCTGGTTGTAGCCCGAATACCCGTCAAGGAAACAGTAATAGGAATGACCAGCTAACCTTTTCAGGATCCGATCAATGAATGGTAAAGGAAAGTGGTCATTCCTCGTGACGGTATTCAACTTCCTGTAGTCAATGCACATTCTCCAACCAGTAGTGACTCTAGTTGGCACTAGTTCATTATTAGCATTGGCTATGATGGTGATTCCGGACTTCTTAGGGACCACTTGAGTTGGACTCACCCATTGACTATCAGGTATAGGGTATATGATACCCACGTCCAATAGTTTAAGAACCTCAGCCTTAACCACTTCCTTCATGTTTGGACTTAGTTTACGTTGTGGTTGCCGAGAGATTTTTGCATTATCCTCAAGATATATGCGGTGAGTACAAATCGAGGGATCGATTCCCTTGAGGTCCGCTATCGCCCATCCTAGGGCTCCTTTATGCTCAATGAGAGTAGATATGAGCATACTATCCTGTTCTTTCTCCAGGTGGGCAGAGATCACCACCGGGTATGTCTCATCTTGACCTAAATAGGCATATTTCAAATCAGAGGGCAAAGGTTTTAGGTCAAGCTTCGGCGGCTTGAGGTTAGACGGTAGAGGCATTGCATCGGTTTGTGGCAATTCTTCAAATTGTGGCCTCCACCGGTTAACTTCAAGTACCGGTGCAGTATCAAGCAAGGCGCATGTCTCCCTAATCATGTCATCATTAAAATCATGGGAGTGGGCCAGGCACGTCTCTAGATGGTCGGAGGATAAGGTCAGAGGTGTCGTATCTTCCACGAAAGAGTCAATCATGTTAATGTCGTGGAAATCATCATCATCCTCTGAGTTGCTGCCGTTATTGAAAAAAATGTTTGACTTCAATGTCAAATTTCCAAAAGACATAGTCATGACACCATTCCTATAATTGATAATTGCATTTGACGTGGCAAGGAATGGGCGACCAAGAATGACGGGAATCTGAGTGCTCATGTTATTGATGGGTTCAGTGTCCAGGATGATAAAATCTACAGGGTAGTAAAATCTATCGACCTAAACTAACACATCCTCAATTATCCCTCTTAATACACGAACAGAGCGATCAGCAAGTTGTAGTGTGGTCAGGGTGGGTTTTATCTCACCCAAATCTAACTGTTTGTATACCGAGTAGGGAATCAGATTTACGCTCGCTCCTAACTCAAGAAGTGCATGATCAATTCGATGGTTCCCGATTACACATGATATGGTTGGGCTACCGGGATCCTTGAATTTTTGCGGCACGTCTTGCTTCAAGATGGCACTCACTTTCTCAGTCAAGAAGATTTTCTTTTGAATACTTTACCGTCTTTTGGTCGTGCATAAGTCTTTCAGAAATTTGACATATGAAGGAATCTGTTTCACGACATCAAGTAGAGGAATGTTAACTTTCACTTGTTTCAACACCTCCAAAATATTCTGAGAGTTAGAAAGACGTTTTGGTGCAACCAACCTTTGGGGGAACTGAGCAACTGGCTTCTCTAGAAGTTCCGGTTCTAATTTTTGTGGGGCATCACTAGATCCATCATTGTTGTCCTCTTCTGGTTCTTGAAGCTTTTCGGGCCTAACCTGAAGAGTTTTATCAATGATCTTTCCACTCCTAAGAGTGGTGATGGATTTAGTGTGTCCCATCTGATTAGAAGAGCTGGGATCACTAATCTCGTACTGTGGTTTAGGATTGGGGAGAGGTTGTGCAGGAAGCATCCCCTTTTCTATAACCATCATACGAGAATCTATCTTTTGCATAAAATCTGTAAATCCCCGCATTGCCTGAGCCAGCTCTTGTATGAAATTTTGAACCGGTTCCTCTTGAGGTTTCACTTGATTTAGATTTTGATTGAAGAAACCTTGAGGGGTAGCCGTTTGTCCATTCCTCCAACTAAAGTTTAGATGATTTTTCCAACCAGGATTGTACGTATTGGAGTTAGGTCCAGTAAAAGGTCTTTGATAGTTGTTTACGGCATTGGCTTGTTCATTCAACACTCCTCGAAAGGCAGGTATTAGATGACAGTTTTTAGTTGTGTGAATGTTACAATCACAGATGCCGCAAACAATTTCATTGACCTTATACTTCTTTCCTTCCATGGCCTCAAATTTTCTTATGAGATTATTCACTTTATAATTGAGATTATCTTCTTCTTTCAGGAGATACATTCCGCCTTTCTCCTTAGATTGAGTTGGTCTAGACATGGTGTTTGATTTTGGGTAATAGTCCCAAGATTGTGTTTTTTCAGCCAGACTGTCTAGGTAGTCCCATACCTCGTCGATATCTTTATTAATGAACTCTCCATTACACATTGTCTCGACCATTTGGCGCATGGAAGATGTCAGTCCATCGTAGAAAAAATTTGTAATGCCCCACGTTTCAAATCCGTGTTATGGGCATGAACTGACCAAATCTTTGAACCTTTCCCAACATTGGAAGAATGTTTCATCTTCCTTTTGGGCAAAATTCATGATTGCTTTTCTGAGGGTAATCGTTTTATGATGTGGGAAGAATTTTTTTATGAATTCCCTCTGCATGTCGTTCCATGTGCCAATGGATCTAGGACGCAGTGAATGTAACCACGTCTTAGCCTTCTCTTTTAAGGAAAAAGGAAAGAGTTTCAGCCTGATTGTATGCTCAGATACATTAGGAAAACATAATGTAGCTATAATCTCATCGAACTCTTTCAAATGTAAATATGGACTTTCTGATTCAAGTCCATGGAATTTGGGAAGGAGTTGGATAACTCCTGGCTTAATGTCCATTTGTCCTGTGTTTTCAGGAAAAATCATGCATGAGGGCGTACTCACTCCCGCCGGTTGTAGATAATCTCGTAAAGTACGAGGCGGGGGTGCCTGATGCACCTCATTCTCATCTTGGGTATCCTCCACCCTGGGTGGAAGTAAAGGAGGTTGGTCTTCAGCCATAACTTCAGTTAACTCAGGGGATTTCGAGTGGTGTCTAGTCCTGCGATGGATAGTCAACCCCTCAACCAATCCTCCTTCGGTCAAGAGACGTCGAGTGTCATCACGGGCCCACTTGGGCATGCAACACTCGCAGCCCTCAATCAATTCTAAACCTAATTCTAAGAAAGAAAATAAGAAATCTAGAAAGAAAGAGAGGGTTGGAAAGAAGTTACCAAATTGGAGTCCCTAAGTTAAAACCTGTAAAACAAAACAAAATAAGTGAAATTCTAGAAATAGAGAGTCTAATAAAAGAAAGTTCCTAACAAGGAATATAGAGGTGAACTAGTTTCTAAAAGAAGAGATTCTTAGAAGAAAGTGATTATTCCTAAAAATAAAGTAAGAAACAAAGTTAGAGTCTAAAAGAGTTTAGAATTAGAAACTTGCTAAAAAAAGAATCCTAATCCAGAAATAGCATGGAGGAAATTAAGAAAGAATTTACCAACCTACAAAACAAAATAGTTGGGTTAGTTTCCAAAAAGGGAAAACTATCAAAAAAAAATAGAAAATAGAAAATTCTATAATTAAAAGAGAACTAGAATTAGAAAACTTCTAAAACTCAAACCCTAATTCTGAAAATAGAAAGAGTAGAGGATTTGGAAAAGAATTACCAAATTAGAAGTTAATGTCAAGGTCCTACAAAACAGGAAACAGATTAGTTTCTAGAAATCAGAAAAACTAAACCTAAAGTTAGAAAAATCCTAATCTTAAACTAATTCTAAAATTAGTTGATTTCAGAAAACGTAGCCGTCAATCCCCGGCAACGGTGCTAAAAACTTGTTCACACCCCAAGTATAGGGTTGTTATGTAGTAATAATCTCGGTAAGACCGAGGTCGAATCCCAAGGAACTGATACCTGTACGTTATCTGAAACTAAGTAGAATTAGAACTAGACTAAGATGTAATCTAAATTAAATAGAATTTAAGGAATAATTATGGAATAATTATCTAAAACTTAAACAATTCAGGGAAGGGAAACTAGGGATTCAGAGGATCCACTTGTAGAGATCAGGGAGATCTTATGGCTGCATCAAGAATTATGGAAATTAAACTGAACTTACTTGATATAGTTTTCATGAGATGAAAGGTATATGAATTAGAATGGATTCCATCACCAAACCATGCCCAGGAGACAAAGCAAACAACAGAATTAAACTAATTACCAACCAATCAACAATGCATGAAGGTTAGGAAGGGTACCGTCATCCGACCATGCCCATGAGATGATGGTAAACAACAGGGCTTCCTGACGTCATAAACATCAGAAGAAGGAAGAAATACTCAAAGCCATCGCAGATCTATTGTAATTTCAGTCACAACAAACCATAAAAAAGACTAAAAGTATTCCTTTTAATTGAACTAAAATCAACATCAGTCAGTCTAAACAATAGGCACAAGCAAAGTCTCTCCCATCAGACTACAAGCTTCACCTCTTAGCCCTAGCTAAGAAGTTTAACTTAACATGATGAGGCTAAAACAAAATAAAGATCTCTAAATAAACAACTCTCCTTATCTCTGACTTCAAGTCCAGCCCAAGCCTTCGCTGATCACGTCCTTCCCCCCTCTGGCCCTACAAGCTTCTCCTCTTTATAACACAAACCGAGTCGGTCAGTGAGAACTTCCGCCTCGAGAAGCGGTGGAGATGGCGTCTTCTTTACGCATAGCAGGTGCGGATGTTTTATGCATCAGCAACACAAGAACGTGCGTTGGGTCTTCATAGGGCCCGTAGTTGCAGTCGATGGAAAAATCTACTCCGTCCATTGGATACGGCTCGAAAATCCAGTCAGATATGTTGATTTTGACTTTGATTTGGTGTGGCCCACAGACTCTTTCTTGGTGACGTCTACTGGGCATTTGAATGGTTGAAAACCAATCGCCATTGTCTTTTTCAAGTCTGTCACCTAGGCGTGAATGAGATGGAATGAGGGACTCTCTTGGACGGTCTGGATCAAACCGTTGACGTACGGTGGTGGCCCACAAGATTCGTCCGCAGGCTCTGTTGTGAAACAGAGCCTGCGCATTTAGCGTTGTGATGGCTGGTGGGTCCCAGATTGACCTCAGAAGGAAAATCCAATCCATTCATTGCGTTCCTCTCGAAAAACTAGCTGAAAAAGGGTGTTTTTGTATGTCTTTTGGTTCGACCCATTGAATCTTTTCTTTCACCGTCCATCCTGCGTTTGATCGCTATTTACACGTGTGTGCACACATGTGAAAAGAAGGACACCTAGGCGGGGGTCCAGCCTCCCCTCTGGACGCGATGGACGGTCCAGATCTTGTAAACGGATGATGGGTGGGGCCCACTGGTGAAAATCGACGGACGAACGCCCATCCACTGAAACTGGTTACGTAAAGAAGACGAGTCAGCGCACGCTGACCCGTTTTTTTTGGTTTTTATGCACGGCCAGTGTCGTGTACATGGTGTACACGCACTGGGCATGTGGGATCCATCGTGATGTATATGTACAATCCGTTCCGTCTATCTCTTTTCTTATATCTTTTTAACCGTTGGGACTAAATTTGAGGCATATCCAGATTGCAGGTGGGCTCATATTCTAGATTTTAGGGGCTAAATTGTCCGTTAGGCCACTTTCACAGGGATTGAATGGTTGAAATTTGACGTGTACAGTTAATTCATGGTCCTCGGGCCATGTATAAAGTTTCGAGCCGAGCAGATGGTGGAAACCCTGTGATCTTGCATTCTGGACTAAATTCGGGCCACTTGAGCTTCAGTTTCTCGATTTTCTCGGATCTCTAGTATGTAAATCCGTCGATCTCACTCTCCTGGGGTCCATCTCTTGCCTTGGTGATTCTGGAGCTTCAAATCCATGCATTTAGCACCATTTTTCAGTCCAAGCTCGTAAATACACCTTGCATCACAAACACGATTAAATTGAGCCATTAAGTAGTACCATGTTCGTAAATCTAAGTAATAAATGGAGTCTACTATGCAATATTTGACCCTCAACAATTTCATATTGTTGTTTTGAGTTAGGGAGAGGTTGAACTGGAAGAATCCATTTCTCCCCATTTGAATTTTTTGTTTCAAGCCCTTATATGGCCTTTGTAGGGTCTTGAAAAGCTAGCAGCATACCCTGATTAAAAAGCTATTGGTTTTGTATATGTTTTAAGACCGGATCTTCTTGAGGTTTCCTTTGATTTAGAAATTGGTTAAGGATTCCTTGAGGAGTAGCCATTTGTTCGTTCCTCCAATTGAAGTTTGGATGGTTCCTCCAGCTTAAGTTATATGTATTTGAGGTGGGTCCACTGAAAGGTTTTTGGTAGTTGTTTACGGCATTTGATTGCTCATTTAATATTTTTTTAAAAAAAAGAATTGTTGGACAATTCTCAGTTGTATGTATGTTACAAACACAAATACTACAAACAACTTCCGCAGTCTTTTCAGGTTCTACCTTCTTAAGTTCCATGGCCTCGACTTTTCTTGTGAGTGTATCCACTCTTGTATTTATATCATTGTTGAGGGTTAAATATTGCATATCAGACCCCAGTTATTACCTCGGTTTACAAACATGATACTGTCTAATGGCCTATTTTAATCGTGTTTGTGTTGCAAGGTGAATTTACAGGCTCGGATTGAAAAAGGGTGCTAAAAGCATGGATTTAACTCTCTGATGTCACCAAGGCAAGGGATGGACTCCAGGGGACCAAGATTGAAGGATTTACACGTCAGAGATCCAAGAAAATCAATAAACTGAGGGGTCGTTTGGCACCTTGGATTAGAGGGGATTGGAGAGGATCAGAGGGGGTTTCAAATCCCCACGGTTGTTTGGCAGCAAAAAGCAACTGGGGATTACCAATCCAGGGGGTTTCCAATCCCCTCTTTGAGGGAGTTTGTAATCCAAGGTGAGAGCTTGGATTACACCTAAAATCATTTGAATAGTTGCATGTATAAATGTATGTCACTGTACACTATCATTCTACTGGGCACATGGCCCATTAATGATGATCAGCACCGTCCAAACATTGTTAATGTAGATCAGCACCGTCCAAATATTGTCCAGCACCATCCAAACATTGTCCATATCAATCAACGATTAAAAATCGTTAGTTAGTCACTCAGACATGATCTTGTGCTTGCGGTCCATCTAAGACTTGGAATTTCATCACTTTTAGACAAAACATATATTTTAGCGGGCTTATCACAACCATAGTGTCAAAAATTATATATCTCACTAATTGGGGATATTAAAGTTGATTTAGTAATTAAATTCAAACCCCCGTGAATATACCATGTATAGGTATTTTTGAATTAAAGTTGATTCACACTCAAGGGTACCAAATACACCCAGAGGATTGCCAATCCAGGGGGTTTCCAATCCTGGGGGTTGCGAATCCAGGGGGTTCCAAATCCACGCTCCCAAACAGGCCCTAAAGCTCAAGTGGCCTGAAAGATGTCTAGAATGCGAGATCATAGGGTTTTCATCATCCGTTCAGATCGAAACTTCATATATGCCCTAAGGACCATAAATTAACCGTACGCGTCAAATTTGAGCTATTGGATCCTGGTGAAAGTGGCTTAACAGATAGATCAGCTCAGAAATCATCGATTCGCGGCCCATCTAACATCTGGGGATATGCTTCACTTTTGGTCTCAATCCCTTCATTGAGATGGGACAACAGATGGACGGATCAGATTTCACATATACATCAATGTGGGACCCACTTTGCATGCCAGGAGTGCACAGCCGACTGTGCACTGAACTAACACGAGCAGTCAAACGCTGTTTGACCGTAAACTTCCACTCGCAACAGAGAAGGCTCTGTTTCAACAAACGGATGGCTGAGATCTTGAAGCGGGCCACCATCTGAATGACTCAGTCCGATCTGGACCGTCTAGTAGACTCCAAAGAGCCCTGTAACCATCGCCTAGTCGACAGAATCTTAGAAGATAGCAAAGAATGGTTTCCGATTGTCTAAACGGAAGATAAACGGCAACGAGAAAAAGAACCAATGGGCCACATAAAATTCGAGCCAAAATGGCCTGTCCCAGATGGATTTTCGACGCCGATCCAATAGACAGAGTGGATTTTCTCACCAATCAATGAATGTGGACCCCACAGCGTCCAGCGCAACTCGCGGTGTGCAGTCTGTGAAGTCCAGGAAATCTAGATTTTTCAACCGTTTGTGGCCCACCTTCTTCGATCCATTTGATGATCCACACTATCTAGGCTTCAGAATCAGGGGTCTCGACTAGTCTTAGGTGGTCGGATTGACCGGACTGGCTGCGTTGTCGTCCCAGATTCAATGCAAATGCAAGTTCTTTTTAGAGCCTTCTTACGCAAAAACAGGGGAGGGCAAATCCTTTCGCGCTACGTAAAGAAAGTCGGTTCCGCATTCTCACCGACTCCAGTCGACCTTCCTTGCTTATAAGAAAGAGAGAGAGAACGTGAGAAAATTATCTGATCTGGGGCTGGACGTGGAGCAGAGAGACAGAGAGTCGAGTTGTTTTTTTTTTCTTTTTTCTTTTTATTTTTGTTTATTTTATTTTTGTCTAAGGGATTTAGCCTAATCATATTGCTAGGCTAAACCTCTTAGCTAGGGCTAATATGTGAAGCTTCTATCATGATTAGGAAGGTGGCTTCGCTTTGATTTATGGTTATTGAACTCTCATGGATTCTAGTTTGACTATAAATGTATGCTTTTAGTTTTTTAATTGTTTGTTGTGACTTAAATTACAATGGATTTGCAATAGATTTGAGTATGTTCTTTTCATTATGAGATTGTGAACTTAGGAGGCCTTGTTGTTCACCATTGTCTCCTGGGCATGGTTGGGTGACGGAACCCTTCCTAACTTTCACAATTCTCTTATGATTGGCTGTGAGATTGGTAAATTACTGTTATTTTCCATAGTCTTCTGGGCATGGTTAGGTGACGGAATCACTTCCAAATCTTCACCAATCTTATCTGTTGATGATTAGATCCATAAGAAGTTCAGAGACCTGACAAATCTCTTCTTACCAACTGGATAGGATAGGACTCTGATTCCAGTTGTGTCCTTGAATCATTGCTAGGTAATTTTTCAATTGCTACAAGTGGATCCTTGGCACCCTAGTTCCTACCTTTATTTTTATTAGTTTTTAATCAATATATTTACGATTATTCTCTTCCTTTTACTTGATTTAGATTTCATCTTATCCTAATTCTAATTCTACTTAGTTTCAGATTACGTACAAGTTTCAGTCCCTTAGGATTTGACCTCAGTCTTACCGAGTTTATTACTACATCACAACCCTATACTTGGGGTGTGAACAATCATCTTCCTCATTTAGAACATAAATTTCTCCCATTTCCTTTGATTGAGTAGGCTTAGAAGTGGTAATTCTTGAAGAGGTCATGATTGCGCATTTTCAGTAAGTTTATCAAATAATCCCACGCATCATCGGCTTCCTTATTTATGAATTCCCTATTACACATCATCTCCATAAATTGGCACATGGGTGAGTTCAATCCCTCATAGAAAAAGCTTGTTATACGACATGTTTCGTAGCCATGTTGTGGACATGAATTTATGAGATCATTAAATCGCTTCCAACATTGGAAGAAGGTCTCATCCTTTTTTCTTTTTTTTACACAAAATTCATGATTGCTTTCCTCAAGGTATTCATTTTATGATATGGGAAGAACTTTTTACAGAAATTCCTTATCATCTCAACCCATGTGCCAATGGACCTTGGTCTTAAGGAATGTAAGCACGACTTATCCTTTTTTTTTAAAGAGAAAGGAAACAATTTCAGCCTAACTGTGTCCTCGGACACATTTGAGAAGTGTAATGTAGATATTATTTCATCAAACTGTTTCATATGCAAGTATGAACTTTTAGATTCTAGTCCATGAAACTTAGGGAGGAGTTAAATTACTCCTGGTTTAATATCTACAGTTCCTACATTCAATGGAAATATCATTCAGGAAGGTGTGCTCACCCCCGCTAGCTGTAAATAATCTTATAGAGTACAAGGCGGGGGTGCATTTTGCACCTTGTTTTCATCTTGAACTTCTTCAACTGAAGGTTGAGGTTAATTTGCTATCATCACTTCTATTGACTCAAAGGGTCTCAAGTGGTGTGCAATCCTATGATGGATAGGGAACCCTTTGACTAATCCTCCTTCATTCAAAAGACGTAGAGTGTTATCACGGACCCACTTGGGCTTGAAACACTCTCAACCCTCAAGTAACTAAACAATTAAGCCTAAAAAGAAAAGTAGAAAAACGAAAACAAATAAGAGATTTAGAAAAGATAGGAGAGAGGGTTGGAACAAAATTACCGAATAAGAGTTGTTATGTTAGGATCTTACAAAATAAAAAACAATGTTAGTTTCTAAAAATAATTTCAGCAACAATCTTAACCTAAAAACATAGCAGAAAAATAAACCATAATCTTAACCTAATTCTAATACCAATTAATTCCAGAAAAATATAGCCGTAGTCTCCGACAATGGTGCCAAAAACTTGTGCACAACCCCGAGTGTAAGGTTGCGATGTTGTAATAACTCGGTAAGACCGAGGTCGAATCCACAAGGACTAAACTTGTATGCATTCTGAAAATATCTAAAATTAAAACTAGAAAAAGATCTAAATTGAAATCTAAATAATTAAGAGTAATGGTAAATAATGTTGATTAAAACTTATGAATTTAAAGGTACTAAGGTGTCATGGATTCACTTGTAGCTATCAAGATGATACCTTACTTGATTCAAGGAACACAATTGGAATTGGAGTCATATCTTATCCAATAGGATTATAAAGAGATTTAAATTAAATCTGAACTTTTCATTGACCTAATTCTCAATGGAAGAGAATTGTGATGATTGGAAGGGATTCCATCACCCTGCCATGCCTAGGATACGATGGTGAACAATGAGATTTATCAATCTCATTATATCAAAACAGGAAAAGAAGATATCCAAAGCTATCACAACATCTATTGTAATTTGAGTCACAATAAATCATAGAAAATTGAAAATATTCCCTTAATATCAAATTAGAAATCAATGAAGTTCAATAAGAATAAGAATCAAAGCAAAATAAACATCCAAACACGATACAAGCTTCACCTCTTAGCCCTAGATAAGAGGTTTAGCCAACCATAAACATGATTGAAACTAAATATCTTAAACAAAGCATGAAAAATAAACTAGGGAAGAAGAAAAACTCTTTAGCGGCTGCTCTACCCTTGTATATGCTCCTTGAGACCTTTCCAAACCCAAGAAGATGATTTGAAGCATTCTAGGGAGTTGTATTTATAGTCGTGGAATTCTAACTTTCGCACTGAGTTGAAAAAATCTAGAAACCGCCTCAAATTTACGCATTTTGTGTAGTTTTCCAAAATAGGCTCGAAGTTTAAACTGCTTTAAATTTGCGCACTCTGCGCAATTTCTCAAAATAGATTTGGAGCTTCAGAATATGCTTTTTCAAGAATATGTTTGTTTTCAAGACAATTTCAGGATTCATTTTCTTCACTTCAAATCTTTGATTCTCTTCATTCCTCACATAGTTTTCTTGGATCTTTGGCATGTGAATTTTTCATTAATGACTTCAAAATCTCCAAATATTCATTTAATAATCTTTTGAGCATAAATCTTCCTTTTGGCAACAATTTCACCTTAAGCTCTCGAAATCACCTCGCACATGAAAACATGTATAATTAAATCGATTAAGCACTATCATGTTTATAAAACCAAGGTATAAATAAGTGAAAATATGCAATATTTCACACTCAACACCATTCACCCTACCATCCAATCTAAGATTAGCTTCATCTAGTCCTACATAAGCATTGTGCAACATTCATTCCTCTCTCAACCCCCTGCTAACATTTCATACATAACATTTTTCACCCAGTCAACTTAAGTGTATGCTCTGTGGCTTACTGAGTCCCTCGGATCTTGTCCATCAAAAACTTGGGTCGACTGGTTATTTCACTCAATAAGTGAGTCATGGTAGATTTACCTAACTTGAGACATTGTTTGGTAGCGATGGTGCATTAAACACGACATTCTACATACACTGCATACATAGTATAACATCCCGAATTTTCGTGGCTCGAGTACATACTTATGCCCGAGAATTTCGGGTGTTAATAATGTAAAGATTTGGATGCTTCAAAATCTTACCTTGATTTTCTTTCCATTTTAGATCACATCTAGTTACATTCACGAAGGTAACTATTTACGAGAGTAAAATCAACTGTATTTATTATTCCATTAGATTAAAAGAATTCAACAAATTATCAAATGCTCTCTTAATGGGAGCTTATTACATTATCAAAGTTTGCAGTGGAAATATATAAAACTAAACATAAAGTTATCTCTTTATTTATTTAGAATAATCTTCCGTAGGGGGATTGTCATCTGTGTCTTCAATCTGCACATTACCTGCATCATCTGTACGATTGGAGAGGGTCAATGTCCTACTTATAGTGATAGTTATCCTTTAAGATTAACAATAATTCAAGAGATTCATAAGACTACTGTAAGGATTCCGATATGTCTCGTACTCTACCACTAAGAGTGGTATTGGTATGCGTAATTAATATATATGAATGCATGCCTAGCAAAGTGTGTGCCGATCATCATACGTAATAATCATTACAATGTGAAATATAATTCATAGAAAACTTAACTCGCCCTGCATCCCATAACTACCAAGATTCGCTAGCATGTCCAACGCTACCGTGGATTTATGTGAACACCTCGAGGTGGCATAACACATGAATTAGATGAATTACGTGACACGATTTGTTCATGGAGCGACTATTTGTGACATTCAATCTCGAAAGTGATGTAACACGCATTACGAATTACTTACATCGATTTGTGCACCACTACCCAAAATCCATGAAATTACGCGTTGACCAAGAGGGTCACTACCTAGAGCGCATTATGTCCACGATAAAATATTTGACTAACTAGTTGTGAGACCTCTAACATATCACTTACACCAAAGGGAAAATAAATTGAACCATGAGAGTTTTGAAATTTCAAGACACATGCCCAAGCCATAAAGGGAGGTAGCATAAGGCTAACCTAATAAATGAGAAAAGTAGCATTAAATTATCTTAATAAAAGAGGAGAGTAGCAAATACGATAACTCAACAAAAATAAGGGGAGATGGGCAAAATATCAACTCAATGTAAAGTGAAAGCACGCGTTACTCTCAAAATTGGCAAAGGGCAAGGCTTGTATCCATCACCCCAAATAAATTCATAAAAATTATGTATAATTAAAATCATACATTAACCATAATTTTCAAAATGATAAAATTGATAATGGTAAATCAATGAATTGCATGAAAAATCACAGTAATATGAAAGTATGCAAAAATAAGATAAATCATATCAAATCAAATTAGTGTAAGCTTAAAGGAATCCCTCACCTTAATCTTAGATCTAAACCTTAGGTAGATATCTATGAATCACGACATCGTTTGAGTAAGAGAGAGACACCATATGGTTGGAGAAGAAAGAAGATGATGGACGTCTAGGCTTCTCTCTCTCTTTCTCTTTCTCTCTCTTCCTTGGGCGTTGGAAGTATTGGCGTGTGAGTGGAGAAGGGCACACACTCCTTTTATAATGGAGTAGGCGTGTGAGAGGGGGGTGTTTCACATCCCACTTGGATTGGGTTTCTCCAATTTGACCTTTTTTTTAGCGATCTTTCTTTAAATCCAATTCATCCAATGTGTCAGGGTCGTCAAATAGGGCCAGTGTATTTGATTTTCTTGGTGATCCAAAATTTAGATTGGCTTATTGAAAAGGCCAAGCTATATGTCCTAGAGGGGGGGTGAATAGGACAATGCCAAATAAAACTTATAACAGCGGAAATAAAAAGAAAATGATAGCCAAAGTAAATCACAAAGCAGTAAACTAAAATAACCTCAAAATTCAGATCTTGAGAGGTTGATACAAACGTTGTTCTAAGGACAACCTTACACCAAAAACCAGAGTTTATGGTAGGACAACCTTATTTCTAGAAAGATCTTTGTATCAAATCTCAAATCGAAGAGGAATACAGAATTAAATACAAACTGAATAAATTGTAATTAAAAATGTATTGTTCTAGGGACAGCCATACACCATAAAAATGGCAGGGCAACCTTGCTGGAACAACTTTCAAAAGAAATTGAAAATCAAGCTGATAAAGGAATAGCAGAAAATAAATTCTAAACTATTACAACATTCTCACAAAGCTTGAATTAAATAATTACAACATTCACCACCATACATACATCCCACAAAAATTAATTAAAGATTAGAAGAATAAATCAATCAACCACAACACAAGGGTTTATAGTGGTTCGCCTGTGTGTTCACCAACTGTTATACAATAGCCACACAAAATGCTACTCCACTCCTAATATCCTCACATAGGGGATATTAGCGTTCACTAAAAATAGGTTTTCCCAGGTTCACCCAAAACATTTACAATTGTGTCTTTGTCTGTGGGCTTACACAATTAAAGAAACCCCACTTCTGAGTTTTCCTGGTTCTCCTCAGAAAACCAATACAACAAGATTTTTCTGGCAAATCTTGAAAGAAACCAAAATAGAAAGGAATTTACAATTAAATGTAAAATACCTGAATATCTCATTCGTTGTAGCAGCCCGGTAGAACCAAATCAAAGTAGATGATTGAATGTCCAAGTTCAATGTCCAGTACTCGATTACAATGGTTCTAATTCTAATAGATTTTAAATTAAACCAAATAGGGCTTGCCTTAATTGATTTTGATTCCAAAGAAGGGGAATAATAATTCCTCTTATCAAATCAGATTGGGATAGCAGAAACAAAATCAATTAAAATAAAGCTAAGGAAAGAGAATATTAAATAAGCACACTTAGCTTAGATGGAGCACAGAATTATCTCTCAGAAGTTCGACGAAGATTGGCTTGAATGGATTAAGTAATTCGATGATTTCTTCTGAGATTCGTGCACTATTTATAAGTGAGAAGATCGGGTCTTCGACTGGTCTAGAGTGCTCTTCGACTAGTCGAAGCAACAACAGATATTTGAAAAATCCGATGGAATATGCTCTGACCGTTCTACGACTGGTCGAAGGTCTCCTACGACTGGTCGTAGGTCACCTACGACTGGTCGTAGCTCTCCTTCGACTGGTCGTAGGTCCTAGAAAGCTTCGCTGGAATTCGAGTCGAAGATGTTCGACTGGTCGTAGATGCAGTCGACACTGTTCCTACGACTGGTCGAACAGATTCCTGGACTAGTCGAAGCCTAACAGATTTCATTCGGAATTTGTAACAAACTCACGACTGATCGAGGAATTTCTTAGACTGGTCGAAGCAACTCCAGGACTAGTCGAAGAAGGCCTAGGACTAGTCGAAGAACAAACCAATCACATGTAAAATAAACATTCGGTTTATGTATCCGAAATGACCTACTTCTAAGGTCAACCTATGGTCAATCAAACCTCAATCATGAAGTATGGACATTGAAACATTAGGAACAAGTGACCTTGAAGTATCAACCTTGAAGTCTTGATGTAGATCAATCTTGAAATCTTCATGTAGCTCAATCTTGAAAGGGTCTTGAGTTCTTTACCAACTGCCTTGTACTCTTCAGCTTGAGTCTTGTCTTGTGAGCTTAGCTTATTCATGAATGTTGATCCTTGAGAGAGCTTCACTTATGCAAGTTATATATAACATAACAGTGATTTTGGCACCACAAATTTGACAACAGACAGGGATATAAACTATAACACTTACAATCTCCCCCTTTGTCAAATTAGTGACAAAACATATAACCAAGATAAACAAAAGTAAAACAACTGGTTAATACCTATAAATCAATATTCAATATTCAATATTCAACCAGTTTCAACATTCAACCATTTTCATTCAACAAGATCAAACATATACTCCCCTTGACTCCCCCTGAGTAACATAACCAATGCTACTCCTCTCATAATCACAATAAGAACAAACCATTCTCCCCCTTTTTGTCACAATATGACAAAGGAGAACTAAATAAAGGAATTCATGAGAGTAAACATGAGGAGGTAAGCATAAAACATGAGTATAGCAAAAGAGTGATAGCATCACATAGAAAAAAAATATCCAGCAAAAAATATAAATAGAATCTAACTCGAAATCAGCCAAGTGCAAAGTAATAAAGTTATTACAGACCAAAAAACTCATTAAAACTAGTCAGAACTAGAACTTGATGATGGAGCGGGAATAGAGGGATCAAGTTGGTGCATGCCTTTGTTCAAGCACCTAAGATATTTGCTCATGTACTTGAATTGCAAATCATGAGTAACATACATGTTTTCCAACTTTACATTTATATTCTCAACTTTACCCTCTAATGCACTCAGACGTGCATCAACATCAGATGGTACAAAATCTGGATCATTTGCTGAGTCAGAATCCAGTTCCTCAAAAATGTCATCCATATTAATGTCAACACCAGCTTCTTCAGGACCACCACCACCACCACCACCTTGTTCAGGAAGCAGATCCAACTTCATCTTATTGATATTAGTATTGTTGAAGATCAGATGAAGGATTGGTGCCTCATCAACAAGCATATCGACTAACATATGTGTAGCCAATACAGTCATAAAATAGGCAAAAGGAATATCACTATGACCAGGATGGAGTCAAAACTGAAGAATGAAATGACAGATTAAGGATGGCAAACAAATCTGAGTACCATTGGAAATAGCATGGATAACACGAACCATAAACGAAGTCAAGTCAGATTTATTACCCGAACGAGGATACAGATTAGACACAAAGATTCTGTGGAGAATTCTGTATTTGGGTAACAAATACCTTGCGGGGAGCGCATTCCCTTTTTGAATCCATTGAACATCCATGTTGCACAAGTCTTTAGTGAGCATGCGTTTTTCAGCCATTGAGGGTTTATCAGTTAAGTTATGAATTGGAATACCCTCATCATTCACAGGAATATCCATAAGGGCTGAAATTAAATGACGATCAACGTCAAAAGGCCCTTCTCTAGTAGAAATTTGAAAAGTTAAATTATCCTGTGAGAAAGCACTAATACATGTAAACATGGATTGGGCAATGGACCGGTATGCAGGCCCACCCCAATGCAATAAGTTAATCCAACCTACAGCTTCAAGCATAGGAAGGATGTCAAAAGGTGCAATGTGATTAACATCAACAGGATGCTCAATAATAACATTACGTGATCTAATGTCCCTAACATATGATGGATCATCATTGGGAACAAGAAGATGACATTTAGAGATAGCGGTCGATCTGGAGGAAGAAGAAGGACCACGTGAAGTAGTTTTTCTACCTCTAGAAGCCATTTGCAACAAGTATTTCAAGAAAATAGGAAGTTGCAAAGGATTGAGAAGTGGGTTTATACAAAACAGATTTTTCAAAATCCAAACCCCAAATCTCAAAGATTTTCAAAATAGAAAGCTTCAAGAGAGAAAAGAAAAAGCCAAGCTATATGTCCTAGAGGGGGGGTGAATAGGACAATGCCAAATAAAACTAATAACAGCGGAAATAAAAAGAAAATGATAGCCAAAGTAAATCACAAAGCAGTAAATTAAAATAACCTCAAAATTCAGATTTCTTGTAATTTAAACAAAGAATGGAATTTAATCTAGTAAATATATACACTATAATAAAAGAAGGCATAAATTATCAATTTAAAATGCACATGCCAAGATCAAATTTCATCTTTTTGAACCTGCTTTTATTGAGAGGTTTTGTGAAAATGTCAGCTCGTTGATCTTCAGTAGGAATATATTCTAGAGATATAACTTTTTCTTCTACTAATTCCCTTATATAATGAAATCTAATGTCAATGTGCTTAGTACGAGAATGCTGAATAGGATTTTTTGAAATATTTATCGCACTGGAATTATCACAATGTAATAACATAGAATCCTGTTTAATTTCATAATCACTTAGCATTCGTTGCATCCAAACAAGCTGTGTACATGCATTACCAGCTGCGATATACTCAGCTTCAGCTGTTGAAAGTGATATAGAATTTTGTTTCTTACTAAACCAGGAAACTAGACAATTTCCAATGTAAAAACAACCACCACTGGTTGATTTTCTATCATCTAGATTACCAGCCCAGTTAGCATCCGAGTACCCAGCTAATTGGACATTGGTTTCATGAGGATACCAGAGACCAAGATTTACAGTACTTGCGACATATCTAATAATTCGCTTGACAGCAATCAAGTGAGATTCTTTTGGATCAGATTGATATCTTGCGCAAATACCTACACTTAGAGAAATATTAGGTCTACTAGCAGTTAAATATAACAAACTACCAATCATACTCCGATAAAGTTTTGAGTCAACATTTTTACCATTAGAGTCTTTTGATAGTTTCAGGGTAGTACTCATAGGAGTATCAAAATTCTTACCATTCTCAAATTCAAATCTCTTGATTAGATTCAAAGCATACTTAGATTGAGAAATGAATATTCCTTCAGGTTGTTGCTTTACTTGCAATCCAAGGAAATAAGTCAATTCCCCAACCATGCTCATTTCAAATTGTGATTTCATCAAATCTGCAAACTTAGTAGTCAAGTCAGTACAAGTTGATCCATAAATGATATCATCAACATAAATCTGCACCATTAAGATATGATCATTATGTTTCTTAACAAACAGAGTTTTATCAACAGATCCCATTTGAAAATTATGACTTAAAAGAAATTCTGTTACTTTCTCATACCATGCCCTAGGTGCTTGTTTTAATCCATAAAGTGCATTTTTAAGCCGATATACATGATCAGTATTTTTAGAATCTTCAAAACCCATTGGCTGTTCAACATAGACTTCTTCATGTAAATCGCCATTTAGAAAAGCACTTTTTACATCCATCTGATAGATCTTTATCTTTCTAAAACATGCAATGGATATAAATAGTCTGATAGATTCAAGACGTGCTACTGGTGCAAAGGTTTCATCGAAATCAATCCCTTCAATTTGAGTATAACCTTGTACCACCAGTCTAGCCTTGTTTCTAATTATATTTCCACATTCGTCAGACTTATTTTTGAAAATCCATTTTGTTCCAATGATGTGTTTATCTTTAGGTCTTGGTACGAGATACCAAACATCATTTCTTACGAATTGGTTAAGTTCATCTTGCATCGCAACAATCCAGTTCTCATCAGCCAGAGCTTCTTTTACGTTAGATGGTTCAATTTGGTATGTAAAACATACATAATTACATATATCCTCAAGTTGTCTACGGGTGCGAACACCGGTGAGAGGGTTTCCAAGAATTTGTGTGGTTGGATGATCTTTAACAGTCCTCAACTCAGAATCAGTCTGATTCGATGAAGTATCGGGTTTATCAATGATTAGTACTTCATCATTATCTGAATTAGAAATTGGTGTGTTTAAGTGATCATCAATGACAACATTAATGGATTCTTGAATCACACCAGTCCTTTTGTTCAGAACTCTATAAGCTCGACTGTTTAAAGAATATCTTAGAAAAATACCTTTATCACTCTTCGTATCGAATTTTCCCAAATTTTCACGATCATGTAAAATATAGCACTTGCTGCCAAAAACTCGAAAGTATTTAACAGTAGGCTTTTTATTGAACCATAATTCGTAAGACGTTTTATTATTATCTTTGCTAATGTATACTCGGTTAATAATATAGCAAGCTGTGTTGACTGCTTCAGCCCAAAGCTTTTTAGAGAGCTTCATGCTATTCAACATGACATTAGCCATTTCTTGAAGCACCCTATTCTTTCTTTCTACAATTCCATTTTGTTGTGGAGTTTTGGGAGCAGAGAATTCATGTAATATTCCTTGGTTGATACAGAACTTCTCAAAATTGTTATTCTCAAATTCAGATCCATGATCACTACGAATTTTACTGATTTGAGAAGATTTTTCAGTTTGAATCCTTTTGAGAACTTTTCTTACTTCTTCAAGGGTTTCAGATTTATCCCTTAAGAAGACTACCCAAGTAAATCTGGTAAAGTCATCAACTATTACTAGGATATACTTTTTCCCACCCTGACTTTCTGTTCTGGTAGGTCCTATCAGATCCATGTGGAGAAGTTCGAGTGGTCTTGATGTGGTATTTGAATTCACCTTTTTGTGTGAGTTCTTTGTTTGTTTGCCTATCTGGCACTCACCACATATTTTATCTAATTTCTGAAGTTTGGGTAAACCTCTTACAAGTTCTCGTTTGCTCAATCGATATAAATTTTGATAATGTATATGTCCAAGACGTTTGTGCCATAAATCAGTCTCGTCTGTATGGACCATGTAACATGTTTGATTAGATGAGCTGGATTCACTAATAATATAGCAATTTTCAGACGTTCTACGTCCAGTTAATATTACAGAACCCTTATTGTTTAGTATTTCACAGCTTTAATTAGAAAACCGAACATTATGGTTATTATCACATATTTGTGATATACTAAGCAAGTTATGTTTTAAGCCTTCAACGTATAAAACATTTTTAAACACCGAAAGATTAAAAAGTTGAACCGTACCTTGGCCTATAATCTTGCAGTTGCTACCATCACCAAATGTGACTGAACCATCAGTCATATCTTTCAGATCGGTGAATAAAGCTTTGTCACCTGTCATATGCCTGGAGCATCCACTGTCTAGGTACCACTTTGAATGACTTGTTGCTTTGAAAGCAGTGTGAGCAACCAAGCAGGTAACTTTAGGAACTTATTTCATAACTGTTTTGGGTTTAGGAACATAGTTGGTCTTCTTTTGTGTACATTTGTAGGAATGACCTATAAAGTTAGATTTTAAGAGCTCCTTGAGTAAATCAACTATCTTTTCAGCTAGTGGATTTCGTTTCTGATTAAAGTTGACATGGCTGTTTCTAGGTTTTTGAAAAGTTTTTGAATTTCTAGAAAAATCTTGATAAGTACTTTTTCCTTTTGAGTTTGAGGACTCTCCTTTAACAAACATAGGAGGAGTATACTTTTGTTTAGGAGGTAGATTCTTATCATAGCCCAACCCGGATCGATCGCCACATTTTCTTGATCCGGATAAAAGTTTCTCTAACTTTGGATCACCTTGGGCATATTTCCATGTGTCCTTTAAACTCAGAAGAGAAGATACTTCAGTTTTAAGTTTCTCAATTTCAGATTTTAAATCAATAATTAGGGAGTTTTTGAATTCCAAATCGCATTTTGATTTTTCAAAACAATCTGAAATTTGTGATTTTTCTAAGACAAGTGATTCAAAACAATTTTTGAGTTTAGAAAACTTTTCTTTTTGAAGTTTAAGTTTGACAGCAATTTTACAACTTTCCTTATATAGGGCATTGTAAGCGTCTTGAAGATCATCTTCATTTTCACATTCATTATTCAGATTTTCTTCACTTGTAGAGTCATTATCTGAAAATGTGAATTTGGCTAGAGTCATAAGAGCTTTAACCTCATTACCCGACTCGGTTTCAGAATCTTCTGATTCAGAAGTACCTTCAGAATCAGATGATTCATCCCATGTGGCCAACATACCCTTCTTCTTAGGTTTGTCCCTTTTAAGACATCTATTTGCTAAGTGCCCATATTCTTGACAGTTGTAACATTGACTATCTTTCAAAGATTTTCTAGATTTGGATCTAAACTTCTTTTTATCATTTGATTTTTAAAAATCAACCCTTTTCTTGCTTTTGAAAAATTTGTAAAATTTTTTAGCTAAAAGAGTCATATCATCTTCTGAATCAGAATTTTCTTCTAAATTACATTTAGAAGATTTTAGTGCAATAGATTTTCCTTTAGGAGCTTTAAAGTTTAACTCGTAGGTTTGTAGAGAACCAACTAGTTCTTCTACCCTCATATTATCCGTATCACGAAGTTCCTGGATCGCGGTTACTTTAGAATTGAACCGTTCAGGAAGTGAACGTAGTATTTTTGCACACACTTTACTTTCTGGGATTTTATCGCCAAGACCCCACATTGAGTTTACAATGTCATTCAATCTAGTGTAAAAGTCCATAAACATTTCATTTTCCTCCATATGAATTTCTTCAAATCTGGTTGTGAGGAGTTGGACTTTAGATTTTTTGACAATTGTAATACCCTCGTGTGTCATTTCTAATATATCCCAAGCTTGCTTTGCAGTATCACAGGAAATGATTCTTTTGAACTCATCCGGTGATAGTGCGCAATTAATTGCATTTAGTGCTTTAGCATTTGCACTACTCTCACTTTTCTGAAGAGTGGTCCATTGATAATATAGTGTGACTTTCATAGATTTTGAACCATCAACCCTAGTAACTTTCATGATATGAGGATTCCATTCAGTCACTGTGGCTTGCCACACATTTTCATCCATTGATTTGAGGAAGATCCTCATTCTAGCTTTCCAATAGGCATAGTTGGAGCCATCAAAGGGTGGAGGCCTAGTGACTGAAAGGCTATCAAAATTTGACATCTTAAAAAGCTTATATCGTTAGCTCAGGAATTAAATCCAAGAATTAAAAAAAGAGCTATTAGGCTCTGATACCACTTAAAAAGGCCAAGTTATATATCCTAAAGGGGGGGTGAATAGGACAATGCCAAATAAAACTTATAACAGCGGAAATAAAAAGAAAATGATAGCCAAAGTAAATCAAAAAGCAGTAAATTAAAATAACCTCAAAATTCAGATCTTGAGAGGATGATACAAACGTTGTTCTAAGGACAACCTTACACTAAAAACCAGAGTTTATGGTAGGACAACTTTATTTCTAGAAAGATCTTTGTATCAAATCTCAAATCGAAGAGGAATACAGAATTAAATAATAAATTGTAATTAAAAATGTATTGTTCTAGGGACAGCCATACACCATAAAAATGGCAGGGCAACCTTGCTGGAACAACTTTCAAAAGAAATTGAAAATCAAGCTGATAAAGGAATAACAGAAAATAAATTCTAAGCTATTACAACATTCTCACAAAGCTTGAATTAAATAATTACAACATTCACCACCATACATACATCCCACAAAAATTAATTAAAGATTAGAAGAATAAATCAATCAACCACAACACAAGGGTTTATAGTGGTTCGCCTGTGTGTTCACCAACTGTTATACAATAGCCACACAAAATGCTACTCCACTCCTAATATCCTCACATAGGGGATATTAGCGTTCACTAAAAATAGGTTTTCCCAGGTTCACCCAAAACCTTTACAATTGTGTCTTTGTATGTGGGCTTACACAATTAAAAAAAAAAACCCACTTCTGAGTTTTCCTGGCTCTCCTCAGAAAACCAATACAACAAGATTTTTCTGGCAAATCTTGAAAGAAACCAAAATAGAAAGGAATTTACAATTAAATGTAAAATACCTGAATATCTCATTCATTGTAGCAGCCCGGTAGAACCAAATCAAAGTAGATGATTGAATGTCCAAATTCAATGTCCAGTACTCAATTATAATGGTTCTAATTCTAATAGATTTTAAATTAAACCAAATAGGGCTTGCCTTAATTGATTTTGATTCCAAAGAAGGGGAATAATAATTCCTCTTATCAAATCAGATTGGAATAGCAGAAACAAAATCAATTAAAATAAAGCTAAGGAAAGAGAATATTAAATAAGCACACTTAGCTTAGATGGAGCACAGAATTATCTCTCAGAAGTTCGACGAAGATTGGCTTGAATGGATTAAGTAATTCGATGATTTCTTCTGAGATTCGTGCACTATTTATAAGTGAGAAGATCGGGTTTTCGACTGGTCTAGAGTGCTCTTCGACTAGTCGAAGCAACAACAGATATTTGAAAAATCCGGCGGGATATGCTCTGACCGTTCTACAACTGGTCGAAGGTCACCTACGACTGGTCGTGGACCACCTACGATCGGTCGTAGCTCTCCTTCGACGGTCGTAGGTCCTGAAAGCTTCTGTTGGAATTCGAGTCGAAGATGTTCGACTGGTCGTAGATGCAGTCGACACTGTTCCTACAACTGGTCGAACAGATTCCTGGACTAGTCGAAGCCTAACAGATTTCATCCGAAATTTGTAACAAACTCACGACTGATCGAGGAATTTCTTAGACTGGTCGAAGCAACTCTAGGACTAGTCAAAGAAGGCCTAGGACTAGTCGAAGAACAGACCAATCACATGTAAAATAAACATTCGGTTTATGTATCCAAAATGACCTACTTCTAAGGTCAACCTATGGCCAATCAAACCTCAATCATGAAGTATGGACATTGAAACATTAGGAACAAGTGACCTTGAAGTATCAGCCTTGAAGTCTTGATGTAGATCAATCTTGAAATCTTCATGTAGCTCAATCTTGAAAGGGTCTTGAGTTCTTTACCAACTGCCTTGTACTCTTCAGCTTGAATCTTGTCTTGTGGGCTTAGCTTATTCATGAATGTTGATCCTTGAGAGAGCTTCACTTATGCAAGTTATATATAACATAACAGTGATTTTGGCACCACAAATTTGACAACAGACAGGGATATAAACTATAGCACTTACACTTATCTTGAAAATTCTCCTGACAGGTGCTAAAATGAACTTGATCTTAATTAACGGTCCATACCTAATGATTAGGGCCCAATTTTGTAAGAAATATATAGTCAGGATAGGTAAACGGTTGGACAAAGTTTGATGGTTGATCGATAGTGGAAAAAGCCTAAATATAAAATTTCACATTTTATACCAAAACGAAGCAGTTGGTTTTAACATTCAATGGTGCAGGATCATAGATTGATGTCTGAATTTTGTATAACCTCGTAGTCATATGAGACCAAATTGTAATCCAAATTTGAGTTGCGATAGAAGGCATGAAGTAGTTAAATCGAAAGATCTAGATTTATGAAGAGTTAGTAAGCCTCGAAAGGATAACTTCATGCCTAAGAAAAAGCCTACAAAAGTGAGGTCTTCATATTTCACACTTGGTCCATATTATAAGAAATTTAAGTCATTCATATGAAGAGAAATAACCTACTACGACTACCCACGGGGTTTCTTTACTCAATGGATACCATAATCAATGGTTAAGGGGCTGATTTGTCAATTAGGTCACTTTTATAATGATCTAAGGGTTGAAATTTGACTTATATAGTTAATTTATGATACATAGGCATGATATAAAATTTTACATCAAACAGATCGTGAGAACTATGTGATCTAGAATTCAAGGGTGTAAGTTAATGATATTTTCATAATTATTGCTGATATGAGAGTTTTTGGGAAATCTAATGATTTTACATAGTTATAGGCACATTTCTAAGTATTTCTTATAAAAGAACTTATATCTAAATCATTATGAATAAAGAATTATTCACCAAATTAATTGAGGAAATGTATATATATCGACCATCTAACATTTAATTTTAAAAAAAAACCAACATTATGGATGGTCAGATGACATGTTAAAAATAGAAAAACTTGATGGTTAGTACTCTAATAATGTATGTAAGCGGGTGTACGATTAATTTTGTAAACGGATTATCACAAGTAGGTTTTTAGAGTGATCCAGAGGCAGAACATGTACACCGTTAGATTCAAGTAACTTCTTCACATGTGTAAGTTTCTCAGATTGTAGTTTTGATGGTGGGTTAAGCATATTCATAGGTGGTGAACAAGATAAACGTATTAAAATTTTAATTTGATATATGTATGAGCGAATACAAATATCAAGTAGTTAGTTTACCATGATCGGGTGGTTGAAACTCAAAGTGGACGATTAGATATCTTTACCTATCAATGAATAGTTGGCTACATGGTTGGTTATGATGGACAAGTGAGAATGCTTGGACATATGATGATCTTGTCTTAAAATCAACGGTCAGATGACTTGATATATGGACGAAGATCATTTTCAACGGTCAGATTCATATTGGAGAATAGGTGTAAGGTTAGGATAGCTAGATTGGTATCGTACACATGTACGTATTAAGTTAAATTTCATGGTAACACTCGAAAACTTTCAATATTCGGGTATTAAAAAGTTCGGGGTGTTACACATAGTGCGAAAGAACTAATGTTTAACAATTCAAGTAGTCTTATGAATTAGATACCATACATTTGTACAGGCAAAGTAGGTGCCTAACACCTTCCCTCTCTGTAATTGCAGTCCCTTACCTAGAGTTTCCGGTCATAGATCAAGGACTAATTCTTAGGTTCGAGAGCCTTTAGGTCCTTATTTCCTAAGTGTTTCTATAGGGTTTAGCCTACTGTGGAATCGAAGTAACTGGCTAGTGGTGACTCCAGTCAAATATATCACATGTACCCCCTCTTTCATCATTATAGACCACCAGATAACGACTCATGCGAGCGTGATTCATTCCACAGGGATCCAACATCCACATAATGACGACTCCCCTAGGGATGAGGTGCTAGTCTCGCTAGTTGCGACCTGACTTGAAAAATAAGATTTCTTGAATTCTTGATAGCCAATAATACTTGTGCACCTCCACCTACACTCAACATTCATTCTAGTCTCAAAATCCAAAAATAAAAATAAAAAATAAAAATGCAAAACCATTGCACCTCTCCGAGTTAAACATCTGTGAGCAAACTCACCCTTTCATAGCATAATATATACCCGATCCTAAATAGCCATGACTAATCATGAAGAGGAAAGTCATCTCTTCCCTATTGTCAATCTACTAAAAGACCATCCTTAACAACAACGACCAATACAAGTCATGCTAGCCACCTATATCCAGGAGTTAACACAAAGGGTGAAAGCAATGCAGGAGATGCTACTCCAATTCTTACAAGCCTAGGCCATAATGGCTAGCAACTAGGCTGGCCCAACAATGCAGAAACAATCGTCAACTCTCGTATTCCAACCCACATCAAGCTCCATTCAACCCCACCATCGGAATCTGTCAATGACATCTGACGACAACAAGCATAACCCTTAACCTCATGGAACTTCTTTCAATATCCTCCCACAAATAGGAGTCCATCTTACATAACCCTCAACTGGGATTTCCAATCAATTTCTAACCAATCCTGCAGCCAAAATTTCTAATTAATTTTAAACAGTAACAACTTCCTAACCGAAAGCTTAGGGAAAGTAGTGGAGGATGCCCACAACGAGGGTTAGTGTCGAGTCCAATTCAACCAACAAGTAGTGGCGAATATCCAACAAGGGGGCCACTTCCCAATGCCTTAGCCTCCCTTGATTGGGAGCACTTTTCAATATAAGCAATTTCCCATGGCCGGAAATACAATTACATGTCAACAAGCTCCCCCTAATGAGAGCCATAGGGTAGAAGAAATTGACCATTATGCTGAAGAAGTGGACCATGCCTTGCCGCAAAGGATGTCGATCCTTCAAACAAGTTGAATCAAAATGGATGAGTTGCAGGAGAAACTTCAAGCCGTGTAGAACCAGCTTAAAAAACAATAACGGGTAGATCTATCCCCCATAAAATTTAGGGACCTATGTCCCTTCCTAGATGTGCATGTACCTCACAACTTTGAGATATCTAAGTTCAATATAGCGCACCTCAAGGCCTTTTGTAGATAACTAAATGCTTTGGCAAGCAACGATGGAGTTCTAATCTGCTTATTCCAAAAATCTCTAAAGAGCGACGCCTTAGACTAGTACATGATCGAACCCAAGGGTTGAAAATTTCAAGCGTAGGGCTGCGATGCAGTAATAACTCGGTAAGACCGATGTTAATTCACAAAGACATTATTGAGAAGATACTTCAAATTAATCGAGTCTGTCTAGGTTTTTAATCCATGGAAGTAAAAGGGTTTTAAAAATTAATTAATAAAAGCAACTAAGGATCCATAAATCCCCAATCAATAAAATTTAAACTTAATTCATCTTCTCAAATTTATAACCCAAATAAAACTGGATTTCAATCTGTTCTAATTCGAAGATTACATAGTAATATTAATTATATACATCAAACACATATTAGAATAACCATATGTTTAATCGCTTATGAAGATCTAGGTAATCACATCACAAGAAATTGAAAGCATCTAATGTACCCGAATGCAACAACAAATCAATTAACTTTACAGATTGTTTTCTTCCCCAATCTAAGAATTCAATCACATCTAATAATAATTCAACATAAATAATCTAAAACTTCCATTGAAAATGAAATAAATATTAAATATCCATTGAGAGGTTTATTCCCTAGCCTTAGATAAGAGATTAGCAAAACATGATCAACATCTTAAACCAAAAGGGAAAAAAGAAAAAGAAAAACAAACTAAGGAGAACGCCACCAAAAGAAATACATCATAGGGAACCATATTGTTCAATGGACAAGGTGATGGTTCGCATACATCATAATGGCCCACACTATCCCATCGATAGTGTGGACAACCCCGACATCACTGTGGATCCTGCTGTTTGGTTGGACAACATGGATACCTCATGCATAATAGTGGGCCTAGGCACAATGGTATCCAAGGCGTGGATTGGGGAAACGGATTGGCTGCTCCCCCGGACACCAGCCCCGTGGCTGGTGGTTGGTGCTCTGTGGGCCCCACCATGATGTATGTGTTGCATCCATTCTATTAATCCATTTTTAAAGATCATTTTAGGGTTTTATGCCAAAAATTAGACGGATATAAATCTCAAGTGGACCACACCACACGAAAACAATATTGATTGAATATCCACCATTAAAATTCTCCTAAGGCCCACTGTATTGTTTATTTGACATCCAATATGTTGATTAGGTCATACGGGCCCAAATTAAGGGAAAAAACAAATATCAGCTTGATCCAAAACTTTTATACCCCCATAAAGTTTTTAATAGTTAACGTTCATTCAACACTGTTTCTAGTAATGTGGTGCACTTGAGATTTGGATAAACCTCATTTTTGGTCTCATATCATAAAATGATCTAAAAAAATATATGGACGATGAAACACATACATCATGGTGGGCCCACATAGCACTGACCACCAGCCATTGGCCGATGGCAAGGGGAGTAGCCAATCCGTTTCCGTGGATTGGGTACTACCCCATCAGTACCTAGCTAGAGATGGGGGTCTGGTTAGGGCTTGTGATCCAACTTGATGCATATGTTTAATCCATGTCGTCCATCCATTTTTAAAGATCATTTTTACATATGAGCTCAAAAATTAAGGCAGATTGAAGGCTTAAGAGGACCATGCCACGGGAAGCATTGGGGATTGAAAGCCCATCGTTGAAAAATTTTTAGGGCCCCAAAAGCTCCATATCAAGCTGATTTTATGATTTCCCTTCGTACATGTCCATGTAACCTTAGGAAGAGGTTAGCCTCACATTGGGCTCTAGGAAACTTTCAACCGTAGGATGTCAATCCCCGTCGCTTACTGTGACGGGGATTGCGGGTTGCGTCTTACCCCGCCGGGACCATAATCCGTCCGGGCAAGACTCTACGGGGCCCACCATGATGTAAGTGTTTTATCTACGCCGTTTATTGCTTTTATCAGATCATTTTAAGTTATGATGCAAAAAATGAGGCCAGTCCAAAGGTCCAGACCACACCAAAGGAAGCTGCAGTGATAATGACACCCACCGTTGAAACCTTTCTAAGGGCCACTGTGATGTTTTCTTTACCATCCAACCTATTAATAAGGTCATGTAGACGTGGATGAAGTGAAAACACAAATATATGCTTGATCCGAAACTTCTCCAGCTCCCAAGAAATTTTTAATGGTGGACGTTCAATCCCCACTTTGTGGTTCACTTAAGACTTGGACCTTCTTCATTTTTTAAATCATAATTTAAAATGATTTGATAAAAATGTTGAACGGCGTGGATGAAACACTTACATCACGGTAGGCCCCACTGAGCCCTGCCTGGATGGATTACCGCCCCCGCTGGGGTAGGACGCAGTCCGCGTCCGCGGTGGAGTGCTTTCAGTCCGCTTCGTTTTTGTTTTTGAGCTTGTGTCGGAAAATAATCTTTCAACATACATGAACAGCCTGGATAAAACATACACATCACGGTGGGAGGGACAGAACCTTGACAGGACCGTCCGTCTCAAGCCAAGTCCTGGTGGGGGTAGTACCCCATCCCCGCCCTTTTATCCAGGACTGTGAGACCCTAAAACAGGTTGGTAGCAATAAATGTCACAGTGGGCCCCACGGTATGGTGGACCGACCTGAGTTTTTCCATCAAGCTGATATTTATGTTTTCCTATCGGTCAGGTCTGCCATGACCGTGACAACAGATGGGATATAAAGATCACAGTGGGCCCCACCTACGTCCTTATTCTGATTGACCTTGTGTACTGGTTGGATCGCAAATAACATTACAAAGGGCTAAGGAAAGTTTCAACGGTAGGTGTCATCATCTCACTGAGATCTGCCTCATTTGTAGGTTCGTGCCTGAACGAGCTGGGAGAAAATGGATGGACGGTCTGGGTATATAAGACACATACATCCAGATGGCCAATCACCACCGTTTTCATCATTGTGGCCCACAAGACTATGATCGAGCAGATATTTGAGTTTTCCCCTACACCCAGGCATGTGTGCAACGTGGTCAACAGGATGGATTGGCAGATAAAATCACAGCGGGCCCACGGATGATTCAACGGTGGATAGAAGTCTACCGCTGTTTCTGGTGGTCCGGTCCACTGGAGCTGGTGACTAGAGGTGGGCATCGAGTCGAAATGGAACCGGATTGGGTCCAACTTGACTCAATTTGAAAATTTCAAATGCATCTACTTGAATTCGATCCGATTCGATCTGGGACCGAGTTCCGGTCCTCTGACTCAATCCGATCCGTTGCATTGCTGGCCTGATCAAACCGAGTCCGAGTCAGTGAGAAAAACCAAGTCAGATCGAGTTGGATACGGTTCGGATTGAATTTTCATTTAAAATTTTTTTTTTTGAAAATCATATATATATATATATATATATATATATATATATATATATATATATATATATATATATATATATATATATATATATATATCACTGTGAGCCCCACAGAGCCCCAGGACCCATCCATCCCTAGCACGGTCCTGATGGGGGTAGTACGCAATCCGGCCGCGACTTCCGTGACCCATAAAAGAGTTTCAATGGTAGATGTTTAACCCCCCACTACTTTTTGCAGTGTGGTCCACTTGATCTTTAGTTCCGTCTTATTTTTTTGGATCAAGCCTTAGGACGAGCCTGCCAAATGGATGGACGGTTTGGATAACACCTACCTTATGATGGGAGCCACAGAACTTGCTGACATCAATACTCCTTGTGCATGGTACAACAATCCATCCGATTCATGTTAATACATCATTGCGGTGTTAGACTGTCGGTGTTAGGAGTTCGGTGCTCGAGGCGTAGAGAGGAGACGTATTGGTTATCCCCCTGCCACTAGCCAATGGCTAGTGGTTGGTGTTCTTTGGACCCCACCATGATGTATTTATTTCATCCATGCCGTCCATCTATTTTTCTATATCATTTTATGGTATTAAACCAAAAACGAGTTATATCCCAATCTCAAGTGGTCAATATTGTAGGAAACAGTGTTGAATGAACATTATGCGGATCGGATCGGATCCTGGATCGGATGAGTCTGGATTGGCCATTAAGCCGAACTTGACTCGATATACGGTCGGATCTGAGTGGGCCTACTCGATCTGACTTAATCCTGGCCTTCGGTTCGGATCAAATTGGGTCAGATTCTACCCAATACCATTGGTGACCAAGATTATATTGGTGTTTTCGCTTCATCCAGGTCTATGCGACCTTATTAAGAAGGTTGGGAGAGGATTAGGTGTTACCGAATAATAGCTTAGTGGATGTTACCCCTACCGTGGGGCTCACCTTGATGATGTGTTATAAATCCAAGCCGTCCATCCATTTCTCCAGCCCATTTTAGGACGGGTTGCCAAACACACGAAACAGTGGTGATTGAGTGCATCACCATTAAAAAATCCAAAAGGTTTTCGGAATGTTTATTTGCAATCCAAGTTGTTGATAATGTCAAGAAGATCTAGATGAAGGGATAATAGAAATATAAGATTGATCCAAAAGTTTTGTGGCCCATAAAATGTTTTTAATGTTTATTCATCACTGTTTCTATTATATATGGTCCTGCTAAGATTTTGATCTTCTTATAATTTGCGATAAAATGAGATGGAAAAACAGATGGGCGGCTTGGATATACAAAAAATATATCAAGGTGAGCCCCACACGGTAGGGGTAACACCCACTGAGTTGTTACCCGAGTAACAGGTAATCCGCTCCCAAAGTTAGATGGCATATGAGCATCACAGTGGGCCCCACAGTAGCTTGCAAAGGTGGTTGCTGTTTGCTGCAGTGGGGTCCACTAAAGCTGGGATCTGCCACCCCCCAACGTCCAGGTCCGTGGACCCTATGGACGGGATGACTGTCCAACACATCATGGCAGTAGGCCCCTCATAGGTTTAACGGCGGGTGCTTAATCACCTCTGTTTCCAGCAGTGGGGCCCACAGAATTTCTAGATCAAGCCGTTATTTGTGTGGGCCCTTCTCCCACGCTTGAGTGAACTTAATAACAGGTTTGATCGTCATTACGCACTGTAGTGGCCCCATATATAGGGCGGTCTAGCGGCGATGCTCAAGCACCGTTTCCTGTGGTGCGGTTTGCGTCGAACGGACAAGAGCTTTGAGTGGCCACCCTTATGTATGGGTTTTATCCACACCGTTCATCCATTTTTTTTCCTATCATTTTAGGATGTAATCCCATAAATGAGGCTGATCTAAGATAGACAAAGACTACACAATGGGGATTAAATTCTTACCGTTGAAAATTTCCTGGGGGCCACTGAAGTTTTGTATGGAGCTTATATTTTCGGTTTTGTATTCATCCATGTCTATGTAACTTTATGAACAGGTTGGGTGGCAAATAAATATCACGGTGGGCCTTAGAAAAGTTTCAACGGTGGGGATCATTATCACCTCTTCTTCCTGTGCTGTGGTCCACTTGAGCATTGGATTTGTCTAAATTTTGTTCCCATCTCTTAGAATGATACAGGAGAATGGATGGACGGTGTGGATAAAACTCATAAATCTCAGTGGCAACTCAAAACTCCTGGCGGTTCCCAGCTGGAGACGGACGGGGCTAGGACGCAATCCGCGTTGACATCACAATGGCTCCACTGCATATGCGGTGGGACGCGGATTTCCTGCGAAAGGGGAAAAGTTCCTGCGCTGGGAACCCAGGTGGGGCCCACTGTGATGTTTTTGAGAAATCATCCCCGTCCACCGGTTGTTTTATTTCATTTCAGGACATGATGGCTAAAATAAAACGTATCCAGTGCTCAAGTGGGCCCTAATAAAAGAAAAAGATGGTTAGGGAAATTCCTACAGTTAAAACCTCCCTGAATTCGACGGTAATGTTTATATGCCATTTATATTGTTAATAATGACATTACAACCAGGATGAACTAAAAGCAAAAATATTAGCAGGATTCAAAACTTCCATGGCCCCATGAATATTTCAACTATGTAAGTTCAATTATCACGTTTTTGGTCCACTTGAGTACTGGATACAGTTAATTTTTTGCATCATGTCTTAAAATGAAATTAAAAAAAGGGATGAATGGGGATGATTTCTCAAAAACATCACAGTAGGCCCTACTTGGGTTCACAGAAATCCGTATCCATGTGGGACTAGTCAAGGCTTTCGTAGGAAATCCGAGTCGAGGTGAGCAAGGACAGCCAAGCTTGGCCCACCTCGATTTGACTCGGCTCGATGTACAACCCTAATTGAACATCTACCCTTGAAACCTTCCTGGGGTCATAGAAATTTTGGATTAATTTGATATTTTTTTTCTCTTCATCCAGCTTTGTGTGACCTTATGAATAAATTGGATGGAAAATAAAAATTATGGTGGAGCGTATGAATGTTGTAAAGGTTGGAATCACTCTCCCACTGCTATTTGTGCTATGGTCCACTTGAGCTTTGGATATGACTCATTTTGAGCTTATGCTCTAAAATAATCTCTCCAAGTGAATGGATGATGTGAATATAATAAATACTTCATTGTGGGGCCATGTTATTTTTATCTCTTTTCAACCATTTCTACGTACCGGCTTGAGGAAGTGAGGCGCTCACATGCTGCATCAGTGTCAATATAACACTTTTTTTACACATGCACACATACACCCCCTCTCCAACACACACACACACACGGTAGTGGAATTTCACCACCTATGAATGCACGAACCCTTGATTAAGTGTGGAATTTCACTCGTATGGATGCATACATTTTAAAGGTTGGAATCCTGTGACTATAACACATGCATCATGGTAGCTCCATTGGATCTATTGGTGTGGTAATATGTGCATCATGGTGGGACCCGCACAGGATGGATGGCATGGACAAAACATATTCATCACGGTGGGCTACTTGTCTCCTCACAACGGTGGGAGTTCAATCGTCATTGTTTCCTACAGTACCGCCCATATATACGGGCGTTGGTTTGGCCTCAATGTCAAGCCCTAGCTAAAAAAATGGGCTAAACAAAAATAGATGGAGGACAAGCATACAGCACATACATCATAGGAAAAGGAGAGAGATGACCCACCTAGTATTTAAGATGACGTTTTCCTTTCTTGATTGGCTCTAGCGAAATGAGTCCAATGGCACCACATCCCTCCTCTCTTTTCTTTTCTTTTCTTTCATTTTCTTTACTTTCTCTTTCTTTTTTTTTTCCTCTCTTTCTTTCTCTTGCTAAGGGTTAGGAGGATAAGAGGGAGATAGTGAGAGGGAGAGGAGTTTGTGTTGTTATGGTGGAGGAGAGGGGAAATGGTGAGGGCATGGGGGAGTATGAGAGGGGATATGGGTGGAGGCATGGGAGAGGAGAAGGAGAGCATGAGAGAGCTAGATGAATGGGAGGTATGGGTGTAACATCCTGAATTTTTGCTATTTTAAATTTTCAGAAAACCCTTGAAAATCTTCAATATGACTAGCTTACGCTGTTGCTTATTGGCCCTTGACGCTCGAAGTGAGCCTATACATGAGTAGTACTAGTAAAGGACCGCACAAATCCACTCAATCAACCGTAGGAAGCCAACGAATCCGCCCGATCACTTAAACATCGAGTTTAGCCTCAAGATTTATTTACATGGGGTCCAAATCTAGCTGACCTATCATTGATTAATCGAGATAACCGTAACTAAATAAAGATCTACTTAAAGCCGAGACAAGTAGGGTCAGATCTTAATTAATAAACCAAATCAATTCAGTTACTCTTTTAGCCTAAAAATCAACCGTTTAGGGTTATTAAGACCGAATCGTCGTTTTCACTAATTATAAATAGGCCACACTATGAACGTAGTTAATCTAAACCTTAATAATTGTGCACAAGAAATCTTGATACTTAATTCATTTCAGAAATGCCCCGATTTTTCGAACAAGCTTTAGACACTCGTTAGTGGGCCACTAGTTCCGAAACTATACAATAATGTCCGCTTTGCTGGGCTTGACATCCATCACTGGTGGAGAATCAAGATAGTACCCAGAACTGTGGAACTTGAGCCAGAGGCTGAGTGCTTGAAATGCGCAAATACTTTAGGTTGAAGTCTGAAACTTAAGTGAAATAGACTTTCTGCTCTTTCGTGAAGTTGTGAATTTTCGACCGTTAGATCGCAATCAAACTCGAGGTATGAGTTAAGGATATTTTCCTTCTCATATCTATATAGTCACGGCCTCGATCGATCACCGACCATCGTCCATCATAAGTGAGGCCCCCACGGTTGATCGAAGAGTCCGATTGCCGCTTGATTTTGACAAACTATAGATCTTATAGTGGGGCACCTTTCTCATGACGTGGATGGGCTTGTGGGCCCCCAGAAAGACCCTATAAGTGGGAAACAATCTCCCTTAGGGTTAATATAATGGATAAAGGGCTAATATGGCTATTTGCACCACATTTGATACTATATAAGGGCCTTATTTGGGCACCCTCTTCTCCCATACGAATTTCATACCCTAGCTTGGGTGAGGGAGAAGAGAAAGAGGAGAAAGAAAGAGAGAGAGAAAGAGAGGAAGCTTGGAAGAGTGAGGGTTTGTGTACATTCACTCTCTCATCCCTCTATTTACCCACATTGCCACCCTCGTATCTTTTATGGAGTTCTCTCGGTGGCGATTGGAGGTAAAAAATAGAACCTACTCTCTAATATAGTCTTTTGGGTTAGGTTTTCTAGTCCTTACAATGATTTGTGTGATTGTTTAGGCTTTGGTGGATTTTCTCTATAACCCTAATCCTAGGAGCACTTTGAGTCAAACAAATCATTGCAGAGGTGTGGACCATTATCTCTAGGTTATAGTTTATCGACCCTTAGGGGTCTCAATTAATGATTAAATGCTTGTAGATGAATTTGTGCATGATAATATGTTGACATTTTGATTTTTTTCTATAATATATATTATTGGTTGTATATTGATGCTTACTTGTTTGATAAAAGGTCTAGGTGATTGAATGTGTTGTTTTATGGATGCTCATATGCTTGATTGAATGCCTAGCTGAATGTGTTATTTTGTTGATGCCCACATGTTTGATAAAATGCCTAAGTAGATATGTTGTTCCATTGATGCTTACATATTCGATAAAATGCTTAAGTATGTGTGTTGCTTCTATTGATGCTCACATGTTCGATGAAATACTTAAGTGATTGTGTAGTAGAACCCATGTTATAATTGTGTGATGTAATGTTTAGTCCGTAGCGATACTTAGAATTTTATGATCTTCGGTCAGTTGGCTAACTGCTCGAACTAAAAGAGTGACCCAAGTTAAAGTGGCCACCCTGGGCTTGTTTAGTCGACCCGGGTTTAACACGAATGACCGACAGTAGCTGGACTACACGGGCTGCTTGCACCCAATGCCGGTTGTGTCGTGGTTCTCCCAAGTCAATCAAATTAGTCCACTAGCCAACTGATCATGTATGTTCACAATGTATGACACGACTAAATGGAATATATAATACTCCGTTCCCAATGGATGTGTCCAATTATAACTGTTAGTGCGATACAATCCTACTATGACTCATGAGTCGGGCATAGTGGTATGAAAAACTGTGTCCGAGCTGTCGGCCTATGCTGGGGTGACGAGTCTCCCCATAGTGACCAATGAGTAACTAAGACTCATGAACCGGGTATTATGGTATGAGACACTATGTCCGAGCTGTCGGCCTATGATGGGGTGACGAGCCTCCCCATAGTGACCAGTGATCACTGATGGAGGTGATAGACCATTGTTCGAACAGCCTCCATCAAATTACCTGACCGATGGTTCCGTTCCAGAGTACCGTTCGAACGACCGGGTGTGAATGAAATTGGGTGACGAGCCCTTTCCTTTGTATTGATGTAATGACATGGAAAATTTTGTGCCAAGACCCGAGTACTACTTCTATTTTTTCCTTAGTAGTTAATTAGGGTAATTAGCGTTAAACTTGATTGCTTGTGAAATTTGCATCAAGCACTTTAAATTTGATCTGCATGACTTAAAATCTGTAGAATAGTTAGCGCTAGGTTACTCTGAAATCTGGGATTCATCGCTAAATCCAGTTGCTCTTGGAAATTTTTGGAAGTTCTGGATCGGAACTGGACTGCGCGTCGTAAGTCCGATAGCGATGATCTTAGGCTGTATTGGTCACCATGTTGGACTTGGCCATCACCTCAAAAATCAAGTCCAGATGATGTTCTGGGTCGATTTGACTGAGTCCGGAGTGAAGAGAGTGCGAACGGTGAGAAATTAAATGAGATTTTATGAAATCTGAGTCGTGTCGCTTGCGCGATGATTTTAAGCAATCTGACCGTTGGATTCTAACCCAATTTCACCTTCTGATCAGGAAATATGACCCAGGCATGTGTTTATGCTTGTGGACCTGATCGAGTTTCGGTGACAGTTGAATTGAGTGTGGTCCGCCACGGCTGATTTGAAGATCCGATCGGTATGAAAACTCAGATTGACCTAGATCCATGGTCAGTGAGCTTAAGTCCGACCTCTCGTGGAAAAAGGCCCACCGGAAGTGCTCCATTGGATCGAGAGAGGCCTGTTTTGGTTATAACCTAAGTATACCTTGGCCCTGGGGTTGTTTTCATCAATGTTAGGCCTATATATAGACCTTAAAACCCTAGTTCTCTTTTCCATACGAATTTCCTAACCCTAGCTAAGAAAGAGAGGGGAAAAGAGAGAGAAAGTGAGAGAGAAGTTGGTGAATCATCTTAGATTCTTTCCTGTTCTCTTTCATCCTTAAACCATCACTTTTGAATCGTTTTTTCGGTGAGTCAAAGTTCTTCCTTGGGTAAGTTAACCTAACCCTAATCTGTTTTAGAGCTTAGAATAGTTTATGTGTGTTGTAGCTCATTTCTATTCTTGCTTTAGGTTGTCTTGTAGCCGTTGACGAAGACATATCGTCTAAATCAGTTCGGTGTTCCATTTCTGGTTAAAGTGCGGACTTTAATCGTATAGGTTATGGTTTTCAAGGATTTCAATGTTAGCTAATGGTTTATTCTTGTTATGGATGAGTTTTCACATGTCAAATGCTATGTTTATCTTGTGTTCCTGATATGCATGTGTTATATTGCGATTTGTGTATTCTATGTATATGTAGGAAGTACTGTATACGTATAAAATCTGAACCTGTGCTTGCCATGATTATTTGTCGTGTACTTATGCTAATTGTATGTGTGACAACTCCTTGGTAAAAGGAATTGTCCAAATGCGTGTATTTCAACATATGTCATGTATGTTGAACTATGTATTCTAAGTGTTTGTAGGAATGTCTGTATGATCTAAAGTGTAATATATTTACCTAATTGCGGGCGTTGAGAAGCGATTCTCAACACTCCTATTGATGTGTATGATTTCCTACATGCAAGTCATATTCCTTGTTTAACTTCCAGTATTACTTGTGTGTAAATCCATGTTAAGTTGATATTATTCAAATACTCATATGCTACATGGTTGAAATTGTTGTTCCATTACTGTTCTAAATTCATTATGAATATCTGTTGTAGTGGAATGTGTTTGGGACTATGAGTAGTCCAGGAAATCGGTAATCGGCCTTGAGATTGTGGTTGAGGTTGCTTTCACCACATAGGACGTGATTTGGCGAACCCGAGTCGTATTAGAGTTGTCGGCAGTGGTTTGGCCACACGGAGTGTTTGCGCACTCTATGTCGTTCAACCCAACGTGCGCTCGTGCTAGTCGAGTTCGTCAAATAATCCGATTGTCCGATGTATGTTCACCATGTATGGACGCTATTGTTTGAATCTAGGGTACCAAACTTACCAGTGTAAATCCTGTAAACCGTTGTACCTTGATCCGCTAAGACTCATGAGCCGATTATGGTGGTATGGGACACTATATTCGTGCTGTCGGCCTACATTGATTGGTGACGAGCCCTTTGTAGTGACCCCGAGCATGCCTGGATACCGCATTGAGGTGACGAGCCTTAGTGTAGTAACGAAAGTATGATAGGCGTGCATTGATTGGTGACGAGCCATTTGCAACGACCTAAAACCATATGATCGTATGAGATTGTCTAGGACTGACGACCCTAGAATGGATCACTGTTTGGACGTTGATATGAGGAAGGAACTTAGCTTCCCAATCCTGCTGTATGAAAAGGACTAATAATAACTTGGTAATCATGTTCATGCACGCATTTGCATGTGCTTTGTAAACATGGCGCACTTTGAGGCGATGTCATGCGTAACGTAAGATGAAGACGCTGAGGGTGTACGTGCGAGGGCATGCATCATTCTGCATACATCCTTGCATTGACAAGAGTACTTAGGACATGTTTGATTGTTCTGCTTTATCATTACTGCTTGATTGAATTGATAACATGTTAACCTTTGCTTTATTGTTCCACTGAGTTGATCACTCACTCCCACGTTCTGGAGCGGTGTTAAACACCCACCAGACTCTGTCTTAGCTGCAGATGTTGATGAGATCTCTGAGGCAGAGCAGGAGATCGAGGATGATGAGGCTGCATTCTCTTTCATACAGTTTTCAGACGGGTTCTAATGAGCCTTGTTCTGATGCGAGGGATGCTGGGATTTCTTTTGAGATTAAATGATGTAATTTAATACTTGTAATTTTGATAGTAACACTTGTCAGTACGACCTGGTATGTATATGTATTTCAAAGATTTACACATGTACATATATATTTCATTAAGTCTTCCGCTTGCTTTCTTCACTTATCCCTGAATTATGTTTGCAGTTTGGCTTAATCTATTCCATGTTTTATGAACTCATACAGACAACATACATCCATCATTCAATATGTTGCATAAGTGATGTTTTAAAACTCGGGAGCTGAGTTATGCTCGACCCCCGAATTTTAGGGCGTTACAAGTTGGTATCAGAGCATGAATTAGATTAAACCGGACCTGGGTTATGGTCACACACGGCACGTTATCACCACCTTAGTGTATTTGGGTGTGAGTTTATCGTAGATGTGTGTTTGTGTCTTGTTGCTTCTATCGGCGAAAGTTTACTGAAAATAATCTCCGAGATCGAGTCTGTGCTCTCTCCTGATCACACATAGTGACCCAAAATCTCTTCTAGACCATCTATTAATGAGTCTAGATGGTTTATCTTTCCATATTAACCCTTCAAATTTTAAGAAATCTCTGTTTGTATCAGATTTCTATTCGAATGGCCCGATAGGCATCGAACCAAGCAAAGGGGCCGATCGGGGCAATTCCAGGGGGACCCATGGGGGACCCACCTCATTTAGAGCATAAGGGACCAGGAGGACCTCGCCCAAACGGCGAGGCATCGCCAGACGGTCTAGAGACCGGCGATGTCCTCGCCGGTTCGGCGAGCCCTCGTCGATCAGCGGGTCGGCTCGGGCCGACGAGTTTTTGGCCTAGTGTGGCCCACCCTTCCACGGTTTGTTGATTAAAACCCTTTCTATGCCCTACTTCCTTCACAATCCACCCTCCCTAGCTCTCCTTTTCTTCAAGTTCTCTTCAAAACTCTACCAAATCTCTTCCAAATCTTCTTCTTCTTCCATTTTCGTGCACACCCAACCAACCCATCTCAAAACCTCACCCCCCCCATTGCTGTTTACATCTCCTTCTCTTCTCATTTGGGCTCCCAAATCCTTGTTTAGGATCTCAAGTGTGTGGAAGTTTCACCATTCTTCCTATTTTTCTCTTTCTCTCATTTTTCATGACCCTCTTTGAGTTTATCACGGCCATATTTTTCATCTCTACCCTTCTTTCTTTGATGGAAAAGAAGAGAGCACCCATGGATGAAGCTGGGCCTAACCGCCTAACTTGTGCACGGAGGCCAAGAGGTGCCGCCGCGAGCACGACCGCCACCCGTGAATTCCAAACCAAGCGGGACCTTGATCCTCGAGCTCCCATTGGTAGAACCTTGTTGGCGGAGCTATCGCATGGAGTCTATGAAGGCCGTAAGGTCCTTTTTGAAGCTCATGTTGATCCATGACTATATGGCGAGTTTCTGTTGTTGGAGCGTTTGGAAGAAGCTGGTTGGTGTCCCTTGTTTGAGGGCGAGTATCGCGCAAATGCAAGTACTGTTCGAGCTTTTTATGCCAACATTCGTGATCCTTCACTGGAGCCTCTGCAGTTCAAGATTCCTTGTGGTAGCGGTCGGGAGGCCACGGTCAACGTCGCTTTGATATTCCGACTCCTAAATGTGCCACTTGGTGAGGTGCATGCCAGTGAGAAGAATTTGAACAGTATGCGCGAGAGGGATCGTCGCACCCGGCTCTTGTGTGGTCATCTGGTAGAATGGCAGCCGAATAGAAGTCTTCTAGCTACCAACATGATGGATGACTTCCGTTTACTTCACCACATGTGTACGTTCAATGTATATCTCAGGTAAAGTAATCGCAGCGAGTGTATGCGCCTGATGGTAGATTTTCTGTATCAGGTGGGGCAAGGAGCGAAGTTATGTGTGCCGACGTACATCTTGCGCCAGATTATCCTTATCGCTCGTTCGACTAGGAGGACCGAATCGCTTCCATTTGGCCGACTCATTTGTAAGCTTGCACATGAGTTTGGCTATAGGCTTGGGGCAGAGAAGCCGGTTCCTGTTCGTCACATTAATCTGACGACCCTTAAGCAGATGGAGATTGGTCATCGTCGACAGGCCTCAGAGAGTGAGGATGAGTCAGAGAGTGATGAGGATGAGAGTTATGCTGAAGGTGGAGTTGAGATTGAAGAAGAAACAGAGCAGGACGAGGAAGAGGTAGAGGCACAGGATACAAGTGAGATCTCTCCTCCTGTGGCACCAGAGCAGAGCGCAGATCAAGCTGCCAGGGATGCCGTCTCGCACGACTTGAGGAAGGGCAGGCTGTTCTACACCAGGATATCATGGATCTTCGAGGCCTTGTGAAGTATAAGTTCAAGAAGGTGACTCGAACTCCGAAGTCTATCCTGTGTTGCTTGTAGGATAAGGGTGCCCCACCTCCATCTCCTGATTCCGACGAGTAGTTGTCGTTGTAGTCGTCCTTTGCTTTGTGTTGTTTTTTTTTTGTGTAGCCATTGTTGGCTTTGTAGTTGGAGTTGTTTATTGTTGTTTGAAGTTTTAGATGTTGTAGTTCACATGCTTTCCCTGTCGTGATTCATGTAATGCTGCACTACTTGTATTGCGATAAATTTTGTTAAATGGAATGCATGTTGTTTATTGTTGAAGTTGTGCTGTGAATGTTGTGTGGATGGATTATGTGGGCGTAGAATCTTACAGGTTGCATCCTCTGTTGAATGTAGGGTATGCCTCCTAAGGGTTCGAAGACTTCAGCCCGTCTCTCCTTGGTTGAGTCGCTTGCTGGGATTCCTCCCCTAAGTGATAGCCAGACGGATCCACAGTCGGGCCTGTCTCATGCCGGTGTTGGGCCAACACCTATGGCTCCTCCAGTCACGCCTTCGGTTCCTGAGCCGAGTCGTGCATCTTCGTCTGTTCCGCCTTCTGATAGGTTTGAGCAGATGATGCTGTTGATGCAGCAGCAGCAGCAGTTTCTATCTTCCATGGCTGGCATCTTTGCTCAGTCAGTGGGGGCGACTTCTCCTGCTTCACCTATGCCCCCATCTGGGAGCGCTAGTGCGAGCGGCACTTTTGAGCGATTCCAGCGCTTACGACCTCCCACATTTGCGGGTTCTTATAGACCCGAGGAGGCCGAGTATTGGATCGATCGCATCTCTAAAATGCTGAGACTGCTGCACTGATCTGAGGTTGAGCAGGTCGAGCTTGCCTCCTTTATGTTTGAGAAGGAGGCTAGTCTATGGTGGGACAGTATTCTTCGCATTGTTGAGGAAGGATATGAGTGGTCGTGGCAGGCGTTTGAGGCATGCTTCTAGGAGAAGTATTTCCCGGTTACGTACCGACATGAGAAGGAGAGTGAGTTCCTTCGCCTCCGCCAGGGAGGGCTGTCTGTGACGGAGTATGAGAACCGGTTCACTGAACTAGGTCGGTATGTTCCTTTGATTCTAGGCGATTAGCCGATGAGGATGCGGCGCTTTTCTGAGGGATTGAGGCCTGAGATCCGATCGAAGATATGCTGTGCTAACATTTCTTCCTATGCGGAGTTGGTGAGCATGTCCTTGCGAGCAGAGCAGGACGGGGACAGGTTGTCCCGTATGCGAGCGCCTATGGTTCCCAGACCTGCATCTTTTCTCGGCAAGAGGCTGCGGGCAGATTCTCCTCATAGGCATTCAGCGCCGCCCGCTCAGCAGATGCGAGCTGATCTTCGCTGTTCGTATTATGGGAAGACGGGGCATTTGGATCGTTTTTGCTTCTTGCGTATGCGGGCCAGTGGTTTTACTCCACCACAGAGGATTAGCCGTTTGATGCCTCAGGTTATTTCACCTCCACCTCTTCTTTCAGCGCCAGCTCATCCATCCTTCAGACCTGCAGTACCTAGCTTCAGGCCACCTCAGCGGCCCATGGTTCCTCCGTCGAATCATCAGCAGCAGGCTCGAGTTCATGCGCTCACAGCTGAAGCGCCTATGTCTGACGTGTTGCCGAGATCCTTCGAGGTTACAGCGCACATTGAAGGTAGTCCTGTTTCTATGTTGGTGGATACATGGTCAACTACTTCTCTTATATCATATGCAGCAGTTAAGCGTCTGAGTTTGAGCACTATTTCTATAAAGAGAGTGACGCTCACTACCGCTACGGGGATTTCCTCTACTATGAATAAGCGTTGTATGGATTGTTGGGTTGATCTAGGAAGTAGATCGATTCGTGTTGATTTCTTTGTCACACCTATTTTTCATTACGATGTTATTATGGGTATGGATTGGCTCACGAGGATGCGAGCAGAGATTGATTGTGAAGTAAGGTCGGTGACAATCCATGGACTTGAGGGCGAGACAGTTACTTTCCCAGTTAAGGTCAGTTACCTTTTTCATTTTGATTATTATACTTCTCTGTTAGAGAGTATGGCTGAATCGGCGTTTGAAAGCACGCCTGTAGTTCGAGAGTTTGAAGATGTGTTTGAGTCGATTCCTGGATTACCTCCTCAGCGTGAGATTGACTTTACTATCGATCTCATGCCTGGTGCGGCGCCCATTTCTTTGCCCACTTATCGTATGCCTCCGAGTGAAATGGAGGAATTGAGGAAGCAGATAGATGGTTTGTTGAATTTGAGCTTTATTCGGCCCAGTGTGTCTCCTTGGGGAGCACCTGTCTTGTTTGTGAAGAAGAAAGATGGTTCCTTGCGATTATGTATTGATTATCGCAGGTTAAATCAGGTCACTGTGAAGAATAAGTACTATTTGCCCAGGATAGATGATCTGTTTGATCAGTTGAAGGGGGCACGGTACTTTTCGAAGGTTGATCTGCAGTCAGGGTATCACCAGTTGCGCGTCAAGAATGAGGACGTGCAGAAGACCGCTTTCAGGACTAGCTTCGGTCACTATGAGTTCCTTGTGATGTCGTTCGGTCTTACGAACGCACCGGCCGTGTTCATGGATCTGATGAACAGGGTGTTTCGGCCATTCTTATTTTGATTCGTCATTGTCTTTATCGATGACATCTTGATATATTCTGCGAGTCGAGAAGAGCACGAGGAGCACTTAAGAGCGATTTTGGATACTCTCAGGAAGAATCAGCTTTTTGCGCAGTTCAAGAAGTGTGATTTCTGGAAAGAGGAAGTCAAGTTCCTGGGACATGTGATGTCCAAGGAAGGGATAGCTGTCGATCTTGCCAAGGTAGCTGCAGTGCAGGATTGGAAGCAGCCTGGTTCAGTTACTGAGGTAAGGAGCTTTTTGGGTCTAGCAGGCTATTATCGACGCTTCATACAAGACTTCTCGAAGATAGCCAGACCATTGTCTCAGCTGACACGGAAAGATTTGAAGTTTGCTTGGAATGAGATGGCGGAGTTAGCTTTTTAAGAGCTGAAGGACAAGTTGACATCCGCCCCTGTGCTAGTATTGCCAGAGCAAGGGGTTAAGTATATTATATATACTGACGCCTCCCGCGTTGGTCTGAGTTGTGTCCTTATGCAGAAGGACAGGGTGATTGCTTATGCTTCGAGACAGTTGAGGAAACACGAAGAGAATTACCCTACACACGACCTGGAGTTAGCAGCTGTCATTTTCGCATTAAAGCTCTGGAGACATTACCTCTATGGAGAGGAGTTCGAGCTCTTTTGGGACCACAAGAGCCTTAAGTATATTTTCACGCAGCGTGACTTGAATATGAGGCAGCGCCAATGGATGGAAACACTGAAAGACTTTAAGTTCGATGTTTCTTACCATCCGGGCAAGGCAAATCTTGTGGTAGATGTGTTGAGTCGCAAGAAGGCTATAGAGTTTGTGGCTTCGCTGATGATAGCAGAATGAGATATGTTGGAGTTTGTGCGAGACTTTGAGCAGAAACTTACGGTGGATGAGCCGTATGAGGTTATCGCACACATTCGTGTACAGCCCCTTATCGACGAGAAGATCGTTGCAGCTCAAGCAAATGATGAGTTTTTGGCGAAGATGAGAAAACGGGTTGGTACAGATAAGAACTCCGACTGGAGTGTTAGTTCTGATGGGGGCCTACGATTTCGTGGCCAGTTATGTGTTTCAGACATTCTTGACTTGAGACGGGAGATTCTCGAGTTAGCCCATAGTTCTAAGCTTGCGATGCATCCAGGTAGCACGAAGATGTATCAGGATATGAGAAGATCATATTGGTGAGACAACATGAAGGTCCATATTGCTGAGTTTGTCTCTCGTTGCCTCACGTGCCAGCAGGTCAAGGCAGAGCATCGCCGACCTCCTGGGTTGCTGCAGCCCATGCCCATAGCAAAATGGAAGTGGGACTTCATCTCTATGGACTTTATTTCTGGGTTGCCGAGAACGAGGAAGGGACATGACTCTATTTGGGTGATACTCGACCGATTGACAAAGTCGGCTCATTTCTTACCGATCAGAGTCACAAACTCTGCAGACGAGTTGGCTAGATTGTATATCAAGGAGATTGTACGTCTGCATGGAGTTTCCTTGGAGATTGTATCTGATAGAGACACTCATTTTACATCTATCTTCTGGACTCGTATCCAGGAAGCGATGGGTGTGAAATTGAAGTTCAGCACCGCGTTTCATCCGCAGACAGATGGGCAGACGGAACGCGTGAATCAGATCCTGGAAGACATATTGCGAGCTTGTGTTTTGAATTTCAAAGACAGTTGGGATGATTGTCTTCAGTATGCAGAGTTCACGTATAATAACAGTTTCCAGGCAAGTATCGGCATGGCTCCCTATGAGGCGTTGTATGGTCGCCCGTGCAGAGCACCGCATTGCTGGGCAGAAGTTGGCGAGCGTAGTTTGATTGGCCCGGAGTTGGTGCAGGCGACTTCAGAGAAAGTTGACATTATTCGACATCGACTTCTGACAGCCTAGAGTAGGCAGAAGAGTTACGCTGATACGAGGCGGCGACGGCTTGAGTTTGAGGTTGGAGACCATGTATTTCTTAAGGTCTCTCCTATGAAGGGAGTTCTGCGGTTCGGTAAGAAGGGAAAGCTCACGCCGAGATTTATTGGTCCATTTCAAGTTCTGGATCGAGTGGGAGCGGTAGCATACCGCCTTGCTTTGCCCACACCTCTTGCGGGCGTGCATAACGTATTTCATGTTTCTATGCTGAAGAAGTACGTTCTTGATCCTTCGCATATTATCAGTTGGGATCAGGTGCAGTTGAGCGAGGATACCATATATGTACTGCAACCGACGCGTATTCTAGACAGGAAGGAGCATGTATTGCCACTACAAGAAATCCTACTTTTAGCGACGAAAATTTTCGTTGCTAAAAGCCAAAATTTCGTAACTAAAGAGTTTTAGCGACAAAAATTTTCGTCGCTAAATTTGTCGTTAAATGACCGACGTAAAAGGGTTTTATCAGCGAAAAATTCGAATCGTCGCTAAAGGCAGCTTTTTAGCGACGAAAAATTTCATCGCTAAAAAAACTGTACAAGACTTTTAGCAGTGAAAATTTCCTTCCACTTTTAGTGACGAAAATTTTCGTCACCAAAAAAATTTACAAGACTTTTAGCAGCGAAAATTTTCGCTGCTAAAAATATACGTTCCACTTTTAACGACGAAAATTTTCGTCGCTAAAAATATTTTGCAAAACTTTTAGCGACAAAAATTTTCGTCGCTAAAACTATTTGCACAACTTTTAGCTACAAAAATTTTCGTCACTTAAAAACTTTTAGCAATGAAAATTTTCGTTGCAAAAAAACTTTTGCAAAACTTTTAGCGATGAATAATTTCGTCACTAAAAAATATTTGTAAAACTTTAGCTACGGAAAAAATTTTCCAAAACTTTTAGCTACGAATATTTTCGTTGCTAAAAAAATTTGCATAACTTTTAGCTACGAAAATTTTCGTCGCTAAAAATATTTTGCAAAACTTTTAGCTACGAAAATATTCGTCGCTAAAAAAATTTTGCATAACTTTTAGCTACGAAACTTTTCGTCGCTAAAAGTTTTAAAAATTTCCAGCACAAAATTCCTAATATACACCTGTTACAATATATTTCATCATATTCATCCTGATGTACAACTATTATAATATTTCATCATATTTACATTCACATCCATCTAAACCCAAACTAGTAAATCCATCCAAACATAAACTAAATTCATCCAAACACAAACAATCTCATCCACATCACATTTATTCACACATAAATACATATAAGCTTAACAGATGGATTTTTTACAAGAGAGAAGTACCAGATCCTGATGATCAAGACATACATAATGTCCAGATGCAACTGTCCGTACAAGTTGGATCCATATGTTTCTGCGATCCAGACCACTGATTAGTTGCAAAGTGGATCGTCCATTATATAGGACCTCATTCGTCCGTGTCTATGGGAGATTGGAAAATGTGTATGGTGACAATGACAACCAGGGGTAACCAAAAAGTTTTGCTAAGGCACCTTGCAATTCTCATAAGTAGCTTTGACAATCTCCTTATTCAGCAATCTTGATTTAACTTTCTCCGAGAATTTCAAATGTAGCTCATGAAAATTAGCTTTAATCCATACACTTTCTTTTCATTTTTCTCTTCAATTTTGGTTCTTTCTTTCTTTTTTCTAGTTTTAGTGTTTTGGCTAATGTGAAACTAGAGTGGAAGTCTTTTGAAAATGTTATGGATTCATGTGTTCGTTCATGCAACATTTGATCAGGCTCCTGAACCAAATAAGGTTTGAGACTGATATGGCTGCCTCTAATGAAGAGTTTCTTTTCTACATGATCTCATTACATACCATATGTTTTGATGGAATGCAGGTCGTATATATAAGAGCTATCATGCAAAGGCTCATCCCCATCGTTGGATGGCATGCATGCCAGACATCCAGACCATTCGTAGCCCACACTATTTATGAACATGACTTGGACCAATATAAAAAAGATCACTCTTCTATGAGAAAAAGAAGCCCATTTCTCCAAACTCAATGTGCATGCCTTACTTTTCACTGCATGTTTTCCATTTTGATCATGCGCACATTACATAACATGTTCATCAAATTCAAGAACAAGGTTTATTATCTGATCAAGCTCAGTAACTTCGAGTGTCGATAACAAAATATGAGCAGAGGATGAGCATTTGAAGCAAGAGTATGCTAAATCTTTTATGTACAACATTTGATTGATCAATATTTCCAGAGTTGCGAAATTTATACATTTATAATCTACTGGAGTAATCAGTTAATGAGTTGAGCACTTTACTAGGTGTGCGTGGACATTCCCTTAACTAGAAAATGCACATTCCCTTAGCTAGAAAATATGAAGAGAAACATTAGAAAATCAAACAATTGCAATCATGAAGAGAGTTGCTGATGGTTCTTACATAATGGGTTTTGAAAATCAAACAATTGCAACTGTCGGCAATTCTTACATAAATTTCAAAATGGGTTTTGATAGATCATGTCATCATACATAGCCCAAACTTCTCAATTAGATAAGCATCTAGGTATGAGACTGGCATTTTGTCCAACATGTCACGGGTAACTGCTCTAAGAGCTGTACTAATCTGGAAATTGTCATGGGTTACTGCTTTAAGAGTCACTAGATTGTGTCACGTGAGCTTGTGATATATCTGAAAATTGCCTATTGCCTGTAATCAATGGATGATACATCACTTATGATTTTGTTTCACCGATTGCTCTAATAGATCAACATTTGAAAGCTATCTTATGGGTTCTCATATCTTACTGTTGAAAGCTAGCTGCATGAGACCATTAAATCAAGAGAAATACCATTAAACAAAACACGTGCCACCAGGAGTTAATTTTTCTGAGGCTTAAACCCCAATCAAGAGAAATACCTTTAAACCAGTAGAATTCCAGAACTGATTTTGCACCAGTTGGTTTCCACCTTTTAGTAGACTATACTACGATGATAGTACACCACCAATTTCTAAATTCCAAAAGAAACAATAGCCTCCATAGTAAACTAGCTCAAACTTGATGCCATGCCTCATAAAAGCCCCAAAATATTTAAAAACATAGTTTTAAAACTCGACTCAAAAATGAGATCACCTGTAATTGGATAGGGCATGCAATCTATCTCATCCTTGATAGCAATTGGAACTCTGTCCAAAACTGAGATTGGTTTGCCTATAAAAGGCCATAATGAACACTTACACGGGTAAGACTACAACAAAAAATCTTACATCATGAGTTGAATTTTCAGTGGATGATCTAACTTATGAGTGTTTATTTGTTAGCATCGACAGTAGAAAGTGCGTCCTATCATATAAACAGTTTGTATCATTGGAAAACAAACCACTTTTCCCAAGTCCTAATACATTGGATTGTGATACATTCGGATGTACTCCAATAGACTTCTTGTTTGATTTTAGAATGGCATCCAAGGCACCTGAAATATTCTTTTCAATGTTTTAAGTTTATCTTTATAGAATCATTCCTCCAAAAAAGATGGCCTATATGAGCTTGATTACAGCTTTCAAAACAATTAATTTATTCACTATGAGACTAGAAAGTTTTTATGCTGCCATTTTCAAAAATTCCATTTTTTTTCTCTAGTTGGTTGACACACTGGATTGTAACAAGGCTCTTGTTTGATCTTAGAGAAGTATGTGAGGCATCTTAAATATTCTTTTCAATATTTTAAATTCATCTACATAGAATAATCCCTCTAGAATTTTGTACAGCTACTGGAACACATTCTCAACCTCACATAGGACCTCTCTTTATGAGAAACTAAACGACACATCAAAGAAAATTTAAGCTTAATACCAAAAAATGAGCTCGAAATAAATCTCGGGTGAACCACACCACAGGAAAACAATAGTGATTGAATGTCCCCCATTAAAAATCGGCCCTTCGGCCACGGATTAAACAGGAAAATTAACAACAAAAACCAAAAAAGAAGAAGAGAGAAACAAGAAAAGGAAGAAAAGGAAGCTTAAACAGGAAAATTAGCATTAGTCAACGATAAAAGCATTTTTAAATAGTTAAAGATAAGTACAAATGAAGTTTCTCAAATAGACAACCATGATCTTATTACTCGGTAGAATCCCCCATTAACACAGTTCAGATGCACAACAAAAACAAAATACCAGCAAGAAGACGGATGAGCCCTGCTGTGAGCATTCCTGGTCCAAAAATCAAGGCAATCTAATTTCAAGGTGGGCCACGCCTGTACATTGAGTATAATCGTCGGTCTTACTTTTCCAACCATCTATTTACTCATACATGTGGGGCCGACTTGATGGCCAGATTTTTAGGACTAGGGCATTCAAATGGTGCACCTGATCAATGGCCCAGATGTCAGACTATGTCCAAACTCTCCTCATGTGAATTTCCTTTACCAGTTCTCAAGCTCTAAGCTAGAACCCAACACTTGTCAGGTAGGCCTTTTCCAACCATTCCTTTTCTCATACATGTGTGGGCCACTTATTATGATGTCATTGGAAACAAAATAAAGAATTACATGACAATTGCATTGACATTTATATAAACAACAATAACAAACATCTCACCATTAAATCCACGGACAGTGGCAACAACAATGTCTTTGGTTCGAGCTTTGTAAACTTCCGCAGTCTCGCAGTCTTCTCCAAAGATCTGATATGAGAATTCGAGAGATTGAGATAAGAGCATATAGTGGAAAGACACGCCTGCTAACACAGGGCGCTTGTTTACGGTAATCAGGACCATTGATTTTGTGCGCCACCACATGAATGGGCCATATCCAATGAGTTTGGACTGACATTCAATAGGCAAAACTTATATGGCGACAGTTGTCTGATTGTTGCAATCTTCAAACTATGGCCCATCTAAGTTGTGGTCCACCAGATCAACAGCCCTAATCACCATACATGTTTACATTGGGAGAAAGGAAGAGATGATTCGATAGAGAGTGGGATGTACCAAAGTCAAATTTGTTGGAATGGTTGGAGATTCAGATGGAATTGCCGGAGATTCTCCAAGGGCTGGATTTTGCGTTCTCTGGGACAGGGGTCTTGCTTGAATTGGGGTTTGAGATGAGTTGATTTGGGGGTGTGTGAGGCTGAGGAGGATCAGGATGTTGGAGATTGATGGAAGAGAGGGAAAATGGAGGAAATTTGAGAGAGAGAGAGAGAGAGAGAGAGAGAGAGAGAGAGAGAGAGAGAGATTTGGGCATGAATTTGGGGCGGGATTTTTTAGGCTTCTGGGCGCGGGTTCTATACCCACACGAATTTGGGGCGGGATTTCCTGGAAGTTCCAATGCAAGGATGCTGGGTGGGTCCCACTGAAATATATGTGAGAAATCCATTCTGTACATCCGTTTCAAGAGCTCATTTTAGGATGTGCGACCAAAAATGAGGTGGTTACAAAACTCAAGTGAGTCACACAAGAGGGGAAATGAGGGAAAGAAATTCCTACCGTTAAACCTTCCTGGCCCAAATGTCAGACTAAAATGATCTGTAAAAGAGAAGGGATGAACGGAGTGGACGAAGAACACATATCATTGTGGGGCCCACAGAGCACCCCGTCGCTGGTGGGAACGGATTGGCTACTCTCCTTGACATCAGCCAATGGCCGGTGGTCAGTGCTATGTGGGCCCCACCATGATGTATGTGTTTCATCTATGCCATCCATCTATTTTTAAAGATCATTTTACAGTATGAGTCCAAAAATGAGATATATCCAAATCTCAAGTGGACCACATTACAGGAAACAGTGTTGAATGAGGGTCGACCATTAAAAAAGTTTTGGGGGCCATAAAAGTTTTGGATCAATCTGATATTTTTTTTCCCTTCATCTGGGCATGTATGACCTAATCAATAGATTTGATGTCAAATAAAAAGTACAATGGACCTTAGGAGGGTTTTAATGGTGGATATCCAATCACTATTGTTATCATGTGGTGTGGTCCACCTGAGATTTATATCCCTCTCATTTTTGGTATCAAGCCCTAATTTTTTTATTTTTTTTAAAAAAAAAAAAATTTATGTGAGGGAACACCAACACATCTCCCATGAATGTTGTTGCTCCACAAGGACTCTTTTATTTATTTATTTAGAAATGCTCCGGTGCCTACGAACACAATTAGTTATAGTGCTCCCATTTTTATTCAGAACCTAGACGGTCCAAACCATTGATCAATATGGTTCATCAGGTCTAATCCATATTTCAAGAACTACCATGAAAATATCACACTGATTTAGTAAATTTGACCATTCGATAAATGGAATTAAAAATGGACGATCAAGATCATTAACGCAAAAATAGGTCCAACCAACATTTCGATTCATCCATTTGTTAAGATTATCATGGTTTGCTTATAATTGTAAAGAATCACATTTGTGCAAGTGACAATTAAAACCCATGTAATTCCGTTTTTTTTAATCATCAATTAAGCTATTTTTGAATTTACTAGAATTTATTTCTATTTTTTCTCGTGGATTCGAGAAATCTTTATGAAGAATATAGAAAAGCTCCGTGGAATTGGAATAATTATCCACTTTGAGGAAGACAGTGATCGACCTCATCACGTCCATACCTGTGTCAGTCGCTATAAGGGTTTTAATAGAGAATGGTGCCCACCATACCATAGCCATCGAGGATGGGTTTAGAACTCGAAATACATCTTAGATGATAAAATAAACTGTTCATATTCTAGTCTATACTAAGAAGCATTCGCTGAACTAATGATTGTCTAGGACAGAAAATTTAGAACATTGAGAACTAAAGATCAAATGGCTCATATTCGAATCCAAGCATGATAGGTTAGGATCAACAATGAAGCATTGCTACCATAGCATCTATGGCATGATTATAACAAAAACAGGGGAGATCATAGTTTAGGAAGCAAAACAGATTGAAAACCCACCCCAGCAATGTATGCTGATAAGGGGCACTGTGAGTTGTCAAAATCCTCACTGCAAAGTGCATGCCAAGGGATGGATGACGAAATGCATCATGGGAAGTTCTTGTGACCAGAAGCTATGTGGGCCCACAGAAATGCAGTAACAAAACCACTTTGTTCATGATTTTCTCAAGCTCGTAATGGGACAGGGTCTAAAAATTGGGTAGATTCAAAACTAAGCTAGGCCACTCCGAGTGAAATACTGAGAATGGAAACGTCCACCATTGAGACTTCCTAGAACCCATTATGATATTTATACACCATCTCAACCGTTAATAAGGTTATCACCACACGAATAAAACCATGGGCACAAATATCATCCCGATGTCCTACCAAGTTTCCAATGGTGGATGTTCCATCCCGGCTATTTTGTCTAGCGTGTGGCCCACTGGAATTTTAGATCTGTCTGATTTTTGAACTCTTCTATGGGCCCATATAGCTTATTACCATTGAAGCGGATTGCATAGTGATAACTCACTATGAGTAAACTCTGTGAGGTCCACCATAATTTATGTATTTTATCCTCTCCATCCGTTAATTTTAACAGATAAATTTTCGGATTGAGACTAAAAATGAGGCATATCCAATGTTCACAAGGACCACACACAGGATACAATTGAATTGAACATCTACAGTTGAAAAATTCTTGGGAGCCTTAGAAGTTTTGGATCAAGCTTATATTTGTGTTTTAACTTCATCTATGTCTGTATGATCTTATGAACAGGTTGGATGACAAATAAATATCACTGTGGGGCCTAGAAAGGTTTTTACGGTGGAAATTATTATCCCCATTGTTTCCAGTGATATGATCCACTTGATCTTTTGGGCTCAGCTCCTTAAATTAGACAGAAAAACGGATGGATGACATGGATAAACCAAATAGATTCAGGGCCTGTTTGGCCAAGCAGATTAAGAGGGATTAGGAGGGATGGTAAAATCCCATGATATGCCAAACGAGCCAAACAAACCCGATGAATTTGTCCCGGGATATGGAAAACCCATGGATCACCATGATGTTTTATTATAATATATTTCAAAAAATAAAAATAAAAATACAAATTCTGAATTTTTATTTTCTAAATCTCAAAAATTTTCTCATATTTTAATTTTTTTCCTCAAAAATTTCAAAATGTTGATTTTTTTTTTCCAAAAGCATCATTTTGTTTTCAAAGTTTTTCTCAAACATTGTCAAAGTTTTTCTCAAACATTATCATATTTTTGCATTTTGCTCCATTATTTTGTTCAAATCGTACCAAATTAGTGCCAATGGGTGAGAAATGCTTGATTTTTCATGTTTTTCCAACAAAATCAAGGATTTGAACGTTCGATTTCAAAATTTGAGGGCAGGTGATCCAATTTGGGAGAAATTGGTGAATTTGATTTAAACATCTGAAGTTATTTACTGTTCAATCTGAACTGATTAAATTGTCCAAAAAGAGTTGATTAAAGGTGCAATTAGTGGATCTCCCTAATAATTTAGTAATTTTATTTTTCACAGATAAATTTCAATTTACATTTAAAAATAACATTTTTTCCAAAATGTATATTTTTTTTACTCTTTTAATAAAATATCATTTATATTATAAAATATTTCAAAAAAAATTAAAATACAAATTTAGAATTTTTATTTTCAAAATCTTAAAAAAATTCTCATATTATAATTTTTTTCTCAAAAATTTAAAATTTCCTATTTTTTCTTCAAAAGCAACATTACTTTTAGCGACGAACATTTTCGTGTTCGTCGCTATAAATATTATTAGCGACGGTTTTGGTTTGTCGTTAAAAGTTAGGGCCAAAAGTAAACTAACCGAAATACACAATACTTTTAGCGACGAAAATTTTCGTCGCTAAAAGTAAATTTCTGTTTTTTAGCAACGAAAATATTCGTTGCTAAAACTCTTAGGGAAAAATTTTTAAAAAGCGGGAAATTATTTTTAGCGATGCAACCTTTCGTCGCTAAAAATCTGGTTTGTCGCTAAAAGTCAGGGCCAAGATTTTCAAACCGAAATACACAACTCTTTTAGCGACGAAAATATTCGTTGCTAAAACTCTTGGCGGGAAAATTTGTTAAAAAGCGGGAAAATTATTAGCGACGGTCTTAGTTCGTCGCTAAAAGTCAAGGCCAAGATTTTCAAACCGAAATACACAACTCTTTTAGCGACGAAAATATTCGTTGCTAAAACTCTTAGTGGGAAAATTTGTTAAAAAGCGGGAAATTTATTACCGACGGTAGACCATTGATTTTTAGCGGTGAAAATATTTATCGCTAAAACTCTTCTGGAAATTACTTTTAGCGACGAAAATTTTCGTCGCTCAAAATATTAATAGCGACGGTCTTGGTTCGTCGCTAAAAGTCGGGGCCAAAATTTTCAACCTGAGATACACAACACTTTTAGTGACGAAAGGGTTCGTCGCTAAAAGCAGACTTCTGATTTTTTAGCCACGAAAATATTCGTCGCTAAAACTCTTCTGGAAATTACTTTTAACGATGAAAATGTTCGTCGCTAAAAAAATTATTAACGACGGTTTTGGTTCGTCGCTAAAAGTCAGGGGCCAGAATTTTCAAATTGGAATACACAACACTTTTAGCGACGAATATTTTCGTTGCTAAAAATCAGATCTGATTTTTAGCGACGAAAATATTCGTCGCTAAAACTCTTAGCTGGAAATTTTTTTAAAAAGCGGGAAATTACTTTTAGCGACGAACTGTTTCGTCGCTAAAAGTCCCATACACGATTTTTAGCTACGAAAAGTTTCGTAGCTAAAAGTAATCGTCCAAAAAATGTTTTGAGCCTGTAGCGACGAATATTTTCGTCGCTAAAAGTCTCGTCCATGATTTTTAGCTACGAAAACTTTTGTCGCTAAAAGTCTCGTCGCTAAAGGTACTCTTTTAGCGACGAAAAAAAATTTCGTCGCTAAAAGTTTCGTTGCTAAAAGCCCTCTTTCTTGTAGTGTGCATAACAAGATCATCCATCTTATGAAAGTTCTATGGACGCATCATGGTGAGGAAGAGGCTACTTGGGAATCCGAAGCTGAGGTTAGAAAGAGCTACCCTCAGATCCTTGAGGAATATGAGAAGGTATGAATTTCGAGGATGAAATTTTCTTTAAGGGGGGTAGATTGTAATGACCCAAAAAACTTTGTGCCAAGACCCGAGTACTCCTCTATTTTTTCCTTAGTAGTTAATTGGGGTAATTAGCGCTAAACTTGATTGCTTGTGAAATTTGCTCCAAGCACTTTAAATTTGATCTGCATGACTTAAAATCTGTAGAATAGTTAGCGCTAGGTTACTTTGAAATCTGGGATTCATCGCTAAATCCAGTTGCTCTTGAAAATTTTTGGAAGTTCTGGATCGGACCTGGACCGCGCGTAATATGAAAATAATTAGAACTATAACTAAAATAAGATGAAATCTAAATCGAGTGTGATTTGAGGAATAATGATGAAATAATTATTTAAAACTTAAAGAATTCAGGAATAAGAAACTAGGGATTCAAAGGATCCACTTATAGAGATCAGGGAGATCTTATGCCTGCTTCATAAATAATGAAAATTAAACTGAACTTCCTCTGATATTATTTTAAAGAGATGAAAGGTATATGAATTAGAATGGATTCCCTCACCAAACCATGCTCAGGAGACAAAGTCAACAAAAGAATTAAACTAATTACCAACCAATCAGATGATTATGAAGGTTAGGAAGGGTACCATCATCTGACCATGCCCTGGAGACGATGGTGAACAATAGGGCTTCCTGACGTCATACACATCAAAAGGGAACAAAAAAAATATTCAAAGCCATTGCAGACCCATTGTAATTTCAGTCACAACAGACCATTAAAGACTAAAAACATTCTTTTAATAATCAACCAAAATCAAATTCAGTTCATGAATAAAATAAAGTCTCCCATCTCGCTACAGGCTTCACCTCTTAGCCCTAGCTAAGAGGTTTAGCCGATCACGGGCATGATTAGGCGAAAATCCAATTAAAAAGAAGAAAAAGAAAAGAAAAGAAAAACCAGGTCGGCCTCTGCTCACGTCCAACCCTACATCCACGTTCCACCCGAGATCCAGCCCACGTTCAGCCCCTTCGCTGCTCACAGCTCCTCGTTCCAACTGCCCTCACCGTTCAGCCCTCCCTTCAATCCTTTCCCTCGTCTTCCCTCCCCCTGGCTTCCTCCTCTCTCTCGCCCTTTATCCCTGTAAAAGACGGTGTGCAACTCCCTGCGCAAATAGGAAACAACATGGGAGACAGAGCCTTGCGGAAGTCGGGCGCGTTTTCTTTTTAGAAACTGCTTTTGCACGTAGTCAGCTATGTTGGGAGCAGGTTTCCGGAGTGCTGATTGTCGCGGCTCCACATCTGCCCTCTTGGTGGTGCTCGTCTTGAGTCTGGTCTTCGTCTGGACGGATCAGATCAACCGTCCGATCAACAGGGGTGGACCACAGCCTCCCGAATCGTCCGGACCGCGGGAACAGAGGCAGCGCATGATGGACGCTGTGCTGATGGCGGGGCCCAATTCACTGTTGTTTTGAGAAATCCACGCCGTCCACTGCATTCTGCTCGAAAAAATAGTAAGAAATATTTGGTTTCAGATTGGATTCTGTGTGGCCCACAGAATATTGTATTCCGCCGTCCATCCTGAGTTTGATCGAGTCTTTCCCGTGTGTGCGCGCATGGGAGCAGATAGCCAACATGGTGTCGACCTTTCCGAGCTCCTTTACAAGATGGATGGTTTGGATCGACCCTTTGGGCCATGATGGTGGCCCACCAGCTTCCGCAGGCTGATCGTCTGCGTAATAGAGGGGACGGCTCTTGCCATTTTTGAAGGAGCTCGAGTCCAGGACGGTTTGACTGTCCTGGAGTTTCTGTGCATGCCTGGTGCATATGCACATTGTGCACACCCAGCTCAGGTGGGGTCCACGATGATGTATATATCAAATCTCCTCCGACCATCTTCTTCCTCTTTTTATTTAAGCCATTGAGTCCAAAACTGAAGCGTATCCAGAGATCAGGTGGGCCCCATATCACTGTTTTGATGACTGATTTGTCAGCTGGGCCACTTTCACAGTGATCTAGGAGCTGAAATTCGACGTGTACGGTTCATTTATGGTCCTCAGGCCACGTATGGAGTTTCGAACTGATCAGATGGTAGGAACCCTATGATCTTGCATTCTGGATATTTTTCAGGCCACTTGAGCTTCAATTTCTCGATTTTCTTGTATCCCTGGCATGTAAATCTGTCGATCTTGGTCTCTTGGGGTCCATCGCTTGCCTTGGTGACTTCAGACCGTTAAATCCATGCTTTTAGTACCCTTTCCCAGTCCAGGCTCGTGAATACGCCCTGCATCACGAACATGATTAAATCAGGCCGTTAAACAGTACTATGTTTGTAAATCCTGGCAGTAACTGGGGTCTGATATGCAATATTTGACCCTCAACACGCGTCGTAAGTCTGATAGCGATGATCTTAGGCTATATTGGTCACCATGTTGGACTTGGCCATCACCTTAAAAATCAAGTCCAGATGATGTTTTGGGTCGATTTGACTGAGTCCGGAGTGAAGAGAGTGAGAACGGTGAGAAATTAAATGAGATTTAATGAAATCTGAGTCGTGTCGCTTGCACGACGATTTTAAACAATCTGACCGTTGGATTCTGACCCAATTTCACCCTCTGATCAGGAAAGATGGCCCAGGCATGTCTTTATGCTTGTGGACCTGATCGAGTTTCGGTGACCGTTGAATTGAGTGTGGTCCGTCACGGCTGATCTGAAGATCCGATCTGTATGAAAACTCAGCTTGACCTAGATCCATGGTTAGTGAGCTTAAGTCCGACCTCTCGTGGAAAAAAGCCCACCGGAAGTGCTCCATTGGATCGAGAGAGGCCTGTTTTGGTTATAACCTAAGTATACCTTGGCCCTGGGGTTGTTTTCATCAATGTTAGGCCTATATATAGACCTTAAAACCCTAGCTCTCTTTTCCATACGAATTTCCTAACCCTAGCTAAGAAAGAGAGGGGAAAAGAGAGAGAAAGTGAGAGAGAAGTTGGTGAATCATCTTAGATTCTTTCCTATTCTCCTTCATCCTTAAAATAGTTTATGTGTGTTATAGCTCATTTCTATTCTTGCTTTAGGTTGTCTTGTAGCCGTTGACGAAGACATATCATTTAAATCAGTTCGGTGTTCCATTTCTGGTTAAGGTGCGGACTTTAATCGTATAGGTTATGGTTTTCAAGGATTTCAATGTTAGCTAATGGTTTATTCTTGTTATGGATGAGTTTTCACATGTCAAATGCTATGTTTATCTTGTGTTCCTGATATGCATGTGTTATATTGCGATTTGTGTATTCTATGTATATGTAGGAAGTACCGTATACGTATAAAATATGAACCTGTGCTTGCCATGATTATTTGTCGTGTACTTATGCTAATTGTATGTGTGACAACTCCTTGGTAAAAGGAATTATCCAAATGCGTGTATTTCAACATATGTCATGTATGTTGAACTATGTATTCTAAGTGTTTGTAGGAATGTCTGTATGATCTAAAGTGTAATATATTTACCTAATTGCGGGCGTTGAGAAGCGATTCTCAACACTCCTATTGATGTGTATGATTTCCTACATGCAAGTCATATTCCTTGTTGTTTAACTTCCAGTATTACTTGTGTGTAAATCCATGTTAAGTTGATATTATTCAAATACTCATATGCTACATGGTTGAAATTGTTGTTCCATTACTGTTCTAAATTCATTATGAATATCTGTTGTAGTGGAATGTGTTTGGGACTATGAGTAGTCCAGGAAGTCAGTAATCGGCCTTGAGATTGTGGTTGAGGTTGCTTTCACTACATAGGACGTGATTTGGCGAACCCGAGTTGTATTAGAGTTGTCGGCAGTGGTTTAACCACACGGAGTGTTTGCGCACTCTATGTTGTTCAACCCAACGTGCGCTCATACTAGTCGAGTTCGTCAAGTAACCCGATTGTCCGATGTATGTTCACCATATATGGACGCTATTGTTTGAATCTAGGGTACCAAACTTACTAGTGTAAATCTTGTAAACCGTTGTACCTTGATCCGCTAAGACTCATGAGCCGGACATGGTGGTATGGGACACCGTGGTCGAGCTGTCAGCCTACGCTGGGGTGACGAGCCTCCCCGTAGTGACCAGTGAGCAACCAAACTCGTGAGCCGATTATGGTGGTATGGGACACTATATTCGTGCTGTCGGCCTACATTGATTGGTGACAAGCCCTTTGTAGTGACCTCGAGCATGCCTGGATACCGCATTGAGGTAACGAGCCTTAATGTAGTATCGAAGGTATGATGGGCGTGCATTGATTGGTGACGAGCCCTTTGCAATGACCTAAAACCATATGATCGTATGAGATTGTCTAGGACTGACGACCCTAGAATGGATCACTGTTTGGACGTTGATATGAGGAAGGTACCTTAGCTTCCCAATCCTGCTGTATGAAAAGGACTAATAATAACTAGGTAATCATGTTCATGCACCGCATTTGCATGTGCTTTGTAGACGTGGCGCACTTTGAGACGATGTCATGCGTAACGTAAGATGAAGAAGCTGAGGGTGTACGCGCGAGGGCACGCATCATTCTGCATACATCCTTGCATTAACAAGAGTACTTAGGACATGTTTGATTGTTCTGCTTTATCATTACTGCTTGATTGAATTGATAACATGTTAACCTTTACTTTATTGTTCCACTGAGTTGATCACTTACTCCTATGTTCTGGGGCGGTGTTAAACACTCACCAGACACTATCTTAGTTACAGATGTTGATGAGATCTCTGAGGCAGAGCAGGAGATCGAGGATGATGAGGCTGCATTCTCTTTCATACAGTTTTCAGACGGGTTCTAGTGAGCCTTGTTCTGATGCGAGGGATGTTGGGATTTCTTTTGGGATTAAATGATGTAATTTAATACTTGTAATTTTGATAGCAACACTTGTCAGTACGACCTGGTATGTATATGTATTTCAAGGATTTACACATGTACACATATATTTCATTAAGTCTTCTGCTTGCGTTCTTCACTTATCTCTAAATTATGTTTGCAGTTTGGCTTAATCTATTCCATATTTTATGCACTCATACAGACAACATACATCCATCATTCAATATGTTGCATAAGTGATGTTTTGAAACTCGGGAGCTGAGTTATGCTCGACCCCCAAATTTCAGGGCGTTACAATTGATTTGGTTTAATGTGATAAGCCCATACCTTTGTAACACCCCAGCCACTGTTCATCCGGGCTATGGTCTGAGCGTGGGTTGTCATCCCAGTCCATATGTGGGATCGATCGGGCTTCAAAAATAGTGCTTTAGTTAGTCAGGGCAGCGTGCTGTGGGCTGTTATAATCTCAGAATTGAGTGATCATACTCGGTTTCGGTGATGACCCATACTGGGTTGATCGTCATACATTTAGGTATCATACCGTACCTTTGAAATTATTAATTTATGAGATAAACGGGTGACACCTAAATTTGGATCAAGGGACACTAGTAAGGAGTCGCTAAATGCGACAACGAGCCACATGATCCGATAAGGACTAGTGATATAACGTCAGTATCCTAGCTTCGCTAATATGCTTGATGAATGGAACTTAATAATTACTCAGCTAACATGATAATTCATCACATCGTATTAGTTTAGAATGTGGCAAAACAGGTGTTGAAGTCACATATTGAGGAAGTGTTGTAATTTGCGAACCAGATAGTTAGAGTCACGTGTGAGAGAGTGTTGTTTGGAAAGGGTATGCATCATGTCATATCTTCATATGCACATTTAACAAGAGTATTTAGGAAATATTTGATTTCTTGTTTTATCATTATCTACGCTGATTGGGTTGATAACATGTGTAACTTAAAACTAATGAAACCACTGAGTTAGCCACTTACTCCCACCTGGAACGGTGTTTTAAAACACCAACCAGGCGTATCATTGATGCAAGTACTAGTGAGACCTCAGACAAGTAGGCTCATATCGGGTTGTGCCAACGCCGTTATGTTTTAGAGAATTTAGTGTAAACCGAAGGCTTTACACTTTAACCGTCTTGGGTATGTATATTGTAGATTGTGGCTTGTATAATCCTCATTTTGGGCGATCACTACTATTGAAATTGTATTTTTGACTATTAGCCCTATAATTCTGAATCTTTTATTATCTCTACCTCGCTTTGTATCTGCTAAGTGAATTGCGTTATTCTGATTATCTGTGTGCGGAATGAGTGTGAATCCAAATGAGTTCACATATGCATTCTTATTGGGATAATGCCCGGGAAGTTGGGATTGGAGTCTTTGTACTCGAGTGCCGATTATCGGGGCATTGCAATGGGAGAGGTGTAGGTGGGAGGTGTGGGATGCTTTATTGATTTAGACTAAGTCCAAGTCAATTACCAAGTGGAGTGAGGTGTAAAGTAGTGTGTGAAGATGTAAAGGTGACATGGATGTCGCATTTGGGGACCACTCTAAAGTCTATGGTTAACTAGTCGAAGTCTTTGGTCAATGGTCAAAGTGTGAGGCTTTAGTGTGAGTGTAAGAGTATGTATGCATGCAATGCACATATGGAAGAGTAAGTGCATGTGTGAGGTAATGTACCTGTGATAGATCGCATGCATATGCACACATGTACGGAAAGTACACATGAATAGTAAATCTTTAATTTTAAGCTTGCACATAAAAAATCCAGGCATTACATGTGAGCTAAAAGGTAAATAAGACCAATATTCACTAAAGTGTAAGAAAGTAAATGCGTTAAAATTTTAGAATCCCAGAAAAACCATAAAGTCCCTTGTTTCGAGTTGAGACTTTTCTAATAGCTATCACAATCCATAGTGGAGTTGCCAAATCTGTGAATGTCCCACATGCATGGTCACCCTCACTTCCTCGACTTTCTCTTCTTTGTTTGAATAGTTGGAATGGCTCCGGTCCCAATAAAACTTCACGTACCTTTCTTTCTCGGAGCTCCCAATTAGAGTCAAGGGTCTTTATAGATTAGATAAGTTGGGTTTTGGCTCTTTAAGAGAGACATAAGGGCTGTGCCCTCGTTTCTGCTTTTTGTACATGGCTGTTTAGGCTCTCCTGGCTCCTTTTTGTCCCTAGGAGCCCCTCATATCTTTTTGTAAATCTTTCTGATTTTAATATACAACCACCCTTTCTTTTTTTTCTTTTTCTTTTTTTAAAAGAATAGTTAGAATGGTTAGTGTATGGTATCAATCCATATGTAAATAAGTATGTAATTCAGAGCTGCTATTAGCTAAATAAAGCTTAAAATTTATAGATGACTAGAAACTGTAGAATTGTTTAAGGGTTTGAGAATTGCGAGATTTCCCAACTTAAAAGACTCTTGCGGCTGGTCTGGGACCATAGATTCCAAGTAAGGGTCTCCATAATTAAAACAAGAGGAATGAGTTAGTTATAATTTTTTAGTTGCACTATGTGAGCTGTGCTTGACGGGATTTAACAGTTTTTGGGAGATTCAACAAAATTCAACAATATTACATTTACCCTTACTTCGCAGGATTTAAGATCTCAGGTAGGTAAAGGAAAATAAACAATACCTGGCCTTATTTTATATGGTTTAAAATCTCTGAGTAGATAAATAAAATGTAGGTAGGAGAGAAGAATCATAACAATAAAATAAAGAGTAAGTGTGTGATGTTAGTGTTTTTGAAATGTGTGGAATGAAATGCAAACTGATTTGAAATATGAGAAATAAAAGGGCAAACTAAACACTATTTTTTTTTTTTTTATGAAAGGATGGTTAGATGTCCCCGACTCTGACCATATGAGTCTTCTGTGGCTTATTTGATAGAGAATTCTCTCCTAATTGGGTAGAATTTTAGCATAGTCAGGAATCTTTAGGTACTCCAAAATCTCGAGCAAGTGCTACACGTGCATCCTACATGCCCAAAACCTACAAAAACTCTTCCTGCCATCTATTTTTCTCTTCCTCACAACTTACCCCTTTGTTGCCTCTTGTTCACCATCCTAATGACAGACGATAAACCTGTCACAGACCAGATTCATGATTATTATAATATGGTACATGAATTGATGATTAAGGGAATGAAAATGGACTAAGTATTCTTGTCCGGAGTGCTGATTGAAAAACTACTTTTTTTTTTTTGTAGAAAGAATACAAAAATAGAATGAAACATAAGAAAAATGGTATTTTTTTAGAAAATATAATCATACACATAAGAATAGAGGAGCCTGACAGAAATAAAGACCAAATTAAAAATGCAAACATGTCTATATAAAAGGTTAACCTAATGGAAATAAGTCAGGCATTAAAGGACAAAAAGAAAGAAAATTTTTGCAATTGTGAAAAGCTAGGACATCATTTTGAGGAGTGTAGGCTTAAGAAAACAAACGGCCAATTCAAGAAAAAAGGGGCCCTATAACCACTATAAGAAGCATGGACATTATGAAAATGAATATAGGCTTTAAAAAAATATATAAAATCTCAAGTCAATCTCATTAAACCTGAAGAAAATTTGGACATAATTGTCTCTATAGTGTCCGAAGTATTCCTAGTAAACAATATCAAATGAATATTAGACACCAGGGCAACTCGACATGTATGTAAGGATCGAATCATGTTTACTTCCTATCAAGCGATAGGAGATGAGGAACAAGTTCTCATGGGAAATGATCGATCCCCTCTAATTTTTGGAGAAGGAAATGTTGTTCTAAAGCTCATATTGGGAAAGACTTTAATGCTAAAGAATGTGCTATATGTGCCTGACATTTGTCACAACTTGGTCTCTGATTTACTCCTTAACAAGGTTGGAGTTAAACTAGTATTTGATTTTGATAAGCTTGTAATGATCAAGAATGAAACCTTCCTTGGAAATGGTTACTGTAGTGATGGTTTGTTTGTTGTAAATGTTTCTTATGATAACAATAATAAAATGTCATTAAGTTCTGCTTATATTATTGAATCTCTTACATTATGGCATAATAGATTATGACACATGAATATAGAATCCTAGAAACGAATGAAACGAAGAGGATTACTATCTAACATCTCAGTTAATAACTTCAGAAAATGTGAAATTTGTATAGAATTCAATTTTATTAGAAAATTGTTTAAATATATTAATAGAAATTATGAGTTATTAGAATTAATATATAGTGACTTAGTTGATTTCAGAAATTGTATGTCTAGAGGAGACAAAAAGTACTTGTAATATTCGTGAATGATTATTCTAAATACATTAGAGTATACCTTATAAGGAACAAAGATGAAGCTTTATCCTTCATTAAGTATAAAGTAGAAGTTGAAAACCAACTTAGCAAGAATATTAAAAGACTTAGAACAGATAAATGGAAAGAGTATGAATCTTTCAAATTTAAAGAACTCTGTGAAAAGAATGGGATAATATATGAAATTATTGCTCCCTATATACCAGAATAAAATGGAATAACTGAATGTAAGAATATAACATTAAAAAAAATGATGAACGCTATATTGAATAGTTCTGATTTACCCTTTAATATATAGGGAGAAGACATATTATCTGCGTATTATATATAAAATTGAATACCTCATAAGAAAACTAGTAAGACACAATATGAACTTTGAAAAAATTATACTCCTAGTTATAAGTACCTTAAACTGTAGATGTGTCTAGCTAAAGTAGGGTTATCTAAAACTAAGAAAATGATACTAGGTTCTAAAACAATTAATTATGTATTTATAGGATATGTAGAAAATAATGCAGCATATAAGTTTCTAATTTTGAAATCAAAAAATAACCTTCTAGATCCAAACACTATTATAGAATATAAAGATCCATAATTTGTAGAAAATATCTTTCCAGTGAAGACTAGATCCGTAAAAATAAAATAAATTAGCAGATCTAATATTACTTCAACTAGTAGAAGCATATATGTGAATTGTGAAGTAAAATCAAAACCTAAAAGAATGATAAGAGCTCGAAAGGAGACTAAATTGGAAGATGTGTTTTGTACTTTCTTGTTAGAATATGATCGTAAGACTTATTCAGAAGCCATTAACTCTCATGATGCTTCTCTTTAGATGGAAGCTATAAAAGATGAATTAAAATTGATCATACCGAACAACAAATGGGAACTCATAGACCTTACTCCTAGGACCAAGCATATAGTGTGTAAGTGGGTATTTAAAAAGAAACTTAAAACAGATGGGTCTATAAATAAGTTTAAAGCTACGTTGGTCACAAAAGATTTTTTTTTAAAAAAGAATGATTTGATTACTTCGATACCTATTCACCTGTAACTAGAATTATAACGATCTGGGTATTAATTACAATAACATCCATATACAAGCTAGTAGTACATCAAATGGATGTTAAAACAACGTTTCTAAATAGAGAGTTAGAATAAGAAATTTACATGAAGCAACCTGAAGCTTATATAATTTCAGGAAAGAAAAATAAAGTGTATAGGTTAATAAACTTCTTATGTGGTTTAAAACAAGCTCCTAAGCAATTGAATGAGAAATTTGACAATGTTTTAAAGTTAAATAAATGCCTAGTACTAAACCAAAGATAAAGCTAGAAGATCCTTCATTAATTCTATTGAAGTGGAAGATGGCCGTGTAGTGACGGACCAAATGTCTATTATAACAGAAGCAATCAATTTCTTTCAAAAGTCCTTCAAGGCGGATCCCTCTATCCTCCAAACTGACTTATCTTCTATCATTCCAACATTAATCTCAACCTAAGATAATGTTAGCCTCATGGCCCCTTCATCTATTAAGGAGGTCCAGCAAGCAGTCTCAGCTATGCCGAAAGGTAGGGTGCCAAGCCAGGATGGCTTCTCGACGGCTTTCTTTGCTTCTTGTTGGCCCATCGTTGGCTCCAATCTCCACAGGGCGGCTATCTTCTGGTTTCAAGGAGGCCCTTTGCCGCAAGCATTCTCTTCTTCTCTAATCTGTCTAGTTTCCAAAGCTTCAGCGGCTTCTTCTTTTGGCGATTTTCAGCCAATAAGCCTGTGCAACTATATCTAGAAAGTGTTTTCCAAAATTCTGGCTTCTAGGGTTAGCCTCCTTCTCCCTAAAAGTATATCTAGCGAACAAGGGGCTTTCATTGGCGGTCGTTCCATTGCAGAAAATGTGGTCCTCGCACAGGAAATGGTCAGGGAGCTAAATAGAAAGGTGCTCGGAGGTAACATTGTGCTAAAGCTTAACCTCAAGAAGGCTTATGATAGAGTATATTGGAATTTTTTGAAGAATGTTTTAAAGTGCTTCTGGTTCAGCGATGCTTGCGTAGCCTTGTTGGAATCATGCTGGAATAATAACTAGTTTTCTGTTCTCATTAATGGTGAGGCGTCGGGCTACTTCAACTCCTCAAGAGGGCTAAGACAAGGTGATCTGATCTCCCCAGGCCTGTTTGTTATAGCTGCTGAAGCTCTAAGTCACTGTTTCAAGGCGCTAATGGTGTCAGGTGCTTGCCAGTCGTTCAATCTTCATAGGGGTTGTCTAACTATTTCTCACCTCCTTTTTACAGATGACACTCTCTTGTTTCTCAACGGGAGTTGCTCTTCACTTCAGGCTGTAAAGAATTTCCTGCAATATTTCCAAGACTCTTCAGGCTAGAAAATCAACAATAGGAAGAGCTCCTTCCTATGCTCTAACAAGCTCTTAGTTGGCAGAATTAGAAGCATCAAGCGCTTCCTAGGGATTCCTAATTCCACGATGAGTAACTGTTATTTGGGCGTACCGATTGTTAGAGGTAGATCTAAGACTTCTAATTTTCAATTTCTGCTTGAGAAGGTCCTCAATTGAATCAACGGGTGGAAGACTCGGCACCTGTCTTAGGGTGGGCCAGCCACCCTGATCAGGCACATCTTGGGTAGTATTCCTATCCACGTGCTGACAACTTCGCAGGTCCTGCTACAACTAATTCGGGACCTTGAGATGAAATTTGCTGATTTCTTCTAGGGTTGGGCTGAGGGCAATAAAAAACTTCATTGGATTAGCTGGAAGAAAATTTATAAGCCGCTGCTAGAAGGAGGGCTAGGGATCAGATCTCTACGAGAGGTGATGGTGGCATTCAAAACAAAGCTTGGCTAGTCTGTCAAGTTTAGCAACAGTGATTCTCTATGGGTGTCTCTCATGAGGAAGAGATATGACAGAGATCTTGTTCTTGAAAATGGTGATGGTGCGGTAGCTTCCCCCTCTCTTTTGTGGAAGAAAATCAAGGCTACATTCCATCTCCTTGACAAGAAGACCTAATGGTCAGTGGGGCGTGGGGACTGCAGCCTATAGGAATCCAATTGGACTGGTCTTGGGGCCCCATCGAGACTCGTTGTCTGACTAATCCCAAACTCTCTGCTCCAATTGAAAATGAGAGACATTATTGGTGCATCCAGCCCTTTTCCCCCATCCTCTATTTTTGCTTTTCTCCCTTAGGAAGTGGTGGACGTTATCTTCCAGGGTGGTTTTACAACCTCTAAAGATATGGAAAACTGTTTCTAGCCTCTGGACCCATCTGGTAACTTCTCCGTAAAATCTGCTTAGAGCTTGTGTAGATTGGTTGGGCCTTAGCGGTTCTGGATGAGTAGAGTTTGGCACAACAAAATGCCTCCAAAGATCATTATCTTCGTTTGGAGATTGCTCTAAGGGGCCATTCCACTGGATGTAAGAATCCAGGATAAAGGTATTCCATTAGCCTCAAGATGCATGTGTTGCGAGGGATCCCAAGATCTTCGTCCGAATGTCGAATGTCTGGCCCATCTATTCATTCACAACATTTTTGCAAATCAAATTTGGGTTCACTTTGGCAGAATCTTCGGTATCCCCTCCCTTAGAGCTCTTTCGATTGAAGCTAAAATGAATCAATGGTGGCTCTCATCTCCATTAGGCGGATGCCTCTCTTCCCTCCACAACCTCGTCCCTATCTTGGTGCTTTAAGAGATCTGGAAAGCTAGAAACAATGCTAAATTCGATGGAAAAGCATGTCTCCTGCAGCAGCTATTTCTCGTGTGGGCTGGTGGCTTTAACAGATAGGGAGGAGATTAAAAATCTCCATGGTAACTAAGTAGTCTACTGCATTTATTTTAAGAAATCTTAGGATTTGCCCAACGGTCCAGCCTCGCCCCTCGTTGAATCTAGTCAAGTGGTCTTCTCTTCCTACTGGCTGGGTAAAGCTTAATACGGATGGATCTTCTTGAGGCAATCCAGGCCCCTCTGGCGGTGGAGGAATTTGCAGATCTGAGAAGGGAGCTTTTCTATTTGCTTTTGTGGTGGGGTATAGTGTAGGTTGCAGCAACCTTGCTGAATTTAGAGCGGTGTGGAATGGGCTAATCCACTACTTATCTCAGGGCCTGTCAATGATAGTAGTGGAATCTGATTTTAGGTTGGTAGTGGACATCCTTAACCACTCATCCAATCCTTCCCGAATTTGGAGAAATTGGAGCTCTAGGATCTTTAGCCTAAAGCAAAATGGGAAGCTGCTATTTCGGCACGTTCTTAGAGAAGGCAATGCTCCAGCAGATGGTTTGGCGAAACTGAGAAGTGAAAGTCAGTCTTCTTCCTTTTTCTCCTACACCTCTTCGCCATTGATTCTCGAGCTGGTTCTCTGAGATGAGGTTGGCCTGGGTTTTATCAGAAAATCCTAGGCCAAGTCTCCTTAGATTTTGTTTTCTCTTTCTTTTTGTTTGTGCTTCCCCTTTTTTTCCTTGTCTAGTTAGGGCCCATACAATTGTGCAGCCGTTGTATAGCCTTATACATGGAATATAATACTTTTCTTTTCTTTTTTTTTCTTTTTTTTAAAAATGTAGATGGACGGGCAGAAAATCAAAGGCGGATGTGTAGATTCTCATATAAATCCATTAGTGCATCTGTACATGACTATGTTATTGTATTAATTATCAATCTATTATTGCATCTTTTATGGATTAAAAAACAAAAAAACAAAAATTGGATGTGTAGTAAATGATGTGGATAGATGTGTATATAGCAAATTTCACTGATAATGATAGTGTTATAATCTACTTGTATATAAATGATATGTTTTTCTTTGGAACCAATGTTAAATTAGCCAATTTGACTAAGAAAATCTTATCTTCTAATTTTGATATGAAAATTTTAGGAAAAACAAGTATTGTATTAGGTATTCAGGTAATTAGAAAAAATGATAGCATTACTCTATTCAATCTCATTACGTTAAGAAAATATTACAAAAGTTTGATCACTTTGACTACTTACCTATTAATACACCTTATGATCATACTATGCATATCAAGAAGAATACAAGAAGTAGTGTATCTCAGCTTGAATATTCTTAAGTAATTGGTAGCCTAATGTATCTGATGAATTGCACTAGACTAGGTATTTTATTTGCAGTAGGTAGACTAAGTAGATATACACATAATCTTGTATATGATCATTGGAATGCATTGAATAGAATATTAAAATACTTGAAAGGTCCTATTGCATATATGGTATTCGTTATATACATTATTCTCTTATGTTAGAAGGATATAATGATGCTAATTGGATCACTGATTCGAATGAAATAAAATTTACAGGTGGATATGTTTTCACCTTTGGTGGAGGTGCAATATCCTAGAAATATACTAAACAGACTTGTATTGCAAGGTCGACTATGGAATCCGAGTTTGTCGCCTTAAAAAAGGCAAGATTAGAAGCTTAATGGCTTAAAAATATGTTAACATATATACATTTGTGGCTAAAACCTATGTCTACTATATCTATTCACTGTAATTGTCAAGCAGCTATTGCAAAGGCCAAGAGTAAAATATATAATGATAAAAATAGACATATTAGACCTCGACACAATATTCTGAGACACCTATTGAATAATGGAGTCATAACTGTTAATTTTATATGATCAGAAAAGAATCTAGCAAATCCTCTTACTAAATGACTATTTAAAGGGTTAGTCATTGAAAAGGGCGAGCTCTTAGTCCTAGAGGGGGAGGGGGGGTTGAAAAGGACTATGCCAAATAAAAATAAAATATGAAAAATAAATGCAAATAGCTGAAATAAATAACAACCTCAAATGCACTAGTCTTAAGAGGTTGATACAAACGTTGTTTTAAGGACAACCTTACACCAAAAACCAAGGTTTATGGTAGAACAATCTGATTTCTATAACTTCGGTAAGTATTAAAAACTCAAGCCGATACAGAGACAAAAGAAACAAATCTAGCCAATACAACACTCACCACAAGTACATAAAAGAGATACAAGCATTCACACACAAATATCAAATACAACATCCATCACAACTCCAAGAATTATAGTAGTTCGGTGTGTACACCAACTGTTCGCACACAGCCACACCTACTCCACTCCCAATATCCACAACCCACGTGGTATTGGCTTTCACTATGAAAAATGGTTTTCCAAGGTTCACCTTAAAACCTTTACAGATGTATTTTTCAATTGGGCTTACACAATAAAAAATCCCATACTAACATTTTCCTGACTGATCTCAATTAAAACCCAAAAGGAGATTTTTCTAGCTGAATCTCTCAAACCAAATATAGAAAATTGTAAAAATACTTATCTGAATATTCTTCTTTGATGTAGCTGATAGAACTGTTTCTTTGTAGATGTAGATGTTCAAAGTTCTATCTCACAAATAAACGGGTTCTAGGTCTAGATGAATTTTAAATTAAATCCAACCTTTGGCTACCTGGATTTAATTTCTTAGATCTCAAAAAGGGTTAAAGCACAATTCCCTTTTTATCAAATAAGATTGAACAACAAGAGATCAATAAATTCAAAACCAAAAAGCTATATAAAAGAATCTTAAATACTGTATAATAGCTTCACAATAGTGGGGACTTAGTTTTTAGAGAGGTGGCTTGAATTGGCTTGGAATGAATGAAAAAAATCTGAAAAAAGTCCTCTATTTATAGGCTGCAATTCGGTTCCCTCAACTGGTCTAAGGTCTGCCTCGATGGTCCTGTTAGCAATTAATTTTCAAATTTTCTGATGCCACCGGATAAAACAGACCCTTGATTGGTCGAGTGGCTTGCTCAACTAGTCAAGTGGCCAGCTCGACTAGTCAAGCATAACACTCGACTGATTGAGTGGGTAAAAATCTCCTTGCTGGAATTCGAGTCGAGCCCTGCTCGACTAGTCAAGTTAGTCTCCATGACCGGTCGAGTAGGGTACTCAACTAGTCGAAGACCAACCAAACTTATCCGAAAAATTAAATAAATTTCTGGATTGGTCGAGAAAAATCCTGGATTGGTCGAGCCAGTGCCTAGACTAGTCGAACAATGACTAAGACTAGTCGAAGCAAAGCCTAAAATAAGTACATTGACCCAATTTAAATATGCAACATTAATGACCTAAGCCTAACGTCTTTTTAGGGTCATGTATACCTTAAATGTGAGCATAGAACTTGTAACATCAGTCGCTTTGGTAGATAGAATACTTTGAAGTACATGAAGCTTGATCTTGTATACTTGAAACTTGAGCTTGAGTTTGTATACTTGAGCCTTGAGCTTGAGCTTGTATACTTAAAACTTGAGCTTGAGCTTGTATACTTATGCATTAGGACTTGAAGTTGAACTTGCACTTCTTGAACTTGAACTTGTTCTAGTAGTTGAACATGCACATTGACTTGAAGTTGTCGAAGCACTTGATGTTGATGTAGATCTAGATGACTTGAAACTCATCTTCGTATGAAGGTAAACTTTCCATCTATTGAACTTGAAGGTGAACTTTCCATCTTATCAAACAAGTCAATCACTCTAAATTGGTTTGGTACTATAAAATTTGATAATACAGGTTGCTAGATCTACAACATAGCACTTATAGTCATGGAAACATCGAAGGGAATAGGGTTAAGCCTAACTGAATGAGCTACCAGTATCGGCAACCAAACCTATACAAGTGTAGATCCTAAGCAATAGGTTCAATAGGTAAATAAAAAGACACTAGGAGACTGTGAAGTACTTTATAAAACTTGTTCATTCTTATGGTGTAGGTAGTGCAAGGAACAATGCGTGAAAGGATGAGTTTTTAAACTTTTAATGAATCCATGTGTTCACAACCACAAGTGTAGGGTTGCGATGTAATAATAATCTCGGTAAGACTGAGGTTAAATCTACAGGGATTAAACCTTGTATGTATTCTGAAAGTAACTAGGACTAGAACTAGACGAAGATGTAATCTAAACCAAGAAAATATAAGAGAATAATGGTAAAATATTAAACTAAAACATATAAAATTCAAAGGTGTGAAAACTAGGGTACCAAGGATCCACTTGTAGAAATCAAGAAGATCTATGCTTGATATAACCTTAAAAATCAAATCTGAACTTCCTTTGATCTAGTTTTCAAGAGACGAGAGGTATGGGGATTAGAATTGATTCAATCACAAAACCATGCCCATGAGACAAAGTAAACAATAGAATTTAACTAATTCACAACCAATTTGAGAGAATTATGAATGTTAGAAAGGATTCCATCATCCAACCATCCCCATGAGACGATAGTGAACAATAAGGTTTCCCATCTTCACAATCTCACTAATGCAAAAAACAAACCCAAAGCTATCGCAGATCCATCATAATTTAAGTCACAACAAACCATTAAAAACTAAATGCATTCCTTAAAATCAAACTAGAATCAAAATCAGTTCAGTTTAAACATGAATCAAAAGGCATAAAGAAAAATCTCTCATCTCATTACAAGCTTCACCTCTTAGACCTAGCTAAGAGGTTTAGCCTATCATAGACATGATTAGCCTAAAATCTCTTAGAAAAAACATATATAAACAAGAACTAAAAAAGGGAAGGAAGAACTTTTTTGGGAAACGGTTTAGCCTCTCTCTCTCTCTCTCTCTCTCTCTCTCTCTCTCTCTCTCTCTCCCTTCTCCTTTTATAGCTATTGGGAGGCTAGGTTGGCTGGTGAAGTAGGTCGGTGGAGAACTGACTCTGTTTCGCAGCAAAGTGCGCAGGAAATGGGAGGCAGCTGCGTTTGGACAAGTTTTGGGATAGTTGACCATCCTCTTCTTGAATTCTGACTCCTTAGTGGGGTTCAATACCCCCTCTTGCAACTTTTGGATAGTCCGGATCATAAATCCGACTGTGATCAAGATCACAATGGCCCACAGAGGGCTGGACGTGCAGACGCACGTCCTTACGCATGAACATGCGCTGGAAGGTTTGGTGGGCCCCATGGTGATGTTTTCAGAGAAATCTACCACGCTCATTGGATTCCTGGCAAAAAATCAGTTGGAAAGGAGTGGTTTTTGTGTGGTCCACTATATCAAATCAACTTGCCGTTCATCCTACGTTTTCCGACAATCCACATGTGTACTCGTGTATGGGGCCAAAATCTCAACATGGCTAGGGTCGTGGCCACCCCCTGGATTTAGTGGACGGTCCAGATCGTCCGTTTGGATGATTTGTGTGGCCCACTGTGATCAGCCAACCCAAAATTGTCCACCCATTGTTGCTTTTCGCAGAAGAAGATGGGTCAGCCCGGCTTTGACCGGGTTAACCGTCCGGTGCACAGCCGGTCAGTGTGTACTCTGTACACACATGTGTACATGTGAGATCCACTGTGATGCATATGCAAAATCTGCTCCGTCCATCCATTTTTTTCACCTTATTTAAGGGGTTGAGGCCAAAATTGAAGTATATCCAGGTATCAGGTGGGCCCCAAATCAGAGATTTATGAGCTGATCTGTCTTTTGGGTCACTTACTTAAGGATTCAATGGCTGAAATTTGACATATATGGTTAATTTAGGGTCCTCAGGCTAGATATAAAGTTTTGACCCAAACGGATGGTGGGAACCTTGTGATCTTGCATTTAGGGCGACTTTCAGGCCTCTTCATCGTTGATCACTTGATTTTCTTGGATATCTGGCATGTAAATTCTTCAATCTCGGTCTCTTGGGATCCGCCCCTTATCTTGGTAATTCTGGGGTGTCAAATCCATGCATTTAGCACCCTTTTTCAGTCCAAGCTCCTAAATTCACCTTGCAGCACAAACACAGTAAAATAGAGTGTTAAACATTATCATGTACGTAAAATCAATTAATAACTGGGGTCTAATATGAAATATTCGACCCTCAACACCATGACTAATGTGATGGTGTAACCAGTTGTTGTATACACTTGATGGAATTCAACTATATAAGTGTGGAAGTGGGACCGCTTCTTAGAAGAATATATAGGTAGTTTTTCTATAGCACGCATGAACATCAAGGTAAAAGTGTCTGGCCAAAAGGCACCAAACTACAAAACTAGCTGTAGCAGAAAAGTTGTGTAAATAACATGTATAATGGTTTACATTTAAAGGGTCAGGTTAAAGACCAATAGTCACATAATTCCTGTAAACATATCTTGCTTACTCTAAATGTCGATTAAAGTCAGATTGACATCGACGCTATTACACTACTCTTATATCTTATACCAAAGTATTTTGAATTTGAAACATGTGTGGGATTGTTATATTTAAAAGGATTTTAAAATAAAATACTGTTTCAAAGATTCAAAACTTTCCTTTGTTTCTTCGTTTTAAAGTGTTTTATTTTTAGTGTATCTCTTGTCCCATATAAGAAATGATTAAAAAAAAAAAAACCCAAGTATATGAAAAAGGAGTTTTGCATGGGGCTTGAGCCCCTTCTTATGGGGCATGTGAATTTGTTCTAATGGAGGGCTAAGCTATTAACCTGAACCTCGGCGATTGAGAATATGTGCACGCGCGCTGAGTCAAGCTGTGTCATAGGTCTGGGTATGGGTCTGGGTCTAGGTCTATGTGAGGACTAAAGAGTACACTTGGACTAATGGTTTTGTTCCTCACTCCACGAGTATAGTCACACCATCTGTTTGGGTGGTCTCACTAGTTGGGTTCAAAACCAATGGACCTAACCCATTTAAAACGGTGTTTTAAGCACCTAATCATTTTATATATATAAACCTACTCCTTTTCTAAATTAAATTATTAAAAAACCAACAATTTCTCTTTGGTTTTTCAAAATTCATCTCTGATTCATTGATGTTTTGCCGACTGAGTTCGTTTTCGAATCAACTCACTTCTGTTAAGTTTTGCTTGCTAGTTTGATCCCGTGTATAACAAGTGCACCGTTAGGATCAGATAATAGTTATTATATAATGGAGGCCAACCATTCAAGATTTATGTTGCACTTGGGATGCAGTCCAAGGAGGGCGCATTTTGTTTCAAGCCACACCTTGACTCAAACTAATAATTCATCTTTTCTTATTTTATTTTATTGTTTAATTTTCTATTTTTTTGAATATTATCCACTATTTTCAACATGTTATTTCCAACATCCTATGCATCAACGTTGTGGTTTGCCTGAATATTCCATGAGCATTCCATGTGTTCTTGTCCTAACTTCTTATTTTCGAAGTAATGTTACTGGGATTCACTCCAGTAACTTACCGGCTACTCCATTGCAATGGTAAAATATGAAAAGCTCAGTGAGGCCGACCTAATAGGTATGACACGTGCTCCATCAACACAAACTCAATAGTCAAGCTGATTCACAAATCAAGTAGGATATATGGTAGGAAACGGTGAGGACGCTGGCACATACCATTGAAATTTTCCTAGGCTTCTCAAGTTTTCAATGAAGCTGATATTTGGTTTTTCCCTTAATCCCTAATATAGTTGTTTTATGAATCATTAGATGCAATATAAATAATACCATAAGCATAAGAAAAGTTTAATTAAATGGCATGTCTCTTCATTTTCCTTGCGGTGTGGCCGGCTTGAGTTTGGTATTGACCTGAGTTTTCAGGTCACCCCCTAAAATGAGCTGGCACAATTGATGGATGAAGTAGATGCCATGAATACACATCATGGTGGTCCCATGGAGCTTTTGGTTGAGTGAATTGATCGGGAGCTAGTTGTCCAGATTTCTTTCTTACAACCAAAAGCTCCTTGGTCCTACAATGATGCCTGACATTCACTCTATTGTCAGTTGTGCAAGCTCATTTTAGGACTTGAGCCCAAAAGTCAAGTCCATACGAAGTTGACATGGACCAGGGACCAATTTCATAGCCAAGATGGACCAAAGAAGGCCTAATCAGAGGCGGAAGTGATTTGGACAATCAAAAACTTAAAACAGGCATATCTTGCAAACTGGAATGAGTTATCTGACATGCCATATATGATTTTGGGGTAGGAGATACTACTTTAGCCACCAAGCTGGCACCCGGCTATGCCGGGTTGCCCAAGCCGAATTTATGAGATTCCATCAGATTGAAAATCAATTTTAATTTCATTTTTACTATTTACATTAAGTTTTAGTTTGATTATAACTCTTTATTCGTTGGGCTTTAGGAGTTATGTACAACATGAAAAGTGCTTAGAAAAATTACGAGAATAGCATGGTTGAGCCAAATAGGACAGCTACTATTTTTGGCCAAATACCATGAGGTTTAGTGGAAATCATGATCGTTTATAAATAATAAGTTTACTATTTATAGTAAGTCACAGTTTATGGGAGTTTTAGTTATAGTTTGATTGTTTAGTCATAGTTTGATTCTGAAATTTCTTCGTAGGGTTCATAACATTCATAACATTATTTAAAGGGTTGTAAACTCGTTTTTTTTTTTTTTTTTTTTTAAATTTAATTTTATATTTAGTATCAATCAATTTAGTCTGAATTTTGTTCGAATTATTTTCTCTCTCCTCGTGGATTCGATGCATCTATGTGAGGAGTCTAGAGAAGCTCGATGGATTTGGAGTAGTTATCCCCCTAGAGAGATGGTGCTCAACCTCAACACATCCTTCCTTATGCGTCAGTGGGTACATCCAGGATCAAGAGAAATCATCCTGACCCAAAATTTTGGTGGGCCTTAGAAAAGTTTCAATTCTCTTCATCCTCAAAATTCCATATTAGTTGTTCAACCTAAGTTTCGGGTCGGCATAATATTTGATCTCGTGTCTTAACATGATCTGTTGCAAATGAACGACTGAGGGGACGTCATGGGCACATCACCACAGCCGACAGAGCTTTTTTGTGTGGAGAGCAGATGTTGAATCGCTGGTAATAATCCTTATATTTAGAAATGTGAACAAGCCTTCTCAAATTCAACGACAAGGCATATCCAATCAACTGCCTAATTCACCGAAATGTGAGTCCCATCGGGGAAGACTTTGTTCATTTGAATTCTATAATTCCTCAAACCTTTCTGGCTTTAAACCCAGGCCGGTTGGATGGGACACGGATTACCTGCGACCCCTACCCACAGGATTTTTTTATTTTTTTTCTTTTTCGGGAAGAAAGAATACTATCTTTTTCTTCGGGGAAGAAAGAATACCATTAAGTACAACCAGAAAAGGGCCTAACCGCTGGAAGTTCTTGAGCGGATGCCATCCGTCTTGCCAATTCATGGTAGAAAATGTTCCAAAAAAAATGAGGCAGTTTCAAAACTCAAGTGGGTCACACAACAGGAAAAGGGAAATGCCTAAGGTTGCAACCTTCCGAGGGTCCATAATGATGTTTATATGTCATCCAAACCGTTTGTGAGATTATTTCCAATAGGATGAACTTTAAAAATAAAAATATTAGCCTAATCAAAAAATTCTTGGCCACACAAATATTTCAATGATGGAATTGTTGTTCAATGTATGGTGGCAAATCGTAGAACCACATAAATCTTGATTTTTCTCTTTGTATCTTGATTTCATAAATCTTTGTGCCTATCCTATTTTACTTTTTCTCTTTGGATTTTGACTTCTTTTAACTTTTATTAATCACTTTCTCTACTTACATGGGACGATGCATTTCAATTTCTCGCCAAGCTGGGATCTATTGTGACCAATTCCAAGAATGGATAGTACCTAAAACCACTTTCGAGTCCAAGACAGAGTCGTTGGTTTTAGAATTTTGATTTGGCTCGTTTTCTTTTTAAATTTTTTCTTTGTTGGCATTAATTGTATTCAGTTATTTTCTGAATAAAAATTTCTTAAAAACTTGGCTCAAAATCTCGTTGTATCAAGTTGGCTTGGCCGAGTTTAGACTTAGCCTACAATTTTTGAAACTATGGCATGCAAAGCTAAGCAGGGGTGGTGAACGAGAGTCTAGCCAATAAAACAAATCGTACATTATACAAGAAGATTGTGAGATAACAATCTTAAAAAATAAAAATAAATAAATAAATAAAACGAAATTTGTCACCACTAAGGGACATAATGTCACATCTCATTACCTATATTTCATATCCACCAGACTGTCGCATGTGGGTGACCTTGCCGACTAAGTTGGTGGGTCCCTCATGAGATGGGCAAACTATGTTGTTCAAACATGCATGGTTATGATATGAGCTGTCCACAGATTTAGCCAAGACCATAGTCTAAAATCACAACTTTATAATCATCCTGACTCGATAGTTAATAAATATTATAAATAGAAACTTTAAAATAATTGCATATCATATAAGTATTAGCTAGCAAATTCATAGCTTGCTGGTGGAGTGCCTGTGTGATTAATTGTCATTATATTAGTTTTTTAAACTAGCTTCATAGGGTGAGTGACTGAACCCGAGTCACTGCAAGTTGTATCGAGTCTATTGACTTCCCCAGGGTCGTTAGTGCCAAGACTGAGTTTCTAAAAGATCTTGCTCGAATTCCTGCCAAGTCGAGCTTACTCGACAGATTTTCGAGTCGAGTCAGCTGAGTTTTAGAATTATGTGAGGACATGTTGCACTGTTATAGTGATACATTGCACACTACCATACGGTCATGTATGGGTTTGCAACAAGTTGTGGTCGTAAACTGGCTTATATGTATTTAAAACTTACAGAAGCTATTATTGGATCATCTCCCAATGCGAGAATGATCCCAGAAGATAAGTTTGGTTTTTAAATATTTTAAATATGTAAGCATACGGATATGGTTGATGTAATTCTTTTGTAATCATTTTCTATATGTCTGTTACTATATGGTTGTAAAATTCGATTATAAATACACATTTCTCTTCATCTTTGGGTGAGTGAGCAGTTTATTCTTAAAACATTTTTATGATACCAGAGCTTACGTGGTTATTCAATAAATTCACTCTTCCTTTCATATTCATCCCTTTAGAGAATTTTTTTTCTTGTACCAGTGATCGTAACATTTTGGTGTGGACTGTAAAATATATGCGGACTTGTAAAGGACCGTGCTATATATTGAGTATAGAGATACGATAATTGAATTAATGACATAGCTAATTGGGATGCCATTGCTGTAGGGATGATGTCGTAATCTTTCACACCTTACACTCTTTAGAGAAGCACTGGGATGAGAGTAGAAGCTTCAAACGTATGTAGGCTTGGGGACCTACCCCTGCTTATATAATTTAGAAGGTTGAGGAGTTTGAAACTCATCGAAACTCCTCCCTTTAAGGCTTCCCATGAATTTGTCAATCCTAGTTCAACTAGCACATTGTGTAATACAATTGTAGTGCACCATCCCTTACATGATTTTAGATTAATCACAATTGAGTAGGGTCCACTGGTACTCTTGATCACACTATCCAACCCTTACGGCAATCTTAAATCATTGTTTAATAAGGCTCACCTTATGGAGTTCTTATATGGACCCTACTAACACATCTAGGGCCAATGTATTTGGTGTGGAGCCCACTCTCTTGACGTGTTTGACCTAGCCTAGTACACATAGCGATGTGAAAAGAGAGAATAGCATTGGTAAAAACTAGCATGCGCTACCACCATTTGATTCTCACATGTCCCATGCATTTTGTTTTATCACTAAAGGGCTGTTTGATTTTTAATTTTCGTAGTAAATACGTGTAAATAAGAAATTATGACTAACTTCACGGGTTTGAAATCAGCAAGAATTACATCTTGTTCCGGAAAAACCATGATATTACCAATTTAAACTTGTGGGTCCCATCGTGATGTATGTGACTTATCTAAACTATCCAACCATTTTAACACTAAATTTTAGGTTATGAGTCCAAAAATTAGGCAAATCCCAAGGTTAAGTGGACTACACCTTAAGAAGCAATGATTGTGAAGACGTCAACCGTTGAAAGCTATTTTCTCCCTAGGGCACACATTAATGTTTATTTGTCATCCAACCTGTTGATAAGGTTATAGAGCCATGGATAAAGGGAAAACAAAAATATCATTTTAATCCAAAACTTCTAGGGCCCTCAAATAGCTTTCAATGGTAGGAGCTCAAGTCTCATTGTTTCCTACGGTGTTGTATACTAGATTTGTCTCATTTTTCGGCTCATGCCATAAAATTAGCTAAAGGGATGAACAGTGTGAATATATAAAACATGTCTATCATGATAGATCCCACGAATATAATTATTATTTCCTTGGGTGATGTGAAGTGCTATAAATGAAGGCGGCTGTGAACCTCACTTTGAAAATACAGCCGTACATCCGGAGGTAAGTAATTATTACCCATTTACCATGAATTACCACCGCAATTAGAAAAACAAGCATCCTATGAAAGAAAATTGATGGGCTAATAAATGACTTGGTTCAAGTCCAACCGAGTCATATCGATCAGGTACTCGAGGAGTGCCCTGGAGTCTCGACCGAGTTAGGCTTGTGATGAAGACTCGGCCAAGTTTCGATAGCGGATTTGAGACCTAAGACGTGCACCGATTAAAGCACTGATGAACTGTGATAGGAGTGTGGCCAACAAAACGTACCTACACCATTAATGAACCTACAAGAAAGATAATGTGATAAGAATTGAATGAAAAATGTTAAACTAAATTTGGCACGACATGAGGCACAGACTGTCACATCTCATTATCTTCATTTTATATCCACCTGCGGTCACGTGCGTCTTCCCGGCCGACTGGAATGCTTAAACTTGCTGAGTAAACTCTGTTGGCCCACCACAGATGTATGTCTTTTATCCACGCCGGTCATCCATTTTTACAGATCATTTTAGATTATGATCCCAAAATTGAATCATATCCAATGCTCACGTGGAGCACACCACAGGAAACAGTGGGAATAATGAGGTCTACCATTAAAACCTTCCTAGAACCCACAGTGATTTTTATTTGTCATCCAACGTGTTCATAAATTCACATGGATATGGATGAAGGAAAAAAATAAAATATAACTATCAGTTTGATTCAAAACTTCTGGAGCCCATAAAAAGTTTTCAATGGTAGGCATTCAACTTACACTTTCCTGAGGTGTGGTCCACTTGAGCTTTGGATATGCTTGGTTTTCGGGCTCATGAACTAAAATGAATTGGTAAAATGGATGGACATAGTGAATAAAATATATAAATCACGGTGGGCCCATATATAAAGTCTCAGTAGGCAATATTCCTTTTCCCTGCCGACTTGGTTACGATGGGCCTCACATCTGACAAGCTAAGTTGTTCCCACATGCATGGTTTTGGTGTGAATGCTCCACTAAAAAAGTCAGGACGTTTTGCACTGTTACAATGATAACGTGCACATTATTTCAATAGAAAGGGGTCTATTGGTCTTCAATAAGGCGTGGTCTTAACTGGCCTGTATCTTGGCCGGCCCGTGTGATACCATTACAGCTGGTCTGCCATTTCGCTTTTAAAACTCTAGTAAATAATCTATCCAAAATGAGAACAAATTATTCTTGGACGTTTACCTAAGTTTCAATGAAAATGTGTTCAATAGTCTGAAGAACCATTGAAGGACCGTATGAGTTAAGCAGACTATATTTTGGCTAGTCCTGAGAACAACTAATAGGCCAGATTAATAGGTCATGGGTCGAACTAAACGGCCAGGACCTTTCAGAGACTTGAAACATCCACCACTCCAATAAAGTATCTCTAAATAATTTAGAAGGCCTTAAGATCCAAATGGATCGGACATAAAAAATCATTAGCTTAACTTGAAAGTAGTCAGTGGACCGAATTGGTGGGCCCGCAACTTGAAATCATTATCCGTTGATGGTCCAAAATACCCAAAAAAAACTCCACCGCACACAACTTCAATCAAGCGTCATCCGCCAAATTCCAAAGGTAAGGGAATCTGAACGGATCAAGTCAAAAGGATCCCTAGCACTCCCAGAGATAACCACTGGATCCGATTAGCCAACACTAAGTCCTGTGAAGAGCTAATTGAGGTCGTACATCATGGTTCCAAAATCCTAAAAATTCCCTATGCACAACGGCCGACATGCAGAAAAATATAGAACTGACAGGAGGCCCTTCAAGTGCCGTCTATCCACATAACTACCCTTCGACCATAGGTCCTTTTTACCTGACTATCAATGAAAGCAAGATTAAGCCTATATCCTAGCTACCAGCGACCCTTCAATGGTTGCCTATCTGGCAGAGTTGATTTTGGCTATATCCTACCAGCGACCCTTCAATGGTTGCCTATCTAGCATGTTGCTTGGATCCTGCATCTTTAAAGACTTATATATTTTTTTCTAGTGCAGTGTAAATATTCTTAGCAGATTCATAAGAAATATAGATGTTATATAATTCATTGGACAAAGTATTCAAAATGTAATGTTTATAGTTATTGGTATCCTATATTTATTTTGGTTGGTTAAATAAACTACAAATGAATCTAAAAGAATGTAAAAACCTTTAATAGACAATTCAGTGCAAAATTGATTTTCTATTTCTATCTTTTGAAATTTTGTCCAGCGAATGGTTTAATTTTAGACAGTTTTGTCGTAAGGTTGATTGTGATAGTGGCCATGGAAAATAATAAAGTTCTGCTTGTAACTTGGTTTTCAACCAGTGAGAGAAATAGTTGAATACCGGTTATAGAAAGGAAAAGAAGAAGGGAACTCTCTATTTCTAAATATCGAATAAAATGAAACCAAATCTGCCCTCCTTAAAGCGCATCTTAAGTGCAAGAGAAATCTTGGATAGTTGGTTTCTAAGATAGAATGACTATTACCCGGTCTCAATAGTGCACTCGCTGTATACGGGCTTGAACCAATGTGTAGAACCTAATCGAAATGTGTTGATTTGGTAACGAACTCAGTTGACAAAACAACACTGAGCCAAAGACGAATTTTGAGGAACTAGACTGAAATCGTTAGTTGTTTTAATAATTTAATTCAGAAAAGGAGTAGGTCTATATATAAACCATGATTAAGTGCTTAAAATACCATTTGAAATAGGTTATGTCCATTGGGTTTGAACCCAACTAGTGCGACTTGGTTTGAAATTCACATAAAACCAATAGGTGCGAGTATGCTGGAAGAGTGCTGAACAAAACTGTTAGTGCGAGTGTACTCTCATCCCTCACATAGACCTGAACCCAGACCCAACCCGACTAGGCGCATGCATAGGTTCAAGCTAGCATAACCCTCCCATTAGACTAAATTCACATGCCCCCTGTGAAAGGGGCTTAAGCCCCATGCAAAACTCCTCTCTTATATACTTGAATTTTTATTTTTATTTTTTGATCCTTGAGGATGTGAGACAATAGATATACTAAAAAGGAAAAAAAAAAATCAAAACAAAAAATAATGGAGAATTTTAAATTTTGAAATATTTTATTTTAAAATCCTTTTAAAATACAACATAGGATGTACTTCCTCGGAAGAGATATGAGTCATATCCCACCTAAGTTGACTTCCATGGTATCAATAGTGTAGATCAACAGAAATAGAACCTTTTTAACAGGTGTGTGCATGATGATACTATTCACATTCAGGTAGATAATACTTCATGGATGAGAGTTGAGTTGCTGTATCCCAAAGCTCTCTTGAGCCCACGGTGATGACCATGTGACATCTATTCCATCCACCAACCATTCTTATGTTATAATTTGAGCCAAAAAATGAGGCAGGAGATCAATTCAGCTGTCCACAAGTGAAACCTTCCTAGAACTAGGGAAGCTCTACAGTAAGTTGATATTTGTGTTTTCCTTCCATCCCATGGGGAACCACCTAATCAATAGTTTGGATGGCATATAAATATCAATGAAGACCTTAGGAAGACTTCTGATTTTTTATATTTAAAAGCAAAAAATTTGTATTATTGACTAATTGTTTAAAACACCATTTTTAATTTCTATCTCTGCTTTGAACTTCCTATTAAAAGATTTTTTTTTTTTATTGACTAATTGTTTAAAACACCGTATTTTTTAGGTCCATGGAAAAAAAAAAAAAATCTCTTTTTTGTGCCAACTGAATAAAATATGTTTTTTTTTAAAAAAAAAAAATTTTAATTTTTTAATTTTTTTTAAAGACATTTTATTCAAAAAAAAAAAAAAAAAAAAAGAAACTTTCAAGGGCAATTTCAAAATATAAATTGGTAGTCGCCATTATCATTACAATTAAGAAATTGGTGGAAGAGTTCAATAGAGACAAATTTACTTATACAGGTAATATGCTTGAAAAGGAAAGTTCTAAGAGAGAGAAAAATATTAACACGCTACTGGGTATCCTATATAAATAGAAGGTACTGTCAGCACTACCTCATGGGAAGCTTCCCATGATGCTGAACTCTTTGGGCCCCACCGTGATTTATGACAGACATCCACTCGGTCAATTGGATGACCCTTCCATGGTAGGCTCTGGGCCTAAAAATGATCAAGTCAATCAATGAGTTAGGTGGGCAACACAATAGACAACTATTGAGAGTGGATATCAACCCATTGAAACCACATGATTGTTTATAGGACCCATTGCAATGTGGTTTAGAAACCTAGCCCACCTATTGTGTGTGTCCCATGTGGATGAGGAGTTATACCACTTTTTATATATATCCAATTCTCAAGTGGGCCTCTACAAGTGCTTTTAGATGTTTTAGGCATGATTTCACATTATTTCCTACTGACATAGCCCACTTTAGATGATGTTGTTGCTATTTGGGATATCCAGTAACGTAGAAGGGACCTACCAAATGTACCGTATGGATGTCTAACATGCATCAAAGCAGACCCCACTGAGAGCGACCTCGTGGGAAGCTCCCATGAGGCCCGGGTTACTGTGTGAGTTATATATATATATGGTAAAGGTACTATGCGCTCGACCTCACTATTAGCTCCCCTGAGGTCGAGCTGTGTGGGCCCCACTGTGATGCGTGTCAACCATCAATACTGTGCATTTGATGGGTACCCTCTAAATTATGGGATATCCTAAAAATCAGATGTATACAGAACATAGGTGGGCCATACCATCTAACATCATGTGAAACACCATTAAAACATATAAAAGCACTTGGTGGGGCCCACTTGAGTTTTGAATGCTGCTGAAACTTGGTCTGAACCCTCATGCAAGTGGGACACACATAATGGATGGGCTGGATTTGCAAACCACATCTCGGTGGGCCCAAAAAACAGATTATGAATATTTTAATGGTGCACGGCCCCTCCAGGCTTTTGTATGTGGTGTGGCCCACACAAGTCAGGCATAGTACCTTTTCCCATATATATATATATATATATATATATATATATATATATATAAAATCATTTGAATTTGAATTGAATATTTTAACTTCAACTTTATCTAAATAGAGCACGAGAGAAGTTGGCAATGACTCCCTGGCATTTCAAAGAACACTTGGGGTGACATACCATCAAGTCGAGCAATTCATTCCATACAACTTGGAGTAAGTCATGGTGCATAAATCATGTCAACCGGATGATCCTATGCTTCCGATTAACAAAAAGAAAATGGACTGTTAAGATTGATGGGATAAATAACACAGGTCCTATTATCATCATAGAGCATCTACTGGACAGATTTCATTTTGCATTTTTTACCATTCTAAGGTAATACTTTGATTTGATGACTCTTAACCATATCATTTATGGCTTGTAAATAATTGACAACAACAAAAAATTAGCTCCATTTAAAGGGCTCGTAGCATCTTTATCAATGTGATTCTTGTATTATGGCTTGTTCTTTAGTTGTATGCATGGATGAATGATGGTAGATTGACAATAGGTGAATATATGAATGAATGAATGAATGGTTATAGACTGGCAATAGGTCACTACATGGAAAGGCTGGGAAAACCTTTATTTTCTTCCTATTTTAAAAGTTGTGGGAGAGATATTTCTTTTTTAGCATATCCTTTTTATTTTAAAAGTTGTGTGGGAGATATTTCTTTTTCTTATTGACGTCTACTCCTGCCTTATTGTGCAGATATACCACACGGACGCGGTTTGGCTAGTTGGGCTGCCCTCGTGGCTACTGGTCGGTGTTATGTGGACTCACCATGATATATGTCTTTTATCCACGCCGTCCATCCATTTTAAAAGATAATTTTAAGGCTTGATCCCAAAAATGAGGTAGATATAAATCTCATGTGGAGCACACCATGGGAAAACAGTAGTGATTGAATGTCCACCATTAAAAACATTTTAGGGCCCATTGTATTGGTTATTTGACATCTAACCTACTGATTAAATCATACATACTTGGATGAAGGGAAAAATATATATCAGCTTGATTCAAAACTTTTGTGGCCCCAAGAAGTTTTTAACGGTGGGTGTTCAATCAATACCGTGCAGTCCACCTGAGATTTGGATCAACCTCATTTTTGGGCCTATACCATAAACTGATATGGAAGAATGGGTGGACGGAATGGATGAAACACATAAATCATGGTGGGCCCACAGATCACCGACCATTGGCTAGTGGGTCTTACTGAACTTGGTGACGTCAACACACCACCAAAGTCGATGGTGGCTAGCAAACGACGCAATCCCTTCCACACGACAAATGGACGGGGGCCCGGGGACGTGATTAGGATGGCACTGGTGACGTCGAGTAGAAACGCAGCCCACGCAGCACTCAAGTGATGCTCTGTTGGCGACTTCGACGCGAAGTCCTCTCATTGGCCCAACTCATCACGATCCACGTGGCCACTACTCCTTGTCACGTGGGCGTCACCGACTGGTCCTTCTCACGCGCGGGAAACGGGATAAGAGAAAAGGACACCCCTCCTTCCTTCCCTGTCGGGAGCTGATTGGGTGTTACTTGCGTAACACCTTAAGTGGTTCTCATCCTTAACGTTTCGGGCCCACCTTGATAAATAGGTTGTATATCCACGCCGTACATCCGTTAATTTGGATAATTTTAATAAAATATACCAAATATTAATCATATATAAATTTCCGGTGGACCACGAAACTAGAAAAAGTTGCAAATGAGCATTAAAACTTCTTGTAGGGTGTTCAACCACTAATGTTTCCTGTAGTGTGGTCCACTAGAAACTTTTATATTTCTAATTTTTAGTTTAATAAAATAAAATATGTTAGAAAATGTTTTGGACGGAGTGGATATACAAAATATCATCAAAATAGGCCCCACCGTAAGGGTAACACCAACTGAAGTGCTACCCGGGTAACACCTAATCCGCTCCCCTCGCTGTCTCGGGTACATTCATTATCCTCCTGCTCAGGACCCGAGGTGGTATCCCTGGGCATTGTCTTCCTGTGGCAAGGTTGCCTCCGTCGCAACTAACAGGCTAGCATATATCTCTCCATTTTTGCACACATTCTGGGATATTCCGATGAACAGAACCGTCCATGTTCTGTAGTATAGTTCATATAATCCAGCGTGGAATTCACCCACGTGTAGATGAAATTGAAAAGAAAGTTTTCAAAGGCTAGAATTCAATTCTGAAAATCATAGTTTATGATATTCAATGAGCGGTAATGTTAATATTGTAGCTTATTTGTTGTAGTACGAAGATATTGGACAGTTCAGATCACTAGATTATCTGAGCATGTTGCCCAAATTGAGTGATATACGCTAGGATCCGATTAGATGTAAAACGAACTCCCGATACAAACAGCAGAGGAATCTAACCACCATCCAATGCAGCTGTGATCAAGACTGCTAGTATGATGGACCCTGGGTTACGTAGGAGATTTCCCAGTCTAACAAAGAAAAGAAGATTGCTATCTTGAATGGCTGTGGCTATTTCCGTTGAATTTAATTATTTAATGAATGCGTGTCCCATCCAAACCATGAATTCCTTGTAACCAAAACAAGCCCGAAATATCTATTGGGTATGATTGTCAAACGAAGTTCCAATTCTTCAATATCCGGTATGAAAATAGAGAACTAAAAGCAGAAGCAGCCGTCGCATTCAAAAAGAAAAATGCTAACGTGGGTCGGCCATGGTCTCCAATCAGGGAAGCTCTATATTACGTTTAATTCATGGTGAGCCCCATCAGGTCTCCGGCCAGATCATCCAGCCAAAGCGACATTTTTACAGAGGAGAGAGTGAAAAGCGCGAGTGAACTGTGCCTGGTTCCGGTTGCGGATCCTTGGACGCGGATTGCGTCCTATCCCCGGCCCATCTGCAGCTTTGAGCATAAACCTAGAAATGAGGAAGATCCAATGCTCAAGTGGACTTCCTGGGATTAAACTTTCACCGTTGAAAACTTCTTGGGGTCCACAGAAGTTTTCGATGTCGCTGATATTTGTTTTTTCTCTTCATCCATGTCTATGTAAATTTATAAATAGGTTAGATGGAAATTAAACATCACGGTAGGCCCTAGAAAATTTTCAACGGTGAGAATCATTATCACTGCTACTTCATGTGGTGTGGTCCACTTGAGCATTGGATCTTATTCATTTTTTGTTTAACATTCTAAATTGATTCGAAAAAATGTATGGACGGTGTGGATAAGATCCATACATCACAGTGACCACTCAAATCTTCCGCCCGTTCCCAACGGGAGACGGGCGGAGGTAGGGCGCAATCCGCGTCCTGGATCCATCCATCAAGTAACATTGACATAGCGCCTGAGGATAGTGTAAATATCCTAGTCCTCTTTCCCTTATTTTCCATTCCTTCCCTCTATTAAAGCAAGGCAAGCTTAAACTCCTTGTTTCCGTCTCCCTCTCTACTTCCTTGCTCCTTGGTAATCACTTCTATGATGCACCAAGATGCTGCATGTATCTGCATTTGCACCTGCACCTGCCCCTGCAAATGAAAGTCCCTCCCCCCGCTCTCTCTGGTAAGGGTGCAGGTGCAGGTGCAGGTGCAGATAAATACCATCTTGGCTTCTCTCTCCGTCTACGTATAACAGTACACGTGTGACTGAAGACACGAAGACTGAGCCGCCCACACGTGCCATACAGAAAAGACTTATAACTATACTCTCCTTTCCGAAGGTATGAATTTTCTATTTCCCATCTTTGAACGAAGGGATGGCAGTGGGAAGGGATGGCAGAGTCTCTCTCTATTTAAGTAATAATGCAAGTAGGGTTTTTATTTTTTATTTTGTTTCCAGGTCCTTCCCATTTGAAATTTGAATAGGTGCTTGTTTGGGAAGAAAAATGATGGAAATTGGGATTTGGGTTATCATTGCTTGTTATGTTATGTGTATGAAGACAGTACTGGTGCAAAGGATAAACTATAAAACCTCTCTCTCTCTCACTCTCTCTCGCCTACATGAAAACTTATCCAAACCATATAAACATTAGGCCCGACGATGAAGATCAAATAGCAGAGAAGATGAGGCTGATCTTCTTATCGGTTGGGCCACACCGTGTAATTAAATGGACAATTGACAGTATGACTCAACATACAGATGAGGATACGAGTAGATCAGCCTTGTTTCCGAAGAAAGGTGGTCATCGTGCATGGTGATGATTCCTGCACGGTTGACATGCTGGTCAGGAAGATGGGAATGCATGACAAGTTATGACGCAGTCACCTGTAGGTATTCAGTTACCCCATTCTACATGTCAATGGCAAGATGTGTCATTTCATGCAAGCAACTTAACCGTAGAGCTTGCTTCTTTCTTTAAATTAGACATGCCTTCAATGACGAGAAACTTCTCCATATCTCTTTCTTTTGTATCTAACTTGAAAGTAGTATGGCCTTACTATTTGTAATGCCAGGTCTTCCCGAATCATCTGAATGAACAAAATCTGAATTCTTTCACAGCTGATGTTCTGCCGGACTCCAAAAGGTCTTTCTTTTGTTCCAACTTCAAAGCCCGACGGGCCTGTTCCTAGAAACCAACATATTTTTAGCCAATCTAATTACAATTTGGAGTCTAAAGCCACAATATGAATATGCAAGAAATTACAATTTGAGGTTTTCACTTTTTTAGTTTGCGGTTGCTTAAGAGGGATAGTCTCTTGAGGGAAGACGAAAGTTTTTGGAGGGGATCGGAGTTGCCGAGAGAGGTTAGGGGGATAGCTTCTGTATATAGGTTGAGGGTTGTAACTTTTCGAGTGAGATGGGTGTATAATGCCGTCTTGCCATTTTATTTTATTATTTATTTCTTTTCAGCTAGATAGTTTTGTTTTGGATCTAAAAGTCTCTCTTTTGTGTCTTCACACTAAGATGTTAACAAACATGGATTACTTGTTGGCAAGTCACTTAACTAAGCAGCTAACAACCAATACATCTAATTACTCAAAAAGCTAGGATTACTAAGAAACCAGGATTCTAATCACACTAGGTTTGTGAAGCAAATTTATAAGTATTTCTTAACCATCAAAACACAAACTATCAAACAAACTTAAGCATGGTAAAAGCATCTTACCTAGAAACATATTATCAGTAGCCCCCTCATTGTCAGGTTATGCTTGTATCTATCCTTCCTAAGCTTCGCTTTAGCATATCAAATATGCATGCGCTTAGTGCTTTGTTAAAAACATTCGCTACTTTATTACTTGAGATTTTAGCTATTAGACTAGATGCTTTGTTGTAATCTTCTCTGTAGTTCTGAGAAAATCCTTTAGCCAAACAATGTGCCTTGTAAGGCTGTAATTCTTCAGTGGTGCTTCACCTTATTTTAGGTATCTACTTGGAACTAGTAGCTTTCTTTCTATACAAAAACTAAAGAAGTTCTCACATTCCATTCTTTTACTTATGACATACATGCACATGTAACTTGATATAATACATGCATATATAGAAAGCTTAGGGTCTTAAGCATGCATGTATTCATGCTTAGAGTTTTGTGATACAGATAAAAATGGTGCATGAGTCTCTTAGTTTTTTATGCACACATTAAGAAGTGTTTTGAAAATAGTGTATGCTGCATAGGAAAGATAAAAGTGATCATGCATCCAGGTACCAAGCTGCGGAAGGTTTTATCCCTTTTGGTCCTGGGGAAACATTTCCCGATCTTAGTAGAGAAGGAACCCACGGTTAGACCCAATGCCTCTTTGGTTGCTCCTATAATCAAGGACAACACGAAACAATGGGTGGAAAGGAGGTTTACCTCAGCTGCTACTGCCACTGAATCCTGCCCACCAAATGTTTGTGTAATTGACGCAGAGCAGGAAGCCACTGACCTGAACTTGAGTGTCACCAGACAATTCAGAACTCCTACAGATCCTCAGCAGCTCCCCTCCCTAACCATGTATAAAATTCATCAAAGTGAGTATGTCAAGGCCAAGGCAGGAGCTAACAGATTGCATATGGATGTTGCTCTTCCTACTCCTGATCAATGCCAAGTAGAAGAGGCAGCGGATAATGAGAATTCCTATCTACGCCCGGATGGAGTAACTATGGCTGATGCTACCAGATCAGCTCAAGTGATGGATACGACGCTAAACTCCCATTCCTGCCAGCGAGGTGCGGTTGCCAGCTCGATTAAACCAGCCCATGGCCAAGAAGGGACATGGGTGTGTTCTGCTCTAGAACTTCATCAAGACCATGGATCCAATATCCCTCAAATTCAGGTGGTCGGGTCATCCTCTCCATCTGAATCGCAAATCAATCCACCATCCTTCCTCCCTGAATGCAGACCTGCACATAAAATTTACCCCACTGTAACCTCTCCTTTGGGAACTCCTACTAATTCTGCTCTCTCCTCGCCCAGGAATGCCATCCCTCTGCAGCAGCCATGTCCTAAGAGCAGGCCAACAGATATTGCAGATATCATTTGCCCCAGTCCCTCACTTCTTTAATGTTAGCTTCTTGGTCCGCTACACCAATCCTCATCACAACACCACAGAATGGACATTCCCAGAGAGCCTTTTCCTCTGGACCCCTCTACTTCTGAAGCGTCTCCCCTGGGAGATCATCAATGCAACAACTGGGGTCAAATAACCAGCAGCATCAATGTTCATCATTCAAATTGCCTTCGATTGAGATCGGAGGGTAATTCTCCGCTCAGGTTTGGGGAACATCCCTCTCTTAAGGAGGACTTTCATCTCACCACACCTGCAGACTCTGAAAATGAATCCGAGCAGGGACTGATTGGAAGTTAGGGCCCTTCAATTCCTCTTCAAAAAGGAGTTTCCCCATTTCCTAACGTTAGTAGATCCCCTAAGAGTAGGAATTTGTTGCTTCATCAGCATTTGGAGGTTGATTTATCTCCCTTCTTCATCCATCCGAATCCTCAAGAGAGTGACAGGAGCAATACCAATTAGGACTTATCAGGGAAGACAACGTGCATGCAGGGGGACCAAGGTATAAATGCAGTAACATATCAGCAACAGAATTATTCACAAGACAATCTCGTTCTACAGTCAGGGAACCAGCAAGGAAGACTGTCATCCATTCGAATCAAAGCCCTAAGAAGAAGACAACAGATTCTTTACAGCAAAGGGAACTGGGAGTCCCGTTTAAGATGCATCAAACGCTGGTTAGTGAATTCAGGATGTATCACGGATGGATAAAGTTCTTGTGTGGAACGCCTGTGGGGTCGAAAATTGTAGGACAATCAGATCACTGAAATGCTTGATTTCAACTCATAGACCAGGGATTGTGGTCATCCTCAAACCGATGATCAGCGATACTCGTCGAGTGACAACTGGTCTCACTTTGGGCTTTCACCTCTCTTTCTCGAATGTTGCAAAGGGAAGGAAGATTTGGTTTTTCTTCAATAGTTCTGCTTTTTATACAGTCATAAAAGCTACTAATCAGCTGTTATCTGTTAATATGGTCTTTCCGATCTTACAGATTTCTATTAACCTCACCTTTGTGTACGCCTGTTGCTCCAGGCTCACCAGGCGCTTTCTCTGAGAGGATTTAGCCGATCTTTCCGTCGTGCTGCAAGGCCCTTGGGGAGTCTGTGGGGACTTCAACGCGATCACGGAAGCTTCTGAGAGACGTAGCAGAGGATCTTTCGATAGAGCGAGTGCTAGGGACTTCAATGAGGCAATTAATAACGCTAGCCTTTCAGATGCAGGTTTCAATGGGTCACGCTTCACTTGGTGCAACAATCAATCCAATACTTCCAGAAGTTGGGCCAGGCTGGATAGAATGCTCATCAATTCAGCCTAGGCTTCCACTTTTCTGACTTTCCAGGTTGATCATCTTCCAAGATCTACCTCCGACCATAGCCCTCTTCTTCTTTCCTTTCCTCCTTCACCGCCGTCGGCGTCTAAGCCTTTTAAATTTCAGAAGATGTGGACATTGGACAATTCCTTTTTGCAAGTGGTTAAGGAGGCCTGGAATAGTGTTGAATCCTATCATCCGGTTTTCAATGTCCTAGCCAAGTTGAAAAAGGTGAAAATACAGCTCAAGATCTGGAATAGGGACTATTTCGGGGATATTTTTCAAAAGCTAAAGATGACTGAAACCGAGGTGGTTGTCCTTGACCATCAATTACAGCAACCTGACCTTCCCCAGGGTGAATTAGCATCCTTGCATCACAAATTTCAGGAGGCTTCAAATCAGCTCGATCAGTGGGAGACTAAACATGAATTTTTCTGGAAACAGAAATCCAGATCCAGCTGGCTAAGTGAGGGAGACTGTAACACAAAATACTTTCATGCAGCTGCCACAGAACATCATCAAAGAGCCAGGATCGCTAGCATTCAGCTGCAATCAGGGGAGGTTGTGACAGATCATGAAGACATCAAAAGAGAAACTAATCTCTACTTTAAAGAACTTTTCAAGGGCAGATCCAATCAGGTTAATGCGGAGTTAATGGACTTGGTGCCTCAGCTTGTGACACAAGAAAGGAACAACTCTCTTACTACTCCGCCTTCTATCTAAGAGGTCCAAGAAGCCATCCAATCAATCCCGTCTGATAGTGCGCCTGGGCCAAACAGTTTCTCGGGTATCTTCTACTCCACATGTTGGGACATCATTGGCCGTGACGTACACAACGCCATTGTCTATTTCTTCCAGGGTGGTAGAATTCCTCGAGTGGTTAATTCCACGCTCATCTGCTTGATCCCCAAACGAGATGCACCGAATAAATGGACTGACTTCAGGCCTATAAGCCTTTGCAACTGTCTTTATAAAATCTTCTCAAAGATTATAGCAGTTCGTCTCAGTGGTATCCTCCCCACTCTAATTTCCCCAGAACAGGGTGCCTTCATCAAAGGAAGAGCAATCTCGGAAAATATTTCTCTTGCCCAGGAATTATTTAGGAAAGTAAATAAGAAGAACAAAGGTGGTAATGTGGTGCTTAAACTTGATATGGAAAAAGCATACGATAGAGTTGACTGGTGCTATCTTAAACAAGTTCTTCTTTGTTTTGGTTTCTGTGACAAGTGGGTGCGGCTAGTTGAAAATTGTTGGGCTTCCTGCTGGTTCTCGGTTCTCATTAATGGGGATTCGTCAGGTTTTTTCAAATCGTCTCACGGTTTGAGGCAGGGCGATCCGCTTTCGCCGAGCCTTTTCATTTTGGGAGCAGATGTCTTGAGCCGTGGCCTCCACCACTTGATGGCAAAGGGTAGTTGCCTTCCTTTCTCGTTAGGGAGAGGCTACCCGCGTGTCTCTCATCTACTTTACGCAGATGACACCCTTCTCTTTCTTAACGGCGGCAGGGCCTCTATGAGGCAAATTGCAGCTTTATTAGAAGAGTACCAATCAGCATCGGGCTAACTTATTAACAAAGAGAAGAGTTCCTTTTTCTATTTCGACAAGATCCCAGCATCAAGGATTCACCATATCAGTTCTCTTCTTGGAATTACCAAGTCCACGGGCACTTTTCGTTACCTTGGAGTTCCTCTTTCGGTGGGTAGGCTGAAATCTTCTGATTTTTAGCCTCTACTGGACAAAGTTGGGGGATGTATTAAGGGTTGGATAGCCAGAATTTTGTCCCAAGCAGGGAGAATGGTTCTCATCAAGCACGTGCTTAATAGTATCCCTATTTACTCAATGGTTGCCTCCTCTATTCCAAAGCAGGTTTTGGCCGACCTTGAAAGAAGAATTGCTTCTTTCTTTTGGGGATGGAGTGAAGGCAAAAGAAAACTACACTGGAAGAGTTGGAAAATGATCTCAATGCCTAAAGATGAAGGTGGGCTTGGTATCAAGAAACTAGCAGACATGATGCAAGCCTTTCACACAAAAATGGCTTGGGCCCTAAAATTTCACCAAGATTCTAGTCTATGGGCTTCCTTCGTGGCTGCTAAATATAAGCTCTCCCACGATCTGATGAGGGTTGATCTCATCCATCGAAGAGCCTCCCCATTCCTTAAGAGAATCTTCAATAAATTTTTACTCATCAATGACAACGTCCAATAGCAAGTTGGCATAGGTGACTGCGATTTTTGGCAAGCAAATTGGAGTGGCCTTGGCCCCCTCCGAAACTTCTTATCATTTGATGTTGTAGCTATCGTCCAGCCCCTGCAAGTTAACCAGCTTTTGGGGCCCAGGGGCCCGCTTCCTCCTTCGATTGCACTGTCTTTGCTCCCAAATGAGGTTACTGATTTCATCTTCCACCGTGGTTTTTGCACCTTAGCTAAGCCAGATCTTCCCCTGTGGCCTTTCACCTCCTCAGGTTCCTTCTCAATCAAGACCGCTTAGAATGTTTGCAGACTTCTTGGCCCCTCTAAGGAATGGGCGAAATGGTTATGGCACGTTCAGCTTTCGCCTAAAATCTCCCTTTTCCTATGGAGACTTCTTCTAAAGGTGTTTCCCCTTCAGCTAGCAGTCCAAGCTAGAGGTGTTGCCCTCGCTTCTAAATGCTTATGTTGCAGTGATGGATCCATGTAGGGCCCAGATGCAGAGTTTGATACTCATCTCTTTCTTCACTGCCAAACTGCTATAGCAGTTTGGAGCTTCTTTGGTCTGCAAGCGGGGATCTCTATCATGCAGGCCTTGTCAGTGGATTCCAGGATAGGCCAATGGAGAAGTGCCTGTGCCAGCAGGGATTACCAGGGGCAGTGTCACCTTCTCACACCTGCGTTCATATTGTGGGAGTTATGGAAGTCTAGGAATGGGGCCTTGTTCGATGACAGGCTGATGAATCATCATTTGATCATTGCTAAAGTCCTCTGGTGGCTAACTACCATTAGGGAAGGAGTTGCTAAGCTCAGGCTCATCCACCATCCCCTTCCTATGGATGGCATTCAGTCAGTCCGCTACTCAGACCAGAGCTAATCGGCGACTATGGTCATCTGTTGGCAAATCCCACCCACTGGTTGGGTCAAAATCAATGTGGACAGATCTTCTAGAGGTAACCCGGGCCTGGCTGGGGGAGGTGGTGTCTGTAGAAATGACAAGGGTGATTTTCTCTTTGGTTTTGCTTCAGGATATGGAATTATGACAAACATTGGTGCCGAGTTCAGGGCAGTTCATGATGGAATCCTATTATGTTTGGAGAAAGGGTTCTCCCATATCATTGTGAAATCGGATTCAGCTATGGTGATTAAGGTTTTCAATGAGGGGGCCAAGATTGCGTGGGCATAGAAAGGTTGGAAAACCATTACGGAGAGGCTCCGTGGGCTCGCCTCGGTAATTTTTAAGCATGTTTATCGGGAGGGCAATACCTCAGCAGATGGCCTTACGCAAGTGGGAAGTGCGTCTCAATCCTCATCCTTTTTCCCCTGCACTGCTGATCTCCCTCCGTATGTGCGGGGCAGCCTTTTCCTCGACAAGGTGGGGCTTGGCGCGATTTGAGAAAGGAAGCCTTAATGCGTGCCCATCCCCGTTTCTCCCTTTTGTTTCTTTTCTATCTTTTGTACGACCTTAATGATAGGTCTTCCTTGGCCTTTTTTTTCGGAGGAAGGCCCGAAGCATTGTAAATTTTTGCCCTGATATGAGCAGTTTTTTAAAAAAAAAATTTTAAAAAAGATAAAAGGGTTGCTTAGAAATAGGTATGTTGCATAGGGAAGATAAAAGGGTTGCTTAGAAATTGGTAGATGATAAATGTTTATATGAGAAGATACATTCATGAGGGTTGAAGAAGAATGTATCTGAATATCTATAAATGGGATGGACAAGTCCATCTTGTAAGCATGAAGAAGGAATACAACTAAAGAAAAAAACAATTCCAACATCATCTCCTTCTCTTCTATAATCTTCACTTTTTTCTCCCCTCTTAACAATACATATAGAAGGCTCCCTGTACTCTTTTTTCTATAAGCATGAAGAAGGAATACAACTAAAGAAAAAAAATTCCAGCATCATCTCCTTCTCTTCTATATCTTCTCTTTTTTCTCCCCTCTTAACAATACATGTAGAGCTCCCTTTTCTGCTCAAACAAGCTCCCCGTATCCAGAATCAGGTCCATAGAGGCTCTTCTGGGGATTGACAATTCTCCGGCGTCCTTTGTCTACCTCGGCGTCCCCATGGCAGCGCGTAGGCAAAGGTCTACTGATTTCAGCCCTTTAATCAAGAGTGTTGTGGGCCGAATCAAGGGGTGGCAGTCTAAAATTCTCTCTCAGGCCAGGCAGGTGGTGTTGATTAACCATATTCTTGGCAGCATTCCCGTGCATTCCATGACAGCTGTTCATCTGCCGACGTAGGTCCTGGAGGCTTTGGAGAGGCATCTAGCTAACTTCTTCTAGGGCTGGTTGGAGGGTAAGAGGAAGTTTCATTGGAAGAGCTGGAAGCATATTACTCTGCCAAAAGAGGAGGGCGGCGTCGGTTTCAGGAAATTCTCAGATGTGATGAAGGCGTTCCGTTTGAAGATGGCTTGGTCGATAAAAACCAGGGAGAGGGAAAGCCTATGGAGCTCCTTTATGTCAGCCAAATATGATGCGAATTGGTTCACCTCGGCCCTTGTCCAATCTTCACGCCTTGCATCCCCGATTTGGAAGCAGATCATGGGTCAGTTTCCCACGCTTAATGCTCAAGTTCAATGGAGAATTGGGGAGGGCAGATGCAACCTATGGCATGATAACTGGTCCGGTTTGGGGCCTCTCCTGGAGCTCACTGAGACAAATATTCCTGATGTCCTTCTGAACCTACAAGTCTGCAACTTCCTAGACCAAAATGGTCCTATTCCACCTTCGGCAGTTTTCCTCTACTTACCTCAGCATGTTATTAACATCATCTTCTAGGCTGGATTTTACCTTTCGGAGGGTTAGGATGTTCCCATCTGGCCGTTAACCCCGTCCGGTGCTTTCTCTGTGAAATCAGCCTGGAACGTCTGCAGGGCTGCAGGGCTAGATAGGCGCTGGTCCAAGTGGGTCTGGCATGCGCAACTGCCCCCCAAGATATCCCTCTTCATCTGGAAAGTGCTGCATAAGGATGTCCTGGTTGATTGCATAATTTAATCTCGGGGTATCCATCTCGCTTCAAAATGCAGCTACTGCAGTCCTCACGATCCTCGTACCCATGATTTGGAATCCCTGAATCACCTCTTCCTTGGTTGCGGCTTGGCTCGTGAGGTTTGGTTTGGTGTTGGGAGTCAGTTTGGTATTTTTGTCATGGTGGCATCGTCCATTGAAGCTAGGATCACTCAATGGTGGAGTGCTGCCACTATGATTTCTCGGCGCCCTGTCGCTGTCATGGTTTCTCCATGCTTCATCCTTTTGGAAATTTGGAAATCCCGTAACACCACAGTCTTTGAGGGTAAGCCAGTATCTCCTCCGAACGTCTTAGCAAGGGTTGGATGGTGGATAGACATCATCAACCGTCCGGCCAGCTCCTCCCACTCTTAAGCTCAGACGACGGGCAGAATTTCAGGTGGTGCTTCTTTGATAGTCAAGTGGGGTGCCCCAAAGGCTGGATGGGCTAAGGTAAATGTGGATGGCTCTGCTAGAGGGAACCCAGGGGAATCAGGGGGAGGTGGGATCTGCAGGGGAGACAGGGGAGAGTTTCTTTTTGCCTTCTCATCCGGCTATGGAGTGGGATCGAACAATCTCCCAAACTGAGAGCCATCTTTGACGGTATGTCCCTTTGCCTCCAAAAAGGTTGCCGCAGGGCGATTATCGAATCGAATTCGCATCTTCTTGTTAATGTCCTGAATGGGGATACTCAGCCGGCATGGAAATGGTGCTACTGGCTACATAGAATCAATCGTCTGAAGCTCCAAGGGCAATTTCTCTTTGTGCACACCTACAGGGAAGGCAATTCCCCGACGAATTTTTTGGCTCGCCTAGGGAGTGACTCCCAATCTGTCTCGATGTTTGATTCCTTCCAAGACCTCCCACCGTAGCTCAGAGGGCTGATCTTCCTTGATAGAGTCGGGCTGGGTACGATAAGGGAGGCCTAATTTTCACCTTGATCCCTGTTGTGCAGCATTATGTTCTTTTGTCTTTTCTTGTTTTCCTACATGATAGGTGGGGCCTGGTTTTGTTTGTGCCCCTCCCGAAATGTTGTATGCTCCTGTGATTAATGGAAGGCACTTTTGATTTTTATTTTTTTTTTAAGTGCAGAGGTGTTAACATCTTTTTATGTAGTAAAAAAAAAAAAACATGTAGAAGGCTATAAGAGTCTACAAAGTGGTATTGGAGCTACATTTCGGGTCTTGACTAAGAGTTAGAAACTTCTGAAGAAGTAAAATAGATGGTTATGAATTAAAATGGAATCTTTTTTTTTTTCTTTTAACACACACTCACACCCACACACACCACGGTTTTGGAGGGGATAATTATGATCATTGAAGCATTAAAATGAAGACCATGCTCTAATCTCAAGGATCGTGAAAGATGATTGAAACTTATTATCAAATTCTAACTGATCTCGGTGTGGAAACTGTTTGGAGCCATCTTTGGCAAGAGTTCGTTGTGCGGGGGGGCGGCGCGGGGGGGATTTGTTCTTCAGAGGCTTACTGACTGGTGGTGCAGTCCCTCTTTAAGGGGCTGGGCAGGGGCTGTTTGCAAATTAATCCCAGGATTATCATCTAGGAGCTGTGGAGAGGAAGAAACCAAGGTAAATTTGACGGTTCCTGCCCATCTATTTAGACCCAAGTGGCCAAGATCAAAGGGTGGGCCCACATCATTTTTGAGAAATGGGTAGCCCAGTCGGCTGTTTCGGGGACTCGCAGTAAGGCCCTGGATCAGCTGGGTTTGTGGTCGGGCCGGCCGCACGCCCCTGCTTTGCACTTCCAGGTCGTCAAGTGGAGCAGGCCTCCTCCGAATTGGGTGAAATTGAATGTGGATGGGTCGGCCAGGGGTAATCCAGGTTTTGTGAGAGGAGGTGGTATTTGCAGAGACACGATGGGTGAGTTCCTCTTCGGTTTCTGTGCTGGGTACGGGATGGCTTCCAACACCCGGGCCGAAATTAGGGCTACCTTCAATGGCCTTCACCACTGTCTCGAGAGGGGCTTTCATAAAGTGATCATTGAATCTGATTCCCTGCTGGTCATTAATTTTCTTTCCAACAAAATCCTCCCTTGCTGGAAGTGGAAATACTGGATTGGAAGGATTCATGGGCTGATGGCGGCTGGGGAGTTGGTATTCCAGCACATTTTGTGAGAGGGTAACGAGCTGGCTGACAGGTTGGCCAAGCGTGGAAGTGCATCTCAATCTTACACGTTATTCCCCAACGTTCGCTCCGTCCCAAGAGAAGTGAAGGGCCTCATGTGCCTAGATAGAATGGGACTTGGCACGCCCAAGAGATAATTTTTTTTTTGTTTTTCCTTTTGGTTTTTTCGGGGGTAGTCTTTTGTTTAGATATGATAGGCGGGCCAGCTTTTTACCTCTAGTTGCTGCCTGAATGTGGTTCTTTAGCGGTGATGCCTGTTTGGGGTCCTCCCCTCTCTTTGTATAGCTTCTTTTTTTGCAATGAATTCCAGGTGGTGCGTTCCCACCTTTATTTAAAAAAATAAAAATAAAAATTCTAACTGATCTCACATATCTCTCACCTACACAACAAGATTAATTAAAAGAGAATAATAATTAAAATGTGAAGATCCTCTTCTTCATCCAACAAGGCATCTCTGATTCTATCTTTTCTAGAATCATTCCATCTCAGATCGCAAAGTGCACTGTGGACACTTTGCAAAATGAATTCAATAGTATGTCTAAAGTAATTGCCATCAAGTTACAGATTATATGGAGGGAGTACAAAAATCTAAAGATGGACTCAGAAAAGATGAAGGATTATCTTTCTTTAGTTATGAAAGTGATAAATTAGATTAGAATCTATCGGGATAGATTCCTTATGAAAAAAGTGATTATAAAGCTCTTAATTTGTGTTCTTGTAAAATATAATGTTCTGGTTGCTACCATAAAAGAATATAAAGACCATTTAATAGAAGAATCTAAGAACCTTTTAAAATTATCTTTGGTTGAGTTAATGGGTTCTTTATAATCTTATGAGCAGAGATTATTATAACATGAAGAAATATTAGTTGTTAGTTCATTTTAAACAAAGCTTTCAATTCGCTCGTAAAGTCTTTTAGAGAAGACACGGGCTAGTCCTAAAAAGAACCAAGGAAATCACAAGAAAAGCAGAAAGTCGGTGGAAGCAAATGGACAAAATTGAAATGAAAAAAATAAACTTAAATCTTCTAATATTACCTGTAATTTTTGCAAAAGATTGACCATGTTGAAATTAAGTGTTGGAATCGAGGCAAACCTCAATGTTTTGATTGTAAAATATTTGAGCACATGAAGAAGGATAGTCGGTTCAAAGACAATCAACAAGTCACAAAATTCAATGAAGAAAAAGTTGATGAAAACATGTTTTGCATGTGTCAATCCTTACTCAGTTAAAAGATGATTGGCATGTGCAAAACAAGTTTTTATATTAGGTGTACTTTACTGTTGAGTATTCATTTCATAGTTAGGTTAATTTTAAATGCTAAGGAATCACATAATTGTAATATTTTAAAGAATTCGGGTAATTACTTCAATCAAAAGATAACATTTTTTATGAACTAATAATGGTACACTTAATGTTTCTCATTATTCAATACCTTCAAAAAATCACGTGGAATAAAAAGGCAATTTGACGTAGGATGTGGCATAGATACATTTCGGGCATTGTTGGATCAAGAGAAGGCCAAATAGGATCAGAAGTAGTCCATCATACATGAACTAATTATCCGCAGGGCATGACATAATTGGGCCCTAAGCATGTTTGGATCAAAGAAATTTAATCTGGATAGGGAAAAAATGTTGTTTGAACTATGAACCATAAATCAGCTATAAGTTTTGATTCAGGTGGTGTTATGGGACGCAAGACCTATCAATCTTTACTGTCATAGGCCATTCGGGTCAATTGACACACAAAAGTGGGTTGCTTTTGTTCATTTCATGAGAAAATGTACGCTTCCAGTACAAAAACTGGATTTTAGGGAGAACTTACTATTTTTAGTAATTTCAAATTTTCTCAAATTTTCTTATTTTTAGAGTTTTATATTTTCATCTTTTTTAGAAATTACTTGTAATCATGCTAGTAGGACTCCTCCAGCAAAAAAATTATTTGAAATTTTTATTTTTAGAAATTAATCTTTAAAAGAGTTTTACTAGAATTAGGACTTTCATTAGGGTTGGAATTTTGTTATTTTTGATAATTACAAAATAGGGTTTATTTTTCCTTTATTAGTGGTGCAATTGAGGAAAAAACACATTACATAATTATTAATTTATAGAATTCTAAATTTCCCTTTTTCCCCTTGTGGATTTAAGGTTTTGATCACTCGAGGAAGATGGTGATCTTCCTCTTCACATTTTCATGCTCTTCCCTACATTACAATTACACAGCCTAGGAAAACTTTAGTAAAATGGTGTTCCAAAGAAGAAAAGTCCATAAGTCCTAGGCTATTATGAATGGCAAACCTATTTCAAGGTTTGATTGTCTTGTAGCCATGTGTACAAAAATGCATTTGATAAATTGTTTGTTGCTACACAAGGTATGAAGGCCCTATACTAAAGTATTTATGAGGAGAAGCCATATTCAACATATCTACATGTATTTGGCTGCATAGTTACATACTAAAGTATTTATGAGGAGAAGCCATATTCAACATATCTACATGTATTTGGCTGCATAGTTACATGAAGTGTATCAATGAACTTATGAGAAGCTCAATGAGAAGATTATTAAAGTTCATTTTCTTATATAGTCATCCAAGGAAAAGCTGTGTCGAAAGTTATGACCTAGTAGATGGTTATAAGCAAGAATGAGATGTGAATTTCAATGAAAATCACTATGGAATTGAGCTTCCTATAGTACGAGATCAACACTTACACCAAATGAAGAGAATACATGACAGATTAGTCTATAATAATCAAAGACAACGAAAGCATATTCACGATCAACCAAGCCTAATTAGAAATGATGTTATAGCCCTATGTAATACTGGTTCAATTCGACTATGTATCTCCTATTTGTGCAAGGTATCCTATTAGAGGACTTCTTGATCATTATTATGTTATGAAGATACAAAATGCGTAAGTGGCATTGGTCATAGATTCCTATGAGCTGCTACTTTTGATAATCATCCGTAATTGAAGCCATAAACCACCATTGGGTTGCTTGGCACACTGCCAACTGTCCCTCCAAGAAAGGGATATAAAAAATGGAAGAAAAGAATTTTGATACCTTAGCCACCAACTCTCCCGCAGCAAATAGATGATCCGAAAGCCCACCTTTGTTCCTGAGATCAGAATTGCAACAAAAACATTTTGACGCTAGTTGAACTCCCTTTGCTTGCACTTTGTTATCGACTAGAAAAACACCCCGAAGCAATTTCCAGACGAAGACCGAAATCTTTAGCGGCATCTTCGAAAGCCACACCCACTTGGCCTAGGATCTATACACTCACATTGATCTACACAGCTTCTAAGTCGACTTAACAGAGAATTTACCTAAGGATTCCAATCGCCACAAGTAAAAATTATCATCTTGGACCGTGTAGAACCCTTCATCTTTGAGCCAGTGGAGAAGAGGCCCTCTAGACCTAATACTTCTTCAACTTGGAGATTTCTAAGGTGAGAGGGAAACTAGCCCACGCACCATCCACTCAAGGGGCCAAGACCTGACCAATCATCAAACCAGAAACTACACTCTCCCTTGCCAATTAGTTACCAAACTTTGTTTGTGATGAGGGGAAGAACCTGGCAGATATGCTTCCAGTACGGTGACTTGGCCCTACCACAAGCTTCTCCAACTAAAATGGAGCAATCCGACGGATGCTTCACTCTCATGAAGGAACCCCATAAGGAATGACTATCATTAAATTTAACTAACCATTAAACATCTTTCGCCAGATCAAGGTAGCTGAGGCTAATCTAGATCGGTTGGAGAGTCTTCTGCAGAATTCTGGAATTGAGGATTCTTTCCAAGATAGTCTAGCTACCAAGAGAAAGCTGGCCCACCTCAATTTGATGGAGGAAATCTTCTAGAAACAAAAAGCGAGAAACTCTTGGTTGGAGGAAGGGGATAGAAATACAAAGCACTTCCATACTTCAGCTCGTAAGCGTGTTAGGAGAAGTATGATTAGCTCGATTAAGGATGATAGTGGAACTTCCTTCACTGGCCAGGCCTAGATCAAGGCTGCTGCAGTTCAGCATTTTGAAAGGTTGTTTCAGGCAGAGCCTACTGCGGATCCTAGCATATTTCTTGCTGCCATTCCTCGGATCCTCTCTTTGGAAGATAATAATGCATTACTTGTCAATCCTTCCTTTCAAGAAGTACAGTCTGTAGCCTTTGACATCCCTAAAGACGGCGCCCCTGGCCCTGATGGGTTTTCTTCTTCCTTCTTCATTGAGTGCTGGCCGATGGTGGGAGAAGACATTCACAAAGCCACGTGCTCCATGTTCTCGAGAGAAGCGATCTCTAGAGCCTTTATTGCATCTCTGATATATCTCATTCCAAAGTCCTCGGAAGCCTCAAAATTTGTTGATTACCGCCCAATTAGCTTGTGCAATGTGATCTACAAAATATTCTCCAAGATCCTTGCTTCACGGTTGAGCAAGGTCCTCCCTAAATTGATCTCATTGGAGCAGGGGGCTTTCGTTAAAGGAAGAGCTATCACAGAAAACATTGCGATGGCCCTGGAGGCAATGTAAAATCTCGACAAGAAAACTAAGGGCGAGAATATCATTCTGAAACTCGACTTGAAAAAAGCTTATGACAGGATCGATTGGAACTTCCTTAAGCAGGTCTTGCTTAAATTTGGGTTTAGGGACAGATGGGTTGCTCTTATGGAAACCTGTTGGGAAAATAGTTGGTTCTTGGTCCTTATTAATGGGGAGGCAGCAGGTTTCTTCAAATCCTTTAGAGGTTCATGCCAGGGGGACCCTCTCTCCCCTGGGCTATTCATCCTTGCAGCGGAAGCCTTCTCCAGATCCTTCAGACTGGTGGTAGTTAGAGGTTGGTGTAAGCCGTTTAGCCTTCCAAGAGGTTGTCCCCTCATCTCTCACCTGTTGTTCGTAGATGATACATTGTTGTTTGTCAATGGCAGTTGAGAATCGCTCAATACTGTAAAGGAATTCTTAAGCTCCTTCCAAAATGTCTCTGGCCATAGGATTAACAACACCAAGAGCTGCTTTGTTCCCTCCAAGGATTTATTAGCTTCTAGGATCAGGAGTACAAAGCGCATTCTGGGATTCTCTAAAGCCAGATCAGGGGTCCTGTACCTCGGAGTTCTTCTCCACAAAGGAAAAATTACTTCGACTATGTCTCAGTCGCTCATAAACAAAATTACTAGCAGGATTAGTGGGTGGAATGCTAGGTTTTTGTCCCAAGCTGGGAGGTTAACCCTCATCAGGCATGTGTTGGGAAGTATTCCCCCTTCATACCATCGCAGCCATGAACATGCCAGCTTAGGTGATCACCAATATGGAGTGCAATTTTGCTCAATTCTTTTGAGGATGGGCCGATGGAAAAACAAAATGCCATCGGATTGCATGGAGCAAAATTGCTAGGCCAATTGAGGAGGGTGGCCTTGGGGTCAGAAAGTTGAAAGATATGTTGTCTGCTCTTCGTATGAAGATGGCTTGGAATGTGAAGTATGAGGATAAGGAGGGCCCTTGGGTGGCCCACATGCGTACCATGTATCGGGGTGATCTGGAGGATGCGCTTGTGGTCCGAACATCCAATCACGCATCTCTTTATTGGAAAGAGATCAGAAACGTCCTTCCGACTATCGCCAGTAACGTCCAGTGGCAGGTGGGATCGGGTACACTGAACTTATGGACTAAAAACTGGATGGGACTTTGACCTCTCCAGCAGTTTACTGTCAGTTCCGAGTTCGCTTCAGTCCCTCTAGGTCAATGATTTCATTAGGCCTTCTGGTCCCATGCCCCCCTCTGCTGTTCCTTTATACTTGCCCCAGGACTCACTTAACTTCATATTCCAGGGAGGTTTTGCTACTTCTGATGACAGGCCCGAGGTGTTCTGGCCCATGATCCCACTGGCTCGTTTTCGATGAAATCAACATGGGAGCTCTTAAGAGACCCGGCTTCGGGTAGATGGTGGTTCAATTAGATTGGGTACAGTAAAATGTCCCTGTTTCTTCGGAGGGTGTTGCAGGGGGCGATTCCCGTTGATGATAGAGTGCAGAAAAAAGGTATTTATCTATTGTTTATTTGCTCCTGCTGTGCCGATGCAAACATTTCTAAGCTGAATCAGGAATCCATCCAGCATCTGTTCCTCCTTGGGCAAATTGCATCTCAGATCTGGTCCCATTTCGGTGCGCTTTGTGGGGTTTCCCTCCTCCATCATCTTTCGGTGGAAGACAGGCTGGCGCAGTGGAAAAATGCAGCGGCCCAGGGTGCGGCGGCAGCCCCTATTAGGAGGGTCATCCCAATTCTCATCCTCTGGGAGCTTTGGTGTACAAGAAACGGTGCAAGGAAGGAGAATCGCCCTATGTCTGCTATCCAATCCATTGTTAGGATTAAATGGTGGGTTACGCGCATCTTAGAGGACCATCGGGACTGCCTCCAGTGTTTGGACGTGGCTAGTTTTGTTACTTGGTCTCACCCCACGTTGGCTCCTATTACGCAGATGATTTGCTGGGCTAAGCCGGCTACTGGTTGGGTGAAACTAAATGTGGATAGTTCGGCGCGTGATAACCCAGGCTTATCTGGAGGCGGCGGGATTTGCAGAAGGGATGATGGCAGTTTTGTGTTTTCTTTCTCGACTGCCTATGGGGTTGGTTCGAACAATAAAGCGGAGCTTCGGGCTATTTATGATGGTGTTGTACTCTGTCTGGAAAAAGGCTTTTCAAAAATTGTTGTTGAAATAGATTCCAAGGTCACGGCAGGCCTGCTATCTGGGAATTCGACCCCCCTTTGGAAATGGAGGCCCTAGGTATCTAGGATCAAGAACTTGGAAAGGAATGCGGCATTTGCCTTCTCAGTTATCCCTAGGGAAGGGAATGCCCTGGCTGATGGAATGGCTAGGGAGGCTAGCGAGGCCCAAGCTTCACTTGTGATCTCTCATCTTCGGGATCTCCCTCCCTGCATTCGTGGCCTTTTATTTTTAGACAAGGTCGGGTTAAGGGTGGTTAGAGAGACCCACGCGAATTTGTAAAGTTTAAAAAGTGGTGTCTATTGATAAGCATCCCAGTCTTTTCATTTTTTACAATAGGTGGTCCCAGTCCTTTATGTAAGGGCCCACCCGAAAGGTTGTACATGTTTTTGTTGAATGAATTACTGTGGCCAAAGCCCACCTTTTGAAAAAAAAAAAAACTAACCATGCCATCTTCATGTGAAGGATCTTCATCACCTTAGAGAACTTCTTAACACCCAACCCCCCACCTCTTTCGGCAACGAAATCTGATTCCAGCTGGTCCAATGGAACATCTTCTTTCCATCCCCTCATCCCTAGAAAAAATCTACAAAATCCTTTCTAAAGTGACTTGAACTTTTTTAGAGCATTCATTGCTACTAGAAAATGGACTGGGATACTAATAAGAATGTGGTTGATGAGGGTCACCTTCCCGGCCTGCGACAAACATTTGCCTTTCTAAGACCTTTACTCTTTTCGAAACTCTATTGATCAATGGTTGAAAGAATGCACTTTAGGCTTTACTTTAAAAAATTGGGGCTCATAGGTAAGTGAAGTTGGTTCCTACCTTCGAGATCATAACTAGTCTTTTAGTTGCTCTAACCCGACTTGATGCCATCTTAGACGAAGCAAAGAGGCTGCTCTTAGTCCTATTTACTTTCTACCCAAATACATCTTGAAACCTGGGGAGGAATTCATTAACTACTTTAAGAGACTTGCAAGTGCCATTTGTGAAAATAATCATTTCATCAGCAAAAAACAAATGGAGGATAGTTGGACAACCTCTTCTCACCTTAAATTGTTAATAAAATCCCCTCTTGACCAACCTCTTAAAACCTCGGCTAAAGGCTTTAGCCGCAATGATGAAGAAACTGGGAGAGATTGAATCCCTTTAACAAAATCTGTGGCTGATTTGAAAAATCTACATGCTTCACCATTAACTAAAATTGAAACCCTACTATTTGCCTAACATTTTTCAACTACACTCACCCACTCCTGGATGAACTCAAACCGAATAAACACAGCCTTTAGGAAGCCCCAATCCACTCTATCATAGGCTTTCTACAGGTCCAACTTCATGAACAGGTTTCTCCCTCAAATTTTTTTATCGATGTCCCTGAACAACTCTTGGTCTAGAGTGATGGACTCCACAATCAACCAACCTTGAACAAAAGCAGACTGCTCCTCTAAAATCATCGTAGCAACAAAAAGTTTAACCGGGCTATAATCACCGTAGAAAATACCTTATAAACACAATTGCAAAAACTAATAGGGAGAAAACAAGAAAAATTAGCTGGTGAGGAAGTTTTCAGGATAAGGCAGATAAGGAAGATGTGAAGGCTTATTGAATTTTGCCACCTCGAAAGTGAAATCTAACTGCATTGAGAATGTCTTAAGCAATGATATCCCAACAACCCCTAAAAAATGCTCCTAAGAAACCATTCGAACCTGGTGCACCATCCATTTGTAGAGAATCCATCGCCTACTTGACCTCTTTTAGGGAGGGTTCAATAAGAAGAGTAGCATCGTCTTCCGTCGAAACACATGAGGAAATCACCAACCAACTTTGTGGCTTCAACTTCAAAGAGTGAGGCAAAGAAAGACACCACTCTCTTTTATCATGGCCATATTACAAATTTTAACTCCATTGTCCAATACAATTTTTGAACTGCCACCTTTCTGACCCGTTTGTTCAATATATTATGGAAGAATTTCATGTCGTGGTCCCCTTCCTCTAACCACCTATTACAAGCTTTCTGTTTGTAGAAGGCTTCTTCCATGATCTCTAACTGGGCCAACGAATCTTTAGTAGCATTAAGGGTGCTTAATAGATTCAGATTAGGGTCTAAACAGATGAACTCTTCAACCCAATTGTCCTCTTCTTTGGCTATCCTGAGTTTAAGAAAATATTGCCAAACACCCCCTTATTCCAATACTTGAGAGCTTTCTTGGTGTTAATGAGGTTGCTACATAGTATAAACATAGGTAGACCTTCCACATCTAATACCCAAGACTCCTTCACCACTTGTAGAAAAGGGTCGTGCAACATCTACATTCTTTGGAAATGCAAGAGTCCTTAAATGGAATGTGATGCACACCAAAATATGGATTCATACCATGGAACATAAATCAAATCACGAGGGTAGGAAAAACTTCAAACACGTCACCTATTATGATGATGGTGTCCTTGGTTCTAGTGAAGGCTAGATTAGTTCTTCAAGGTCCTCTTAAAAAATTAGTCATTTCCTATGGTCTAGTTCTCTACCATGTATTAAGAGCATCTTAGACATCGAAGATTTATTCAAACATTTTAGAGTATGGACATAATGATAAGAGAAAAGGATGATGAAGCATTATTTAGATGTCATACTAAGCATGGCTCAACTCTAATACCAAATAATGAATGTTGTTCATATCATTAAAGTAACATGAGGTAGTTATTTATGGAGATGGAGTAGAGAGAGAAGAGGAATGAAGATAATCAAAGAGAGAAGTAAGAACACTAAGCCTCTCCCTTCTTTTATAATGCTTTAGACCATACACAAATCATGCAAGGGCCTTCTGGGCCTTTCAATGCGGGTTGGGCCCAATATCTTATTCAACTATGCACAAAAGATATTCAGTTATGTGCTAAAATATGTTTCTTTCAACACTCTCCCTCAAATTAGAGCATATAAATTAAACATGCACAACTTTCTACTAACAAATGATCCTTGTGAACGTGACATCAGCTTTGTGAATATGTCAACTAATTGGGCCTTAGATCGAATGTATTGGGTGTGAGCTTCTTTAGATGTTATCTTTTCTCTAATGAAGAGCTAGTTCACCTATATATGCTTAGTCACATACATGAAAAATTAGATTATAGGTTGTGTAAAGCCACTTGATTATCACATTATAGAATCATTGGTTCTTCATTAAAGAGTTGAATTTCCCATAGAAGTGATCATAACCACAACTCATACACAACATGACCCATTGCCATGTACTATACTTTTGCACTTAACCCAATGATAACTATCTATTTCTTTCTTTTCAAGGTAACAAAGTTCCCCCAACAAAGGTACAATATTCAGATATGGGCTTCTTATCTATGATAAAGTTTTCCCATTTAACATCTATATAGGATTTGATTTTGAGATGCCTATGAAATTTATAGAGAAGACATTGTCTTAAAGTATTCTTTAAATACCAATGAATATAGATGATGGCTTCTCAATATTGAACCTTTAGTTAACGCTTGAACCTACTCACCATTCCAATTGGAAATGAGATATTTGGTTGAGTAACCATCAAACAAATAACTCTTCCAACCAACCTTCTATATCTCTCTAGGTCTTCAAATGGTTCACCTTGATCGTCAAAATTGTTGTTTGGGTCCACTAGAGTATCTCATGGTTTGTACCCTAACAATCCAGTTTCTTTAATAAATTCAGTACATATTTTCTCTGTGATGGGTTTATCCTTATAAACGAGCAAGCCACTTCAATCCATAGGAAATACTTCACGGACCTAAGACCCTTGTTCTGGAATTGCTCTTTGATGTATTGTTTAACTTTAGTACTTATGTCATCTTCATCATTCCGATGATGATTATATCATCTACATAGATAACTAACGCTTTGGGTTAGACCAGGGCTGGGTTGGGTGAAAGTAAACGTAGACGATGCAGCCTCGGGTAACCCCGGGCCTTCAGGAGGAGGCGGGATCTGCAGAAATTCAGCCGGCAACATGTTATTTGCTTTCTCCTCGGGTTACGGCATCGGTACAAATAATAGGGCTGAACTTCGGGCAATTCATGGCGGGATGATGCTATGTGCCTCTCGTGGATTCACGCGGGTGATATTAGAATCTGATTCTAAATTTGTGGTGGATGCATTTAGGGGTTCTTCTAGCCCTGCGTGGAAGTGTAAATATTGGTTGGCTAGGATTGAGGGGATCAGTAGAAGGTGCAACTTCTCCATCTCCTTGATTCCTAGGGAAGGTAACGGGCCGAGAGATAGGCTGGCTAGGGAAGGGTGGTCGTCCCAGAGGAATGTTCAAATCAGTGATGTAACAGGTCTACCTCGCTTTATTAGAGGAATGCTCATGCTAGACAAGGTTAGTTTGGGCGCTATTAGAGAGGTTGTCATATAAATAGGTCCGGGTCGAGTGGTGTGTTCATTTTGTTGTATAGGGATATGATAGGCAACCCTGAAGTTTTTTCATATGATCTGGGAGCTACCCGAAATATTGTAATGTTTCCTTCTGATTTTAAATAAATAAATAAAGAAAGGAAAAGATAACTAATGCTTTTACTTCTTTGGTAATCTTCTTCATGAACATAGAATGATTCATGTGACATCTATAATAGCCAAATTCCATTAGAACTCAGCTAAATTTCTTGAACTACGCCTTTGGAGATTTCTTCAGCCCATAAATGGCCTTTCTAACTTTGTTGACTTTTCCTTTCTCTACTTAAGCAACAAACTCAGTGGGTTGCTCCATATATACTTCCTCAGTGAGGTCACCACGTAGGAATGCGTTTTTGACATCCAACTAATACAAGGGCTAGGACCTATTTTCAACAATAGAGATTAAAAATCCTACATAGTTGCTTTAACTATACGGGAAAGGTATTTTCATAATTTAGTCCCACAGGTTGAGTGTAACCATTGGCAATGAGCCTTGCTTTTAGTTGCTCAATAGATATATCAGGTTAGCATTTGATTATGTAGACTCATTGAAACCCAACCATTTTCTTTCTAGGTGGTAAAGGGACCAATGTCCAAGCTAGTCAATTTGATGTAAGGAGGACATTTCTTCCATGGCTCTCCTCCATCCAAGATGAGCTAGTACATCATGATGTGAATTAGCTAGGAATATATCATGTGACAGAGCCATAACATATACATAAGATGGTGGAGTAAGACAACAATAAGAAACAAACTGTGAAATGGGATGTAAGGTACACGAGCGAGTACCTTTTCAAATGGCTATGGGGAGGTCAACGTTGAAATGTTGTCAAGTGAACCATTTGAAGACCTAGAGAGACATAAAAGGTTGATTGGAAGTCTTATTTATTTGATGATTACTCAGCTAGATATCTCGTTTCTAATTGGAATGGTGATTAGGTTCATGCACTAACTGATGGTTCAAAATTATGTTGGCATCATTTGAATCATTCGGTATATGAAGAATGCTCTAGGACAAGGTCTTCTCTACGAATCTCATGTGCATTTCAAAATCGAATCCTACGTAGATATTAATTAGGTCAAATATGTCACAAATAAGAAATGCACAACTAGATATTATATCTTTGTTGGTGGGAACTTGGTTACCTAAAAAAGAAAGAAATGAATAGCTATCGCTAAGTGCAAAAGTAAAATACAAGGCTATAGATTTGCAATGTTTGAGTTGTCATAGATATAATCACTTTTACAGGAACTTCAACTCTTAGGTAGAGAAAAATAATTTTATATTATAATAATTAGGTGGCTTCGAATAGCCAATAATATATTTTTCATAAATGGATAAAGCATGCAGAGGTGGATTGTCACTTCATTAGAGAAAAGGTAGCATCCAAAGAATTTCTCACCCTATATATTCCAAGGCCCAATTAGGCAACATAAAGACAACATCCAAAGAATTTTTCACCAAATACATTTCACCTAAGGCCCAATTAGCTAACATATTCATTAAGCCACAAACACATTCACAAGGATAATTTATTAGTAGAAAGTTGAGCATATTTGATTTATATGCGCTCTAGCTTGAGGATGAGTGTTGAAAGAAACATATTTCAGTACCTATTTAAATAACTTATGTATAGAGTTGAAAAAAACATATTTCAATAATTTATAATACATGCACATAAGTATATTTTACCATACATCCCACCGAGGTACTAATACAAGAGTACATTTGGATGCTTCTTATGGAGTATATGTGTTACATGTGCAATATCTTTCTAAGGTCTATAAATGATATCCTATTATCAATTCCTAGTGCAAGATTCCTCACAAAGTCATGTTAATCAATTAAAACACATCTTTATCATGAATCACATATAGGGTATAAGCGGTTTATAGGGAAGTTTAACTAGGAGGAATAAAAATCATGCCAATGACTAATAAACTAATACTTAAGCAAATAAACCATATCTATGAATCAAAGTATCAAATTGGGCCCACGCCCCTAAATTATTCTTCTATAACTACTCTACACTATGCTTGTATCTATCCAACTTAAGTTGCTCATTGCTTTTCACAATGTCAACAGCCTTTTTCTATTTTACATTTTCTCTTTTCCTTACCCTTTTGGCCAATAAGGGCACCTTTTCCCTTAGCGTTACTACCCTTAGTACGATTGCATTTGCGCTTCTTGATAATGGGGTTACCTTTAAAGGATTCCTCACTCAACATGGCCACACGCTTCTTTTGATGTTTCATGATATTGGTCTCATAGAGAATTAATTTCATGTGGAGCTTTCTACTTATCATACTTGAGCTCATTTATGTTATAGTTGTCTATGAACCTATTATACATAGGTGTTAAAAACATGAGGATCATGTTGATGATGGTATCCTCTTCTTTGATAGCTTTAATCATTTTCAGTTCATTAGCTACCTCAAATATTTTGAGCACATGTTTGCTAATTAAAGCGCCCTCCTCAAGTTTCATGGAGTATAGTTTTCTCTCAAGGGATTGGATTTGGGCTATGACCTGTAGATCAAACATTCCCTTTAGGCAATGGTAGATTTCCCTAACAATTATAATGTTTTGCATTTGATGAAGGAGTACTTCAAATTTGAAGGTCCAGATGTAAACCTTGGTCATGTCATTGTGTCTTTTCTAATCAGTACATTTGGAAGAGACAGATAGGGATTTAGAGTCATCTTCAAGGTCAAAGCTAGGAGGAGGCGGCTCATGAATCACATATTGAACTCGCTCTATGGTGAGAAAGTGTTTAAGCTTTTGGGACCAGTTGATGAAGTTCTTCCCAATAACCTTCTAGGAAGTGATGAATTCTAATATCGCATTTAACTTCAATATTTTCACTACATGACCAATAAATTCTCAATCTAAAAGTTTTCTTTCCACCTTGTGCTAGACAATACATTTTAGGTACACAAACACAGAGTTCGTCAAGTTATGCCCCTTTTGCATAGCTCGACACCTCCCACTACACATGTAGTAAAAGGGTAACATGGTCACATTACATATGATATGAAACCATCCACAAAGTACAACCTCATAATGAGTGAGTGTTATGCAATCCTAAGTGCAGGACTACGTAATAATATAGAAACTCGGGAGTCTGAGGCCAAAGTACTACAAGGAAATTGGTGAGAACACAACGAAAGCTATATGATTAGTCTAAGTTTTTAATCCAAAAAAATTAAATACATTTTAAAATAATAATTAAAAGCACAAAGGATTCAATAATCTCCAATCAATAGAATCTGAAAATAATTCATCCTCGCGAGTTGGTCAGTCAACTAGAATCAGATTCCAATCATTTCTAATCAGAAGATAACACATTAAATTCAATTAACAATCATCCAAACAATAAGAGAATTGACATAGGTTGATCTTTCATGAAGATCTAAGCAATCAACTGTAGGGAATTGAAAGCATCTATTGTACCCAGAGTTAACAATAGATTAATCAATTTTATAGATTGATTCCTTTTCCAATCTAGGAATTCAATAACACATAATCACAATTCAACATGAAAACCCAAAAGCTTTCATAGAAAATGAATTAAATATCATTAATCTCTCGTGCGGTTTATCCCTTAGCCTTATCTAAGAGATTAGCCTAGTATGCCTATAAACAAAACAAAAGAAGAAAGTAGAAAATCAAGGTAGAACAAAAAATTGAATGGAAGAACAGTGCCGAAGATGCTTCATCTTTATGATTTCTCCCTTCAAAATCATAAGTTGATGATTAGGGACGTCCTAGGGACTCCTTTTTATAGTTTTAGAAACCAAACTTTCACACCGACTTGAGAATTTACGCAGCTTTAAAAAAAATCGAATTTTCAATAGTGAAGTATTAGTTTCTACAAAGCTGCTATATCACATTATCACCCCTTAGAATTTACGCAGCTTATATAGTCACTGCCTCCTTCAATAGGTTCTTCAATAGGATCAAGACCTATCGAAGACCTATTGATGGCATCGAAGTTGCACTCGATGGATTGAGTATAAAAATAGAATTTGTCCAGCAATGAACTTTTAAAATCCAGAGTTGTTCGATAAGATTGAAGAAACTGTCCTGCAATTGTCTAAAAAAATCCAAAACTTCCCGATACGTGGTTCAATCTCATCGAGTCCTATCGAAGTTCTATCAATAAGACCAAACTCCTATCGATGGGATCGATGGATGCTAAATTCTTCAATTTTTCTCTTAACTTTGATTCTTCACTTTTCACACTCTCAATACTTGACTTCATCCGGTCTTTGGAACTTGATATCATCATGTACATCCTCTAAAACATCAATTCTCTACCTTACACTCCTTTAAGCTTAAATATCACCATTTTAAGTATAGATTCCTCTTTGGTTCTGAAATTACCTCACACGTAGGAAACACAACTAATTAGATTGATTAAACAATTAATTGGACATAAAATTAATACTTATCAACGGATCAATATGCAATATATATTTGAGTCTCAACAGTTAGTAGCAAGGTGGTTGTGCCAATACATCACCCACCACAAGATAAACATGGAACTGCATGTATCATAATTAAATGTTTGACCACAAGGCACTTGTTTGGATTGTCTTGTTCGCCCTCTGCATTGAGTCTCACAAGAGCAGAATAAGGCCAGGACACTTTTCGATGTTGTAAGGTCATATAGTGCATCTCAAACCTTCAATGTAACACATGTTAGTGCACTTATTTGTACACCTTTTTTTTTGAATTTTTTGAAAATAACAAATTCTCTATTATTATAATATGAATGATGGGACATTAATCCTTAGTTCGTCTTTATGTCCATTGATCGCATTGAAGCTGGATGGAACTTATTGGCCCCAATCATGTCCAAGATCCTCTTGCTTAGAGCATTTCCCCTAGGCGAGCCTTGTTTGGCGACATAAAATGAGTGCATAAACCAGTCATAAACCTCAGGGACCAAAAATATGATCAGATAAATTGCCCTGTACCAGGTGGGCCATGTCACGTATCTTTCTCCTTTGCATGCCCCACTCATTATGGCCGCTGCACACTTCTCTGCACTTCCAATCGGGATTGGACCAATGACCTTGATTTGTTCTTCATCTGTTCTTATTTTGCCCTCCTTGAGCATGAGTTTGCCTTTAGTAATCTCTGATGCAACGAACCCAAGAGTACTATGGTAATTTTGACATCTGAACCGAGTTCAATCCTCAGTGTTTCATAGAACTTTATCTAAGCTGCCTTGCTGACACTGTAGAAGCTTGCTTTGGGGATAGCGGCCAGGCCTGCTAATGATGCATTTACAATGATCCTTCCCTTACTCTTTCGGAGGTGAGGGATTGAGTAGTATGTCAGGTAGATTGAACCCCAGAAGTTCACATCCATTATTTTTGTGAAGCCGGCGATATCCTCCACTTCTTCGAACAAACAGGATGCACCCAATCCAGCATTGGCTACCAGATGATCCATTTTCTCTCCAGTCTTCACTTGTATAAGAAACCTCTCACCGAGGAACCAGTTCTCTTCCATATGGTTATAGACAACATAGCCCTAAGGGAAGGCACTTGCCAAGATCCTACTTAACTGGGTTTCACATGTTACATAGAAGAGAGGAGAGGAGAGGAGTTTCCAGGTTGGAAGTATGATGCATGAATGGGTGTACTCCACCACCTCAACACACAGTACAGTAACATTAGGGATTTTAGCCATGGGATACAGTTAATCTTTCCAAAGAATTGTGGATTTCAAAATATCTATTTGTGCTAGAAAACAACGAGATTAGATAGGAAACGTCTCTATTTACAACTCACCGGTGTAAGGCTGATATTAATATATATTTTTTTTAAAAGGAAACTGGTGTATCTTTTTCCATTAATCACAAACATTTACAACTCTTTGGGTGGGACCCCACAAAAAGGAACAGACCCCACATATCACGAAACACCTACGATAAAGCTACTTTTGTACAAAGAGTCGTCCAGGCGCCAAAGGCAACCGCTAAAGCAGGACACGCAAACAGAATGGAAAACCAAGGGAGCACTACTTGCCCACCCGGGTTTGCCTGACAGTTCCCAAACCCACCTTATCCAAAAAGATAAGGCCCCAAACCACCTCAGGGAGGTTACCCATACTGTCGATAACCGAGACAGCCTGGTTGTTACTTCCTTCACCAGCCATCTAGTCAGCCAGCCTATTCCCTACCCTTGGAATGAGCCTGAGTGAAGAGGAGCCCTCTTGTCTCAACTTGGTATCCGAGAAATCCAATAATTCCAGATCCAGTGGGAATGGGACCTACTTGTGAGGAGATCGATAACTAGTTTCAAGTTAGATTCGATCTCAATTTTGTTAAGCCCCTTTTATAAGCACAAAGTGAGACCGTTGAAGACAGCACGCAGCTCAGCTCTGTTGTTAGTCCCCATGTCATAACCTGACGAAAAGGCGAAGATAAAGGAACCGTTGTCAGCCCTATAGATCCCTCCCCCTCCCGATAAGCCTAGATTGCCCTTTGCTGAGCCATTGACATTCATCTTTACCCAACCACTCACTAGCCTACTCCATTTGATAATATTGGTCTCGAAATGCTGATTTGGGTAAGCCGGGAGAGGCAATCTGACGTTGATTGGCTCCCAAAAGGGGTGGAGTGTAGGCCTGTCCCCTAACACCGTTTCGCTTCATCAGAGAACTCTGGATATAGAGTTAGAAGCTGACATGGGGCTCTGACCATTCCTAGCTTCATTGCGAGATTGCCATAATTCCCAAAGGATGAGGATAGGGAAGACATGACAGGAAAGGGCTAACGCGCTTCCAGCAGCTGAAGCTTGTACACCTTATTTGTTAATCACGTGAGTCATTGTGTTAGGGAGTGGGTTAAGCCCTTTGAAGTTAAAGACCAAAGACATGAGTGGACATGAGCATCAAAGAACAAAAATTAGGTATATGAGGTGCCCTGGTGACCTAAAACAACCCTAAACCTTTAGATGATCATGACTTAATTTTTAAACCTTGTTTGATTATCTCTTATCCTTAAAAGCTTAATTAGAACATGATAAGTAAGGCTAGAAGTGGTGCAAAGCTGTTGTGAAATTGTATGCCTAAAACAACAATTTTTGAATAATTCTTGATCCCCATCAACAGGCTATCGATGGGTCTCAATGAAATCAAAGATCCACTTGATGGGTTTCTCAATGGGATTGACAACTTGCTCAATCATACCAAAGGGCCTTTCGATCCGATGGAAGACTACTTCAATCCTAATGACAAAGCCGTTAACTAGCCATTTTATAGCTGTTGTAAATAGTTTCTTATAAAATGACATTTAGTTCTTAGGCAAAATAAGGGGGTTTTGGTGTAATAGAAGGCTATGTTATTCTACATTGATATCTCACATCCTAAACCTCTAAACCCATGAATCTTAAGTCATCTTCATGAACTTTAACACTCTAATGAGGATTCCAACCTCCTATGAGAATATGAACTTGAACTCCACCATTTTTTAGAGATTAGATCCAATATTTTTTTATAGAGTTTTATTCTAAACTTAATGATATTTGCAATTCCATGTGGGGTTTAGGAGAGAAGATTCAGGATTGTCTTATGCATAGGAAAATACTTAGATACCTTCTTGATGTGTTCACTTGCAAGATAACCTTGATAGAAGAGTGTGAGAATATATATATATATATATATATATATATATATAGGTGGAAAGATCCACCAGATTGTATTGATTGTGGAAATGGGTTGTACATCCATTCGGGCGGGCCCTGACAAAAAGGAACTGGGCCACGCCTATCATATAAAACAGGCCAAAAACATCAGAAAAAAAACTGAAATAGACAAGGAAAGCCTAGGGGGTTCTAAGGGAACCCAACCCCACCTTATCTAAGAAGACCAAACCACGGATAGACGACAGGAGTGCAGTGGTGAGGGAAAAGAAGGAAGAGCCTTGGGAGTCACTCCCAAGCTTTGCTAAACCATCTACTTGAGCGTTGCCCCCTCTAAGCACATGTCGGAAAATCAGTTGCCCCTGATTCTTCATGCTCGTGATCCTCGAACTCCATTTTCTACAAATCCAAGATGGGTTGGAAGAGTGGTTGAGAATGTCCACTACCAACATAGAGTCAAACTCTACATCTATTCTCGTCAGGCCCTACGAAAAATAGTAGACCTGCTCATCCCAAACCACTCTGAAGCCAGATTATTAGAGCCAATGTCGTACCCCATTGCGTAAGCAAACATAAAAGACCTGTTCTCATATCTGCAGATCCCCCCACCGCCTGAGGGGCCTGGATTTCTCCTAGAGGACCCATTGGTATTGAGCTTAACCCATCTAGGGGGAGGACAGGCGCACCTGACTAGGGAGACCGAGGAATGAGGGTGGCCGTGGTGAGGAATCCTCAGACCACGCAAAGTCAGAACCGTCGACTGATTTGAAGGAGAGGGAATATGCAGGATCTTCCCAATCTATTGCAGCCACCAGACTACTCGAGCTATAGTTGCTGACGAAGACATACCTTTCCCCTCAAATCTGGCATTGTTCCTAGCAATCCAAATCTCCCACATCACCAAGCTCGAGACAAGGTTGTGAAGGGAAGAAAGGCACCCACTTGAAGAATTAGAGAGCCACCATTGGTTCATTTTTGCTTCAATCGAAAGAGCTCGAAGAGAAGGGATGCCAAATATTCTCCTAAAGTGAGCCCAGATGTGATCTACAAATGTGCTATGAAGGAAGAGGTTAACTATTGATTCCCCTTGCGGCCGGCGATCAGGGACGAGCTCACAGCACACATACTTAGAGGCCAAAGGAATCCCTTTGCCCTGGATTCTAGCATCAAGAGGGATGGTTCCGTGGAGTAATCACCAGACAAAAATAGAGATTTTTTGAGCCAATTTGTTATGCCAAATTTTGCCCAACCATAACCACTTAGGCCCGGCCGATTTGCACAAAGCCCAGGCCGATTTCACAGTGAAGCTGCTAGATGGGTCAAGAGGCCAGAAGCATCTGTCCATATCTTCAGAGATAGAAAAACCACCCTAGAAAATAGCGTTGACCACTTCCCGAGGGAGGAATGCAAAAACAGAGGATGGAGGGCGAGGGTCGTAGGCACTAATGTAATCCCTCACTTGCAAGTGTAGGATAAGGCTCAGAATAGGCTGGATGGAAAGCCTGGATAGAGCCCCTAGGCCAATCCAGTTTGACTCCCACAGACTAACATTCCCGCGGCCCACTAACCTTTGGGTCTTCTCGTCGAGGATATGGAAGGAGGCCTTGATTTTCTTCCACAGCGTGGAGGGGGCAGCTTCCGCACCAACTGTAGTTCCCGAAGCAATGTCACTGCCATATTTCTCCTTCATTAAAGAGACCCATGGAGAATCACCGAACCCATACTTAACGGCCCAGGCAAGCTTCATTCTGAATGCCTCCATCACCTCGTTTAGGAAATGGATGCCTAGCCCACCTTCCTGTAGGGGCTTTGAGATTTTGTTTCCAGCTGAGCTAATGGAGCTTTTTAATACCCTCAACCCAACCCTAGAAAAAATTAGTGAATTTCATTTCAAGAGCCGAAATCAAATTCCGAGGGACCTACGTAGCTGCCAGCATGTGGATAGGAATGTTGCTGAGGACGTGCCTGATAAGGGTGGCCCGGCCACCTTGAGATAGGTTCCTAGACTTCCACCCACTGATATGATTGAGAACCTTGTCGAGTAGGAATTAGAAGTCAGACAACTTTACTCTACCTCGGATGATTAGCACAACAAGGTAGCGGTTAGAAGACATGGCCATGGATATGCCCAAAAAGCGCTCAATGCTTCTAATTCTGCTAGTTGAGAGCTTGTTAGAACACAAAAATGAACTCTTCCTATTGTTGATTTTCTGGCCAGACGAGTCTTGAAGGAGCTGAAGAAAGTTCTTGATAGCCTGGAGGGAAAAGCAATTCCTGTTAAGAAACGGGAGCATATCGTCCATGAAAAGGAGGTGGGAGGGGGATGGACAGCCCCTACGGAGTTTGAAAGGCTGGCAAGCACCTGACTGAATTAGCGCCTTAACACCGCGGCTAAGAACTTTAGCCATAATAACAAAAGCCCAGGAGATATCGGATCTCCTTGCCTTAGCCCTCTAGAAGATTTGAAATAGCCTGCAGACTCACCATTTATGAGAACAGAAAACCAATTGTTGACCCAACAAGATTCGAACAAAGCAATACATGTAGCACTGAAACCAAAGCACTTCAACACCCCTTTCAAGAAATTCCAATCCACTCGATCATAATCCTTCTCTAGGTCAAGCTTCAATATTAAGTTACCTCCACGAACCTTCCTGTTAATTAAGGTCCCTAACTAATTCTTGAGCCAGGGCCACATTTTCAGCAATGGACCAACCGGGAATGAATGCCCCTTGCTCACCAGAGATAATTTTAGAGAGAAGGAGGTCAAGCCTAGTTGCCAGAATCTTGGAGACCACTTTGTAAATCACATTACACAAGCATATTGGTCTAAAATCACCAAACGTAGAAGCTGCTGCAACTTTAGGGACCAAGCAGATTAGGGAGGAAGAGAACGCTCTAGGAAGGGGCCCCCCATTGGAACCAAAAGATTGTAGCCTTGTGCAGATCAGACCCAACAATGGGCCAACACAAAGTAAAGAAAGCCGCTGAGAACCCGTCCGGGCTAAACGCACCATCTTTCAACATAGATGAAATTGCTTGTTGGACTTCCTGAATTAAGGGAGGGGCTGTAAGGCTAATATTTTCTTGGGCTGAGATTAATTCTAGAATGATAGTTGAGAAGTCGCAACGGTTGAGGGCAGGGTCTGCCTTGAAGGACTTTTGAAAGAAATTAATAGCTTCTTCTTTGATCGCTGCTTGGTCTGAAACTATTTAGCCGTTATCGTCAACAATGGAGCTGATATAAGCTCTTCTAATTTTATCTTTGGCTGCCGAGTGGAAGAATTTGGTATTTATATCGCCTTCCTCAAGCCACGAAATCCTAGATTTCTGTTTCCAAAAGACCTCTTCAAGGAGCTCCGCCTACGCCAATTGATGCCTAGCTTGCTCCAAATCTTGGAAGAGGTCCACACCTGGGTCATTTTGCCACTAAGAGTTAATAGATTCTAACCTGGTAGCCGCCTGCTAGACCTTTGCAAAAACGTTACCGAAAACATCCATGTTCCAGGCTTTAAGGGCCTACTTCACTCGCCTGAGTTTAAGTTAGACGTTGATCATGGGTTGTGGCGAGTGTGAGAATATAGATTAGATGAATGTAGAAGAACTCTTAGGTTCCCTATAAACATATGAATTATACTTTAAGACCTCATCTAAAATAACGAAACTAGTTGTCCTTAAAACATCTCAAAGCATTCATATAACCTTAAGATTGTTGAATTTGATAATGATAGTCATGATAATGACGGGATGAGAAATTTGAAAGAAAATTTAAGAAATTCCTTAAATTGAATAGATGAAAGAGTTGTGACAAGAGGGACAAAATGGTTGAGAATCATAAATTAAAATTTGTTAAACAAGCTAAGCAAGTCCAATGTTACTACTGTGAGACTTATGGACATATTGCCACCGATTGTCCTAACAAAGTAAGATTCAAAGGCAAAGTTATGGCGACAACATAGGATGATATAGAGGAGTTTGAATCTGATATAAGACTCCTCTAGTGTTGAAGACCTTAGCCACTTGCATGTCTTAAGAGCCTCCACTACCAATTCCCTCCCTATAGAATTGGAAGACCATAACACCTTAAATAGGTGACCTTAGATGGTCCTTATGGGCTTAAATGGTAAATCAGAGGATTAAGCCTTAATTGTGCGGGCACTATAGCAAAATCTAAGGATTCTATCCTCATCTTTTACTTAATAGGTATATTTGAAGATTTTTAACCTCATTTCTTTGTGATATTTTAGCTCTAAAGTTAGTTGATTTTAATATCATATTTTTATTACTAGACTATCATTGGGCATTTATAATTTGATTGGTATAAATTTTGAATGGCCATACTAAGCATGCTAAATGTATTTAACGTTTATATTGAACCTTTAATCCTTTGTTAGTATGTGCTTATGGTAACATGTACAACTTACATAGTTTTTTCATATTATGTTTTTATTGGTATATGTATTGGAATTAACTCTTTGTCAAATACTAACAAAAGGAGGAGAAAGATCAAGTACAACCAAAACAATGAATTTTTTTATTTTTTTATTTTTGCAGGATTTGGTTGTTCTATGCAGGGATTGATAAAGATAAGGGGAACGAGTATGGGGAAGAAATGTAAGTTTACATGTCTTAGTGTATACGAGTTGTAAATCATTTATATTTGGCATTAATATTTTAAGTTATTTTGGTACATCATTGGTATGGACAATGACATTGTCTAAGCTAGGTTTTTATCATGTAATTAATAAAGGGGGCATTGTTAATTAGAGGTGTACACGAACTGAGCTAGCTCAGTTAGTTCGCCTGACTCAACTCGAAATAGCTCGATTCGACTCAGCTTCGACTCAGTTCAAAGCTGAGTTCGAGCCGAGTAGAGCTGATTTTTTTAGCTCGAAAACGAGTTCGAGCTGGCCCCAGCTCAACTCAACTCGGATCGAACCCAGCTCGAATCAAACTTAGATCGAACTAGTTTGGTGATTCAGTTACTTTGTTATTGATATTGCTCACCAAGTGTTTGATGAAATGACTCAAAGAAGTGTGGCCGGTGGCAAGGAAGGTATGTATATGAAACCAACACCCTTTTTTTCTTGATTTTTATGTTGCTTAGAAGGTGTTTGATAAAATACTTATAAATCCATTGTTATTGTCTCAAATACAGTGAGATTTTGAAGGTGCAGTTTAGGTTTTTGTGAAAATGCCGCAATGGCGAACTCGGCTCAAACTGGCCTGAGTTACTGACTGAACCGAGCTAAGTTAGCCAGTCAGGCTCGAGGATCAAGTCGAGCTGAGTTCGAGCTGAGGTCAGCTTATGGCCGAGACGAGTCGAGCTGAGGCCAGCTCAACTTAATGTACACCCATATTGTTAATCCACTTATTTGTACACATTATTTGTCAATGACATCAGTTATTGTATCAGGGAGTCAATTAAGTCATTAGAAGCTGAAAACTGAAGACACAAGTGAACATGAGCATCAATGAGCAAAGAACTGGTATATAAGGTGTCTTGGTCACCCTAACCCTTAATTCAAAAAAACCCTAAACCCCTAGGTGATCATAACTTAATAGGTAAACCTTGTTTGATCATCCCTTAGCCTTACAAGCCTAATTAGAACATGATAAGTAAGGCTATAAGAGGTGCGATGCTACCGTAAAATTGTATGCCCAAAACAATAATTTTTGAGTGATTCTCAATTCCATCGATAGGCTATCGACGGGTCTTGGTGGAATTGAAGATCTACTCAATGGGATCCTATTGAATGGTCTTTTGATCCCATTGAAGAGCCTTTCAATCCCATCAAATACTCCTTCGATCCTATTGATAGAGCCATTAACTAGCCAATTTGTAACTGTTGTAAATAAGTTTCTTATTAAAGGGCATTCATTTCTTGAAAAAAATATGGAGTACTTTTTGGTGCAATAAAAAGATATATATGTTATTCCACATCGATGTCCCACATCCTAAACCTTTAATCCCATGAGTTTCTAGTCATCTTTATGAGCTTTAATACTCTAATGAGGATTCTAACCTCTTATAAGAAGATGAACTTGAAATCCACCATTTTTTAGAGACTAGACTCAATCTTCTTGCCATATCATTTGTTTAGATCTGTTAGAAGACCCTTTTAGGTGAATCCCCTAGGATTTTAACTACCGCATTAGTTGTAAGAGATTCCATTAACCTATCATCACCTTGGTCATCTCAATGAAGCATCGCATACAAGGTTTTTAATCTCGGAGCTGAAGCATTGGCAAAACATCAGCATAAACGATTGGGGGAGCAAAAGGAGATATGATTGAAGCATGGGAGAGCATTGATCAAGTAACCCGAGACATTGCGTCAAAGGGACTCAATTTGACAAGTGTCAATTAATGAGTCCATACTCTATTTCCATGTGTAGGATTAAGGGTAAAAGTTTGTAACCCAAACTCGATAGGTTCTTATGTATGGCCAAATTTACCAAACACAAATGTGTACGTATTAATCTCTGTGGGAGTCTCCAATGGGAGTAAACGTAGGTCCTTGAATTATGACTGAGGTTATTGGTTAGCCAATAAAAAGTCTACTAAAGTCTCATGCTAGAGCCTTCAGTGAGAATGTATGCTAAATAAGTTCTTGTTGTTCATAACCTTAAGTGTAGGGTCGCGATGTAGTAATAATCTCAGTGAGACCGAGGTCGAATCCATAGGGACTAATCTCATGTGTATTTTGAAAGTAACTAGAATCAAAACTAGGAGAAGATCTAAATCTAAATTGAGAATAAAGGAAAGTAATTGTAAAGTGTTTAATTAGAAACTTAAGAATTCAAAGGTGGGAACTAGGGTTTTCAATGATCCACTTGTAGCAATCAGGGTGATTCCTTGCTTGATTCAATTAACACAATTGGAATTGGAATCCTATCATATCCAATTGGAAGATATAACAATTAAGATCAAATCTGAACTTCCATTGACCTAATTCTCAACGGATGAGAGTTGTGAGGACTAGAAATGATTCCATCACCTAGCCATGCCCATGAGACAATGGCAAACAATAGGATATACCAATCCCACAATCAATCATGAGAGAATTGTGAAGATTAAAAGGGATTCCATTATCCAACCATACCCAAGGGATGATGGTGAACAACAGGATTTCCTAATTTTACAATCTCAAAACATGAAATGAAAATACTCAAAGCTATTGCAGATCTATTGTAATTTAAGTCATAACAAACCATTAAAAATTGAAAGTATTCCTTAAATATCAAACTAGAAGCAAAAAGAGTTCAACATAAACATGAATCAAAGCAATAGAAACATCTCATCACGCTACAAGCTTCACCTATTAGTCCTAACTAAGAGTTTTATCCAACCATAGACATGATTGAACCAAAGTCTTTTAAATAAAACATGAAAACAACTAAGGAAGAAGAAGAAAAACTCTTCGCGACGGCTTTTCCACCTCTTTGTTCCACTTCTCAAACCCTAGAAGATACTTAGGAACGTCCTAGGACTCCTATTTATAGTTGGAGAACTCCCTCTTGGGAACCGACCTTGGGACCATCTCAAATTTATGCAGTTCGGGTGCCGTTTGCATAACCTTCGACTAGTTGAGGAAAGCCTTCAACTGGTCGAGGATGATAGGAATTTAGAGGATTTTGATCGCTAGAGTTCAAGTCGAAGTTCCTTCGACTAGTAGAGGAAGAGCTTAGACAGGTTGAAGGAAGGCTTAGACCAGTCGAAGTAGGCAGATTTTTAGGATTTTTTTTCTTCACTTCAAGTCTTCGATTCTCTTCATTCCTCACTTAGTTTTCTTGGATCTTTAGCATGTGAATTTTTCATTCTTGGTCTCATAAGATCTATCCTTAGCTTTGGTGATTCTCGAGCGTTAAATCCATGCTTTTAGCATCCTTTTTTTTAATCCAAGCTCTTAAATTTACCTTGCAACACAATCATGATTAAAACAGAACATTAAGCATTATCATGTTTATAAAATCGAGTAATAAATAGGGGATAATATATAATATTTGACTCTCAACACTTGTGTAAGACTGTGGTCCTTGTGTATGGCTGTAAATGTTAGATGTGAACCTAATTTAAAAACTTCAATGGTGAAATTTGGTACACTCAGGGAGAGTGCGTCCACCGGGAGTGGATTGGGGAAATTGAACCACCATACATGATTATGTTTGAGATTGTCAATGGAGCATTTTCCTAATTATGCTTAATGTGATTATTTTGTTGAATTATATGTATGCATGATCAGATGAATGCCAGAATTTAAATAGTTAGTACATCCCACACACATGTATATTATCAATTATAGACTAATTACTTCATTGACATATCTAATATGATTGGACCGGCTATTTTCTTGGAAGCCTTAGAATTAATTGCCTTAGTTTAAATTGGCATATTAATTTAAGTAAGCGATTGTGTTAATTGATAAAATTTTATTTGGTCCTAATCACCCTCCCTTAAGACATAACTTTCATTCTATAGCTCTACCAAGCTTCCGCGTATTGCCGTGGTAGACTATTCCATGCAATTTCAACATACCCGATTCTATCTACGATTGATCAGATGTCATTTTAAGTCATCCATTGTTCTTGTGCTAAACCGGGTGTTCATTTATGTATCACAAGTGTTATACCGCAAGTCATGTGCATTGCCCGAATGTCCTTTATTTGTTACCGGTGGTTATCTATTTCCATTGGAGCTTGTGTATAGTTTTGGAATGGCAATTGCTTGTTCCCGAACATTGTGAGACAGTGGTACATGTATCTGGCACCCTCGTAGGCAGAAAAGGTCCGTCGCTAAGCCCTGTGTTTGTCAAAAATCCGTAGTCTGAACATCGCTGAATTTAGCGACGGACCAAAATCCGTCGCTAAAATCTAATTTACGACGGATTTTGGTCCGTCGTTATTAGGCGACGGATGAAATCCGTCGCAAATTTTTATTTTGTTACACCCGCCCAATACACCAAATGGTGCGCTTTTCAGTTGCTTTTGCGACGGATCATTGTCCGTCGTAAAAGGACTTTTGCCTTAACATTAATTTTTTTCATTTTTATAGGAATATGGTGGAAATTTAAGTTTTTTTGTAGTCAAAGAATTGCTTTAAATAGAATTTCAGTGGTTTAATTGTACATATTTGTATCTAAGATTATTTTTTAACAATTGATTGAATGCAAAAAGAAAATTTATTCTATTTTTATATCAATTGAGTGGAATTTTTATTTTTATTTTTTAATTTAAAATTAATATTTAAATGGTTTGTAATATAACATGAAAAAGAATATTGAGAAGTCAAAAAAATTTAATAATGTTTGAGAAAAAGAATAGATTTTGAAAAAATAAAAATCGTAATTTAATAAAAATCTATTTTGTGGGAACAAAAAAGAATTTTGAATAAAATTGATAAATTTGAAAAAAAAAAAAAAGCATTTGATTTTGAGAAAAAATAATATCATGAAAAGAAAATTAAAAATATTTTTAAAATTGTGAAAATTTTCACAATGTTGAAAAATGAAAATATTTTAAAAAAGAAAATGAGAGTTTGAAATTTGAAAATTAAATTTAAATATGAAATTTTATTTTATTTTCACTCAAAATAAAATTTGAGTGAAAAATAAAATAAAATGATATTAAAAAATTGATACTTTATCAAAAAACAAACATTTTGAAACAAAAAATAAATAAGTTGAATAATTTTGTGATTTTGAAAATTAATTAAAAATTTTCAACATTCGAAATTAAAAGAAAAAGTTATATATAAAATCACTAAGATTTTGAAAATATATATATATTTTAATAAAATCATTGAAATGTTTAAAACAACATGATGCTTTTTATTTTAAAAAATCAGCATTTTGTAATTTTTGGGAAAAAATAAAAATTATTTTGAAAATAAAAATTCAGAATTTGTATTTTAATTTTTTTTGAAATATTTTATAATAAAAATGATATTTTGTTATAAGTTTTCAAAGAAAAATTAAGAGTAAAAATATATATATACATTTTGAAAAAAATGTTATTTTTAAATGGAAATTGAAATTTATTTGTGAAAAAAAAATTAATAAATTATTAGGCACATCCACTAATTGAACATTTAACCGTTTTTAGATAATCGAATTAGTCTAGATTGAAGAGCAAATAACTTCATATGTTTAAATCAAATTTCACTTAAATTGTTGATTAATCTTGTATGCCCATTATCTTTCTCACATGTAGTTAGCCTGATTGGGGTGAGTAACTAGTTAAATTGAGGGTATTAATCAGTAAAATAGAGTGAATGGGCTAGACGTAAAATGGGCTAAATATTGTTGTCAAAATTGTGACCCAACTTATTAACCCTGCGAGAACCTAAGAATTGATGTTAATAAGTTTTGTGGGCCCCATCATGATGTGTGTCGAACATCAACACCATGCATTTAATGTGTCTCCTTTAGGTTATGAGATATCTCAAAAATCATCCGTAAACGAAACTCAGGTGGGCCATACCATCTAAAACCATGTCAAGACACCTTAAAAAATATAAAAGCACTTAGTGGGGCCCACATGAGTTTTGGATGAGGCTAAAACTTGGTCTGACCCCTCATCCAAGTGGGACACACATAATGAGTGGGTTGGATATGTGAATCACATTTAGGCTCCACTATATTATGTGGTGTGGCCCACCTAAGTCATGGATTGACTTTATTTTTAAGCTCTTGGCCCACTCAAGTCATGGATTGACTTTCTCCATATCGTTCAACGCCTTTATCGGATCATTTTAAGATATTAACTAAAAAATGGGGCGGGTCCAAGGCTTAAGTGGACTACAAAGTGGGGATTGAACGTCCGCCATTAAAAATAACATTCATAGAAGTTTTGGATCAAGCTGATGTTTGTGTTTTCTTTTCATTTATATCTTTTTGATATTCTGAATATATATATAGTTTTTATATTATATGAGTGATTTTTTTTTTTTGTTTTTTATAATTAAAAAGTAATATATTTAAATGATTTGTAATATCACATGAAAAAGAATATTGAGAAGTTGAAAATTTTTAACAATGTTTGAGAAAAATTTTGAAAACAAAATGATGCTTTTGATGAAAAAAATTAGCATTTTGAAATTATTGAGAAAATTTTACTGAAAATTCGGGATCAACCCGCCTCGTTCATCCATTTTTCGAGATCATTTTAGAAATTTTTCAAAAAATGAATCATATCGAAAGATTAAATGGACCACATTACAAATAAGGGCAACAGATTGGCTACTCCCCCTGACACCATCCAATGATTGGTGGTTAGTGCTCTGCGGGCCCCACCATGATGTATGTGTTTAATCCATGCTGTCCATCTATTTTTAAAGATCATCTTATGGCATGAGACAAAAAATGAGGCATATCCTAATATGAAATAGACTACATTACAGGAAACAGTGTTGAATGAGCGTCAACTGTTTAAAACATTTTGGTTTTGGATCGAGATGATTTTTGTTTTTCCCCTTCATCTAGGCCTGTATGACCTAATAAACAGATTGGATGTCAAATAAACAATACAGTTGGCCTTACGACGATTTTAATGATGGATAACCAATCACTCTTGTTTTCATGTGGTGTGGTCCACCAAATATTTGAATATGATTCATTTTTGGGCTCATATCCTACAATGAGTTGGCAAAACAAATGGATCAGATCGATATACAATATATAAATCAAAGTGGGTCCACATCTACCCCATCAGTCAGATGCACCATTCCATGGTGGGCCTAGGGCTTAAAAATCAAGTCAATCTGTGACTTTTTTGGGCCACACCACACAAAAGTTGAGAAGGGTTACCCTCCATTAAAATATTCATAATCATTTGTTAGGCCCACGAGATGTGGTTCACAAATCTAGCCCATCCATCATGTGTGTCCCACTTGGATGAGGAGTCAAACCAACTTTCATATGCATAAAAATTTCAAGTGGGCCCCACTAAGTGCTTTTATATGTTTTAGGCATTTCTTGTCATGATTTTAGATGGTATGGCCCACCCAAGTTCCGTATATAGCTAATTTTTGGGATATCCCATAATTTAAAGGGGGCCCATCAAATGCATGGCGTTGATGTTTGACACATGTCATGGTGGGGCCCACACAGCTTGACCTTTGTGTTTAATCCATGCCGTCCCCATGAGGTCAAGCTGTGTGGGCCCCACCATGACATGTGTTAAACATCAACACCATGCATTTGATGGGTCCCCTTTAAATTATGGGATATCCTAAAAATCAGCCATATACGGAACTCCGGTGGGCCATATCATCTAAAATCATGTGAAGACATGCCTAAAACATATAAAAGCACTTGGTGGGCCCCACCTGGAATTTGGATGCGTCCGAAACTTCGTATGACCCCTCATCCAACTGGCACACATAATGGATGGGCTGGATTTGTGGAACATATCTCGGTGGGCCTAAAAAATAATTATGAATGTTTTAATGGAGGGTAACCCCTCTCAACTTTTGTATGTGGTGTGGCCCACACAAGTCATAGATTGATTTGATTTTTATTCCCAGGGCCGCCATGGGATGGTGCATCTGACTGATGGGGTAGATTTTTGACACGCACCATGTTGGGGCCCACGGAGCCATACCAGACGCCGGCCTAAATTTGGGCGCGCGCTCAAAAACAGAGCCGCGCCCAAAAAAACCCCAAATCCCAAATCTCCTCTCTCTCTCTCTCTCTCTCATTACATCTACCTACAACAAGAACAATGATTCTCGAGCCTTTCATCCAATCAATCTTTCAACGATCAGAGTTTGCAAGCTTGGAGCGGTTGGCGCTATGATCTGGTCCTTATTTTGAGGGATTTTTCAGTTTTTGTGGTTTTTCTTAGGGTCAGAACTGGTTTTGGAGCTGGATTTAAGGTTTTTGTTGTGAACAGTATAGAGAGGGTTTTAGGGACCTGGAGATCTAATTCTCGTCTGGTTGATTTGATTTTGGTAGGAATCGTCGTGGAGATTCTGGCGTCAGTGAGCGGTTAGGATTATGCAGCAACAAGGAGGATCGGTTTAGGTATTTTTGTAATTTATTGGGAATTTTTTTGTTGTAGCTAGTGCACCCTTTCATTTACTTCTCTATGTATTTCATATTTCTCCATAAGGGGGTTGATTGTTGGAGTTAGAACCCCTTCAGTTTGGGAACACTCATCATTTGTTTCTTTGAGTTTTTAGGACATTGCCAGCAAGCACCCGGAAAGATTTTTTGGTGGTTGTACTTTCAAATGCACCGTAACTTTCCTGGTCCATGTAATTTTCAAGAAGAAAATTGGGTGCATGCACCTGGTAGGGTCTTTTCTTCAGTAACTTCTTTAACCATACTACTAATGATGGGAAGATTCATACACTTGGTTTTGTTGTTTCTTGTTGAGCAGCATTGAAAAAATCAGAGGAAATACATGCATAAATATATCAGAGTTTTTTTCTCTGTTTTTTTTGGCAATATGAAACGTTGGTTTTGGTTGTTTTTCAAAGCAATGGTACACACCAGTTGTTTGATCGAGTGCTTCATAGAGTTTTGGAAGTTGGTTTTTGTCCTGATGTCGGGATTTGATAGTTTGTTCATTGAAATTGAAAGATACATACAGGTTCTGGATGTAAATCTATATGAAGCACCATTCAGTCAGCTGTTGCTGCACTGATCTTAGATAGAAATCTTGATTCTTGGAAATTAGGTTGGAACATTTAGCCTCTCCATTGTATATTGTCTACATTCCCTCATTGCTTCCTTTCCTCTGTTTTCTCAATAAAATTTCATTAAATTTTCATTGAAAGATAACCATTTTTAGGTTGTGTATGGTGCAACTCATTGTATCTATAGAAGAATCGTATATATTAACAATATTTAAAAAATATATAGTTCATTTGGATTGTGCCCAAGAGAATCAAGTTGGAAGTGTGTTGTTCAGTCAAATAGGAAATGTCAAAAACTAATAATTTTTAGTAGTGTTTGTAATGAGGAAGAAGCCCTTCAACTCTAATTGAAGTGGAAGTATGGAGTGACCCTTCTGGACAGATTGGATACCTTTTATACATAATGGTGGTATCCACATGTGAGCAAAAACCGAACGCCTCAAGATGAGGGTATTGTTGTGTTATTTTTCTGTGAAAGAAATATCACATCCTGTGACGTAAGGGACCAATGCAATGGGTAGTTCTTTGTTATTTCACGTTACTGGGAAACATTAATAACTTTCATCTTCTCCACTTGAAACAATGGTTGTAATTCAATTCACTTGTGCTTCTAAAAACCGCCTAATTAATGGTTTTGGAATTTGTTTTTGGGCATCTGAGTTTCTTCCATGAAAGTGTTGCTTCTACAAATCTAATCACTCAAAGAATGTTGCACACTCCAGTTTTACTCATGATACGAGTTTTACACAATTATCTCCAAGAAAACGAGGTTGTTTTGTTCCCTGATGTACTGATTTCACCTTCCTTGGATGATGATAGGTTTTCTATATGCATCAGCATCAGCATAACAATAATATATGTTTCAACACTATCACATAGTCATATATAGCACCATGTCGGATTTTCCAACAATGACAGGTTTAATTGTCTGGTACAGTTACATGTTTTTGTGCCTATGTTACTTTGAAGATGACTCCTTTCTAGTATTATCTTAAATGAACCCATTCTTTTTCATCACGAGTATATATAAATACTTCTAACGTTGATGACTATCTTGTGGAATCAATAATTAGACTAGCCACAGACTCCAATGCAGGAGAAGTTTATTACAGGTACTCAATTAGAACCAAGCATCATTTCATCCAATCCCCAATAAGAATTTCTGATTTTTCTTGGAAAATGTATTTTAACTTTAACAGTTGCCAGCTTATGTTGGAAAATGTTCTGTTTGAATTTTGAAATTTGATTTGGATACTACAATGGATGGCTCCATCTTACATGTGATTATATGGTAGGATGTTATTTTTCCACCTTATACACCGTTTCTAAGTCATTCTCTATATATCGGTATTTTGATTAAATAAATGAAGTTTGAAATTGTGTTGATTGGTGGCTCTCTCTATAATAATCTTATATTTTAGAATGGTATTTGGTGCTCTGTTGATATCTGTCAAAGAAGACAGATTTTGCAATTTCTCATTTGGTAGAACTGATTGTTTGAATATCTTGTTTCCATACCAAGATTTCTCATTTTTCTGTTTCCCATTGTTTTTTGTGATTTTCACTTTGTACCTTCTTTGAATTCTTTTATAATAGTTAGCATGTTGGCAAATGGTTCTTTGTGGCATTGGCAATGGAATTCAGCTTAGTTCTAGATATAAGGCATTATATTGAATGGACAATCAAATCTTGGTGTAAATATTTTTATAAGTTGATTTGTTCTTTCCTTTTTTTTTTCTTAGTGGCATTGGCAATGGAATTCTGCAGCATGGGATTTTGAACAACAGAAGGCATAAGGCAGGTCTTGACTAAGGTGAGTACTGCGGTTTTATCCTTGACAAGTTTTTTCTCAACACCACTTGACAGTTTCGTCCTCTTGAGTACTTGTCATTGCCTCTAGTGACTATTGTAGAAGTAAAGAAAAGGTGTTCACCTAAAAAAAATGGTTCTTATTAACCAATTTTATAAGACAAATATTGACTTGGCTAAGTTTTCATGGCCCGGTGGATTGGCCAAGTCAATGCAAAACTTGGCCGATTTTTTGTATAGGACTGATGCATAGTATGAATCAGCGGAGTGGTTGCAGGTTTACATATTTGGGGCTAGTGCTTTTTCAGGATGAGGAGTGGCTCGAGCTGTTAGTGAGGTTGTAGTTGACAATCCGGTCAAGTGAGATCTTACACATTTCATTCCATGTTAGCATTATGTTGCTGGTTGTATTTTATATTTGAATGTTGTTTATTTATTTATCTCTCTCTCTCTCTCTCATATATATATATATATATATATATATATATATATATATATATATATATATAAAAGCTGATAAAATAGACAAGACAGATTGTTATATGGGTGTCCCTTAACATATGGTGGAAGTGTCTTCTTACAGAGAAATTAGTGTTGAGGACCACCATCTATGTGATCTAAGATTCCCAACCAAAGGGAATTACATGAACATCTCTCTGATTGATTGTTGGGGTCACAACATGACAACCTCTCATGCATTTGGAGGCAAGATCATGTCCATAACATCTGGCTCTGATTTCAACTGTGGCCTATTTGCTGAGAACAGGAATGCTTTTTGTTGGGGGTGATGAAACTATGAGTGGGGTTTTGAGCTCGATTCCTAGACATGCAAGGTTTCAGATGATTTCAGCTAGTGAGTTTCTGTTCCTGCCCCTTTTTGTTTTTAATTTACAGGATGTTTCATCATTTCTTGAATTGCATTCTTTTCTTCTTCTTCTTTTTTTTCTTGGAATGTTTTGAATTTCTTGAAAGTTGAAAATATTTGTTTCATCATTTCTTGTTTTTATTGTCTAAAACTAGGAGTGTCTTCCATAACAGCATGTCTAAAAGTTCAATGATGTATGTTCCAGATGGAGATGCTGGACTTGCTTCATATTCGAATCAGCTAGTATCCAGTTTCAAATTTTCTCTTATTTACATAATCTCTCTTTTTCAAATAATAAAATTTCAGAATAACACCCCAAGGTATTAGATAATGCCTCGTTGAATAGAGTGCCATGAGGTTTCAGTTTGTACAAGTGGGTCATAGGGTTCAGGAATGTAGACTGTTGATATGATTGGACAGCACTCTAGATGGCCTTGTGCCAAAATCTCATGTATCCAAAACTCTAAATAATTGTCTTCAGCCTTTTTTTTTTTTTAAAAAAAAAGATGTGGTTGTATATTCCTTAAAGTTGCTGCAATTTTCCAGTTGTATTGAAGCTATGATAGGTGGATCCTTGTAGAAACAGGAGTGCAAGATACTTGAACAAGGAAAATGATAAGGGATCCACCTTTCCTTTTCCCAACATTTGAAATCCATACTTGCTTGGGGTATTTTTGCACCTTTTAATACAAGTTGGTTTTACAAACTCACGCATCTGATGGACAGGTTGGATTTCCTGCATACATCATGTGGGCCTCATATCTCCCTGGTACTACCATAACTTTACCGTTGTACCGGTGTCACTGGAGCGCACTTCTGTTTTTAACAATGCATGGTTCCGATCGTGTGGCTCACCATGCCGATCTAGCATGGTGGGGCCTATCTATAATGTGGAGTTGTTTGTGGGCTTAGCAGAAGTATGTGTCCAATCTAGCTTGGTGGGTCTAAAATAGTATCTTGTTGATTTACAGGAATCGTCAGGATCCGTTGGAAACATGTTCTCCTATCTACAGCAAAAGTAATATTAATGATGGGAAGGCAGCCAATGCAAGGTTGTTGAGGAGGCAATCAATGACCGGTGGATTGGACAGCTCTCGAAGATCTTCCCTAGGTGGGAAGTCAACTGATTCCTGTGAGTTATATAAATTCCTATAACAAATTAAAACTGCTGATAGCCATGTTTTTCTTAGTTTCCAGTCATGCTTTCATCTTATTTTGCTAATTCCCACACGTACCAATGATTCCCACACATCAAGAACATCCAGGCTGCCATCAGATGGACAAATGAGCGGCTACAATCTTATCATCTGCTGCACATCCACACGTGCCTGCATTGGCCATGTATGGAATTAGCAAAACAAGTCTGTCATATACGACGTTTGCTGTTATCCCAGGCTGGTAACTCAGCCCACAAACTCGACATAGGATGATTTTTGGGGCACCTCCTGTCCATTGTTGGATCCCCATTTGAACGAGTTGGATCCTCCTCCCAACCCATTTGAACGAGTTAGATCCTACACCCCTCCACAGGATAGGCAATGTGTGTGTGTGATGATCAATCACACTAACATTCTATGCATGCACAGGAAAATGATAAGGGATCCACCTTTCCTTTTCCCAACATTTGAAATCCATGCTTGGGGTATTTTTGCACCTTTTAATACAAGTTGGTTTTACAAACTCAAGTACTTCCATTTACACTTGTCCTTTTGGTGATGCTGTTAATAAAGATAAACTATTGCAAATGGTGAGATTTGGTGCTGAGATGGTTTTCAGTTTAAGGATAGCACTATGAGAAAATACATGTTGATTTCCCTAATTTTGATATTTGAAGATGGGCACTATGAGTTGCTGCTAATGTATTTAATTCTTTCACAAGTTTTGTTTACTGTTTTGTGTGTCTATCATCTGTTTGCTTTATTTTCTTTTACAGGGTTTAGAAATCATATCATGACCTTATAATTGGTGGTAAAGAGTCTTCAATATATAAGGACTCTTCACGTGGTAAGATGGCCAAGATTCTTCAATTGATAATCTCTCCATCTCACGTAATCTAGCATAATTGTAATCTAAAATTTAAAATGGCAAAAGATATTGTATATAGTTGTAAGGATTGTAATCATTCTCTTTATATAGATTAAGAAAATCTCTCTAAAAAGTACCTCTTAGAGAGTTATGAAAGTTGTTTGGTTGGGTCCTATTTTCTCTATATATCCATGTTAGTATGACCTTATGAACAAATTATATGACAAATAAACATCATGTGGGCCTCAGAAAGGTTTTGGCTTTCAACTGTTGAAGTCTGTTAGAACCATTATTTCATTTGATGTGATCCACTTGAGCTTTAGATCTCTCTCTCTCTCTCTCTCTCTCTCTCTCTCTCTCTCTCTCTCTCTCTCTTCTTATGCACTGAAATGAGCTGGCGATACAAAATGGATGGCATGGATATGACATATTCATCACTGTGGGCTCTACAATTTTTATCAATATAAAAATCCATGAATTCTCTATTTTAGAGGGAAGGATTCACATAGTTTTGGAGGCAAAAATTCTTACATCAAGCAAACAATGGTAAGAAACAAAGATGGTCCATTTATAAGTATATGCAGTGTAATTGAAAAAAATAAACAGCTCTTAAGTACCTTATTTCAAATTCATTCAAATATGTTACTAACAAAATTTGCCATTGAAAAAAAATAAAAAATAAAATCAGATATTCAAATGCATTCCAACACAAATTAGAGGTTCACTAGATTTCAAACTGATTTCCACTCGAATTAATTCAAACCTCTAAATGAATGATGAACATTTGCCTGTGTCCATTAAATTAGAGGTTTGAAGGTTCAATAGCATTGTAGTTTCTTATTTCCTTTTTCTTTTTCGGGGCAGTACTAAGATTTACAAAGCACATCAACCAAGGATTCAAAACCTATGTCATGTCTACATATTCAAATAGGTTTTTGTTTTTCTTCTTTTCCTTTTCCTTGCACATACCTCACATGTACCCATACACTCAAACCACAGTAGTGTGTACCCTGCACTCACACGAGTGTGAGATTTCACCACAATGGGTACTCGTGTTGAAACTCCGGTGAGTGAGTCTACCACTAAGGCATGAGTAAGAACATTATGTTAAAGAGGTTTAGAAATAAATTGATATTTTTGTTTTATTTCATCTAGGTCCACATGACCTTATAAGTTGGATGGCAAATAAACGTTACGATGGGCCTTACAAAAGTTTCAATGGTGATATTTTTGTTTTTCTTTCATTTACAAAAACCTTGTAAAGAGGTTGGATGGCAAATAAACATCGATGGGCCTTAGGAAAGTTTCAACAATGTACCTGCTTGGGCCTTGAACTTGCCCCTTTTGAGCTTATATCTTAACATGATATGGAAAAATGGATGGACGGTGTGGATAAGCCCATACACCCTTCAAAGCTCTGGCTTGTGCTGCGCTTAGGACAAGCAAGGGCAATACCCAAGCACCCAAATTCTAATATTTTATTTTGTTAATTGGTTTCAGTTGATTAAACTATTCACTTTTCATGGATTTGAGCTGGTTATTTGTAATACATGAAGGGTTGACTAAACTAAGCTTTTCTTGGATTGAATCTGGTTGTTTGTAATATATGCAGGAAGGGCTCAAAAGAAGGTTGAACAAGAGAAGTTAAGTAGCCAATTCAAGGCAAGGCATAGCCATCAGTTGAAGTTCCGGGTAATTTCTTTTGTATGGGTCCTAGTTTAGGGGGAAAAGTGTTTAGTTAGGAGGGAAAGTCAATTTTTGGAGTGGGCCACTTGGGTCATTTCCTCTTTTATTGAATTGAGTTGTTACCAATTTTCTGAATAGGAATCTTATCAAACAATAGTGTGAATTATTTTTTGAATGACTATCAGCTGCAAGATTAAAATAATAATAATAATAATAAATTATTGATATATTTTTTTTATTTACAGATATTTTAGCGACGGACCAAATCCGTCGCTAATTTCGATATGAGGTCCGTCGCTTACTCATTATAGTCCGTTGCTAATTTCTGACCGTTAAAATTAACGGATTTGTGGTCCGTCGCTTACTCATATTAGCGACGGACCTTATCTGTCGCTAATGTTTTTAGTGACGACTAATTTTTGAATTTTATCGATAGATTTTTTATTTTTTATGACGGATTTTATCCGTCGCTATGTTGCGACGGACCTTATCCGTCGTAGATTAAACGACGGATTTTACCCGTCAAAAAAATATCTAATAAACAGCGACGAACCACGCGACGGACGAAGTCCGTCGTTTAGATATGGTCCGTCGCAAATCAGCGATTTTGGCGTAGTGATTGCTTGTTCCCGAACATTGTGAGACAGTGGTACATGTATCTGGCACCCTCGTAGGCTTATGATCGCACTTGTACCTGCACATATGTGCACGTGTGCGAGTCCGAGAGGGTGAGTGTACAAATATTACATACATCTCATATATAGCAGATTTAGTAAGGAGATATATACTACCATGGAGTGTTGACTTTACTTTATATATCATCGGCCACAAATGCACCCACTTTATAACTCGCACGCCACCTCAGCCACTCACTCTCCTATTTTCCTCACACACATCAAACTCTACTTATTCTATTTCTTATGTCATCCATTCATTAATCTCCACTAACTTCCCCACTTATTCCCTCTCCTTCCACCACCTCTGCATCTACCAATACACATGTGATCCAACATATGCCATTGGCCAATGTATGCTAGCTAGTAAGGATCTCTTTCCTTACACATGATGCTAGCTATGAGAGAGAGCTCTCTCTGCAAAATAGAGAATTTCTTTCATTTTCTTATTTTCTTAAAAAGATAATAAAACAATTTTTTTCAAGGGAGAGGAAGAGAGAAAGAATGAGAAGGGGGAGAGAGTGAGATTCTAGCAAAGGGAGAAGGGAAGGGTTGAGATCCCTCATCTTGCTGGGTCCAAGCTATTTGACGGTCCAGATCAAGGAGGACACATCATCACCCTTAAAATTGGTAGGTCACTTCGGGCTCTTTCTTTCTCTTCGTTTCTCCTTCTTGATTGTATTTGCGATGTTCCATTGATGTATGTACTGCTTGGGCCATCCATCCATTGGTGGACAACCACTCAGATCGGCCATTTGACGTATAAAATGATCTGGCCTCCCATTTGCTTGGTGGGCTACCATTGGATTGGACCATTACAATGCATGCATTCCATCATTGCCATCCATCGGCTTGGACACCTCATTTTGGCCTGTGGGGCCCACTAGATGTATGAGCATTACCTATAGCATCCATCGCGTATGGACAACTCCTCTTGGAGCAAGTGACCCAGACCAAATATTAGGTACATACAACGCTTAGGTGGGTCGTAATTGATTTAGGGCCCACTGTTGAAACCTCCTTGGGACCCACCATGGGGTCCCTCTTTTTGACATCTAACCTGTTTGATTAGGTCACACATACCTGAATGAAAGCAAAACATAAATTTGAATTTATTCGGAAACTTTGTGGGCCCCACCACTCCAAAATAGTGGTGACAACACCAGTACCATTAAAACCTTCTTTATAGCTAGCCCCCATGATGTGTGCGTTGCATATCCATGCCATTCATATGTTTTTCCAATTCATGTGAGGGGTGGGCCCACTGGAGTGTGGGGCCCACCTCCATTTATATCCAGCCATCCATTCGTTCTTCCCAGCTCATTTGTGAGAATGCATGATCCCAGAAAATGAGCAGATCCAATTCTCGGTGGACCCTGTTGGACACTGGACAGCGCCTACTGCTGGACTGTCCAGTTTTCCAGCTTGTGGGGCCCACTGTGGTCCCCACCATGATGCACGTGTTGTATCCAGACCATCCATCCGTTTTACCCAGCTCATTTTAGCGCATGATCTTCCATAAGAGAGGCAGATCCTGTTGAGGATTTGGTCTGCGGAATCACACAGATCTAGATCTAGATAGCAATTCAATAGTAACAAGCAATCACAAAAGAACACAATGTTTTTAACGTGGAAAACCCTTGCAGAAAAAAACCACGGCACAAAGCGACAGAAATCCACTATGAAATAGAAATTACAAGAGAAAGGACTTGCCCGATTCGAACAACCTCGAATCTCACCCTTGCTACACCCTTTGATAACCCTAGAACCCTTTAGAAAGCTTTTGAATTATTTAGAATAGCCCTAGGGACCCTTATTTATAGTTTTAGGAAACTCCTTTCCGCATCCTTGTTACGAAAGGACTCAAATCCGCAATCTGCACAAAATCGCAGAATGAATCTGCGTAACCACGACTGGTCGTGCCGATTGCACGACCGGTCGAGGACCCCTACGACCGGTCGAGCAAGCCCTACGACCGGTCGAGCGGCCCGGACACTAAAGAATTGAGCTCGCTGGACTTTGAGTCGAGCAGCGCTCGACTAGTCGAACCGCCTCCACGACCGGTCGAGCTAGACCCTCGACCAATCGTGCACGAAAAAAAAACCCCAGATTTAAGACATCTAGCAACAATCTTCACCATGTCTTCAATCTTCAACCGTGTAGTTTCTTGACCTCTTCTCTTATCTATGTATTTCATCACAGCTTCAATCAATGCTTCTCATGTACACTCCGTCCTTCTTTTACGCCATCGCCAAGCCCAGAGAAGTTACACAGAACTTGAACTTCTCTGCAGGAATGATCTAGGTGAGCATGTTTGCCGGATCAAAATCCACGTGCTCAACCACCTTTGCTCTTGTCTTCTCCAAAAGGAAAGACGTAGTCTTCTTACCATCTCACCACCAATATTACTTGACGGGGTACTTGCTCACAACACTGATAGCCTGTGAAATAATCGGTCTAATCCAGACCATGGCATACACTATCAACCGCATTCGAATAAGGCTTATGAGATATCTTGCTTTTCCTCATCTGTTATAGGACATGTCCTGAGGAAAACTTGAGGAGAGATGCATAAGGAACGCTCTCCGACTTTATATGGTCCATCACTTCCTTGATCAATACCTACACACAAGGTATTCCTCCTGCGATTACCAAAGCCTACTCCTCTTTCAATCTCAACGCCAAAAACTATCTTTGCAGCCCCCCGATCCTTCATCATGAATGTCTCACTTAACCGAGTCTTTAGTACATCAATTTCAGACATGTCATAATTGGCGATTTATATGTCATCAATTTCTGACTCATCAAGAAGGAATCAAAACCACTGCCTAGGCGACAGGTCGAACCACGACCTCCTGCAAAGTCTTTTCTCAGCCCCTTTAACTTCGAACCGCTCTGGTTGTTTCATGTAGATCTGCTCTTCACTTTCTCTTGCAGAAGTGCAGACTCCACATCCATCCTTTCAGCTCAAGATTACATTAGCCAACTAGCGCCAATCACGGATCTAATAGACACCTACTATCCCGTCGGCGCGAATATCTCTGAGAAGCCGATCCCTTCTCTCTGAGTATAACCCTTCCCTACCAACCTCGCCATGTATCTATGTTGTATCCTACTGAAGATCCACCTGCATCCAACCGCTCTCTGGTCCACTAGAAGCTCCACCCGCTCCCATATGTCGGTCTGGTACAACGAATCCATCACATCGCCCATAGTCACCTTTCACTTCTCAGCATCAAGCTCACTTAGAGTCATCTAAATAGAAGATGAATCCCCTGCGATATTAGAGTCGTCTATGTACCTCGCCGATATCCTACGATCATGCCGTGTGATTCTTCTCACAGGTGGCTGCTTCACCTGCTCTATATCCCTGTCCGCGTGTCTCAACCTTCCTGCCTTACCCTCTTATGTGGTCATGCCCAGCATGCCACACACGTGCAAAAGTGAAATCCGCTACATCCACTACAGCTCCACCTTTTAAAGTGCTCCCGATCAACCTGTACATGTTACCGAGTCGTTGCGCTTTCATGATTACCCGTGCCCCCTTAGATATCTTAAAAGCATCATCAATACATGTGTACTTGTATCCTTTTGCCTCAAGCACACCAAGAGAAATCAGATTCTTCGTCAAATCAAGAACGTGCCTGACATCAATCAAGGTATGCTACACTCCATCAAACATCTTGATACGGACCGTATCAACAACCACAACGTTACAGGCAATATCATTACCCATAAATACCTATCCACCATCGCACTCCCTGTAGTTGATGAACCAACTCCGATGAGGAATGATGTGAAAAGATGCCCCTGTGTCTAGCATCCACTCATCCTTACAATCATCGTATGACCACCTAATAGTAGACACAGACAAAACATTACCATCACATCCACTAGATCCATCTGATGTGGCAGTATTAGCCTCCCTGTATGAAGCTTCAAAATCTTCTCTCTTTGATTTAGGATTTTCACAATCCTTCTTCATATGTCATTCCTTCCCATAATTCCAACACTTTACATTTTCTTTGCTCTTGCCCTTGGATTTGCATCTAGAACCTGAAGAACCTATACCTTGTTTAGAATTCCTAGCCCCTGTAAACAGTACATCAGAAGATATCCCCATGTCGACGTTGAGCTTTCTCATGGCCTTCCCTTGAAGGACCGAGATAACGGTGTCGACACTCTGGGTTTTACTCGCTGAGTACATTATGTCCTTGAATGACTCATAAGACGCCAGAAGAGAATTCAGCAACATACATGATTGTTCTTCATCTTTCATCACTTCCTCCATATCCAGTAATTTGCAAACCAATTTATTAAAGTTGCTGATGTGAGCCTCCAGATCTCCACCATCTGCCATCTTGAAGTTATACCACTGCCACTTCAAGTGCAGGCGATTTTCAGAGGATTTTTTCACATAGACATCCTCTAACTTCGCTCATAACTTAGCCGCAGTTTTTTTCCTCATGACGTTGTAGAGAACCTCATTCATGAGACAAACGGATAGAGGTTAAAGCATTACTATCAAGGTTTTCTCATTCATCATCTTTCAAGGTAGATTTTCGCTCCTGAAGAGCCTTAATCTCGCCTTGCTTGGTTAACAGACTAATCATCTTAATCTTCTATAACTCAAAATTATTTTTGCCCGAGTACTTTTCAATATCAAACTTGTCGTTTCCCATTATTACTAATCCTGGAGATTCAGATCTGTGCCCCAACGATTTCTCTGATACCACTTCTTGGGGATTTAGTCTGCGGAATCACACAGATCTAGATCTAGGATAGCAATTCAATAGTAACAAGCAATCATAGAAGAACATAATGTTTTTAACATGAAAAACCCTTGTGGGAAAAAACCACGGCACAAAGCAATAGAAATTCACTATGAAATAGAAATTACAAGAGAAAGGACTTACCCGATTCGAACAACCTTGAATCTCACCCTTGCTACACCCTTTGATAACCCTAGAACCCTTTAGAAAGCTTTTGAATTATTTAGAATAGCCCTAGAGACCCTTATTTATAGTTTTAGGAAACTCTCTTCCGCATCCTTGTTGCGAAAGGACTCAAATCCGCAATCTGCACAAAATCGCGGAATGAATCTGCGTAACCACGACTAGTCATGCCGATTGCATGACCGGTTGAGGACCCCTACGACCGGTCGAGCAAGCCCTACGACCGGTCGAGCGGCCCAGACACTAAAGAATTGGGCTCGCTGGACTTTGAGTCAAGCAGCGCTCGAATAGTCGAACCGCTCCCACGACAGGTCGAGCCAGACCCTCGACCGGTGGTGCACGGAAAAAAAAAAACCCCAAATTTAACACATCTGGCAACAGATCCAAAGCTCACTAGATCACGCCCTGTAGGACAGCGTCCAACAGTCAGGTGGGGCCCACTGAGGGGCCACCTTGATGTATATGTTTTGTCCCTTGGGGGGAGGGGGTAGGCCCCACAATGATGTATGTGTTTTATATCTATGCCATCTGTTATTGGGTGGGATCCACTGTAATGTATGGGTTATACCCAAACCATCCATCTGTTGTTGCCCAAAACGGGGCAGATCCAAATCCCGGGTGGGCCCACCGCTGGGAGCAGTGGGATCCACCCTTGTTGCTTCTGAAGGGTCCAACTAGTGGACCTTACTCTAAGGAAACAGTGGTGACAATGATTTCCATTGTTGAAACCTTCGTAAGGTCTGTGGTGTACGGGTTTCACCCAGACCGTCCATCTGTTTTGCTAGTTGATTATAGTGTAGGCCCCACCACATCAGTGGGACCCACCCTCTGGTATGACCCCAAAAATGAAGAAGCTTAAAATCTCAGATGAAGCGCATTACAGGAAACAGTAGTGATCGAACGTCCACATTAAAACTTCCCAAGACACGCTGTGATGTGTACTCCCCTCCACCGTCCATCGTGTGGGCCTCGTTGTGGAACCCACAGTGATGTTTATTTGGCATTAAACCTGTTCATAAGGTCATACAAACGTAGATTGAGGAAGTACACGGATATCAGTTTGATCCAAAACCTTTTGTGATGTAATCCACGTTATCCATTTAGACAGTGGACCCACTGCATGTGCATGATTGTATGTGTTTTGTTCAGCTGGGGGCTCACTAAATCTCTATTTAATGTGTGGTATGTGCGTACCGCGACCTTATGATTGTGTGACGTACAGTCAGCCCTTACACCTTGCAATTTGTGCTATGTGTGCTGCCCGAAACTTTGTGATGGATTGTAAACATAAGCGATGGATTGCTCACATTTGGGGTTAACTAGCATGGCCCACCTGATGTGGAAATTGTAGTAATAAAACAACTCCTTGACTATGTGAAAATGGAGTATTTTTGGACCCTGCCAACCATGTGAAGTTGTGTGGATTATGAACTACTTGGTTAGGATAAATCATGGCATATTAGGACTAGCTATCTAGGTTGGAAGTGTGATATTGGTGCTACACCATAGGTTGTTGAATTCTAATATTGTGTGTAAGGTGTCCCATAATGGTAACGGTGGCCGTAACGGCTACCACTGTTATTATTATGATATGGGCCGTAACGGCTTTTATGCTGCCATAACGGCCATTACGGCCCTCGTATCGGCCGTTACGGTTCATTTTTTTGAAAACCTGTTATGGGAGCGTTCACTATAAGAAAACACAGTATAGTCGACACTGGGGATCCTTTGCCGATGCTAACTAAAAGCTGGGCACTAGTAAATGATCCCTATAAATAGAAAGAAACCCTACCCTACTTTCGACCACTCTCCCCGCCCCCACTCTCTCCCTCTTCCCACCCTATAACCCCCTACTCTCTCTCTCTCTCTCTCTCTCTCTCTCTCTCTCTCTCTCTCTCTCTCTCTCTCTCTCTCTCTCTCTCCCCTACACCCCTGAATCCCTTCCCTCTCTGCATTTTTTTCTTCTCATGAATCTCACAAAACCCTAGCGACCTCTCGATTTTAGTCAATTTCTCTGGATCCTTGATGCAAACACATCAATCCTCGTCTTCATTCTTCTCACGAATCTCCCAAAACCCTAGCGACCTCTCAATTTCAGTCGATTTCTCTAGATCCTTGATGCATACATCAATCCTTGTCGTCATTCCTCTCATGAATCTCCCAAAACCCTAGCAATCTCTCTGTTTGAAATCTTCTCTACCTAAAGCTTCCTGAGCTCCAGGTTTTGAGAGAGCAGCGAGAGAATAAGGTCTCCATGGTGTTTTTTTTCCCTCTCTTTGAATCTTTAATGGTTTGTTTGTTTACTTGACTAGATTTGGGGTTTTACAGGAGGAGATTCACAAATCGCTATTTAGTTTTATACATGACGAGAAGGGAACGTATTGAGTTTCTATCTCATTTTCTTTGTTTTACGCAGTTGGGATCACTTGGGGATTGGATAGACCACTATGGATATATAGATTTTTTTTTCTTTATTTTTTTCCCTTCTACAGATTACTTTATGTATCTTTTAAAATATATATATATATATATATATATATCGGGAAATGGTGGTGAATATTTGATGAAAGGCACCATTTAAGGTTTGGGTTTGTTTGGATTCTAAAGCAGAGAAGCAATTAAATGTATTTAGTTTTGGTTCTTGGGGTTGAATAATTGTAGGCTATGTTTTTGTACAAATCCTTATGGATTTAGGATAGTGGATTCTAATATGGAAGCATGCATGCTTATATATGGTATTATATTGATTTTATGTCATGATAATGTATTTCATTATAATTTTAGGCTATTGTTTTTGTACAAATCCATATAGATTTAGGATAGTGGATTCTTATATAAAAGCATACATGCTTATATATGATATTATATAGATTTTATGTCATGATAATAAGTTTCATTATAATTTTATTGGCTTTTTCTTTGTTTTTATTACTTTCCTACTGTAGGACAGTAGGGGGCAATGATAGAAAGAGACTTCTCTCTTACTCTCTAAAACATAGTAGATCCTATATAAAGGTTTCCAAACCTTCAAGTTACAATAGAATGTTAATTTCTGACGCAGGGATGAACGTGATGAGGTCGATCACCATCTTCCTTAGGGATAACTACTCTGAATCCATAGAGCTTCTCTGGACTCCTCATAGAGATTCCATAAATCCATGAGGGGAATAAGAAAATAGAAATAATTCTAATAAATTCTAAAATAGCTTGATTGATGATGAAAATGAATTTACAGCCCTTTAAATAGTGATACCAAACCTAAGAAGAAGTTTCAGAATAAAACTCCAACTCAAACTGTCTAAAATAGTGACTTACTATAAATAGTAAACTTATTATTTATAATCGGTCATGATTTCTACTAGACTTCATGGTATTTGGCCAAAAATATTAAGTGTCCAATTTGGCCTAACCACGTTATTATCCTGATTTTTCTAAGCCCTTTCCATGTTGGGCATGACTCCTAAAACTCAATGGATCAAAAGTCATGATCGAACTAAAACTTACTATAAATAATAAAAATGGAAATAAAATGGATTTTCGACCATCGATATAATGAAATCTCACAAATACTGCGTGGGCAACCTGGCATTGCTAGGTTGGTTGGCTAAAGTAGCTTCTCCTACCCCAAAACTATATATGATACATCGAATAACTTATTCTGGTTTGTGAGATATGCCTATTTTAGGGTTCTGATGGTCCGGATCACTTTCGCCTGCGATTGGACCTTTTTTGGTCCATCTTAGCCATGAAAGTTTCCGCGATCCGCTCTACATCATTTTTCGAGTAGAAATTGACTCTATCATGTGTTGCTTTGTTCTCATCTACCCCTAGTTACTAGACTAATTGGAGAATTCAAATAATCCCTTACTTTTTTTTAACATATGATTTGATGTGAGGTGATTTTAGCTTTCAAACAATATATGAAGTATTTTGTTGTTTTGATCTTTCTACATCAATTTCTCATCAAAGCAAGTTCTGATTTCTTGGGCACTTTTCACTTTTCAGATAATCAATTTCTTCTCGAGATTTGCTTCTTTACAAATAGGTTACTTTAAAGAAAAAAAATTTCGATCAAATTTACTTTCTAATGCAAAGACTGGTTTTAGAATCAATCCGTAGACCTTAAAGTAGTACTTGTTCCGATTTGGTGGAATAATTTGTAGTTATTGTATCACTGCTTTCTAGAATATGTTCCTGTTTGGTTATTTATTATGAATTGGGCTTTTGCATGTATTTTATGAGGCATTGTCAGGTTCTGATGCATTAGGGGGTAGTTGTTGTGATGCCTGACCTCTATACAAGTGGGACCATGATGCTGGACTGTTGATCTAATAGGTCTCTGTAACATCCTGAATTTTCACGGCCCGAGTACATACTCATGCTCGAGAATTTCAGGTATTAATAATGTATAAATTAGATGCTTTAAAAATTACACTTTATTATTTTTTTATTTTTTTCATTTAGATCACATTCAGTTACATTCATGGATATAACCATTCATGAAAATAAAATCTACTGTATTTATTATTTCATTAGAGTAAAAGAATTCATCAATTTATTAAATACCCTCTAAATGAGAACTTATTACATTATCGAGTTTGCAGTGGAAATATAAAACTAGATCATAAAACTATCTTCTTATTCATTCAATATAATCTTCCATAGGGAGATGGTCCTGTAGGTCTTCAATCTGTACATCACCTACATCATCTGTACGATTGGAGAGGGTCAATGCCCTACTCATAATGATGATTATCCTTTAAAATTAACAATAATTTAAGAGATTCATAAAAATAATGTGAGGGTTCTAATACATCTCGTACTCCACCACTACGAGTGGTATTAGTATGCGTAACAAATATATATATATATATATATATATATATATATATGAATGCATGCCTAGCAAAGTGTGTGTGGTCTATTATACATAATGATCATCACAATGTAGAATATAATTCATAGAAAATCCGACTCGCCCCGCATCCCATAACTACGGAGATTTGCCGACGTGTCCGATGTTACCGTGGATTTACGTGAACACCTTGAGGTGACACAACACATGAGTCAGATGAATTACGTGACACAATTTGTTCATGGAGCGACTATTTGCTACATCTAATAACGTAAGTGATGTAACACGTATTACGAATTACTTACCTCGATTTGTACACCACTACCCAAACTCATGGAATTATGCGTCAACCAAGAGGGTTACTACCCAGAGCGCATTATGTTCATGATAAATATTTAAATAACTAGTTGTGATACCTCTAATACATCACTTGCACCAAAGAGGAAGTAAATTAAATCATGAAAGTTTTAAAAGACACATGCCCAAGCCATAAAGGGAACTAGCACAAGGCTAACATAATAAATGAGAAGAGTAGCAATAAGCTAACTTAACAAAAGAGAAGAATAGCAATAGCTAACTCAACAAAAGAGGAGAGTAGCAATGGCTAACAAAACAAAAGAAAAAGTGGTAATGGCTAACTTAACAAAAGATAAGAGTAGCAATGACTAACTCAACAAAAGAAAAGAGTAGCAATGGCTAACTCAACAAAATTGGTAAAGAGCAAGGGCAAGGCTTGTATTCATGGCCTTACATAAATTCATAAAGATCACGCATAATTAAAATCATACCTTGACCATAATTCCCAAATGATAAATAATTGATGTTGGTAAATCAAATAATTGCATGAAGGATTCACAGTAATATGAAAGCATGTAAAAGAACAAAATAAATTATATGTAACAAATATATATATATATATATATATATATATATATACACACACACACACACACACACGAAACCTTTTTTGAAGGGCCACCATGATGAGTTTTTATGATCCAACCTATTCATGAGGTCATGTAGACCAGGATCAAGTGAAAACACAAATATCAACTTGATCTAAAACTTTTGTAGCTACCAAGAAGTTTTCAATGATGGGCATTCAATCCCCACTTTGTGGTCCACTTAAACACGAGTTCCGCCTAATTTTTTGCTTCAGACCTTAAAATGATCTCTAAATATGGATGGAAGGCGTGGATCCAGCTCTTACATCAAGGTGGGCCCCACAGAGCCCTACCCAGACGAATCATGGTTTGGGCGGGGTAGGACGCAATCCACTTCCGTACATAGCTTGTGACGCTGCCACCAGTTAGGTGGGTAGTGGTAAGTGCTATGTGAACCCTACTATGATGTATGTGCTTCATCCATGCCATTTATCCATTTATCACGATCCTTTTAGGGCTTGATCTAAAAAATGAGCAAGATCTAATTCTCAGCTGGAGCACACCAAAGGAAAATAGTAGTGATTAAATGTTCGCCATTAAAAATCACTTTGTTTTTATCGATGGATTTTTGTGAATCGCTGACAGTTTTTAGCCGTCGGTGATGTCGATGGCTAAACGCCGTTGGGGAAACCACTATATGGCCGTCGGCGTTGGTCATTTTTTTGGTAGTAAATGTAAGTTTAAAAGAATCTCTCACATAAATTCAGAAAGATCATGCATAATTAACATCACACCTTAACCATTATTCTTAATGGATAAATAATTGATGGTGGTAAATTAAATATTTACAAGGATGATTCAAAGCATATAAGAGAACAGAATAAATCAAACCAATTCAAGTTTATATAAGCTTAAAGGAATCACTCACATAAATTCAAAAAGATCATGTATAATTGACATCACACCTTAACCATTATTCTCAAAGGATAAATAATTGATGGTGGTAAATTAAATATTTGTAGGGAGAATTCAAAGCATGTGAGGGAACAAAATAAATCAATCAACTCTAAGTTAATATAAGCTTAAAGGAATCCCTCACCTTAGCCTTGGATCTAAACCCTACGTAAATATTCATGTAGGAAAGCTTTTACATGAAAAGCTTTAACATTTATCATGACATCGCCTGAGCAAGGAGGCACCATATATATGGAGAATAAAGAGGGCGTCTATGCTTCTCCTTCTCTGTCTTTCTCTTTCTTTCTTTTTCTTTTTCTTTTTCTTCTCTCTCTCTCTCCCCCCCTTAGGCGTTGGGAGATTAGGTGTGTGAGAGGGGTGTGTTTCACATCCTACTTAGATTGGGTTTCTCCAATGTTTCCTTTCCTGACGATCTTTCTTTAAATTTAATTCATCCATTGTGTCAGGGTCATCAAATAGAGATGGGGTATATGATTTTCTAAGAGATCCGAAATTTAAATTGACCTATCTTGAAAATTCTCCCAATGGGTGTCAAAACGAATTTGATCTCAATTAACAATCCACATTTAATGATCATGGCTCAATTTTGAGAAAAATATGTAGTCAAGATAGACAAACGGTTGGATAAAATTTTGTGGTTGATTGATAGTGGAAAAAGCCTAAATATAAAATTTCACATTTTGTACCAAAATAAATGAGCTGGCTTTAACCTTCAATGGTGTAGGATTATAGATTGGGGCCTAAATTTTATATAACCTTATAGTCGTATGAGACCAAAGTGTAGTCCAAATTTGAGTTGTGATGGATGAAAAGAAGTGGTTAAATCGGAAGATCCAGATTTATAAGGAGTTAGCAAGCCTTGACAGGATAACTTCACGCCTAAGAAAAAGCTTACCAAAATGGGTTCTTCATACAGACTTGGTCCATATTATGGGTAATCCAAGTTATTCATATGAAGAGAAATATCCTACTATGGACGGGGTTTCTTCACTCGATGGACACCAAAATCAATGGTAAAGGGGCTGATTTGTCAATTGAGTCACTTTTACAATGATTTAAGGGCTAAAATTTGACATGTATGATTAATTTATGATACATAGGCTTGGTATAAATTTTCACATTAAACAGTTCGTGGGAACCATGTGATCTAGAATTTAGGGGTCTAGGTTAATGGCATTTTCATAATTATTGCTGATATGAGAGTTTTGAAAAATATAATGGTTCTGCATGGTTATAGGCAAATTTTTAAATAATTCTTACAAAATGACTTATATCTAAATCATTATAAATAAAGAGTTATTCACCAAATTAATTAAGAAATGTACATATATCAAACCACACAATGGATGGTCAAATGATTCGATTAAATTAGAAAAACTTGATGGTTAGTAATCTGATAATGTATATAGGTGGTAGTACGGTTGGTTTTATAAACGGATGAACATGAGTTTTTAGAGTGATCAAGGGTAGAGTATGTATACCGTTAAATTCGAGTGACTTGTTTACATGTGTAAGTTTCTCATATTCTAATTCTAATGGTAAGTTAAGTATATTCATATGGGGTAAACAAGATGAATGAATCAGAATCTCAATCTGATAAGTGTATGGACAGATGTAGAGGTCAAGTAGCTAGTTTACTATGATCGGGTGGTCCAAAATCAAAGTGGACGGCCAGATGTCTCTATCTATCAATGAATATTTGATTGAGTGGTTGGTTATGATGGACAGGTGAGGATACTTAGATATGTGATGGTCTTGTCTTAAGATCAATGGTCGAATGGCCTGATCTAGGGATGAAGATTATTCTTAACAGTTAGATTCATGTTGGAGAATAGATGTAAGGTTAAGATAGCTAAATTGGTATTGTACACATGCACATGCTAAGTTAACTTCATAGTAATACTCGAGAACTTTCAATACTTGAGTGTTGAAAAGTTTCGAGTGTTATAGCCTCATGGTATTGTGGATCCCTTGAAATATTCCAGATAGGAAGATCCTGACATCCAATCTTTAGCCTTTCTCTGAACTGTATTTGTGTTTTTACTTTTAACTCTTTACTTTTCTTCCCCAAATCTTTAATTATCCTAGGGGCTGAGACTTTTATTTTCCATATGAATGAATGGGAGTCTTATGTTGTTTATAAAATTTTCCTTTGTTTTGCTTTTGCTTTGGTTTTCCCCCCTCTTGGGATTAGCTATCATGGTTTGGAGTATTAAATCAGCCTAAAACAACCCAATACGACAGTGATATGACCAGTGTTCGAATCATCTCTGATATTATCTTTATCTCCATCTTAATGATACGGATAACACTGGTAGCGATACCGATAATGTTGGCAGTATTAGAAACTCTAGGTATTAGCAATCTATTGCTAAGTATCACCAACGTATTAATATCACTACTGTAATCGCCAATATTTTCAACTATGTAAATTCTAGGTGTCGCTTGTATTGCCAATGCATTAATATCGCTAATGTATCACCAATATTTTCGACTAGTAAATTCTAGGTAATGCTTGTATCATAAGTGTATCGATGATATTTCAATAGTAAATTTTTATTTCAAATTTTTTTCATGGGCATATGGTGGTATGTAATGTTCAATTCGTCATTGATAATATCTCGATATTATTAATATCGCAACATGCGCGATATTGGGACCACAATCTTTCATTTCCTTTCTAATTATTGATGATTTGTTGGTGAAATATCATGTGTTGTTGATATTTTGCAATATCGATGGATGTTTGGATGGAATCTTGGACAGTTAAATAGGCCAGAAGGGATGGTTCAACTGATTTCTTACAACAACATATGCTTTTAAGACCCCATTAAATAGAAAATTATTATGTATGCATTCTTTTAACAAATTTTTTTATATTTCTAAATATGCAAATATGTACATTTTAACATGTCTTAAAGTTTCGCTAAAAATTCCACTATTTTCCCATTTTTTATGCCTTTCCGATTATCAACGATATTATCGGTGATATCAATATTGTTTCCGTATCCCTGGCTAGCGAAACTTGTAGCGATACCCACACTTCGAACACTGGATATGACCCAGTAATTTGTTAATGGTATAGTGCACATAAACATATATATATTTGCAAACCTTGTTAGTTATTGGGTATTGCAGTTGAAACAGTTTCTTGAATAAGGAATTGTCCCCATTTCTTCTCGAGGAATGATAAGTTACTTCCTTGACTAAGATATGTTACTGATATCATGGTATGAGATCTTGCTGTTTTTCTTTCTTAGATATTTATTTGGAGGCCCCATGAAAGAATGAGGACATCCACCTATTTGGATTTGGTGAACCACAACTCCACTTGTTAAAACTTAAAACTTGAATGAAGTTGTACAATCTTATGTGTTGAGCTATATTTGGATCAATTTAAAAAAAAAAAAAAATTTGAATGTGTGATGGTAAAATAGTATGGAGTTTCTTTTATATCTGTCTGATTTATGAGATGAGGATTCTTTTGTTGACTTTGAACTAAATTTGATCGAGCACAGGGACTTGGTTCATCTTAATTTATGGGTTATATGAGTGCATAGTGGAAAAAAGAACATTGTTATCATTGAAGTATGAACTAGATGGAATTGATTCTACCTAAAATTGATAGTTTACCACCCATTTCATTTATATGAGTAGAATAATGTTTCGGCCATTTCGATGAGAATATGATATCCTCCAACTAGTTTGGACTTTGCTTTCTATGGGTGGCCTTGAAATTTTTTGTTGGAAACCTATTTATTTTGGTCCTAGTTAGATGGAAAGATCATTTTAAAGTGTATGCCAAAGTTTTCCATGCTTCACATTAGTGTACCTTAGATTTCTATATTTCAGATTGTTTTTAAGGATTAATTGGATTTATAAAAAACATCTCTTCAGAGAATTTCTACTTAGATTTTAGAAAACATTTCACATGTTTTGCTCGGGACTAGCAAAATGCTTATTGGGGTGTGTGTTGAGAGTCAAATATTACATATGTATTCTCTTAATTGCATTAATTTCTCCTTCATTCAAGTGCTTAATTTATATAATTAGATATGTTTTATGCATGCAATGTGATTCAGGAACTAAGGATGAAATTATAGCTCAAAATAAGACACAATGAAGAATTGAAGATTCCAAGTCATGGAGGATTTAAAGTGTCAAAGGATTGAATAAACCAAGTGTTAAAGGAAGAAAATCAAAAATTCAAAGTGGAGTTGCAAATTAAAGAAGAAATACAGAATCCGTCGATTGCATCGAGTGGAGCTCAGTGCCATCGAGTGGACTTTGTTGGGAAGTCAATGTCAACGTACATAAATCGAGAAACTTTGTGAGACTCATTACTCAATGCCATCGAAGGAGATTCGATCCCATTGACAACTTCTGAAAATTTGAAAAATCGTTGCTAGATGAAATCTGTGTTTCTATTCGATCCCTCGAGGATATCTTTGATGCCATTGAAATATATTTGATGGAAACTCGATGCCATCGAAGACCCATTGACAGTGTGTGTGGTTACATAAATTTGAAGTCGGTTTGCAATTTTTCTTAGGCAGTGTGAAACTTGGCTATCGAAAACTATAAATTAGGTTGTTTTAGATGTCTCAAATCATATTATAGGGTTTGGGAATAGAGAAAGCTCGAGTGGAGCGACAACAATGTCCCTTAACTTTGATTTCTTCATAGGTTCTAGTAGATAATTTGTTTTTCTTTTATTTTTTAGTTAGCTATGTCTAGTTAATCTCTTAGCTAATGATAAGGGGTGAAGCTTCTAGTTTATTTTAATATTCTAGTTTATGGATTCATACTTTTCGATTGAATGATGATAGTTAATTGAAATATATTTGAATTTATTTTAAAGCTTTTGTGTTGTTTCAACTTTGATTAATTTTCGACTCAAGTTACTTTGGATACTTGGAAGTGCAATTACAAGCTTGATTAGAGAATGAATAAATTTATAAAATTCCTAGATCTATTGTAGACCCTAGGAACAATAGATGCTTAGAATTCCCTGTGATTGATGCTCGAGTGCTTCATGGGAGAATCATTCAATTGAAATAATACTTGATCGGGTGATGTGATTGTTTTAACTATTTGATATTCTGATTAGAACGAGTTGGAATTTGGTTCTAGTTGAGTTATAGAAGATGAATCAATGATCTATGCATTGCGATGGCTAGAAGTGAATCCCTGGATATGCTTTATTTTTATTGTTTTTACCCTTAACCTACTCGCTGGAGTAAAAAAATCAGACCAACTATTTAGCTTTAAATTATTTCTAGTTGCATTTTCACACTCTCTATGGTTCGACCTCGGTCTCACTGAGTTTTTATTGCACCACAATCCTACACTTAGGGTTGTCAACCCTTGGGTTCGATATTATTCGACGTCGCTTAGTCACTTTTTGTTTCACTAACTTTTTTTATCCATCCAATCATGTAGGGAGAGATGTGCTTCTTTACTTATAATTGTAGCTTTTCCATCATTGTCTTTGGTAAGATATTCTTACTGCTCTTACCATCTATGATTAGATTATGGATCTTTTGGTTCAAAAGATGCATATTTTGTCACCACATATCTATTTCTTTCTTTAGTGTATATAATAGATTCCTTATTATTAGAGTGATGGCATGTGATTCACCATTATTGGGTGGTGGCATGCAATTCATCACAGGTATTGTACCACAAGCATAATGATTGAGAGCTCTCGTCGATCTTAGGTTGCTCATTATTATGAACATGGGTCTATCTTAAGGCCTTTGTCAAAGAGTAGATTGCTGCCTGTAGTCCTTACATGGCTCCCATATTCCTCCACTAGAAAACTTTAAATGCCTCAATTGTCATAGGATTATTCTTCAGAGCATCGTCCATGGGGTTATTGCTCGAAATAGTATTAGATGCCATCAAATGAAGGAAAAGCCTTGCATACCAACTGATGAAAGGAAGAGCGTGAAACGACTCTTCCTCAAGTAATCAAAGCCTTGAATCCGCAAGGTAGGTTCTTAAGTCCACAAGAAGAGATAGAGAGAGAGAGAGAGAGAGAGAGAGAACTTGAATATATTTTTCTGAATAATGATATAAAATTGTTCGATTATATTACTTATATGGAAGCCCCAAAACCCTAATATGAAATGACTCGAAATAGCAAAAAATCTTATAAAAGACTAAATTTGTCAAAAATAAAAACATCAAATTGACCTTATCGTAACATTTTTAGCATTATTACAAGCAACTCATAAACAAACAAAATTTTTATTTTTTATTTTAACTATAAGAATAGGGAGATATGACAAAAATGAAAATGATCAAAAAGTAATATTCTTTTTTATTAAATCTCCATTTTAACCCTATAAGAAGAGCATTTCTCGTGAAATGAACATACATTCATGACCTACTATAAAAGCCAGTTGACCCCAGAACCACCGTTGCATAAAGATCAATAGGTCATGCATTTCTTGAAGATGCCTGAATCAAAAGTTATGACTGGTTTACAATCCACAAATCAAATGACAACTTTTCTTTATTCAGAATGATTTTTTTGAACCGGACATGCCTAGACCCCAATTGCATCATGCCCTAGAACTAGGCTCCAATCCAATGGACTACTTCTACTTTAGTTTGGGCTTCTTTTGGTCCAACTATTTCTTGATGCACTACCAAAAAAAAATGATCAAACGCTACGGACTATGTGTGTTTTTGCTATAGATATAGACCGTAGCTATATTACTACGGCTTAAAACCGTAGCTAAAAGTTACTCAAACCGTAGCTAAAAATTAACACCACCACACGAACCTACACCTTGGGACAGCCCTATAAGGGACTCTATGAGGCCCATTAAAATGTGTGAGCTCCATCTAATACGTCTATCCGTTTTGAAAGATCATTTTAGGGCAAGTGCCCAAAAAAGAAAAGTAGATCGAAGGCTCAAGTGGACCACACGGTAAGAAACAGTGGAGATTAAGTACCTATCATTGATCAATGGTGTGGTTCAATTGGACCTTCGATTGGCATAGATTTTGGGGCCATTCCCTATAAAAAAATTTAAAAAATTAATGGACGGAGTGGATATATGAAATGTATCACAATGGATCCCACAAAGCCCTTAAGAGGACCGTTCATCCATAACCCGTTAGATTTGTGTGAAAGCGGACGAGCCATGGAGAATGGTATAAAGGCTACAGTCCATAGGGCTTTTAGCTACGGTTTAAAACTGTAGCAGGACCACTGCAAGTAAAAATGCAAAAACTCATCCCCGCTGCCCTTTTTCTTTTCCCCCCTCACAAACTTTTCATCTCCTTATACTCCTGAGAAAAAAACCTCATTCTGTGTCCCTTTCTTTCTTTCGATCTCCCACGCCCCTTTTCTCTCTCTCGATCTCCTGCACCCCTTTTCTCTCTCTAACCATCCCCTCTCTCTCGATCTCACGAAGACTCCCCTCTCTTACGTCATAATCCGCGTCCATTTTAGGTATGCAAGACCAATTATCTTATTTTTTTCTCTTTTGAATATTCATATTTCTATCTTTTTTTATGGAATTAGATTGGGGGTTTGAGGGGGTATTGATTAGATTGATTGGGTGTTTGAAGGTTCTTTGTTGCCCTTTTATGAATGCAAAACTTTCGTCTCAGTTGGTCTATCTCAGTGGTGGTCACATTTGCTTATGCTTGTCTCTTGAAATTAGATCTCCTATGACAATGTACAGATCCACATAAACATTTTTTGTGTCGATGGAAACATATAATAAATATTGATATCCACAGTTATATTTCTGATCAAATGATCTCATGGCTGTTGTGGTGTATGATTTAGGCATTTACATCAGAACTGAAGTTATCCTCTATTCCATTAATTGTTTTCCCTTAATAACAAAAGAAAAAAAAATCTCCTTTATGTTTTAGACTATAAAAACCCATCTAAGTGTGTCCAAGTTAGGCCCATGCCACATTCATTAACTATCATATCACATTTAGTAATAGTTGTATTAAGGTGTTGACCTTGTTAGCATGTGAGTCATGTTAGCAATCATGTATAGTGGGTTCCTTTTCTATTTTGTGCATCCAACTACTTGAGCATTACCTTTCATGTTTGTGGGTGCTTTGTACATAGTTGTTTGCCTAGAAACTGCCCCTCCATGGCCGTACTTTTCTTGCTCGTTCTTTGGATTGCGCATGTTTTTGTTGGGTTGGAGGTAAAGGAGACTGTCCTGACATTGTGTGGTATCAATGGAGGTGGACTGAATAAGAACAAAAAATGATCATTCTCTCTTTAAAACCTCAAGTTGTAAAGGAGGTGGTTTTGGAGTTAAACCCACTGCTTTCAAGGAAGAAACTTCTTGTATCCATTGCTGTAGGAACAAAATTAAAAGATTTGCAGGAATGGGCTGGCCATGGTCAAATAATCAGTAATGCCAAATACTCCTTCAACTATTGGTGAGGCAACAACAGTTATGAGCTCGGGAGAAATGGCAACAAAAGAAGATGAAAAACTTGTAGATTGTATTTTTGGAGCAATTGGCACATATTTCTAGCAATAGAGGCTATGCCTGATGGAGGAGTTGCTACTGGTCTTCCACGAGATCTTGCATTGAATCTAGCTTCCCAAATTGTTCTAGGAGCAGCTGCTATGGCTATCAATTCAGGAAAGCACCCAGGACAACTCAAAGATGATGTTGCATCACCTGCAGGAACTACCATTGTTGGTGTTCGTGAGTTGGAGAATGGCAGATTTTGTGGAACTTTGATGAATGCAGTCATTTTTGCTGGCAATTGGAGTCGAGAGCTTTCAGAGGGGTAGTTCTAATATAAACATCTTCCATTTTCTCCATTGCAGATTCATTCACACATGATTTAATTGCATGTTCTAAAAGCCGAAGAAACATATTTTTTTTATTATGATACCACACAGATATGGATATTGATGTGTATGCGGAAATAGGTGTCTCATAAATAACATGTTATTGATAATCATTTTTGTAGTTTTTACTTGAAACATTCAAAAAAAAAAAAAATTTGTGCTTTACGTGGACATGTTTTTTCTATCATATTTTTGCATATGCTGCATTTGGAGAAAATTTCCCTTCCAATTTCATAAAACCTATACCATGTAACAATTTTATTACGTACCATATCTAGCACTTAATAAATTTTCTTGTTGGATTTGTCTAAAAAATGCTATGAATAACTTATAGTTAAATTACAGGATCTCATCAACAGAGTCAAAGGATACTGATCCATCAGTTTTAGTTAATGGCCATTTTGACAGTCCACTTGGTTCTCCTGGTGCTGGGTATTGTGCTTCATGTGTTGGTGGGTTTAATGATATTAACTACTAGCTTGTTCCATTTTCTATGTGCTTTTTTTCTTTTTCTTTGAGTCTGATCTTGATTGTTATTGTAGCATCAATGCTTGAAATTACGCTAACTTCACTTTTTGGTATTTCTATTTCTTTCAAGAAGTTTGGTGTATGGTACATTCATCATATGGCTTACAACCGCACAGCAGTGTTGAAGCTCTGTTTCAAGAGTCATTAGTGAATAAGGCTTTGAAGCCCATTCATCAAAAAGGTATGAATTTGTGTTGGTGCAAGTTGTGAATATGAAGTAATGATGAGATTTCTTACAATGTAATGTAGGTTACCATCCTATCCATTTAGTTTAAGATGATTTGGATGTCACAGGTGCAAGGTAATTGAGGAAGTTAGGGATGGTACCTTTGGAACTCTATGGCAAGCTGTGTACAAGCTAACTGATGAGATGGTAAGTGCCTTCAAACTTCTCAAATGCAATGCAGTGTCCCTTCTCATATTAAAGAATTCTTTTTGTTACTTACTTGATTGCTAGTTTAACTGGTTGTGGTTTTTTCTTGGCAGGTTGTGGGTTTGTTCTATATGAAGTTCGATCAATAATGGTAACTCCCTCTCCCTTTTGTTGCATTGTAAAAAGAAATACATTTGCTTGGTTTGCTGGTTGCAGGTGGTATAGCTGAAAATCATATCTACTTTGCAAACCATGTCAATATTTCTAGACATTTTTATATTAAATGTAAGACGTGTTTGGATGCAAGGCATGCTTAGTTGAATTGAACTAAATGAAACAAAAAAAAAATGGAAAAGAAAAAAAAAACAATCTTGCATAAGGTATCATTATTCTAATTTGAATGAGGTTGGCATTACATATCATGTATTTTAATTCAAACTCAAAATCATCTGAATTTGCAGTTTCGGTCCTTTTGTTTTTTCAATTCCTCTCTGTTAAGCTTTAATTCCTGTGATTCAAATTCAATTATCATTCTACATACTATTCAAATTCAAATTCAATTATCAATCAGAGCAAACTTTGATGTGTGGGATTACTATGATATATTAGGCTATTTTTTTCTTTCAGAGAGAAGATGATGGAAGGAGAAGCAAGAATTGTTGATTGTTTAAGGGGAAGATTGCTTGCAGAAAAAGTGACTTCAAAGGTTGCAAAAGAAGATGCATAAATCATGGGTAAAAAGGTCTTTTTTCCTTTCATCTTCTTCATTTCCTTTTGCTACTGTCTTTTTTTTTTTTTGGAAAGAATACTGTCATTTCTGTTATATTCTTCTTCATTTCCATAGTTTTGGTTTCAAACATGTAGTTTTGAAACTTTGCAACAATCACATTTTTCTTTAATTGCATTTTTCAGATTCAAGCATATGTTGTTGTCATACACGCAGAACAATTCTTCTATGTTTGAGAGATTTGTTCATTTTTATTTTTATTTTAACAAAAGCAATGAAGATTTCACTACTCTTGAAAATTTACAGCCTTTCAGGAGGGTCCCAACAAAAAGGATTATTCAATGCAAACTCAATTTATGGATCTCGAGCATTGTTTATTGTGTAAAGTTTTTCAGCTTCCCCATTCAAAACATGTTCTTATTTATGAAATATTTGGCTGTTTCATCATCCTATTGATTCTGTTCGATGTTAAACTTCAATCTTATCAATGTCATAGGGTCTTGAGTTTGAATGCAGAGCAATCATTGGTTAACCATTACTGATTATTATTTTTTATGTAAAATGTTTTGAGTTCCTTCAGTTGTTGATGCACAATATTCCATGATTCGCTAATGCAAGCCCATGATGGGAAAGGACCTACATTTCTCGGATCATCATGCTAATATGTCAGGTAGCATAGCTTGAAAATTTATTTTAAATGACAATACTTCCTAAAGAACTCATAGAAGGGCCAAGATGTTTGAACTTTGTGGATCTATATATACTTTCAAGCCATATTGAATGAGATTGGTAATTACCTATCTGTACTGAAAATTAATTTTCCATTAGTGATTGTTCTTAATTGTTACAAGTTCTTGTTCTATCAGGCCCAATCAGATCCAAGAAAAAGTTCCTAACCATACAATCTTTGTCCTTTTTCCTAGGCCTGTTACTATATTTTTTTTCCTTAACTGTTTACTCGTAGGCCATTGATCGAAGGATTAGGAACTTCCAATCTGGGGACATTCTCTGTCCAAATTGAGACCCATCAGAGCTATAGTCTAGAATATCACCAGCCGGGCCGGATTGTAACAGGCTCATGACTTGTTTTAGTATAAATAGTAGAACATTGTTTTTAAGTTTTAACTAGAGATCTAATTTGTGGTCTTTCTTTTGTAGTAGAAGTTATTTGGCATGTGTGAGGCAAATACATGTGACATAGTGAATGGTCACTAATGGAAGTTCATTTATGAATGGTATGAGATGTTTGGATGATATTTTCAAATTATAGCATGACGATGTCTACATCTTTTCCTACAATCTTCTATACTTCAATATGACTTCTGTAATGTTTGATCATAATATTTCATGAAACTTGGATTAATTCACATTCAATGAATTGCAATTCATTTGGATTGAGCATCCAAAAGCACTCAAGTTTTGTTATTCCACTTAGGATTGGGAAATCCACTACAGTGAAACACCGAAATGGACAGAAATTTCTGGTTTTTTTTTTTTTAATTGAAAGAAGGAGATTTCGTTAAGGAAAAAGAACACTAATGTTTTGTACTTCATAATTTCATACATGTATATGCATGTATGAATTCACAGTGGACAGAAATTTTATTTTATTTTTTTCCTGACATTGCTTGTGTGTTCTACAACCATAGAGCATAATGAGCTATTTGTTTAGCTGTTCCTAAACTGCATCTCTTTAGATTTGCTTGTGGGCACCCCATTTTTGATGGTGTAACAGAGTGTAATAAATGATATGCAGGCACTTACAAATTACATAAATTGCATGTAAGCCATACAAGTCAAATTAAACTGTTCAAATAATGGTTCTCAGTTTAGATATATTATGAACCAAAATTTACACTATTTGATTGTCTAACTATCAAAATAGTGAACATTTATTGGATGATTAAAAATGTTTTCATGCCCAACGGTCTTATTGCCATAAACAAGTGTCCATGGATTAGAAGCTAGGATTGTTTTATCAAGATTTACTGCCTATTTCATGGCCTTTGTGTATGTCTGCATTTGTTTCAAGTTATCCATGGTTTATTGGCGAATGTTGCCATCTAATCATCCTGCTCTATGTCAGAATGTGACCATTTGGATGATTTGGTTTCTGAATTTTCTTTTATCAATGGCACTTTTTGAGCCTTTCTTTGATTTCTTATTTGAACTTCAAACTTACAATCCAATTACCTAATTTGGAGCAGGTTATTGACTATTTTCACAAGGCACTGGAGGGCTCAAGTATAGATCTGTCATAAGCCAGTATCTCTGTGTAGATTGATCTTGGGAAACAAACAATTATATGACCGCCACTGCTAAGGTAATTTTTTTCTTATTCCCTAGTTTTAAGCTATTTTTAGCTTTTACACTACAATACCAACATTTCATGGATTCTTTCACGTCCGTTCGAGTGGGATATGACCTTTTTTATAAGAGCTGTCCATGCCAGTTTTTGAGAATTGGGTGCAACAAGTGGGTCCCTTTAATCTTAAAATTAGTGAATATCTCAAAGTTGTCAATATATACTCTTGGGAATTGAGCAGGTGGGCTCATTAATCTTAAAATTGCTTAATTCCAAGACCCAAATCTGTTAATCTCAACTTTTGGGAATAGGGGGCAGAAGGTGAGCCCATCAATGTTGGAATTTGTCACTACTTGAAGGCTCCAAAGTTGCCCTCAATCTTGGAATTTGACCAATCTTTGAAGAGCCCGAGTCAGTTCATATTCCTAGATTGGCTAAACAATGAAATTGTCCAAATGCATGTAATCATGCAGCAAGGTGATGCATTCAGGTTCATTCATTGCAAGGAAGATAATTCATGTGTTTAGCCTAAGTAGGAAGAGGCTAACTAATTGGGTATTTTCTATTAGCAATAGGAAATAGTACAAAGTACAAACAATGTTAATGTTGGTGAGGAGGCATTTTGGAGAATAGATTGCATAAATACTAAAATAGGTAAAATATAATAAAATTTCATGATATGTGCTGCAACCAAACATTACCATAAACAAATAGGCATTCTATGGGATGCTTTACAAGCGTTTGCACCACTCCCATGAATCTTGCTATCAGACTGTGGTATCCACTTGAAAAGAGAGCAATGGTCCAAATTCCATGGCAAAGCTTGTAATAGCTGGATGGTCAGGGTTGTCCCATCACTGCAGGGTTTTCCCAACAGTCCATCCATGCAGTGGCCCACAAGATTTACATCCCCGGTTACCATACATGCATAGAACTAATATGTCAAGCCATTGCAGGGCTCGTGTTAGCTTCTCTTGCATCACACAAACATGGAGTTGAGTTGCCATTAGTGTTTTTCTCCCATTACAAGCATTGATTATAGAGTTGTAAGATATTTATTCAGAAATGGACAGAACTTTGCTATATTAAGCAAGTAATTGATTGCATTTTCAAGACTGTCCTTTTCATCTCTATGGGCCATTTTGAGAATTTTCATTTTCATTATTGGACAGCGGCAATTTCCTTACTCATGTGTCTAGAAAATACGATTGCTTCTTAGCTAAATTGTAGATCCAAAGCTCAAGTGAAGTATGTGGATCAAAGGAAACTTGTGCAATGATCAGAATGAGTGAAGTCTGTGGATTTGCATCCAGTAGAACCATGGTAATTTTAATTATATTAAAAAAGATCTCTGACCATTTGGACATCTGATTTTTACACACCTCATTACCTCTTGAGTGGGGACGGAGATAAAGGTGCACCGACTTGGTGCATACACTGTGAACTGAAGTCAATGCTCAGTTTGTATCAGGGAATGATTAAGTGATTTTCATTTAAATTTTTTTGGATTGACAACTCGCTCTCCATATTTGCACTACATCCCTTATATTTGAGAGTACAGGCACTTTCAAAAAATATGCCAGAGGATATTAAGGTGCACTTCTTTAAGATTTTTCTTTATCATGTTAGCATTTGCAAAACATGCTTGGTTGTTCATCAATCTGTGCTGGTTATTTTAGTTTCAATGCAATAGAAAATGTATGTTATGTTAATACTAAATTTTTATATCCTCCCTACTAGCAGCAATAAATCTTGAAGGAAAAAGAACAGCTAGATGGAAAGGTATTGCCTCCTGCAAAATAGAGAGAAATGCAAAGGAGATTGGTGCAAAGGGAAGAGGATCTTTGTAGCACGTGTCAGATCTGGGATATTCATCAATTGGGGACCAGACTCACCAAGAGAAGGATGATAACCTTTTCTTTGTATTCTTAACATTATTGTAATTGTAATTGTAATTGTAATTGATTAAATGAAGGAGTATAATTGATTCATTATTGAATGAATGATTGTAATTGAATGAATAAATGTAGGCAATAGCTATGGATATTGACCGTAGCTGGTAATCTGACAACCGTAGTTGTTATTAAATTTGGCATACTGCTACCTATCCAACACTACTTTTAGCTACAAATACTATTCGTAGTCATGTGTGCTTTTCACTACAGAAATGATTGTTACGGATTATATCTGTAGCTATTGCAATCTATGGCTACGTATTAAATCCTTAGCCATAGGTCTATAGGTTTTAGCCTATGCTACGGCACCTACGACTGCGGTCATGCTATGAACTAAAACTGTAGCGATACACTTTAGCTACAGCTTTTATCCGTAGCGTTTGCCCAGTTTTCTGGTAGTGGTAGTTGTCATGTTATATGGGTCTTAGTTATCATGTTATATGGGTCTCAGTTGTATGGATCACAACTGTCCTTTTATATGGATCGTAGTTATCCTGTTATATGAGTCGCAGTCGCAGTTGTCCTGTTATATGGGTCTTAGTTTTCCTGTTATATGGGTCTCAGTTGTATGGATCACAGCTGTCCTGTTATATGAATCGCAGTTATCCTATTATATGGGTCTTAGTTTTCCTATTATATGGGTCTCAGTTGTATGAATCGCAGTTGTCCTGTTATATGGGTCGCAGTTATCCTGTTATATGCGTCGTGGTCGCAGTTGTCCTGCTATATGGGTCTTAGTTGTCCTGTTATATCGGTCTCAGTTGTATGGATCGCAATTGTCTTGTTATATGGGTCGTAGTTATCCTGTTATATGGGTCACGGTCGCAGTTGTCCCGTTATTTGGGTCTTAGTTGTCCTATTATATGAGTCTCAGTTGCATGGATCATAGTTGTCTTGTTAGATGGGTCACAGTTATCTTATTATATGGGTCGCGGTCGCAGTTGTCCTGTTATTTGGGTCTTAGTTGTCCTGTTATATAGGTCTCAGTTACATGGATCGTAGTTTTCCTGTTATATGGGTCGCAGTTATCCTGTTATATGGGTCGCGGTCGTAGTTGTCATGTTATTTGGTTCTTAGTTATCCTGTTATATCTGTCTCAGTTGCATGGATCACAGTTGTCCTGTTATATTGGTAGCAGTTATCCTGTTATATGGGTCGCGGTCGCAGTTGTCCTATTATATGGGTCTCAGTTGTATGGATCACAGTTGTCCTGTTATATGGGTCGCAGTTATCCTGTTATATGGGTCGCGGTGGCAGTTGTCATGTTATTTGGGTCGAAATTGTCCTGTTATATAGGTCTTAGTTATATGGATCACAATTGTCCTATTATATGGGTCGCAGTTATCCTGTTATATGGGTCGCGGTCGCGGTTGTCCTGTTATTCAGGTCGCAATTGTCATGTTATATGGGTCGTGGTTATTATGTTACATATGACCCACAATGGGGTGATCTGATCCATCCACCTTGTTGGCCAGCTTGCCGTGGGCCCAAAAAGTCCTGACTTGGCCCCACATTGATGTATGTGCATAATCTATGTCGCCCATCATTCTTGCCATGTCATTTTAGGGTTAGGGGCCAAATATCAGCTTGATCCAGTGCTCGTGTGGCCCACATAATAGAAAATAATGGTGACTATTGAAACATTGATGGATCAGATGTGGGCCCAAGTCAGGACTTTTTGAAAATAATGGTGACTGTTGAAACATCAATAATGGTGACTTAGGCATTATCCACTTCTAACAAGCATCAATGTGGGCCCAAGTGACTGGCATTGTCCACATAATAGAAAATAATGGTGACAATGGCACTCACTATTGATATTTGAGCCCACACGAGCTCTGGATCAGGTTGCTATTCGGGTCATTGCCCTAAAATGACATGACAAAAAGGATGGGCAGCATGGATTATTCACATACATCAATGTAGGCCCCACTAGTTGGTCCTTTCCAAGGCCTATCAAAATGAAGACTTCGACCTGTATAGCATGACAACCACGACCATTTCCTCATGAAAAACACGACCCTTTCCTCATGAAAACCACGACCCATACCTGGGTCATGGTTGTAATGTGGTAAGGGTCGTGGTTGTAATGTGGTAAGGGTCGTAGTTGCCATGGGTCATGGTTCTCATGTTATATGGGTCATGGTTCTCATATAACATGGGTCTTGGTTATCCTATTATATGGGTCGTAGTTATTCTATTATATGGGTCATGGTTGTCATGGATCATGGTTATTATGTTATATGGGTAGCCGACAAGGTGGATGAATCGGATCATCCCATTGTGGGCCTTAAGCTATGGTACCAATGGTTTGGTAGAAAAGGAAATGAACATGCTGTAAACTACGAACCATGCAACATGTCAACTACGACCCATATAACATAGCAACTACGACCCATGCAAACCAAGACCCAAATAGGCCCACATTGATGTATGTGAATAATCCATGCCACCCATCCTTTTTATTATGTCATTTTAGGAGTAGAGTCAAATATCAACCACGACCCTTTGTGGATGAAAACCATGATCCATTGTGCATGTGAACCACTACCCTTCGAATGGATCATGGTTGTCATGTAGCAAAGGTTGAGGTTGTCATATTATATGGATCGTGGTTATGAAGTTATATGGGTCGTGGTTGTCATGGGTCATAGTTGTCAAGTTATATGGGTCGTGGTTGTCATGTTATATGGGTCGTGATGCGTAAGTCGATGGGCCCAATAAGACCATTCATTTCTACATATATTGGGATGCGTAAGTCGACTAACATGACTTACTAAAATAGCTTTCTTGAGATCTTAAGAATCTGGACTCCTTGAAGACTCCTACAGCTACACGTAAGTCGAGTAACTTCTAATCCACATCGGAAGCGGAAGTAGATTGGATGGTGTACCGCCATGAATGTACGTGGTCTATCCACGCCGTCGATTCGTTTTTCCATCTTATTTTACCGGTTGAACCCAAAATTTAATCATACCCAAAGATCAAGTGGACCTTACCATAGATCAAAAGTGAGTAGGATCCAAGACTTAAGTGGGTCATGGTCGTCACGTTTTATTTAACTTTTGAACAGGTTGGATTTCAAATATTCATTATGTGGGCCTTAGGATAGTTTCGACAGTGGGAATCACTCTCCCCACTGTTTTCTATGGTGGAGTCCACTACAGCTTTTAATCTGCCTCATTCTTTGGCTATTGCCCTAAAATGATATCTCAAAATGGATGGACGGTGTGGATACAACACATACATCATAGTGGGCCCACAGAACTTGGTGACGTCACTTCAGTAGCCGACTCTGCTACTCAACCCGTCTGCATCTAATCCACGTCCCCGGATGCGGATTTTCTACGAAAGCCTTTGGCAAGAAGTTCCTGCACTGGGATCGTAGGTGGGGCCACCATGATGTTTGTCAGGAATCCACTCCGTTCATTTGTTTTTGGAGATCATTTTAGAACACGAGACCAAAAGTGAGCAGGATCCAAGACTTAAGTGGGCCGTATTAAAGGAAAAGGTGGTTAGGTAAATTCCTACCGTTGAAACCTCCCTGGGTTCGACAGTGATGTTTACATGACATCCATACCGTTAATAACGTCATTTCTACTGGGATGAACTGAAAAAACAAATATTAGCATGATTCAAAACTTCTGTGGCCCCACGAATATTTCAACAGTGGACGTTCAATTATCACTTTTTCGGCCCACTTGAGCATTGCATACGGTTCATTTTTACCCTCATGTACTAAAATGAACTCACAAAACGGATGGACCATGAGGATTTCGCACAAACATCGTAGTGGTCCCACATGGATTCCAGCACAGGAACTATTGCGAAAGGCTTTCGCAGTCGAAGGAAATCCACATCCACATCCCCGTGTCCCGATGGAAGCGGATTGGCTGGTGTACTTCACACGGTATATAGCTGTTGTATTGCGTCCTACCGGTAGGGATCTATGGGGCCCACCATGATCTAAAGGATTTATCCACTCCGTCCATCCATATTTACAGATAATTTTAGGCTATGAACCCAAAAATGAGGTGGAACCAAGACATTAAGTGGACAACAAAGTGGGGATTGAACGTCCACCATTAAAAATTCTTGGGAGCTGCAGAAGTTTCGGATCAAGCTTATATTTGTGTTTTCACTTCATCCAGGTATACATGACTTTATGAATAGGTTGGATGGTAAAAAAAACATCATGCTAGCCCTTAAAAAAGTTTCAACGGTGGGTGACATTATCACTGCAGCTTCTTTTAGTGTGGTCCACTGGAGCTATGGACCAGCCTCATTTTTAATATCATTCCGTAAAATGATCTGATAAAAGAGATGAACGGAGTGGATAAAACCATTACACCACGGTGGGCCCACAGATCCCTACCCAGACAGATTATCGTCCGGGCAAGGGTATGCTCGTCTTCGCATGACACATACCTACAATAGCTGTGTAGCTGGTGTGAGGTACACCAGCCAATCCGCTTCCGTCCAGGATGGACGCGGATTGCGTCCTTCCCCCGCCCGACTCTAGCTCGGAACGGGCAGTTCTGTGGGTCGGCCTACTGTGATGTATCTGTTTATACAAGCCGTCCATCCTTTTTTTCAAATTATTTGTGTTTTTCCTTCATTTGGGTTTGTATGACCTAATCAACAGATTGGATGTTAAATAAACAGTACAGTGGACCTTATGAGGATTTTAATGGTTGATAACTAACCAATATTGTTTTCCTATGGCGTGGTCAACCTTAGATTTATATCCCTCTCATTTTTTGTATAAAGCCCTAAAAGGATAAGGCTGAATGTATGAACGGAATGGATGATGTGGTGTAGCCCAAGTAGCACTGACCACTGATGGTGGCAAGGTTGAGTAGCGAGTCTAGATACTCAACCTATCAATCCACGCAAGTTGAGTAGCGAGTCTGGATAACCATTAGCAATCCGCACTTGTTTTTCTTTCCCAACGTAAGTTGTGCTAGAGAAAGGAGTCCAGATTCCCAAGACCTCACGTTACTCAACTTACACATCCCAATATATGTAGAGATGAATCGTTTTATTGGGCCCACTGTGATGTATATATTTTATCCATGCCGTCAACTCATTTTGAAAGATCATTTTAAGGAATGAGCCAAAAAATGAGGCATATCAAAGGCTCATGTGGACCACACCATAGAAAGCAGTGAAATTGAAAACCTTTTGGGGCATAAATTTTTTGGATGTAATTCATTTTTTGGCCAATGATGTTAAATTAAATTCTAAATCCAATGGACGGATTGGATTCAACACATAAATCACAACAAGACCCACAATCCATATAACATGACAACATCGACCCTTATTACGTTACAACCACAAACCGTGCACACGTCACACATAACCATGACCCGTATCAACCATGACCCCTGTAACATGATAACTACGACCCATATAATATTACAACCACGACCCGAATCAACCACGACCCATATAACATGACAACCACGACCCATTTAACATGACAACCACAACCCATATAATATGACAATCACAACCCATATAACATGAGAACCACGACCCATATAACATGATAACTACGATCCATGACAACTACGACCCATGACAACCATGACCCATATAACATAATAATTATGACCCATATAACATGACAACCGCGACCCATGAAAACTACGACCCTTACCACCTTACAACCATGACCTATATTGCATTACCACCACGACCTGAGAATTTAACCATACATTGGGACCCACATTGATGTATGTGTATAATCCATGATGCCCATCCTTCTTGTCGTGTCATTTTAGGGCTAGGGCCCAAATATCAGCCTGATCCAGTGCTTGTGTGGGCCACATAATAGAAAATAATGGTGACAGTGGCACCCACTCTTGAAACTTTCCAGGCTCACTGTGATGTTTGTTAGAAGTAGACATTGCCCAAGTCAGGACTTTTTGGGCCCACGACGAGTTGGCCGACAAGGTGGATGGATTAGATCACCCCATTGTGGGCCTTAGGCTATGGTACCAATGATTATCCTTTCATTTGGTAGTAAAGGAAGTGAACATGTAACAACCGCGACCTATATGACATGAGAACCACGACCCATATAACATGATAACTACAACCCATGACAACCACGACCCATTTTACATGACAATCATGACCCATATAACATGACAACCACGACCCGTGACAACTACGACCCTTACCACATTACAACCATGACTCATATAACATGACAACCACAACCCATCTAACTTGACAACTACGACCCATGACAACCACAACTCATATAACATGACAACCACGACCCATATAACTTCACAACCATGAACCATATAATATGATAACCACGACTCTTGTTACATGACAACCATGATCCATTTGAAGGGTCCTGGTTCACATGCATAATGGATCGTGGTTTTCATCCACAAAAGGTCATGGTTGATATTTGACTCTGCACCTAAAATGACATAACAAAAAAGATGGGCGGCATGGATTATTCACATACATCAATGTGGGCCCATTTGGGTCATGATTCGCATGGGTCGTAGTTGCCATGATATATAGGTCATGGTTGTCATGTTATATGATTCATGGTTTGCAACGCGTTCACTTCCTTTCTACCAAACCATTAGTATCATAGCTTAAGGCCTACAATGGAGTGATCCGATCCATCCACCTTGTCAACTACCCATATCACATGATAACCACGGCTAATATAACATTATAACCATGACCCATATATATAATAAAATAACTGCGACTCATATAACAGAACAACTGTGATCCATACAATTGCGAACCATATAACAGGACAACTGTGATCCATTGTCACCATTATTTTAACATGACAACCATGACCTATATAACAGGATCCAAGACTTAAGTGGGTATAATTAAATATTGGATATGGCTCATTTTTTGTCTATTATCCTAAATATATCTCGAAAAACAGATGGCCAGGGTGGATTTCTCAAAAACATCACGTTGGGCCCCACCCAGGTTTCCAGCGCAGGAACTTCCTGTGAGAGGTTGAGTAGCGAGTCTGGATACTCAACTTGTAAGTAGCAATCTGCGCTTGTAGATTGAGTAGTGAGTCTGGATACTCAACCTGTTTAGTAGCAATTCGTGCCCGTTTTTCTTTCTTTCCCAGTGTAAGTTATGCGCGAGAGAGGAAATTGGATTGAGTACTCGGTTGGGCCCACCTTAAATGTATGTGGTCTATCCACAACATCCATCCATTTTTCCATCTAATTTAAGGGGTTGAGCCCAAAATTGAAGCATATCCAAAGATCAATTAGATTATACCATGACCTTAATTTGTAGCCTTTGATCCATTTACACTATCAAAAATGGATCGTGGTTGTCATGGATAGTAGTTGCCATGTTATATGGGTTGTGGTTGTTATGCTATATGAGTCGTCATTATCATTGGTCGTGGTTGTCGTGTTATATGGGTCGTCGTTGTAATGTGGTAAGTGTCATTGTTGTCATGGGTCGTGGTTGTCATGTTATATGGGTCGTGATTATCATATTAAATGGGTTGTGGTTGTCATGAGGCATAGTTATTATGTTATATGGGTCGTGGTTCTCATGTGATATGGGTCGCGGTTGTTACATGTTCACTTCCTTTACTACCAAATTAAAGGATAGCCATTGGTACCATAGCCTAAGGCCCACAATGGGGTGATCTGATCCATCTACCTTGTCGGCCAACTCGTCGTGGGCCTAAAAACTCCTGACTTGGGCAATGTCCACTTCTAACAAACATCATTGTGAGCTTAGAAAGTTTCAAGAGTGGTGCCACTGTTACCATTATTTTCTATTATGTGGCCCACACGAGCATTAGATCAGGCTGATATTCGGGTGACAATGGCGTAGTGGCATAGTGGTCTCATAAAGGATGGGCGTAGTGGTCCCATAAAAGGATGGGCATAGTGGACCCATATAACAGGACAACTAAGACCCAAATAACAGGACAACTGCGACCGCGACCCATATAACAGGATAACTACGACCTATATAACAGGATAACTGCGATCCATACAACTGAGACCCATATAACAGGACAACTGCGACCGCGACCCATATAACAGGATAACTGCGACCCATATAACATGACAACTGCGATCCATACAACTGAGACCCATATAACAGGAAAACTAAGACCCATATAACAAGACAACTGCGACCGCGACCCATATAACAGGATAACTGCGACCCATATAACAGGACAACTGCGATCCATACAACTGAGACCCATATAACAGGAAAACTAAGACCCATATAACAGGACAACTGCGACCGCAACCCATATAACAGGATAACTACGATCCATATAACAAGACAACTGCAATCCATACAACTGAGACCCATATAACAGGATAACTAAGACCTATATAAATGACAACTGCGATCCATACAGCTGCGGCCCATTTGGGTTGTAGTTGCCATGTTATATGGGTCGTGATTGTCATGTTGTATGGATCGTGGTTTTCAACGTATTCAATTCCTTTTCTACCAAATCATTAGTACCATAGCTTAAGGCCCACAAAGGGGTGATCCGATCCATCCACCTTATCGGCAAGCTCGGCGTGGGCCCAAAAAGTCCTAACTCGGGCAATGTCCACTTCTAACAAACATCACAGTGAGCTTGAAAACTTTTAACAGTCACCATTATTTTCTATTTTGTGGGCCATAAAAGCACTGGATCAGGCTGATATTTGGGCCCTAGCCCTAAAATGATACAACAAAAAGGATGGGCAGAATGGATTATACACATACATCAGTGTGGGCCCATTTGGGTCATGGTTTGCATGGGTCGTAGTTGCCATGTTATATGGGTTGTGGTTTTCATGTTGTATGGATCGTGGTTTTGAATATGTTCACGTCCTTTTGTACCAAACCATTGGTACCATAGCGTAAGGCCCACAATGGGGTGATCCATTCCATCCAACTTGTCGGCCTGCCCCAGTTGGGCCTAAATAAGTCTTGACTTGGGCAATGTCCACTTCTAACAAACATCACAGTGAGCCTGAAAAGTTTAAACAGTGGATTCCATTGTCACCATTATTTTCTATTATGTGACCCACACAAGCTCTGGATCAGGCTGATATCTGGGCCTTAGCCCTAAAATTACACGGCAAAAAGGATGGGCGGCATGGATTATAAATATACATCAATGTGGGCCCCACGAGCTTGGTCCTTGCTCGCACACAAAATAGGATTCCGTACACATCACTTTCTTGGCATTAAATACGACATAACTTCTTCTTCTAGAAAACCATACAAGTCCTGAAACAAGGTCAGGGGCATTTTTGTCCGAAACAAACTCCAAAAGCTGTCAGAAGGCCCTTCTGGGAATATATGGAGTGTTGTAGCGTTCTAGGTAATTTGCCCAAACTTCGAGGCAAGTATGGTCAATTTCCCGCTGAATTAATAAGCTCAAGCATGTTTGATTTTCTTGCCCCTTAGGCCTTGGCATCAATGCCAGACACAGGCAAACCGAACCAGTACTTTAAGAGAAAAGAGCATTTGAGCCTCAGACAGAGCCTGGTGAGCCCATTGAAGAGATCAACCAAGACTGAGATGGAGCATCAAGCTCACCCAGCGCATGAAATGGTGCTGAAATCCGAGGGGAAAAAAAAAAAGGACCACAGCCAGATCTGTTTTGCACAAAGCCGGTGCAGGCAACATCGGCTTTGGGCAAAAAAAAAAAAAAACTGGTACTCAGCTGGCAGCATCTAAACCATTGGTTGCCTTCCAATGAGGATTTTAGCCGTGGATAACCACTCGGATCGAGGGTCACTAAAGTTATCAAGCCATGTGGGCCTGTTGTGAGGTTTCTACAGTAAGGTACACAATCTAATATATTTTCTGAGAGCAGTCGGTAGGTCAATATCTTGAGGTGATGGTGCGGATGAACCTCAATTGTGGAAGACGATGGTGGTCAGTATCTTGAGGTGATGGAGCGGATGAACCTCAATTGTTGAAGACGACGGTGGTGGAGGCGAGATGATTGCACCTTCCCTAGCATCCAGAGACGTTAAAGTAAAGAGTAGATGATATTGGAACAAGGCTGCCAAACGATCTTTGAGCTAGAAGGAGATCATCAAATACCAACTCCCCTCATGAGAAGGGACCGAAAAGTATGAAGTGTCTTGGAAAAGGTACGCATCGGGGAAAAAAGAATGCATGGTTTTAAACTTGATGTGTGTTGCATGATATTTTTGAGAATTTTAATGGATGTGCCCACCGTGTCTTTCAGTTGAACATTTATTCCTCGTAGTTAGCCAACGAATGTTGTTCTACAACATATGTGCTTCTTCTCGCTTGTGGTGGGAACATTATGGGGTGGCCTTCACAATAGTCCCAATAGTCAGTCAGTAGATACCGTAGAATAGATTCCACAGAATGGACGCTTACGACCATTGGATCACTCGTCGTGTAGGCCATCTGGACACCGAGATCCCTATATGGCACACAAACCAGGATCAAGCCTGCCTTCATCTAGACGAGATCTGTTAAGATCTTCCAGACAGCAAAGGGGCCATTGTTAGTACCATACCATTAGAATCAAACCTGGGTAATTAACCTTGTCCCCATCCAGACCTCATCCATGCATCTCATGTGTTGGGCTTCGTGGAATCCAAAAATTAAAAAAAAGGCCGAAAGAAAGGAAAGAATAAAAAGAAAACAACAACAAATATAGCTTAGATACTGATATATATATATATATATATATATATATATATATATATATATATATGAGAAATGCTCACACACAACTAATCGGACGATTCAATTTGGTCCAACTAGTTGTGCATTAAATAAAAAACACCTCTTTTGATTCAGATATAATACCTCCGCATGAGAGGGTGCATGGCATCAAGTTTTATATAGGTACAATAGGAATACATGTCACATATCTAATTTGTTTATCAAATGAGACATACTAATTCAATTTTATTTATAAAATAATAATCACTTCGGCCACACATGCAAGTTGAATCTAAATTGTTAGAATGAATTTTTAACCGCCCAATTTTCTTGTAGAAGAATATCTTACTATTAATTACGGAAAATTAATATTTTATATATTTCACATGTTTATATATTTATTAACGGACCAGATTTGGTAAACATATGATAGATTGCCCTAGTAAATCATACGCGTATGACTTACGTAAATATTCCATTTTCTTTTAATACAAGCTTCCCCATCCTCCTCTCTCTCTTACTCTTCATTTAATCCCTCTCCCGTATTAATGCTCTCTCCCTTTAGTTATTGGAAACGAAGCCCAGTGTATCCGGCTGCTACCCGAAGCTAGGTGGGGTCCACCCCGATGTTCATGATAAATATAATAAATCTATCCCGCTCATCAGTTTTTGTAGATCATTTTAAGCCATGGACCCAACATTTATATAGATCTAAAACTCGAGTGGGCCACACAACAAGAAAAGGTGAGGATTGAATTTCCACCGTTGAAACATTCATGCGGCCACAAAAGTTTTGGTTCATGCTAATTTTTTTTTATTATTACTATATAATTTCAATCCATCCTAGTAGGAACGACCTCACGAATTATATGGATGGCAATTATACATCATGGTGGACTCATCGAGGTTTCAACGGTAGGAATTCCCCTATCCGCATGAGTTTTGTATCTGTCTCATTTTTGGGCTCACGTTCTAAAATGATATGGAAAAACAGATGGACAGGATAGATTTATCACGGTGTACCCCTCCCAGCTTCCCATCGAGGAAGTTTCTGGTGACGGCTTGGCCGCTTCCATTGGAAACGGACGCCTCCATCACTGCCCCGGAAAGTGGATTAGGTACTAATCCCGCCCATCCCTGGCTAGGAACAGGCAGGAGCTCTGAGGGGCCACTGTGATCTATGAGTTTCATCCACACCGTCCATCTGTTTTTTTTTTATATTATTTTAAGATAAATTTCAAAAAAAAAAAAAAAAACAAAGCAAATGTAAGGCTCAAGTGGATCACACTAGTGGAAGCAGCGGTGATAATGACATATCAATTGAAAAAGTTGGGAGAGACGTCCAAACTTGATTTCTACGAAGCCCACCCTGATGAGAATGTAAAATCTACTCTAACCATTAGCTGCCCCACTAAATGCTAGGGCTTGTACCCAAAATTCAGGCCCATATGTAATTCAAGTGGGCCACACCAAGAGAGAGTTTAGAGGGTAAGCTTTTTATCTACACTTTTTTCAATTGTGTGGTTCACGTGAACAAGGGATGGGGCTGGTCTTTTTGCCATTGGGTCTAACATGCAGTGACTCACCTAATGATTGAGTGGATTTCACACAATGGGGGCCACCCAAACGAATAACTTTTCTTCCATTATATGAAAATTTTTATTAACGTTAACTTCTTATTAAATGACACAGCTAGTTGGACCAATTTCAATCGTCCAACTAGTTGTATGTGAGATATATATATATATATATATATATATATATATATATATATATATATATATTGAAGAGATTTCCTTATTTCTTGACCTATCCCCAATATACACACCGGTTTAGGCATGTTCCAATGACCTACAAGGGACGCTCTCCAGCTTTAAGTGGCAGGAATTTGTCACATGTGACCCAATACATGGTACAAGTTCCTCGTGTGTGCCACATTTGCCACATTTATACTGCCCATCATATGTCACATGTGCTTTGATGTGGCATGATGCTTTTTCAAGCCACCAAGCATTTGCACATAGTCACATACAATGGATAATTATTAAACTTGATGTACTTGACCAGAATAGCTTCACCAGGATAAATCTTTCTTCCAAACAGGCCCTAAACCAATCTTCAGGTCCTCAGTTATGGATTGGCCTGATTTTTGTTATGTACATTGCACACGAGGGGCCACAGCTCATGCATGGAGTGTTGCAACGTGTGTGTGTGTGTCTCTCTCTCTCCTTGGGCCACAATTCAAATGTCACTCGTGCATACATATCATATGCATGTATCCTTGGGCGAATCAGTCACCCTTGGGCTCTCACCATTTCCAATGGGGCCAACACCATGAATATAAGATGCACACTTAGCCCAGCCCAGGTTTAGCACTGCTAGCCCAAGGGTAGCTCATAGCATTGTATATTTACTAAATGCATCCGACCTCTGATAGCATAACAGTTCATCTTTTAAAAGCATACACGTCAATTTAAAAACAGTCATTGTTAGGAAATCAAGTAGAGAGAAAATACATGGGCCTAACTATTCCTGGAGGTTTACACATAAATATCTTCTCAGAACCTTTCTATGATCCAAGGATAAATACAGCCACAGCAACATCACTGAGGCGGTAGCTCAAGGACATTTTCTTTGAATATATGAGACGCCATGCTCCTCATACCTGACACCAATAAATGAATACATAAATTAAAAAATTAACAAAAAATAAATAAATAAATAAAAATAAATAAAAAAGAAAGAAAAAAAGAAGTTCAATAATAATAAAAAAATCCAAATGGACTAGAGAAACGAAACAGGTCTTCGAGAATCCAAAACCCATTCATACAACCCATGATATTGAGGACAAATCACCCAAAATCAAAATCTAAACTGAAAATTTAAAATATACAACTTTTTCTAATATTTAAAACCAGCATTAAAATCCCATTTAATCCAATTAAGATTTTTTTTTGAAAGGGCAACATCAATGAATTTATTAGTCCTAATAATCATATGATTTTACTTCATATATCTTGTGATAAGTGCAACAAAAATTAAGGTGCGTGACTAATATTTCTTAAACAACGGTAAAATCCATATTGATAGTGAGGGGAAAAAAATCATTTCAATGTATTAGAAAATAAGGTACAGATGCATGATTCCATTAGTAGAAACTCACTCAGCTTTGGAAAACCACATTTGCTGAAAGGAACCAAGGGATGCCAGTATGCTCCCTCCTATCCAAACACTGCATAAACCATTCACACAGCAAAAGCGTTAGCTATGAGTTTGCAAGCATCAATGCTAGCAGCTGAATAACTTGTTAGAGAAAAATGCTGACATATTCATGGTTAGTTTAACATTTAGGTAGAATCCATTTGGCAGGGTATTGTACTCAATGCATTGGGGACACTTCTTTCTATGGCAAAGATTAGTGGCTGCAGAGTAATGTTGAAATATTGTGATGTGTTCCAGATCTAGCAACTCAATTCAAATTCCATGGAGAACAGTTCATGATTTCACGTTTAGCCTAAATAAATTGTACAAACAGATCAGCAAAAACACAATAGCTGTGCTATGAGAACTGGATGTTATTCACCCAATTCCAATCCTTTGTCAAGTAGTTTACTGTCCATCTAAGAATGCCATTAACAAAAAGTCACGACATATATGGAATAATGGGAACTCTGCTTCATAGCAATTGGGGTCTGCTACATGAATCCTCAGTTAAACCAAGGTCAAGCCTAGAGCCTTCAACTTGAATTGACTCACTCCCAGCAGATGCAATTCTTGGTCTCCATGGCACATGGCCAGATCATCTAAGTCTACTTTCCCTCACCTTATTACCTATTGGTGCTACTCCCAAGTTCCTTCGAACACATTCATTCCTAGTTCTATCCTCCCTTATCTTGTCACTCAAAGATCTCAGCATCCACATCTCCGCTAAGCTCATCATATGAACATGTACTGCTCAACATTCTATCTAATAAAGCATGGCAGGTATTATAGATATCCTACAGGAAAGAGGTGGGGAAAAAGGGAGGAGTCGGACGCAATATTGCAGGAGATCCAGTGATTGATATCAAGGAGGAAGGTGGGGACTTGTTGGAAGAAGACGGTGGCTACGGAGTTGCTTTTGTGTGATTACAACAAGTGGCTAAAGGAGGATGAAATTAAATGGAGACAGGTCAAGAGCGGCATGCATAGTGCACAAGCTAGTGCGAATTGGATCCGAAGTGTGAAGATGAATGAGACCCGTGTTGAAGACAAGGAGCAAGTTTGTGAAGTTATAGTTAACATCTAGTGGCAGTTGGTCAAGATTGCACCTAAGACAAGTTGCAGTCCAATTGATTGTCCACTAGAGAGGCAGAAGACTTGGAATGGCTGATTCAATGGAATGAAATTGAAGTGCCAGTGAATGATCTCGGTTGAGATAAAAGTGCCAGGGGCAGATGGTTATCCCTTGGCATTCTTTTCATGATGGGATGTGTGATTTATTGTAGATGGCCAAATGGTTATCCCTTGGCATTCTTCCAGGGTTGTTTTTTTTTTTTCAAGGGGGGAGGGGTTTCTAGCTTCAAAATTGGGGAATTCATTCATTGCTATCATCCCAAAGTAGCAGAAAGTTCGAAACATTTTAGACCTATTACCCTAATAGGAAGCCCCTACAAAAAATTTTGCAACAATTCCCACATCTAGATTTCGTGGAGTTATCTCACGTATCACTTCCAAAACCCATAATGTTTGTATTGAAGGAAAACATTGTGGATTGTGAGCTTGTGGCGCATAATGCAACAACGCATGCAACAAGGACGGGAAGCAAGTGGTGTGTAACTTGGATATCGGAAAGACCAACAACTGAGTGGAATGGGACCTTTTAGATTATATGTTTCAGAGGTTGGGAAGTGGGGCACAATGGAGAAGTTGGATCAATTCTTGTATTCGTTCGGCGAGGTTTTCAGTTCTGGTAAACAAGACATCGAAAGGTTTCTTTGGTACTTCTAGAGGGCTAAGGCAAGGGGATCCGTTATCCCCATATCTGTTCGTGGTAAACAAGACATCGAAGCTTCAAGTAGGATGCTAGACAAGGGTCAAGAGGTTCAGCTCTTCAAGGGATTTGAGGTGGGGAGTGGAGGGTCTTGGATCTCTCATTTACAATTCGCAAATGATACAATAATTTTTATCAAGCATAGGAAGGTATGGTGGATAGCTTAAAAAAGATCATCAAATGTTTTCAAGTGGTTTCGGAGTGAGCTTCAACATTTCAAAGAGAGAAATTCTGAGGATTAAAACATTTAAGGAGTTGGGTTGGCTAGCCGGTTTGTTTAGGTGTGGTGTTGGCCCATTCCCTTCTACATACCTAGGTCTTCCTCTTATTAACAAGTCGTCGAAGCAACTTTAGGGTTATCGAAAAAGTTGAAGCCAAGTTATCAAGTTGGAAGAGCAGGTATTTGTTTATTGGGAGAAAGCTAATTTTGATTAAAGCAACTTTGTCAAATATGCGAATCTATTTCACGTCCTTGTTTAAATGCTCAAAGGCGGTGTTGGAGTGGTTGGCTAACTTAAGACAAGATTTTTTTGTAGCAAGGATCATCAGTCTCTTAAATTTTAGTTGTTGAAGTGGGAGGTGGGTTAAGGGCTCCTCTTTTTGTAGAACCTCCAAGATTTTGAAGGCTATAGGAGTGGAGGAGAGATTTAATGAGGGTGTGAGCTTCGTGGTTGGAGATGGGGAAAGGGTGTTCTTTTGGGATGATGTTTGTCTAGGAGGGAGGTCTCTCCATGCCGAGTTCCCTAGGCTGGCTTAGGCTAGTAACATATGTCAATTCTACTGTGGCTAGTTGTTTCTCATCCCTATGCAAGGATATGATGTGGTCTCCCTCTTGTAGAAAAAATCTAGGGTTGCGATCTAGGGTTTTCCCCATCAGGTGAGTGATCTCTCACATAGAATTTGAAATCTCTCTTTTAAGTTGAACTTTGATACAATTTTTGTACATAGAATTTGAAATCTCTCTTTTAAGTTGAACTTTGATACAATTTTTGTTGAATATTCCCTATTCTTGTTTTCACAATTTGTTCCTAAGAGAAACCAGGATTTTAGGGCCTTTTACATGCAACCCTTTTTCTTTTGGATAGAATATTTCCTTTTCATATATCTTAAAATTATTTTCCTATTTTCCTCAAATTTGCATCATAAGATTCCCTAAGGTCTGATTCCCTGCACCCTTTTCTTAATTTTCTTGATATCTGATTTTCACCTTTTATGGCCCTTTTCCTTTACTTGGGAATCAAAGATTTATTTCTCATCTTTCTTAATTTTTTTTTTTCAGTTTTCTTTTATCTTCTTGAAAATCAAGAAATGCTTTCTTGATCTTTTCTTTAGTTTTTGAAAATCAAGATCCCTTGATAGATTCCAAGGTTTAGTATGCAATTCTTCTGGAATCTCGGCATAAACTATTAAATTGATTAAGATTTTTGGGTTCTAGTGTAATTTTGGAATTAAACACTAACTTCCAATGCCATTGTGTACTTTCACGGAATTTCCAGGGACCTTCTAGTTAAAATTCTTTAAGGGCTTTTCTGTTCAGACTTACAGTTATATGGTTTACTGCACAGTTTTCTGCACTAATCAGTACTTTCCAGAAATTCCAGGGTTTCAGACGATATTTTTCAGATTTAATTATTTACATTGTGTATTCATGTTCTTTATGAAACATTTTAATGATGGAAAAGGACTTGGGATACTTGAAAGTATGCAAGGAAAGTTTTATGAATCTCACAGGTGTTTGTGATATTTTGGAAATATCGATTTTGAAAGGAATCATGCATCATGCACATTATTGTTGGAACAGCAGAAAATATGTGGGGGCTGATTTTGAACCCTAGGTTGAAAGTCTCTAAACCCAGCAAGTAGGGTAATTGTGTCCCTTGAGTGAAAGTCCCCAAGTCCAGCAAGTAGGGTGATTGTGTCACTTGGGTGAAAGTCTCTAACGCCCGTTTGGTATCATTCGGAACCTCCATAGATTTGGCAGTAGGGTGAGTGATTACTCAATCCTATCGTGAGCAATGTAGTAGTCTGACTAACATACATATGAATCGGTCACCTATTGAGTGGAAGTCGGGTGGATGAGTATGTCAAGATTGTAAAAAGCCACCCATTTAGGGCAGGTGGGTATTGGGAGAGCGTTGGTCGACTGGTTTCAAATGGTCCTGATATCCAAAGGGATTAACCATACTGATTATTGTGATTACTTTCTGCATAATTATTCATGCACTCATGATTTTGCATCTATTCATTCATGATTTATTTCGTTTGGAATTTACATTGAAAAATCCGTTTATTCAATCTTTGATTTGCAATGATTTGATAAAGATGTTTTATTCGGACTAGATGCGTTTTCTTTTTAAACTTTTGTTGAGAATTTCTCACTAGGCTTCGCAGCTTACTTTTTTGGAATTTTAAATTTTAGGATCAAGATCTAGTCAAGGAGCGTGAAGAGCGGATTCCTAGCCATCTTTATTTCTCTATGTTTAGATTTATTTTCCTTTCAAGTTTCGGATTTATTGTAAAAGAACTTATAGTATAAGGTTATTTAAGACTTTGGAAAATACTGGTGATTTGATATTTTATTTTATTTTAGTGAATGGTTATCTAATTTATTTTAATGAAGTGTATGTTTTATGAATTGGTTTTATGTGTATTTTTTATTGAAATATTATTAAGAAAGCCAAGAGGACAAAGAAGCAACAAAACAAAAATAGAAAAAACAAGAAACAAAAACAACAACAAAACAAAAGCAAAACCTAACTAAGGAAGATATACAACTAGAGACCGAGCCCTAAGCAAGGCAACAGACCAAGAGAACCAACAGGGCATGGAGAAAAACACCAAAAGACTAGTTGAGTTGACAAGAGATCAATGACTAATCATCTGGAGAAAGCATTGTCAATGAGTCCTTTGCAAAGGGCAAGTCCCGAAACTTTGGCAGAGGAGGAGCAATATTGTGAAAGCATCGATTGTTCCTTTCCTTCCAAATCTCCCGTAGGGTTCACAACACAGCCAACCTTCAAGCTCTAACAAGGCATCTTTTAAAAAAAAAAAAGGCAATGTTAAGCAAAGAGAAAAGAAGACATCAAAGCCAGGATTGTCCATAACACCTTGAATTTGGAGAGAATTGAAGACCACACTTTGTGAACAAAGGTGCAATGAAGGTTAGAAAGCTCCCTCCAACCCCAATGGGGATTTAGGAGCTTTCTTTAAAGCGAGGGCTGCTCGAGCTCCCCTAGCTTCAATAAAATGACATAATTATATGCAGTCTTCTTCATTATCCCCAAATGGCATGCCCATTGATTTCCCAAACTCAATGATGGCCTCTTTAGCTCTTACAGGGTCTTTACAATTAGATAAGATAGAGGCAATCAAAGGAGAGCTCAAGAAGATGGTGGGAATGTCATCTGAAACTATCTGAAGAGGAGGAATATTTAAGATATGAGGGGAGGCAGAGTTGGAGGTTTGGGTGGATGAGAAATTCTGCCCTTCAGCCCCCACCAAAACCATGGCCCACTGAGAGGATTGTCAAGGGTTGGACGAGGGAGAAAGGGTAGCCAAGAGACGACGAGTCGAAAGAGGCTGCAATTGAGGAGGGAGAGAGTTACATGTAAAAGGGGAGGAGAAAGTTGTGGAGAGAGGAGAGGAGACGGAGTAGACTGGAGGATGATGAATGTGTTTGAGGCGTGATAGTTTCTCGCCACTGAGGATTTAGCTCCAGGTCCATGCGCATCGACATTCATGTGGAGCTATGGTGCCCCTCCAAAGGTTGCAGCTTTAGCTTGGTTGATGAGCAAGAAGGGATGCTTACTAGTGATAATCTTCAAACGAGGTCAATGTTTATTCCCAAGAAGCGCCTCCTTAATTTTCAAAAGAGGTTGATGTTTATTCCTAAGAAGTGCTCCTTGTACCTAAGCGATGCAGTATCGGTAAACCACTTGTTTATTCATTATCTACTCGCTTGGTCCATTTGGGAGGGCTTCTTGGGGGTATTCAAGATCCCATGGGTGATGCCAGGCAACGTTTGAAGTATTGGTATCGCTACAACTTTCATTAGTTGAGGATACGGAAACAGTATCGTCATTGCCGATTATATTAACATTTCCCGAAAATGCAGGGAAACATGGGGGAAATTGTGGAATTTTTCAATGAAACTTCAGAAGATGCTTAAATACACATATTTGCATATTTAAGAATCATATAGTAGCAAAAACGACGCATATTTGCGGATTTAAGAATCAAATAATAAGCTTCTCTTTAATGGGAACATTGGCGGGAAATGGTGGAACCATCCATGCATGCACATACATACATACAAACACACATGCATGATCAATCTATCCATCCATCCATGCATCCGTTCATGCACAAACACACATACACATCCATCCAACCATCATCCATCCACACATACATAAATATACACACATACAAACATGCATTTCATCATACAACCACGTGCCCATAAAAACATGACATAGAATTTTTTTAATAAATGGATTTTTATCGACACATTGGTGATATCATTGAAATATTGCCAATAAGCTATATAAGCGACACCAAGAATATACATAGTCGAAAATATTGGCAATACATTGGCGATACTTAGGTATATATCGCCAATTATTAGAATTTTTTTTACTACCAATTTTATCAATGTTGTTGCCAATATTATCGGTATCGCTAAGCTGGAGATACGGGTAATATCGGGGATATTTCGATAATATCAAGGATACTCCGAACAATGATGGCAAGGACCATCAATCATTTTTTATTTTCTTTTCTTTTTTTTATTTTTTTTGACATGGTGGCATTTACGGGAGGGAGGAGAAAAAGATATGGAAGCTTTCTTTATTAGGAGGTTTGTGATCCATTTAGGGATAAAGAAATGATCTTTGCTTTGGGGACGAGTGAATTGATTTCGCTATTATTAGAGCGAGCCAAGGCCTGTGTAAAAAAATAGGCTTCTAATTTGAATATCCTTGTAGATGGCTTTTCCTAGTCATTTGGAGCTCCTTTTGTTTCATTTGGACTTGCCGCGCCTCAAAAAAAATCCATTACCTTTCAAAGATGATTTTTTTTTTTTTTAATCCCCTTCAATTTCAATGGTATGCCCCCAATCACATAAAACTCCAAAGGCACATCTCCACTTCATCCACCAAGCTCCAATTCTATGACCAAGCTCCAATTCACTCTCTTGAGTCATTAACCCAAGATATCGAAAATTGTCATTTTAGGTTACCCTCTTGGTCAGCAATCTTAAGTAATTCCTCATTTCCTCTACTATTACTACTATAAGTGCATTCCATATACTATGCATTTGTCCGACTAATTTTAAAACCTTTATATTCAAAAGCATCCTTCCATAGTTCTAGCTTTGCATTTACCCCCTCCCTATCTCATCAATCGAAACTATGTCATTTGCAAAAAATATCGACCAGAAGATCTCTTCCTATAAATGCCTCATTAACCCGTCCATAACCAATGCAATAAAGGTATGGGCTCAATGTCGACCCTTGGTGCAAGCCCATAGTAATGAGAAATTCACTTGTCTCTCCACTAGTAGTTCTCACATTTATTACCACTCCCTTGTACATATCATTAATCATGTCAATATATCCTCTTCAAACTCCTTTCCCAACACCTAATAAATTAACTCTTTAGGGACCCTATCTTATGTTTTTGCCAAGTCAATAAACCATGTGGAGATCCTTCTTCCTCAATAGATCCCCATCAATTGTCTAAATAGGAAATGAGCCTCAATGGTCGACCTTCACGACATGAAACCAAATTGATTTTCTGATACATTCATTTCACACCTTGATCCAATTCAATCACCCTCTCAAAGTTAAATAGTACTACTTATAAGTTTAATCCCACAATAGTTAGTGTAGCTCCATATGTCTTCTTTATTCTTATAAATACATACCCCTAGTACTTTTCCTCCATTCGTCTAACATTTTCTTTGAACTTACAATCTTGTTGAACAACTCTATCAATCAAAAAAACCAATATCTCTCGTGCAATTCCAAACCTCTACTAGTATACCATCTGGTCCAAGGGATTTTCCTAACTACGTCTTTCTAAAAGCTTCTTTAACTTCAGAATCATAATCCTGTGTTATGGTTCTTTATTCATTAATCAAATTCACTCATACAATATGATATGAAATGAGCACATATATACTTCATCTTTCTTTCTTTCTTCTTTCATTTTTTAATCACAGATTTTGGTGAGGCCTTTTGGTGTCCTGCTTGCTAAAAGGGGGTTCTCAAAGTTCTCAAAGGAAATCAAAAGACGCCACACTTTGCTCGAAGAAAAGAGATTATACACGGACCCCTTTCTCCCTAGAGGCACTATGAACCTCAGAACTAGAGACAATCACTGGACAAGCTAATTCAAACAGAAAAAATAAATAAATAAATTGAAATTGAAAAGAATCAAATGAGTACGAGATGCATAATGAGGCAAATAAACAGGAGAGCACTTAGCATTTTAGAGTAAAAGGAAGCCCACTGGGAGATCCTCTCATCGAAAGGAACTTCTAGAAAATTAGGAATCATCCTTGACTTTCCTCTTAAACAATTGACAATGAGTAATAAGTTTAATTTAGCACACAATGGCTACTAATGCTGCCCCTGCCACTACTGCTGCACTCCCATTTTTGTAACAGCCTGGAGTTTGCTTCCAGCAATATAGCAACTCATAGCATCCCATATGAATCCAAGCCTCTTAAGCATTCCCATTCAAACAGCTAGTCAAAATAGAGAAAATCATGTTGGGTTTGGGGATATTCAGGATCAAATTGATGATTTCACCACACCAAAATGACACAGTATCATTGAGCTATATCCATTCCCTGCCTGCCCCATAGAGACAGAGGGAAAGGACTAACAAAACCCAACTGTATGTATAACCACCAAATGTCTTCAAGATTCATCAAAGGCTCTTCCTTACCAAAAAACTGGATGACAAGAGTGCCTGTCGAAGTGTCATGATACATGATTGATGTACTTTGTACCTAATCAATCAGACTGGTTAACTATTGAAGGGGAGAAGGCCAGCTAATCTATTCAACTCACAGGCAATCCTGTCTATTCTTACTGTAGTGCCCTCTAGAGACGAGCCTACCACGAAAGAAAGCAAGCTACCCCAAACATTCTGATTCCCCTCCCCTTCATCCTACACTTGCATTTGGTTTTGAAAGGGAAATAGACATGGTACCACAAACTGACTAGCAGCACCAGGAGAGCCAGATAAAGGTGTAAGTTGTGCAATAGAGCAAGCACAACTTGATCCATCCACACCATAGACTCCCTTCAAAAAAAATAAAAATCATGTAAATGATTTATATCATTCAGTGGGAAAAAAAATTTGAATGACATTGGGTGGCATGATTTGAAATTGTTGTGAATTAAATTACAGGTAACATAAAAAGAATGACATCTTTCTCATGTCTGACATGTCTGAATTCTTTACGCGAACATACTCCCCAGGCGGGATACTTAACCTATTAGCTACAGCACTGCACGGGTCGATACGCACAGCGCCTAGTATCCATCGTTTACGGCTGGGACTACTGGGGTATCTAATCCCATTCGCTCCCCTAGCTTTCGTCTCTCAGTGTCAGTGTCGGCCCAGCAGAGTGCTTTCCTAGTTGGTGTTTTTTCCGATCTCTACGCATTTCACCGATCCAATGGAAATTCACTCCGCCCCTATTGTACTCTAGCTTGGTAGTTTCCACCACCGGTATAGGATTGAGCCCTGGGATTTGACGGCGGGCCTCAAAAACCACCTACAGATGCTTGATAACGCTTGCATCCTCTGTCTTACCGCGGCTGCTGGCACAGAGTTAGCCGATGCTTATTCCTCAGATACCGTCATTGCTTCTTCTCCGGGAAAAGAAGTTCACGACCCGTGGGCTTTCTACAGTAGTTCAAAAACTAAGAATGTTATAAATTGACCAAAATTTCATGTGGAATGTATTTGTTTTCTCAGCTTACTTTCCGTTCAATTGTTGAATAAAAAGACTATCCCAACTCCTAGGCATACTAATTCATTCGCATAGGCAGACTATCCAACCATTCATTCCTCTTCTTTTCCCGTCGATTGTAGGGATGGAAGGACCACCCGCTTCTGCATAAGGCTACTCTTGGCTAGGAGATAGAATCATTTCATCAGGCCCACTCGACTATCCAACACTTTTGGGATTGGCTAGGTTGGTCATGTTACTAGAGTTCACTACAACTATGTCAGTTGGTAAAAGAGGCAATGGAGGAGACTAAATCCATCCATACAGAAGCTAGTGATGTTTCAGTTAACCAAAAGAATTGTGTAAAAATAATTTGTAAAAACGAATACATACAGACTTAAGAAAACAAATCAGACCTGAATCGCCTTTCAATTGCATTACCACTTGCCAGGACCTTAACTCGTGCAGCTTGCGGCGACTCCTACACACCCAAGAATGAAATTTAACTCAGGGTGATAATTTAAGTTCTCTAACACAGAAGGAACCAATGCATCAAATAACTCATTAGTTATGAAAATGCTCCTTTCAGCTCCCTGTATCTAAAAAATTACCAGAGAAAACAGTTTCAAGCAATTTAATCATTTCGAATACTGGGTATGCAACATCCAAATATGCATTCAGAAGCAATCATGTTCCCTCGATCTAATGTAAGGTTTAAAAAGCTGCAAACTTGCTATTTGACACAGAGACTTAATTGCCCCACAAACAATGAGGCTTGGTTGAGATGAACATTGTTTGAATGCTTCATTGGAGGCATACCAACAGGTGACTCTTTTTTTTTTTTCGAAGAATGAAATGGAGAATGAAGGATAAAGTTGCAGACATTAAGAGAGTAAGTCATGGGACTTTATTAATAAAACATGTTTGGAGATGAGATAACCAATGCTATTAGTGCATATGCGCTGCAGGTGGCGTTAAATGATAGAATCAAAAGACAATTCTTGGAGGATATGAATGGACTAATGCAAGGAATTCCGAACAGAGAGAAGATATTTGTAGAAGAAGACTTAAATGGTCATATAGGAAAAGAAAGTGAAGGAAATGGGAGCAAACATGGAGGTAGGGTTTTGGGTGAAGAAATGAGATGGGGGACGGCATCCTTGATTTTGCTAAGGAAAACAATCTAGCTCTAGCAAACGACATACTTTAAAAAGAGAGATGAACATTTAATGACTTTCAAAAGTGGATCATATACAAGCCAAATAGATTTGTTTCTACTTAGGAAAACAGAATGATCAATGTGTTCGTGGCCATAGGTTCAATATGCGGTGAGAAGGATCCAGGCCCCAACAGTTTTCCTATTTTGTTCTTTCAAAAGTTTTGGCAAACAATGAAAGGCAATGTTATGGATTTTTTTTCATGAATTCTATGAACAAGGTATCATTTCTAAAGATTTGGGAGTCTCCTTTATTGCCCCTATTCCAAAACTAGAAGGTGTGGAATAAATAAAAGATTTTCGACCCATAAGTTTAATTGGAGGACCGTACAAAATTTTAGCTAAGATGCTAGCTCTGAGATTTCAGGGGGTATTATCAAAGGCAATCTCTAAATATCAGGGAGCTTTTGTGATGGGAAGACAGATTCTTGATAGTGCTCTCATAGCAAATGGATGCATTCACTCAAGCACCGAGATGGGTAAAGTGGGCTGATATGCAAGGTGGACTTACAAAAGGCATATGATCATGTAGATTGGGAATTTCTTGACTACATGCTTGCTAGGCTTGGATGTGTGCAAAAATGGAGGGGTTGGATGCAATCTTGTGTTCAATCTGCGTATTTCTTGATCTTAATAAATGGTTCCCCTAAGGGTTTCTTTAAATCTTCCAGGACAGTCACGCAAGGAGATCCTGTCTCCTTATCTTTTTATTTTAGTTGGGAAAGCCTTTAATAAGTTGATGCAGCAAGAAGAGGTGGCGGGTATGATCAATGGCTTCTAGGTTGCAACATCGGTTTTACACATTACTCACCTTCAATATGTTGACGACACTCTTATTTTTTGCAATACCAATGAAACAATAATAGATAATCTTCAGAAATGCGTGGTTTGCTTTGAAGCATTTTCGGGTCTCAGCATCAATCTAATAAAATAAAAATCAAAATGGCGAAATGTTGGGTATTGGAATGGAGGCGGTGGATCTGGAAAAGTTTGCTTTGATATTTGGGTCAAAACAAGGTTCTTTTCTGTCAATGTATCTTGGTATGCCTCTTTGTATAGAGAAGCCTTCAAAAATTTTATGAGACAAGGTAATCAAGAAAGTGGAAAGGAAATTATCTATTTGGAAGAGTCATTATTTATCACTTATCCTTGCTAAATCTACTCTTTCTAATTTGCCAATTTTATGTCGTTGTTCAAACATCCAAAGTTAGTATTAAATAAACTGAAGAAATTGCAAAGAGATATTCCTTGGAGTGGGAGGGAAAATCAAAGAAAAATTCATCTTCTTAATTGGAGAGAGGTATGCAGACCAATGGATGAAGGGAGGCGGGTATTAGGGATTTGGGTCTTATGAATATAGCACTCCTTGGCAAATGGCTATGGAGATTGGGATCTGAAGAGAGAACATTGTGGAGGGGAATAATTGAAAATAAATATGGATTTCAAACGGAAGGATGGGGAGTGAAGAGATCTACACTATATCGTGCTTCGTATATTTGGAAAACCATTGCCTCGATTGATCACACGTTCCGTCAAGGAATTTCTTTTTCTTTTGGATTAGGGAACAAAATTCGATTTTGCGATGATGTTTGGTGTGGAGGAAGATCACTCATTAATGAATCTAGATTGGCCAAAGTTGTTGTGGATAGATGGCTAACAATAGATCGCTGCTATTTTCTTCACAAGGATCGAGTGGTTTGGGCGCCCGTTTGTCGAAGGAATTTAAAGGATGACAAGTTTGAATAGTACACAAGATTAATGAATCAACTTGAATCTATTGTTCTTGTCCTCAATGAGAGTAATAGACAGTTTGGTCTGGCTCATAGTTCAGGTCAATTTTCAGTTTGTTATTTCTATTCATTAGTACAAGAACCATCATGTGCTCACCTCACTCATTTTCCCGCTCATCTGTGGTCGGATAGTGCTCCTCCTCGAGTTGTCGCTTTGTATGGTTAGTGGGTAAAAAGAGAGTTTTGATAGTGGACAATTTACAAAACAAGAGCTCTTAGTCTTCAAAATATTTGTTTGATGTGTATGGAGGATGCAGAGTCAATTGATCATTTATTCATCCACTCTTCTTATGCAAGACGAATTTAGAAGCATTTCTTCGCCGTTCTTTGTACTGGATGGGTGATGCTGAGAATCATCTTTGATCTTGTATGGGCTTGGCATGGTGGTGGGGTTGGGAAATCGACAAAAGCAACGTGGCATTCATTAATTAATAATTATTGCAATTTTTTTGATAATTTGAGAGTCTCGAAATGATTGGTGTTTTCATAATAGGGATGTCTCTATTAAGGATTATGTTCGTAAGATCACTCATTGCATTTTGGGCTTAGCATGGTGGTGGGGTTGGGAAATCGACAAAAGCACTGTGGCATTTATTAATTATGGCTATTTTTGGGTAATTTGGGAGTCTCGAAATGATCGTTGTTTTCATAATAGGGATATTTCGATTCAAGATTGTGTTCGTAAGATCACTCATTGCATTTTGGGTTTGGCTCCATAAATAAAGTCAATAAACACTGACCATCTCTAGTCAGTGTTTCAATTGTAATTTTTTGTTTCAGATTTTTCTCTTTTGTATTCTTTGCTTGCTCCTTGCGAGTTTTTTAAAATAATATTGATGTTATTTTTCAAAAAAAAAAAAAAAAAGAATGATCAATATGTACAGATTGAAGGGTTATACAAGGAGAGTCTGATTGTGCAACATAGGTTAATAGTTATGGATGTTTGCATTAAGAGATGAAGGGAGTGAAATTAATAGTGTCCAAAAACTATGTGGTGGAATTTAAAAGGAGATAACAATGTTATTTTCTTAAATGTCAAATGAGACCCACCAATCAGAAATCAATTGGTAAAATCTTTTGACTTCCATCCAACAATTTCAAATCTAAATGGATGTGGGCCCCAGTTCTCATCTTCAACCACCAAGGCATTAATGTTTCTTTCATCTCTTAATGCAAACATCCATAACTATTAACCTATGTTGCACAATCAGACTCTCTGATCGGAGGTTACCTTTGGGAAACAGTGTTGTGAGACTAAAGGGGACTTTTCAATCCAGTCCGAAGAAACAAGGAATCTATCAATTCTCGACATAATAGTGTTCTCTAGTCCATTAGACCAAGTAAATCTAGCTCCCTCCAACGGCAAATCAACCAGAGAATGACGGCCCACCCAATCAGAGAAATTATGCATACTTTTCAAAATCTTCCCTCCTAACGTATTGCAAGAAAAACGAACTACATTATAGTCATCGCCTATGCACCATGGGGAGTCCCATTTCCGCCTTACCTTGCCAAGCTCCTCCCGAAAAAGACCGCGCTGGTTGTATGCAATTGGACCATAAACAGCAGTAAATACCCACTGGTATCCAGAGCTAACCTCCCGCAGCAAAACTGAGAGAGTGAAGTCCCCAGCAAGAAGAGTCTACCATCTTCCAAACATCAGTTCTCCGAGCCTTCCAGTTACCCCTCGAAGCTCCCACTGCATTTGCCGCAACAAAACAAAGTTTTTAACCCCCCAAATGGAATCTAGCATACCTCTATTAAAGAATTGGAGCTTAGTTTCTTGCATAGCAATGACGTCCACCTTGGACGTTTTGCACAACTTCTTGACCTAAGCCCTCTTCACAAACTCCCCAAACCCCTGTCATTCCAAGACAAGATAATCATTGGACACCACCTTTCCACGATCTGACCCTTTTACCTGCACTTACATTCAACACAGTCTCGTAATTGATGGAGTATTCTAAGTTGAGGAGCTCCCTCCAGCCTTTAGGAGATTTCTTGGGTTTGTAACTGGCGGTATCAGTCTCGCCATCAATGGGTTACATCATCTGATTATTCACCGTCACTTATTAGTTGGAGCTATTAGTGAACCATTGACGGTATGGGCACAGGCGCGCACCTGGGCCATCCTGAACTTGAACCAGAGACCTCATCCATGAAGTAAATCATCGCACCTACAATCCAACCAATTGGGAGAGAATTAATAGATTCTTTTTTGGGAGCAATTCATCCTTCCCGAATGCAACATACTTTTTTAGGAGCAATTCATCCTTCCCGAATGCAACATACAACTCTCTGTTGTACTCGAGGTGTTCTGTATCTGTTACGATACGCCCGCACCACACCAAAATGACACAGTATCATTGAGCTATATCCATTCCCTGCCTGCCCCATAGAGACAGAGGGAAAGGACTAACAAAACCCAACTGTATGTATAACCACCAAATGTCTTCAAGATTCATCAAAGGCTCTTCCTTACTAAAAATCTGGATGACAAGAGTGCCTGTCGAAGTGTCATGATACATGATTGATGTACTTTGTACCTAATCAATCAGACTGGTTAACTATTGAAGGGGAGAAGGCCAGCTAATCTATTCAACTCACAGGCAATCCTGTCTATTCTTACTGTAGTGCCCTCTAGAGACGAGCCTACCACGAAAGAAAGCAAGCTACCCCAAACATTCTGATTCCCCTCCCCTTCATCCTACACTTGCATTTGGTTTTGAAAGGGAAATAGACATGGTACCACAAACTGACTAGCAGCACCAGGAGAGCCAGATAAAGGTGTAAGTTGCGCAATAGAGCAAGCACAACTTGATCCATCCACACCATAGACTCCCTTCAAAAAAAAAAAAAATCATGTAAATGATTTATATCATTCAGTGGGAAAAAAAAATTTGAATGACATTGGGTGGCATGATTTGAAATTGTTGTGAATTAAATTACAGGTAACATAAAAAGAATGACATCTTTCTCGTGTCTGACATGTCTGAATTCTTTATGTGAACATACTCCCCAGGCGGTATACTTAACCTATTAGCTACAGCACTACACGGGTCAATACGCAGTGCCTAGCATCCATCGTCTACAGCTGGGACTATTGGGGTATCTAATTCCATTCGCTCCCCTAGCTTTCGTCTCTCAATGTCAGTGTCCGCCTAGTAGAGTGCTTTCCTAGTTGGTGTTTTTTCCGATCTCTACGCATTTCACCGATCCAATGGAAATTCACTCCGCCCCTATTGTACTCTAGCTTGGTAGTTTCCACCACCGGTATAGGATTGAGCCCTGGGATTTGACGGCGGGCCTCAAAAACCACCTACAGATGCTTGATAACGCTTGCATTCTGTCTTATCGCAGCCGTTGGCACAGAGTTAGTAGATGCTTATTCCTCAGATGCCGTCATTGGTTCTTCTCCAGGAAAAGAAGTTCACATCCTGTGGGCTTTCTACAGTAGTTCAAAAACTAAGAATGTTATAAATTGACCAAAATTTCATGTGGAATGTATTTGTTTTCTCAGCTTACATTCCGTTCAATTGTTGAATAAAAAGACTATCCCAACTCCTAGGCATACTAATTCATTCGCATAGGCAGACTATCCAACCATTCATTCCTCTTCTTTTCCCGTCGATTGTAGGGATGGAAGGACCACCCGATTCTGCATAAGGCTACTCTTGGCTAGGAGATAGAATCATTTCATCAGGCCCACTCAACTATCCAACACTTTTGGGATTGGCTAGGCTGGTCATGTTACTAGAGTTCACTACAACTATGTCAGTTGGTAAAAGAGGCAATGGAGGAGACTAAATCCATCCATACAGAAGCTAGTGATGTTTCAGTTAACCAAAAGAATTGTGTAAAAATAATTTGGAAAAACGAATACATACAGACTTAAGAAAACAAATCAGACCTGAATCGCCTTTCAATTGCATTACCACTTGCCAGGACCTTAACTCGTGCAGCTTGCGGCGACTCCTACACACCCAAGAATGAAATTTAACTCAGGGTGATAATTTAAGTTCTCTAACACAGAAGGAACCAATGCATAAAATAACTCATTAGTTATGAAAATGCTACTTTCAGCTCCCTGTATCTAAAAAATTACCAGAGAAAACAGTTTCAAGCAATTTAATCATTTCGAATACTGGGTATGCAACATCCAAATATGCATTCAGAAGCAATCATGTTCCCTCGATCTAATGTAAGGTTTAAAAAGCTGCAAACTTGCTATTTGACACAGAGACTTAATTGCCCCACAAACAATGAGGCTTGGTTGAGATGAACATTGTTTGAATGCTTCATTGGAGGCATACCAACAGGTGACTCTTTTTTTTTTTTCGAAGAATGAAATGGAGAATGAAGGATAAAGTTGCAGACATTAAGAGAGTAAGTCATGGGACTTTATTAATAAAACATGTTTGGAGATGAGATAACCAATGTTATTAGTGCATATGCGCTGCAGGTGGCGTTAAATGATAGAATCAAAAGACAATTCTTGGAGGATATGAATGGACTAATGCAAGGAATTCCAAACAGAGAGAAGATATTTGTAGAAGCAGACTTAAATGGTCATATAGGAAAAGAAAGTGAAGGAAATGGGAGCATACATGGAGGTAGGGTTTTGGGTGAAGAAATGAGATAGGGGACGGCATCCTTGATTTTGCTACGGAATACAATCTAGCTCTAGCAAACGACATACTTTAAAAAGAGAGATGAACATTTAATGACTTTCAAAAGTGGATCATATACAAGCCAAATAGATTTGTTTCTACTTAGGAAAACAGAATAATCAATGTGTTTGTGGCCATAGGTTCAATATGCGGTGAGAAGGATCCAGGCCCCAACAGTTTTCCTATTTTGTTCTTTCAAAAGTTTTGGCAAACAATGAAAGGCAATGTTATGGATTTTTTTTCATGAATTCTATGAACAAGGTATCATTTCTAAAGATTTGGGAGTCTCCTTTATTGCCCCTATTCCAAAACTAGAAGGTGTGGAATAAATAAAAGATTTTCGACCCATAAGTTTAATTGGAGGACCGTACAAAATTTTAGCTAAGATGCTAGCTCTAAGATTTCAAGGGGTATTATCAAAGGCAATCTCTAAATATCAGGGAGCTTTTGTGATGGGAAGACAGATTCTTGATAGTGCTCTCATAGCAAATGGATGCATTCACTCAAGCACCGAGATGGGAAAAGTGTTCTGATATGCAAGGTGGACTTACAAAAGGCATATGATCATGTAGATTGGGAATTTCTTGACTACATGCTTGCTAGGCTTGGATGTGTGCAAAAATGGAGGGGTTGGATGCAATCTTGTGTTCAATCTGCGTATTTCTTGATCTTAATAAATGGTTCGCCTAAGGGTTTCTTTAAATCTTCCAGGACAGTCACGCAAGGAGATCCTGTCTCCTTATCTTTTTATTTTAGTTGGGAAAGCCTTTAATAAGATGATGCAGCAAGAAGAGGTGGCGCGTATGATCAATGGCTTCCAGGTTGCAACATCGGTTTTACACATTACTCACCTTCAATATGTTGACGACACTCTTATTTTTTGCGACACCAATGAAACAATAATAGATAATCTTCAGAAATTTGTGGTTTGCTTTGAAGCATTTTCGGGTCTTAGCATCAATCTAATAAAATAAAAACAAAATGGCGAAATGTTGGGTATCGGAATGGAGGCGGTGGATCTGGAAAAGTTTGCTTTGATATTTGGGTCAAAACAAGGTTCTTTTCTGTCAATGTATCTTGGTATGCCTCTTTGTATAGAGAAGCCTTCAAAAATTTTATGAGACAAGGTAATCAAGAAAGTGGAAAGGAAATTATCTATTTGGAAGAGTCATTATTTATCACTTATCCTTGCTAAATCTACTCTTTCTAATTTGCCAATTTTATGTCGTTGTTCAAACATCCAAAGTTAGTATTGAATAAACTGAAGAAATTGCAAAGAGATATTCCTTGGAGTGGGAGAGAAAAACAAAGAAAAATTCATCTTCTTAATTGGAGAGAGGTATGCAAACCAATGGATGAAGGGAGGCGGGTATTAGGGATTTGGGTCTTATGAATATAGCACTCCTTGGCAAATGGCTATGGAGATTGGGATCTGAAGAGAGAACATTGTGGAGGGGAATAATTGAAAATAAATATGGACTTCAAACGGAAGGATGGGGAGTGAAGAGATCTACACTATATCGTGCTTCGTATATTTGGAAAACCATTGCCTCGATTGATCACACGTTCCGTCAAGGAATTTCTTTTTCTTTTGGATTAGGGAACAACATTCGATTTTGCGATGATGTTTGGTGTGGAGGAAGATCACTCATTAATGAATCTAGATTGGCCAAAGTTGTTGTGGATAGATGGCTAACAATAGATCGCTGCTATTTTCTTCACGAGGATCGAGTGGTTTGGGCGCCCGTTTGTCGAAGGAATTTAAAGGATGACAAGATTGAATAGTACACAAGATTAATGAATCAACTTGAATCTACTGTTCTTGTCCTCAATGAGAGTAATACAACAGTTTGGTCTGGCTCATAGTTCAGGTCAATTTTCAGTTTGTTATTTCTATTCATTAGTACAAGAACCATCATGTGCTCACCTCACTCATTTTCCCGCTCATCTGTGGTCGGATAGTGCTCCTCCTCGAGTTGTCGCTTTGTATGGTTAGTGGGTAAAAAGAGAGTTTTGATAGTGGACAATTTACAAAACAAGAGCTCTTAGTCTTCAAAATATTTGTTTGATGTGTATGGAGGATGCAGAGTCAATTGATCATTTATTCATCCACTCTTCTTATGCAAGACGAATTTAGAAGCATTTCTTCGCCGTTCTTTGTACTGGATGGGTGATGCTGAGAATCATCTTTGATCTTGTATGGGCTTGGCATGGTGGTGGGGTTGGGAAATCGACAAAAGCAACGTGGCATTCATTAATTAATAATTATTGCAATTTTTTAGGTAATTTGAGAGTCTCGAAATGATTGGTGTTTTCATAATAGGGATGTCTCTATTAAGGATTATGTTCGTAAGATCACTCATTGCATTTTGGGCTTAGCATGGTGGTGGGGTTGGGAAATCGACAAAAGCACTGTGGCATTTATTAATTATGGCTATTTTTGGGTAATTTGGGAGTCTCGAAATGATCGTTGTTTTCATAATAGGGATATTTCGATTCAAGATTGTGTTCGTAAGATCACTCATTGCATTTTGGGTTTGGCTCCATAAGTAAAGTCAATAAACACTGACCATCTCTAGTCAGTGTTTCAATTGTAATTTTTTGTTTCAGATTTTTCTCTTTTGTATTCTTTGCTTGCTCCTCGCGAGTTTTTTAAAATAATATTGATGTTATTTTTCAAAAAAAAAAAAAGAATGATCAATATGTACGGATTGAAGGGTTATACAAGGAGAGTCTGATTGTGCAACATAGGTTAATAGTTATGGATGTTTGCATTAAGAGATGAAGGGAGTGAAATTAATAGTGTCCAAAAACTATGTGGTGGAATTTAAAAGAAGATAACAATGTTATTTTCTTAAATGTCAAATGAGACCCACCAATCAGAAATCAATTGGTAAAATCTTTTGACTTCCATCCAACAATTTCAAATCTAAACGGATGTGGGCCCCAGTTCTCATCTTCAACCACCAAGGCATTAATGTTTCTTTCATCTCTTAATGCAAACATCCATAACTATTAACCTATGTTGCACAATCAGACTCTCTGATCAGAGGTTACCTTTGGGAAACAGTGTTGTGAGACTAAAGGGGACTTTTCAATCCAGTCCGAAGAAACAAGGAATCTATCAATTCTCGACATAATAGTGTTCTCTAGTCCATTAGACCAAGTAAATCTAGCTCCCTCCAACGGCAAATCAACCAGAGAATGACGGCCCACCCAATCAGAGAAATTATGCATACTTTTTGAAATCATCCCTCCTAACGTATTGCAGGAAAAACGAACTACATTATAGTCTTCGCCTATGCACCATGGGGAGTCCCATTTCCGCCTTACCTTGCCAAGCTCCTCCCGAAAAAGACCGCGCTGGTTGTATGCAATTGGACCATAAACAGCAGTAAATACCCACTGGTATCCAAAGCTAACATCCCGCAGCAAAACTGAGAGAGTGAAGTCCCCAGCAAGAAGAGTCTACCATCTTCCAAACATCAGCTCTCCGAGCCATTCAGTTACCCCTCGAAGCTCCCACTGCATTCGCCGCAACAAAACAAAGTTTTTAACCCCCCAAATGGAATCTAGCATACCTCTATTAAAGAATTGGAGCTTAGTTTCTTGCATAGCAATGACGTCCACCTTGGACGTTTTGCACAACTTCTTGACCTAAGCCCTCTTCACCAAACTCCCCAAACCCCTGTCATTCCAAGACAAGATAATCATTGGACACCACCTTTCCACGATCTGACCCTTTTACCTGCACTTACATTCAACACAGTCTCGTAATTGATGGAGTATTCTAAGTTGAGGAGCTCCCTCCAGCCTTTAGGAGATTTCTTGGGTTTGTAACTGACGGTATCAGTCTCGCCATCAATGGGTTACATCATCTGATTATTCACCGTCACTTATTAGTTGGAGCTATTAGTGAACCATTGACGGTATGGGCACAGGCGCGCACCTAGGCCATCCTGAACTTGAACCAGAGACCTCACCCATGAAGTAAATCATCGCACCTACAATCCAACCAATTGGGAGAGAATTAATAGATACTTTTTTGGGAGCAATTCATCCTTCCCGAATGCAACATACTTTTTTAGGAGCAATTCATCCTTCCCGAATGCAACATACAACTCTCTGTTGTACTCGAGGTGTTCTGTATCTGTTACGATACGCCCGTAAAGGCCGATACGTATAGGTAATGGCCATGACCGTTACACAATACAGGGGTGAAAGCGAACAGTTAGTTTTTTGAGACCGTATCAACCGTTACGGTGGCCGTAAAGGCCGTTACAAGACATAACAACCGTTACTTTTGTAACGGTCGAAAAACGATCACTTTTTTTTTTCTATTTAAATTCAATTTTCTCCTCTTTTTTCACTTTTCTCATTCCAAAAACTTCCTATATCATTTTACAATAGATTTTGACCACTCTTACTATAGCTTTTAAAATTAAAATTGTGGATTGAAGTGATTTGAGCGAATAGAATCTCTGAGGGCCTTTTTTTTTCAAAAAATTGAAAAAGCAATATTTATGCCTTTTTCTGATTTCTTGTTCTAATGCTTGAGTGTGATGTGTAAGCATTAGAGACATAATCCTATTAAACAATTCACTAGACAACCCGATACAACACTCTCACTAAAGAGTGGATCATTACACTACCATAAACATGTTCAAAACAAAAAATAAATACATATTTGAAATATTTACATTATTCTTGATTTTCTAGATATTTTTTCAGAATTTTTTGGGCAAAAGAAATTTTTCAACCGTTACGGAGGTCGTAATGGACGTTACGCCCCCATATCGGTTGTTTAGGCCGATACCCGTATCAGTAATGGTGGTGACCGTTACAGCCACCGTTACCGATACGGAATACCTTGGTTGTATTGCGCTCTCCAAGTGTACTTGTTTCCCCCTTCTTCCTTACCATGGCAACTCTCTTTCGATGACCTATGTTGTAGTGAAGGGATATCTATATGATCTGATCGATTGTGTAAGTTCCATGGCAGCAATGGAACCAGGGATAGCATACGGAAAAGACAACTCTTTTCTATTATATTAGTGGGCTGGTTTAGATCGATCCAAACCGGATGATTATGAATTACTTTCATTTCATATTTGACCCGAGTAAGAAGATAAAAGATCAAATCACGATTCATTCGAATTATGATTCAAAATGGAATCACGGATTTATGCGAAATCCTTGTTTCAACCACTACAAGATCAACAACGCCATGAGCTTGGGTAGCGTTCGTGATCGACCTCCTCAACTGTGTATCAATCGAAAGGCAGGGCGGCACGGCCCCCAACCGAATGAATACTCGGCTGCTTAGGAACCTTTGGGTGATGTCTTCTTCAATGTTTGTTCAATTACTCTTTTACCCGCAAATGAAATGTAGGCATTGGGTTCAACAATAACGATATCTCCCAACATGCCAAAATTGGCTGTCACTCCACCTCTCTCCAAGTGATACGATTCGGTATTTGAATCGACTAAAGAAGAGTGAAGAGGCGGCTACTCTCCCAACCCACAGGAAAGCCTCTTCCAGCAGATGCATGGAATGCCCCACAATCAGAATCAAACGGTGACTTCGTGAAGCCTTATTTTGCACATGATGAAAAAACTCATAAACGTCTTCCTCTTGGGCTCCGTAGGTCATCCCCACCAACCCCCCTACCCTTTCTAAAACATCCATAGTCTATCAAAATTGATTTGCAGAGATCAGAAATTTTCTTCCGTCGATTTCGTAGCCTCCGTAATCGTTATGCATCTCAAACCAAGGGCTTCATTCATCCTCTCCGAGCATAGAGGTGTGACTAGCGGGGCTTCTTCGATTAATTCGTCTTGGAGGACTTCATTTGTCGTATCGTCTCCCCCTTCCTGCTCTACTTCTTTTGTTGCCATCTAGACCTCTAAGCTATCATCATCGTCCCATGAAATGTTACTATAAGGCACTAGTGCAGCCATGCCATCACCATGTAGCGTCTCTGGCTCTGAACAGGAATCGCTTTAAGAATCTATCGAACTCCCAGAGTTAGAAGCCAGCAACTCTTCATAGTCAAGAGGGGTCTAGAATTCCCTAGATAGAAACATGGGTCCACTTTCTTCTACTACAAAGGGAGTTGCATGTGCCTCCTGTTTAAGGAGTCATACACGAGCCGAATCATAAAGAGTTTCCACACGTGAGTCTCCACCATGGCACTCAGTCGCACGAGGGATGGTCTCCTCCCTAAACATGGAAGCATCGACTTTATCCCTCACCCATTCTTGATTCGACATCCGAGGCAGCACGCATGAACCACCCAAATCACGACACGAGACACTAGCTGTCTCTCCTTCTCTTGGATATGCGCCACGTCGCTGGATCAGATCTGAGTCGGGTCCTGAAGCTACCAGATCTAGGAATGTGTCCATTATGCTCATCCTAGCCACTGAAAAGGATCCATGCCTACAGTTTTGATCGAGGTTTGGGTCCACAACTGCCTGCGAAGGAGAAGGCGTGCGAGAGCAAGGAACGGAAATCGCTCCCGAGGATTCCGAAACACCACGCGCTGTTCGTAGCGGAGCTATCCTGGCACTGACCTTCTTTGGCCCAAACAAAATCGAGCACGTAGGACCAGCGTTTCAGATAGCGCCCGTAGCGTAGCGGTAGCGTACGCTACGTAGCGTAGCGTGGCCGAAGCGCTACATAGCGCTACAGCTACGTAGCGCGTAGCGTCCGTAGCGTAAGCTACAATGTATTTTTTTACTATTTTATTTTTTTATTATTTTTTTCACATTTTCTTTGTTTTTAATATTGAGGAATGTGACACTTATATTATACTTGATACTTTTAACCTATGGGATTTTTATTTCTTTTCAATTAGACATTATAAATTAAAGTGGTTTGCTTAGAAAGTTGTTGATGTGATAATTATTTGATTTGGCTTACATACGTGTATTGGCTTTTGATAAATGATAACTAATAACTTTTTTGAACATGCTTAGAATTGGTCAAATGAATCATCTTTTAGGCCTTTTTATATTTTTTCCTTTTTTTTTCACTATTTATTATATTTATCCTATTTTTAAATTAAAAAATAGAAGTACCGTGTAGCTTATGCTACACGCTACCTATTTACGCTACACGTTATAGAGGGCTGAGCGCTACGCATCACGCTACCGCTATTTAAAACACTGCGTAGGACTTACCCTTATTGATACTCGATTGCAATCATCCAATGTACAGTCAACTTCTGATCTATTGCATCCATGGTCGCCCGCCTCCCTGCCTCTTTCCCTTCTTTTCCAATAGTCCCCCCATCGCAAAACATTCGCATTCACATCTTCCTCTTGGACTTGGGAGTCTCCAGGCCTTTCTTTCTCCACACTCGCACCCTAACTCCTAGCTCCTACCCAAGCTTTGTTGCAGGGTCAATTGCAGAAATTTCCCCCAAGCAACCAGCTACCGCCACGAAGAAATCCCTGAACCGACATTCTAGACGCACACCCCAAATCAAGAACCAGGCTTCTTCCATCCCAAAAATAGAGAAGTCCTCGTCAATGTTTACCGACGGACTTAAACGCAAGCATACCTCGCTCCAACCTATGGGCTTTATCATGTACATCTCCGGCTTCAGCCGGCAACGTTCATCCAGTCACTTTCTTATCTGCTGGATGGTAGTGTTTTCTATAGTAATGAGGGCTACCGCAAACTGAAGCCATTCGCAAGACTTCCTTATTAAGGACATAAGACCCTCCGTGATGGTCGATTCCTGCTGCGATTTTTCCTCACCACTCTCGGAAGGGCTTTGGGGTGGAGATTTTTAGGTGACGTATTTACCGTCTGTGAGCTACCCTTCCCAGTTCCTGCTTTCAAGACCGAACCTGGCTCTTTGGACCCGAAGTTTCCTCTCGCGAAGCTCTCCCCGTGGAGCGTCTCCACTGCGCGAGCAATTTCCTCCTCAGAACCCATTCTAACAAACACAAAGCCCCGCAATCCCCCCGTGGTCTTGTCCTTAGGGACGAAAACTTCCATTACAGCTTTGGCCCTTCCAAACACCCTAGAGAAGTTGATGGGAGCCCATCCCTCTGGGAAACCCTCCACGAACAACTTCAGGTAATGGGAGTTATCTACCTGATGCAAGACAACTAACTACTTGCTCTAAAAGCTCAAACTGATAGAGCGTGGCAAATCAATCCTTTATCTAATAGCCCAGGCCCCACATTTCATGGGTTAGGTCATCGACCGAACCCCCCTCGTGGGCCCTACATCACATAGGTTCCGCCTCACACGAGGCACCCTCCTCACACAGGCCGCCCACCCCGAGTGTGCCCTGCATTCCACAGGCCACCCCACTTGAGCCCGGTGTGAAAATGACCCTGCATTACTACCTCCATAAGTATGCTTGGTTATCGACGAGCGACCGTTGTCCAGGAGGGTCCATCTTCATCCTCAAGTGTGTAGCCATTGCGATCTTTCCCTTATCTGTCACAATCTTCTGCTGCCACTGATTCATCTTCCACTCTTATTGCCCACCTGAGTTCTGTTTTTAGCCTAAAATTTGGTCGAAAGACTAGTAATAGATGTGTGCCCCCCAGATTAGCCTAAAATTTGGTCGAAAGAGTAGAAATAGAAATGCGCCCCCCAGATTAGCCTAAAATTTGGTCGAAACACTAGAAATAGAAATGCCAAAAAGGCTACTAAGAAAGTAGCAAGTGAAGCTAAATGTAAGGCCTATGATGATCTTTATAATAGGTTAGGAGCAAAAGAAGGTGAGAAAGATGTCTTCAAACTTGCAAAACTGAGAGAGAGGGTAGTAACTTAGATCATAGTAGATGCATTAACCAAGGTACTCAATAATATTAACGGTTTCACATTCACTGTAATTACCGTTACAATACAGGCCATAGCAGTAATGCCCATTACGACCAATTTTATATATATATATATATATATATATATATATATATATTGTATCAGCCCTGTAACGGCTGTTACAAGCCATTTTTACCATAATGGTCGTTATAGCCCGGTGATGCTTAACGGTGCCCATGGCTACAGTTAAGTAACAATCGTAATGGCCATTATATAATCATTTTTTGATAGTTTAGCACCAGAGGGTACTAGTAAAAGACAATTAGATCAATGAAAATTGGAGAAGCTATTTTTAGAATTTGTTAAATGACAACCACTCTGAGAGAATAGGGATAGAAGGAACCATAAATTCAAATGACGTCAGATACCATAGATACTTTTGTAGGATAAGGATATCTGAAGTGAAAGAAGATATAAGCAATATGAAAATGGGAAAGACCCTTGGACCAAATGGTATACCAATGAAGGTTTGAAAGTGTATAGGAGAGACTAGGTTATTTTGGTTGACAAAGTTGTGCAACAAGAACGTAGGTTCAAAGAAAATGCTAGATGAATGGAGGAAAAGTATTGTTGTACCTATTTATAAGAACAAATGAAACAAACAGAGCGGCACTACTATCATGGGATTAAACTTATGAACCATGTTATGTAACTTTAGGAGAGAGATTGAGCAAAGACTAAATCATGAGACGAATGTATTAGAAAATCAATTTGGTTTCATGCCTGGAAGGTCTACTACCAAAGTTATTTTCCTACTTAGACAATTGATAGATAAATATAGGGAGAGAAGGAAGAATCTTCGCATGGTCCTTATTGACTTAGAGAAAATATTTGATAGGGTTAACACTGAGAGTTAATTTTTATTTTTATTTATTTTTTAATCTGGGGGGGGGGTTGCGGCGGCGGGAAGAGAGTGTCAAAAGGATATAATGACATTGTTAAAGATATGTATGAGGGAGCAGTAACAAATGTGAGAACCACTAGCAGGGAGAAGTGAATTCCCAATTATCATTTCAGATTTAAAATTAGTCGGACTAAGACGGTATATGGGGTGCGAGGAAATAATTAATATTGATGCCCAAGAAGTTTCCCGAAATGACCACTTTCTGTACCATGGGTGAATAATTCATGAGAGTGAAGAGATTGAAAAGGATGTTGCCCATAGAACTCAAGTTGGGTGGAAGATATGGAGATGTGCGTCTAAAGTTTTATGTGATTGTCGTGAACCACTCAAACTGAAAGGGAAATTTTATAATAGATAGCCATAAGACAAGTCATGCCTTTTTTCCTAAAGATACCAATCATGCTTTGTGAAACAAAATGTTGGGCACTTAAAGAACAACATGTTCATAGGATGAGTGTGGCTGAAATGAAAATGTTGAAATGGAAGAGTGACAAGACAAGGATAGAATTAGAAATGAATGCATTTGAGGGAACTTAGGATTAGTACCAATAGGTAATAAGATGAGGGAAAGTCGACTTATGGTTTGTTTGTGTGCAACAAATTCGTGCCAGTTAGGAGTGAATTGGTACAAGCTAAAGGCTCTAAAAGGGCAATAGGAAGGCCTAAAAGGACATGGATAGAGATAGTAAGGAAAGACTTGATGAACTATGGTCTAATTGAAGGTCTGGCCCTTGATAAAGTGGAATGGCAAAACAGGATTCATGTAGCCAACCCAATTAATTGGGATAAGGCTTAAATGATTATAATGATGACGTCGACAATGATGATGATGATTAAATGGAGACATTCATATTCCAACATATTTTAGTTGTAAACAAGATAACTAAGCAGCATGCGACTAATAAGGATTTATTTGCATGTCGTGCACCACAAAGTGCTTCCTACAAAGGAATGTGAATCAGCAAAGAGACCAGCAAACCAACTTAGTTGAATCTTGTCTTAAACAAGACATCAACATTCCAAAATATAGGTTAGGTTAGTTCTCACTAGAAATTTTAGCCACTGAAACGGTCTTAGAAAGTTCTAGCTTCAAAAGTGTACAAAACAGAATGGAAATTACTCAGGTACAATCATTTGAATGAAAATGTTTCTTAGCTTTAACCTCTGACAGGAACCTTACCTCTATCAAATCTTTCTCAAGCCGCTCCTTCAACTGTTGCATTGATGCTGTGCCACCAGCAAGCTGTTTAAAAGAGGAAACACTTAGCATCTCATCTGAATTAAAATGATTCATTAAATTATAGCTGATAGAACAATCTTAATAGAGGAAAGCATTCGCTCATGCATTGATCGTAAATGGCATAAGTTGCTACCTTGCTGGTTATCAGTAAACCTTGCTACATCTGGTTGTAGGAAATGAAAACAATTCCTTGGTAGTACCTAGTCTATATGCCTAACTGAATTCCAATCTTTAATGGACACTGCAGACAAGGTTTATCAGTTGATACTGCACTGACCCAGTTGTGGATACTAGTTAACAAGGTTCAAAGAACTGCTGCATGCCTTCAACCTCTGACAAGTTGAAGTCTGTAAAGCAATGTGTGTGCTAGAGATATCAAAATTAGCGGTGCAGATATGTCATCCTTCGAAAGATAGAGACTTGTCTAACCTGGCCCGTGAGCAAAGAGCCTGTTTGTTTTTATGGGCTTTCTCTGGCCTTTCAGCAAGTCAGGCACGGGCCGGCGTGAGACTGAAGATCTATCAGACCAGACCATCTTGTTTGCTCCCCAAATTAAGATGGGAAAGAAAAACAAATTTCATTTGTCTGGGTTTGTGAAGGTAGTAATGTGCCTGTGAAAGAGGCCCAATATTAGTGTACAAACACACCAGGGAGTACAGCTGGGCATGGCTGCGGTTTGTCCATTGCATTGACCAGGCCTCATCAGGCCTTTAACCAAAGTTAGGCACATGCCCAACCTGAGTGTCTAAGCCAGTAGGCAAAGCACCAGCTCAACTAGAAGCATGCCAGGGCTGAAAAGTCTGTCAGGCCAACCTTTTTTGTTTATACATTTGACTAAAATGGGGAAAATAACAAGAGACCGAGTTTGTCTAGGCCTATGTTTTCTCTATGTGGACAAGAACTTGCCACTCTCTAGTTAAAAGCGTCTTCTCTATGATTTCATTGTTCTTGGGGGAAAATATTAATCTTATGTTCAGCCATTTTAGTTTGAATTTTTGTAAATAAATTTGATAAAAGAGGGTCAATTTTGGGCAGGCAGCTGGTCATAGAAACTTTACCAACCAATCACGAGGATGCTTGTTCATAATCTTATTCAAGCTACAGGTGGATATAGGACCTTTAGAGAGGGATTATTGGTAAACACAATCCGAAATGTCAGTCCCAAATAGCTGGGACAAAGCTATGATAATGACAACAAATCTGTCTTAATGACGGTATGTTGGTATTTGGCTAGCGGAGTATCAGGAAGTGAGATTTCCAACCATTTCTTTCCAACACTTTTACGCTTGAAATGGTGGTTTCTTGCGAATTTGAGGCCTTACCATTCATGTATACCAGCCTTGATCTTTTGCATTCAACACATCATAAGCAATCCTTTTCCCATGGTCATGGAAGTCAGCAATAACTATTTTCATCTTTTAACTGACTTTTATTGCTAGTTTCAGTAGAACTTTGCCCTCAAGATGAAACCACATAACTAGATATAAAGGAATCACATGGAATGGTGGGAATGTAAAATATTTTCTTCTTTTGATGCATAATCAAAATTATTCTAGCCATATTTTACTCGAAAGCCTACACAAGACATCACTGCATATTTAGCAAAAACAAAAGACAACCTGCCTATGAAAAAGCCATTTCCCAATATGCATTCACGATAAAAATGCATTTCTTTGATTCTCAGATATGAAGCATCATAACTAGAAGAAAGGATAGTGAATGCTACCAATATACTGCTAAATAGTTCTCTTCGGATGTCCACGTCACACTTATTTATGCTCTCGATAACCTGGGTGGGCACAGACAAACAAGAAGAAAATTTACAAAAATAATTGAAAAAAAAAAAAAAAAAAAACTAGTGCACAAGCATGAGCAAGAGAATGGAGTTTCACCATTTGGGGAAGACCGCGAACAGATTCTGTAAAACTCTCCACTCCAGGAATTGTCTAAACATTCAAACAGAAAATGAAAATATCCAGTGAATAACAGAAAATGGACAACAAAGCAAACTATTGACTCTTGATCACTGTAAAAACTAGTTCTGAGAATTTCGCTAAAATAGTCAGGACCCAGGCCAGGACAGTCTGCTCACATATTAACACAGAAGAAGAAAAATTATGGACATTATGCAGATAAAGGATCTGTGACCTTGGAAAAACACATACAAAGAAAACAGTACCTAGCTTAGGTGAGAGGCTTAACATGCAAAGTCAAAGCAGAAACCAATAAGAGTTGTGCAGGACATTTACAAATTGTAATGGACAACATCTACTACCGAAGTACACAGTTTTTTTCTTAAATCAGGTGTAATGTTTATCAATTGGAGTTATGCAGGACATTTACAAATTGTAATGGATAACATCTATTTCTGAAGTACACTATTTTATGCTTAAATCTTGTGTAATGTTCATCAATAGTTCATAACTTTGGGTCTTACAAATGTGCTCAAAATCAAATACATTCAACTTTTGTTGCATTAGAACAAAAGAACTTGCCTTGTTTATGCTGTCAAAGAATGGCATGTTGCATGTTATGGTTAAATAGAAATAAAATAAACATGTCATTTTCATGTTTTCAATCCCTGCAGCTCATGCAGTAACAATTGCATGCAAGCAAGGCCTCAGAAGAGGAAATCCTGGAATACTCAGCTGATCAACACGTCTGCATGTCTCCTAATAAAAAATCAACACATCTGCACAGTCATGCACTAATTTTGAAAAGCTCTTTTTTTAAAAGGATAGATATTTATTTATGAAGAAAAGAAATAAAGAATACAGGAAGCAACACAGATACAAATACAATACAACACAAAGAATTGAGTCCACGATAGAAAACGACCCCATCTGGTTCCCACTTTGGCAAGAGCATCAAACCTACTACTTGCCTCCCTACTATCAGCAAAGTGTATTCATGTAAGTTGCACAGCACACGCAGCAGAAAAATGTAACTAACTGTGTAAACATATAACAAAACTAAATAAATGTTATACAAGTAATAACAAAACAAGAAAAAACAATACATTTAAGGATATTCTGAATAACACTGCTGATATGTCTCCAAAAAAGTTGTGTCCAACTCAGCAGCTCATAAATATATCACAAGTGGTCAGATGTTACTTAATCCTGCCAGATCCTCTAAAATTAGCAGAGGAACAAAAGAAGAAACATTTTTTTTTTTTAAAAGGATGAACATTTTTAAGACAATGATCATTTGGTGTTCATTCAAGCAAACATGGTCACAATAATGATGACAATGGGTTGCCGTTAGCGGTATCAAAAGCAAGGGTTGGCTTTCACTCTAAGTTGAAAACTTATAGGTCACTGATGCACTAATGCTAGCATATCCTTCAGTTCAAAGGATGTCAGTATGCATCAGTTATAGCAGCCTTTTGAGAATCTTCAAACTGAAAACTGAGTCAGGCACTGGATCGTTGGAATAGCAAAATTATCCACATATCGACCTATGATTGCATGCGAGGTGTAAGCAAGGACTGAAAATTAGTTGTGGTATTACAATACCGGTCACCACATAAACCAGACTTATCACCCCATTTCAGCATGTATCAGGCATGTAGTTGATACAGGCTGATACAGCCATATCGTTCATGGTACGCGGAGAGATGCGTAGGACAATACCTTTAACGTTGGTTGTAACCAACCCAGTTTCAATTTTAACATGAGAGTTTTAACTTCTGATCTATATTAGAAAAAAAAAAGTTCAGACAAGTTTTAACTTCTGATCTAGGTGAGTAATCTGCAATATTCTGAAACTGTACAGGCATGATCAGAAAAAGTTAGTCTCAGTCTGAGAGTGAGTAGAGCTAGTAATTGTTATTCTCATCACTAATGTTATACATGATGTCAATCTTCAAGGGAAACAAAAAATGTTATACAGCATGTGTAGAGCACGCCATACAAGCAGATGTGCTACCAGAAAGAGATTGTGACAACTAAAACACCAACTGCACATCCTGCATGAGAAAAATTCTGGTGCTAATCCCAACAACGTGATGCCAGAGAGATTGTGACACCTTAAACACCAACTGCACATCCTGCATGAGAATATTTCTGGTGCTAATCCCAACAATGTGATGCCGACACAGTTGGAAGAACAGAGAAAGGCATAAAGAAAAAATAGAAAAGCAATTTATATCAATTCTGGTGGCATGTTCTGTTTCCTATCAAGTTATTCAGAAACAGTCTCTCTGACTTTAACCAAGAAGCAGAACCAAAGAATGTCTGCCCATAATGTCAAAGTCACGCAAAACCATGAGTCTCCCTCCAAACAATTCAGCGCAAAAAAAAGTGGCCCAAGTGACATCAAAATAGGTACTTACAAGTTCGTAGATATGTTAGGAATACAGACTTGGGGCGCAGCAGAATAATAACAAAGCAATCAAAAGTCTATCGCAAACAGAAGGCAACTGGGGATTTTCTGATACAAATTAAGGGAACAGCAGCAAAGCTCACCAAGGCTGAAACAAATGTGCACACCACCATCTACACTGTTTGGGAACAATTCAGATGAAAAGTAGAGTCTACATACACAAGTTAATGAGACACCAACCTGGACTAAGGACGGATTAAACAGAATATCAGGAATCTTGAATCTATCAGCACCAATCTCTATCGTCCTGTATTAAGTGCAAGAATTAAAAAGCAAGATCAGTCAACTAAAGAAATGACAAATTAACAAAATGGCATTCACTACTGTCCACTAGAAATAAAAATGGACAACAGATCATCAAAATAAATACAACTCACAATGTCCCAGGAGTAGACATCCATAGTCCAAAAAAGCACAACATAAACAGAATATTGCCATGCCAAATATATTATACAAACTAAAAAGTGAAATATGATAATAAAGAACTTACTGCCCATCTGGAAGCTCATACGGCGTCATTGGGATATTTGCATAGGCACTTTCTGCAAAGAACAGGCCTTAAAGAATCAATGTCCACTAGAGAGAGAGAGAGAAGAAGAAGAAGAAGAAGAAGAAAGAAAGAAAAGAAAAGACATATCTTGGATGGACCAAAAGAGCATGCAATAACATATCGGGAAAAAAATACTTCCTACCTACCTACCCAAGATTTTTTTTTTCCTAGATCATGTGCTGACACGTAAAAATTAAACAATAGCCACAATTGCAAGAAGAACTTCAACAAAGATTACAAACAGATCCCAAGAGACCCCACTATAACCTCTCACTCATTGAAACTCTCTACGGTATCTAACCACAATATTCAGACTCTCTTTCGATACCACCCCCAATTTGCCTAAACTTCTTCCATTAGAGAAGAGAACTGGGTTGTTTGTGCAATGTCATTAACTTCTTCCATTAAGTCCACCGCCTTCCAAGCACATTGCCCAGATTTAGCCCATGGAATTGCATTTGCTGAGTCCCAGTCAAGAAGAAGGGATGAAATCAACCCAAGCAAGCCACAAAAATCAAAGTTGATTTGAAAGATTAAAATGCCAAAATGGACCAAACTCTTATGAGGAAGAGGACCCAACAGAACTTCAGAAAGGGCTTAAAGAGGCAAGAAAAAAAATTAAGTACTGACCTTGTAACCAAATAGGATACAGAATGAGATTAAAAATAGGAAGCAAGAATTCTGTACATAGTAACTGCAAAGCCGTTTAAGCCATGCAGCAATAGGTGCATTGATCTAGGAAGGAATTTGGAGCTAGCCATGGCCAGTATTTTAAATAGCTTAAGCCATGTAGCATGTAGCTTAGCCTTAACACCATGTAGCTCATGAAAATAGCTTAAGTTGCATGTAGACTATGCTAAATGATAATTTTGCATACGCTACATGCTACATAGCTCACATTATAAGTTATTTTTTTACTACAACATTAAAATCAATTAATGTTTTTGATAATATATTATATTGTTCTAATTTCAATGAAAATTAGTTAATCTGTTCAATGCATTTAGTAAAATAATATAAGTTACAGTATTAAATCAGTTTCATTGCCTTGCTTACTTTTATACTTAATCATCCCCCTTTCCTATTACTGTAGGTTGCATTTGGTTGCACCATATATCATGAAATTTTGTTAAATTTCATAATTAATCAGTCTAATTTGGTACAACATATCATGAAAGTGGTTCAACGTAGCACACCTTGATTAAAAATCTGGTAGTGTGTAGCTTACACTACACGCTAGCTTACACCTCACGCTTCAAAGGGGTGAACACCAAACTACACGCTATTTAAAGCACTGGATAAAGTAATTCTAGTAAGTTCCCTAAAAAATAAAAAAAATAAAAAAAATAAAAAAAAGAGTTCCCTAAAATTGGAAGCAGTTTCCAGATTTTGACAGAACATCTCAGTCAGCAACCACTGCAATATCGAATAGAGATCACCTGAGCATAGAAGAATGAAAATGGTTCATCGATAACCCCAGGTTTTTAGACATGTGAATCAATCAAGCCGTTAGCCTGGACATCCAGCCGACTCTTCATGTGTCTCAGCAAAGAAATTCGCAGTGCTTGATGATCCTAAACATCCAACTTCAGCCTACGTTTTTTTATAGCCATCACTTCTCCAGGCCACAGGTATGATGGTTATCACTTATCATACAGCTGATCAAAATCATTCTTTGGGAACCTAGGCTGTCTATGGTGTGCACCACCATGGATTGTTCAAATAAATTATTGGACCATTTTTTTGTACATGGCAGGGCGGCACGGCCCCCAACCGAATGAATACTCGGCTGCTTGGGAACCTTCAGGTGATGTCTTATTCAATGTTTGTTCAATTACTCTTTTACCCGCAAATGAAATGTAGGCATTGGGTTCAACAATAACGATATCTCCCAACATACCAAAATTGGTTGTCACTCCACCTCTCTCCAAGTGATACGATTCGGTATTTGAATCGACTGAAGAAGAGTGAAGAGGCGGCTACTCTCCCAGCCCACAGGAAAGCCTCTTCCAGCAGATGCATGGAATGCCCCACAATCAGAATCAAACGGTGACTTCGTGAAGCCCTATTTTGCACATGATGAAAAAACTCATAAACGTCTTCCTCTTGGGCTCCGTAGGTCATCCCCACCAACCCCCCTACCCTTTCTAAAACATCCATAGTCTATCAAAATTGATTTGCAGAGATCAGAAATTTTCTTCCGTCGATTTCGTAGCCCTCCGTAATCGTTATGCATCTCAAACCAAGGGCTTCATTCATCCTCTCCAAGCATAGAGGTGTGACTAGCGGGGCTTCTTCGATTAATTCGTCTTGGAGGACTTCATTTGTCGTATCGTCTCCCCCTTCCTGCTCTACTTCTTTTGTTGCCATCTAGACCTCTAAGCTATCATCATCGTCCTATGAAATGTTACTATAAGGCACTAATGCAGCCATGCCATCACCATGTAGCGTCTCTGGCTCAGAAGAGGAATCGCTTTAAGAATCTATCGAACTCCTAGAGTTAGAAGCCAACAACTCTTCATAGTCAAGAGGGGTCTAGAATTCCCTAGATAGAAACATGGGTCCACTTTCTTCTACTACAAAGGGAGTTGCATGTGCCTCCTGTTTAAGGAGTCATACACGAGCCGAATCATAAAGAGTTTCCACACGTGAGTCTCCACCATGGCACTCAGTCGCACGAGGGATGGTCTCCTCCCTAAACATGGAAGCATCGACTTTATCCCTCACCCATTCTTGATTCGACATCCGAGGCAGCACGCACGAACCACCCAAATCACGACACGAGACACTAGTTGTCTCTCCTTCTCTTGGATATGCGCCACGTCGCTGGATCAGATCTGAGTCGGGTCCCGAAGCTACCAGATCTAGGAATGTGTCCATTATGCTCATCCCAGCCACTGAAAAGGATCCATGCCTACAGTTTAGATCGAGGTTTGGGTCCACAACTGCCTGCGAAGGAGAAGGCGTGCGAGAGGAAGGAACGGAAATCGCTCCCGAGGATTCCGAAACACCACGCGTTGTTCGTAGCGGAGCTATCCTGGCACTGACCTTCTTTGGCCCAAACAAAATTGAGCACGTAGGACCAGCGTTTCAGATAGCGCCCGTAGCGTAGCGGTAGCGTACGCTACGTAGCGTAGCGTGGCCGTAGCGCTACGTAGCGTTCCAAATAGCGTAAATCCCCTGTAGCGTAGCGTCCGTAGCGTAAGCTACAATGTATATTTTTACTATTTTATTTTTTTGTTATTTTTTTCACATTTTCTTTGTTTTTAATGTTGAGGAATGTGACACTTATATTATACTTGATACTTTTAACCTATGGGATTTTTATTTCTTTTCAATTAGACATTATAAATTAAAGTGGTTTGCTTAGAAAGTTGTTGATGTGATAATTATTTGATTTGGCTTATATATGTGGATTGGCTTTTGATAAATGATAACTAATAACTTTTTTGAACATGCTTAGAATTGATAAAATGAATCATCTTTCAGGCATTTTTATAATTTTTTTCTTTTTTTTTTCACTATTTATTATATTTAACCTACTTTTAAATTAAAAAAATAGAAGTATCGTGTAGCTTACGCTACACGCTACGTATTTACGCTACACGTTATAGAGGGCTGAGCGCTACGCATCACGCTACCGCTATTTAAAACACTGCGTAGGACTTACCCTTATTGATACTCGATTGCAATCATCCAATGTACAGTCAACTTCTGATCTATTGCATCCATGGTCACCCGCCTCCCTGCCTCCTTCCCTTCTTTTCCAATAGTCCCCCCATCGCAAAACATTCGCATTCACATCTTCCTCTTGGACTTGGGAGTCTCCAGGCCTTTCTTTCTCCACACTCACACCCTAACTCCTAGCTCCTACCCAAGTTTTGTTGCAGGGTCAATTGCAGAGATTACCCCCAAGCAACCAGCTACCGCCACGAAGAAATCCCTGAACCGACATTCTAGACGCACACCCCAAATCAAGAACCAGGCTTCTTCCATCCCAAAAATAGAGAAGTCCTCGTCAATGTTTACCGACGGACTTAAACGCAAGCATACCTCGCTCCAACCTATGGGCTTTATCACGTACATCTCCGGCTTCAGCCAGCAACGTTCATCCAGCCACTTTCTTATCTGATGGATGGTAGTGTTTTCTATACTAATGAGGGCTACCGCAAACTGAAGCCATTCGCAAGACTTCCTTATTAAGGACATAAGACCTTCCGTGATAGTCGATTCCTGCTGCGATTTTTCCTCACCACTCTGGGAAGGGCTTTGGGGTGGAGATTTTTAGGTGACGTATTTACCGTCTGTGAGCTACCCTTCCCAGTTCCTGCTTTCAAGACTGAACCTGGCTCTTTGGACCCGAAGTTTCCTCTCGCGAAGCTCTCCCCGTGGAGCGTCTCCACTACGCGAGCAATTTCCTCCTCAGAACCCATTCTAACAAACACAAAGCCCCGCAATCCCCCCGTGGTCTTGTCCTTAGGGACGAAAACTTCCATTACAGCTTTAGCCCTTCCAAACACCCTAGAGAAGTTGATGGGAGCCCATCCCTCTGGGAAACCCTCCACGAACAACTTCAAGTAATGGGAGTTATCTACCTGATGCAAGACAACTAACTACTTGCTCTAAAAGCTCAAACTGATAGAGCGTGGCAAATCAATCCTTTATCTAATAGCCCAGGCCCCACATTTCATGGGTTAGGTCATCGACCGAACCCCCCTCGTGGGCCCTACATCACATAGGTTCCGCCTCACACGAGGCACCCTCCTCACACAGGCCGCCCACCCCGAGTGTGCCCTGCATTCCACAGGCCACCCCACTTGAGCCCGGTGTGAAAATGACCCTGCATTACTACCTCCATAAGTATGCTTGGTTATCGACAAGCGACCGTTGTCCAGGAGGGTCCATCTTCATCCTCAAGTGTGTAGCCATTGCGATCTTTCCCTTATCTGGCACAATCTTCTGCTGCCACTGATTCATCTTCCACTCTTATTGCCCACCTGAGTTCTATTTTTAGCCTAAAATTTGGTCGAAAGACTAGTAATAGATGTGTGCCCCCCAGATTAGCCTAAAATTTGGTCGAAACACTAGAAATAGAAATGCCAAAAAGGCTACTAAGAAAGTAGCAAGTGAAGCTAAATGTAAGGCCTATGATGATCTTTATAACAGGTTAGGAGCAAAAGAAGGTGAGAAAGATGTCTTCAAACTTGCAAAACTAAGAGAGAGGGTAGTAACTTAGATCATAGTAGATGCATTAACCAAGGTACTCAATAATATTAACGGTTTCACATTCACTGTAATTACCGTTACAATACAGGCCATAGCAGTAATGCCCATTACGACCATTTATATATATATATATATATTGTATCAGCCCTGTAACGGCTGTTACAAGCCATTTTTACCATAATGGTCGTTATAGCCCGGTGATGCTTAACGATGCCCATGGCTACAGTTAAGTAACAATCGTAATGGCCATTATATAATCATTTTTTAATAGTTTAGCACCAGAGGGTACTAGTAAAAGACAATTAGATCAATGAAAATTGGAGAAGCTATTTTTAGAATTTGTTAAATGACAACCACTCTGAGAGAATAGGGATAGAAGGAACCATAAATTCAAATGACGTCAGATACCATAGATACTTTTGTAGGATAAGGATATCTGAAGTGAAAGAAGATATAAGCAATATGAAAATGGGAAAGACCCTTGGACCAAATGGTATACCAATGAAGGTTTGAAAGTGTATAGGAGAGACTAGGTTATTTCGGTTGACAAAGTTGTGCAACAAGAACGTAGGTTCAAAGAAAATGCTAGATGAATGGAGGAAAAGTATTGTTGTACCTATTTATAAGAACACATGAAACAAACAGAGCTGCACTACTATCATGGGATTAAACTTATGAACCATGTTATGTTACTTTAGGAGAGAGATTGAGCAAAGACTAAATCATGAGACGAATGTATTAGAAAATCAATTTGGTTTCATGCCTGGAAGGTCTACTACCAAAGCTATTTTCCTACTTAGACAATTGATAGATAAATAAAGGGAGAGATGGAAGAATCTTCGCATGGTCCTTATTGACTTAGAGAAAATATTTGATAGGGTTAACACTGAGAGTTAATTTTTATTTTTATTTATTTTTTAATCTGGGGGGGGGGTTGCGGCGGCGGGAAGAGAGTGTCAAAAGGATATAATGACATTGTTAAAGATATGTATGAGGGAGCAATAACAAATGTGAGAACCACTAGCAGGGAGACGTGAATTCCCAATTATCGTTTCAGATTTAAAATTAGTCGGACTAAGACGGTATATCGGGTGCGAGGAAATAATTAATATTGATGCCCAAGAAGTTTCCCGAAATGACCACTTTCTGTACCATGGGTGAATAATTCATGAGAGTGAAGAGATTGAAAAGGATGTTGCCCATAGAACTCAAGTTGGGTGGAAGATATGGAGATGTGCGTCTAAAGTTTTATGTGATTGTCGTGAACCACTCAAACTGAAAGGGAAATTTTATAATATATAGCCATAAGACAAGTCATGCCTTTTTTTCCTAAAGATACCAATCATGCTTTGTGAAACAAAATGTTGGGCACTCAAAGAACAACATGTTCATAGGATGAGTGTGGCTGAAATGAGAATGTTGAAATGGAAGAGTGACAAGACAAGGATAGAATTAGAAATGAATGCATTTGAGGGAACTTAGGATTAGCACCAATAGGTAATAAGATGAGGGAAAGTCGACTTATGGTTTGTTTGTGTGCAACAAATTCGTGCCAGTTAGGAGTGAATTGGTACAAGCTAAAGGCTCTAAAAGGGCAATGGGAAGGCCTAAAAGGACATGGATAGAGATAGTAAGGAAAGACTTGATGAACTATGGTCTAATTGAAGGTCTGGCCCTTGATAAAGTGGAATGGCAAAACAGGATTCATGTAGCCAACCCAATTAATTGGGATAAGGCTTAAATGATTATAATGATGACGTCGACAATGATGATGATGATTAAATGGAGACATTCATATTCCAACATATTTTAGTAGTAAACAAGATAACTAAGCAGCATGCGACTAATAAGGATTTATTTGCATGTCATGCACCACAAAGTGCTTCCTACAAAGGAATGTGAATCAGCAAAGAGACCAGCAAACCAACTTAGTTGAATCTTGTCTTAAACAAGACATCAACATTCTAAAATATAGGTTAGGTTAGTTCTCACTAGAAATTTTAGCCACTGAAACGATCTTAGAAAGTTCTAGCTTCAAAAGTGTACAAAACAGAATGGAAATTACTCAGGTACAAACATTTGAATGAAAATGTTTCTTAGCTTTAACCTCTGACAGGAACCTTACCTCTATCAAATCTTTCTCAAGCCGCTCCTTCAACTGTTGCATTGATGCTGTGCCACCAGCAAGCTGTTTAAAAGAGGAAACACTTAGCATCTCATCTGAATTAAAATGATTCATTAAATTATAGCTGATAGAACAATCTTAATAGAGGGAAGCATTCGCTCATGCATTGATCGTAAATGGCATAAGTTGCTACCTTGCTGGTTATCAGTAAACCTTGCTACATCTGGTTGTAGGAAATGAAAACAATTCCTTGGTAGTACCTAGTCTATATGCCTAACTGAATTCCAATCTTTAATGGACACTGCAGACAAGGTTTATCAGTTGATACTGCACTGAACCAGTTGTGGATACTAGTTAACAAGGTTCAAAGAACTGCTGCATGCCTTCAACCTCTGACAAGTTGAAGTCTGTAAAGCAATGTGTGTGCTAGAGATATCAAAATTAGCGGTGCAGATATGTCATCCTTCGAAAGATAGAGACTTGTCTAACCTGGCCCGTGAGCAAAGAGCCTGTTTGTTTTTATGGGCTTTCTCTGGCCTTTCAGCAAGTCAGGCACGGGCCAGCGTGAGACTGAAGGTCTATCAGACCAGACCATCTTGTTTGCTCCCCAAATTAAGATGGGAAAGAAAAACAAATTTCATTTGTCTGGGTATGTGAAGGTAGTAATGTGCCTGTGAAAGAGGCCCAATATTAGTGTACAAACACACCAGGGAGTACAGCTGGGCATGGCTGCGGTTTGTCCATTGCATTGACCAGGCCTCATCAGGCCTTTAACCAAAGTTAGGCACATGCCCAACCTGAGTGTCTAAGCCAGTAGGCAAAGCACCAGCTCAACTAGAAGCATGCCAGGGCTGAAAAGTCTGTCAGGCCAACCTTTTTTGTTTATACATTTGACTAAAATGGGGAAAATAACAAGAGACCGAGTTTGTCTAGGCCTATGTTTTCTCTATGTGGACAAGAACTTGCCACTCTCTAGTTAAAAGCATCTTCTCTATGATTTCATTGTTCTTGGGGGAAAATGTTAATCTTATGTTCAGCCATTTTAGTTTGAATTTTTGTAAATAAATTTGATAAAAGAGGGTCAATTTTAGGCAGGCAGCTGGTCATAGAAACTTTACCAACCAATCACGAGGATGCTTGTTCATAATCTTATTCAAGCTACAGGTGGATATAGGACCTTTAGAGAAGGATTATTGGTAAACACAATCCGAAATGTCAGTCCCAAATAGCTGGGACAAAGCTATGATAATGATAACAAATCTGTCTTAATGACGGTATGTTGGTATTTGGCTAGCGGAGTATCAGGAAGTGAGATTTCCAACCATTTCTTTCCAACACTTTTACGCTTGAAATGGTGGTTTCTTGCGAATTTGAGGCCTTACCATTCATGTATACCAGCCTTGACCTTTTGCATTAAACACATCATAAGCAATCCTTTTCCCATGGTCATGGAAGTCAGCAATAACTATTTTCATCTTTTAACTGACTTTTATTGCTAGTTTCAGTAGAACTTTGCCCTCAAGATGAAACCACATAACTAGATATAAAGGAATCACATGGAATGGTGGGAATGTAAAATATTTTCTTCTTTTGATGCATAATCAAAATTATTCTAGCCATATTTTACTCGAAAGCCTACACAAGACATCACTGCATATTTAGCAAAAAGAAAAGACAACCTGCCTATGAAAAAGCCATTTCCCAATATGCATTCACGATATAAATGCATTTCTTCGATTCTCAGATATGAAGCATCATAACTAGAAGAAAGGATAGTGAATGCTACCAATATACTGCTAAATAGTTCTCTTCGGATGTCCACGTCACACTTATTTATGCTCTCGATAACCTGGGTGGGCACAGACAAACAAGAAGAAAATTAACAAAAATAATTGAAAAAAAAAAAAAAAGCTAGTGCACAAGCATGAGCAAGAGAATGGAGTTTCACCATTTGGGGAAGACCGCGAACAGATTCTGTAAAACTCTCCACTCCAGGAATTGTCTAAACATTCAAACAGAAAATGAAAATATCCAGTGAATAACAGAAAATGGACAACAAAGCAAACTATTTACTCTTGATCACTGTAAAAACTAGTTCTGAGAATTCCGCTAAAATAGTCAGGACCCAGTCCAGGACAGTCTGCTCACATATTAACACAGAAGAAGAAAAATTATGGACATTATGCAGATAAAGGATCTGTGACCTTGGAAAAACACATACAAAGAAAACAGTACCTAGCTTAGGTGAGAGGCTTAACATGCAAAGTCAAAGCAGAAACCAATAAGAGTTGAGCAGGACATTTACAAATTGTAATGGACAACATCTACTACCGAAGTACACAGTTTTTTTCTTAAATCAGGTGTAATGTTTATCAATTGGAGTTATGCAGGACATTTACAAATTGTAATGGATAACATCTATTTCTGAAGTACACTATTTTATGCTTAAATCTTGTGTAATGTTCATCAATAGTTCATAACTTTGGGTCTTACAAATGTGCTCAAAATCAAATACATTCAACTTTTGTTGCATTAGAACAAAAGAACTTGCCTTGTTTATGCTGTCAAAGAATGGCATGTTGCATGTTATGGTTAAATAGAAATAAAATAAACATGTCATTTTCATGTTTTCAATCCCTGCAGCTCATGCAGTAACAATTGCATGCAAGCAAGGCCTCAGAAGTGGAAATCCTGGAATACTCAGCTGATCAACATGTCTGCACGTCTCCTAATAAAAAATCAACACATCTGCACAGTCATGCACTAATTTTGAAAAGCTCTTTTTTTAAAAGGTTAGATATTTATTTATGAAGAAAAGAAATAAAGAATACAGGAAGCAACACAGATACAAATACAATACAACACAAAGAATTGAGTCCACGATAGAAAACGACCCCATCTGGTTCCCACTTTGGCAAGAGCATCAAACCTACTACTTGCCTCCCTACTATCAGCAAAGTGTATTCATGTAAGTTGCACAGCACACGCAGCAGAAAAATGTAACTAACTGTGTAAACATATAACAAAACTAAATAAATGTTATACAAGTAATAACAAAACAAGAAAAAACAATACATTTAAGGATATTCTGAATAACACTGCTGATATGTCTCCAAAAAAGTTGTGTCCAACTCAGCAGCTCATAAATATATCACAAGTGGTCAGATGCTACTTAATCCTGCCAGATCCTCTAAAATTAGCAGAGGAACAACAGAAGAAACATTTTTTTTTAAAAAAAGGATGAACATTTTTAAGACAATGATCATTTGGTGTTCATTCAAGCAAACATGGTCACAATAATGATGACAATGGGTTGCCGTTAGTGGTATCAAAAGCAAGGGTTGGCTTTCACTCCAAGTTGAAAACTTATAGGTCACTGATGCACTAATGCTAGCATATCCTTCAGTTCAAAGGGTGTCAGTATGCATCAGTTATAGCAGCCTTTTGAGAATCTTCAAACTGAAAACTGAGTCAGGCACTGGATCGTTGGAATAGCAAAATTATCCACATATCGACCTATGATTGCATGCGAGGTGTAAGCAAGGACTGAAAATTAGTTGTGGTATTACAATACCGGTCACCACATAAACCAGACTTATCACCCCATTTCAGCATGTATCAGGCATGTAGTTGATACAGGCTGATACAGCCATATCATTCATGGTACGCGGAGAGATGCGTAGGACAATACCTTTAACGTTGGTTGTAACCAACCCAGTTTCAATTTTAACATGATAGTTTTAACTTCTGATCTATGTTAGGAAAAAAAAAAAGTTCAGACAAGTTTTAACTTCTGATCTAGGTGAGTGATCTGCAATATTCTGAAACTGTACAGGCATGATCAGAAAAAGTTAGTCTCAGTCTGAGAGTGAGTAGAGCTAGTAATTGTTATTCTCATCACTAATGTTATACACGATGTCAATCTTCAAGGGCAACAAAAAATGTTATACAGCATGTGTAGAGCACGCCATACAAGCAGATGTGCTACCAGAGAGAGATTGTGACAACTAAAACACCAACTGCACATCCTGCATGAGAAAAATTCTGGTGCTAATCCCAACAATGTGATGCCAGAGAGAGATTGTGACACCTTAAACACCAACTGCACATCCTGCATGAGAAAATTTCTGGTGCTAATCCCAACAATGTGATGCCAACACAGTTGGAAGAACAGAGAAAGGCATAAAGAAAATATAGAAAAGCAATTTATATCATTTCTGGTGGTATGTTCTGTTTCCTATCAAGTTATGCAGAAACAGTCTCTCTGACTTTAACCAAGAAGCAGAACCAAAGAATGTCTGCCCATAATGTCAAAGTCACGCAAAACCATGAGTCTCCCTCCAAACAATTCAGCGCAAAAAAAAGTGGCCCAAGTGACATCAAAATAGGTACTTACAAGTTCGTAGATATGTTAGGAATACAGACTTGGGGCGCAGCAGAATAATATCAAAGCAATCAAAAGTCTATCGCAAACAGAAGGCAACTGGGGATTTTCTGATACAAATTAAGGGAACAGCAGCAAAGCTCACCAAGGCTGAAACAAATGTGCACACCACCATCTACACTTTTTGGGAACAATTCAGATGAAAAGTAGAGTCTACATACACAAGTTAATGAGACACCAACCTGGACTAAGGACGGATTAAACAGAATATCAGGAATCTTGAATCTATCAGCACCAATCTCTATCGTCCTGTATTAAGTGCAAGAATTAAAAAGCAAGATCAGTCAACTAAAGAAATGACAAATTAACAAAATGGCATTCACTACTGTCCACTAGAAATAAAAATGGACAACAGATCATCAAAATAAATACAACAACTCACAATGTCCCAGGAGTAGACATCCATAGTCCAAAAAAGCACAACATAAACAGAATATTGCCATGCCAAATATATTATACAAACTAAAAAGTGAAATATGATAATAAAGAACTTACTGCCCATCTGGAAGCTCATACGGCGTCATTGGGATATTTGCATAGGCACTTTCTGCAAAGAACAGGCCTTAAAGAATCAATGTCCACTAGAGAGAGAGAGAGAAGAAGAAGAAGAAGAAGAAGAAAGAAAGAAAAGAAAAGACATATCTTGGATGGACCAAAAGAGCATGCAATAACATATCGGGAAAAAAATACTTCCTACCTACCTACCCAAGATTTTTTTTTTTCCTAGATCATGTGCTGACACAAGTAAAAATTAAACAATAGCCACAATGGCAAGAAGAACTTCAACAAAGATTACAAACAGATCCCAAGAGATCCAACTATAACCTCTCACTCATTGAAACTCTCTACGGTATCTAACCACAATATTCAGACTCTCTTTCGATACCACCCCCAATTTGCCTAAACTTCTTCCATTAGAGAAGAGAACTGGGTTGTTTGTGCAATGTCATTAACTTCTTCCATTAAGTCCACCGCCTTCCAAGCACATTGCCCAGATTTAGCCCATGGAATTGCATTTGCTGAGTCCCAGTCAAGAAGAAGGGATGAAATCAGCCCAAGCATGCCACAAAAATCAAAGTTGATTTGAAAGATTAAAATGCCAAAATGGACCAAACTCTTATGAGGAAGAGGACCCAACAGAACTTCAGAAAGGGCTTAAAGAGGCAAGAAAAAAAATTAAGTACTGACCTTGTAACCAAATAGGATACAGAATGAGATTAAAAATAGGAAGCAAGAATTCTGTACATAGTAACTGCAAAGCCGTTTAAGCCATGCAGCAATAGGTGAATTGATCTAGGAAGGAATTTGGAGCTAGCCATGGCCAGTATTTTAAATAGCTTAAGCCATGTAGCATGTAGCTTAGCCTTAACACCATGTAGCTCATGAAAATAGCTTAAGTTGCATGTAGACTATGCTAAATGATAATTTTGCATACGCTACATGCTACATAGCTCACATTATAAGTTATTTTTTTACTACAACATTAAAATCAATTAATGTTTTTGATAATATATTATATTGTTCTAATTTCGATGAAAATTAGTTAATCTGTTCAATGCATTTAGTAAAATAATATAAGTTACAGTATTAAATCAGTTTCATTGCCTTGCTTACTTTTATACTTAATCATCCCCCTTTCCTATTACTGTAGGTTGCATTTGGTTGCACCATATATCATGAAATTTTGTTAAATTTCATAATTAATCAGTCTAATTTGGTACAACATATCATGAAAGTGGTTCAACCTAGCACACCTTGATTAAAAATCTGGTAGTGTGTAGCTTACACTACACGCTAGCTTACACCTCACACTTCAAAGGGGTGAACACCACACTACATGCTATTTAAAGCACTGGATAAAGTAATTCTAGTAAGTTCCCTAAAAAAAAAAAAAAAAAAAAAAAGAGTTCCCTAAAATTGGAAGAAGTTTCCAGATTTTGACAGAACATCTCAGTCAGCAACCACTGCAATATCGAATAGAGATCACCTGAGCATAGAAGAATGAAAATGGTTCATCGATAACCCCAGGTTTTTAGACATGTGAATCAATCAAGCCGTTAGCCTGGACATCCAGCCAACTCTTCATGTGTCTCAGCAAAGAAATTCGCAGTGCTTGATGATCCTAAACATCCAACTTCAGCCTATGTTTTTTTATAGCCGTCACTTCTCCAGGCCACAGGTATGATGGTTATCGCTTATCATACAGCTGATCAAAATCATTCTTTGGGAACCTAGGCTGTCTATGGTGTGCACCACCATGGATTGTTCAAATAAATTATTGGACCATTTTTTTGTACATGATCCAAAACTGTCCATTTTGTAGAAAACTTGTCAGCTGGAAGAGATCATCTGATTGTTATGATTTTTCACAGTGGTTGAAGGGAAGTGAATTGAGCATAATGGATGGTCCACATAAAAAAATTGGACCATCCACTTGTAAAAGCACTGGGCTGCACCTGAAGCATAAGTACACGCAATTGCATTTGAGCATTCCTTGGGAAGAATATTCAACAAACATTCAAGACCAGGATTGAGGACAAAACAGGAGAACAAGGGAAAAGGTATTGCGGACCAGGATTTACAAAATGTAGTTTAGAAACACATGTAATAAATCATGAATACTCAAGCCACAAATTACCATGAAAATCAAACATCCTACAAAAAATTAAGGTGAACAATGTAAGGTTGCAAAAACATCCAGCAAATCTCTTTAACGCTCAGAGATCCAAAACATAAAGGATACATGAAACATGTGTAGCAAAAGCAAGAGAGACAAAGAAGGCTACCTGTGCTGTTTCAAAGTTTTTTTGTTTTTTTTTTTTTTCTTTTACTTTATTTTTTCCAAATGGTAACTAAAGATTTTCTTTTGTGGTTTTCTTTAAGTAGAGCATATTGCTATAAAAGCCGTAACTCATTATAAACACCATATGTAATCAACCAACATTGGGAACATAAATGTAAGGGAAACCTAAACTTAGTGCAGCACACCAATTTTCTTACCTGATGTGTTGCTCTCAAATAGAACATATAGCACAAAAATACAAGATAAAGGCCATTTGTCAGGTATACAAGGTTGATAGACCTCAGTGGAAAATTATTTCTGCACGGACGATTTGAACAATCCAATTGATGACCAACAAATATCGCACGGAAAGCAATATTAAAAAGTGTCAACAGTGAACAGGAAAGAGCTCCATTAATCAAACAGGTAGGCTCATTGAATTCCTGTAATTTTGGAACAGTGGTCCATCCATGGCACCATGTAACAGCCTGAAAGCTCCCCACAGCACAGATCGTGTGGCACTTATACGCAATCTCCTTTGTGGACGATCCTGCCTGCCTGCCACCCAAGTGTAGACGAGTGACATGGAAGAGAAGAGGGCACAAAAGACTCAGGCAAGAACTTGTATTGCACTAGAGAACTCAAGTGCTTACCATTTCTGAGGTGTCCCCCAAATGACGAGCCCTCCCCTTTCTATAGGCCTAAGACACTGAAATCGCCCCTTAGGACTGTTTGGTTCATGACAATCTCACCCAAGTATCATGTTGACACCCTCGTTTACCTCTCGTCGGTCATCCTTTGCTCTTAAGCCCCACACTGCCACAATGTGTTTATTTGCTTTCCATATACTCTACTAAGGCTGCTACATGCATGTCCGTATCCTCCTTGAAACCACCAAGCAGTTATAAGGATAAAATAATCCCAATCTTGGCCTTGTCCTTGCACAACACGCAAGCCATGCACAAAGGTCCCACATCCATGATGCACACCACTTCCAACAAGGGCATTTGAATTGCCTCAGTCTTGATCAATAAGTCAATGCCCAAATCCTCTTACAAGCCCACCCACCAACTAGGAGCTCCACATCCTTCACCACACTCTAATGGGTTTGGCTTCTGAGTTAACCACCTTGACTCCACCTAACAACTTCACCAACATCAGACCCAGTCATTTTGCCTTGTCACCTGGTACTAAGTTATAAGCGATGATTTAAATATCAATGTCAAGACATGAATCCCACCAATGGGATATGGAAATATATTAGTATCGCATGTAACGCGAAACATATCATTGTTTTTTGGGAAACATTGGAAAATATTAGGAATTTGATCGAATTTTTCAATAAAGCTACAGGGAATGTTAAAAAAGACATTATTACAAACTTAGAATTTGAAATATCACAAAAAAGTACACATAACAAGGTTCCTATGCATAAGGTCCTAAACTATGCGTTGTCTAACAGAAGTGATGCAATTATATTCAAAATTAGTTCACATAATTTATAAATCAAAGAAACATAAATGATAACACAACCAATATGTTTAGAAGCCAAAGAAAAAAGGAAACACATCATCTCAAATATTTTTCACATTTTTCTTCTTAAGAGAGAACAATAAATTTATTAAGAAGCTCACAAAAGCGAAGACGAATACAACCCGAACAAAACCAGCCTAAACAAAAAGATTAGTAGTCGAGATGGCTTTTACATGTCTACTTCACCAAGCCACTCCCGAGACAGTACCCAAATCGTTACACCTTTCGTGCAGGTTGGAATTTACTCGACAAGGAATTTTGCTACCTTTTAGGACTAGCATAGTCACAGGCGCCATTCACTAGGGCATCAGTCATCGGCTCCCCCGTCTTCAGGTCACCAACTTCCTTGACCTTTAGGCACTGGGCAAGCATCAACCCCCATATATGGATAGTCTTACGACCTTGCGAAGACCTATGTTTTTGGTAAACAGTCATTGAGCCTGGTCACTACGACCCCCTTTATGAGGAGGCACCCCTTCTCCTAAAGTTACAAGGCTATAAAGGCCCAGCCCAAAACAAAATACTTAACTTTCCTAACAACCTCCTCGACACCCTCCCTTTCATTCTGAAAGCAACACCAATTCCTAGCACCCTGAATTGCCCAAAATACGCCATGATAATCATCCTCCACTTAGCTTTTCCAACTTTGCCAACTCCACGCCCAAATAAAGTCATCCACTAACTTGCAACATCACCAAGTCAAAATGAACTATGAAGCAAACACAAAAAATGCACCCAAACTTTCCAAGCAAACAGGCAGTGAAGAAAAAGGTGGCCGATTGACTCTGCATCTTCTACACACATTAGACAAATGTTAGGAAGAACAAAAGATCTCCTTTGAAGGTTATCAACCATGAGAATCCTCTTTCAGGGGGCACTCCGTAGAACCAATGATCATAAGGATGTAGTGAACCAAAGACATGATGTAACAAATTAAAAGGGCATGTTAGAGAAGGCTGCCTTAATAAGAGTTAAGCAACCTCCCAAGGATAAGTACCAAGATTTCCAACTTGCTAATTTCATCTCGATCCTTCCAATCACCCTATCAAAGAGATGCTTGGTCGGCTTCCAAATAAAAAGAGGCAACCCGAGATACATCGAAGGAAAAGACCCCATCTTGCACCCAAAATGTTCACAAGATGATATAAGTCTTTTCTGCACCTGAATTCCCAACATCTCAAATTTAACAATGTTGATTTTCAAACCCATAATGGCTTCAAAACAAACAGTGATTATCCAAAGGTTATCCACCAAAGCCATATCCACATCACAGTAAATCAGTCTATCATCCACATATTAAAGATGGCTAATCTGAGGTCTGTCAATTGAAGCCTTAAAACTGCTAAACAGCACATTATCCCCCCCTTTCTGAAGCATTCTACCAAGATCTCCCCCCGGTTACGACAAACAAATAAAGAGATAAAGAGTCCCCCTGTCAAAGACCTCCAGAAGCTCTAAAAAACCCTTTTGGTGATCTATTCACAAGAATGGAAAAAGTGGCAACACCCCCTCCACTTCAAGCCATAACCTAATTTGAGAAGCATAATCTAAAAACTTCCATTCCACATAATCGTAGGCCTTCTGAATGTCCAACTTACAAACTATCATGTTTCTCCTCTCCCTATTCCTTGCATTTACGCATTCTTGAGCAATAAGCAGGTTGTCCAAAATTTGTCTACTCGCAATAAAAGCACCCTGATTTTCATAAATGACCTTTGATGGAACTACCTTGATTTTAAAAGCAAGGATCTTGGCTAGGATTTTATGTGAAAACCCTATTAAACTGATCGGCCAGAAATCTTTCAAATTTTCTGCACACTCCACTCTAGGAATCAAAGCTATGAAAGAAGACCTGAGCTTGGAAGAAAAGGGGCTACACTCAAAAAATTCCACAATCAAGTCCATCACATCTTCCTTCACCACATGCCAAACCTTCCGAAAAAATATCATGGGAAACCCATCCAGGCCAAGGCCTTCCCCACACATCGAGCTAATCACGGCTATAAACTTGACCTCCGACATTGGCACTTTTAAAGAAGCATCCACACTTGAAAGTTCTAGAAAATCTAAGTAATCCAACCACGGTCTCTCCCATTACTCTCCAGAAAACAATTCTATATAGAACTGAACTATGGAATCGCATATCATACTTTTATCCAAAGTCCTCAAACCATCCACAATCAAACTAGATGCTTTATTGTCGCGGGCCCGGGCATTAGTGATACCATGGACGGATCTAGTGTTTTTATCACCTTCTTTGAGCCACACCACTCTCGATCTTCAGCACCATTTAATTTCCTCTTCCTCGGACTGATTAGCCAAAGACACGACCCTTTTTAATCTCTATCCTCCACCAAAAAACCCCTACTCTCCTCTAGTAAATCTAATTCATGGATCATTTCCGCTATTTTATCAAACTCTGCCTCACAAGCACTAAGCACTTCTTTCCGCCATGATTTAATTTTATCCATCAATAACTTTAACTTTCTACTTAACCCGAAGCCTACATAACATTCAACCGAGAAAGAAGACCACTCATCAACAACAAGCTGCATGAAACCATCAATCTCTGGCCAAGAAGAGTAGAACCTGAAAGACCTTAGGTACCAATTCTCAACAAACACCTGAAGAACAATGGGGTGATGGTCTGATATCATCCTCAGCAAACTGCGCTAACTAACCAAAGTGAACTTTTCAATCCAGTCCGCAGACACCAAGAGTTTATCATAACATGACATATTAGCATTTTCTTGGCTATTAGACCACGTGAATTATCTCGAGCCACGCAATCAGGAAAACTTTTCGTGCTCCTAATTATACGACTGTTGTTAGATTTTTCATGAGAAAAATGCACTACGTTATAATTTCAGCCACGGAACCTCCCATCTCTGCCTAACAATGTCAAGCTTAACTGTAACGTCTCGGAAAAATCCGTACAAAGACCCGAGTATCACCTCAGGCAGAAATCACTCAGGACCAAATCCTTTAGAAATTAGACGAGAATTAGCTAGTGCTAAACTAGAGTACCTGTGAAATTAGCACTAATCACTTTAAATATGATCTGCAAGACCCAAAACGTGCAGAATCATTGACGCTACTTTACCCTGAAATCTAGAATCAATCTCTAAACCCGGTTGCTCTCGGGAGCACCTTGAGACTCCGTATCGGACCTGGACCGCGTGTTGAAAGTCCGATTACTACGAAACCATACGGTTATGACCGCTATGTTGGACTTGACCACTACCTCGGAAATCAAGTCCTAATTGTATCCAGAAGCGCACAACTTGAGCCCGGAGCGAAGTGTGTGAGAAACGAAGAATATCTTTAGGAAATGAACTGGGACTTAAGTGAATTGAGTCGTTTCACTTGCAGGCCAAATCTAAGGATTCAGACCATCGGAATCTGACCCAATTACACCCTCGGATCAGGAAAAATTTCCAACACATGTCAGTACACTTGTGGCCCTGATCGAGTATCAGTGACCGTTGAACTGAAACTGGTCCTCCGCGGTCGATCTGTAAATCCGATCAGACCGAAAACTCAGCTTGACCTAGATCCAATGTCAGGAAGCTTAAGTTCGACCGCATGCAGAAAAGGGGCCTCCAGATGTGCTCCGTTGGACCGAAACGGCCAGTCTTTGGCTATAACCTAAGTATACCATGGCCCTGGGGCCATTCTCATCACTTCTGGGCCTATATAAGGGCCTAAACCCCTCTCTCTCATTCCATACGAATTCCTAACCCTAGGAGAGGAGAGAGAAAAGAGAAGGAAAGAGAGAGACAGTGAGAGAGAGAGTAGGCGTTTGCTTCTGCGATTCTTCCCTGACGCTTCACGTGCTTAACCGCCACATTTGTATCGCTTTTCCGGCGATTCCGACTCCGTACTTAGGTAAGAAATCCTAACCTTAACCTGTTTTAGAGGTTCAAATAGAGCAAACAACAGGATAGCTAACCTATTCCCTGTTATAGGTTGTTGTGGTGCCGTAGACAAAGACTTGGTGTACGAACTGAATTCGTTACGAGTCTACCGGCGTAAGGTGTGGATTATAAATGTTTAGGTTATGGTTTTCAAGGCTTTCAATGTCAGTAATGATTTATGACTGACTTGATTGCTGTCACATGTGTGTAGATACGACATTTTCCACATATTGCATGTATATGTAGATTATGTGAATTTTAATGCATTTCGTGTGCTTGTTGAAATGTTCTAATGTGTATGGAATTATGATTTATGCTTGCCATGCTCATTGACTAATAATACATGCTTGGTGTACGCATAGTGAACCCCTTGTAAAGGGATTTGCTATAATACTTGTTATAACTACCGCATTACATGTATATGATATGTGTAGCCTAAGTGTTTGATGAAATGCCTGAATGTGAAAATGCTTGTTTAAACACTTGTAACGAGGGTGTTGAGATGAGATTTTCAACTCCTTTATCTATGGTTATAGAATCCTTCATATAACCTATTTTACTACTATGTGAATTAAGGATGAAATGCTATTGTCTGATGCATGTGTAGTATGTGGTTTGTTGAATTACTTAGAGTAAGATTTATATTTGATTTTAGCTTTCATATGCTGTCCTTGATTAATACCTGCGCATACTGTTATTTGTATTGTGTTTGGGGCTACGATGTAGTCCAGGCAATCGGAAATGGTCTATGGTCAGTGGTCGAGCTGTTTAGCCACGACAGACACGCCCGATGAATCCGAGTCGTACGCTGCTTGTCGGCAGTGGTTAGGCCACACGGAGTGTTTGCGCGCTCCATGTCGATCGGCTCGACGTATGCTCGTACCAGTCGAGCTTGTCAAGCAACCCGATTGGCCTAATGTATATTCACCATGTATGGACGCTACTGCTTGAATCTAAGGTACCAACTTACCAGTACGAAGCCCGTTTAACCTTGGTACCATGATCCGCTAAGACTCATGAGCCGGGCATGGTGGTATGGGATACCGTGGTCAAGCTGTCAGCCTACGCTTGGGTGACGAGCCTCCCCGTAGTGTCCAGTGAGCAACCCAAACTCGTGAGCCGAATACGGTGGTATGGGACACTGTATTCGAGCTGTCGGCCTACTCCGGCGCAGCCTGGCTGTGGTCCCCAGTCGGGTTGGTGACGAGCCTTCGAAAATAGACTGCCAGTTGGTAGGGCGTTGGTGGTAGTGACCTCGAGTATACACTAGGACTGCGATCAGGTGACGAGTCTTTCCGTAGTAAACTAGAGTATAAGCTAGGCCTGCATTGAGGTGACAAGCCTTTTGTAGCGACCTGGAACCGTAACATCGTATGAGACTAGCTAGGACTGACGACCCTAGAATGGATCATTGTTTGGGAAATGATATAAGGGAGGTACCTTAGCTTCCCAATCCTGCTGTATGAAAAAGGGCTAACTAAGAACTTGGATAACACGATCATGCATCGCATTGCACGGTGCTTTGGTGAGGAAGTGCACGTTTATTGGGAGTGGTGCATGCCGCGTCGTAAGATGTTGTCGCAAGAGGGAGTGCAGGCGAGGGCATGCATCATTACAACATACCATTCTTGCATTAACAAGAGTACTTAGGACATGAGTGTTGTACTGCTTTATCATTACTGCTTGACTGAATTGATAACATGTTAACCTTTGCTTCATAGTTCCACTGAGTTGATCACTCACTCCCACGTTCTGAGACGGTGTTGTACACACCAACCAGACTCTGTCTTAGCTGCAAGTGATGGCAATGCTTATGAAGCAGAGCCGGACTATTACGACGACGAGGAGTTCTCCTATATGCAACTCTCTGGCGGGTCCATGTAGACCTGGAGTTACGCTGACAGGGCTACAGGGTTTTGGGATAGAGAACATTACACATTTTGATTTTTGTATATTTTGAATCAAACTTGTAATTATTTAACCTAGTGACGTTCATACTCTGAGGGCTTGCTATTACTTTCGTACAGTTTATATACACATCACAGTCTTCCGCTAACGCACTTTAATTTGTCCCTGGAGTATGATATGATGTTTTGGTATAATCTCATTCATATTTAAGGCACTAATACAGACGACATTTAATCATCATTATCTATGTTGCATAAATGATGCGTTGGAACTCGGGAGTTGAGTCTATGCTCGACCCCCGATTTTCAGGGCATTACATTAACCCACAATTGGTCTTGCAAGTTGTAACTGCAAGGGCCATAAACAACAGTAAAAGCCCACTGCAAACTAAAAGAAATATCATGGAGCAAGATGGACAACGAGAAGGAACTAGAAACATAATCAACTTTCCTCCATCCCCCCAGACATGTCAAAAGCGACCCAACCCTTTCATTTAAAAACCCAGAGGGAGTCAAGCATCCCTTTGTCTAACAATTGGAACTTGGATTCCTGCAATACAATGATATTTGCCTTCAATTTTCTACAGACTTTCCTAACCTGAGCCCTCTTTAACTTGCAACCCAAGCCTCGCAAATTCCTATATAGAATAATCATTGACCAAAACAATTACCCATTCTCGCCCTCTTTCCTCCACTTGCCTTGCCTGTCGAATCGTAATTAATAGAGCATTCAAGGCTAAGAAGTTCTCTCCAGTCCTTTGGGGATTTCTTAGGCCTCAGCACATAAAGATCCTACTACCATTGAGCTCCTCTAGCCTCGAGGAACTGGAAGAATGCAAATCCAAAATATAGGCCCACTAGGCCCCCCACCCTTTCTAAGAATCTAGTGTAGTCAAGCTCCATCACCCCTTCCCCCGGCCCTCCTTTAATTTCCTACGGTTCTCTAACAATGCTCACAACTACGCTTCGGACCATGACGGTCGCTAATCTTCTGCAAGCAGGGTCACCTGAACTAACTCTCCCTACAAAATCACTAAACTCCCATGAGACTCCCTCAGGAGGAATTAATCTTCCATCCCCATCGCTGGAACCTCAAAGAACCTAATTGGATAGATCAAATAATCTTCTGAAACTAGGTCATAGCATTCCTCTAACCAATATCGAACCTGAGAAAGGGATGTGTACTCCTTTGTCTACGCTTCTAACAAATACCTCAGATTGTCCTGCTCTTGACTTAGCACTTCCAACTTTACCCGAATCATGGTCACTCCACTAGATCTTTCTAGCGATACCTACTTTCCTTCCTTAGCTCGCAACCCCTCCACGAAACCATCACACTCGTATGTTACTTCTTTACTAGATCCTACAAACGATTCCCTTAACTACTACATCTCTGAAGGACGTGCTGCTCTCTCCCCTGCATCTTCCAAAAACCCCATGCTTTGCTCAGGGCTCCTTAGCCTCATCTACCTATCTCAGGGTCGATATTCATCTTCGTTCTTAAGCTCAGGTCCAAAGTGAGCCCCTTGAACTAGCAACTTCTTTCCCATAAAACTTTCTCCATGCAGAAGCTTTACTGCTCAAGTTAGCTCCTCCTTTGAGCTCATGTGCATAAAAGCAAAGCCCCGGTATCCCACAGTAACCCGATCTCTGGGCAACACCACCTCCATCGCAACTCCTACCCTTCCAAAAACTCTCAAAATTTATTGGCAACCATTCAAGGCTTAGCTTCCTCCCTATTCTCTTCTTCATCGACAACGTTATCTTGCTTATTGTCTCCTAGGCTCCTCCTTCCCCCTCTTCCGCTTCATCATCCCCTCCCACACTGCCTAATAGGCCTTCCGTAGCACTATTCCCTACAGAGACTCCTGTCTACGAGTTTCCTATCATAGATGCACTTTCTGATCCCCTCCCCCGTGCCATCATCATTTTGTTGCACTCCTATTTTTGTCAATGTTGGCAATATGTATTGCTTATGATTCTAATGAATCACTTTTGTTAGGCAATTCTAAACCCCTCGCTGGACTAATATTTTTATAATTCAGAATGTTTATTAGCACATTAAACGTATTAATTATCTACACTAAATTTCTCCTACAATGTATTTATTTAAAAAATATATTTTCAAATTACTTTTTATGATTTTCAAAAGTAAATTTATTTTCTAATTAAATAAATGAGTGTAGCTAATGTTAAGATCACCATATACTCTACATAAATATTAGGCACAAATAATATCTGGCCATTGTAATTTTTTATAATTATAAAAAATTACCTGTATTTATTTTTCGATATTTTTTTCGTAAATTACAAAAAATCCAAAAAGTTTTGTTAATCTATGCATCAACCTCCAAGAACTCTCACATGATTTTTCCACGCTCTTATTGCAAGTCAATTGTGTGAAATCGAAAAAATTTCATTTTTCCCAAATTCTACTTTTTCTCCAAAATCCCAAATTCTACTTTTTCTCCAAAAATTTAAAAAAAAAAAAAAAGAGAAACTATATAAATTAGCAAAAACTCATTGACTAGGTTTTTCGTACCATAAGCTTTCCGATCCCAATTTCCACACCAAATCCCCTTCTCTCTAAAAAAAAAATGAAAACGATTAGTCGACATCCCTTTAGGAAAGGATTCCCAATAAAAATTTTCACAAAAATTGCATTTTTTAAGGATTTTTTCCAACTTCATAAAGGGGACTGATGAAATTACACGTATTGACAATATCGAGAATTTATAACAACAATATTTTCAATACATTGCAATCTATCAAAATAAAACGATCTTCAGTATCACACGCTCTCCGATCTTGATTTCCGCAACTAAATCCCATTTCTCTCAAAAAATGAAAATGATAAGTCGAAATCCCCTTCATAAGGGATTCCCAACAAAAAATGGGGTTTTTGAGGATTTTTTGAGATTTTATAAAAGGGGACTAATGAAATTGCACGTAGCGACGATATCGAGGAACACATAGCGGCGATTCAATACATTGCAACATATAATACATACATTACAATATAAACGATCGACATAAGGTAGTTTTCAAACCATCCATCCCTCATATTAGTGTTGTGCAATACCGATGCCATCGATATCTAACTCACTTGTTATGACTTATGAGTCATCCTTATGTCTACTATGGCTATTGTGCGCTTCCCATTGATCTATATGTTTAAGTATCTCAATTCTCTTTTTTCAATGGCCCAAGTACACATGGTTTTTCATGTGTCTTGCCCTCCAACACTTGTTAGCAGCTAAATTGCCCCTATCTTTGATGCCTTATCTTCTTCAATAACTATGACCGAGTTTAAGGGCTTCCTATCCAGACTTTCCCTTGCCCAGTGATCACCATCACAAATGAAGCAACTTGAGCTCCTCTCCCAACTTGTTTTTATGCCTTTCATGGCATTAAGGAGTTGTATCAACCCAATCTTCTTTACTAATTAGGACCAAGTTCAAGGGCCCCCTACACAATTTTCTCTTGCCCAATGATCGCCATCACAGATGAAGAAACTTGAGCTCCTCCCTTAGCTTGTTTGCTTACACCCCATGGCATTATGGAGTTGTATCAACCCAATCTATAAATCCTCATTGTTTATCCTCTTTCTCATCCAACTTCACTATCAGAACCATGAAAGCCTACCTCTTTGTTTTTTGAAAGATAATGATAATTTTATTAAGAAAGCCTCGAAGCAAAAGACCCCTCTTTGGACACTCCCTAGACAAATGAGGCTCATCATGAAAGCTTGCCTCTTTGGACACTCCTTAGAAAAATGAAAGCTTGCTTCTTTGGACGCTCCCTAGGAAAATAAGGCCCATCATTTATGAAGGATTTGAATTCTTGTTGCTTTAGCATGTCTCATCTATCTTTACAACCTTTTGTTATTCTTTTCATCTTTCTTGTCCTTATCAGATCCCTCCTTACGGTTGGCGTCCTCTTGTTCTCCCCATTGTTGCCTTGACTATCCTTAAAGGTCAATGGTCTAGAAGAGACACCCCTTGTGAACTCAATTGGTAATCATGTTGCTAACATGGCAAAAGCAAGACTATTGACACCTTGCCACCGCAATTCCCATTACAACTAGCGTTGTTGTCAATCCATGAAGTTGAAGAATAGTTCCTTCTCAAGCATTTCAGGAATATCTAGCATGAACATCAAGAACTCCTTGATGTACTTAGGATTAGATCCCTTACACCTTAACTGTTTCATGCTATGGCGCACCAAATATTCAACATTCTCAAGATAAAATAGTTTCTTGATCTCTTTTTTGCCTTCGTAAATATCGATGGTGATGTAATTGTAAGTGCTAGTATTCAAAGCACATGTGTAGTTGTCAAATTTTGTAGACAAAATACTGGTTGAATCTTCAGCACACTTTAGTCCTCTACGACACTTCAAGAAGCGCGACTCAACATCTCGAGTATAGAAGGTTCGGAAAGATTTCAAGTGAAAGATCAAGTGTGTGCCAAGTGTATGCTGACCTACAGGTAAAATGACCTTAGAAAATACCATAGGATAATGTACTTGATCATAGTTTCTAAAACTTTAAATTGTGGAATACATGAAAATTTAAGGATATTCGGCCAACCCAACCTTAGGTTCGGCCAGCCAGATTCAGTTCGGTCAGCCTGACATCAACCTAGGTCAAGTTTCCAACAGCTTCATACTGGAAATTCAGTTGCAAGTTCGGCCAGCCTGACCCAGGGTTCAGCTAGCCGAACATAGCTTAGGTCAGCCCGAGGATGACCCGGGTCAAATTTCCAGCAATGTAATATTTCGGATTTTTTGAAAATTTGTGCTTGAGTCAGCCAAATTTTCAATAAAATCAAATCCCACAAAATCTAATAGTCATTAGAATAGTATCGTTGAAATTCGGCCAACCGAAGCTATTCTTAGGCTGACCGAAGTTCCAAAAATTTCGGATATAAATAGAGACCTTTTTCTCATTGTTTTAAACACAAAAAAGTAAGATAATTCTTCCTCAAGTAAAGAGAGAAACTCTAGTCTTTTCCAAGCTATTTGTGTGGTAATTCTTATTGTATTTATAACTTATTCAATTTCCTTTCTCAAGTTAGATTTAAATTCAATTAGAGAGTAAGCAATACTCAACTTGAGAGTAGATAATTGAATTTGCAACTTTTAGGGTTTTATTCTTTGAAAAACTACATATCTGTAGATCCTTTCTAGTTGAACATACATTGATTCATCATCATCCAAGAAAGAAGATAGTTGCATTGATTGAAGCATCGACTTCCGCAGTATCTTCACATCGACACATTCGTCTTCAAGAAGATAAGTACTTGATTTTAGTTTATTATTTCATTTGGGTTTGTCATGGTGTGCCGTAAAGGCCATTACGGGGCCGTAAAGGCCGTTATGTAAAGGTAACGATGACAACCGTTATGCATTACAGGGTCGTAACGGCCGTAAAAACCATTATGGAAAAAAATGACCCATGATTGTCGTTAACGGCACATTACGTCCCCTATAAAGGCCATAACAGCCCCGTAATGGTCTATTACGGGGCAGATACAAGTTTTTCATACTTTTTAATCAACATTACGGGGAAGATACAGGTTTTTCGAGGTTTTTTTCAATTTAAAAATAAAAAAATAATAATAATAAAAAAAAAAAAAAAAAACCGTAAGGGCCGTTATAGCCATTATGCCCCGTATCGTAAAGGTAATGGTGGTGGTCGTTACGGCCACTGTTACCGTTACGGAACACCTTGGGGTTTGTTGAGATTGCCCGGAAATCTCTTCAGGTTGTGTAGTGGTTAGCCCGTGAAAATCATCAGAGGTTTTATTATGGTAAGCCCGTGAAAATCACAAGAACTATAAGAGGTTGTTGAGGTGATCCTGTGAAAACCTTGAAAATAGTGAAAGCCAAATTTACGTGGAGTAGTAATTTTGGTAATGGAGTAGGTGTGTGTTAAACACCGAACCACTATATTTATCTATGTATTTGTGGTGTTTGTTTATCTTATTCTGTGCTTTTATTATTTTGAAAGATTGATTTCAAAGACGTCGTGAAATAAGGTTGTCCTACCTAAAGTTTTAGATGAAGGTTGTCCTACAACTTAATTAAAATCAAGGTTTCAATATCTTTTACGATTTAAGAATATATTTTCTGCGATTTATTATCAGAAATTGGTTTAGTACTATTCACCCCCCCCCCCCCCCCCCCAAAAAGGATATCTGTAGCTCTTCTTATAACTCGCTCCAACTCCACATGATGCCTCTACCGACATAGTTGTCATGTTAGTTAGGTTAACATCATAATAATTTGCACTTTGGCCTTTTCATCTCGAGTGAGACAACCTAGAATTACTACTTCAATTTCCACATAAATTAATCAGCTCCCTCCCTAGTGTCCCTTGATTTGTTGTAGATCCTAGGGTCCAATGTTTGCATTTGGATGCTCCCCTTATGGCCATGCTCTTGTTGGCCATGGCCCTCTTCCATAATACTCAAATCTCCATTCTTAAACTTCCTCCTACATCATGGTGAGGTCGTCTAGCACCTTAGCCTGGAAGGTTTCTTAATGTGGGGGTATTTTCACACCGGGCTCGAGTGGGGTGTCATGTGGGATGCAAGGGCACACTCAGGGTGGGCGGCTCATGGAACCCATGAATTTGGGGCTCGTGTGAGGTGGGTGGCTTGTGTAAGGCATAACCCATGGATTTGGGGCCTAGGCTATGAGATAAGGGGATTAATTCGTCATGCTTTATTAGTTTGAGCATTTAGAGCAAGTGGTTAATTGTCCTGCATCAAATTGGTATCAAAGCGGGAGGTCTCATGTTCGAGACTCCTCACCGGGGGTGATTAGTGCAGGGGCATTTTCACATTGGCTCGAGTGGGGTGGCCTGTGTGATGCAGGGGCAATCTCAGGGTGGGTGGCCCGAGGAACCCATGGATTTGGGGCTCATGTGAGGCGGGTGGCTCGTGTGAGAATGAACCCATGGAATTGGAGCCCACGAGGGGGCAAAACCCATGGATTTGGGGCCTAGGCTATGAGATAAAGGAATTAATTCACCATGCTATATCAATTCGAGCTTTTAAAGCAAGCGGTTAATTGTCCTGCATCATTTCTCTCTCCAGATGTGGAGAATGGGCCAACTCGTTGAAGGCACCCGACATCTCTCATTTAAGTTCCTCAAGTCCACCAGTAAGGCTCTTTGTGATGTTGCCCATTAACTTGATCCAATCCTGCTCATCAACCGTGATAATCTCCAGCCATGTGAGTCAGGGATCCATAACTGCCACCAAGTCACAGGACTTCTACGACCTAGACTTGCTTGGAACAAGCCCACATTCCCATATGCTTGCTCGTTCATTGTCCCTGCTAATGGCATCATCTCTTATACCAGAAGCATCAGAAACCCCTTAGAAGCCTTGCTCTGATAGCACTTGTCACAACGTGAATGCTTCCCCGAGCATAGAACATGTCACACTTGTATGCAACCCCCTTTTTGGACGAATCAGTCTACCACTTAAGTTTAGCCAAAGCTACTTGGAAGAGAATGGAGCATACAAGAGAGACTTGAAGGCAAGCAAACTTGTATTGTACTAGAGAACTCAAGAGTTTATAATTTATGAGTTGTCTCCCAAATGAGGAGCCTCCCCCTCTTATATAAGCCTAAGAATATTCTAGCTACTTTACATGGATGGCTAGGATGAAGCCATGTGGGGATCTTCTAATGGCCAAGAAACACTCTAGAAACCTTCTAGATAATTCTACTGCAATCTTGCTACAGAACACACTAGAAAACTCTATAATATTCCATCGATCCATGCATGCTTCAACCATTCTCTACAATTTATAAATTCCCTACATGCCCTTTCTAAGCCTCTTAATCTATGAGAACAAGGGACAAAATTGACCAAGTCCTTAGAATAGCCTCTTGGAATTGTTAATCTTCAAAAAAAAAAAAAGGCCTCTTCAAATTGTCTGGTCTATGTAACCAGCCAACCATTTCATGGTCCATATCAAGGACATTGTGAGAAGTGTCCAGTTGGGGTGCAGCACACAGATAAGAAAATTAGCTCATTGCAGTGATCTTAGATTTCCTCAATAATGAAAGATCAAATTTACATCCATGTAGAAATTATCCGAGACAGACCGGTAAATTTATTCTAAGAAAATAAAAACCAACCATCAAATGCAGTATCTGGAGCCCGGCAAACGCATTCTTTGATATCACTAGCAATCACCCTCTGTAAAAGGAAAGGAAAGAATTTAGCAGTAAAATCAATTAAAAACCTTATCAAGGCTGACAAAGGGTTAAAAAAAATCCTGTGGCTACCATATACCTGACAATAAAGCTTGTAACTTTCCGTTGTGTTTGGAAAATCAAGATCCACTGTCTGTGGAATCCATAAAACAGAGAAACAAAAATTGCAAAATGAAAATGGCGCAAAACAATGGCATAGACAACAAGGAAATGACATCATACAGAACAGACGCATGCACAACGTCACCCTCAAGTAATCCATAACCTAAAAGAGGTATTCATTTGAAGTATGCAAAAGCAGGAGCTAACCACTACTGCTTTCTGGATCAGCTATTTTCATACTACAGCTCATTGGAGTTGTTTCAATAAGGCGGCACCATTATTAACTCAGTTGGCATTCTTTTCTCCTTTTTCTTGTTCTTTTTTCTTTTTTTATATTTTTATGAATGGCTCAATTTATTCATAAAAGAAAGTTGAAAATTACAAGCTAAAGACAAACCGGGACAAACCTCGCAGACCACCATTACATTAACAACACAGGAACTTTATAGCATACAGGGGCCGGAGCAAAAACAAAATATAGCCAAACTAAAACAGAGTTAATAGCTCTTCCAGAAAACTGAGATTGAAAGCTCCCACAAATGAACCCCCTCACAAGGTCTGCTCTGGAGTACCTTGATCAATGCATATGCAATATTGAGACAAACATTGACACAATGATTGGAAGCTTCTTCCAGTTCATTGGCCATTCTCCACAGGAAGCGACTTCCCTTGAACAAATTGACAATGTAGCTCGAAGCAAGGCAGTGGCTTCTGCAAAGGTGGAATCAAAGGTGGAATCACTAATGCCAAGAGGACCCCAGCCTATGCCTTGTTCATCTCTGACCACTATGTTGACTTTCTTCACTTCCCATCAGCAGATAGAGTGAGACAAGTGAATTTCTCTCTTTTTATGGCCCTGAATCTGACAACAGTATGAAATAATGTTTTATGCAGTACACAGGCATGATCATGTCCATAATTTTGTCCTCCTGTTACCTATACTGCCAAATATGGACATGCTGATGAATAAGAGAGTAGAAACTGCCTTTGGTGGGACTTCAGCTTTTTTCTTTTTCTTTTTTATTAACAGAAAATTATTAGAAAATCAAGAAAGAGGGAACATAATTCCCAATACAAAGATACCTTTGACTTACAATTACACAATTTACACCCTTCTTGGCAAAAGTGCTAGCTACAGCACTGCCTTCTCTAACAATGCACACAAATGAAATGTCTAGCCTGGAGGCAATAGCCTGAATTTGATTAGAGCCAAAAGAGAGACCCTGTCATGTGTCTCTCATTGGAGACCTGTGGCATCACATTTTTTGGGTGGCCTCTGATGATCAGAAGGGCTGATAAATTAGAGCTAAAATCCTCAAAGATTTCCTAAGGCTATAAGCTTCCACTGCATTGGTGATGTCCTCCTTGGGAGCCCGAGAACATAGGGGACCAACCCTTTGCCATCCCTCAAGACCCCATGCAAGCCTACTAGGACCCAGGTTGCCCAAGGAAGAACCATTGAAGCTCAAACTCCAATAACCAGGCAAAGGCGATAACCATCGAGTCATGGTTTTAAATTCCCAGGTCTGCAAAAGACCACCAAAGACCAATAATTAAGCACCTCCAGGGCAAAGATTGTTAGGTATTGAGCAAGCCTAAACGAGCAGCTCTTGATTCTTTCCACCAGAGCTTGTTCATTCAACACTCCAGTAAAGCTACCATTTTTTCTCATTACAAACTTCCCAACGGAGAAAACAAGACCAATTACCACAGATCCTCATTATTGAAAGGCACAACCCCAATTCATATGTGCAAAAGAAAAACTTCCATTGAAACACCACTCCAAAAACTTAGGAATGGATTCCCATTTTGCCTTTGATGATCAGAAGGGCTGATAAATTAGAGCTAAAATCCTCAAAGATTTCCTAAGGCTATAAGCTTCCACTGCATTGGTGATGTCCTCCTTGGGAGCCCGAGAACATAGGGGACCAACCCTTTGCCATCCCTCAAGACCCCATGCAAGCCTACTAGGACCCAGGTTGCCCAAGGAAGAACCATTGAAGCTCAAACTCCAATAACCAGGCAAAGGCGATAACCATCGAGTCATGGTTTTAAATTCCCAGGTCTGCAAAAGACCACCAAAGACCAATAATTAAGCACCTCCAGGGCAAAGATTGTTAGGTATTGAGCAAGCCTAAACGAGCAGCTCTTGATTCTTTCCACCAGAGCTTGTTCATTCAACACTCCAGTAAAGCTACCATTTTTTCTCATTACAAACTTCCCAACGGAGAAAACAAGACCAATTACCACAGATCCTCATTATTGCCCCAACTCGTAAGTGCAAAAGAAAAACTTCCAATGAAACACCACTCCAAAAACTTAGGAATGGATTCCCATTTTGCTCGTGCAACGGCACAATGCCAAAAATTAAAATTAAAAGATGCCAAAGTGACTCCTCCCTTTCGCAAATGATGCAAAAGTTAAGGGAGACAATGCTCTCAGTTTTTAAGATGACCCAAGGGATGAATTTTATCCATCACCGCTGTCCACGTAAATGACCACCGCATTTGAAGGAGCAAAGAAATTAATGAGGCACAAAGAGACGAGCCACCCTGATTGGTTGGAACTCCGTAAAGATTTTTCCATGAACCCAATGAGGTCATTTTCCATAATGTTTGATCTCTCCCTCAAATAGGGAAGGAAAACATCATCCAACATCCTAGCTTCACTTAGTCCCCGTAGCTTCCCATCCTATAGATATCTAGAAATACAATTTTGCACACCACCTGACCTTCTAACTTTTTTAATGGGCAATAAAAAGATTTATTCAAAAATAAAAGAGAAAAAAGTACAACAGAAAGTGGCCGAGACAACTCGAACTGGCAACGCCACCAAAGACATAGGAAACACCAAAGCGACATGGACCAACAAATACTACCCCTTTTGCCTCAAATCAATCACGGTCAGCTCATTGATTCGGCTCCCCTGAATGGCCAAAGAATCCATCCCTGAATTTGCCTCCCTAGGAAATGAAGCGAAATAGAGTGGGCACTGCAACTATCCCGAGCTTCTTCAATGATATCTGACAATGTCCATGTGTGGGCCCCTCTATTGCCCACCCAATCACATTGAACGAGCCCCCTTCAATGATCAGAGTGAGGCTCAAGCTGGTCACCATTTTGATAACTTGGAAGAGGGAGGAAGCTTCAGCTTTACTGGAATCAGCAATCCCAATGGACCAGTAAAACTTGGCCCAACAGACCCCATTGCTGACCTGACCCCCCACCCATAAAAATTAGCTTTGAAGGTGGCTTGATAGGGTGGATCCACACAACCATCACAGAGGAGAGGCACGCCCACTCCAAATGATATCCCGTCCCAGTTTCTAATCATCATATCTGTTGAATATCTTCTGAACTTCATGTTTATGTTTGCCCAAGTCCTCACATTAAACACAATTTTGTGCATCAGCTTCCCCTCTTTCGAAATCAATGAATTGAAAATATGATCATTCTGCTCCTTTCAAATGAATCACAGAAGTGCAAAGGCAACCATACACCAAAGAATCCTCCTGCAAAAGCCCCATGCCAATACTCCCCAATGCCCAAGAAGGTCTATTACCAACCCTGGAAACACCCTGCTAATCTTAAATTTCCCAAGAATTCTGACCCAAATGCTATTGAAAACAGCCAATGCAGCAACAAAATGACTAACCATCTCCTTGCTGGGACAACAAAGCAGGCATCTGTTTGCAATTGCCCACCCACAGTTCTTCAGGTGATCATAGATGTGAGAATTTATCCATGCTAACCAGCCAAACAAAAGCTCTGATTTGGCAAGGGACCAGTGACTTCTAGATCCAGCGGAATGTGGAAGCATAAGGGATTTGCAATAGGAAATATCTATTGCCAGATATCTCACTGAGAAAGTACCACGGTGCTCCATCTTCCATATTCTTTTATCTTACCATTCATGCGGAATATAAACCAAGTATCTAGAATAGCAAAGCAACCTGGGCTATTTCCTCCTCCAATAGATTGCAATGGAATACCAAGCCCCTAATGATATCACCCCTGATCTGCTGAAAAAAATAGCTCACTGCCAGCCCCTTAGAGTAGACAGTGAATACAACTTCTCCAACTTCTCAGAAAGGAGCACTAGTATGATGATCTTAAAAGAATATTTGGTGCTCATGGCGAGGAGAGACATCTCATCCAAAAAGTACCAGGGCACAGATTCAAGGATCTCGCACGCATTCAATTCAACCTGATCAATGAAGCAAACTAGGTGACAAAGCAAGTCGATGGTGGGTTCAACTTTAAGAAGGTTATTCAGTTAAGGATGGGGGATGGAGGGAGAAAGAGAAGGGAGGAAAAATGGATGGGGAAAAGAACTCCTACATTGTCTTTTCCTCTTAGTAGGTTTCATGAAGGAAGGAGATCTATCTGAAGGATTGCTATAAGATCCTAGGTGGTTATCTATCTTCGAACATCATGGTTCAAAGTAACTTCAAAGAAGAGACTTTGGAGTTCAAAGGCCTCTCAACCTCTCTTGAAGAGATGTACATTTGCTCAGAGAGGTTAGGATTCTCCCAAGTAGCATATTGAGGAATTGGCTAAATTCAAGGAAGAAACACTGCCTTGGCATCTAGTACGGGATAAGCAAATATTACCCAGCATGGGATAAGTGGATACTGCCTAGGGTAATGATGGACCAACTTCGCATCCCGAATACACATGACACACAATAGGGATATTCATCTGCCTTTTCAAAGGTTATCCACCATGAGGACTTCATTCTTTCCAATCAACCAAGCAAGAGTCATAGCCTTCTATGCGAACGAATGAATTTGGTAGATTATTTTGCATCCTCAGCTCTGGGCTTTGGATTGCCACAAAGAAAGAACTATAAATCTACTGGCTCTTCCATTTCCAAACACATGTATCCCTTTCAACACTCAAGCGTCTGTGATTCTGAATGAACGATAGCAGTTAAATCATGCCTTCCATTTCATCCTCTGATAGATTCCTTCGACAAGGCAGAACCCACACGAGTTGGCTCCATAGAGAAGCATCAAGCTACTGGGATGTACAACTCCTGGGTTAACCTGGCCAAACAGACTCTCCCTGCACCAAGCATCTACCAAAATTGAATGGAAGATAGCGATGCAAATATCAAATTCACTTCTTCCAATCTGGGTAGGATGGTGGACCATTTGAAGGGGAAAGTAAAAAGTGCTTCTGGAAGGCCTTCGCATATTCTCCAATTCTCTACTTACAACCTCCTAATTGCGGAGGGAGATTCAAGGCAATCTTCAGTTGGACTTCCAACAAGTCCATAGAACACAGGCAGCATTCTTTCTCATTAGATGAGATTTACAGATTTCACTTTAAGGTGAAACATTTTTCTTTCCTAAATTTCAGGGGAAGCCAATACGTTGGCCAAGGATCTTCCTAGAGCTAGAAACTGTAGTTTTAATACTAGGAGCTGCATCCATTTACAGTAATCTTCTCTTATTCTTCTTTTTTTAAGAATTTCTCTTTGGTTCTTTTAAAATCTTGGTATCCATAAAAAATAATAATAATAATAAAGTCATTTGCGCTATGTTTTTATGCCCGTGTGTCATAGTATTTCAGATATGCTTCATGACATGTCACAGATTTGGGAATTTAAGCTTTGTGAACAAGAAGTAGACTTAAACCACTATATGCAACTCTTATTCAGACGATCAATTTCTGCAGGTGAATTTTCAGAACTGGCCAAATTTAATTCAGGACAGTGGGAACATCGCAGCAAAGGACACTTGCAAACCTCTGCATTTGTTATTACACGAGTAATGGAAGGAAACATATGTTTATCGCCATTTGCTATACTAGCATTCCAAAACAAGCACAAAAAGGAAAAAAATCTTTAGTTGATAAATATTTGAAACCTTAACCACCGCCCAAAAATTCACAAGCTTCATGCAGTAAACTTATAATCAAACACTAAAGTCTATTGCAGACAAGGATGAAAGTTATGTTTCTTAAAGCAATTATCCAGAAATATACAGAAATATCCTTAGAAAGAGTGATCTGTCAATAGAAGTGAGGCAATAATTCCTTAGAATCCTTTAGACTTTAAATGTAGAGCTCCAGAAATGAACGTATGAAAGAATTAAAAACTGAAAAGAAAACCAAATACTGCAAAGAAAACATATAGATGCAGTACAACACCAACCAATACTAAGAAGTAAATGGCAGGATCCTAACCTGAAATTCACCTGGTCGCATTTCCCTCCTTTTAAAAGCATATCTAGGCTTTATCTTCAAACCAAAATAAAAGGACAATAAAAAAACAGAATCAGCTATTTGGATAAGGCTTGGATGATGATGAGGAGGAGGAGGTGGTGGAGGAGAAAAAACTAGCCATGTTGACATCCTCAACGTTCAACTAAAATGTTATCTTACTGTAATGCCTTTGCTTTCCAAGCTTTTCATCATGCACTCAGTTAGGAGCTCTCCTCCAACTGGAGATGTCGCCACAGCCTACAGTCAGACAGAAAACCAATGCAAGAAATAGAAAGCCACACACTTATCATGTAAGCCAATTTGTCAAGAAAATCCAGACGTACTCAATATCACATTCAACCAGAGTCATTGACTCCAAAGACAGTACAAATAGTGGTATTTGGACAGACAAAACTTCAAAGATCACTTCTATTTCCAAATGGAACAAATAATGACAACATGGACTAGTACACAGCAGAAAGAACAACAGTCATGTGTTGTACACCATACACCCAATTTTTGTCAAGACAGAGACCAGAGACCAAACTCCAATAAGCCCATTGTCATATTAAAGTATGAAAAACTTATCTTGCTAAATCAGATATTTAATCATGTCAAAATTCCATATAAAAAAAACAAGCTACACAAAACTATAATTCTTCTGGAGCTCTAATTTGCAAAGTTTTTTCTCTGGCTTTTTTTCTTTTTTTAAAAGGATAATAGATTTTTATTAAAAAAAGCTGTTCAGGTAAACAAAGCAGCAAAGAGTACAAGCTAAAATTAAAACCCAATCATGGACGCAACTGCTGACACATCTACATTTTTAATTCTAGCTGCCCATTCTAAGACATCTCTCTTGGATTTCCACACAACTTCTTCCCGTGATCATTTCTTATGCATAAAACAACGCCTATTGCACTGCCCCCAGATTTTTCATAAAGCAGCTAGCAATAGAAGGCGCCAAACGACTGACTTTTCTTTAGGAAGAAACGTTGCCATGCAAAGCACAAAAAAAATATAATAATAATAAAAACTCTTCAACCAACTTTGTCATCACCCAATCCACTTGTTGTGGAAAGGGACAGTGAATGAAGAGATGATCAACTGATTCTGCCTCGCTCATAAACATAAGACATGTTAGGAAGAATCATAATCCTTTTTCGTTATGGTCAGAATCCTCTTTTTTCCCACCAACCAAGCAAAAGATGCCACCTTAGGGGAGGCTCCGTAGAACCAGAAGGCAGGAAAGAACATATTTCTTCTCGAGTCTGATGTAACCCAAATCATCTTGTAGAAAGATCGAACTGAGAACTTCTTAGAAGGTGAAGCATCCCATACCAAAGAGTCATCTAAAGTCAAGGTGGGACGAATATTGTGGAGCTGCTCCAATAGAATGGCAAGATTTGCCGCCTCCTGATCAGTCAATGCCCTACAGCATGGAGGGCACCAAACACCACTTCCGGCAAAATTAGAATAGCAGCCAGCCACTGAAACATTCTTCATAGGAGCCTAATTTGCCAAGGACAGGAACTCCGCTTTCAAAGGCCTATCCCCACACCAACAAACCTCCCAAAAACGGATGCGAGAACCATTTCCAAGAAAAAATAATATTCCACCCTTTTTTAAGGATAATGAACTTATTTTATTTAAAGGTTGCTTGACTTGCAAGACAGCAAAGAATACACTATAATAGGAAAAACAGAAAAACATTACAGCCCCAATACAGAAGAGACACCGAGAACATTGACATTTTTTAACCCCACTGCCCACTCGATGGCATCCCTCTTAGATTTCCATGCTACTTCTTCCCACGGACCCACTTTGTTGCGACGCCCGCTCGATGGCGTCCCTCTTAGATTTCCATGCTACTTCTTCACATGGACCCACCTTGTTGCGAAAGCACTGCATTGCGTTCACCCCAAATATTCCACAGAACTGTAAACATGATAAATTGCAGAAGTGCTAGACTCTCTTTAAAAAGTTAGACCCCATGCTACATCCAAAACATTTGGACAACTGAAAGAGGCATCACCCAACCAATGTCAAAAAGCTTTAGAATATGCGACCACACTTGATACATAAAGGGACAATGACTAAACAAGTGAGCATTCGGTTCCGCTTCACTCATACAAAAAGATAAACGTTGGGAAGGATCATGGCCCTTTTCTAAAGGGCCACCTTAGGGGGGGCACCATAGAACCAAGAAGCGAGAAAACACTCGCAACCTGTAGAATTCATCGAACCACAAATCTTCAAATCAAAAGACTTGACCGAGATTTTGCTGAATGGGGAAGCAGTACAAACCAAGGGATCTTCCGAATCCGAAGAAGGGAAGATATTGTGGAGTTGAACTAATAAGCGCCTTACAAAGTCCTCCGCCTCCTCATCAAATAGGCCCTTGTGGCACATGGGACACCGTACACCCTCCCACCGTTGGGGGAGAAGCAACCAGCCACAAACATATTTTTAAGGGGAGTAATGTTGCAAAAAGATGGAAACTCCTCCGCCGAAAGCCTATCACTACACCACAGATCCTCCCAAAAATGAATCTAGCTTTTGTTTCCAAGAGAGAATCAAAATAGATTGTTACCGAGATACTGGCCTTCCAAATCCCCAAAGCATGGTAATACCAAGACCTCTCGACCTCCCAACCCACTTCTTCCAAGCCATACTTGGATGCAATTTCCCTCCATAGCTTGCCTTCTTCTGTCTCAAACCTCCAATGGCACTTGCCCAGAAGAGCCACATTCATAGATTCTAGATCTCCGACACCCACACCCCCATCGGCTAATGACTTGCATACCTCTTCCCATCAAAGTAAGTGAACCTTGTGTTTGTCTTCAGCCCTTGCCATAAAAAGTCCATTCACAATTTATCTAGCCTATCCAAAAACAGATTTCAAGCACTTATGCAAAGACATAAAATAGAGCAGGAGATTAGAGGACTCCTTAACAAGAGTGATGCGTCTCACCAGGGACAAATGCCTCTCCTTCCAATTGGATAGCTTTCACTCAAACATTTTAAGCCTTTCCATAACCCTACTCCACGAATGCTTAGAATGTTTACCTAAACATAGCAAGAGGCCCAAGTAAGCAGAGGGAAAAGACCCAAAACTTGACACCCAAAAACATTCGCAAAGCAAGGTATTCCATAGCAGCAATGGTGGTCATAATGGCCACCACCGTTACATTTACTATATTGATTCTAACAGCCGAAATGGCCCCCATAACGGCCACTACGATCTCTTTTTTAATTATTTTAAAACAAAAAAACACGAAATACTTATATTGGCCCTGTAATAGACTGTTATGGCCTTTACAGGGGCCATAGCGAGCTGTTACGGGAGGCTATAATCAAGGTATCCCGTATCGGTATCGGTTGGTGTAACGGTGCCCTCCGATACCGATACGGATACAGGGGTGTAAAGGCGATACAGGGGTGTAACAGCCCGTAACGGTGCAATTTTTTTTTTTGGCAAAAAAATATGAAAAAATATGGATTAAATCTGGAATATTCTAAGCATTCCAAATATACATTCATTTATAAATTGGAATAAGTTTATGGTGGTGTAACGGTCCACTCTTTGGTGAAAAGTTGTATCGGACTGTCTGATGAATTTATGAACCAGATAACCTGAATTTGACTACAAAATTCATATATTTAATTTTCTAAATATCTAATTTATATACTTAACAATTTGATATCATTTCTCCCAATAGTTCTTTAAAAAAATGAAATTAAATTCAGGTGCCAATTTGGGGCTAACTTGGAGGACCAATCCATGCCCCAAATCAGCCTCAAATTCATGCAATTTATTGGCATTATCCCACTTATGAATTGGTGGACATTTATTGGATAGTGAATCATGGAAAAAACAAAAGGCCTTATTTTAAAAAATAAGCGTCCACAAATTAACAATTAAAATTATTCAAACAAATTGATTTTGGCATTGTGAGTTAGCAATTACAGTCCATAATTTAATTGGTAAATTTTAAGCTAATACATGTCTTGTGTATCATTTTTTAAGGGCCCAAATTAGGTGGGACTCCGATTGTGAAGTGTAGCACACGAGTGTCAAAGTTTTTTGGGCCCCACCCGTGATGAATGTGTTATATCCACACCATCCATCCATTTTGCCAAATAATTTTAGGGCATGAGCCCAAAAATGAGGCAGATCCAAAGCTCGAATTAGGCAAGACTCGAATTGTGAAGTGTAGCACACAAGTGTCAAAGTTTTTTGGGGGCTACAAAAGTTTTAGATCAAGCTAACATGTGTTTTTTCCCTTCATCCACGTCAGTGTAACCCTATTAACAAGTTAGATGGAAAATAAACATTACAGTGGACCCTAAGAAATTTTTAATGGTGAGCATTCTATAACCACTGTATCCTATGCTGTGGTCCACCTGAGATTTGGATCTTACTAATTTTTTGAATCATGACCTAAAATGATGTGGCAAAATGGATGGACAGCATGGATAAAATACATACATCATGGTGGGGCCCACGTGGCACGTGTACCATTTATTAACTTGTGCGATAAAAGCGTGCTGCGTACCCAGTCCATTCATTTGATGTCAGCAATTCCTGTGGGTCTGATCATGAGGTATGTGTTATATCTAAACCGTCCATTCATTTGACGAGCTCGTCTTAAGGCTTGACACAAAAAATAATACAGATCTAATTATCAAGTGGACCACACTGCAAAAAGCAGTGGGGGATTGAACGTCTACCGTTGAAACCCTTTTTGGGATCACAAAAGTTTAGGATCAATATGATATTTGTTTTTCCTCTTCATTCAGGTCTTTTTGACCTTACGAACAGATTGGATGGAAAATAAACGTTATGGTGGGCCCTAAGAATTGTTTAATGGTGAAAATCATTATCTCCGCTGTTATTTTTGGTGTGGTACAAACGATCTTTGGATATGATTCATTTTTTGGGTAATGCTCTAAAATGATCTCTAAAAATAGATGAACGGTGTCGATATAATATATACATCACTGTGGAGCCCATGTAACTTTGATCACCTTTGAACCGTTCTTACAACTCGGAGCTCGAGGATTGTCAGCGCTCGTCTTAGCATGACACGTAACTGCAGCAGCTATATAGCTGGTGTGTGGTACACCAGCAAATCCGCTTCCGATTTTTTTTCCAATACCATATGAAAAAAGAGGGAAAGAAGAGGGAAACCGAAAAGAAAAAGAGGGAAAGAAGAGGGAGAGGGAGAGAGAGAGAGAGAGAGAGAGAGAGAGAGAGAGAGGGAAGAAGAAGAAGAAGGCCGCAGCTGCAGCAGGCCCGTAGCCATAGCCGCAGCAGTCCAGAAGAAGAAGAAGAATTTATTTTTTTTCCTACTTTCTTTAGCCCATAACAGTCGTTACGGGACGTAAAGGCCATTATGGCCCGTAACGGCCGTTACGGTCACAAAATCGGGGGGGTACCCGTTTCGACCCCGTATCGTGTAACGGTATCGGCCGTTACTATTACGTATCAGCCGATACAGCCGTATCGTAACGGATACGGGACACCCTGGCTATAATGGTCATTACAGATCATTTTTTTCTGTAACAGCCATTGCGGCCATTACGAGCACGTAACATGTAACGGTTGCCACTGTTACCTTTACATAATGGCCTTTACGGTACCGTAACAACCGTTACGGCACACCATATTGTAAAGCTAGATAACTCTTCCTTAAAAAGCCCAATACCAAGCATCTCGCTCTTCCTAACACGGATCTTCAGCCTAGATACGTCATCATAGAACCCCCAAAATATTACTTAAATTTTCTAACATGGCTACATCCACATCACAAAATCATAATATGTCATCTACAAATTGAAGATGGGAAATCCCGACCCCAACAAATGACCCCCAAAAACGAGAGATGAGGCCCACCTCTTGACCCTTAAACATACCACTAGGATCTTCAGCAACCACTATGAACAAGGGAGGAAAGAGCGGGTCCTCTTGGCTTAGGTGCTATGAAGCTTCGAGCCTTTTGGAGAACCATTGACCAAAACTGAGAATGAGGCTGACAATACGCATTCATGCATCCAACCGATCCATTTGCTTCCGCTTCAATACTTCTCAACATATATTCAACAAAACCCCATGTTGCATGATCATACACCTTTTCATGTCCAATTTACACACCACACCGCTTTTTTCCTTCCATGTCTTGAATCAATGGCGAGCAATGCACTATCTAGAACTTGTTTATCCGCCAAAAAAGCACCTTGATTTTGTAATATAACCAAACGGAGCACCAACCTGAATCTATTTGCCATAACCTTCACCAAAATCTTATGGGGGATCCCAATTAGAGTCATCGGCTGAAAATCTTTAGGGTGATTCTGCTCCTCTCTTCGGAATTAAGGCTATGAATATGGCCCCCCATCCCTTTAACAAGTCTATCACAAAACTCTTGGGCAAAGTCCATAACATCCCTTTTTATCATATTCCAAACAACTTGAAAAAAGCAATTGGAAAACTATCAAGGCCTAGGGCCTTCTCTCTACCCAAAGAATCAATGGCACGCTTAATTTCTTCTTCCAAAATTGGCCTCTCAAGAGATTCCATATCCTCGGCCGAAATACCATGACAAGTTAAATTGTCTAACAATGATCTCCTCTAACCATCACTAGATAATAACTTGGAATAGAAATCAATGATAGCAGAGCAAACTTGGCCCTTCTCTTCAAGTCTCTGACCATTAACCAAAATATTGCTTATCTGATTAGTTCTTGCCCGGGCATTAGCAATATCATGGAAGAAACTAGTATTCTTATCGCCTTCTTTGAGCCAAATGGCCCTTTCCCTCTCTCTCCACATAATTTATTCCCCCTTCAAATACTTGGAATACTCCGCCAATAAGAAAAACGCCCGTTACAATCCTCTACAGAGAGCTCAGCCCCCTCTTCCTTAATGTCAATCTCATTAAGTCAGCAATTATGCTTTCAACCTTCTAAGCTCTTTTGCTAAAGAACTCCTTCCATTCAGATAATTACTTTTTAAGTAATTGGATCTTATGGACCAGCCAGTACCCAGCAGAACCTAAAATCGAGAATGACTGCCACCAATTTCTAACTACATCAACAAAATTGGCCACTTCCAGGTTCCAGCCATGAAAATTCAAACCGAAAGGGCTTAGACCCCCAACTCTCCTCTTCAACTTCCAGCAATATTGGGCGATGGTCTAATAAAGTTTTGCGTAGGCCTTGCGATTTTACCTATGGGAATTTGTTGATCCGATCAGCTGAAATCATGAAACTAATCTTGCCATAATTGGATTATCCCTATCCATAAAGCATTCCAAATTCAAGACTTCTCTCCAGCCTCATGCATACATCAACTTAGATTTTTGTGTCTGAGCCTCCGTCAGCTTCTAATTGCCTCTTTCCTCCATGAAATTAATGAAAGCTTGGATGTCATCTACCCCGGCTCCAACCTTAAAACTTGGAGCTACTGCATTTATGGACTTCCAAATCCCATAAGCCTGAAAATAAGAAGGAGACCCCCCTGGACACCATATTTTGATGCGATAACATGTCTGTAGCCTACCTTCTTCAAATGCAGATTTCCCATTTTCTTATCAGCGCCACGTTCATGGATTCCAGAATTCTTGACACTCGCCCCACCATCTGAAAAAGATTTGCATACCTCTTGCCATTTTACCAAATGGAATTTATGCTTTTCCTTGGATCCTCTCCATAAGAAGTCCCTTCCCAAATTCTCTAGTTTATCTAAGATTAATTTTGGGCATTTGAATAAGGACACGAAGTATAAGGGGAGATTACAAAGAGCCACTTTAATCAGTGCAGCGGGCCCTCCTGTCGATAAATGTCGACTTTTCCACCTCAACAGCTTCCTCTTGAACCTTTCCACTACCTTACTCCATAAACACTTTGTTGGCTTGCCTAAGCATAGCGGAAGGCCAAGAGAAAGATCCCACACCACAACTGAATACCTCAGCAAAAGATGAAACTTCCTCCTTAGATGACTCGATGCCTAGCTTCTCGTTTTTGGTACATTGATCTTAAGACCTAACACCTTTTTGTAACATACCAAAATTTTTATCAAGTTATCCACCTTTGCTCGATCCACATCACAGATTAATTCTGTATCATCCGTGAACTACAAGTGAGATATTCGGCTCCTGCTTGCGATCTGGTAAAACCAGAAATCAAGCCCACCACTTCTCCTCTTGCTAACATTATGCTTAGAGCTTCTGCCACTACTATGAACAAAAAAAGGGGAGAGAGGGCCCCCCTGACTTAAGCCCCTTGATGCTTTGAAGAAGACCTTCGGTGACCCATTCACCAAAACTAAAAAAACATGCCCAAGAAAAATACTCATATATCCATTAAACCCACTTGCTGCCACACAACCCATCCTCTTTAGTATGTACTCATGAAAACCCCAATCAACATGGTCATAAGCCTTTCCAATGTCAAGCTTATAAACCACACATTTTTTGCCTTCTTGGTGTCTAGAGTCTATGCATTCATGGTCTAACAAAGCAGTCTAAAATTTCTCTATTTGCCACAAAAGTTCTTTCATTCTCGGATATTACATTCACTAACACCATTCTGAATCTGGACACAAGGATTTTTGCGATGATCTTTGTAGGGACTTCCAACTAAACTGGTCAGACGAAAATCTTAAAGTGAATCCGCACCTTCCTTAGGTATAATGGCTATTAATGTTTAATGTCGGAGCATTTTTACACCGGGCTTGAGTGGGGTGGCCTGTGGGATGCAAGGGCACACTCGGTGTAGGCGGCCCACAAAACCCATGGATTTGGGGGTCGTGTGAGGTGGGTGGCTCGTGTGAGGCAGAACCCATCGATTTAGGGCCCACGAGGGTTTGGCCGAGGACCTAACTCTTGGATTTAGCGCCTGGGCTATTAGATAAAGGGATTTATCCACCATGCTCTATGAGTTCGAGCTTTTAGAGCAAGTAGTTAATTGTCCTGCATCAAATTGGTATCAAAGCAGGAGGTCTCGTGTTCGAGACTCCTCACCAAGGGTGATTAATACGAGGGCATTTTTACACCGGGCTCGAGTGGGGTGGCCCGTGGGATGCAAGGGCACACTCAGGGTGGGCGGCCGACGAAACCATGGATTTGGGGCCCACATGAGGCAGGTGGCTTGTTTAAGGTGAAACCCATGAATTTGGGGCCCATGAGGGGGGCGAAACCCATGAATTTGGAGCCTACAAGGAGGGTTCGGCCAAAGACCTAACTCATGTATTTAGGGTATGGGCTATAAGATAAAGGGATTAATTCACCACGCTCTATCAATTCGAGCTTTTAGAGCAAGTGGTTAATTGTCCTGCATCAACGTTGCTCCCATTCCTACAGAAAGTTGCCCTTTTCCAAAAACTCTTTAAAGAAGTTCACCATATCTTTAACAACTTCCCAAAAGACTTGATGGAAAATCATTGAAAAAACATCTAGACCCCGGACCTTGTCTCTACCCATTGAATCTATAGCAATTTTAATTTCCTCTACCGACAACAACTTCTCAAGGGAGCCACTATCCGAACCAAATAGACAATCAAAGGATAAGCTGTCTAACGTAGGCCTTTCCCAATCGTTAGAAGGCAATAGCTTAGAAAAGAATTGCACTGGAGTTGAATAGATCTGACTTTTGTCTTCGATTCTTTGGCCATGCCCTAGCACTGGTTATGCTATGGAAGAATCAAGTGTTCATATCACCTTCTTTTAGCCACAATGCCCTCGATCTTTGCCGCCGTTTTATCTCTTCTTCTTTTAGGAATTTGGAATACTATGCCATTCTATCAGTACATTTCTCTAGCTTTCTATCAATACATTTTTTTCAAATAATTTCTTTTTGGAGCTCATGTTGTATACATCATTTCATATTTCTTTGTGATTTTCTTTTCAACTCTTTTCTCTTATAATTTGTTCATGTAATCATTTGAGCAGTGTTATCGTGTACTGAACACATCACCATACTAATGACATTTTAGAAAATACATTGTTGCTATTTTTTGGAAATATGTATCAGATGCGTTGTATCCATGTACGATACCAGCATATGTATCCATATACAAATACGTCTTAATTGGCACAGATTGGACATCCTCATGTAAAGTTGACACTCAAATGCTCAGACTTGCCAAATAAATCGGCAATAAAGAATTTTCAAAAGTTAGCCAACCTTTCAATGAGTATTAATCATTCGATAAGGTACAAATGGAAAAAAGAATGGAAAGTTAGATAATCCAATAACTAGCATAGACAACCACAGCATAAGTAAATGTCATATATCTCCGATGCTGTGTTCCTAGTTTTCAATTAGAGACATTGGAATACCTTTTGAAGAACATAACCATCATGCACAGCAGCAACTGTTGTAGATCCACCACCACTGATTAATAGAGACCATCATTTATTAGTAATAATAATGGCAGATTGCACAGAGCAATTTATACAGTAAAATCTGAATACTTGGGCACGAGAAAGATCCCGACAACAGAAGATCATCCAATTAGCGAAGCTACAAATTTGACTGTGTGCATTTCTATAGTTACATCTTAGAAGTGAAATATCGACACAGTCAGTTACAAAATAAACCAAATTTTAAGAAAGTTGTATAGATGCAAGAACAGGAGGAAGCATGTTTCATGCCAAGTTTCGGTAACAATCTTGTTATAAAGAGAACCCTGCATGAGAATAAACATTCCTAGGGACACTTTGTGCATGATAAATGTGTAAGCACTTTGACTCTGTTCAATATGTAGGAAAACATGTCATTTTTTGTGGTTTGAGCATATTGCATAGCTGTTCTGCACAGAATAGATAAGACAACAAAAATGCATCATGATACGACTTATGCAATTACGTCAATATGTAAGAAGAAGTGGGCCAAATGACCCATTATAGATCCGTAAGGCAGGAGGTAACTAGGACACAGACGTCAAATGTAGAAAGGAGAATCAAAACAAAATAGCATGAGGGAGAAGAGCATTTATTTAGGGGGAATACTTATATGGAGCTCACTGCACAGAAGTTCTATGGAGTTCACTCGAGTTAGACATGACAAATAGGTCTACTGACAGTGATTGTTGTTATTGTGAGCCACCATTTGGAGAGGCCATATCCAAACTAAAACTAAAACAAAAATTTATATATATATATATATATATAAGAAGAAGAAGAAGAAGAAGAAAAGAAGAAGGAAAGAAAGGGGATTGGACTTTCCACAAGCTGGCCAATCAAAGATCATGCCCATCCAAGGGACCTGATCAAGGATTTGGACCATCTAACAATCCAGATTAAAGATTTGGACCAGTTTGAGAGTCCAGATTGATCTGATGCAAGATCAGCAGTCCTGATGTTCACTCAGGACCAGATCAGCGGTCATTTATTTCTTGGACTTTAGTTGAACTAGTTTCCGTTTGGTATTTTTGTCACTTATTTGTTGGGCCACTTTTCAGGTATTAAACAATGTCTAAATGACACGCAATCAATCTCCTATGACAGCCTTTTTAGTCAGATTTCAAAGCCAAAATTGTGCAATTCTGATATCATTTGAATGAGTAATCGCCAATTTATTTAACCATGTATAGTTGCTAGGAGCCTATAAGATCCAGGGATAGTTAAGTCATTTTTAATAATTTATTTCCTTTATTGTTTTCTGTGATGTGATTTGATACTCAATTGGTGTGATACCTCTAGAGCCTCTTTGGAATGATGTCATTGTCTTGAGTGAAGCAATTCCACTTATCCGTTTCCTTTTTTGTTATTGTTTATTCACTGATTTCAGAGTGATCGAAGTTCAATTGTGGCATGTTGGAGAAAATCAGAAGCCCTAATTTGGTGTGTTCTCAGATTTAATACAATTTGGTTCTAGTTCTTTGAGTGGTTGCATCATGTAGCTATCCAATGACTTGGTTGCCAAAGGAAAGATTAGAGCAGCAGTCCACCTTCGACCAACAAAACTCACAATCGGATGGTTAGAGCTGTCTAATAACTGGATTTCTGGACCCATCCAAACAGTGACCCACCAGATGTGTTTGCCATGTATGCCATTTGTAGGGAACTCCATAAAACTTCTATTTAACAACCTGCATGCTAGCATTCCGTTCAGTTTGATGTGGACAAGGATGAGTCATGCATAAAATGTGTGTAGTTCCGGTTGATGCAAAGTAGGATACAGAAAGTTCAGACAATATGATAACTACAGAAGCATAGTATCCAACAGAGATATCAAAACAAAAGGCTGTTGGAAATAATCACCCAGTTCAAATTCAGGAAAATGATCCACCAATTATTCTTCAAAATCATTTTATTGACAAGATCAACACCACCAGTACATATGATACAATGATACTAGTTACAAAACCCTAATAACAACACAAAATAGCAAAATGATAGAAGGCAGTCGGAATCACAATCATCAAGTTCAGATTCAGCAAAATATAAGCAAATTATTTACCAAAAACCACTTCATTGACAAAACCAAGAGTGACTGGATTTTCTTTGGAAAAGATAAGAGCTTTAGGACAAGAGTATTGACAAAAACCATTTTATTGACAAAAGCAAGAGTGATTGGATCTTGTAATAAATTTGTCATTAGAAGCTTTAGGACCTACGGAACTGATGAAGCAAATAGTTGGGGGCATCTTCAGGACAACTAGCACTGGTAGGCAATTGACAGGGGATGCCTGTGTTGCATTGACAACTGATCATCCATCTGAGAAAACCTGTCCGTCCTTCATCAAATTTTCATGTTCCAAGTCACGATGGAAGGAAAAGAAGGGACGCGGAAAAATGGTGACAAAGGAGATCATGAGGTTCTTATGCAATGTTGTAGCCATTTATAATGTCTACCACCCCAGAATGTGTCAAATTTCATGGAACTATCAGAAATGGAAAAGCAAACTATTCACCAACAACAGCTGCAGTTACATTAGGCAGCAAATCAAATTCCTGAATAAATCCTAAGCAACTATTTGAACAGAGTGAGCTACACCAATGTGATTGCAGTATTGGCATTTGGCAGGCAACTAATCAGACATTGACTACACAGCTGGCAGATTAGCTGGCACTGCCATTTTAGGCTACTTTCATGGCCTCTGACACCATCCACAGAGGCAGCTTCTATTTTATACAATGCATGTTTGCATTTTACGATTAGATGTTTGATATTTCTTCCAACAGGCAAATGCTGTTTGAAATCCGTCGGTACGAAGAGACTACAGATTGCAATTTTATAACTGTCAGCACTGTAGGTTACTTCCAAGTTTGCGACCCCCCACCCCTTCACACATGCTGACTTGGCAAATGCATGGGATATCTATGTGGTGGCCCCACCATGAAGATGACCATACACAAAATAAGGCTGGTCCACTAATCGGGAGGGTCACATGTGCGCAATGAATGTGGACTGCTGACATGTTTTCTAAACCATCCATTCTTTCATATAGGGTCACCCACTGATATGGACAAACATTAGTTTTTTGTGTATGGCCACCTTCATTGTCGGGACCACCTTATGCACCACTCCGATGTCCAGCAAACTGGCCAGGATGGCACATGCACTGTGTGCAGGTTCATATGGAAAAGATATGTGGGAGGCTAGCAAACCTCTACTTGTACATCATTTACTGACAGCAGGTTTAATGGTATACAATGTATGCTGTAGTTCTAACTTGTAAAGTGACTTCTTTGTTACTGAAGGCAATGCTTTATGAGGAATAGATTTATGCTGTAGAAAAGAAGGATCAGTGTGATGCCCATATGCTGCACTCTTTACTTTCTGGTAACAATTGCAGAATGTTTCTTATATTAAACATAGTTTCCTGACTTTTTGTTAGAGTATATGCAATGAGTAAGGGAAACAGATTTACCTTGCAAATTTGTTGGATAAAGAATCAGTGCAATATACATATTCATTGCTTAGTTAATGCATAGTATTTCAGTTTCTTGATGCTATGCTAGTCTTTTGACATTTTTTACATGTTAGTGTAGAAACTTTTTTTACAGCAATTTTTCAAGAGTTTCAGGAGGTGATCAAGACCAATGTGATGGAATTTATGGTGGAGTTCTACGAAAGAGGACGTCTATCGACTGCCTTGGGAGCCTCCTTTATCACTATCATTCCTAAGATCTCAGGAGCGGAATCCCTCAGGGACATTAGGCCCATTAGCTTGATTGGGGGTCCATACAAGATCTTGTCAAAAACTTCGCCAAACAGATTTAGAGGCATGCTCATCTCCAAAAATCAAGGTGTTTTCATGGAAGGAAGGCAGTTTTGTATATAGCTCTTATAGCCAATGAGTGCATTGACACAAGGTTTAAAGAGGGCTTGGGTGGAGTGGTTTATAAGCTGGATATTGAAAAAGCCTGCGACCTAGTTAGTTGGCATTTCTTGGGATACTTGCTCTGGAGGATGGGTTGTAGGCAGAAATAGATTGCTCGGATGAGAGAATGTGTTAGTTCAACCAGATTCTCGGTTCTTATCAACAGGGCACCAAAAGGCTTTTATAAGCCATCAAGGGGAATTCAGCAAGGCGACCCATTCTTATTCATTGTCATCACAAAAGCACTGAATAGAATGTTGGTGAAAGCTCAAGTGGAAGGTTTTATTAGGGGTTTTCGGGGTGGGTATATTATGTGCTGAACGGAGGATTCCATGGATTACCTCTTCATTCACTCTAAAATAGCAATGGATGTTTGCCACCACTTTTCAGATTTCCAGAACAAATTGGGTGGCTCCAATTGCTAATATCAATGAGTGCATTTGATCGCAAGGTCACCTCCTTCGAGATGATCAGATAAAGAATAACCAATCTGGGGATTAGTTGTACTGTAGACAAAATCCAAGGAGTTTGTTTTACAATCCCTAATCCCTATTAAGATTGGAAAGCCGCAATCTCCAAAGAAAGGAAGATTCATCACTGTGTAAGAAGGAGCCACCTTTTGGGGTTTTAAATAGGGCTGTCAATAAGTCAGCCCTAAAACTGTTCGACGCAGGCGTAAAAGTTCTTGTTTACTAGGCCCAGGCCCAGGCCCATTAACAGCCCTAATTTTGAAGCTGAGTTTTAATTGTGGCTCCATGGGCCCTTTCAGCATTGCAGGAATTTTGAGGACTGAAAAACAGGAAATAAAGATGGCTTCCTCGAATCCTATTGGCATCAAGGGGACAAATTATGTGGAAGCAGTGGTGCTCGGGGAAGATATTTGCATCTTCTCTGCATCCTTTAGTGGCAGGTGATTGTTGAAGGCAATTCTAGAATTCTCAAAATGGCTTTCAAGATTTTCTATTCCTTCCAAGATCTGGAAGTGGGTTTCCTTGATAAACATTTCTTTTCCCCAAGTTTTAAGAGCGGCAGAAGAGCTAGCCAACACTCCTGCCAAAGAGGGAGTAACGAGAGGTGCACCACTATTGGGTCGTCATTGCTGCTCCCTTAGCATTCATTGTTTTGTTTTGTTTCAATAGAATTTCATTTATTCATCAAATGAAATCACAACATATGCATCAATCAAGCAAGAATGGTGTGATGAAAAGAAAAGCCATTATTCCTCGTTCATTTCCAGAAATGAGTTCCCAGAAAACATCAACCTTGGCCGAAAAGTATGAATATATTATTCACGAAATGAAATGCTCTGAATTATCTTCTATGTTGGCTCATTTATTCAACAAATTAAATCATGAAACATGTGCATAAATCAATCAACAACGAAACAAGTAAAACAAAAGCTATTATTCCTTGTTTGTATTTAGTAATAACTTCCAAGGGAATATTAACCTTGATGATGAAGTATGAATATATTCCACAAAACGAAATGCTCTGAATTATGTTCTAAATTTGGCCACAAAAGAACAGGAGTAATATTCTGTAGAACTATCATCCTAGAAAGTGCAGAATATGCAACGTGATGCAGGAAGATACTAATTCGAACTAAAATACACCTAAATATGCAACAATCCAAGTAAAAAACCAGTATAAATTGCTAAAGCAAAATTGAAGAAAGCAGTGGAAATTTTAAGCAAGTATAAAAACTTTCACCTATCAACAACCAAAGAGGTAGCACGACCAGATGCAAAAGACGTTAGAACCTGGCAAAAGAAAAATAAAACCATCAATTCCCCAGACAACCAAAAAATATAATGGTCTGGTGAAAGCAGAATGAGGAATGCAACATAACCCGTGATAGGGTTTTCAATTGTACTAGTGTCACTTCAATTCAGATTTGCAATCAAGAGATGGACAGAGAGTGTACAGCATTCTTGGCTAAAAATAATGCAGGGACTTTGTATTTTTCAAACATGAGTTCTGCTGTCCTGTCAGGGATCCAATAGAACAAGTTAGAAGATACACTATGAAGAGAAATAAGTACATTCTCCAATATAAATTATACAGCCAACAAAAATGCCTAATAGATGAAAAGGCAGACACTTCATTAGGATATCCAGTCAAAATTATAAATCAAAAGAAGCAAGCCACAATAGAATTAATTACCAAAAGCAAACCCCACAATGCAGAAACATAAACTCCTAAATACATTCTTGCTTCTTTTTTTTATTCGGCCAAAGCTCGACAACCTCACACCTAGTGAAATGTCAAAAGAAGAGCCGAGAACATTGAAAAACAATAGAAGAGAAAGAAATAAAAGAGCATTGCCTTTGGGGAAGGACAAAGTGCCTGTCAGACATTTTGGAAAGAGGTCAAAGCTTGACAACCTCGCATCTAGTGAAATGTCAAAAGAAGAGCAGAGAACCTTGAAAAACAATAGAAGTGAAAGAAATAAAAGAGGCTGCATTACCTTTGGGGAAGGACACAGTGCCTCACCGGATGGTTTTCCTATTGAGTTCTGTCAGACATTTTGGGAAGAAGTCTAGGACTTGAAAGAGTTTCCTCTGGAGTTCTATGAGAGGGAAACTATTGGTATATCTAGGGGCTTCTTTCATCGTTCTTACCCCAAGGAGGGGGCAAAGAGTTTGCATGATTTTAGACCCATTAATTTGATCAGAGGCCCACATAAAATCCACGCCAAAGTTCTTGCCGCCAGTTTCAATAAAGTGTTGGGCAGTCTGATTTGTAAAGCCCAAGGGGCATTCATCCATGGCAGACAAATTCTTGAAGGTGCCCTCATAGACCAGGAGTGCATCGAGTCAAGATATAGGGAAGGGAAAGAAAGAATTATCCGCAAGCTTGATATGGGAAAAACATACGATCATCTGCATTGAAAATTTCTTGCTACATGTTAGATAAATTGGGGTTTGGGGCCGCTAAATGAAGAAGATGGATTCAGGAGTGAATCAGCTCAACTAGATTATCAATGTCGGTCAATGGCTCACCTAAAGGCCTCTTCCAGCCCCCAAAAGGACTTCGTTAGGGGGACCCACTGTCTCCTTTCCTCTTTGTAGAGGTGGGGGAGGCTCTCATCTGAATGAAGAAAAGAGGTAAAGAGACTGGGCTAGAGAATTAAATTTTGGTGGAAAACGAATCTTTGCAAATATCTCATCTCCAGTTTGCAGACGATATGATCCTATTTTGTGATGCTAATGAAAGAAAGCTTGACAACGTGCAGAAAATTATTCGCTGTTTTATAGTGTCAGGCCTTAAGACTGATATTCTGAAAGCAAAATAATGGGATTATCCACAGAGGTGGAGAATCTTGCAGGGGTGTTTGGGTGTAAAGCAGGTAACCCCTCATCAAGTAATTGAATGTAGTAGAGAGAATCAAGAGAAAATGTCCAGAAGGAAAAGTACATATCTTTGCTTGGGGGCTACATCACATTGATGAAAGCAACTATATCCAACATGCTGACATACTACATGTCCCTTTTTCAGTATCCTGCTAGTTCTCAACATACTAGAAAGAATCAAGTGCAATTTACTTTCGCAAGGAGATGAAGATAAGCATAAATTCCACCTTTTGCAATGGATGGAGATTTGTAAACCGATGAAGGAAGGCAGTACAAGTATCAGAAATTAAAACCTAATGAATCTCACTTTGTTAGGTAGATGGTTATGGCACTTCAGGTCAGAATAGGACCTTTGGAGACAAGTAATACCTAGCAAATACAAAGAAGAAGCGGGTGTGAGTTTACTAAGAGATCCTCCTCATAGAAAGCTTCCAGGGCATGGACGAGCATCTTTAGATGGGTAGGGAACTTCAAAAAAGGTATTGGTGATGGCTTGTATATTAGGTTTCGGGAGGGCACTTGTTGTTTGGAGGTGGAGATGGGAAAGTCGGGGAGATTCTCAATTTGATCATTCTAATGCAGCAACCAAGTCTTCTAGCCTCGATGAGGTTAAGGATTGAACAGAACATATTTGGTCTTACAAGGGCCTGCCAAGGGTCATCGCCATTGCTTGGTTGGTTGGTAGCTGTAAGGTCCTTACAGTGAACAACGTGCAAAAAATACATGATTATCCCCAATGTTTCATAATGTCTCAAGGTGGCAAAATAAACGGATCATCCATTTATGAATTGCAGATTTGCCAAAGCGGTGCGGGGTTAGTTCTTGGACTTATTCTGGTGTTAGCGGGTAATGTTGGGATCTATCGGAGACCTCTACCAAGCAAGGTGTCCCGTATCGGTATCGGTTGACGTAACGGTGACCTCCAAAACCGATACGGATACGGGGGCGTAACGGTGATATTTTTTTGCCAAAAAAATATAAAAAAATATGGATTAAATCCGGAATATTCTAAGCATTCCAAATATGCATTCATTTATAAATTGGAACATGTTTATGGTGGTGTAACGGTCCACTCTTTGGTGAGAAGTTGTATTGGACTGTCTGATGAATTTATGAACCAGATAACCTGAATTTGACTACAAAATTCATATATTTAATTGTCTAACTATCTACTATCAATGATAGATATATTAGAATGAATGTAATATGAAAATATCTTACATTTAGGTGTTTGCAATTATTTTAAAAATTCATGCGTAAATAGAAAAAATATATAAAAAATATATAAAATGGCACTCCAAATATGTAAAATGCACATTAACATGTTCTACTATGATTAACACATCATATGACATCATTAAAACAGCAAAAGAATCATTAAAAAATGATTTTTCGAATTTTCAAAAAAAGGGCCGAAATAAATGCGTAAATAGAAAAAAATATAAAATGGCACCCCAAATCTGTAAAATGCATATTAACATGTTCTACTATGATTAACACATCATATGGCATCATTAAAACAGCAAAAGAATCATCAAAAAATGATTTTTCGAATTTTCAAAAAAAGGGCCAAAATAAATGCGTAAATAGAAAAAAATATAAAAAATATATAAAATGGCACCCCAAATCTGTAAAATGCACATTAACATGTTCTACTATGATTAACACATCATATGACGTCATTAAAACAGCAAAAGAATCATTAAAAAATGATTTTTCGAATTTTCAAAAAAAGGGCCAAAATAAATGCGTAAATAGAAAAAAATATTAAAAAAATATAAAATGGCACCCCAAATCTGTAAAATGCACATTAACATGTTCTACCATGATTAACACATCAAATGGCATGATTAAAACAGCAAAACAACCATTAAAATTTGATTTTTCGAATTTAAAAAAAAGGGGCCAAAATTCATGCGTAAATAGAAAAAAATATTAAAAAATTATTAAATGGCACCCCAAATCTGTAAAATGTACATTGACATGTTCTACTATGATTAACACATCATATGACATGATTAAAACAGCAAAACATATTAAAAAAAGTATAAATACCTATTTTTGACGAATTTCTGAAAAATGGTCCACCGAGCTTTGATTCAAAAAAATCTGTAATATAATGTGTTTTTATCTCAAATACCTAGCAAAGGTTGGTCGAAATTAGTAGTAGAAGGAGTGAAAAAAAGTTTGGAAGCAAGAGGTTTCAAAAAAACAGCAAAAAATGAGCTAAAAATGAAAAAAAAAAAAGTTACCGTTATGGGCCCGTAACGGCCCGTTACGGCCGTTACACCCCGTAACGGGCCCGTATCGGCCGATACAGGTACAAAAAATCGTATCGGCCGATACGGCCCCGAAACGGGTAACGGTTCGCACCGTTACCGTTACGTATCGGCCGATACGGCCGATACGTAACCGATTTGGCACACCCAGCTACCAAGTGTAGGCACAGATTCAAACCGGCTCAGAAAGAGAGCATCCTCTGGAGGCTGAATCCTTACAGGTCTTTGGCCAATTTGGGCTGAATTGAATGAGAAATGCTTCCAAAATCAGCACTTCCCCAATGAAGTGTTTAGGAAGGTAAGATTGGATGTCATTGTTGTTGGTCTCTATAGCCTTCTCTTTATTCCCTTTGGTTTTATTTCTTGAAATTTTATTTTTTCTGTCAGGATTCCCCGTCCTCATTTTAATAAATTGCATGATTTCTCAACTACAAAGAATCCATAAGAGTTTTCCGTATTCAGCCTTGTTGAACTTTTACAATCAAGTTGTATCATTTTTTAATTTCTTGAAAACAGAATCTGCAACAAAGAATAAAACTGAATAAGTTCTTCAATAAGAAACCACATTGAGTTCTTTAATAGTAGGTTTTGACTTTTGTTGTATCAGGATCAATGATCTCTCAGCATACCTTCCTTGCTATGCTTGCCTTCGTTTAATAAAATTGAGTTGCCTTTAAAAGAAAAAAAGGAAAGAAAAAACAAGAAGCAAGAAAACTGAATAAGTGATGATCTGAATGCTTTCTTAAACTGGCATTCTAAAATAAATGCTTCCACTTTTCTTGGTTTCAAGTTGATAGCCAATGCCAAAAGAAGCTAGGTGAAGATCAGCAATCTAAAGTAAAAGAAAAGAGTCCTTTTAGACATGGGCTGCCTAAATGGCAGCCCCTCCTTTCCTTTTGTCCATATTTCTCCCGTTTCGGAACATTTCGCTAATTTCAACAAATACATGTCATTAACTGCTTGGGATTAGAGCTGGGCATCGAGTCGAGTCGGACCGAGATAGGGCTGACTCGACTCGATCTGATTTTGAAATAGGCCTGACCCGAACTCGATCCGACTCAATACCGAGTCCAGCATGCCTAACTCAATCCAAGTCCGGTCTGGCCTGGACTGATCCGGACCGAGTCCAATCCGGTCAGAAGTACCGAGTCGGGTCGAGTTGGCACCGAGTCGGATTGAGAGATGAGGGAGGGAGTGGAGAGGAGAGAGAGGAGGAGGAGGAGGAGGAGGGTGATGGTAGTGGGTGGGTGGTTGCCGGGCTTGGAAGAGGAAGAGGAGGAGGATGAGGGGGGGAGGGAGGGAGTGGAGTGGAGAGAGAGGAGGAGGACGAGGAGGAGGAGGGTGATGGTGGTGGGTAGGGGTGTACATCGAGTCGAACCAAGTCGAGCTGGCCTCAACTCGACTCGGCTTGGCCACCAGCTGACCTCAGCTCGAACTCGGCTTGGCTCGGTCCTCGAGCCTAACTGGCTAGCTCGGCTCGGTTCGATTAGTAGCTCAAGCCAGTTCGAGCCAAGATCGAGCCGAGTTCGCCATTGCAGCATTTTCACAAACACCTGGACTGCACCTTCAAAATCTCACTGTATTTGAGACAACAGCAATGGTTTTACAGGTATTTTATCAAACACTTTCTAAGCAACATAAAAATCAAGAAAAAAAGGGTGTTGGTTTCATATACATACCTTCCTTGCCACTAGCCACACTTCTTTGAGTCATTTCATCAAACACCTGGTGAACAACATCAATATCAAAGTAACCGAGTCACCAAACTGGTTCGATCCGAGTTCGATTCGAGCTGGGTTCGATCCGAGTCGAGTCGAGTCGATCTGGGGCCAGCTCGAACTCGGCTCAAACTCATTTTCGAGCTCAAAAAATCAGCTCGACTCGGCTCGAACTCAGCTTCGAACCGAATCGAGCTTTTTCGAGTCAAGTCAAGCAAGCTAACCAAGCTAGCTCGGTTCGTGTACACCTCTAGTGGTGGGTGGTTGTCAGGCTTGGAAGAGGAGGAGGATGAGGGAGGGAGGGAGAGAGGTTGGGATCAGGTTGGGTAGGGTTAGAGAGTCGGGTCAAGTCGGGTTTCGGATTGAGTCCAGTCTAATCAGATTGAGTTTCGGGTCGAGTCAGGTCGAGTTACTGGGTAACTCGAACTTGACTCGGTTTGAGTTCGGATTGGGCGAAGCTTACTCGGTTCAGACCAACTCACCCATTCAGTTCGGGTCGAGTCGGATCGGAACGAGTCGGACGAGTCGTGTTAGCCGGATCAAGTCGTCTCGTGCCCACCTCTACTTGGGATAGATAAAATATTCTTCCAGTGATCCACCGGACTGTGCAAGTAAAACCATTCTACCTATATGGGCATGCATGCCAACATGATACACATGAGACAGGTCACAACCCAATGAATGGGCATCCCTAATTTTTGAGCCAGTGCATCTTAAGACTGGGTTCTACTTATTAATGGCCCCAGATCCTATTCATGCGATGTTTTAGTATGCACATGAAATGCTCCCTTCATCACACCCTGATCCATAGCTCAAGTGGTAGGCTGAGTGAAAGATACCTCGTTTCAACGCTGAGGTCTTGGCATCGATCCCTAGTGGGGGTGCCTAACAATGAAGTGTGAACTGACAGTGTTGTGTACTAACAAGCTAACAAAAGAAAATAAAAAATAAAAAAATGCGCCCTTCATCTGACATTAGCAAATACCACCAGCAGTCCTCTTTCATATAACAGTAGCTACATCACATCATCCCAATTCTAGGCCATGACACATAAAGGGGGACACTTGTTGAACCACTTGGATCTTGCATAAACTTTCTGAATGAATTAAATATCTTTCCGCATGTGCGCCTATGCATCACACAGTTCCCTACTAGTTGCATTAGAAGATAATAGATCAAAGGCATGCTTTGTGCAGGAGTACCCATAAAAATAGCTATTATAAGTTGGGAAAGTAAAGACAATTTAGGATATCAAACAAACTTCTATTTGACAGGCAACTTAAAAATCATATAGCTCCAGCAAATTTATGTGGTCAACCCATAGAAAAGCCATCCAAGTCAACAGCTCCAGTAAAGGTGCAACTGGTGGGCACATCATTCCAGGCCAAAGGCGATAAAAATTAATGCGTCACATAACATGTTATATCTCAACCGTACTTCTTTCTGTCCAATATAACTATTCAGGACTTCTTTGTTCACACAATTATATAATTCAGGAGTTGGCAAAACAGTATGCAGTTCATAAATAGACCTAAAAGAAGAGTGATACTTTAATCTGCTTTCTTCCCAAAGTTCAATGAGGTGCTCAACAAAATATCGTAACCATACATGTAGTACTTCCTTATGGTGCCCAAGAATGTTGACCTGATGGGCAATCATGTCAATAGGACTTAGACCAAAAATCAAGATGATGATATTATAGAAGCCATCAGATCAATGGAAAGCGATCATTGCAAACTTGAGTTAAAATGGACAATTGAAGACATTCAGAAACCAACACACAAGGATTGGATTGATAAAACTGTCAAATCACAGTAATTTTCTTGCTATGGTCCTGATTCATCACACAGTGGCCGTCAGACCAGACCAATCCACATTTGTCACATGCATGGTGGGAAATCACTTCATAGAACTTTGAGGTTGTCTGTCATAATTCATGATAGCTTTTTTTCTCATGACCGTATGGAACTAACCACTTTTGGATGTGTAAACTCGGTAAGTTACAATTCACATAAAAAGATTCACTGAAGGTCAAGATTTATACCAACTATCTGAGAAAAGTATGGTAGGGTAGCAGATCACCTTTCTCTTTGCTGTGGGGTATTGGAAGATGGTTCAGCAAGAAGCATAGGATGTTCTGTAGGATCAATTAACAAGCGCTCTCTGAAAAAGATAAGAGCACAATAATGTTGTTTGTTATTAGCACAAAAAAAAAAAAAAAAATTATAGATGAAATTTTAAGCTGAGCAAGCATAAAACCTCGTTATAGCTAGAAGACTGCATTAAAAAAGACAGAAAGTACATACATACATATGAACATACATGCCTATATGTGTCTGTGTGTATGTGATTGGAAGCTGCACACGGGCACGAACTACCTTCCATGTACAAATTCATAACCTTAGAAGCATCATTAAATGCATCATTTGCAATATCGGTATTGTGTCGGCCGATACGGACGAATTGTATCCATATCAGCAAGATAAGATATACAATACAGTTCTGTATCAATCTTTGTCGGTTCATATTGGACAATAGGGGCCTCATCGGCACTGACATTCGGACAGCGCATCGGTCACGATCAATGTGCGTATAAATGTCACAAGGCAATCACTTTTTTTATCCCTCTTTTCCTTTGATTTTTTTTCTTGCCTAAGAATTTTTCTAAGCCAAGTTCTATGCTTGTTCTGAAGATCAAAAGAAGGGAGAGGGGGCGGAATCGAAGCATCTAGCACATCGTGGCTGATCTGGGGAAAATTGAAAAAATGAGTAAAAAGTCTACTTGTTTTTAATCTTGTTGTAATCATGCCAAATCAATATGATAACCCCAAACAGATCAAATCATGCTTGATTTGTGCTTGATTTATGGATATTTGCATAATTTTTTCATTTATTTTATTTTCGTTGGTTTTTCTCAAAAATTTCAATCTTAGAGCCTGTTTGTTAAATCTGTGATCCGAAGTCTGAATCTGAAATCTGAATCTAACGTTTGAATCTGAAGTCGGAAAACTAGTAGTGAATCTAGAACTGATTTGTTAACTAATGTCTGAAATGTTTGAAATATATTAATTTGACACATTTACCCATATGAAACAATCATGATTGAATCCCTACCATTAAAAACTTCATGGATTTCACTAAAATATTTATTTGTCATCCAACCTATTGATAAGGTCACAAACAGCTAGATGAAGAGACGACACAAATATCATCTGGATCCAAAACTTTTGTGGCCCACAAGAATTTTTAAATGGTCAATCACCACTGTTTCCGATACTATGGTCCATCTAGGATTTGGAGCTGCTTTATTTTTTGGATCATGCCCTAAAATGAGCTTTCAATATGGATGAACGGTGTGGATGTAGTCACATACATCACAGTGGGCTCCACAGTCAAGGGTCCCACCCACCTTGGTAGATCCGGGGTCGCACCTAATCCGCTCCCCTAGATCGGGAAGGCAAATTAGCTAGTGAGCCTGCCACTAGCCAATGGCTACTAGCCGGTGTTTTGTGCGCTCCACCATGATGTATTCATTTCATCCGCTCCGTCCATCCATGTTTGCAGATCATTTTATGGTATGATCCCAAAAATGAGGTATATCCAATTCTCAAGTGGATCACACCATAGGAAACAGTGTTGATTGATCGTCCACCATTAAAAACTTACTAGGGCCCACAAAAGTTTTGGATCAAGTTGATATTTGTTTTTCCCTTTAATCCAAGTCTGTGTGACCTAATCAACAGGTTTGATGTCAAATAAACATTACAGTGGGCACTAAGAGGTTTTTAATGGTGGGCACTTAATCACTATTGTTTTCCAGTGGTGTGGTCCACCTGAGATTTATATATGCCTCATTTTTGGTATCAATCTATAAAATGATATGGAAAATGGATGGACAGCGTAGACGAAACACATACATCATGGTGGGGCCCACAGAGCACCAACCACTAGCCACCTAGCTAGTGGCAGCGTCACTAGCCAAACCACGTCCCCGGATAGAGAGGTGGATTTCATGGGAAAGCCTTTCCTAGGAAGTCCAGTGCTGGAAATCTAGGTGGGGCCCATCGTGATGTTTGTGTGAAATCCACCCCGTCCATCCGTTTTGTGATATCATTATAGGACATGGGGCCAAAAATGAGCCAGATCTAATACTCAAATGGGCCAAAAAATGAGGTTTGGACGTCTATAATTGAAATATTCATGAGGCCACAAAAGTTTTGAATCAGGCTAATATTTGTTATTTGAGTTCATCTCATTAGGAATGACATTATGAATGGAATTGATGTCACATAAACATCCCTATCGACCCCAGGGAGGTTTCAACAGTAGGAATTTTCCTACCCACCTTTTCCTTTAGTGCGGGCCACTTGAGTCTTGTATCCTGCTATTTTTGGTCTCAAGTCCTAAAATGATCTCAAAACATGGATGCACAGGTTAGATTTATCACAAACATAACGGCGGGTGCCACTTAGGTTTCTAGCGCATAAACTTCCTACAAAAGCTTTTGCACAAAAACCTGAGAGGGGATTGCGTACTACCCCAACAAGATCTAGCTAGAGACTGACAGTGCAGGGCTTTGTGGGGCCTTCCACGATATATATGTTTTATCCATATCGTCTATTCATTTTTCCATATTATTTTAGAATTTAAGACAAAAAACAAGGTAGATCTAAAGCTTAAGTTGACCACACTACAAGAAACTGTGGGAATTGGGTGCCTACCATTGAAAACTTCTTAGGGCCACATAAGGCTCTGATCAAGCTGAGTTTTGTGTTTTTCCTTCATCCAGGTCTGGCTGATCTTATGAATAGGTTTGATGGCAAATAAGCTTCACGGTGGACCTCAAAAAGGTTTTAACGATAGTCATTCCAGTCCTGCTACTTTCTGTGGTGTGGTCGACTTGAGCTTTGGATGTGCATCTTTTTTTTTGGGATCATGCTTTAGAACGAAAAGTTGATGGACGGTGAGGATCTAACACAAATCATGGTGGGCCCAGAGAAGTGTTATACGTTAAATGTTGGGTTGTGTATTACATAAAGGAGAAAAAATTTGTCGCACAGGCCAATTTTGGATTTTTTTTTATTTTTTTTTTAAATCGTGGAGCGCATTCTGGATTCACCGTCAAGCTAGACCCTGGTCGCTGAAAAATTTCAGCATAAAATGGCAAAACGCTTTCGTTGTTCCGCGTTAACAAACACCACTAAACATCGAGCGCTTTCGAGATTCCGCATTAAGTAAAAACAGACCCTTACTTTTTAAATTTAAATAATTTTTGTAATGATGAATAAAGACAATGTTAACTACTATAGATCTACACATGCATTGCTTAAATCAGTTGGTTAAAAAAAATCTTAGCTTTTAAAATTAAATAACTTCTATAACGATGAATGAAGACAATGTTAACTGCTATAGATCTACACATGGATTGCTTAAATCAGTTGTTTGGAACTTCTTTTGTATTTTTGGGCAGTTTTTTGCCATGTTGGAGCAGCTTCTGAGATATAAAAAAAATTTCAAAGTTTAGTGGAATAATAGATCCAGACAAATCTGTGTTTTATGAACATAGATCTACCATCCATTGCTGGATTTGATTATGTGCATATTTTTAGGCCATTTTCGTCCTTTTTGGGACATTTTCTGAAATATTTTTAATTTTGCTTTCCAAAATTAGTTTAGGGGAATGATAGATATAGGTAGATCTATGTTTCCTGAACACGGATATACCACCAATGTGCTGGATTTCAATTATACGTATGTTTTTGGGCCATTTTCGGCCTTTTTTAAGGAAATTTTCAGATTTTATTTATTTCTTTCCAAAATTAGCTTAGGGGAATAATAGATTAGGTAGATCTATATTTTCTGAACATGCATCTACTATCCATGTGCTGGATTTTAATCATGTCTATATTATTCTTGGGCAATTTTTTGAATTTTTTATTTGTTTATTGATTATTGTTTTTATATTTGGTGTTTTACTTTATAATCATGAATAGATCAGCATATTAGTAATATTAATATATCATATCGATTTTTTCTCTCTTTTGAAAGGCAATGGAAATTCATTGAAAAGAACAGCGCCAAGATGTAGCAAAATACAAAGGGCATAAAAGAAAATTAAATCCTCAAAAAGGAAGAAAGATCACAATTCATAAATAATCGACTACTTTACATAAAGAGGCCCATTCCTTGCCTTGTCAAACACTTCAATTGCCGAGATGCTTGAATTCCGATAATCAACCTTTAAATCAGTCACACCCTCTTAGGCCCAAACCCAAAAAATGCTAATAATGCCAATCTACAACACACCCTTCTATCCTTCCTTGGGCCAACACCATGCCAAGCGAAGAAAAGCTTCCTGACTGATTCTGATATCACCCACAAGACATTGAATATTCCCATCATTGTCCTCCACATTATTTGAGCATAGGAGCAATGAAATGAATAGGCAATTGACTGATTTTTCATCCACCAATATCCCATGAGTGCTTCGCTGTCGCCGGTTTACCTATGCATAGGGGGAGAGAAAGATAGGTTGAGGGGAATGAACTTGCCTTGCACCCAAAGATAGTCGTCATCCTTTCCACCTCCACCTTGTGCATTTGGATCCCTAACATCTCACTCTTGGAAATGTTATCTTTCAGAGTCGATATGATCTCGAAGCATATGATAATCTTCTTTAAAGTGTCGACGGTGTTAGAATCTACTTCGCAAAGTAGCAAAGTATCATCAGTGAACTGAGATATCAGGGGACTTGCTTTCTCCATGTTGAAGCCACAAATGAGATTAACTTCCTACCATTTTTTCAGCATCTTGTCTAGCACCTCAACCACCATCAGGAATAGGAACGGGGAGATCAGGTCCCCTCGACGGAGGCCTTATGAGCTTTTGAAGAAACCATTGGGGGAGCCATTCACCAACACAGAAAAAGGAAGCTGATTGCATCCATTCCCGCATCCAACCTCTCCACTTTAAATCGCGGCCCAACTGACCCGTAATGGAGTCCAAAAAATCCTAGTCGACATGATCTTAAGCCTTTCCTAGGTTCAATTTCATTTGGCTCCATCCTTGTGACGAGAATCCATGCATTTGTGGGTGATGTCCATAAGCTGCCTTCTTTTAATCAAAGCACTCTGGCTTTCTGAGACAACTCTCGCTAGGAAAGACCCTTTTAAACCCCCCCCCCCCCCCCCCCCAAAACAAGGCTAATCAATCTAAAATCCTTCAATCTTTCCGCACCCGCCAACTTCGAAATGACGGCAATAAAAGAGGCCCCTAGCTCTGCTGAGAGGCGGCCCCTTCTATAGAATTCCTTATTGAAGCTCATCATGTCTCTTTTCACCGAGTCCCAAAAGACCTAATAGAAGGCCATTGGGAAGCCATCAGGTCCCGAACCTATAGAGTCAATGACCTCTTCCTCAAAGAAGGGTTTTTCAAGAAATTCAATTTCAGCACTAGAAAGGTGGTTGAAGTTTGGGTTGTCCAACCTTAGTCTCCTCCACCCTTCGCTTCTTTAGAGGTCCTTGCAGAACCGCACCACTGCCCCGCATAGTTTGTCTTTCCCTCCCACTTTCTTGCCTCCCAATTCTAAAGAGCTGATTTTGTTGTTTTCGTCTCAGGTACTTGTTATGCTATGGAAGAATTTAGTGTTTTCATCTCCCTCCTTGAACGAAATTGCTCTTGACCTTTGCTTCCATTTGATTTCCTCTTCCTTTAAGCGATTCACATATTCAAGAGATAGTTTAGTCATCAAAATCCTTTCTTCATCCGTTAAGAGCCTTTCATTGAATGACTTCTAACGCCTCCCTTAAGAGCCTTTCATTGAATGACTCTTCCCGCCATGCAAGAACAGACACCCCTCCTTCCTTTTCCTAATCTTCCTTCTGAGTGAAGACCACCTACTTCCTCCTAATTCCAGATCTTTGATGTTGTCGCTTCTGCTTCAGGCATCAACTGCAAAAGAGCCTTCCCAGCTTCGGCCGTCCCTCAAGCCCTTCTATCCTAACAATGCAGTGGCGTAGCAAGACCCCCACTACATCAAGAGAAACCCACTCTTTTGATTAACTCCACACAACGAGTCTAAAAGAGATCGGTCGATGTCCTAAAGCTTGGTCTTCTGAAAGGTGATCAGTTGAGCTTTCGACCTTCGGCAGACATCTCTGATCTACAATCTCTTCCAAGAGCCCAACTCTCTAACGTTCCATTTTAAGAACCTCACTAGGGCACCAATCTTCCCCTCTTCCCTTCCTCCTAAGACACTACTTGACTTGTAGTTGTTAACCTCAAAGGTAAGGTTTACCAGCTCCCTATAACCTTTTGACGCATCTAATTGTCGCACTCTGAAGCCCATTGGAGCAGCGCCACAATCTCCTTCGCAATCACCGAAAAAGACACCATTCTTCCTTCCTACTAACTTCATCACGTCCATGATCCATTGCTTATCCAAATCATTGCCCACTGCCTCATCCACCGCACCCTCCATGCTAATGTTAGGACCTTATGGCTGGTTGTGGCAGACCATCTCAAAGATGCTTCTTATATCAACTTGGATCGATTCCATCTCCAACGCCTCCCTTAAGAGCCTTTCATTGAACAACTCTTACCGCCATGCAAGAACAGACACCCCTCATTCCTTTGCCTAATCTTCCTTCTAATCCTAACAATGCAGTGGCGTAGCAAGACCTCGAACCACTCTCTTATGATACCACAACAAAAAGCCCCCACATGCATGACTTCAGCCAAGCCTAAACCCCGGCATCACAGTGACGAGGCGAGGCCTCAAATCGCACTCTTGTCGCCTCTACAACGAGACCACCTAACTCACCACGTGTCACCTCTGCCACTCGTGCCTACGTTCCTCCATCAACCCATCCTCACCACGTATCCTCCCTGGTGTCGGTGGTATTTCGAACCTTAAACATCATACTCCATCTTCTTCAACAACCACGACATTGCCCATCCCCTTCCTACTCCTAAAGAGACTCCCAACTCCCCACAATAACTCCCCCACCACCACCCTCATCGACACCAATTCCTCCCTGACTGTGATGAGAATCCTCTCCGACATCAAGATCGCGTTCTTCTCACTCGCGCAAATGCAAGTTGTCTTGACCTCCTCCCACCTTTTGGTTGCAAGATCGATGACATGCACCTCATCTAAGCACAAACATCTCTTCTAACACCTCCGAGAACCACCACTCTAGAGGGAGATAACAAAACTGGACCCAAATCTCCTCCCATCTAAGAAGCGATCTGTTGACCGACCTCCAAACCCACTCCACAAGCCCTTCGTTGAAAAGAGCTCCAGCAATAAAGATCCTGTTGAGCTAGACCTTTAGACTAATGGAGATCCACATCTCCATCTCCGAAAGGGGCTTAATGATGGAGGCCACTTATTCCACTTCGCAGCAATAACATAACCAATCTTTCGCCTCATCAATGTACACTCCAAGCTTCACCTTCGCTAGCAGACTCCATTACAGTGAGTTCTAGGCACGAGACACCACCAGACCATCCCTGCAGGACCATCTAAGCTTCTCCTTCGGCTCTCCTCCTGCACCTGATTTACTTCGTCAGAAGTCTCCACCCTCCTTCCTGATTCACTACCACATCCCTATATGACATATTGCTACCCCCTTCCTTGCCTGACCACCCCCTTTCTACCCACCCTCTTCCCTTTTGTCCTCCCTTTTCCCTTTTGAAGTCTTGGGCCCTTTGCCTTTGTCATTTTCTACTACAACTCGACTTATCAACTCCGGGCCAAAACAAGCTCTCCAAACTAAGATTTTTCAACCCACGAAGCTCCTCCCCTTCATGGCTGCCACCACCTACAAGCCCTCTAGATTCTCCAATCGTACGAAAGCAAAACCTCAAATCTTTAAAGAGCCTTTCTGGAGAGGAATGGCCACTCCTTCACTATGCTAGGTCTGTCGAATGCCCTTTAGAAGCGGGTCTTCGTCCACCCCTCCAGGAAGTTTTCCATATAGGGTGGAGAGCTCCAATAAGGGCCCAAAACCACTCCCATCTTTTTTGTTTAGCTAGCTCACTCATCTCCCCATCAAGGTCCATTCCCTTCCTTGCTTCCTTATGTCCCTTCCTCTTCCTCTTCCTATTCCCATTCCTCGTCATCCCTCTATGCCCCCCCTCGTCCAACACCTGTTTTCCTTTCTATGCCCCTACTTCCTTTCCCTTTCAATAACAGATCTCCTACCCTTCTCTTGCTCCCTGTTCAACCCCCCCCCCCCCCCCCCCCCAAAAAAATCGGCTTCTCTCCCTAAATCAACATTCTCTCCCCCTACCTCACTCATTATCTCATCGACCTCATTTTAGCTTCCCCTCTTCCTTTTCATACCTCCACTCCCCTTGTCGTCGCATTTAGGTAAACTGTCTCTCGCACCTCTCTCCAATGTGATCGTCGTTGTGCTGGGACTCTAGACCATTCTTGTAGAGTGTGTCTATCTCCCGATTGCCTTGTCAATGGAGGTCTAAAGCCTTCTCGTCACCAGGAAAGCTTTCTCACACCTTGCATGTTGTCCTCGTTATTTTATTTTATTTTGGTTGCATCTCACGTCAATTTATTTTATACATCAAAAAACTATAGCCAAAAGACTCAACATCACAGCTTACAATAAGTCAACCCAACAAACAACATTCTTACCAAAGAATGGTCTCATGCACCATTCACATGCTCAAAACACAAAAAAGGATAAATTCTAGGATTATCTTCCATAATGTTTTGGCTAAAAATATTTGTCCAATACAATCCAATATGTGGCCGATACCCATACGCGACATTGAATCGTATAGGATTTCGGCCGGGCCGATATCCCACTGATTTCAATATTACAGAAGTTTGGAGGGAAACGTCCCAAACTTCAGCAATGCTTTCAACAGTCCAATATGCTTGTTGGATTCGTAGGTGAACTTCTAAGAAGAAACAAGTTCCCATTCCTCGAGTTTCGTCCATTTTACCTCGAGACATTGGTAACATGTGATAAAGAATTATGCCAGGGAAACCTACCTATGGAGATCATTAGTTTGCCGACACGCAATAAGCAAAATCAATATTATATTATAAGCATCCAAGTGAAGACTCAATGAATCATTCAATCCCTATAATGGCACAAGCCCATGTAGCATAGCTGCAAGGGTGCATCCCATGGTTTTCTAGAAAAGTATCATTATTCCAACAGCTTGTAGAATGACCAAAAGGACAGGAAGGATCAAAAAATTGCAGAACCATGCATATTTGCTACTTACCTGAAAGCATGGTCCCATATATTATCAACAATATCCCAATCCACGACAACTCCATCCTTCATTGGTGAAAGCACCTAAACAACAAATCCAGAAATACAACAATATAAACACATGTAAACTCATGAACTTTTCAGTACTTCTTGATATGTTAAAAAAACAAAATTGCACGGCCTAACCTCCATGTGGTCCCGGCGATACCCTAGGGCTTGAGATCCCACATACAATTTGCGTTTTGCCTTGGGTTTATCTGAATCGAAAGGACCGACACCATTTCTGGAATCAGAAAGAGGGCCAGAGTCCCTCTCAGTCTTGACAGCATCAAGCACTCCCGTTTGATCTATTGATCCAACAACCTTAACAAAACAAGTCTTATATTAGGAAAAACCTCACACCAATTTTTTAGTAAGCCCACAATTGCTTGTATAAGAGAGAAGTAGGCCAAATGCCTATAGAGAAGCAGCACAACTAATCTTGATGAACATTAAATTGCATAAATGACACTTTTGAAACTGAACCAAATGAGATTAGAAACTTTATGCCCCCAAATCAAGAAGCCTAAATCCCAACACGGTGTCTTTCTAGCACAATAGTCTCACCATAAAAACAATGGGCGAAATTAGGATTACAAACTAATCAAATTGTCTTGAGCTTAATAGGCAACTTTACAATAACTGTAGTCCCATCTCCCCCATGGAAGGAGAAGCCTGATAAAGAACCCTGATTGAGCATAGAGGAAAATAAGGTAACAGGAGCGCATGGTTATACTTTTCTCATTTGGTAAGAACCTAGATACATTAATAAATGTTCTGCCATTGATGCTCCCTCTCGACTGAAAAAAAAAAAAAAAAACAGAGAGAAAGAGAGAGATTATATATATATATATATATATATATATATATATATATATATATATATATATATATATATATATATATATATATATTGCTATGATTCATCATCATCATTATCATCCACGCCTTATCCCAATAATTGGAGAACGGTTGCACAAATCCTGTCTGCCATTTCACCCTATTGAGGACCATATCCTAAGTTAAACCAAATGTCATCATTGATTAATCTCGCAATTAGTATTAATGAGTATACTGTATACCAAATGCATATCGATGATCAAATTCCAAGTTGATAAATAACTCATCAATGTAAGTATCAAAGAACGCCTCAGTGGATGAGTCTCTGTCATCTTAAACGATCAATTTTCAAGAGGACGGGATACATATGAGATTGTTTTTTTTTTCTAAGATACAAATATCATATTCAATTAGAAATGTAAAATAGGTTTGCCTCAAGCGGTGAAGAGTCCATGTAAGAAACATGTTGGTTCTACCTCTAGAGCAATCCAAATTCAATATAATCCACTGAAGTTCCAAATGCCATAGACAATTGAATACGGGAAAATTTTGTTTCCATGGATCATTCTTACCAAGAAAAATAAAAGGCACATCATTTATGTAACCCAAGGCCTATAGTTGCAAGCAGCAGCAGAAACATATTCAAGTCCGGAGCAGGGAAGCATCTATTCCAAAATGCTAGCAAGTACAAAACAGAACATATTCATGTCGGGAGTGGGGAAGTGTCTATCCCAAAATGCTAGCAAGCATGGTGTGCCGCAAAGGTAATGGTGGCAACAGTAACACATTACGGGGTCATGACAGCCAATGGAAAAAATGAACAATAACCGCCGTAACAGCCGCCTAACGATCCTAGATTTTTTACAAGTTTTTGGAAGTATTTCATGCAAAACAGAAAATGTCAGGAACTTGTCTGGGTTCGTTTTTCTATATTGTTTTTTATGCATTTTTTAATGGAGACACATGGATTAGGTGCAATTGATCATTACCAATCACCAAAAACAAGAATTGTGAAATTCCGTTGAGATTTCGTGGCAGAATGATGTCTTTGCATGGGTCAATAGACAGCACAATCTGGTACCCACCTAAGGTACCAATTTACGGATTCAAAGGATTTAAAGTTCTTCATCATTTGTGATTATTATTAACCTTCCCATTGTGTGTGATCGCATATAATCATCATAGCCTTGTCCCAGCTACTTGCGACTAGTTGTCTTTTCTTTTCTAATACTTGGGGCTCTTACTTTACATATACGCGTAACATAACCAAAAATTAAATCACCATGACTATGGTGCCGTTTGGTAAACTGAAAAATAAAGTCTGACAATTAATTTAAGACCTGAAAACTTAAAGTGCTGAATTTTAGTGTCCATAAGTACTGGAAAATCTGTTTGATAATTTATCTGAAAAAGTACTGGCATCTGAAAATAAGCACCTTTTTCATAAAAACTTGTTTGGTAAACACAGACAAAAAATGTTTAAAAATTAGCAATTTGTCAAATTTGCCCCTATTATCTCAATTTCTATATTCTGTGGAGTACAAGACGAAAACTGTGTGGGCTGACACAACTTTGCAACATCACCACACTACCATCTCAGTGCCGTGTTATATACCATGCAATCCATAGCGCCAATTGCCTCTGAAAGCCTTAATAGGAACTTCCTGCAACAGGAAGCTAGGTGAGGCCCACTGGGAAATCCACGTTGTCTATCCATTTTGCCACATCATTTTAGGACATGGGCCCAAAAGTGAGGCAGATCCAAAACTCAGGTGGGCCGCACGACAGGAAAAAGTGTGTAGAGAAATACCCACCATTGAAACCTCCTAGGGGTCCACTAGGATGTTTATATGCTAACCACAACGTTCAAACGTCATTACCATTAGTACGAATTGAAAACAGAAAAAAATATTAGCCTGATCCGAAACTTCAGTGGTACTAAGAATGTTTCAACAGTGGACGTTCAATCCTCACTTTTTCGTATCATGTGGCCCACTTGAGTTTTGGATCTACCTCATTTTCAGGCCCATACCCTAGCATGATCTGAAAAAATGGATGGACGGGGTGGATTTCTCACAAACATCACAATGGCCGGCATCATTTCAAAGCTGGAGTGGGTTAGTTGTTACCGGGGAAACATAGGACCGTGGAGCCCACCTTGATGTATGTGTTCCGCAAGGTCCATCCATTTTTCTGGATCATTTAAGATATGGTCACAAAAATGAAGAAGATCCTAATCTCAAGGGGACCACACCACAGGGATTGAATTCCCACCATTAAAAACTTTTTGGGGGCAACCAAAGTTTTGGATCAAGCTAATATTTGCATGTCCCTAAAATGAGATGGAAAAACTTATGAACGGTGTAGATATAAAATATATTTATCAAGGTGTAGGGCCATGGTCATGGCAACACCCAGTATCATGTTACCCAGGTAACACCTAATCCGCTCCCGCTTGAAGCAGAAGTACCCGAATTTTGTGGGAAAACCTCTCGCATGAAGTTCATGACAGGAAGCTACATGGGGCCCACCATGATTTTTGTGAGAAATCCACCCAGTCCATACGTTTTTCCATATCAATTTAGGACATGGGACCAAAAATGAGGCAGATCCAAAACTTTGGGCTGCATGACAGGAAACAATGAGGATTGAATGTACACTATTGAAACATTTGCAGGGCCATAGAAGTTTTGAAACAGGCTAATATTTTTGTGTTTTCAGTTCATCCCAGTAGGAATGACCTAATGGACAGTATGGATAGCATATAAACATCGAAGTGGACCCAGGGAGGTTTCAATGGTACGCATTTTCCTACCCACCGTTTCCTGTCATGCGGCCCACTTGAGTTTTGGATATGCCTCATTTTTGTTTCATGACCAGAAATGATCTTGCAAAATGGATGGACAGGGTGGATTTCTCAAAAAGATCACCATGGATCCCACCTAGCTTTCCCTTGCAGGAACTTGCAAACGCTTTGGCAGGAAATCTGCATCCAAAGGGGAATAGGATTCCCTAACATAACACGGCACCTTGCGGGTAACGTGTTGATGTAACAAAGTGTTGTGGGCCCCACCATGATGTATGTGCTAGATCCACACTGTCCATACATTTTTTCATATTAATTTAGGTCATGAGCCCAAAAATATGGCAGACCCAAAGCTCAAGTGGACTACACCAAAGAAACTAGTGGGGAGATTGAATGCCTACAATTGAAAACTTCTTCGGGCCACCAAAGTTTTAAATCAAGCTGATATTTGTGTTTTCCCTTCATCTAGGTCTGTGCGACCTTATGAACAGGTTGGATGGCAAAAAAACATCATGGTGGTCCTCAGGAAGGTTTCGACAATCAAAGTCACTGTCCCCACAACTTTTTGTGATGTGGTCCACTTGAGCTTTGGGTTTGCCTATTTTTTGGCCCATGCCCTAAAATGATGTGGCAAAGTGGATGGACGTGGTGGATATAATACATACATCATGATGGGGCCCAAAGAACTTTGCCACGTCAACACAATAGCAACACAATTAGAACAAAAAGCTTGCACTAGAAATTATGAAAAGGGAATCTTGTCATTTAGAAAAATGTTTAACTTAGAATCACTTGCCGTGTTCGGTGTTAAGTATCAAGTTAGAGGAGGAAAGCTTAAAAATTAATCCGTTTTTTTAGTGAAAATCCAAATTAAGCACTTAATTTTATTTTAACAAACGATCTGAATTAGGAAAAATCACTGAAAAAAGCCCATTTCAGTAGTGCTGAAATTAAGTTTTAGTTTTCTCTGATTTACCAAACAGGTCCTAATTGAAGAAACATTTCTTTGATCATTTTAGTGGTTGTTTGATTTTCTATCTGCCTCCATCTGTATGATGGAGATGAAATCGGAGGATTCCTGTCTTGAAAATCGATCCAGAAAAAAGCTTGGTATTAATGAATTTAATTCGTGGGGCCCACTATGATGTACGCAACTTATCCATGCCGTCCATCAATTTTAATAGCACATTTTAGGGCAGGAGCCTAAAAATGGGGCAAATCCAAAGATCAAGTGGACGACACTTCAAGAAAAAGTGGTCCTAAAGATGTCGATTGTTGAAAGTTCTTTTCTCCCTAGGGCCCACATTGATGTTTATTTGTCATCCAACCTATTCATACGGTCACATAGTCGTGGATAAAGGGAAAACAAAAATATCAACTTGATCCAAAACTTCTGGGGCCCCCAACAAGCTTTCAATGGTAGGCATTCAATTCCCACTATTTCCTTTGGTGTAGTCCACTTAAGCTTTGGATCTGCCCTCATTTTTCAAATGATGCCCTAAAATGAGCTGGCCAAAGGGATGGATGGCGCGGATAAGACCAATGTTCACAATATCAATAATATCGGTATCAGCAGTCACTATACGAAACCCCTAGAAATACAGGAAAAATAATAAAAAATTTCCCAAACTTCTGTATCGTGAAATATATCGCAAGATATCGCAAATTATTGTGAGATATCGTCGATATCGACGATATATAGCCCTGTGATGTCGATAAAATAAGCACACGGCGACATTTAGCGACATCTCATCTGCATCATGTTCAAAAATTCAAAAAATATAGAAAGAAAAAAAAAAATCTCTTACCTATTCTATCTGCCTGAGGGAGTAGATTTCGACTGGATTTGGTGGGTCACGGTTGACATCTCCAAATCATGTAAGAAAAATCCTAAAACCCCCTTTTTTTCTTCAAAGATTGTTTTGGAAGGAAATAAAATTTCCAACAAGAAACAAGGGGATTTGAGTTGGGATTTGCCAAGAAAATAAAACACAAAGGAATTTGGGAGAGATTTTTGGAAATTTTGGGTTAAGATTTCCAGCGAGAATTTGGGTTGAGTCGGCCATCTTTAACGAAGAAGAGTCTCTCTCTCTCTCTCTCTCTCTCTCTCTCTCTCTCTCTCTCTCTCTCATTAGGGAGCAGATTAGCTGTTATGCGCGTAACAGCTTAGTGGGTGGTATCCTCACCATGTGGGGCTTATCTTGATGAATGCGTTTCATATCCATGTTGTCCATCCATTTTTATCAGATCATTTAACGACGCTATCCCAAAAATTAAGCAGATCCAAATCTCGGGTGGACCACGCCACTGGAAAAGGTAGTGAGTGACCATTAAAAGCATTTTGTACACTACAAAAATGTTGGTTCAAGATAGTCTTTGCATTTTCCCTTCATCCAATTCTGGTTTGACCATATCAACGGGTTGGATGACAAATAAACATTATGGATCTGCTTAAAGTGGGCACTAGGTCCCTTTTTAATGGTGAACGTTCAATCATCACTGTTTCGTGTGGTGTGGTCCACCTGAGATTTGGATGTGCTTAATGTTTGGGGTCACGTCCTAAAATGGGCTGGAAAAAACAAATGGACAGAGTGGATATACAGCATATCATCAAGGTGATCCCTATAATAAGGGTAACACCCAATAAGTCGTACGACCGAGTAACACCTAATCCGCGCCCCTTAAGTTTAAGGGAGAGTAGAGTGGATTCGATGCAACTTAGCTACACCAAAGACGGTGCGGCCCTTACGATGGGGCCCAACTTAAATGTATTTATTGTATATCCATGCCATCCATCCATTGGAGAGTTCATTTTAGTTCGTGAGACAAAGAATGAGGCAAATACAAAGCTCGAGTGGACCCCACCACAAAAAACAGCGGGGATTGAACGCCTATAATTAAAAGCTTCTTGGGGGCTACAAAAGTTTTCGATCAAGCTGATATTTGTTCTTTCCCTTCGTCCATATCTATCTCAAATAAACATCATGGTGGGCCCCCAAGAAATAGTTTCAAGTTTCAACGGTGGGCATCACTGTCCCCACTGTTTTCTATGGCGGGGTCCACTTGAGCATTGGATTGGCCTCATTCTTTGGGCCATACCCTAAAATGATCTCTCCAAATAGATGGATGGTGTGGATACAACACATACATCATGGTGGGGCCCACAGTCAGGGTCCCACCCACAACGCCAGTTCCGTGCGAGGTTTGGGTGATCCCCAGATCACTGGTTCTGGGGCCAAATTGGGTAGTGCTAGGACGTAGCTAGGGACGGACAGTCCTAATAGGGGCTCTATGGGGCCCACCTTGATGTATGTGTTTTATCCACGTCACCCATCCATTTTGATAGATCATTTCATTGCATGATCACAAAAAGAAGGAAGATATAAGGCTCAAGTGGACCACACCACAGGAAACAGTGGGGATGGAACACCTACCGTTGAAAACCTAATGGGGGCCACAGAAGTTTTGGATCAAGCTGATATTTATGTTTTTCCTTCATCCAGGTCTATATGACCTCATTAACAGGTTGGATGGCAAATAAACATCATGGTGGGCCCTAAGAAGGTTTCAACGGTGCGCGTCATTGTCACCCCTACTTCATGTGGTGTCGCCCACTCAAAATTTCTATCTAGCTCATTTGTGGGTTCATGCCTTAAAATGACATGTCATAATGGATGATCAGAGTGGATAAAATACATACATCAAGTTGGGCCCCCACAAAGGCCTTCCCAAGACCATTCATCTCTAGCTGGGTCCTGGAGGGGTACTGTGCAATCCGCGCCAGCTGGTTCGAGTGCGGTTTGGGTGGATCCTCGGTAGTTCCCCAAGTGTGGGCCCCACTATTATGTATGTGCCTTACATCCACACCATCCATTCATTTTGAAATCTCATTTTAGGGTATGATCGCAAAAATGAAGCAGATTCAAATCTTAGTTGGACCCTAACACGGGAAACAATAGTGATTGAATCCCAGCATTAAAACTTCATGGGGGTCACCAAAATGTTTATTTGTCATCCAACCTGTTGGGTATGTTTTAAAATTTCTACTTCTTTTTTTACTTTTGAATGAATTATTTGTGTTTTCACACGTCTTGATATATTTATAAATGTTATGCATTTGATTTGAATATAGTTGCATTAGTTCAGTCAGTCAGCGAAAAGCTTAGGACCCTGTACAAAGGAAACCTATTAATGTGCAAGGAAACCTATTATGTGCACTTCTTTTTCGAGAAGTTATGATTTAAAAGCGCGTATGAAGGTAATTTTTAACAATCCCTAAAGTTTCATTGAAAAATTCAACGATTTTTCCAATGTTTACCCACGTTCCTAAAAAGTGCGATAAATTACCCGATACAAAAGATATATCCCGTGCGATAACCGATACATATTTGTATCCCAAGGGCTCGATACATGGCTTTATACCGTTACTTCGAACACTGGAAAAGACACATATATCATGGCGAGCCCCACAGTTTGAGCGCTTTTCTCATCGAGTCACGTGATTGGGTGCTTTAATAGAGGGGTTGTCCATGTCACCTTTTGAAAGCAGCCTTTAAAACAAAGGCAAATAATTATTACTTATTTCCTTTGATTTCCAATGTGATTAGAAAATCAAACAGCCACTTAAACTTTAAAGCCTTATTTGGACCACATCTGATACAGGGACATGTGATGACATAATCCTATATGCATGTATAATCAGGTTAAAGAATATTAAAATAAATACATTAATTAACTGTTTCCAATCAAAGGGATTAGGTATATCTCAACACAAAGATGAGGTCATTTCGTCAGGATCATGCCCCTTAGCATAAAATCAAGTAAACAGTAACAAGAGAAGACCTAGGAATATGAGGATATCCCAGATCTATCATAAGTCAATTCACGGTCAAGTTTGGATATGATTTTACTGACTAACCATCCATCTTTTCCATTCAAACCAAAAGGAGGATATCCAGAGAGGAACGAAAGGGGTGAAGAATGAAGGATTCGAGATGAAGAAAGTACAGGTCATTTGTCATCAAAAGAAAAGAAGGCGAATGATTCTTCCCTTTTCCTGCACCTCGAAGACTAAGAAAGAAACCTGAAATCGGGTAGAATCCTCAACACCCAAGGGTCAATCCTAAAACCTTAATCTCTTGATAAAAGCGGAAAAAAAAAATATGAATTTCTATTCATTCAATAATTATTAAAATAGGGTTTCTCACAGTGTATATATAAGCCATGGAAAAAGTAAAAGTGCACCAAAGCCCTTGAAAACAAGAAAAATAACAAAAAGATGAAAAAATAAATAAAGTGCAATAAAGCCCACGAAATAAGAAAAAATAACAAAAAAGTCTAAAATTAAAACACCCGTGTGGTAGGGTGTGAAATCTAAAGCTGGGCATCGGTCCAGATCGGATCAGATTGGGTCCAACTCGACCCGATCCGAAGTCTCAATGGCCTGACCCGAACTCGATCCGATCTGGGACCGAGTCCGGGTCACTTGACTCGGACCGATCCAATACATGGTTGGCCTAACTTGAACCGAGTTCAACTCGGTCAGGGAAACCGAGTCGGATCGGGTTCGATAGGTTTCGGTTCGTATGAATTTAATCCAACTGTTTCATGTGGTGTGGTCCACTTCAGCCTTTAATATACCGCCTTTTTGTGCTCAAGGCCTAAAATGATATGTCAAAATGGATGAACGGCTTAGATAAAACATATACATCAAGGTGGGCCCCACATGGCTCTGAAAGAACTTCCTGTTACCATATCCATGCTTTTTACCGGACATGTGTTGACGTGCACAACACGAAAGCTTGCAGTGAGTGCTTTTCGCGCAAGTGACTTGCTGTAACGACGTTAGCAAGTTCTGTGGGTCTGATAATGGGGTATGTGTTATATCCAAACCGTCCATCCATTTGGCAAGCTCGTCATAAGGCTTGAGACGAAAAATAAGACAGATCTAACTATCAAGTGGACCACAGGAAATGTTTAACGGTGAAAATCATTCTCTGCTGCTATTTGTGGTGTGGTCCAGATGATCTTTGGATATTATTCATTTTTTGGATAATGCTCTATAATGATCTCTAAAAATATATGAACGGTGTAGATATAATAAATACATCACTGTGGGGCCCATATAACTTTGATCTCCTTTGAATCGTTCGTACAACTCGGAGCTCGAGGAGCGTCAGTCTCGTCTTCGCACGCCACGTACCTAGCCACCTAGCCTAGGCTACAGAAGAGGATTACGTACTGAGTAAACTCTGTGGGGTCCACCGTGATTTGCATATTTTATCTACTCTGTCCATCCATTTTAACAGATAATTTTATGGTTTCATCCCAAAAAATGAGATATATCCAAATCTCAAGTGGACCTCACTAGGGGTGCACATCGAACCAATAGAACCATGTAATCGGATCGGAACCGTTGGATCGGTCCGGTTTGGTCTGGTTCTAGACCCGACCGGTTTCGGTTCCAAAAGTTCGAGAACCGTTGAATACGAATCGGTTCCAGTTTGGGGCCCTGTAGAACCGAATCGAACCGTGAACCGAACCATTGATCCGAACCGTTGAGCCAAACCGTGGATCTGAACCGTCAATCCGAACCTTTACTTTAAAGTTTCTTTCTTCTTTTAATCGTATATTAGAAAGATAATCCATAGCATTTCTTTCTTTCTGTCGAAAGATAATCCATAGCGTCAACTTATTTCTTTTGAAACTGAAGCTTAGAGGCAGCCATCTACAGAGCCATCTTTTATTACCTGAAATAGATCTTCCAGCTCATTTTGGTTGTGTTACATCGAATTCCTTATTCTTCTTCTTTTTATGCCATCATTTTTATCTAGTCATGGGTAGGCCAAGTTGCTCTCTAATATAAGTTACATAACAATGGTAATAGCTAACAGAGTTGGATAGTTGTAATGCGTCATTGATCTCCTCTTTACTAGTATCATAGTTGTGAGGATTTTCATTGTTTGATCAGTAGGATAAACATGGTGCTTTGTTTTGCTTTGCTATATGCAAGAAAATATTAACTTTCTATGTTAACTTAATGACAAGGATGACTGTGCGATTATAATCTTACAGCCTTGCCTACATGGCTAATGCAAATCTCAGCTTCATAGTTGTTTGACATGTGTGAAATCTAAGCCACTCATCTGGTGTGTCTCACCATGTAGATCCCTTGGCTGGGAAATCTAGCCATCTGTTCAATGGGTATCTAACACAACACATGGACCATTAGAAAAACTGACCAATAGTCATTCAACACAGACGTGGGGACTACTGAATTGAGTGAACCAGCTTGATATTTGTGCCAGAGCTTGCAATGCATGACCTGTGCATCTGTGGCCACTAGGTGGGGCTTGCATATTGAGTCTCTAGGATCTTGCATGTATGGCAGCAACTGCACTGGCAATGACCCACTCCCTTTTCTCATTGTCCTTCTAATGCTTGATCCTTATTATACAATGGTTGGGAGGTTTTTCATTCAGCTTTCAATGCATCCCAGTGAAGAAAATGGGGGCAAGAGCTCTAACTGATTGGATAACCCAAAAAGGAAAAAAAAAAAAATCAAAACATTATCTAACTGGGCTGGATTTTTAAAAGCCCAAAACCGTGGAACCGATCCGGAACTGAACCGTTTTTCATGGTCCAGTTCCGGTTCGGTTCTAGGGTGCTAACGGTCCGGTTCCGGTTCCAATATTTGAAGAACCGTTAGGAACGGTTCGGTTCCAGTTTCACCCCAGAATCGGACCAAACCGACCCGTGCGCACCCTCAGACCTCACCACGGGAAATAGTGTGAATTGAAATTCTACCGTTGAAAATTTCTTGGGGCCCACAGAAGTTTTGGATCAAGCTGATATTTGTGTTTTACCTTCACCCATGTCTGCGTAATCTTATGAACAGGTTGGATGACAAATAAAAATCACTGTGGGCCCTAGCAAGGTTTCAACGGTGGAAGTCATCATTGGCATTGTTTCTTATAGTGTGGTCCACTTGAGCTTTGGGAATACTTCTATTTTAGACTCAACCACTAAAATGATCTCGAAAAACGAATGGACGGCGTGGATAACCCACATACATTCATGGTAAGCCCAACTGAGTTTACTCAGTACGATAAAAGCGTACTGAGTAACTCAGTACGCAATCCTATTTCCTGGGCTGCAGCAGTAGCTGCTAGCTGGTGTGTGGTACTGACGCCTGACGGATTGGCTACTACGTTCGGTGATCTGTGGGCCCCACCATGATGTATGTATTTCATCGATGCCGTTCATCCATTTTTACAGATCATTTTAAGGCTTGATACAAAATATTAGAGGGATAAAAATCTCAGGTGGACCACACCACAGGAAAACAATAATGATTGGATATTCTCCATTAAAATCCTCCTAAGACTCCGGATCGGGTCGGATCTAATTGGATCGGATCCATTCGGATCGGGTTTCGAATCGGATTGGTCCGGATTGACCACGATCCGATCCCGATCCGAAAATCATTCGGATCTGCAATACCTAACTCGATTCGCACCGATCCAGGCCGTCAGTTCGGTTAGGATCGGATCGGATCTGTTTTGCCCAACTCTAGTGAAATCTGACCCATGGATTTGTGGTCAAGGTGCGGTCATGTCATTCCTGCACTCGTAGTGTGTCAGAAATTGGGTCTGATGGAACCAGCGTCCATCCACATCAACTCCTCCGCTACTCTGTCGGCGACGCCTCCTCCTCTGGTACACTCTAAAGGGTGCACCACTGATGTCCGCATCAATTCTTCCTAGGTAGGAAGAATTCGCCACTAGCGAAAGTGAACTCTTGTATCTCTCGAGCAAATCGGGGTCGATGCGATGCAGATCTATCTCTGTGATCCAAGAGTTATTTGTAGTGGGCTTATTCATTGTTGTCATGTGCGATCGCATATGCGCATATGTGATCGCATATGCGCATATCCATATGTAGATCGCATATGCGATCTAGCACATGCGAAAATATGCGATCACATATGCAATGTATGTGATCGCATACAGCATATGCGATCGCATATTGGCCATGGTACATTGAATTTTTATTTTTATTTTTATTTTTTTGCAAAAAAAAAAAAAACATTTTGTCCATAAAAAGGCTTTCAAATCTCTTCCATTTGCAATATTCTCACTCCAAAACTCTCTTACTCTATTTTTCTCTTACATTTCTTAATTACAAGTGGTTTTAATCTCCCTCTTGTATTTCCTACTTCCAAGTGATCTTAATCTCTCTCTCTCTCTCTCTCTCTCTCTCTCTCTCTCTCTCTCTCTCTCTCTCTCTCTTACATTCCCTCTCTCTTGGAAGTTGGAAGATCGAGATTCAAGCACTTGTAAGTTTCAAGGAAGATAGGTTGTTGATTTTCTACCATAATAAATAAATAGCTTGTTGATTTTATTGCTACTTCTTGTTAACTATATTGTTAAATGTGGACGACTTGATGTTTAATTCATTGTTTAATTTATTTTATCTCTTTCAAATGTATTTTAAATATGTAAAATTAGTTATCTATTAACTTAGAAAAGTTCTCCTCAGTTTCTTATATTTTTTTTTACAATTTTTTGAATTTTTCCCTTTATATATATATATATATATCCCAAAAAAAAAAAAAAAATGTGATCGCATATGCGCATAGGCATATGCGATCGCACATGATCGCATATGCGATTCGACAACATTGGGCTTGTTCCTACATTTGACAAGGAATTTCTGGAAACCCCCGGAGCGAGTGAAAACCACCTCGGATTCCAAAATTTCTTATCTTGTCTCTTCTCAGTGCAGGTGGAAGAGAATGTAAGATGGGTACAAGAAGATCAGGTTAAGGCCAAGGTCCATATGTAGGAGGGTCTAGAAAAAATTAGGGGAACCAGTGGATAGAGGTAATGGCTCGTGAAAGGGAACTAGATCTTCCACATTAAATGTGGAACTAATGACCATGGTAGCAGAGATATCAACAACATAAGCAATAGACCCCAACATTTTCACAATGTTATGTGGGCCTATGTTACGGGCATGAAGCTTCTTCACGGATCCAGATGGAAACCGATCAGACCTAATACGAACCATGACATCATCTCCAAGTTGAAATTCCCTAAATCTGCTATGAGTGTTAGCAGAAAGTTTATAATGTTCATTACTTGAATTAATCTTCCTCCTGATCTTACTATGCAATGCATGTATATAATGGGCGAAAGGCTCTCCTAACTCTGAAGGACGCTGTGGGGGTAGCCATGAGGATTAAATCTATGGGGGCTCGGGGTCTAAGACCTGAAACAATTTCAAACGGGCTCATTCCTGTGAACCTATTCACTTAAGAATTATACGCGAACTCTGTTGTGGGAAGAACAGTGTCCCAAGTCCTGTGATGGTCTCCAACTAGACATCTCAACAAATTCCCTAGGTTACGGTTCACTACCTTTGTTTGATCATGTGACTGAAGATGATATGCTGAAGAAAACTGAAGCCTCGTACCCAAAAGATGCCAGAGATTCTTCCAAAAATAGCTAGTGAACCTAGTATCTCTGTCGGACATGATAGATCCAGGTACTCCATAGAGTCGCATAACCTCCTGAAAGAATAACTTAGCAATGTGGGAGGCATCTAAGGTCTTATAACAAGGTAGGAAATGGGTCATCTTAGAAAATCGATCAACAATCACGAATATGGATTCGTGCTTACGAATAGTCTTGGAAAGCCCAAGCACGAAGTCCATACTAACATGTTGCCACATGGCATGTGGTAAAGGAGTATATAAACATATATTTTGCTTCCTCTACTTCGCCAGTTGACATGTCCGACACTGCCTACAATCTTAGCCACATCTCGCTAGAGATTAGGCCAATAGAAACAATCAAACACAAGGCAACCGTTTTATCTCGACCAAAGTGACCTGTCATCCCTCCAGCATGCAGCTCCCAAACTAGAAAATCGCGGAGGGATGTGCGTGGGATACAGAGCTTGTCCCCAGTAAAAAGATATCCATCTGTAAGGACGAACTTCGCACTCCTCGAAGGCAAGTCACCAGACAATGACGCATAAATGATCACAAAATCAAGAGAGTTTGAGTACTCACCTTTGAGTTGTTTAAAGCCTGTAACTTCAATACTCATGGACCACAGCATCATGATACAAAGATTAAGCACGTCAGCAACCTTATTCTCTTTTTCGGCCTTGTGCTTAAGAACAAACGTGTACTCTTGAAGAAATTATACTCACTTGGCATGCCCAGGGCTCAACTTCTTTTGAGAGCTCAAATATTTGAAGGCCTCATTATCGAAGAACAAGATGAATTCTTGCGGTAATAAATAATGCCACTAATGGCACAATGATTGCACAACCGCATAGAACTCCTTGTCATAAGTGGAGTAGCGTTATATAGCCTCATTCAACTTCTCACTGAAAAAGGCCACAAGATGTCCCTCTTGGTTTAACACTCCGCCTATGGCAATTCCTGACACGTCACATGTTGCCTCAAAGGTAGACGCATGACTGGCGCTTCCGTCATCTTCTTCTTAATTTCTGAGAAAGCCTATGCCGCGACTTTAGTCCATTGAAACTCCCCTTTTTGTATGCAATCTGTGATGGGAGCCATTATCAAGCTAAATCCACGAATGAACCGCCGATAGAACGTAGTTAGGTCGTGAAAGCTTCGCACGTCGTGTATGGTACGTGGCTCAGGCCAATTGAAAATGGCCTTGGCTTTCTTAAGGTCTGCAGACATACCCTCTGACGATACAACGAACCTCAGGAAGATAACTCGGGAGGTCAAGAAGGAACGCTTCTCAAAGTTCGCATAGAGCTTTTCTGCGCGCAAGGCGTTGCAAACCTGCCTCAAGTGCTCGATGTGTTGGCTAGGGGACATACTATAGATGAGGATATCATCGAATTACACAATTAAAAACTTGCCCATAAAGAATTGCAGCACCTGGGTCATCACCCTCATAAACGTACTTCGGGCCTTAGTTAACCCGAAGGGAATAACCAGCCACTCGTACAGCCCGTCCTTCGTCTTGAAGGCAATTTTCCATTCCTCTCCCGGGTGAACATGAATTTGATGATAACCACTCATGAGGTCAATTTTCGAAAAGATGGTAGAGGTGGCCATCATGTCAAGCATGCCATCAAGCCTCGAGATGGGAAACCGATAGTTGACGGTGATCTTGTTTATGGCTCCACTATCAACACACATGCGCCACTTGCCGTCTTTCTTGGGCGTAAGAAGCGCAGGCACGGCGCACGGGCTCAGACTCTCAAGAATGAATCCCTTTTTAAGCAATTCATCCACCTGCCTCTTCAACTCGGCATGCTCGATGGGGTTCATTCTGTAGTGAGGGAGGTTTGGTAGGGTCGCCCCTGGGACGAGATCTATCGCATGTTGAATGTCTCCATCGGTGGAAGCTCATCTGGAAGGTCCTCAGGGAAGACATCTTGAAACTCCTCTAGGAACGGACGAGCCTCCTGGGGTATCCCCATAGCATCCTCGAGGGTACTCTCTCTAGACAGTAGGCCATACACCATAGTCCCCGCCTTGGTCTCTCTCTCAAACTCCTTAGCATCTTATGATGTGGAGAGACTTTCAACTGAGGTGCCCTTTGACTCTTAGGACCACCTGGGGACGCAACATCTTTCGCTCCTGTTGACGATTTGGGAGGGAGCGGGCTCAAGACGAACTTCTTTCCTTCATGCTTAAATACACAATTATTCGTACACCCGAATATTGTGACATATTTGTCATAGAGCGATAGCCTTCCCAGGATGATATGACCAACGTCCATCGTGACCACATCACAACACAACTTGGCCTTGTATTGTCCAATCTCCCATCAAAACTGGGGACGTCAACCTTGATCCCCTTCATGACCCTAGCAACAGGGTCATCATGCTCATAATATCTCTTGGAGTGCTGACGACGCACCCCATCATGGCCCTCCCATTGGGCGGGAAGAACAGGATCACGATTGTGTGTGGGTGGTAATGGATATACCTCATCGTGCCTATTGGGCCTGACCTTCAGCCAAACCATCCCTAGGCGGATCAGGGCCCACAACTTGGAATTGATCGACAACCCCGGCGTCGGGGGTCGCTTGGGCTCCACCTACAGTAGCGTTTGGACAGAGGAGTCGTCGCCGACAGAGTACCGGAGCTGAGGAATTGATGTGGATGGATGCTGGGTCCATCGGACCTAATTTCTGACACGCTACGAGTGCAGGAGCAGCATGACCGCACCCTTACCATAGATTCATGGGTCGGATTTCACACCCTACCACACGAGTGTTTTAATTTTAGACGTTTTTTGTTATTTTTTCTTGTTTCAGGGGCTTTATTGCACTTTCTTTATTTTTTCATTTTTTTGTTAATTTTTCTTGTTTTCAGAGGCTTTAGTGCCCTTTTACTTTTTCCATGGCTTATATATACATTGTGAGAAACCATATTTTAATTATTATTGAATAAATAGAAATTCGTATCTTTTCTTCCTCTTTTTTTCAAGAGATTAGGGTTTTGGGATTGGACCTTGGGTGTCGAGGATTCCACCCGATTTCAGGTTTCCTTCTTTCTAGATCTTCGAGGTGCAGTAAAAGGTAAGAATTATCTGCCTTCTTTTCTTTTGATGACAAAAGGATCTATATTTTCTTCATCTCGAACCCTTCATTCTTCACCCCTTTCGTTCATCTCTGGATATTCTCATTTTTCGTTTGAACGAAAAAGAGGGATGGTTAGTCAGTAGAATCATATCCAAACTTGACCGTGGACTAACTTATGCTAGATCTGGGATATCCTCATATTCCTAAGTCCTCCCTTGTTACTGTTTACGTGATTTTATGCTAAGGGGCATGATCCCGACGAAATGATCTCATCTTTGTGTTGAGATTTACTACATCCCTTTGATTGGAAAGGGTTAGTTGATTAATGTATTTATTTTAATATTCTTTAACTTGATTATACATGCATATAGGATTAGGTCATCACATGTCCCTGCATCAACATCCCAATTTCTAGAAAACCAGAACTTCATAGATCCCACCAGCAACACATCAGAAACATTCTTATTTGATGGTTTTCTCCCTTGAAACTAGGAGTTGCTGGAACCCAAGTCTTGGTAGGATTCTCAGGAAAATTATTTTGGAGAGGAAAAGGTGCAAAAGTGGATAGCACTGAGCTATCACCAAGCAGACACAAGTAAACCTGGTTCACTAGAAAACAGGTTTCATAATGAACAAAACCTAAAGGAGACATCTCCTATGTGAATTTTCAGTCAGAAATGTGGCTGATCAGTAAATGCTTTGTCAAGTTACAAGCTTTGTAACATATTATAAAATTGTATTGTAGATACAGAAAAGATGTGTTGCAAAGAGAAAGGATGGTAAGCTGTTCAAGAAAACAGAGAAAGAACACTAAAATGCATTTCTGATATAGGAACAACATAAAATCATCTTTCAAGAGGCAAGATTGAACAGAAGTTCAACAATAGAAAATGCAAGAAAAATGCACGAGAAGCAATCAAGCAACTATATACCATAGAAGGAAAAAAAAAAACAGCATTCAATGTTGTTAAACGCACTTACAGATGGAAACACTGCCTTGGGAGCATCTTCACCGGCATAACCAGCCTTGCACGTATGTGAACCCAAGTCAAGGACAATTGCTGATACTTCATCTGCACAATAGGGAAAACCATAAAAGCAACGAATGAACCCACACCACATTAGAAAAAAGAAAAGAAAAATATAGTGACTGCAATGAAACAAACTTGTCCAATACATGACCAGCTGTATCCATTGGATCAATTTGAAAAACTTGAAATGTGCAGATATGAAGTGTGCAAAACCATTGTAGCTCATTTGAGATTCAATTGAATATTGAGAAATCTGAAATTTGGAAACAAATCAACATTCATAGTTACCGCTGTGCTTAATAATTGTGACAAAATTAATAACCCACTTCTCTTACAAAAAAGAACAGGCCAGAAGGCCCAGAACTGACAACTTTGAAGCAAAGATAGCAGTCAAGGGCCCAAAGGCCAACCTAAAAAATTTCTGTTTTTGCCCCCAGAGCTAAATGTATGATGCCAGCATTACTCGTGATCTATCACATAATTACAATACTAATAGAGTGCATGCTGTACAGAAAGTGAAGAAACAAAATTAATAAGTTGTGTTACACTCACCGCCTCCATACATGATCTCAAGCTTAAAAGGTCCACGAAAGAAAAGACTAACTGCAAATGTTGGCTAGATGAAAACCCTGCAAAGGAACGCAGTCGTGAGCATGTAGTTTCTTTATCGTTGCCCCGATGTTGTGTTACAGATAAAATTTAGAAAAGAAAATGTATCTTTTTGTCATGTAACAATCATGTGCAAATAGGAGAGGATCATGTGCCCATACAAGCCTTTTTTATTTTTTCCTTTTTTAATTTTTTCTTTTTTTACATTTTTTATAGGTATTGGAATCGAACCCTAGACCTCAATGTCGAAACTCACATTGTCTACCACTGAGCCATGGGCTCTAACCCCGCCACCATACAACAGTCCCACAAATGGACCATAGAAATAAAATCAGCATGCCAAACAACTCGGGTCTTGGGGAAGTTCTATGACCAAGCTATCATCCACAAGCCTTGAGGTGCTTCCTTTATCACACTAATTCTAAAGAAAGACGGCGGAGTGTGTGGCTGACTTCAGACCAATCAATCTGATTGGTAGCATGTACAAATTGATTCCAAAGGTTTTGATTGCTCGGCTCAAGATGGTTGCCAGCAGTACTATCCAATGGGGACATCGTAGGACCTACTCGGGTGTACCAGAGATGGAAACGACTACCCACATCAGCGTAGCTTTCGTTGTCTTTGTGGATAGGAGACGAGTTCCAGATGGGGCCCGTCAGGCCATTTTGAAGACCCCACATGCATTGGACGTGCATCAGGAAGACCCCACTTTGGAATGATGCATGTGGGCTGCTTATGAGATCATTTTAGTCATACGATTTCTATTTCGTGTCGATTCGACCGTTAGATCTTATCGATAAGGCCATCGGGCCAACAGATCTTCTTAGATCTGGGCCACTTGGACTCTGATCTTGCTTCCTTTATGTTTTTTATTATTTTTAGGAGTTATTTGATGATTGAGATTGATAATAAATGTTTTAGTTTTCTTATTTTGGATAATGGGCCACTTCACTTAAGTGAGTAGTATAGTTGTAATTATGCTGAATTTTTAATTCTGAATTTTTAATTATAAAAGCACAAGGGGTGGAGTTCAAACCCTAGTGGAGATTTTAGAAATCCACCCTTCCAATTAAATTGTGGAGAGGTAAAAGCTTGTTTGGTGGTGGATTCCCTAAAGTACATCCTTCCTCTTTCTCTTATTCGAAAAGTATTCTTCTTCTTCTTCTCGTCTTCCTCTTTTCCTTTCCATTACAACCTTCTAAACCCTAGATCTTCAATTTCTTATTTTTCTCAATTTCTAAAATATCTCTAATTCTAAAATCCCAAATTCCCACGAACTCTAATTTTCCAAATTTCAGATTTTCCCCTTCCTAACCCTAATCATAAAACCTACAAATGTCCCTTGAGTGTGGAACATGCCTATGCTAAATTGGAAGTTTTATCCTTCCATCGGGCTTAGTTTTAATTGATTTATATGATTTCTTAGCATGCGGGCATATGATTTAGATTAAATCAGATTTTATTTCTTATTATTTACTCTTAATTACTTGGTGGGTTTGCATCTTTTGTTAATTGAATTACTTTATGGACTCTTTCACAATCTCCACGTTGCATGCTAGCATTAAATCATGTGTCATGCATCAAATTTGGTATCAGAGACATAGGTTTAGCACAGGATATTTGTGTTGCACTTAGGTTAGAGTCACATCTAAGGTGGAACTTACATCTAAGGTTTTTAAAGCATTCATTGCTTATAGAATCTAGTATCATATTGCATATTTTTGTTTCCAGTTTGGAGTGTCCCACTGCTGAATTTTCAGCTAGCATTTTCTACTTATACCATTGCTGAATTTTCAGCATAAAAATCTCATGGTGTCACCTTGCTAAATTTTCAGTTCATAATTTTCAGATAACACTCTTGCTGAATTTTTAGCTTTGTAATCTCAGATTGTCATTCTGCTGAATTTTCAGGATAGTATTTCGGGTTAACAGCTTGCTGAATTTTCAAATTAGTCTGTAGTGTGTCTAATTTGATCTCGAGGTTGGTTTTGTCTTTGTCATAACATTACCCTAGGATCTAGGTTTTCCCCTAAGAGTTACCTTGTGTATGCCCTGTCACTCTGGACGTGGCTTTGGTCTACATCCCACTATGAATCTAGAGCAGATTATCGATGCCCTTAATGCTATCAATAACCGTATGACGAATATTGAAGCGCACAATAAGACCACAGCAACTCAATTGACCATGATCAATGCACGCATCAATCAGCTTGAAGCCTCCCTTCAGGCGAACCCCGACACTGGGAAAGATATTCAATCACAAGTCAGGGATCAAATTGAGATTGTGCTACTTGCAATTATTAGCCACGCCTTAAGCAGGATTGTAGAAAGTGATGATTGGCGCGGGAATTCAATTTTCCACACTTATGCCAAGTGTGTTGGCAAAAACTGTAAGGTGATCATTGATAGTAGCAGTTGCATCAATATGGTCTCTGCTAGCACCGTGGGCCGCTTAGGTATGCTAGTCGTTCCTCACCCTCAGCTCTATTAAGTCTTATGGGTTGACGCATCTTCAATTCCGGTTTCTCAACGTTGTCCCATTCCCATCTAGTTTAGTTCCTAAATGGGCATGTTGTGGTATGATGGTTTGCCTATGGATATAGGCCACATCATTTTGGGCAAGCCTTGGTTGTATGACAAGGACACAACACTGTTCGGTCGCTCGAATACGTGTTTGTTTCTATATGAAGGCAAAAAATGATTGTCTTGAAGCCTCTCCCACCCGAAAGTACCTCGAAAAAGGAGGACGTCAAGAAACGTGGTCCTAAAGGTGTGACGAAACTCCAGCTTGAGTCTCTTCCTATAAGACTAAAACTAATTTGACATTGTATGCCCGCGTGGCAACTGAGGTCACACCTAAGGTTACTATGGAGATGCCACCTGAGGTTACACCCGTGGGTAGTGTATGGTTACCATCTAAGGTGAGTCCAGTATTGGAGGAGTCCGGTGTTGCTATTCCAGAGGGCATACCGGATGAGCTTACACCCATGCAGGACATTCACGCATTGACTCTACCAAACCTTCATCATGATCAAATGAGTCCTAGGGAGGAAGTAGATTTGGAAAGACAAGTAAATGAGCCTAGGACCCCTATAGATTACAAACCCATGCCTATGTTCCATAGGCCTTCAGAGTATGCACATGCATCTACACAACATATGCATGACTTGCATATGGAGATTAGAAAAAGAATCAATATAAGTAAAGAAATATACAAAATGATTGTTGACTCACACCATAGGTTTAAAGAGTTTGTTATGGGTGATGAAGTCATGATTAAAATACGTCCAAAAAGGTTTTCATAGAGAACCATAAAAAAAATAAAAAAATTTACAAGCCAGTAACACTGGACCATATAAAATCTTGAAAAGACTGGATTCGAATGCTTACTTGATAGATCTTCCACCTAACATAGGTATCAGTTCCACGTTTAATGTGGAAGATCTTGTGTACCGTTTCATGGACCTTTCCCTAACCCTCACATGAACTTTGATGATGATGCCCCGGACCTGTCCTAAAACCCATGGCCATTACCTAACCCCTCTTCTCAAGAATCTTAACCTTTACCATCCGTACCATCCATACCTATGAAAAGAGAGGAGAAAGACGATATCTTAGATGAAGAAGCGGTTTCCACAACATGGCGATTACCAGGAGTACTTTGTCAAGTGGAAGGGCAGACCAAAATCAAACAATACATGGATCACAGAGGTAGAGCTTCAACGATGAGACCCGGATTTCCTCGAGCATTACCGCAACTTTATTTCGCAAGAGGCGAAATCTCCTCAGCTGAGGGGAATTGATGGGGACATCAGAGGACCTATTCGGATGTAGCAGAGAAGGAGACAACCACCCACATCAGCGCAGTTTTCTGTGGCTGGGAGGCAAGTTCCAGATGGGACCCGCCAAGCCATTTTGAAGACCCCACATGCATTGAACGCGCATCAGGAAGACCCCACTTTGGAATGATGCATGTGGGTTGCTTAGGAGATTATTTTAGTCAGTCATAGAATTTTTATTTTGTGTCGATCTGACCATTGGATCTTGTCGATCAGGCCATCGGGCCACCAAATCTTTTAGATTTGGACCCCTTGGACTCTGATCTTGCTTTATTTATGTTTTTTTTTTTAGGAGTTATTTTATGGTTAAGATTGATAATAAATGTTTTAGTTTTCTTATTTTGGATTATGGGCCACTTCACTTAAGTGAGTGGCATAGTTGTAATTATGCTGGATTTTTAATTCTGAATTTTTAATTATAAAAGCACACGGGGGTATAGTTTCAACCCTAGTGGAGATTTGATAAGAAAAAAGAAAAGAGAAGCTCTCGTGTGAAGGAATTTTCCTCCTTATTTTTTAGGGTTTTTTTAGAAACCCTCCCTTCAAATTAAATTGTGGAAAGGTAGAACCTTGTTTGGTGGTGGATTCCCCAAGGTACATCCTTCCTCTCTTTTTCGAAAGGTGTTCTTCTTCTTCTTCTCTTGTCTTTCTCTTTTGCCTTCCATTACAGCCTTCTAAACCCTAGATTTTCAATTTCCTATTTTTCCTAATTTCTATATTTAAAAAAAAAAACTAATTCCAAAATCCCTAATTCTCATGAACCCTAATTTTTCGAATTTCAAATTTTCTCATTCCTAACCCTAATCATAAAACCTACAAATATGTCCCTTGAGTGTGGAACATCCCTACGCTAAATTGGAAGTTCTAGCCTTCCATTGAGCCTAGTTTTAATTGATTTATGTGATTTCTTAGCATGCGGCCATATGATTCAAATTAAATCAGATTTTATTACCTATTGATTACTCTTAATTACTTGGTGGGTTAGCATCCTTTATTAATTGAATTACTTTATAGACTCTTTCATAATCTTAACGTTGCATGCTACCATTAAACCATGTGTCCTGCATTACTATCTCAGGCCACCAAAGCGCATTTATTCCTAGGAGATCGGTTGGTCCATTCATCATTGATGAGTTCATTGATGCGTCTCATAAGAAAGAACTGCAAGGTTTTTGTACTCAGTGTGGACATGAAGCGTGCTTATGATCATGTTAATTGGCACCTGCTATTATACTTGCTAGAGCACACGGGATTTGGAACCAAATGGATCATCTAGATTAAGGCGTGCAATCATGCATCTCATCCCCCTAGTTATCCATTTTAGTGAATGGGATTCCTAAGGGATTTTTCAAAGTTAATACCACAATTCGTTGCAGTAAAAACTGGCATGGGGTTTGGGAGAACGGTAAGCATCATGGGTATGCTCCCCGCAGGCGGCAGTTCGATTCCCCTCCCCGGGATTACCCAATGCGCACAGTTCGTGGGTGATTGCATGCATCCGCATGAAATAGTCTCACCTCAAAACGAGGGTTGATGACATCAGGGTGTCCTCGCCCCTTCAGGACCACGTTTCTTGATGTCCTCCTTTTCCAAGGTACTTTCGAGTGGGAGAGGTTTCAAGACAATCATTTTTTGCCTTCATATAGAAACAAACACGTATTCGAGCGACCGAACAGTGTTACGTCCTTGTCATACAACCAAGGCTTGCCCAAAATGATGTGGCCTATATCCATAGGCAAACCATCACACCACAGCGTGCATATGTAGGAACTAAACTGGATGGGAATGGGACAACATTGAGAAACCGGAATTGAAGATGCATCAGCCCATGAGACTCACTAGGGCTGAGGGTGAGGAACGACTAGCATACCTAAGTAGCCCACGGTGCTAGCAGAGACCATATTGATGCAACTGCTACTATCAATGATCACCTTACAACTTTTGCCAACGCACTTGGCATAAGTGTGAAAAATTGAATTCCCGCGCCAATCATCACTTTCTACAATTCTGCTTAAGGCGTGGCTAATAATTGCAAGTAGCACAATCTCAATTTGATCCCTGACTTGTGATTGAACATCTTCCCCAATGTCGGGGTTCGCCTGAAGGGAAGCTTCAAGATGATTGATGCACACATTGATCATGGTCAATTGAGTTGCTGTGGTCCTATTGTGCGCTTCAATATTCGTCACACGGTTGTTGATAGCTTTAAGGGCATCGACAATCTGCTCTACATTCATAGTGGGATGTAGACCAAAGCCACATCCAGAGCGAGCAGGCATACAAAGGTAACTCTTAGGGGAAAACCTAGATCCGAGGGTAAATTGAATGATGACAACCTAAGTACATGGTATGGTACCGAACTGTCCAAAATTAGAAAATTTAGGAATCCATAAAGAACAAGTATTTTCAGTGGAATGATTGTACTTGTTCAATATAAATTCCTAAACGGGGGGTATATTGCTAAACTACTAGGTGGCCTAAATATTAATTAACAACATCAAATGATAAATAATCACAAGTATCAATATAACAATATGTACATACAAGAAACAGTTTATTTTCCAACTACAAGTACGAGAAACAGTTTATCCATACAAGAAACAGTTTATCTATACAACTACAAGTCTACAAGAACAATTATCAAAATATACAAGAAACAGTTTATCCATACAACTACAAGTCTACAAGAAAAAAAAATTAAGAACAAATAAGAAGATAATGCATATGATCATTAACTGACAACATTTTAGTTAAGTTAGAACATTTTAGTAGGAAAGTTAAGTCCATACAAGTACAAGTACAACTACAACTCTACAAGTTTATAAGATTACAACTAAAAAACTTAATACATCAAAGTTAATTTTCTGACTCTATATCAGATCCATAATTTTCGCTTGGGCTAGTGGTACTATCCTCTCCAATATGATCATTAACCTCCCCTGAATCAGAAGGTGGGGAGACTGTTTCACCATGCTCTTGTATAGATTCAGCTAATTTTTTCAAACTATCTTTATGAGCTGATCTCTACGAAATGCCCAACTTCTTGTAGAATGAGGAGAGTTTGGAAATAAACTTTGACGGCTTCTTGCTCGTCAAGCTCGGTCCTGCTTCTGTGTCATGTTGTCGAGGAGTACATCGTTGATATCTTGATGCATTTGTCTCTTCCTTGCTCAACTTCAAGGCTAATTGTAAATGCTCTTCTTCCAATCTTCTTAATCTAGTTGCTTTCTCTTCTTCATCTTCCCTACCTGTTCTCTTCACCCTCTCTATTTCAAAATCTTCATTAATTAGAACGGGTCATTGTATATCCTATGGCTAGTTGTATTCGGTGTGGGGGAGGGAGTAGAAGGCTTCTTATTGGAGTCTACAAGAGCCTAGTATAAAAATCTTATCTCCTCTAATGCTTTGGGACATGGTTTTGCATCCCCCCCCTCCCCCCCGATAAGTTTAGTCTAAGTGGATTTATTTTGTTAACAAATCTGGCCTCACACAATTTACATTGGATGTTCATTCTTCCAGAAGTTGGGGAGTACACCTGGGATCCATAATCCCATATATCGGTGGATGGATCATCTGAAAACATTGCTTGCTGCACACCATTTAGAAACAAAGCATATTTAGTTTCCAAATTTTCAATTCTCTAAAGCTTCTTTTAGTTAAGTAAATGACTAGAGTTCCCAGATCACTATAAGTTAGAGTGCTCCCTATTACATCCACACACGCACCTTCCATATGGTGGGCCATACTATAAAAAATCAGGCCAATTCATTCATCAAGTGGGCTGCAGCGCACAAGGCAAATGGAGTCGGCTGCCCCATTTTTGAGCCAAACAATTCATACAGTCTAGCCCACACATCCATTTTTTTGAGATCATTTTTTTGAGACAATTCAAAACCCACATCCATTTTTTTGAGATCATCCTAGATATAAATATCTTTAATGAGGTGTGGATTTTAGAAAAGAATAAACAAACTTATCCACCATCCATTTTTTTCCAGATCATTTTAGGGCATAAGCCCGAAAAATAGGCATATCCGAATCTCCATGGGAAACAATAGCGATTAAACACACAATTAAGAACTTCTTTGGGCCCACCATAATATTTATTTTCTTCCATCCAAAGGTCACAAGAACCTGTATTATGGGAAAAACAAACATCAGCTTGATACAAAACTTTTGTAGCCCACAAGAAATTTTTAATGATGGGCATTCATCATCACTGTTTCTGGCTGTGTGGTCCACCTGAGATTCTAATCTGCCTCATTTTTAAGTTCATGCCCCAAAAAATGACATGGCAAATGGATTGACAGTCTGGGATTGAAGACACATCATAACGGGCCATAGAGCACCATATTTAATCCATGTTAAAAGGCGCCACTAGGGAGACATTGCAGGACGCGGATTGCCGGTGCCCGTGGACACACAAAGTTCCGATAGCCAGAAGCGATGCAGGGCCGGCACCCAACCCGACCCAACCCAGCCCCCAATCTACAAAAAATGTACATTAAAAATACATTCATATAAATCTACAACTTAAATAAATAAATAAATAAATAAAGCTAAAAACTTACCTTGAAGAGATTGGAAGAGAGAGAGAGAGAGAGAGAGAGATCGGCCCGAGTCGGGATTTGGCGAGGCCGCGCTGGTTCGGTCGGCGAGACAGGTGGTGGTGGTCCGGTGGAGTGATGGCCGTGCGCGTAACGTGCTGTCTTGCTCCAAAGCTCGGAAAGACTGGTGGTGGTGGTGGTCCGATGGATCGCTGGTCGGGCGCCGGGCAGCGGCTGGCTAGGGTAGTAGAGAAGAAAGAGAAGAAAGGGAAAGGGAGGCTAGGGCTGGGTCGGAGGCCGATTGCGTACTGAGTAACTCAGTACGCTAAGCGTACCTAGTAAACTCTGTGGGGTCTACTATGATTTATGTATTTTATCTAATCCGTCCATACATTTTTACCAGATGATTTTAGGGCCTTACCTCAAAAATGAAGCATACAAAAAGTTAAAATGGACCACACCACGGGCAACCGTGTGAATTGAATGTCTACCGTTGACAATTTCTTGAGGGCCATGGAAGTTTTGGATCAACCTTATATTTGTTTTTTACATTCATCCATGTTGCTGTGATCTTATGAGAAGGTTGGATGACAAATAAACATCACCGTAGGGCCTAGAAAGGTTTCAATGGTGGAAGTCATTATTTCCACTGTTTCCTGTAGTATGGTCCACTTGAGCTTTGGATAAGCTTCAATTTTTGGATCAACCCCTAAAATGAGCTCTAAAAACTGCTGGATTGTGTGGATAAACCACATACATTCACAGTGGGCCCAATAGAGTTTACACAGTATGATAAGCGCATACTAAGTAACTCAGTACGCAGTCCGATTTCAATTGGGTTGGGTGGAGTGTTTTGTTTTTTTTTTTAAACTTTTATATATATAATATTTATTAATAAGTATGTTTTTTTAACTTATATTTATATTATATTTTATATATATATAATATTTATTAATATACTTATTAATCGAGCGAGTCGAGCTCAAGTCAAGTCAAGTTGAAATGCCCCATGTTTGAACTCGGCTTGAACTCAACTCGAGCTTCCAAAAATTTGCTTGACTCGGCTCGAATCAGCCATTCAAGCCAAGTCAATCCAAGACAGCCCTATGCTTCAATGGACCATGCAACCGGAAATAGTTGATAAAGAAAAACTTACCCTCGAAACTATTTACGTTGGTGTGGCCTACTTGAAAGATGGATGGACCTGAATTTTGGCCCTAGGCCTAATTTTTAGTGTGGCATCTAATGATTTGAGTAGATTTGGTACAATCTCCATGGTGGGCCTATAAAAATCAATTGTGGACGTCTCTATTCCAACTATTTTCCATGGTGTACCCCACCTGAATCATAGGTGGGCTTGATTTTTAGGTAATGTGCCCTGTATAAGATTACACATCTAATGGTTAGAGTGGATAACAAATATACGTCGAGATGAGCCCCATAAAAAAATCAAGATAGAAAGTCCGTTAAAATTCTTTTTTCCAATAAAAAAAAAGTCCAAGTTCGGTGGGCTGGAGCATTGTTTAATGTCTAGCCAACACATATCATCCAACCTTTTATGTAAATATGATGTACAACTCGTCTAATAGGTTACAAGCATTACTTTTTGTAAAACAACACAACTACCATACATATAGAGGTGGGCATCGAGCCGAGTTGAGTCGAGGTGAGCCAAGCTTGGCTTGGCTTGTCCATGATGTACTCGAGTTCGAGCTTGAGCTCGAGCTCAACATTGAAGCTTGGTTTGTTTGCCAAAGCTATCGAGTCGAGTTGAGCTCGAGCTTGTTGGGTGAGAGAGTAATGGATTTTGCTCTTAATCCTCCTCCATTGATGAAAAATTCAAAAAACTTAGGCGAATCAAAGCAAAACCCAATAAAAAACCAAACAAAACTTCGAATCGGATGAGGAAACTTGTAAGAACCAATCTATTCTTGATCTTCTTCCACCAGAAGAAATCTAAGTACTAGAAAAGAAATAGAGCAGAACACGGATCACAAATCCAAGTAAAGAGCTTTAGCCAATCAAATCATTGGATTTCCTTGAAGCTCTAACAAATCTGAGAAGAACCCATCTCGGATTTCTTGGGTTTCTTGCCCAAGAAGTAAATCTCAAGAGATTGAAATCATACTATTGTGGAGCTGAAATGAAAATTGGTGGTGGTGGTCCGAGCAAGCGTGCGACTGGCAGTGGGTAGAGAAAGAGAAGAAAGGGAAAGGGAAAGGGGGTGCGTGCGGTCAAGTAGAGACTCTAGGGTTTGTTTTTGTTTTTTTCTTTTTAAGTTAAAAGTTAAAATTTATATTAATATAATATATATAATATAATATTTAATATATAATATATATAATATTTAAATTTTAATATATTCATTAATCGAGCCGAGTTGAGCTCGAGTTCGAGTTGAAATGCCCCCTGGTCGAACTCGGATTGAACTCAACTCGAGCTTCAAATAATTAGCTTGGCTTGGCTCAAATCAGCCATTCAAGCCGAGTCAAGCGAGTTTTTCAAGCTAGCTCGACTCGTGAACAACCCTACATATATACAAGTCAGTAGGCTACATGCAATTTAGATGATTTTAACGGTGGAACTTTCTATCCTAACTATTTATCATGGGACTTTCTATCTTAACTATTTACCAGGGTGTAGCCAAAAAGAGCGTTGAATCGACCTTAGTTTTGAGCTCCTGTCCAAACACAAGGTGGCCCACATGATGGACGTGATGGATCTACTCCACATGAACTGTTTCTTTCTAAGTTTAGGAAGGCAATGGCCCATTGCCCTTTGGAAGGTCATGCAAACGATATCCCAGATATTTGGGAAGAGACATGTGAAGGGAGAGTAAATGTATGATGGATTACACACCTATTGTAGATTTGGACCATCAAACTTAACATCAGATCCGTGCATTAGACAGATTACATTGTCAATATGCTGGGGACCAAAAAAAAAAAAATGATCTTATGATCAAACATGCCAAATACTTATGAAAAGAGCGGGTTGTCCCTTCATCCAAATCTTTATTATATTATGAATAGGCTGGATGGAAAATAAACATCGTGATGGGCCTTGGGAAGGTTTCAACAGTGAGCATCATTGTCCTCGATGCTCTCAGTGGTGTGGTTCATTTGAACTTTGGATTTGCCTTTTTTTTCTCATGACCTAAAACAATCTCTTCAAATGGATGGACGGTGTGGATATAACACACACATCATAGCGAGGCCCACATAACTTGGTGACGGCAACACGCCACCAAGGTAATATGCACGTCAATCAATTGGCTTCCATCAGAACCCTTAAGAATTATAGGGAAGTTGATTTATCGTGAAGGAAGTGAAACTACAGCTAAACTGCTACCAGTGAAGTACAAAGGTATGTCCAAGTGTCCTAGAGGGGGGGTGAATAAGACTTTTCAAAATTTTAATCCTACTTAATGCAAATATGAACTTCTACGCACTAATAAACACGATTAAATGATAAGTAAGCACACAAAAAAATGATAGTGAAACATACGAAATCTACATTATATCAAATATGTTGTGTGTAGAATTTAAGCATAGCATGATTAAACATAAACACGAGTAAAAGCATGCACCACAAACACAACGATATATAATGGTTTGGCTACGTGCCTACTCCACCCCTGGTGGACCCACTCAACCCATGAGCGTACCAGATTTCACTATCCAATGGCTTTAAATTAGGTTGAACATGAACCTTTACAATCAACACAAGGTTATAAAAAATGCACACACAAGGCAATAGATCCTACACATAGGCTTTATCTAAAATAACTACACATGGCAGTAGATCCTACATAGGGACTCTACACATATTTTCTCGTCAGAGGCCTACGAAAGGTCTTGGCGAGTTTGAAGTAACCAAACTCTAAACCCCAATCCTACACAAGGAAAGGGTTTCAAAAGCAATGGACTCGTGTACTTACCTTTAAGTGAGTGAGCAGCATTCAGCACATGTTGACGAAGATCTTCCACTTAATGAAGAGTCTTCAGTTCCATTGAACCGCAACTCATTGTAGATGCTCCAATCAAAGATGCCGAGGTTGTTGGGTCAAGGTGTCGGTGAATCTAATCTAGTTAATGATAGATATTTAACAGCTAGAGAAGATTCCCAAAGCTAAGCATTCAAAGATCTCAACACAATTATTTATCGTTAAAGAGTGTTGCTAGATCATCAATGAAGGCTGGAGTTCATAGTTCAATCCAGGCTATGAATGTTCCAACAAATACCTTTAAGTCATGGATTGAATGATGAACTGTTATGGGAAAGAGGGCTTGAGAGGAATGATATTAACTCTAGTAATAACTCTCTCAAAGCTCTGTTCAATTCTCGTTGCAAAAAAAAACCAAGAAACAACCCCATGTGATATATAGAGTAAAATCTCAACAGTAAAAAAATGGGTAGAAATCTGTCATTGTCGATGCCATCGAAGGGTCTTCGATGCCATCGACTCATGCACTAAGGTTTTCAAATAGGTGATGGACAGATTTTGTTCGATGTCATCGATCATCCTTCGATGCCATTGATATTTTCCTTAAAAAATACACTGAGGTTGCTAGACTATCTGAGCTCAATTTTGATGCCATCGAACATTCTTTGATGCCATGGAAGTTTGAATTTCGATGTCGTCGAAGACATTTTGATGCCATCAAGAATAAATTGATTTTCCTTCGAAAACTCTCTGGACCTATTTGTCCATATTTGATGTTATCGAACAATCTTTCGATGTCATTAAAATTCAAATTTCGATGTCATCGAAAGAGCTTCGATGCCATCAATAAATATATGATTTTTCTTGTAAACTCTCTGGACAAATTGGTTCAAGTATTGATGCCATATATGACTTAACTTTGATGCCATCAAAGGTAGTTCGATTGCATCGACAATATTAAAGTTCCTTCAAAGCTTGTTGGAGAGATTTGGCCTAAGTTCGATGTCATCGAACTTCCTTCGATGCCATCGATAATATCCAGTATTTTTACAGTTTGCTTGCTGGACTGTTAAGACACTATTTCAATGCCATCGAACAAGTATTTTTCCAATTTGATTCATTCTCCACAAACTTCAAGCTAACTCTATAACTAAGCTTATCAAGGGTTTTGCTAATATAATTTTAGGTAAGTTTAGACTGTCTTAAGTGGAGTTAGGGTTTGGTTAAGGATGTGAAGCTTCATTTACCTATGTAGCGCACTTGAACCTCTTCAACTTGGTGAGTCTTCGGTCTCGTATTCTTCATATGGGGCTCACTGGACTCTAAGACTCAACATTCACGCCAATTGATAAAGACGAGCACTTTCAATATCCCCCTTTGTCAACTACATGACAAAATACCTAACAAACCCTAAATGAACTGTACAACTCAATATTTACAAGGCATTGCATTGCTTATACATTTTTTTTTTTTACAAATACACAACTTGGCTATTTAGTTGCTCCCCCTATCTTCGTGCATCACCATTAACAACAAAACCGACAAGCACACATAATGGTGGGAGTCTGGTTCTCCCCCTTTTTGTTAGTGATTGGCAAAAGGTTAACAATAAATAACATGCAATTATCACTGAAGTTGGAGAAGTAATCATATAAGAACATAGAAGATAAATCAAACATTCACATAATAAAAAAGATAGGAGTGAAATGTAGAGAAACAAGCCATCATCAATATATGTCATAATTGCCCATAAATGGCATAAATATCCAAAACATAAACCATCCAAAAGACACAACAAGCCTAAGCAAGGCAATATCATCCAAAATACACATAACTATCAACACAATATAACATCTGATCAAACCATATACAAATAAACATGTATCAAATCGTCTGGGCATCCAAAAAGATAATAATGCCTCAAGACCTAAACACTAGACTTGCAGCGCTAAACTGGACTCTAAGAAGACAGACCACCCTCACTTGGAGCAGTGTCATCGCGACGTCAAGTGAGGGCGTGCAGGATCTCTTGTGTGGTCCATTGAACTGCCTCCATGGAGCGTTGTAGGGCCTCGACTACTCGCTCCATCCAGGTGAGGCATTCATCCTGATGGTCTAGGCGCTGGATGATGGACTCCCGACGATCTCGAAATCGCATGTGGCGCCTGGTGCGGAAGTCCAGTGTGCATGGGAGATCATGAGGCGGTCAAGCCTCATCCTCGGTCTGGAAATCTATATCTACAGCATCGGTCTCAAGTGGAGCATCATCCTCCTGATGTGCAAATGTCGAGGCCGATGCGGTCGCCAATTGCTCTTGGAGATTCATCCTCCTAATGTTGTCTTTAGTGAAGTGCGGAGCAGGATGCGGACGATCGGATGTGGGCACTAACCTCACCTCCCGAGCCAGGAGACAAATAAGATGGGGGAATGGAGTGTATGTCTCGTGTCCCCTGTACTACAAAAGTGATTTTGATGGAGGATGATACTTGATAAACACAGATGGATTCCTAGACAAGCGCTGTAGAGAATGCCCAACATGAACGGATTCAAGTCTACAATATCAGTCCCACGATGATAAACTTGGAACTATAGATACCATGGAGGACACATAATTTATGAGCCATGTGCTTTGAATGTAAAGTGTTCCCTTCATGCCATGGAAGGTTTGCGCCCTTGCATAAATACCGGGTGACCTTGGACCTAACCTATAAGGAATCAAAATCATGGTTTGCCAGGCCTTGTGGTGTGGCTGACACACCATTGAACTGAGCAATCATAGCCGTGGTGATGCGGGTAGTAGTCTGACCGATAGTGACCTCAATAGATGGTGGTAAAGGATTGGGGAATGACATTAGGCAAGGAATTAATATACCTATTCATTCATAGATATACGTCCAAAGTTGAGCACATTGCTCCATCCGACTGTTTCCAATATGGGTTCGATCCCATACGATTGAATGCAATTTCTGTCCACCTGACATTCCAAAACCATCTTCCTCCCCTTTAAAATTTTCATATAGCGCTTCTGGGGGAGGTGGAACGACTGGAATTTAGATCTCAAGCTGTGGAGCCTCTCGAAGCGGTTCTCTTGCTGTAAGATCGGAGACGACGGTGTGGAGGGCTCTGCTGGAGCCGAGGGCCTCTCATATCATCATCAAGGACACATTTTTTATCGTTTAGCTCGGGACGACTCCCCTTGGACAACAAATTTTCTCTTTTCCTTAGGCATGGTGCAAATTTAGAAATAAAACAAGATTTACCAAGAACTACAAAGATGAAATGCACAACCTAAGGGAATCCCCAAATCCAACCTATAAATCCTAAAACGACAACCCCAGACAATGAAAAATGGAAATGGAGGACAATGCGGGAAGCCTTACCATAAGGGATGACCAATGGAGGAAGAAAATCAGAAGGAAAGACGTCCACCGGAGCTCTAAGGAAGAAGGAAGAGGAACGACCATGAGGAGGAGAAGAAATGGGGTGAAAACAAAAAAATCCCGCCCGCCCCTGCTTATATATTGTCATGTATCTTGAATGCCATCAACATGTCTTCGATGCCATCGAACAGCTTCCAAATAGGTTAGATATGTGCACAGGGCTTTAATGCCATTAATGATCTCTTCGATGTTATCAAAAATGGCATCAAAGCAATCTATCAATACAAATTTTCCAGTTCAGTTCACATGGACATATACAATGAGATGTACATACACATATACCAATAATTCATGATTTGTGCACTCAACAAAATTCATGAAATTCACAAAATAATACAGCACAAAGAGAAATTAAACTAAACTATCTATGTTAAAAAAGAATGATGAGGCCAAAATCCTCAAATATAGCAGTTAAAGCATATGGGCTAATGACGAAATTAGACCACACATACTCCAATAGATTTTTGGAGATCTCTAAATCTATTGGCATCTAGTGATTTCGTTAATATATCGGCAAGTTGTCACTCGGTAGACACATAATTCAACACAATCACATTTAATAGCACTTGTATTATCGCAAAATAGAGTCATTGTTGATTGATTAATACCATAATCCAGCAACATTTGCTTCATCCAAAGAAGTTGTGCACAACAACTACCGGCTATAGTTGTATTCGGCCTTGGCGGTAGACAAAGATATAGAGTTTTGTTTCTTATTATGCCAAGACACTAGACAATTGTCAATGTAAAAGCAACCACCGTTGGTTGACTTACGATCATCGATATTACCAGCCCAATCGGCATCTGAATACTCGACAATGATGGTAGATGTGTCAAACGGGTACCACATGCCAAAATCGGTTGTCCCACTCACATATCTTACAATTCTTTTAACATCGGTTAAATGTGATTCTTTAGGATTGGCCTGGAACCTAGAGCATGCCCCTATGCTAAATGAAATGTCTGGCCGACTCGTTGTTAGGTAAAGTAAGCTCCCTATCATGCTGCGATACAAAGTGTTGATCCACACTCTTGCCATTTGTATATTTGGAAAGGTTGAGTGTGGTGCTCATGGGAGTATGATGAGTACAGCTAGTTTCAAGTCCAAATATTTTTAACATACTTAGTCTGGCATATGAAGATCCGATTGTGCATTTGTCTCACTTGTAATCCTAGGAAGAAATTGAGCTCACCATTCAGGCTCATCTCAAATTCAGATTGCATTAGATTAGCAAATTCATGAGTCATATCTTCACAAGTGGATCTAAAAACAATCATTCACCACAAGGAATGAAATAAATAACATCTACCATCAAAAGGAAATAAACATCACCACAAGACACAGGGGGTTATAGTGGTTCGGTGCTTAAAAAACCACACCTACTCCACTCCTAAAATTACTACTCTCGTAATTTTGGCTTTCACTATTTTAAGGTTTTCATAGGTTCACCTTAACAACCTTGATATATTTCTTGTGATTTTCATGGGCTCACCACAATAAAACCCCTTTTGTGATTTTCATGGGCTATAACAAACAAAAACCCACTTTGTGATTTTCACGGCAATCACAAATCAACCCACTGAGATTTACACAGGCTATCTCAAAAAAGCCAAAATGAAATAAAATAAACAATGTACTTATCTTCAAATGTAGATTCGAAGATGTAGTCAAAGCTTGTAGTAAAAAGTCTTCTTTCTTGTATGTAGAGGAGGCAATATTCGCTCAACCAGAAAGAGTACTGGGTTCTAAAGTATTTCAAACAATGAAAAACCCTATTGTTACAGATTCAATTCTCTTAATTCTCAAGTGGAGTATAGACTACTCTCTAGAATATGGGGTTCGTCCTCTGATAATGGGTTGCTCCTTTGCCTTTTATACGAAATGACTTTTTCAATACAAATAAAATAAAATGAGAAATAAATTCTTACAGTCGGTCGTGAAGAGCAGTTGAAGAACACCTTTCCAATTGACGAACTGAGTCTATTGTACGAGTGCATACTGAATTACAACTAAAATCATCTGCTAAGAGATTACTGTTACAGGTTATGCCAGGAAAAGTAAATCAATAGACTTGAAAAGTAAAGATTATGCTGGAAATGTAAAATTTCTTGAAAAGGAAAGTGATAAATTTCACTATGGAATGTGAATCAACAGGATAATTGAAAGATAATTGATTGGTTTGGTATGAGACGCTTTTCTTTGCTGTATTCCTTCTATATTTATAGTTTTGATCTAGCTGTTCTGGATCCTTCCAACGTTCCGACAGTTATGGTAACTACCCTCCACTACTTGGCTTTTGGATGGTTCCCATGTTCCGCTTTCTTTACTTCTCCTTGCACCATCTGTCACGCGACTGCTCGAACTCGATCGCTCCGGTGATATACGACACCGACTGATATGTCGTGGCTCCTTTTTCCAAGACATCTCCGTACATATCTTCAGGCAGATCTCTGAGTTTAGCATGCACATTTGTACATATCACACGCAACCTGCTCTGGGCCAAACATTGCTGCCCACATCGTTATAACTCTGGAAGAGAAGTGACAGCAACACAAGACACCTCATTAATGGGCGCATTAAATGCATATACTCATGTTTGGACGATAACCGGCTTTGGCCGCCTCCTCGTAACGTGTCAGTATCGATCACATGTAATCGAGGCATCAGGGCCACCCCGCGTCGACATGTGTATTTTCCATCGATTTTGCCAAAACTGTCATGATGGCTTAATAAATGCTCTCTCCTTGGCCAATATAAGCACCGTTTCGAAACTTCTTCTTAAGCTCTCAGTTTTTCTCATAACTGCGATTTTCTTCCTGAAAACCTTCATCTCCTCTTGCTTAATCTACAATGGCTGCCTCCTCTTCATCCACTCCATTTAATCAGATGGACATCATGGTGATGATGGACTTTCTTATAAGGAAGTGCCCTGAAAAGGCTGTGTTCAAGTCGCCGTTGAGCAACGACTTCCTCTACCTACGGCCTACATTCTCCATTGAGGTTGAGGCAGAGGAAGTCAGCCCGCTAGATCTGTTCTTCCCTATTTGCCATAGGGAGAACATATTGATTTGATCTAGATCCATTCTCTATCCAACAAATGCTCTAAAAACTCCACGAACCTGGCCGAAGCCCCTTTCAAGATTGGGAAGACTGGTTCATGCGGGTATCCTTACAACATGGGGAAACATGGAGAGAACTTGACATCTATCAATGCATCAAGCTCTCCATTCGGGAGTATCCGACAAATCCGACCCTTTTCCTTGCACTGTCGGTGTTCTAGAGCACTTTAACTAACTCTTTCTTGTTCGGTTGCGGTTCAAGCCCAAACATTAAAGACATCTCTCACTTGACCGAGTTGCCATCCTCTGGCAAGGCATTCTTTCTAGGTGGTATCTCTAGGCTACGCAAAGTTTTCGCGAGCAAGCCTGCCAAGGCTTACACCAACTTTATGAAGGCCTACTGCAAACTCAAAGGCCCGATCGATGAGGATGAGCATACGATGTTTCTGCTTCTCTCGATCCGCCATCACCTTATGTGCATGAGTGCTCAACAAATCACCACTGAATATGTTGCTCTGGCCGAGGAACTTGCCCAGGGCTTCAGGGTCGCTTTGGCCCCTTTTATCCTCGGCCACTTTTATTTGGGTCTCTATCAATGTAACACCCCGTACCTGTCAGTACTCGGGTGTTCATTTAAATCAAATTTAGCATGAACGTGGGTAATAATGCATATAACCTATAACCTGTACATCTCTTGATTGTTCACAACTTGCCATTTAATTGCCTAATGTTGGGGTACATGAAGTACCTGTCCAATATGATATCCACTAACCTTTGAATTAACTAGGGACTTCTCAATGTAAGATTACATCATCTTTGATTATTAAACTCAAGATTTGAACTTATCATTGAGGCATGCAATGACGTATCGAAATACCTCAGATCGATCCATGTACAAAGATAAACCAATCTCTTAAGTTTGGTCCTAAACTGACCTGAACAATCCTCATCTTAGCCATGAAATAAGGCCAATCATGTAATTGGCCTCGAGATTAGCCTATATACTCAACCATACAATAATCTAACCATCAAGAATACTCATTATCCACAAATTAAGCCATCCAATCATTGATTTACAATATGGACTATTACATCCTCAATTAATCCACCTCAAACCACAAAAGACCCATTTCTAAGAACCTAATATGGGTGAAAACATCAGTTAAAGCTTTGTTAGAATTAACTGAGCCATAAGAACTCAATTTTGGGAACTAGATCATTGGATTTACCGTCAATTAGCCATTGGCATCTAATCAGATAAAATCCCCACTCTAATATATTAGATTGGCTATTTAATTCCATATTAGCTCTTAGATTCCATGTAATTTATATCAGAACCCTAGATCATTAAGCAATTCATTTTATAGAATGATTCGATCACCGGATTTTCACAGAGTTCCAACGCCGCGACTCGCGCACCGAACCGATACCCTGGCTAGAAGATGTCGATCTGCGTTTATTCCGAAGAAACACCGCGCATTGCGGATTTCGAAGGAATCTCTACAATTAGTCCCATCAATCAACCATTAATGCAAGCCTTACCTCAAGTACAACAACCCATCCCTCTTTCTCCACAAAGTCAACTCTCTCTCTCTTCACCCATCCCTCTTTTACTCACTTTTCAAACCAACCCATGCTTCATTAATTACACCCATCACTCCATCACCTCACCTCACCCATCCATATCTTCTCTCTCTCCCTCATTTCTCCAAAAAAAAAAAAATCTCTCCCAAGCAACTCAACCCCCACACGTCCAACCCTTCTTTCCCTCCCAAGTGTGGTCCACCTTCTCATCTTCCATATACACCCTCTCATCTCTCATCCACACCATCAATCTTCCATCAACCTCCATCAAAAGGCAAGCTAAGGAGCATTGGAGTCTAAGGGACCAAGAAGAAGGAAGATAAGGTGGGTGATTTACCATTAATTTAAATTTTAGGGCCCACTTGTTGGTGGGACCCATTTGGATGTATGTGATTTAATCAAGAGGGCCCATAGTGGCGGGGTTCCTCCTCTCCATCACCGTCTCTCTAGTCTCTCTCTCTCTCTCTCTCTCTCTCTCTCTCTCTCCATTGTGATGGTGAAGATCCACACCATCCATTGTTAAAATGGACCCAATGCCCTTTTTATTATATGATATATTTTATATAATCTATATATGATATATAATATAATATATATTATATATATATAATATAGGATATATATATATTATGTGTATACAAGTGTTGGTGGGCCACATCCACGTGGGACCCACCACAATGAAGTGTCTCCCTGTGCCGTCCAGCGTCCCTGGATGCTGGACGTGCTATCGGTGGCCGAACAGTGGAGTGTACACTGACATGGGAGGTACTAACGAGCTAGCCAAAATGGTGGGCCACTCATGCAGGCCCCACCTTGATGTATGCATATAATCTAAGCCTTCTATCCCGTTTCCCAGATCATTTTACCCGTTGAGCCAAAATTTGGGACCAATCTGAAGAGCAGGCGGGCCATACCATAGGAAACAGCGATCCTACCTTCAATTTACTCCCTGATGCTCTTGAATATCAAAAACAGCCCAACATTGGACTCTATGGGTTTGTATCGAGCCACAGGGACCCATGGCTGGAGTGGATCTTGCAGATACGGGCCCCATCTACTAAAATCCGTAGGAAAATATAAAAATAAAAAAAAAAAACAAAACGAGCAGCAGCGCTGCTGCTGCTACTCTGACAGCAGGCGCTGGCAGCACCCGCGCTGGCCGCTGACGGATGGACGGGTTGGGGCTCACGGCCCCAGCTGTGGGCCCCACCTTGGTGCATTTGATGGGTCCCCATGGACAGCCGTCCATCCCAAAAATAAGCTTTATACGGAACTCATGTGGGCCACACCATTTAAAATCATGTGAAGACATACCAAAACATATAAAATCACTTGGTGGGGCCTACTTGAGTTTTGGATGTTGCTGAAACTTGGGCTGGACCGTCAGCTAGATGGGACCCACATAATGGGTGGGCTGGATTTCACTGATGAGGGTCCCACCTAGGAAATTCCACAGAAAAGTAAATGTTCAAAAAAAAATAAAAAATAAAAAATAAAAAAAAGGGGCAGCAGCAGCAGCGTCCGCCGCTGCCGCGTGGACGGATGAGCTGGGGCTAGCTGTGGGCCCCACCTTGATGCCCATCAACAGGTTGTATGGAAAATAAATATTACAGTGGGCCCTATCCAGGCCAACGTGACCTTATGAATAGATTGGATGATAAATAAATATTACAGTGGGCCCTACCCTGGTCCACATAACCTTATGAATAGTTGGTTGGAAAATAAACATTATATTGGGCCCTAGATTGTTTGGAAAATAAATACTACTGTCGGCCCCGGTCTGAATGACCTTATCAATGGGTTGGATGGGAAATAAATATTATGGTAAGCCCCACATGGGACCCACTTATGTATGTATTGTAAGCCATACCCTCCATTAGAGTGGGCTCCATCATGATGCATGTGTTTCATCCAACTGTCCAACTATTTTGGAGATAATTTAAGGCCTATTGTTGATGCCTACCTTGATTTGTATAGAGCCCATATTATGAGGCCCATTGTGAAGTATGTAAGAATCGTGTGTTTAGGCCCAGCTTGATGTATTTGTGGCCTGCCCACTAAGGCCTACTTGAGATATATGAGCCCATGGTTTGAGGCCCATTTGATGTATTTGGGTCCTTGGGTCAAGGCTCCACAAGATTTATATAAAGTCCATTACAATGTGATTCTACCATGGTTCATGCCTGGAACAATGTTGGTTTGACGTTCACATTGCAAGTACAATGTTGATTAAATGTCTGCATTGTTGCTCTCCATAAGGCCCATTAATAGGTCCATACCTGTAGTATATAGGCCGTCTAGGCCCATCTTCATTTTGATCAGAGCCCATCACCACATAATATGCAGATCCATGATTCATGATCATACGCATCATATGTATGCCTGATGTGAGGAGTGACCGATCATAGCATATGCCTTTAGGCGGACTGTTTATGGGCTCCCTGATAGGCGGAGTTGCCCCATATAAGTGCATGGTACACGCAGGACTGTTGCATGACTGATAGTGTGATTCATGCACTTGCATTTGTGTGATTGTAGTTACTGTATGCCCTAGCGATATTAGGGCCATAGCCTCCACAGACACATCGTGGATGGCAGGATTGGATACCGAAAATGTTTGGTTCTAGCATACGGGCACCATAGATGTCCCTAGGTGAAAATTCCTAAACCCGATGGTACCAGAGGATGACTCCAATGTCGAGACCGAGTGGATATATGAGCGCATGAGAGCCGAATACCAGGAGGCCGCGTCTCCCACTGTGTCGTGGTCGGTTGGAAAGGAGTGTGACCTTACTCGCCCGAGGGTAAGGGGCAATACTAGGCTGAGTTTGACCAGCTCGCGAATGGGTCCGCTATCGACGTGCCGGATAGGTATTGGTAGACTATTGGCCAGGCGGATAGTGAGGTTTCTTACGCTCACTTGGATTGTGCGGCTAGGAGAGCGACAGTGCCATTTAGAGTGTATTGAACCCCGGTGATTATCCATAATGATATACCGATACATGTTGAGGATTGGCATGCTTGAGTTGCATCTCGCATCCCATGGCCGTGTTATGGCCGATAAGATTCATATCTTGCACCGCATAGCCTTGTACTACTGATTGCATTCATGTGCTCATCACCATGATTCCGCATTACTCGACCTTGCATTTTGAGCACGCTTATATGCGCACATACTTACACCACCCTCTAAGCTTTCATAAGCTTATGCACGATTGATGCGTGCGCCAGGATGCTACGCAGTCGCAGCCTTAGTCTCGCCGTATTGGAGCGTGCACCCGACTGGAGTCTTGTTTCTTTCATTACATTGCATTAATTGTATCATGCATTGTACTAAAAAGTTTTTGATCATAGTAGATTTTGTGGTGGTGTTCTTGTGGTTATTGTTTGTGGGTTATGCTTTTGTTATGCTCATTATGAATCGGACTGATGACTTGAAATCCTCCTTGTAGTATTCCAGGATCGGAACCTGGTGAATGGGTGCCGGGATCCGAGAATGGGGTTCTCAATTTTGGGAACTAGATCATTGGATTTACCATCCATTAGCCATTGGCATCTAATCAGATAAAATCCCCACTCTAATATATTAGATTGGCTATTTAATTCCATATTAGCTCTTAGATTCCATGTAATTCATATCAGAACCCTAGATCATTAAGCAATTCATTTTATAGAATGATTCGATCACCGGATTTTCACAGATTGTGAGATAACCATAAAACAACCGCTAAAACTCACCTAGATAGACTTTAGAATCCCTGGGACCATTGATAATCTAATAAAGCTAATCTAACTATCAGATGGATGGAAATCAACATAGAAGAACCACATACCCTTGATATGGCCCACCTGAGTTTATGATTTTCCTCATTTTGGGTCGGATGTCGTTTCATGGACCGTAAAGCCCGTTGGATGTAGTGAATTTCTTAAGAACATCTCTATGGGCCCCACACCTAAGGATGCGTGTGCACAAACTGTGTACAGCCACGGTGCACCGGACTGGGTATCTCGGTCAAATTGGGTTAACCAGAGTATAACCCGAAAAAGAGAGGATTTCCTCTCTTTCTCCCGCCGTTCGTTGTTTAAACGGACAACGTCCATTTACGGTCATTATGGCCCACCATCATGATCAGCCCGGATCATCTGAACCGTCCATCATGTTTGGGCTGAAATTCGACCAAACCCCCATTACTCTCGTGCGTGGCTAGTTATGTGCACGTGCATAATCTCAGGCCGAAGGAGAGTGCATGGGAGAGAAGTTTTAAAAATGAAAAGCAGATTGCATCTGCCTTGCTCACAAACCATGTGCGCACGCACTCCTTCTCCCATCCTAACCCTCCACCTTGACACATCCCAGCCATCCCTTTGTAGACTCGATTAGGGTTTTTCTTCAGCAATTCGGGGCTATTATGGCAGAAGAAATTCATGCCTCACTAGGGAGATGCTCATAGTTGTCCAAAATAGGGACCCCACAGTGTTTAATGGACCAATCCATGCCATATAGGAACTTTGGATTAAAGGAAAGACCGTTTGGAAGTGATCCGCCATTAACGGCTGGATCTTCCCCATTGAGCCAAAACACTAATCACCGGTTTGTGGGTCCCATTCACTAATCCAAGATGTCCATTCGGTGGCTTATAGCACATGGAGTCCGTCTATAACATTAAATGGTGGCCATGCAAGGCATGTGATCAAATCAAATCCAAGATTCACATGAAAATCGTCTGTGTGATGTCTGAGTTTAATCACTACGGGCCGCAACTAATCCATGGTTTGTGTTCGAAGCCTCTAGAGAATTTAGGAGGCCTATAAAAGGCTACTTTTAGGGCAGCCACTTTCGAATATAAAAAGCGTAAGAAGAGAGGGTGTGCATCATTCTTGTGCTACACTGAGTTGGGACGACTTGGTTGGATTGTGCATGGGTCTTCAATTTGAGTCAGGATTCTGAGAGAGGGAGTAAGAGAAAGAAAAGAAAAGGCTGAGAAAAAGAGGGAAAGGAAGAAAATAAAAGCAGAGAGAGAGAGAGATACACCTCATCACACTACTGAGATTGCTGAAACAGGTTTCTCTGAGTTACGGTCCAAGTCAAGTCGAGTCCTGTTCAGTCCGACTGCTGGATGTGAAAGAAGAAAGCAAGAAGAGAATAATGGGGGGGGGGGGGTGGGAGAGAGAGAGAAATAGAGAGAGAGAGAGAGAGAGAGAGAGAGAGAGAGAGAGAGAGAGTGGTGCTGCACTAGCTCGAATCGAGCTGAGTTTGGATCGAGTCAAGTCGGGTATGACGGCTATTACTGGACGTTCTTTAACAGGGAGAAGGAAGGCAGAAGAAGAATTGACAAAGGAGAAGAAGATGAAAGAAGGGAAGAAGAGTGAAGAAAGAAAGGAGAGGGGACGAGGGTCGTGTGACCTTACCGTGTCGACTTAGTAACCCACTGAGTTGACCGAGTCTAACCCATTGCTGGTGCATTCTCATATAGTTGGACAAGTTCCGTGTTGTATGAGGTGAAGCTGTTGTTACAAATTCAGCAAGTGTTGAAGAAAACTCAATTTAAAGTCGAGTTGATTCGAAGGATGACCCGATTGATATGCATTTTAGTTATCAGGTTAACTCAGCGAGTATTTGGCTAAGATTTGAGTACAGCATATAATTATGGTTTTGTGGCTTTTTAGCCTCGTTTGGATTGGGTTGACCGAGTCAGATCGGGCCAAGTTGAGTCAATCGGGTCTAAGTCTTACAAATCAATGGTTGGATGACTTAATCTGCGGATGAAGATTATTCTTAACTATCATATGGATGTAAGGTTAGGCTTGGCTAAATTGGTATCGTACACATGTACATACTAAGTTAAATTTCATGATAACACTAGAGAACTTTCAATACTCAGGTATTGAAAAGTTCGGGGGTGTTACAATCCCTCCACCATTTATTCCAGTATTTATTAAAATGGGCTTCCTCATGGCATTTCAAGCCTTTGTCAATCTCGTACGAGTAATCGGCAACAAGGAAGCCAGACCAATACTTCGTTTTGAAATACTTTTTGAAAGCGGACACAACCTTGGTCAAAGATGTACCTGATGATTGACTGCGCATAGCAGGTATCGATAGTGGCTGATCCTCTGCTACCGGGCAAGATTTAGGAGGATTTGTGCGTCGAAAAGAAATGATAGGAATTTTCAGAGGTTGACTGAACATACATCCCAGGTACAAAATCTTCTTCGAAGCCATTTGTTGCGGTCGAGCAAGTGAGAGAACCTCTAACTGTTCCTCTAAAAGTTCCTGGCTTAATGGGGGAGGAACTTCAATTGTCGAGGTTAAAGTAGAATGAGCAGAGGCTGACCTCGTTCATGTATTAGTTGTTGACCTCTTGGTAGTGGGAGTAGGTAGCATACTAGCGCCTCTTTTCTTGCTTTTCATTGCATCTAGCTAAGAATAGAATTGAGTGATGAGCTCTGTTGTGTTTCTGCCACCTAGGAACTTATTATAACGGTGGTCCCACCATACAACGAAGCTATCCACCGCTAGAGGAGAGTTGGGATAGCTGGGAATCATCAAGAGTAGTGACTCCTTGTGGTATGATTTGCCAAGGGTAATGTATAACTCCAAGTTGGTTATGATCGAACGATCATAAGGAGGTTGATTGCAGTAGTTATGAGTGAAAGGGGATACATTAGACGAGGCCAAGTTGTCGAGCGAATAACGATGGGTAGTATTGCTCAATCCCAGCTTTAACATTCTTGCATGGCTTGACCATACCCCCATACGAGAGATCATGGCCAATATCGTTACTAGTCCATGCATGATGTGAACGGATTACTCATCATTTGGCTCGATTTGCCCTGTAAGCCATCTTGGTCTGTATGCTGCTTCCTCTAAAAAGGGCATATAAGATTGATTTTCTTTGGATTTGTTGAGAGAGAAGAATTCGCCGGATATTCTTTAACTGTACAATTCTCTAGAAAGGTATGGAGAAGTCGATCGCCAAAGAAGGAATATGGCTTTCATTTGTGCATCATGTGATTGAAGAGAGCCGGCTGAAAGTGTGGGAAAAACCACATTTGTAAGAGCCACATCGTTCCCACAAAGTGTAGTCCTTTACAAGTAGCCACATAAAGACTCTGGTATAAGTGACCCAGAACGTAAGGCGTCAGGGCTATCCTTTGAGCCTAGACAAGCGCTTCGACTAGAGTAACATACTCGAAAGTGACTTGAAGGGCACTAATGTAGAGCTAATGTCGGCAAATCTAGAGAAGGAGAAAGTCTAGCCTTCAAGAAATTAGTGTAACCCTTGTTTGCCTTGCTCGGATAGTCTTTGCTTAGAAACAACGCTTGCATAGTAAGTCATGCCGAAAGGCAATAATTTGGTTAGATGGCAGATGTCCTTGATGGTAGGACTCATCGGACTGTAGTTGAAGATGAAAGTGTTGGTCGATGTACTCCAAAATGATGAAAGGGTGAGGAGAGGAGCTAAATTGGGTAGATACTCTCTGAGAGAAAGTTTTATGCATTCATAGATGTTGATATCTCTCCTGGACAAATCGGGAAGAAAGGGTCCGGAGGTTGAACCTCATCGGTTGGGATCTTAGGAAAGAAATGATGGACTAAGGCAAAGAGCCTCATTGTCAAAAGGAGATTTAGAGATAGCATCTTTAATATATTTCTTATTGAGAAGTTTTATCACTGCCATTATGTCATTTTGATTGAAAGAGGGAACGAACGAGGATGTAACACCCTGTACTTTTCAGTACTCGAGTGTTACCATATAATCCAATTTAATAGCTAAGCGAGCATTCACAATCGAAATCCGACCGTTCTAAATGGTTCTCGTCCATATATCAAGCTATCCATCTATTATCCTTCAAGATGGACTGTCACATCATGAGAAAGACCTATTCTTAGGATTTTAATTCCATTGGCACACAGATCTAACCAACCACCAGGGTTACCTTTGTAAGGTCATCATTCAGGAAATGCAATCGGATTATTCTAGTCCATGTCCAATTCCCATATCACACCTAAGCACCTGTTAGGATCCTAGGGCCATTGATAGTCGAATCAGGATCAATCCAACCATTGGATTTATATGGGCCGACAACTTGAGACCAATAAAGACCGTAGGATTTCAAAGACGTGTAATTAACTAATAGGGAATTTAATGAAATTATTTTGTGGCCCACATATCTACATGACCACCTTAAAATAAGGCCTTACAATTTTAATCTAATAATAATAACAATAATAATGAATGTTGAAATTATTTTAATAAAAACATTTAATGTTCTAAATTCATAGGACAGGGGTCTTTGTCACCTAAATGAATTCTTAGGGCCCTTTTAACCGTTGACGATCGATTTCGGGATGACCTAATCATCAAATCAATGTGGATCCATGAACAGGACCATGGTTCCATTAGTTTGGACCACCTAAACCTTGGATATGCTTAATCTTTGGCCAGACCGTCCATCTAGACCCTCCAAAGCTAATGAATGGAGTGAATTTGCCACGAACATCATGGTGGACCCCACCTTGAGGTGCAAGTGCATAAGAGGGACTTGCACTCGCCGTACACGAGTCCTGGGAGACCGGTCAGCATGAGCTGACCCGTGCTCTTTCCAAAAACAGAGAGGTTCTCTCTCTCTCTCTCTCTGTTTTTCAACAGTCGACTCTGTTTGGGACGCACTATGGCCCATCATCTATGATCAGATGAGTGATTTGATCCGTCCATCTCATGCACAGATAGGTTCTAACCAAAACCCAACCTCTCCCGCACGCAGAAACACGTATTCATGCACATGGTTCTTGACGTAAATGGGCCCTACAAACACAAAACTTCCAAAAACGGAAACTGTCTTCCATGCAACATGTTGGCGATCTATGTGAGCAAGCAAGGGATCATCCAGGCCGTTCCAAATAGAGCCTTTTCAACTGTCCATTCTAGCTAAGTGGCTTAAGTCTTCTTTTCTCCACAATGAAAATCAAACCGGTCGCTTCTTCCTCCCAAATCCGAACCCCCCGGTCCAATCTCTCCAAAGCTTCTAAAAAGCTTATCTACAAGCTTTCTAGGGTCCATATGGACCGTCCGAAAGTAGCAGATCGAAGGAAGCTCTCATTTGCAAGACGCCATTAATGGTTGTCTTTCCTCCATTGAGAAACCGGCAGGTGCTGGTGGTTTTAGCCCTTGTCCGGCATCGTTCAGGCATAGCTGGAGGCAGATAGGAGGAAAAGAAGTAGAAGGAAGAAAGAAATGGAAAAGAAGAGAAGAAACAGATGGAAAGAAGAGAGAAGGAAAGGAGAGAGAGGTGGTGGAGATGACGCTGCTGCTATTGCTGCTGCCATTACCGCACCACTCAGGCTGGTGGGCCGCACGCTGCCAGTTGGTGGGCCAGACCATCAGTCTATCACAGATCATAGTAATATGGTCCACTTGGGTTATGGATCTATCTAAATTTTTGGCTCTCTGTCCTATTTCGATCATCAGAAACTGATGTGCGGAGTAGATCTCTCACTGGAATCCCTGTGGGACATAGCATCCGACCACAAGGACTTCACGTGGGCCTGTATGAGATACGTACAACAATCTAGATGGCCAGGTGGGACCCACTATGGAGAGATCACATCCAACCATTCATTCTTGTAGGTATAACCTTATCCATCTGATCTTCCAGCTGAGTTTGGCACACTGATTAATCTGTTTTCTTTTTCCAACACCAATCGGACGGTCGCGCTCAATATGGTCCACATCCAGTGAGCCAGGGAGTTGGTTCAAACAGCTAGGCCAAAGTAGGCCCAGCTCAGTCCCAGCCAATTAATCTGATGTTGGTGCTACACCTGGGCCAGAAACCATCCAGCCCAGCCCAGTCCTTGGTCTATCAGTAAGTGGATGCGGCTGGGCCGGAACCAGTCCATCCTAGCCAATTTCTGGGCCCCACCACGAAATTAAAAAACCTCCAACCTGTCCAACATGTGGGTTTGGGTTTGAGCCTGACAGTAGGTCTAATCTGCCCTTGCCTAGATAGCTTAAGACGTGCATGATCCCATCATAAGGTAGATGGGCTTGGAGCAGCTGCACTTTGAAGAATGCATATGTGATCCAAAATGGTTTATTTGAGAACTCTCCAAAACAAGACCCATGGCCCATACAACCACACTATTAGCTTTTGTATATAAGGTTATTGATCAATGCATACAATTGCCATGGCCACAAGTGTAGGGCCTGACCCATTCAACTTAGGTAATATCCTCATCCTCCTTCCAGAATTAAAATATTTTGATTTCAATTATTGTTGTTACCACTGTTATCATTGGTTAGGATCATTAATAGCCATTAGTAGATTACCTACACTAATATCAGTTAATACATACAGATTTCAATAATTAAATAAAAGGAATCTATTCTTCATTCTTAAAGATCATCATTAATAGTAGAGCATACTATTTATTTCCATTACAATGATTATTAGTGTCACATTAATTAATATTAATTATATCATCACCATAAAACTATTAATATTATTAGCATTAGTAGATGTTTATCATTTTCCTTATGAGATTAGTATAATACTTGGTAATATAATGATTAGTATCAGTCTTTGGTATATTATCATTAATAAATGTTCTATTATCATTATTTGTATTATTTGAGAGATTATTAGTCATTATAAGAATATTAGATAAGGTCGGGACATTTTAATATGAGTTTATGAACCATCACTATTAAAATCGATGGATTAATACTCCTATTATGAATATTACTTTGCCCATTTTACAATAATAATAATATTATTATTAAAAATAATCTAGGATTCAAATCCTACGATCTAAGCATTTAACTAAACTTTAAGATAAGACCATAAAACCTAGATAATCCAAGCCCTAGGTTATATAAATCTTTACTATGGACACTTTGTAGAACATTGATCTCACGTACAACTTTACAATTCATGATAAGATTTGCTTTTAAGGGCATACGTGCTTCCTAGCAACATTAGTGATGATCCAATCCATAAGGTGATGATTCTTCCCATTGAGCTTTCCATTTCCCATTAGCTTAAATGATAGGTTTTATTTACATTTCAGTTAATAATTGAAATATTTATATTATAGTCACATGTGCTAAGTGTTGGAATTGAACTGCTAGATTACATGCCTGATATCTATACTGCACATTTTCTCATACTTATGAATTACTTGTGGATTGTTTATGGAACTTAAACTAGTACATCAGTGGGAAACCCCCACTTATAAATGTACACCCATGCTTGGGGATGTAACTCGACTGGTTGTAATTATAATAGACCTTCGACTTAGTGGTTATTGAATAGTGGTTTAAATTGACCATTGATGTGATCCTACCATTCAGGGTTGTTGTGTCCAATGATTTTCAAGGATGGTCGTTTATCACATGGTTTTGATACTCGCCCAGTGTGGCTTATTTTGATATTTGCCCTATGTGGCTTGTTTTGATATTGGCTATACGTGGCTTTGTTTTGGTATTTTTCCTATATGAGTTCGATGCTTTATACTGTGCAAGCATACGATGGTAAGCCCCATATACTATAATATGATTGACCACCAGTCGACAGGTTTCCATTAAACATCCTAAGATGGCAGTCTCATGAGCCGGGGATGGTGGTATGAGACCTATGCCCAAGCTGTTGGCTTACGCTAGTGACGAGCCCCCGTAGTGACCTTGAGCTTATTTAAATTGGCTGATTGTACTGGACTAATAATGGTTTGGCTAATCATGCATACATGGCACAGACCAGCATCTATTGCTATCGTACGTGATGTACGTATTTTTCCGACTGAATGATTTTTCCAAGTCGATGATTGCATGGGTGACGAGCCCACTGTCCGCACGAATGAGCATCCCTAGGGCGATGATTGCATTCATGCATCCATGTATTTAATAAGACCTGCATCATGTATTATTTTATATGCTTTATTTTATAACTATGCTTACCTAATGCGGCGGTGTGTAATTTTGAGGGGAATTCATACTGAGTTGGCTACTCATCCATTAAATATATAACCGTACAGGTAGCACAGGTGACTCAATTGATCTTCAGGTGTAGACTGATGAGGAGCAGAGTGCCACTGTTGAAGATGCATGATTGTATTGTCAAGAGTTGTTACGTGGTTTTACAGTTCCAGATTTGTTATAATTTGCCTTGTTTACATGTAACATCATTTCACTTAGTAATTGTAAGTTGGGACATTTGCTTATATAAGTCATTATGGGCAACCTCTTGTACATCCTAAATAAAATATAAAATTTCCTTTATGCTGACTTGTCCATTCTACGGTTATCTGTTAACTCTGATGAAGGAAAAAGAAAGATTATATATGGGATTTGGCTCTTTATAAGTTAACACTCGGGTTTTTGAGAAATGGGTCGCATACTCGGGTCCTGAAAATACAGGGCATTATAGGGGAAGAGGTAGCGATTGCAGAAAAAGGGTTTAAGAGTGAAGGTTTTGAAAAAAATATTGCAGTGAAGAGAGAAATTTGAAAGCGTAAGAGAGAACCACCTTAAGTTTCGTTTATATAAGCGAAGGGGAAGGGGGCATTTATTGCAAATTTGAGATGATTTCGGCATAACGGCCAGAAGAGACACGTGTAAACAAGGGATTCATTTGATGCATCGATTCGAAGTGGCCGTTAGTAAAGAAAACAATCGAAGACGGTTTATATTAAGCAACATGTGTAGACATTTCATGACTGCAATAATGAAGCATCAGACGTCGCTGTCACTTTCATCGAAAGGATAACGACAAGGGGGGCAATGTTCATACCCGTTTCGGTTGATCCTTGTCTTAGCTAATTAAGTTCATTTACATGTGATATGTACGGGCACGTGTGGTACGGCTGTAGGTTGGAAACAAGAGTCACAGTATAGCAATCGCGACCAAAAATTACTCAAGCGGTCGATGGGTTAGTGATCGAGTTTACACAAATGAGTGACAGGTGTGCAACGATTGAATTCACATGATTACTCGACACGTGGCTACAGGAAAAGTAAAGAAATAAAGAATGTGTGAAGCATCCAGAAACAGAGTAATGGCGAACGGTTATTATAATCGTTAGGATGTGGGAAAGATCTACAATGGTTGAACTAAGGCTATAAGTAGAAGAAAATTGCAATAGAACAAGTCGTCTCATACCAAACCAATCACACCAATTCAATTATCTTTCAATCATTAGTCTCTTTACATTTTGTAGTGTAATCGTTTACTTTTTTTGTCAAGTAAATTACATTCCTTAGTGTAATCATTTACTTCCTGAGCTTGTTTACATTTCATAATGTAATTTGTAATGATAATCAAGTAGTTGATAACCTTAGTTGTAATTGGAATCTACGCTCATATGCTGGATTCAGTTCTACATCATAGAGGCATCCTTCATCAGTTCACACAGCCAACTGTAAGGATTTACTTTCCTTTTCATTTAATCTATATTGAAAAGTCCTTTTGTATGGAAGGTAAAGAAGTAACCTATCTTTAAAGGACGAACCCCACCTTCTGACTATTGCCTGATCCATTTACACATTAAGCGAATGACTAAATAGACGGCCAATCGCTCTGAATCTTGGTCATACTCTGTGTCTGCTTATCTTAACACTTGGGGTCATTGTTGCAACCACCTGTGCTGGGAACGACAACAGTCGAACAATATCAAATCAATAGTAAAGAAACTCAACCTCAATAGTGTGTGTGTGTGTGTGTAAGCTAATAGAAAAGTGTACAAAACACACAACTAGTCATACACAGCAACAATGTCCACTCAATTGGGGACCCAATGTATACATGTCCCAAAATATGAAGTCTACGTTTGATATCTTTGATCTGCTCTCAAAAGATGAAAATGGAAGCAATGGCCTAACAACCTAAAGCTACTCATATGTAAATTGAAAGTATGGCCTTCTGAAAACAAGGTTCATTAATCCATCATCACTCACTACTACCTCATAGGTACTTGTGTCACAAGCATCCAATTAGTGTTTTAAAACACTATCCCGGAAAGGAGTGAATGATCAACTCAGTGTTACCGTTCCCTAAGTTAAACTTAATATCAATACAATTAAGTTTAAGTAGTGAAGTATAACGTAACAACCAAAATCCTAAAGTAGTTGATTAATGCACGTATGTAATGATATGTATGTATATTCTGGAACTTTTTAACGTGAAGCTCTCTCACCTACCTCGATGTGGGGATCTCTCACCTTTCACGCTATGCTAGGGGTCAAGTAATACCTTGGGGTTCTTACCAAACAGTCAGGCACCTGATAACACCCGTGAGTACCTATGCACGTGGATGCATAATTACCAAGTCTTTATTAATCCATATTTAAACGACAATATTGGCGAAGCTAGATTACCACAATTGTAGTACGAGTCAAGTACACAGAAACCACATGGCTTGTCACCAGGGTCATTAATCCATTAAGGGTCATTACCCAGCATTTGAAATCATCAATTTCATAGGAATTGACAATTGCCCAAGACAAATCAATAAGGAAATGGGTTGTCACCCAAAACCACGGATGGAAGGCTTGTCACCTCCATCGATGCTCAAGACTCATTTTAAGGCTACCCACTTACATTGGTCAGAGACAACACAGACACAATGTCCCATACCACCATGCCTGACCCATGAGTTGTAATGAGTAGCTCGCTGAAACATAAATACAACGACTATGAATGGTGACTATATATCAGTGATAATCATGGTATTTTGGATTTCACATGATGATCAACAACATCCACGTAATATTGATTGTTCCTTAATTGGACTAATTCAATGGATAGAGTGAACATTGATTAGACCAGCCTTGGGTGTAAAGCAACCCAAACTAGAATCGTTCAGTCTTGTTCTACCCCAATCGATCGAACATGTCTATGAAAGCCAAACCTAATGAAGGCAGTCCAAATTTTCAATTGTTTCCAGAGACTAATCCAAAATAATATAAATTCATAGCATCCTAAACATGGTTACAAACTCATAATACACAATTTCTTAAAAAATCTCACATAAGCATATAACCAAACACTTAGTGTGCCAAATGAAGCGTTTCTTATTTTCACAAAATCAAGCCTAGATGAATACCAAATTCATACAACTCATCAAGAATATTATCAACTTAGCATATATAGCATGAATCATAACCATGGAATAATTCTAACATTCAAATATGGAAAATTCTAATGAAAATCCAAAAATTTACTAATTAAAAATATAAGGGGTTGATAAAAAGTTAGATTAGAGAATAGTCCTCACCTACGGACTTAATTCCACGTTCTAGCTACGATTAGGATCTAAAATCTGAAGAAACCCCTAGACAAATTTCAAATGAATTTCAATTAAGGCAAGAAAAACACAATTTCAGTTTCTTAATTCAAATGTTTGACATAGACTCATATTGGATCACTACATTGTGTGAATCGAACGGGGGAAACGACGGTAAATTCAGAGTATTCTAGCAAAATCCTAAGAAAACCTTGATTTTTTAATTTTTTTTTTCTAACCTTAACCAAATCAAATTATATATGTACACACACACACACATACACTCCTTGGTCTCGATCTAAGTTAAGTGATTTGAGGTATTATCTTAGACATCTAATTCATGCGGAAGGTTAAGCCCACTAAGGTGAATATATTCGTATGGTTTTCCGATCAATCGCCCACGGAGCAAAATAGAGCTTGTTTGAATATTCCCGCCACTTTTAAGTTAATTTAGGGAATAAAGTCTTATTGATTTTATTACTAGGTTTTATAGCGGGCATGATTAGGTATAAGATGTAGCTTACTGGGTACATTTATTAGTTATCTAATGGCATCTAATGTAACGCCCTGAAAATCGGGGGGTCGAGCAGGAGCCCAACTCCTGAGTTCCAATGCATCACTTATGCAACATGGTAAGGAATGATTTAATGTTGTTTGTGTTAGTGCATTAGACATGAGTGGGGTTATACCAAAACAACGTATCATAATCCAGAGAAAGTTAAATTTTACAAGCGGAAGACTGTGATAGATATATATAAAGCATATAAGTGGTAGTGCGTCTCCAGAGTATAATCATGTTCCAGGTTAAAAATTACATGTATCATTTCAAATTACAAAATATCAAAAGGTGTAGGTCCGTCTACATCATGAAATCCCTGTAGCCCCGACGATCAGAATGCGGCCTAATGAACCTGCCTGAATACTGCATATACGAGAACTCCTCCTCATCGACATTAAAATCAGGCTCCGCTTCATAAGCCGCGTCATCATCTGCAACTAAGACAGAGTTTGGTTGGTGTTTTAAAACACCGTTCTAGAACGTGGGAGTGAGTGATCAACTCAGTGGAACTGTAAGGCAAAGGTTAACATGTTATCAATTCAGTCAAGCAGTAATGATAACGTAGTACAGCAATCATGTCCTATATTACTCTTGTTAATGCAAGCATGGTATATGATAATGATGCATGCCCTCGCCTATACTCCCTCAGCGACTTCATCTCACGTTCGTGTATGGCATCCTCTTGAAACGTGCGCTTCCTCGCTAAAGCACATGCAATGCGGTGCATGATCGTATTAGCCAATATACTTAATTAAACATATTCATACAGCAGGATTGTGAAGCTAAGGCACCTCCCTTTATATCATTTACCCAAATAATGATCCATCTAGGGTCGTCAATCCTAGTTAAATCACATACGATAGCAGTTCTAGGTCGCTACGGAGAAACTCATCACCATCAGCACAGGCCTAGTTTATACTCAAGGTTACTACGGAAAGGCTCGTCGCCTTAACGTAGTCCTAGTATATACTTGAGGTCACTACGGGCTCGTCACCTGATCGTAAGCCGACAGCTCGAATACATTGTCCCATACCACCGTATTCGACCCACGAGTTTGGGTTGCTCACTGGTCAATACGGGGAGGCTCGTCGCCCCAGCGTAGGCCGACAGCTCGACCACGGTGTCCCATACCACCATGCCCGGCTCATGAGTCTTACCGGATCGAGATACCAAGGTTAAACGAGCTTTTCCACTGGTAAGTTGGTACCTTAGATTCAAGCAGTAGCGTCCACTGGTAAATTGGGTTACATTATAGCCCCAATCACACTTCAAGCAATGACATTCACATGTGATCGTCAAAGACAGCACGTGACAACCAATTCAGATATAAATCTCATATAAGCATTTTAGCGAACGCATAGAGTACATGTTATCATACATAGGTATTCTATACATAAATTACGTAGTAGTAAGATAGATTACATAAAGGAAATTATAACTATAGATGAGGAGTTGAGGATCCTATCTCCACACCCTCATTAAATATATCACATAAAACATTTTATCAAACACTTAGACTACACATATTACATACATGTAATAAGTTAGTTAAAACACATATTATAGCAAATCCTTCCACATAGGAGTTGCCACACGTATAACCATCATGTGTTCTCAAATGTCCATCACAATAAACACAAATCATAATTCCATATCCATTCAGACATTTCAACAAACACATAGAATGCATTTACAATAAACATAGTTTACATATATGTGAAATATACGGAAAACATTATATCTAGGCATATGTGATAGTAATTAAGTCAGACATAAATCATGGTTGACATTGAAAGCGTTGAAAGCCATAACCTAAATGTTTATAGTCCGCACCTTACGCCAGTAGACTCGTAACGAACTCAGTTTATATAGTAAGTCTTCGTCTATGGCACAACGGCAACCTATAACATGAAATAGGTTAGTTATTTCACCATTTACGCTATTTGGATACCTAAAACAGATTAGGGTTAAGATTTCTTACCCAAGTACGGAGTCAGAATCGCTGGAATAGCAATACGGTAACAGTGGTTACGCACGTGGAGTGGCAGGGAAGAATCCCAGGAATAATCTCCCACTCTCTCTCTCACTTTCTCTCTCTTTCCTTTGCTTTCTTCTCTCCTCTCTCTAGGGTTTGCAAATTCGTATGTGAAAGGAGAGAGAGGGTTTAAGGCCCTTATATAGGCACAAAACTGAACTCAATGGCCCCTAGGCCATGATATACGTAGGTTATAGCCAAAAGTTGGTTGTTTCGGTCCAACGAAGCACATCTGGAGTCCCCTTTTCTACATCCGGTTAGGAATAAGTTCCCTAACATGGGATTAAGGTCAAGTTAAGTTTTCGGTCTGATCAGATTTACAGATCGACCGCGGAGGACCAGTTTCAGGTACTCGATCAGGGCCACAAGTACACTGACATGTGTTAGAAAATTTTTTTGATCCAACGGTGTAGTTGGGTCAGAATCTGACGGTCTGAAACCTTAGATTTTTTCTGCAAGCGAACAAATTAATTCACTTAAGTTTCAGTTCATTTTCTAAAGATATTTGCATTTCTCACACACTTCGCTTCGGGCTCAAGTTGTGCGCTTCTGGATACTATTAGGACTTGATTTTCGAGATGGTCGTCAAGCTCAATAAGGCGGTCATAACCGTACAGTTTCGCGGTCGTCGGACTTTTGACGCATGATCCAGGTCCGATACGAAGTTTCACTATGCTCCCGAGAGCAACTGGGTTTAGAGGTTAATCCTAGATTTTAGGGTAATATAGCGTAACTGACTCTACAAGTTTTGGGTCTTACAGGTCATATTTAAAGTGATCTAAGCTAATTTCACAGATAATCTCGTTTAATACTTAGTTAATTCTCGTCTAATTTCTAAAGGATTTGGTCTTAAGTGATTTCTGCCAGAGGTGGTACTCGGGTCTTGGTACGGATTTTTTCGAGACATTACATCTAATCATAATCATATGGTTGTACAGTGGTAATACCCACATATTCATTTAAGTTGAGTTCAGCTAAAAATGTGAGTCATTATAGATATGCTACTATAGCACACCATGTCCCATCAGGTGTGCTAGAAAATAGTATTATTTTTCAATTCGGATACATGGCCACACGTGTAATGAATGACCTTAATTTGGTTAAACGTATGCGATTAGGAATGGTGGCGAGCATGCTAGAGTCATACTTAGACTCGAATCAATTGAATGCTTGTGACCCCTAATGTTATGCTAGACTAGACTTGTGAAGGTTGGCTTGATTATTCTATTAGTGCACTTATTTGCACTCATGTTTATCAATCACGTGATAAGTTGTGTCTTGTAGTCGGATGAGTTCTTAGCAAATGAAGACCGGTGACGCAACTGGAGCTAAAGAAGGAAAAGCTACATTGAAGATGAAGAACTGTTTCTGCGATTTGAAAACCTTGCAAATAGATGATCCCAACCCAAATAGGAAAACCCTCCTAGGTCATCTATTCTAAGCCAAACCCAAATCCATATTTTATATCACATAGTCTTGGCTTAAGCAAGTCCTAAGTTGTTGAACTATTGGACAAAAACAGAAAAATCTGTCTACTATCGATAGGACGAAGGTGTCACCGAATAGTACCTTCGGTATCACCAAAGATACCTTCGGTCTTACCAAAGGGGCTCAAAACAGTCCAGCAAGTTTACAACGTTAATTCGTTATCACCGATTGGGTATTTCGGTGACAATGACTGCCACTGACGAACAAAGTCGGTGCCACCAAAAGAGACTGTTTTCAGTTAGCAACTTGGAAAATTTAATTCGGTACTACCGATAGATAATTCGATACTGCCAAAGCAAGTTCGGTAGTACTGAAGGTCACTTTGGTAGCACCAAGAACTAACCATTTTCTATCTGTTAGAAGCTTTTGCCTATAAAAATGGCTTATAAGAACTTGCAGAAAGAATGGATTAAGGCTATTGAGAGTCCCTAGTGCAACCCAAGCTTATCCTAAGCCTCCCTAGACTCTATCCATATGAGATTCATGCTCTCTTCATTATGATTCAACATCTTAAGAGCATTCAAAGCTTGAACTTATAAAGAACATGATCTTAAGCCTTCGCTAGAGTATTGAGACCAAACATATAGGTATATCCTTGATCTCAATCACTCTAGTATATCCATCAGTTGAATCTCTTAGGAAACCCATTCATAACCTTTGTTAGAGATTTAACCAACTCCCATAACCTTGGTCACCTTTATAGGTATATCAAATGCAAGGTTTTAGATCGTGAAAGTCGACCCAACTAGTAAATCCAAGCTACGCGATCGGGGGAGCACCGAGGAGCTGATTCAAGCACCAAAGTGTGAAGATCAAGAAACCTGAGAACAAGCTATAAAAGAGAACTCATCTGACAAGTAAGTGTCATTTTAAGAATTTAAAATGTTAGCTTCATTCCTTTTGAAGGATTGAGGCTACGAGTTTGTTATCCACAAACTCGTTTAGGTTCCTAGTATGGGACCTTGGCCAGTGGGCCTAAATAGTGGGTGCCTTGTGTGGGACCTAAACTTATGTGCCTTATGTGGGACCTTAGCCGATGGGCCTAAACTTAGGTGTCTTGTGTGGGACCTTAGCCGATGGGCCTAAACGATAGGTGCCTAGTGTGGGACCTTCGCCGGTGGGCCTAAACGCGTGTCCTTAGTGTATGACTGTAAAGATTGTTGGTGAACCTGTTTGAAAACAATCAACAGTGAAATCCGGTGCACTCTGGGATTGAGTGTGGATGCCAGGAGTGGAATAGGCATGTAACCAAAATATTATACATGCTTGTGTTTGGGATTGTCATTTATGCATCTGTTTAATCATGCTTAAATATGTTTAAATGTTTAAATTCTTATACATGATTGAATGAATGTTATTTAATTGATAGGAAGCACTTCCCAAACACAAGCTCACTATGATATAGACTAGTTGCTTTATTAGTATATCCTAAGCTTCCTATATGGTTTGTAAGACCTTACCCTGAGTATCTATTTTGTTCCCCTAGGTCTCGCGGTCCTACCGGTTGAATTTCGACGACTCGTGACCTGTGGATAGCGTTTGCGGACATCCTTGAGTCACGTCATGTAGACCCAACCCAGATCAACTCGAAACTTATGCCATTGCGTCGGCATCGGCGTTGTGGTTCCAACGCCGCGTCTCATGCGTAAAACCAATATATGCATCTTGTGATTTCAACCCGAGCATTCTTGGCCATTCATCATGTGGTCGAGCCCACTTCCTAGCCCTACACATTTTTCAAGGTGGGCCCACCTAGTTGCAATTTCCTAAAAGGCCTATACCTAGCCTCTACCTAACCTAGCTACACTCATCACAGCCTAGCTTGGGTTTGCTTTTCTAGAGAATAATCATTTACCTTGATCCCCACCCCCAATGCTACATCATGGAGTTGCTCTTCCCTAGCCAAGAGAGCAATGAGTGCTTTGGTATATACCCCTCCCTTCTCTCTCCCTCCCTCTAATTCTCTCATTCCCTCCCTCCATTGCTAAGGACGTCCCCAAGCTCCCTCCACTCCAGCCCCTTCTTCCCCAATATCCCCTCCATCTAGCTATTAGCAACCCATCTACACCTTTCAATCATCTTCCTCATGAAGTCTAGAACTTGGATCTTAGAGTTTTGAAGGCTTTCTTCAAGGTGGGTGCACCATCAAGCTTCTTCATCTCTTCTTCTTCTTCTTCCCTTTCTTCTTTTCTTTTTTACATGTATGGAGGCATGTAGGACCCACCAATCCATGGTGGAGATCCTATATGGCTCATAGGATGAGGCCATGGGCCTAGATCCTCCACATTTCCATCCATGGTGGGCCATTCTCCATGGACCTACCATGATGCTTTCTCCTTCTCATTTCTTGCAGCCCATGGGCCATCTAGGCCTTGCATGCATGTGGGGAAAAGGATCCATACCCTCCTGCAAGTTCCTTTGATGTATTATAGCATGTATGTATCATACAACATAGTAGACGGTGTGGATTTGGGTGTGGGAGGTCCATTAGTGGCAGGACCTTCCACTAATGGCCGATTTGCTTCTTCTCTTTCCTTTTCTATCTATTTTTCTTATATGTATTCTGATGATGTGTGGCCCCACCAAGGAGAGGTCAGCAACATCTCAGACTCTTAGCTACGTGGGACGTCTAAGCCCACCATGCATGCATGATTTGGGTGGCTTTCAAAATGGCTTTTTCATGGAGGTCTGAGTGAACTCATGGGTCTGAAATTTTGTTAACCTATCAAGGTGGACCCCACATGTTGAATCAGGGCCATAAACCCTTTAATTAATTTGTATGGGCTGAAATATGGACAGCCTATGTTGCTGTCTAGATTTCGGGCCTAGTTGGAGCATGAGTTTTGAGCTACTGTTTAGACCTATTTGTAGGCCTTTCTATCCCAAATTTCTTTAGGGGTTTTGTTGTATGTGGATTCCACTTGGATGTAGAATGAGACCCATACCCTATCTCCCATGATTGAGGCCCATGGGATGGGCCAAAGTAGGCTAACTGCCTAGAAATTTCTGGACAGTTCAGCAACACAATAAGGTGGAAATGTGCATATTTGCCTGATTTTCTGAAAAAGTGGGCCACCCCAGTGGACCCCACTTGTTGTCCATGAGTAGGACCACCATTCTCATAAATTTTTCAAGGGTTTGGGTAGGTTTAGGCCCACTCCATGTGGTCCCAAACATAGGGACAACAAGATTTCTGCAACAACCAAATTTCTGTAACATGTATGGTTGCCATTTTATTTTAAAATATTTATCATAATTATAAAAATATGAAATTTATTCTTGAGGTGGCCCACCCTTGCTAGGACCCACCTACAAGATTTGGGGCCATTTGGGCCACTGGAAATCCGAGTGTGGTGGCTGGACTGGGCCACCTAGCTGGACGTCCATGGTGGTGACGTCCAGCAAGGCTGGCCGTCCTCACCCATTTGTGGCCCACCATGATGTGTGTTTTATCCACTTGTCCATCCATTGTGGGACCCACTTGGACATGGCCCACCTTGGTGTGGAATGTCCAAGGTGGGGGCCCACCATGTGCATTGCATAGGACTGGACATCCAGCCCATTGGACCGCCCAGCCCATTGTAGGACACCCCATGTGAGCTGAATGCTGGACCTTGGTCCAGCAGTATGGCCCACCTAATTCTTTGTGTCCCTTAGTATACTCCTATGTGGTGGGACCCTCTGGCCTGATTGCTGGGCCACTTGGACTTGGGTCCCAATCAGATGAGCATTTTTGGGCTCCAGTAGGCCCATAAAACTGGTGGAACAAAAATCCAGTAATATATTCTAAATGTACATTGCCTGTGGGCTGAGATTTTTAGGAGTGAGACCCACCATAGTTGGGTTATTTGGGACCATGTATATAGTTAGATTGTTGGACTCTTTAGGCCCAAATGGGCTGGAACCTTCTTCTTAGGCCCAGTGGACTCTTGGGACATTTTCACCATAATGTTGTGCTGCGTTAGCAGGCTGAATTACACAAATGGTTGGCCCCTTGGTTGCCCACCAAATCAACTATATTCTTGGGCCAGGTTGTAGGCCCAACTTACTTGACTAGAGCATGATTTTTTTTTGCCCATGTGGTTTGAGTAATGGGTTGCCCACTAGGCCCAACACAATATATGGAATTGGTGACCTTTATGTTGGGCCCTAACCTTCCCTATGGGCCCGTAGTATTGCATATGGGTTGGGCTATGTGTGTTGCCCTTGGACCCATGTTTGAGCAGGCCTTGGGCCATCTACTTGAGGCCTAATATGGTATGTATGTGGAATGTTATGGCTGCCGTTCTCTTATTTATGGTGATGTGTGGGCCTTGGGACCTAATATGGGAAAGATTATTATTTGGGCAACCTTCTTGGGACAAATAGTGGTTGGATGTCCACATTTGTCCCCCTAAGGTAGGCCCACTTGCCTCTATGAGTGGTTAAAGGTCCACCATAGACCTTTGCTAGGCCCGTTTCATTTATTTAAGCACATGTGATTGTCCTTCCTTAGCCTTGTGCGCTACCCCAGACTATTGGGCTCCCATTAGAGAATTTGTCTAAGTACTTAGACTCAGTCCCTACTTGGATAGGAGTGTATTGCATCGTTCATTGTCGCATGACGCATCTTGTTCATCCTCATGACCCATACGTATTATGGCGTGCTTGGTTAGCATTATGTGTGGTCATAGTTGAGCCATTGGGAAGATATGATGACTTCCTAAAGGGATGGAGTTCCCCTCTTGAGCACGTTGGATGCTTGGAGCTGATGCATGACTAGTATACGTGATTTATGCATATGAATTTCATTACATGGTTTATATTCACCCTTACTTCATCAGGGTCGTGGCCTCCACAGGAGTATCATGGATGACCATATGGGACACCAGAAATATCTTTGAGCATAGAGGGCACTTAGGATGTCCTTGGGTGAGAGCCTCTAAACCTTCATGGTACCAGAAGACGCCTCAATGCCGAAACCAAGTGGAAAACATGAGCGCCCGAGTGCCTTATACCATTAGGCCGCGTCTCCCACTGTTGCGAAGTCGGTTGAGATGGGATGTGGCCTTATCCGCCTGAGTGAGGGGGCAATAGTTAGGTTGAGTTTGACCAGCTCGTGAATGGGTCCACTACCATCGAGCCTTGCTGGTAATTTGTTGTCCACGAGCGAGTAGTGCGGTCTCTTACGCTCGTTAGACTATGCAACTAGGAGAGCCGCAGTCGGCTGGCAGTGCATTTGATCCTGGTGGTTTCCCCATAGTAGAACTGTATATGATTTGTAGACTTGATATGAGGACTGACATGTATTGCATTGCATTGGCATTGGCTATATAGGCCTTTTGTGCATCGCCTCGGTATGGCGCCCAATACTCATGTATTTATTTGCGTAGCCTTAGTACGGCTTATTGCATTCATGATTGTTATAGCTCAACCTTGGTATGGCTAGTGGCGTTGATAGTGTTCATGGTTCATGCCAAGCTTCTGCATTCTCTGATATTTCTTTCTGACACTGGTATTACATACACTTACATCGCCCTTTAAGCTTTCTATAAGCTTATGGACGATTGATGCGTGTAGGTGATTCTAGGTAGCCGCAGTAGCTGAGGAGCTTTCGGAGCATGCCGAGGACCTGTTGGAGTTTCCGTTATTCTGCTTATGTATTTCCCCTTTGAGGCTTATACCTGTATAAAGTTTTAATTCCTAGTGGATTTGTGATGTGTTCCTATGGTTATTATCTGTGGTTACTATGTTATGATCTTGTGGATGCTCTTATTAGATTCAGACTTATGTTATAAATCCTCCTTGTGGGATCCCAGGATCGGAACCTGGTGAATGGGTGGCAGGAGCCAAGAATGGGGCACCACGAAGGCTGTTGCGGCCGGAACTGGCTATCAGGTTCCTTGTGAGTTCGGTCACCGAGTCTGGGGCATGACATGATTGGACCATCTAACTGGCTTGGAAGCCATCAGAGTTACATTACCTTACTGAGGTTATTTGTAAATCATTTAAGTTAGGCAATAGAAGTATTTATTTGGTACAATCACTTGAAAAGTCCTATTCACCCCCTTCTAGGACTATAAAGACAGTTCCATACTTCTACTAGTGCGGTGCAAACCGCAATTTCATTTTCAACCACCAATTATTACAGTGATCAAGCGATTAAAAAGGGGGAGGGTCAGTCCTTCAGAATGGGATATTTTTGCCTTGAGTTAAGGACTTTTCTTTAAATCGTAGCATATCAAGTTTCTCAACGAATTAATATTGGTTGGATATGATTAAAAGTAAGATTGATTGCTGATTTTATTAATTAGAATGAAGAATAATATAATTAACAAAAATGATGAAAATAAACTATATAGAGAAGAAACAAATACCAATGGTGGCTTGTGTTGGCAAAACAGTTGTGGAAAGGATCAGACGATCATGGTGTGAAGTCAAGAGGATGTGACTGGTGTGTATCAAGTATGAACTCAATAATCAGGGATCTAACGATGGTGGTTGTGGATATTTAACGTACTCCTAGGACGTACTGCAATGATGACACTAGATAGGGGTGAATTTAAGTTGTTTTAATGGCTCCAAACTTGCTGTAATGTGGCTAGAGAGTTTAAAGCTAAGATGCCAAACTAAAAGGATAAACAATGTTGTGATATAGAGAGATTTATTAATCGATTGTGGCGAGGGCCCGAAACTCTTCTTCGAATGTTTCGTTTATAGACTTCTAAGAGACTACCCGTGCATAAGTTTCTGCAACGTGAGAGTTTTGGATAGTTTTCCGTGCAAATATCCTTAATTCTCCACATAATTGTATCCAATTGCATTACGCCACATTTATAAGAGATTACATATGCCTTTTGCTATTCCAATTGTGTATAGGAAGCTTTATTAGAGTCTCCATGTTGCTGAACTCTTGCATGAGAAACATTGCCATACTACTCACATCACTGAGCTCTTGCATCTGCGGAGGGTTGCTTTTGGTATGACTCTAGTATTTAATGCTCGATATAGATTTGCTTTGATGGAATTTGCTCTGAAGAGAGTTGCTTTTGATGGAAACTCTAACATTTAATGCTCCACATATGTACATCTTTAACTCTTCATTTTAAAGTTCATCTATATCACATGTGGCGTGACTGCTGCGTGTCACCTTCTTGACTGTTTGATCTGGTTGTAATTGGCCACGTGTAGATAGTGGATTGGTCATTAGTTGCGCACACATCTCACACCCACTACATGAGTTCTTCTCATAATGCCATGTGTAGATAATTGTTATCTACTTCTCCATTTAATTGTGTGTTGTGTGCTAGAAAAATCGGTTAATTTAGCATTGCCTTTATGCTACTTCATTGCTCATTAAGCAGTTTCAACTTATGACTGTATTTTATTCTATACCTATCATTGGTCATAAGGCCACTACAGTGAGTAATCGACTCTTGAAATTGCATAGAATAGTATCCCACGGCTATGCGTGGAACCTTATTGCAGTTATAGAATAGTGGCTATGTACTGGGGGGGGGGGTGTGATTAGGACCAAATAAAATTTATGCCTTTTAACATACAATTTCTTACTTAAAGTAATATGGTAATTTAAACTAAGTAAGACAATTAGTCTAAGGGTTCCAAGTCAATAGAGGGTCCAATCACATATCCTACCATAAATATGCCAATGAAGCAACTAGTCTATACTCAATAGTATGCTTATGTGTGCTACATAAGTTAAGTACCTAACATACAATCCAATTCAAGCATTTAAATGATTTAACTAATCAAACATATAAGCATGAGTTAAACATGTATGTAATTTATAATCTAAAACAAAAGCATGTATATTGGTTTGGTTTTCTTACTTTGCACTCAGCAGACATGCTCTCCCTGAGTGTACTAGAATTCACCATCATATGTTTTAAATCAGGTTCACCTCTAACCTATACAAGTGTACACTCCCACTGGAGGCCTATAAAAGGACTTACCCACGTATTCACCCTTGTCAGTGGCTTACGCATGGACTTACCACGTATACACCTATGTTGGTGGCTTAAATAAGGCCTTTCCCACGTATACACCCGTGTCGGTAGCTTATACAAGGACTTACACACGTACTCACCCGCGTTGATGTCGATATGGTCCTACGTGTCGATGTCGATATGATCCTACACAAGAATCAAAGCGAGTTTGGATTACAAACTCTATACTCAATCCTATATAAGGAGTATGAGGACTCTTAAAATTGACAAATTACTTGCTGGATTGAGCCCATTTTATATTTTCATGTTGAGTTTCTTGATTGATGCTCTCCTGTGCTCTAATTGGCTCCCCTTGTGCTCTATCGATTGTTGATGCCGATGTTTGCCAATGTTTCAGCTCCAAGATCAAATAACTTGCACGCAATTCTCCATTGAGGTGACCAAGGTGATGGGAGGATGATGAAATCTCCTACAACTAATGAAAGGTTGTAATCCTAGGGGGGTTCACCTAGAAGAGTCTTCTGGAGGATTTAGACAAATGATATACCAATAAGGTTTGGTCTAATCTCTAGAAAATGGTAGAGTTCAAGCTCATCTTTAAGGTAGATGTTGGAATCCTTATTAGAGTGTTAATCTCAAGGAAGATGACTTGAAACTCATTGGTTTAGAGGCTCAGAATGAGGGATATGAAACATAAAATCACCTAGGCTTTTATTGCACAAAAAACCCATCCTCTTACCCAAGAACCGAATACTTTTTTATAAGAAACCGATTTACAGCGGCTATAAAACCGACTCTGTCGATGGGATCGAAGCAATCTTCGATGGGATTGAAAGGCTCTTCGATAGAATCGAACAGGTTGTCGACCCTATCGAGAAAGCTAGATAAATATATCAATGCTTGCGGGACAAATTTGGGTTTTCTAATCGATCCCATTGAGTGGACCTTTGATTCCATCAAGACCCATCGACAACCTGTCAATGAGATCAATAATCACTCAAAAAACTATTGTTTTGGGCATATAACAGATTTGGGTTTCCTAATCGATCCCATCAATTGGATCTTTGATTCCATTGAGACCCATCGACAACCTGTCAATGGGATCAAGAATCACTCAAAAACTATTGTTTTGGGCATATAATTTCACAGTAGCTTTGCATATCTTCTATCCTTACTTATCATATTCCAATTATGCTCCTAAGGCTAAGGAATGGTCAAACAAAGTTTACCTATTAATCCATTATCATCTAGAGGTTTAGGGTTGTTTTGGATCAATGGCACCTCATATGTCTGTTTTTTGCACTTTGATGTCCATTTCCACTTATGTCTTCAGTTTTTGGCTTTAAAGGGCTCAACCGACTCACTGACATAATGACTTATATGATTGACAAATAAGGTGCACAAATAAGTGCACTAACAACTCTGCCATGTGAATAAGGTATGTGACATGCGTTCAAAGATAGTAGCACATTATACTCACCATTTTTAGGCTACTCATGACTTTTCAAATTTCAATCAAATTCTACCGTCATAATAATTTAAAAGATCTATCATTTGTCTCTTATCAAGTTCTTACTGCTAGGTAGCATCATCTAAATTGCTAGATTTGTTGTAGTGAGATCAAGTGCAAACACATTGTTTCTTGTGTTGTGGCCCAGTTGAGTATTAGATATAGCTAATTTGGAAAATAAAGGTAATTCGTTGAGCATGTGGTTTAGTGACCCCAACACCAGCCAACTAGCTAGTGTCAAAGTTGGGTGGGACCTACCATGATGCATGTGTTTTATTAACGTGGTCCATTTATTTTGTCAACTCATTGTAGGGCATGAGCCTAAAAATGAGTTGGATCTAAATCTCAAGTGAACCATACCACAGGAAACAGTGAGGATGAAATGCTTACCAACGAAAACTTCTTGTGGCCACGGAAGGTTTAGATCAAGTCGGTATTTGTGTTTTCCCTTCATCTAGGGCTATGTGACTTTATGGACTAGTGTGATGGTAAAAAAACATTGATGTGGGCCTCAGGAAGTTTTCAATGGTAAGAGTTCAATCCCCACTTAGGCTTAGGATCCACCTCGATTTTGGGCTCGTGCCCTAGAGTGAGCTAGCAAAATGGATGGACGACATGGATAAAATACATACACATCATGGTGGGCCTACAAATCTTGACACCATCCCAACCACATTCGTATGTGGAACACATATGATGGACAGGTTGGATGGTCTTCATACATCGTGTGGGCCCCCATTTGTTATTGCACTTGAGCGCGCCTCATATGAAAAAAAAGGAATGCCCTAGCAAGAAGATCTGTGGATCATGGTGTTATGCCAGTAAGTTATAATCAGTGTCCCATCGGGCATGCCAAAGTATTGTTGGCAGTTTCTTTGTTTTTCCAATTTGGTAAGTGATAAATGCGGGCATGCTATAATTGAATTTGCGGCTCAATTCTAACCGAACAACTATGAACCCAAGCGCTGAGATAGGCAGATACATAGTATATGACCGAGATCGAATGAGATTGGCTATCTATTCAGCCACTCGCTTAGTATATAAATAAGATCAGACGATATTCAGAGGGTGGGGTTCATCCTTTGATGATAGGTTACACTTTTGTCGTTCATACAAAATGACTTTTCAGTACAGATAAAAGATGAATATAAAAAGAATACTTATAATCGGTCGTGAAAAACGGCTGCGAAGCACCTTCGTGGATGGGTACTGAATCTAGTATATGAGAATAAACTCAAATTACAACTAAGATTACCAGCTACTTGATTAACACTACAGATTACACTATGGAATGTAAATAACAAGCCAAAAGTAATTGACCGACAGATAAGTAGAGTGATTACACTAAAGAATGTAAATGACGAGTAATCGAAAGATATGTATTGGATTTGATTGGGTTGATATAAGACAAAATTTTCCTAATAATTCCTCTATTATTTAGTCTTACTTTGGCCATCTATATCCTTCCCACATTCTTCCTATGTTTATTTAACACTACGTGGTCTTATTTGCTTCTACTTCTGCCACTTGTCTTATAACCATTTCTACACGATCGTTCTACAATAGTCGTTTAAGAAATATCGTGACTTTGCTTAACGTGCTTCAACTCTATTATAGCAGAATTGCTAGTATATCTCAGCACATCTCCAACTACATAATGCAAATTCATTCAGATTAACTATCTTTGATTGGCTTTTCAGGAACATGCAGCAATGGGCACTCGGATTTCCTGCGAAAGCCTTCCGCAGGAAGTTCCTGCACTTGAAACATAGGTGAGGCCCACTGTGATGTTTGTGAGAAATCCACACCTTTCATACGTTTTTTGAGATCATTTTAGGACATTGGGAGAAAAATGATCCGGATCCAATACTCAAGTGGGCCTAAAACATGATATTCGTGGGATACAGAAGTTTTGAATCATAGTTGAAATATTCGTGGGGATACAGAAGTTTTGAATCAGGATAATATTTTTTTTTTCAGTTCAACTAAGTAGTAATGATATTATGAACAGTATGGATGGCATGTAAACATCACTGTTCACCCAGGGAGGTTTCAACGGTAGGAATTTCCCTACCCATCTTTTCATTTAGTGCGGCCCACGTTAGTCTTTGGATCCTTCTCAATTTTGGTCTAGAGTGTTAGAATGATCTCAAAAAACGGAAGGATGAGGTAGATTTATCAAAAACATCACAGTAGGCCCCACATAGGTTTCCAGCGCAGGAACTCCCGAGGGAGACTTTCGCAGGAAATCCGCGTCCCAACAATGGTACGAACACACTGTCCATTCTGGGCCGGGCTTGACGAATACATACCGGTGGTGTCGACAATGGGCGTTTATCGTTCACCAACTATGCGAAACCATCATCGGGAGAGGCCGCAAATTCTGTAATCAAACCCGTCCTACGCAATGGGAATCCGCCTCCTCAGATGCCCTATGTTTGCAAACGAACAAGAATGAAATGTGGTCCACTTCGAGGGGAACTGGCCCTCCAATCTTCTGAGAATAGAATAGACTGATTGAAAAGTTGTTGTCCTTATTCACATCTAGGCATAGCCTTAAATAAAAAAGAAAATAACAAAATACAAAAGAAAATAACAACCACTTAGAACACGTGGAGTCTACCCTTGGACACGTGTACTCTAGCCCAAAGCAAAGCCCTTAAAACTAGCAAATGGTTATTGACTAAAACAACTCAAACAACCCAACGTACTGATTTGACTGAGTCATATCTGGCACATAACAACCCTCCCCCCCTTAAGAACCAACCTTGTCCTCAAGGTTGAAACTTGGAAACCGTTCTTTGATAGACACGAAGCTTTCTCATGTGGCGTCCTCAGGTGGAGAGTCATGCCACTGGATCAACAGCTCAGTCACCGCCTTGTTGTTTTTCTTTACCATTCGTCAATCTAGGATCCATTCTGGCACTTTAGAGAAGGAGTCATCCAGCAACAAAATAGGCGGGGTCGTTTGTAACTGGATAGCTGGCCCTACCCTTTTCTTGAGTTGAGAAACATGGAAAATGGGATGAATCTTTGCACCTTGAGGTAGATCGAGCTTGTAAGCAACTGGACCGATGCGCTGTAGAATTTTATAAGGACCATAATATCGTGATGACAGCTTCATAGAACGACGTTGAGCTACAGAACTTTGACGATAGGGCTATAACTTAAGATACACCCAATCCCCTTCATTAAACTCACGATCTGTTCGATGAGTATCAACATATTTCTTCATACGATCTTGTGCCCTGATGAGATTGTCTTTAAGAATTCGTAGAACAACATCTCTTTGTTACAATTCAACTTCTGCAGCTTGTACCTTGGTCGTCCCTGGAATGTAGCTTAAGAGAGCGGGAGGAGATACTCCATAGACGACCTCAAATGGGGTCATCCGAGTGGCTGAATGGATGGGTGTGTTACAAGACCATTCAGCCCATGGAAGCCAACGAGTCAACTCCTTAGGCTTATGACTGCAGAAACAACGCAAATACCCTTCAAGGCATCTGTTTAGCACTTCTGATTGGCCATCAATTTGAGGGTGAGACGCTGAACTCATTCGTAGTCGGCTTCCTTGCAAACGGAATAACTCTTGCCAAAAGACACTAGTAAAGATTGGGTCACGATCACTGACTATTGATTGTGGCATTCCATGAAGTTTGAATATGTGGTTCACAAAGGCCTGCGCGACTGATTTAGCTGAGTAGGGGTGGCCAAGTGCTATAAAGTGAGCATATTTGGACAATCGATCAATAATCACAAGAATCACAGATTGGCCTTATGAAAGAGGAAGGCCTTCAATAAAGTCCATGGCAATGTCGGTCCAAATCTGCTTGGGTATCGGCAAGGGCTGCATGAGACCTGTCGGTGATGTATTTTCATATTTGTTTCGTTGGCAGGTGTCGCATTCCCTAATAAAATTTTTCATTGAATTTCTCATTCCCGGCCAATAGAACAGTCGCTTGATTCGCTGCCAAGTTTTGTGATATCCCATATGACTAGCAGTGGGAGAAGCATGTAATTCAGTCATTAGCTTGGTTCTAGAGTGAGCCGAGCAGTGCATATCTCTTGGAATCTAGCTGGCCTAGGTTCCAAAGCCGAATGAGCTCGCGAGTAGCTGGATCACTATGACAATCTTTCTTGATCTCATCCCACCAATCAGAAACTGGTGTGGACAAGGCTTGGAGCTCCCCCTCTTCATGCCTTCTAGATAAAGCATCAGCTACCACATTTCCAATTCCCTTTTTATATTTTATTTTATAATTATACCCCATAAGTTTGATGAGCCATTTTTGTTGTGCTGGAGTGATGACCCGTTGTTCCAAGAGATATTTTAAACTTTTGTGGTCGGTACGAATAATGAAACGATGGCCAAGTAAATATGGTCGCCATTTCTGAACTGCATGGACCAAAGCTAACATCTCTTTTTCATACGTGGACAATGCCAGATTTCATCCCTGCAACCCTCAACTAGTGAAAGCAATTGGTTGTTCGTCTTGCATTAAGACTCCGCCAATCCTACCACCAGACGCATCGCATTCAATAGTAAAAGGCCTTGAGAAGTCAGGTAAGGCGAGTACTGGCGGGTTTGTCATGGCTTCCTTAAGATTTATAAAAGCCTGATCAGCTTGCTCATTCCAATGAAAGGAATCATTCTTAAGGAGGGCTGTCAGTGGGCTAGCGATTTTGCCATAGTCTTTGATGAACTTACGGTAGTAGCCTGTTAAGCCCAGGAAGCCTCGCAAGGCTTTGAGTGAGTTGGGCTTAGGCCAACCCATCATAGCTTGAATCTTTTCTGGTTCCACTGCTACTCCAGCACCGAATATTATGTGCCCCAAATATTCAACCTCCCTCTGGCCAAACCTACATTGGACATTTTTGCATATAGTTGGTGGTCCCGCAGAAGGTCCAATACAGTGGCCAGATGCTCTAGGTGTTCCTACCACGATTTGCTATATACAAGTATATCATCGAAGAATACCAATACAAATTTGCGCAGATAAGGACGAAAAATATCGTTCATGAGACTTTGGAATGTTGATGGCGCATTAGTGAGACCAAAGGGCATCACCTTGAATTCGTAATGCCCTTCATGTGTTCGAAAAGCCGTTTTTGGAATGTCAGCTTCTGCCACATGAATCTGATGGTACCCTGATCTCAGATCCAACTTGGAGAAATAATAAGATTCATGAAGTTCATCAATTAGCTCGTCCACAACTGGAATGGGGTATTTGTCTTTGACGGTCACCTGATTAAGGGCACGATAATCGACGCATAACCGCCAACTACAATCCGCCTTACGTACCAAGAGGACCGGCGAAGAGTATGGGCTTGTACTGGGTCGGATTAAACCAGTTACTAGCATTTCACGTATCATCCGCTCAATTTCATTTTTTTGATAATGTGGGTAGTGGTAAGGTCTGACACTTATCGGTCGAGCCCCATCAACCAACAAAATTTGATGGTCATGGGACCTAGGAGGTGGCAACCCTGGTGGTTCTTTAAAGACATCTTGATAAGTGTCAAGTAGAGACTTTAGTTCAGGTGATGAAAAGGTTGGGTGAGACAACCCTTCCATGCTGCAGAGATGTAACACCATTCCCCATCCCAACTTCTTGGCCTTTTTACTGAAGGTAATTCCATCCACCATTTGAAGTGCAGTTAGCTTCGAACCCTTAATATTATATTCTTGCCCATGAACGGTGAACCGCATCCACATGTGGGTGAAATCCCACAAAACGGGGCCAAGAGTTTGTAGCCAGTGCGCACCTAGAACCACATCACATCCTCCAAGGGAAAGTATATAGAAATCAGTGGAGGCGATGAAGTCCTGCAAACGCAACGATAATCCTGTGCACTTCCCTTGACTTTTTAATCGGTCACCATTAGCAACCATTACTTCAAATGAATCTTTAGCTGAGGCCGCGACCCCGACCTTTTTAATGGCTTCAGGGTCCACAAAATTATGGGTGCTCCCAGAATCAATAAGCACCGTGACCGGATTTTGATATAGGAAGTCACGAACACGCATGGTCTGAGGAGTCGGAGAGCCGGCTATGGCTTGGAGAGAAATTTCAGGTGGATCACCGGTAACATGGCTGATTTCGATTTCTTCGTCAGCCTTGATATCAGTATCAAGTGTTGGCTCACACGACCCATCAATCAAAAAGAGTTTTTGGATTTTGCAGCGATGTCCGGGGTGAAATTTTTCATCGCAATTGTAACATAGCCCCCGATCTTGCCGTTCTTTTGCCTCAGTAGGAGTAAGCCGTTAATGGGTAACAATTGTACCTTGGCCTCCCTTTCATTGGCAATTGTGGAAACTAAGGGCTTACTAGAATCAGGGCGGCCCAAACGATGTCTCGTAGCCACCTTTTCTTCTTGGAGTCGGGTCAAGGCTATGGCTTGTGTCAAGGTAACTGTTCGAAACATTTGGACATCCAAGCGGATGTCATCTCGTAGGCCGCATACAAAACAACTTATGAGAAATGATTCGGTCAGCCCATCGATCCGATTGGCCAACTTTTCGAATTCTTTTTGGTATTCTCGCAATGAAGAAGTTTGGCGAAACTTGGCAAGAGCTCCAGCATGATCTTCATACCTGGTTGGTCCGAAATGCTCGTTCAAAGCTAACAAGAACTCTCGCCATGACATGTAGACTTGCGATTTTTCATACCATTGGTACCATTGCAAGGCATCCCCCTGCAAATGGAATGAGGCAATGGTTAATCGCTCGTCCGCCGGTGTGTGGTGATAGGCGAAGAACTGTTCTGCTCTATAGATCCATTCGGATGGGTCACCTTCGTCGAAGGTAGAAAAATTAAACTTCACGGTTCTGGATTGAATGGAACCTGTGGGTCCTGAGAGCGAGGATCCACTGGTGTCACCAGGTCCGCCAGTTGCCGGATCTTTCCCTTTCTTTAGAGTATTGGAAATCTCTTCGTAACGGCTGTCGAGAATAGATAGTCGTTGCATGATCTCTGAGAGTGTTTGTTGTAAGTTAGCATTGTTAGCTTGGGAATTTCTTAAATCAGCCATGGAACTTGGCTCTGATACCAAATTGATAGGAATCCGCCTTCTCAGACGCCCTATGTTTGCAAACGAACAGCGAACAAGAATGAAATGTGGTCCACTTCGAGGGGAACCAACCCTCCAATCTTCTGAGAATAGAAGAGACTGATTGAAAAGTTGTTCCCCTTATTCACATCTAGACATAGCCTTAAATAAAGAAGAAAATAACAAAATACAAAAGAAAATAACAACCACTTAGAACACGTGGAGTCTACCCTTGGAAACGTGGACTCTAGCCCAAAGCAAAGCCCTTAAAACTAGCAAATGGTTATTGACTAAAACAACTCAAACAACCCAACGTACTGATTTAACTGAGTCATATCTGGCATCTCTCTCTCTCTCTCTCTCTCTCTCTCTCTAAACCGACCATGTCTGGTGGTAAAAGTACTAGAAAGAAGGGAAGGAAGGACGAGAGCTCCAAGGAGGTGGAGGAGCTTCTGTCTGCGGCCGAGGACCAGATGCTCCTCAACATCAGCACCGGTTCCCACATCACTCGCAATACCTCATTGGACAGCGACCTCGTCCGACGGTTGGAGGCCCTCAAAACGCCCTCATCTTCTACAGGAATTACGAGGGTGCCACCCATGAAAGATAGGGAAAGAGTCGTTGTTGTGAGTGCAGTAGTGGATGAGGAATTGCAGAGAATTTTAGGGGAAGATCTGTCCGCGAGGTTTTCTGCTCTCAAGGGTACTTCTTCTTCTAGAGAATTCCAAGCGCGTCCCAAGAAATTAGATGATGATGATGATAATGTTGATGTTGATGATGATGGGGTGTCCAAGGAGGTGGATAAGCTTATGCAGTGGGCGATGGATGAGGCTCGTCTCAATCCTTCCATGAGCAGCGATGATGATGATGATGATGATGATGTGAAGGAGCAAAGCAAGAAAGATAAGGGGAAAAGGTAGGATTTTTTTAGTTTTTGTTTTTGCTATTAGTATTTAATATTTTTTACTTTGTGAAATGTGAAATTCATTATAATGATGTAATTGTCAGAAGCTATCTAAGGCTCTGTTTGGATGTATAATTGAAGTGGTTTGCAATAGTGTTAAATAAAGGGCCTGTTTGGATAGGTGAATCCGGGAGAAAAGAAAATGCTTTCCCTTGATTTCATGTTTCATGTTGTTTGGATTGCAAATAAGAAAACCGTGAATTCCTCAAAATAATCATTAGTTTTGTTTGGAGTTGCGGTTCTCTTAGGCAAGTTCCAAGTGATTGTTGTGACTTGAATATGAAATTTCGGCTTGTGAAACAAATGGGACCTGAAAATTGAATCCTTTTTTTTTTTTTTTTGGCAATATTGCAGTTGGAAATAATCATATTACCATTTTTCGTTTCAGACCTTGGATTCTGCCTATCTGAAAAGGCCAAAGGAAAAATGGCCAGATCGTAGTTTGTCAGTAAAACAACTGAACCATTAATCCATCAAATGTTCTTCTTTTTTATGTGGGGCCCACATTGACCCACATGTGATCAATGAGGACCATTGGATATGAAGCGTTCATTGTGGATTGCATGCAGCTCCATTTCACATCCATTCAAATAAGGGCCTGGAATATGGATTGTGATATTGTTTTTACTGTCATTTTTGTATGGTGTGATTATCCAGTCATGGTTCTTTTTTACAATGCCCAGGCGGACCTAGAGACCACACACTACCTTTCAGATTTTCAATGTCTATAAGTGGGGCTGTTTGTTCAATAATCCAAACCATTGATGCTATGAGCTCCAGTCTAAGTGGTCCATGCACAAAACATCTCCTAGAGAGAAAAATCATACAACTTCAAATAATTATCCATCAGAGAAATCGTTATGAAGGAAGATACAGTAATGATTCCCATTCCACTAATTAAAGGCCAAATATTATGTGTCAAGGATCCTCTAATATAGGCACACTAGCACAAACCGGAAGCCAAAACTTACCGAAAACCTGTCAACACACCAAGCATTGTATCATACTACATTTTTCAATAATGTTTTTTCTATGGTGAATTCTTCCTATCCAACTGTCCTGAATGACCATAGGGGCTCACCTGCGCCTCAAATAGGAATTCACCGGATTATAGCTCTAGTTTCCCTTTATCGAACTAGCTATTGCAGCTCAATACAAGATGCATCTTAATGCAGCTAAGTGCATCGATAACTTTGTTGATAGTCATTTGTGGGGCTTGAATGATAAAATGGTAAAATTGCAATCTGCCAAAGTAGGCAGGATAGTCATCCGTAGTATAAGGAATAAATCAAATTTCCAAGACATTGGTATAAGTGTCAACCTGCCATTTGAGACTTCACTCATTAGACATGTCTTTGTATGTGAGTACCTTTGTTCGGTGATCATAATAAGCTGATGACTGCTCAAGGATCCTTGACCACAATGCTTTTTCTAATTTTGGGAGATTTAGTCTATGTTTTGGGTGTTCTCACTTATGGCAGTGGGTGCAAGTTGCTCTACCTTAATTGCCACCTAGATGAATTTAGTTCCAAGTTGAAATTATTGGGATGCTATTTTTTTTTTTTGGTGATGAAGTGATCTGGATACAAATTTGGGGCGGAAAAAATACTAGACTTCTCTGGGTGTTTTAAATAGCAGTTTCAGAGTGCGACTCCCCCAGAGGCCGAAACCATTACAACTCACCCCAAGTCATTCTGTTTCTCTGTTTCAGTCATTTTCTGGTGACCCTTTTCATTGCCAACCAAAAGTAAGATGAGTCAGTCGAGTCGACTTTGTTTCCGACAATATCAGAAGCATCATGTAAGTTGCTGAAAAAAAGAAAGAAGAAGAAGCCCAACCCAAACACTTCTCTGCAAAAATGTTTAATCCCTTTCATCGCCACATCCACTCAGATGTGAATTTGGTGGATATCCAAATACCAACCTAGAGTTGAACTTTAGCGACCAATCCCCCTAAAACCCTAACCAATAAAAAAAAAGCCATTTAGCTTGCCTATGAAAGCAAACATCATTAACTTTTACCCTGAATCACCCACGATGAAAACCATAAACCTTTGGTTCTTCATGTGCATTCTTAAGCACCGTTTTATTTCTGATTTTAAAAAATATACACAAAATTACACTCATCCTGGAGATCTTTCAGTTGGAAATCCATGATTATTACAGAATATGATTTCAAGAACCCACACCAAATCTGTGATACTGCAATTTCCTCTAGCACCATCCCTTAAATAATATGTCTAGAGTGCCCCAACAAACATCTATTCTATATTCAGGAAGTACTCATGGGAGCTTACTGGCTTTTATATGATTTGCATAAAACACTAATATCCTTTTCTTTTTATATGATTTTGACATTGGTGCTGTATTTGCCATTGGGTCATAAAGTGGTAGCATAAGTAGCAAGAGCATTGACATGAGGAGCTGTAATACTCGTTGCATCAACATGAACAAAACTGAATATGTCATTATTCGCATTGTAATAGGAACACCGATAGAATTACAGCAAAAACATTGGCCTATATGAGAGGGTTATCTAGGCATATTTTCATCATACTTTCGTGTCTTAAATAGGAATGAATAGTTCCTATGATCTCCACCTGTTTGGATGTACCCGCAAAACAAGATTGGTTCCATTATTTTGGTGAAACCAATCTGCTCCATTTGCAGTGGCTTGGAAAGCAGAAAGTACATTTGACGGGTGGATTTTCTGTTTTCCCACTTTGTCCACCGCAAAGTGTCTGTGATAAAAATAAATAAAAGTGTATCTCATTTGTGATATGGGGAACTGCATCCTCCAGTGTTGGCATATGCGATTGCATATGCCATTTGGAGAGTATGGACTGCATACGCCATAGTGGTATATGCAGTTTTTTGGACTGTTGGGCTGAAGTATTCCACCACATAAGCTATCATTATGCTGTTGTGCCTATGTGATGGCATGATGTTCCAACTGTTTGGACTTTTTTCCCCCCTTCATTTGGTCTCTTATTCTGCCATAAACAGGCAATCCCACCCCTCAATTTTCTTACCCTTAAGACTCTATTACTCTCTTACTCTCTACTCTCATAAATATGCATTCATATGATTATTCGTTAATTGACTTGTTATAGTCCACTACAAAAAATATAGTTATTAGGGGCGTTTTTAGCACAGGCGGCCACAACAAACCGCCACTGTAGATGAAATGAGGGGCGTTTTTATGTGGCTGCCCGTGTACAAAACAGGTGACCGCCGCTGATTTGAAATAAAAAAAACCCCAAATTAAAGCCCTATCCCGCACAATGCCCTATCCCCAAATATCCAAAACGCGCACCTATCCCAAATCCATCGCGCCTCTTCTTCTCCCACCTCTTTTCTACCAAAACCCATCTCCCCTCTTCTCTCCTCCCTGCAATATCCTACCGAAAGTCTCTCTCTCTCTCTCTCTCTCTCTCTCTCTCTCTCTCTCTCTCCCCCACCTCTCCAACATCTCTCGATCTCCATTTTCCACTCCGGCCTCTCTTGATCTGGCTTCCATTTCCGTTGCTGGTTGAAGATGCTGATCTCTCGGCCGTTGCGGTCCTTCTCGCCGGAACATGCCACAGTCCGAGAGGCTCGCAAGAGGAAGTACGCTGATCTCTTGGCCGTGCCCTCCTCGCCGTAACACACCTCCCTCTCTCTGTATCGCCTAATCCACGGAAGCCATAGCTCGAGAAGCCATAGCTGCTGCTGTCTCAACCATTGGAGCTACCAACAGAGTACCGGTACGTTGCTCTGTTTTTTTTTTTCCCACCATATTATCCGTATCTATGCTTTGAAATATATGGATAGGATTTCTTCTTCTTCTTCTTTTATTTATTTATTTATTTATTTGATGGGTCCTTTGAATTTTCTGTCTTGAGAAATGGGTTCTTGGCATTTTGATTTTTGGGTCTGTTTTTTGCTTGATTTTTTAAGAAGATCCAGTCCATTCTTTTCATTTTACTGCATATATGGCATGTGTTTGATGAACCGAACTGTTGGTTTGTTGTGGACAAACATGAATGGATCATAGGCTGAAAATTACACTGACCACACTAGTTGGATTATAAAATCACTAAACGTGAATGGACAAACGTGAAAAAATAGTGTATAAAATCACTAAACTGTAGTTAGTGGCTAGGATTATCTGATCAGGATGATGATCGGTAAATGGTCGATTGGTGGACCTTAAGATGAATGAATGGCTCAGATTATCAATACATGTGCCAAATATATGTAGGTGGATTGGGTCTTTTCCCTTCATTGAATATGCTATCTATTACTACTGTGACACAAGCACCGCTGATGATAGAAAACCATAAAACGAGAATGATGATTAGATTAAACGCAAATTCAATCATAGAAAACTGTGAAACAGTTTATACATCAATTATGCCACTGAGATCTACAAAAGCACATGCATATGAACTAATAATTACAGGACAGGCACTAACCACACCATTCTCTAAAGAGAACTATTTATAGAATTGTATGGAGGGGCACTAAACCACACCATACTTCATAGTGAGTTGCCTTTAAGATCCACATAAATAAGAACTAAATTGAGAAACGTACATGCATGATCAGAGCATTGTATAAGTTGATACAGAAAGCCAGCTTCTCATCCTTGCTCAAGTTGATTGTATTGACTTTTTCCAATTGCTAAACCAGCAATCTGTACCCAAAACAGAATAACATGTCAGTGTCAATAGACTCTTCCCCCATCCAAAGACTCGTATGCATTTACATTTGAAGCATTCCACCCACAAAAAACAGGGGACCCCCAAAAGAACAAGCCGATCCAACCATCGTACGGGCCACCAAGTGAATTTGGAGGTTTTGCAATGGTTCTTCATTATTTTCTACGCTGCAGCCATATTTGCAAAGAGCATCCATAGTGGCAGGATCAAATGCAAAGGTCACAACTCATACGAGATATCACAGGAAAAAAAACAAATCTCTAAAATTTGGTCCCATTAAAAAAAAAGTCAAATCCTGGGTTGTGAGGCAAGAACTATGCTTCCAATTCATCCTTATAAAATTGAACAGTTAATGAGATTAATATAATTTAATGAGTTCTTGAAATTAAACTGAAATTGGAAAATTTTGCTAGAGAGAAAATCCTCTGTAACCATAGTTTTCTTAAAGAAAACCAGTTAAACCAGCTTTCTGAAATATAAGTCTCAAACATTCACAAGAAATAACAACTGATTCCCTGGTCACAGTTTTCTAAAATTAAGAGGATAAGACAGCTCTTTAAGAAGCACACGATGTAAACCAGCTTGCTCATATGCTATAAACTCAGATGAGAAGTACCTCCAAGATCTTGTGAATTAGGGAGAAAATATCTCGGGGGAGTAGACCAAAAGGAACAAGACTCATTGGGTGCTCATCTAGCATTTCATAAGAAGAATCTCACCAAATGAATTGCTTTCAAGGTTTGGTTGCTGAGGAGATGGTCCGGCATTCAAGCTTTGGAGGCCAGCACCCAGTCCAAAACCAAATGGTGAATTGACTGCTTGGAAACCACCAATGCTCTCATACAGCCTTCTCATGCCAGCAATTTCCCCTACACAATTGGACTTATCAGCTGCACTAAGCACGCCAGTGGAGAGCACTTGCAGGAAAAACACTTCTGTTACCCTTAAGCTTGTTCCTGAAGCTGCTACAGCGGCCGATATAACTGCAGGAACATTTGCTGTTCGAATGCCTGTCCCACTATCATTTTTCCCAATAGAAAGGTGTATCTCAGATAAAACAGAAACAACCTCTGTTTTATTCTGTGCTGTCTGCCACCTGTTTAGCTTACAAAAGTTCTCCTGAATAAAAATAAATAAATGAAACAATTGGAAACATGGAAGTGCTTAGTCCAAAAAAGCACACTATATTAAATCAATGGTAGGAAATATACACCAAATAAACCTAAAAGCCTATGCACTGAGAATTATAAAGCGAGTTAGACATATTTCCTTTGCACCATAACTGGTTCTAAACCTTAGTTCAACTCAACAATTAACTAATTCTCACCAATGTCAACTCGACAAGCAACACGTAAATTCTAACTACATACTGTCCAACTGAAGGGGAAAATATTTCAAAATATAAATCCCACATCCAAAACACATGCAAAATTTGTCAGCACAATAAGTAATGACACAGAGATTCAGGTCCAATATAATAGCATTGTTCATGGTAGTGGCAACCAAATTCTTACACACTTTAGAACAGATCTATTTAGAAACATGGAGTTACCTCTTTTAATTAATAAAACTGAACCTTTCGTATAGAATGAACTCCAACTAATGAAGCAATAAATTTCCCCACAAAATCAGCAAAAAAAAGAAAAAAAGAAAAGGAAAAGAGATTAAAATTTGGAATTGAGAACACCATCCAAAGTGTTGATATATGATGGGAGCCATCATGGATGTACCACAGCTCCCAGATTGGAAGATCCAGTCCAATTGATGGCCAGCAAATGGACAGTTAAGAAAGAAAATATAGCAATGGTCCACATTCAACCCAGAAGGCCAAAGACTCAATGGCTAGAATCTTCCTTTCTGGGGCATTTTTGGTTCGTGGCCACCATTCATATCTACAGTTTCAATCATTGAGCCATGGTCCCTACTTTTACAAACTGAAAACCCCAACGCATCATAGAAACTATCTGTCTGAGCATTATATGATACCTTCTAACAAGGACACTGTACTTTGCTAAAGAATTATGTGCTAGTGTAGTCGACGTGGACACTACTCTAGACAAAAAAACTAATATTACTCTTTCATTTGTGTCATGGGTCATGCCGGATTCCTCTGTCAGATGTTAATCCTCTGTGCTACTGGACATAGTTGTGATCCAAACCATTGAAATAATGATAGAAACTGTGGATGGTCCATCATATCAATGTCTAAAATATGTCTATCCTTACAAAAACTGGGACAGTCTAGATGGTGTGGCATGCATGTGTTCTACAAAGTGTAAAGGAGCTGCATACAACGAACAAATGCCCATCATACAGAGGCCAGATAGGTCCAACGGATCTGATTTTACCTATTACTCCTCATCTAAGTTAGGGTCCAGAAATTGAGGCAGTCAATATGGTGTGCCTGCATGTGTGTCAAATACAACATGGACATAGTAATTGATCTAGCAGCATCAACCTTTTACTATAAATACCCATATCCATCGTAAGTTTGTAACAAACCATAAGCAACAACAGCCATGGCCATACATAAATCTCTCTCCCTTGCTTTTATCCTCTTTTTCTTTACCCTTTCTTTCTTCCCATGCAACAATATCATCCGCAACAGCAGGAGAGGCTCTCCTGAAATGGAAAGCCAGCCTATTGCCATCACAAGCTCTCTACTCATGGTCACTTCCTGCTACTAATGTTACCACCAAAATGAATACTGATTCATGCAGTTTGCGAGGAATAAAACCAGAAGATCTTAAAATTTTAAAAGAAAAGCTTCAGCAGGAGGTAATTTTCTCAGGCACCACAATTGATTTTAGGTTCATATTCCTTTACATGCCTTTCTATCTTCTTTTACACTTGATTTATGCTTCCTGATTTTTTTTTTAGCATTTATCCAAAGTCTTGGCACCTTAAATTTTTCAGTATTGTTATTGTTGGAAAAAAGATGGAATGAGGAGCAGATATGAAAGAGACAAAGCCTATGTAACTTGGACACATCGATGATGGACATGCATACACACACATATCGAATGGTTATCATCATCAAACCAAAATACTTCTTTGAAATCATAAGCAAGTCATGGTGGGAACAACATGAAATCATGCCTAAAACCTCTAAATTCATGTGGTGGGCCTACTTGAGTATTGGAATGGTCTGATTTTTTGTGTCCTTTCATCCTGGTAGTGTGTGCCCGATGAATGTGTTGGATGGCATACAAACATTTTGTGGCTCAAGAGTTTTGGAATGGCCTGATTTTTTTCTTTTTTTTCGTCCCTTACATCTTCATGTATCATACAATTCATCATGCAATGACAGGACTGTTTTCAGTTTGTAGAAGTGGGGCCCATCATACAGTGTCTGAATCATTGAGATTTGGGGCCCTACTATAGCAAATATCTCCAGTTTCTATTTTCACATTTATTTATTGCTTTACAAATAGGCTTTAGTTCAAAAATAAATTTTTTTAGTTGTTAAGTAATAAGAACTCATGTTTAAAAATATAATTGTTAATTGAACTTGCTTAATTATATTTTTATTGCTTCATTTATAGTTGGTTGGATGATGAATATACTTGTAATTGAGAATAGAAATAAACAACTTACAATATATATATATATATATATATATTATACACACACACACACATACATATATATGTTATCCCTGGAGGATTTATTTTTTAGGGGGACATGTTATTATTGTAGCCTATGGTATGGTGCCCCAGTATTGCTTGTATGTTACTAGTATGTAGTAGATAGTACTAGGTTAATTATTTCAATTCTACATGTGCAAATTTTGAAATTTATTTCTTCAGTTTAAACACATTCTGTTATTAGTTAGGTAAATGATGAATATTCATTGTGATTGATTATGGAATTGGAATTGTTTAAGAATAGGATAATCAGTTGCCCATTTGAGAGTTTCTATGTGGCCAAGCATAGATATAGTGTGCTTTTGGATGCATAGAAATTCTCAAATTGTCCCACGTATGGACAGTTCAAGGTTGGATAGATTAAAATGCTTCGGTTCCATTATTTAAATGCACATGCTTGTTCTGGGTTGTATCTGTCCATTTCTCTCTGGTTACGTTTCTTACATTTATTTCTAATATCAAATATCCTCACAATGTCTGGATAATTGGTGTGGGAATCAAATGCAAGATCAACGTATCTGAAGAGACATGGGGAGATGCTGCGGAATTTCGGCGTGCGCATTTAAATGGGAACTTGAAAGCATTAAAATCTATCCGGTCTTGGATGGGTGACTGATTTAGTCAGTTAGTTGGATATACCATTAGTGATTCTTTAAGATGCCTAAATCATTGTCATTTGGCGGTAGGTTGTCATTGATTAGTATGTAGGTAGGTATCTCGTTTGTCACGGAGAATCCTGTTGAAAAAAAAAATTGTCATGTAACTTGGCTTCCTTTGCTAAATGAACGGATGATAATGGGGCTTGTTTAAATTATATTATGAAGCTTTGTCAGGTTCAGAGTGTATTTTCACTAACCCGTCCAAGTGGCTAAGGAAGATACTTATGGATAAGAGATGGATTCATCTGCCAAGGTACCTATTTAGAAACTTCTCATTTTAGTAGTTGTGGCTTAGTGGTCAAGATGCATTCTTTTGACATATCCTCCAATTTCATTGGATGATTTAGGGTGAGCCACACTTACTTAAATGGAGCTACGAAATTCATAGATTTTGCATTTTCAAATGCAAGTAATAGAGGGAGGATCCGATGTCCATGTAAGAACTGTAACAATAACTTCTGGGTGTCTCGAGAAATAGCATATGATCATATTGTGTGTGATGGATTTAATACAAGTTACACCTATTGGCATTTCCATGGGGAAGTTACGTCTTCTTCCATGCCAGCTACCACAAATGTCGTAGGTGATAATCCAGATCCACACAATGATATGCACGGATTGTTACATGATGTGTTCAGTATTTCAAATCTAAATGATGAAGAGAGTGATGCGGGCCACACGCCATACGGACCTACACAGGGGTAGAATACTGAAGCACAACAAATTTTCAAATTGGTAGAAGATGCTGATCAGGAATTGTACCCAGGTTGCAAGAAATTCACTAAGCTTTCTTTCGTTGTGAAACTATATCACATAAAGTGCCTTGGTGGATGGAGTGATTAATCATTTACCATGTTACTCGAATTGTTGAAGGAGACTCTTCCCGAGGGTGAAATGTTGCCAAAGTCTTTCTATGAAACTAAGAAGATCATTGGGGAGTTGGGCTTTAAATATAACAAAATTGATGCATGTCCCAATGATTGTATGTTGTATTGGAAGGATGCCATCAATGAGCAATCATGTGTTATATGTGGTACTTCCAGATGGAAAATGGCTGAACATCAGTCAGATGATGAAGGATCTTCTTCATCTGCAAAGGATCGAAAAATTTCAGCTAAGATATTGCGTCATTTTCCCTTGAAACCAAGGCTTCAAAGGTTGTTTATGTCATAAAAAATAACTTCCTCTATGAAATGGCATGAAGTAAGACGCACCGACGATGGAATATTAAGGCATCCTGCTGATTCCCCAGCGTGGAAAATTTTTGACCACAACCACCCAAGCTTTTCTTCGGACGATCGTAATGTTAGACTTGGGTTAGCAGCTGACGGTTTCAATCCATTCAGGACAATGATTATTGCTCACAGCACATGGCCTGTTATTCTGATACTATATAACTTGCCACCATGGATGTGTATGAAGCAACCTAATCTAATGTTGTCTTTTACTTATTCCTGGCCCTTATGGACCTAGTAATGACATTGACGTGTATATGCAACCTTTGATAGAGGAGTTGAAGGAATTGTGGGAGGTTGGCGCAGTCACTTATGATGACTCAAGCAATGAGACGTTTCGATTGCGTGCGGCATTGTTGGCGCAGACACTTATGATGACTCAAGCAATGAGACGTTTCGATTGCGTGCGGCATTGTTGTGGACTATCAATGACTTCCCTGCATATGCAAACTTGTTTGGAGGGAGCACTAAAGGACGTCTCGCTTGTCCTTGTTGTAATAAGGACACTTCGTCTAAATGGTTAAAACATGGTCGAAAGTTTTGTTATATGAGCCATCGTCGATTTTTAGAACATGATCATAGGTTTAGAACTGATAGCAGATCCTTTGATGGCACGGAAGAATTTGGCGAGGCGCCAACTCCACTATTTGGTTCTGATGTGTTGGCCCAGTTGTAGGGAATTAATGTCACCTTTGGGAAGAAGACTATAGGCAGTCATGGGCATAAGAGAAGACGAGAAGACAATGAGGAAGAAAGATATAACTGGAAAAAGAAGAGCATTTTCTTTGATTTGTCGTATTGGGAGCATAATCTATTGCGTCATATTCTGGACGTGATGCATATTGAAATGAATGTATGTGACAATGTGCTTGGGACGCTGTTGAATATTGCAGGGAAAACGAAGGATAGTGTAAAGGCATGTCTTGACCTACAAGATATGGGTATAAGACAAACATTACACCTAAAGCAGCTTTCATCTAACAAGACATATTTGCCACCCGCATGCTTTACTATGTTACCAAGTGAGAAGGATGATTTTTGCAAAATCTTAAAGCGGGTGAAAGTTCCAGATGGTTATGCAGCCAATATTTCACGTTGTGTGTATCTCAAAGAGCGCAAAATTTGAGGACTCAAGAGCCACGACTGTCATATTATGATGCAACAACTACTTCCAATTGCGATACGAACAACATTGCCTAAGAATGTAACCTCAGTCTTACTTGAATTGAGCGGTTTCTTTAGAGAATTATGTTCCAAAGACTTTGACCAATTGGAATCTCGAATTGTGTTAACACTTTGCCATTTAGAAAAGATCTTTTCACCAGCTTTTTTTGATATTATGGTGCATTTGACCATTCATTTAGTGGGCGAGGCAAAAATAGCTGGACCGGTACAATATCGATGGATGTACCCCATTGAGAGGTGCGTGTTAATGTTTATAAATTAAAATTATTTGCCATGCTATGCTAGTCATGCTAATCGACCATATATTTTTAACCTTCTTAATATTGGTGATCACAGATATCTGCTCACATTAAAGTCGTATGTGCGTAATAGAAGTCGGTCAGAGAGATCAATTGCGGAAGGGTACTTGGCGGAAGAATGCTTAACATTCTGCTCGAGCTACTTGCATGGTACAGAGACAAGGTTTAATCGACCAATATGGAATGATGACTATGGTAACACTGTTATAGAAGAACAATCCTCTATTTTCCCACGAGTAGGTCATGCATTAGGGAAGTCTGAGGATTGTGTACTGGATAAAGTTACATTTGCACAGGCACATCGATATGTCTTGTTTAACTGCCATGAACTCAGCCCATTTCTTGAGTAAGCCAACTATAGGACTTTTAGAGAGAACATATGAATGTTGTTAAGCGGATGAATCATCGTGCACGGCCAAGGGACATAGAACGCATTCACAGTGATACATTTTATAAATGGTTTAGTGATCGTGTAAGTAGTCGATTTGATAAGTTTAAGGAAATGTGCATGTTTTTTTATTTTTTATTATTCAAACATAAGCTTTTGAATGAATATTTTTGGTATCTGAATAGGTTGAACAGTTGCGCCATGAAAGGAATGAGCAGGTTTCAGAAGACCTTAGATGACTAGCTCGGGGTCCTAGTATGGCAAGAAGATATAAGGGCTTTATTGTAAACGGCTTCAGGTCCATCCACTCATCTGAAGGGCCAAACATTTATATTAAATGCCGATTGTCCATTTCTTCTGCATATGTTTAGCTCACCAGATCTGTGATTGACCTGATTCTTGGATCCAAGGCATAAGTTTTGTGTGAGGTTAACTTTAAAAAAAATAAAATAAAATAAAATTGGGTGAGGTTCGTAAAGATCACACATTTGTGGAGCCTTGCCAACCACATGCACCAAAATAGCATACAGGTGTGAGGTAAGAGCCTTCCATCAAATTGACCATTGTGTATAAAACAAATGGATGTCTAGAATAAACCTGCATCTGTTAGCTTGTTAGTACACCCCACTGTCAGATCACACATCACTGTTAGCCACCCCCACTAGGGAATCGATACCAAGACCTCAGTGTTGAAACGAGGCTTCTTTCACTCAGTCTACCACTTGAGCTATGGATCAGGGTGTCTATGGGTAAACCTGTATTCACTCAGTCTACCTCAGTGTCTATGAATAAACCTGTATCAGCCATCCATTTCTTTTGTATATTGTCTCCAACCTGAGCACCAAAATTGCCTGATTTTTGTGCAAGAACATCCAATCAATTTCATCCGATGTAATTATGGAACGCTGGGACCTCATACACATCTTCCATATTGGCATGTGCGGCTACATGTGGACAGGGACAGCTCCATATGCGTGTAGGCTTAGCAAACATCTGTTTCATGTTTACTTAATATGGTATTGATTTGTTTGGTCCTTGTATATGATATTTTCCTTTACAACATGTAACTCCTAACCGCAGTAATGTAATTTTTGTCATCAATAGGAAACTCTTCTAGCTAGCAGCCAGTACGTTTGGATTTGCTTGCAGTCAATCCATGCTTTGAAAACCATATCAGATGAGATTAAGAGCCTTCCATCAAATTGACCATTGTGTATAAAACAAATGGATGTCTAGAATAAACCTGCATCTGTTTTTTTTTTTTTTTTTCCTTGTTAGCTTGTTAGTACACCCCACTGTCAGATCACACGTCACTGTTAGCCACCCCCACTAGGGAATCGATACCAAGACCTCAGTGTTGAAATGAGGCTTCTTTCACTCAGTCTACCACTTGAGCTATGGATCAGGGTGTCTATGGATAAACCTGTATTCACTCAGTCTACCTCAGTGTCTATGAATAAACCTGTATCAGCCATCCATTTCTTTTGTATATTGTCTCCAACCTGAGCACCAAAATTGCCTGATTTTTGTGCAAGAACATCCAATCAATTTCATCCGATGTAATTTTGGAACGCTGGGACCTCGTACACATCTTCCATATTGGCATGTGCGGCTACATGTGGACGGGGACAGCTCCAATGCGTGTAGGCTTAGCAAACATCTGTTTCATGTTTACTTAATATGGTATTGATTTGTTTGGTCCTTGTATATGATATTTTCCTTTACAACATGTAACTCCTAACCGCAGTAATGTAATTTTTGTCATCAATAGGAAACTCTTCTAGCTAGCAGCCAGTACGTTTGGATTTGCTTGCAGTCAATCCATGCTTTGAAAACCATATCAGATGAGATTAGTAATTTCACATCCCAATCTACGCTATGATGTAATTGTAGGCTTAGCAAACATCTGTTTCATGTTTACTTAATATGGTATTGATTTGTTTGGTCCTTGTATATGATATTTTCCTTTACAACATGTAACTCCTAACTGCAGTAATGTAATTTTTGTCATCAATAGGAAACTCTTCTAGCTAGCAGCCAGTACGTTTGGATTTGCTTGCAGTCAATCCATGCTTTGAAATCCATATCAGATGAGATTAGTAATTTCACATCCAATCTTAAATTTGGATTGTGTTTGTCATATTTTTACAATTTTACGAGTCCTCTTTTTGTTATGACCCAACCAAATCTAATAAGAAGTTCCTTCCCATCAAATCTTTGGGCATCTTTTTTCTTAGATAAGTGATATTCATATTCTTTTCCTGTCATTTGTAGGACATTGACCATCAGATTAGAAGTTTCATTCTGTAAGGTTTTTGGAGCATCTTTCATCTATGGCAGAGCTTATCAAATAAAAGTTTGTGTCTCACAACTGCTGGCCCCACTTGTAAGTTGTAACATCTTTCTCAACACTTCAACCCAACGCAGAAGGAACTTACTATTTTTTCCATGATTAGATTTAGACCGTGCCAAGGTCAATCCAAGACCGACCTGGGTCTGTGACCAGCCAAAATGGATAGGCTCGAGCCTGGCCTTGTAATCTAATAATTGGCCCAACCCTTGATGGTGTCAGCTGATCTTCATGGTTATTTTTGAATGCATTCTTTTGCTGCAATACCATTTCTAGTTCCTCCTACTTATGCCAGGCTATTCTGTTACATATCATGTATTGTAGTGGTAAGCTGGTTGAGGATGTGAAGCATCCAATGCACATGTTTGTTTTGAGATTACACATGAAGCAACATGCTAGTGGCTGGTCTCTGATCCTTTTCTCAAGGATGCCTGAGAAGCAGCGGAATGCCACCATGGACCATCTCATTTCTGCGGGATATAGAAGCTGGACTTCTTTGATTATGAGGTATTATGCCCTTCCACATATTTTGATGTGAAAAATTGCCCATTTATCTTTTAGGAGTGTTGCTAAGCACACAGGCATTTGCAATGAGTCTCATGTAGTCACCGCCCATGTGCCAACATAGCACATAGGAGCGACATCCGATCCAATCCATCTATAGCACATCGGAACTCATGCTTTGTTCAGGTACGCAGGCAACTGTCCTGGAATTTTGAAGGTGCATTTGGGTGTTTAATTACTGTACCTAGCATGTATGTGCATCCAGATTTATACTCATTCACTGTTAATATTTTGGGCTTTTGCAACAGGAATGATCACTGCATCCTTTCATAGCAGCCATGTTTCTAGTCTGCTTTTCCAGTTGTTTTTTTTTTTTATTTTTTTTATCCATGTTCACTCAACATTCATAGTGCCCAAGGTTCTGGTGAATTTCTGCTACCTTTATTGCCATTGCACCTAGCCTGTATGTGCATTCAGATTTCTGTCAATGTGAGGACACCAATCTCTGCGTCATCCACGCCAAGAGGGTCACCACCATTTTTTTAGGATTTTGCAACTTTTTTTTTTCATTATAATGTTTCATACATATGCTCATGGTCTCAGGTAGCTGGAGGCCTGGCTGGTGAGACACCCCACATGATCAGTGCTGCAGTCAAAGGACTAGCTCGCTTAGCTTATGAATTCTCTGATCTCGTATCTGCAGCTTGCAACATGCTTCCATCTACATTTCTCCTCCTGCAGAGAAAGAATAGAGAAATAGTCAGTCTGTCCTCCCTCTTTCTCAGCATATTGTGTGAATTGTCGGAATTTTTAGATCTAAAATGACTGCCCCAAAATCATAATTGTTTCTATCTGTCCTTTTCATATAAGCTTCTCTGATGCCTGCTTAATGCAGGCTAATTTAGGTTTGCTGAAAGTGTTGGTGGCCAAATCACAAACTGAGGTGTTATAGACACACTTGAAGAGTATGGTTGAAGGGTTGCTGAAGTGGCAAGATGATACCAAGAACCATTTCAAAGACCTTACGGTTGCTGAAGTGGCAAGATGATACCAAGAACCATTTCAAAGCCAAGGTCTGCATCAAGGACATGGGCATCAAAGTAAAGAGCCTGCTCTTTACCTTCCTGAAAACAGAGTGCAAGATCTCCAGGAAGAACTGCAACACATTCTGCAGCTTCACATGGAAGTGACCGCTGTCTCACACACTTGCGCACATTAATCCACTCATCCTCCTCTGCGCCAAACCCTGAAAACTGAACCCGAACTTCCGGATCCCCCGTAGCAAACATTCTATGAGAAATGAAGGTTGAAACATCATACCATGCACCATCCCTTGCTGATTTGGCTTCAAATTCCATCCGAGTTTTATCTAAAGCATGCCTTCCTGAAGGAACAGAACTTGGTGCATTTCTCAGTGGAACTGAATCATCCTGAATCGTAGAAATGCTTAGCTTCCCAGGAGCCTTAAATCAACTTTGCCCGTAGTACCTTCTGTTTTGGAACCAGTTCCACACCTGCTTAGGTTGCACAACAATCTTCCCAGCTCTATCCGCAGACGCACTGAACTCTTCTGCAAGTGAGCAGATGGTCTCACAGGCAGTTACTTCTTGCAAACATGCTTCCATCTCCACCACCTCAGTGGAGGTGAAACGGAAGGCAGGGCCTCCACCGTGTGGAGGTCGACCCATTCCCTGATCTGATTTAGAGCGAATCTCTCGCCTCTCGAAGTGCTATTTCTGTCTGAATAACAAGCGCTGTTCAAAATCTAAGAACCAATTTTTTTTTTTCATCTATCGTAATGGATTTTCCTAAGAAATTCAGTACATTGAGAAATCTCTCTCTCTCTCTCTCTCTCTCTGACCTTTCAACGCCGAAAGGCCCTACCTCGAAATTCAGTACATTGATAGGCATACTTCATCATTGATAGTTATATGTTAGTTAATGCTTTTGCAAAAAGGCTCATAGTGAGTTGCATGCTATGATGCTTATGATGCAGTTTTATCCTTGAAGAAAAAGGAAAGAAAAATCCGTCCACATATTTATATAAAAAAAATTCCATAGCTATTCTCCTCCATCTGCTAGTCACAGGTATTTATTGGTTCCTTTTATTTTATATCAAATTTGTTTTTTGGTTATTTTATTTTGTTTTGTAAACTTTTGTCTCTGCATTGGTAACTGAAGGTAGAGCATTTGGGGTGAAACGTGGTAGCCCAGAGGGGGACTTTGCTGCTTCATATGGCGATGGATATGGACTTCATTCGGTATGGTTGTTTTTGCAGGAAATATTTATGACTGAAAATTTAATTTTAGATAGTGTAACTCATATTATGAGTGTACATACTGTTTTATTAGCTGACCTCTACGCATGGCAGGGTGTTGCTGACAAAGGTCCTCTATATGGCATGAGTTTTGGTTCTTGGGGTGCATTTGAGAAGTCTCGCCTTGGGCGTCGTTGAAATCCGTTGCTTTTTTTTTTTTTCCTCCTGCTTTTCCTTGTGTCTCAATCTATAAATTTCTGTCCGTTATGTAACCTTTCATTCTTAGGCCTCCTGCAAATGAGGCTGGAATGATTTACAGGTTGTGTTTGAATGCTAATTTAAGCTTGTATAGGTCTTTTGATTTAGAAGATTCAGCTTAGCAGAATTTTTAATTGTTTCTTTGACACTGTAAACGATTTACCAGCGTTTTTTACAGCTTTTTCTCGAGTTTGCTGTAACTTTTAGCGGCGTTTATTACAAATTCACTGCATTCCTGATGCCTTCCACCGGCGTTTGTCTATGTTTATCGGCGGTCCTAAAGTTTACCGGCGCTTCATACAGTTTGTAGCAGCAGTCAATGGAAGCGCCGGTAAAAGATAATGAGTGCTGGTCAAAGTTCAATTTTTAGCGGCGGCCATAAAAACGCCGCAAAAAGGGCAACCCCTGGTAAAAATGCACAAAAATCCAGTCATAACCGGTTTCCTATATTTTCTAGTTTTCTACATTAATAGAAGTGCACCAGTAGAGTTTTGATCCCCAAGGGTGCTTTTGGGTGCACTATTTGAATTAAAGTGCAATTGTCAGCCTAAAGAAATGGAAATAACCCAAATTGTGATTTCATTCCACCGCATTCATATTATGGGTTTATTTAACTTCCAAGTTCCACTTGAAAGAATATAGCTGGAAATGGAGATTTTGAGGTCACATTCCTCACTTTGAATATTAGGAAATACCATTAGCTTTTATCATTGCTTCTACGTGTTGAATAAACTAAAATTTTCAAAATTCAATTCAGGCTTTTTAACCACACTTGATAAAATACTTAGACGCTGTTTGCTTGCCACTTGAAAAATGATTTCATCTCATTTTAGTTAGACAGTAACTAATACATAAATACTGTTAGCTAAGATGAGATGAACTCAATTTTACTTGGCAACCAACCATGGCCTTTTCTTGTTCTTCTTTTTTTTTTTAATTTTTTTTATTGTTCTTGTTCTTCTTTTTATTTACTTATTTTTATTTTTTAATTTTAACAATACTATATGGTGAGGGAAACAAGTTTATCTATAAGCTTTTAATGGAGAGTGCAGAAGAAAGGAACTTCTGCAAGTTTGCTTTCAAACCAATTTCAGTTTTGTTGGCTTTATCATGCAGGGAAGAGCGTGAAACAATAATGAGAAAGATCACTGTCTTCTTCAAGTAATCAAAACCTTGAATAATAAGAAAGAAAACTTGAATATTTCATTATATAATTGTTTACACCCATTTTCGATGCCTTGACATGTCTAATAGAAAACTATCACATGGTGACATTACGTGTTTGGCACGCATGGAAGTTATACTTGCATAAGAGATATTTGGTTCATATTCCTTCGGCGTTATATGTGAGACTCGTATTTTAGCCTATACCGTTCTGTAGGCTTCCGTGGTCCTCCTGGCAGAATTTCGGTGACCCACGATTTGTTATCGGTGTTTACGAGCGATCCTAAGTCATGTCTCGTATATCAGAGTCGGGTGACAGCTGTCTCACACACTTGCGCACATTAATCCACTCATCCTACTCTGCGCCAAACCCTGAAAACTGAACCCGAACTTCTGGATCCCCCGTAGCAAACATTCTATGAGAAATGAAGGTTGAAACATCATACCATGCTCCATCCCTTGCTGATTTGGCTTCAAATTCCATCTGAGTTTTATCTAAAGCATGCCTTCCTGAAGGAACAGAAATTGGTGCATTTCTCAGTGGAACTGAATCATCCTGAATCGTAGAAATGCTTAGCTTCCCAGGAGCCTTAATTAACTTTGCCCGTAGAGCATACCTTCTGTTTTGGAACCAGTTCCACACCTGCTTAGGTTGCACAACAATCTTCCCAGCTCTATCTGCAGACGCACTGAACTTTTCTGCAAGCAAGCAGATGGTCTCACGGGCACGTATTGCATTATTGACTTCTTGCAAACATGCTTCCATCTCCACCACCTCAGTGGAGGTGAAACGGAAGGCAGGGCCTCCACCGTGTGGAGGTCGACCCATTCCTTGATCTGATTTAGAGTGAATCTCTCGCCTCTCGAAGCGCTATTTCTGTCTGAATAACAAGCGCTGTTCAAAATCTAAGAACCATTTTTTTTTCATCTATCGTAATGGATTTTCCTAAGAAATTCAGTACATTGAGAAATCTCTCTCTCTCTCTCTCTCTCTCTCTCTCTCTCTCTCTCTCTCTCTCTCTCTTTGACCTTTCAACGCCCAAAGGCCCTACCTCGAAATTCAGTACATTGATAGGCATACTTAATCATTGATAGTTACATGCTAGTTAATGCTTCTGCAAAAAGGCTCATAGTGAGTTGCATGCTATGATGCTTATGATGCAGTTTTATCCTTGAAGAAAAAGGAAAGAAAAATCTGTCCACATATTTATAAAAAAAAAATCGATAGCTATTCTCCTCCATCTGCTAGTTACAGGTATTTATTGGTTCCTTTTATCTTATATCAAATTTGTTTTTTGGTTATTTTATTTTGTTTTGTGAACTTTTGTCTCCGCATTGGTAACTAAAGGTGGAGCATTTGGGGTGAAACGTGGTAGCCCAGAGGGGGGCTTTGCTGCTTCATATGGGGATGGGTATGGACTTCATTCGGTATGGTTGTTTTTGCAGGAAATATTTATGACTGAAAATTTAATTTTAGATAGTGTAACTCAGATTATGAGTGTACAAACTGTTTTATTAGCTGACCTCTACGCATGGCAGGGTGCTGCTGACAAAGGTCCTCTATATGGCATGTTCTGGTTCTTGGGGTGCATTTGAGAAGTCTCGCCTTGGGCGTCGTTGAAATCTGTTGCTTTTTTTTTTTTCCTCCTGCTTTTCCTTGTGTCTCAATCTGTAAGTTTTCTGTCCATTATGTAACCTTTCATTCTCAGGCCCCCTGTAAATGTGGCTGGTTGTAAATGATTTACAGGTTGTGTTTGAATGCTAATTTAAGCTTGTAAAGGTCTTTTGATTTAGAATGAGTCAGCTTAGCAGAATTTTTAAATGTTTCTTTTACACTGTAAATGATTTGCCAGCGTTTTTTTACAGCTTTTACTTGCGTTTGTTGTAACTTTTAGCGGCGTTTATTACAAAATTTACCTGCATTCCTGATACCTTCCACCGGCGTTTCTCATAGCTTTTCATCGCCATTTTTCATATGTTTTACCGGTGGCCTTAAAGTTTTTACCGGCGCTTCATACAGTTTTTACCAGCAGTCAGTAGAAGCGCCGTTCAACTTTTAGTGGCGGCCATAAAAATGCCGGAAAAAGGGGAGACCGCCGGTAAAATTATAGCGAAGCCCCCCTTTAGCGGCATGCGTCGGCCGTTAGTAATTCTTATACCGGCAGTTTTTAGGACTTTTAGGGGCGGTTTTGGCCGCCGATAATGCCTATTTTTCTTGTAGTGGTCTAATAGTAATAATGTAGTATTTTTATATATTTTTCATTTTTTTCCCATTTTGCATTGATTTTTCAGATTTTTTTATTGTTCTTTTTCTAAAGGTTTTGGGAGTTGTCGCACATGCATGGAGTCCCCTCGTGTCGCATGGGATTGCTTATGCCATTTGACGAAATTGATCCTCTCTATACCCAAATGCGCAAAAATCCAGTCATAACCGGTTTCCTATATTTTCTAGTTTTCTACATTAATAGAAGTGCACCAATAGAGTTTCGATCCCCAAGGGTGCTTTTGGATGCACTATTTGAATTGATGTGCAATTGTCAGCCTAAAGAAATGGAAATAACCCAAATTGTGATTTCATTCCACCGCATTCATATTATGGGTTTATTTAACTTCCAAGTTCCGCTTGAAAGAATATAGCTGGAAATGGAGATTTTGAGGTCACATTCCTCACTTTGAATATTAGGAAATACCATTAGCTTTTATCCTTGCTTCTACGTGTTGAATAAACTAAAATTTTCAAAATTCAATTCAGCTTTTTAACCACACTTGATAAAATACTTAGACGCTGTTTGCTTGCCACTTGAAAAATGATTTCATCTCATTTTAGTTAGAAAGTAACTAATACATAAATACTGTTAGCTAAGATGAGATGAACTCAATTTTACTTGGCAACCAACCATGGCCTTTTCTTGTTCTTCTTTTTTTTTTTAATTTTTTTTATTGTTCTTGTTCTTCTTTTTATTTACTTATTTTTATTTTTTAATTTTAACAATACTATATGGTGAGGGAAACAAGTTTATCTATAAGCTTTTAATGGAGAGTGCAGAAGAAAGGAACTTCTGCAAGTTTGCTTTCAAACCAATTTCAGTTTTGTTGGCTTTATCATGCAGGGAAGAGCGTGAAACAATAATGAGAAAGATCACTGTCTTCTTCAAGTAATCAAAACCTTGAATAATAAGAAAGAAAACTTGAATATTTCATTATATAATTGTTTACACCCATTTTCGATGCCTTGACATGTCTAATAGAAAACTATCACATGGTGACATTACGTGTTTGGCACGCATGGAAGTTATACTTGCATAAGAGATATTTGGTTCATATTCCTTCGGCGTTATATGTGAGACTCGTATTTTAGCCTATACCGTTCTGTAGGCTTCCGTGGTCCTCCTGGCAGAATTTCGGTGACCCACGATTTGTTATCGGTGTTTACGAGCGATCCTAAGTCATGTCTCGTATATCAGAGTCGGCTCGACTCGAAACTTGTACCTTAGCAACCGCGCCATCGCCGTGGTTCCAATGCCGCATCTCGTGCGTCAATGCGATGCTTAGATCATAAGTTGTAGTCCGCGCATTGCAATGACTATAGACTGTACGTTGCGGGACCCACCTATTGCAATGACACAATTTTCTAAGCCATCATGGGGTCATGTGCTAGGTAATCATTTCCTCTTCTTTTCCCAAAAGTCAACACCCTCCCTTACCAAGAAATTAATGATGACCTTACGTCATTATTTCAAGACATGACCTTTTCCTCTCTCTCTCCTATCTCTCTCTCCCTCCCTCTTTCCTTTTCATTCTTCATTGCAAGAGCCATGGACGTCCAACCCATCCCAAAAAAAAATCAGCCCTCTCCCACCTTAGATCCACACCAATCCAAGCTCTAGATTGTCATCTTCATCGTTGAAAGAGCTTTATAAAAGCATTGAAGTATATGAGAAGAAGAAGAAGAGTAAAGTGAGTGCTTCTCTCTCTCTCTCTCTCCCCCTCCCTCCCTCCCCTGTTTGAGACACACGTGATGAGTGTGTTTCGTCTAGGACGTCCAGTCCCTGGACGTAGGATGTGGACCCCACAACGATGTGTATATATCATCCTCACCATCCAGAATGCTTAGATGGTGGGATGTAGCTGATGCATTGACGTTTGCAGGTTCCGTGGGCTCAACATGATGCATGTATCTCATACCATGCCATCCATCTGTATGATCCATACCGTCCAGATGACCGGATGGTGGAAACCCACCATGAAGTACATGTTGCATATGCACTGTCCATCCAGAAACCACAGTGATATATGTATGATGGACGGTGGGAACCAGGCAGCAATGCTGCTGTATTCACGTCAAAAATTTTTGGGCCCTGCATGTGATGTATGTGGGGTCCACACCGTCCAGATGGATAGGACAGTGAGACCCACCAGTGTATGTATTTTATTCACACCATCCAAGATCTCTGGACGGTGGAAATCCACCCTGATGTATTTGTTCTATCCACGACCGTCCATTACACGGACGCTGGTCGTATCTCCCTGTATAATATATATATATATATATATATATATATATATATTATCTAATAATATAATATTATATTATGTGGGCTCCACATGGGACCCACCATGATGGATGCCTTCGTCCACACCGTCCACTACCTGGGACGATGGGACCCACCTCACCTAAACTGAGAAAGATTCAAATCTCAGATGGGCCACCACGTGGACTCCGGCATGATATATATGTTATATTCATACCGTCCATTTGTACTGGACGTGGGCTCACCCCACACGTGTGACACGTGGGTAGGTGGGACCCACCTTGATGCATTTATTCCATATCCACTACGTCCATTTGCTCTACAAAGGTCCTCTATATGGCATGTTCTGGTTCTTGGGGTGCATTTGAGAAGTCTCGCCTTGGGCGTCGTTGAAATCTGTTGCTTTTTTTTTTTTCCTCCTGCTTTTCCTTGTGTCTCAATCTGTAAGTTTTCTGTCCATTATGTAACCTTTCATTCTCAGGCCCCCTGTAAATGTGGCTGGTTGTAAATGATTTACAGGTTGTGTTTGAATGCTAATTTAAGCTTGTAAAGGTCTTTTGATTTAGAATGAGTCAGCTTAGCAGAATTTTTAAATGTTTCTTTTACACTGTAAATGATTTGCCAGCGTTTTTTTACAGCTTTTACTTGCGTTTGTTGTAACTTTTAGCGGCGTTTATTACAAAATTTACCTGCATTCCTGATACCTTCCACCGGCGTTTCTCATAGCTTTTCATCGCCATTTTTCATATGTTTTACCGGTGGCCTTAAAGTTTTTACCGGCGCTTCATACAGTTTTTACCAGCAGTCAGTAGAAGCGCCGTTCAACTTTTAGTGGCGGCCATAAAAATGCCGGAAAAAGGGGAGACCGCCGGTAAAATTATAGCGAAGCCCCCCTTTAGCGGCATGCGTCGGCCGTTAGTAATTCTTATACCGGCAGTTTTTAGGACTTTTAGGGGCGGTTTTGGCCGCCGATAATGCCTATTTTTCTTGTAGTGGTCTAATAGTAATAATGTAGTATTTTTATATATTTTTCATTTTTTTCCCATTTTGCATTGATTTTTCAGATTTTTTTATTGTTCTTTTTCTAAAGGTTTTGGGAGTTGTCGCACATGCATGGAGTCCCCTCGTGTCGCATGGGATTGCTTATGCCATTTGACGAAATTGATCCTCTCTATACCCAAATGCGCAAAAATCCAGTCATAACCGGTTTCCTATATTTTCTAGTTTTCTACATTAATAGAAGTGCACCAATAGAGTTTCGATCCCCAAGGGTGCTTTTGGATGCACTATTTGAATTGATGTGCAATTGTCAGCCTAAAGAACTGGAAATAACCCAAATTGTGATTTCATTCCACCGCATTCATATTATGGGTTTATTTAACTTCCAAGTTCCGCTTGAAAGAATATAGCTGGAAATGGAGATTTTGAGGTCACATTCCTCACTTTGAATATTAGGAAATACCATTAGCTTTTATCCTTGCTTCTACGTGTTGAATAAACTAAAATTTTCAAAATTCAATTCAGGCTTTTTAACCACACTTGATAAAATACTTAGACGCTGTTTGCTTGCCACTTGAAAAATGATTTCATCTCATTTTAGTTAGAAAGTAACTAATACATAAATACCGTTAGCTAAGATGAGATGAACTCAATTTTACTTGGCAACCAACCATGGCCTTTTCTTGTTCTTCTTTTTATTTATTTATTTTTATTTTTTAATTTTAACAATACTATATGGTGAGGGAAACAAGTTTATCTATAAGCTTTTAATGGAGAGTGCAGAAGAGAGGAACTTCTGCAAGTTTGCTTCAAACCAATTTCAGTTTTGTTGGCTTTATTATGCAGGGAAGAACGTGAAACAATAATGAGAAAGATCACTGTCTTCTTCAAGTAATCAAAACCTTGAATAATAAGAAAGAAAACTTGAATATTTTATTACATAATTGTTTACACCCATTTTCGATGCCTTGACATGTCTAATAGAAAACTATTACATGGTGACATTACGTGTTTGGCACGCACGGAAGTTATACTTGCACAAGAGATCTTCGGTTGATATTCCTTTGGCGTTATATGTGAGACCTGTATTTTAGTCCATACGTTCCGTAGGCTTCCGCGGTCCTCGCGGTAGAATTTTGGTGACCCACGATTTGTTTTCGGTGTTTGCGAGCTATCCTAAGACATGTCCCGTATATCAAAGTCGGCTCGACTCGAAACTTGTACCCTAGTGTAACGCCCTGAAATTCGGGGGTCGAGCATAACTCAGCTCCCGAGTTCCAAAACATCACTTATGCAACATAATTAATGAATGATGTATGTTGACTGTATTAGCACATAAACATGGGATAGATTAAGCCAAAACGCAGATATGATTCAGGGATAAGTGAATAAAGCAAGCGGAAGACTTATAGTAAAATATGTGTACAAGTGTAAGTCCCTGAATTACATATACAACCAGATTGTGTAAAAGTGTTATTTATCAAAATTATAAGTACAAGTTACATCATTTCAGTTCCCAAAATATAATCCCAGAAATCCCGCGCAACAGACTAAGGCTCGCTAGAACCCGTCTGAAAACTGCATATAGGAGAAGGCAGCCTCGTCGTCATTCAGCTCCCGCTCTGCCTCAGACGTCACATCTACATCTGCAACATCAGGGCCTAAGACAGAGTCTGGTGGGTGTACAACACCGCCCCAGAAACGTGGGAGTGAGTGATCAACTCAGTGGAACAATAAGGCACTGGTTAACATGTTATCAGTTCAATCAAACAGTAATGATAAAGCAGGACAAGGAAATAAATCCTAAGTACTCTTGTTAATGCAGGTATGAATGCAATATGATGCGTGCCCTCACGCGTACACCCTCAGCGTCTTCATCTTACGTTACGCATGACATCGCCTCAAAGTGCGCCACATCTACAAAGCACATGCAAATGCGGTGCATGGATATGATTACCAAGTTGTTATTAGTCCAATTCATACAGCAGGATTGGGAAGCTAAGATACCTTCCTCATATCACCATCCAAACAGTGATCCATACTAGGGTCGTCAATCCTAGACATCTCATACGATCATATAGTTGAGGTCGTAGCAAAGGGCTCGTCACCAATCAATGCACGCCTTTCATGCCCTTACTACCACAGATCAGCTCGTCACCTCCTTGCGGTATCCAGGTATGCTCGAGGTCACTACAAAGGGCTCGTCACCAATCAATGTAGGCCGACAAAAACGAATATGGTGTCCCATACCACCATAATCGGCTCACGAGTTAAGTTGCTCACTGGTCACTACGGGAGGCTCGTCACCCGCGTAGGCCAACCTCGACCACGGTGTCCCATACCACCATGTCCGGCTCATGAGTCTTAGCGGATCAGGTACCATGGTTATTAGGATTTCACTGGTAAGTTCGGTATCCTAGATTCAAGCAGTAGCGTCCATACATGGTTAACATACACTGGACAATCGGGTTAGTTGACGAACTCAACTAGCACGAGCGCACGTTGAATTGAACGACATGGAGTGCGCAAACACCCCGCGTGGCCAAACCACTGCCGTCAACTCTAATACGACTCGGGTTCGTCTAATGCGTCTCACGTGGCGAAAGCAATCTCAACCACGATTCATAGGGTCAATTACCGATTTCCTGGACTAAAGCATAGTCCCAAATACATTACACTACTACAGATATTCATATGGAATGTAAAACAGTAATGGAACAACCACTCAAATCATGGTGCATACACATCTGAAGAATATCAACTTAACATAAATGTAAGCATAGGAATGCTTGAATTGAAATAACTTGGAATGTAACTGCATAAGGAAATCATGCGCATTCATAGGAGTATTGAGAATCACTTCTCAACGCCCGCATTTAGTGTAATCCGTTACACTTAGATCATTCATGCATTTCTACAAACACTTAGCATACATGGAACAACATACATGACGCATGTTGAAATACATGCACTTAGACAATTCCTTTTATCAAGGAGTTGCCATACATGCATCTAGCATACATACATGACAAATAATCATGGCAAACACAAGTGCGTATTTTATACGTATACGGTACTTTATAAATACACTTAGAATACACAAATCTCAATATAGCATATGCATAACAGGAAAGCGATGTAAACACAACATTTGGCATGTAAAATCTCATCCATAACAAGAATAAATCACTAACTGGGATTGAAAGCCTTGAAAACCATAACCTATACACTTAAAGTCGTCACCTTAAGTGAAGAAAGAACCGCCGAACTGATTTAGACGAGTTGTCTTCGTCAACGGCGCAAGAATACCCTAAAATAAGGATAGAAATGAGATACAACAACACCAAGTCTAATCTAAGCTCTAACACAGATTAGGGTTAGTTTAACTTACCCCAAAAGAACTCAGAATCGCCAAAGGAACGATTCAAAGTGAAGATTCAAAGATGAAGAAGAACAAGGAAGAATCAAGATGATTCACCAACCAATCTCTCTCACTAACTCTCTCTTTTCCACTCTCTTTCCAAGCTAGGGTTAGAGAAAATTCGTATGGAAATGAGAGCTAGGGTTAAAGGACTATATATAGGCCTTAAAATGATGGAAATAACCCCAGGGTCAAGGTATACTTAGTTTATAACCAAAGTACGCCTTTCTCGATCCAACGAAGCACTTCTGGTGGGCCTATAACCACGAAAGGTCGGACTTAAGCTCACTGACCATGGATCTAGGTCAGGCTGAGTTTTCGTACCGACCGGCTCTTCAGATCAGCCGTGGCGGACCACGCTCAATTCAACGGTCACGGAATCTCGATCAGGTCCACAAGCACTAGGATATGCCTGGACCAACTATCCTGATCAGCGGGTGAAATTGGGTCAGAATCCAACGGTCAGATAGCTTAAAATCGTCGCGCAAGCAACACGACTCAGATTTCATAAAAAGCTTATTAAATTCCAACCGTTCTCACACTCTTCACTCCGAGCTCAACCAAATCGACCCAGAACATCAGATCGACTTGATTTTCGAGGTGAAGACCAAGCCCAACTCAGTGACCGCAACAACCTAAGATCATCGCCATCGGACTTTCGACGCGCGGTTTAGGTCCGATCCAGATCTTCCAAAAAATCCCCAGAACAACTGGATTTAGCGATGGATCCCAGATTTCAGAGTAACGTAGCGCTCACTAATCTGCACGTTTAGAGCCATGCAGATACAATTTAAAGTGATTGATGCGAATTTCACAAGCAATCAAGTAAAGCGCTAATTACCCCAAACAACTACTTAAGGAAAGATTAGCACAGAAAATTCCAAGGTCGTTACACCTAGTAACCGCGTCGTCGCCATGGTTCTAACACCGCGTCTCGTACGTTAATGCGACGCTTAGATCATAAGTTGTGGTCTGCGCATTGTAATGACTATAGACTGTACGTTGCGGGACCCACTTATTGCAATGATACAATTTTCTAAGCCATCATGGGGTCATGTGCTAGGTAATCATTTCCTCTCCTTTTTCCAAAAGTCAACACCCTCCCTTACCAAGAAATTAATGATGACCTTACATCATTATTTCAAGCCATGCCCTTTTCCTCTCTCTCTCTCTCTCCTATCTTTCTCTCCCTTCCTCTTTCCTTTTCATTCTACATTGCAAGAGCCATGGACATCCAACCCATCCCAAAAAAAATTCAGCCCTCCCACCTTAGATCCCCACCAATCCAACCTCTAGATCGTCATCTTCACCGTTGAAAGAGCTTCATAAAAGCATTGGAGTATATGAGAATAAGAAGAAGAGTAAAGTGGGTGCTCTCTCTCTCTCCCGCCCCCCCACCCCCCCCCTATTTGAGACCCACGTGATGAGTGTGTTTCGTCTAGGACGTCCAGTCCCTGGACGTGGGATGTGGACCCCACAACAATGTGTATATATTATCCTCACCATCCAGAATGCTTGGACAGTGGGATGTAGCTGATGCATTGACGTTTGCAGGTTCTGTGGGCTCAGCATGATGCATGTATCTCATACTATGCCGTCCATCTGTATGATCCACACCGTCCAGATGACTGGACGGTGGAAACCCACCATGAAGTACGTGCTGTATATACACCGTTCATCCAAAAACCACAGTGATATATGTATGATGGATGGTGGGAACCAGGTAGCAATGCTACTGTATTCACGTCAAAAATTTTTGGGCCCTGCATGTGATGTGTGTGGGGTCCACACCGCGCAGATGGATAGGACGGTGGGACCCACTAGTGTATGTATTTTATTCACACCGTCCAGGATCTCTGGACGGTGGAAATCCACCCTGATGTATTTGTTCTATCCATGACCGTCCATTACACGGACGCTAGTTGTACCTCCATGTATAATATATATATATATATTATATTATATTATATTATATTATCTAATAATATAATATTATATTATGTTGGGCTCCACATGGGACCCACCATGATGGATGCCTTCGTCCACACCGTCCACTACCTGGGACGGTGGGACCCCCTCACCTAAACTGAGACAGATTCAAATCTCAGATGGGCCACCATGTGGACTCTAGCATGATATATATGTTATATTCATACCGTCCATTTGTACTGGACATGGGCTCACCCCACATGTGTGACACGTGGGTAGGTGGGACCCACCTTGATGCATTTATTCCATATCCACTACGTCCATTTGCTCTGGACGGTAGATGTGGGGTACCATTGTGATGTATGTTTCATCCATGCTATCCGTCTGTTTTGGCAGCATGGGACCCACCTGCTATGCGTGCACCATCCAGCACGTGGAATGTGCTAGATGCACCTTGATGTATTTGTATCCAAACCATTTAGCAGTGGGTCCCACTGCATGACGTCACAAGTTCCGTGGGTCTGGATCATGAGGAATGTGTTACAACTCACCGTCCATCCATGTAGGGCCACTGTGATATATGTGTTTCATCCTACCGAACATCTGTGGCCCACCATGACATGTGTTATGTCCAAACCGTCCATCTGGATGGTGGGCTAGCAGGTCACACTAGCTATATGGCTGCTGTATCGATGTCGGCAAGCCATGGGGTCCACCTTAATGATTTGTTGCATATCCGCACCATCCATGGTGCTGGACAATATTTGGACGGTGTTGATGAGATGATTTTGGACAGTGTTGATCATCATTAGTGTGCTGTGTGGGACCCACTATTGATGTATTTATTCTATATCCACACTGTCTATTAGGTGGACCACTGCAGAAAATGGTGGAGATTGAACACCAACCATTGAAACCCTTTTTGGGGTTACAGGAGTTTTGGATCTTTATGAAATTTGTTTTTCCTCTTAATCCAGGTCTTTGTGACCTTATGACTAGATTGTATGGAGAATATGGTGGGCCCTACCTTGATGTATTTATGGCCTATCTATGGGGCCCACCCGGATGTATTTGTGGCCCATCAATGCGACCCACTTGTAGATGGGTTGAGGCCCATTGGTACGACCCGTTGATGCGGCCCACGTGATGTATATAAGGCCCATTGAGACATATTCGAGGCCCATGGGTTGAGGCCCAATGTAATGTATATAAGGACCATGAGTGGGCCCATTGAGACGTATGTGAGGCCTTTGTGTGGGCCCAATGTGATGTATATGAGGCCCATTGCGATGTGAGATTCCACCATGATGTATGTAATGATGTTTATGGTGGCCACTGCTTGGGAGCGATGTTGATTGAAGTTCACATTGATGGACAATGATGGTTGGATGCCCACATTGTGACCTTCCCTTAGGCCTTTTGTTAGGACGATTCCGATTATCGAGGTCAATTCCGATTCCAATTGTTGAGGCCGATTTCGATTGTCGATACCGATTCCGATTATCGAGGCTGATTCTGATTGTTGAGGCCGATTTCGATCGTCGAGGTGATTATTGAGGTCGATTCTGATTTTAATTGTCGAGGCCAATTCCAATTGTCGAGGCCGATTCTGATTTCAATTATCGAGGCCAATTATCAAGGCTGATTCTGATTGTCGAGACCGATTATCGAGGCCGATTCCGATTGTCGAGGCCAATTATCGAGGCCAATTCCGATTGTTGATACCGATTTCGATTATCGAGGTCGATTCCGATTGTCGAGGCCTAATGAGATGCATATGCGGCCCATATTGAGGCCCATTGTGATGTGCATTCGGCCCGTGTTTGAGGCCTAATGTGATGTATATGCGACCCATATTTGAGGCCCATTGTGATGTGCATTCGACCCGTGTTTGAGGCCCAATGTGATGTTTATGCGGCCCGTATTTGAGGCCCGTTGTGATGTGTATTCAGCCCGTGTTTAAGGCCCAATGTGATGTATATGAGGCCTATGTGATGAGGCCCATTGTGATGCATTTGAGGGCCAGGCGATGGAGCCCATTGTGATGTATGTTAGGCCCATGTGAAAGACCCATCATGATGTGTATTAAGCTCTTAAGTGAGGCCCATGGTGTTGTATATTTGGCCCTTGTATGAGGCCATGAGTCTACTATATGTTAGGCTCTATGCGGGCCATTCCTTGGGGGGTAATGTTGGTTAAATGTCCACATTGTCGAGGTCGATCATGGATGGCGGTTATTGATACCGATTATGAGTATGTGACAGTATAATATCATAATACATGCCCATACATATCATCTGCATGTTTGTTATGAGATGTGGTTGACCATTGCATATGTCATTGGGCAAGTTATTATGAGACTATCTGATATGCGGGATTGTCTCATATGAGTGCACTATTCATTAGAGCACATGTATTCCAATCTCCAAATCAAAAGAAAACAACATTTTGTTTCAACAAAATGGCGACTCTATTGGGGATCTAACTTAAAATCCCTATAACAACTTTGTTAATTTGTAATTATGAAAAAAAGAAAAACTTTAAAAGACTAGATTTGTCCAAAATAGAAACATCAAATATGCTTTGCTAGAGCATTTCCGACATTATTACAAGCAACTTCTAAAAAAAAAAACGAAAATCCTAAAATTGCAAAAATAGGGAGATACAATGAAAAAGGAAATTACCAAAAGTAGTAAATTTTTTTTTTCAAAAAATTTCGATTTTGACAGTCAAGATGAGCTTTTCTCGCAAAATGGACGTTTGCGACATGATATGTAGGTTGGTTGACCTTGGAACTGCCATTTAGGGCTGAAAGTTGGGCGGGTTGGTACCCAACCCTAGCCCAAGCCAAGGTTCTTGTACCTCAACCCTAACTCAACCCAACCCAACCTCGGGTTGGGAATTCTTAACCCAAGCCCAACCCAAGCGGGCTCAGTCGGGTTGGTCGGTTGGATACACGATAATATTTTCATTATTACATTAGTAGATTGTATTTCAATACATGTCTTATTTTTTGTATCTATAGTCTTATTTCAATAAAGAACTTCATTATTATTATTATTATTATTATTATTTTTTATAACAAACAAGCTAAAATATAGGACAATTATTGCTTTAAAAGTCATGTCGTGTAGCACGCAATCTATTTGGGAGAGAAAAATCCGGCATATCTTATTAGCTTGAGTCATCGGAAATGATGTGGACCAATGAGACCCAACAACACTGGAATTTCCTATGCCTCCAACACAAACGATCCACACTCAATTATAATTTATTAGTAACCTATATATTGATCGGGTTCGGGTTGGGTCGGGCAACCCAAGACTTGAACCCGAGCCCGACCCAAGTTTTATCGGGTTTGTGTTCGTATAGCCCAAGCCTGAGATGTCGGCTCCCAGCGCCCATTCGCCAGGTTCCGATACTGGGATGCTACAAGGAGGATTTTCAACATCAGTTTGATTCGTAATGAGCATAACCAAAGGCATAACCCACAAACAACAACTAAAAACTCCATCACATTTCCACTATAATCAAAAACTTTACAAGTACAATGAGCATAAGGGAAATACAATGATGATAGACCAAAAGCTCCAAGAAAGATCAGCTACGCGCCCAAGCCTCAGCGCTGCTACGATCCAACGTCACCTGCACGCAACGGTCGTGCATAAGCTTATAGAAAGCTTAGAGGGTGGTGAAAGTGTATGCTTAAGGTGATAATACAGTTATGCAGTATCAGAGTAATGCGGAACATGCTGATGAATGCCAAGAATACCATTAGCCGTACCAAGGCCATGCGGTGCAAAGAATGATGTCGGCCATACCAAGGCCATGCAATGCGAAATGCAACTCAAGCATGCAAATCCTCATCTAAGTCCACATATCAATACAGCTCAAAAATCTAGAATATCACCGGGGTCTAGTACACTCCAAGCCAGATTGCCTCCCCATCGCGCGCAATAAGGTGAGTGGAAAAGACCTCACTATCCGCCTGCTAATATCGGACTCGGCTCGTCAATAGCGGACCCATTCCTCGAGCTGGTCGAACACCCTAGCATTGCCCCCTACTCTCGAGCGGGTAAGGCCACCCCCTTCCAACCGACCACGACACGGTGGAAAGCGCAACCGTCGGTAATCGGCACTCGGCGCTCATGCATCCACTCGGTCTAGACGTTGGAGCAACCTCCTAGTACCATAAGGGTTTAGGGACTTTCACCCAGGATATCTATCGCATCCCATGTAGACAGATTTTCGGTATCCAATCCCGCCAACCACGATACGTCTGTGGAGGCTATGGCCCTGATGTCGCTAGGGCGTATATATCACACAATGCGAATGTATGAATCACACTATCCAGTCATACAACAATCCTGCGCGTATCATGCGCTCATGTAGGGCAACACCCTATCCAGGAGCCCCTAAACAATCTGCCCAAAGACATATGCTATGATCATTCATTTCTCATATCAAGCATACGTATGATGCATATGATCATGAATCATGGAATTAAACATGCTATATATGATGGATGATGTGCATAATGAAGATGGGCCTAGACGGCCTACACATAACACGTACGAGCTTAACAATGGGCCCTAGGGAAAGTCATAATGCGGACATTTAACCAACACTATACTTGCAATGGGGACGTCAAACCACCATTGCTCCCAAGGTACAGCCCGATGTAAACATCATTACATAACCCATGTTGGGATCGTATATTGCAATGGACCTTAGGTACATCCCATTGAGCCTTAAATACGTCAAATGGGCCATATCATATGGGCCTTATATTCATCAAGTGGGCCATATCATTGGGCCGCACCAATGGGCCTTATGTGCATTGCAATGGACTATAACCCGTGGGCCTTAGAATGCATCAAATGGGCCTAATCTTATGGGCCGTTGGTGTATCGAATGGGCCTCGCCAATTGGGCCCCATATGTACATCAAATAAACCCATAGGCCCCAAAACATTTTTAATGGGCCATAACCCATGGGCCCCTAATACATCTATGGGCCTCGACCCATGGGCCTTACATCTATATCAAGGTGGGCCTCAATCACAGGCCACAAGCAAACTGAGGTGGGCCTCCCACCAATATTATATTAAATATGATATAATATAATATATATATATATATATATATAATACATATGATATTATATATAATATAATATTATATATATACACATATATATATAAATATACACACACGCACACACCACACACGCACGCACACACACACGCATGCACCCACCCACACATGCACGCACACATCACAGTGGGCTCCACATATCGCAGTGGGCTCCCCGTCCACCATCCAGGAGGACGGTGGAAATGAAACACATACATCTATGTGGGCTCTATGTGGGGCCCACCATAATGTTACTCTGCCATCCAACCCGTTGATAAGGCCAAGTGGGCTTAGATGAAGGGTGAAAACAAATTTCACCCTGATCCAAAACTTCTGTGGGCCCGAAAAGGGTTTCAAAGGTAGGGGCTCAATCCCACTGTTTCCTACGGTGTGGGCCACTTGAGTCTTGGATCAAGCTGATTTTTGGGGTGGGCCCACATCAGGTAGTGGCCCACCCTATGAACGGTTCAGATGGTAAGTAAACATCAAGGTGGGGCCCACGGCTACAGCCGCGCAGGCGCTGCCTGCTGCCGTCTGACACAGCAGCAGCAGCTGCTGTGTTTATTTTTATTTTTTTTATTTTCAGAATTTCCATGGATTTTACAGGTGGGGTCCATATCCAGTGAATCCACGCCGTCCAGTGTTCTTCCATGGCTCACCACGAATAAAACAAGTTCAATATTGGACATATTTTGGCGTATAGGAAATCAGGGAAGGTTTCAATGGTGAAAACCAACATTTGGTATGGTATGGCCTGCCCGAAGGTCTGATTAATCCCATCTTTTGGCTCAATGCCTAAAACAAGCTTAGGAAAAGAATGGACGGCATGGATTTAATACATACATCAAGGTGGGACCCATATGAGTAGACCATTCCAAGCTTGGGAAGAAGCTTATATTTGTGTTTCTTCCAGCAGACGTCCAGCGTCCCTGGACGCTGGACTTGGCATATACGTTGGAGGTGGGCCCTACTTAGGTGGGCCACCAAGTGATGGATGGCATGGGTACTACACATATAAGATGGGCCCCACTTATAAATGGTTTGGATGAAGTACCTACGTCATGGTGGGGTCCATTCAAGTGGGCCACATAACCTCATTATCATCATAAAAATAAAATAAAATAAAATAAAAGAGAGAGGGATAGAGAGTGAGACCCGCGTGATGGAGGGACCCCGGCACTATGGGCCCTCCCTTGCACTAAATCATACATCAAGTGGGTCCCATTACATGTGGGTCCATGAAATCGAAATCCAACGGTGGAGATCCCTTCTCCACTTAAAATAAACGGTCTAGATGACCCTAAGCATATAAGGAAATAAACATCATGATGGGGTCCATAGAGAATGGCCCCATCATGGAATGATCATGGTGATCCAAGTGGGCCATCGGCCACATCTTAGGGTCCAAAGTGAGATCCAAACCATTGATCGGTTGGCCTCACTTGGCCCATATTAAAAACATCAAAAAAACTATCCTATCAAACACCCACCACTTGATCCTCTTGGTCCCTTGGCTTCCTTAGCTCCTTGTGCTTCTCTTTGATGGAGGAAGATGAGAAATGGATGGTTGAGATGAGAGATGAAGGGGTAGGAAAGGTGGGCCTCACAAATGCAATTTTCTCACCATGGGAGGACTCATACGTATGAGATTTTTGCTATGGGAGAGTTTGAAATGAGAGAGAGACTTGTAAGGGAGAGAGAGAGGGAGTGATGGGTGATGGAGTGATGGATGGGAGAGAGAGGGATGGGTGTGTAAGAGATTTTTGACTTTTGTGGCTAAAGGTGTAAGAAAAGCATGGGTTGTGTAAGAGCTTTTTGACTTTGGGGGTTGCTTGGGAAAGGGTGAAAGTTGATGTGTACTTGACATGATGGGATTGATGGGATTGATTGATTAATGTGACACCTTGTAGAAATTCTCTTAGGATTCGCACGCGCGGCGTTTCCTCGCACCGAACGCTGGCCCACAACTCCCGACCAGAGCATCGCATCAGCGCGCGAGTCGCGGCATCGGAACCGCGGCGAGAACGCGGTCGCTAAGGTACAAGCCCTGGGTTGAGTCGACTCGGGTTGACGACACGAGAATCCAGGTCGCGTGCAAATACCGGTTCAACACAAACGATCCACACTCAATTATAATTTATTAGTAACCTATATATTGATCGGGTTCGGGTTGGGTCGGGCAACCCAAGACTTGAACCCGAGCCCGACCCAAGTTTTATCGGGTTTGTGTTCGTATAGCCCAAGCCTGAGATGGGACTCAATACATCCTGCCCGAGCCCAACCCAATGTTGGGTCGTTCACGGGTTGGTCGGGTTGAACCCGCCCAACTTTCGGCCCTACTGCCGTTACATGAAGATCGATAGGCTGTGTTTGGTGATGATACCCGGATCAAAAGCTACAACTGTTTTGCAGCCAACACTTCAAACGGCAATTTCTTCATATACAGAGTGAATCTCTTCGAACTAAACACACCTTGGGCAGTTTCATTTTTAGATAGGATTGGGTCCAGTTTGATAAATTACTTCTATTTGGTCTAGCCATGCTAAAAATGCATATGTGGCACATATTACATTACTTTGACGATACTTGTTATGAAATGCCTCACCATTACTGTCTTTTAATTTGCTTAAATGGCTGTCTAACTGGTCATTCAAAAGATTGAAAAGTCATCAAACGCATTCCTATCTATAAGATCAACTAGTTCTAATCTCAACAAATCTTTGCATGTTTTGAAAGCTTCTCGGCTTCGAACAAATTGCATTTGTTACTTTGGAAGATGACGATATATTTCCATGAGAGTTATTTAAAGCCATCAGATGATTGCTATGTTAGATTAGGATTACTGAAATCTACCTCTTCAACAAGACCCACAGCTCGTAGAAATTCGTAACCAAATACAAGTCAAACCCATCTGCCATTGAAGGTTTTCGGCTTACACCCATTGGCTGAAGCAGGGCCTTCCTGCCATGCAGAGTGGTTGATTCTGCTCGCTTGAGCCCAGTGGGAACCGATGGATAGCTTTTCCTATTTACATCACCCTATGTCATCTTATATAAGGGAAAATCATACATAGCCTTCCATCTTTGAATGCTTTTTATGAAGGGAATTGGAATTTACAGGTGTTTGAAAAATAACTAGTGTGTATTTGTATTGGTTTAAAGTTCAAAATCTCAAAAATTCAGGTGGAGTGGGTTGACCTGAAGGCTCGACTAGAATCGACTTAATATTTAATAATTAAATTGAGAAGTGGTCAGGTAAAATATTAGATGTTGGAACAGCTAAGCTACGAAAAGGAAAAAATTATTTGTCGTAGATGTGGTGCATGGCCAAGTCGTAATGTATGAGGCATGCATCTCGCCATCACAGTTCCCGTCTTGCTTTCATATTTTTATTAAAAAGCTCTTCCTTTAGCAAGTGACCCGGTTCGAGTCTGCCAAGTCGTGCTGAGTCCACCGAATTGGTGAGCCAACTGAAAAATCTTGATGAGACAGAGCCAAGTCTCGCTTGCCAGCGAGTTTCCTAGCCTAGTTTCTACATCCGTTAAGTAATATAAAAAAGAAGCAGCATGTTTGGTTTCAAATATAATAAGTATTTATCCCTTAAATCCGTTTGTTCCCCATCACATCCACCGCCCCTCATGTGGGGCCAACCTTTGATGTGGTCGTCCATCGTGCGAGTGGATGCGGGTCATTCATAATCAGGTGCCGACCTATAATATGCACCGTCCATTATATAGGGCCCACCTTCAGTATACACTCCCCATCATGTGAAGCCCACCTTTGATGTGGACCATCCATGGGGGCCCCACCTCTGATGTAAGCCATCCATCTTGCGAAGCCTGCCTTGGATATGGGCCGCTCATAATTAGGGCTGACTTTTAATATGGATCGTCCATCATGTGAGGCCACCTTAACGTGGATCATCCATCATGTGGAACCCACCATTATTAATTGCCCATCACGTGGAGTTCACCTGTGATGTGGACTGTCCACATGTGGGCCCCACCTTCAATGTGGGGTGCCCATCATGAGGGGCTCACCTTGGATGTGGGCCATTCATCATTGGGGGTCAACCTTTGGTATGACCTGTCCATCATGTGGGGCCACCTCAATTTCAGCCATCCGTCATGTGGGGTTGTTGGAACACAAAATCAATTACACACCCCTGCAACAAGAATGCGTTGCGCGACAATGCAATAGGATTGTGTTGTGCAACTACACAACCAAGAAAGAAGACAAAAAAAAGGGTGATGTCGCAGTAGGATAAGGAATCAGAGCAAAGTTGAGAGTAGTAGCGCAGCTATGCAAGTTTGAAATTTGCGCCGCGTATATGTGTTGTGCGACCGCGCAATAGAGAAGTGTTGTGCGCCCACACAACAGAGTTATATTACGATATATGGGGCTTCACATGAGCGAATTCCTATAAATACCTTCTCAACCTTCTCATCTGGACACTTTGAACATTTAAAAGCTCTGGGAGTAAAAGAATTAACAAGGGGCTCGTGATGTGAGGAAGAAAAAGAAGAGGCACCAAGGATCAGACTTGTTGCGTGACCGCGTAATAGAGTTGTCTTGTGTGACTGCATAATAGAGTTGTCTTGCGTGACCGCACAACATAGGTTCTGTACAACTAAAGTTCCACGAGTCTATTCAACTTTATTGTAGATATCCACAATGTTGTGCTTATGGACTACCAATTCAGGGCTTTTGGCTCATGTATTGGCATGAAGCAAGGTTTTCAAGCCCGCACAACTCTTCTGTAATTGCAACGGACGCTCTATAGGCTGAAATGCTGCCGAAATTACTGCAGGACTATTTTTCAATTATCGTTTAAAATCATCGCAATTAGCTGTATTTTGTTTCAGAATCAAGGGCAATGTAAGGAATGTAACAAGAACCTAAAGTAATGAAATGAATGATGATTAGTGTTCTTTTATCTAAGTTTCTTTGTTATTATTGAATATAGATATTTCAATCTATAAAACATGTTTATGATCGAAACAAAATGGTGACTTTGCTGGGAATCAAACCTAAAATCTCTAGTTGAAATGCCTGTATTTAATAATAATAATAATAATGAAATAACTGAAGAGCATTTGTCATCAAAAGGCGCTGTGAAAGCGCAAAAAAATGGTGACTCTTGATAGGAACGTTTCTCCCTTCATCTCTGAAACAAAGTACAGTTTGATTCAATTTGGATAATTAATGATGATCTGTTTTGAAATTGGATAATTAATGATGATCTGTTTTGGAATTCAGGTACTTTACTCTCATACAATCATAATGGCATCTCTCCCAATTAATGTGATCATTTACTTTACACCTAACAGATTCGTCATACGTTATCTTGGCGACATTGACGCATCACCCAGAAAAATATCAGGAAAAGCTGAGCCGATTGCGACTTGAGACAGCCACGAGCAATGGTAGAGGTGATTTCTTCTTCGCCCACAACATAGAAAGATGATGAAGAATGGATAGTAGTGACGTCCAGAAGAAGGAAGACTCAATCCCCTCAAATGAGAATCCTAACTTTGTTGCGAAGATAGAGGGCCGATCACGTGTAATATTGTAAAGCGCAATCCTACCCTAGCTCTTCACCCGCTTTATCACGGAGAGACTGAAATAGCTCTCTTCGCCTCGCAAGATTTCTTTGCCCAACCTATTGCAGCCTTGTCGGAAGCCCGAATAGAAAAGGGAAATGTTGTCCTGAAAGGTAAGCCTGCATCTTTGGGGCCTGCCATGATGGCTCTATCACAAATTTCCATGCTAAACATACTCTGTCCAAAGCTAATAAATTTCCTAAGACTACGAAATGACAGTTTTAAGTCAAGCAACGGTTCATTCTCCTTAAAATCCCCTATGAAAACCTATTCCCATTCTCCCTTGGCGTTAAAATGATCAAGAAGTGGGCAGGCAATGGTCTTCATGGCAAGAAATAGTCGGACCACTATTCACGGACGAGTGCTTAACTGAGATGGCATGTACGTAGACTTTATTAATGGAGGAATACAGAAACCTACACTAGTGACATTAACCTACAATGTGGCTTATACTATTGCCCCTCCAATGATGGACGCCGCAAATGGCAATGAACAGTAGGTGAAAGGGTCACAATCGCAGATAGTAGGATCTCACAGGTTGATACCCACTGCTCGCACTGTAACCCAAGATGAAATCCGACAAGTGGTCACCAAAACTATTCGTCTAGAAAGAGAAAGAGAGCATAAGGGACAATTTCGGTTTCGAACACTATATCTCCGTGAGATTGATGACATATCCCCTATAAACTTCAAATATCCAAAATTTTAAAAGTTTATTGGAGATGGGTCACCAGAAGAACAGTTAATGTATTTCATTACAACCATGGGGAATTTCTCTACAATTCTGCAGCACTGTTTATAGTTGTTTGGCTCATCCTTGACATGAGAGGTATTTAGATGGTATTCAACCTGGCTCCAGAGTCCATACGTATATGGGATCGGATGCAAGACATCTTTATGACAAACTTTTTTTCATCCGATAGAGATGTTAGGTTGACTGAATTGGCTTCTGTCTGACAAAGAGAAGGTGAACTAGTCGAGAAGTTCATCGATTGATGGAAGACCATAGGAGTGTCATGCCGACAGCTCCCAAGAGAGTCGGAGCAAGTAAAAATATGTTTGAGTTCTATGGAGCCAGGAGTAGCATTTGGTCTAACAAGTGTTGATATATGAACTTTTCATGATCTCGCCACTAAAGCCCACGCTCTTGAAATCATGATCAGAAAAATGTCAGCCTTTCAGATAGAGACAATGCACTGGGGCTCCAGCAAAATATCATTAAATGTCTCTAATAAAGGAAAAAAGAGAGAAAATTCCTGAGATCGACAGAATGATGGTAAAAGAGAGAGTAGAAGCTGTTATGCAGGCAGGACGACAAACAAACGACCTAGGCGATAGGACAAGCATGAGAGATGCATTTGAAAAGAAACATGTACTCTCCATGATGAACTTGTTACTGGCCGCTAGGATGATCGAGTTGCGTCAGCCGAAGCGTTCCAAAGAGGTAAGAAAGACGAAGGAAAAGAACTATTGTCATTAACATCATATGCTTGGTCATTCAACTGAAAACTAATATACTATTAAGAACATACTTCAAAAGATGGTTAACCAAGGTGAAATTATAATAGAAAAGGATAAGGAATGGGGGCAAAACGACAATGGCAAACATGGTATCTATGAGGAATACATTTCAAGCGGCATCTTATGCACTTCTTTCGAAAAGTACATAATTTTATGGTGAGAAGAGAAACACTAATGAAAACTCTTTCCGAAAAGGTTACAACACAAAGCATGACTATAGCTGCCGTTTTTGATGATTGATGAAAAAAGAGAATAGAAACAGTCTTGGGGATCAAAGCTCACCACCCATCAAGGTGTCGTAGGGCTAAAAAGATACCTAAGATTGAGAGTATCATGTTCTCTGGAAAAGATTCTCCTATAGAGCACCTGATATAGTATGCTAGACAGAATAGTTGATAGGACCAGAATGAAAACTATTTGCTTGAATGGTTTAGTGAGTCTCCGGTGGGCCTGATGAAGCTATGGCTCGATTAGGAACGCTGTTGTAACACCTTGAAAATCGGTACCCGAGTACAGAGGCCCCAATCCCAAGTTTCTGGGTGTTAACCAACGAAAATGCACGTGTGACCTCATTCATATTTACCCTCATTTTACACACGAGTAATTAGAGTAGCACAATTCAAATTAGCAGATCCAAAGCAAGGTACGAATAATAAAAATAAATAAATATGGGGCTGATAGTAAAGATACAATTAAGATATAGTGTCTGCCCAAATGGAGATTATATAAGCTACAATATACATACCTAAAATGATTAAAGTGTAATGTTTTTTTCCTGTTTGGTCTAATCCTCTGAAACACAACGTATGCGGTGTAAGCCACTTTAAACTTATCTGTCTGAGATATCAATAGTACCTGCATCAATAATATTTCCTGGTTAGTGTTTTAAAACACCGTCACAGAGTGGGAGTGAGTAATTAACTCAATGGTTTCATTAACTCTAAGTTACGCATGTTATCAATTCCACTAACATAAGTAATGATAAAGCAACTTAAATACCCAGTTCCTAAATGCTCTTATTAATACACGTGCATGCTGTAATGAGATGATGCATGCCCTCACAATCCAACACTCCCTCATAAGCGACTCCGACACCTCATTCACAAATGCCAACACTCCCTCAACACGTGACCACAACACCCAAGTTGCCACAACCTATGCTAATGCAATGCTATAAATGTTTATGTTAGCCGAGTATTTAATTAAGTCCGTTCATCTAGCAAGATTGGAGAAGTTGAAACACCTCCATTTAATCAGTGGCCTTATCTAGATCACTTGGCCCAAGTTGGCCGTAGCGGCTCCGAGCCTGCGATTCATGATCCAAATTTAGGTATTACCCATTTATCACACAAATTAATAATTTCAAAGGTAAGGCATGATACCCAAAGGTATGAGGATCAACTTGGTATGGGTCGTCACTTAAATACCAAGTATGATCACTCAGTTTTGAGGTACGAACTTGTCACATTAAACTAAATCACCACAAGAAAAATGGCTCGTCACCCAATTCCATTCATGCCTGGGTCATTCGAATGATGCTCTGACACGGAACCATCAGCTGAGTAATTTGATAGGGGGCATTCAAACAATGATATATCACATCCATTAGTGCTTTTTGGTCACTACTGGGAGGCTTGTAACCCCAGTGTATGCCGACAACATGGACACAGTGTCCCATACCACCATGCCTGGCTCCCTAGACTTGGGGATCGTATCACTAATGGTTAGTAGAAGGCCTCTCAAAGGTATGGGGTGCTTCAGATTCAGGCAGGCATGATCATACATGGTGAACACATACTGTTGGTCAGCTATTAGGCTAATTTGGTTGACTCAATTGACTCTGGTGTAACCGATATTGGGTATAAACATCTCGTGTAGTCCGACTACTACTGGTTATCTGTGTTCGGCCCTGATCAATCAGACTAGTCTGGGGCGGCCAACCCAATCGGGGCCACCCTCGTGGATTCACAGTTTGCCGGCCAACCCGACTACCCAGGTAGTCCCAGTCAGTCAATCTCAATAATAAATTGACTACCACGACTATAGGGATTGATATAAATAGTAAATCAGAAAATTCTACATTATAGTACATTTTATCGAATATGCAAGTGGCATTACACTAAGATAGCAATTTATGAAAAGTAAGTGGCCATACAAGTGCGCACTTGTTAGCATGCATTCATTTACTCATTATATGTAACGCCCTGAAAATCGGGGGTCGAGTAGGAGCCCAACTCCCAAGTCGCAAAACATCACTTATACAACATAGATAATGATGATTAATGTTGTCCACATTAGTGCCTTAAACATGAATGAGATTATACCAAAATAGCATATCATACTCCAGAGGCAATTAAAGTGCGTTAGCGGAAGACTGTGATGTGTATATAAACTGTACAAAAGAAATAGCAAGCCTTCAGAGTATGAATGTTACTGGGTTAAATAATTACAAGTTTAGTTCCAAAATATACAAAATAAGAAAATGTAAAGTTCTCTATTTAAAACCTTGCACCCTCGCCAGCGCAACTCAAGGTCTACATAGACCCACCAGAGAGTTGCATATAAGAGAACTCCTCCTCGTCATCGTAATAGTCCGACCCTGTCTCATAAGCATCGCCATCACCTACAGTTAAGACAGAGTCTGGTTGGTGTGTACAACACCATCCCAGAATGTGGGATTGAGTAATCAACTCAGTGGAGCTATAAGGCAAAAGTTAACATATTGTCAATTCAATCAAGCATTAATGATAAATCAATATAATCAAGCATCCCTAAGTACTCTAGTTAATGTAAAAATGATATGTATTAATGATGCATGCCCTCGCCTGCACTCCCTTTGCGATCTTCCTCTTACGGTCGCGGCATGCACCCCTTCCTCTATGCTCAACACCAACGCCAAAGGCACATGCAATGTGGTGCATGAGCATGATTATCGAGTTCTTATTAGACCTTTTCATACAGTAGGATTGAGAAGCTAAGGTACCTCCCTTATATCATTTTTCGAACAATGATCCATTCTAGGGTCTCAGACCTAGTAAATCTCATACGATGTTACGGTTCTAGGTCACTACAAAGGGCTCATCACCTGATCAGTATAGGCCTAGTTTATACTCTAGTTGCTACGGAAGGGCTCGTCACCTCAACACAGTCTCAGAGTATGCTCGAGGTCACTACAAAGGGCTCCTCACCTGATCAGTGTAGGCCGACAGCTCGAATACAGTGTCCCATACCACTGTATTCGGCTCACGAGGCGGTGTTGCTCACTGGTCACTACGGGGAGGCTCGTCGCCCCAGCGTAGGCTAACAGCTCAACCACGGTGTCCCATACTACTTTGTCCAGCTCATGAGTCTTAATGGATCGAGTTACCAAGGTTAATAGGGTTTCCACTGGTGAGTTTGGTACCTTAGGTTCATGTAATAGCGTCCATACATGGTGAACATACATCGGGTCAATCGGGTTACTTGACGAGCCCGATTAGTATGAGCGCACATTGAGATGATCGACATGAAGTGTGTAAGCACTCCGTGTGGCCTAACCATTGCCGACAACTGAGGTACGGCTCGGATTCATCAAACACATCCTGTGTGGCCGAAACAACCTCAGCCACCTGGTCGGAACCTGTTACCGATTGCTTGGACTATGTAATAGTCCCAAACACCTTCCAAACAATAGCATTCACATATAGTAAGCTAAAATAACATGTGGCGACTGAAATCAAATACAGATCTCACATGAGCATTTCAACAAACACATAGGGTACATGTTAGCACACATAGGCATTTCAAATATAAAGCACGTAGTAGCGATATAGGTTACATAAAAGAAACTATAGCCATAGTTAAGAGAATTGAGAATCCTATCTCAACACCCTTATTACATGCATTTCAACAAGTATTTTCTCATTGAGGCATTTTATCAAACGCTTAGATTACACATATTACATACATGTAATAACTTAGTTAAAACACATATTATAGCAAATCCTTTCACAAAGGAGATGCCACATATACAATGATCATGCATTTACAATCAATAATCATGACAAACACGAATCATAATTCCATATTCATTCAAGCATATCAACAAACACATCGATTTCACTATATTCAACATAATTCATATATATGTGTAAAGTACGGGAAACATCGCATCTAAGCATGTGGTAGCATCCAAGTCAATCATAAATCATTAACTGACATTGAAAGCCTTGAAAACCATAACCTAAACATTTATAGTCTACACCTTTCACCGGTAGACTCGTAATGAACTCAGTTTAAAAGCTAAGTCTTTGTCTGCGGCACCACAACGACCTATAATAGGGAATATGTTAGCTATTCCACCATTTACACTATTGAAAACCCTAAAATAGATTAGGGTTAGGTTTTCTTACCTAAGAACGGAATCGAAATCACTGGAATAACGATACGGGAAGGGTGGTTAAGCACGTGGAGTGGGGGGATTGAATCTCAGGAACAAACTCCAGCTTTCACTCTCACTTTCTCTCTCTTTCCTTCTCTTTTCTCTCTCTTCTCTCTCTAGGGTTTACAAATTCGTATGTGGAGGGAGAGAGAGGGTTTAAGGCCCTTATATAGGCTTAGAAGTAATGAGAATGGCCACAGGGCCATGGTACACTTAGGTTATAACCAAATACGGACTATTCTAATCCAATGGAACACATCTGGGGGCCCCTTTTCTGCATGCGGTCAAACTTAATCTCCCTGACATTGGATCTAGGTCGAGTTAAGTTTTCGGTCCAATTTTACAGATCGGCCATGGCAGACCAGTTTCAGTTCAACGGTCATCGATACTCGATCAGGGCCACAAGTGCACTGATGTGTTGGAAATTTTTTCCTGATCTGAGGGTGTAATTGGGTCAGATTTCGATGGTCTGAATCCTTAGATTTGGCCTATGAGTGAACGACTCAATTCACTTAAGTTTCAATTCATTGTCTAAAGATATTCGCGTTTCTCACACACTCCGCTCCGGGCTCAAGTTGTGCGTTTCTGGGTACTATTAGGATTTGATTTCTGAGGTGGTTGTCAAGTCCAGTACTGCGGTCATAACCATATAGTTTTGTAGTAATCGAACTTTCGATGTGCAGTCTAGGTCCGATACGGAGTTTCAAGGTGCTCTCGAGAGCAACTGGGTGATTTCAGGGTAATGTAGCGTTAACGATTCTACATGTTTTGGGTCTTGCAGTTCGTATTTAAAGTGATTAGTGTTAATTTCACAGGTAGTCTTGTTCAGTGCTTATAATTCTCGTCTAATTTCTAAAGGATTTGGTCCTTAGTGATTTCTGCTTGAGGTGGTACTCGGGTCTCTGTATGGATTTTTTCGAGACATTACATTATATCAATCATCAATCGACACTAATTAGTAAGCATTCATCCATACATTACCCAAATCAATAATCGACACTAGTTACCATGCATTCGTTTACGCATTACACAAATCATTGTTTGTGTAAGTGCTTATACTTAAAACATATTTTAGTTTATCAAATTTCGTAGTCCGGTTACGATCGCAAGCTCAACTGAAGACAAGCTATCAATTCAATCAAGCATTTGAAAAGAAGACTCAACATCTCAAAGCAAGGTGATTTATGGTTCGAAGTTCAGAACACTTCGTATGAGTCAACCTATAGGTGGTATAAACCTAGTTTGACCATAGGTTAAGTGTATTTCACTCATGAATTTTTAAAGTTAGATTATTTTTTATTAGCTTATTCTATTCTCATTCTCAAAGTTAGATTAAACTGTTTTTAATAGAGTAATCCATACTCTACTTTGAGAAAAGGGAGAATCGAATCTGCAGCAATATGGTTTCATTCATTTTATTGAAAATCTATTAGATCCCTTTCTATCTTTTTAGGTTGAACTCATACAAAGACTTCATCAATATTCCAAGAAGAAGATCGTTGCATTCAAGCTACAACTATGATTTCGACTCATGAAATCGAAGATAAGTACTGTCTTTTAAATTATTTCAGTTTGGGTTTTTCTGAGATAGCCCAAAAATCTTAGTGGGTTTATTTGTGGTGACTTCGTAAAATCATAAAGTGGGTTTGATTATGATTGTCACGTCCCAAACTTGTAAACTAGGCTCACAGAATTCTTAATCGCCGAATCCAGTGCCGTTAGCCTCCGTAGTACCCCATTCTCAGTTCCTAACACCCATAAGTCAGATTTCAATTTTGGGATCCTACAAGGAGGATTTTCAGTATGATTTTTTTTTTGTAAAGAAGCATAACCACAACTGTACCTAAATCACAAGAATAACATCAATACCACATATCCACTAATAAAAACATTCGAGTACAATGCTGAAAGGGAAATACATAAATAACAAAAACTCCAAAGTGATTTGCCACAAGCTCCTGCCTCAATACTGCTGCGACCTAACGTCCCCTGCACGCAATGGTCGTGTATAAGTTATAGAAGGCTTAGAGGGTGGTGTAAGTGTGTGCGCAAGATAAGTGCCAACCACACAGATATCAGCGTAAGTGGAATATCGACAATCTATAAGTCACTCAATATCAGAGTATGCAATGTAGATCGGTTATGTAATGCGGAGTCACAGTGAGCCGAATATCAGATGCTGAGGATGCAATACAATATGCAATTCTTGACGAGCTATGAATACCATCAGCCTTATCTAGGCCATATAAATGCAGAAACATAGTAACTCAAATGCCATATGCCGTGGATGTAATGTAATATACAGATCCTGGTGAGTCCATAATATCGTCAACCTTACTTAGGCTATGCAATACAGAAGTATAGTGAACCAAATGTTATATACAGAAGATGTAATGCAAGAGAAATGATAAAGATGGAGTGTGTAATTGGGATGATAGTACGTGGTATCGCAAGCTTTGGGGTTCATCACAAGGGACTTCTATTCAAACCAGTCCCATACCTAAATTTGGAGAGCTAGACTCAATGTGGTAGACTCATCCAAGATCCTGACCATTACGAAAGCACTCATAATGATTTGGTTGCGCACCACCAGACCGAGTGGATAATGAATGAATAAATGAATGAGAATGCTGGGTACGTAACTCCTACTCAGTAAGTCCACATATCAGTACCGTATATCTCTAGGATCATCACTGGGGTCTAGTATACTCTATGCCAGCTTGCCACCTCATCAAGCACATACTGGGTAAGTGGAAGAGACCTCATTATCTGCCTGCCAATATCAGCCTAGCTCATCGATAGTGGACCCATTCCTCAAGCTAGTTAGACTCAGCCTAACATTGCCTACTCCCTCAGGCAAGTAAGACCACACCCCCTCCTAACCGACCACGACACAGTGGGAGACGCGGCTTACTGGTATACGGACCTCATGCGCTCATGAATATCCACTTGGTCTAGATGTTGGAGCATCCCCTGGCCTCGAGGGTTTAGAAAATTTCACCCAGGGACATCTATCGCGCCCATATGCTAGAATCAAACATTTCTGGTGTCCCAAATGGCCATCCATGATATACTTGTGAATGCCATGGCCCTGATGTCGTTAGGGCGTATAGTGATCATGTCACAAAAATGCAAGATGCATGAGTCATACTATCTAGTCATGCATCAAACCTACACATATCGCCTGCTCATGTGGGGCCACTCCATCTCACACGGAGTCCCATAAATAATCAGCCCAATGACACATGTTATGATCAATCACTTATAACAAGTATACAAATGATGCGCATGGGCATGTATTATGACATAATAAAGTACATAGTCATAATTATCGGATAAGGCAGACAACAATAATCTACAATCGACCATCATCGGCATGTCACATACTACGAGTGTAAACTGAATGACGTGCTCCTCCAACTATAGGAGCCCATGCAGTATGTCTTACATTAGCCTTCCAAGGCTCTGCATGATCCAAGATGGGAACGACGGGTCTAGTCCATACATCGAGATAGGTTCTACATAGTGGATATACCAAACCTGATACTATGTATTCTTCCATCTACAACAAGGGAGGTGATGATGATGTACTAATGTCAAAGATAGGCCTCACACTCGTCCTAAGAAAGTAGATGGATAGTGTGGATGATACATACATAACACGAGCTCCTAACAATCGATTACAAGGTAGGATACATCTCACGGGGTGAGTCAAGCGGGTATAAAACAAGTGGGCTTCCTCACTCTCTTTATCATGAACAACTGGGCTTTCCTATGAGGGCCCGATACAAATACAAGGCGGGCCTTAGTAGGATCCACACATCTAGGACTATGTAACCCTACAAACGGTCCTACTCATCATCTAAGTGGGCCTCAGGTTTGGGTTACTAAGCTTGGACAAACACATGCAAGTAGGTGGGCCACATTCCCTATGGAAAGCCCGATACGAAAACACGATGGGCTCCAAGGCTTGGGTGGTCCTACAGGGTGTGGTGGAGAGCATCATTATCAATGGGGCCCAATGTTTTGGGGTAGTCTGACAATACATATGATGCGCATGGGCAAGAATCATAAGGTTATACTAAGCATGATCTATGGTAATGATGTACTCTCATATATATATAGTGGCGGCCTAAATGCCATACTACATCAAGAATGAACCTCATGGGGTGAATCATTTCCTAGTGGGAGTCCAAATGATGACCCTAAGTATATTAAGTGGGCTTTCTCACTCACTCTATCATATGGTAAGTTGGGCTTTCCTCATACAAACAAGGTGAGTTTACAAGTTATGGTGATTCCTATAAGGGTGGTGAAGAGCACTGGCATGAATGGGGGCCCAATGGATTGGGATAGTCTAATCAAGGGAAGGTGGGTAATATAATCATCAATAGGGGCCCAATGGTTTGGGGTAAGCCCAATAAGAGGAGATGAGAATGGGCTTAACAATGGGCCTTAGGGAGATTACAACGTGGACATTTAACCATCATTGCTCCCAAGGTAATGGGCTTAACAATGGGCCCTAGGGAGGATTTCAAAGGTGGACATTTAACCACTATTGTCTCCTAGTATGTGGTCCACTTGGGATTTGAATCTAACTCTCTATGGGGCCCACGACCCTTATACAAATCGGGAAAATGGATAGACATCGTGTATGCAACACATACATCACGATGGGCCTCATAAGGCAGCCCCACGGTGGGCATATAACCCATAAATCAGGGTGGGCCTCTTAAGGCCATGGGGCCCACGCCCTTAAAGAAATGGATGAACGGTGTGAATATAACACATATTATGGTGGAATCACTCATCACAATTGGGTCTCATACAAGGGTCTCGTATACATCACATCGAGCCTTACACAAGGGCCACATATACATCACTTGGGCCTCATACAAGGGCCACATATACATCACTTGGGCCTCATACACGGGCTGCATATACATCACAATGGGCCTTATACATGGGCCGCATATACATCTCAATGGGCCTCATACATGGGCTGCATATACATTACAATGGGCCTCATTACATGGGCTGCATCATAAGGGCCTCAAATACATTAGGTGGGCCCTGCTTCCAGCAAAATGGACGGATGGCGTGGATATGAAACACATACATCATGTGGGCCACACCGTCTGAGCTGGGCGGTGTGTACAAAACACATATATCAAGGTGGATCCCATCGTCCTTGCACTAGATGGTGGATGAAACATACGCGTCAGGTGGGGTCCATGTCCCATGGATGGATGGTGTAGATAAAACACTTACAACACAGTGGGTCCGACGTCCTATGCATGGTGAGGATGAAACCCATACACCTGGGTGTCCCACGTCCTCAGATGGACGGTGCGGACATAATACATATAATCACGGTGGATCCCACCGTCCTTGCACTGGACAGTGTGGATACCACACGTGTGTATCAGGTGGGAGCCCACCGTCTAAATGCTAGACGGTGTGGATGAAAGACATACATCACAGGTGGGTCCCATACCCAGATGGACGGTTTGGGATATAACACATACCTCATGTTCAGACCCTCAGAGCTTGCTGACATCAATACAACATCTATATAGTTGGTGGTAAGGTACTCCAGCTAATCCTCTTCACAGCAAGTGGGTCCCACGTGGGGCCCACCACATATAATATTATATATACATATATTATTTATTATTATTATTTTTATATACTGCTCTAGTGTTCAGGCCTGGACGGATGGCTCGGATATAAAACATGTATATGGCGATGGACTCCACCATCCATGGTCTGGATGGTGGATAGCATGGTTGAAATGCATGCGCTAGGTGGGGTCCACGTACACGTGACCCACTAAGGTTTTAGATCAGTTGATATTTGTATTTTCCCTCCATCCAGGCCTGTCCAAACGGACGGGGAGCAAGGTGGGCCTCGCTAGTGGACGGCGGTGGGTAAAATACTTGCATCATAGGTGGGCCATACAATCAGGGGAGAGAGAGAGAGAAAGAGAGAGACGACGATGGAGGGCAGGGGATCCGCCACTATGAGCCCTTCCTAGGTGGGCCATGTAAATACAATGCATACATCAAAATGAGTCCCAAATCACGTGGGCCCTAATCATAAAAAGATCAACAGTGGAGATCCCTTTCCACGAAAAAAATGCAAGGTCTAGATAGCCTTTTCACAATGGAAAAATAACATCATAATGGGGTCCATGGAGAATGGTCCCATCATGGGATGATCATATGAATCATGGTGGGCCATCGGCCACACCTACGGTCCAAAGTGAGATCTATACCATCAATCGGTAGGTCCCACTTGGCCCATTATAGAAAACATAATCTAATTTACAAATCACCCACCGATTGCCAATCTTCTATGCTCCTTGGAATGCTAAGCTCCTCAACTTCGATTTTGATGAAGGATGATGAAGATTGAAGGGCTAGGATGAGAGATGAGGGGGTAGGAAGTGGGCCACACTTGGGATTCTCTTGGGAAGCTTGGACGTCCACACTTAGTAGCTTAGAATGGTAGAGAGAATGAGAGGGAGAGAGAGGGTGTGATGGGATGAAAAGGGATGGGTGAGTGATGGGTGTGAATGACATGAGAATTGACCTAGGGGGGTTGCTTGACTTAGGTTGAAAGAAAGCATGGGTTGGTGATGGGATATGTACTTGATTGATTGATGCGAAAGGTGGTAAAGATTCTATTGGGATTCACAACGCGTGGTATTTTCCTTGAAATAAATGGGCCCACAACTCCTGGCCCGGGTATTGCATCGGTGTGCAAGACGCGACATTGAAATCACGGCGATGACGTGGTCACAATGGTACAAGTCTCAGGTCAAGTCGATTTAGATATATGGGATGTGATTTAGGGTTGAGCGCAAACGCTGATTACAGGTCACAGATTGCCAAAATTTGATGGGGAGGGTCGTGAGAGTCTAAGGAACAGTACGAACTAGGATACTTGCCTTACAGTGATAGCTTGTGAAAATTACAATAACTGTATAAGGTTGTTAAGATGACCTTGGAAAACCTTGAAATAATGAAAGCCAAAATTACGAGTGTTTGGGAGTGGAATATGTTGCATTGAGGCACCGAACCACTATAACTCATTTGTGCATTGTGATGATTAGATATTATTATTTGTGTTATTATTGTGATTTATTTATTCATTGTAATAGTTTGATATTTTGATTTCAAAGACGCCGTGAAATAAGGTTGTCCTATATAAATCCTTTAGGTGTAAGGTTGTCCTACGAACTATTTGATATCAAGAATTCAATACTTTACAAAATTTTATTCAATTGATTTATTATTTCGCATTGTATTGAAATATTTGGCATTGTCCTATGCATCCCATTTAGGACATTTATAGCTTATCCTTTCAAGTGGTATTAGATCATGATTGCTCTTTTTGGGATTAATTCTTAGAGCTAGATCTAAAGCTATTGGAATGTCAAATTTTGATAGTCTATCCATTTCTAGGCCATCGTCCTTTGATGGTTCGAACTATTCCTATTGGAAAGCTAGAATGAGGATTTTCCTCAAATCTATTGATGAAAGTGTGTGGCAAGCTACCATGACCCAATGCGTCCCTCTAATGTTAGAAGTAGTAGGTGAAAATGGAACCAAGTCCATGAAAGTACAAGTTTATAGTCGTTGGACAACAGGTCGGAAAAGCGAAAGTAGTGCTAATGCAAAAGCACTCAATGCTATCGCTTGTGCTTTATCATTAGACGAATTCAAAAGAATCGTCTCATGTGATACATCAAAATAAGCTTGGGATATACTTGAAATGACACACGAAGGAACTAACATTATCAAGAAATCTAAAATTCAAATCCTTACAACAAGGTTTGAAGAAATCCATATGGAAGAAAACAAATCATTCATGGATTTTTTCACTAAACTAATGACATTGTTAATTCCATGTGAGGTCTTGGAAAAAAGGTTCCTGAAAGCAAGTTGTGTGCAAAAATCCTATGATCGCTTCCTGACAGGTTCAATTCTAAAGTCACTACGATACAAGAATTGAGGGACACTGACACAATGAAAGTAAAGGAATTAGTGGGATCTTTATAAACCTATGAGCTGAATTTCAAAGCTCCCAAAAGTAAATCCATAGCCCTAAAATCCTCAAAATCCAAATCAAAAGACTCAGATAATGAAGAGAATGAGGATGACATGGCAATGCTTGTTAAAAAGTTTTATAGAATTTTTTAAAATAAAAATAGATCTGATTTTAAAAACCGATTGACAAAAGAAAAGAAAATTGGAAATATAAATCTAAAGACTCTCAATGTTTCAACTGTTCTGAATATGGATATCTAGCTGCAAAATGTCCTAAGAAGGATAAATATAAAAGAAAAGGCATGATCGCCACATGGGATGAATCGTCTAAATCTGAATCTAATTTAGAAACTGACAAATCAGTTCAAGAAATTGAAAATGATCTAAAAGCTTTTATGACCTTAGCTAGATTTACTTCCTCAAATGAAGATGAAACTTCTGATTATGAAATGCCGGGAAGTGATATTGAAAATGAAGAAGATCTTCAAATAGTTTATGATGCCTTATATAAAGAAAGTTGTAGGATTGCAGAAAAACTAAAAATTCAAAAGGATAAATTTGCTGATTTAAAATTAGAACTTGAAAAATCTGTTTTGGAGAAATCACATTTTTCTGATTGTTTTGAGAAAACCAAATTAGAACTCAATCTAAAAAATTTTGAAATTGAAGATTTCAAAACTAAAAATAAAAATTTACTATTAGAAATTACTTCTTTAAAAAATTCTAAAGAGACTTGGATATATACGAAAGGTGACCCAAGACTTGAAAAGCTACTAACTGCGTCTTGTCAAAGTAACAACAAATCTGGTTTGGGATATACCAAGAATTGTTCAGAAAAATCTAAAAATATAACTCATATATTTGTTAAAGGTGAATCTTCAAACTCTAAAGAAGAAACTATTAAGGAAATAAAGAAAATTAAAAAATCTCATCAAAAGCCTTTTTCATCCAAAAACTAAGTCTAACTATCAAAGAAAAAATTATAATCCGTCTCTAGCAATAAGATAGTGGACTTACTTAAGGAGCTTTTGAAATCCTACTCTAGAACTATGAGAGTAAGTGAGGATAATAAAAAATATTGCTCTCAAACTAATTATGCTATTAGAGATCCTCCTAAACCCAAAGAACTATTGAAATGGGTTTTAAAAAATAGGTGTCTTGTTTTCCACATAGCTTTCAAAGCTAGTAGCTATTTAAGATGGTACCTGAATAATGGATGCTCTAGACATATGACAGGTGATAAGGTGATACTCTCAGACATCAATCACATTGATGAAGTCTCAGTAACATTTGGAGACGGCAACAACTACAAAATTAGCGGAAGAGGTAATGTAAAACTTCCCAATCTTCCTATTTTTAAAGATGTTTTATATGTTAAAGGTTTGAAACACACTTTGCTAAGCATATTCAAATATGTGATAATAATCATAGTGTTAAATTTTCTGATTATGGATATGAAATACTTAATAATTAAGGTCATATAATATTAAATGGTTGAAGAACCTCTAAAAATTGTTATATCATTGATGAATCATGTTCCTCAATTCAGTCTTGCTATATGGTCCAAACAGATGAAACTAAATTATGATATCAACGTCTTGGACATGTGAACTTTAGAGGTCTATACAAACTTAGCAAGAGAGATCATCTTTGAGGCTTACCTAAGTTGAAAAAGTTGGAAAAGAATGTATGTGGTGCCTGTCAAATAGGCAAATAAATCAGGAGTAGTCACAAGAAGGTAAACTCCCTAACCACATCTAGACCCCTCGAATTACTTTATATGGACCTTGTTGGACCAACTCGAACAGAGAGTAGAGGAGGTAAAAAATACTTTCTAGTTATAGTTGATGACTACACTAGATATTCATGGGTAGCCTTCTTAAGAGAAAAGTCGGGTGCTTTTGATGAAGTCAAAAAGTTATTTAAATGCATTCAGATGGAAAAAGAACTGCCTGTGCAAAAGATAAGAAGTAATCATGGAATAGAATTTTAAAATAGTAGTTTTGAGAAGTTTTGTGATGACCATGGAATATTACATGAATTTTCTGCTCCTAAAACTCCTCAACAAAATGGTATAGCTGAAGTGAAAAACAGACTTCTAAAAGAAATGGGGATTGTTATGTTTAATAGTAAAAAATTAGTAAAAAATTTATGAGCTAAAGCTGTCAACACTGCTTGTTATATTATTAATCGAGTATATGTAAGAGCAAGTTTAAATAAAACGGCTTATGAACTCTGGTTTAATAAAAAACCATCAGTAAAATATTTTCGTACTTTCGAAAGCAAATATTTATTTTACGAGATAGGGAACACCTGGAAAAATTTGAATCAAAAAGTGATGAAGGTATTTTTCTAGGGTACGCTCTAAATAGTAGAGCATATTGTGTCCTAAATAAAAGGACTGGAGTGATACAAGAATCCATATATGTCATAATTGATGATCAAACTATCACTCCAGCTAATAAAGACGATGATGAGGTTCTTATATTCAATCAATCAGTACCTTCATCAAAATCAGATACAACTGAGAATAGACTAGTTAAAGACCGTCCGACTAATCAAATTCTTGGTAATCCTCACACTGGTGTTGAAACCAGAAGACAAGTTGAAAATATTTATAATCATGTATGCTTCACTTCCAAGATAGAATTGTTAAATGTAAATGAAGCCTTAGCTAATGAAAATTGGATTTTAGCTATGCAAGATGAACTAAATCAATTTGTCAGAAATGATGTTTGGTATTTAGTTCCTAGACCATTTGACAAAGATGTGATTGGAATTAAATGGATATTTAAAAATAAATCTGATAAATTTGGAAATATCTTAAGAAATAAAGTAAGATTAGTTATATATACAAGGGTATACCCAAATTGAAGGAGTCGACTATGATGAAACTTTTGCTCCAGTCGCTTATCTTGAATCCATCAGATTATTTATTTCCATCGCATGTCATAAAAATTTAAAATTTATCAAATAGATGTTAAAAGTGCTTTCTTAAATGGTGATTTAAACGAAGAAGTTTATGTAAAACAACTTAAATGTTTCGAAGATCCTAAACTTCCTAACAATGTATACCATCTTAAAAAGGCCCTGTATGGATTGAAACAAGCTCCTAGAGCCTGGTATGAAAAATTAATAAAATTTCTTCTCTGTCAAAATTTTAAAATGGGTAGTGTTGCTAGAACTTTATTCATTAAAAGAATTTATGAATAGCTGTTGATTGTTCAAATATATGTAGATGATATTATTTATGGATCAATGAATGCTAACATTTCTTCTAAGTTTGCAAAGTCTATGAAATCAGAATTTAAGATGAGCATGGTCGGAGAACTGAACTATTTTCTTGGACTTCAAGTGAAACAATTTGAAGATGAAAATTTCATATCTCAAACTAAGCATGTGATAAACTTAGTTAAGAAATTTGGGTTTGAGAATGGTAAAAACTTTGCTGCTCCCATGGCTACAACACTCAAATTATCTAAAGATGACACAGGTAACATCATTGATCCTCATCTCTACTATAGTATGATTGGTAGTCTCTTATATTTAACAGCTAGCAGGTCGGATATCTCTTTCAGCATAGGCGTATATGCTAGATATCAATCTAACCCTAAGGAATCTCATTTGGTTGTAGTGAAAAGAATAATTAGATATGTTGACAGTACTGTTAATTTTGGATTTATGGTATCCTCAGGATACGTCTTTACAAATTGCTGGATATACTAATGCTGATTGGGCAGGTAATGTGAATGAAAGAAAATCTACAAGTGGTAGATGTTTTTACTTCAAAAATTATCTTGTCTCTTGGATGAGCAAGAAGAAAAACTCAGTACCATTATCCACTGCTGAAGTTGAATATATTGCGACAAAAAATGCATGTATGTAATTAATGTGGATAAAAAGGATGATAACGGACTAGTATTGATCAAGAAACAATACATTTATATTGCGATAATACCAGTGCAATAAATATATACAAAAATCCTATTAAACATTCTCACACTAAGCACATTGATATTCAATATCATTATATCAGATAATTGGTTGAAAATAAGTTTGTTGTACTTGAATATATTAATACTGAAAAACAGCTTGCAGACATTCTGACAAAACCTCTTGATAGTGTCAGATTTTTTAATTTAAAAAATGATATTGGTTTATGCAGTATTTCTTACTTAATTATTCTATATTGCAATTTGTTATTTTACATTTTTTCTTTAATAGAAAAATGTTTATTTATGTCAATGTTTTAAAATTATAAAATTTTATTTTATTTTTTTGGCCAACCCTGTGCTGACCGCCCGATTCGGCTAGCCGAGGACATACTCGGGCTAGCCGAACTGTGTACATTTGGGATTTATTGGGGATTTTTTTTTTCAAAACCCTCGTTTCCATACTCATCTTCTTCGGTTCGCTGGTGGTTCCTTCAGCCAACTCATCAGTTTGTTGTCCTTGTAAGCGAATATTTTTGAGTTTCCTTCTAAATTTAAGTTCCTTATTATGCATTATTGTAGATTTCATCATCTTTCTTGAATCTAGAACCCTATTTTGTTGGGTTTTTTGGAAAAAATCTAATTTAGATCTTTTCCTTCTACTTGTTGGTATTTCTTTTGCAATATCTAGCCATTTCTAGCATGGAAACTCGCACTAAGCGTGCCGTGCAACACCCCCAGACTGGTTCTTCCTCTCGATCTGCTAATCAGGTTGTGCACTCTATTTGTTTGCCAGAAAATGATCCAAAAAATGTGTGGGATTTTTGTACCTATAATATTATCATTGAGCGCACCGTTAATACAAATCATATCGCCAGATTTGGCCTTATTGAAATCCTATCCGTGGTAGGATGGGAAAAGATTTTTGCGTGGGGTGGTGCATCCTATCGGTCTATCGCAAGAGGGATGTATGCATCCATACATACCATGTCATCAGAAAAATTAACATTTTTCATTCAGTTTGTGGAAGACAGTCACTATTAACCCCTCTATCATATCATTAATCTTAGATAATGATATGGCGGAAGATGGAACTTCTATTCCACCAATCTTTGAAGATATGTACCCAATGGAAAGAGATTCTCTTACTAGGGAGTTATGCGGTTTTGATGCACCCTGGTGTAACCATAACTCATTCCGCACCTTCAATCTTCTTCTAAAATACCGTGTATTGCATCGTATTTTCATTTCGTATGTTTATTCTCATGGTGGGAATAAGACAAACCTTACTCCCTATATGATGCGTATCCTTCATTTAGTTGTTTCGGGTATCCATATCTGTCTTCCATCTTTGATCACATGTCAGATCATCCAATACCGTCTTCATCCTTATCATAGCTATCTCATGACTTGCATTGCATTGCGCTATAATGTTCAAATCCCCGCAACTGAAGCACCGGAGTCTGAGCTCCCATTTGGTAATGCTAATCTCAACATGATGCAACTTGATCTAAGGCCTAAATAGCGAGGAGATCAGGAAGGTGTTTCTGAAGAAGATGTCAATATGGATGATATCTTTGCAGATCTGGAAGACTTTGATGATACCAATGACTTCGATTTTCAGCCCTCTCAGTTCTTAGAGATGTTGGATAATTTAGAGAAGAAGATGGACGGCCTGCATGTTTCTCAAAAAATATTACTCTAGACTCAGAAATAACAGATGAAGTACATGGAAAAGTACTTTCATCGTTTCAACAGGAGTCTGAGGATTAATGACCCTAATATGCCAGCACCGTCCTCCTCCAGTTTTGACTGATTTACTTTAGACATATTTGTTTACTCTTGTTGACATATATTTGGATACTATGCTATACTTATTTTATGCAACTTAATCCTTATGTCATTTGTTCCTTATTCCTATATCCTATCATGCTTCATTGATTGCTTCTTCCTTTGTTAACTTTTGACAAACAGGAGGAGAAATATATATTTAGATATGATCATGATCATCTCACGTTTATGAGCACACACATTTGCATGCACTCTATGAACTATATTTTCGCAGATATGACTATGTGCTCAGGGGGAGTGATACGGATGCATGATCTCGGGGGGAGTAACAAGATTCAGTGTGTCGACTAAAATGATTTGTGTTGTTTGAGATGTTGTAAGATGTTGTGTTGAGTTGTATTGTTGTATAAGTGAGTTTTATCACGAATTTGACAAAGGGGGAGATTGTAAGTGCTTATACTTAAAGTACATTTTAGTTTGTCAAATTTCGTAGTCCGGTTACGATCGCAAGCCCAACTGAAGATAAGTTATCAACTTGATCAAGCATTTGGAAAGAAGACTCAACATCTCAAAGTAAGATCATTTATGGTTTGAAGTTCAGAACGCTTCGTATGAGTCAGCCTACAGGTGTTATAAACCTAGTTTGACCATAGGTTAGGTGTATTTCACTCATGCATATTTACAATCATATTTCATGTTAAATAACTCAAGTTAGACTAGCCCGACCTCTGGTTCGGCCAGCCTAATTATTTGGACCAACCCTACAAGATTCGGTAAAAAAGACAGATCTCAAAAGATCTTTTTGAGGTAGGTTCGGCCAGCCCAACCTGGGGTTCAGTAGCCCAAGGTGGGTTTGGTCAAGTTTCCAGCAATGGAACAAAAATCAGATTTTGAACTAGTTAGGCTAGCCAAACCTGGTGTTCGGCCAGCCGAACTTGGGCTTGGGCCAGCCGAAGTTTTGAAAGATTTTATCTCATGATATCCAAGTTCCGTTGGAACATGATCTTTGAAGTTTGGCCAGCCGAACTACACAGATCCTTGACTATAAATAGAGGCATTTTCTTACACTTTAAACAACAAAAATTTATAGTTTCATATTGTGTTGTAAAGAGAGATTCTTTAAGTCTCCTCAAGCTATTTGTGTTGTAATTCTTATTTTTTATTAGCTTATTATATTTTCCTTCTCAAAGTTAGATTAAACTGTTTTTGATAGAGTAATCCATACTCTACTTTGAGAAAATGGAGAATGAAATTTGTAACAATAAGGTTTCATTCATTTTATTGAAAATCTATTAGATCCCCTTATATCTTTTTAGTTTGAACTCATATAACGACTTCATCAATATCTCAAGAAGAAGATCGCTGTATTCAAGTTACAACTATGACTTCGACTCACGAAATTGAAGATAAGTGCTGTCTTTTAAATTAGTTCAGTTTGGGTTTTTCTAAGATACCCTGAAAATCTCAGCGGGTTTGTTCATGGTGACCTCGTAAAATTACAAATTGGGTTTGATTGTGATAGCCCATGAAAATCGCAATAACTGCATAAGGTTGTTAAGGTGACCGTGGAAAACTTAAAATAGTGAAAGCAAAATTATTAGTGTAGTAATTTTGAGAGTGGAGTAGGTTGTATTGAGGCACCAAACCACTATAACTCGTTTGTGCATTGTGGTGATTGGATATTATTATTTGTGATATTATTGTGATTTATTTATTCATTACAATATTTTGATATTTCGATTTCAAAGACGTCGTGAAATAAGGTTGTCCTACCTAAATCCTTTAGGTGTAAGGTTGTCCTACGAACTATTTGATATCAAGAATTCAATACTTTGCAAAATTGTATTCAATTAATTTATTATTTCGCATTGTATCGAAATATTTAGCATTATCCTATTCACCCCCCTCTAGGATATCTATAGCTTGTCCTTTCAGTTCGGCACAAGTTAGCATGATTTCATCCATTCATAACATAAATCATTAATTGTGATATATGGTTCGATAAACGGAAACATAAGGGTAATTATCTGCACCTTTAAGAAGGAATTTTTGATTTTGGGCTCATAGGGTTAGGGATTTGGGGGAAAATGATTCCTACATCAAATTCAAAGGAATTAGGTGAGAATCATGCAATTTATCCTAGAAAACTTAAAGTTGGAAAGCATGGTTCGTTTCTTACCTCTCAATCGAGTGTGAGATGGATTTGCCAGAGGAGAATGGTTGAGGCTACAACTTGATCGAAGGAAATCCATCAGGAATGATCCAAGATCTCTCTCACAACATTTCCCTCCTCCTCCTCCTCCTCCTCCTCTCTCTCTCTCTCTCTCTCTCTGTTTCTCTCTCTTTCTCCCTTTCTTTCTAAGGCAAAATTCATATGAAAGTGAGAGGGTGAAAATTGGAGGCTATTTATAGTGCCAAAATATACACAAATAGTCCCGTTGACCCCTTTTCCAATAAACTTGCCCTTAGGGAGGTTGTTTTTGTTGAGGGTCAAATATTGCATATTAGACCCTAGTTATTACTTGGTTTCATGGACATGATAATGCTTAATGTTCTATTTTTTTCATGTTTGTGTTGCAAGATGAATTTAAGAAGCTTGGATTGAAAAGGATGCTAAAAGCATGGGTTTAACGCTCAAGAATCATCAAAGCTAGTGAACGGATTGACCATTGATAGTTAGGAGCCACCCGATCTCTTGATATGCCTCAATTTTGGACTCGACCCCTTAAATTAGATAAATGAAAGAATGGACGGTGCAGATCTTTCATACAGAGATCCTAGTGGACCCCACACAAGGGCTACGTGTACACCACCATGGTGCTACCACAGTGCACCGAACTAGAGAAGTCGGTCAACGTGTGATGACTCGACTCCTGCTTAAATTCAAATTCTCGCTGCTGTGAAAACGGAAACAGGGAGCTGCGGACGATCAAGGTGGGCCATCATATCTCTCCAGTAGCACGATCCGATCCGTCCATTCAAATCGGACGAAAGGCCCGACCAAGATCTAGGTGATCTTAGTCTGGGACACGCCAGATAGAGGCCGTCAATTCGCTGAACGGCGGAATCATCGACGCATAATCAACCAGGTGGGCCACATCAATGGAAAACCAAAACCGTCCATCTCGACCTGAAAATCCAACTTGAATCCAATGGATGGAGTGGATTTTCTCTCCAGCACTGATCATGGGCCCACCAACCATCACGGCACAAGAATTTCCGCAGAAGCTGCGATCGGCGATTGCGGACGCAGCCCGGGCCACCGTGGGCCGTTAGACAATCAAGGTCCGTATTGGGGCCATGATTCGGACCTTCCAGACGCCAGCCAAGCACAATTCGACCACTTCTGTGTGGTCAGATTTATTTGATCGGGCGATCTCTTCTGTCAATCTTGAATCAAACGCAATTAGTTCCTGCGCGTTCGTTGCGCAGAAACAGAGGTGCGCTACGTAAAGATTTCATCGGAAAGGACCTAGCAAGCCTTCCCTGCTACTATAAAAGGGGAGAGAACGTGACCAATCAGCCAGTCTGGTCTCTCGCTAGATATGCCAGGAAGAAAGGAGTAAGAGGAGAGAGAGAGAGCGTGGAGCGGCCGTCATCTTTAAGAGTTTTTCTTTCTTCCCTTTCCTAGTTGTTTTTGTTATGTTTTTATTATGAGATTCTAGTTCAATCATGTTTATGATTGGCTAAACCTCTTAGCTAGGGCTAAGGGGTGAAGCTTGTAGCGTGATGGGTTGTTTTCTATTGCTTTGATTCATGTTGTTGAACTCTCTTTAATTTTAGTTCGATTAAAAGAAATACTTTTAGTTTTTAATGATTTATTGTGACTTAAATTATAATGGATCTGCGATAGCTTTGAGTATGTTCTTTTTATTATTTACATTGTGAATTTAGGAAATCTTGTTATTCACCATCGTCCCTTGAACATGGTTGCATGATGGAATCCTCCCTAACTCTCACAATTCTCTCAGATTGGTTGTGGATTGGTAAATTCTATTGTTTGCTTTGTCCCATGGGCATGGTTTTGTGATGGAATCACTTCTAGTTCTTATACCTCTCATCCATTGAGAACTAGATCAAAGGAAGTTCAAATTTGCTTTTTAATGAGATATCTTCCAATTGGATGAAGATGGGACTCTGATCCAGTTGTGTTCATGAATTAAGCATAAATCTCTCTAATCTCTATAAGTGGATTATTGGAAACCCTAGTTTTCCACTTTTGAATTTGACAAGTTTTGCATTAAGTTTTTCACCATTATTCTCTCACTTATTCCAGATTTAGGTTTTTATCTTGTTCTAGTTCTAGTTGCTCTCAGAAAACACACGAGATTAGTCCCTATGGATTCAACCTCGGTCTCACTGAGAATTATTACTACATCTCAGCTCCACACTTGGGGTTGTGAATAGTTTTCGATTTACAAGGTCCTTTTGGGGGACCACTGGCTCATCCGTGTAAGGAAAAAGTGCCCCACTATAGGATCTATGTTTGGACACAATCGGGCTGCAATCAGACACTTTGATTAGCCGTGGGGACCCCACTTGCGATGGATGGTCATTAATGATTGATTGGGGATGCGGCTATATGGATGTGTGGGGAAATATCCTTAACTCATACATCAAGTTTGGTTGAAACCTAACGGTTGGAAAGTCGCAACTTCGCAAAAGAGCAGAGAGCCCAATTCACTTAAATTTTAAATTTCTGTCGAGGGCATTTGCACATCTCATGCACTCGACCTTTGACACAAGTTAAGCGATTCTCGACACTATCCCAGATTGACATCCGCGATGGACGTTGTCACGCCCTAGACACGGTAACCGAACTCACAAGGAATCCGATGGCCGGTTCTGGCTGCAATAGCCTCCGTACCACCCCATTCTTAACTCCTTAGGCAGGTTCCGATCTTGGGATCCTACAAGGAGGATTTCCATAACAGTATAATTATTCCAATACGAGCATATCCAAGATCACAACAAGTAAATCTGAGAATAACAAATGCACACATCACAAAATTCACTATGAATTTGAACTTTTATAAGTATCCATAAGCTTCAAAAGGATATACATAAGATGATAGAAAAAGGAAAGGAAGGTCTGCAACACTAGGGGTCCTCAAGTTCAACTCTACTCCACGCTCTGCCACTACGACGCCTACCTAGGATCTCCTTGTGAGATCCGACCCTCGTTTACATGTGTGCATGCATGTGTGTGAGTATGCATTTCGTCCTTTTTAGTTCCGCGGTCCTATCGGTCAAATTCCGGCGATCTGCGACCCTCAGATTGTGTTTGCGGTCATCTTTGAGTCCGGTCACGTAGACCCGACTCAGATAGACCCTAGACCTATGTCATCTCGATCGTATTGTTGTTGTGGTTCCAACAACGTATTTTATGCGTCCATCCGGCCTACGGATCAAAACTTATGAACATTTCATCATGACCCACTTTTTGTACATGGGCCTTTTCCATGGCACAATTTCCCATGCACACCATACACACACTACACAATTGCATGGATTGAACACCACCCACTCTAAACTCCACCAAGCCTAGTCTAAGCCTAGTAAATTTGTTATTTTCACCATAGGTTATGATTGCTTTCTCTAACCAAGGAGGGAGAGCAATGATGACTATCCTACAACCCTTCCTCTCTCTCTCTCTCTCTCTCTCTCTCTCTCTCTCTCTCCCCTCTCATTTCTCTCATTCCACCCCTCCTCCATATTCTAGCAACTCCAGCCCATTTTCTCTCAAAAACCTCCTAATCTAACCTTTGAAAAGTGATCTCAACCATAGATCTATAGCCCTTGGAGCTTAAGGAGCTTGAAGATAGGAAAATCCTGAAGATCCATTAAGGTGGGTGATGCATTGAAGTTCTTTCCTTGTTTCTTCTTCTTGCATATTCTTCTCTACACACTTGGGAGTATGTAGGACCCACCAATCAATGGTAAAGGTCCTACATAGCTCCATGAAGTGAGATCAAGGCCCGCTACATGCATGTACGATTCCATGGTGGGCCATTCTCCATGGACCCACCATGATGGATTTTCTCTTTAAATTTAGATTATTTGGGTCATTTAGACCTGAGGTGCATGGTGGGGATGGTATCCCCACCTCAGAATTTCATGGATTTATATAGATCACATGCATGCATGATTCATGTAAGATATAGGTGTGATTGTAATGGTGGAGGATTCATGGTGTCAGAATCCTCCATTGCCGTTGATATCTCTCCCTCTCTCTCTCTCTCTCTCTCTCTCTCTCTTTCTTCTATCTCTTTTTCCTATTTTGCTCTTGATGTTGGTGGCCCACTGATGTGATAAAAAAGAAGTCCCAGACCCATCATATTTTGGGACGCCCAGGCCCACTAGGCTGGACGTCCATATGCATGTATGATGCATGGGTTGGATGGCCTCGTAAGGCATGATTTCTTGGAGATTCTTGGATGGATTTGGGTCTGGAATTTTTGTGGTCCATCTAGGTGGACCCCACTTGATGTATCTGACTATTTATCCCTCTGAATATTTTTTCATAGGCTGGAAATTGACAGTATATGCTGCTGTCCAAATTTCAGGCCCATTTGTTGCATAGTTTTTGGGCACTGTTTTAGGCCCATTTGTGGGCCTTTTTATTCCTGATTCCTTTGGGGTTTTTCTAAGGCATGGACCCCACCTTGATGTAGGATGGGTCCCACATCATTTAACCCTTGATTGAGGCCTATGGGATGGGCCAAAGTGGGCTGGACGTCCAGAAATTTCTGGACAGTCCAGCAATGTTGCCTGTTGGAGAGGAGCCTATTGTGCCTTGAATTTGGGAAAGTGGGCCGCTCCAGTGGACCCCACCTACTATTCATAAATGGGAGTATCAAAATCACCTATTTTTCTAGTGATTTGAGAGACCTATGCCTACCCCATGAGGTGCCAATCATGGGGATAGCAACATTGTGCAGTAGCAGATTTTTTTTTGGAAAACATTGCTGTCCAGAATTTGTATCAATTAAATAAAATACTTTTACCACTTCAAAAATTCTAAAATTTTGCAAGGGGATGACCATCTATAGTAGGACACACCTATAAAATTTCATGGCGAATGGACAACTGTACACACCATGGCAATAACTGAACCAGCCCACTATATTGTGGTGTCCAGATTCGGCAGGATCTCAGGACAGATTGTTTTCTTAAAATGAATTAAAATATTTATACTTGTCCAAAAGTCCTGGAATTTTTCAAAGAAGTGGCCCACTTATGGTAGGACCTATCTACAAAATTTTGGGGCCAATGGACCCTTTTTCACATTGTGGGGAGGGCTGGACCGGCCCACCACGTTGGGATGTCCAGAACAACCAGATTTTCTGGACAGATTGTTTTATTTAAATAAATTAAAATACTTTTGAGTATTCAAAAATCTTGAAATTTTGTAGAGGTATGGCTCACCTATGTAAGTACCAACTTACAAAATTTCAAGGCCAATGGGCCTCTGTACCATCCATGGTGCGGCCTGGAGTGGCCCACCATTTTGGGACGCCCAGGCTGGGGCGTCCAGCCTACTTTGTGGGCCCATCTAAATGTGTTGTATATCCCACCATCCATCCATGTGGGCTCATTAGGAGACTTAACCATCCTCCCCTTTGGTAGCCTCTAATTGGGGTCCCATGGGATGAGTTTTTGGGCCAAGTACCCGGGCCTGTAGAGCTGCCTACATATGGGATATCCCTGCCTTGGGTTGCTGAGCATGCATTCCAATAGCATGGCTCACTTGAATATGTGTTGTATATCTCCCTCTCATATGGTGGGACCTACAGTGTTATGTGTAGGCCATCAAGGATTAAATATACTATAAAATAATTTTATTGTTGGATTCCAACCAACCCAGAAAATGGGTGGGCTGGAATTTGGCAATGGGCCCAATATTGCTACCCATAAGAGTTATTCTGGGGCAGCATGACCCACCAGATTTGAGGATGGATTAATCTGTTATTTTGCCATTTTTCCTTCAGTATTTTTAGGTTTAATTAGGGCCCATCTGAGGCCCACTCAAGTTGGGTTTTATTGGATCATGGTATGTGGTTAATTGATTAGTTCCTTAGGCCTTTTTTGGGTTGGAACCTTCTAAGTAGGACCAATGACCTTTGGGCCTATACTCTTCTACCTATTGTGATGGGTTTGTGGGCCATAATATGCAAGTAGTTGGGCCCTTGGTTGCCCACCAATTTAACCTTATACTTGGGCTAAGATGAGAGGCCCAACTCACTTGTGTTAAGTGTGAAATTTGCCCATATGGTTGAACTACTGGGCTGCCCATTAGGCCCACCATGATGAGTGAATTTATAACCCTTATGGTTGGGTCCAAACCTTGCTTAAGGGCCCACCATGCTACCTAAGTATTGAGCTTAGTGTATGGCCCACTAGGCCATGGATTGCTTAGGCCTTGGGCCTTATTTCATGCTCGAGTAGTGGCAGGCTACTTCTTAGAAACCAGTTGAGGTTGGATGTCCTCCTGGGTGATCCTAAGGTAGGCCCATGGGTTTCTCTATGGATGGTTAAAGGCCCACCATAGACCCTAGGCCGTTTATTTGAGGCTAAATATGGATGTATGTAAAGCCTAGCTCAACGTATGTTGGTCCAGGCCATTCAAGCCTTGGATCACCCGATCATGGGAGCACTCTCTGCTTTGGATTACTGCTGGACTCACAATCTAGTAGTAGACTCACTTGATCTTTTCATGATATATAAACACTCTCCATCTAGTGGGGTCCCCCCAGTAAGTATAGTTGGCCTTCATGAGATTATTTTTACATAGTTAACTAATTTCTGGACCTTAACAAGTCCACGAAGTCAAACGGGCCAAAAGTTTATCAAAGGGCCTTAAATGTACAATTTTATGGTTAAAACTTTATTTGACTGTGGAGCCCACCATATTGAGAACTTATGTACGTATTATGTAAGACCCGTATCTTAACCCATACTGTTCCGTAGGCTTCTGCAGTCCTCCCGGTCGAATTTCGACGACCCGCGATTTGTTATCGGTAGTCGTATGCAACCTTGAGTCGTGTCCCGTATTCCAGAGTTGGCTCAACCAGAGACTTGTACCCTAGTGACCGCGCCGTCGTCGTGGTTCCGATGCCGCGTATTACGCGCCGAGGCGATACCCAGACCAAGAGATGTGGGCATGCGTTCAGTTCGAGGAAAACACCGCGCGTCACAATCCCCAAGAGAATCTCTACCCTAAACATCACATCAATCCATCAATGAAAGTCAAGTACACAACCTTACCTATCCATCCCTTTTTCACCAACAAGGAATGACACCCATTCCTCTTTCCACCCAAAAGTCAACAAAAACCATCACCTATCACTCTCTCACCCATCCCTCTCTCTCTCTCTTTATATCACATTTCTCATTTGTCTCTCATTTTCCTCCTAAGCTCCATGAGAGAAACCGACGTCCAAGCTCCATGGGAGAGAGAGCTAGTGTGGCCCACCTTTCTACCACCCGATCCCACCATCCTAAGCCCATCTTAACCGTTGAAATTGTCCCTTTGGGATTTTATCATGCATTGGCGGAAGAAGGAAGAAGAAATCTCGAGGTGGGTGATTTTTATTTGGATTTGATGAATTGAGGGCCCATTTATGATGGGACCCATTTTGATGTATGTGTATGATCAAGGAGGGGCCCATAGTGGCGGGGTCCCTCCGCTACATCTCTCTCTCTCTATCCTCCCCCTAGAATGAAGTGGGCCCCACCTATTTGTGTTAAACCTACTCCATCCATCAGACGGTGTGGCCCACCGCATTTCAGGCGAGATCCGCCGTCCATTGTTGGGACGGTGGGAGGTCCCACTTGCTGGACTAAATATCATATAATATATTGATATTATATATATATACACATGGTGGGCCACGTTCATGTGGGACTCACCTTGATGAAATGTGGTCCACTTCCGTGTGGGACCCACCACAATGCCTGTGTTTATCCATGCTATCCAGTGTCCAGGGACACTGGACGTGTTGATAGCTAACATGGAGTGTGTGTACTGACATGGGCATATACTAACAGCTAACAAAATGTATGTGTGTGTGTGTGTGTGTGTGTGTGTGTGTGTGTGTGTGTGTATATATATATATATATATATATATATATATAGCCTTTTAAAGTTTTGGGGTGGGCCACTCATGCAAGCCCCACCTTGATGTATAGAACTAATCCACACTGTCCATCCCATTCCTTAGCCCATTTTAGGCGTTGAGCCGAAAAATGATGCTAATCCGAGTCTCTTATGAGCCACATCATGAAAAGCAGTGGTCTTGGTGATATAAACTATTGGGGGCCGCTGTGATGTTTATATGCATCAAATACACTTAAGATTGAGCTTGTTAGGCCTGTCTCGAGCCTGTGAACCCAACCGACGGGGTGGATTCTACTAATGTGGGCCCCACTTATGATAACCTGCAAAAAAAAGAAAAAAAAAGAAAAAGGGGTGGTTGACGCTGCTGCTGTCAGCGTCCAGAGGATGCTACAACAAGCAGCGTCCTTTGCTTGGAACGACAGGGTAGGCCCCACCACTGGTCCCACATTGATGTATGTGGAACATCTACACCGTGCATTTGATGGGTCTCCTTAAAAAATGGGATGTCCCCAAAGGTTAGCCATACGTGGAACTCAGGTGGCCCACACCGTCCAAAATCATCTGGAAACATGCCTAAAACATATATATACACTTGCTGGGGCCCATTTGAAATTTGGATGCTTTTGAAACTCAGTCTGACCCCTTAACTAGGTGGGACACACTTATTGAATGGGCTGGATTTGTGAACCATGGCTTGGTGGGCCCTACCTTGATGATGTGTTGTATCCATCGTCCATTGCTTAGACGGTGGGTCACTTTACAGATGCATTTCAGCCAGTTGTCCATTCCTCTAGACGTTGGATGTTGAGTTAAAATAATAATAATAATCATCATAATATATATATATATATATATATTTATATTTATACCATATGTATATATATGGTGGGCCCCACGTGAGACCCACCTGTTTGCAACAGATTGGCGTGTGCGTTTCACACCAACTATGTATCGCTGCTGTATTTATGTTAGCTAGTGTGGGTCCCACTTGGGATATATGTTATACCCCAACTGTGCATATGTGGGGTCCCCTTCGCGATATATACATATATATATATATATATATATGTTTTATCCCTGCCGTTCAGATGGGCTGAACGATGGGGCCGACCAGATATATGTGTTATATATCTACATCGTCCATCTATCAAGTGGACCACACTGCATAAATAGTGGAAGATTGAACGTCTATCATTGAACTCGTTTGGGTTTTCAGAAGTTCAGGATCAATATGAAATTGTTTTTTTTTTTCCTAATTCAGGTCTATGTAACCTTATGATCAGATTGGATGAAAAATAACATAATGGTGGCCCCGTAGATTTTAAACAGTGAAAATCATTATCTCCACTGTTATTTGTGGTATGTTCCATATGATTTTCCAATCATCATCTCCGCCGTTATTTGGGATGCGATCCAGCTGATCTTTTGATATGATTCATTTTTGGGTAATATTCTAAAATGATCTCTTAAAATAGATGAATGATGTAGATGGCGTGGCCCACTCGATGTTTATGAGGCCAATTGGCGCGACCCGTTGATGCGACCCACTTGACGTTTATGAGGGCCATTGGTGTGACCCGTTGGTGCAGCCCACTTGTTGTATATGAGGCCCAATGGTGCAGCCCAATGACGCAACTCACCGTGATGTGTATGTTATCCAGGTTGTTCTTTGGCTGGGCCGCTGGTAGGACCAGCTGTCATGAGTAGGCTCACTTATTGCTTATGCAGGGCCCACTTGTTGTGTCTGTAGCTCTTGTATAAGGCCCATTGTGATGTATTCGAGGCCTATGGACAACGCCCATTGTGATGTATTCGTGGCCTAAGGGCCCATTGTGATGTATTCATGGCCTAAGGGCAAGACCCATCGTGATATGTATTAGGCCCATGATGTGTAGTCCACTTGATGTATTCGAGGCCCAGGTGCGTGGCCCATTAGATGTATATGAGGCCCATGTGTAGGGCCCGCATGCTGTATGTTTGAGGCCCATGTGCAGGGCCCACCTGTCATGTATATGAGACCCATTAATGCGGTCCACTTGATGTATATTGAGGTCTATGGGTCATAGTCCACTATGATGTATCGGAGGACCATGGCTCGTGGCCCATGGTGATGTACATTAGGCCCGTGTATTCGGTCCATGGTGATGTATATCAAACCCTTGTATGAGGTTGTGGGCCCACTACATGTTTGGCCTTATGTGGGCCACTCGTTGGGAGCAATGTTGGTTAGATGTCCACATTGATGGGCAATGACGGTTAGATGTCCTCATTATGACCTTCCCTTAGGCCTTGTTAGGCCATTCTCATCGATGTCGATTGCCAATTCCGATCATTGAGGCCGATTATTGAGTGATCCCAATCGTTGTGGCCGATTGCCGATTCCGATTATTGATCAATTACGACTGTTGTGACTGATTGTCGATTCTAATTGACGTGATCGATTTACCAATTTTGATTATTGATCGATTCCGATTTGTCGAGGCCGATTATATAGGCCGATTTCGATTTGTAGAGGCCGATTATATAGGCCAATTCTGATTGTCGAGGCTGAGTATTAAGGCCGATTCTGAGTGTCGATTCCGATTGTTGAGGCCGATTTCGATTGTCGAGGCCGATTTTGATTTACCGAGGCTGATTGTTGAGGCCCAATGCGATGTATATGCGGCCCATATTTGAGGACCGTTGTGATGTGCATTTAGACCATGTTTAAGGCCTAATATGATGTATATGAGGCCTATGCGATGAGGCCCATTGAGATGCATTTGAGGACCAGGCTATGGAGCCCATTATGATGTATGTTAGGCCCATGAGAAAAGGCCCATTACAATGTATGTTAGGCCCATGAGAAAGGCCCATTACGATGTATGTTAGGCCCATGAGAAAGGCCCATTGTGATGCATTCATGGCCCATGATGCATGGCCCATTTGATGTATTCAAGACCCATGTGTAGGGCCCACATGTCGTGTATTTGAGGCCCATGAGCAGGGCTCGCCTGTTGTGTATATGTGGCCCTTAAGTAAGGCCCACTGTGTTGTATATTAGGCCTTTGTGTGAGGTCGTGGGCCCATTATATGTCGGCTCTATGTGGGCCATTCCTTGGGGGCAATGTTGGTTAAATGTCCACATTGTCGAGGTCGATTGTCGATGCCGGTTGTTGATACCGATTATGAGTATGTGACAGCATAACATCATGATACATGCCCACACGGATCATCTGCATGTTTGTTATGAGATGTGGTTGATCATTGCATATGTCATTGAGCATGTTGTTATAAGACTCCCTGATAGAGGCTATCTCACATGAACACGCGGTATGCGCAGGATTGATGCATGATTGGATTGTATGACTCATGGATCTCACATTATGATTACTGTACGCCCTAGTGACATCAGGGCCGTAGCCTCCACAGGTATATCATGGATGGCCAAATAGGACACCATAAATGTTTGGTTTTAGCATACTGGCGCCATAGATGTCCCTTGGTGAAAATTCCTAAACCTCCATGGCCAGGAGACGCCTCGACGTCGAGACCGAGTGGATACATGAGTGCCCGAATACTGAATACTAGGAGGCCGTGTCTCCCACTTGTCGTGGTCGGTTGGGAGGGGGTGTGGCCTTACCTGCCCGAGGGTAGGGGGCAATACTAGGCTGAGTTTGACCAGCTCGTGAATGGGTCCACTATCGACGTGCCGGATTGTGAGACCTGACCCGAGTTCGCATGTGTGTGTGTGAGTATGCATCTCGTGTATTTTGGTCCCGCGGTCCTACCGGTTAAATTTTGGCGACCCGCGACCTTCGGATAGTGATTGCGGTCACCCATGAGTTTGGTCACGTAGACCCGACTCGGATTGACCCAAGACCTATGCCATTGCGACCGGATCGTTGCCGCGGTTCCGGCGCCGCATCTCATGCATAAATCCAGCGTGTCCATCAAAAGTTATAGGCCGCACATTATTTGGACCGTTGATTGCATTTTTGGTGGGACCCACCTGATTGCACATTTTCCCATGTGCACTATTCCCAATGTAAGCCACCTTTAGGCTAGCAATAATGACTTCTTTTCTCAAGAAACCATGATGAGATTGGCTTCTCTAGGCAATGATGAGCCACCTTATCCCATAAGCAATGATTATTTCTCTTTTCAAAAATTCATCTTTTTCTAAGAAAGTAATCATTTCAACCTTTGAAACTCTCTCATCTCCCTCTCTCTTTCTTCATTTCTCTCTTCTCCTCTTTGCAAATGTCCTCCATTGCTGAATTTTTCCAGCTCTCTATCCTCTTCTTCTCCCCTAGATCTAACCATCAAAGATCCATCATCACCATTGAACCTACTTCCTTGTAGCTTAAGGAGCATGGTGGTTGAAGAATCTTGAAGATCCAACAAGTGGGTGAGCATGTAGGATAGATTGCATGGTTCTTATTTTCATAGATCTTTTGTTGCATCATATGGAGAGTGTAGGACTCACCACATCAATGGTGAAGGTTCACCACTCCATGGATAAGTTTTTTTTTATCCATCACTTGCATGCATGTGATCTTGATGGGGCCATTCTCCATGGACCCCATCTTGATGAGATTTCCTTTATTCTTCTCTTCTCCACTTCCTATGGTTTGGATGTAATGATTATGTGGCCCACCTGATGTGCCATGCAACCAGAATTTTTAAATTTTGGGACATCCAGGCCCAAGTTGTTGGACACCCAGGCCCAACTGTGCTGCCTAGTTTTGCTGCTTGATTTGGAAAGCCTTTGGGCCTGATTTTATGGATTTTCTTGGGGAGGTGCTGGGCTTGGGAGTTGTGTGACACATCAGGGTGGACCCCACCTTGTGGAATCTATGATTTATTTCCCATTTATTAAATTTTTGGGCTGATCTAGACAGCAACATGTTGCTGTCCAGATTGCTGGAAATTTTTTTATGCTGTAATGTATGTGTTGTATGCCTTGTTTGTGGTCTCCTTTTTCCTGATTTCTTAGACTTCTCTTTGAGGTATGGACCCCACCTAAAAGTATGCTAAACCTCAGCTTCAAATGTCCCTATTTGATCACCCAAAAGGGTGGGCCAAGGAGGGTGGACGGTCTAGATTTTTCTGGACTGTCCAGCTACACTGTTTGCTGGAAAATCATAAATATCAGCCTGATTTGAAATGGTGGGCCACCTTTGTGGATCCCACCTTACTGTATACTTGTATAGGAAGGTTGGCCTTGCATTTTTCCAAATTTACATAGACCTGGGCCCACTTAAATGGAGTGCTAAAGTCAGGGACAGCAGCATTGCTGCAGCAGGAAAATAAAAATCTGGACCTTGCTGTCCATAAATTGTATGAGTTAAATAAAATATTTTTACTATCCCAAAAATCCTAAATTTTTGTAGGGAGGTGTCCCACCCATGGTAGGACCTATCCATAAAATTTCAGGGCCAAGGAATCCTATTTGGGCATCCAAAAGGGTGGGCCAACATACTGGACTGCCAGAAATTTCTGCTGTGCAGTCCAGCAGCATAGTCCCATAAAAATAATATTAAAAAAATAATTTCTAAGAAGGTGGGCCATATTTCTGGAACTCAACTTGTTTTAGGCTTGATGAGGGACCTTGGGTCCAAATTTCAGGAATTTTGGAGGCCCAGAACCCACCCATTGGATGGCCCAAATTCAGGACAGTTATATTCCAGCAATATTTCACCCTGGATAGATTGTATTATTTAAATTAATTTAAATACTTTTGAGTATCCTAAAATCATGAAAATTTACAGAGAGGTGGTCCACCCATGTTGGGACTCACCTACAAATTTTTGGGGCCAATGGAGCCCTGTGTACACCGTGACAAGTGCTGGAATGGCTCACCACGTCCAGGTGTCCCGATTCACCAGATTTTCTTGATGGTCTGATTTATTTAAATTAATTAAAATACTTATGATCGTTCAAAAATCATAAAATTTTGAGGATTCGTGGTCCACCTATGGGAGGACCATCTTGTAAATTTTCATGGCCATCGGGCCCCTGTACTGATCGTGGTGTGGCTGCAAGCTTGGGTCAGTTTTGGGCCAGATACTCAGGCCCGTAGGACTACCCACCACGGGAAGCCCCTACCTTGGGCGGTTGCTAGGCCTGTATTCCAGCGGCATGGCCGACTTCTAATGTGTGTTGTGTATTCTCCTCTCATCCGGTGGGACCCACTGTGATATGTGTGGGTCACCATAGGCCAGTAACCCATCTGAATTAAATAAATTTCTGGATTCCAGCAGGCCCAGGGAGTAGGTGGGCTGGAATTCCAACAAGGGGCCCAAATTTGCTCCATAGTGGATTGTTTTGGAGCTGTTGTGGCCCACCAGATTTAAGGGAGTATTGCACACACTCCTTGCCTTTTTTCTTAGACATTTTTGGGCATAATTAGTTCCTCTTAAGGCCTACCTTTGTGGTGATGTTGGGGGTTAGCCTTAACCAGATTTTTGGTAGTTTATAGGCCCAACGGGCTGGAAACCTATTTCTTGAGCCCAAGATCGTGTAGGGCCTGACCTTATTGTTTCATGGGCCCAACAGGCCGTCTATAGGCTGACCGTGTGTATTTATTAGCCGTGATGCCCTCATGAAATGCTTAATTATGGGCTGACTTGCGGGGCCCATATAAATGTATAGTGTGGAGGGCCTTGTTAAGTCTTTGGGCTGATGTGGCAAGGCCCACACTGTCAGTATAGGCCTTGACTATATATATTCTTGGGTTTATGGGCTGCCCTTAAGCCCACCATAATATATGAATTGGATGACTTTTGTTTTGGGCCATTTCTTTAGGGCCCATTATGTGATATAGTATATGCATGTTTGTGTTAGCAAGTAGGCCTTGTGGACTCAGTTCTTTTGGATAGGCCCATTGATCTTGGGCCTATACTCTCCTATCTATTGTGATGGGCTTAGGGGCAATGATACATAAGAAGTTGGGCCCTTGGCTGCCCATTAAACTGACCCTGTACTTAGGCCAAAAGTGAGGCCCAACTCACTTGTGTTAAATGTGAAACTTGCCCATGTAAATGAATTACTGGGCTGCCCATGAAGCCCACCACAATATGTGGAATTATGACCTTTGTGGTTGAGCCCAAACCTTACTTGAGGGCCCACTACATGGCTTATGAGTTGGGCTTGGTGTATGGCCTACTAGTTCACACATTGCTTAGGCCTTAGATCTTTCATTATATGGGTAGTGGTGAGCTACCTCTTGGAAACCAGTTGAGGTTGGATGTCCTCCTGGGTGATCCTAAGGTAAGCTCATAGGTTTCTCTATGGGTGGTTAAAGGCCCACCATAGACCTTAGGCCATTTATTTAAGGCTCAATGTGCATGTATGTGGAATCTACCTTAATGCATGTTTGGTCCAGGCCGTCCAAGCCTTGGATCGCCCGATTGTGGAAGCACTCTCTGCCTTGGGTTGCTGCTGGACTCACAATCCAGTAGCAGGCCCACTTGATCTTTTCATGATATATACACACTCTCCATCTGGTGCGGTTCCCCAGTGAGTATAGTTGGCCTTCATGAGGTTATTTCCACACACTCAACTAATTTCTGGACCTTAACAGGCCCAAGAAGTTAAACGGGCCAAAAGTTTATCAAAGGGCCCTCGATGTACAATTTTATGGTTACCACTTTATTTGGCTGTGGGGCTCACTATATTGAGAACTTGTGTACGTGTTACATGCTTATGCTTTCTTATAATCCTTGGGCTTAATCAGTGTATTCTTTTGGGTCACTTTTAATGATCTTATGAGGACTCCATCTTAAGATCAGAATTTTGGGACATCCAGTAAGCCCAGATTGGGCAGGGACATCCCAGCTTGGCCCAACCATACATTGGGCCGACTTCCACCATTTTAATGGACTTGTGGGCTGAGGTAAGGATAGTATTGGGCCCTCGGTTGCCTACTTAAATTACTAATTATTGGGCTGATGTAGTGGGGCCCATTTCATCCAAACTTAAACCTATGTTTTTGGGCCGTATATTGTGTACGCGGGCTGCCCACCAAGTCCAACTTAATGCATGGATTCTATGGCCATTGGGAATTGGGCCTTGGGCCTTAATTTCCCTCTTAGAGCCCATGTTGTTAAAAGTGGTATTATATCTTTTTATGGCCTATTATGAGGAATATATGTATGTGGTTACTTTTATTTTTATCTTAAATGTAGGCCTTGGGCCTTTTATCCATATAGTTCATGGTAGATATGCCTTTTTGGGGAATGGTAGTTAAATGTCCCCATTATGGACCCCTCTAGGTCTCGTTGTATTTAAAAGTGATTGGATACTTATCTTAGACAGTTGCTAGGCTCATTTCTATATCACTTAGACCCGTAGTTGTATGCTTAGTCTTGTGGGCTACCCCAGGTAAATGAGCCCCCACTAGAGGTGGGATTCCTTATGGATATTGTCTAAGTACCTAGTCTTGGTTCCTTCTTGGATAGGAGGAATGTAATTTACTTTGTATATCGCCGCATGATGTGCCTAGACCCATCTTCATGGCCCATTTGCATCATTGTATGCTTGGATGACACAGTGTGTGTGGTTATGATTGTGCCATTGGGCATTGCATGTTGTCTTCCCGAGGGACGTAATATTCCCTCTTGAGCATGTTGGATGCTTGAAATTGATGCATAGTTGATTGTGTGATTCATGCATCTGGCATTGCATAATATATGAGCATTATCACCCTTGCTTCATCAGGGTTGTAGCCTCCACAGATACATCGTGGATGGCCATGTTTGGACACCGGAAATGTTACTTGAGCATACTGGGTGCATAGGATGCCCATGGGTGAAATTCCCAAAACTTCCATGGTACCAAGGATCTGCTCCAACGCCGTGACCGAGTGGAATATATGAGCGCACGAGGGCCTTATACTATTAGGCCGCGACTCCCACTGTCGTGTAGTCGGTTGGATAGGGGTGTGGCCTTACTCGCCTGATGTAAGAGGGCATTGCTAGGCTGAGTCTGACCAGCTCGTGAATGGGTCCGCTACCGTCGGGCCTTACTGGTGATTGGTTGTCCACAGGCGGGTAGTGAGGTCTTTTACGCTCGTTTGACTGTGCGGGGTCTGTAGAGCGGCAGTCATCCAGCAGTGTAATGGACCCCGGTGATTTTCTTATGATTGGAAATATACTTGACATACGGTTTGGTTATGAGCACTGGCATTACTTGCATCACATTAGTATTGGCTATGTAAGCCCTTCATGCATCGCCTTGGTATGGCATCCAGTACTCATTGCATCATATTCATGATAAGCCTTGGTAAGGCTAGTGTTATTCTCATTGAGCATGTCTCCTTCCTGTATCTCCTATTATTCTTCCGTGCACTATTATCACACACTTACACCACCCTCTAAGCTTTCTATAAGCTTATGCACGATTGATGCGTGCAGGAGATCTTAGGCAGGCGTCGCAGTGGCAAAGTTTGGATTAGAGCTAAGCTTGAGGACCCAGTATTGCATCCTTCCTTTCTTTCTTCTATTATCTTATGTATGTCCTTTTGGACCTTATGTAAGCTTGTAAAAGTTCAAATTCTTAGTGGATTTTGTGATAAGTGCCTTTTTTATTCTCAGATTTACTTGTTGTGATCTTGGGTATGCTCGTATTGGAAATGGTTATATCGTTATGGAAATCCTCCTTGTAGGATCCCAGGATCGGAACCTGCTTCAGGAGCCGAGAATGGGGTACTACGGAGGCTGTTGCGGCCAGAACCGGCCATCTGGTTCCTTGTGAATCCGGTTACCGAGTCTGGGGCGTGACACGGATAGGTATTGGTAGACTATTGGCCAGGCAGATAGTGAGGTCTCTTCCACTTACCTGGTTGTGTGTTCGGATAGGGGCGGCAAGCTGGCGTAGTGTACTAAACGCCGGGGATGATCCCAGAGATGAACTGTACTGATATGTGGATTTAGTGAGTAGGAGTTGCATACTCATTCATGCATTCATTCATTCACTATCCACTCGGTTGGTGGTGCGCAACTATTTGTTACCTGTGCCTTCGCAATGGCCAGGATTTCGGTTAGGGCGCGCGATTAACCTGAGATCAGGAGTTTACCACATCGAGTCTGATTATCCAAATTTAGGTATGGGATTGGTTTGGATAGAAGTCCCTTGTGATGGATTCCATAGCCTGTGATACTACGTACTATCACCCCGACTTCACACTCCAGCATAATCATTTCATTTGCACCGCATATTATATTACATCCGCGGCATATGACATTTTGGGTTACTGTGTTTCTGCATTTATATGGTCTAAATGCGATTGACGCTATTTGTGAACTCATCAGGAATTGCATATTGCATCGCATCCTCGGCAGCTGGTATTTGGCTCTTTATGACTCCTCATTTGCATAGCTGTTCTATATTGTGTATTCTGATGTTGATTGACTCGTGGACTTGTTCGTATTTTCGCTTACTCTGTTAGTAGATGATTTATGATTTTGTCAGTATTTTTGCTTACTCTGATAATTCATGATCTTGTCAGCATTTCTACTTATTCCGATATTATACGATTTATGGAATTACCAGTGTTTCCAGTATTGTATAATCATGGCATTGTATTGAATACTTGACACTTACCTTGTGCACACACTTACACCACCCTCTAAGCTTTCTATAAGCTTATGCACGATAGATGCGTGCAGGTGATGTTTACATTGCAGCAATGTTGAGCTTGGAGCGTGTAGCGGTCTGTCGGAGCTTGATTTGCAATTTATCTATTTCCCTTTCAGCATTGTACTCAAATGATTATATTAGTGGATATGTGCTGATGATGTTACCCTTATGAATTGGGTAATCTTGTGGTTATGCGTATTACGAGTTAAATGTATATTAAAAAAAAAATCCTCCTTGTAGGATCCCAGGATCGAAATCTGACATATGAATGCTAGGAGCCGAGAATGGGGTACTACGGAGGCTGTCGGCACCGGATTCAGCGATCAGAATTCCCGTGAATCCGATTTTTGGGTTTGGGGTGTGACAGAAGTTGGTATCAAAGCATAACTTGAGAATACCTGAAGATAACATCACATATCTGCTAATAGTTACCCTTCACTGTATGATTGTTGAGAACTTAGAATGGTTAGATCCCCAAGTTCGAATAACTTAAAGATTTTCTGACATAGCCACCTATTGTTGAAATTGTGGGACTGCATAATCTAAAGATTAGTAAGGACACCATAGGGTCGATGATGCGTCTTAGGGGTGCGAGGTTGAGATTAGAGACCGCTATCTTCATCCCTTTGCAGATTGACTATGCCTTCACATATATACTTGATGATGTTTCGTCTTTCCTTGTCTTTTCTGTAAATTTTGAGGACAAAATTTTTATTTGGTGGGGAGAGCTATAAGCTCGTATCCTAACCCGTACTGTTCTGTAGGCTTCTGCGGTCCTCCCGGTCGAGTTCTGACAACCCGCGATCTGTTATCGGCAGTTGCGTCCAACCTTGAGTCGTGTCCTGTATTCCAGAGTCAGCTCAACCTGAGACTTGTACCCTAGTGACCGCGTCGTCGCCGCAGTTCCGATGCCACATATTATGCGTCGAGGCGATACCTAGGCCAAGAGAAGTGGGCCTACGTTCAGTTCGAGGAAAACACCGCGCGTCGCAATCCCCAAGAGAATCTCTACCTTAAACATCACATCAATCCATCAATGAAATTCAAGTACACAACCTTACCTATCTATCCCTTTTTCACTAACAAGGAATGACACCCATTCCTCTTTCCACCCAAAAGTCAACAAAAACCATCACCTATCACTCTCTCACCCATTCTTCTCTCTCTCTTTACATCACATCTCTCATTTATCTCTCATTTTCCTCCTAAGCTCCATGAGAGCAACCCACGTCAAAGCTCCATGGGAGAGAGAGCTAGTGTGGCCCACCTTTCTACCACCCGATCCCACCATCCTAAGCCCATTTTAACCGTTGAAATTGTCCCTTTGGGATTTTATCATGCATTGGTGGAAGAAGGAAGAAGAAATCTCGAGGGGGGTGATTTTTATTTGGATTTGATGAATTGAGGGCCCATTTATGATGGGACCCATTTTGATGTATGTGTATGATCAAGGAAGGGCCCATAGTGGCGGGGTCCCTCCGCTACATCTCTCTCTCTCTCTATCCTCCTCCTAGAATGAAGTGGGCCCCACCTATTTGTGTTAAACCTATTCCATCCATCAAACGGTGTGGCCCACCGCATTTCAGGCGAGATCCGCCGTCCATTGTTGGGACGGTGGGAGGTCCCACTTGCTGGACTAAATATCATATAATATATTGATATTATATATATATATACACATGGTGGGCCACGTTCATGTGGGACTCACCTTGATGAAATGTGGTACACTTCCGTGTGGGACCCACCACAATGCCAGTGTTTATCCATGCCATCCAGCGTCCAGGGACGCTGGACGTATTGATAGCTAACATGGAGTGCGTGTACTGACATGGGCGTGTACTAACAGCTAACAAAATGTGTGTATATATATATATATATATATATATATATATATATATATATATATATAGCCTTTTAAAGTTTTAGGGTGGGCCACTCATGCAAGCCCCACCTTGATGTATAGAACTAATCCACACTGTCCATCCCATTCCTTAGCCCATTTTAGGCGTTGAGCCGAAAAATGATGCTAATCCAAGTCTCTTATGAGCCACATCAAGAAAAGCAGCGGTCTTGGTGATATAAACTGTTGGGGGCCGCTGTGATGTTTATATGCATCAAATACACTTAAGGTTGAGCTTGTTAGGCCTGTCTCGAGCCTGGGAACCCAACCGACGGGGTGGATTCTACTAATGTGGGTCCCACTTATGATAACCTGTAAAAAAAAAAAGAAAAAAAGAAAAAGGGGTGGTTGACGCTGCTGCTGTCAACGTCTAGAGGACGCTACAGCAAGCAGTGTCCTTTGCTTGGAATGACAGGGTAGGCCCCACCACTGGTCCCACATTGATGTATGTGGAACATCTACACCATGCATTTGATGGGTCTCCTTAAAAAATGGGATGTCCCCAAAGGTCAGCCGTACATGGAACTCAGGTGGCCCACACCGTCCAAAATCATCTAAAAACATGCCTAACAGATATATATACACTTGCTGGGGCCCATCTGAAATTTGGATGCTTCTGAAACTCGGTCTGACCCCTTAACTAGGTGGGACACACTTATTGAATGGGCTGAATTTGTGAACCACGGCTTGGTGGGCCCTACCCTGATGATGTGTTGATCCACCGTCCATTGCTTGGACGGTGGGTCACTTTACAGATGCATTTCAGCTAGCCATCCATTCCTCTGGACGCTGGATGTTGAGTTAAAATAATAATAATAATCATTATATATATGTATATATATACCATATGTATATATATGGTGGGCCCCACGTGAGACCCATCTGCTTGCAACAGATTGGCTGGTGCATTTCACACCAGCTATGTATAGCTGCTGTATTTATGTTAGCTAGTGTGGGTCCCACTTGGGATATATGTTATACCCCAACTACGCATATGTGGGGTCCCCTTCGCCAGATACATACATACATATATATATATATATATATATATATGTTTTATCCCTGCCGTTCAGATGGGCTGAACGATGGGGCCTACCAGATATATGTATTATATATCTACACCGTCCATCTATCAAGTGGACTACACTGCATAAATAGTGGAAGATTGAACGTCTATCATTGAACTCGTTTGGGTTTTCAGAAGTTCAGGATCAATATGAAATTGTTTTTTTTTTTTTCCTAATTCAGGTCTATGTAACCTTATGATCAGATTGGACGGAAAATAACATAATGGTGGCCCCGTATATTTTAAATGGTGAAAATCATTATCTCTACTGTTATTTGTGGTATGGTCCATATGATTTTCCAATCATCTTCCCTCCAAGATCAGCACCGTGAGGAAGGTGGGCCCCCACCATGAAGAACGACCTCTTAGGGAACTGATTATCTAGGCTAATCATCTCGCTAAGTGGGCCACACTTGTATGTTGATTGAGACAACGAGTTGTCCGTTGATTACAATGGCGTGGCTCATCTGATGAGGTGAACGGTCTGATTTTTGTGCCAGGTTGTCTGCATTGTGGAGGCCCACTGTTTTAATGGCAGTGATTCCTACGGAAGTGGCATGTTGGCTGGGAAGAGGGACAGTTCTTATGTATGAATTGCATGATGGGGAAATTCTTGAGATGATACATATGAGACCTCGTGCCAACGTGGCACGCTAGCTTGGGGTGCGGCTTCGGTGGATCCGAGGTGGGTGGGATACCTGAGCTTAGGGCCCATCGTAATGTATGTGCGTTATATCCACGCTGTTAAGGGCATGCATGATTCTAAAAAATAAGCAAATTTAGGATGCTGATTGCGTTCTACCCCACCCATCTCTAGCCACAAACGGGCAGTTCTGTGGGCGGGCCACTGTGATGTTTCTGTTTATCCATGTGGTCCATCTTTTTTTCTCTTTTCTTGTATCATTTTTAGGTATGAGTACAAAAATGAAGCAGATCCCACCCTCAAGTGGATTGCATGTCAAAATGACTCTTGCATTTAATGCTTTGTGCAATTAATGAAACCAAGCTTATTATTTGGTGTGTGATACACCGGAGCAATGGATCTATCTCATTTTTCACTTATAACTTAAAGTTACATGAGAAAAGGGATGGATTGGATAAACAGATATGTCATGGTGCGCTTGTCTAGAAAACTGGCCGTTAGTGGCTAGAGTAAGGGTGAGTCAGACGCAATCTGCGTCCGCATATCCAAATCTCAAGTGGACTGTAATACAAGAAATAGTGGTAATCAAGCGTTAAAAACTTCCTGTGGGCCACAAAAGTTTTGGATCTGGTTGAAGCTGATATTTGTATGGCCTTATCTGGTTGTGCGGTCCATACACGCACAGGAGGATGATCCAAAGAATGTTTAAGAATTCCACTCTCAGAGCACTATTATTGAGCGATCGGTTAACCTTAATCATATCGCTCAATATGGTCTCTTTGAACTCCTTTTCGAGGTAGGATGGGAGAAAATTTTGAAATGGGGCGGGGTGACTTCCCAGTCCGTTGCACAAGGGATGTATGCATCCATTAATGAAGTTTCTTTAGAAAACTTATCTTTTACTATTCAATTTATGGAAGAAACTATCATAGTAATACCCTCCATCATAACATCTATTATGGACATTGATATGACGGATGATGGGGTACCAATTGCTATTCTTTTTGAAGATATGAACAATTTAAAAAGAACCTCTCTTACACCCAGATCCATAGCTCAAGTGGCAGACTGAGTGAAAGATACCTCGTTTCAACACTGAGGTCTTGGTATTGATTCCCTAGTGGGGGTGGCTAACAGTGAAGTGTGAACTGACAATGGGTGTACTAACAAGCTAATTAAAAAGAAAAAAAAGAAGAAGAAAAGAACCTCTCTTATCTGAGTGTTATGTGGATTTAACGCTGAATGGAGGTCCAGTAACTCTCTCCCCACTTATAATTTACTTCTAAAATACTGCGTTCTTTACTGCATCTTTACATCTAATATCTATCCTAGGGCAGGGAATAAGACTGACCTTACTCCTTTCATGATGCAAGTTATGCATGTTGTTGCATCTGGTATACGTATTTGTCTTCCATCTTTGATTTCTTTTCTGATTATTCAATATCGCCTCCATCCATGTCATGGCTCCATTCCTTTTGCATTCCTCATGACTTCTCTTGCTTTGTGCTTCAATTTTCAAATTCCCTCGATCGAAGCATCAGAAACTGAACTTCTATTTGGAAATGCAAATCTAAATATGATGCGTTTAAATTCCCGTCCTGAGCAACAAGGCGATCAAGAAAAAGCTCGTGAAGGTGACATCAACATGAATGATATTTTTGCTGATTTGGAAGAATTAGGAGATATGAATGATTTTGATTTCCAGCCTTCTTAATTTTCTGATAGGTTGGATAATTTAGAGAAGAAGGTGACGCTTTACAAGTATCCCAGGACTTACTTCTTCAAACTAAAAAACAACACATGAAGTACATTAAAAAGTACTTTTATCGCTTTAATAGGAGTTTGAAGATTAATGATCCTGAGATGCCTACATCGTCATCTTCTGAATCAGAATGATTATACATTTATGGTTTGTAATAACTTTATATTACTCTTTGGATTTGCTACACTCTTACATGGTTTTACATTTAAACTATTCAGATAATTTTCTTTATACTCTCGAATGATTTTATATCATTAATCTTTTTGACATTATCCTTGATATTCATGCCTTCTATTATGCATAGTTTTGATTTATTTCTTCCTTTGTCAACTTCTGACAAAAAGGGGGAGAGATCGGATATCTAGAGATAGGATGTATTGATATATTTATTTAAAGCATGATATGAGATCTTGAGAAATGAATTTATGATTTTTTTTTTGAGGCATGATATGATATGGGATTATATTTGCATTGGATTATATATATATATATATATATATATATATATATATATATATATATATATATATATATATATATATATATATATATTACTAAGTGCTTAGGGGGAGCTACTGACGTTAGCTCTAAAGGGGAGCATCAAGTAAGAACTTCAAGATATGGTATTACGGGTGGTGTACAGATGTTCCTTTGAACCAGAGCTCATTTTGGAATGATGAGTCTATAAGATGTTGTAATATTGTATAATAAGTTGTGTAATTGTGTTTTGTCACGAAATTGACAAAGGGAGAGATTGTAAGTGCTTATACTTAAAGCACAATTAGGATTGTCAAATTTCATAGTCTCAAATGGATCACAAGTACTTAGAAGATGTTCTTTGACGACTCATGATGACTATGTAAAGACTAGATCAACATTTCAAGGAAGACTCAACATCTTAAGCTTTAAATATGCATGGTTCGAAGTTTGAAGCATTTTGTATGTGTCAACCATAAGGTGATATAACTTTAGAATGACCCTAGGTTAGGTGCATTTCACATGGTGACATGATAAATATAATTCTAAGTAAAATACACTAAAGTTGGGCCAGTCCGACTTCTAGTTCAGTTAGCCTAACTACCTTCGGCCAACCCAATACATTTCGGGCAAGTATACAACAAGATATGATTTTTCTGTGTCAAGTTCGGCTAGCCCAACTTTGGGTTCGGCCAGCCTGAAGTGTTCGGTTAAGTTTCCATCAACTTTAGATTTTCGGATCTCAGGGAGATTCGACCAGTTGAACCCTATGTTCGGCTAGTCGAATTTTTGAAATATTTTATCCTGCGAAATCCAAGTGCCATTGGAACGATATCGTTGGAATTCGACCAACCAAATCGAAAATCAGGCCAGTCGAATTTCCAAGACATTGGGCTATAAATAGAGGCTTTCTCTCATTCATTTTAACAACAAAAATTGTGAACAATATACTCAAGCAAGGAGAGAAAGTTAGGGCCTTCTTAAGCTATTTGTGTGGAAAATCTGATATTTAATTTAACTTTTCTATTCTCTTTCTCAAGTTAGTTTTAATCATTTTCAATAGAGTAATCCATACTCTACTTGAGAATTAGAGAATTGAATTTGCAGCATTAGGGTTTTTGTTTATTACTTGAAAATACATTATATCCTTATATTTTTTTAGGTTTAACACATACGTCTTCATTAATATCCCAAGAAAGAAGATCGCTGCAATCAAAGTTAATTACATCTTTGACTCGGCATCTAAAGATAAGTATTGTATTTACTTTTATTTCATTTAGGTTTTTCTGAAATAGTTGGGAAATCTTAGCAGTTTGTTTTGTGGTGAGCCCGTGAAAATCACAAAGTGAGTTTTGTTGTGATAGCCCGTGAAAATCACATGTATGAGATTGTTAAGGTGAACTTATGAAAACCTTGAAATAGTAAAAGCGAAAATTACAAGGGTAGTAATTTTGAGAGTGGAGTAGGAGTGGGGTTAAACATCGAACCATTATAACTCTTTACGCATTGGTGGTGATTGTTTATTTCTTTATTGCTTTCATTGTGATTGATTATCCCTTGCTAAGTTTGATATTTTGATCTCTAAGATGTCGTGAAATAATGTTGTCCTGCCTAAATCGTTTAGGTGAAGGTTGTCCTATGAACTATTTAGAATCAAGATTTCAATACTCTAAGTAATTGAGAGTATTTGTTTATTTATTTCGCGTTATATCGAAATATTTTATATTATCCTATTCTTCTCCCCTCCCCCCTCTAAGACATCTATAGCTCATCTTTTCAAAATTAATAAAAGGTTTTATTGTAGTAAGCTTGTGAAAATCACAGGAACTGTAAGAGGTTTTGAGGTGATCATGTGAAAACCTTGAAAATAGTGGAAAGTCAAAATTAAGTGAAGTAGTAATTTTGGAAGTGGAGTAGGTGTGTGTTGAACATCGAACTATTATAAATCTCTATGTATTTATGGTGATTGTTTATCTTATTCCTTACCTTTACTATTTTGAAAGATTCATTTCAAGGATGTCGTGAAATAAGGTTGTCCTGCCTAAAGTTTTAGGTGAAGGTTGTCCTATGAATTAATTTGAATCAAGGTTTCAATACCTCTTGCAATTGAGAATATATTTTTCGTGATTTATTGCCAAGAATTGGTTTAGTCCTATTCACCCTTCATTTGGGACATCTGTAACTCATCTTTCATATGGTTACTCATAGAACTGAGGGCAAATTTGATCCCAAATGGGATGACCCATCCATAATATCAGAAGTTTACTCTAGTGGGGCTTAAACTTGCCCTTGCCCCTTTCATGCTTGGCCACTTTATTGTAGCATATATGAAGTAACCACAAATGGATTCTACCACTCTGATGGGCCTATCTAGCTTGTCCAGATGTGGTTTTACAAATATTGTGGAACAAAGTTCGTTAAATCCTCTCCAACAGAAATAAAATTCACTTCCTTCGACCATCACAATATCCTCTACTCCAAAATTAACTATTCTTTTTTCAAATGTATGAACTTCTTTCTTTCTTTCACTCTCAACAAGTCTAGTCATACATTTTTCCCTTTAAAGATGAAGAGTTCAATCCGACATGGTTCATTGAAAAATAAGAATCGATCGACACCGAATTGGCAAGCTATTATGACAATCCCAAGTGCAAGGCTACGATGTAGTAATAACTTAGTGAGACTGAGGTTGTACCCACAGGGACTTGTACTGTGTGATTTCTGAAATATGTTAGAATTAGAAATAGAATATAAACTAACTATAAAAATCTGGATTAAAAGAGTAATTCTAAAGAAAATATCAGGAATAAATTACTAGAGTGCCAAGGATCCACTTATAGCTTCCAAAATGTTACTTTACTTAATTCAATCAGATCACACAACTGGAATCAAAGTTATATCCTATCCAGCTGGATGATGAAGCAGTTAAATCTTCATTCATATATTCAAAACAGATTTGAACTTCATTGAATTGGTTCCCTCATAAAGCATTATGTATTGATCGCAGTGAATTTAAAGCATCTATCATACCCAGTGACAATGATAAATCAATAGATTTTATAGATCAAACAATTGCAAAACGTGTAAGACATTATTAATAGTCTTCCTAAGCATCCAAAGTGCTTGGAGTCGGCAATGGATCAAAGTAAAGTAAAAATACTTTTTCATTCAAATCAAACATCAATGAATTGTTCAACATAAAAACCAAATAACTTGAATCGAAATAAAATAAACATTAAGAAAAACTACAAGCTTTACCTCTTACCTTTAGTTAAGAGATTAGTCAATCATAGATATAATTGAATTAAAACTCAAACAGAAAAACATAAAAACTAACTAGAATCGAAGGATTGAAGAGGAGGGAGGATTCCTTGAATCACCACAACTCCTTGCTCTACTCCTACTCTAATTCGTCATTAGAAACTTCTAAAACATCCCTTTATATAGGCTTGATTCGCACCGACTTTAAAATCAACTTGATTTTACACAGCTATCGTAACTTCGATGGAACCTTTAATGGCATCGAGCTCTAATCGAAGAGTCCGGGTGAAATTGGAAAATTGTCCAGAAATAAACTTTCAAAATTGCGTATTTTCTCGACGTCATCGAACCTCTTTCAATGGGATCGAACTGGTTTCGATGGCATCAAACACGTTCTCAATGCAATCAGAGAATGCTCAAATATGTCCAACAATAAAATCGAATTTTTCATTATTTTTGCGATGGGATCGAAGTGGCTTTGATGGCATCGATAATTGCTTTGATGTCATCAAAGGTGTCATCGATGGCATCGAAGTGTTAATTTTAGCACTTTCGATTTACTGCACTTTGCCTCCTCAATTTTCTTCCTTCCTTACTTGGTTTCCTTGGATCTTAGACTCTTGAATTCTTCAATCTTGACCTCCCTAGATCCAATCTTTACTTAGTTATTCTTTGAACATTAAATCCATGTTTTAAGCATCTTTTTCTTCTTACCTCTTAAAATCACCTCGTAAGAGAAAACATGTGTAATTAGATCAATTAAAAGCATTCATGTTCATAAAACCAATGCCTAACAGAGGAAAATATGTAATATTTCACTCTCAACGCACCCCCAACCAGCATTTTACTAGTCCTGAGCAAAACATGCAGAAACTAATCTTCAAATTTTCCAAATTTCAAACCTTTCTCAGAAAACAACATTCTGTGCAATCATAACATATGGGTAAAATTTCAAAGATATAAGAATGAAATATTGATAATCTAGAACCTAATATGACTAGTAAAAAAATAAACTAAGTTCTCCCTTAATAATTAATCAATAAAACACATCTAAATATCAAGTTCTTAGTATGTTCAGTGGAATTTAACTTATAATCTATAAAAGTTAGCCTTCTCTCCATAACATTAAACATAATAAGTACTTTAAAGTGGACAGATAAACATAAGTTACTGATTCCAAACCTATCTTCTTTTCACTTGTTTTTCCAGCTTTTCAATTTTATATCGATGGTTTTCACATTATTTTCATTCTTTTTCATTTTGTATTATGTTCTCAATTTAAACATATATAATAATTATCCATTTTTTATTTCACTATTTTTTAGTTGGTCATTTTCTTCTTCTTTTTATACTTAAGGTAGATAAGGATATCCAGACTTAGTTCGTAACACTTTTAAATAATCATCATATTAAAATTAGGAGTTCAAATAAACTTCATATAATATGACTTAGGTGTGAATTGTGAGTTAAACTCAATTGATGTTTAAACTTTCTATTGATCAATTGATTAGGAGAACTCTATTAAAAAAATCTACTAATTAATTAGACTCTAGATTTTTAAAAGTTATTCTATATCTTATCATATTACTCAAATATATTCAATTACACATAATATTAATATTTAAAAAGAGTTTTGAAACTGAAAATTTTGAAAAATTTTAAGAATTTTACTCAACATAGAAAATACTAATTGGTTCACATAATCTCACCCCCCTCTCCAACCTAAAATCTACATTGTCCTCAATATAAAAGATATGTAATAAAATCAACATGAGACAACGAAAAAAAGAAAAGAAAAGAAAGATGAGTGAGTAAGAAGAATAGTACCTGAAGAAGATAACTGAAATGGTATAAAGTCTTCAATATTTAAAGGGGTTAGAACTAAACAAAAAACAAAACAAAAACTAAAACAAACCCAACAATCTTAAGAAAGAAATAAATGTGAATGAACCTCTATCAGACTAGAAGGTTAATCCTGATAGATAGGATCAATCAGAGGGATGGACATATCTCCAAATCAAATTTCTCAATGAATGATTTAAGACGATGACCGTTCACTTTGAAAATGTTACCATTCATCAAGTTTTCTATCTCGAAAACCCCATGAGGATAGACCATTTTATGTCACACCCCGACTCTAGAAACATAAGTTCGCTTGACTCAGTCATCAAGTCAAGGGTGTGACTTGATAGGGAGGGGGGTAATATTCTACACATAATCATAATAATCATTATAAATAGTAAACTTATTTAATCATCATGCATCTAGTCAAAAGTATCAATTATCTACTAGCTGATATTCAACACAAGTTCATACATCATTATTTAAATCAATAAATATAAAATGAAAAATTCTTTATTCTCGTAGTAAATCTTCAAGAGTACGCCTTTAAAGTCATCACTCTATATGTGAAGACTCTAATTCATTTTCTTGTTCTGGATGGTTTTTCAATAAATAAAATGCAAGTAAATGTACACATGAATTCACAACATAAGTATAATACATGTGCATATACAAAAATATTATTATGCCACATTACCACATAAACATTTTCTTTAGTGAACAACCGGGGGCAAGGCTACACACTGCATTCGGCGTGCCAACACTCATCCAACTGAGATCTATACGAGTCCAACACGCGTAGGAGTTTACTCACATCCTGTGCGAACGCTGGCTTGAGGCATCTCACATACCATATGTAACTGTATAGTTTAACAATGAGGGGCTCATTCTAGAGATGGCCAAAATCTTTCCCCAGCCTCGACCGTAGTCCTATGAGGAGGCCCTATTGGTACCAACTCGGGTTCCATTAGGAACTCTGCCTGAGAATTTAAGAGATAATTCGATCCTCGAGTTGTTAGTGTTCTCAGAATGACATATCAAATACAAGGCAGTTGCATACTTTAAACAGATATCAACAAATTATAAAAGTTAAGCAAAAGTAAGTGTGTAATGTTATGTAATGCATGTAGAAAAATTCATCCGTGATAGTGACTATTTACTCATAACGTCCATTACTTATTCGACCATTTTGACCTTTTGATAATTTCTTTATAAATCTGATGATTACACTCGGGTTTACATTCCATAGAAAGTTTTCTTTTTTAAGTCATATATAGAATATAAGTATCAAGTTATTTCTTCCTTACTTAGTGTCTATTTTCTTAAAATACTTGTAAAAATGAGTAAGATTCTAAGATTATTACATTAGTCTATTAAATCGGTCAATCAAGTCCCCATTTTCTTAGATATGAGCCGTAGATAGTCTATTTACTATATTTTTAAACATAGATCAAATATATTAATCTTTGTTTCAGATCGAGATCTACCTTAACGATAATTGGATGTTTAGATCCATTCGATCCGACCATTTATTTCTTTATTTTTCATGAATTTAGTCTAATGGTCCTGATTGATCTTTAATCAGATGATCTGATCTAACATTAGATCAAGTAGATTTTTAATTTTCTTAAATCTAATCCCTTAATTAGTTTATTAACCTTTGATCAACGGTTGGATTAGACCCGATTATCAATTTAATGGTCCAGATCATTATTACGATCTTTTCACTAATTTTAATAATCTGGATTTAGATTTATAAGGTCTTCAATTATTTATACTTAATGAATAAGATTTCTAAAGGTACAATTAATTTTATATGGGGCCCACTTTTACAGTAATGTCTATAATAGATTTTTCACTTACAGGGTTATAATACAATATAAGATATAGGAAATGTAAATGATTTAATAGATAGTCATAATCTTGTGGTGATGCCCACTTAGATTTGATTTAAAACATCAAAGAAATATAGTGTTAGGGCACTTACTTAATAAACGGTTTGGATCAAGAGGTAGCTCTCAGAACTTATCTTTTAATCTCTCTCTCTCTCTCTCTCTCTCTCTCTCTCTCTCTCTCTTTCTGTGAGTTCTTACAAGATGTGGTTTGGTATGTGCAAGACTGAACCCAAATTCCTGTATATGTATGTGTGTGTAGGTATGCATTTCATTTCTCTTGGTCCTGCGGTCCTACCGGTCGAATCCTGGTGACCGTGACCCTCGGATAGTGTTTGTAGTCATCCTTAAATCCGATCATGTTGACCCGACTCGGATCGACCCGAAACCTATGCCATCTTGTTCGCTTCATCGTTGCGGTTCCGACGCCGTGCCTTATGCGTCTCTCCGATGTATAGATCATAAGTTATGTACGTTTCATTTTATAGCCCTTGATCATGATCATATGGCCCACCTAGGAGTAGTGCATGTGGCCCCACTCCCTTTTTGCATAAGTTCCAACACACACACTACACACACCACCTAAACCTCCATATCTTACACTACTAAGATAACCCACACCACCCAAACCTATCCTACCCTAGCAACTTTTGTTTCTCCTCCCTAACTAATCATTCCTCTTCTTACAAAACTAATTATGACTAGCCTAAGACTAGCCATCATTTGCTATTCTCTCTCTTTATCTCTCTCTCCCTCCTCTTCTCCTCATTCATGCAACCAAAGCTCCCAAACGTCCAGCTCTCTCCTCCATTTTTCCAGCCCTTTGAAGCTTCCATACCTCATAATCAAACCCCTAAGAATCCATCCTAGCCATTGATTCTTCTTCCTTGGTGCTAGATCTCCCTTGTGTGGAAGAAGGAGAGGTAGATTTGAAGGTGGGTATCTATACAAGTGCTGATCTCTCTTCTCTCCCTTGTTTCTTTTAATTCTTCATGTATGGGACACCTGAGACCCATCAATCCATGGTGAGGATCCTATTTAATCCCTTGGATGTGGCCATTGGCCCATCCTTCATGCATGTGTTACTCTATGATGAGGCTATTCTCCATGGACCTCATCATGATGTATTTCATAAATCTCAGCCCTTCTAAGGTCATCTAGACCTTTGTTTTATGGTGGGGATGGCATCCCCACCTCAGGTTTTATTGTGGGGTCCATGTATGCATGGACCCATAAGATGAGCATTGTATGGATGGATTTTTTTTTGCATGAGGGATTTATAATGGCGAAATCCCTTTATGTATGGCCAGATGCTTCTCCTTTTCTTACTGAGAGTGTTGATCATGAGTGTGCGGCCCACTTTGTGGACCAACAAGATCCCAACCATCCATAGAGAGGGGATGTTTTTCATAGTCCCTCCCATTGAACGTGCGGCCCCTAAATGCATAAAAAGGAGTGCATGCAAGCTTGTTTTTAGTGATGGGATGGTTTGAATATTTGTGGGACCCACTTGGGTGGACCACACCATGATTTTCTGGGGCTATATCCTCATTTAATTTATGTTTGCAATTTATTTTTGTGAAGTATATGTTGCTGTCCAGTCTGTCTGGATAGATTTTGGACCACTTTGGGGCCTGATTTTTGGTCTTGTGGTGGGGACTTTGATGTCATCCAATGTATGATTCTTTAAGGCCTATGTCCCACCTATAAGCCTACCAAATTTTAGCCCTATCTGGCCCTAATTGAGGTTCTAAAGGTGTGGCCCAAGTGAGGTAGTTAGTTTGCAATTTCTGCACTATTCCAACAACATATCAGTGTGGAATTCCTTAAATATAAAAAAAATTTTCACTGGTGGGCTACATTTGTGGACCCCACATTGTAGTACATATATGAGGGGACCTAAAATCTATTTTTTCAAATTTTTTTAGGCCATTGATCCACCCCATTGGAGGCTCAGATCAAGGTCTATCAAAATTCTGCACTTAGCAGATTTTCTGAATAGTTTGAATTCCTTAAATTAATTAAAATAATTTTTCTAATACAAAAATCATGAAATTTTACAAAGAGGTGACCCACCCATGCTAAGACTCACTAACCAATTTTTGGGGCCAATGGACCCCTGTGTACATCGTGGCAAGGGCTGGACCGGCCCACTAGACTGGGACGCCCAGGTTAAACAGATTTTTTGGATAGTTTGTTTTCTTTAAATTAATTAAAATATTTTTTTCTATTCTAAAAATTTTAAAATTTTACAGAGAGTTGGCCCACCCATGGTAGGACCCACATACGAAGTTTTGGGGCCAACGGAATCCTGTGCATTTGGTGGCCAGGACTGGACCGGCCCACCAGGCTGGGCCATCCACCCCCCCCTTGTGGGCCCATCTTGATGTATTTGTTACCTCGCCATCCATCCATCTATGGTCCATGTGGGACGTGGCCCACCTCCCTAAGAAATTTTCATTTTTGGGACCTAATTTAATGTGTTTTTGGGCCAATTGTCCAGGCCCATTGGACCCTTCACCTTAGGACGCCCAGGTAGCATGGTCCACCTATTTTATGTATGTAATCTAGTCCTCCCATCTGGTGGGACCCACAGAGATATGTGTGGGCCACTAGTGAACATATACCTAATTTATATTAATTATTGTTGGGCCCTAACAGGCCCAAAATATAGGTGGGCTGGAAATTCAGCAATGGGCCCAAAATGGTTGCCCCTAGTAGCTTATTATGGGGTAGCATGGCCCACCAGATTAAGGGTGGATTATGCACATATGATTGCCATTTTTTGAGGTGTCTTTGGGCTTCATTTAGGTATGCTTAGAGGCCCACTTCCATTGGATTTTATTTTGGATATATGTTCATGGTTTTGATTGGCCTTAGTAGGCCCATTTATCTTAGAATCTTCTAGTTAGGTCCCTTAACCTTTGGGCCTGTATCTCACCACTTATTGTGATGGGTTTGTGGGCCATAATGTGCAAGTAGTTGGGCCCTTGGCTGCCCACCAAAATAACCTTGTACCTGGGCCAAGTTGTGAGGCCCAACTCACTTGGATAAAGCATAGAAATTGCCCACATGGTTGGATTGCTGGGCTGCGCATTAGGCCCACCACAATATCTGGATTTGTGACTTTCATGGTTAGGCCCAAACCTTGCTTAAGGGCCCACCATATTGCCTATGTGTTGGGCTTTGAGTATAGCCCACTAGGCCATGGATTTTCTTAGACCTTTGGCTTTGTTTCATGCTCACGTAGTAGTGGGCTGCCTTTTTGGGACCCAGTTGAGGTTGGATGTGTCCTCCATGGTGGCCCTAAGGTAGGCCCATAGGTTTGTTATATGTGGTTGAAGGCCTACCTTGGACCTTGCTAGGACCGCTTAATCCTCTTAAGACTTATGTGTAGTCTTCCTTAGCTTGTAGGCTACCCCAAAGTATTGGGCCCCCGCTAGAGGGTTTTTCCTTGGATTAATTATCTAAGTTCCTAGACTTAATTCCCTCATTGGGAAGGAGGAGTATGTTCCAAGTCATCATTGTCATATGGTGCACCCTCATGACCCATATGCATCATGGAGTGTTTGGATTGCATTTGTGTATGGTCATTGAGTTGATATAATAGAGGGATGGAGTTCCCCTCTTGTGCACATTGAGTGCTTGGAGCTAATGCATGAATGGTTTGCGTGACTCATGCATCTGGTATCGCATCTAATGGACATCATCACCCTTGCTTCATCAGGGCCTTGCCTCCACTAGTATATTCATGGATGGATGTATGTGGACACTGGAAATATATCATTTTGAGCATTGGGGTGTAAAGGATTTCCCTGGGTGAAAGCCCCTAAACCTTCAAGGTACCTAGAAGATGCCTCAACGCTGTGACCGAGTGGAAATCATGAGAGCCTGAGTGCCTTACACTGTTAGGCCGTGTCTCCCACTGTCGTGTAGTCGGTTGAGATGGGTTGTGACCTTATCCGCCTGAGTGAGAGGGCATGACTAGGCTGAGTCTGACCAGCTCGTGAATGGGTCCGCTACTGTCGAGCCTTGCTGGTGGTTGGCTGTCCACAAGCGAGTAGTGTGGTCTCTTATGCTTGTTGACTGTGCGGTCTTGATAGTGACAGCCATCCTGTAGGGCATCAGACCCTGGTGATATTCCTTATGATGGAACTGTATGGGATATATGGACTGGTTATAAGCATTGACATCACTCTGCATTGCATTGATATCGGCTATATGTGTCTTGTTGCATTGCATAGCCTTGGTATGACTTCCTACATTCATGACTTAGCCTTGGTTAGGCTTGTGGCATTGGTATCGATTATGTTTCCCTTCTGTATCTCCTATTATTCTTCTGCGCACCATTGTCATACACCTTTACCACCCTATAAGCTTCTATAAGCTTATGCATGATTAATGCGTGCAGGAGATCCTAGGTCGGTGTTGTAGCAGCTGAGCTTGGATATGAGTTGAACCGAGGATCCCAGTGTTGCAGATCTTTCCCGCTTTCTTCTGTTATCATATGTATTTCCTTCAGCCATGTATCTAAAGTTCAAACTTATGGTGGACTTTGTGATGTATACCTTTGTTATTTCTCAGATGTACTTGTTATAATCTTGGGTATGCTCATATTCTAAAACATCTAAGAAATACAGCATTAGAGCATTTATTCGATAAACAGTTTGGATCAAGAGGTAAACTCTCATAATTTCTCTTTTAATCTCTTTCTCTCTCTCTCTCTCTGTGAGTGCTTACAAGAAGTGGTTAGACATTCCTAATATAGAGGAGTCAAACCCCTCTTACATTAATGCACATGCATATGTAACATGTGATAAACACATGTTAAGTACATGTAACTCTCATATTAAGGGTGAGAGGTTTTGTGGTGGATGAGGGTGCAAACAATATGTGCGTAGCTGCCATGAGTATGTGGGTCCCACAAGTATAGTCTTCTTGATGAGTTAGTGCTTCATGTTGATAGGAGGGATGAAACTTATGAGAGCACCGTGCACCAAAGATTGTACACATGCGTTCATGTGAAATGGGATATATAAATCGAGTGTATACATGCCACAATCGAGTGGGCTATACCAAAAGTTTCTATGTCCAATCATTATATCAAAATAAAGCTTTTATTATAAAGATCATGGGAAAAATAATTTCAAGGTAAAAAAAAAATAAGTGTATAATATTATGGGCCATGCTCACATGTATGGTTATAATACATATGAATATATTTTTATGATTTTACATATGTTCAAATAATTTAAAATCATAGTATTAAAGAGCTACTAAAGTAATGAAATAAGAAGCTAGCACACTTTGTTAGGGTCCACAAAATATGTTAAAATTAACGTTTCAAGAATTCTTGGCCTTAAATCTCAGCTTTTTATCCTTGTTTAAGTCAAGGTTTTAATATGGCATTGTCGATATTGTGTTTAGGAACATTTTAAATAGTTTTCTATAGAAAGATCAAGTGGTTTAATGGGCAATTCTCAAGATCTTTATGATACATCTATTAGATGATAATTTTAACGGTAGATTTGAAAATTAATAAGTTACTATTTAATTTGGATAGTTTGGATTGATGATTCATGGTTTGGATTGGTAATCCAACGGACAGATGATGACAGATCTTAGTTTAAATGGTTAAAATGACTCACTTGATAATCGTTTATGATTAAATAATCAGAAAGAAAAAAAAAAATGCCAGTATGTCCAATGAGATCACAACTTACTAGGAAAAAGATGAAGTTTAGAATTATATAGAAGGACTTTTTGGTTTGTCTCAAAAGATTTCTAAAGAATATTCCTGCCATGAAATACCTTCATTGTGTCCTTGTAAATCTTAGAATTCTCATATGCATAATTCCATGTTTCTTCAACTTCATTCAATTGTAATTTGCGCAGCGAGCTAGAATTGTCAAGATTGAAATTAAAATTCTTTATCGCCTAATAAGCTTTATGCTCCAACTCCATAGGCAAGTGATAAGCCTTCCCATAGACAAGTCGAAAGGGAGATATTCCAATAGAGGTCTTGTATGTCGTACGGTAAGCCTATAATGCATCGATCAATCGAATTGACCAATCCTTACGAACCAGATTAACCGTTTTCTTTAAAATTTGTTTAATTTTCCTATTTGAAATTTCAGCTTAGCTGCTTGTTTAAGGATGATAGGGGTTACTCACTTTATGAGAAATACCATATTTATTCATTAAATCTTAGAATGATGTATTACAAAAGTGAGATACTCCATCACTTATGATGACTCGAGGTGTTCCGAACCTGGATAATATGTTCTCTTTTAAGAACGTAATGACTGTGAGATGTTCATTATTCTGGCACAGAATTGCCTTAACCCATTTGTATACATAATCAACAGTAAGCAGAATATATACATTTCCAAAGGATTGAGGGAATGCTTTCATGAAATCGATGCCCCATCAATCAAATGCTTTAATGATAAGAATGAGGTTCAGTGACATCATATTTCTATGGGACAATTTTCCCAATTTATGACAACGCTCACACGTCATCTCGACTGACATAATCTTAAGAGGTTCAACCTCAGATGTCGATGGTTTATCTGAATTTAGAGGAACAAGCATCAGATTAGGTGGTGGATTTTCTTACTTAGGTACCTGTTGGGGTTGCAACTCCTTGTAAGTAGGAGGCTAGTTAGCCACAACAACGGTTGTTGAAGTATTACGACCACTCCTTCGGCTTATGATTCTAAATGATTACTGCATCGACAAATATACTTGTGTCAACCAAATGTTATAGCAACCAAGTAATTTGTAGTCCTATCAGGTATGCCAAAAAATGTTGGTCACTTGGTTTGTTTTACATTGTGCGGGCGTGCCAAAAATCGATACAACGACTTGATCCATACCAATCTACTTTGACCCTAAGCGCTAAAATAAGCATATGTCCAATATGAATGTATATGATTAGATTATGAGAAGATTGGTCACTTATAGAAGTTTATAACGATCAGGCAATAATCGAATGGTGGGGTTCTTCATCTGTAGATAGGTTACTTTGTGCCTTCTATAATAAAGAACTTTCAGAATACTAATGTAAATCAAACAAAAGAAAAAAATTTACAATCGGTCACTAGGAGCAACTGCAAGAATGTGTCTCTTGAAGGAATTGCTTGATATTGGATAAAGAACAAATCTAACGTATGACCATAGACTTAGATTACAACTAATGATTATGACTAAGAATTACCACTACTCACGAGATAAACTGAGATAAAAGATAAATTGATAGATTTAATTGATTGTTTTTTAAGATGATCATTCTTGGTCACATTCATCCGTTACTTATAAATTTTCATTGTAGCTTATTCTCACATATCATTCTTTTATTACTGCAAGATTATAACAGTCCAAAAGCCTTTATAGATTCTTCTCTTCTTTAGATCCTTCTTTTAGTACCTTTATTTTTTTAAAAAAAATTATTTTTTATTTTTTATTTTTTACGATAGTTCTACTTCTATTAGTCAATGCTTTGTTACCCTTGGTCACCTTGTATATCTTAAATAGCTCGATCGCATTTCTTATATATCAACCACAACAGTCCATCAACCAGCAACTCACATGTTGAATTATATCTATGCCACCTATAATCTTACAAAAAGTAATCTAAGTCTTAAAAAATATTTTTATCTACTTTCTATTATTCCCGTGTCACCCTCATATTAACTTTCTCATTATAATTATATTAAAAAATAAGTTACAACATATCCATGCTTCTTCCCAACAAGAAGTCGGATACATCTTCGAAGGTGTATTGCTCCCGGGATTGTCGAAATAGGTTTAAGATCTCTTTAATTTATTATTGTATGAATATTTCATATATACGAGTTTTCAATAGTACACTAATTAAACCATTATAATTATCGTGAACATTCTTTAATCTTTCGTACGTACATTACCAATGTTGTTTAGTAGGTGACAATGTCAGTGCGTGTTCCACGAGAAACTCCAAATCCTCGTGAACATTCTTTTTTAGTCTACGACAAGTTTTGGGGACCATAGTCGGGTTTGCAATTATGAAAAGCCAAGCTCATCCGGACCATTCATCTGTTGCGTTCCCACCATCTAAGTCATGGTGGTCGGATAAACGATATGGATCACATAACAATGGCTCCGAAGTGTACAGACTTTTATGCATCAGGACTCCACATTATGAAGATCGACGGTCTCAGAATCACCCGAGTCTGGCCTTCTTAAAAGAAGACTCGTGGAATCAACGACTCAGTTCGTCGACTCGCTGCCTCCGTCACTGGAACGGAATCGCATCCATCCGTAGATTCGCTGTCCCTGGCCGCGAGCCAAACGCGAGTAGTCATCCATGTTTAAAAACATAAACGCAAAAGAGGACAATCGAAGGAAGCGTCTCTCTCTCTCTCTCTCTCTCTCTCTCTCTCTCTCTCTGCATTTTCTCCACTTTTCAATGGCAGCAACGCTCTTTACACCTCCAATTCCCGCCAAACCCCCCACAAAAAACCTCTTTTTCCGATCATCGTCTTCTTTCTCTCCTCGCCTATTCCGTGGGCCCACCTCATCGCATCCCTTCATATCAACCTCTGCAAGAGCTCTCCTCTCCTCAAACCCCCCAAGGGCTGCTGCAACGACAGCCGTCGATGTCGATAACGCCATTTCCGTCGGAAAATCCGCACCGTCCTTGCCCTTCCGCGTCGGCCACGGTTTCGACCTTCACAGGCTCGAACCTGGATACCCTCTCATCATTGGCGGCATCAATATCCCCCACGACAGAGGCTGTGAAGCTCATTCAGACGGTATACAGTTGGCCAGAGTCTTTTTTTTTTCCTTGGTAATTTCAAGTAAAATTCAAGGATGTTTTGGGTAATCTGTGGATTGGTGCAGGCGATGTTTTGCTTCACTGCGTCGTTGATGCTATTTTGGGGGCGTTAGGGCTGCCAGATATTGGGCAGATATTCCCAGACACCGATCCGAAATGGAAAGGCGCAGCATCTTCTGTCTTCATGAAAGAAGCGGTATGCTTTCTGGGATTTTTCATTATGATTAAATTTTAAATCATTAGGTTTTAGATTATTTTTTTTTTTGGTTTTTTAAAAGAGGTTTGAGATTTGAAAATTTTTTTTTCCCTTCATATTTTTGGTTCGTTATGATCTCAACTCCTGACCTAAAAATTTGGAAAAATCAGTAATGGATTATCTTGTTCACTAAATTCAACCATTTTTAGGATGATATTTTTTTAAAAAAAAAAATAATTTAAATGTACTGATGATGATCGGAAGCCTGATATGACATGATATACATATCTGATCATATTCTGGTGGATTGTTTTTATTTTAGGGATGAGATGACAGTTTTCCCGGCATATGTTTCTATCCTAACCATCCAAATTGTGGGGGCCCATTATTAGTGGGGCATTGCATTAGAATTACAATGGTCAAATGATTCTAACTGTACAAATTGATGTAGAGTGGGTTGCTGACACTTTCATGTCCAAGATGGACCAGAGAAGGCCCGATCAGAGGTGGAAGTGGTCAGGACCGTCATAACCTTAAAACAAGCATATCTTGTAAACTGGAATGAATTATTCGATGTTCCATGTATGATTTTGGGGTAGGAGAAGCTACTTTAGCCACCTGCTACGCAGGGCTGCCCATGCCGAATTTGTGAGATTCCATCAGATCAACGGTCGAAAATCCATTTTAATTTCGTTTTTACTATTTATAGTAAGTTTTAGTTCGATCATAACTCTTGATCCTTTGAGCTTTAGGAGTCGTGCCCAACAGGAAAAGGGCTTAGAAAAATTAGGAGAATAACATGGTTATGCCAAATTAGACACTCACTATTTTTGGCCAAAAACAATGTAGTCTAGTAGAAATCACGATCGTCTATAAATAGTAAGTTTGCTATTTATAGTAAATCACGTTTTTAGGGAGTTAGAGTTTGATTTTGAAACTTCTTCCTAGGTTTGAGATTACTATGTAAAGGGTTGTAATTTTTTTATTTATTATTATTATTATTATTATTATTTTTATCAGCAATCAATCTAATTTCGAATTTATTAGAATTTATTTCTATTTTCTATTTCTCCTCGTGGATTCGAGGAATCTCTATGAGGAGTCCAGAGAAGCTCCGTCGATTCGGAGTAATTACCCCCCTGAGGAAGACAGTGATCGACCTCATCACATCCATCCTTGTGTCACTAATGGAGGCCATTGCATGGACTGTTAAACATCAATTGGTCAGTAGTCCAAATTCAATGGGGCAAACTCATATGGATAGTATTGTCAATTCTATGTGATTTTTAGCCCGTGCTTTATGTATAATGGGGCCTACAACTTGGATGGCTTGTGTTGATGTGCATGTAGGACAATGGTCCGATGGATGAGTCACTTGTTTTGGGTTCCTTTTGATTTGCAAACAAGTAACTTCGATGGGATCTGAGTCCCCACTTAATTTTGATGGGTTCCTTGAGTGTTAGTCATGCTATAGGTATGTTGTTTACCAAACATACTTATGCACTGAACTTTGATGGGCCATAATTTTGAGTGTTAGTCATGCTATAGGTATAAAGCTGTACACAAGTCGAACCGAGTCGAACTTGGCACAATTCGGCTCAGCTCGGCTAACAGCCAACTGCAACTCGAACTCAGCTCGATTCGGTCAACAACTCGGGCCAGTTCGAGCTGAGTTCAAGCCAATGCGACATTTCCTCAAACACATAGAATGCATCTTCAATCCCCCACAGAAAGTAAAATAGTAGCAGCACTTTGCAGGCATTTCATCAAACACTCAGCGGGTAGCATCAAAATCAAGATACGAGGGCAATCCTAGAATGTAAAGTTTTTTATTTTACGGTAATTTGTTTCTTCAATCTTCCCCCGAATGCCGATTTCAAGAATACCCTGATATGAGGGCAGTCCAAGAAACAACATATCGTTGAGTCATTTCATCAAACACTCGGTGAGCAGCATCAAGATCAAAATAACTAAGTCATCAAGCCGATTCGAGCTGAGTCAATTCGAGTTGGGGTTCGAGCCGAGTCAAGTCGAGCTCGGGCAAGTTCGACCTCGACTTGAAATTTTTTTGAGCTCCAAAAACTAGCTCGACTCGGTCTGAATCCAATTTCGAGCTGAGGCGAGTAGAGCTTTTTCTAATTGAGCAAGCCGACCAAGCTAAGTTGACTCATGTAAAGCTCTATATAGGTATGTTGTTTACCAAACATACTTATGATGGGCCATAATTTTGATATCAATAAAATTTCTCTCCCTCTCTACTCTAGTGTTCTGGGTGAGTTTTTTTTTTTTTTTTTTTATTCTAAATTTCTTTGCAGTTTGGGTATCGGGATCTCATTGACTCAATAACCGGGTTGCACCAAGGAGTCATAGGCTCATGGCCAATAAACGTCGGGTAAAATAATTAAAGAAAGAGGTTGCATTACTGGTGGAGTAATTAGTACATTTGGCGATGTTTCGAAGGGGGCGGGAGTTATTTCCCAAGGGGATTCAACTCATAGAATGAAATGGAGAGAGTGAGATTTTGGAAGGACCAATGATTTAGGGGATTATTTCTTAGTGTTGAGGTTCCCAAGTCTTTATATTTAAAGTCCTAAATTGAATGCTTTTATGAAAAAGAAGTGTTGGATGAAATTGAGTATGGGGCATCGTATCTAGAAGAATTTATATAGTTGACCTTTTGAAATTTTACTTGGGACTCTAGAAGGGGTGATTGTTCCTTTGGATGGATCACATGACAGGTTGGGCCCCATCCCTCATGGTGCCTTCTATACCAAAGCTTTCATCAAGGCTCTTTGCCCAGCAAGTGATGACAGTTTTCACAGTGTGAAAAGGTACGAGTGTATCCAACTCCACCAGGATTTGCAGCCTTTTGTTGGACATACATGGCTATCAAAATCTTAAGCTTGGATATTGAAAACTGTGGAGTCATCTTAGTAGTTATGGAATGTAGAGGAACTAACCATCATTTTCTCCCTAGTTCGTAGGCTAGCGAAGTAACATCATTTGAATTCCATGCATGTCGGTAAGTCTGGTTGCCGACTGGGTTGGAGTTTAGTCATCAGGTCTGATCAAGCGTATGGGGTAACAAAAGGAAACGCGTTATGGATTATGCTCCCCTTCATTATTATGAGTTTTTTTATCATATGCCTAGGGGATTTGGAAGGAATGCATTAAACAATTCACGTGACAACATTTCCACAGATGAAAATAGTCGGCAACTGAAGCACCAGCTAAAGTGGTGGTTTTGCATGCCCTGTTCAAGATGTTGGGATTCCGTTTGAACATTTCAACTGATAATCACCCATTCTCAAATGCACTTGCAGTAGCGAAATGCTTATTTCTATGTTGGATGAATACATTATTTATCCTGGTTGGTAGATTATCATTCTTAATTGAAATTACTGGTCCAATTGGCTACACAAACCATTGGATCTTTTTCACAAGACTGGGTCTGTTGAAGCTAGTCAAAATACCCACAAATCTGGCCATCGTCCACTTAACAAATGATGGTGACCCCATGCACATTTGCCACAGTACTAATTCGTGGTGACTCATCCACTGTAAATATGGCATGGATGCAGGCCAACCCATACCATCTAAATCATGGGCGTCAATGTGGATGAAGCAGAGCCTGCCAATTACATGGATTGGATGGTTTTAACTATCTGATTCTTTGAATTTGACTTATACCACTTCATTTGACTGTCCATTTGATTGTCACCAATCAGATGGTTAGAATATTCCCAATCAGTTTGATTTGCAGGCAGAACTCCATACACACTGGGAGACTGCAATTAAGAGTCTGCTAGTGCTTCCTGGCAAACTCACATTGGACCTGGCACTAGTTCATGACATAGTCTGAAAAGCATCAATATGGGAACTGCAGCAAGTAGCATTCTTTAGTTTAGCTTTTCAGATGCATACTGGTATCAATGTAAGCTTACACTGATACTGGGAAGATTTGGGGCCCACATTGTATATGTATCACAGCCACCCTCCTGTCTATCAGATGCATCTCATCAGGTTACCCCCATGGTCCGAAAATCAGTTCGATCCAAAACGCTGGTGGACCAGCACAGATTCACACCCAGGATCATACGAGTTGCAGAACAGCATTCCACCCCCACCCCTCCATCCATGGCACATGAAGCATCAATGGGCATCTAATGCAAATCAAGGGTGAGCATCCCCTCTCAACCTGTCCCCTGTGATGTGGCCTACCTGAGACTCCTTTTGGGATATGTTTTGGATGCTGGGGATTGATGTGAGGCGATGCATCGTATGGTCAGGACAGATGTTGTGAATTCATCACTCGGGCCTCATTTATGCTGGGTATCACTGGAGTTTACGGTGGTAGATGCACTACCAGAGCATACCCCTTTCTCCCCCATGTTTCCATTGAATGGAGCTTATTTCAGGCTTTACTGATGGTTTCCAGCTCCTTCATGGGTATCTGATTCCCATTGCTTCTTAAGAAACTGCCAGGTATAGGATATCAATGTATACAATTCAGGTGATTAGATTCATTGACTCATCCTCCATGATCTTGTTCCATTTCAGGTGAGGCTAATGCACGAGGCAGGGTACAACCTTGGAAACTTGGATGCTACCTTAATTCTTCAAAGACCAAAACTGAGCCCACACAAGGAGTCCATCAGGGCCAACCTGTGTGAGCTGCTTGGAGCAGACCCCTCCGTCGTTAATCTTAAAGCAAAAACTCATGAGAAGGTTGACAGCCTTGGAGAAAATCGAAGTATTGCTGCTCACACTGTCGTCCTTCTGATGAGGAAGTGATGTCCCTTCCAAAGCATCATACCGAGAAGTGAGATTTGTATTTAATTACCATGTTGCATATGGATTTCAAAGTTGTTTTTGATCTGCCATCACGGCTGTGGCCAGGATTATGCTATCTATTGGGGCATGTTTGAGTAAGCTCTTTCTTTCTATATGCCCTTTTTGAAGTAATAAATTTTAATGAAATCCTTAATTTGTTGCACCTTCTTAGTAGATGATGGAATGATGTCAGGTAAATTACTTTTCAAGGTTTGTTGATAGAGCCCACAGCTACATGTGCCAACTCAGCACATGTGTGGGGGCAAAAAAAGCCATGCATCAGATGGCCTGGACCAAAAATCAGGCTTGTCTACTCATCAGGTGGCCACATGAATGAAAACAATGGGGACTGATAACATTCAACATTTTATGTGTGGCCTGCCTGATGCATTGTCCTGATTTTGGGGGCCAGGCCATGTATATGGCGTGGCATTCCTGATACACGGCTAAGATGTTCTGTGTCTGGTATGATTGGCTTGTGACCAGATGTGATAGGTGCTTGTGGGCTTAATAGTACTGTTATTTATTTATTTATTTATTATTATTTTGTTGCTACCTCTGAACTTAAAAGCAAATGATGACCTGATTTATCACGAGAGGTATCAAAATCCTCTCTTTTATATTCTGGTGGAGTTAGTGTACAATTCCTGATGCACAATACTCTAACAGTGATCCAAACGGTTGGGATCATGGATCTGCATGAACCAATAAACTTTCTTGTTGCAGCATGGAATGTATTTGTCTGATTATGGATATTGTAGCCAACCTCTTGACTGCGCTCTTGCCATTGCTAGCATGGAATCAAGTGAGTTGTGTCATTTCCAAGGGTTAAAACGGGTGTATCATGTATGGCATTGTCCATGAATGATACCCTCTACATGTCGTATCATCCATGATCGATATCCAATACATATCAGACCATGTTCCTAAGATTTTCGGGTGTTATTATTATTATTATTATTAATAATAATAATAATAATTTTTAACTCCCAAATACCCACAGTGGATTAAAATACGTTAACAAGCATTTATAGGTACGATCTCCTGTCAAGTTAAAAGGGCCTGGAATAGGTGGAGGTGGTTGGTGCAACCGACCCGTATTTCGCACTGAAACGGATATATATTGGTTTTGGATGATATTGCAAACCTTAATAGTTTCTCTTTGCTGCATTTGGAATGATTCGTTCCCTGATTCCCTGATTCTCTGATGCTCTATATATATATATATATATATATATATATATATATAGAGTCCGTGTATATATATATATAATGCTCACAGACAATTAGTTGGACAAATTAAATTGGTTTAACTAGCTGTGTATTAAATGGTAAAAAATTATTATCCTGCCGCAAGTAATATAACATGTGAGTATTCATAATATCAAGTTTTATATATGTACGATAGAAATTATATGTAAAAGATCTAGCCTATCAATCAAATAGGGCATATTAATTATATTTTATCTATTAAAAATTAATAAACGATCATCATCACTGAAGCCACACATATAAGTTGAATATGTACAGCTAGAATGGATTTCTAATAGCCTTGTTTTCTTGTAAATAAATATCATATCATTAAAAAAAAAAAAGTTTATGTCCTTTACATGCTTAAAAATAATCCTATCTAATTAACTATCAGATTTCTTATACATTTGGTGCACCTCACAAATACATCACATGCGTGCAGCTTCCTAAGTCATCCAGTTTTCTCTTGACATCATTGCCTAATTTACATATCAACTAATGTTAATAAATGCTCTCCTCCGTGGAGAAGCTGCTCCACGTTGCTTGGCAAAATGAGTACCCAAATTGGGTGGGCCTCACTGTGGTGTTAAAGTGAAATCCACCTCAACCATCAGGTGAGTCACCTCATGTTTGAGCTAGGGAAAAATCTGCCGATCTTTGTTTCAATTGGGCCGCACGATTGGAAACTTTTTATGGGAAAATCTCACCCTCTACACTGTTCCCTAAATGTGACTCACTTGAATCTAACCTCTACACTGTTCCTTAAATGTGACTCACTTGAATCCCATGTGAGCTTGATTTTTTAGCCTTTGAGGATATCTTTTGGTTTCACATCCAATGAGTGTAATAGATTTTATATACACATTATAGTGGGCCCTGTAAAAATTGAGGGTGGACGTCTCTCTTCCAACTATTTTCCTTGGTGTGCCTCAATGACTTTTTGATTACTGGCCTACCAAGGGATTACAAATATAATGGTTGGAGTTGATCTCACGTACATATCAAGGTTTGGCCTAGTAAAATATCACTGCTGGCATGCCTCCGCACTGGTTCCTAGAAAGTAGTCTAGTACCAAGAAAAGATTGATGTCTTCCGGAACGGACTAAAATTGTGTAGTGTACCACACAACAGCATGGGTGTGTACAGATGACATGGATTGGCAACGGACAGGTTGAGTAGCGAGAATGCTACTGAAGTTACATCACCAAGTCCTGTGGGCCCTACCATGATGTATGTTTTATATCCACATTGTCCATCAATCTAGAGAGATCATTTTAGGATACGATCAAAAGAATGAGTCACATCCAAAGCTCTAGTGGACCCCACCATAGAAAACAGTTGGGAGAGTGATGCCACCATTAAAAACTTTTAAAGGCCAGGAAAGTTATCGATCAAGCTGATATTTGTGTTTTCCCTTCTTTAATGTTTTTGTTAACTTTTGAACAAGTTGGATCTCGAAAAAACATCATGGTGGGCCTTAAGAAAGTTTCAATGGTGGGCATCAATTGCTGTTTTATATGGCGGACTCCACTAAAGTTTTGGATCCGACTCATTCTTTGGCTCCTACTTTAAACTAATATCTCCAAATGGATGGACGTTGTGGATACAACACATACATCATAGTGGGGTCCATAGAACTTGGTGACGTCACTTCAGTAGCGAGTCTCGCTACTCAACCTGTCAGTATCTAATCCTCATCCATGTATAGATGGCAAAGATCTGTGGGCCTCACCATGATGTATGTGTTCTATCCATGCCATCCATCCATTTTCTCATATTACTTGAAGGCATGGCCCCAAAACTGAGGCTGATCCAAAAGCTCAAGTGAATCTCACCAAAAGAAACGGTGGGAATAATGATGCGCGGTGCTGACATCTTCCTAGGGCCCACCATGATGTTTATTTGCCATCCAACCTGTTTATAAGGTCATACAGACCTGGATAAATAAGGGAAAACACAAATATCAACTTGATCCAAAACTTTTGTGAATCCCAATAAGTTTTTGAAGGTAGGCCTTCAATCTTCACTGTTTCTTGTGGTGTGGTCAGCATTGGATCTACTTCATTTTTGGGATCATCCACTAAAATGATTTGAAAATACGTACAGACGGCATGGATGAAACTAATAAATCATGTTGGGGCTGATTTTTGGTCCCTTGATCTAACATTGGGTGATCCACTTTATGGTGGAAATGGATTTCAAATTAACACCATAGCGGGGGCCATCTGAATCTCCAACCCTTTGTGACTTGAAATCACTCATCTCTGGAACCGAGTGGTGCCGCCCGTGCAGACAACCATCCTCCTATTTTTACAGGGCCCACCGTGATGTGTAAGTAAGATTCACTCCCATCATTAGATGCTTTATTCCATTCGGGCCTTGAGCCAAAAAATCATGCTAACCATTGATTCAACTCAGCAACAGCAATGGAAACAGTAGGGAGAGACGTCCACCCTTGATTTTTACCAAGCGCAACATGATAAGCATGTGAAATCCACTCCAAACCATTAATATGAAACTAAAGTTTGGAGGGTGAGTTTTCCTTATACACTGTTTTCAATTACGTGGTCCACTTGAACCATAGATGAGACTGATTTTTTATACATGGTTCTAATATGGGGTGGACTCACATAATGATTGGGGTGGATTTCATATTAACACTATGGTGGAGCCACTATAGCTGGCTACTTTTCCTCTTGAAATAACTTTTCTTGGTATTGTTATTAAATAGCATTAATTAGTCCTTGGATTGATCAACTAGTTGGACGAAAATGCAATGTCCAACTAGTGTGTGAGCATCTCTCTTCTCTCTCTCTCTCTCTCTATATATATATACAGAGAGAGAGAGAGAGTCTTAAGTCCAACCAGTTGAACGTCCAACCACTCTAGTAACGGTAGTGCTAATTAAAGTACCGTTAATTAATGTTAGTAATGGACACAATCGAGGTGATAAGGTAGGCCCTACTATTACTGTGCTTATGTGAAATCTAGCTTGTCCACCATGCTGTGTCATCCCATGTTAGGCCCAAAAATTAGCTATATCTGTGATTGAGGTGGACCACATTATTGACAAAAGTTTTATTGCTAAATCTCATCCTCTAAAAATGTAATAGTTGTGTGGCCAATCATGGCGGGCATCGCCTTTTCTAGGAGTGCGATTGCGTAAGTACAGCAACGCTACCGTGTGCCGCTGGTAAAGATCCATGGGCCCCACCACGATGTGTGTGTTTTATCAACACTGTCCGTCAAAGAAGCTTTTAATGGTAGGCGTTCAATCACTACTGTTTCCTATGGTGACACTGTCCGTCCAGTAAGTTTTTAATGGTGGGCGTTAGATCACTACGGTTTCCAATGGTGTAAGGGACCTGAGATTTGTATAAAGGGAAATTTACCACTGTACGCACGCTTTTTTTTACTTCACCAGAGTAAGCCGCATCTGTACGGACGATATGCCAAAGGTCGAAAATGCCCCTACTTTTTCAGTTTTTGATAAACCTTGGTCCCCCTATAACTACGAATTATAACCGTAGCCATTCCATTGTGCTATGCACCTTTTTCTCTCTCTTTTTTTTATTTTTTATTTTATTTTTTACATGGAGAACTTTATTCTACCTACATTTTTCTCTAGTATATAAATATGTATATATAAATATATATAAAAAATTTCTCTTTTTTTCTTTTTTCATTTTTTTCTTTATTCATTAAATAGGAATGTTTTCTAAACCAAAATTAGTTACTTGACGCACCACATATGATTTTGGGGTAGGAAAAGCTACTTTAGCCAACTAACCTGGTTATTTTCCAAGATTCTATCAAGTCGATGGTCGAAAATCTATTTCATTCACTTCGCGGTCAATTTCATTCACTTCGCTGTGAATTTCATTCGCTTCATGCATTTCGTGATCAATTCCCTTTACTTCACGGTTAATTCCATGCATTTCACGGTCAATTCCCTTCACTTCACGGTCAATTACATGCATTTCACGGTCAATTCCCTTCACTTCACGGTCAATTCCGTGCATTTCACGGTCAATTCGCTTCACTTAACGGTCAATTCCATGCATTTTACAGTCAATTCCAGCGATTCCCCTTCATTTCATGGTCAATTCTCTTCACTTCACGGTTATTTCCATTCGTTTCACGGTCAATTCCAACAATTCTGCTTCACTTCACGGTAATTTCCATGCATTTCATGGTCAATTCCCTTCACTTCACGGTCATTTCCATGCATTTCACGGTCAATTCCGGCAATTCCACTTCACTTCATGGCCAATTCCCTTCACATCACGGTCATTTCCATGCATTTTACGGTCAATTTCGACGATTCCGCTTGACTTCACGGTCATTCCATGCATTTAACGGTCAATTCCCTACACTTTACGATCAATTCCATGTGTTTCATGGTCAATTCCCTTCACTTCACGGTCATTTCCATACATTTCACGGTCAATTCTGGCGATTCTACTTCACTTCACGGTCATTTCCATGCATTTCATGGTCAATTCCCTTCACTTCACGGTTAATTCCATGCATTTCACGGTCAATTACGGCGATTCCCCTTCAGTTCATGGTCATTTCCATGTATTTCGGGATCAATTCCCTTCACTTCATGGTCGATTCCATGCATTTCATGGTCAATTACGGCGATTCCCCTTCACTTCGAGGTCATTTCCATGCATTTCACGTTCAATTCCTTACACTTTACGATCAATTTCATGCATTTCACGGTCCCTTCACTTCACGGTCAGTTCCCTTCACTTCACGGTCATTTCCATACATTTCACGGTCAATTTTGGCAATTCCACTTCACTTCACGGTCATTTCCATGCATTTCACAGTCAATTCCCTTCACTTCACGGTTAATTCCATGCATTTCACGGTCAATTACGACGATTCTCCTTCACTTCATGGTCATTTCCATGTATTTCACGATCAATTCCCTTCACTTCATGGTCAATTCCATGCATTTCACGGTCAATTATGGCGATTCCCCTTCACTTCATGGTCATTTCCATGCATTTCACAGTCAATTACGACGATTCCCCTTCACTTCACGGTCATTTTCATGCATTTTACGGTCAATTCCCTTCACTTCATAGTCATTTCTATATATTTCACGGTCAATTCCCTTCACTTCACGGTCAATTCCATGCATTTCACGGTCAATTATGGCGATTCTCCTTCACTTCACGGTCATTTCCATGCATTTCACAGTCAATTCCGATGATTTTGCTTCACTTCACGGTCATTTCCATGCATTTTACGGTCAATTCCGGCGATTTCGCCTCACTTCACGGTCATTTCCATGCATTTCGCAATCAATTCCCTTCACTTCACAGTCATTTCCATGAAAATGCATGGAAATGACCGTGAAGTGAAGCAGAATCACTAGAATTGACCGTGAAATATATAGAAATGACTATGAAGTGAAGGGAATTGACTGCGAAATGCATGGAAATGACTGTGAAGTGAAGTGGAATCGCCGAAATTGACCGTGAAATGGATGAAAATTGGAACAACTCTAAATTTTGGTACATTATAAAAAAACTAAATTAAATATTTAAAGATTTTATTTTTAAATAAAAAATAAAAACAAGTCAATAGTTGAGTTGGTAGCGAAATTCTTAATTGAGAGAGAGGTTTAGGGATCGATTCTTGAAGTAGTAATAATAATTTTTTATTAAATATCATTAAAAAAAATTCAAATTCAAGATAAGGGAGGATGTGCTCATCCTATCTTATGAGAATTTTCTTTAAAAAGGGATACGGAAGGTTTCTGCATTAAAAAAAAAGGGAGATAGAAGCCCTAAAGTAAAAGGAAGAGGAAATTCTAAGAAGGCTCGATCAGGTAAGTTTTAATCGTTAGATCTTTTTAACTTTTTATTATATTGTTAATTTCTTCTTGATCTATACAATGGATGGCGTGGATCATCCACACCATCATTGTATAGGTGTGTATAGGCAATTTTAATAAAGTGATGTTTTTATGATTTCGGTCTAATTAGTAATATTTTAGGAATAAATTAAATGGATGGAATCTGATTGTGCTAAGATAGATCTGTACGGATCATATGATCCTTAAGGCCAAAATATACAAGGGTCATAATTTTTAGATAAATCTAACATTCAGATAGGCCACATTAGTCAGATCTAAAAGTGTTTAATAAATGAATCTTAGATTTTTGCGCAAATGTTGGTATCACTTGGCGTACAAGGTCGAGATGGGCCATCGGTGTATATGTGGTTACATCCACACCATCCATCTAATGTGTAGAGCCAAAACATGATTGTACCTCAAGAATCTGGATGATCCAATCATCCGGTGGGCCGCCTCGATTAATTATTTGACATTAAATTTCAAGATCTTAAAAAGAAAATCTAAATTTTGATAATTAAATTTACATAAACATATAATTTTAATTATTTGATTATTTTAGATTTGACCACTTAGAATGTTAATCAAAAGTTGACCCCACCATGTAATACAAATAAATGAATAATAATTTGTTGATATAATTGATAGGACCCCGGAATTCAAATCAACCTAATTACATTGCAGAGTCAATATTACCAAACTCAGGTGAGTAACCCAACTTGTCTCACAATTCATTAAAATTAAAATAAATCATTGTGATTGTTTGATTGATTTACTGGTTTGAATATTTTGATATGATAATTGTACGATAAATTTATATATGAATATTTTAATCGAAACAACTATGCCAAATATGAAAAATATGCATTTACATATCATCCTTCATTCATTGCATTGCATAATGCATGGTCGATCCCAGGGGCCCTCCCTGGAAGAAATGTCGATCCTGATAGAGCGTTACCAGATGCGGGCTATGCCCAAGCCTACCGAAAGGTGGAAGCCTACCCAACGGGTGGATGCGGGTTGACGACCTCCAACCCAAGCAGATGGACGATCATCCCATCTGATGCATTCATATATTATTTTACATTCATATCATTGTACATGTATTTATGTATTATTTTAATTGCTATGATTATGAACCATGCTGGGTTATATCACTAAGCCTAGCCAGCTTACATTTTTATTGATGGAAACACCGTACAGAGGAGCCATTAGCAGATGATGTGACGCAAGAATCGGAAGGATCTACTGTACCTGAACACGACCTGCCTGAAACATGGCCATACCTATCCAAGGATGAAGTGGCGGCATTAGAAAATTTTTAATTATATATTTTATTTTGTTAGCACAGCTTAATTAACGAATAATGCATACTGACATTTATTTTGAGACTTTAAGCAATTATTTAGATTTATTTCTTTGTAATAATGTTAGCATGGAATAAATATCATTATATTATAATGGTATAATAAATAAATGATTTTAAGGTTCATTTTATTTTAAGAGTCGTCAATATTTATATATGTTTAGTTGATTGGTGCTAAGTATTATGCATGTGTGATTGAGATTATGATGGACCTTATATTGAATATAATTATCATCTCTGATTAAACTGATTAATGAATTAAATTAGTACACTTTGTGTACGAGTTACGAACTAAAACTCGGGTCTTAGGGTGCACACTCTGTACCCGAATTTTGGGGCGTGACAGAATGGTATCAGAGCGAGGTCTTTTCTAAAACTTAGAGTGACTTGTAGGTTATGTACCCCATTAAATTTCATAAATTTTAGACCCTTGAAATTAGAAACATTTCATTAAGATATCCCTCTTGATTGATGTATGGATTGATGAACTCAGAAACTCAAAACTAAGTTCCTATTAATTTTTGTTAAATGTAGAAATAAGAATTTAGATTCCACATACTCTTATTTGAATATAATTTAGATTAAGATGGATTAATATAATGAAAATAAATTTTAAAGATATTTTAATTCACAAAATTCTGCTGGACAGCAATGGGCAGCAAGAATTATCGAACATGTAAAATTCATAACTATAAAAGTACTATTCCGATTGAGGCGATTCAAAAGCCTGATCGAAGATAAACAAGTCTAAATTAAGATAAAAAGAATAATAAAGTTTGAGTCTCATAGTAACTATACTGTTCTAGTGAATTAGTATATGCTGGTCATAAATCATTAAATTCTGGATAGGTCTGACTGCAGGAATTTTAAAAAGTTTTATAATTGAAATTTCTAGATAAGATTTTACAAAGACATAGTAAACTTATAATAAGATATCCAGAAAAAATTTGAATCTAATCTGAAATTTTAAACTATAATAAAATATGATATAAACAACAGTCATCAAACCGAAATTTAATCTGCCCATACTGGCTTTATATAGATTTAATTAATAGAAATTTTCATTTTGATAATTACCTTTGGTTAAATAAATATTTTTAATTGAAGTATTTTATTTAAAGAAAAAAATATATTAAGTATAGAATAAAATAAAATAAAATAACCATAATCTCTATTAAAATTTAAAAATTCCTTCTTATAGGATCATAAGTCCATATTTGGTGGAAAAAAAATTACTTTAAAAAAAATAGAAAAAAAAATTTTAAATATCAAACTCACTAGAACTTTTTTTAGGTATAGGACAATGCCTTCCCTAAATTTCAAGGTATGGTTAAATTATTTCTAATTTTCTAACAAATTTCAATATTTTAGAGTGAAAATCTATACCAGTTTAGCATCCTTGATCAAACCAGATAAAATTATCGTTCAAAATAATTCCTGAATATTTTTTTTTAGTCATATAAATGCCCTTAAACAACTTTATAAAATTTTATGATGATTCGAGTTGTAGAGAAATTATAAACATTTAAACACTAGACTGTAAATAATAGAAACGACTATTGGACAATATAATTTTTCACCCTTAGGGGCGATAAAAATCCTAGTAAAAGTAATAATTTTAATTTTAATTTTTTTCTTTTTTATCATATAGTTAATGACATATTTTTCAAATTTCAAGTCATTTTGACTTTTGATTCGAATGTTAAAATTCTGTAAATAACATTGTGTCTGTGAGTCCAAATTTAAAATATTCCGTTGGTTATTTTGAGTGATGCAATACATAAGATCATTGATTGTTATAATATTTGAAACTTAAAAACCCAACTTATGACTCCATAATATTTAAAAGAAAAAAATTTACTCATTGTATTTTGTTAAATAATGAAAAACACCTAATTTGAGAAACTCATAACTAATTAAGTACGAGTCCAATTAAGGTGATTCAAAGGCTACATTGTAGATTAATAAATCGAGTTCAAAAGAAAATAATTAAGAAAATAAAATTTTAATTTTTTTAAAACCAATTTTTTTTAACTGGAAAAAAATGTTTATTTCTAGACAACCTTCATTGTATGAATTTTTGAATCTTTTATAAACCATAGTTTTTGACAAAATTTTACATATTTATAAATTCACTATTACAAAAACTAAAAGACCAATCCAGTGTATAAAACCATCCATTACATAAGTGTGACCAATGCCATTAAAAGCAAAATAAAAAAATAAAAAAAAAATTGAAATGTTAGTTTCTAAATCTCGAGGACGAGATTTTATTTTAAGGGGGGTAGAATGTAACAACTATAAATTTTGGTACATTATAAAAAAACTAAATTAGATATTTAAAGATTTTATTTTTAAATAAAAAATAAAAAACAAGTCAATAGTTGAGTTGGTAGCGAAATTCTTAATTGAGAGAGGTTTAGGGATTGATTCTTGAAGTAGTAATAATAATTTTTTATTAAATATCATTAAAAAAATTCAAATTTAAGATAAGGGAGGATGTGCTCATCCTATCTTATGAGAATTTTCTTTAAAAAGGGATACGAAGGTTTCTGCATTAAAAAAAAGGAGATAGAAGCCCTAAAGTAAAAGGAAGAGGAAATTCTAAGAAGGCTCGATTAGGTAAGTTTTAATCGTTAGATCTTTTTAACTTTTTATTATATTGTTAATTTGTTCTTGATGTATACAATGGATGGTGTGGATGATCCACACCATCATTGTATAGGTGTGTATAGGCAATTTTAATAAAGTAATATTTTTATGATTTCGGTCTAATTAGTAATATTTTAGGAATAAATTAAATGGATGGAATCTGATTGTGCTAAGATAGATCTGTACGGATCATATGATCCTTAAGGCCAAAATATACAAGGGCCATAATTTTTAGATAAATCTAACATTCAGATAGGTCACATTAGTCAGATCTAAAAGTGTTTAATAAATGAATCTTAGATTTTTACGCAAGTGTTGGTATCACTTGGCGTAGAAGGTCGAGATGGGCCATCGGTGCATGTGTGGTTACATCCACACCATCCATCTAATGTGTAGAGGTAAAACATGATTGTACCTCAAGAATCTGGATGATCCAATCATCCGGTGGGCCGCCTCGATTAATTATTTGACATTAAATTTCAAGATCTTAAAAAGAAAATCTAAATTTTGATAATTAAATTTACATAAACATATAATTTTAATTATTTGATTATTTTAGATTTGGCCACTTAGAATGTTAATCAAAGGTTGACCCCACCATGTAATACAAATAAATGAATAATAATTTGTTGATATAATTGATAGGACCCCGGAATTCAAATCAACCTAATTACATTGCAGAGTCAAAATTACCAAACCCAGGTGAGTAACCCAACTTGTCTCACAATTCATTAAAATTAAAATAAATCATTGTGATTGTTTGATTGATTTACTGGTTTGAATATTTTGATATGATAATTGTACGATAAATTTATATATGAATATTTTAATTGAAACAACTATGCCAAATATGAAAAATATGCATTTACATATCATCCTTCATTCATTGCATTACATAATGCATGGTCGATCCCAGGGGTGCTCCCTGGAAGAAATGTCGATCCTGATAGAGCGTTACCAGCGGTGGAAGCCTACCCAGCGGGTGGATGCGGGTTGACGACCTCCAACCCAAGCAGATGGACGATCATCCCATCTGATGCATTCATATATCATTTTACATTCATATCATTGTACATGTATTTATGTATTATTTTAATTGCTATGATTATGAACCATGCTGGGTTATATCACTAAGCCTGGCCAGCTTACATTTTTATTGATGGAAAAACCGTATAGAGGAGCCATTAGCAGATGATGTGACGCAAGAACCGGAAGGATCTACTCTACCTGAACACGACCTGCCTGAAACATGGCCATACCTATCCAAGGATGAAGTGGCGGCATTAGAAAATTTTTAATTATATGTTTTATTTTGTTAGCACAGTTTAATTAACGAATAATGCATACTGACATTTATTTTGAGACTTTAAGCAATTATTTAGATTTATTTCTTTGTAATAATGTTAGCATGGAATAAATATCATTATATTATAATGGTATAATAAATAAATGATTTTAAGGTTCATTTTATTTTAAAAGTCGTCAATATTTATATATGTTTAGTTGATTGGTGCTAAGTATTATGCATGTGTGATTGAGATTATGATGGACCTTATATTGAATATAATTATCATCTCTGATTAAACTGATTAATGAATTAAATTAGTACACTTTGTATACGAGTTACGAACTGAAACTTGGGTCTGAGGGTGCATACTCTGTACCCGAATTTCGGGGCGTGACAAAAATGACCGTAAAGTGAAGGAAATTAACCGTGAAATGCATGGAAATGACCGTGAAGTGAAGGGAATTGACTGTGAAATTCATGGACATGACCCTGAAGTGAAGCGGAATCACCGGAATTGACTGTGAAATGCATGGAAATGATCGTGAAGTGAAGCGGAATCACCGGAATTGAATGTGAAATGCATGGAAATGATTGTGAAGTGAAGGGAATTGACCGTGAAATGCATGGAAATGACCATGAAGTGAAGTGGAATCATTAAAATTGACCATGAAATGCATGGAAATGACCGTGAAGTGGAGGAAATTGACTGTGAAATGCATGGAAATGACTGTGATGTGAAGGGGAATCGCCGTAATTGACCATTAAATGCATGGAATTAATCACGAAGTGAAGGGAATTGATTTTGAAATGCATGGGAATGACCGTAAAGTGAAGGGAATTAATCGTGAAATGCATGAAAATGACCGTGAAGTGAAGGGAATTGACCGTGAAATGCAGGGAATTGACCGTGAAGTTGGGGGGAATCACCGAAATTGACCATGAAATGCATGGAATTGACCGTGAAATGCACAGAATTGACCGTGAAGTGAAGGGAATTGATTGTGAAATACATGAAATTGACCGTGAAGTGAAGGGAATTGACCGTCAAGTGCATGGAAATGACCGTGAAGTGAAGAGAATTAACCGTGAAATGCATGGAAATGACCGTGAAGTGAAGTGGAATCGCCGGAATTGACCGTAAAATGCATGGAAATGACCGTGAAGTGAAGGGAATTGACTGTGAAATGCATGGAATTGACTGTGAAGTGAAGGGGAATCGCCGAAATTGACTGTGAAATGCATGGAATTGACCATCAAGTGAAGTGAATTGACCGTGAATTGCACGAAATTGACCATGAAGTGAAGGGAATTGATCGTGAAATGCATGGAATTGACTGTGAAGTGAAGGGGAATCGCCGGAATTGACTGTGAAATGCATGGAATTGACCGTCAAGTGAAGCGAATTGACCGTGAAATGCACGAAATTGACCATGAAGTGAAGGGAATTGATCGTGAAATGCATGGAATTGACCACGAAGTGAAGGGAATTGACCATTAAATGCATGAAATTGACCGCGAAGTGAAGGGAATTGACCGTTAAATGCATGGAATTCACCGTGAAGTGAAGGGAATTGATCGCGAAATGCATGGAATTCACCGTGAAGTGAAGGAAATTGACCGTGAAATGAATTGAGTTGACCGCGAAGTGAATGAAATTGACCGCAAACTGATTGACATTGACCACGAAGTGAATGAAATGGATTTTCAACCATCGACATGATGGAATCTTGGAAAATAACCAAGTTGGTTGGCTAAAGTAGCTTCTCCCACCCCAAAATCATATGGTACGCCAAGTAACTAATTTTGGTTTAGAAGATATTCTTGTTAAATGAATAAAGAAAGAAATGAAAAAAAAAAAAGAGAATTTTTTTTTATATGCTTAGGTATACATATTTATATAAATATGTATTAGGGAAAAATGTAGGTAGAATAAAGTTCTCCATGTAACTTTTTTTTCTTTTTTTTTTTTAAAAGTCTATAGCACTACGTTTATGGCTATGGTTATAATTCGTAGCTATAGGCCTATCTTTGACCTGTCGCCCGGGTCCCAACTTGGTCGACCCCAACCTGCTGGCTGTTTTTTTTTTTTTCCCTGTTATAATCCCCACCAATTTTTGTGGGTCCCATTATAAGGTATGTGTTATATCCAAACTGTTCATCTATTTGGCGAACTCGTATTAAGGCTTGAGACGAAAATTAAGACAGATCTAGCTATCAAGTGGATCACACTGTAAAAGGCAGTGGAGGATTGAACATCTACCATTGAAACCTTTTTAGGGGACACAGAAGTTTTGGATCATTACGAAATTTGTTTTTCCTCTTCATCTAGGTCTTTGTGACCTTATGAATAGATTGGATGGAAAATAAATGTTATGGTGGGCCTTACAAAAGTTTCAATGGTGAAAATCAATTTTCGGCTGCCTTTTGTGGTGTGGTCCAGTTGATCTTTGGATATGATATTTTTGATAATGCTCTGAAATGATCTCGAAATATGGATGAACATTGAGGATATAATAAATACATAACTGTGGGGCCATGTAAATTTGATCTCTTTTGAACCCTTCGTACAACTCAGAGTTCGAGGAGCGTCACCAGCCGATCCACTTGAAAGAAAAAAGCAGGGGCATTTTCGACCTAGAAAAGCTGTCCGTACAGTTGGGGCATATTTTGGTGAGGTAAAAAGAAGTGGGTCTGAAAAAGTAATTCGGCCATAAATAGGTCGTACAGTGGTAAATTTCTCTTGTATAAAATACATAAACTTCATAGGATGTTCACCCTAGCATTTGAAGTGCTCCACCATGATGTGTATATGAGATCCACTCCGACCATTAGATATGTAATACCAATGCCGCCTTAGGCTTAAGGCTAAAAAATTAGGATAATCTATGATTTAAGTGGGCCACACTAACAGAAATAATTGAGAGAGAGATGACCACCCTTAACTTTTTAGGGCCACACAAGTTTTAGATCAAGCTGATATTTGTGTGGTCCTTTCGTCCTAGTCTGCGTGATCTCATTAGCAGGTTGGATGGCAACTAAACAATTCTCAAACAGATAAATAAAGCGCATCTCTGTCTCCCTCCCCCATTTACGTGGAAATTAAATGTACTAAAATTCAACTCCAAATGAACGGCATCCAAAGCAGTTGGACGTGAGGGGTATGGTCAAACCGTTTGGACTTGAGAGTGCCCCATATTTCCGAGAAGAAACGCAAATAGATTTTTGGTAAAAATGGTCAAGACGGTAGAGAAAAATAGATATGCCCCCACATGAGAAGGTGCCTAGATCTAATAAAAAAGACGCACCAGAAGGTATGACCTGACCTAACCAAATTGACAGTACAGAACCCCTGTTTACAACCGAGGTACTTAGCAAGGCTTTTTGTGCTTTATCAAGCTCCTTGCCAGCCCTTTATGAAGTTTTCCAAGCTTTGTGGTGAAAAGGGTGCATTCGGAAGGAAAAGGGCTTGGACATCATGCTGCATGCAAGTAACATGTACCTTTAAAAACAGTAGTGATTGAACGCCCACAACCAACATGTACCTTTGAAAACAAAAGCGCTCCATGCCCCATACTTGCTCATTATTTATTTATCTGCAGGGTGTGTTTGGTTGCACCTAATTTTAGTTCTCTTATTAATCATGAAATTTCACTATATTTCTTGCAACCAAACGTAGCCATTTAGTGTTACTATTTTAACCCTTTTTTTTTTTTTTGGGCAAAAAAAAAACTATACTTCATGTCCAGCAGGTTGGACCATAAATATACGGTCTACCCAGCAAATAATAACTTTCAACTTTTCATGCGTGTGCAATGTCCAACCGCAAAGAGCAGCCACATCCACTCACTGATTGTACCACACTTGTAGTTGTCATTTATCAATGGCTAGACATGATTTTCTATGGTGTGACCCACCTAATGAGTGGAAGTTGGGTAGAGTTAAAATTATGGATATGATTCTCATTTATTAATACTCCAAATTTTCTTAACCTAGCGGATATGATTCTCATTTATCATTACTCCAAACATTTTACTTTTGGTCTCTGAGTAGGGGCCCATCTTTCTTTGGTATTGAGACTCAATGCTCCTTTTTTTTTTTTTTCCGGGCGTGGGCATGAATTTTTTAAGGCCCAGTATTCATATGGCCTAGAGGCCTCAACAAATTTACAGCCCAGCCTGACCCAAACTCACTTAACACGGCCATGATCCTCGGTTTGCAGGTTGGGCCCATGCGTTTAGTCCAAGTACTAGCTTGAACAAATGCTCATCCAAACCACTTATCTGGTGATGCCGCCCACCAACAGACGTGCACTGAAAATCTCCCATAGTGGAAGATCATGTCGCTTTGATCTTTGGCTTTCTTTTGTTGAATGCAACTCCCTGGTACTTCACTTAAACCAACGACTTGTAGGCCACTGATCAGAGATTTAACATCCTTCAATCCGAGAGATTTTCAGCGAGGCCCATCAGAACCCTAAAATTGCTCATACCAGAGAACCCAGCAACATACATGATAAGCTACAGGAGACGATAGAGAAAGTCCACATTACACTCATAATCAAAAAACAATCTCACACCCTCAGAACTCCAATGATACATATATATATATATATATATATATATATATATATATATATATATATATATATATATATATATATATATATATATATACATATATCAATAGCATTGCAAAACAAACAATGGAGGACCGGCTCTAACTGCCAAGCAGGGCATCAATGAACCCCTCATGCGTATTGCACCATTGGATTCTGATTTTGCTTGGCTGCACCTGTACTGAGATTTCAAATGGGTGAATCCATGCATGTCATCAAAACCAGAATGGCTCATCTGGCCAGCCTGTCAGTATCTTCTTGGCATGCAATACTCTTCTATGGAACCCTGATATGTACCCTTCACGAGGCGCAGCTTGATCTCATAAAGCTTTGGCCACCATTTTCCTGTCACTGTGGACAACATCAAAGCAAGGTAAGAAGATATCATTCCTCAAGTTATAAATTTCAGTGTGGGCATGTGGAGCGAGAAGAAAAGGTCCGTCCACATGGATGTCAACTTCTGTAGCCTATCAAGGGGAAGGACTGCAAACCTCAAGCAGGCATCGACAGTAAATGCATTTCCCATTTTGGACTACCATGTGAACTTCTATGATGACCAATGACCATTAAAGAATACTTCGATGGTCTGGCAGGAATTATCAAGCGCAACTTGTCTATAATTTTCATGTTTTTTCCTCATTAATCCTTGGTTTTCTCTATTTTCCTTATTTTCAGATTTCTTAATTGAAAGGAAATAGCGAGAGGCTCATATCCAACGAGTCAGACCAAATAAAAAAAAATTTGACCTTCGGAAATGAAAAATATCATCTAATCATGAAGCACTTTCAAAGGAAAGTCTCTGTGGCTACAGAAAAATTGAATTTTAAGTTAATTAGATGATGCACGTTTCTCCTGGTCCATCTGCAATTAAGAGCATTTAGGAGAAAAAAATGTAATACCATTAAATCTATCCAAAAAGGTGAAAGTATCCTTAGACCGGGATGACATCAAGAAAGAAATTTTGGTTTTCTTTCAAGAGCTGTATTCAGATGAGAGCACCCAAATACCTGACTTGGACAATATAGCATTTGGCACAATTCCAGCTGATAAGGATGGACTGGGTTGGAAGGTATTTCGAAGAGAAAGATGTGGAAGATGTGATCATGGAATTGTTGAGTGATAAAGCAGTGGGCCACAGGGTTTCTCATTCACTTCTTACCAAAGATGTTGGAGCATCATCAAGGATGCCTTTATGGAAGTCATGAAGGAATTTCACAGACGCGTGAAACCAAAGAAGGGGAGGAATGCGATTTCTATCATAATTAATGACACAACCATTACCCTGTTAACCATGTTGGAAGAGCTTACAAGATTGAGGCCAATCCCTTGACAAGTTGATTAAAAAAGGTTTGAGATTCATCGGATATTAGATGAAATTCTCATAGCCTGCGATCGAGGTTATTGGTTATTTGTTGATACATGTTTCCTGGGATGGGTTTTAGCCAAAGGTGGTGAAAATGGATGAAAAAATGTACATCCACGGCCTCCATTTGGGATCCGACAGTGGAAAGAGTGGATTGGAGGGGAAGGATCACCCAACCCACATGGCTTACTTCTTCCATTTCGGGACTGAAAATTAAAAGATCGTAAAAATTGCAAAGAGATTTTCTTTTGGACGGAAAGGGAGAGTAAGCATCATCCAATCAACGGAAATTGGTCCAAAAACTTAAACTGAAAGGGGGCATCAAGATTGCCATCTGAAAGTACAAAATTGGGTGGTGCTTGGGAAGAAGTGGTGCTGGTGCCCCTTTGGTGTCGAAATGGAAGCATTGTGGAGAAGAGCCATCCCCACAAAGTATCAGGTTTGGAGTATGGTTCAGGTGGTGTCAGAAGGAGAAATGCAACCATTGTTTGGAAACCATCTGTTGCTTGGGGGCTGAAAAATAAATAAAAAGTAAAAATTATAGAAGAACATTCCAAAAGGGGGTAAGATTGCATGTGCGAGTGTTGGGGGGGATTAGATAGGATTCGTTTTTGGGAAGATGTTGTGTGCGATGATTGGGATCAGAACCTTTGGCATCTATGCTGCAGATTTTTATAGCACGGCCATAGCAAAAGACAGCCTAGTGAAGGATTTCTACAAATTCTTAGGTGGCAAATACTTGAGAAAATAGAAGGTTATGTAAGATATATGTGATGCTATGGGAAGTGCACCTCCTGTTATCAAGCTTTTGAAAATTGGGGTCGGAGGTAATATTGACCGAACCTCAAACAGATACAATAAACCCCGTTCAGCATGATTTCTTTATTTTCTTTCTTTCTTTCTTTCTTTTATTTTATTTTATTTTATTTTTTACTTGCTAAGAAAATTTAGAAAAGAAAATTTGGGAACACAAGAATCTGTCATTTATTTGTTTTTGTTTTTTTTTTTTTTTGTTTTTCGACATTATTTTGTGGTGTATAGGACCAGTCTTTGGTAAGAATGTTGGTTGTTGGCAGCTTGTGGGAATTAGTTCTTTTGGCCAATCATTGATTTTTACTATGAGGGTGCTCTGTTAACTGAACATCATAGGAATTACCACAAATGTGTTTCCAAAGAAGTCAACAGGAATGGCACAAAAATTCAAAATATTATGACTATAACCACTAATAACGTGAGTGATATAAAGAAAAACATACTGTTATAAGTAATTATATGCTTGTTATCCCAACTTAATCAAGGGGCTCAACCCCACCCCACACCCCCTTAATATGCAAAATTCTATTTGATATAATCATATTATGACCATGCCAACTAAATGAGTTCCTCGCTACTATGGCTTGTTCTTTAGTTGTATCCATGGATGAATGATTGTAGATTGACACTAGGTGAATATATGAATGAATGAATGGTTTTAGATTGACAATAGGCCAATGTATATCCCATTTCAAAGCTCTTTTTTATTTTTTTTTAATTTTTTTTATTTTGACGCTGCTTGCAGCTAAAATGATGGGAAGGCCGGCAAAACCCTTACTTTCTTTATATTTTAAAAGTTGTGTGGGAGGATTTTTTTTTTTTCGCCGCCAGCACCCTAAAATGAGTTGGCAAAACCTACGGCACGAGTAGATGTCACGTGGAAGCTTTGAATTACACAGGAATCTCGGCCCTGCATCCGACCTTATCTGCGATTCGATGATCCGTGCGTTGCAGTGGGCCAAAAGGAAGCGGATTGCGTGACCTCCATGGTGTGTTGACCTCAGCAAGTTATGTGGGTCCCAATATGATGTATGTGTTATATCCACACCGTCTATCAATTTTTTTAGATCATTTTACAGCTGAACTTAAAAATACAGAAGATCCAAACTCAAGAGGATCACACCATAGAAAGTTGTAGGATTGAATACCTACCATTGAAAACCTTTCAGGGCTAAATAAGTTTTGGATCAAGGGGATAATTGTATTTTCTTTGATTGTGTGACTTTATAAATAGATTGGATGGCGAATAAATATTATGGTGGGCCCTAGGAAGGTTTCAACGGTGGGCGTCATTGTCTCTGCTGCTTGACGCTGTTTGGTATACTTGATTTTTGGATCTGCCTCGTTTATTGTGCGGATGTACCCCGGGACGCCGTTTGCCGGTTTGGCTAGTTAGTCTGCCCTCGTGGCTAGTGGTCGGTGCTATATGAACCCACCATGATGTATATTTTTCATCCACGCCATTCATCCATTTTAAAAGATAATTTTAAAGCGTTATCCCGAAAATGTGATAGATATAAATCTCATGTGGACCACACCATAGGAAAACAGTAGTGATTGAATTTCCACCATTAAAAACATTTTAGGGGCCTTTGTATTGGTTATTTGATATCTAACCTGCTGATTAAGTCATACATACTTAGAAGAAGGGAAAAAATATATATCAGCTTGATCCAAAACTTTTGTGGCCCTGAGAAGTTTTTAATGGTGGGCGTTCAATCAATATTGTGCAGTCCGCTTGAGATTTGGATCAACCTCATTTTTGGGCTCATATCATAAACTGATATAGAAGAATGGGCGGACGGAATGGATGAAACACGTAAATCATGGTGGGCCCACAGATCACCGACCATGGGCTAGTGGCAGGGTAAGTAGCCAATCCGTTTCCATGACACAAAGTTACATTGTGGGTCTTACTGAACCTGGTGACGTCAACACACCACCAAAATCGATGGTGGCTAGCAAACCACGCGATCCCTTCCACACGACAAATGGACGGCGGCCCGGGCACTGGTGACGTCGAGTAACAACGCAGCCCACGTAGCACTCAAGTGATGCTTTGTAGGGGACTCCGACGTGAAGTCCTCTCATTGGCCCAACTCATCACGATCCACGTGGCCGCTACTCCGTGTCACGTGGGCTTCACCAACTGGTCCTTCTCACGCGCGGGAAACGGGATAAAAGAAAAAGACACTCCTCCTTCCCTACCTGTCAGGAGCTGATTGGGTGTTACTTGCGTAAAACCTTAAGTTTTTCTCATCCTTAACGTTTCGGGCCCACCTTGATGAATAGGTTGTGTATCCATGCCGTCCATCCGTTATTTTAGATAATTTTAGGAAAAAATACTAAATATTAATCATATATAAATTTCCAGGGGACCACAATACTAGAAAAATTTGCAAATGAGCATTAAAACTTCTTGTAGGGCGTTCACTTACCAATGTTTCCTGTGGTGTGATCCACTAGAAATTTGGATATTCCTAATTTTTATGTTAATATAATAAAATTCATTGGAAAATTTTTTGGACGGAGTGGATATACAAAATCTCATCAAAGTAGGCCCCACCGTAAGGGTAACACCAACTGAAGTGCTACCCGGGTCACACCTAATCCGCTCCCCTCGCTGTCTCGGGTACTTATTCACGATACTCCGGCTCAGGACCCGAGTTGGTATCCCTAGGCATTGTCTTCCTGTGGCAAGGTTGCCTCCGTCGCAACTAACAGCCTAGCATATATCTCTCCATTTTGGCACCCATTCTGGGATATTCCGATGAACAGAACCGTCCATATTCTGTATTATAGTTTACATAATCCAGCGTGGAATTCACCCATGTGTACATGAAATTGAAAAGAAAGTTTTCAAAGGCTAGAATTCAATTCTGAAAATCATGGTTTATGATATTCAATGAGTGCTAATTTTCATATTATAGCTTATTTGTTGTAGTACGAAGATATTGGACGGTTCAGATCATTAGATTATCTGAGCATGTTGCCCAAATTGATTGATATACGCTAGGATCGGATTAGATGTAAAACGAACTCCCGATACAAACAGTGGAGGAATCTAACCACCATCCAATGCAGCTGTGATCAAGACTACTAGTATGATGGACCCTGGGTTAGGTAGGAGATTTCCCAGTCTAACAAAGAAAAGAAGATTGCAATCTTGATTGGCTGTGGCTATTTCTGTTGAATTTAATTATTTATTGAATGCGTGTCCCATCCAAACCATGAATTCCTTGTAACAAAACAAGCCCGAAATATCTATTGGGTATGACTGTCAAACGAAGTTCCAATTCTTCAATATCCGGTATGAAAATAGAAAACCAAAAGCAGAAGCAGCCGTCGCATTCAAAAAGAAAAATGCTAACGTGGGTCGGCCATGATCTCCAATCAGGGAAACTCTATATTACGTTTAATTCATGGTGGGTCCCATCAGGTCTCCGGCCAGATCATCCAGCCAAAGCGACATTTTTACAGAGGAGAGAGTGAAAAATGCGAATGAACTGTGCCTGGCTCCGGTTGCGGATCCTCGGAAGCGGATTGCGTCCTATCCCCGCCCCATCAGCAGCTTTGAGTGGTCACCGTGATGTATGGGTCTTATCACACCGTCCGTATATTTCTTCGTATCATTTTAGAATATAAACCCAGAAATGAGGAAGATCCAATGCTCAAGTGGACTTCACAATGGGGATTAAACTTTCACCGTTGAAAACTTCATGGGGCACAGAAGTTTTCGATGTCGTTGATATTTGTTGTTTTCTCTTCATCCAGGTCTATGTAAATTCATGAATAGGATGGATGGAAATCAAACATCACGGTAGGCCCTAGAAAATTTTCAACGGTGAGAATCATTATCACTGCTGCTTCATGTGGTGTGGTCCACATGAGCATTGGATCTTATTCATTTTTCGTTTGGAATTCTAAATTGATACGAAAAAATGGATGGACGGTGTGGATAAGATCCATACGTTACAGTGGCCACTCAAATCTACTGCCCGTTCCCAGCGGGAGACGGGCGGGGGTAGGACGCAATCCGCGTCCTGGATCCATCCATCATGTAAGATTGACATAGTGCCTGAGGATAGTGTAAATATCCTAGTCCTCTTTCCCTCGTTTACCATTCCTTCGCTCTATTAAAGCAAGGCAAGCTCAGACTCCTTGCTTCCGTCTCCCTCTCTACTTCCTTCCTTGCTCCTTGGTAATCACTTCTCTGATACACTAAGATGCTGCATGGATCTGCATTTGCAGCTGCACCTGCCCTTGCAAATGAAAGTCCCTCCCCCCACTCTCTCTGGTAAGGGTGCAGGTGCAGATAAATACCATCTTGGCTTCTCTTTCCGTCTACGTATAACAGTGTACACGTGCCATACATATTTAAGGACTTATAACTATACTCTCCTTTCCGAAGGTATGAATTTTCTATTTCCCATCTTTGAACGAAGGGATGGCAGTCTCTCTCTCTCTCTCTCTCTCTCTCTCTCTCTCTATTTAAGTAATAATGCAAGTAGGGTTTTTATTTTTTATTTTGTTTCCAGGTCCTTCCCATTTGAAATTTGAATAGGTGCTTGTTTGGGAAGAAAAATGATGGAAATTGGGATTTGGGTTATCATTGCTTGTAATGTTATGTGCATGAAGACAGTACTGGTACAAAGGATAAACTACAAAACCTCTCTCTCTCTCTCTCTCTCTCTCTCTCTCTCTCTCTCGCCTACATGAGAACTTATCCAAACCATATAAACATTGGGCCCCACGATGAAGATCAAAATGCCAGAGAAGATGAGGCTGATCTTCTTATCGGTTGGGCCACACCGTGTAATCAAATGGACAATTGACACTATGACTCAACATACAGATGTGGATAGGAGTAGATCAGCCTTGTTTCCGAAGAAAGGTGGTCATCGTGCATGGTGATGATTCCTGCACAGGTGACATGTTGGTCAGGAAGATGGGAATGCATGACAAGTTATGACGCAGTCACCTGTAGGTATTCAGTTACCCCATTCTACATGTCAATGGCAAGATGTGTCATTTCATGCAAGCAACTTAACCGTAGAGCTTGCTTCTTTCTTTAAATTAGACATGCCTTCAATGACGAGAAACTTCTCCATATCTCTTTCTTTCGTATCTAACTTGAAAGTAGTAGGGCCTTACTATTTGTAATGCCAGGTCTTCCCGAATCATCTGAATGAACAAAATCTGAATTCTTTCACAGCTGGTGTTCTGCGGGACTCCAAAAGATCTTTCTTTTGTTCCAACTTCAAAGCCCGACCGGCCTCTTCCTAGAAACCAACCTATTTTTAGCCAATCTAATTACAATTTGGAGTCCAAAACCTCAATATGAATATGCAAGAAATTACAATTTGAGGTTTTCACTTTTTTAGTTTGCGGTTGCTAAGAGGGATAGTCTCTTGAGGGGAGACGAAAGTTTTTGGAGGGGAGCGGAGTTGCCGAGAGAGGTTAGGGAGATAACTTCTGTATATAGGTTGAGGGTTGTAACTTTTCGAGTGAGATGGGTGTATGGTGCCGTCTTGCCATTTTATTTTATTATTTATTTCTTTTCAGCCAGATAGTTTTGTTTTGGATCTAAAAGTCTCTCTTTTTGTGTCTTCACTATACTCCCCACAGTCAGCTGACGAGAGGCAGGAGGAATTTCCTGCTAGGCCAACTCCTATAGCGGACCCAAACCCCACCAGTTCCGCGTCCATAAATTTGAATCTCCTTGGCCAATAAGCCACCTCAAATGGCTGTCAACCAAAGCAAAGAGGGCCCTGATTTTATTCAAGAAAGGGGAAGGATGAGGAGACCAGGGAGGGGAAGTGGATGGCTGGTAGGCTGTGTACTTGGATCTGACGAGGGAGCCCCATAAACTGTCTGGGCTGCTTGTTCTTACCGACTAAGCAAGCTTCATGATGAAGCTCAACATCACATCCTTAAGCCTTTTGCATCCGAGACCACCTTCTGATTTGGGTAATGCCAAACGTTTCCAGCTCCGCCAATGGAGCTTCTCGCGGCCATCCATCCAACCCCAAAGGAAATATGAAAAAAGTGATGGGGTTTTTTGTCCCGTTGTCGACCAGTCGTGAGCCCTGCACGACCGGTTGTGGGCGGCGCTCAACCAGTCGTGAGCCCTGCACGACCGGTTGTGGGCGGCGCTCGACCAGTCGTCGGTTCGAGCCGTGGCATGACTCAAAGTCCAGCTACTTGGGGTAATAGTTCTTCGGGGTGCTCGACCAGTCGTGGGTGGCGCTCGACCGGTCGTGGGATCCGCACGACCAGTCGTAGCTACGCAGATTCGTTCTGCGATTTTTCGCGGATTTTATGTCCCAAGTCCTTTTGCAACTGGGATGCGGAAAGGAGTTTCCTAAAACTTTAAATAGGAGGTATCTAGGGCTTTCTAGGTATGACAAGATGGTTTCCTAAAGCTTTACAAGGAATTTGCTAAAGGGTTTAGAGCTATCAAAGGTGAGAGAGAGAAGAAAAGATAGAGAGGAAGCTTACAGAAGGGAGATTATGCTTATGGAGGTTATCTAATGCGCAATCTATATCTCAGCGCTTCTATGTCCTCGTAATCGGTGAGACCTCTCCGTTTTTTTTGTTTCTCTTATTGTTTATCCACTCTTGCGAGAGTGAAGAAGGTTGTAACGTTCTACTTCATAGTGGATTGTTGATCTGGACAAGGTCCCGTGGTTATTACATCTTTCAGGGTTTTCCACGTAAAAATCTCGTGTGGTGTGTGATTGATGCTTTGATTTATTTCATTGCTTTATTATCTATAATTCTGGTTTATTTAGGGAGGCTAGATCCTAAGGTTTTGTGCAAGGCCCTCAACAAAGTGGTATCAAAGCCAAGTTCATTAATGGGTAGGATCGGTTTAGAATTATAGAAGGTGGCTCATCAAGGATGATCAGTCTCAATGGTTCTAACTGGACCATATAGAAGGCTAAGATGGAGGACTTGCTTTATTGCAAGGACCTATATTCTCCAATTTTAGGCATATCAGCAAAATATAAGGATATGTCTGATGATGATTGGAAGAAGATGGACAGGAAGGCGGTGGGTTTTATTAGACAATGGCTGGATGATTCTGTGTTCTACCATGTGTCTACGGAAACCTCAGCCACTAGCCTATGACTGAAATTAGAAGGGCTGTATGAGAGGAAGACCGCCGGTAATAAAATTTTTTCTGATAAGGCGACTTGTGAATCTCAAGTTCAAGGATGGTGGTTCTGTGGCCAAGCACATGAATGAGGTCAGCAATATAGTGAACCAACTCTCCTCTATGAAGATGGTCCTGGATGATAAATTGCAGGCTTTACTTTTGCTTAGTTCATTGCCTGACAGTTAAGAGACATTGGTGGTGTCTTTAAGTAACTCCGCGCCAGATGGAAAGATCTATGGAATAGGTTATTAGTTGTCTCTTCAATGAGGAGACAAGGAGGAAGTCTCAGGGGTCTACTCAACAAGAGGCCCTTGTGACACAGGAACGGGGGAGAGGAAAGAACAGGAAGGGCGGGAAGGCCCGAGATAAATCAAGAGGCAAGTCGAGTAATAGAAAAGATGTTGATTGCTGAAATTGTGGCAAGAAAGGCCATTACAAGCATGAATGTCGTGGTAAGAAGAACAACAAGAATGGAAAGGAGAAGGAAGATGAATCAAATTCCACTGCGGTCGCTTCAGATGGCGACGTTGTAGTCATTCTTTCTGCAGATCATGATGTATGTTTCATGGCTACGAGCCAGGACACCGACTGGGTGATAGACTCGGGAGCCTCTTTTCATGCGACTCCATGCAGGGACTTCATCACAAGATACAAGTCACGTGACTATGGGACCGTGAAGATGAAAAATTCTGGCGTATCGAAAATCGTGGGAGTCGGTGATATTAGTGTGAAGACCGATGTGGGCTGCACATTGGTTCTTAGGGATGTGTTGCACCCTTTACAAGGCAAGTGTCAGTATGTGTAAGGGTTGGTTGAACGCATTGAAAGATTCAGCTATTGACATGTGGCATAGGCGTCTAGGCCACATAAGTGAAAAAGGGCTTAGCTACTAGCGAGAAAGCGACTCCTTTCAGATGTGACAGGTATGCCTCTCAAAACCTGCCTTCATTGTTTATCAGGGAAACAGTATAGAGTTTCATTCATTAAAACTGCTTCTCATGTTAATAAAGTGCATGCATTAGATTTGCTTTATTCTGATGTTTGTGGTCTTATGAGGACAAAAACCTTGGGTGGGTCATTGTATTTTATCACTTTTATAGATGATGCATCTAGGAGGGTTTGAGTTTATACTTTGAAATCCAAGGACGAGGTCTTTGGTGTGTTTAAATTGTTTCATGTTATGGTCGAGAGAGAGACAGGTAGATCATTAAAGTGCATCCGCACTAACAATGGTGGTGAATACATTGGTAACTTTCATGAGTACTGCAAGTCCCTGGGTATACGGTATGAACAGATGGTTCCCAAGACCCCTCAGCATAAAAGTGTAGCTGAGCGGATGAATCACACCATTGTTGAGAGAATCAGATGCATGTTATCCCATGCGAAATTGCCTAAGATGTTCTGGGGAGAAGCAATGCACACGACGGTGTATTTGATAAATAGGTCTCCATCAGCTCCATTGAATGGAGAATTACCTAAGAAGGTGTGGACTGGACAGGATCTATCGTACAGTCATCTCAGGGTATTTGGATGCAGGGCATCCATTCACGTACCAAAGGATGAGAGGTCCAAGCTCGATATGAAGATCAGACAGTGTGTGTTCTTGGGGTACGGTGATGAAAAATTCAGTTACAGATTGTGGGATCCGACCGAGAAGAAGCTTGTTAGGAGCAGAGATGTGGTATTCTTTGAAGATGATTAGTGTATGGAAGACATTGGTAATCCAGAGAAGAACTAGCTTAGTTCAAGTGAGCTAGAAGATATGGATCCGGTTACTCCTCCCGTGGTGCCTGATGACGGGGGAGTATAACAAGGTGCAGAGGACGAGGGAGTTTCTTCAGAAGATGGATCAGGGGAGCAGCCCCCACTTGATCCACCTGTTGAGCCACATGTGAGGAGGTCATCTAGGGACAGAAATCCATCCAAGAGGTACTTGCCGCATGAGTACATTATGCTGACTGATGGGGGAGAGCCAGAAGATTATTCTGAGGCCCTAGCTGACGAGTATAAGGAGAAGTGGTTGAAAGCTATGCAAGAGGAGATGGAATCCTTACATAAGAACCACACTGACGATATGGTGAAACAACCTTAGGGTAAGAAAGCTTTGAGCAACAAGTAGGTGTTCAGAAAGAAGGTTAGGCAGAAGAATTCACAGACGAGGTTCAAGGCTAGACTTGTGGTGAAAGGGTTTGGTCAGAGGAAAGGCATAGACTTCGAGAAGATATTCTCACCAGTGGTGAAGATGACATCCATACGGATGTTGCTTGGGTTGTGACTAGCATGGATCTGGAGATAGAGCAGTTAGATTTTAAAATTATCTTCCTCCATGGTGACCTGGAAGAAGAGATCTACATGCACCAACCAGAGGGGTTTGAAGTCAAGGGCAAAGAGCATATGGTGTGTAGGCTGAGGAAGAGCTTGTATGGACTGAAATAAGCTCTACGACAATGGTACAAGAAGTTTGACTCATTTATGTTGAAACATGGGTATGACAGAATGGAATCGGACCACTGTGTGTTTACGCGTAAGTTCTCAGATGGTGATTTCTTAGTTCTGCTGTTATACGTTTATGACATGCTCATTATGGGAAAAGACATTAAGAAGATCGATAGGCTGAAACAGGAGCTGGGCAAGTCGTTTGCGATGAAAGACTTGGGCTCGGCTAGACAGATCCTAGGAATGGAGATAACCCGTGACAGAAGTAGCAGGAAGCTTTGGCTGTCACAAGAGCGGTATATTGAAAAAATCTTAGAGCGGTTCAATATGAATGCAGCAAAGCCGGTCAGTACTCCACTGGATAGTCATTTCAGATTGAGCGACAAGTAGTGTCCCAAGACGAAAGCAGAGGTGGAAGAGATGCAGAAGATACTCTACGCATCAGCTGAAGGAAGTTTGATGTATGCTATGGTGTGTACACGCCTAGACATAGCATATGCGGTTAGTGTTGTCAGCCGGTATCTTGCCAATCCTGGCAAATAGCATTGGGCAACGGTGAAGTGGATACTGCGGTATCTAAGAGGCTCATCCAGGTTGAGCCTATGCTATGGTGACGGCCAACCTATATTAGAGGGCTACAAAGATGCAGATATGGCAGGTGATATAGACTCCAGGAAGTCTACATCGGGGTTCATGTTCACATTTGCAGGGGGAGCGGTTTTATAGCAGAGCAAGCTACAGAAGGTCGTAGCATTGTCGACGACAGAGGCTGAGTACATTGCAGTCACAGAGGCATGTAAAGAGATGCTTTGGATGAAGAGGTTCCTACAAGAACTTAGCCTGAAGCCGGAGGAGTACGTCGTCTATTACGATAGTCAAAGTACTATACGCTTGAGCAAGAATCCAAGTCAGCATTCCAAGTCAAAGCAGATAGATATTCGGTATCACTAGGTTAGGGATATTTTGGAACAGAAGGTGTTACAGCTTGAGAAGGTCCACACAGACAATAATGAGTCAAATATGATGACCAAGGCTTTGCTCTAGGGCAAGTTTGAGGTTTGTAGAAACTTGACTAGCTTGAAGAAGGTGAATCCCTCCTAGGACAAAAAAAAGGGGAGTTTGATGGAATTTTTTGTCCTGTCGTCGACTGGTCGTGAGCCCTGCATGACCAGTCGTGGGCGGCGCTCGACCAGTAGGGGGTTCGAGCCGTGACACGACTCAAAGTCTAGCGACTTTAGGTAATAGTTCTCCGGGGTGCTCGACCGGTCGTGGGTGGCGCTCGACCGGTCGTGGGATTCGCACGACCGGTCGTGGCTACGCAGATTCGTTTCACGATTTTTCACGAATTTTGTGTTGCAAATCCTTTCGCAACTGGGATGCGGAAAGGAGTTTCCTAAAACTTTAAATAGGAGGTATCTAGGGCTTTCTAGCCATGACAAGAGGGTTTTTTAAAGCCTTACAAGGAATTTGCTAAAGGGTTTAGAGCTATCAAAGGTGAGAGAGAGAAGAAAAGAGAGAGAGGAAGCTTATAGAAGGGAAATTATACTCGTGGAGGTTATCTACTGCACAATCTATATCTCAGCGCTTCTATGTCCTCGTAATCGGTGAGACCTCTCCGTTTTCTTCGTTTCTCTTATTGTTTATCCACTCCTGCGAGAGTGAAGAAGGTTGTAACATTCTACTTCATAGTGGATTGTTGATCTGGATAAGGTCCTGTGGTTTTTACCACTTTGAGGGTTTTCCACGTAAAAATCTCGTGTGGTGTGTGATTGATGCTTTGATTTATTTCATTGCTTTATTATCCATAATTCTGGTTTGTTTCGGGAGACTAGATCCTAAGGCTTTGTGCAAGGCCCCCCAACAAAAAGCTTCTCAAGGAAGACCAACATCGTGACGGGAACATCGGTGGCTGCCAGCGTGTGAATTGGGATGCTAGTGAGAGCATGATGCATTTGATAAATTGTGTTGTAGCCATGCATACAAAAATGCATTTGATAAATTGTTTGTTGCTACACAAGGTATGAAGGCCCTCTACTTAAGTATTTATGAGGAGAAAGCCATATTCGACATATCTACATGTATTTGGCTGCATAGTTACATGAAGTGTATCAATGAACTTATGAGAAGCTCAATGAGAAGATTATAAAGTTCATTTTCTTAGATAGTCATCCAAGGAAAAGGTGTGTCAAAAGTTATGACCTAGTAGATAGTTATAAGCAAGAATGATTTATGAATTTCAATGAAAATCACCATGGAATTGAGCTTCTTACAGTAAGAGATCAACACTTACACCAAATGAAGAGAATACAAGACAGATTAGTCTATAAAAATCAAAGACAATGAAAACATATTCACGATCAACCAAGCCTAATTAGAAATCATGTTATAGCCCCATGTAATACTAGTTCAATTCGAGAATATATATCCTATTCATGCAAGGTATCTCCTATTCGTGCAAGGTATCTTATTAAAGGACTTCTTAATTATTATGTTATGAACATACAAAATGCTTAAGTGGCATGGGTCATAGATTCCTATGAGCTGCTACTTTTGATAATCATCCGTAATTGAAACTGCAAGCCATTGGGCAGCTTGGCCCACTGCCGACTGCCCCTCCAAGAAAGGGATATAAAAAATAGAAGAAAAGAACTTTGATACCCTAGCCGCCAACTCTCCCGCAGCAAATAGATGATCCAAAAGCTCACCTTTGTTCCTGAGATCAGAACTGCAACAAAAACATTTTGACGCTAGTTGAACTCCCTTTGCTTGCATTCTATTATCGACTAGAACAACACCCCGAAGCAATTTCCAAACAAAGACCGAAATCTTTAGCGACATCTTCAAATGCCACACCCACTTGGCCTAGGATCTCTACACTCACATTGATCTACACAACTTCTAAGTCGACTTAACAGAGAATTTACCTAAGGATTCCAATGGCCATAAGTAAAAATTATCATCTTGGACTGTGTAGAACCCTTCATCCTTGGGCCAGTGGAGAAGAGGCCCTCTAGACCCAAGACTTCTTTAACTTGGAGATTTCTAAGGTGAGAGGGAAACTAGCCCACACACCAGCCACTTAAGGGGCTAAGACCTGACTAATTATCGAGCCGAAAACTACACTCTCCCTTGCCAATCAGCTACCGAACTTTGTCTGTGATGAGGGGAAGAACCTGGCAGATATGCTTCTAGTACGATCACCTAGCTTTACCACAAACTTCTCTAACTAAAACGGAGCAATATGACGGATGCTTCACTTCATGAAGGAACCCCATAAGGAAGGACTATCATCAAATTTAACTAACCATGCCATTTTCATGCAAAGGATCTTCATCACCTTAGAGAACTTCTTAACACCCAACCCCCCTCCTCTTTCGGCAACGAAATCCGATTCTAGCTGGTCCAATGGAACATCTTCTTTCCATCCCCACATCCCTAGAAAAAATCTACAAAATCCTTTCTAAAGTGACTTGAACTTTTTCAAAGCATTCGTTGCTACTAGAAAATGGATTGGGACACTAATAAGAACGTGGTTGATGAGGGTCACCTTCCCAGCCTGCGACAAACATTTGCCTTTCTAGCCCTTTGCTCCTTTTGAAACTCTATTAATCAATGGTTGAAAGAATGCACTTTAGGCTTTACTTTTAAAATTTGGGGCCCCTAGGTAAGTGGAGCTGGTTCCTGCCTTGGAGATCCCAACCAGTCTTTCAGTTGCTCTAACCCGACTTGATGCCATCTTAGACGAAGCAAAGAGGCTACTCTTAGTCATATTTACTTTCTGCCCAAATACAACTTGGAACCTGGAGAGGAATTCATTAACTACTTTAAGAGACTTGCAGTTGCCATTGGTGAAAATAATCATGTCATCGGTAAACAACAAATGGAGGACAGTTGGACAACCTCTTCTTACCTTAAATGGTTGATAAAATCCCCTCTTGACCAACCTCTTAAAACCCCGGCTAAAGGCTTTAGCCATAATGATGAAGAGACTAGGAGAGATCGAATCCCTTTGACACAATCTGTGAGCTGATTTGAAAAATCTACATGCTCCACCAGTAACTAAAACAGAAACCCTACTATTTTCCCAACATTTTTCAGCTACACTCACCCACTCCTGGCTGAACTTGAACCGAATAAACATAGCCTTCAGGAAGCCTCAATCCACTCTATCATAGGTTTTCTATAGGTCCAGCTTCATGATCAAGTTTCTCCCTCGAATTTTTTTATTCATGTCCCTGAACAACTCTTGGTCTAGAGTGATGGACTCCACAACCAACCAACCTATGAAAGCTCTCATGACCCACAATGGAGATATCGTCAATGCTATAATGGAGCTCACTGCCTAGTAACAGGATCATACCATCTTCCATTCTTGCTCATGGATTTTTGAACTTGCTTAGTAATTATCACTGTCCTCCTGTCTTTTTTACTTTTCTTGATTTGATAAAGGAGGAGGACAATTTGTTAGGTTGGTTTGCAATTGGAATCTTCAATGTGACTAACGCTTTAATATATGCATTTTGTTTTTTCAAAAAAAAAAAAAACCAACCTTGAACAAAAGTAGACTGCTCTTTTGAAATCATCCCAAGCAACACAAAGTTTAACCGAGCTACAATCACCATAGAAAACACCTTATAAACACAATTGTAAAGACTAATAGGGAGAAAACAAGAAAGCTTAGCTACTGAGGAAGTTTTCGAGATAATGTAGATAAGGAAGATGTGAACGCTTACTGAATTTTTCCACCTCGAAAGAGAAATCTAACTGCGTTGAGAATGTCTTAAGCAATGATATCCCAACAGCCCCTGAAAAATGCTCCTAAGAAACCATTCGAACCTGGTGCACCATCCATTCGTAGAGAATGCACTGCCTACTTGACCTCCTTTAGGGAGGGTTCAATAAGAAGAGCAACATCGTCTTCCGCTGAAACACATGAGGGAATTGAATTGAAGAAATCACTAACCGACTTTATGGCTTCAACTTCAAAGAGTAGGGCGAAGAAAGACACCACTCCCTATTTTATCATGGCCATATTACAAATTTTAACTCCATTGTCCAATACAATTTCCTGAACTGTCACCTTTCTGACCCGTTTGTTCAATATATTATGGAAGAATTTCATGTTGTGGTCCCCTTCCTCTAACCACCTATTTCGAGCTTTTTGTTTCTATAAGGCTTCTTCCATGATCTCTAATTGGGCCAACGAATCTTTAGCAGTATTAAGGATGCTTAACAGATTCAGATCGGGTCTAAATGGATGAACTCTTCAACCCAATTGTCATCTTCTTTGGCTATCTTGAGTTTAAGGAAATATTACCAAACACCTCCTTATTCCAATACTTGAGAGCTTTCTTGGTGTTAATGAGGTTGCTACATAGTATAAACATAGGCAGACCTTCCACATCCGATACCCAAGACTCCTTCACTACTTTTTTTTAAAGGATGCTTCTGCATTCATATGGGCAAAATATACAAATATTTCGGGTGCGCCCCACAAAAAAAAAAAAAAGCCAATGGCTGCACCTATCTTGTAGCTCACTTAAGTATCCACAAATAAACAAAACTAATCGACCATTCTGACTACACCTAACCTACCTTGTCGAGGAAAAAGGAACTATGAGCGAGAGGGGGGAGGTCCGCTGATGAACGGTAAACCGTCCTACCTTGGACCTCACTCCCATACTTGGTAAGAATGTCGGCCATGCCATTGGCTTCTCTCGATATAAATGGGAACCTCAAAGTGGCCCTCTGTTTAAGACGGGAAATAGTGGCCCATGTGTACCAGAGGGCCCAACCTGAGTCTCCATCCCTGCAGAGTAGATCTACCAGGCTCTTAGAAACACTCTCCATGATGATGAGTGTGGGTGGCCATTGGTGATAGCCAGAGCAAGGCCGTCAACCATAGCCATAACTTTCGCCCTGAAATTGGAGCCCATGCCATAGCCTGAAGAGAAGGCAAAGAGGAATTCCCCGTTGCTCCACCCCGCATATCCCTTCACTGCTAGATTGCCCCGAATTGCCTCTAGTTGAACCGTCAACATTGACCTTAATCCAACCGTCCACGGGCCTAGACCACTTCACAAACGATGGGCCTATGGTGGGGATAGGTGCGTACCTAATGTTCAGCACCTGCAGGGACTGGCGAGGAGGGAAGTCTCTCCAACTGGGGCCTCGGTGAGAAGACCCGATCTGCTACAACCAATGCACTATATTATGGATGACGTGTTGACCGTTCATCGAGCTGTCGTCGAACCTTAATTTGTTCCTAGACATCCATAATTCCCAAAATAATAGGCATGGCAGGAGGCCCTGCAGCACGAGTGAAGCTTTGGAAAATCTAGCCGAGCTCCACCAGTGGGGGCTTGAGTTGTCATGGATTGGGAAGGCAGGATAGGCATATTGAACTGAATCTGGCCGAGCTACTTCACCACTTGTAGAAAAGAGTCATGCAACATCTACATTCTCTGGAAATGCAAGAGTCCTTAAATGGCTTGTGATGCACACCAAAATATGGATTCATACTATGGAACATCAATCGAATCACAAGGGTAAGAAAAACTTCAAACACGTCACCTATTATGTGGTGTCCTTGGTGCTAGTGAAGGCTAGATTAGTTCTTCAAGGTCCTCTTGAAAAATTAGTCATTTCCTATGGTCTAGTTCTCTACCATGGATTAAGAACATCTTAGACATCGAAGATTTATTCAAACATTTTAGAGTATGGACATAATGATAAGAGAAAAGGATGATGAAGCATTATTTAGATGTCATGCTAAGCATGACTCAACTCTAATACCAAATAATGAATGTTGTTCGTATCATTATGGAGATGGAGTAGAGAGAGAAGAGGGATGAAGATAATGAGAGAGAGAGAGAGAGAGATGTAAGAACATTGCGCCTCTCCCTTCTTTTATAATGCTTTAGACCATGTACAAATCATGTAAGAGCCTTCTGGGCCTTTCAATGTGGGTTGGGCCCAATATCTTATTCAACTATACACAAAAGATATTCAATTATGTACTAAAATATGTTTTTTTCAACACTCTCCCTCAAATTAGAGCATATAAATTAAACCTGCCCAACTTTCTACTATCAAATGATCCTTGTGAACATGACATCGACTTTGTGAATATGTCAACTAATTGGGCCTTAGATCGAATGTATTCGGTGTGAACTTCTTTAGATGTTATCTTTTCTCTAATTAAGTGGTAGTTCACCTATATATGCTTAGTCACATTCATGAAAAATTAGATTATAAGCTATGTAAAGCCTCCTAATTATCGCAATATAGAATCATTGGTTCTTCATTGAACAGTTTTTTTTTTTTTGAAACAACTCTTAAAATTTCATTCCAAAAAGGAAAAGACTATACAAGGCACTGCACAAACCAAATAGACCCCTCACAACAAAAAGGACAAGAGGGGCAAACGCCAGAGGGCACGCGGGACCGCCTTTCTACAGAAACGCCAAAAGGAGAAAAATGACCTAGCTAGTCATTAGATCTGAGCGCACCTAACCCGACCCTATCTAAAAAGATCATACCATGGACTTGATGAGGAAGGCTCTGTTGCAGGAGACTCCCTTCCCGAGCCAAACCATCAGCCGGACCGTTGCCTTCTCTGAGAATGTGCGGAAAAGAAAAGGTTCCCAGCCGGCGAAGTCAGTTAATTCTGGACAGCCAAGGATTCCACTTCCAAGGAGTTTGGAGCGATTAGTGAGGATATTAATTATCAATTTAGAATCAGACTCAACAATAACCCTGTCCAAACCCGTTTCCAAGCAGAGCATCATCCCGTCATGAATAGTGCGGAGTTCTGCCATATTATTAGAACCCACCCTGTAGCCCACTGAGAAACCAAACAGAAAAGTACCATTTTCAGTCCTGCCCCCCCCCCCCCTCTAAAGGGCCCGGGTTACCCATCGCCGAACCATCAACATTTAATTTTACCCAACCCAGGGTTGGTTGTCTCCATTTCACCAAAGAAGAGGCATTTCGAATCTGACTCGCAATTGAATTCATGGATCCCAACCCGTGATTCCAGCCAACATCATCCTTTAAATCTGCACCAAGGATCAATTTAGCCCACCATCTGATACGAGCCACTGATGTGCCAAAGCTCATAGGGGTACTGTCGAAAACTGCGTCGTTTCTGGAGCGCCAGATCTCCCATAGAATTAAGATCGGCAGCAAAAATCTAACCGATCTATGAGCAGCGCCAGGAGCCGAGGCATTCCTCCAATGGCTCAACTTGCCTACAATCGAGTTGTGGAGCAGTAGAGAGATACCTCACATCATGCCGCAAAAGGTCCAAAAGACCTACGCATGACGACGAAAAAGAAAGAGATGGGGGATTGATTCCAGTTGAGGGGAAACATTCATACCTTGAGGACAACATCTGCATCTAGAGGCCAAGGCAACGCCTTTCTCTTGAACTCTGTTATCAACTGGGAGCGCGTTGTGAAGAGCTCTCCACATGTAGATGGAGAATTTAAGAGGGAGAGAGCGAAACCAGATCCATGAAGCCCACTGGGTGGGCGGGGAGGGGGAACGCAACAGCTTCCAGGCTGAGCGAATGGAGAATTTTCCTGATGCTTCATACGGCCAAAAACACCCTGGCTATTCGTCAAATGTAGAAAAACCCCCATTGAGTATATCATCTGTAAGGTGTTGGGGAAGAACGGAGAAAACCCAAGATGGCGGGAACGGGCTGGAACGACCCAGTACCTCTCTCACTTTTAGCTCCTTGAGCTTCGTAGGGACAGGACAGTAGAGGATGCGTTGGATGGGTCCCCTGCCCAACCAGTTATCTACCCAAAAATTGAGTTCGCCATTGCCGACCGACCACTGAACTGAATCTGAAAGAATAGGAAAAAGGGATATGATTTTCTTACAAAGAGGTTCATTGAAGAGTTGAAGTTCCCATAGAAGTGATCATAACCACAACATGACCCATTGCATTGTACTATACTTTTGCACTTAACATGGCGATAACTATCTATTCTTTCTTTTCAAGGTAACAAAGTTCCCCTAGCAAAGGTACAATATTCAGATATGTGCTTCTTATCTATGACAAAGTTTTCCCATTTAACATCTATATAGGATTTGATTTTAAGATGCTCATGAGATTTATAGAGAAGACACTGTCATAGAGTATTCTTTAAATACCATTGAATATAGATGATGGCTTCTCAATATTAAACCTTTAGTTGACGCTTGAACCTACTCACCATTCCAATTGGAAATGGGATATTTGGTTGAGTAACCATCAAATAAATAACCCTTCCAACTAGCCTTATATATCTCTCTAGGTCTTCAAATGGTTCACCTTGATCGTCGAAATTTTTTTTTGAGTCCACTAGAATATCACATGGTTTGTACCCTAGCAATATAGTTTCTTTAATAAATTTAGTACATATTTTCTCCGTGATGGGTTTATCCTTATAAACGATCAGGCCACTTCAATCCATAGGAAATACTTCAAGGACCTAAGACCGATGTTCTGGAATTGCTCTTTGATGTATTGTTTAACTTTAGTACTTATGTCATCTTCATCATTCCGATGATGATTATATCATCTGCATAGATAACTAACACTTTCAGTTCTTTGGTAATCTTCTTCATGAACATAGAATGGTTCATGTGACATCTGTGATAGACAAATTCCATTCGAACTCAGCTAAGTTTCTTGAACTACACCTTTGGAGATTGCTTCAACCCATAAATGACCTTTCTAAGTTTGTAAACTTTTCCGTTCTCTACTTAAGCAACAAACTCAGTGGATTGCTCCATATATAATTCCTCAGTGAGGTCACCATGTAGGGAGGCGTTTTTGACATCCAGCTAATACAGGGGCTAGGACCTATTTTCAACAATAGAGATTAAAAACCGTACATAGTTGCTTTAACTATACAGGAAAGGTATTTTCATAATTTAATCCTGCGGGTTGAGTGTAACCATTGGCAATGAGCCTTGCTTTTAGTCGCTTAATAAATTTATCAGGTTAGCATTTGATTATGTAGACTCATTGAAACCCAACCATTTTCTTTCTAGGTGGTAAAGGGACCAATGTCCAAGAGTCAATTTGGTGTAAGGAGGACATTTCTTCCATGGCTCTCCTCCATCCAAGATGAGCTAGTACATCATGACGTGAATTAGCTAGGAACCATATCATGTGACAGAGCTCATGGTGGAGTAAGACAACAATAAGAAACAAACTGTGAAATGGGATGTAAGGTACAAGAGCGAGTACCTTTTTAAATGGCTATGGGGAGGTCAACGTTGAAATGTTGTCGAGTGAACCATTTGAAGACCTAGAGAGACATAGAAGGTTGATTAGAAGTCTTATTTATTTGATAATTACTCAGCTAGATATCTCGTTTCTAATGGAATGGTGATTAGGTTCATGCATTAACTGAAGGTTCAAAATTATGTTGGTATTATTTGAATCATTCGATATATGAAGAATGCTTTAGGACAAGGTCTTCTCTACGAATCTCATGTGCATATCAAAATCGAATCATACGTAGATATTAATTAGGTCGAATTTGTCACAGATAGGAAGTGCACAACTAGATATTATATCTTTGTTGGTGGGAACTTCGTTACTTAAAAAAGAAAGAAATGAATAGTTATCGCGATGTGCAAAAGTAAAATAGAAGGCTATGGGTTTGCAATGTGTGAGTTATCATAGATATAATCACTTTTACAGGAACTTCAACTCTTAGGTAGAGAAAAATAATTTTATATTATGATAATTAGGTGGCGTCAAATAGCTAATAATATATTTTTTCATGAATGGATGAAGCATGCAGTGGTGGATTGTCACTTCATTAGAGAAAAGTTAGCATCCAAAGAAGTTCAAACCCTATATATTCCATCTAAAGCCCAATTAGCCAACATAAAGACAGCATCCAAAGAAGTTTTTACCAAATGCATTTCATCTAAGGCCCAATTAGGTAACATATTTATTAAGCCACAAACACATTCACAAAGATAATTTATTAGAAAAAAGTTTAGCATATTTGATTTATATGCGCTCTAGCTTGAGGATGAGTGTTGAAAGAAACATATTTCAGTACCTATTTAAGTAACTTATGTACATAGTTGAATAAAACAAATTTCAATAATTTATAATGCATGCACATAAGTACATTTTACCATACATCCCACTAAGGCACTACTACAAGAGTACATTTGGATGCTTCTTATGGAGTATATGTACTACATGCGCAGTATCTTTCTAAGGTCTATAAATGATATCCTATTATCAATTCCTAGTTCAAGATTCCTCACAGAGTCATGTTAATCAATCAAAACACATCTTTATCATGAATCACATATAGGGTATAAGAAGTATATAGGGAAGTTTAACCAGGAGGAATAAAACTCATGCCAATGACTAATAAACTAACACTTAAGCAAATAAACCATATCTATGAATCAAAGTATCCAACTGGGCTCAAGCTACTAAATTATTCTTCTATAACTACTCTAGACTATGCTTGTGTCTATCCAACTTAAGCTGCTGTTTCGACAAGAAAACAAATGCGTTTGATTTGGGGAATTTATTCAATGATAACAAAGAAAGAATGAGAGAACAATGATCACATTTATTCTGAGTTCATTTACATCATCGTATTCCCTTAATTCTGAAAACAAAGTATAATCAATCAAAGCAACGAATGCAATAGAAGACAGTCTGATGGCACTTTCGTCAGCATTTCGACGCTTTTTGATCACATCTCTAGGGGAGATGGGTTGTGTGGGCTTGAAACCCTTGATCTGACCATTGAGATTAGTTCCGATCATCTTTCCGTTCATTCTTCCTTGATCTGACCATTGAGATCAATTCCGATCATCTTTCCATTGGAGCGATGCGATCCCTTGAAATGTGGAGCGGTCCCTTGTACTCTTCTTTCTCTCTCTTCTCTGTGAATTCCTTGATACTCAACTTCTGAAGGTGTGGGGGCCATTTGTCTGAATGTAGAAGTATACAGACTTAAACAAGGAACATGGAGTGCATGAGGTTTCCTTTGCAGCATTGGTTGTGCAATATTTGCAAATATGGTTGTGCAAGGTCGCGTTGGAAGCCAAGCATCAAGACAAGCTCCCCATGCAAAGTGGCGCACCAAGGAGTTCCTTAAGACAGGTTTCCACTCAAAATGGCGGAAGGAGGAGTTCCTCAGGACAATAAAAGCCTGGCTCTAGGACATGAGAGAGGAAAAGGTGGCGTAGGAGCTTTTCTCTCCAGGAGGTTGCGCAGTTTGCGCAACCATATCTTTAAGACAATCCCCTTAAAGTATGGCATAAGGAGGAGTTCCTCCGAGAGGTTGCGTGGGTCGCGCAAGTCTTCCCTTGAAATGTCGCGCAAGTGCCTCTTTCTCTCTCTAATTTCAATTGCGTGGAGACATTAAAAGCCTTCCTTTAAGACAGATCCACAAAAGGTGGCGCATAAAGCCTTTCTCTGAGGGATTGCGCAGATGGCACAGGGACTTCCTCCCTTGCGCGGTTGGCGCAACAACATTCCTTCCTTGCGCGATTGGCGCAACAACATTCCTCTCTTGCGTGGTTGGCGCAATAGCCTTCCTCCCTTGCGTGGATGATGCACAATGCTCCCTCTCTCTCTCTCTCTCCTAGCTTTCAACATGTCTTCCAACCCCCTTGTTTTCCAACCATCAACTAACCAAAACCCCAAATGAGGCATGGAGAGGGGTATTTATAGGCCTCACTCTCTTACATAGTGGTGATCACCACCACTTTTCCCTTCACATAATGCCCATCTTCCTCTTTTTAAACAGCGGTGTCCACCAAGCTCTCCTTTAAATGGTGGTGTACAATTACTTCTTCATTAGAATGACACCTGTGCACCCTTTTTTACCAAAACACCCTCTTTACTGCCTTTTACTGAAACACCTAGACTACCCTTGGACACTGATTTTTACCAAAATACCTAAAATATCCTCAGACACTGATTTTTACCAAAATACCTGAAATACCCCCGAACACTGATTTTTATCAAAATACAGAGTGCATAACCCTGGGAAAGATACATACCATGGAATTCTCTGACCAATGTAACGGAATATTTTTGTGCCTCAATAGATGCCCCCTCTTTTTTTTTTCTTTTTTTTTTAAAAGAAAGCAATCTATTAATGAACGGCCGGAACCAACTTTACAAGAATTCGGGAGAGCTTAAAACAAAAAGGGGACGACCCTCCTATCCTATAGGAGAAGAGCAAAGACTGGGGGAGGCGAGCTAGGTTTGGCGCAGAGCGCCAAGGCCCACTTTGTCCAAGAACAAGAGGCCCTTAATGTGAGTGGGAAGATCGACTCAGCTACTGAAAATTTGGTTGGACTGGGCCATGCTACCCAGATGGGCTAGGGCGTCCACCACAAAGTTCGCTTCCCTGGGTGTATGGATAATTCTGAGGTGAAGGCCGTGGGTGAGCTGGGAGACACGAGTCTTCCAATACCAGATCGGCCAGGAAAACGTCGCCAACTGCTCGAGGGCTTTCACGACAGATAAGGAGTCGGATGCTAGAGCAATGTTGGAGAAGCCCAATTGTTGCGCCAGAGATAGGGTGTCCCAAGTCGCTTTAGCTTTCGCCCTAGTGTTAGTGCCAGTCCCATAGCCATAGGCAAAACCAAAAATGAAATTTCCTGCCTCATCTCTCCCAACACCCCCACCATCGGAGGGTCCAGGGTTGCCCCGAGCCGACCCGTCCACGTTCAGCATGATCCAACCTGGAGGGGGCCTGCACCACTTCACAACAGAGATCTTCGGCTGTCGAGAATGAGGAGTCGTGAGGTTCCAGCCAGCGGCCATGGAAACCACCGAGCTAGTAATCTTTCTTGGAGCAGGCAGTAAGTAGCTGAGACGGTGAGCCCACTGTAGGATTTGGGCTTCAATAGAGGCGGTCCTGATGAAAGAATTTTCAAAACGTTTGGAGTTTCTGGCTTGCCATAACTCGCAAAAGATGAAGATGGGGATCAAACCTATAAGAGGGGAGGTTGATGACTTGAAGGCGTTCCACCAATAAAGAGCTCAGGACGAAGGCAGCGGAGGTAAAGGCAGGGGGATCCCACAATCCCGACGAAAATGCTCCCACACCTAGCTAGCGAGGGACCCAATGGCAAACAGATGGGCCATTGATTCACAGTCCAGGTGGGTTGGCGGCGGGCAGCACTAGCACATCGAGGCCAATCTGATCCCTTTAGCTTGAACATTAACATCCACAGGAACAGCATTGTGGAGGATCTTCTAGGTGAATAGGGACAGCTTGGGAGGGAGTTTAGGGGACTATACCTAGGTGGCCCAATTGATCTTAGGGGCGAAAGGTCTGATGCATTTCCAAGCCAAAGCAGTAGAAAGTTCATCGTTCCTGTAGCAATCTAAATCCGTCTATCATCAATATTCGACGTGCAAAAGCCTTCCGCTGCAACGTGATGAACCACGGCCTGGGGGAGGGTGTGCAGACCTTTGTGATGGTCCAGCCAGCCCGAGGGACCAATCCAATCAGAAACAGTGGCAGAGATTTGTTCCCACTGGTTCAAACACAGATCCCATAAAGGGCCGAGGCCCAACCAGTCTTCTATCCAGAAATTTATGGAGCCACGCCCGATCAGCCACCTCGAATTACTTCTCAGCCGAGGAAACAGGGCCTTGATTTTCTTCCAGATAGGGGCTACATTGGAAGTTGCAATAGCAGTAGCAAGAGGACTATTCAGCTCACCCTAAAAATTTGCTACATATTTCGCTCTGACAAATTTACACCAGGTACTTGTTTCTCCCTGGAACAGATGCCCCCTCGATCCTTCTTTGATTGATTCATGAAATCAAATGAAGAATCGATCTTCTTCTGACTAAAAAACTGAATGAACTGCAACTAAAGGATGATTGGATGATCATGTTTGCATGGAAGACTGGCTAATCGCGTTCAAATGAAAGACTGGATGATCGTGCTTGAATGAAAGACTTGAATGATTGCGCTCGAATGAAAAACTTAAATGATTGCGCTCGAACGGAAGACTTGATGATCACGCTCGAACGGAAGACTGGAATGCCCCCAGCCAGTAGTGTCGAGCGGATGTTTCACTAGAGATGATAAAATTCTCTTTTCATCGAAACACATCAGTGCAACAGCTGTGATGACTTCGTCTTTGAGCAATTTGATCAAAGAACTATCTTTCAACACCATTGTTGCTACAACGGTCTCTTTGATCAATTCCAGCGACTCTTTCTTTTAATTCAGTGTCTAAAGAGCTGTTCTTTAATGCTGCTCCTGGCGCAACAACTTTTTCGATTGTTTCCTTTATTCACGATCTGTATAACCCAAGCTTTTGAATGATAGTCTTTCTTTGCATTGCATTCTTTGTATTCTTTATATTGTGCTTTTGAAGATGTCATTTCCAACTCCAAAGGTTCAACCGCTGAGTCTTTTGCTAATCATTTTCTAGTTTGTGCTCCTTAGCATTTCTTCATAGACTTTTCCTTAAATCTTTATTGATTTTGAAAAATAGACAAAACTTCTTTCAATTTTCATTTAATAACTTTTCGAAAGTCATAGAATTTACTGATGATGATTCCATTTATTCTTTGTCTCCATCGGATCTGGTACTTAAAATCTTGCAATATCATTACTCATAATTCCCAACATATGAATTCCTTTGCCGCGCGTAAGAGATGGTCAGAAAAACCAAGGCATAGATTACTTTGAAGACATAGATCATGCCCCCTTTCCAGGTCAATGTCACATAAAGATTTCTTTAGAAGATAATATTTTCAAAGTGAAGTCTGCTGATACCCCTGAAGGATGGATAATCTTTACTGCTAGTTTTAAAGGATCTCGATCCTTGTCAGAAGAAGACATATATTACAATTGAAGGCTAGTAGTTGATTTTGAAGACTTGAACTTTTAAGTAGATAATTGCCAGTATCTTTTGAAGACATTTGCTGTAATTTGAACCTGATTCAAGAGAAACGCATTTTTGCATGTTGCTTACTCAATATTTAAAATTTTAAAATTTTTATCAGGCAATTACATATTTGAGCATATTTAAAGTGAAATATGTATCTGCAGCATTCTGAATGCTACACTTAGTTTATGCTTTTCGAGCTATGGATCTAGTGTACTTTTAACTGACTATACTTTAATTGGACAAGACTGAAATTGTCCTGACTTGACTGGACTTGACTTGACTAGTTTAGATTGAACTAGACTAGACTATATTAGACTAACACTATTGGACTTAACTGGACTGACACTACTAGACTGACACTTACATATAGTTTAGGCTCTTGAGTAGTGGAGCAACACATAGTTTAATCTCTTGAGTAGTTGGAGCAATCACGGCCGTGAATGGGATTTACACATAGGGATGGCCACAAATTCTCTAGAGTTCGCGGGGCTTTACTTGGCTACCTTAGGTACCAAATCCAAGGTCGCCGGTCCATCAATGAGTTGGTTTAAGCTAGTCCTTCCCCATGAGTTAATACTGAAATCAAAACCAGGGATCTGGGTTTTCTTTGTCTGTGAGTTCGGACCCTCTCCTGGGAGGGTATTTTCATCCCCGTCCATGACGCTGTCAGAGAGCTCACAGACGGCATTGGTCTCACGCGTGACTGGCCGTTGAGGATGGCTCCGTCAGCTGCCCGCATGGGTATGCATGTGATGTGGCCTATACGGGCTTTTCCGGGCTTCTGGCTCCACACTGCTATCCCGAATAATATAGGTCTTATGCGTTGTTGGCCGTATAGGGCTTGGATAGGCTGCCTTAAATGATAACCTGTTGTCGCTGACGTGATAGTTGGTCGTACAGGCTTTACTGAAGATAATAGGTCAATAATTGAAGATGATAGATCAATGATTGATATATCACCCCATTATTGTTGATGATATCCCAAACGGAGTTTCAGCTTGGTAATAATATCAATTCCATTAAACTTCGATAATAGAATAATCTTTACGTCAGCAATATGGCGATGGCAATGGTAGTTTTGCTAATCTAATCCAGCAACCATCGTCTGTGTTTGAAAGTTTGTCTTTTCTTTATGGCATTAGACTTCTGAGACTTTGACATTCCTGAGACTTTGCATTCCTGAGACTTTGGATTCTGAGACTTTGGTTTCTGAGACTTTGGATTCTGAGACTTTGGTTTCTAAGAATTTGGTTATCTGAAACTTTAGTTTCTGAGACTTTGGTTATCTGAAACTTTGGCCTTCTTAGTATTCTGCTTATCTTGTGATGCCCCCTTTTGATTTGGAAGTATTATGCTAATAATCTTTGAAATCAAAACTATAATTATCTTCAAGGATAACATATTTTGTATGCTTTCGTCTGCCCCCTGAATAATTACGTCGTGAATCTTCTAAGTTAAGATGTCATGAATCTTCTTGGTCAAAACGCAGTGATTCTTCTTGGTATTTAGGGATGATATATTTTGCTAAACTGACAAATATATTGATGAAAATTTGCTCCCATGATGAATATACTCGTCTTGGTTTCTTCTTGCCTGTTCTTCTTTTCTTCTTTGTTTTATTTCCTTTAATACTTTAGCTGTGGCAATTTGACTTTCTCCACAACTAGCAATCATAAAGAGTATGTCGTCTTCTTCAAATGTATATTTCCAATAGTCCTTGAATTGTCTGAACCCTTTCTTTACTTTCTTATTTGTAAAATCGCCAATGTTCTCTTTATCGAAATTTCAACTCTTTACCTTTGACGATCCTTCGTTTTACTTTCTTTCTTTAGCAGTATCTGCTGCTACTCTCTTAAGACTTTCAAATAGCTGATTCGTATGGGAATTGAGCAGTTTCACTTTGACTCTTTTCAAATTGCAAATTTAACTTGCTCTTCTACTCTTGCAAGTTGTGACAATGCCCCCAGGGTTCTCTATTGACCAATGAAATCGTTAATTCATTAATTGATTCGTCTACTTATTGGCGAACAACACCTGATTCAGTCGAACTAACTTCTCATCTGAAAGCTTTCCTCAAGGTTTATTGTTGCTCACGGTGATCACTATTGGAAAGTTGGGGATTTCTTCAGTAACATGCTATTCTGGTGAAGACTTTGAATGTACTGATTTCCTATTTTCTTGCACACTTCGAATGTACTGTTATCCGTATTTGGCAGGATAATATTCCTTGTAAAAGAAGATTGAAACCTTCATTGTTCAGATATCACTATGTTTCATTTTTTTAGACCTTCATACGTACGAACTCTTGATATGCATGTCATGGGCCCACCTTTCATCAAATCTCAGCCGTCTCCATCAGCTTGATTGAATCACCATTGTACCTGTATGCGCAATACCCTGTACCCTTTGCACGGGTCTGCACAACCACTCATGGTTTGTGTGAGTCGGCATAAAGGTCTCAACACACTTGTCAGTCCGATGCTGCGCAGGTGCGTACGACATCCTATACCATTTGCGCGGCCCTGCACAACCGGTCATAGCTTGCACGAGTCGATGCAAACATATAAATTCCTACTCTTTACTTCATTCTTCTTTACATATTCCTTCTTTCTAATCTTCTTTCTTCTTTCTTCCTTATCTTTAATATCTTCTCCTCTCTCAAAATCAACGCATGATGGAAACTTTGTACACTTTTGTGTGTTAACACACTATCATCCGTCCTTCATCGTCTCGCTACGCAACTGATGAAGCAGAAACTACTTTGGACATTAACTGGCATTGTCTATCTTTGATCGCAACTGATTTGATCTTCACTGATACCTTTTGGTAGAAATCTATTGGATGTGAAGTAGACAATTATGTTGGTCGGAAGAAAGGTCATTACGGTATACTTGGCATTCGAAATAGAGCGTTGGTTATTTTGATTAAATAAAAATGTATTTTATTTTTAGAGATGAAGGGGAGGATGTTCCCTAGCAGAGTTGCCATTTTGGCGTCTATACATATGCCAAAAAGTGATAAATGTTCTCTTGAATATTTTCTAAGTTACCGTCGAATAATAAGTCCCCAACAGAGTCACCATTTTGTTTTAACAAGAAAACAAATGCATTTGATTTGGAGAATTTATTCAATGATAACAAAGAAACAATGAGAGAATAATGATCACATTTATTCTGAGTTCATTTACATCATCGGATTCCCTTGATTCTGAAAACAAAGTACAATCAATCAAAGTAACGAATGCAATAGAAGACAGTCTGATGGAAATTTCGGCAGCATTTCGACACTTTTTGATCACATCTCTAGGGGAGATAGGTTGTGTGGGCTTAAAACCCTTAATCTGACTGTTGAGATCAGTTCCGATCATCTTTCCGTTCATTCTTCCTTGATCTGACCGTTGAGATCAATTCCGATCATCTTTCCATTGGAGCGATGCGATCCCTTGAAATGTGGAGCGGTCGCTTATACTCTTCTTTTTCTTTCTTCTCTGTGAATTCCTTGATACTCAACTTCTGAAGGTGTGGGGGCCATTTGTCTAAAAGTAGAAGTATACAGACTTAAACAAGGAACATGGAGTGCATGAGGTTTCCTTTGCAGCGATGGTTGTGCAATATTTACAAACGTAGTTGTGCAATATTTGCAAATATGGTTGTGTAAGGTCGCGTTGGAAGCCAAGCATCAAGACAAGCTCCCCATGCAAAGTGGCACACCATGGAGTTCCTTAAGACAGGTTTCCACTCAAAATGGCGTAGGGAGGAGTTCCTCAAGACAACAAAAGCCTGGCTCTAGGACATGAGAGAGGAAAAGGTGGCACAGGAGCTTTTCTCTCCAGGAGGTTGCACGAACCGTGCAACCATATCTTTAAGACAATCCCCTTAAAGTATGGCGTAAGGAGGAGCTCCTCCAAGAGGTTACGTGGGTCGCACAAGTCTTCCCTTGAAATGTGGCGCAAGTGCCTCTTTCTCTCTCTAATTTCAATTGCGTGGAGACATTAAAAGCCTTCCTTTAAGACAAAGATCCACAAAAGGTGGCGCATAAAGCCTTTCTCTGAGGGATTGCGCAGATGGCACAGGGACTTCCTCCCTTGCGCGGTTGGCGCAACAACATTCCTTCCTTGCGCGATTGGCGCAACAACATTCCTCTCTTGCGTGGTTGGCGCAATAGCCTTCCTCCCTTGCGTGGATGATGCACAATGCTCCCTCTCTCTCTCTCTCTCCTAGCTTTCAACATGTCTTCCAACCCCCTTGTTTTCCAACCATCAACTAACCAAAACCCCAAATGAGGCATGGAGAGGGGTATTTATAGGCCTCACTCTCTTACATAGTGGTGATCACCACCACTTTTCCCTTCACATAATGCCCATCTTCCTCTTTTTAAACAGCGGTGTCCACCAAGCTCTCCTTTAAATGATGGTGTACAATCACTTCTTCATTAGAATGACACCTGTGCACCATTTTTTTACCAAAACACCCTCTTTATTGCCTTTTACTAAAACACCTAAACTACCCCTAGACACTGATTTTTACTAAAATACCTAAAATACCCCTGGACACTGATTTTTACCAAAATACCTAAAATACCCCCGGACACTGATTTTTACCAAAATACCTAAAATACCTCCGAACACTGATTTTTACCAAAATACCTAAAATACCCCTGGACACTGATTTTTACCAAAATACAGAGTGCACAACCCTGGAAAAGATCCGTACGATGGAATTCTCTGACCAATGCAATGGAATATTTTTTGTGCCTCAACAGCTACTCATTGATTTTCACAATACCAACAGCCTTTTTCTATTTTACATTTTCTCTTTTCTTTACCCTTTTGGCCAATAAGGGCACCTTTTCCCTTAGGGTTATTGCCCTTACTACGATTGCGTTTCCGCTTCTTGATATTGGGGTTGCCTTTAGAGGATTCCTCAATCAACATTGCCACACGCTCCTTTTGAAGTTTCATGATATTAGTCTCATAGAGAACTAATTTCGTGTGGAGCTTTTGCTCATTATACTTGAGCTCATTTATGTTATAGTTGTCTATGAACCTATTATACATAGGTGTTAAAAACATGAGGATCACGTTGATGATGATATCCTCTTCTTTGATTGCTTCAATCATTTTCAATTCATTAGCTACCTCAAATATTTTGAGCACATGTTCGCTAATTAAAGTGCCCTCCTCAAGTTTCATGAAGTATAGTTTTCTCTAAGGGACTAGACTTGGGCTATGACCTGTGGATCAAACATACCCTTTAAGCGAAGGTAGATGTCCCTAACATTTATAATGTTTTGCATTTGATGACGGAGTACTTCAAATTTGAAGGTCCAGATGTAAACCTTGGCCATGTCATTGTGTCTTTTCTAATTAGCACATTTAAAAGAGACAGATAGGGATTTAAAGTCATCTTCAAGGTCAAAGCTAGGAGGAGGCGGCTCATGAATCACATATTGAACTCGCTTTATGGTGAGAACGTGTTTAAGCTTTTGGGACTAGTTGATGAAGTTCTTCGCAATAACCATCTAGGAAGTGATGAATTTTGATATCGCATTTAACTTTAATATTTTCACTATATGACCAATAAAATCTCAATCTAACAATGTTCTTTCCATCATGTGCTAGACAATACGTTTTAGGTACACAAACACAGAGTTCGTCAAGTTATGCCCCTTTTGCACAGCTTGACACCTCCCACTACACAAGTAGTAAAAGGGTAACATGGTCATATTACATATGATATGAAACCATTCACAAAGTACAACCTCATAATAAGTGAGTGTCATGCAATCCTAAGTGCAGGACTACATAATAGTATAGTAACTCGGGAGTCCGAGGTTGAAGTACTACAGGGAAATTGGTGAGAACACAATGAAACCTATATGGTTGGTCTGGGTTTTTTATCCCAAAAAATTAAATATGGTAAATAATAATTAAAAGCACTAAGGATTCAATAATCTCCAATCAATAGAATCTGACAATAATTCATCTTCTCGAGTTGGTCACTCAACTAGAATCAAATTCCAATCCACTTCTAATCGGAAGATAACACATTAAATTCAATTAACAATCATCCAAACAATATAAGAATTGAGATAGGTTGATCTTTCATGAAGATCTAGGCAATCAACTGCAGGGAATTGAAAGCATCTATTGTACCCAGAGTTAACAATAGATCAATCAATTTTATGAATTGATTCCTTCTCCAATCTAAGAATTCAATCACACATTATCACAATTCAACACGAAAACCCAAAAGCTTTCATATAAAATGAATTAAATATCATTAATCTCTCAAGAGGTTTATCCCTCAGCCTTATCTAAGAGATTAGCCTAATATGCCTAACATCTCAAGAGCAGGTCAAGCTGGTTACCTACATGTTCAAGAAGGAAGCCAGTCTTTGGTGGGACAGCGTCTTTAGGACCATTGCTCCTAGTTACATGTGGTCGTGGGAGGCTTTTGAGGCACGCTTCCATGGGAAGTATTTCCCCCTCACTTACCATGATGTAAAAGAGGGTGAGTTTCTCCACCTCCGATAGGGAGGAATGACCGTGTCAGAGTACATGAACAAATTTACGGAGCTAGCTAGATACGCTCTGTAAGGCCCGTATCCTAGACCGTACCATTCCGTATAACTCATACGGTCTTCCCGGTTGAATTCCGGTAACCCTCGACCTATAACCAACGTTTGCGCATGATCCTAAGCTGAGTCCTGCATATCTAAGTCGACTCGACCCGAGACTTGTAGCAGTGCGACCGCATCGTCGCCGCGGTTCCGATGTCACGTCTCGCGCATCGAGACGATACCCTGGCCAGGATATGTGTGCCTGCGTTCAGTTTGAAAAAAAAACTGTCGTTTGTTGCAAATCCCAAGAAAAGAATCTCTACCCAACATCACATCAATCACCCATACCTCTCCCACCAACTAATTAAAGCAACCCATGCTTAGCCTATTCCTCTCATCCCAAAAGTCAAAGAGACCCATACTTTCCATACCTTATCTCTTACACACCACTCCTCACTCTCTCATTTTATTTTTTTCAAAAAAATGCATCTCCCAAGCAACCATGGGAGAGGTGGACATCCATGGGAGAGAAGTCATGTGTGGCCCACCTCCTTATCACTTAATCCAACCATCCATTTTCCATCATCCTCCGTCTAAGCCGAAGCTAAGGAGTTTGGCATTCCATCGGACCAAGAAGGCGACCAATAGGTGGGTGATTTATGATTTGATTTTAATTATTTGAGGGTCCACCCATCTTGATGTGCGATATGTATCAAAGAGGGACCCATAGTGGCGGGGTCCCTCCGCTACTCGGATTTTTATTATTTTTTTCTCTCTCTCTCTTTCTCTCTCTTTTTGTGATGACCGTGTGGCCCACTTGATTTATGTGTTTCATCTAACCGTCCAGCTGTCGGACCGTGCTATAGGGCCACACCGTGATGTATTTATTTTATCAACACCGTCCAGGCCATCTGGACGGTGCTGGACTAGTTGGGACGGTGGGGATTCATCCCACAAATGGGCCCTTTCTCTTAGAAATGGAAGTGGATTAGCTGGCGTACCTCACCAGCAGCCCTTGCTGCTGCTGCATTTAACGTCAGCCAGCTCTGGTGGGGCCCACATGAGGAGTGTGTTTCATCCAACTGTCCATTGGATAAGCAGCAGCAGCAGCAGCTGCTGTGCAAACACCTTCAATGTTTCGTAGGTTTGACCGTTAGGTATGTATTATATCCTAACCGTTCAGACGGTGGGACCCACTGTTGTGATTACATCAGCAGGTTCCGTGGGTCCCACGTGATGTACGTGTTATGATCAAACCGTCCATCCAAAGGTTGTTTGGAATCTCAGGTGGAGCGTGATAACGCCAGCACCTGGGCGTACGCTTTCTTTCAAATGATATAATAATATTTAATATATAATATATACCCGTGCACTTATGTATAGCTGGTGGGCCCACGTGGCCCCACCAGATGTAATGTTTCATCCCTTCCATCCACCTTCCAGTGGATTGGACGGTGGGTAATCCACCTTGATGTTTGTATCCTACATGTGCACCGTCCATGGATTGGGACGGTGCTGTGGCACGTCAGCAAGATGTATGTGTTTATACACGTTGTCCAACTGAGTATGATGTGGCCCACCCTACATGTGTGGCTCGTGTGAGGGTGGGGCACACCTACGTGTATGTGTTTTATCCAGTGGTCCATCAATGGACGTTGGACGGTGTTGCCCTGCAGATGAAGATATATATATATATATATATATATATATATATATACATATCTGGTGGCCCCACGTGAAAACCCATCTGCTGTGGGGCCAACCGTGACGTACTTGTTTCATCCACACCGTCCAGACAGTGCTGGACGTATTTGGACGGTGCTATGAGCCTGACCGTGATGTGTCTGTCCCATCCACACCGTCCAGAGGGTATGGATGGTGCTGGACAATGTCGGAAGGTGCTGATTTACCTGGACAGTGTTTGGACATAGCTGATTTACATAGATGATGTTTGGAGGGTGCTGATTTACATGGAAAATGTTTGGACAGTGCTGATCATCATTAGTGGGCCACATGCCCCACATGGGATGATAGTGTACGGTGATGCACATGTTGCACCAACAACTATTGAAATGATTTTAGATGTAATCCACACTCCCACTTAAGGCCTAACTTGATGTATTTTTGGCCATCCATGAGGCCCACTTTAATGTATTTGTAGCCCATTCATGAGGCCCATTGTGATGTATATTTAAGGCCCACTTGTGATGTATGGAGGCCCATGTGTAGGGCCTGCCTATTGTGTATTTGAAGCCCATGGGTCGTGGCCCATTGTGATGTATTCGAGGCCCATGGGCGAGGCCCGTTGCGATGTATTCGAGGCCCATGGGCGAGGCCCGTTGCGATGTATTCGAGGCCCATGGGACAAGGCTTGATGTGATAAATTTATGGCTCATGTGCCGAGGTCCATTATGATATATTTTCGGCCCATGGATGCAGCCCATTGAGATATATTTCTGGCCTATGTGATGCGGCCCATGGTGATGTGTATATAGCCCTTGTATGAGGCTCATTGTGATATATATTAGGCCTTTGTGCGAGGTCATGGGCCCACTTTATGTCTGGCTCTATGTGGGCCACTGCTTGGGAGCAATGTTGGTTAAATGGCCACATTGATGGGCAATGATGGTTTAACGTCCTCATTGTGGATACGTGACCTTCCCCCTAGGCTTTTGGTTAGGCCGATTGTATAAGCCGATCCGATTGTCGTGACCGATTTGCCGACTCTGGTTATCGATCGACCCTGATTGTCGTAACCGATTTGCCGACTCTAATTATCGATCGACCCTGATTATCGTGACCGATTTGCCGATTCTGATTATTGATCGATCCGATTGTCGTGACCGATTTGCCGACTCTAATTATCGATTGACCCTAATTGTCGTGACCGATTTGTCGATTCTAATTATCGATCGATCCGATTGTCGTGACCGATTTGCCGACTCTGATTACTGATCGATCTGATTATCGTGACCGATTTGCCGACTCTGATTATCGATCGACTCCGATTGTCGTGACCGATTACCGACTCCGATTGTCGTGACCGATTTGCCGATTCTGATTATTGATCGATTCGATTGTCTTGACCGATTTGCCGACTCTGATTATTGATCGATCCGATTGTCGTGACCGATTTGCCGACCCTGATTATTGATCGATCTCGATTATCGACTCTGATTTGTCGACTCTGATTATCGATCGATCTGCTTGTCGTGACCGATTTGCCGATTCTAATTATTGATCGATCCGATTGTCATGACCGATTTGCCGACTCTGATTATCGATCGATCTGCTTGTCGTGACCGATTTGCCGACTCTGATTACTGATCGATCTGATTATCGTGACCGATTTGCCGACTCTGATTATCGATCGACTCCGATTGTCGTGACCGATTACCGACTCCGATTGTCGTGACCGATTTGCCGATTCTGATTATTGATCGATTCGATTGTCGTGACCGATTTGCCGACTCTGATTATTGATCGATCCGATTGTCGTGACCGATTTGCCGACCCTGATTATTGATCGATCTCGATTATCGACTCTGATTTGTCGACTCTGATTATCGATCGATCTGCTTGTCGTGACCGATTTGCCGATTCTAATTATTGATCGATCCGATTGTCATGACCGATTTGCCGACTCTGATTATTGATCGATCCCGATTGTCATGACCGATTTGCTGATTCTGATACTGATCGATCCGATTGTCGTGACCGATTTGCCGACTCTGATTATCGATCGATCTGCTTGTCGTGACCGATTTGCCGATTCTAATTATTGATCGATCCGATTGTCGTGACCGATTTGCCGACTCTGATTATTGATCGATCCCGATTGTCGTGACCGATTTGCTGATTCTGATATTGATCGATCCGATTGTCGTGACCGATTTGCCGATTCTGATTATCGATCGATCCGATTGTCGTGACCGATTTGCCGACTCTGATTATTGATCGATCTCGATTGTCGTGACCGATTTGCCGACTCTGATTATTGATCGATCCCGATTGTCATGACCGATTTGCTGATTCTGATATTGATCGATCCGATTGTCGTGACCGATTTGCCGACTCTGATTATCGATCGATCTGCTTGTCGTGACCGATTTGCCGATTCTAATTATTGATCGATCCGATTGTCATGACCGATTTGCCGACTCTGATTATTGATCGATCCCGATTGTCGTGACCGATTTGCTGATTCTGATATTGATCGATCCGATTGTCGTGACCGATTTGCCGATTCTGATTATCGATCGATCCGATTGTCGTGACCGATTTGCCGACTCTGATTATTGATCGATCTCGATTGTCGTGACCGATTTGCCGACTCTGATTATCGATCGATCCCGATTGTTGTGACCGATTTGCCGACTCTGATTATTGATCGATCTCGATTGTCGTGACCGATTTGCCGACTCTGATTATCGATCGATCCCGATTGTTGTGACCGATTTGCCGACTCTGATTATCGATCGATCCCGATTGTCGTGACCGATTTGCCGATTCTGATTATCGATCGATCCCGATTGTCGTGACCGATTTGCCGATTCTGATTATCGATCGATCCGATTGTCGTGACCGATTTACAGATTTTGATTATTGATTGATCCCGATTGTCGTGACCGATTACCGATTTCGATCGACGTGACCGATTTGCCGATTCCGATTATCGAGGCCATTGTGATGTGTATCCAGCCCATATTTAAGGCCCAATGTGATGTATATTGAGGCTTAGGTGATGAGGCCCATTGTGATGCATTTGGGGGCCAGGCGAAGGAGCCCATTGTGATGAATGTTAGGCCCATGGGCAGGGCCTGCCTGTTGTGTATATGTGTCCCTTGAGTAAGACCCATTGTGTTGTATATCAGGCCTTTGTGTGAGGCCGTGGGCCCATTATATGTTTGGCCCTATGTGGGTCATTCCTTGAGGGTAATGTTGGTTAAACGTCCACATTGTCGAGGTCGATTGTCGATGACGGTTGTTAATACCAGTTATGAGTATGTGACAGCATAGCATCATGATACATGCCCATACGCATCATCTGCATGTTTGTTATGAGATGTGGTTGATCATTGCATATGTCATTGAGCATGTTGTTATGAGACTCCCTGATAGGCGGAGGTTATCTCACATGAGCACGCGGTATGTGCAGGATTGGTGCATGGCTGGATTGTATGACTCATGCATCTCGCATTATGATTACTGTACGCCCTAGCGACATCAGGGCCGTAACCTCCACAGGCATATCGTGGATGGCCAAATGGGACACCGGAAATGTTTGGTTCTAGCATACGGGCGTCATAGATGTCCCTGGGTGAAAATCCCTAAACCTCCGTGGCCAGGAGACGCCCCAACGTCGAGACCGAGTGGATACATGAGCGCCCGAGTGCCGAATACCAGGAGGCCGCGTCTCCCACTGTGTCGTGGTCGGTTGGGAGGGGGTGTGGCCTTACCCGCCCGAGGGTAGGGGGCAATACTAGGCTGAGTTTGACCAGCTCGTGAATGGCTCCGCTATCGACGTGCCGGATAGATATTGGCAGACTATTGGCCAGGCGGATAGTGAGGTTTCTTACGCTCACTTGGACTGTGCTGCTAGGAGAGAGACAGTGCCATTTGGAGTGTACTAAACCCCGGTGATGATCCCAGAGATGAACTGTACTGATATGTGGATTTAGTGAGCAGGAGTTGCATACTCATTCATACATTCATTCATTCACTATCCACTCGGGTTGGTGGTGCGTAACTATTTGTTATGTGTGCCTTCGCAATGGCCAGGATTTCGGTTGGGGCGCGCGACTAACCTGAGATCAGGAGTTTAACACATTGAGTCTAACTATCCAAATTTAGGTATGGGACTGGTTTGGATAGAAGTCCCTTGTGATGGACTCCATAGCCTGCGATACTACGTACTATCTTCCCGACTTCACACTCCAGTATGGTCATTCCATTCGCACCGCATATTGTATAACATTCGCAGCATACGATATTTTGAACTATTGTGTCTCTGCATTTGTATGGTCTAGGTATGGCTGACGCTATTTGTGTTACTCATCAGGAATTTATATTGTATTGCATCCTCTGCATCTGATATTTGGCTATCTTTGATTCCTCATTTGCATAATTGTTCTATATTGCGTATTCTGACATTGAGTGACTCATGGACTTGTCCGTATTTTAGCTTACTCTGTTATCGTATGATGTTGTCAATATTCTTGCTTACTCTGATAATTCATGATCTTATCAATATTTCTGCTTATTCCGATATTGTATGATTTATGGATTACCGGTATTTCTGGTCTTATATGATGATGTCATTATGTTGAATACTTGACACTTACCTTGTATACACACTTACACCACCCTCTAAGCTTTCTATAAGCTTATGCACGATAGATGCGTGCAGGTGATGATATGTTGCAGCAGTGTTGAGCTTGGAGCATGCAGCGATCTTTTGGAGCTTGATTTTCGATTTATGTATTTTCCTTTCAGCATTGTACTCAAATGATTATATTAGTGGATTTTGTGATGGTGTTCTTGTGGTTATTGTTCGTGGGTTATGCTCATTATGAATCAGACTGATGATTATAAATCCTCCTTGTAGTATCCCAGGATCGGAACCTGGTGAATGGGTACCAGGAGCCGAGAATGGGGTTCTACGGAGGCTGTCGGCACCGGATTCGGCGATCGAAAATTTTGTGAGCCCGGTTTCCGAGTTCGGGGCGTGACACGCTCTTTTGATACTAGCAGATGATCCGATGAAAATACGACATTTTTCAGATGGGCTGCGGCTCGATATCCACACTAAGATGTGTTGTGCTAGCATTTCCAATTATGTCAAGCTAGTCAACATGTCTCTATGAACTGAATAAGATAGAGACAAAGTTTCTTAGACACATATATCAATGGGCCCGAGGCCTCAGCCTGAATTACAGCACCGCCCAGTCCTAGGTAAGAGGCCACATGTAGACTGGCCTCCTAGGCCCATGGCTCCGCCGACCCAGCAGAGGCGAACAGGCCATTGGTGTACATATTGCAACAAAGGGGGACATACAGACCCATTCTATTTTACTAAGATGAAAGACAACGGTCTCACGCTACCTCAGAAGATCAACCGTCAGCCACCACGTGTTATAGCGACTCCACCTCAACGACCTATGGCAGCGCAACCAAATCACCCTCAACAAGCACGTGTACATGCACTAGCGGCTAGAGCATCTGGGAAAGCAGTTGCGGTGCCCTTAGCCTCTGAAGCCACTACCTACATTTAAGGTACCAATGCCATAGTACACATCATCGATGGAAATGAAGACCAATGTATTGAGAGATGGCTCCCCATTTCATATCAAGGATAGGTCTCGAATTTCAACTCGTTCTAACATACAGATCGATACACAAATTTTTGAACCCTTAGAGTAGAAATAATTTTAAGGAGGGTAGAAAAGTTATGAACTCAATCGGGTTAAGTAGGTATACACGTCTACCCACTCATAGGCGCAACTGAAGCCTGGTAGACTAATAGCCCACTGGCCCAAGATCAAGAGAAATTGATCCAGGTTACACATGAGGTTAGGTCACTAAATAGGAGCTGGATCTTCCTTAGAAGGTTAATAATGAAGTCAGTGGACCTTCCCCTTATTCAAGGAGATCGCGCAGTAGGTATCATAAATTCTACTAGAACAGAAGCTCAAAATGTTATCTCCCTACCTCCCTCAATGATAGACTTCTCTTCTCATGAGGATAACCTGCAGCATAGACTTATCCAGGATCAGGATGACAGTGATGATCCTCTTTCAGAGGAAGATATAGTCCCTTAGCCTAATCAGTTAGCCAGATCTATGGATTTGTTGCCTACAACTAGAATCCTGCCAGCATCTTGGAATGCTCCTACCACAGAAATTTCAGCTTTTACAGGTAGATAAAGATCAAAGGGATGCAATTTCAGGGTTATAGTCGATTGAAATGGGAGGCTCAGGAGGATTAAAAGAAGGGCGTTCAACTCTAGCATTGTGGTTGATGGATAGGGCTATCATTTGGAATGTCAGAGGCATGGCCAACACAGCGACGTTAAGACCTGTGCGAAGGCTAACTCGCATTCACAAACCCTGGTGGATGGCGGTCTTGGAACCTATGGCTAGAGATGAGAAGAGAGTTTCCGTTGGCTTGCAGCTAGGCTTCCATTCCTCCTTCTCCAACGCAGCGGTTGGGGGTAAAATTTGGTTCTTCTTCAACTCCTCTTTATCTGTTACAGTTTTACAATCCTCTTCTCAAATGATATCATTTTCTATTCAACTCAACAACTCCCTTTCAAAATTTTCTCTTTCTATTATTTATGCTAAATGTTTTAAGCTTCAGAGGAGAGACCATTGGTCTGAAATATCCACTTTGGTCAGTCGTATCTCGAGCTCGTGGGCCATTGGCGGTGACTTCAACGCTGTCCTATCTGCCTCTGAAAGAAGAGGTAGAAGGCACTTTGACCGCAGTAGTTTGTCTGAGTTCGCAGTAGCGATGGATAACGCTGCCCTCCTCGATGCAGGGTTCATGGGCAACAGATTTACTTGGTCCAACAATCAGGCGGGCAACGCTCGCATTTGGGCTAGACTTGACTGAGTCTTTTGCAATGGGGACTGGGTTTCCTATTTTTCCCAATTTCGGGTTGAACATTTGCCCCAGGTAAACTCCGATCACTCTCCTTTACTCCTGGCGTCTCCCAATAGCTCCCCTCCCATTGCCGGGCCTTTCCATTTCCAAAGAATGTGGATGCTCCATCAAGGCTACTGCCAGGTGGTCAAGGATGCATGGTGGGTGGACCTATCCGATCAACCCATGATAAACCTCTTGCTAAAAATCAGGAAGCTCAAGAGCAGATTGAAAGAATGGAATAAGAATGTATATGGAAAGGTAAAGGACGTAGTCATGGCCATCCCAACTGACGGGGCCTCGATCTCAGATGGCCTCTCTGGTGCCTTCTTCGCTGGTAGCTGGGAAATAGTGGGTTCAGACATCCTCCTAACTGTCACCAATTTGTTTTAGGGGGGCATTTTCTCGCTAGCATTCACCACCACTCTCATTTGTTTGATCCCAAAGGTGGCAGCCCCAACGAGATTCTCAAATTTTCAACCAATTAGCCTATGCAACTATGTCTATAAAATCTTTGCCAAGGTCATTGCTACTAGGCTTGGCACTCTGCTCCCCAAGCTGATTTCGAAGGAACAAGGGGCTTTTGTTAAAAGCAGGTCAATTATTGAAAGTATCGCTTTGGGTCAAGAGATCTACCGGGATATCGGTCGTAAAGTTCGAGGGGGAAACATAATTCTAAAACTTAACATGGAAAAGGCTTACGATCGAATTGAATGGGATTTTCTAAAGCGGGTTCTGAAGCATTTCGGATTCGGGAACTCTTGGATTAGTATGGTGGAAAAATGATGGCAAAATGTTTGGATGACAGTCTTAATTAACGGGGAAGGTGCTGGCTTCTTCAAATCTTCCAGGGGTTTGCGTCAGGGAGACCCTCTATCCCCCTGCCTCTTCATCTTAACGGCAGAAGTCCTTAGCAGAGGTTTCTCAAATCCGGTATCTTCTGGTGTTTGTTCCCCCTTCAAGCTAAAGAGAGGATGTAAGCTAGTTACACATCTTCTATATGTGGACGATACAATGCTCTTCCTAAACGGTGGAAAATCTTCAATTTCGGCTTTGAGCAGATTCCTCACCTCCTACCAATCTATCTCAGGCCAAAAGATAAACCTCTTAAAGAGTTGCTTCTACCATGCTCCCTCTCTCCCTCCTTCTAGAGTGAGACGAATTGCTAGAATCCTCAAAATTTACGGATCGTCAACCCCCTTCACTTATCTCGGCGTCCCTCTAATTATTGGTCGAAACAGATGCTCTTTCTTCCAACCCTTTTAAAAAAAAAAAATGGGCACATGCCACTATGTCATTAAACACCAAATTTACAGCCCTACAGTGGGTCCCAACAGAAAGAGGAAGGCCACACCTATGGAGAGACTACAAAAAAAAACTCTCTGCATGACCTATCTTCCTACACAAGAAACTCCTGGGGACAAAAAGGGGCCAAGAGAGCGAGGACACCCTATACAGAAAACCACCAAAGAGGGCTGAGCCCTTAGCTAGCCGTTAAGGAGCCCAGACCCATCTTATCTAGTCTATAAAGACCCCTTACACTAAACGAGAGCTCTGAAAAGGAGAGATACGTCGATTGACATTGGGACGTTACCGTGTCCTTAGCCAACTCATCTGCAGGACCGTTGCCTTCTCTCAGAATATGGACAATCACAAAACAACCCCTATTCCTCAAATTGTTGTTCCTTGTCCACCAATATCTCCATTTCTAAGCTGGGGAAGATTTGCCAATGAAAGCGTCCACCACACATTTAGAATCAGATTCCAGAATAATCTGATTAAAACCCCAACTACTAGAAATAGACATAGCATCGTGAAGGGCACGAAACTCCACTCTATTGTTTGTGCCTATTCCGTAAAAAAAGGAGAAAGCAAAAAGGAAGGAGCCAGAGGAGTCCCTGCCGATCCCACCTCCCCTAGATGAACCCAGATTTCCCTTAGTGGCACCATCGATATTTACATTTATCCACCCTGCTTGTGGTCTGGACCAAGTCACAACCTAAAAAGAATTTGTTATAGGTGGCTGCTACCAAATATTTAGACTTTGGAGGACATGGGGATCTGAACGGCTAAAGGTCCTGGCCCTAGGGCGGTCACAACTGAGACTTGTTAGCCACCACTTAATACAGTTTTTAACGTTTATCATGGAGGGACAAATGTTTTCAAAATGAGCTGCGTTTCTCGATTTTCAAAGTTCCCAAAGAATTAGACAGGGAATGGCAGACTGGATACGAGATGGAAGGGGCTAGACAATCCACTAAGCCGCAAGCTTTTCCAAAACTGAATCCCGGTGAGGAAGATAGGGGTTGAAGATGCAGTTGAAGCTCTCCTATACTCTTTTAGCAAGGGGCCCATTGATAAAGAGGTGGTTGATGGATTCAAGTTGGGGAGAGGAAGAAGATTAATCGTGGCCGTAGCAACAACATTTAGACGCTAAACTAATACCTCTCCGCTGAATTTTATCATCAGTTGGGACCGCCCCCTGAATTAATCTCTAAACGAACACTGAGATTTTAAGAGGAAGAAGAGGGTTCCATATTCTATTGGCCCAATTTATAACCTGGTTCCTTAATTTGCAAAGGTTCCACCTAAACTTAACCGTAAAGACACTCGTACGGTCAAAGGGCCAGAATCGCTCGTCCTGGGCTGTTGATGTGCAGAAACCACTTGCGATAATGTGTTGAATAACCTCCTCCAGTAGAAGATTGGCGACGAGATTTGGAATTTGAGGACCATCATGAGTGAGGATCTCGTTAACTCTAAGAGGAAGAATGTCCATGGGGATCAATTGGAGAGTGAAGTTGGCGAGGGGGCCAAGGCCTGACCAATTGCAGCTCCAAAGATTCATCTCCCCCAGCCCAACAAACCATTGAGAAGCATTTTCAATCAACTGGGTCATTTTAACTACCTGCTTCCATAACGGGGAGGTACTAAACCAGTGGGCGTGCCCGACTGCATCAGCTCGCGGAAGGCCATATTTTGAAAGAACAAAATCTACCCAAATGCTGGAGCCATTGCTAAACAGCAGTGACCAAGCCAACTTTAGTCTCAAAGCTTTCAGAACATCCTTGAGCCGGCGAATACCCAGTCCACCCTCCTCTTTTGGTAAAGCAACCTTGTCCCATTTCAGCCAATGAAGTTTCTTTTTACCATCCTGCCAGCCCCAGAAAAAATTCGCCATCTTTGCTTCAATCTTGTCGAGAATCTAAGAGGGGATAGTAGTTGCTGCCATCAAGTGAATCAGGATACTGCCGAGGACGTGATTAATGAGCGTACCTCTGTTGGCTTGGGACAGGTAGCGCGCAGACCACCTGAGAATTCTGGACTCAATCTTTGCAATCAAGGGTTGGAAGAAAGAGCATCTGTTTTAACCAATAATTAGAGGGACGCCGAGATAAGTGAAGGGGGCTGATGATCCACAAATGCCGAGGATTCTAGCAATCCATCTCACTCTAGAAGGAGGGAGAGAGGGAGCATGGTAGAAGTAACTCTTTGAGAGGTTTATCTTTTGTCCTGAGATAGATTGGTAGGAGGTGAGGAATCTGCTCGAAGTCGAAATTGAAGATTTTCCACCATTTAGGAAGAGCATTAAATCGTCCGCATATAGAAGATGTGTAACTAGCTCACATCCTCTCTTTAGCTTGAAGGGGGAACAAACACCAGAAGATACCAGATTTGAGAAACCTCTGCTAAGGACTTCTGCCATTAAGATGAAGAGGCTGGGGGATAGAGGGTCTCCCTGACACAGACCCCTGGAAGATTTGAAGAAGCCAGCACCTTCCCCGTTAATTAAGACTGTCATCCAAACGTTTTGCCAGCATTTCTCCACCATACTAATCTAAGAGTTCCCGAATCCGAAATACTCCAGAACCCACTTAAGAAAATCCCATTCAATTCGATCGTAAGCCTTTTCCATGTCAAGTTTTAGAATTATGTTTCCCCCTCGAACTTTACGACCGATATCCCGGTAGATCTCCTAACCCAAAGTGACACTTTCAGCAATCGATTTGCCTTTAACGAAAGCCCCTTGTTCCTTTGAAATCAGCTTGGAAAGCAAAGTGCCAAGCCTAGTAGCAATAACCTTGGCAAAGATTTTATAGACACAGTTGCATAGGCTAATTGGTTGAAAATCTGAGAATCTCTTTGGGGCTGCCACCTTTGGGATCAAACAAATGAGAGTGGTGGTGAATGCTTTGTGGGAAAATGCCCCCTGAAACAAATTGGTGACAGCTTGGAGGATGTCCGAACCACTATTTCCCAGCTACCAGCGAAGAAGGCACCGGCGAGGCTGTCCGGATTCGGGGCCCCGTCAGTTGGGATGGCCATGACTGCGTCCTTTACCTCTTCCATGGAGGGGAGGTGCATCAGGAAGTCATTGTTTGCAAGAGTCAGCAGGGTAGGAATGTTATCCAGAAGGTGATCATCTTGAGGGTGGTACTCGGATTGGAAGAGCTTTGAGAAATACTCAATCGCAGCGGACTTGATCTGGGCAGGGTCTGACGTGCAAGACCCTGAATCGAGCTGAATTTCAGTTATAATTGCTCGCCTGGATCTCTCAGTAGCTTGTAAATGGAAATATTTGGTGTTACTGTCTCCTTCCATCAACCAGTTATTGCGGGACTTTTGCTTCCAAAAAACCTCTTCCACAAGCTTCATGTTCGCAAGATGTAGTTTAGCTTCTGAGAGAGAGGACTAACTGATTGCAGTGGGGACGAGCTGCGCCTGATTTTCCAAGAAGGTTAAATGTTGTTTGGCTGCCTTGAGATTCTAAAAAATGTTTCCATATACATTCTTATTCCATTCTTTCAATCTGCTCTTGAGCTTCCTGATTTTTAGCAAGAGGTTTATCATGGGCTGATCGGATAGGTCCACCCACCATGCATCCTTGACCACCTGGCAGTAGCCTTGATGGAGCATCCACATTCTTTGGAAACAGAAAGGCCTGGCAATGGGAGGGGAGCTATTGGGAGACGCCAGGAGTAAAGGAGAGTGATCGGAGTTTACCCAGGGTAAATGTTCAACTTGAAATTGGGGAAAACAGGAAACCCAGTCCCTGTTGCAAAAGACTCTGTCAAGTCTAGCCCAAACGCAAGCGTTGCCCGCCTGATTGTTGCACCACGTAAATCTGTTGCCCATGAACCCTCCATCGAGGAGGGCAGAGTTATCCATTGCTACTGTGAACTTAGACGAACTACTATGGTCAAAGTGCCTGCTACCTCTTCTTTTAGAGGCGCATAGGACAGCGTTAAAGTCGCCACCAATGGCCCACGGGCCCGAGATACGACTGGCCAAAGTGGATATTTTAGACCAAAGGTCTCTCCTCTGAAGCTTAGAACATTTAGCATAAACAATAGAAAGAGAAAAATTTGAAAGGGAGTTGATAAGTTGAACAGAAAACGATATCATTTGAGAAGAGGATTGTAAAACTGTAATAGATAAAGAGGAGTTGAAGAAGAACCAAATTTTACCCCCAACCGCTGCATTGGAGAAGGAGGAATGGAAGCCTAGCTGCAAGCCAATGAAAACTCTCTTCTCATCTCTAGCCATAGGTTCCAAGACCGCCATCCACCAGGGTTTGTGAATGCGAGTTAGCCTTCGCGCAAATCTTAACATCGCTGTGTTGGCCACGCCTTTGGCGTTCCAAATGGTAGCACCATCCATCAACCACAATGCTGGAGTTGAACACCCTTCTTTTAAGCCTCCTGAGCCTCCCATTCCAATTGACTGCAACCCCAAAATTGCGTCCCTTTGATCTTTTTCTACCTTCAAAAGCTGAAATTTTTGTGGTAGGAGCACTCCAAGATGTTGGTAGCATTCTGGTTGCAGGCAACAAATCCATAGATCTGGCTAACTGATCAGGCTGAGGGACTGTATCTTCCTCTGAAAGAGGATCATCACTATCATCCTGATCATGGATAAGTCTATGTTGCAGGTTATCCTCATGAGAAGAGAAGTCTATCACCGAGGGAGGTAGGGAGAAAACATTTTGAGCTTCTGTTCTAGCAGAATTTATGATACCTGCTGTGCGATCTCCTTAAATCAGGGGAAGGTCCACCGTGATGTATTGCGGGTCGACCACTGTTTCAAATACCAGAGATTTTCTACTCGTCTGAGAGAACATGCTATCATGTTGCTGATTGGGGTTTATCTCCTTGAGTAGTAACCTTCTCCTACCGAGGTGTAACGGAGAGTTTCCCATTGATCTAGATAGAAATGGAGGGGGCCTTCTGGCTTCAGAAATATGACAGGGCTGCGGAGGCTAGTTGTGGTGGTCCAAAGAGTGGTTAGCGCCCCAGGACGCAGCAAGCTCAGCACTCTTAGTCTCGCAGATTACAAGACCTTGAATTTCCTCCTCAAACATTGAGAGGGGCCCTGTGGGATCTGGATGGTCTAACCTGAGAGTAGTGATAACAGGGAGGATGTCTAGGTGAAATACAGGTTGGGGTGGGGGAGCAGGGTTGTTTAAGATCGGATCTATTGTGGTGGCAGGGGAGAATTGACATGTGGGTTCAACTTGAGAGGTAGGATGAGAGGTGGGGTCTGGTGCAGCTAAAAGAGAGGGCAAAGAGGCTTGAATGGAAACTGATTGGGGATAGGTAGGGGGTTCGCTAGGTGGTTGCAAATTGGGCTCTAGGTTTTGTAGCAAAGGAGGGACAGGGTGGGAGGTAGAAGGGAGGGTGGGATGCAGTTTTGCTCCTTGGGGAAGCGGGCATTGAGTGTGGGCAGGCAAGATGGTTTGCGTGGGTGGGGTAATAGAGGGGGGGTGGGTAGGGGATATGGGTGCGAGCTCAGGTCTAGACGTGGGAAATTGGCTTGCAATTGAGGGGTGAATGTTCAGCTGGGAATTTGCACAAATAGTTGATGGGCGGGGGTTGATGGAAGCAACATTCTCCTGGAAAGTGGCATCAACTCACTCCCAGGTTGATCCAAAACTTCGGTCATTCTTCCTGGCGTTGAAGGACATCCCTGGCATAGTACTACATCCCTCGATGAAGCCGAGGATCAGGAAGACCTTACTATTGACAGAGAGATTTCTAGCCTTGGAAATGTCCGACCCGGAGTGGAGTTTAACCCAGACTCTAGCGAAACCTTGAAAGGTCCCATTAAGCAACATTATCAATTTCCATGACTTCTCCAAATGTCAACGCCAAGCGTTGTATGACATCGGGGTACCAAGAATGGGCCGGGATTCCCATCAGGCAAATCCAGTTACCTTGAGAGAGAGCAAACTCGTCCGGCGTCCAAACACCAACGTCAGATATCCCCATCTTGCGGTGGAGCTCTGATTCACGAAGGAAAATCGACATTGCCACCCGCAACTAAAATTTGATGAGGAATCTATCAGCTGTTATCCTGGTGAAATGTGTCTGAGATGCAGATAGGCATGAAGCATGATAAGTATTAGTGAGATGCAGGATGGAGGTCGATACATCTGCCACTTTCACAACCAGGGTAGAGGACAGGGAAGCACGAAGCCTTGCTGTCACCAAGGGGTCCACCGTCACCGAAAATCTATTAACCGTCGATTGACACTGCGAATATGAAGCGCCCACAGCAGTATGTTGGATAGGGGGCTGGAGGTGAGGGTTCGTCATTTTGCTGTAGGTCCTAGACAAGGGATTTGTGACTTACGGCGGTGGATTTGTAGCTTTTAGCGGTGGCACAAAAGGAGTGGGAGTAGGAGAAACCCCTTTTCTCTGGATTTTAGCGAATGCAACTGAAACTACTCGGCCATCGATCCTCCTACCATTAAGGCAATTAATCGCATTGAGAGCATCCTGCTCATAACAGAATCTGACGAATCCAAACCCCTAAGGTCGGTTGGAGATCTTATCCCAAGAGACGACAGTTTTGGAGATCTTCCCATACCTACCGAAAATTCGATGTAGGTCCTCAGTGGTGGTGTCGAATGCGAGGTTTCCTGTAAAAACGGAGAGATTTAGGGGTGGTGGGGAGCGAGATCTGACAAGGGTACTCCTCCTCCATCACCAGAAATTCAAGAAATTCAAGAAAGGTGTCTCGCACCTTGAAGGCTATCCTATGTTGCCTGCAGGACAAGGGTGCTCCTCCTCTATCACCAGATTTTGACGACTAGTCCTATGTTATAGTCATCTTTGGGTTTTCTTTGCTTTCTTGTTTCCTATGTTATAGCCTTGATAAGCTTAGTAGTAGGGTAGGTTTGATGGTGTGTTTGGTGTTTAAGGCTTCGATTAGGTTAGCTCACATGTGTTTCCTGTCATGATTCATGTAAAGTTATATCTCATGTATCATGACAAATTTTGTTCAATGAAATGCATACAGCTCCTTTTGCTATGAAATGTGTAGTATGCTTGAGAAATTGAGTGTTGTTATACAAAATCTTACACATGTTGCCCCCTATGTTGTATATAGGGAATGTCACCTAAGGCCACAAGGAGTACGACATGTCTTACACTTGGTGACTTGATTGACGGGGCACCTCCCCTCAGCGATAGCCATACGAACTCCAGTTTAGGCCCGGATCGTGAGACTATGCCGAATTCTCAACCAGCCATTGGCCCCACAAATGGGGCGACACCTTTTGCACCACCGATTCTGGAGTAGAACCGTGTGTCCTCATCGACACCCCACACACATCAGGCTCCTCCTCCTGATAGGCTGGAGCAGATGATGCTCCTTATGCAGCAGCAGCAACATATTTGAACTGCTATTACTGGGGCCCTTGCCCAGAACATGAGCCCAGTTCCACCTACACCACCTGTGCACCCTGCTGAAAACGTGTGTGCTAGTGGCTTGTTTGAGTGATTTTAGCGCTTCCGACCTCCTACATTTGTAGGTACTCACAGACCCGAGGAGGCCGAGTATTGGCTTGACCGCATCTCTAAGATGCTGAAGTCATGCACTGCACTGAGGCAGAGCAGGTCGAGCTGGTCACCTACATGTTCGAGAAGGAGGTCAGTCTCTGGTGGGACAACGCCCTTAGGACCGTTGCTCCTGGTTACGTGTGGTCATGGGAGGCTTTTGAGGCACGCTACAATAGGAAGTATTTCTCCCTCACTTACCATGATGAAAAGGAGGGTGAGTTTCTTTGCCTCCGACAGGGAGGAATGACTGTGTTAGAGTACAAGAACAAATTTACGGAGCTAGCCAGATATGCTCCTTTGATACTGGCAGATGAACTGTAGCATTTTTCAAATGGGCTGCGACCTGATATCCGCACTAACATGTACTGTACTAGCATTCCCAATTACGCCGAGCTAGTCAACATGTCTCTACGAACTGAATAAGATGGAGACAGAGTTTCTCAAACATGTATATCAATGGGCTCGAGGCGTCAGCCCAACTTGCAGCACCGCCTAGTCCTAGGTGAGAGGCCACATGTAGACTCACCTCCCAAGCCCATGGCTCCGCCGACCCAGCAGAGGCGAATAGGCCATTGGTATATATATTGCAACAAAGGAGGACACACTAACCGCTTCTATTTTACTAAGATGAAAGACAACGGTCTCACGCCACCTCAGAAGATTGACTGTCAGTCGCCATGTGTTATAGTGACTCCACCTCAACGACCTATAACAGCGCAACCAAATCGCCCTCAACAAGCTCGTGTACATGCACTAGTGGATGGAGCATCTGGGAAAGCAGCTGCGGTGCCCTTAGCCTCTGAAGCCATTGCCCACATTCAAGGTACCAATGTCATAGTACACATCATCGATGGAAAAGAAGACCAATGTATTGAGAGATTGCTCCTCATTTCATATCATGGATAGGTCTCGAATTTCACCTCGTTCTGACATACAGATCGATACACAAATTCTTGAACCCCAAGAGTAGAAACAATTTTAAGGGGGGTAGAAAAGTTATGAACTCAGTCGGGTTAAGTAGGTATACACGTCTACCCGCTCATATGCACAACGGAAACTTGGTAGACTAATAGCCCACTCGCCCAAGATCGAGGGAAATTGATCTAGGTTATATGTGAGGTTAGGTCACTAAATAGGAGCTGGATCTTCCTTAGAAGGTTAATAATGAAGTCGTCGAAGGAAAGTAATTAGGGTTCAAGTATTAAACCAATTCATATGAAAGAATAGGCCTAACAATGGATTGCTATAAAAATTATAAAATTGATATGGTAACTAGAGGTGACAAATATGTTATAAATAATAGAAGAGTTGAAAAAAAAATTCTACAACTTCGAGTTGCCAATAGACTGGTCATATCTTTTCATATTAAAGTTTAGTGTTTGGTGTCGATTTAGGAATTATTTATAATCATACTAGGAATCATCCTGTGATTAAATTTAATTACACACACACACACACACACCACACATATATATGTGTGTGTGTAGGGAAAAGGTACTATGCGCTCGACCTCGTGATAAGCTCCTGTGAGGTCGAGCTATGTGGGCCCCACCGTGATGCGTGTCGACCATCAACACTGTGCATTTGATGGGTCCCCTTTAAATTATGGGATATCCCAAAAATCAGCCGTATACGGAACTCAGGTGGGCCATACCATCTAAAATCATGTGAAGACACCGTTAAAACATATAAAAGTACTTGGTGGGGCCCACCTGAAATTTTCATGCGTCTGAAACTTGGTCTGAACCGTCATCCAAGTGGGACACACATAATGGATAGGCTGGATTTGTAAACCACATCTCGGTGGGCCCAAAAAACTGACTATGATTGTTTTAATGGTGCAAGGCCCCTCTCCACTTCTGTATGTGGTGTGGCCCACACAAGTCATGGATTGACTTGATTTTTGAGACCTAGGCCCACGATGGAATGGTGCATCTGACTGATGGGGTAGATGTTTAAAACGCATCATGGTGGGGCCCACACAGCTAGACCTCATGGGACGGACTCGTGAGGTCAAGCGCATAGTTCCTTTTCCCATATATATATTAATTGGTTTTGTACAATTAAATTAGGGCCCTTGAGTAGGATTAAGTTTCATAGTTTAATACTCCATAAGCTCATGTTAGAGGCGAACTACAGTAAAATATTATAAGTTTCTTATCCCCTTGTAAATTCAAGATTCATACCGCGTCGAGGGGATGTCCCTCTTCTATCCTTTCTCGCGGCTTTATGTTGCTAACATTCCAAACTTCTGAAATATTTTAGAACTCTCGACTCTTCCTTTGCTCTCGAAGTTAATGAATCCGAAGTGCAATCTGCCCATAACCCCCTAGCCATATGATCGAAATGGTGACATACAAATATAATTTTAGGAGATTGAAAACCCTTCTAGTATAGCCTTTTGACTATAAGTACCATGGAAGAACTTATTATCCACCAAGTTAAACATAGGTTAAACAAGAACTCTCATTGAACAAGACCCGAAGGACAACCTTATAAACAGGAGGCTTGAACCTCCTAATGAATTCTTATACTCCTTAAATACTTAGGATGATCAGATTTCAGAATTTCAAAACCATATCCCTACGATGCATTCACTGCTTAACTCAATTCTCAATCATGGGTGATTACCAAAGGACTCACTGCTTTGATCAAGCAGAAGACCAGGATCCATTAGGATTAGGAAGTGATACAATGTGTTGTCTACCCTGGTCAGGCGGGCAATCGACGTATCGAATTTAAGCCTACCACAACTGTCTTTCCGTATTAGCCCCATCATAAAGAGTAGATTATACCACCCTTAAGTGAACTTTATCATTAAACACTTGGCACGATAATAATGATTTGGACATTTGTTTTCAAACCTCAAAGGTAGAAACTTTTAAGGGGGGTAGACCATTATGAGCTAGGCTAGTGTAGTTATTATATACCCTAATACGTATATAAATCTGAAACCAACAGAACTAAGTAAATGAAATAATAAAACCTTTACTTATTACTCTTAGGCAATTTCGAGGATGAAATTTTTCGTTAAGGGGGGTAGATTGTAACATCTAAAAAAACTCCGTACAAAGACTCGAGTACCGCCTCAGGCAAAAATCACTAAGGACCGAATCCTTAAGAAATTAGACGAAAATTGATTAAGTACTAAACTAAATAATCAGTGAAATTAGCTCGAACCACTTTCTATATGAACTGTAAGACCCAAAACCATTAGAATCGTTAACCCAACATTTCCTAGAAACCTAGGATCAGTCTCAAAACCCAGTTGCTCTCGGGAGCACGTCGAAACTTCGTGTCGGACTTAGACCGCGCGTCGAAAATCCGATAACCGCGAAACTATACGGTTATGACCATCTTACTGGGCTTGACAACTATCGTGGAAATCAAGTCCGAATAGTATCCAAAACCGCACAACTTGAGTCGGGAGCGAAGTGTGTGAGAAACGCGAATATCTTTAGAAAATCAACTCAAACTTAAGTGAATTGGGCCGTTCACTTGTAGGTCAAATTTAAGGTTTTAGACAGTTAGATTCTAACCCAACTACACCTTTAGATCAGTGAAATTTTCCTGTACTCATTGGTATACTTGTGGCCCTGATCGAGTAGCGATGACCGTTGAACTGAAACAGGTCCACCATGGTCGATCCATAAATTCGATTGGACCGAAATCTTAACCTGCAATAGATCCATTGCTAGGAAACTTTCCCCGAACCTTATGTAGGAAATGGACCTCTGGATGAGCTATGTTGGCCCGAAACAGCCACTTTTTGGTTATAACCTAAGTATACCATGGCCCTGGGGCCATTGACATCAGTTCTGGGCCTATATAAGGGCATTAACCCACCCCTCTCTCTTTCCATACGAATTCCCTAAACCCTAGGAGAGAGAAGAGAGAAAAGAGTGAGGAGAAGTGAGAGAAAGTGAGAGAGAGTTGCTGGGATTCATTCCCACCGCTCCACGTGCCGAATCATCCTACCTCTATTGCTATACCGGTGATTTTGACTCCGTTCTTAGATAAGAAATCCAAACCCTAATCTATTTTAGGTATCTAAGTAGATGAATTGATGAAATAGCTAACCTATTTCGTGATTCAGGTTGTCGTTGTGTCATAGACAAAGACATAGTGTTCAAACTGAGTACGATACGAGTTTACCGACAAAAGGTTCAGACTATAAATGTTTAGGTTATGGTTTTCAAGGCTTTCAATGTCAATTAATGATTTATGACTGACTTGATTGCTATCACATATGCTTAGATGTGATGTTTTCCGCGTATTACATATATATGAACTATGTTGAAATTAATGCATTCCATGTGTTTGTTAAAATGTTTATATGAATATGGAATTATGATTTGTGCTTGCCATGATTGTTGTTTGAGAATATATGATTTTTGTATGTGTGGCAACTTCCTTGTGAAAGGATTTGCTATAATATACGTTATAACTAGTTTATTACATGTATGTTGATATGTGTAGTATAAGTGTTTGATAAAATGCCTGAATGAGAAAATGCTTGTGGAAATGTATTTAATGAGGGTGCTGAGATAGGATTCTCAATTACCTTATATATAGTTACATTTTCCTTCATGTAACCTATCTTACTACTACGTGCTTTATGGATGAAATGCCTATGTATGACAATATGTGTATAATGTGCTTGTTAAAATGCTCAAACGAGATTCATACTGAAATTGGTTGTCACATGTTGTTTGACTATCACATATGAATGCCTATTATGTATGAATATGATTGGGACTACTGCGTAGTCCAGGCAATCGGTAATATTCCTGAATTAGTGGCCAAGGTTATTTCACCACACAAGACACGTTCGATGAATCCAAGTCGTACGCTGTTTGTCGACAGTGGTTAGGCTATGTAGAGTGCTTATATGCTCCATGTCAACTAAGTCAACGTACGCTCGTACCAATCGAGCTTGTCCAAGTAACCCAATTGGCCTAATGTATGTTCACCTTGTATGAATGCTACTTCTTGAATCTAAGGTACCACTTACTAATGCAAAGCCTGTTTAACTTTGGTACCATGATCCGCTAAGACACATGAGCTAGGCATGATGGTATGGGACACCGTGGTCAAGCTGTCGGTCTACGTTGGGGTAACGAGCCTCCCCGTAGTGACCAGTGAGCAACCCAAACACGTGAGACGAATACGGTGGTATGAGACACTGTCTTCGAGCTGTCGGCCTACGTTAAGGTGACAAGCCTTTCCCGTAGTAACCTCGAAAATAAAATAGGCCTACCCCGACACAGCTTGGTTGTGTTCTCGAGTCGGGTTAGTGACGAGCCTTCAAAAATATACTGCCAGTTGGTAGGGCGTTGGTGGTGTGATCTCGGGTACAAAATAGGCCTACGCTGATGGTGACGAGCTTCTCGTAGCGACCTAGATTGTAAACTCTCGAACTTGCCTATCGTATGTGATTAACTAGGATTGACGACCCTAGATGGATCATTATTTGAGTAAATGATATAAAGGGAGGTACCTTAGCTTCCCAAACTTGCTATATGAATAGGTTAAATTAAGAACTTGGCTAATCACGCACATGCACTGCATTGCATGTGCCTTTGGCGTTGGAGTTGAGTACATCGGAAGTGTTATATGCGCGACCGCAAGATGATGTCACAGAGGGAGTACAGGCGAGGGCATACATCATTATCACATCCCATCCTTGCATTAACAAGAGTACTTAGGACATGATTGTTGTACTGCTTTATCATTACTGCTTGACTGAATTGATAACATGTTAACCTTTACTTTATAGTTCTACTAAATTAGCTACTCATTCCCACCTGTTACAGTGTTTTAAACACCACCCAGACTCTAGTTTAGATACAGGTGATGGCAAGGTCTATACAGCAGAGTTGAACTTCGTAGGCAAGGAGAAAGAGTTCTCCTACGTTCAACTATCGGGCGGATCTATGTAGATCTCACACCATTGCGCAGGAACTACTGGGATATATATTTAGTTGAACACTTTTACTTCCCGCATTTTATATGGTTAGAAACAACACATGTATAAATATTTAGCCCGGTTTCATACTCATACTTCGAAATTTGTGAAATATTTTCATAATTAAATGCATATAGTTAAGTCTTCCGCTTGTCAAATTACATTAATTCTGGAGTATGATATGTTGTTTTAGTATAATCCCACTCATGTTTACTACATTACTAATGGACGACATCTAGACATCATTATCTATGCTACATAAGTGATGCATCGGAATGGTATCAGAGCATGATTTGGATTAAATTGGACTTGGGTTATAAAAACACGACGCACACTTACATACTTTGACTTAGGAGGGAGAGTTAAAGTGAAGAGATAATCATAGGATCCCAAGTTTCACCCGTCGGTGATCATATGACCGTTGAAGTAAAACTGACAGTAGAGACGGGACCTGTATGCATCTGTGATCATATGAGATGGCCCCAATCCTTTTCCAGACCATCAATCGACGGGTTTAGACCATAATTCGACGTATTCCACACTCAAATAACCCGAAGAGCGTGAATATGCGCGAGATCGGACATGAAAGGCCTCAAACAAACTAGGGGGCCTAAACGGTGCAAATCGGGGGATCCAAAGTGGACCCCACACATTTTTAACACCTTGGGGGGGGGGGGGGGGATAGCATCGACCTTGGGGCGAACCATCGCCCACGTGTCCAGTGGAAGGTGATGGCATCGCCCTAACGGCAAGGCCTCGCAGTCTAGGAATAGCGGGCCTGTCGGGCCACGCCGAGCCGGTCGGGCCGATGGGTGTACATGCTAGTGGGGCACATGAAATCGTGTGGGGACCCCTATACCACCCCCATTTGCTTCATCTCTCCCTTCCACACCCCTCCAAGCTCTCCAAACTTCTAAAAATCTCATTTTTCTCTCTCAAATCCTTCCTCCATTCTCATATCTTCTTCATTTTTTTCATTCCATACACACCTCCCACCATTCCTTTCAAACTCACCTCCAATCTCCGACATTTCCTCCCATTTGAGCACACAAACCCTCCTTTGTGTCTCAAAGATCTCAAGGCCCAACAATCCATCCTATCCCTCCATCTTGTTTCACTCAAATGACTCTTTTCGAGGTCGTGGCGGTGCTTTTCTCCCTTTCCACACTCCTTTCCCTCATGGGGAAGAAGAGGGCTTCCATGGATGAAACCGAGCTTAGCTGCCCTACTTGCTCAAGGAGGAAGAAAGGCACCGAGACTAGCACAAGCATCGATTGGGAGCTAAGGACGAAGTGGGATCTCAATCCCCAGCTTCCTCTCGAAAGAGCTCTACTGGCGGATATGGCACATAGAAAATTTCAAGGCCGTAGGGTCCTCTTTGAAGCACATGTGGACGAGAAACTATTTGGGCTTTATCTGGTGATGGATCTTCTGTTAGATGTCGGGTGTGGTCTCATATTTGAGAGCAAGTCTCATGCGAATGAGAGCACTATCCGAGCTTTCTACGCCCATATACGAAAGCCACTGCTAGAGCCTCTACAGTTCTCTATCCCCGTGGGAAGGCAGGAAGCCTTTGTCAATGTGGGCTTGATAGCCCGAATCATGGGGATGCCACTTAGTGAGGTTCATGCTAGCGAGAAGAACCTCCGGAGTGCGCGTGAAAAGGATCGCCGCACATGATTTCTTTATGGCCAACTGGCCCACTGGAATCCAAGCAATTGCCTCCTGGCATCCAGGATGACTCCTGACTTCCGCCTGCTCCACCACATCTTCACACATAACGTGTATCTTAGGTGGAGCAATCGCAACGAATGCATGTGTCTGATGGTAGACTTCCTATACCGAGCTGTGCAAGGAGACAAACTATGCATGCCTACGTATGTACTATTACAGATAGTTCAGACCGTGTGCTCTCCTAGGATAAACATTTCACTCCCATTCAGCCGACTTATATGCAAGCTTGCTCATGAATTCGGCTACAAACTTCGCTCAGAAAGGCTTGCGCTGATTCATTTCATCAACGACACTACTCTTAACAACATGAATATTGGGCCATGACAATGTCAAGCCCGACTCGATGAGAGTGAGGATGAGACGGGAAATGAAGAGGAAGAGAGGGATGAAGAAGGCGGAGATGAGATAGAGGAAGAAAGTGAAGAAGAGGAAGAGCAGGAAGAGGAAGAAGAGAAGGCCCAAGACACTGCTGAGGGCTCTCCTCCTGCTACACATGAGCGCGACAGTGATCGGGCTGCTATAGAAGCCCGCTTAGATCAGATTGAGGAGGGCCAAGTCGCCCTGCAACAGGAGGTCAATGAGACCCGGGCCAAGCTTGAAGAGGGTCAGGTCTCCATGAAACAGAAATTCAAGAAGGTGTCTCGCACCTTGAAGGTTATCTTGTGTTTCCTGCAGGATTAGGGTGCTCCTCCTCCATCACCAGATTCTGACGACTAGTCCTATGTTGTAGTCGTCTTTAGGTTTTCTTTGCTTTCTTGTTTCCTGTGTTATAGCCTTGATAGGCTTAGTAGTAGGGTAGGTTTGATGGTGTGTTTGGTGTTTAAGGCTTCGATTAGGTTAGCTCACATGCATTTCCTGTCATGATTCATGTAAAGCTATATCTCATGTATCGTGACAAATTTTGTTAAATAAAATGCATGCAGCTCCTTTTGCTATGAAATGTGTAGAATGCTTGAGAAATTGAGTGTTGTTATACAAAATCTTACACATGTTGTCCCTATATTGTATATAGGGAATGTTACCTAAGGCCACACGGAGTATGGCACATCTTACACTTGGCGACTCGATTGACGGGGCACCTCCCCTCAGCGATAGCCATATGGACCCCAGTTTGGACATGGATCACGAGACTATGATGGATTCTCAGCCGGCCATTGGCCCCACAAATGGGACGACACCTTTTATACCACCGGTTCCGGAGCAGAACCGTGTGTCCTCGTCGACGCCCCACAGGCATCAGGCTCCTCCTCCTGATAGGCTGGAGCAAATGATGCTGCTTATGCCGTAGCAGCAGCATATTTGGACCACTATTACTGGGGCCCTTGCCCAGAACATGAGCCCATTTCCACCTACACCACCTGTGCACCATGCTGGAAATGTGTGTGCCAGTGGCTTGTTTGAGCGATTTCAGCGCTTCTGACCTCCTACATTTGTGGGTACTCACAGACCCGAGGAGGCTGAGTATTGGCTTGACCGCATCTCTAAGATATTGAAGTCACTACACTGCACTAAGGCAGAGTAGGTCAAGCTGGTCACCTACATGTTCGAGAAGGAGATCAGTCTTTGGTGGGACAGCGTCCTTAGGACTGTTGCTCTTGGTTATGTGTGGTTGTGGGAGGCTTTTGAGGCATACTTCCACAAGAAGTATTTCCCCCACACTTACCATGATAAAAAGGATGGTGAGTTTCTCCATCTCCGACAGGGAGGAATGACTATATCAGAGTACGAGAACAAATTTACAGTGCTAACCAGATACACTCCTTTGATACTGGCAGATGAACTAATGAAAATGTGGCATTTTTCAAATGGGCTGCGACCCGATATCCGCACTAAGATGTGTTGTGCTAGCATTCCCAATTACGCCGAGCTAGTCAACATGTCTCTATGAACTGAACAAGATGGAGACAGAGTTTCTCAAACACGTATATCAATGGGCCCGAGGCCTCAGCCCAAATTACAGCACCGCCCAGTCCTAAGTGAGAGGCCACATGTAGACTCACCTCCCAGGCCCATGGCTCCGCCGACCCAGCAAAGGCGAACAGGCCGTTGGTGTACATATTGCAACAAAGGGGGACACACTGACCCCTTCTGTTTTACTAAGATGAAAGACAACAGTCTCACGCCACCTCAGAAGATCGACCGTCAGCCGCCATGTGTTATATCGACTCCACCTCAACGACCTATGGCAGCGCAACTAAATCACCCTCAACAAGCACGTGTACATGCACTAGCGGCTGGAGCATCTGGGAAAGCAGTTGCGGCGCCCTTAGCCTCTGAAGCCACTACCCACATTCAAGGTACCAATGCCATAGTACACATCATCGATGGAAAAGAAGACAAATGTATTGAGAGATCGCTCCCCATTTCATATCATGGATAGGTCTCGAATTTCAACTCGTTCTGACATACAGATCGATACACAAATTCTTGAACCCTATGAGTAGAAACAATTTTAAGGGGGCTAGAAAAGTTATGAACTCAATCGGGTTAAGTAGGTATACACGTCTACCCGCTCATAGGCACAACGGAAGCTTAGTAGACTAATAGCCCACTGGCCCAAGATCGAGGAAAATTGATCCAACTTATACGTGAGGTTAGGTCACTAAATAGGAGCTAGATCTTCCTTAAAAGGTTAATAATGAAGTCATCGAAGGAAAGCAATTAGGGTTCAAGTATTAAACCAATTCATATGAAAGAATAGGCCTAACAATGGATTACTATAAAAATTATAAGATTGATATGGTAACTAGAGGTGACAAATATGTTATAAATAATAGAAGGGTTGAAAAAAAAATTCTACAACTTCTAGTTGCCAATAGACTGGTCATATGTTTTCATATTAAAGTTTAGTGTTTGGTGTCTATTTAGGAATATTTATAATCATACTAGGAATCATCCTGTGATTAAATTTAATTATACATATATATATATATATATATGTGTGTGTGTGTGTGTGTTTGTATAAATATATATATATATATTTTAGTTGTTTTTGTGCAATTAAATTAGGGCCCTTGAGTAGGATTGAGTTTCATAGTTTAATACTTCATAAGCTCATGTTAGAGGCGGACTACAGTAAAATATTATAAGTTTCTTATCCCCTTGTAAATTTAAGGTTCATACCGCGTCGAGGGGATGTCCCTCTTCTATCCTTTCCCAAGGCCTTATGTTGCTAACATTCCAAACTTCTGAAATATTTTAGAACTCTCGACTCTTTCTTCCCTCTCGAAGTTAATGAAATCAAAGTGCAATCTGCCCATAACCCCGTAGCCATATGATCGAAATGGTGACATACAAATATAATTTTAGGAGAATGAAAACTCTTCTAGTATAGCCTTTTGACTATGAGCACCATGAAAGAACTTATTATCCACCAAGTTAAACTTAAGTTAAATAAGAACTCTCGTTGAACAAGACCCGAAGGACAACCTTATAAACATGAGGCTTGAACCTTCTAATGAATTCTAATACTCCTTAAATACTTAGGATAATCATGTTTTGAAATTTCAAAACCATATCCTTACGAGGCATTCGCGGCTTAACTCAATTCTCAATCCTAGGTGATTACCAATGGACTAACTACTTTGACTGAGCAGAAGACTAGGATCCATCAGGATCAGGAAGTGATACAACTTGTTATCTGCCCTGGTCAAGTGGGCAATTGACGTATAGGATTTGAGCCTACCACAACTGTCTTTCCATATTAGCCCAATCATAAAGAGTAGATTATACCACCCTTAAGTGAACTTTATCATCAAACACTTAACACGATAATAATGATTTGGACATTTATTTTCAAACCTCAAAGGTAGAAACTTTTAAGGGGGGTAGACCATTATGAGTTAGGCTAGTGTAGTTATTATATACCCTAACACGTATATAAACCTGAAACAAACAGAACTAAGCAAATGAAATAATAAAACCTTTACTTATTACCCTTAGGCAATTTCGAGGATGGAAATTTTCTTTAAAGGGGGTAAATTGTAATGTCTTGAAAAAATTCATACAAAGACCCGAGTACCACCTCAGGCAGAAATCACTAAGGACCGAATCCTTAAGAATTTAGACGAAAATTGATTAAGTACTAAACTAAATAATCAGTGGAATTAGCTCGAACCACTTTCTATAGAAACTGCAAGACCCAAAACCATTAGAATTGTTAACCCAACATTTGCTAGAAACCTAGGATCAGTCTCAAAACCTAGTTGCTCTCGGGAGCACGTCGAAACTTCGTGTCGGACCTGAACCGCGCATTGAAAGTCTGATAACCGCAAAACTATACGGTTATGACCACCTTACTAGGCTTGACAACCATCATGGGAAATGAGTCCGAATAATATCCAGAACCACACAACTTGAGCCGGGAGCGAAGTGTGTGAGAAACGCGAATATCTTTAGAAAATCAACTCAAACTTAAGTGAATTGGGCCATTCGCTTGCAGGCCAAATTTAAGGTTTCAGACCGTCAGATTCTAACCCAACTACACCCATGGATCAGTGAAATTTTCCTGCACCCATTGGTATACTTGTAGCCCTGATCGAGTGGCGATGACCGTTGAACTGAAACAGGTCCACCATAGTCGATCCATAAATTTGATCGGACTGAAATCTTAACCTGGCATAGATCCATTGTCAGAAAACTTTCTCTGAACCGTATGAAGGAAATGGACCTTTGGATGAGCTCCGTTAGCCTGAAACAGCCACTCTTTGGCTATAACCTAAGTATACCATGGCCCTAAGGTCATTGACATCAGTTCTGGGCCTATATAAGGGCATTAACCCACCCCTCTCTCATTCCATATGAATTTCCTAAACCCTAAGAGAGAAAAGAGAGAAAAGAGAAGGAAAGAGTGCGGAGAAGTGAGAGAAAGTGAGAGAGAGTTGCTGGGATTCATTCCCACCGCTCCACGTGCCGAATCATCCTACCTCTATCACTATACCGGCGATTTCGACTTCGTTCTTAGGTAAGAAATTCAAATCCTAATTTGTTTTAGGTATCTAAGTAGATGAATTGATGAAATAGCTAACCTATTTCATGATTCACGTTGTTATTGTGTCGTAGACAAAGACGTAGTGTTCAAACTGAGTACGATACAAGTTTACCGATAAAAGGTGCGGACTATAAATGTTTAGGTTATGGTTTTCAAGGCTTTCAATGTCAATTAATAATTTGTGACTGACTTGATTGCTATTGCATATGCTTAGATGCGATGTTTTTCGCGTATTACATATGTATATGAACTATGTTGAAATTAATGCATTCCACGTGTTTGTTGAAATGTTTGTATGAATATAGAATTATGATTTGTGCTTGCCATGATTGTTGTTTGAGAATATTTGATTGTTGTACGTGTGGCAACTCCCTTGTGAAAGGATTTGCTATAATATACGTTATAACTAGTTTATTACATGTATGTTGATATGTGTAGTCTAAGTATTTGATAAAATGCCTGAATGAGAAAATGCTTATGGAAATGTATTTAATAAGGGTGTTAAGATAGGATTCTCAATTACCTTATCTATAGTTACAGTTTCCTTCATGTAACCTATCTTACTACTACGTATTTTATGGATGAAATGCCTATGTATGACAATATGTGTACGATGTGTTTGTTAAAATGCTCAAATGAGATTTATACTGAAATTAGTTGTCACATGTTGTTTGACTATCATATATGAATGCCTATTGTGTATGAATATGATTGGGACTACTGCGTAGTCCAGGCAATCGGTAATGATTCCCAAATTAGTGGTTAAGGTCGTTTCGCCACACAAGACACGTTCCATTAATCCGAGTCGTACGCTGTTTGTCGACAGTGGTTAGGCCACGCGGAGTGCTTATGCGCTCCATGTCGACTAAGTCAACACGTGCTCATACTAGTCGAGCTTGTCCAAGTAACCTAATTGGCCTAATGTATGTTCACCATGTATAGACGCTACTGCTTGAATCTAAGGTATCACTTACTAGTGCAAAGACCGTTTAACCTTAGTACCATGATCCGTTAAGACTCATGAGCCGAGCATGGTGGTATGGGACACTATGCTCGAGCTATCGGCCTACGCTGGGGTGACGAGCCTCCCCATAGTGACCAATGAGCAACCCAAACTCGTGATCCGAATACGGTGGTATGGGACACTGTCTTCGAGCTATCGGCCTATGCTAAGGTGACAAGTCTTTCCCGTAGTAACCTCGAGTATAAAATAGGCCTACCCCGGCGCAGCCTGGCTGTAGTCCCCAGTTGGGTTGGTGACGAGCCTTCGAAAATAGACTGTCAGTTGGTAGGGCGTTGGTGGTGTGACCTCAGGTACAAAATAGGCCTACACTGACGGTGATGAGCCTCTCATAGCGACCTAGATTGTAAACTCTCGAACTTACCTATCGTATGTGATTAACTAGGATTGACGACCCTAGATGGATCATTGTTTGGGTAAATGATATAAAGGGAGGTACCTTAGCTTCCCAAACCTGTTGTGTGAATAGGTCAAATTAAGAACTTGGCTAATTATGCACATGCACCGCATTGCATGTGCCTTTAGCGTTGGAGTTGAGCACAATGGGAGTGTTGCATATGCGACTGTGAGATGATGTCACAGAGGGAGTGCAGGCAAGGGCATACATCATTATCGCATCCCATCCTTGTATTAACAAGAGTACTTAGGACATGATTGTTGTACTGCTTTATCATTACTACTTGACTGAGTTGATAACATGTTAACCTTTACTTTATAGTTCCACTGAATTAGCTACTCATTCCCTCCTGGGACGGTGTTTTAAACACTACCCGGACTCTTTTTTAGATACAGGTGATGGCGAGGTCTTTACAACAGAGTTGGACATCGTAGGCAAGGAGGAAGAGTTCTCCTACGTTCAACTATCGGGCGGATCTATGTAGATCTCTCACAAATGTGCAAGGACTACTGGGATATTTGTTTAGTTGAACACTTTTACTTCCCGTATTTTATATGGTTAGAAACAACACATGTATATATATTTAGCCCGGTTTCATACTCATACTCTGAAATTTGTGAAACGTTTTCATAATTAAATGCATATATTTCAGTCTTCCGCTTGCCAAATTACATTAATTCTGGAGTATGATATGTTGTTTTAGTATAATCTCACTCATGTTTACTGCATTACTAATGGACGACATTTAAACATCATTATCTATGCTGCATAAGTGATGCGTCGAAACTCGATAGTTGAGCTTCACTCGACCCCCGATTTTCGAGGCGTTACAAATGAGGATTCCAACCTCCTACGAGAAGATGAACTTGAACTCCACCATTTTTTAGAGAATAGACGCAATATTCTTTTATAGAGTTTTATTCTAAACTTAATGATATTTGTAACTCCATGTGAGGTTTAGGAGAGAAGATTATGGACCTCCATCGGATTTGTTCAATAACTTGATTTTTGATACCTCGACTGAAGACCTCCATCGGATTTTCGGTAGATATGGAAAAATCTCTGAAACTTTCATCCCTACGAACAAGATCTCCAAGCGATCCCGGGGATTTGGATTCTTCAGATTCTTCTACGAGTAGGATGCTCTGAATGCGATTCAATGCCTCAATGGTAGGAGGATTGATGGTCGGGTCGTCTCCGTCGCGTATGTTAAAATCCAGAGGAAAGGGACTTCTTCATCCTTGATCCCCAATCCCGTCCCTGTGATGCCATCAGAGCAACCCCAACACCCCCGGATGAGATCCTACCGCCATATGGAGATCCCCCAGCCCACTACTCGACCAAACCCCCTCGCCTTTGATAATTTGCGGTCCAAAAGTTAATCGATGGAGGATAGATTCTCGGTTTCCGCGGATCCCAGAGCGATAGCGTGGCTTCGTGCTTCACTATCCTCTGTGTTGGTTGTGAAAGTGAAAGATGCTTCTATCTCCATTATGCATCTCACTGATTCCTTTTGTGCCTCTAAATTGTCTGCAGCAAAGGTTGTTTTCACCAGGATTGCAGCTGATAAATTCCTGTTAAAGTTTCAGTCGCGGGTGGTGATGTCGGCCTTCCTAGACGACCCCGACCTCCACCGTAAGTTGGATCTATCAGACGTTTGTGTTTGGACCCCAAAAGAGTCTGCTTTTTCTCAAGGTGGATAGATTCGCTTAATGGGGATTCCGGCCCATTCTTGGTACCCTGACACCATTAAATGGTTAGCATCGACGTTTGGAGAAGTGGTGGAAATATATAATGTTGCGATTAATGGGACGTTTCAAGGTTTTGCTAGAGTCCAAGTCAAGCTCCACTCCAGGTCGGACATCTCAAAGGCCAGAAATCTCTATTAATGGTAAATCCTACCCGATCCTAGGCTTCATTGAGGGCTGCAACCTTAGAACTAGAATGTCCTTCATGGCTTCGGCAAGTGACAATATTTTTGGATCAACCCGAGAGTGGGTAGAGGCTACTTTCCAGGGGAATGTAGCTACTAACACCCATCGCTCGGAACCTATTTGTACAAATTCCCAGCTGATCATCAACCCCCGCTCGGCTCCTGTTTGTGCGAACTCCCAAATAAGCAACAACCCTCGCCCAACACCTGTTTGTACAAACTCCACTATGAACACCCAACCCTCCACCGAAGCCCACAACCCCCTACCCTACCAGGACCTATCTTTTCAATCGCCTGCCCTATCCCCTACCCCTCCCCCACTCATTTCAGCCTCCACTCATCCCTCCTTGCCTATCCAGGCCCTTTGCTCTCATCCCCTTCCATCAGCACCTGACCCCATCTTCCCCCTCCCTTCCCCCATTCAAGACCCTGAACCTCCTCAACCCCCACCTTTGGATGTTGTGCTGGACCCCGTCCCTCACCCCGTGTCACACCATGATCATGTATCTCAATTCCCCCCTGCCTCATCAAACAATCCAAACTTGCCTTACCCACTCCCCCCCTCCCCATCCTATATTCCCTCTTGATATCCTCCCTGTTATTTCTGATTTTCGTCTTGCCCTTCCAGATTCCTCAAGTCCTGCTATGACTGAGGAGGAAATACAAGGGCCCATAACCTGCCAGTGGTCGAATGTAGCAACTGCTGTATCCTATGAAGCTGAGTTTACCCAAAATCCCCAGTGCTCACCCACTCAGTCCAGAGAGGATTCTCGGTCTATCAGGCCCCCTCCTTTCCTATCTCGATCAATAGGTAACTCTCCCATCAACCCTTGGAGGAGAAGAATCCCGTTTAAAGAGATAAATCAAAACCAACAACTGCCATCCTCGTACTCTAAGGATAGACAACAACCTCTGATTTCTGATACGGTGATCAATCTGCAGCATCTCACGGTGGAGCTTCCTTTGATATAAGGAAATTAAATAGTTGAAAATGTATTCTCTGCTCAACTTGGAACACAAAATGTTGTCACCCATCTCCCTCAGGTGGCAGAATTCTCCTCTCATGATGACCACCTGCAACACAATCTCATATAAGATCAGGAAGACAATGATGATCTTCTCTCAGAAGACGACATAGTCCACCAGTCCGATCAGGCTATCAGTTCGCTGAATATGATTCCTGGCACCAGAATCCTGCCTGAATCTTGGAGAGCTCCTACCACTGATAAACCAAGAACTGGCGGGAGAATATCTTCAAAAGGAAGCAACACATGCGTTGTAGTGGATTGGAATGGGAGACTCAGGAGACTAAGAAGAAGGGCATTCAATTCTGGGAATGTGACTGATGGATAAGGCCATCATTTGGAACGCTAGAGGCGTGGCCAACATTGCGACCTTACGTTCGGCGCGTAGGCTCACTTGTATACACAATCCCTGGTGGATGGCGATCCTGGAACCTATGGCGAGAGAGGAGAAGAGAGTTTTAGTGGGCCTAAAACTGGGCTTTCATTCCTCTTACTCGAACGCGGAGGTTCGAGGTAAAATTTGGTTCTTTTTCAGCTCCTACTTAACTGTTCAAGTTCTGCAATCCTCTTCTCAGATGATCACGTTTTCTGTCCCTATTAACTCTTCCCATTCAAATTTCTTTATTTCAATTGTGTATGTCAAATGCTTTAAGATCTAGCAAAGAAATCTGTGGTCAAATATAGCCTCCTTGGCCAGCAAGATCTCAGGCCCGTGGGCAATTGGCGACGATTTTAACGTTGTCCTCTCCGCCTCTGAATGTAGAGGAAGTAGAAGTTTTAACCACAGCAGTTCGATGGAATTCACTGCAGTGATGGACAGCGCTGCTCTCCTGGATGATGGGTTCACGGGTAATGGTTTCACTTGGTGCAACAATCAATCGGGTATTGGTCGAGTGTGGGCTAGACTTTTTTTTTTTTAGGAAGCAGGGGAACATCCTTGGAATATAATGCTGAAGAAAGACATTACAACCAACCGAAATTTGGGGGGACCTCCCAAAAAATGTGGGGCCCGCCTATCATATGAGGACCGCACAGCATCCAACCTATACAACACTATGCCAAAATCGCGGATTTGCGACGGACCAAATCCGCCGTAAAACCAAATAAATGACAGATTTCATTCGTCGCTTGGTCCGTCTCTGTTACAAGGTCGTTTTTTTCCGACAGATAAAATTCGTCGTTGAATCTACCGACAGATAAGGTCCGTCGTAGCTTTCCGGCGGATAAGATCCGTCGCAAAAAATAAAAAATTCATCGCTTAAATTTAGAAAAAACCACCCAAATTATTCATCATTTAAAATATTAGCAACAAATAAGGTCCATCTCGCTAATATGAGGAGAGTGATAGACCTTAAATTCGTTCAGTCTTGTTTTGAAATTAGCGACGGATTTGGTCTGTCACTAAAATATTTGCGAATTAAAAAAAAAAAAAAAAAAATTGTCGGATTTGTTTGTGTTTTTTTTTTTTTTTAATCTTACACCTAATAGTCATTCAAAAAATAATTCACACAATCATAATCAATCAATGATTAAACATGTGAGTGCATGTTTCACCCATTTAACATTCATCAAGACAATAATCAGCACAATACCAATTAAACAGTTGAAATTACGGTAATGACCGCTTTAGTTAAAGTAAGAGTATACCAATATGTCCTAGAGGGGGGTGAATAGGACTTTTATAAAATTTTATAACAATTTAAAATCCTATCGCTCTAATCCTAACAGCAAGCATACATTAGGATTATCCAAAAGTAACTTTATTGGCTTCCAAGCCTGGTAGAGGATCCAATCACAAACTCTTTAAGAAATGAACAATGTGCAAATTAGTTTATGATGGATATGACTGTGTGGTGTGATCTTAAATAATCAAATATGAAAATACTTAAGGAAATCACATAAGTAATGGAAGACAATAGCAATCTCAAACACAGTCATTTTTATAATGGTTCGACTATTTGTCTACTCTAATCCTGGCAACCGCACTCAACCCTTGAGTGTACCAGATTTCACTAAGGAGGTTTCACACGGTTCACTTCAAACCCTAGGTTTTAAATCAAGTTCACTTCTAACCAGTACAACCTACACCTAGGCTGATAATTTATGCTCCCATGAGCAAGGGTCACCACATAGTACCTGATTTTAGGCACACTGGACAATGATCCACTCAAGGAACCTCACTTGTTTATGCTCCCATGAGCAAGGGTACAACGCACCCAACTTTTAGACCACCTTGGTCAAGAACCTATCATTTATGCTCTCCACAGAGCAAGGGTCAACACAAAGCACCTACTACTTACACTCCCGCCAGAGGCCTCCTAGAGGACTTGCAAGGGGTGAGAAACACCTTAGACCCAATCCTACAAAGGAATGATCACAAGGGTCCTCTGGACTCTAATAACTTACAGATAAGCAGATGAGTCCTTTTCAGCATGTTGTCCAAGATCTCCTCCTTTGTTGATGAAGAACTTCTGATTCCTTGAACCGCAACTCAGAAGATTTACCAATACATGGCGACGGGTTGGGACAAGGTTGTAATGGAATCCTACTCTATTGAAAGTTTTCCTATAATGAAAATAGAGTGATTCCAATCATTTATGCATTCAAGGCATCCCATCTTAATGATTTGCCATTAAAATGGTAGGTGGAGGATCCTTGAATGCGAAAGTTCATTCCTCAATCCACTCTATTGAATGTCAATGATGAGGGTGGATTGAAGGATGGACTTCTATGAGAGAGGACTTTGAATATATGATCTAAGGTAAAACACTCAAAAGCACTCTCTTCTTTCTCTCTCCAGCAACTAGGGACAAGTTCTCTACAAATAGACAAAAGGTTCCAACGGATATAAAATGGTCACATTTATGACAGAGTTCAATATCATCGAGTAGAGTCGATATCATCGATCAAGGTCGATATCATCGACCGTATACTCTTGATTACATCGACTAGCCGCTCGATGATACAAACTCAAATGTCATACGCTTTTGAAATAATTTGTCAGCTGATCGAGGGAATCGAACATGCGTCGATGTCATCAGATTTCTAACTCCGATTTCATTGACATAAGGATCGATTCCTCGACATTTGAAAATGAGAGAGACTTGCCTTAAAAATATTTCAGGTCAAAAGGTATGATCGAGGCACAGTCAATATCATCGGAATTTGAATGTCGATGATATCGTACTTGTGTTGATGCATCGATAAATCCAAAGAATTTTCCTGTTAAGCTTGCTGGACAGTTTATTTCCATTCTCGATGCAATCGACCCAACCTCGATATCATCGATATTTGAATATCAATTTTATCGAGTGATCCTTAATCCAAGATAAAAACCACCTAAAAATATGGCTGGATAACTGTGTCCAAGACCAATATCATCGAAGGCCTTCCGATATCATCGATATTTGAATTCTGAGAATATTGAGGAGAACTTCGATATATCGAAGATTTTATGATTTTCTATAGAAAAACAGGGACACAATATCTCTGCTGTTAATTTTATCAAGTCAACTTTGATAGACTCGAGATTTAAATTTCGATGATATCGATACAACTATCAATACGTCGATAATTCCGTCCAAAAGTATATGTAGTTGCTGGACAACTTATGTCCTCATTCGATACTATCGAGTGAGCTTTGAGGACATCGACAACACTTGTTGATTACATCGATAAGTTTATCGATAAATCGATAGAGGTAAAAACCTTAGAGATTTTCTGAAATTTTGAAAAAGTTTTCTAACCTAAAAACCCTAAGATATTCTAATCAATTTTAAGGGTTTTAATTACCTCGTGTTTTGGGACATGGGATGTGAAGTTTAGATTTACCTGTGGTGAGTTCGGGCGCACATCCGGTTGAGGCAGACGATTGATTGATCTTCCTATGGAGCTTCTTTGTCTAGCGGACTCAACACTCACGCTAATTGACAAACCAAGGCACTTTCAACAGTTAACGGTCTATTTAATGTTTTCATACTACAAATGCACATGAATGTCATAGGAAAAACCATACATCAGTTGGGACTGAAAGTAGCTACAACATCTCCTCAGCAAATCACAGCCATAAAACAGAAGATGAGACTAGTCGGCGATGGGGCAGGCATGCTTTGATGCTCTTTGACATCTGAGAACCACAATAGAAGCCTTTGCTAATTCTTTAAACTTCAGCAATCCAACTACCAGAGCAAACATCAAACATGCAACGATGAGTATACCATCCAAATACACATAAACCATACAGTAAATACATGTGAAAAGAAAAAAAAAAAACACATAACATATAAAAGTGACCATGCCAATAGACATATCCAACAGTCCCCATCTAAAGCTCACTTTTTAACCATGCTAATGAAATGCCCACATCAACTATATTATGCAAATGCCCATGGCCACATATAAAACCCATTCCAACTAATAAGCATTGCCACATTTATGTATAGATGGGTACTCTTATCATAGAAATAGACAAGTCTGAGAAAATCCATGCTCGAAAATCATGCTTACCTGAACAAACTTAAATTTCAACCAATAGACATCAATAGCCCCTATAGCCTCTCACTCTAACCAATGGCTAAGAACACACCCTTAGCTCTACATCCTTGGTGAGGTCACCACTCGCCTTCAGCTCTACATCTATGATGAGGATACATAAACATTGGATTGAAAGAAGTGGTGATTGAACTCATCATTAAAAGAATCATGTGTTTGGTCTATCAAAATGTTCTGTTTGAAAGCAAGTAAACATTAAAAACGCACCCATTTCCAATCTGTTGCCTTTCATCAAAGCTAGAAACAAAATGGATGGCCTATCCTATCCATTTCATCATGCCCATCCAAGCAAACAAGTCCTAAATGAATTTGGGGCTAGCCCAACTTCCCCTCACTTAGGAAGACTTAACTCCAAATTACACAACAATCCTAATAAATTGATATGCAATTGAACTAAGCATCCAAACAAGTAAAAAACTTAATAGCAAAACCCAAGCCCATATGCTCAAAACACCCAACACCAAAATTCCACCCATCCATTAATAACTAAACAACTCAACCCAAGTGAAAGTGCCAATCCCATTATTACAATTTTGCACATCATAGCATAGGAGGTTGTAGCAGCCCGTGGCTTGATAAGCATCACTCTGTCATTTTTCATTAAAAAATGAAAAACGAAAATGAGACAAAAACTTCAGCTACTTACTATTTACTAATGTCTTCCCATGTATGGGATTCTTTATCCAGGCCATAGAAAATGCATATTATATCTCTCTCTCTTCACCCAGGGTTGAACTGATAAGCTTGTTCACTTCATCCTGAAAATGAGAAAAAATTTGGTATTTTATAAGACTAACTACTAAGGAGACTGAGAACTGAGACAACAGGTTTGCTAAGCCCACACACAAGTGAACTGCTGCCCATCCACATAAAAGAACATGTGCCAATATGGCACACTTGTGCAAGATCCAAGCTATCCATCAGGTGGGCTGCACTTGTTTAGATCAAAACTAGGTTGTTCCACTCAGGTCAGCCAAAGTGTACAAAACAAATGGATGGCTAGAAGAAAAAAAAAATTGTTTTAGCCAAGCATTTCTTTTGTTAACTGTTGCTCATCTGAGTGAAATGGCCTTATTTTGGCCAGAATATCTAAACTGCGTCGCATACCTAATGGAAATCTCATATCCTGTACATGTGTGCCACATTGGCATGTATGCCTGCATGTGGATGGGAAAGGCTTCACGCAGGTGTGGGAGTAGCAACTTCTTGAGGCAATATACTAGAACTTGTGAAAGAAACCATGCAACAACTAATAAGATTTTATTTGAATACTAAGGGCCTTGTTGCTTATCTTTTGAAAGTAACCAATATAACTTTCAAGAATAACTGAAGAAGAAAAACCAACAACATTTTCAGAACTTCATTCAAGCGCATTGGTTTTTATCTTGAGTGACTACTCATCAAATCCATGCCATGGGTTGTTCTCAAGATTGTTATCTGCAATGTACTACAAATAGAAAGATTTAAGATTTTGGATTAACAACGTACAACAAGATAGTACAACTGTGTGCATCCAAACAAATCATTCATGACAAGAATAAAAGCAGCTTGCTTTTCAAGTACAAACCAAAACAGTTTAATGAAGAGAGCAGAGCAACCGTCTAAAAGAAAGGGTTTTATGTAACAATGTAGCGGCCATTACACATAACTACTTTTTAATACCTTGGTCTTTACATGCCATATTCCTCTTTCACAATTTCCTAAAGAGAAATGATTTAGTGGGCGAAGTGTATAGAAACCTTCCCATACACGGTAACATTTGGCCTCATGAGCATGTCACTTACTTGGACCATCCATTAGGTCCAACCCATTCTTCTTCCACTACTATGCACAAAAGATTACAAACATTCCCTAATTCAACTTACCAGTAACTGAAGAAGTGGATAGAGCCATTTCCATGTGAAGATCAAATTGTAGTAGAACTAATGGATAGTGTTTGAAGCTCACCCGAATTAACATTGGGTTTGTAAGAAACCAATCTCACCCACAACTCAGTTTGGGACTTTTCCATCTCATGCAGCATGTGCTTAGTTCTGCCCATTTAATAAATCCAAAAATCAGTGATAGATAGTGGTTCACAGCACTGTTTTTAATTTATAGATTTAAAAATAAATAAATAAATAAACTGACTAAAAGGCAACTTGGCAGGTTAAGGAAGCATCAGGGATTAAGTGTCCACTATATGCTATATGGTTTTGAGAATCTGGGAAATTAAAAATATATAATAAAAAATTTAAAAGAATACTAAATAATGAAGAGTTACTTGACAAATTTGTGGGTAAAAGAACAAAAGAGAAAAGAAAGAAGAAAAGATAGGATGAAGGCTTACCATTGGATGCATGGATCGGATCTAGTACTAACAGAAGCTCCCTTCATGTCTTCAGATGAAGACATTTTCTCTATACAGCAAGTAGTCAAAACCAAAAATCATAAAGAAATCTAAGTTCCACTACTACATAAGGACCTTCCTATGAAAAGTACCCTTCTGTGGGGTTATGAATTTCTCTACAAATATTTGATTTTTTTTCGGTGCCATTTCAAGGCTCCAAGAGCCCACAGCATAGATGCTTCCAGTTGAGAGAAGGTGATGGTGGAAAAATCATGCTTGCAACAGTAAGAAATGAGGTGTTCTCCCAAATACAAACAATTACCCAAGAATAAAATGAGAAAATACATAACTAAAGACAAGACTGTCAAAAGTAAAGTGACAATTACAAGTCTGCCTCTAAGGGAGATGTATAGAATTTGCAAACATGTCTACTTTATTAAGATGAGCTCATTATTCTACAAGAACATTTGGAGAAGACATGTCTATGTAATTTAGTTTTAGATACCCAGGGATCCAACCCATGGTTCACTAGTAGATAAGAGTGCCTATCAACACTGAGGTCATGGGTTCGAGTGTGTGTGTGTGTGTGTGTGTGTGTGTGTGTGTTTAGGTGATGAAGCCATCTGTTGTGCTTAAAAGTAGGAAGAGTATTGGAATTGAACGAAGGTGGGTAACTTAAAAGCAAAAGGCAGGCTGCTTTTAAAATTTAGGTGGAATTCAGGTGGAATTGCTGTATATTCCAGTTTCACCTAAATAAAATTCAGGTGGAATGATTCCCACCTTCCTTTTAAAAATAAAAAATAAAAACAGCTACCATAGGCACATGTTTACAAATGTACCAAAGCAACAGAGACATGTGGAATGAGAACTCATACCTGAGAGTCACTGAGATGGGTTGCCATGGTTAGCCCTCCACTGGATGTCTCCTTTTGAACATTGGGGACTGAGTTTTTAAAGCATCACCAAATGTGGACCAGAAAATCTAAATGAGAAACATAAACATGAATAGTAAGATTTGTGGACCAAAAATAATAACAAATTACCAAGGATCATGGTATAGATAATGCATTGCAGCCTTGTAAGCTTCCTGGAATATGAACAATTTATAAGGATCCTCCCATTGATTCATACACAACATAATTAGCAAACAGGTGCCAGAATTTTGACCTTTAGGAAGTTTGCTGCTGAGCTGGACAATCTAGATTATAAACAACCTGCACATGAGTTGATCCAATATGTAAACAAGAACTGGTACTATTGAATAGTAGATAATTTTACCCTGAATGCTATTGAATCCATCATCACTATAAAAGGAAAGCAGTTCAAAATAAATTAGTAGATAGATACAGAGAGACAGGTAGATAAATAAATTCATAAAGAGAGATTTATATAAAACATTGATACAAAATTCACAACTCTGTAAAAGAGGACAAGAAAGAGATCATGTTAAGAATAAAAAGCTTTTCACATTACATCTTCAGGCACATCATCAGGACTGTCATAAACAACATCTAGATCATATACATTGGTGATCTCCATATATAAGTGAACCATTTAGCAAGCTGTAATATCCAAAAAACAATTTTTTGTTCAGTCTCACTTGGGTTAGAATACGGATTAGAGCAGGTTGTGGATCAGGTTCTCTAGAGATCGGGTTGGCTCTGGTTAACCCTTAACCCAGCCCAACCTAGAAAAGTTGAATTCCTGTTTGGTCTACAACAAAACTGTCTTCTAGGAAACCAACACTAGAAAAGTGGCTCCATTGTCATTTACATCCTAAATTCAAGGCCAAAGACAAGTTAAGAATGAAGATTGCATCTTACAAACCTTTTCTGCTAGTGCTTTGGTAAGTGATCGCTGTCCATTTCATCTGGTACATATAAACCAGCCCATCCGATCCATTTTGCCTCAAGCTCCTTCACACCTATGACAAGACATGAGAAAAGCGACTAGATGTTCTATCTTATCCCATTATGTAAAGAGGTAAATATGCCAAAAAAATTATCACACATTTACACGACAGACTCTCAGCTTCATATATATATATATATATATATATATATATAAATATATATATATATATATATATATATATATATATATATCTTCTTTCCATATGGAAAACCAGAAAAGCACTATAGAAATCATAATTTGTAAGTTGTACAGATCCAGAGTAAATTCTGGTGTTTTCAAGTATGCATCTCCTATTGATCTGGAAACCTACAGGCACCATATGTAAAGGGCGTGACATCAATGTACAAGCGATATGTGAACAAACCCAACTGTAGAAAGCACGCACCAACATAACAAAACACACAAGCACACAAAACTTATGGAATAAAAAAGAAAATCAAATTAGGTTTCAGTTAAGTATATCAGCTAAATATGCAAACAAAAAAATAGAACAACAGGCACATGCTCACCTAAGATGCATTGAAAATACATACAAAGGGAAGCACGGCTAGGTAAAGTATAATTGATCCATTTCACATGAACTGGTACTGATTTTCCCAGAATCATGATACCCAGATACTTTGAGAAAGATCAATCACCTGTGCATATTAACAGACAAAGCTGTACTTGTTGAGGGATAATTTGTAATGGCATTCCTGTAATTCTTTTGTGATGGCAAACTTGCAACTATATTGCTTTCTGGATCTCTCCAATCCTCCTAGCTATTATATTTTTCTGTTTAAAGTATTAAAATCCTCAAGATCCCTAAATCCCTAAAATCCTCAAGATCCCTAAAATTCTAAAATCCCCAAATCCCTAATTTGTAATATCAGAAAATCCCCAATTCGGGGTCCACATTCAAATCTATAAGCCCTAAAATCCCCAAATCCCTAAATGAGGGTCCACATCGAATCAGGAATCCACAAATTGCTAAATCCCCAAATCCCTAAATCGGTATTGAGATTGAGAGAGAGAGAGAGAGATACCTCACGGTCGTGAATGACCTTCAACCGAGCTTCAGAGAGAGAGAGAAAGAGAGAGAGCATGCGTGGGTAGGGTGTTCGACAATGGTAAGGTGGAGAGATCAGAGCGAGGAAGAGAGATCAGAGACAGAGAGAGAGAGAGAGAGAGAGAGAGAGAGAGACGAGAGGGCGTGAGACGAGAGGGTGTGAGAGAGAAAGAGGTGAGGTGCAAGAGAGAGAGAGTACCGTGAAAGGATTTGGGCGTCTCTTGGACGCCCTAATCCCTCTGACGTCACTAAGTTCTGTGGGCCCCACTATGATGTATTTGTTATATCCACACCGTCCATCCATTTTGAGATATCTTTTTAAGTCATGAGCCAAAGAATGAGGCAGATAAAAATCTATAGTGGACCCCACCATAGAAAACAGCGGGGAAAATGATTCCCACTGTTGAAACTATCCTAACGCCCATCGTAATGTTTATTTGAAATCCAACCGGTTCAAAAATTAAAAAATACATGAAATATGGGAAAACACAAATATCACCTTGATCTAAAACTTTTGTGGCCTTTAGAAGTTTTTTATGGTGGGTGTCACTGTCCCATTGTTTTCTGTGCTGGGGTCCACTAGAGCTTTGGATTTAACTCATTCTTTGGATATTGCCCTAAACTGATCTCTCCAAATGGTGGAAGGTGTGGATACAAAACATACATCATGGTGGGGCCAAAAATGAGAGGTATATAAATCTCAAGTGGAGCACACCACATGAAAACAATAATGATGGGATATCCATCATTAAAAGCCTCCTGAGGCCCACTGTACTGTTTACTTGACATCCAATCAGTTTATTAGATCATACAGGCTTAGATGAAGGGGAAAAACAAAAATCATCTCAATCCAAAACTTTTATGACCCCCAAAATATTTTTAATGGTTGACGCTCATTCAACATTGTTTCCTGTAATGTGGTCCATTTCAGATTGGGATATACCTCATTTTTGGTCTCATGTCATAAGATGATCTTTAAAAATAGATGGACGACATGGATTAAACACATACATCATGGTGGGGCCCACAGAGCACCAACTACCGGCCATTGGGTGGTGTCCGGGGAGTAGCCAATCCGTTCCCCTTATTTGTAGTGTGGTCCATTTAATCTTTGGATATGATTCATTTTTTTGATAATTCTCTAAAATGATCTCAAAAAATGGATGAACGGTACGGGTTGATCCCAAATTTTCGGTAAATTCAAAACTCAAGTGGACTATGCCACACGAAACAATGTGGAATAATGATTTCCACCATTGATACCTTCCTTGGGTCCATTGTAATGTTTATTTGCCATAACATGTTCATAATATCAAAAAGATATAAATGAAGAGACAACACAAACATCAGCTTGATCCAAAATTTCTATGGCCTCCAAGAATTTTTCAATGGTAAAGGTTCAATCACACTATTTCCTGTGGTGTGGTCCACTAGAGCTTTGGATATGCTTCATTTTTGTTCTTTAGACCTCAAATTATCTGTTAACATGGATGAATGGAGTGGATAAAATAAATAAATAACGGTGGACCCCACAGAGTTTACTCTGGTAAGGTTAATGAGTAACTCACCTAAATATAGTGGAGATGGGTTTCCTTAAAACATTCATAATCATATATTTGGCCTGCCTAAATGTGATTCACATATCCAACCCACTCATTATGTGTGTCCCACTTAGATGAGGGGTCAGACCAAGTTTTAGCCGCATCTAAAACTCATGTGGGCCCCACCAAGTGCTTTTATATTTTTAAAGATGTCTTCACATAGTTTTAGATGGTATGGCCCACTTGAGTTTCGTATACAGATGATTTTTGAGATATCTCATAACCTAAAGGGGACACATCAAATGCACGGTGTTGATGTTCGACACACATCATGATGGGGCCCACAAAACTTACTAATATCAATTCTTAGGTTCTCGCGAGGTCAATAAGCTGAGTCACAATTTTGACAATAATATTTGGCCCATTTTCTATGTCTGGTCCATTCACTCTATTTTACTCATCAATACCCTCAATTTGACTAGTTACTCGCCCTGATCAGGCTAGCTACATATGAGAAAGATATTGGGCATACAAGATTGATCAACAATTTGAGTTAAATTTGATTTAAACATCTGAAGTTATTTACTCTTCAATCTGGACTAATTCGATTGTCCAAAAATAGTTAAATGTTCAATTAGTGGATATGCCTAATAATTTATTAAAAAATATTTTATTTTTTCACAAATAAATTTCAATTTCCATTTAAAAATAACATTTTTTTTTTCAAAATGTATACTTTTTTCTCTGAATTTTTCTTTGAAAACTATTAACAAAACATCATTTTTATTATAAAATATTTCAAAAAATAAATTAAAATACAAAATTTATATTTTTTTTCAAAATCTCTAAAATTTTCACAAATTTTAATTATTTTTCCCAAAAATTCCAAAATGCCGATTTTTTTCTTTCAAATGCATCATTTTGTTTTCAACTTTTCAATTTTCTTTTTTAAAATGATATTTTTTTTTTCAAAATCTTAGTGCTTTTATAAATAACTTTTTCTTTTAATTTCAAATTTTGAATGTTTTCAATTATTTTTCAAAATCACAAATTTTTTCAAATTCTTTATTTTTCGTTTCAAAATGTTTGTTTTTTGATAAAGTATCGATTTTTTAATATCGTTTTATTTTAAAATTTTCAATTCTTTCTAACTTCTCCATTTTTTTAAAAAACATTTTATTCAAACTTGTCAATTTTTATCGAACTTTTCAATTTTATTTTATTTTTCAAAATACAAACTCTCATTTTCTTTTTCAAAATATTTTTATTTTTTAACATTGTGAAAATTTTCACATTTTTAAAAATATTTTTAATTTTCCTTTTCAGGATATTATTTTTTCTCAGAATCAAAATCTTTTTTTTTTTCAAATTTATCAACTTTATTCAATATTCTTTTTTTTTGCGCCACAAAATAAATTTTTATTAAATCACGATTTTTATTTTTTTCAAAATCTCATTTTTTTCTCTAACATTGTTAAATTTTTTAAACTTCTCAATATTCTTTTTCATGTGATATGACAAATCATTTAAATATTAGTTCTAAATTTTTTTTAAAAAAAATTCCACTCATTTGTTATTAAAACAATATATATATATATATATATATATATATTAAAAACAATTATTAAACTACAAATAAAAAAAAATTTCCACGATATTCTAAAAAAAATGAAAAAAATTAATGTTTAGGGCAAGAGTCCTTTTACAACAGACCATGATACGTCCCAAAAGCAACTGAAAACTATCGCCAACTGGTATTTTGGGCAAGAATTTTCACATTCCGTCCCAAAATCAAAATTATCGACAGATTTCGTCCATCGCAAATTTACGACGGACCAAAATCCGTCGTAAATATGTCGTAAATCAGATTTTAGCAATGGATTTTGGTCCGTCGTGAAAATCTGTGACATTTGGACAACGGATTTTCGAGAAAGACGGGCTTAGCAACTGACTTTTTCCGTTAGCGACAGATTAAATCTGTCATTAAACCAAGCAATTTTTGTGATGGACGAAACGTTGTAAATTCGCAATTTTGGCGTAGTGCAAGAGAAAAACACAAAAGAAGGAAGGCCAGTGATCAACCCAAACACCACCTCGCACCGCCAGAGACAGGGACGGGGTTACCCCTTGGCCTCGACTCAAATGGCACCTAATCCGATCTTATCCAGGAAAAAAAGCCCCCTAATCTCACTAGGAAGGGCTGCCGAGCAGGAGAATATAGTCAAGCCTTAGTTCTCGCTCCCCAGTCTAGCTAACCCATCAGTAGACCCATTCTCCTCTCTGAGAATATGAAAAAACCTAACCTGGCCTGAATGGGATAACCTATTAATCCTAACTAGCCAGTTCTTCCATTTCCAACCCGGGGAAGTTGCCCCTAAGAGAAAATCAATCACCAAGTGCGAGTCAGATTCAACAATCACAATGAACAATCCCCTTGCAAAGATAATGTATAGGCCATCGTAAATGGCCAGGATTTCGGCTCTAGTGTTGGAGGCCCTGCCGTACCCACTAAAAAAACCGACGAGAAAATTCCCTCTCTCATCTTTGCCGACCCCCCCACCACCCGCCAAGCCTGGATTCCCCTTGGACGATCCATCAACGTTGAGCTTAACCCAACCGGGGGGGGGGGGGTGTCTACACCATTTGATGACATGGAATTTTTTTTCAGGCGAGGGCTGGAGCACAATACCCATAGCTACTAAAACCCGGGGGGAGGTCCCCACTTTAGCCGCCAGCCATCTCACCACAATCGCCTGGAACCAGCCTTTAATGTGGACAATCTAGGCAGCAACAGAGGTAAACTTCCTATCTAACATGGACGTGTTGCGACCCTTCCAAAGCTCCCACAAAATGATCCACGGGGTCAGCAGCTTTAGGGGCCTTGACGATCTACTCAGAGTTGGGGTATGCCACTAGAAATTCAGCTGCACCTCAACTGACATGGTGCGCGCCAATCTCAGGCCGAAAATCTCTGCAAACAACCTCCAGATGAATTGCACTCGGGCACTGAGCAGGAAGATATGCGGCAGGTATTCGATGGTCGAGCCCTGACTTGGGCTCCTGTCACAGCAGGAGCACCGCGATGTGAGGTGGATCCCACGGGTTTGGACAGCGACGTTTACCGGGAGGGCATTGGTGAGAATTTTCCAACCCAGGACCGACGGTTTTAGCGGGAGGAACCGGTGCCCAAGATTTTTCCCCCAGCTACATTGACGTCAAGTAACCTTGCAAATATTCCAAGCTGACCTGACGGGTCGAGCGTCCAGATCGGGAGCGCAAGATCCTCCGAGATGCAAAAACCCCCTTGAAAAATACAATCCACCACCTCCAATGGAAGGAAAGAGAAAACCGCAAAAGGGGGGAGCGGGCCAGCATGGCCCAGGAAATCTTTGACCTTCAGCTCCTAAAGAGCCACCGGGATCGGCCTTGTAACCTTGCCCTCGAGCGGACCCAGCCCCGACCAGTTTCCTCGCCAAAGGCTCGCCTGCCCATCCCAATGTCTCAAAAGATTTCAAGATTGGAATTCTAAACCATTCCAGCTGTGACTTTAGTTTGGACTGTTGTTTTCTTCTGATGGTTCATTATGTAATCTACCGATCTTAGACTTGGGAGTCTTCTAATCTGAAAGATTTTTAGGACCACCCACCCAGTGTGGGTTTCTTCAAATTAGCAGCTGGACCCTGAACAGTGTGCCCTACATGTACAAAGAGGTGCATTGGGACATCATTCATGTTATGATGAACTGTGACACTATAATACCTCATTTTCAGATACTCGAGTTTAAACCTTGCCATCTCCCATTCATGACATGTTTTTCATCCTTCTGTTTGTTTCTTAATTATCTGTTAACTGCTCCTCTCGTGCCTTAACAATGTTCATTGATGTGTCTTCCAAATCTTTTGCAGCTAGTACGATTGGGGGTGAACTCGAAGAACTTCCCTTCCTCAGCAGCACCAGCAACATTTGCTATTCTCTTCCATGTTGGAATTGCAGCGGTTCTTCTACTCTACGTGCTATTTTGGCTAAAGGTCTGCATTCACATAAACTTAGTAGATAACCTTCCTCATCTTCTGATTCACAGCATTGTCACTACAATCACCTCAACAAGCCCATAGTCTCTCGTTTATTGCCATTGATATGTATTCAAAGCTTGTGGTTTTAATTCTCAAGGTAATGATGCCTATGTGTTTGCTAGTAATTTGTCTTTTATACCAAATCTTCTAGTGACATCAACCTCAATAAACTTTTTCTGTACTTATTTTATGACTTGTCTTTTGTCCTTCTTGTCGTTTAGTACTGTGCAGTGGATCAGGGATCGATTAAAGTCATTCTTCTAGCCAAGGTTAACATAAATCGAATGTGTTTTATTTTTAATTTTTCTTTTCTTGTTTCCATTGGTGTTACTTGCACTGTTCTCATCATGATTCTGGTTCGTGCACGCATCATTTTGATGTTAATAATCTGTTGATATTCTTATTATCTATTTGTTTTAATTTTAGTAGGGTAAAATATTTTCTTAATTTGGGAATTGAGGAATTAAAATGTTTTCATCATGTTTGTTGTGTAATTCGGTTATTAGTTATAATTGTTATCAGATTAAAGGCTGTGATCGGTTGAGTTCTCTATTTGGGAGTAGACACCTCTACATTAAGTTCTCTGTTTGGGAGTAGACACCTCTACATGTGGGGCACACGTGATCACCTGGTGCATGGATGCGGCATCTGAGGCAATGGTGGGGCGCTTTACAATTCGATAGTCAATAATGTCCTTCTCTTTAGTCTTTTTGTTAATCTATTGATTGTTTAATGCCAGTTCTATATTTGCTATTTAATCTTGTACTACACTAGTTTAGATGAGTTGCAGCTTCAGAAGTCATCTTGATTTCCTGAAATAAAATGGAAATAGCACCAGTGGAACAGGCCTTCCCAATGACCTCATGCAACAGCTTGCAGCAAGGCCCTTAATATTAATGAAAGCATTCTGAAAATGATTGTGAATTGACCAAACCCGCAATATAGTTAAAACCTGGATAAACTCAAAATACAATCGAACCTTCTGCAAAGACCCTCGAAATCCACCAATAATATAGAGATAAAAAAAAAGTCATTTAGAGAACTCCAAACCTGCATAGCTCGATATTGTCATGTGTATACTTCTGTTATAAAAGAAACATGGTTTTCTGCTCCTATTCAACAAGATATCAATTAGAGGCTCAAGATTTCTAAACAAAAATAGATTTGTTGAAATTTTCAATTTCAGCATCCATTCCACTTCTTTCCTGCATCACTACCTAATGGCTGTTTCAATATCAGTGGTATGTAGAAGGATCGAGCAACGATATGATGCTTATCCATTTGTCACATTAGTTGGGATATGGCTTGTCCTTCTGAAACTCTTCCTCCACATCATCACCGGCAAAGGCATTGTGTATGAGGTCTGCTTGAGATGGAAGTTCATACTCTGCCATCTCAATCATCGACATCATCATCATTAAGCCTTATCCCAACTAATTGGGGTCGGCTACATTAATCCTTTTTTTCCCTGATTGATGTGGTGTTTGGATCTATGGGCCATTCACATTAAAGGACACTAGAAGGCATATCAAGATTCAACATCCCCCTACCATGTGTACTTAGGGACATGGAAGCTATTATGTTAATTTGAAGTAGTTGTAATTACAAGTTGAAGACTATCTTAAACAATTGCATTGTTAATTTCTTGTGTCTATGGTGGTTAGTTCTTACTTAACGGGCAATTTGATTTTTAGTTTCTGACAATTTACTTACCACTTCTTCCATGTTAAAAAGGTTTGACTTTGTTAGTTCTAATGAATTGATACTTCCTCAAATTTATTTTGAACATTAGCATTTATTCTAGGAGAAAATTTACCTATTTTGAGGGCATAGGTTTAGTTGTCCTGTGCATGCTGCACAAAAATTGGATGCATGGTCCTATGGTGTTTTATCTGAAGCATTCATCTAGTGTGCATTGCCCCAAATGGGCCATTTTTAGAGTTGTCCCATCATTTCAGAATCATATAACTGACCTACAATTGGATGGTAGAAAGAACTAGGGGATGTGGTATGTGTAACGCATGTAGTGTGGGTATGAGTGTGAGTGTGTGTTAAAAAAAGAAAAAAAAAAAAAAAAACATTTTCATCCTTCATTCCAATTGGATTATTTTGAATACATTTTGCTGGAGATGGACAAATATCTTTATGGCTGGATACATTGCCACTAATGCTTACTGTTGATAATACATTTTATAGCTCATACCCAATGCAAGTCAAAACATTTAATTTCCTTAGTGAATGTGTACAAAAGGCAAGTCCTTAGTGACGAACGGCTTAATCTAGTAAGAGTGTGCCATGGTGGATGTCAGAGAATGTGAGTGGTGAATGCCTACATCAGTCGAGAATCCAACTGAGAAATGGTGTAAGATTTTTTTTTTTAATGGATGAACAAATTGTTGGTAACTAATGTAGTTTTTCTTTTCTTTTCTTTTTTGCAGCTACTATAGTAATTTAACATGGGAATTGATAATTACAACCAGAATGATTTTGAGTATACATTTTCAATTTGGGAATTGAAATTCATGTTGGGTAGGTGCTCTCCAAATTCTATGGCTGTGATGTCCTTTCTTTTTTTCTTTTTCCCTTTCATCTTCTATAGTAATTGTTGTAGGTATAAATATTTACAACCCTGATTGATTTTGAGTACACCCATTTTAAATTTATGGATTTGAAAAACTACAAGAATACGGCTGTGGGCAAAATGGGGTGTTTGCTAGTGATCTATAATGGAATTGCTTCAAGGTTCAGGTATATTTGATATGCATTTGGAGCTTGTATATAGTTGGATGCTGGATATATTAGTGATTGTTTGCATCTAGTTTGTAGTGGAATAGTCAATTGGAGGTGAAAGGCAGTGTTTGATCCATGCAGGTGCAGATATATTTTCTTGCATTGGAGATTCTCTGAGGCTTTTAAACTGCTTACATTTATCGATTTAGGGTAAGAGAGAATGCAATCCTTTCAATTTGATGATCCCTCCTATTCACCGTGCTACAAAAATATCTTCCATTGGATAGATGATCTTAACCGTCTGGTTGGTGATCTGGAAATAGACAGTATAGTCAATAGTTTGAATTTTATGAGAAAAACGAAATCTAACAATGCATGGTGACTTCCTGATAAGGGAGTTTTTTTTTTCCTGAGGGTGCGTGTATGATACACCTAACTCTTGCTGACGATTGTGTTAATCTGATTCCATGCTTGTTCATGAGCATTCGGGTGAATCATTGGCATATATGCTTTGTAGAAGCTGTCATGACTTTGTAATTGTGTTTCTCTGTTCAGGCCCTTGTCGAAGACGGTGAGGTTCAATGTCTTGAAAGTCATTCCAGCAGGATCCTCTGGCGGAGGTGGGAAAAAGGCCTTCTCTGCAATCTAAGGCTAGTTCGTAGTCGTTTCCTGATGCAGCTAGGCTTATTATTATTTTTTTAAGTTTCTTATATATAAATAGTTTTGTTAATTAAAACATATTCAGGATTACCCGTGGCCCATGCATGTGTGGCTCTGATTGAATTGAGATTTTGAATGGGGTTACATTGATTTGGTTATATGGATTCAAGCACAATTCTAGTATGGCCCTGTTTTGATTTCCTACTTTTGGGTGATCAGGCTCGCCTGATCAGGTAGCTAACCAGATGGATGGTCTGATCGTCCTAGACATGCTACTTCCATGATTATGTTAGGAAATGAGGATTATTATTTTTAAAACTTTTGAAATTACATAATTTTAGATTTCGTTTATCATTCTTCAATGAGAAAAATGAAATCTAACAATGCATGGTGACTTCCTGATGCCAAAAGAGGCTAAATTCATCTTTAGTCTCGGTTTTGCCTTTGTTATTTAAACAGAGACTATGACTCCTCTAGCTAAAGGCTTTAGCCTTGATTGTTGAGAACCGAGGTTAAAAATAGTTTTAGCTTTGGTTGGAGGCAATTGAGGCTAAATTTGGATTTAGTCTCAGTTGGAAACAATAGAAGCTAAAATTTTGATTTAGCCTCATTTCGAGAAAACTGAAGCTAAAAAGGTTCTTTTAGCTTCATTTGAAGAACCGAGGCAATAAAAGTCATTTTAGCCTCGGTGGCTAAAACTGAGGCTAAAACCTTTAGCCACGGGGGTTTCAACCTCGGTTTGGGTAATTAAGGCAAAACTGAGGCTAAAGGATTTAGCCTCTGTTTTTAACCTTTTTAGCCATAATTTTGAACTGAGGCTAAAGCCCCCTTTTCTTGTAGTAGATGCTCATGATGCAATTTTATCCTTGAAGAAAAAGGAAAGAAAAATCTGTCCACATATTTATAAAAAAAAATTCCATAGCTATTCTCCTCCATCTGCTAGTTACAGGTATTTATTGGTTCCTTTTATTTTATATCAAATTTGTTTTTTGGTTATTTTATTTTGTTTTGTAAACTTTTGTATCTGCATTGGTAACTGAAGGTGGAGCATTTGGGGTGAAACATGGTAGCCCATAGGGGGCTTTACTGCTTCATATGGGGATGGATATGGACTTCATTCGGTATGGTTGTTTTTGCAGGAAATATTTATGACTGAAAAATTAATTTTAGATAGTGTAACTCAGATTGTGAGTGTACATACTGTTTTATTTGCTGACCTTTACACATGGCAAGGTGTTGCTGACAAAGGTCCTCTATATGGCATGGGTTCTGGTTCTTGGGGTGCATTTGAGAAGTCTCACCTCGGGCGTTGCTGAAATCCGTTGCTTTTTTTTTTTCCTCCTACTTTTCCTTGTGTCTCAATCTGTAAATTTTCTATCAATTATGTAACCTTTCATTCTCAAGCCCCCTGTAAATGGGGCTAGTTGTAAATGATTTACAGGTTGTGTTTGAATGCTAACTTAAGCCCATAAAGGTCTTTTGATTTAGAAGATTCAGCCTAGCAGAATTTTTAATTGTTTCTTTTTTTTCTTCTTCTTTTACATTGTAAATGATTTAGCGGCGTTTTTTAAAGCTTTTACCGTCATTTTTTCAATCTCTCATTAGCACTTGTTATAGCTTTTACCGGCGTTTGTTGTAATTTAAACCGGCATTTGTTACACATTTTACCTATGTTTCTCACATTTTCTAGCGGCGTTTTTACCGCTTTTATGGGCGTTTCTCATATCTTATAACCAGCGTTTCTTATATGTTTTATCGGCATTTTTACAATTTTCACCGGCGCTTTATACAGTTTATACCAGCGCTTTTATAATTTTTACCAGCAGTCAACAGAAGCATCGGTAAATGATAATAAGCTGGTAAAAGTTCGACTTTTAGTGGCGGCCATCAAAAACGCTTGTAAAACAGGGTGACCACCGGTAAAAGATACAGTGACGCCCCCTTTAGCGGCACGCGTCCGACCGCCAGTAATTCTTATACCAGCGGTTTTTGTGACTTTTAGGCGTGGTTTTGACCGCCGGTAATGCCTATTTTTCTTGTAATGAAACCAGTGGAAGTCATGGACAACATCTGACAACTGCCATAGTAACCCTAAATCCTAGGGAAGCCGATTGGCTAGTGTACCTCACACCAGCTATATAGCTGCTGTGGGTACGTGTCATGAGAAGATGAGCAGTGATGCTTCTCAAGCTCCTAGTTATACGAACGGTTCAAAGGAGATCAAAGTTACATGGGCCCGACAGTGATGTATTTATTATATCTACACCGTTCATCTATTTTTAGAGATCATTTTAGAGCATTATCCAAAAAATGAATCATATCCAAAGATCATCTGGACCACACCACAGATAGCAGCGGAGATAATGATTTTCACTGTTAAACCATTCGTAGGGCCCACCATAACATTTATTTTCTATCCAATCTGTTCATTAGGTCACAAAGACCTGAATGAAGAGGAAATTTTTTTTTCATATTTATCCAAACTTTTTGTGACCCCAAAAAAGGGTTTCAATGGTAGACGTTCAATCCCCCACTACTTTTCAGTGTGGTTCACTTGATAGTTAGATCTGTCTTATTTTTCGTCTCAAGCCTTAAGACGAGCTCGCCAAATGGATGAACGGTTTGGATATAACACATACCTCATGATCAGACGACATCAATACAGCAGCTATATAGCTGGTGTGAGGTACACCTAGATCTGGGCATGTTGGACCTGATCTGGTGGATCCAATCTAATCCAACCAAATCCAACCCAATTCGAACCAATCTGACGGCTTGGATCGGTGAGGTTTAAGTAAGATCAGGCAAATCTGACCATTAATCGGATCGGGTTTGGGTCAATGTCAATTCGGACCGGACCAATCTGAAATCTGATCTGATTGGATCCGATCCGATCCAGACCGGATGTATTGACTAATAATTTACTATTTTACCCCTCACCTATATATATATATATATATATATATATATATATATATATATATATATATATATATATCATTTACCCTTTTTTACCCTACCTGTCCCTCTCTACCCGCACGGCTACACTTGAACGCCCAAGACCCTCTCGTCTCTACCCGAAGAACCCCGGTCACTCCCAATCCGGTAGGAGGACCCACTCAGCCTTCAAAATCTGAAAAACCAACATCGTTTGAGGGCTTCCGATCCGATAAGTTTTGGGCTCTCTTTCTCTTTCAGTGAAAAACTTTATCTGAAGATTTTGATATTTGGGTGTCTAAGGATGTGTGATTTCATACTTAAATTTTTGCTGTTTGGGAGATGCTTGCTTTTTGGGCTCTCTCTCTCTCTCTCTCTCTCTCTCTCTCTCTCTCTCTCTCTCTCTCTCTCTCTATGAATGGATTACCCTGAGTTTTTTATCAAGGCACCTATCGAGTGAGACCCAATTGGTGGATGGCTTGGATTTGTACCCTACGTGCCAAGTTTACCTGTGTAGTGGCGTTTAGATCTGCTTCCTTATATGCATCTGTTGGGTCAGCAAACCTCCTATTTTGTATTCAAAAGTTAATAAATGGTGACTAGCTAAATCATGATTTGTTGATGGTTAATGTTAATAATCGGGGCGAGATCCAAGCTATCCATCAGTTTGGGTCTGATCCGAACCATGCCCAATCCGAACCGACTCGATTTTCCTGACCGAGTCGGACTCGGATCGGATCAGGCAATGCACATTTCAGATCGGTCCGAGTCAGGTGACCCGAACTCAGTCCCGGATTGGATCGAGTTCGGGTCAGGCCATTGAGATTTCAGATCGGATCGGATCAAGTTGGACCCAATCCGATCTGACTCGGACCGATGCCCAGCTCTAGGTACACTAGCCAATCGGGCACGGATTAGATACTGACAAGGTCAGTAGCCAAATCACTATTGAAGTGACGTCACCAGGCTCTGTGGACCCCACCATGATGCATGTGTTGTATTCATACAGTCCAACTATTCGTAGAAATCGTTTTATGGCATTAGAAAAAGAATGATACAGATCTAAAGTTCAAGTGGACCCACCACATAAAATCGTGGGATCAGTCACACCTACCGTCGAAACATTTATAGGGCCCACCATGATGTATTTTTTAGATCCAACCTATTCATACATTAACATAGAGATAGATGAAGTAAAAACAAAAATATAAGCTTCATCGAAAACTTCTCTGGCCCTTGAGACGTTTTAAATGATGGATGTCGCTGTCCCACTGTCTTCCATGGTGGGATACACTTGAACTTTAGATCTATCTCATTATTTTTACCATACCATAGAATGATCTCTCCAAATGGATGGACGGTATGGATATAACACATGCATGGTGAGACCTACTTAGCTTGGTGACGTCCCTCTAGTAGCGATTTGGACGCTGGCCTTGACAGTATCTAATCCGCGCCCCAGCCAATCCGCTTCCAAATCGTACACCATCCCATCTGATAGGCTGTTTATTGCGCTGTCCCAAACTGGGACTAAGGGCGTGTGGCCGGACCGATCCCATGGGATTTGGTAGGATGGGATCAATTTTAAGGTAACGATGATGGTGTCAGTGGATTGTCTCATGATCCATGGGATTGCTTATATCCCTCGGAAGTTCACCGGGTCTGTTTGGCACGCCCCGCTTGTCCTGGGGTTTTACCGTCCAATCCATTCAACCAAGGGATAGGAACACTATTAAGGTAAGGATGGTGATGTCAGTGGATTGTAAGTAGGAACACTGTTAAGGTAACGATGGTGATGTCAGTGGATTGTCAGTGGATTGTCTTAAGATCCATGGGATTGCTCGTATCCCTGGACAAGTGCACCGGATCTGTTTGGCTCGTCATGCCGATCCCAGGATATTGCTGATCCCATCCCTCTCAATCCCATCTAATCCCGCATCCAGCGTCCGGCCAAACACGCCCTAAGGGAATCAATCGGACGTCGAGGGACCACGCCGCTCACGCGACCGACAGTCATATCAAGCGACGCTCAGTTGGAGAAAAGCGACGTGAGCTCTTCACACTGGCCCACATCATCACGCTCCACGTGGCTGCTGCTTCCTGTCACGTGGGGCGGGAGCTGATTAGGTATCAGTATTACCCGGATAACACATCGGTGGGTGTTACCCTCACCGTAGCCCCACCTACATGTTGCATTGTATATCCATGCCTTCCATCCGTTTTTTCAACCCATTTTAGGGCTTTAAATAATTTATTTATTAAAAAAAAAAAGATTGAAATTAGGTTGACCATACCCGAGGAAATAGTGGTTATTGAATGCTCACCACTCGAAACCTCCCATGGCCATCATAAGCAGATCGGTTTGATAAGGGACCTGGATGAAGATAAAACTTTTGTAGCGTTCATAAATTTTTTAATGGTCATTCACTGCTTTTGCCAATGGTGTTGTCTACTAGAGCTTTTTATCTTCTTAGTTTTTGGAATACTTACTAAAATTATCTGATAAAACGGATGAACGGCATGGATATATAATATATTCATCAAGATAGGCCCCACAGGGTACGGGTAACACCCACTGAGGTGTTACCCGGGTAACACCTAATCCGCCCCCCCCACGTGGGTTTCACCTACTGGTCATTCTCAAGGGCGGGAAACGGATAAGGAAAGGGACACTCTTCCCTCGCGGTCTCCAGTACTCATCGAGTACGTATTCATGATCCTCCGGCTCAGGACACTAGATGGCGTCCTTTTTTTATTCTTTTTTCTTTCTTTTTTAAAACACACGCACACATACACCCCCACACACTCACGCTAGCGGATTTTCACCACTTATGGATACTCGAACCCTTGAGGGGGTGTTGAAACTCCTGAGAGTCTACCACCCGAGCAAGGCATTGTACTCCTGAGGCAATGTTGCCTCCGTCGCAACTAACTATCCCATCATGTATCTCTCCATTTTGGCGCCAATGCTGGGGTATTACGATGATCAGAACTGTCCATATTCTGTATTCTATTATATATAGTCCAAATTGAAATCAGATATGTGTAGATGAATTTTCTTTTGTTGAAAAGAAAGTCTTCAGATAGTCGATTTCAATTCCGAAAATCATTGTTTATGATATTCAACGAGTAGTGATGTTGATATAGTTCAAATAAATTGGACGGTTCTCATCGTTAGATCATCTCAGAATGTGGCTAAAATTGAGTGACATACGCTGGGATCCTGAGTCCGGATTAGAGCCAAGACGAACTCCCGACGTGCACAGTAGAGTAGTGCCAGGGCATCTCACCACCAAATGCATGAGTGATCAAGACTGGTGGAATGATCGGCCCTGCGTTAGATAGGAGATTTCCCAGCCTGATTAAAGAAAAGAAGATTCCAATCATGAATGGTTGCGACTATTTCTGTTGAATGTGATTATTTAGTCCATCCAAACCATGAATTCCTGGCATCGAAACAAGCCCCTTGTATCTATTTGGTTTGATCTTTCAAAATGCGGTATGAAAATAGAGGACTAAAGCAGAAGCAGCCGTGGGATTAAAAAAGAAAAATGCTAACGTGGGTCGGCCATGCTCTCCAATCAGGAAGGCTCTATCTTACGATTCATTCATGGTAGACCCCATCAGGTCTCCGGTCCAGATTATCCAGCCATAGGGATATTTCTACATGGTACAGATGAAAAATCCGAGTGTATTGTGCATGCTCTTGGGCTGAGGATCGTTCAAGTTATATTGACTTAAGGCCGAGGATAATGTAAATATGTCAGTCCTCTGTCTCTTTCATCAACCGCTTTTAAAGCAAGGCAACCTCGGTCTCCTTTCTTCCGTCGCCCTCTCTCCTTCCTTCGTTGCTCCTTGGAACTCTTATCTCCGATGCACTAAGATGCTGCATGTATCTGCATTTGCACCTGCACCTGCACATAACAGCCTCTCTCTCTCTCTCTCTCTCTCTCTCTCTGTGGTAAAGGTGCAGGTGCAGTTGCAGCTGCAGATAAATACCATCTTGGCTTCTCTCTGCCTTTATATAGCTGTACACGTGTGACCGAAGACGCCAAGATTCACAGCCCACACGTGCCATACATACTTAAAAGGCTTACAAGCATACTCACTTTGCCCAAGGTATGATTTTCTATTTCCCATCTTCGGAATGAAGGAATGGGCAGTCTCTTTTTTTTTTTTAATTATTATTGTTACGTAAGTAATGATGCAAGTGGGTTTTCCTTTTCTTTTTTTCTTTTTTTTTTCCTTCTTTATTATTTTTCTTTTGTTTTGAGGTCCTTCCCATTTGCTTCTCTCTCTCTTTCTCTTCCTTCCCCCCACCCAATGCCTACATGAAAGCTTATCCAAACCAGGTCTCTTTCTCTCTCATGGCTACATGAAAACTTACCCAAACCATACAAACATCAGGCCCCGCGATGAGGATCAACTGGCATCGGAGATGAGGCTGGTCTTCTTATCAGGTGGGCCACACCGTCGTAATCAATGGACAACTGACGGTACGACCCAACATACATTGCAGTTATGAGTAGATCAGCCTTGTTTCGAAAGAAACTGGTGATCATCGTGCATAGTGATGATGTCCTGCACAGCTAACACGTTGTTCGGGAAGATGAGAATGCGTGACAAGTCATGATGCAGTCACCTGTAGGTGCTGAGTTACCCATTTTACATGTCGAGGGCAAAATGTGTGATTTCATTTAAGCAAATTCACCGAAGAGCTGGCTTCTTTCTTTATATTAGACATGCCTTCAATGAAGAGGAACTTCTCGATATCTCTTTCTTTCGAGTCTAACTTGAAAGTTGGTCTTCCTGAAATATCGAATGAACAAAATCTGAATTCTTTCACATAGCCTTGATACTATAAAGGATTGAAAGAGTTTTTTTTTTTAATTATAAATAAGAAGGGGCCTAGAACTCATAACACGAACGGCTTGACCGCTGATGTTCGGCAGGACTCAAAAAGGTCTTTCCAGTTCTTGTTCCAACTTGAAAGCCAGATGAATGTGCGCTTCCTAGAAATTAGCTAACACATTTTTAGCCAATCTAATTACAATTTGGAGTCCAATGAATATGCAAGAATTACAACTTGAGGTTTTCACTTCGTTAGTTCTCGCTCTCTAAGAAGACTACTCTCTCGAGGGAAGATCGAGAGGTTTCGGAGGGGAGAGTTACCAAAAGAAGTTAGGGAGATAGATTTTGTATATGTCATGGGGCTTGTAACTTTTAGGGTGAGATGGGTGTATAGTCTTGCCAATATTTTTTTAGTCGGCCGGATGATTTTGTTTTGGATCCGAAAGTCTTTCTTTTGTGTCTTCAAACTATCAAACAAACGTAAACATGGATTACCTGTTGACAAAGTCACTTAACTATTGAAAAAAAGAGAGGAAAGACGGCTGGGTTGTTTAAAATCACTCTTTCATTAATTGATACTTCAAGGGATGGAATGAAAGAACAAAAACCAGTTAACAACCACTTGAAAAGCTAGGACTACTAAGAAACTAGTATCTAATCACACTACGATTGTGTAGCAAATTTATGATTATTTCTTACCCATCAAGACATAAACTATCAAGCAAACATAAGCATGGATTACTAGACTAACCAACTAACAGCCAAAACATCTTACCTGAAAACATCTTCTTATGGTACTCTCCCTCAGTGTCAAGTCATGCTTTTTTTTTTTTTTTTGGAACCTACCAATTTTATTTTTTTTTTTCAAAAAATGGCTTGAATATTCATTAAACTACAAAAGGATACAGCTAGACGAAAGGGACCCAACAAAATCAACGGGTCACCCCCAGCAAAGCAATCTCAAGGCTCCAAGGCTACTACGTTGTACAGCCAAGAGGAGCAAGGAGAGCTGCAAAGAGCAAAAAGAAAAATAGGAAAAGACTCTATACAGAAACCGGGCACCCAGAGCAGGGGCCCGCCTAAGCTGTTCGAACAGAGCTCAGCCCCACTCTATCCAGGAAGACCCTACCCCAAACGAGAGCCGGGAGATCACGAGGATGGAGAAACAATTTGGAGGACTACGAATCGCTCCCCATCCGGGCCAAGCCGCCAGCTAGGCCATTTCCTTCCCGTTTAACAAATCTGCAAACGGTGGATACATTCTCCATGAGGGCCTTAATCCTAGATATTCAATGCTTCCAACGCCAAGAAGGGGAAACCTGACCATTGATAATGTCAATGACAAACTTAGAGTCCGATTCAATCTCCAAGAGGGAGATCACTTTGTTGATAGCCAAGAAGAGGCCGTCATGAACCGCTCTCAATTCCACCATGTTGTTGGAGCCTCGCCCATAGCCTACCAGAAAAGCAAAAATGAAAGACCCACTCGCATCTCTAACTATTCCTCCACCTCCGGACAAGCCAGAATTTCCCCTAGATGAGCCATCAGTATTAAGTTTGGCCCAATCAGGGGGGGTCTAATCCAGCGAACGATCTCTACTCGAGGCTGCTGCAGCAGGGGGGCAGGGAGGCCCAGTTCGACCCACCACGAAAGACTAGAAAAGGGCGAAAGCTTTGACTCGCCCTGGATCTCCAAGAGGGACTTCAACGTCCACTTGATCTCAGCTATGCTTCTGGACAACCTCACCGGTTTGCCATCGAATTTTGCCGCATTTTGAGAGCACCAAATAACCCAAAGAATAGCTCTAGGAAGCATTTTCCTGATGAAAGGAGAGAAACAGGTAATGGAGGAAGTCGTCCACCATTGCCTGAGCCGCTCATCCACAGATTGACCTTCCATAAATGAGACACCCGACAAATTTCCGAAGTGGCTCCAGATATGGTGAGCTAGCTGGCCATAGAGAAATAGAAGACGGATAGACTCCACATCGGGGCAAGATAACTAATTGATCGCACAGCAGACACATTGAGACGCGAGCTGGATACCTTTCTCTTGAATCCGAGCATCAACCGCTACTGCTTTATGCATCAAAGCCACAAAAACAAGGCCATTTTTTGCGGTAATTTCCCCTGCCAAACCGAAACAGACCAGCTTCTAGGAGCATGTTGCACCCTGCACAACTTCCAAGCTGATTTCAGCGAAAAACACCCTGAAGGTTCATGAGGCCAGAAATTGCCTTCACTCCCCGGCGAGAGGGCGAATCCCTCTTGAAATATGATATTTAGCACTTCTTGAGGGAGAAAGGAGAAGGCCGAGGAAGGCGGGAGAGGCCCCGATGGCCCCAGGAAATCCTTTATAGGCTGGTCGAGAATGGCGTTAGGAATTGGGCAAGAGGCAAGATGTCTCAACTGGCCTAGCCCCGACCAATTCACCTTCCATAGGCTGCCCTCGTCGCTGCCCACATGCCACTGCACATTATCGTCGATCACAGGCAGCATCGCCCTAATTCTTTTCCACAGCGGGGAGGCCACCAAGTGAGAAGACACAGAATGCGCTCGCTGGATGTCAACCGAGTGTTTAGCATACATGAGCTCAGCCCAGGGGCCTTTGGACTCTCCAAATTTAACACTCTAGGCCATTTTCATTCTCATATCATTCACAACCTCTTGGAGGTTCCTGATTCCCAGACCGCCCTCTTCCACGAGCCTGGCTATCTTCTTCCAAGCAATTCAGGGGAGCTTTCGCCTACCATCTGACCAGCCCCAGAAAAATCTGGAGAAGCACTGATTAAGCTTTGCTAGCACCTGTTTAGGGATCTCTGCTGTAGCTAGAACGTGAAGGGGAATGCTCCCTAGCACGTGCTTGATCAGGGTAGTTCTGCCCGCCTGCGATAACAGCCTAGCTTTCCAGCCGCTTACTCGCTTCTCTATCTTATCTAACAAGTACTTATAGTCTATTGTCTTTGCTCTGCCCGTGAGAAGCAGCACTCCCAGGTAATGCACCCCCGCATTGCCCCTTCTCATACTCAGAAGGCGCTCTAGGGATCTGATTCGACTTTCAAGGAGATTTGTAGAACAAAGAAAGTAGCTTTTCTAGCGATTAATACGCTGGCCTGATGTATTTTGGTATGCAGCCAGGAAATCGATAACCTTTTGGATGGAGGCTAAAAGAAGGTGCGACGGGAGAGGACACCCTCTTTGCAACTTGAAAAACTGGCTGCTGCCGCTAGCAATTAAATGGCGGAAACCTAAAGAGAAAACTTCCGAAGCCAGGATGAAAAGCGCCGGAGATAGGGGGTCTCCCTGGCGAAGCCCTCTTGAAGATTTGAAATAACCCGCAGCCTCCCCATTGATTAAAATTGAGAACCAATTGTTTCCCCAACATCTTTCCAACAAGGCAATCCACTGTTGACTGAAACCAAATCTGAGAAGCACCGCTTTTAGGAAACCCCAGTCAACTCTGTCATAAGCTTTTTCAAGGTCTATTTTATCACCAAGTTCTCACCTCTGATTTTCCTCTTCAGCTCTCTGATAACTTCTTGAGCATATGCTATATTTTCTGCTATTTGCCGACCTTTCACGAATGCCCCTTGCTCTGGGGAAATCAGCTTCGGGAGAAGCCTATTCAGCCTAGTTGCTAGGATCTTAGCAAAGATCTTATAAACGACATTGCACAGGTTGATAAGACGAAAGTCCGAGAGGGCCACAGCTAGATTTTTCTTAGGGATAAGACAAATCAGGGAGGACGAGAAAGCTTTGGGGAACTCCACTCCTTCAAACAGGGAAAGAGCTGCCTTATGAAGATCATCTCCCACAATTAACCAGCATTGGGCAAAGAAGGCGCTAGAGAAACCGTCCGGACCAGTGGCCCCATCTTGCGAAATCTCCTTCATTGCCTGAAACACTACCGCTTTAGAGGGGGCCAGCAGAAGATCGCTGTTATCTTGAGCCGAGACAAGGGATGGCACCACTTGAAGGAGCTCAGGGACCGGTGAAAGGGTTTCAGCCGAGAAAAGGTTTGAAAAGTGAGCGACCGCGGAGGACTTGATTACTTCCTGACCGACGTGAACCTGCCCCAAATCGTCCGAAATCGCATTTATTTCTGACCTTCTTATGCGCTCCATAGCCATGGCATGAAAGAACTTAGTATTCTTATCACTATCCTTCAGCTAATGGGCCCTGCCTTTTTGCTTCCAGAACAGTTCTTCCATGAGAAGAAGCTAAGAGAGTTTCTGTCTAGCTGTCGCCCATTCCTGTTGAAGATCAACATTTGCTGAGGACTGCATCCTGGATTCCACATTAGTCAGCTCTGTTTCCGCCTGCTTAATGTTCTGAAAAACGTTGCCACACACCTCTGTTCCAAATGCGCAGAGCTGTCTTGACACATTTCAATTTTAGCTGCAGGTTAATCATAGGAAGGGAAGAGAGCTGACCTTCCCAAGCATCTTGGATCACCTGCTGGAACCCCTCATGGAGCGTCCAGAATCTGAGGAAGCAGAACGACCTAGAAACCCGAGGAGCGATGCCAGGGAAGTAAAGAAGGGGAGAGTGATCCGAACAAATGCGGGATAGGTGATCCACCTTGAACCGCGGAAACGCCGTTGCCCATTGATCATTAAACAACACCCTGTCCAGCCTCACCCACACTCTAGCCATACTCGCCTTATTGTTACTCCAAGTGAATCTGCCTCCTGAGAACCCAGCATCGAGAAGCCCGCTGAGTTGATTACATCAGCAAATTCCAAAGAAGAAACCAAATCCGCAGCCCTTCTGCTTCTCCTTTCCAAATCAATCGCAACGGCTGACCATGTCCGCCCACAGATCTCTTCTTTGAACCCTATAGCAGGAAGCGTACATTATCGAAAGAACAATAGGTTCACTATAGTTCTGCATAACTTAAGGGATATCATCTGGTTAGAGAGAAAAAAAAAACAGATACATTCAGATGATTTTGGAAGAATATCCATATTTTACCCCCGGCTGCCGCGTTTGAAAAGGATGCATGGAATCTGAGCTTTAAGCCAATACCCACTCTCCTGTCATCCCGTAACATAGGTTCCAAAACAGCTAGAAACAAAGGCTTGTGATTTCTAATCAACTGAGCAGCATAGGCTAGAGTGGACTTGTTTCCCACTCCCCTAGCATTCCACAAAAGAATGTTATCCATCTATGACACGGCCCTTCTCTTAAGCTTTCTCAGTCTACAGTACCATTCGCTCTCCCTATTTCCTACCAGAAGATATCGGCACTTCAGATTTTTGCCTCTGCCTTTACCCGATCTAGAGCTGACTGGGGTAGAAGATGTTGCCAGTAAAGGAGCTTCCTTCATCTCTTCCGCTCGTCCTGAAGACTGAGAGATAACACAATGCCTCTCAGCGCTGTAGTGATGAATCAAAGGGGCATATAATTCTCCCGAGGTATGTCGCTGCTTTGGGCTTTGCGGAGGTGAAATTACAGTTCCTGAGTTTTTTGTCCCCTACAACCCCTTTACATCTGTCGGTCTCTCTTCGAGCCTCTCCTTGTCGAAATACGGAGATAAATCCACCGCTATCTCCATGTCCTTGTGAAACCTACCCTGATGGGGTAGTTGGAAATGGTCTGATCCCTGTCTATTAATTACCGGGCTGGTGTCCACATGAATGTCAAGGCTGTCCTCACACAGTTTTTGTTGCTCCCAAGGAGAGTTGCCTGCTAATATAGATTTCTTCCCATTCCGCCATCCATTTCTTCTGTTATAGCAGATGCATGCTGAGGCTGCTCTGGGAAAACTGGGCCTTTCTTCTTCCTACGGCTGTTCCACCTGGCCCCACACATCAGTTGGAGGCAGGGGAGAACCATTTTTGTCAATGTAGATGGGGTGGGTTACCTCTCGAATGCTAGGAGGGCTAGTGGGATTGAACAGATTATCTAATGGGATTTTGTCTTCAATCTTGAGCAGGGGATCCCCTTCTCCATTATTGGTCGCTTAGTGTCAAGTCATCCTTGTATCTCTCTGTCCAAAGCTTCTCATGAGCAGATCTAACATGCATGCGCTTAGTGCTTTGGTAAAAATATTTGCTGCTTTATTACTTGAGATTTCAGCTATGAGACTAGATGTTTCGTTGTAGTCCTCTCTATGGTTTCTAAAAAATCCTTCAGCTATAAAAATGTGCCTTGTAATTCTTTAATTCTTCAATGGTGCTTCACCTTATTTTAAGTATATCTAACTAGTAGATTTCTTTCTAAATTAAAATCAAAGAAGGTCCCACATTCTGTTCTTTTGTTGAATTAATGTGTTGATGCTGAAATCTGATTATCCTTGTTAGCCCGCCTTCCACTTGCAATTTAATGAAGAACAAGAGAAGTCATGCCTCACCTCCTGCGAGACGCTAAGTACTTGCAAATTAATTGAGGTACAAGAAAATACATCGGGGGCGCCGGTTAAGGCTGAAGACCCTCTGATGCTTAAGTCAGGCGTATGGACTCACAGTATGCGTAATAGAATTGGTGTATTTGTGTGTACCTTTACCAATGGCATGGGGTGTATTTATAGGCTTTCGAAGCGGTCTGTGTATCTAAGTTGATTTGCTGGAGGGGACATATTAGAGTCAGACTCTAATTTCAAGAATATATCCGACTTTACTTCGATCGACGTGATTTTGGAGATCTTGGTATGTAATCCCACCCGTATACAGAGAGAATTCTTCTTTTTATTTCGAGACCGAGATCGGTATCTGAGGTCGAGGTTGGTACCCGAGACCGAGGTCGGTATCTGAAGTCAACCTCCGAGGTCAGTATTTGAGGCCAACCTCCGAGGTCGAGCTCCATAGTCGAACCTGATGCTCAAAGTTGACAGTCGAGGTCATCCCTCGGGGCCTAGGTCGTTACCCGAGGTACCTGATGTCGAGGTCATCTTTTGAGGTTGACGAACAAGGATGACCTCCAAACTCATTGGTCAGCACCATAGGTCGGGGTGATTTTTCGACCCTTAAGCAATACATAGTCATCAAATCTCGTTGTTCGGCTCATCTGTCTCATACATTTGTTTAGCTTCATTTTACCCATAACATAATCTCCCTACTGAAAACTTCAGCTCGGCCACTTGTCTATGGATGACAAGGTGTAGCCACTTTGTGTGCAATATCATATTTCTTCATTAAGTTCTCAAATGGTCGACTGCGGTGTAGGTCAACTGCGGTGTTCTCCTACCTGGGGGTTCCGATGGTGAAAGGGAGAATCAAGTGCAGTCAGTTTTCTCTCCTGGTTGACAAAATGGCTGTCAGGATGGCAGGTTGGCGATAATTGCCTATGTCCTCAGCGGGATCCCTGTCCACACTTTAGCGGCCATAGTTGTGCCCAAGAAGGTCCTAGGAATTTTGGAGGGCATGTTTGCTAACTTCTTTTGGGGTTGGCGAGAAGGTATGCGGAAACTTCATTGGAAGAAATGGAATGACATTTGCTTCTCAAAGGAAGAGGGTGGGCTGGGTATAAGGAAGATGAAGGATCTCATAAAGGCATTTCACATGAAACTAGCGAAGAGTGTTAGGTATCGGAAGGAAGGCAGTCTATGGGCGAGCTTTGTTTGGCCCAAATACGAGCAGAACGGCTCTTCCTTCTCCCCAACAGTTTTACCTGCAGGTGCTTCGCCGATTTGGAAGGTGTTGGCGGGGCTTTTCCCCATTATGGATAGCAACGTCCAATGGGATGTGGGGCATGGTGACTGCAACATGTGGGCTTCTGACTAGTTCGGTCTGGGTCCTCTTCGTTCGCTTCCCTCCCTGGATATCCCGGCAGATAAGCTTGAGCTGAAGGTTTCAGATTTTATTGGGTAGGATGGGTTGAAAGTAGGGGCCCCTTTCAACCTTCCTGGATGGATCCAGGAGCACATTCTCGGCCGGGGAATTTGCACCTTCGACTCTGATGATTCTCAGGTGTGGCCATACGGTCCCGCCGGCGATTTCTCCATCAAGTCAGCCTGGGAAGTGGCTAGAGAGAGCAGCCAAAAAATTCCTTGGGCTGGAAAGATGTGGCATCCCAACATTCCCCCCAAGATCTCCGTGTTTATTTGGAGGATGCTGCAAAATGCTTTGCCAATCGACTTAAGCATCCAGAAGAAGGGGATTTCCATCGCCACGAAGTGTGAGTGTTGCAGGAGCGACCCGGCCGTGGAATCGGCGTCCCACCTTTTTCTGGCCGGTCAGATGGCGGCGGATTGCTGGAGCAATCTGGCCAGTTTTTTCGGGGTGTCTCTACCCCCTCACTCCTCGGCTCGGGGTTGCCTCATTTGGTGGTGGCAGCGAGATCTTCCTCTTAGACATATGCCCTCCATTCTCCGCTTGGCCCCAACTTTCCTTCTGTGGGAAGTCTGGAAATACAAGAACAAGGCTAGGTTTGATGGCCGTGGTATTTCAAGGCAAGGGATTTTCACCAGGATCAAGTGGTGGATGGAGTCATGTTTTCCACCGTTTCCTTCGCCCCTTCATCCGGTGGAGGGCCGTCCCCAACCTGCTGCCCTTCGTCCTCGTCGTCAGGGCCGCCCCTCCCTCGGTTTCATTATTGTTAAATGGGTCAGGCCGAAAGAGGGTTGGTGGAAATTAAATGTTAACGGGTTGGCCCTCTCTAATCCTGGGCCAGCTGGTGGTGGGGGCCTTTGCAGGGACCACAACGGCAATTCGATTTTTGCTTTTGTCAGTTGGTACGGGTGTTGTTCCAATAACGGTGCAGAGCTCCAGGCAGTCTTTGACGGGATGAAATTCTGCCTATCTCGTGGTGCGGGGAATGTTCTTATTGAATCTGACTCTAAGTGGGTAGTAGATTGTATCCAGAGGAAGTCCTCCTATGCCTGGAAATGGAAATATTGGGTCTCCAGGATTATGAAGCTCAACGGGCAGGGATCCTTTCACATTTCCCTTGTCCCCAGAGAAGTGAATGGGGCGGCGGATGGGCTGGCGAAAGAGTGTGGTCGGGGTCACATGGACAAATTCTTCACCGATGTCAATGCACTCCCTCGGACTGTTAAGGGATGCTTCCTGACGAACAAAGCCGGGCTAAGCGTCATTAGGAATTATATTTAGGCTTGTTCTTCTTTTCATATGATGGGAGGGGTAGGGTCTTTGGCCCATTCTCCCTCCCGAAATTGTTGCCAATGTAAATTTTCCTCATCAATGGAACTTGGGTTCTTTAAAATTAAAAAAAAAAAAAAAGTTCTCAAATGGTCTATTTCAAAAATGCGAACCACCATCACTGATTATATGTCTCGGCATTCCAAACCTTGACAAAATATTTTCTTTTAAAAATTGTAGAACTACTTTATGGTCATTATTTCTGCAAGGAATCACATCCACCCATTTTGAAATATAATCCACATCTAGGAAGATGTAAAGATGTCTAAATGATAGGGGGAAAGGTCCCATGAAATCGATACCCTAGTAATAAAAAATTTCGATAATGAAGATCGGATTTTTAGGCATTACATTTTTGTGTGACATTTTTCACTCGCATTACAAAACTCATGGGTATCTTTAAACATCGTCGACCAATAGAAATCACATTAAAGAATCTTAGCAGGATTTTCTTTGCTGAAAAATAACCTCCACAAGCTTGTGAGTGATAGAAGGAGATAACACAAGAGTGTTCAATATTCGGAACACATATCATAATGATTTAGTCTGGGCAATATTTTAAAAAATAAAGATTATTCTAGAAAAATCTACGTACCTCGGTTAAAAATATTTTCTTATCTTTTTATATCCAATTGATCGATAATTTACTGATCACAAGATAATTTGCTATGTCAGCATACTAAGGTAATTGGGAGAGAAAATAATTGTTCATTTCGAAAAGTGTGTTTGATTAGTGAACTCTCAATGGAGTCTAAAAGAACCAGTCGAAACAAGTGTTCCATTACTACGTTCTCTGCTCCTTGTCATGTATCTGTAAGTCAAATTCTTGGAGTGGAAGAATTCATCTCAAAATATGGGGCTTAATATCCTTCTTTAAAAGAAGATACCTGAGCACCCACGATTAATGAAAATTATAATTTTTGATCCAATCCAATAATGTTTGAATTTATCCAAAGCAAAGATTACGGCAAGGAATTCCTTTTCCATGGTAGAGTAATTTATCTAGACACCATTCGTCATTCTACTTGCGTACTACATAACACACGATTTATTGTCATTCCTTTGGCTTAACACAACCCCAATAGCATAGTCACTAGCATCATATATGATTTCAAAAGAAATGCTCCAATCGGGTGGCTGCATGATTTGTGCAATTGTTAACATACTCTTTAGATTTGTAAAAGCCTCTTGGCATGAGTCAATCCACTCAAACAGGACATTCTTTTGAAGGAAGTTACTCAATAGTCTAGAGATTTGACTAAAGTCTTTAATGAACCTCTTATAAAATCATGTGACGTAGACAAGAACAAATGTCGCGTATGCTTTTAAGAGTCAAAAAAATAGCATTCAAATCTTCTTTTTAAAAAAATAAAATTTAAATTAAAAAAAAAAAATCAAAATGTGATTCCATTCATAATAACAATCACATTTTAACCTTATCCACTTTTATTTCATTGGACGAGATCACGTGCCCAAGGACAATTCCTTTCTGAACCATGAAGTGACACTTTTCCCAATTCAAGATCTTCTCTTCACACCTTGTCAAAACTAAATTTAAGTGTTCGAGGCACTCGTCAACGTACTTTTAAAAATGGAGAATTTGTTGATGAACACTTTCAGAAAATGTTCAACCATGTCTGAAAACATACAAAGCACGCATTTCTAGAATGTCACAAGAGTGTTACATAACTTGAATGGCATCCTTCAGTAAGCAAAAGTGACAAAGGGGTGTGCAAACATGGTCTTCTCCTGATCTTTGGGGTTTATCTCAATCCGATTGTAACCTGAGTACCCGTCTAGGAAGCAATAGTAAGAATGACCGACCATTTACTAACAAAAAAGGGGGGGGCGACGGCTAAAAACCGTCGGCAATTACCTTCCCCAAAAACTGCTTGTCGGGAAAGGGGGCCTGGGCGTAAAACAAAAAATTAATAAAAAAATAAAAATAAAATCAGATCAATCCATCTACATAGAATAGTAAATAGAGGCAAAAATCAGAAAGAAAAAAAAAAAAAAAAAGCTGGTGGACAATTACAGTCATGATGTCACCTGCATACATTACCAGAATGATTGCTGTGTGCAAATGAAAACAATGGCTGTAAATAATTCATTTCTGGCAATATATGTATTAATTTCAAAATAATTAGTCATCATCCGCTGAGTTGAATAAACTAAATTCCATTCATTCAGCAGATTTGTATGTGCAAAGATCATTTATTTATTTTTCAAACAATCTTTAAAAAAAATATTTATTTTCAAAATAATGATGCACTTATTCGGAATAGAAAAAAACTGCAATGCGTTGATAAGCATAGAGCGGCAGAGGATTACAGTCATGATGTCACCTGCATACATTGCCAGAGGATCTTATCTTTTCACCTTCAAACAACACTGCCCCATTGGCCATGAAGTAACCACGAAAGTAGCCTCAATAATTCATAATATATGCTGCTGGAAGTGGCATACCTATCTTATAAGCCGCTGATGGTGCAGCAGATGAAAGGAGGATGTCATTTTCATCCAATGCTGCCTTGAAGCTTTTCTGAACCAAGGTCCTCACCTAAAACACTATTACAACAATAAGTTTCCAAACAAATGGCACAAGATATCTAAAAAATAACTTTAGGTTTCTACAACACCACAACTGCTATTAAAACATCGGTACTAGGTAAAATTTACAGAACAACCTATAATGAAAAGCCTGTACAAAAATAACTGTGGTACCTGCTGGGCAAGTTTGTAATATGCATCATAATATCCAGCAGAAAGAGCACAAGTTCCCATTAAAATTCTCATCTTGACCTGAACAAAATGTGCATGGTTGTTAGTCTGCCTGTAAAACTACCGGGCAATTGCCAATCTATTTTAGACTCCTTGTTCTAGCACTAAAACCATAATTCTGCAGTTGCAGTGTAAATGAAATAAACAAGTTGAATCAGGCTGATACAAAACATAAGCATGCAAGAAGCTCCAAACCTAAGGACCAAAACCATTAGCTTGAGAATCTCCATAGAGAGAAATTAGTTCATCTACTGCAACTTGTTTTCCATATCTGACATACATAAGAAGCAAGATTTCAGACACCAAGAGCGTTTCATAAAATTTCGGCTCTTAAAATCCAGCATTATAAGATGGAAAGAGAAAAACCATGTTTCTAATGATGGGTAACCAATCACCTTATACCATCGTAACGTGATAAATTAGAAGAAGACTGATGAAGCTAGAATATGGTAGGCTAGTAACCCGAGAGAAAAAGAAGGGAGTGATACCTGCAACACATCAAAGCAACATTTTAAGCTATCATCACGAACTGGTTTCAGAAGCACACAAGAATGCTGATCATGATAAGAATGGGGCAACAGGAAGAAAAAGAACAAGGAGAAAAATTGTATGCTTGAGCTGCCAGTCGTGCTTTCAGACTTAGCAGGCAGAAAGTTAGTGATGGCTTGGAAAGAAGAAAAACCTCTTGTCACGACAGATCCAAGTTCTTCAAAGTGTGAAGCAGCAGCTTTAATAGAGGATATTACTCCCCCATCAACACCATCTCCAAGAGTTTCATGAATCAACCTGACCCTCAGACCCTTCAAAGGTTTAGACTCCAACAGTTCAACAGATTTAAGATGAGATGCATAGTCAGGAACCTCCTGAAAAGCACTAGGCGAATATTAAAATTAGTGCCAAAACTCAAACTAGCAAGTCACAAAATAATACACATAAAGAAAGCACCATTTTATAGCTTTCCAAATGCTGCGATTATTAGAACACTTTGATCTTACTAATAGGAGGAATTCATAGACAAAAAATAAAAATAAAAAAAAGGACGAAGAAGATCCAAGGTATGATGCTTGTGGTTATGCCAATGTCACGTGAGATAAGACCATCATTGCCTTATCCATGTAATTCATGTTCAGATCTGTCAGATGCTTGGGCTAGTATGCGTGTGAGGTTGTCATGTGATTGACGACTTGTAATGAACAAGGTTGCTTTGTTTCTGGCCATCAACGAACAGTTGAAAAAGAAACAAAGGTCAATGATCCAGCTTTAATGGGCAAAATCTACTGACAAGGATCATCTAACAATATGATTTTTGAGCCATTTTCCATCCACAACGGGATCCACAATTAAGACTATTTGGATTGCACGTGCATGTGCGTCTACAGTGGATGTGCATGCACTTGATCCACCATACACTTCCAGAGTAGGATATCTTCCTAATCCTACTATAGACAGCAAACAGATAATCACATATAGCCAACAATTCATGCATAGATCCTGCAACAACAAGCTCAAAACTACCAACAGATTGAGAAACAAGGTAACAGACGAATCAAAAGCTGATAAAAGAAAGAAACAAACAAATTCAAAATCAAAGAATCCAATCAAATAATCAACAAAAAACCCTCAATTCAACCACACCCAACAACAGAAACAACCCCAAACAAATCCAAAAATAGAAATCCACAAGCTTAAAATGAAATTCCAAGCTGATAAGCAACAAAAATCCACAATTCAACCAATAAGCCAGAAGAAACAAAACCCAATATCCTACATGATTTAAATAACCTTGCAGTAAATTAAAATTAAAATAAAAAATAAAAAATAAAAAATAATAAAAAACCCACCAAATCTTGAAAAAGGGAAAAAGAAAAAGAAAAATCCTCACTTGCTAGGACCCTCGTCCAAGATGGTCTGCTCATCCGGGGTCCATTCGACAGAGATCCCCAGGTTGTGTTTCAAGGCTCTTAAGCCCTTGCACTACGAGAACTAGGAATTGTAAAGAATATCACTGAATTGGGGCCTTCACAAATCTGGACAAGCCCAGAGTTAGGGCCTGACAGTTGCAGCCTATGTAGTCAACCCATGTGAATTGAGCAAATGACCTGGTTGCATTAATAATCATATCACTTTAAAATGCACAGAGCAGTAATCATGAACACGCCAAATGGTCTCGCCCAATGGGTTTGCTACCGACAGAACCGTAAGCTGAGGGAAATAATTCTGCTCCAGCAGAGGGATGGTGTTTGTGATGATTTCTTGAAATGGGCCACTAGATAGTCTCTCAATTGCAGGAGGGCTGCAGTAAAAAGAAAAGAAAAATAAAATAGTAACTTTTAAAAATAAATAAATAAATAAGTCAAACCATCCCAACCTCTTACAACAGAGTTACAAAGAGAATCACAATTCTTCCTTGCTGACCAAGAAAAATGCCATAGAGAACAGATCTACTACCTTTTCAGCCAAGACATGATATAAGTGAATCATGCTAATAATAAAATACTAACTTTCAAAAAAAAAAAAAAAAGAGTCAACCGTCACAACTCATTACAACGGAGCTACAAACACTGCAAGAAAAGGGACTTTTACTGGCGGTCAAAAGCGCCAGTAAAAGCCCCAAAAACCGCCGGCATTACCTTTACCAGCGCTAGACAAGTGCCGGTAAAGGGGTATGTCGGCAAAAGGAAATGTGTAGAGTTGATCACTGAAAACTTGTGAGAAAATGTTTGAATAGAGAGAATTTTGTGGCAGTATACTGATATTGTTACCTGAAACAATCTGTAAATTTGGCAGTCATGTCTGCTATAAAACTGGCTGGACATGATCAAACTTGTTCAAGTTGATGAACTCGGGTGATGGGGAAGTAGGCTCTTTGGCTTTTACTAACATTGGATCAAGTAGGTCCCAGACATGGAGACTGAAGTTCGAATCTGATAGTTAGTTATTAGGACTGCTCATAGTAAGCTATGTACCTGAGCTTCACACGCGGCGGATCCTCTGTTCAGGAAACACATTGCCTAATTTTCAGTCCTGAACTGGAAAATATGTTTGCCATACTCCAGTTGAAGGTTTTGAATCGTCTGACATAGCGGACTATTGCTAGCATATGGGTGACACTCCCCACCGTATGTCACATCCACCTCTAAATCCAAGCAGCCCAAATAGGGGACCCACTTAGATGGATTACCCACCTAAAAATTACACGTGCAGCATGATCTTAGCTTGTTAATTGGTGGAGGCCAAAGTCTACAAAGAAATATCCATCAATTAGTGTCCAGGATTGTCTAATCAATCTGTTTGTAGGGATGAGAGTGCACCCAAATATGACAGAATGCTTTTGTTGGAGTTAAAGCTCAGGCTAAGGTGCTCTAGCCTGCTCAATTTGAGCCATCTTTTGAAACCTACATAAGAGTCACAACCTGTGTTTAAGGCCTGCAACAATTAATATTGAACAAAAAAGGAATCATGTGGTACAAGACAAGAAGATATGAAGTTCTAGCCATAGGCCTCTGAAAAGGCAGAACTCCTTTTACCTAGCCTCACTGACAGCCCCTAATTAGAAACACTGGGCCTAACAAATAAAATCAATGTGTTCTCATCAATGTAACTGAAGTTATCATTAGTAGGATTTGTACCAATATACAAGAAGACATGCTCCTTGCTAAGCCCAACATCGCCATATTGCATAACATGGGAGCTCAAATTGTATGTGTTATGGTTTGTTGTCCTGGTTTTAACCTGCGAAAATTTTCCAAAGAACAGTTCCAAATTCATGAAAGTAATTCAAGGACAGAAACAAAGAGAAAGGGAAGTTTGAACTTATAACTGATGATGCTGCTGCTTCAGAGTTACAGTCCGCAAATTATGCATGTCACCGTCCACCACATGAAGCAGTCACCCACCACACCAAAGGCAAAAAATGTGACAGTAAAGCAACATAATTTGTAAAACTTCTCCTTTTCAATGAACTACCTAATCAGATGAAACTGATTCCAGCAGATAAATAGTAGACCTTAGGGCCTGTTTTGGTAATCCAAACAATAGTTCTGCTTTTCCACTGAACTCTAGAACCAATCCCCCTTGCATTTGGTGCAGAGAAGGGAATGGGAAACTTAATAGGCAGGTTCTCATTTCTCCTCTTTCCCTGATCCAAACTTACGGGCAGCCACAAGACAGCGCTGGCAATTCTTACGGTACGGGGGCCACTAGCGCCAGTAACGCACGTATTTGTTGTAGTGAAAGCAAATCACAATGAGCAAATAATTGGCAATACCAATGCAATTCACCTAAAAATCAAACATGAAATAAGAGGAACAGCTTCCGCTATCAAAATGCATTCCAAGCATAGAATGCCTCCACCCAAATGTTGACAAATGTATAGGAGAACAGCTTCCACTAACAAATAATCAGAAAAATCTTCCGCCAAAACGTGGCCAACTGTATAGTAGTTCCAAAAGAGAAGCTGCTCAAGAAGAAAACAAAACACGTGCCTAAACGGTAAGTTGTAGAAAGCTAGCTGCATGAGACCATTAAATCAAGAGAAATACCTTTGATGTTGCACGTTGAGCAAAGAAGACATGAAGAAGACCTTTCCATAGTGTATTGTGGCAAAGGCTCCTCAGCAACTGCCTCCGTGTAGTAGCACTTCCGATCTGCTGAGAGAACAAACAGCGAACCAAACACGCCCAACACTGTCGAAAACGATATCGCGAAGTCAACAAACAACACTCTACTATCTACCTCTGTATGACCCTCGCCCAACTTGCTTTCTACAAAGTCCCGCTCGCCACTTTATTGGTGGTCCCATTGAACCAAGTAGCAGACAACCCATCACAAAAACAATTCATTTGAAACCCAGGTAAAAATAAAAATGAAATCTGAAACACTGGACTAACTCATATCTAGTATTGGTGGAATTGTGCCGACTAACTCATTGTCACTCAAATCCCTGGACAGATGCAAAAAGGGATGGATTTTTGTGATGCTTGTTATTAAATCACACAAAGGCAGCAAGAAAATACAAAACATAACTTCCAAAAGAAGGGGAAAAAATCTAAAAAAATAAGATCCCTATAGTCAATTTAGTGACTAAAATGGAAAAATCAATGGATATTACAAGAACAAAAATGCAGGAGAATAGCTGGCAGCACATTTTTCTATATATATTAAGCATATATGATTCTCTATTATGTAACAAAAAATTGCAAGCAATTCGCATCATGTAAGCAAGCCAACATGAAGCCAACAAGAAATTTTCAATCGAATCCAAACCAATCCAATTCAAAGAGAACAAAATTTAATCAAGGCGGTACACCCCAGGGCTACCAGCCTTCTCCTTGGCATTTCCACAAACATCTACTAGGCATTCTTAAGAACTCATTAAAAGAACTCTATGAAATATGGAAATCATCTCTACCAATCCTCAAGGCTTTCCACATACGGTCCATCCACTAGAACGCACATCATATCAATAGTCTGGATCACCTGAAATGGTCCCCGTACACCATATAACTTCTGAAATATATACAAAAAAAAAAAAAAACAAGGAACATGATGCACACCTGTTGCTACAAATAACATCCAAAGAAGTTAGGAAGAAATCCATGGTGACATCATCGGGCCTCAATGCTTTATGTCTGTCCCATATTACATTCTGGATCTCTTCCCAAAAGTCCCTCGTAAGCCACTCTTAACTCAATCGAAAGCCTATTGAAATTTCTGAATAAACCATAGCACGTGACAAATACAAGGCGAAGATTAATCAAGGGAAAAAAGCAATGTGAGGAAAAGATATCGTTCTAACCTTTGGTTGTCTTTCTTTTGAGAAAGGAGGCATTCGAGAATTCATTCCTTGTAGAAGACATGACCTTACTGGCAGCAGAGATGGTCGATGAAGGGCTTGAGGCAGAGGCAGCAAGTGTCGAGGGGCTTAATGGTGTCCTTGCCCAACTCTTCCTTTCTCTCTCTTTTTCGTATGAATCGAAACCCTAAACCTAACCATAATCGATCTGAAAAGAAGAGAGAGAGAGAGAGAGAGGGTATTGGGATATCGGATTGGGTACTGGGGTACTCGGTACTCTCTTATCGTACTGAGTATATTCCGTCGGTTCCACCGTAAATGCATGTGGTGTATCCACACCGTCCATCATTTTTTCCAGCTCATTTAAGCGGTTGAGACTAAAATTGAAGCATATCTGAAGCTCAAGAGGACCATACTACGGGAAAGCAATGGGAATAATGATTTCCACCGTTGAAACCTTATTAAGCGCCACAGCCCACAGTGATGGTTATTTGTAATCCAACCTGTTCATAAGATCCAAAAAAGATGGATCAAGAGAAAAAACAAATATAAGCTTGATCCAAAACTTCTGTGGCCCTCGAGAATTTGTCAACGGTGGACTTTCAATTCACACTGTTTCCCATGGTGTGGTACATTTGAGATTTGGATATACTTCATTTTTGGGTTCAAGTACTAAAACTATCCGCTAAAATTGAAGGAAGGAGTAGATAAAATATATAAATTACGGCGGTGTACGCACTTTTTCTGCGACAGCCTTTAGCACTAAGTTCCTCGGCCACCGTCCGTCCGTTTTTTGAGATCATTTTAGAGCATGAGACCAAAAGTGATCAAGATCCAAGACTCAACTGGGCCGCACAAAAGGAAAATGTGGGTAGGGAAATTACTACCGTTGAAACCTCCATGAGGTCGACTGTGATGTTTACAGGCCATCCATACCGATCATAACGTTATTACTATACTGAAAATATAAATATTAGCCTGATTGAAAACTTCAATGACCCATGAATATTTCAAGTGTGGAAGTTTAATCCTCACATTTTCGGCCCACTTGAGTATTGAATTCGGATCATTTCCGAACTACTGTCCTAAAATGATCTCATGAAATGGATGCACGGGATGGATTTCTCACAAACATCACGATAGGCCTCACCAGGTTCCAAGCACATGAACTTGGAAAGACTTTTGTAGGAAATCCGTGTCCGGGAATGAGAATGGTTAGAGGTGGGCAAAATGGACCCGATCCGGCGGATCCGACCTGATCCGACCCGATCCGGCCCGTTCCGAACAGAACCAATGGCCAAGATCAGGCCTGATCGGGTTTGATTTTCCAGATCCGATTTTTTTCGGATTGGGTCCGGATAAACCTATATCCGGACCAACCCGACCCGTATACCCCGAACCGAATGGAACAGACCCGACCCGAACGGCGAGCGGGTAATATAAAAGATTTTTTTTACTTTTACCCTAACATTTCTTACCCTCTGTTTTCTTACCCGACCCTCCATTTCCCCTCTTTTCTTACCCTAACCCTACCCAAACGACGGACGAGCACTGCCCGACGTTCTGCTACCTGCCCGACGGCGACGAACGATCTTCTTCATCTCCAGTCTCCTCTTCTTGTTCAACAGTCAACACCCGTTTGGCCGTCCTGCTGCCTGCCCGTCGCCCGACGCCAGCCTCCTGTCTCCTCTCCTTCTTCGTGATTGAATCCGATTTTGGTGAGGATTCTATTTTGAATCTTTGATAGTTTCTTCTTAGTTCTTATAAATGCTCTTCTTATTTCTTCTTATTGTAATGAATCCCTGACTGTGGAATGAATCTGATGCATGTGATCTGACTGAGTTGAGTCGATCAGCATAGTCTTTGATCCATAACAATCACGTTGTAGTCAGAATTTCGATTCACAGATTTCTATCAACATTTTTTTTTGGGTGGAACAATGGGCTGGCCTGATTTTGCTCCCTATAAAAATGGATCCTGCATGATTGCATGTATGCAGAACTCTGCTTCTTTTTTTTGGGTGCCTGGATTGCATTTTGTTTGTAATCTATGGCTTTACATCATTCCTCATCACCATCATTGTTTCTGATTTTTCTTTCCTGCCAACTGCTTGATCAATTAACAGTTTGTTAGGTTTTTTGCATAATAAATTACTTGGTATTTGATATATTAGTCGGTATCTATCATACATGAAACAGTTATTCAACTTGGATAGCCTTGTTTATCACATGGGTCCTTTAGTTATAAGGAATTAGAGGGTCCATAAATGTGAAGTTTGCTAAGGCTTTCAGTTTTGTATGTGAACAGTGACCTGTACTTTTTATCTAGTGGCAACCCTCCTTGGATTGGGGTACCCCAATACCCTCTCAGATGGCAAGATCTTTTCTCCTTGATCTTTGACATCTTTTTTCTACTGTGGAACATAGTTCTCTTAATGATTTTGCAGCCCATCATTAGAGGAAGAGGATGTTCCAATCTTGGAGATCTTTGGGCATCTCTTGTCCACGGCATTGCCCATCAGATCAATGGCATGGATATAAAACCATCAGCTCCACATGTATTGAATTGGGACCCTCAGCAAACTGAACCTCTACTAAGGCTTTAAACCCAATAGATTCTCTTTGTATCACAGCATAAAGCAACATCCAGTACAAATGAGTAAAACTTTGTTGACTCAACATTTATAATCTTTGTGAGGAATTATATGTTCTTCACCAGGACATGTATTGTATCATTGGATCCATAGTCTGTACGCATCCCAGGGTTTGGTGATCCTATCCATTTGCTCCGATCGGCCCTCAGCACCAACGGTTTTGAGGGCAACTTTCCATAAACAGGAAATTGAGCACCATCCTATAGCTTCCTATCAAATGGATGCTTACAGATGAAGAAATTGTTCAATAGTCTAAATTTAACGAATGAAATAAGATGGCTATGATCATTAATTAGTTCCGGTATCTGGCTATGCCTCACTATTTCAGTTTGGCATCGACATCCTCAAAACAGTACCTATTGAACTGTCCGTGACCCGCTCTACATCAAATTGCAATTCACTACGATAGTGCAACCAAACACAGGTTAAAGGTATTTCTCTTTCATCATGTATCCTGTTTGATCCTTCATCTATTTGTTAATAACAATGGAATTTGAAAGGGCAAGGGACTGAATGCTTTTAGAAAAATTTGTGGCCTTTTTTTTACAAAAAATGTTTTACTTCAATTTATTTTCTTTTTATTTATTTATTGTCTTTCTGATATTTTTCTGGTGGGTTATTAGATGAAGATTTCAAAATACTATCGCTATTTTGTGCAAGAAGCAACATTCGATCTCTCGTAGATTTTGGGTTTGTTAAGTTCTGCAAGAAGTTCATATTGTGGCCATCGATTGATTTGATTGACTATGGAAATGGTTATGAATAAGAGAAATTTTATCTCGTGGTGCCATCTTCACTACACACGTCTGGACATGTGATGATCAAGATATTTCACATGGTGGTCGCCACTTTGGATTCCCAAAAATCGAAGATTAGATGATTGCAACTGTTTCAATTTTCTGCTATATATGGGCAATTGCCAATTTTCATTTGAACTGTTGTTTTTCTAGCCACCTATCAATTGCTAGGATGTCTGATTGTTGTGATTTTGGAAAAATGGATGGACAGCAGTGACAAACCCATACATCATGGTGGCCTCTCATCTCTTTTCTCATGGTTGGACACCATAGATCATAAACCCAATTTTCATGGTTGGCCTCTCATAGCGCCTGTCTGTTCTAAGATGCTTTTCAAGGAGTGAAAGTTTCAAAATGCTCTCATTTACTTCTATTTTCTCTAAAAGGTAGTGAACTTGAGAATTGGAAGCCCATGAGCTATGTGCATAACCTCCAATCTGTTTAACATGCAAAAAATACTATGGTGTTTACGCTCCGACCAAATCACCAAATGGGCATTCGCACTAATAAAAAATTTAGGTGATCGAATTGCTAAATGACCTATGCATTAATTTGGATGTTTTCGAATGGTGTATATTAGTATTATTGTTTGGCCCATCTCATCATTTAATATGCTAGATTTTGATGCTTTTAATTATGGTGTGGTGGATCTGTTGGAGGGTTGGATGTTAGACATATATCTCGTGAGCTCCACAATTCTTGATTAACTGCTTTTTAGAGAAAAAAAAAAAACTAAAACAATGGTGTTTAGGTAGTTTCTCTCGCCGAAAAGTAGTACTGTGTAATTTTTGTTTTTGAAGGCTTTATTCAGTAAGATCCAGATTTGTAAAGAATTTTACTCTAAAATTCAAATTCCCCACAAAAATAAAATAACTGAAGATTGTACCTATATAGTTAACATACCTTGTTGATTGTTATGTTAAAGCATTTTGATCACACTTCTTAATCCCAATTATATATAATGCCGATAGTATTGGACATTTGGATCAACAATTGCTGGTTGAATAATGATATGCAGCTCACGTGATATACTTCTCTGTGAATAATGCATCAAACTGTGATTTAAATTCTTTCTGAAAGATAATTTCAATGAAGTGGTATTCTATAACTGATCGGTTCTATTTTTCTTCTTCTCCTTTTTTGCCAGTCATCTCCGGGTGTAAAGAATTTCCTGGGAACAGTGTTACATCTCTCATTAGAGCAACTGCAGGTCAGTGCTTGGTTAATCTTACCAAACATTAGATAGATGTGCCTATATGTTTTTCTTTGGGTTCCTTTTTTGAATTTCTTTTCACTAACTGTTTCTGTATACCTTTGCAGATTATCCAAGGAGAAGAAGAAGAAGAAGAAGAAAAGAAGAGTTGCAATGGCCCTCTCTCTTCCTCAGATTCAACAAGAAGAAGCGATGCCATATCAAGGTACAAAATCTCTCTCTCTCTCTCTCTCTCTCTCTCTCTCTCTCTCTCTCTCTCTCTCCCTCTCCCTCTCCTCTTTTTTTTTTCTTAGATCGAATCCGAACCTGGGCCAATTCCATTCGACTCGGTTTTCCTGACCGAGTCGGACTCGGATCGGTCCAGGGCCACATGGGTTAGGATCGGATTGGATCAGAGGACCAGGACTTGGTCCCGGTTCTGACCGAGTTCGGGTTAGGCCATGCAGAACTCGGATCTGGTCGAGTTGGGCCCAATCCGATTCAACTCAGTCCGATGCCCAACTCTAAGAACGGTGCAGATTGCAAGGCAAACGTGCGGATTGGCAACTCCCTTGCCACTAGCTAGTGGTCGGTGCTATGTGGGACCCGCTGTGATGTATGTGTTTCATCCATTCGGTTCATATATTTTTCTAAATAATTTTATGGTATGAGCCCAAAAATATGATATATCCCAATCTCAAGTGGACCACATTACATAAAACAATGTTGATTGAATGTTGACCATTAAAAACTTTTTTGGGGCATAAAAGTTTTGTATCAAGTTGATATTCCTTTTCTCCCTTCATTTAGGTATGTATAACCTAATCAACAGATTGAATGTCAAATAAATAGTTCAGTGGGCCTTATGAGAAATTTAACGGTGGATATCCAATCACTATTGTTTTCCTATAGTGTGGTTCACCTGATATTTATATCCCTCTTGTTTTTGGGATAAATCCCTAAAATGATATGTAAAAATGGATGGACGGCATGGATAAAAGACACTTCATAGTGGGGCCTGCAGAGCACCGACCACTAGCCACCGCTGGGGTATAGCCAATCCGTTTCCGGATTTCAGGTGCATTGGCTAGTCTACCACGCACAACTGATTGTGTGTTGCCGTCACTAAGCTCCGTGGGTTCCATCACAAGGTATGCGTTATATCCTAACCGTCCTACCATTTGGTGAGCTAGTGGCAAGTCTTAGAGCCAAAATATTAAGACATACAAATATCAAGTGGACCACACTGCAAAAAGCAGTGGGGTATTGAACATCTACCATTGAAACCCTTTTAGGGGGGTCACATAAGTTTTGGATCAACATGATATTTATTTTTCCTCTTCATCCATGTCTATTTGACTTTATGGACAGGTTGGATGGAAAATAAATGGTATGGTGGGCCTTACAAATGTTTTAACGGTGAGAATCAGTCCTACTACTATGTGGTGTAGTCTACTTAAAATTTGGATATAAATCATTTTTGGGATTGTCGTCTATACTGTGTTCTCCAAAAATGGATGAACGCTGTGGATATATTAAAGATATCATTTTGGGGACCATGTAACTTTGATCTCATTTAAATGTTCGTAGATCCCATTTAAATGTTCATGCAACGGCAACGTTCTTTTTTCTTTCTTTTCTTTTCTTTTTTTTTTTTTTTTGGGGGGGGGGGGGGTTAGCTTGTTAGTACACACCCATGTCAATACAGACACTCCATGTTAGCCACCCCCACTACTGATCGGTACCAAGACCTCAAGTGTTGAAACGAGGTATCGGTAGTGTGGTACACCAGCCAATCGGCTTCCTTGTTACCTGACGCTGGCTACTAGCCAAGTGGCTAGTGGTTGGTGCTCTATGGCCTGACCATGATGTATGTTTTTTATCCACACTGTCCATTTATTTTTCAAGATCATTTTAAGGCTTAATTCAAAAAATGATCCAGATCTAAATTTCAGGTGGACCACGTCAAAGGATAACAATAGTGACTAAATGTCAACCATTAAAAAAGTATTATTTTTACCGACGATTCATTGTGATTTGCTAATGGCTTTGGTCATTTTTTTTTGTAGTGAATCTTTCCAAAATTTAATCAACAAAAGATAAGGGAAAGTGAGATTTCCTTATGACAATATTCAGCTTCCTATAGTCAATACACATTCTCCAACCAGTGATAACTCTAGTTAGCATAAGTTCATTGTTAGCATTGGCTACGATGGTAATTCCAAACTTCTTGGGTACCACCTGAGTTGGAATTACCTATTGACTATCAGATATAGGATATATGATACCCACATCCAATAGTTTCAACACCTCGATCTTAATCACATCCCTCATATTTGGATTTAATTGGCGTTATGGTTGCCTTGATATTTTGGTGTGCTCCTCTAGGTGTATTTGATTAGTGCAAATTAGGGGGTCAATTCCTTTGAGGTCCACAATAATCCATCCTATGGCACTCTTGTACCTTTTAAAAGAGCAACCAACTTTCTCTCTTGCTCATTATCAAAGTGGGAAGAAATCACCATTGGATCATGTCTTCTTGACCTAAATAAACATACTTATACTCAGATAGTAATGATTTTAGGTCAAGCTTCCGTGGCTTGATGCTAGATGGTAGAGGCTTTGAATCTATAAGTGGCATTTTTTCAAAACTTGGCCTCCATCGGTTAGTTTTAAGAACCGGCTCAGAATTTAATAAAATGCTTATTATATCTAAAATCGTGTGATCATTAGAATCCATAAAGTGAGCAATACATGGGTCGAAGATTATAGTTAATATGAGGTCTCCTCCACAAGTGTGTCAATCATGTTTACCTCATGGACCTCATCCACATCCTCAGGTTGTTTGCAAAGAGTGAACAACTTCATCACTTTATTCTACCAATTGATGATTGCATTTAAAGTGGCCAGGAATGGGCATCCTATGATGACCGAAATCTAACTACTAGCATTTATAAATGGTTGTGTCGAAGAAGATAAAGTCTGCTAGATAGTAGAACTTATCAACCTGGACTAACACATTTCAACTACCCTCCTCGGTATATGAATAGATCAGTCAGTAAGTTACAGGGTCGTATTAGTGGGTTTTAATTCACCAAGCCCCAATTGTTCATACTATGAGTAGGGTATGAGGTTAACACTTGCTGTAAAACCCCATCCATTCTGTACCACTTTCTATGCCTATGTGCACGATGATCGACGCCCTTAGCCAAGCCTAGACTAACCATGCATAGTGCACACCTGATTGACCAGAACCCCAAGGCTTTGAAACCGATTTCATATCGATCGCCCTATCGCCGCAATCGCGTAGGTACCACCTGTACATCTGTACGATGCTCCGTTAGTGAGATACGCCGAGAAGAATCGTTGGTGTATCATGTGTGCATGTCGGCATATACTCCATGTCACACATGTGCATAACACATGCCACACATATATGGGTGAGAGAATCTCTACCCATATGTGTGATGTCACCCTCTCATGCCATCCACCTCTCATGTGCTCCCCAAAGTCATTTTCTCTCCATACCATACCCTATGCATGACATCATCATACCATGTCATCCCATGCCCCTTTAATCCATCATTAATTCTTAATCATGCATAAATTCTCATAATCCTAGCCTAAGCTAACATTAATTACATTAGCCTAACCTAACCAATTTTTTATCTATTTCTCTACAAATACTCCTCTATCCCTTAGCATTTTCACCATTTCCTACAATAGAGAGAGAGGAGTGATCTTGGTGGGCCATCAACTCCATCAGTCCCATCCCTTCCATCCATCTAATCTATCAAGGTGAGTACACCCCCTCCACTCTTATGGTTTGTTTTCTTTCTTGATTATTCAGATGATTAATTGTGGTGATGATGGGATGATAATGATAATGATGATGTAGGACCCATTGATGGTAGGGCCAGTTGTGATATATGGTTATACATATATAGATGATGGGATGAAACAAATATTAGCTTGATCTAAAGCTTGTGTGGGACCCACTAGTCGTGGGCCCACCGTGATGTAAACTAACCATCATACATGAGTATATGGTCACAAGGATGTGGATGAAGAGAAAACATAAATATCAGCTTGGTCAGCAAAGCATGGCCCCACTATGATCTTTATAGTCATCGAACCGTCCAAGCACGGCCCATTGGGCTGACCAAACTCACACACACCCATGCACACACGTGCGCACTTCAAAATAAAAATAAAAAATAAAAAAAATAAAAGAGAGAGAGAAAGAGGAGAGTGGACGCTGTTGTTGCCAGCGTCCCTGTTGCTTGTTATAAGGGGGAGAGTGTGGGACCCACAATAGGCCCCACCATGATGTATGTATCTGATCCACACCGTCCATTCAATTTTTCAGATTATTTTAGGCGTTGAGCCGAAAAATGAAGCCAATCCAAGTCTCTGGTAGGCCACACAATTAAAAAGATCATATTAATGGTAATAAACTGTTAGGGCCTGCTGTGATGTTTTTGCGCGTAAAAAAATGCAAAATATTGAGCTTGCTAGGTCTGTCACGAGTCATGGAATCTAACAAATGGACTGGATCGTTATCATATGGGCCCCACCTATGAAAAACTACAAGAAAATAAATAAATAAGCAAAAGGATGTTGTACGCTGTTGCTACCGGCATCAGACTTGCTGATTGAAAACATAGACAGGGATGATGGGTCCCACCACAGGCCCCGTTGTGATGTATGTCAAATATCTACACCGTGCATTTGATGGGTCCCCTTTAGAAATTGGGATACCCCAAAAATCAGCCGTACACGGAACTCAGGTGGCCTACACCATCTAAAATCATGTGAAGAGTAGGTAAATCATATAAAAGTGCTTGCTGGGGTCCACCTGAAATGTGGATGCACCTGAAACTTGGACTGACCCCTCAACCAAGTGGGACACATGCAATGGATGGACTGGATCTCTCAAGTGGCCCACCTTGATGAGAAATATACCAAAAAAAAAAAAGGAAAGGGGATGGAGGAGGTGACGCCCTCACTGGACGTTGTGGGTCCAAAGAGGGCAGTCCTTACCCACCTTTGGGGTAAAGTTTTATGGGGCTGATCATGGCCACACCATGATGTATGTGCTAAATCCACACCTTTCATCCATCTTACTAGCCCCATTCATTATATGGTCCCACAAAATCAAGCCAATTAGAAGCTCATGCAGGCCATGCCACTTGGACAATGGAAATTGTATTCAAAACGCTCAGATTTCTCTAGGGCCCACCTTGGTGATGAAAAGTATATCTGAGACATTCATCCACTCCTTCAGACCATTTTAAGAGATGAGTAAAAGAATGAGGCAGATCCACGCCTTAGGTGGACCACACTATAAGAAACAGTGGGAATAAAAATCCCTACCATTAAATCCCTTGAGTTCTACCATGATGTGTAACTGCCACCAAAGTTGGGTCAGTCATTAGACAGCGGAGCTAACTCATTACATGTATTTTATATCCAAGTCGTCCATCATTTAGACCATCCATATTGTGTTGTGGGCCCCACCCGGTGTATGTACCTTATAGCCATGCCATTCATCTAGTGGGTGGTATCAACTATGATGTTGTTTGTTGTACAAAGTGTTTATGGGGTGGACCCCACCATGTCAATGGGACCCACAATTATACAAAATATAATAATAATAATAATAATAAGGAAAGGGAGTTGCATGCTTACCAATGAAAACTTCCCTGGACATAACGTAATGCATGTGGAGCCCACCTAGGTGCATATGTTGTATACCCACACTGCCTATATTTTCCAGTCACTTGAGAAGTGGGCCCACCTCCTGCTTGTTGACACAAGATGAAGTAGAACTTAATTTTAGGTGGTCCACGCTGCAAGCAAAAATAGTGGTAACAACCATTGGAAATTCTTAGGCTCTATTGTGCCCCCTATATGTTGGGACGCTTCCTTGACCATGGACTCCACCTTGTAGTATGATGTAAAGCCATGTCATTCATCGGTTTATCCTTATCATTTTAGGGTATGGTCCCATAGACTAGTCAGATTCAAATCCCATGCCACAGGAGCAATATTGATCACTTGTCCACCGTTAAATATTTCCTAGAGCTGCAGTAATACTTGTGAGAAATCTATCCATCCTTTTAAACCGATCATGGGCCACCTAATATAGATGTTTTACCAGCCATTCATTTATTTTGTTAGATCATTTTAGAGTGTGGGGCTGCCTATATATTTATTGCAATTTAAGTCGTTTCCATGATACCCATTGTAATGGTTATTCATCATTTAGACCATCAGTTGGTAGAAATCATGTGGATCACTACACCATAGGAATTTGGGATTTTGGGTAGCCCAAGTAGTCATGTGGATTTGGTGGAACTTATGTGGGCCACCACACCATGTGAATGCATGATTTTTATAGCCTACCTAGCTATATGAAATTGTGGCAATTGTGGGACTACTTGTCAAGTGGATTTATGATTGTTGTGGCCTTTAACCATATGATCACTAATGGGATGAATGGCAACTAGATTTTGCAAAATGGTGTTGAATATGTAGCTCATAAATCTTATGATCATGAGTGACGTGGATAGCCGTAAATTATGTGGGTATGTGGGGAATGTGTGGCCCAACCATATGATCATGTGGTGCTTAGGTGACTGCTAAACTATGTGAAATTGTGGTACTGGCCGCATGACTATGTGAAAGTTTAGTAAAGTGGTTGCCCCATTATGCGAGCTATGGTATAATTAAAATAATAATAATAATAATAAGTAACCATCTCACCTTAAGTCCCTCATTATGACAAGTAGAGTGACATTTGTGTGGCCACTCAACCATATGGACTTCTGATAATGAAGTGGCCATAAGACTATGTGGGCATATGAGAATTGTGTGATTACTCAGACTCATGGACTATGGTGATGGTATAACCTCTTGGGTATGTGAACTTAGGACGTGTGTCAGATTGATTATGGACCCTACCTTGATGTAAGTATTGCATATTTCACCATTTAGGCTAGCTAATTTTATGGCATGATTCCAAAATGACCTATATCCAATTCCTAAATAAGTCAGATGATATGAAATAGTATTAATTAAACGTATAACTTTTAAACACTTGTGAACCCACTCAATGTACGTATTTTATCCGCATTGTTCAATTGTTTTGCCAACCAAACAGTTTGATGATGGAGCCCGCTGACGTGTGCCTTGTGCATCTGAACTGTTCTTCCTTGTATTACCTTAATGTATGTGAATTACCTATACTATCTTATTGGGACCCACCGTAATGTTTGTGTGTGGACCTATCTACTTGCAGGACTACTTGGAAGTATGACCCACAACGTTGTATGAGACAAACCCACGTCATCCAACCGTGACTAACTCTTATGTGTATATTATATACCCAAGTTGTTCAACTTAGGGCTTACTGTATCTTATGAGGTTTACCTGTGCCTTCCAAACCATTGTAGAACTACTATGATAATTATTTACAAATCCAACCTACTAACAGCCCACTTGAAGGTGAAACCCTCTACATTATATGAGTTTCACCAGCACCATCCATCTGGTGGCTCGTTTACTATATATTATATATATGCCTTTCATCTTATAACCACTTGGTGCATGTACTTTGCATCACCACCACTCATTAACCATAAGGCCTAGGTAGGCTATAACCATGTGGTCCCAATAGAAGAAAATCATGTTGGGCCAAAGCCGCTAATAACCCGACCCAATCCGGCGGATCCAACCCGATCCGGCCCATTCCGAACAGAACTGAAGGCCCAGATCGGGCCTGATCGAGTGTGGATTTCCAGATCCGATCATTTTTCGGGTCGGGTTCAGATAGAGGTCTATCCGGACCGATCTGAGTCATATACCCAAACCGAGTGGAACCGCACTGAATCGAACAGACCTAGACCGAGCAGGTAGTATAAAAAGACCTTTTAATTTTTTACCCTAACCCTTACCCAACCCTATTCGTTTACACCGGTCTCTCCCCTCTTTTCTTACCCTCCCTACCGAACGATGGAACAAGCACTGGCCGATGCCCGATCTTCTTCCTCTCCAGTCTCCTCTTCTTCTTCAGCACCCGTTCTGCTGCCTGCCCGTCGCCCAACGCCAATCTCCTCTTCTTCTTCGTGATTGAATCAGGTTTTTGATAGTTTCTTCTTATTCCTCCTCTGCAAATTAATGTGATTGAGTGGATTTTTGTAGTACTGGATCAAACAACCCTCAAACCCCACCTCTGATTGGACCGATCTAGTTCAATCCACGCCGTCGAATTAGGGTGAATCGTGTTGTGATCTTGTTCAATCGAACTAGTTCGACAGGTGGATCCGTTCGAATTAGGTAATTAGGGTTAGAATCCAATGATAGATCATTGCCATTTTGGAAACGGTGGTGAGTCAATCTCATTGCTTGTGGCCTTCGTTGATAACTATCCAGACCATCCAAATTGTGGGGCCCGTTGCAGATGGATGATATTCTAAAATAACCCCGATCAAATAATGCTAACCATCTAATTGGTGGGTATCAAATGAATGGTTGAAACTTGAATGGTGGGTGGTCCAATTTCGAAGGGGAAAATCTGATGGTTTAGTGTCATTATCTTCTCAGTGCAGTTTTTCATTTATGCTCCATCTACAAATGGGTCACTGAATTTTTGGACGGTCTGGATTTCTGTACAATTATACTGAGCATACAGTTAAAGAGTCCCCATGGAATCATGTGATTTCTTTGATTGTCTGACTGTATTAGATGCATGGCCCACCATGGATTGTGCATCTTGAATGGTAGATGCTCATAAGCAGGAGATCGAAGAGATGAAACAGAAAAAGGAATTAAGAAACGAAGAATTTTGGTTGTGAGATTTTTGTAAGAATCAAAATTCAGCAGAGGTATCTGTAGACAGAAAGACAGGGTGAAATCAAGGTGGTGGGCCTCTCTTTTGAGAGGGTTGGTTGATGAACTTTCCTCTCATTTATTTTTTCTTCTAGTGTAGTTAATGTATGTGTTAAAATGCCGTTGAGGCCTACTCCTACCACAGCATTACTCTGTTTTCTGCTTTTCTTCGGTATGATTTTCTAACAAGGGGCACACCTATGATAGGACTGTGCAACACAAGCTCTGTGGCTCCAGAAGCACTGTTCATGTGACATCTCCTCTCGTCCATCAGATTTTGGGTATGTATTGATGCAGTCATTTCCTATCTGTGCAGAAATGGTCAGGTGTGCTTGTTAAAGTAGCCATGGCAACCGCCTTTAGCATTTCTCAAGTTTTTCTTTGTACTATTTTTTTTTCGTGGTAGAATTTTAATACACTTCCCTATGAGTCCATGCTAAGAATCTACAAGTTTGTTTGGTACAAATTGCTTCACTGTGACCATTCACGGCAGATAGGTGATAACTGGTCCTGTGGTTTGTTGATGCTGGAGTAAACGAGGATGTAAAAAAGTTCCTTCTGTTATGCTTTACTCTCTCGAGAACTGACAGCAGTCAATGATGAATCCTGATAATCCAGTAATGAAGAAGAAACCTTTGATGCCTAGGTATAAATATGCACAGATACAGGGAGCATTGATACAACTCATTTCTGAAAATCTTGGACACATGGGTAAGGACATCCATGTGATACTCTAATACCACGAGAAAATTGTTAGGAGTTAAGAAAGCAACAAAATTAATCTACTAGAAAACTATTAAACCAGATCTTATTGGTGGCTATACAGTATTCTGTGCCAGTATTAGTATCAACATGGATCGGTACACCCAGCACATACAATTATCTGGAGCATCTTGGCAGGAAAGACTGCTTCAGTTATGTGTCAAAGAGCCAACAGACTAATACAAACAAAGCAAGGATATCAAGATACTTTTAAATACCTAATGTAGGACCATTGCTGTATGTTATGGTCATTTACTTTCTGGTTGAAATGTTTGGGATGTATGAAAAGCAAGTGTGCTTTTGCTACACTTGCTCAGACAAGGTTATTGTGGCATTTATTGTGATGTGATAATGGATTGATTGGATTTCTTTGTGAACTTTTTCTCCTTATTTTATCATCTCTTCTGGTCATGTGCAATAGCTATGCTTGGTTTTATTTCATGACATTAGTTTTCTTTGATAGTCTTATCCATTCTTAATCGTGCAGATGGTTGAAAGATCACAAGAAAATAAATGTTTTTGTGGAACCTCGAGTGAGAAGTGAACTGCTAACAGAGAGTTCTTATTTCAATTTTGTAGAAAGTTGGAAAGATGGTGAGCTCTAAGACTTTATTAGGTTTTGCTTTGAATACTATTTTTGTGATACTATCTCTTAAGCAATAGCAATAGCATCTACAAACGTGACACATTGCACAGATAGGAAATGGCTACATCAATACATACCCAAAATCTGCATCTGCCATCTCTCCTGGCCCATTTACAATGCAACCCATGATTGCAATCTGCCATAAAAAGACAACAAATTGTTTAGGCTTTTGTTCAAAGGAAACCATGTTGTCAATCAATGTTCTTCTATTGGAGTGCAGGAAGGCTCCAGGGATTACCGAAACACCAGGCAAGTGAGCCGTCTTCTCTCTTATCTCGGCACTTATCTCTTGGAGGTCGAACAGAGTCCGTCCACAGGATGGGCACGAGACATACTCCTACAAGAAGATTCAAAAAAGTGTGCATTTTTCTACTATCAGTGAGACTGAGAGATGCATCAAGGTCAACAGCTGTTGACTGGAGTGTTGACTGTTGAGTACAAACACATACCGTTTTTGTGTTTCTCATTCTGCAGCCTTGGAGTAAATTGAAGGATGTTTCTTAGAAAATCGAAATCCTGGCCAAGGGCTTCCAAGAATACTCCATCACCAAGGCCATCAACCAAAAGAGCTCCGGCATTGCTACCAGCACCGATGACGAGGTCATCTCTGCAAATAGGCAGGACTTGCAGTGAATAGAAAATAATATTGCTCATGGAATACCCAAGGCAGCATTTGGAAGTTCCCTTAATCGGTTTTTGGTGTGACTTCATTTTGAACTGAACAAGCATGTGGGCAGCATGGAAAACAAGCCCAAATGGACAAATTGGAATGAGAATAATATTGTTTTTGCGGGTGGGAGGGGTGGCAATGGGCCAATTTAGACCGGGCCTGGTCTGACACCTAAGGTTCAAGGCCTGAGCCGAGCTCGAGTCTCTGGCATGGTTGGTCCCAGGCTTGATCCATTGCAGCCCTAAAATTGATAAAATTCCTGTCTCACTTGAATGTTCCTAATCTATTCATTGATCAAGTGACCACATATACACAAAGATATAAACATTTTAGAAGAATGAAACCCAACAGAGATGTGGAGCCATGTTTGGTTTATCCAGGCCATGTTTGGTTTTCTGATCTTTCTTTCTTTCTTTCCTTCCATTTTTCCCTTGCAATCTGATTTTTCTTTCATTCTTTTTTCTTTTTGCTTTTTGTTTGTTAGATGGACCCGAAGTTCTTGAGGAATTAGAATGAATTTTAAACAATAGGATTGTTTTTTTTTATATTAGGTGCAAACAACCATTAAGATGTGGCGCATGGAATAGTTCAATTAAGCGTGCAGTGCACACGTTTGCTTATAGTATGAGTAGTTAGAAAAGTTGTGGAGCACAACCGATCCGAACGTGGCCAAATCCGATCCGACTCAGTTTTCCTGACTGAGTCGGACTCGAATCGGTTAAGGCCAGCAAGAGTTAGGATCGGATCGAGTCAGATGACCCTGACTCGGTCCCGGATCAGACCGAGTTCGAGTCAGGCCATGCAAAACTCGAACCGAGTCGAATTGGACCCAATCCGAGTCGACTCGGTCCGATGCCCAGCTCTAAATATTAGTAATGTTAGTGATTATGGTTAATAGAAGTATGTGATTTAATATCTTGATTAATGTTGTTCCACTTCCTAGCATACTAAATTCATCTACTTAACCATGTTGATATTGATCATACTCATGCACCATGGAATGATGGTATATGCAAGTGTACTTCAATACAGTTGTTCATGTGTAAGATATGTCCTCTTTAGTTTAGTCACATGACCATGGATTGATATAGTTGATAGTGGCACATGATGATTATATGTCATTTTTGGCTTAAAGGTTAAGCAGACTATAAACTCATGGAATTATATGCATACCACATGCCCTTGAATGTATGCCTTATCATAATTACTTAAATTCATGCATAATCATGACATACATGATGATCGAAATATCACAGTCATGCCGTATAAGATGAGTTGGATCTTGATAACGAAATGTACATTTATAATGATGACTTGGGTTATCCCTGAAAATGAACGGGACACCGGAAGTGTGGAAATAGTAGGGGATGATGTGCCCCTTGGGTTGAAAGTCCCTAAACCCCGATGCTAGCTAGGGATACCTCACCGTCTGTCTGAGTGGATATATGGGTCATGGATTTGACTCCCATTGACGAGGTCAGGTTGAGAAGAGGTGGGTCCAACCTGCTTAAGGGCTGAGGTGCAAACAGGGACCAGTCTAACCCGCCAACGAGGAAAAGCGCAAATGAGGTCCACTACTAGTATACCAAATGGAGATTGTAACCCCATTGGTGGGTAACGAGGTCAATTGCTGGTATCTGGTGCATGGGTGTCGACCACTGTGTTTTTCTGAGATATATAGTTATGATAGGACATGACAATATGATGATGATGATGTGATTACGGATGCGTGTAATACGGTTATGGCTGTGGTATAGGAGAAATGAAAATATGACTTGGTGATGCTGGTAGCATTGACTCGGAGTATTACTATGATGCATATGCATTGCATTAGGATTGTCATCATACCTTATGTACTGCACGCCTTTCACCATATATGATTTCTTCGTGGCATATTTATCCTATTTGCATGTAGGACACAGTGCACACACGTGTGTACTCACTAGGCTTTTTGCCTAAGCTTCCTATTTTCCATTTTTTCAAGTCAAGAGTGGCTTGGGAGACTTAGCTTTCTCGATGCATTGTATCTATTTTTAGATTTGGCAATGTTGACATTGTGTACCTTTTAGAAAGCATTGTACTTATGACCATCAGGATTTATAATGAAGAGTGTTACTTGGTATTTTGATCATGGATCTTCATGTTCAGGTATTTTATATATATATATATATATATTTCAGTCAAAAATCTTCCTGTGGTGTGCCGAACTTGGGACTTGGTATATGGAAGCCGAGTGCCAGATTCGGAGTGTCACAGAAGTTGCCCGTCCCCAGATTTGGGGCATGACACTTGCCCCCAAGTCTAGCGGGGCTTGTTCAATCTAGAATTTTCCTATGACATACAAGATCAAAAGGTTACCCGGGTCTTTGTATTTTAGAAGAGCATTCTGTTTGATAACCGTACTCACTTATTCCGTCAAAAGGCCTTCTTTTGTACATTTAATTTGCATTTAACCGTGCAAAGGTCCTTAAGAAGCTTGGCATAGGGAGGAATTTGCTTAATCGCATCCAACAAGGTAATGTTAATTTTTACTTATTAGAAAATCTCCAGGATGTCTTAATTCTTTGATGGGCATTTTGATGAGACTAGTCGTTGGGGTAACAGACTCACGGGCTTATGTTCATGCACCAACTCTTTGTCATGTGGGGTAAGGCTTAATCTATCATCGCTATCAAATTTATCTAAATCTGTAAGTGTGTTGGCCTTCATTAGTATTGTCTTATCTATTTCCTTACCACTTGTAATGCAAAGTTGCTACAATGTCATTGAATTCCTTGAGATGTAGATACAAGCTTTCTGAGTCAAGTCTGTGAAATTTAGGAAGAAATTAGATCACTTCCGATTTGAAATCCAAGTTACCTACATTGAGCAAAAAAAATCATACAAGATGGTGTGGTTGTTCTTGCTAGTTGTAAGTAATCTCTTAAAATTTTGACCGGGGAATGTAGTGTGCCTCGTTCTCATCATGCACCGTCCTAACCGGTGTTGTGTTCAGCATAGGAATCTCATTGAAATTCTATCCAGTTTTAACCATATTCTCCTCAAAGTATGGCTCTTGCTCAAGCATGTTTGGAGCATTCACATCCATGTTTGAGATGATTCGAGCTTACTCAGATATTTTCTAATTTGGCGGTAGATGGAGAGCCCATCGACTATACCTCATTCACTTAGAAGTCATTGTGTATGGTCCCTTACGCACTTAGGCATGAACTAAGCACAAGAAACTAAGTTCTAAACCTAGAAAATAAAATCTTACAACGAAATTAAAAATCCTACAGCAATTAGAATCAACTAAAAAAGCAATAAGACGAGGGAACAGAGTTACCGAGTTAGAGAATTAGGATTAATTATGTTATAAAAATAAAAACCAAAAAAACGATGTTAGTTTCAAAAATTTTCTATAAAAATATCTAAATATAACTAAACTTTCTAAAATTAAACTCTAAAAGCAAAACCCTAGGTTAGAACTAGAAATCAAAGCCTAACCTAAACCTAAGTATTCTCAGTGCAAATATTCCCCGACAATGACGCCAAAAACTTGATTAAATCCAAGGGTCGACAACTCCAAGTATAGAGTAGTAATGTAGTAATAACTCGATAAGACCAAGGTAGATTCAAATGGAATTTGGTGAGAATATATATAATAGAAATTGCGTTTCAAAGAGAATATCTTGAAAATGGTGTTTAAGAGAGGGGAAATATGTTAGAAATGGTGTTAGAAAGAGAGAGAGAGAGAGAGAGAGAGAGAGAGAGAGAGAGAGAGAGAGAGAGAGAGAGAGAGAGAGAATGGTGTTTATGGAAAGGGAGACAGAGCTTCTTGAAGTTATAGGAATGGGTACGTGAGAAAAATCATCTTTTATATAATAGATAAAAGGTCTATGATCTTGGGAGAAGGCTCTGCTTTTGTATAAAATGTATGATGAAAAAAATATTTTTAAATTAAAATATAATATATATACATATATAATGTTTGTTAAAACTTAGTTTTTTTTGTTGTTTGGGAGAAGGCTCTGCTTTTCAATCTTCTTAAATTTTTCAAAAGAAAAAAAAAAAAGGACCGAACCTTACCCAATCCAATCCGACTCGGTTTTCCTAACCGAGTCGAACTCGGATCGGTTCAGGCCAGCAAGTGTTCGGGTCAGTCCGAGTCAGATGACCCAGACTCATTCCCAGATCGGTCCGAGTTCAGGTTGGGCCATGTAGAATCCGGACCGAGTTGAGTTGGACCCAATCCGATCCAACTCGGTCCGATGCCCAGCTCTAACGTTGAGGGACCACGCAGCCCATGGTCATATCAAGTGACGCTTCATTGGGGAAATGCGACGTGAAGTCCTCTCATTGGCCCACTGCATCACGCTCCACGTGGCTACTGCTTCATGGCACGTGGGCAGCAGCGGATTAGGCATTACCTGAGTCACACCTTAGTGGTGTTACCCTTACCATGGGGCCTACCATTATGATTTGTTGTGTATCCATGCCTTCCATTCGTTTTTCCAACACAGATCTAAATCTCAGGTCGACGACACCTGAGTAGGGCTATTCACGAGTCAAGCTAGCTCAAATAACTCGCTCGACTCGGCTCGAGTCAACTCGGATTGACTCGGCTTGAATGGCCGACTCGGGCTGAGTCAAGCTAATTTTTTGTAGCTCGAGTTGAGTTCGAGCCGAGTTCGACCATAGGGTATTTTAACTCGACTTGACTCGAACTCAACTCGACTCGAAGCTCGAACTCAAGCTCGACTCGACTCGATTAATAATAGGTTGGTTTGGAAGGTTCGGACAAATGATGGTCTAGAAATGAGAATTCGCGAGAATATCCTGAATAAATCAATGAAAACCTTCAAGTTCTGTTTGGCAGCAGATGTAAGCCTAGGAACTCAAGATGTTGACCTGCTACGGTGGTTATTCCACAACTGCAAAGGAATCGAGGCAGAAGATGTTCTTATTAAAATGCTCGGTATAACATTGCTGGTCTCCCTAGGAAATTAGTAACATGCTGAAATGGTTTATTCAACATGCAAATCAAAATTGGAAGAGCTACTCATAGGGATTTATAAATGGGAGGAATGGTCGATCTTTGGTTGGGCGGAACACTGGTACCAAATCTGGTACATACTACTCAAATTCTGGATGGATGATGTTATTAGAGAGATCAGAGCGTACATAGGGTCAGTGGTGGGAATTGGCAGTCGAACGGATAATAGCAAAGAGCTAAGATTTGCAAGAAGCGGAATCAGAAAGAAAAAACTGCCACAATATCCAATTTTGATAGGTCTAAAGGTTGGATCCACTAAGCTAAAAGTTACGGTGGTTTAGAAGCAGAGCGAGATGTAGAAACTTGTAGGAGAAGAAGGCCTTGGTTCGCTGATGGAGATGCTCGGGAGAATGAGGAAGAAGATGTCTCGGTCTAGTACTCCGGCAGACTACGAGATCAGGAGGTGAGGAGTTGTAGGGACCCAATTTGGTGGCAGCAGGAAGGTAACATATGAAAAAGCTCGAACTCAACTCGAGGTAAGCTCAACTCGACTCGAACCACTAGCTCGACTCGAACTCGACGTGACAGCTTTGACAAAAAAACCAAGCTTCAATGTTGAGCTCGAACTCGAGTACATTATAGACAAGCCGAGCCGGGCTTGGCCCACCTAGACTCGACTCGGCTCGATGCCCACCTCTATACATGAGGAAACAGTTGTGATTGAAAGCTTGCCACTAAAAATTTCTCAAGACCCACCATAAGCAAATTAGTAATGTTTATTTCCATCTCACCCATTGATAATATCAAAAGGACCTGGATGAAGAGAAAATAAAAAGATCACCTTGATCCAAAACTTTTATGGCTTACATAAATTTTTAATGGTCATGCACCATTTTTTCCAATGGTGTGATCCAGCAGAGATTTGGATCTTCTTAAGTTTTGGTATAACTTCATGAAATTAGAATTTTAAATTTATTTTTAAAAAAAAAAAAAAAAACCAGATAAACGGTGTTGATACATAACAAACTCACCCACGTAGGCCCAAAATGGTAAGCGCAACACCCAGTAAGGTGTTACCCGGGCAACACCTAATCCGATTCCCACATGGTAGTCTTTCTCACGAAACGGATAAGAAAACGGATAAGGGAAGAGGACGCTTCTCTCTCCCTTCCTGTTGGAACCCGATTGACTGCCGAATCGTTCGCATGAAGTTCCAGCGCAAGTACACTGGGTGGGGATTACTGCCATGTTTGTGGAAAATCTACTCCGTTCATATTTTTTTCGAGCTCATTTAACGACATCCAAGAAAATATGGGGTGGATCCAAAAGTTAAGTTGGTCATGGAAGAGGAAAAAGTGGGGATTCAGTGAGAACCGTTGAAACATTCTTATGACCATTAAAGCTTTGTTTCACACTAAATTCTATATATTTTCACTTCATCCAAGTGGTAATGACCTTAGAAACGGTTTGGATGGCATATAAACATGAAGGTAAAGCCCAAGAAAGTTTCGATGGTAGGTATTTCTTTTCCAAAATTTCCCTCTCGTACGGCCAAGTTGAGTTCTTGATCCTCCTCATGTTTTATCTCTTACTTTAAAATGATCTCGCCAAACGAATAAACGGAGTAGATTTCACACAAGCACGGCAGTGTGCCTCAGCCAGCATCTTCGTGCGAAAGCTTTCCCATCAAATCCCAGTCCCACAGCACCAACCAGACGCCGATTGGCTGCTGACAGGTTGAGTCGCGAGACTGCTACTAAAGTGACGTCACCTAATTATGTGAGCCTCGCCTGATCTATGTTTTGTAGATAAGCCGTCCATCCACATGGAGATATCATTGTAGGGTAAGATCCAGAGAATGAGTCACGTCCAAAGCTCCAGTGGACCCACCACACAAAACAGTGGAGGGAGAGAGTGACCTCACCGCTTAAAAACTCCTGAAGGCTAGAAAAGTTTTAAATCAACTTGATATTTGTGTTTTCCCTTCTTTAATGTCTTTGTTAACATTTTAACAAATTGGATTTCAAAAAAACATCAAGGTGAACCTTAGAAAGGTTTCAACGGTGGGCATCAAATTTCTCACTGTTTTCTGTGGTGGGGTCCATTAAAGCTTTATATCTACCTCATTCGTTGTCTCATGCTTTAAAATGATATCTCCAAATGGTTGGACGTTGTGGATACTACACATACATCGTAGTGGCATCCACATAACTTGGTGATGTCACTTCGGTAGTGAGTCGGACTCTTCAACCTGTCACTATCTAATATGTGTCCCAACCGGACTACTGGCGTGGGTACGTGTCATGCGAAGAGGAGCGTTGACGCTCCTCAGCGTGAGTCGAGCACCGAGTTGTACCAACGGCTCCAAGGAGATGAAAGTTACATGGCCAATAATGATTTATTTATCATATCAACCCTGTTAATACATTCGGCGAGATCATTTTAGATCCTGATTCCAAAATTGAGTAATTTTGAATGCTTAAGAGGACTACACCTCCGATAGCAGTGGAGACAATGATTCTCACCATTAAAACTTTTGTAGGGCCCACCGTAACATGTACTTTCCATCCAATCTCTTCGTAAGGTCACACAGACCTAGATGAAGAGAAAATAAATAAATAAATCATATCGATCCAAAATTTTTGTGACCCCCGGAAGAGTTTCAACGGCAGGCATTCAATTACCCACTGCTTTTTAAAGTGCGGTTCATTTGATTTTTGGATGTCTTATTTTTTTAGTTTAAGCATTAAGACGAGCTCAAAAAGTGGATGGACTCATACCTCATGATGAGACCCACAAAATTTAGTGACGTCAACTGATCAGCCACATCGAAGGTGTGTGTACACCAGCCAATCCTCTTGTAGGTACGCGTCATGCGAAGATGAGGACTGACGCTCCTCGAGCTCCGAGTTGTATGAACGGTTCAAAGGAGATCAAAGTTACATGGGCCCCACAATGATGTATTTATTATATCTACACTGTTCATCTATTTTAATATATCATTTTAGAGTATTATCCAAAAAATAAATCATATCCAAAGATTATCTGGACCCCACCACAAATAGCAGCGGAGATAATGATTTTCACTGTTGAAAAAATCATAGGGCCCACCATAACATTTATTTTCCATCCAATCTGTTCATAAGGTCAAAAGGACCTGAATGAAGAAGAAAAATAAATTTCATATTGATCCAAAACCACTGTGACCCCAAAAAGGGTTTAAATGGTAGACGTTCATTAATCCTCCCTGCCTTTTGCAATGTGGTCCATTTGATAGTTAGATCCATCTTATTTTTCATCTCAAGACTTAATACGAGCTTGCCAAATTGATGGACAATTTGGATATAACACGTGTATATCGTGATCAGACCTTCAAAACTTGCTAACGTAAATACAGCCCTTATACAACTGGTGTGAGATACACCAGCCAATCGGCTTTCCTTCCCGCGCTACCTCGATTACGGACGCGGATTAGATACGGACAGGCTGAGTAGCGAGACTAGCTAAAGGAGTGGCGTAACCAAGTTCTGTCAACCCTTATTTGGAGATATTATTTTAATGCATGACAAAGAGAACGAAGCAGATCCAAAGCTTTAGTGGACCACCGTATAAAACAGCAGGGACATGGATGCCCTCGGTTGAAATTTTCCTAAGGCCCACTAATGTTTTTCTTGAAATTCAACTGACTCAAGAGTTTAAAAAAACAGACATGAAAGAAGGGAAAACTTATATATCAGATTGATCCAAAACTTTTGTTGTCTGTATAAGTTTTTAATGGTGGTGTCACTCTCCCCACTGTTTTCTGAGGTGGTATCCACTGGAACCTTCGATGTGACTCATTCTTTGGATTTTACCGTAAAATGATCTCTCTAGATGAATGGACGGCGTGGATACAAAACATGTATCACGGTGGGGCCACAGAACTTGGTGACGTCACTTCAGTAGCAGTCTCGCTACTCAACTTGTCGGTAGCCACTCCGCGCCCCTCGATTACTAATACATGATCCTTCGGCTCAGGACACGAGGTGGCTTTCCTCCCGAGGCAATGTTGCTCCGTCGCAACTAACAATCCGCGCATGTATCTCTCCATTTCGGCGCACCTGCTGGGATACTCCGATAATCAGAACCGTCCATATTCTGTATTCTATTACATATGGTCCAGCGTGAAACTCACCTATGTGAAGATGATTCTTTTTTAATTGAAAAGAAAGTTTTCAGATGATCGAATTCAATTCCGAAAATCACTGTTTATGATATTCAACAACTAGCAATTTTGATATAGTACAAATAAATTGGACGGTTCACATCGTTAGATTATCATAGCATGTGGCTAAAATTGAGTGACAAACGGTGGGATCCTGGGTCAGGATTAGAGGCAAAACGAACTGCCGATACGCACATTAGAGTAGTCCCAAGGCATCTTACCACCAAATGCATCAGTGATCAAAACTGCTGGAATGATGGGACCCTCCGTTAGATAGGAGATTACCTGGACCGATCAAAGAAAAGAATATTGCATTAATGACTATTTCTGTTGAATGTGATTATTTATTGAATGCATATCAAATCCCAACCATGGATTCCTGGTATCCAAACAAGCCCGAAATATCTATTTGGTATGATCTGTCAAACAAAGTACCGATCCTTCGACATGCCATATGAAAATAGACGACTAAAAGCAGAAGCAGCTGTTGGATTCAAAAAAAGAAAAATGATCAGGTGAGTCGGCCATGATCTCCAATTTGGAAAGCTCTAAATTACGATTCATTCATGGTGGGGCCTATCAAGTCTTCGGTCCAGATAATCCAGCTATAGCAGCAACATTTCCACAGAGTACTGATGAAAAATCTGAGCGTACTGTGCATGCTCTAGGGTTGAGTATCCTTCTATCGAATAGCGCCTGAAAAAAAAAATAGCGCATGTAAATTTCTTAGTCCTCTGTCTCTTTCATTAACCATTCCTTCTATCCATTAAAGCAAAGAAAGCTCAGTCTCCTTTCCTCGGTCGCCCTCTCTCTTTCCATCCATTAAAGCAAGGCAAGCTCAGTCTCCTTTCTTCCGTCGCCCTCTCTCCTTCCTTGCTCCTTGCAAATCTTATCTCTGATACACTAAGATGCTGCATGAATCTGCATTTGCACCTGCACCTGCACCTGCACATGACAGTCTCTCTCTCCAGTGCAGGTGCAGGTGCAGGTACAGGTAAATACCATCTTGGCTTCTCTCTGTTTATATATAACTGTACGCGTGTGACCGAAGACACGAAGATTTAGCAGCCCACACGTGCCATACAGACTTAAAGGTACAAGCATACTCTTTTTTCCCCAGGTATGATTTTCTGTTCCCATCTTTGGAATAAAGGAATAGGCAGTCTCATTTTTTGCTGTTATATAAGTAATGATGCAAGTGGGTTTTTTTTTTTTTTTTGTTTCCTTTTGTTTTGAAGTCTTTCCCATTTGAAATTTGAATATGTGCTTGTTCGGGAAGAAAAATTATGAAAATTGGGATTTGGGTTAATTATCGCTACGAAGAAGGCACTGACACATAGGATAACCACAAAACCTCCCCTCTTAATGATGGAAATTGGGATGTATACCTCTCTCTCATGCCTGCATGAAAACTTTTCCAAACGGTCTCTCTCTCTCTCATTCCCACATGAAAACTTATCCAAACCATACAAACATCAGGCCCCATGGTGAAGATTAACTGGCATCGAAGATCAGGCTGATGTGTGTGTGTGTCTATATATATATATATATATATATATTATATATATATATATATATATTCAGAATAAATTCCATTAAGGTAAAGGAGAACACTTTACAACAGGACTATTTCGGGTAGGCCCAACGACAAGATGGGAAGGGCCCACCTATCGTAAAAGCAAAAGCACAAAGAGAGGCAATGAATTAAGCAATCCTTAGATTGTCAAGGCCTACTCTATCCAGAAACATGAGGCCGCGAATATGAGAGGGCAAATCTCTCAAGGACGGGAAGCGCTTGTCCCAGAGCGCCCGCCACCGAGTTGGCCTCTCTAAGGGTGTGGGTGATACGAACATCTATTTCTGATGATAGCACGTATCCTCGCCTTCCAATACCGTATGGGCCACTAGAAGGATGCAGGGTTTAGGATGGTAGTGACCACCGTCTTGGAGTCGTTCACTACCTCTACCTTAGAGAAACCCCGCCGCACACACTCCTCAAGACCATCCAACATGGCCCTAATCTCAGCTCTCGTGTTAGACCCGAACTCGTAGGCAGAAGAGAATACAAAAAGGAATCCACCATAATAATTCCTACCAATTCCTCCACCTCCTGAGGGACCCGAATTGCCTAATGTAGAACCATCCACGTTGATCTTGATCCAACCCTGTTGAGGCTTGATCTATTTGACCACCTAGCACCTGGACATGGTGGAAGCAAGCTTAACGATCCCCAAAGCATTGAGGGTAGTCATAGTGGATAAATTGGAGGAATGCAGCAGAGGGAGGGAAGGGGCGATCAAGGCAATCCAGTGAAGGATGTTAGATATGATCGTAGAGCTAGTGGTCTTGGAGCTGTCGAACCGGCCTACGTTCCTTTCCTTCCAAAGCTTCCAGAATATGAAAATGGGAAGAAAGCCCCTCATGATGAACAAGGATCTTGACGAGGCAGGCGTGGCCCACCAGGGATTGGCCCTCCCAACTGCCGACGTTGGTGAAGGCCCTTGGACATTGAAAAGTCTACCAAAATGCTCTCAAACCCGAGAGGTTGTGGCTCCCTATGAGAAGATGTAGTCGATGGATTCCGACACAGGCATGGCGAGCAGGGCGTAACATGTGCACATTGAAGCAAGGCTCACACCTTTCCTCTGAACTCTTTCATCCATCGAGATGGTCCTGTGAATAATTTTCCAAGAGAGAAGCAAGAGTTTGGGAGGGATCTTTGAGTGCCACACCCATTTCGACCAAGATTGCGACATGGCACGCTGACGGATGCTCTTCCAGGCATGGCCAACAGTTAGCTCACCCGAAGTGGATCCCAACCAAATGCATCTATCAGCTGCGTCCGAAGTGCATATACCATCATCAATGATGTGGCGAGGACTGCCTGTGGGAGACTGAGGCTGAGGAGAGGCCGTGCAGAGCAACCAGATGGCCCGATCATCTCACTGTCCCTAGCTGGCAGGTGGATGGAGGGGGACGTTAGCATTTTCCATTCGATGAGGAGGCCCAGTCCAGACCAATCGTCAGTCCAGAATGCGTAGTCCCCCTACCTATGAGCCAACGCATTTGAGCAGCCACAACCAGGCTAAGATTGCAGATGTTTTTCCAGATTAGAGAGGCATTCGAGGACAGATTGGTGTTGCGGAAGGACTGAAAATCTGTGGCGTATTTTGAAAGCATGAAGAGGCTCCATCAACTGAATTTTACCCTGAAGTGCACGGTCCATGCCATCTTCATACAGAAGGCCCTCATGACCAACTTGAGGCTTCTCAGACCTTGTCCACCCTCTGTTTTTGGGAGAGAGCGCACTTCTCCCAGCTGATCCAATGACAACGTTTAGAATTTCCTTCCCAACCCTAGAAAAAATCTACAAAAGTCACTTCAAGATCGACCAAGATTCTAGTCGAAATTGATCAGCCTAGTTTCGAACGAAAGGTCATCATTGTGCATGGTGATGATGTCCTGCACAAGTGACACATTGTTGGGGAAGATCAGAATGCATGACAAGTCATGATGCAGTCGCATCTAGGTGTTGAGTTACCTGTTTTTCACATCGATGGCAAGATGTATCGTTTCATGTAAGCAAATTCACCATAGAGCTGTTGGGTGACCGCGGAAGCACACATAGGCGGATCTAAGATAGCAATTCAAAAGCATCAAAAGAAGAAGAAGAAGAACACAGAGATTTTAACGTAGAAAAATCCTTTTGGAAAAAAACCATGGCACAAAGCGACATATGATCACTATGAAAGCATAAATTACAAAGAGAAGGCTTACCCTATTCGAACAACATCAAATCTCACCCTTGCTACACCCTTTGAAATTCTTAGATGATTTAGAACGCCTGCACCTATTCGGAAATAGATGACGACCAAAGTAGAAATGCCATAAAACGCGAACCAACATCCATGATACGAAAACCAAAATCAGAATGAGGAAGAATAGGATATCGTGATGCAAGGAATTATACCCTAGTTCTATCTCATAATCCCGTTTACACCCACATATATAGCCTTGGGAAGAATCTCAAACGAAATCGGAAACAAATTACACAGATCGAAGGATCTGCAAAATTCTATGCGAAACAATTCGATGTCATTGAACACCCTTTGATGTCATCGACACTTAACCTTCGATGACGTCGAAGCCACCTCGATGGCATCAAATAATTACCAAAACAGTCTAGAGACAAAACATGAATTTTCTGAAAATCTTCGATTGCTCGACCCAGATTTGATGGCATCAAAGATACCGATGTCATCGAACACTCCTCGATGTTATTATCGGAAAAGGACACCAATATGGCTAGCAACCAACAAAGGAAATCCGAAAATACTCAATGGCATCAAACTTGTCATCGACGGGCTATTGATTTTATAGATTTAAGACATGTATCAACAACAATCTTCACCATGTCTTTAATCTTCAAACGAGTAGCTTCTTGTCCTCTTCTCACTCCTAGAAAAAGGTAAAAAGGCTACGGATAAAAACCGTAGCTAAAAACTTATGGCTACGGTTATTGTCCGTAGCACAACCATATCCATTGATACCATAGCGATAGATCTAAAAGTTATGGCTACGGATTAAATCCATGGCCATTTATTCCATAGCTAAAAGTAGGACTAGATCCATAGCTATAGACTGAAGTTAACAATTGCTACGGTTGACAGATCTACACCTATGGCTAATATCCATAGCCAATGCTTATTTTAAATATATATATATATATATATATTGTGTCTCTTACCGTTGTTAGTACGTTCACTGATAGATCAACTCATCTAAGCTAATATAGATAACCATGAAACTTCTCTAATCCAAGACACATGGTTTTGCAAATACAGATACAATTTCCAAATGGAGAAAGGAAAGAGCAAAGCTTCCATTGTACTGACAAGATTTAGTCCAGATGTAAATATAATTTCCAAAATACATCTAATGTGAAGCAAAGCTCTTAAAATATACCAGAGGTAATATGTTTTATCCTTAATATTCAAGTTCATGAGTTCTAATGGGGCCATTGATCTAATATAAGTGTCACTGATTGTTGGGATCTTCTCTTGATGCATTTTCCACTCCCTATCCTTGTGAGATTCCTTCACTGGATGATAGCCCCTTGCATTGTGTTGTGAATTTACCTATTTGGATACAACGAAAAGGGTTACAATTTGTTAAATTGAGACAATATGCCATAGTTATAGCTAGTATGCTAATAATGTAAGTGTTGGACATGGTTAAAGACCCATTTGAGGTCTCTAGTAAAAACATTTCGGCACACTTATATATATATATATATATATATATATATATATATATATATATATATATATATATATATGAATGAGGGCATTTTATGAAATTAATAGAATGTGTCAGCCAATTAGTAGTTGTATACCCACTGATTCCAGCGTTTTCCTAAATCTGACAAAATTTTCTGTAATGTTGTTTAATAGTTTTTGAGAAAACAAGTGGTAGAGATTGCCCTTTGAGTGTAGAAGACCATAGTCTTACAGTCAAGGAGAATGCTAATCGAATGAGGGGGGAGATAAAATTCAACACCTCTGAAGTTTGCAGTTGCAGCTACTCTAGTATCATTGTTGGTGAGGAAGGCAGTGCACACACTAGTTCCTAGCTTCTCATAAACACGGGCCTGCAATGGAAACCTACTTACTGTCTACTATAATTCCAATAACCATGTAGGATATTTACACATTTATAACATTTTACACCCTTTGTTTGTTGAGTTCTTGGGTGCTCGTGATGGGGATTTTCCCCTCATTGCAGTCATGGTTCGATGATATCAAACCAGCTTCGATTACATCGAAGCCTAACGATGTCATCGAGTATTTTCAGGATTTTTCATCCCCGATCGTTGGACAATTTTGGTCCATTTTCGATATCATCGAAGGACCTTAGATGACATCGAAGGTTTACGCAGATTCGTTTGTGGAAACGCAGATTTTACGATTTTTGTTTCCTATTCCGATTTTACTTCTTTCTAAATCTATATAAATGGGTGTATGCGGGATTGGGGTGGATTTCAGGGTATTCTAAGGTTCTATAAAGGTACTCAAAAAGGGTTTAGGGCTATCAAAGGTGTGTGAGAAAGAGAGAGAGAGAGAGAGAGAGAGAGAGAGAGAGGAAGCTTATGGAAGGGAGATTCTGCTCGTAGAGGTGATCTACTTCGCAATCCATGTCTCAGCGCTTCTTTTGTTCTCTTATTGTTTATCTACTCTTGCATGAATGAAGAAGGTTTGATCCAAGCAATGTGTGTTTGTGATTGGTTGTAACGTTCTACTTCATAGTGGATTGTTGATCTGGACAAGGTCCCATGGTTTTTACCTCTTTGAGGGTTTTCCACGTAAAAATCTCTTATGTTAGGTCGTTTGTATTTTGATTTATTTCATTGCTTTATTATCTCATAATTTTGGTGTTTTGGGGAGGCAAGATCCTAAGGTTTTTATGCAAAGCCTCCAACAAAGTGGTATCAAAGAGTTCAGGTTGATTGAACAGAGTGGGATCAGTTTTCAATTATGGAAAGTAGCTCATCAAGGATGATCAGTCTCAATGGTTCTAACTGGACCATATGGAAGGCTAAGATGGAGGACTTGATATATTGCAAGGACTTGTATACTCCAATTCTAGGCATATCAGCAAAGACAACAGATATGTCAGATGACGATTGGAAGAAGCTGGACCGTAAGGTGATAGAGTTTATTAAACAATGGTTGGACGATTCCGTATTCCACCATGTGTCTACGGAGACCTCAGCCACTAGCTTATGGCTGAAATTACAAGGGCTATATGAGAAAAAGACAGCCGGTAATAAGATTTTCCTGATAAGACGACTTGTGAATCTCAAGTTCAAAGATAGTGGTTTTGTGGCTGAGCACATGAATGAGTCAACAATATTTTGAACCAGCTCTCCGCTATGAACATGGTCCTGAATGATGAATTACAGGCTTTTCTATTGCTTAGCTCATTGCCTAATAGTTAAGAGACATTGGTGGTGTCTCTGAGTAACTCCGCGTCAGATGGAAAGGTATCCATGGAACAGGTAACTAGCTGTCTCTTCAACGAGGAGACGAGGAAGCCTCAGGGGTCTACTCAACAAGAGGTCCTTGTAACATAAGAACGGAGGAGAGGAAAGAACAGAAAGGGCGGGAAGGCTCGAGATAAATCAAGAGGCAAGTCAAGCACCATGAAGGATGTTGAATGCTGGAATTACGGCAAGAAAAGCCATTATAAGTATGAATGTCGTAAGAATAAGAACGACAATAAAGAAAAAGGAAAGGAGAAGGAAGATTAATCAGATTCCACTGCGGTCGCTTCAGATGGCGACGTTGTAATTATTCTTTCAGCAAATCACGATGTATGTCTCATGGCTACGAGTCAGGACACTAACCGGGTGATAGACTCGGGATCCTCATTTCATGTGACTCCACGCAGAGATTTCTTCACAAGCTACAAGTCAGGTGACTATGAGACCGTGAAGATGGAAAATTCTGACATATCGAATATCGTAGGAGTCGGTGATATTTGTGTGAAGACCAATGTGGGCTGCACATTGGTTCTCAAGGACGTGAAGCATATCCCAGACCTTCGCCTCAACTTGATGTCGACGGAAAGGCTGGATGATGATGGCTATGAAAGCCGATTTTTTGGTGGGCGTTGGAAGCTCATCAAGGGTTCGTTGATCGCAGCTAGAGGGAAGAAGTGTTGCACCCTTTACAAGGCAAGTGTCGGTGTGTACAAGGGTGGGTTAAACGCAGCGGAAGATTCAGCTATTGACATGTGGCACAGGCGTCTAGGCCACATGAGTGAAAAAGGGCTTCATCTACTAGGAAAGAAGTGGCTCCTTCCACACGTGGCAGGTATACCTCTCAAAACCTCTATAATTGTTTATCAGGGAAACAGCATAGAGTTTCATTTGTCATGCTTCTCATATTAATAAAGTGCATGTATTATATTTGGTTTATTCTGATGTTTGTGGTCCTATGAGGACAAAAACCTTGGGTGAGGCATTGTATTTTGTCACTTTTATAGATGATGCATCTAAGAGGGTTTGGGTTTATGCTTTGAAATCCAAGGACGAGGTCTTTAGTGTGTTTAAATTGTTTCATGCTATAGTCGAGAGAGAGACAAGCAGAACATTAAAGTGCATCTGCACTAATAATGGTGGTGAATACATTGGTGACTTTCATGAGTATTGTAAGTCCCTAGGTATATGGCATGAACAGACAATTCCTAAGACCCCCCAGCATAATGGTGTGGCTGAGCGAATGAATCCCACCATTGTAGAGAGAATCAGATGCATGTTATCTCATGCAAAGTTACCCAAGATGTTCTGGAGAGAAGCAATACACATGGCAGTGTATTTGATAAACAGGTCTACATCAACTCCATTGAATAGAAAAGTAGCTAAGAAGGTGTGGACTGGACAAGATCCATCGTATAGTCATCTCAAGGTGTTGGATGTGGGGTATCTGTTCACGTACCAAAAGACAAGAGGTCCAAGCTTGATACGAAGATCAGGCAACGTGTGTTCTTGGGGTACGATGATGAAAAGTTCGGTTACAAATTGTGGAATCCGACCGAGAAGAAGCTTGTCAGGAGCAGAGATGTGGTTTTCTTTAAAGAATAATGTATTGAAGACATACGTAAGCCAGAAAAGAACCAGCATAGTTCAAGTGAGCTAGAGGACATGGATCCAGTTATTCCTCCCATAGTGCCTGATGACGGGGGATTATAGCAAGGTGCAGAGAATGAAGGAGTTCCTATAGAAGATAGACCGGGGGAGCAGCCCCCACTTAATCCACCTGTTGAGCCAGAAGTGAGGAGGTCATCTAGGGACAGACAGTCATCAAAGAGGTACTCGCCGCATGAGTACATTATGCTCACTGATGGGAGAGAGCCAAAAGATTATTCTAAGGCCCTAACCAACGATCATAAGAGGGAGTGATTGAAAGTTATGTAAAAGGAGATGAAATCCTTGCATAAGAACCACACCTATGATATGGTGAAATTGCCTAATGACAAGAAAGCTTTGAGCAACAAATGGGTGTTCAGAAAGAAGATTGAACAGAAGAATTCATAAATGAGGTTCAAGGCCAGACTTGTGGTGAAAGGGTTTGGTCAGAGGAAAGACATAGACTTCGAGGAGATATTCTCACCAATGGTGAAGATGGCATCTATACGGGTGTTGCTTGGGTTAGCAGCTAGCATGAATCTTGAGATAGAGCAGTTAGATGTTAAAATTGCCTTTCTCCATAGTGACCTGGAAAAAGAGATATACATGCACCAACTAGAGGGGTTCAAAGTCAAGGGCAAAAAGCATATGGTGTTTATGATGAGGAAGAGCTTGTATGGGCTGAAACAAGCTCCAAGGCAATGGTATAAGAAGTTCGACTCGTTTATGTTAAAGCATGGGTATAACAGAACGGAGTCGGACCACTGTGTGTTGACGCGCAAGTTCTCAGATGGTGATTTCTTAGTTCTGCTGTTATATATTGATGACATGCTCATCATGGGAAAAAACATCAAGAAGATTGATAGGCTGAAACAGGAGTTGGGCAAGTCGTTCGCGATGAAAGACTTAGGCCCAGCTCAGCAGATCCTAGGAATGGAGATAACCCATAATAGAAGCAGCAGGAAACTTTAGCTGTCACGAGAGCGGTATATTGAGAAAGTCCTAGAGCGGTTCAATATGAATGTAGCGAAACCGGCCAATATTTCACTAGATGGTCACTTCAGATTGAGTGACAAGCAGTGTCCTAAGACGAAGGCAGAGGTAGATGAGATGAAGAAGATACCCTACACGTCAGCGATAAGAAGTTTGATGTATATTATGGTGTGTACACGTCCAAACATAGCATATGCGGTTGGTGTTGTCAGCCGGTACCTGATCAATCCTGGCAAAGAGCATTGGGCAATGGTGAAATGGATATTGTGGTATCTAAAAGGCTCATCCAGGTTAAGCACATGCTATAGTGATGAAAAACCTATGTTAGAGAGCTACACAGATGCAAATATGGTAAGTAACATAAACTCTAGGAAGTCTACATCGAGGTCCATGTTCACTTTTGTAGGGGGAGCGGTCTCTTGGCAGAGCAAGCTATAGAAGGTCGTAGCATTATCGATGAGAGAGGTCGAGTACATTGCGATCACAGAGGCATGTAAAGAGATGCTTTGGAAGAAGAGGTTTCTACAGGAACTTAGCCTGAAGTAAGAGCAGCATGTGGTCTATTATGATAGCCAAAGTGTTATACACTTAAGCAAGAATCTAAGTCAGCACTCCAAGTCGAAGCACTAGAGATTCAGTATCACTGGATCAAGGATACTTTGGAACAGAAGATTTTACAGCTTGAGAAGGTCCACTAGACGATAACGGGTCAGACATGATGACCAAGGCATTAGTCAAGGGCAAGTTTAAGGTTTGTAGAAACCTGGCTGGCTTGAAGAATGCGAATTCTTCCTGAGTTGAAAAGGGAGAGGTTTTATGGGAATTTTCTCCTCATTGCAGTCATGGTTCGATGATATCGAACCAACTTCGATGACATCAAAGCCTGACGATGTCATCGAGTATTTTTGGAATTTTTCACCCCTGGTCACTGGATAGTTTTGGTCCGTTTTCAATACAATCGAAGAACCTTAGATGACATTGAAGGTTGTCATCGAAAGTTTACGCAAATTCATTTGTGTAAACACAGATTCTGCAATTTTTATTTTCTATTCCGATTTTACTTCTTTATAAATCTATATAAAGGGGTGTATGTGGGATTGGGGTAGATTCCAGGGCATTCTAAGGTTCCCTAAAGGTACTCAAAAAGGGTTTAGGGCTATCAAAGGCGTGAGAGAGAGAGAGAGAAAGCTTGTGGAAGGGAGATTCTACTCGCAGAGGTGATCTACTTTGTAGTCCACGTCTCAGCGCTTCTACATTCTCGTGATCGGTGAGATCTCTCCGTTTTTCTTTTGTTCTCTTATTGTTTATCCACTCCTGTGTGAGTGAAGAAGGTTTGATCCAAGCAGTGTGTGCTTGTGATCGATTATAACGTTTTACTTCATAGTGGATTGTTGATCTGGACAAGGTCCCGTGGTTTTTACCTCTTTGAGGGTTTTCCACTTAAAAATCTCTTGTGTTGTGTAGTTTGTGCTTTGATTTATTTCATTGCTTTATTATCCCATAATTCTGGTGTTTTTGGGAGGCGAGATCCTAAGGTTTTTGTGCAACGCCTCCAACAGCTCGAACAAAAAAATAAAATCAATCACCCATGAGATCGAGATCGATAGTGGGCTTAAGATGTAAGTAATCCATTATGTAGGGCCCACCTTAGATGTGGACCTTTAATCATTAGGGGCCGAACCTTTAATATGGAACATCCATTATATGGGGCCCATCTTGATTTGGGTCATCCATCATGTGGGGCCCACCTTCAATGTTATTGTTCATCATTTAGGGCCACATTCAATATCCACAGCCTCTCATGTGGAGCCCACCTTTGATATGGACTGTCCATTGTGTGGGCCCCACCTTCAATGAGGGTCATCCACCATGGGGCAGTGTTGAATGCAAATCGTTCATCACCAGGGGTGCACCTTTGATGTGGGCAATCCATTAATTACGTATCGTGTGGGTATAACCTTTGATGGACCACCCATTATGTGGGGCCTCTTTTGTCACGGACCATCCATCACATGGAAAGAGATAGGGAAAAAAAAGTTAAAAAGCAAGAAAAATAACTAATTAATTTAAAATTATGCTTACAAAACTAACATAAGTTTAAAAAAAGTTACTTATTTGAATAGTATCAAATGTTTACTTTTTCTACTTATGAAAAAAAAAACTCTATTTTAGAAATCCAACTAAAATAAAAAGCTGCAAGAGTTCCGTCCAAATCCAAATCAAAGATGACGCATTAAGGGCATGAAAGCCTCTAAGAACATCACCCGCTTTTGTTGTGTCCTGTTACCTTTTACCTCCTCTTATTTCTTATGGTGGTAAACTTCATCATGCATTGGCGCTAAAGATCAATGGTCGGCCGAATATTCATGTATTGATATATGAGCATTAGATGATGCATTTGCTATGAGTTATACCTACTGGCGAAGATGACCCAAAGCATCCTTTCCTTCTTATTAGTGTGCTGACACCTTTTGGCTGAGCTACCAAAACTAATGTCTCTAATACAATAGCCTTCTCTAAGAAAAATTTCAACAAACTCATTTCATCCTTGAGCCCTCTAAAACCATTTATTTTTATCACCTTCAGATAATGAAGAGTAATCTCTGGAGTCTCCACTCTTGGGTTTTGGATTGCGAAATCACATAGATATGGATCTAGGATAACAATCCAAGAGCACCAAGCAAACACAAGAGAACACAAAGATTTAACGTGGAAAACTTTTTTGGGAAAAAACCACAGCACAAAGTGACAGATCTTCACTACAAAAGCAGAAATTACAAAGAGCAAAGACTTACCCGATTGAAACAAGCTTGAATCTCACCCTTGTTACACCCTTTGTAAACCTTAGAACCCTTTTAGAAAGCCTTAGAATCCCTTAAAATAATACCTCCCAATCCCATTTACACCCACATATATAGTTTTAAGAAGAATCCTAAACAAAATCGGAAAGAATCATAAACGAAATCGGAAACAAATCACTTTTGCAGCTGCCCGAAAAATCTGCGCAGAATCTGATTAGATTTAATACATCAAATACAACATCCACTTTCCGCATTCTCATGGCCTAGATGTCTATTCGAGAGAATTCGTGGTTGGTGGTATACGAAAGCTTCAAATTCGCATCGAAAGTATTTAAAAAGAGAGAGAGAGAGAGAGAGAGAGAGAGAATAAATAAGTTGTAAAGAAGATTGTATTCAAAATGAGATTGACTAAACTAAAAAGCACATCCTAGCCATGCATTAGGTGGGCCCCATGATTCTTTGATGAAATCGAAGCCTGAAGAGGTGATCGATGTTGCAGGAATGATAATCACTAATTGTCAATTGGGTTTTCCATGACCCTTACCATGTTGTTTTTAGGTAGTATCCATGGGTTCCCATATGGACTCATTTTATAGCTGCATTCATGGCCATTATACCAACACCCCAGTGTGCAGATGACTAGGCACATATACAAAACAATGTACATCTGTGGCCCACCTAATGAATTGATTGGCCTGATTTTTGCATCAGGTCAATCCATCCAGCACTTGTTCCTCCTCGGACAGATTGTTACGCAAGTCTAGTCCCACTTGGGAGCGCTTTGTGGGGTATCCCTCCTCCATCATCTTTTGGTGGAAGAAATGTCACGTCCTAGATTTGGTAACCGGACTCATAAGGAACCCGATGGCCGGTTCTGGCCGCAACAGCCTCCGTAGTACCCCATTCTTGGCTCCTGAGGCAGGTTCCGATCCTAGAATCATATAAAGAGGATTTTCATAATAGTATAATCATTCCAATACGAGCATACCCAAGATCACAACAAGTATATCTGAGAATAACAATGGGCACACATCACAAAATCCACTAAGAATTTGAACTTTTACAAGTTTACATCAGGCCCAAAAGGACATACATCAAATAATAGGAAAAGAGAGAGAAATCAGCAACACTGGATTCCTCAAGCTCAACTCTACTCCGCGCTCTGCCTCTACGACGCCTGTCTAGGATCACCTGCACGCATCAATCGTGCATAAGCTTATACAAGCTTAGAGGGTGGTGAAAGTGTGTGTCAATGGTGCACAGAAGAATAACAGGAGGTACAAAGAAAGAGCATGCTTAATGAGAATATCACTAGCCTTACCAAGACTTATCATGAATACCATGCAATAAATACTGACGCCATACCAAGGCAATGCATGAAAGGGCTTACACAGCCAATGCTAATGCGATGCAAGAAATGCCAGTGCTCATATCCAAACCACATATCAAGTACATTTTCAATCATAAAAAAATCACCGGGGTCCAATACACTGCTGAATGACTGCCGCTCTATAAACTCCGCACAGTCAAACGAGCGTAAGAGACCTTAGTACCCGCCTATGAACAGTCAATCACCAACAAAGCCTGAAGGTAGCGGACCCATTTACGAGATAGTCAGACTCAGCTTAGCAACTCCTCCTCACACCAGGTAGGTAAGGCCACACCCCTATCCAACCAACTACATGACAGTGGGAGTCGTGGCTTAATGGTATAAGGCCCTCGTGCGCTCATAGTTTCCACTCGGTCACGACATTGGAGCAGAACCTTGGTACCATAGAAGTTTTGGGGATTTCACCCATGGGCATCTTATGCACCAAATATGTTCAAGTAATATTTTCGGTGTCCACACATACGGCCATCCACGAATGTCCCTGTGGAGGAAAGGCCCTAATAAAGTAAGGGCGGTATCATCATGAAATGCGATACCAATGCATGAGTCATATATACAGATCATGCACATGCTTCAAGCACTCAACGTGTACAAGGGGAGAAACTTCGTCCCTCAATGACCACCTTACAATGCAATCAATTCATACAGATGATGTATATGGGTCACAATGATGTAAGTGTGCTACCTGTAAAATGTATTCCTCCTTCCCAAGGAGGGACAAGGACAAGATCTATTGACAAGTACTCTAAGGAGAAATGAAGTTCTCTTAGTGGGGGCCCAACAATTTGGAATGACCCACAAGCTAGTGGAGTCCTAAAACTTCAAGGAGAAAACGAGCCTAACAAGGTCCAAGGTGGGCCATCAACCACCTATCAAGTCCTTATGGGCTTACCTTAGGGCCGCCAAGGAGGACATCTAACCTCAACTGGGTCCCAAAAAGGTAGCCTGCTATATTTGTAAAGAAAAGTCCAAGGCCCAAATCAATCCATGGCCTAGTGGGCCATACACTAAGCCCAATATATAGGCAACCTGGTAGGCCTATAAGCAAGGTTTGGGCCCAACCATAAGGGTCATGGGTTCATTCATTGTGGTGGGCCTAACGAGCAGCCCATTACCCCAACATATGAAAAATCCTTATATTTAACACAAGTTAGGCCTCACATCTCGGCCCAAGTATGTATTTATTATAGTGAGCAAGCAAGGGCCCAACTACTTGAGTATTTGGCCCGTAAGACCCATCACAATGGCATAGTAAATATATGACCCAAGGGTCCAATAGGCCTATTAAAAGTTTCCGCCCAACCAAGGCTATAAGGCCTATTAACTAGAAGACTAGCCCGAGAAGAATCCAATTGGAATGGACCCTTAATCATGCACTAATTAATGCCCAAAAATAAAATTAAAATGGCAAGATAACTAACTCAAATCCTCCTCAAATCTAGTGGGCCATACTTCTCCAAAACAGACATTTATGGGGCGGTAACATTAGGCCCATTGCTGAATTTCCAGCCCACCCGCTTTCTGGGTTTGTTGGAGTCCAGCAAATAAATTAATTTATAGTATTTATTTTCTAATGATCCATACACATCACTGTGGCCCCCCACCAGATGAGAGGGGAATGCACAACATACACTAGGATTGGGCCATCCTGCTGGAATACAAGCCCAGCAACAGCCCAAGGTAGGGGCGTCCCATGGTGGGTAGTCCTACGGGCCTGGGTATTTGGCCTAAAATTGATCCAAATTTACAGGCAGCACCACGGTCAACTCGAATGTCCGCTGGATCTGAAATTTTTTAGAGTGACACTTTCATGGGTGGGCCACATCCTCACAAAATTTCAGAAATTTTGGATATTCCTAAGTATTTTAATCAATTTAAATAAGACAGTCTATTTAGAAAATCGGACTGACCTTGATGTCCCAACATGGTGGGGCGCCAGTCCGGCCCTTGCCACGGTGTGCACAGGGGTCCATTGGCCCCAAAAGTTGGTAGGTGGATCCCACCATGGGTGGAACACACTTTTACAAAATTTTACAATTTTACAATACTCAGAAGTATTTTAATTAATTTGAAGAACACAATCTGTCTAGGGTGAAATATTGTTGGAATATAACTGTCCTGAATTTGGGCCATCCAATGGGTGGGTTCTGGACCTCCAAAATCCCTGAAATTTGGACCCAAGGTCTCTCATCAAGCCTACAACAAGGTAGGACCTAGAAATATGGCCCACCTTCTTAGAAAGTATTATTTAAAACTTTATTTTTTTATGGGACTATGATGCTGGACTGTACAGCAAAAAATTCTGGCAGTCCAGTATGTTGGCCCACCCTTTTGGATGCCCACATGGGATCCCTTGGCCCTGAAATTGTGTAGGTAAGTCCTACCATAGGTGGGACACCTTCCCATAAAAATTTAGAATTTTTGGGATAGTAAAAATATTTTATTTAACTCCTGCAATTTATGGACAGCAAGGTCCAGATTTTTTTATTTTCCTGCTGCAGCAATGCTGCTGTCCCTGACTTTTGCACCCCATTTGAGTGGGCTCAGATCTATGTAAATTTGGAAAAATGCAAGGACAACCTTCCTACATAAGTATACAACAAGGTGGGGTCCATAAAGGTGGCCCATCATTTCAAAATCGGGCTGATATTTATGATTTTTCAGCAAACAGTGTGGCTGTACAGTCCAGAAAAATCTGGACTGTCCACCCTCCTTGGCCCACCCTTTTGGGTGATCAAACAGGGACGGATGAGGGTGAAATTTGTCATACTTCTAGGTGGGATTGACACCTCTAGAAATAATCAAATAGTGGAGGTAAAACATCCTCCAAATCAGTCCATAGACTATGCCCAACAATCCAGAAACAGTCCAGAATTTTTCTAAACAGCAAGGTATGTCTTGAAATAACTGATCATTACCACTGATTAAAGAGGGAAATACCCCATAAGATTAGTGTTGTGGTCCACAAACTTCCAGACAAAAACTCATTCACAAAACCCATTGCATGCATCCAAATAGGAGCAAATAGAGTGTCGACGTCCAAGGAATGGACAGCCATAGGCGTCCACCTTGCTTGGACGGTCTGAATATTCCAGGGCCCCTAAGTGGGCCACACACATCCGAAATGAAGGATAGATTAAAGGAAAAAAAAATGCGGCCACAAGGGAGGGTCTTTACCACTATTGAGGCCCTCCCTTTATCACAATAAATACATGTTATGCATTAAATCACATACAAACTAGATCTAGCTCCATGCATGTACTAGGAATTAATCATATGGTGGGAGTGCCTTCTCCCACCAAAATCTATGGTCTAGATGACCCCTACATGACATGCATCAAAAGAAATTGCCATGATGGGGTCCATGGAGAATGGCCCCATCCATGGATCATTGGCCTCAATCATGGAGGCATGGGGGACCTCCATCATCACTTGATGGGTCCCACAAGTATCTAAAGATGAGATGAAGGAAGATTTAAGAGCACCCACCTTACTTGGATCTTCAAAGTTTTTGATACATTAAAATCCTTAGGCTTCAAGGACCATGGATGAAGGGTCAAGATGGAAAGTGGAGGGTTAGATGAGGAGGGAGATGGAAGAAATGTGGCTGAACTTTTCAGCAAGGTAAGATGTTTGGGTGATCTTGCAAGGTGGAGAAGAGAAAATGAAGGAAGACAGAGAGAGAGAGAGAGAGAGAGAGAGAAAGAGAGAGAGATATGAAAGAGTTGTAGAGGTGGAATGATTAGTTTCTTAGAAAAAGATGAGTTTTTGAAAAGAGAAAACAATCATTGCTCTTGGGATAGGGTGGCTCATCATTGCCTAGAGAAGCTAATCTCATCATGATTTTCTTGAGAAAAGAAGCCATCATTGCTAGCCTAAAGGTGGCTTACATGGGGAATAGTGCACATGGGAAAACATGCAAGTCAGGTGGGCCACACCAAAAATGCAGCCAACGGCCCAAATAATGTGTGGCCTACAACTTTTGATGGACACATCGGATTTACGCTCGAGATGCGGCGTTGGAACCGCGACGATGATGCGGTCGCAATGGCATAGGACTTGGGTCAATCCGAGTCAGGTTTATGTGACCGAACTCAAGGATAACCACAAACACTATCTGAAGGTTGCGGATCACCGAAATTTGACCAGTAGGACCGCGAGACCAAAATGGACGAAATACATACTCACACACGCACATGCACACATGCGAACTCAGGTCGGGTCTCACAAGAAAGGCTGGCGTAATGGAAGCATGCTGCAGCTCGAGGTTCGGCGGCAGCCCCCATCAGGAGAGTCATCCCAATCCTCATTTGTTGGGAGTTATGGCGTACAAGAAACGGGGCGAGGAAGGAGAATCGCCCTATGTCTGCTAACTAATCCATCGCTAGGATAAAATGGTGGGCTATATATGCGCATTTTGGAGGACCATCAAGACTGTCTCCAGCGTTTAGGCGGGGCTGGTTTCGTCAACCAGCCCCATCCCACGCAAGTTGCTTCCATGCAGACGGTTTACTAGGCTAAGCCAGCTACTAGGTGGGTGAAACTGAATGTGGATGGATCAGCATGTGGTAATTCGGGTTTTTCTGGAGGTGGCGGTATTTGCAAAAGGGATGATGGCAGTTTTGTTTTTGCTTTCTTGTCTGCTTATGGGGTTGGTTCGAACAACAAAGCGAAGCTTCGGGCTATTTATGATGGTATTGTCCTTTGTCTAGATAGAGGTTTTTCTAGAATTGTTGTTGAAACCAATTCCATGGTCGCAAGGGGCCTGCTGTCTGGGACTTCTACCACCCCTTGGAAATTGAAGCCTTGGGTCTCTAGGATCAAAAGTTTGGGACGAACAGCTAATTTTGTCTTCTCGGTAATTCCCAGGGAAGGAAATGGCCCAGCTGACGGCATGGCTAAGGAGGCTAGTGGGACCCAGGCGTCCCTCCCTCCCCACATCCGTGGGCTTCTATTCTTAGATAAGATCGGGTTAGGTGTTGTTAGAGATACCCGAGTGAAGATGTAAAGTTTTTTGATTTTGTGTTTTGTTTTTTGGGTGGTTGTCGGTGATGGCCCTTACAATAGGTGGCTCGGGCTTTTTTGTCCCCGGGCGGCCCAAAGCTCCTTCACTGTAAAGCCTCTCTTTTGCTAATGGAATACAAGGCTTAGTTTTTTTTTTTTTTTTTTTTTTTTTTAAGTTCTAAAGCAAAAACTATGATAAAAAAATAAATTTTTTTTTTAAAAAAAAAAAAAAGTCCATCTCATTTATGGCTAGGATGTCTGTTGAAACTCTTCAAAGAAATTAAATGGGAACTGAAATTACAATGGGAGCATATGTAGACCTACTTCAATGAAAAGCTTCTCAAGATAAAGAGATGGACAGTTTTTGAATAAGCAATAGATGGAAGGTAGAAAGCCTCTAGTTCTCCGATCCATCAGTAACTGCAATTCTTGTAAATCGTGGAATGTAACAGGCAAATCATGGATTCTACGTTTCCTCTCAAAATGTATATGTTGTGCAGATTAAAAGAAAGACTTAGTAATATAAAAGTCACATTATTAAAGAGTTATGCCATACTTAACACACACCTTTGGTCGCCATGCATCAGGTGGGTCCCACTGTGTAGATGACCTGGCCAAAAATTTCAGGTCGAACTGACTGATTTCTAGCCAGGCCATCTAGAAGGCGGGCCCCACCTGATGCAGATAAATATAGATAGATGTTTGTGTGGCACAAATCATAACTGTTAAGAAATTCATAGAAGAATAGGAATAAGCATATACCTCAAGTGAGCCATTACACAACGTCAGAATTTTAACATGTTTAAGATTGTGCAGAACTGTAATCAAATGACTGCTTCGTCCATAAATACCCCCACTTATACCATTAATAAAGACATCCACCAAGCTCGAATTGTTCTTTAAAGACATAGTCATACTAATAAAACTAACTTCAAAATGGAATGACCAGAGGTTTGGAGCAAATATCTCAATCTCATCAATAGCCCAACACTCCACCAATGATCCATTATATTCGCCTGCCTACATCCTTAATCAATTGTATTCTTCATTTCTGCCAATCACAGTAAGGGAGAAGTGACGCATATGGTTGGCTTTCCTGATGTTTTAGAGAGAGTGGTTCCAAATAAATACGAACAGGATAAGATTTCTTCTCTACTAGACTTTTATAGGAAATGTGTGGAGATTTTTTTCAAGAAACATGGTTATCATGCATACAACTATAAAATTGTTGAGTAAGTATGAATGTCTTAGTGAGTTGATCTAATTTATAAATGTTTTTTTTACAAACTACAAGTCTAACTTACTTTAGTTGTTATTTGAATAGTTGACTGGTGGTCAATGTATGGAATGGACCTGAATAGAAAGGATCCAATACTAAAAAAGGTGGTTATGAAATTCTCGACCTTACATGTTCTACTAGCGGTTGCAAGCGCAACTAGAATACGTTCGAGTTGGTAAGTTTTTCAATTCACTTCTTAAATGTTGAATTTAGACTTAGAGAGTATTAAAACTTAAAAAGTAATATGTCATGTCTAATTCACTTTCAATTGGAAAGTAACACAAATACATACACAAAACGAAATCGTTTTGAAAAAAAAAACTAAATGATCTAGTTTTTGTCGAGTACAACCAAAAGCTGCGAGAATGATTCCAAGTTAGGTGAAAAAAAAACCTAGTATCTATGATCTCATATGCCTAGATGATTTGGAGGCAGATGGTGTGGGTGGCTTATAGAGAGAGAGAGGACCCAATTTTTGCAGGTGAGGACCTAACATGGGCCCACGTATAAGATGTCGTATATGCATTGGCACCTAGAGAAAGTTCTTCAACTCAAAGGTGGAGAAGATGAGTGAGTAGTAGCACAAGGCTTAGTGGCAGTCAAGGCCAACAAGTAGACGAGATTAAGGAGATGTAAGAAGAAAAAGATGATCAACTATTGGATATGGATGAACAACTAGTGTGAATTAATAATAAAGAAACATTTTTTTAAAATTTAAAAAAAAAAAAAAAAAAAAAAAAAAAAAAAAAAAAAAGATGAGGTATACATCAAAGAAAGAAAGAGATGAATTTGATGGCAACCATGATGACAATGATGGTGGTGTTGATGTTGTACCATAATGGATTAGGGATCAATATGTACTATTAGTATAGTAGCCAATTTTTTATTTTTTTTATTTTTGAATTTGTAAGTCAATAAGTTGTAATTTTGTAAGTTGTACTTGTAATTGTAACTTGAATTTTTTAACGTTTTGGTTTATAGTTTGTACTATTTATACATCAACTCATCAAGTTATCAATAAAATCTCTATGTTTGTAGTTTTTAATAAGTTGTTATTTATTAGTGGAACTTGTTGATTGTTATATGACTTATAGATGGTCTAATATTCATTTAGACGTAATTATAATCATATAATAATTAGGTAATTATACAAATTATAATGAAATATGTAAAAAAAAAAAAATCCAATTACTTGTAGTAATTAGACATACTTTTTTTAAAAAATAGAATTTTTTACAAATCTTTTTAATTTTTTTACTTTTTTATTTTAATTTTTTCAAGATAAAAAATTATTGGGAGATCACTTATGCGATTATGCGATTGCATAAGTGATTGGCCCACAGTGATGGTTTAGGATTGTTTATGCGATTTGACAACAATGGAAGGAAAGGATAATGAGAGAGAGAGAGCATAAGAGGAAATCTTAGGGTTTGCAATAAATAATAAAAACTTAAGCATCTCCCTTATTTTCTAATGCTTTAAGAGTACTGTATTCAAACTGTGTGAGAGCCTATTGGGCCTTTTAATGTGGGTTGGGTGCGGTATCCTACTTATGCAACTATGGCGACGAAGATTGACAACAATGGTCATCAAAGGATAACTGATATCACAATCTGGCAAGTAACTCAATGACAAATCAAGTTGATTAAAATGGTACGGTCACCTTATGAGTGACTCGGTGACCAAAAAATCAAAACACAAAAAAAAAAATAATAATAAAATAATAAAATAAAATAATCCAAGGTATATAAAGCCCTCTCTTCTCTTTCATAAAGAGGAATAAAAGATAATTTTCAAAATCATCAATTATTACGCTTACATGTGATATGCTTATTTTTTAATAAAATAACCACCAATATCCGTCTTCATGACTACTTCGTTGATAAAAGACTTTTTAACTCTGTCAACCAATAATAAAATCTTCTTAAGTTATGGACAGTTAAAAATAAAAATAACAGTCAGCATAAAAGCAATAAAGCATATGAAAATCTTAGTTTTGGGAGGTCTTTTGCTCATGCGCCCACAATCTTCCCAAACTAATACATATTTGCCAAATATCCTTTGGAGACTCATTAAGGGTGCTAGAATGTCTCTGAAAATCTAAAATTGAATAAGGAGACGAATGAGAGTTTGTGCATATTTACAAAAGTGGCCCATTTAAATTAGCTTTAACTTGCTGATTCAATGTTGGATTTACTTGTTCTTGGACCTATCGGAGAGGTCATTAATAAACTTTGAAATAAGAATAATGCCATATCATTTCAATGCCCACAATACTCTAGGAGTGAGGTGTAACTTTCTAGGTGAGATTTGGGTAGATAGTTATGCCATGAAGCCAATATTTCTGATGTGGGGTTTGTTGGGATTTAAAGTTAATCCTAGTTGTGAGGGATCATGGCCCACCTCACGTCGATCTCTTTTTTCAGATTTGTTGAGGTCAAGTGGTCCATGTAGCTATTAGCACGAGGGAACTATTAGCCTTAGCGTCTATCCCATGTAGCTATACAAAGGACACTTATGCTGCCTTGACAACGAGCACAAGATCTCCCGAGAGCATATGAGAGTTGGACTATCATCCAAATGAGTAACAGGGTGCATTCATACGACCTCCCCTTATGACTAGCCAGTACCATGTATTGAATGCATGGCTGAACTCATAATGACAAGGGGCCATATTGATATGAGAATGAAGAGGAACCGCATGCGACACCGTCCTGATATGAGACAAGTAGCATAGGGTTGTTCTAGGTACCAGACAAGCAACATAGTGTTGTTCCATGCGCGAGACAGGAAACGCGAGGCTATGTCTAGGTAGGTGGGAAGTATTGAGCTATGTCCATCTAGGCAAGGAGCTCATAGTCGTATTTTTGTGGGCAGTGTAAAGCTGCATTTATGCGATATGATGATGAGGTCAGCGTCATTTGATCATGTATTAGGTAGCACGAGAGTGAGTAAGGGCGAGAAATGCACTGACGGGGCTTGCTCGAATAGGCAAGCCCAGATATGTACTCCACTAGGAGAGGCAGTTGGTGCTAGCAGCCCCCCTAGGGTCGTCGCCCTAGCCCACTAGCCCGTATGATTGAGCGGGCATCTCTTCTCACCTGATCATCCTGAGCATAGGGGAGAATACTTCACTAAAAATTCAAATTCTCAAACATTACCCAAGCAAAATGCTAGTCGTGATGGGAAGGTTGTTGTTGGATTCCCGTAAGGCAGCAAAGCGTAGGGGCGTATCTATGAAAGGGTGTTTCCTCCCCCATTCAAGAGAGACAATTTCGGGAAGAAGAGAAAGGGAGATGTTGATATGTTGGACGTTATGAGCCCACTGTGATGTATGTGTTTACATCCATGTTGTCCATCTGTTTTGCTGGCTCATTTTAGGGTATGAACCCAAAAATGAAGGGAAACATATTGCGTCCTACCACAGCCCCGATGTATACGTTTATCCACACCCCATTCATCCCTTTTCTCAAATCATTTTAAGGTAGGAGCCCAAATTGAAGCGGTAGCAAAATTTGCATGATATAATATGGCATCAATTATGATGAAAGGTTTAGTCTAATTGTGAAGTCAAGCACCATATAAGTGTTTTCTTGCTATTGCTTCACATTATGGTTGGCGATTAAATCAACTCTATTTGAAATATGCCTTTCTCATATTGTCCTGAATGAACAGGTTCACATCCAACAACTTGGAAGGGTTTGAGGATCCATCTCATCCAAACCATTTATGAAAATCAAAGAAGTGAATTTATGGTTATGATCAAGCTCTACGCGTATAGTTTCAAAAGTTTAGTGCATCAATTGAAGAATTTTGTTTTAAGCGTGTAGAAGAGAGTAGAAAAAGGTTTGGGTGGTTCCAACTCCATAGATTGGTGGTAGACAAACTTTGTTTGAACACTAAGATCATGGGATCAAGTGCCTATGCATTGTGGGTAGGTGTGTAACAAAACGAAAAGGAAGAAGTTAGGGAGAAAAGACCGGATTGAGTTCTCGGACTTCAATCTTATTATAAACTCCAATACTCTTTTTTTTTGGCACACACACCACATGGGAACTCTCTAGCTTACGGCCTGAGTGTTGAAACTCACATAAATTAACACTGAGGCATGAGTAGGGACCCAACCCCAATACAATTTAAGTATTATGTGGTGTCCCAAGGGAGCATCCAGATAAAGAAACACATGGGCACACGGATAACCTAATAAAGAGTAGCAATGTCTATTATTATTCTTCAGTCGGCAGGAAGTATAGTTATATTTCTTTATTTTTATAATTGATATCATCCACATTGATGGTGCTAAAGGAATTCAAATTTTGGAAGTTGATCTAGCTTAAAAGATGATGTTTTCAATATGCCAAAGATGGATTAAAAGTTTTAAGTGATGATGAAGGCAATGCTCCCTATTTATCTATCTCGAAACAGAAGCATTGTTAGTGGGTTGCCCTACTTCTAATTTAACAACGCCTAGTTAATTTTTGTTTATCATTAAATGGAGAGGTCTAAAGTCCAAAGGGTTAGACTGCAAAGTTCCCATCCAACAAGCAAATAGCTTCTCACTTTTCACGCATGCGCAACATCCAATCCGTTGAATAGGTCAGCCCCATCATGAGGATCACCGGCAAAAATCACACTTTCCCCATTTAGGATAAACATGCAGCACACTCATCATCCATCTGGTGTACCATCACATTTTCACCATGCGTCCTATAAGTCGGTCAAATTCAAGACTTATGTGGTCTACATTATAGGAAATGGTGCAAAATCATGCCTAGAACTCTTTAACTTCATGTTACTTGGCCCAAATCATGTCTTGTGATGTCCCCACTTTTTTAGAGTAGATTAGATGGTATATATACATGACAATGGACCCAAAACTTTATTTGGACGATTTTTACGACGGACTTCCATCTCAACTGGTAATACATGATGGGTCTAACAAATACATGGATCGAATATTGATACCTGATCTCAACAGTTACTATTAAAGGCTATCACAGAAGATTGTCAGATTGGTGAGACCTTTGCATGGTAGCCAATGAAATGAGCATTGAATAATATAAAGAATGGTCTAAATCAATAGATTGGATTGTCTAAGCGTCCCAATGCAACTAGGAGCACTGTAACTTATTTAAAGCAGCTTTGGGGACGTTGCTAACCTCCTCAAACTGCCATGTGGATGTTTGACATCATCATCATCAAACTATGAACAGCAGGAACGTCACAACTAGGCACATAAGTAATTTAATTTAGTTGGGCTACACGCCATGAAGTAGTTGAGGTGGAATGCCTACCTTGATTGCATGCAGGGCCCACACAGGCAGATTGCATCTATCATATCCATGGGTTGGATGTCACATACACAGCATGGTGGGCACCATATTCAACCATGAGTAGGCCTCCCTTTTTTTTTCCTTTTTCTTTTTTACACACCCGACCGTCAGTACATACCCTGCTATTAGCCACCCCCACTAGGGAATCCATACCAATCCATACCAAGAACTTAGTGTTGAAAGGATGGTATCTTCACTCGGTCTACTTGAGCTATGGATCAGGGTGCCCTGTCATGTAACCCACCTGAGTTTTGGATCAAACTGATTTTTGGGGCAATGGTTAAACGAGCCAGGGTGCATCTGATGGATGGGAACATCATCGATGCCTCGCAGCGGCCCCACACATTATTTAAAAAACAAAAAAACAAAAAAAAAATTGTTACCATGGAATTATCTCCATGTGTCACCCTCATTGCATCATACGGTGGGTGGGTCCCACTATGGATAGAACATGACAAAAAAAATCCCAGATAGAGCAATACTAATCCTTCAGTCCGTGAACTGCAAATGATTGTTTATGAAAAAGCAGAGCAACTGTCCACATTCACCAATTATAAGGCCAAAAGGTGTCCAATGTGGTAGATTTTTAGGCATGATATATCCACAGTGGGGTCCACTACATCAACAGTGAGGATCACCGAACAAGGCTTCAATTGTACAGACTCAAGGCTGGGGATATGATTTATACACTAAATGCCAAGATGATACAATTCATCAATGGTAAAAAAGACACATTGCACAATTCATCAGAGGAATACCAACCCGCTGCACATGGGCTTCCATCAAAGCAGTTGGAAGTGAAAGAAATGGAGTACATGACATGATGAAGCCCAGTTTATCAGCCCTCAACAATTGGGTGCGCTCCATTGGTCCAGGTATCACCCTAAGCTTCTGGTTGTACCAGGGGCATATGTGGGGCCACGTGATGTATGCAGCACAATCAATACAACCATCAGATGCGTGACCTCATGTTATGCTCATGTCCCAAAAATAATACCAATCCAGAACTTGGGTGGGCCATAAGACGGGGAAAAAGTTGCGAGGGAATAGCCGCCCTTGATTTGAATCAAGGCACACTGAGTTGTAAAAACCAACCTGATTTTGGGTATGACCTTTCATCCATGCCAGATGAAGGGTCCAAATGGCCTGGATTCCATATAAACAACATGGTGGGACCCTGACGTAAATCAACAGAGGGAGTCCCCTCTCAACTTGTTCCCTGTGCTGTGGTGTGGTGCACCTGATACACGGATCAGCATGACTTTTGGGTCCTGGAGGTAACATGCCCTGGCACATGGATGGATTGGATGTCATGCATGTATCACATGGGCCCCACATATGCCAGGTACCACTGTGGCTTACAATGATACCAGTTCAACTAGAGCGCGCCCCCCTTAACAAATGCAAACCTGGAAGACAAGGCATACTACTGGCTGCAGAAACAACACCCTTCATGGCTGGGGCCCACCCTTCTGATCACCCAGGAGCCCTAAGCCTTTGGTTTACTACAATTAGCGAGGACTATCAACCTTGTTTCCCATCTTAATCAGCTTTGAGTACACAATCTAATGGGAGACGTGCTTTTATTGATGTGCAAGTAGAAGTTTGTCACATTAAGTGGAAAGAAACTTATTTGGACCATACCTTCTCCCAACAAAAAAGTCAGGAACACAAATCTCTGACGAAAAACCATCTGCTCATTTGCTACATTGAACTTGTCTCAGGGAATTCCATCTTAATTCAATTCATGAACCTGCAAGAGTGGAAATAAATACCATAAGATTTTTTAGAAGAAAAAGATTTGCTGAAGGTCTAGTTGGAATTTCTCATCATCTTTGGTGCAGCCAACTGCACCCATAGGGCCCCATTTGGATGCACTCTCCAAAGCAGAGTTTGAGGCCTAAACATCATTTAGATCCAAACAGCAGTTGAAGCTGTGGATTAGGATGAACTTTGCAAACCCTGACCTCATCTCATCTCCCACTAGACAAAATGGGAGCTCAAAAGTTGACCCGGCAAAAACCAATGCGAATCGGAAAAGCGGGCTTGAAATCCCCCTTTTTACAGAAATCCATTTTGAGGAAGTGCATCCAGACGAGCTCTTAGCTATTTGTGAAATGCTACCATGATTCGTGTGAGAAGCAAGAAAGGTGATTCACAGTGCCACTACTCACAAGAGCCTGGCCGCCCCAGAAGGTGGGTTCATCTGTGCATATGCCTTGACACAAATACTCATCAAGCAGCCCATGTGTATAAGAAAAATAGACACCAAGAATAAAGATAAACAACCCTGTTCAGAATGCACCTGTGGCCCACCTGATAAATGGACTGGCCTAATTTTGGGCCAGGGTACGCTCACAGTGGAACTCAAGGCCCAGATCTTGCACGGATGTGCCGAATTGGGATGTTTGCTGCGAATTGCCTTTTCAATCTTTCCTCATCGAAATCACTTCAGCATTTCTCTACTTTATTTAATTATAAGGAGTTGGCGATAATCACCTGTGTGCTTTCCATCATGGAATTGTGCGTTCTTAGAAGACTTGAATGTTTCTAAGAAATCTTTAGCTTTCTGTAGCTCTTGCTTCTGTCTTGACCTGTCCCACTTGTGCTCAGCGGCCAATATCTGTATTACACGTGGCAATGCCCGGCCTGCTGCATCGGTGTCGAGGAAAGCAAGTCGAGATCTCCTAGCAATGAAATCGACGACGGACTCGCAGTACTCATGCCGAGCACAATATGCAACCTCAGCTTCTAGAAAAGGGTATCCGTGGGCCAGCCGCTTCCCTAGATTCTCATTCTGTAAAATCACATAAACAGAACCGTAAAACTTACAATACAGATATATATACATCCAAAATTCAAATTTCTGTCTTGAGAACTAATGATCTCAGTCATTCAGTTGATTGAGATGGACATGATAAGTAAATGGATTAATCATTTATGTGCTGTGCAAAGTGCTAACATGTGTCTCAGAGCCAAATATTATGTGCCCCTAGGCCCAGGTTTGAACCCTTGGTCATAATAAGATTAGAGCTATCAATTATATTTTCCTTTTCAGTAGCAAGAAATACAAACCAATCATGCCACTGACATATGCCAGTCCAGAAAACAGAAGATAAAGACAATCTGCTGATATAATATGGTTGGTTCATGTCAATTTTTCTCTGTTCATTAAGATAGGAAGGAAAAAGAGAATAAAAGTGGATTGAACCTCAGCCAAACTTGGGTTCAGGATAGAATTAATAGAGGTGAACAAAAACAGAAATGTGAGTCTAGGGCAGGCTGTTTGAGGTCATACAAGATAGTAAATGAAAATCTGAGATTAGGTCTACTTAATAGTTAGAAATAATTGTGATCCTTATAATTTTAATAAAATATTCATTGCTTTCAAATGTAAAACGAACACAATGCTAATGCAAGAAAAAGAAGAGCTAATAATTAGAGATCATTTTACATGAAATGAATAATTGACATGAAAGAGGTTGGCCATAGAAATGAATTAAGGACCTGTTTGGATGCACCTACAAAAAGGGGTTTTAACGCCTAAATTTCGTTTCAATCCAAACCGCTTTCCAAGATGTGCATTTGAATGCACTTTCACAGCCCACATCGATCCCCGGCTCAATGAAAAGGTGCTTAAAAGCCCACTCATTGAAAACCAATCAGAGTCGACGTTACAGATCTGCTATTGTGGAAACTCCTTTCTGCGGAAATTGCATCCAAACGGGCCCTAAAACTTTCCAGGCAAGTAATCAGTAAAATCAATTGAGTGAAGAGAGTGGGGAGGGGTGTGTGTACGTATGGGAGGGAGGGAAGGAAAAGACAAGCAAGAGTGCTCACCTGAGCAATCATAGCCACTCGTTCAGCCAAAGTACCATATGCACGAGCCAAGTGCTTGGCCGCAGCACTGTCCATTACCCCTGGAACAACTTTCCCACTGTGTGTCTTCTTCATGCGTATGTATTGCTGAGCTAGTACTGTGAACAGTGCAGGATGCCATCCATCCCCACCAACAATTCGCAGGCGGTTAGTCACACAACCATTGGATGGATTCAGCTTGCCAGACTTTATAGCTGCATCAACAGCGTCTTCTGCCATGCTGAGAGTGAGTATAGAAGTCTAGTCAAACAACTTAAGAAAGAAAGGTGACTGGAAGATTGGTGATTGTTCAAGGAAGCAAAGCATGGAAAGATGCTTTAATAAAATTATTTTTAAGAGCAACGGAAAACTCGAAGTGTCACAAAGAAATTTAAGAAGATAAGCTAGGAACAAAAAGAGAGATACATTAACCACGAGGGAAGGAGTTCCCGGTATGAACAGCTGATCATTCAATCACTTCTTAAGCAAGGCCAGCAGCCATTTCATTTGGGCCCTTCTCAAGTGGGCAAACGAGATATTTGTCCTTGGAGCTAAATCCTGAATTTCATCAAATACGAAATATATCTCCACAGCACCATATGAATGTTGAGTGCAAACACTTGCATTTTTTTTAATCTCGTTCAACCTTTTTTTTTAAAATCTACGGGTTAAGGGATCTAGGGATTAGGTGGGGTTTGGAGGGGAATCAAGGAGGGAAAGTACCAAAAGGGGGACGACACATGGCAGCCCGTACGGACGCACGTGTGCGCGCAGGTGGGTAGGGAAAAGAGAAAAGGGGGTGGATTAGGTTGGGTTTTGATGGGTTTAGAAAAGATGTAAGGGAATGAGAAGAGGAAAAAAGAGACGAAGTGGAGTACCTTGTTGGAGTAGAGAAAGAGGAAAAAAACACCTTACAGGAATCCACCACTAAGCAAGCTTCTACCCTTCCACAATTTGATTGGAAGAGAGAATTTCTCACAAACCCTAAAAGCAAGTAGGAAAAAACACTCTTTCAATACAAGAAAGACTTTTCTTTTCTTTTCCCAAGCTCCAATAAGGTTGGACATCACCCCCTAAGTGGGGTCTTCTTAATGCACGTCTAATGCATGTGGGGTCTTCAAAATGGCCCAAAAGGCCCCATCTGGAACTCATCTCCCATCCGCAAAGAGGAGTTGCACTGATGTGAGTAGTCGCCTCCGTCTCAGTTACACCCGAGTAGGTCCTCTAAAATCCCCATCAACCTCTCCTGCAAAGGTTGTAAAGATCTTCTCCTTACCTATTGTCCACGCAAAGGCTTTTGGGGGACGGAAGTGTTCAGATCAGGTTGGAACCCAAGTATTCAAAAATGGTTACGTAACGGTAACAACCATAACCCTTACGCATTACGGGGCCGAAACGGCCGTTACAGAAAAAACAGCCCGTAGTGGACCCATAACAGCCCCATAACAGTCTAGAAACATATTTTTTTGAAAAAAAAAATAAATTAATGCCATAATGGCTGTTACGGCCCGTATCGTAATGGTAATGGCAGTGGCCTTTACAGCCACCGTTACTGGAATTGAACACCTTGGTTGGAACTCTGAGCTTCTGGAAGTACTTCGCCATGAAGACTCAAAAATCATACCATTCCCAAATTTCATTCCTCATTCCCCAAACTTTCCACTAGCTCAAGCTGGTTCATCAAATCAGTAAACGCAACAACTTTGCCATCTCTTAGATTCCCGCAGAATGTAATATTTCGTACCAACTTATCACCGAGATTGATGATGTTGCCTCTCACTGAATGTCTCTGGGAGAAGCAGCTCTGTAAAGAACAGGAAAACTTTCTAACAAAAAGCTGTTGCCCAACCATATTTCCTCCCGCAGCCAGATTATGTACCCTCTACACACCTTGAATCGGGTACCTAATTTGAGTGTCTTCCCCTGCTCTTTATTTGTATCCCTCATCTTACAAATTTCTCTCCAAATTTACAACTTTGACCTGCTATTTGCAAAACTAGCCACCTTGTTTTAAAGCTTGTACTTCTCTTCCACAATCCTCCACAAAACATTTTCTCTATGATTTGAACCTCCACCACTATTTACACCTGACGGCTCCAATTTCTTTCTTTAATTCTACCGAAGCCCAGGCCTCCTTCCTTTGATTTTAACTTCATCTCAACGCACCGAATGAATCTTTTTTCTGCTCACATTTTCTTCCCATGGAAAGTCACTCTGGATGTTTTCTAACATATTTGTTGCTTCCACCAAAGTCTTGAACAAAGATAAAAATGCACAGGAAGATTCGCCATCGCCATGTTGACTAGGGCCCTAAGACAGATAACTTTCCGTCCAAGGCGCTGGCCTTTCCCAAATTTTTCTATGACCGGGGTCTAACTGTCCAAGTAGAGTGGGCACCCTGATTCTGAGAGGAATACCCAGATAGAAAAGAACGAAAGAACCAGGTTTGCATCTAAACAGAGAGTGAACCCTCATAGGTAGCCCCCACCCCTACCATTAAATTAAAATCCTTCCTAGATTAACATGCTAATCTCATACTGCTTCAAAGCACTTTATAATCCCCTTAAGGATTGAACCTGCTTGAAATCAGCTTCACACATCACTAGCATGTCATCAGTAAATTGTATGTGAGAAATGGAAAAGGATGAATTGCCTTGGAACCCCTTGATAAGTCTAATCTATTCTTCCTTCGAGAAAATCCAACTTAAGCCCTCCGCAAGGATGAAGAACCGTAAAGGAGACAAGGGGCCTCCTTTCCTTGAACCTCTAGAACTAGAGAAACAACCCGGCCAGGGAGACATTGATGAGAACTAAAATTAAAGCCATTGAGTCACTCCTTAATGCCACTGAATGAGCTCTCTCTGAAACTGATCCACCTCAGCATTATACATGAGAAAATTCCGAGATCGTGATAGACAGTTTTATCCATATCTATTTTACAAACAATGCCTTCCCTCTTAGTGTCTTTCCTAGAACAAGCCCTCCCTCCCTCTGGTTCTTTAGGGTGTGTGTGTCTCTCTCTCTCTCTCTAGTTCTTCAGGCTGTGTTTGGCAACACCTCTAGAATCCATGCTATTCACTTCTTCTCCTGAAAAGAATTGTATCCCCATTAACTAGGTCTTGGGTAAGCAATTTCTCATAGAAGCATCTCTTCCTAGACTCCAAAACATGTCCAGAATTCTCTCTTAAGAAATTCCTAGTTCTCTCCCTCTTTTTCTTTTTTCCTTTTTTCTTTTTTTACATCAGCACCAATAGACAAGACCTCACAGCAAAAACGTAAATGTTCAGATATCCCACCCACCCACACATATGTATGTATGTATGTATCAGCAACAGTACACATGCCTTTGCAGTAGAAACATGAACAGCATGATTCTCTTCACGTATTTCTTAACACTGAACAAGTGGTTAGTGGCAGATTTCTGTCAGCGAATTTGTGGTATCAAATCCATGTTCAGTTATAAACTTTTGCCCTTTTTTCACTTGCATGCTTCGCTGTTTGGCCCAAGTACGCCATTTCATATGTGTGCATGTGGTGTTAGTGCAATTCAAGTCATATTGGGCGCGTCAATAGTCATTAAATCCATATAATATGACACAGAGAAAGTTCCACATCTGTCAATAATGTTTGATCTAACTTGCCTGTAAAGCAGACCAACTTGTCCAAGATAATTTTACCTTCGGTAGGTAGTCCACTTTCCACCAGTAATAGTGACCAAACCAGGGTAATCTTCACATACAACATGATCTCTGGAAATGCTCTCGGTGTTCTTAGCCGACGGATCCACGGCCAATGGGCGTATGCCACTCCACGCAGAAAGAACATCTGTGCGCCGCACCTGAAGTTTTCAAGTAGAAAGTAAATCAGATGGAGCAAGTCAAAGAGGATATTACTAGCAAAATAAATAAATAAATGAGAAAATAACTTCATTAATTTTCTTCAAACATTTTCTAATGATTGAATGGTCCAACTCCAAAATGGATGGACCTTTAACCGGTAAAGCTCTGCAAAGAAAGTATATTGACATCTTAAGTGGACTTTCCAGTGCAGCCTGTTAGAATTCAAAAGCAAAAAATAAAAAATAAAAAAAAATAAAAAAAAAATAAAAATAAATAAAAATAAATAAAAATAAAAATCACTAGAATTATTGGTTTTTTCCTACTAAGAAAAAAGCAACATCCCCTAAGTAGCATACTTTCATAACTTTATCAGTTGCTGGAGCTGAATAAGTTCACGGGATTACTTGGATCTATATTTATACAACATAAGTACCAAGGACACCATTTTAGAGAGCTGCTACAGAGACAGAAGTGCCAGACACAATCACATTTTCATGCAGCTATCAAGAAAGATATTGTCATTTCGCATCATTACATGCCAATTTAATTTTTTATATTTTTATTACTTATAGTTTCTAGGAGTAGCACCAATAGGTAATAAGATGAGGGAAAGCAGACTTAGATGGTTTGGTCCTATGTAACAGAGACCAAGAATTGTGCCTGTTAGAAGGAAATTTTTGGTTCAAGTCTCTAGAGAGGCGAGGGGAAGGACCAAAAGGATGAGTGTGGAGGTAGAAAGAAAATATTTGATGATGTATGGTTTAACTTGGGAAATGATCTTTGTAGGTCCTTGTGGAGTGCAATGGCAGAACACAATCAATGTACCAACCCATTTAGTTGGGAAAAGGCTGAGATCATGAAGATTTATATTTTCTATACCATCTGATTTATTTCCTCCAAATGAACACTTCCGATACCTAGGGTCAATAATTCATAAGAATGGAAAGATTGAGAAGGATGTTGCTCATAGAATTCAAGCTGGGTTGAAGAAATGGAGATGTACCTTTGAAGTTTTATGCGATCATCTTGTACCACTCAAACTGAATGAGAAATTTTATAAAATGGCTATAAGACCAGCCTTGCTTTATGGGACAGAATGTTGGGCTGTTAAAGAACATGTTCATAGGATGAGTGTAGCTAAGATGAGGACATTGAGATTAGGGGTGGGCATCGAGCCAAGTCGAGTCGAGGTGGGCCAAGCTCAGCTTGGCTTGTCCATGATGTACTCGAGTTCGAGCTCGAGCTTGAGCTCGGCCTCAAGCTCAACATTGAAGCTTGGCTTGTTTATCAAAGTTGTCAAGTCGAGTTCGAGTCGAGCTAGTGGTTCGAGTCGAGTCGAGTTTACCTCGAGTCGAGCTCAAGCTTGTTGGGTGAGAAAGTAATGGATTCTGTTCTTGATCCTCCTCCATTGATTTAGAAGAGAAGCTAAATAAATAAAAAAAAATTAAAGAGGCATTTTACATGACGCTCCACCAAGCAAAATTCATTTTTGGTTTGGCCCGGCAACCGAAATAGGGTGTAGTCCATCTTTTAGCAGTCCAGAAAATCCATCTGTGTGGACCCTATGATAGAAGAACCATGGGGCCAAAAGCATCCTCAATTGTATGTTCTGAATTACCCATCATCAAGGCCATACTTTTCAATGGATAGGATTTTGAACAGACCTGAGACCACAAAAAAGTGGGACCCACCTATATTGTTGCTGCTCAGACAAAAGCGCAGTTTTCGTTACCTTGCAGATGATCTGAGGACTTGCAACTCACAACATATTCAGGAAGGATATGTCTATTCATGTGAGTGCTTTATGCAATATAGCATTTTGGATTCAAGAGATCATCAACACCAACATCAAACTCTTCGCGGCTGGGGTGAAAGCAAAGAGATCCCAGTTTAACTTTCTCCGCATTCCCCACAACTTTAATATATTTATTAATCGAGCCGAGTCGAGCTCGAGTTTGAGCTTCGAGTCGAGTCGAGCTCAAGTTCGAGCTTCGAGTCGAGTCGAGTCGAGTTGAAATGCCCCTTGGTCGAACTCGGCTTGAACTCAACTCGAGCTTCAAATAATTAGCTTGAATCGGCCCGAATCGGCCATTCAAGCCGAGTCAATCCGAGCTGACTCGAGCCGAGTCGAGCGAGTTTTTCGAGCTAGCTCAACTCGTGAATAGCCCTGATTGAGATGGATGAGTGGCAAGACAAGGAAGGATAGAATCATAAATGAATGTATAAGAAGGAACTTAGGAGCAGTACTAATAGGTTATAAGATGAGGGAAAGTAGACTTAAATGGTTTGACCATTCATGGGCAACAGAGACCAAGAGCTGTGCTAGTTACGAGCGAGATGGTACAAGTTGGCTCTAAAGGGAAAGGGGAAGGCCCAAAAGGACGTAGATGGAAGTAGTAAGAAAAGTCTTGATAACCTATGGTCTCACTAAAGGTTTGGCCCTTGATAGAGTGGAATGGCAGAATAGGATTCATGTAGCTGACCCTAATTAATTGCGATATGGCTTAGATGATGGTGATGGTGATGGTGATGATGATGTGATTTATAAACTAAATCTTCTATTCATAAAATATCATTGAATACTACCATATTACTTTATAGACATGTCACTCTGGAAATCAGATTTCCCTAGGTCCCATATCTAACACCCTGAGAGTCACACAACAAGACAAGTACTCATGCCAAGTTACGTAGACAGGTACATAAAGGGCCCCTTCACACTCCATGTGATCAGAAATGTGAACTTGAAACTAAATTATGCATTCCCCGCATTCCATGTAGGATGTCCTTTACCTAATCATAGAAAGGAATGGATCTAAGAAACAGGGAATTTACAAAAATTGAATTATAAACAGTATTTTAAATATCAAGAATCTTACTTTTGTATAAAAATCGTTGAAATGACTTAAAAATATCTAAAGAATAAGGATGGACCAAATTAGCATTAGTCTAAAATTCCACATTAAATTTTTAGTCCATTTAAAACATTCCATAGCAATTAACAGCCTTTTCAATGCAAATGGAATTCCAGACACTGCCAGATCTTAAATCTCACAAATCTTACTTTTTTATGTAAAAAATATATATATAAATAAATAAAATAAAATAAAATGTTAAAGGAATCTTGAGAAGAAGAAAAAAATGGACAGGAGCAGCAAGATTTTAACCTTCCACATCAACTTTTAGTAAATTTACAGCATTCCATAGTATTTCCATGCAGTGAATACAAACAAGCATGATAAGCAATTTCATCACCTTTCAAATTTAAAACCATTAATAATCACGATGCCCTACTCATTTTAGAGATTAGTTTCACAGAAAGCAACTGCATCCCACAATCTATGAAGAGCTAAATAATTTCTGAACAAAGAAAGGAAGCATGCCCCCGAACCAGCAATAAAATTATGAAACCAAATAAAAGGATCTAGTTACTAGGAACCAACCTTAACATTAAGATAATCACAGATGGCATCCAATATAAACTGTATCTCATCTTCATGTGGTTCTGGAAGCATGGTTATTGTAGTGCTTGAATCGGTAGTTCCTGCAACTGTCCTTCCCAACCAAGGAAGCATGAACACCACACGGCCATCCTTCGTTTTGGGAACTATTAAGCCCATTCCTTCAGGAGAATAATAATCTGGAAGAACAATGTGTACGCCACTGCTGGGACAGATCATAGGTGGTGCATCTTTGTCAGCCATTTTCCTTACAGAGTCACAAAATGGCCCAGCCGCATTCACAACAACTTTTGCATATGTATCAAACTCTTTGCCTGATGCACTTTGACAGACGGTAAGGACCATACCAAGTACAAGAAGTCAAGAAAAGGTTTTAGTTATCAAGAAATATAGACACATTTCATCACTGCTATAAATGCAAAAGTAAGAAGACATTGTATGGTGCAACATAGACTAAGTTATTTCAACATATAGATAAATTCAATGGACATCCTCAAATTATTGTCTCCAGTGAACGGGTCAGTCTCAGGTTGGCCGTTGCCAACCTGACCCACTCATATATTTACATGTAAATAAATTAGTACTGTCAACTGGCAGAGATGTGTAGAACATTGCAAAATGCCTTGCATGCAAACTCTCCCAATACAATTTTTTTAACTGGACCAAGTCAGGCCAAACCTGGGCTTAGGTACCTGCTCATGGTTCAGACCTGGTCATCTCATGTCAGGTCACAGGTCAGGCTCGGGGCTGGAGTCTGGACCCGTTTAGTAAATGGGTTGGGCTACCGTGAGCCAACCCAAACCCAACCCTTTGCCACCCCTACCACCAACATGAAATATTGAGCTCTGTGGGGGCCTGATTAGTTGGTGAAGCTGTAATTCAAGTAGAATCAAAGCCCAGTCAGATAACAAGTTTAAAACATCAAGTTTCTGGAGGCTAGAGATGCATGAGCAACAGCATATCAATTTCTTGTACAGGAAATTGGCGAGAACTGAAGATGCACCAATCTTGCTTCAGATTGTTTTTTTAGTATAAGAATCATAAGGCTTTGTGATGCAGACCAAGAGTGGCCAAGATCAAGACATCCAGTCAGTGGATTGGGTCCATGAGGCTATTTGAGCAGTTTGTGGGCCCCAATTGTATTCCAAGTGATCTTTCAGTCCATATGAATCACATTGTTTGACTATTCACATACTTAATTGGTTTTAATGAAATATATATATATATATATAGCAACAGTCGATAGGTATGCTTGTTTCTGCCCGCTTATTTTTCAGGCCACTTTCTGAGAACTAAACAATCTTTGGGTGACTTAAATTTGGTATTTTTAAGAAGCTTATCGAGTTCCAGTTCATATGAACCCGACATCATGCTAGTCGAACATAAATTGAGCCAATTATGATCAACTAAGAGAAGGATTATATGGAAATAATGGGATTTAGGAACATGTCAGCTATTATTAAATTTTCAAAAATAGATGGTTGGGATTAGATATACTATATTGTTAGGATTAGATTAGGGTTTCCTCTGGTTTGGGAAATGCAGTTGTAAATGAAAAGACTTTTTTATAATAATGGTGAATAGTGAATGAAAAAAAATGGTAATCTTGGTTTTTTAACCTATGTTGCATTAATTTTGGGAGTTTGATGCTCCCTATCAATGGTGGGATTCAACAGGAAGTTCCACATTTGAGGTGGCCTCAAAACAAAAACTTTGAATTAGGTATAAATAAATTATATAATATATGTAGGAATATTATGTATTCATATATTAGATTGATCAAGTATATATATCATATCATCTTCATCTAAGCCTTATCCCAACTAATTTGGGTGGGCTATATGAATCATTTTCTACCGTTCCACTCTATCACAGGCAATAACTCCGCTTAAACCAAGTATTTTCTCACTACCTCCACCCATGTCCTTTTGGGCCTTCCCTTGCCCTTTTCGAGCCTTCAACTTGCACCAACCCACTCCTAACCAGCACAATTCTTGGTTGCCATTGCATGTGACTAGACCATCTGAGCCTACTTTCCCTCTCTTATCACCTATTGGCAGTGTTCGAGTTATCGTTATCGCTACAAGTTTCGCTGGTCGGAGATAAAGATATAATATCATTTTCGCCGATAACTGGAAATGTGGGGAAATTTGGTGAAACATAAGAAAAATGGTGGAATTTTTTAGTGAAACTTTAAGAGATGCTAAAATACACATATTTACATATTTAGGAATCAAAACATTGCAGAAAGAATGCATACATAATAAATTTCCATTAATAGGGCCTAAAAGTATATGTTGTCGTAAGAAACCAGTCCCATAGTAAAACTACAATCACTTAAATCTTATTAAATAAATTAACAAGCAAATAAACATGCATAAACATGCATATAAACACAATACACATGCATGATGATCCAACCATCCACCCATTCATCCATCCAACCATCCACCATCCATCCATCTAACCATCCCATCCCATCCCATCCATCCATCCATCCCATCCCATCCCATCCATTTAACATCTAACCATCCATCCATCCATCCCATCCAATCATCCAAACATACATCTAACAATCCAACCATCCATCCAATCATCTAAACATCCATCCATCCATCCATCTAACATTTAACCATTCAATCATCCAAACATACATCTTAACAATCCAACCATCCCATCCAATAATCCAAACATCCATCCATCCATCCATCTAACCATCTCATCCCATCCCATCCAATCATCCGAACATACATCTAACAATCCAACCATCCCATCCATCCATCCATCTAACCATCCCATCTCATCCATACATTTAACATCTAACCATCCATCCATCCCATCCTATCATCCAAACATACATCTAACAATCCAACCATCCCATCCAATCATCCAAACATCCATCCATCTAACCATCCCATCCCATCCATCCATTTAACATTTAGGCCGTGTTTGGTCTGTGGAATTGAATGGTATTGAATTATTTTAGATTGGATTAACATCATTATTGCACAATGATTGCATGTTTGGAAATTCCATGGTATTGTAGCCATCCAATCCCATGTTTGGGATAAAAATTTTGCTACCCAAAAACACCAGATTAAGCAAAATCATGTTTGGTGGACCATGGAATTATAATCAACGGACCAAGTTCAAAACAGATTTCATTCACTTGTACACGTATATAACTAGAATATCATGTGTAAACGGTGTATGTGGATGGACAACATGGATAAACGCATGCACCAATGTGGGGCCCACATGTTTAGTGGATTTCAAAATCTATGGAAATCCTACATGAGACCAAATGCAATTCCATGGGACTAAGTGAAATTCCATCCCACCTAATCCCAACCTCTCCAAATGCTAGATGGAATTGCACGGTACCAAATGCAATTCTATCCCACCTAATCCCATCTAATACCCTGAGTCAAACGCCCCCTTAACCATCCATCCATCCATCCCATCCAATCATCCAAACATACATCTAACAATCCAACCATCCCATCCAATCATCCAAACATCCATCCATCTAACCATCCCATCTCATCCAATCATCCAAACATATATCTAATAATCCAACCATCCCATCTATCCATCCATCTAACCATCTCATCCATCCATTTAACATCTAACCATCCATCCATCCCATCCAATCATCCAAACATACATCTAACAATCCAACCATCCCATCCAATCATCCAAACATCCATCCACCCATCCATCTAACCATCCCATCCCATCCATCCATTTAACATCTAACCATCCAATCATCCAAACATACATCTAACAATCCAACCATCTCATCCAATAATCCAAACATCCATCCATCCATCCAACAATCAATTAATCTATCCAATCATTCAACTATCCCATCTTTCCATCCATCCAACCATCCAATCATCCCATCCAACCATCCATCCAACCATCCAATCATCTAAATACCCATCCATCCCATCCAATCATCTATCCAACCATCCAACTGTCCCATATTTCCATCCCATCAGATCATCCAATCATCCAAACATATATCTAATAATCCAACCATCCCATCTATCCATCCATCTAACCATCTCATCCATCCATTTAACATCTAACCATCCATCCATCCCATCCAATCATCCAAACATACATCTAACAATCCAACCATCCCATCCAATCATCCAAACATCCATCCACCCATCCATCTAACCATCCCATCCCATCCATCCATTTAACATCTAACCATCCAATCATCCAAACATACATCTAACAATCCAACCATCTCATCCAATAATCCAAACATCCATCCATCCATCCAACAATCAATTAATCTATCCAATCATTCAACTATCCCATCTTTCCATCCATCCAACCATCCAATCATCCCATCCAACCATCCAAAACCATCCATCCAACCATCCAATCATCTAAATATCCATCCATCCCATCCAATCATCTATCCAACCATCCAACTGTCCCATATTTCCATCCCATCAGATCATCCATCCATCCACCCAAACATCCAACCATCCCATCCAATCATCCATCCATCCAACTTCCCACCCAAACATCCATCCATCCCATCCAATCATCCATCCATCCAACTGCCCACCCAAACATCCATCCATCCATCCAACCATCCAACCATCTCATTCAATCATCTAAACATACATCCATCCATCCCATCTATCCATCTAACCATCCCATCCCATCCATCCATCCCATCTAAGCATCCAAACATACATCTAACAATCCAACCATCCCATTCAATCATCCAAACATCCATCCATCCATCCAACAATCAATTAATCTATCCAATCATTCAACCATCCCATCCTTCCATCCATTCATCCATCCAACCATCCCATCTAATCATCTAAACATCCATCCATCTCATCCAATCATCCATCCAACCATTCCATCTAATCATCCAAACATCTCATCCAACCATCCAATCGTCCAATATTCCCATCCCATCCAATCATCCAACCATCCATCCATCCATCCACCCAACCATCCCATCCATCCAACTGCCCACCCAAACATCCATCCATCCCATCCAACTGCCCACCCAAACATCCATCCATTTATCCAACCATCTCATTCAATCATCTAAACATACACCCATCCATCCCATCTATCCATCCAACCATCCCATCCGTCCATCCATCCAACCATACTATCCAATTATCCAACCATCCATCCATCTCATCCCATCCACCTATTCATTCATCCAACTAACCATCCACACAAGCATCCAACAATCCATCCATCCAATTATTCATCCAATCATCCAAAATCCATCCCTCCATCCAACCGGCCATCTAGCCATCTACCCATCCCATCCAATCATCCAAATATCCATCCAACCATCCAACTATTCTATCCCTCCCTTTATTCATCCAACCATTCATCCATGCCATCCAATCATCCAAACATCCATCCTATCCTTCCAAATAATTTTAAAAAATATTTAAATAAAATTTTATTTTATTTTAATGTATCCACGAATTAGAGGTTTGGATTGTCCAAACAATCTCATTTTGGGACCATGAGTTAAGTAACCTACTTCCACAATTTAATTGGTGTATTATGAGTTAATATGTATGCTACGTGTACAATTTTTAAGTGCCGGTGTATCAAATCATCATACATTGCGGAGTATCATATAGCTGCTTTATATCTTGTTTTGGAAATTGACGGAAATAGAGCCTTGGAAGTTGAAACTGACAGAGAGAAAAGAGTGATTAATTTTGGTCACAGAGAGAGAGAGAGACAGTCGTTGGAAAGACGAAGAAGAAGAAGAAGATGAAGAATCAGATTTTTGCCCCAAAGCCGTTGACGGTGGAGTCGCCGAAAATCAATATCCAAATAGATGCAGTAAGATGTGCCGAAATTGACAACCCAAACCAAATCTGAAGCAATTTCAACACATCCTCTTGATTTTCTATTTTTTTATTTTTTTTATTTTCAATTTTCCTGGTATTTACGCACAAAGCAACTGGTGGAAGTCGAATGTCGCTGGACCGATATTTTCGTGATATTTAAAGATGATATTGTCAAAATTGCTGAGTGACAATGGTGCATGGGAGTTTTGGGTGTTGATCGTGCCCGATAATATTGAAAATATCTCCATTTTATCGTTTCAGCGATAAAATGGCCGAAAACTCGCCGAAACCCAAAGGGATGAGATATATGGGGGAGTTGATGTCGGTGACTCGTCGATACCAATATTATCTCGATATTGTCGATAATATCGTCGACAATATGAACACTGCCTATTGGTGGTACTCCTAAGTTCCCTCAAATGCATTCATTTCTAATTCTATCATCTCAATATCCTCAGTCCAGCTACTTCAGTTTGATTGGTACAAGACATACACATGCCATATATGTATAGTATACAACTCCACAAATATTTTGTTCCATAAAGCATGGCCAGTCTTATAGCTATCCTATAAAATTACCCCTTCAGTTTGATTGATACATGACATACACATGCCATATATGCATACAACTCCATCAGTGTGTGTTGGTGTGTGTACAACTCCAGCAGTGTCTGTGTGCGTGTATGCAACTCCAGCAGGTGTGGGTGGGTTTGTGTGTGTGTGTGTACAACTCCAGCAATGTGTGTGTGCATGTGATCTTAATTTCTAAATAAAATGAAACTATATATATATATATATATATATATATATATATATATATATATATATATATATATATATAACATCAACTTGATCTTAATTTCTAATTAAAATGAAACTATTCTCGTGTATATATATATATATATATATAACATCAACTTGATCTTAATTTCTAATTAAAATGAAACTATTCTCATCCTAACTTATATAGCATACAAAGTCGATAGGGAACTTTGGAAAAGGCACACGAGAAGTGACCACAGTTATAACAATTACTTGGTTCAAATCGAAGTATTAAATAGAAAGTATATACAATTTTCGAGATACCTACTTGTCAAATTTCAGAAGCCCGCTCTCCTCAAACAAACAATGTCCATATCCAACCTACATGTGTGTCCACCTGATGACCCAATTAACATGTTTTGGGGGGCAATGGCAGATTCACTGGGTAGCCCACATGATAAACAGTCTAAATCTCACACAGACACTTAATGACGGAAGCCATGATGGCACATATCAGCATGCATAATCAATCTGCCAAATGCAAGCTATTGCAGATTTGGCAAAAAACAAGTATTTTGGACAAGTACTTTTAGGACCTAATCCATAGACTTTTAGGAAGGCGAGGATTTGGAGATCCCTAATGATATCTAATGAATAAATTCAATGGACATCATCACATTATTGTCTCCAGTGAACGGGTCAGTCTCAGGTTGGCTGTTGCACATGTAAATAAATTAGTACTGTCAACTGGCAGAGATGTGTAGAACATTGCAAAATGACTTGCAGACAAACTGATGGGGACATCTCGCGGACGCCGTCCACACGTGCACGCACACCACCCCCCCTACGCTCGTACGCCAGAAGGAGGGCCCCACCATCGATCTGAATCAATGACGAAGTCCAGGGAAAGCCTCCTAGCTAGAAGACGAAGTTTTGATTCAAAAAAGTGGGCCCGTTAGTCAAGAAAAGCTCATCATGGGATCTCATGATCGTGGCCCACTAGTCAGATTGATTTCATATCTTAGGTTCTGCTTATTAATGTTATTTAGAACATTATGGACGCTCTAGATTTCTTTGATTAATTTTTATTTTGGTTTACTTCATCGCCAAGTAATAGGTTGCGCACATGCCGTGAGTTTTAGGGTATAGGGTTTTCTTATAAATAAGCACCCCTTGTAACTTTTGCATTCATTGAAGATTAATAAAAATTCTGCGTTTTCCTACTCTCTGAGTTGTGAAGCCTAATTGGGTGCGAAGCCCTCCCTTCATCGAAAGGTTAACTACCGTGGTGCGAAGCCACATCTATCCCGATTCACCCTCATCCATCGCCATCTCTACTACCCATCTTCTACCATCCCTTCTTCTCATCTCACCCCATCATCTACACTTCGAATCAATCATCTATTGCAGCAATTCTCCTCCCCACATCAGAATTTCAAAACCTGGCCCTACAGGAGGGCTAAAACTTCGGCGGAGCACCACGCACAAACCGTATATCGGATCGAGCTGAGATTTGGGGGTTTTGGAGTCCATCCCTGGCCGACCAGGGCCAAGGTGGCCTTTTTCTGAATAGTGGGCTCCACATACGTGCGGCCGAGATCACATGCGTGTGCGTCTGGGCCATCGTTGTTGTCCACGCGTGCGGTACTTCTCTGGTTCGTCTCTCCTCTCATTCACTCCGTTTTCACCCAAAATCCCTAAACCTAACCCTAAATTACTCAAATCTCCAATTTTATGCCCCTTTTTACCCTTAGGTTCCTTGATTTGAAATTAGTGAATCCCTTGGATTAGGGACTAATTACTATGCATGCGTGGATGATTATTTCTTATTTTTGAGTATCGTTTGGTTCATAATTTTTATTGATCCAGCCCTATCATGTGTAGGCCTGGATCAGCATAGATTCCCCTTAATTGAATGTTTGGACTTTCATGTGGGATATGGAATTTGCGTAATTGTTTCTGAACTAACGTGATCTTAAGCCTGAAATCTCGCATATCATATTTAATTTTCATGTCCTGCATCACAAACTCTCCCAATACAATTTTTTTAACTGGACCAAGTGAGGCCAAACCTGGGCTTAGGTACTTGCTCATGGTTCAGACCTGGTCATCTCATGTCAGGTCACAGGTCAGGCTCGGGCCTGGAGTCTGGACCCGTTTAGTAAATGGGTTGGGCTCAGATTGACCGTGAGCCAACCCAAACCCAAACCTTTGCCACCCCTACCACCAACATGAAATATTGAGCTCTGTGGGGGCCTGATTAGTTGGTGAAGTTGTAATTCAAGTAGAATCAAAGCCTAGTCAGATAACAAGTTTAAAACATCAAGTTTCTGGAGGCTAGAGATGCATGAGTAACAGCATATCAATTTCTTGTACAGGAAATTGGCGAAAACTGAAGATGCACCAATCTTGCTTCAGATTGTTTTTTTAGTATAAGAATCATGAGGCTTAGTGATGCAGACCAAGGGTGGCCAAGATCAAAACATCCAATCAGTGGATTGGGTCCATGAGGCTATTTGAGCAGTTTGTGGGCCCCAAATTGTATTCCAAGTGATCTTTCGGTCCATATGAATCACATTGTTGGACTATTCACATATTTAATTGGTTTTAATGAAAAAAATATAATATAGCAACAGTCGATAGGTATGCTTGTTTCTGCCCACTTATTTTTTAGGCCACTTTTTGAGAACTAAACAATCTTTGAGTGACTTAAATTTGGTATTTTTCAGAAGCTTATTGAGTTCCAGTTCATACAAACCCGACATCATGCTAGCCGAACATAAATTGAGCCAATTATGATCAACTAACAGAATTATATGGAAATAATGGGATTTATTATATGGAAATAATGTACAGCTAGACCAGTGTTTTAAATAGCGGTAGCGTGATGCGAAGCGCTCAGCCCTCTATAGGGTGTAGCATAAATACGTAGCGTGTAGCATAAGCTACACAATACTTCTATTTTTTAATTTAAAAATATAACAAATATAATAAATAGTAAAAAAATATAAAAATGCCTAAAAGATGATTCATTTTATCAATTATAAGCATGTTTTAAAAGGTTATTAGGTATCATTTATCAAAAGCCAATCGACATATATAAGCCAAATCAAATAATTATCACATCAACAACTTTCTAAGGAAACCATTTTAATTAATAATGTCTAACTGAAACCACAAGTCACAATTATGAAAAGAAATAAAAATCCCGTAGCTTAAAAGTATCAAGTACAATACAAGTGTCACATTCCTCAACATTAGAAACAAAGAAAACGTGAAAAAAATAATAAATAATAAAATAGTAAAAAAAATACATTGTAGCTTATGCTACGGACACTACGCGCTACGTAGTTTTAGCATACGCTACGAGCCCTGTAACGTATGCTACAGGGGATTTACACTATTTGGGACGCTACATAGTGTATGCTACGGGCGCTATTTGAAACACTGAGCTAGACATGTGAGTCCCATAGTCCAACCAATTCTCCATCAGGCCAGTGTGGGTCCCATGGTCTAATAGGAGCTTTAATCTAGTCCAAAATAATCATCAAAACTTTGAGTTGAACTAGAAGGTTTATCAGGTCACTTCGAACCCTTAACGTGGTCTATATAAAATGTAGAAAGCTGAATGGTTCAGATCGTCAATATGTATGGTTGAAAATGGCCTGATCTGTAATTCAGACCTTGGATGGGCCTAATCTGAACTTGATTCGAACTGTGAGCCCTCGTATATGCCTGACTACACAATCAGCCATATCTGGGCCTAGATCAGATGGTTGATGGGGTGGCTATGGTGCATCATTGTGCTAATTGTTGATTATTACACAGGTAGTACACAATATAGACCCTTAACATGGTCTATATCTACAATGTAAACAGTCGAATAGTCCAGATCTTCAATATGTACGGTTGGAAATGGCCTGATCTGTATTCAGACCTTGGATGGGCATAATCTGGACCATTTGAACTTTGATCACACGATCAGCCATATCCGAGCCTAGATTGGATGGTTGATGGGATGGGTACAGTGCATCATTGTGCTATTTGTTGATTATTATGCATATACATTTAAAGGCACGTATGTGTACGAGGTTTGAAATTGAGGACCTTGGTGCCTTGCATACTGTCTTATTGTTATTTCTTAATGGAAGTATGTGGTTGATATTTTGCAGGAAGCAGGAATTTTGTGCTCTACCGGTTCATTCAGCCATGGATCTTAAAGAAAACTTGGGCGTCAATAGTGGTGATCTACTTGATGATTTGAGAGTTTATAGACAATTCATGAGACTTATGTATCATACTATGACATGTAGGATATCTTGTGTGTTGTCGGTGTTTGTTACTCAGTTGATGCAGATTTCATGCGTATCCAAATGTACCTCACATTCTTCAGTACTTGAAAGCTGATCCTTGACAAGGATTCTTAGATAAATGCAATGGGCATCCAATGCAGGGGCATTTTCACACCGGGCTCGAGTGGGGTGGCCCGTGAGATGCAAGGGCACACTCGAGGTGGGCAACCCATGTGAGGCGGGTAGCTCATGTGAGGCGGGCCCCAAGGTGAGTGGCTCATGTGAAATGGGGCCCACAAGGGGGGTTTGGCCGAGGTCCTAACCCATGCAGTGTGGAGCCTGGGCTATAAGATAAAGGGAGTAATTCGTCATGCTCTATCAATTCGAGCTTTTAGAGCAAGTGGTTAGTTGTCCTGCATCAAAGTAGTATCAGAGCAGGAGGTCTCATGTTCGAGACTCCTCACCAGGGGTAATTAATACATGAGCATTTTCACACCACGCTCGAGTGGGGCGGCCTGTGGGATGCGGGGGCACACTTGGGGCAGGCGGCCCATGTTAGGCGGGCTGCTCGTGTGAGGCGGGCCCCACCCATGTAAGGCAGGTGACTCATGTGAAGCGGAACCCATGTGAAGTGGGGCCCACGAGGGGGGTTTGACCGACGTCCTAACACGTGCAATGTGGGGCCCGTGCTCTATCAGTTCGAGCTTTTAGATCAAGTGGTTAGTTGTCCTGCATCAGCATCTGTGTCAATTGAGCTAGATCTCCTTGTGATTGACAGTGGGATTTTAGTTGCTACAACTTTCTTTGGGAGCAATCTAGTAATGTGGAAAAGATTTGATTTGTGTTTGCACACCCAATGCGGAAGCAGAATGCATAACCATGGTTCATTCAACATATGAACTTATTTAGCTCCATATACAATAACAAGAGATTCGTTTATTGCTCCTTTGATAATCAAGTTACCACTCATATTGTCAGTAATATGGTCTTTTATGAGCGTACTAAGCACACTGACATTGATTGCCACATTGTGTGTTAGAAGTTGGTGAACAAATGATGAGGACATCCAAGCACCTTATCAGCTCCAGTTTCACTTGGCTTAGTTACCACTACATAGGCCCAAGCAGGCCACATTGAAGACCTCGCATGTATAATCGTGCATCTTCGAAAACCCTACACTAGGAAGATGTATAGGGGTTGCTTATTTAGGAGTTTGGACCGTTGAATTGTGAGGACACGTCAATCAAATGGTTGGATCTTGAGGACGCATTGATTGGACGATTGGATCATTGTGATCTTAGATCACATTGATTGTGGACTTTAGGATATTTAGATTTATTTCTTTTATTTAGTTGATTATTTATGTTGGATTTATTTTGATATTTAGTTAATATTAGGGAATTAGGAACAAATTTTCTTTCATGGAGCATCTTAATGTGAGAATTTTCATCTAAGAAAACCTTTTTGTAAAAAGGCATTGGGCACCTTAATGTGAGGATTTTCATCTGAGAGCGCCTTTTTGTAAAAAGTCCCTTTTGAGACTATAAAAGGCTTGGGGGTCCAGCCCTAGCCCATTATTGAATGTTTTTTTTTATTTTAAAAAAAAAAGCTCTCTTATTGAGATGGAAAATCTCTTGTTAATGAAGATTGATGGTGTGAAGCCTAATCCAATGTTTGAAATATCAGTATTGCATTACATATCGCACCCTTTAGATACGGATACATATCAATTATCACATGGGATATGTCAATTGTATAATGTAATGTATCGATGTTGTTGGAAACATGGGAAAACATTTGGAAATTGGTCAAATTTTTCAATGAAACTTAAGTGATTGTTAAAAAAGACGTCAATACAGACTTATAAATCAAAACACTACAAAAAACAAGTACACATAATAGGTTTTCTTTGTATGGGGTCCTAATCTATGTTGTCTAACTGAATTGATGCAAGTATATTCAAAGTTTATTCATATAATTTATAAATGTAAGAAGACGTGAAAAAACAAGCAATACATTCAAAAGCAAAAGAAGAATCACTAGATCAGGTTACATACATGTTTAATTTTATGTTTAGACACAGATTGCAGCCGATTTGCGAGAAATTGGGAAATTTTAAATTTTTTCAATTTTTCACAACTCGGCCAATCTCGTCCAAATCTCAAAATTGAAGCTTCAAATCCATTATTTTTCCTGTAAAACATGAAAAATCATGAATTTGTAACAATTTGACATTGATTTAACATTATTTATAGGGAAAAAAAAAAAAAAAAGAATCGAAAATCAAAGACGCTCACTAGATCGAACATGTGGGATGTATCCCACTACTTGTGTGTTTCGTATTGCACAGGTGGGATACAAGATATATCGTGGGATATATCGGTCAATATCGTCGATATTTAAAATACTGGCTTAATCTACGTTCTTTGTTACTCTTTGGAAAGGTATTTTCTCCTGTCATTCTCATCTTCTTCTCAAATCCTTCTTTTCTTCCACTTTTATTCTCAAAACCCTAGATCCATTTACTCATTCCTTCTAAACCTAAACCCGTTACCCCAAACCCATCCTTTCTTAATCATAACTCCACCAAACCCAACCCATCACCATCAGCCCTTGCACGTACGAACAGGGTCGTACAACTGCATGGTCAGCCCCTTCTCTCCGTTTTCTTCCATTTCTTCATTCCATCTTCATATCCCATAAACCCTAGCCTAAAACCCCAATCCTCTATTCCATATAAAATCATAAATCCCCAAAACCCTAATTCCTTTCAAATCCATAACCCTAGATTCCCATATCCCTAACCTTAAAAAGGCTAAATCAGCCCCTTTGAATTAGACCTAAGCCTATGCTAAAGGGCAAAGTTCTGCCTTCCATTGATCCTTTGAAATTTCATGTTTATATGGTTTAGTGTATTGTGATATTGTGATTTAGATTGAAATCTGAATTTTATTGTTTATTAGATTTCTTAGATTTTCGGTAGGTTAGTATATCTTATACTTTGAATTGCTCTTCAATCCGTCTATAATTTCCTCACATCATATCTAGCCTAGATCACGCATCCTGCATCAACAAATAGATTTGTTACCCAGTATGTTTGGACTGGTGATCAAGTAGTAGATGTGTTAACTAAGTCTCTAAACATGATCAACTCAATACTATTATTTCCATTTTGGGTATGGTTGACACATCATTTTTGACTTACATGAGTTCATGTGCTCCTGTAAGGCATATGGTTGATTCAGCAAAACAAAGCAAAGTACCTTAGGACCTGTTTGATTTTCCATGATACATGTAAATCCTGGTAAATAAGTAATTATTACTTTTTCACCAAGTTTGAAAAGGTGAGTAATTCCACCTCGAAAATCGATACAAAAGTGTTGACTTAATATGTGGACCCCACTGTAATGTATATGATATATCCACACCGTCCATCTATTTTATTAGAAAATTTTGGGCATGAGGCGAAAAATGAGGCAGATCCAACACTCAAATGGCCCACACAAAAGGAAACAATGACCTTAATTCAATTCGTATACCGTTGAAAGTTATTTCCTTCACTGGGCCCACATTGAGGTTTTTTTCATAATCTAACCCGTTCATACGGTCACACAAATATGGATAAGGGGAAAACACAAATATCAGCTTTATCCAAAACTTTTAAGGGCCCCAAAAAGTTTTTAATGGTAGATGTTTGATTCCCGTTGTTTCCTATGGTGTGGTCCACTTGAGCTTTGGATCTGCCCAATTTTTTTGCTAATGCCCTAAATTCAGCTAGCATAACAAATGAGCGGTGTGGATACGTCACATACATCACAGTGGGACCCACATTGATTTTGTAAATTTCTCAATTTAAGTGTTAAAAAAGTAAGTTGTCACATCTGAATTGGGAAAGATGTGGTAATTACCTAGGTAAATAATTATTACCCATTTACATGGTAATTATAATTGAGCCCAAAAATCAAACAGGCCGTTAAGGGTTGGCCTTCCCCATGCTCAGACACTCAGCTTCAACCATTGGATGAAGATGGAGGCAGGTCTACTCCTAAAGAAATTGATAACGAATCAGTTATGATATGAAGCATCTTAAGCTCCAAAAACAAACGGCGGTTTCTACAAAAATTTCAAGTGTCCGGTGATGGATTTCTATCGAAGAGAAAGAAAAATCAGAAAGATCAGTTTTACCCCTATCGTACTCTAAATTTCTAGTTTTTTGTGTACGACTCTCCAACAGATGGAACCTAAATTTAGAGAAGTGCAGCCATAGATAGTACTTGTAGACATTAAAACCGCAAAGGGCAAGAACAATGTAATCATGAGTGTTAAATCTGATAAATTTTGTGACAAAATGCTGGCAAGGATTGCTTGCTATACCTGATAAATTGTCTCGAACACGTGCACCAACGATCCGTTCACTAACCTCATCCTTAAGAAAGGAAACCACCTCCGCATGGTTAAGAACTGCTGCACCGGCTAATGCGGCAGTGCATGCCAATCCAACGTTAAGTCGAGAATCATCCATCTGCCCATCATAGTATACAACTGTACCTTTCAAGCTTCTACCTTTCCCTTGCTTAGCGAGAGTGGGGAAAAGTTCAACTGACTCTATAGCAGAGTAATATCGAGACAAATGCAACATGCGTGGGCCGGCAACCAAATCATATAATTTCAATCCCATCCAATAGTACACTGCTTCAAACCAATCAAAACATGGAGTCATGCATGGCAAAGCATGGCACAAATGTGGAGCGTTCTCAATAACCTGCTTACGCTCCTCGAGTGCATGGAAAACCAATTTCAGCTGTCCATAGTCAAAATTAAAGACAGCTTTCTCCAAGTAGCGAACCCCTGTATAGGCAGTAACAAAGATTAGATAACATTAAGTCATAAATGAAAAGGATCCTTCAATTCATATTGTTCATATAACTGAACAGCTACTAACATTCAAGAGAAATCCACTTCGTGAGTACGAAACTGATCTGAAGGATCATACTTTGTAATATAACAGAAACATAAACCCCAAATATAAAACAGATGAAATAAACCAGGTCGTATAAAAATAAATTAAATTGTGCAAACAGGACAGCTGATAGTAGTAGGTGCAAATGCATGTAAAAGCTTCACATGTTATATGAAGTGGTCTGACTATCACCTAATCATGATCACAAGCAATAGCTTATAATGCCTATCGGATTGAAATAAGTGCAAAGGAGTGTTTCTAATAGCGCCCGTAGCATAGCGGTAGCGTACGCTACGTAGCGTAGCGTGGCCATAGCGCTACGTAGCGTCCCAAATAGCGTAAATCCCCTATAACGCACGCTACAGGGTCGTAGCGTACACTACAACTACGTAGCGCGTAGTGTCCATAGCGTAAGTTACAATGTATTTTTTTACTATTTTAGCTTTTTTATTATTTTTTCACGTTTTCTTTGTTTCTAATGTTGAGGAATGTAACACTTGTATTGTACTTGATACTTTTAACCTATGGGATTTTTATTTCTTTTCATAATTGTGACTTGTGGTTTCAATTAGACATTATTAATTAAGGTGGTTTGCTTAGGCATTTTTATATTTTTTCCCCTTTTTTCACTATTTATTATATTTGTCCTATTTTTAAATTAAAAAATAGAAATATCGTGTAGCTTACGCTACACGCTACATATTTACGCTACACGCTATAGAGGGCTGAGCACTACGCATCACGCTACCGCTATTTAAAACACTGTATCAAAGTTCACAACAGTTGATAAAATAGTTTCCAATAATGCTAACATCAAGATTTACATTATTAATGCAGGTCATTATAGCATTCATCCCAAGCTCCTTGAACTACTACATCAAGCACAGCTATAGGGTCATCACACTAGATACCTTATTTATGAGGGACATCGACGCTGAATATATTTTTTAATAGTTATAATAACAGATACCTTATTTATGAGGTATATTGACCCAGAATATATTTTTTAATAGTTACAATAACTTTATTAAAACCAAACAAAAGAGAGACAAAAACAGCCAAACAAAACACAGATGATGAGTCATCTGGTGCACAATTAACTCCCTGTCACATCCAGCAAATTCCTTTTGACCCAATGCCCAGCTTACAATTTTACTCCTCAATGTTTGAAATAGCTATACATGTGGTTTGGATTTGTTACAGAAAGATCTGAAATTGTGTTCCTTTCAAATCATCCAAATCAACAACAATTGATGTCAGAGAAATCTATTCCTTTTTCCTTGTGGCCCTCCCATCCAAGATTGAAATAAGCCTTGAACTGACATTTGCGTCACCCACTCTATCCCAAAGAACGTAAAAATCCACCACCAAATAGTCAAAGAGAAGCTACAAGAGTGCCCACAATTTCTTCATCCCCAAGACACAGAATGCAAACATTGGGAATGATCATTTTTCTTGACCTCATATGATTGATGGTAAGGACACTATCCCTTCAACCAACCCAAAAGGGACCAACACCCAAGGCAGATCTAGGAATCTCCATATGTGCACAATTAAGGAGGTTGACATGAGCAGAAGGATTTGCCCCATAATCTCTACAAGTCCAACTGCCATGAATCCTTGTCATCAATAAAGAAAAAGAGTTCAACTTTTCCACTCCATCAAATTTCTTCTGAATTCCAACGTCCAAACTGTATGGCTCTCACCTCTATTGAAGACTTGGCAAACCATGATACTCCAGACACCGCAACCTAAAAAAGCTCGAGCCCAAGGAACATTAAGCAAAAAGCTCACTTACCACACCAAACATCCTACCAAAAATGGAACCTCATCCCTTCCCATTGCCTTCTTTTAATATTCTTTGGACTCACTTTCCAAACTATGAGCCAATCTCAAAACATGAGATGACAAGTAAAGAAAAGTAGCCCAAGGATTTTCTTTTTCTTTTTCTTTTTCTTTTTTCTTTTTTCTTTTTCTCTTTCTTTTTTTGAAAAGTGAATGTTGCCCAAGTATACCAATTTCCTCTTCTAGCATACACTACTATTATTTTTTATTTTTTATTATTTTATTTATTTATTTATTTACGTTTTCTTTGTATCTAATGTTGAGGAATGTGACACTTGTATTATACTTAATACTTCCAGGTTGTGGGATTTTTATTTCTTTTCATACTTATGACTTGTAGTTTCAATTAGACATTATTAATTAAAGTGGTTTGCTTAGAAAGTTGTTGATGTGATAATTATTTGATTTGGTTTATACATGTGGATTGGCTTTTGATAAATGATAATCAATAACTTGTTTGAACATGCTTATGCTTGAAAAAATGAATAATCTTTTAGGCATTTTTATATATGCTGTTCCTTTTTTCTTACTACTTATCATATTTTTAAACTAAAACATAGAAGTATCGTGTAACTTGTGCTACATGCTACCGAGGGTTGAGTATTAGGCAACACGCTACTGCTATTTAAAACACCTTTACCAAGTAATGCCATCTTCACTTACCTCAAAGATCCCCCTCCATCCCCTACTTCCATATTTAGTTTGCATACTTCTCCCCATTCAAGGAGATGAAGTTGATGCTTTTCTCCCATACCTTTCCATAGAAAAGCCTCTAAATTTTTTCTCAAAGGTGTGAACAATGCTTTTCAGAATCAAACAAAGACATCGTAGATAGGCACATTGGCAAGGGTCGAATTGATTAGGTTGATGTCCCCTAAAGGATAAATATTTGCTCATCCAACTAGATAATCTTTTTCCACCCTTCCACTACCACATCCTAATACTGCGGAGGAGGTTTTCCCACACAAAAAGGCAAACCTAGATATTTGGAATGCACCTTCCCATTTTTGCAACCAAACCCTCTTGCCCATCCCTCAACATCCTCTTCAATCAATCAAATCCCCAACATCTCACTCTTTTGGATTTAAGGCCTGAGACCGCTTCAAAGCAATGAATCAATTTTCTCCAATTTTCCACTTGCACACAGTTTGCAACACAAAATAGAAGAGTATATTCAGCAAATTGGAAGTAGGAAACTAGGAAATTGCATTCTCCACCAACACTTGATCGATCACTCGTTATTTGCCTTTGTTAGCATCCTACTTGGCACTTCCATGACTATCGCAAAGAGAAAAGAGATAATGGTCACCACGATGCACCCCACTAGAGCTTCTGAAGAAGTTTTTGGAGAGTCATTGATATGAATCGAGAATGTTGTGGATCCAATACAAGCCTGTATCCACTACCTCCATCTAACTCCAAAGCCAAGTCTCCTGAGCATATAATTCAAAATTTTCCCAATCAACAAGGCCGTAAACTTTTTCTCTGTCTACTATACCAAAGTCACTCAACCTTTCCTCTCTATATCTCGAACTAATGCATCATTGCAATTAGGGTCCCATCTAAAATCAGCCTCCCATGCATGAAAGCGCCTTGAGACCATGAGATTATTCGCACCAACACACTTCTTAGTCTAGAAGCCAAAACATTAGCCACAATCTTGCAAGGATTTTCAATACTCTTTGAGAGATAATGGGCCCTCCATAGGAATCAGGGCAATAATGAAGGCCCCAACTCCTTAGATAGAATTCCCCTTTCATAGAATTTCATCATAAAGTTGGCCTAGATTCTCTTCACAAAGATCCATCACTGCCACTTTCATCTTTTCCTCGTTATATCTTTTCTGTCAATGAAAGACTATTGAGTTTTAGGCGCACCCAGTCCTCTGTTGTAAGGAGCTTCAAATGGAATTTCTTTTAGAGAGATGCTTCAAATGGAATTTAACAATGGCTTTACAAATCTCAGAGTGGTCATCTATCCTTTCTTTCTATGAAATGTCATCTGAGGTTAAAGTTGGGTAGCAATAGGTCAGTCGGAATGCATGATGGTGTAGCAAGTGAAGATGATAGGAGACGAGAGGAGAGAAGGAAGATAGGAGGTGTGAGTGAGTGAGAGAGATGGAGGAGAGGATAAGGACATGAGAGTTAGGTTTCATGCCATCTCCTCCTCTTTTATTTAATAAAAATATAGATAACAAGACCAGGCTCAACCGCCTAGGTCCATAATAGGAGGCCCATTACACAAACGAATTGGGCCCTTCTATTCTCTAACACTCCCCTTAAGCTGGAGCATATATATTAATTATGCCTAGCTTGTTACAAATTTCAGAACTTTCTGTACTTGTAAGACCCTTAGTGAGAATATCGGCTAACTATTTTTTTTTACGACACATGCTCCACACAATTTTCCTTGCATGCATCTTTCTCGTGAATGAAATGGCAGTCTATCTCAATATGCTTCATCCTCTCATGAAAAACAATGTTGTTAACAATGTGTGTTGCAACCTGGTTATCACTTTACAGTGGCATTGGTGCTTCATCAAACAGTCGAAGTTCTTGGAGGAGGGACTTGGTCCATAGAAGTTCACACAAAGTGCAGCCCATGGCCTGATATTCGGCCTCGGCGCTGGACCTTGTAACAACATTTTTTGCTTCTCCATGTCACAAGGTTCCCTCCAACAAATGTACAAAACCATGAAGTAAATCTTTTGTCTGTCACTAATCTAGCCCAATCCATATCAACATAGCCTTTAACCGTAAGATGTCCATTCCTCGTATAAATGAGCCCCCATCCAGGGGCACCTTTTAAGTAGCGTAAAATCTACAAAACTGCATCCTAGTGATGCATCCTTGGTTTGTGAATGAATCTACTAACCATTCCAACAGTGAAGGAGATATTTGAATGAGTAATAGTCAAGTACATAAGTTTCCCTACGTATTTTTCTGAGTCTGCAAGAGGCTCCCCTTGATCATTATCCAGCTTCACATTTGGATCGACAGGAGTGTCACAAGGTTTGTCCCAACAATCATGTCTCCTGTAGCAGATCCAGAGTGTACTTGTGTTGAGATAATAAGCCGCCTGAGTTGGATTCAACACTTCAATTCTAAGGAAGAACTATAAAGGACCAAGGTCTTTCCCCTAGAACCATTGCCATATGTAATTCTTAACTTTAGCTATCTCTTCATCATCACTTCCAAAGATATCGATATCATCAACATAGATGATTAGAATCACTACTCTCTTGGGTCCTTGCTTTACAAACATCAAACGATTGACCCTGCAACGACTAAAGCCGGTTTAAAAAGACCCGCCAAACTTTTCGAACCATGCACATGGAGACTATTTGAGCCCATAGAAGATTTTCTGCAACTTGCACACCTTCCCACTCTCCCCTTAGGCAACAAATCCCAAAGGTTGCTCCATGTATACCTCTTCAAACAAATAATCACTAAGGAAAGCATTAACGACATCGAGTTGGTAAAGGAGCCAGGACCTATCTATTGCAATAGAGATAAAAACTCGAATAGAGTTTAATTTGGCTACAGGTGAAAATATCTCCTCATAATCCAAGCCGGCAGTTTGAGTGTAGCCTTGGCAATAAGTCGCACCTTGAGATGCTCAATAAAGTGATCGGGTTTATTTTTTATCGTGTAGACCCATCTATAGCCGACGATCCGCTTGTCATAAAGAAGAGAGGTCAATAACCGCATGCCAATTCGATGCATGACAGAAATCTCATCCTCCATGGCTTTTTGCCACCCTGGATGAGCCAGCGCATCATGGAGAAATGCAAGAACCGCATCATGAGATAGAGCCAAGGCAAAGGAGCAAAAGGAGGGAAAGAAACGGTGACAAGAAACAAAGTAAGACATTGGGTGAAGAGTGCACGAACGAATACCTTTGCGAAAGCAATAGGGAGGTCCAAATCAAAGGTACCTTGAGATGAAGAAGCCAAAGGACTGACCTCCAACGGCGACGGCGATGGGGAAGGGGGGGCACGTGACACATCCTTACTTTCAAATGAAGGCATGGGAGATGGTAGCCTAAGGCAAGGTTGGGGTGGCATAGGGGGAGGTTGGGATGGAGAATCTTTGGAATAATATGGTACATTCTCAAAAAAGAAAACATCGGCACTAACATACTCACTATTACCGTTATGATACGGGTCGTAATGGTCGTTACAGCCCTCGTATTGGCTGTTACAGCCCTTTTTTTATTTTTGAAAAAATTGTTGTAGGACCATTATAGGACCCTTACGGGGTTGTTACAGTTCATTACAAGTAGAGCTGGGCACGGGACGACTCGACTCGGCTCGTCCGACTCGTTCGGACCCGACTCGATTCGAACCGAATGGGTGAGTCGGTCCGAACCAAGTAGGCTTCGCCCAATCCGAACTCAAATCAAGTCGAGTCCAAGTTACCCAATAACTCGACCCAACTTGACTTGATCCAAAACCCGACTCAACTCAGATTTGGGTGTGTGTGCGTGTGTGTGTAACCCTAGTTTTTAAGTATCTCTAAACCTACCCGCCGCACCCAAACCCGATCCAAACCCAAACCCTCTCTCTCCCTTCCTCATCCTCCTCCTCTCTCCCTCTCTCATCCTCCTCTTCCAAATCCGGCAGCCACCCACCACCATCACCAACCTCCTCCTCTCCACTCCCTCCCTCATCTCTCAATCCGACTCGATGTCAACTCGACTCGACTCGACTCGACTCATCTCAATACTTTTAACCAGTTCAGACTTGGTCCGGATCAGTCCAAGGCATACCGGACTCATATCGGGTCAAGCATGTTGGACTCGGTTCCGAGTCGAGTCAAGTTCGAGTAAGGCATATTTCAAAACCGGATCGAATCAGGTCAGCCCTAACTCGGTCCGACTTGACTCAATGTCCAGCTCTAGTTACAGGGCCGTTATGGGGCCTTTACGGCCTATTTTTTTTGTAACAACCGTTATGGCTATTTCGACCCCATAACGCGTAACGGTTATGACCATTACCATTACATAACGGCCGTTATGTAACCGATTTTAAATACCTTGGTTTAGGCAGCTATATCCCTTCTGAGTTCTAAAATATCTCAAGAATATACATTTTAAAGCACGTGGGTCAAGTTTACCAGTGGAACCATCCAAGTTATGAACAAAGGCAACACATCCAAACACTATAACAAGCAATGCAAAAGGTTCAACATTAGAATATAAAACAGAGAATGGAATGGCGACTTCAAGAATAGAGAATGGCTATATATTGATGAGGTAGCAAGCAGTTAGCACTGCGTTAACTCCAGAAACACTTAGGAAAGTTTATGTGAGTTAAGAGTGGGTGTGTTATCTCTAATAGGTAATGATTTTTCCATTCAGCTACATCATTCTGTTGGGGTGTATAGGGGCAAGAAGTCTGGTGCGTAATGCCACATAAAATGAGGTAATTCGCAAAGGAAGAAGACATATTCAGCCCTATTGTCAAATCGCAAAAAACGTATTTCCTTTTGAAACTGTGTACATATTTCCATATGAAAAGATTGAACACTTTAAACAATTCAAAATGATCATGTAGTAAACAAACCTAGGTCATTCTAAAGAAGTCATTGATAGAAGTAACAAAGTAATGAAATTTATTCAAGTGGTAGCCAAAGGGAACCCCAAATATAAGAATGTACTAAATCAAAAGGGGATAAACCACAATTCAAAGTACAAGGTGGGAAAAAAAAAAAAAAACAATCGCCTATGTTTAGATAGTTGATGTGCCTCACAATTTATTTTGGTAATACTAAATAAAGATGGAACCATTTACATTAAGAATCAAGAGAAGGGTGCCATACTAAAGGAGGAAGGGAATTAGCTGAGAGTGGTGCAGAGTCTATGCCCTCTGGTTTTTAGTATAGCCTTCGTAGATCACCCCCCACCAATCGTCGCTCTTGTTTGGAGGTCCTGAAAAACACAACGCGACGAAAAAATGTGATGGGACAGTTCAAAGATTTAGTGAGTTTACTAACAAAGAAGAGATTCATAGGAAATTTTGACACAATTAAAAGTGAAACCAAGTCAAATCCGAGCGCCTGGAGATACAGTCCATTTGCCTAGGACCGAAGAGAATGATCCATCAGCTAAGGACACAGGTAGGCAAGAGATGGAACAATCAAGAGAAGATAGTAGTGAGTGGGTATATTTTACATGATTTGTGACCCTCGATCAATCACCAAGGGTGGATAGGCCGCCGCCAAAATCTACGATTGAAATCGCGATTTTTCCAAGTCCACCAAAGAGACAATATTGATGTGCCTGGAAAAGAGGTTTCACCAAAGAACACATTGGGTTTGGCTTAAGGAGCGTCATTCTTCTTCATGAGTTCCCAGCATTTCCACTATATGATTAGTCTTCTTACAGTAAATGCAAAACCACTGCTACGAAGAGGATCGACCACGTCCTCCACGGTCACCCCTAGCAGATCTGCATCTTGTTGAGCATTTTTTTTAAAGGTAACTAATTTTATTCGAAAGCTGCACAGAAGGCACGAAAAGAATACAAAAAAGGGAAAGAAAAAAAAAATTTACGATCCCATGAGTGCTAAATGGATACAAACATCCAGGTCCTTAAACCCGGAAGCCCACTCTACCACCCAATGCACCACCTTACGTAAAATCCGATCTTCTAGTTCTGACTATTCTCATAACAGAGCCTATTTCTCTCTCCCCAAATGGCCCACAGTGTGTCATCCCCGCCAATCTCCAAACCACCTTATCATCTTTACCGATACCGCTACCGTGCCATGACACCAAAAAGGAAGGGAGAGAACCCGGCATCAACTAAGTGACATTACGGGTGGCAAGAAAGTTATCCCAAATCTTCTTCACAAAAGGCCAATGCAAAGATGGTCCACCAACTCGACGTCTTTCAAGCACATAATGCATGTGTTCAAGAGCGCCAAACCTCTCTTGAGAAGATTAGCCACAGCTAGCATCCCATTCCTACATGCCAACCAAACGAAAGAAGCCCCCTTTTGGGGAGCTCCACAGTTCCAAAACTGATAAGTGTGGCCTGATGTAGCTAAAGAGGAAGTGAGAAGCCTTTAAAAAGACCTAACAGAGAACCCTCCGAAAACTATGCCCAATCCAAGTCACCAAATCCTCCTCGGACTCTCCTAGATGAGCAGATGTTAACCTCTCCAATAGACTTAAAAGCACTCCCACTTCCTCATCTGCGGGGCCTCTTCAGAAAGGAGGCACCCAAATAACCTCAACCCCCAACCCATCAAAACAGGTGGCAACCAGAATATTAATATCTGGGACAAGGACTGCCAACCTAGGGAAAGCCCCCTTAAGCAGATAAACACCAAGCCATAAGTCCTCCCAAAACTGAATTCGGGAGCCATCTCCCACCACGAATTTGAAAAGTCTTTAATCCACCATCCCCCCAGTCTGATTCCTTACTTCCTTGTCATCACCTCCCTCCTGAGACCTTTTTCCTCCAAGGTGAACCGCCATAGCCACTTGCCCAATAGGGTCACATACTGGAGAAGAACAATGCAACCAAGATTTCTTCCTATTGATGTTGCTGTAGGGATAAATCTTGGGTGAATGGGAGGTGAAGTAACCATTCATCAGCTAGGCCATGATATCAAGCATAATGCAGATGCAAATTGTCCCCCTATTTAATCATCTGGAGCTTAGAGAAGATATCATAGAGATGTTGTATATTCTTCTTCATGGAGTAAAGTTGTCGCAGATTGTCAAAATTTTCTTTGATGGTCTCTTAATACATCATATTATTGTAGACCTGCTCTTCCATACAATTAAAGAGACAACTCATAACCTAATCATCCTCTTTCCACTTAAAGAAGTCATTGGATTCTCACTTGGGCCATTCTCTAAAATATATTTGTATTTCCATTTGGATTGTAAAAAGACAATGACAGAACAAGCTCGAGCCAAGTAATTCTTGATGCCCCACAATTTAAGGGACACAATTTGCAGATTCTCAATTTTACTTTAAACTCGGGACTCCATTTTCAATCAATTACAAAATAATAGGCAAACTAAAATGGTGAGAATTTGTTACCACTTACCACAACGGCAATCAACCAATTGATGGGAAAAGGGTGGATTAGACTCTCTCAATGGCCTACAACAATGGCCCACAAATCAGCGGCAGACCCAAAATAGTATCAACATGTTGATTTCTGGTGAAGCACCAATGAGAACACTCTAACACAAGGTCTTGCAACGTCAAACATAGGTTCTAACACAGGCACAAATCAGCACGTTGATTTCTGATGAGGCGCGTCTTACACGTTGATAACACAACATAAATCAGCACGTTGATACCAAAGCACGTTGTCCTTCACAACAACAACGTCAAATGGTCTTGCAAACTAAATGGGTGTTTTGCCGGCACATGTTAACACATGAGGCCAACCAGGTCAGTCCAACCACATCAAAAGATTGGACCATAAGTAACGTCAAATGGCCCTATAGGCTGGTGACAACATCCAAAGTGAGCATCGTTCGCAGGCCAACCACATCAGATGAGTGGGCCACAAGCAACATCAAATGGCCTTGCAAGGAATGGTATTCCTCTCTTTCTCCTTCTTCAAATGAGACGAGGCAAGCCAGCAATCATGTAGCGTATCCGCCACGCTAGAAAACACACTAGCAAAACACGATCCGACTGATCTAGATAGATCCAACCGATCGTAAGTGCAAGAATGGATCCAACTGATCCAAACATGTTGCAAACAAAGAATCCTGAATCCAACTGATCTGAGAACGCTGCAATAAGGGAAGGAGATACCACACGTAGGGGTGTACATCGAGTCGAACAAGTCAAGCTGAGGCGTGTAAATCGAGTCGAACCGAGTCGAGGTGGCCTCAACTCGACTCGGCTCGGCGACTAGCTGACCTTTAGCTCGAACTCGGCTCGGCCCTCGAGCCTGACTAGCCAGCTCAGCTCGGTTCGGTCAGCAACTCGGCCAGTTCGAGCCGAGTTCGCCATTGCAGCATTTTCACAAACACCTGAACTACACCTTCAAAATCTCACTGTATTTGAGACAACAACAATGGTTTTACAGGTATTTTATCAAACACCTTCTAAGCAACATAAAAATCAAGAAAAAAGGGGTGTTGGTTTCATATACATACCTTCCTTGCCACCAGCCACACTTCTTTAAATCATTTCATCAAACGCTTGGTGAGCAACATCAATATCAAAGTAACCGAGTCACTGAACTGGTTCGATCCAAGTTCGATTCGAGCTGGGTTCGATCTGAGTCGAGTCGAACTGGGGCCAACTTGAACTCGGCTCGAACTCAGCTTTGAACCGAGTCGAATCGAGCTTTTTCGAGTGGAGTCGAGCGAGCTAACCGAGCTAGCTCGGTTCGTGTACACCTCTATTCACACACGATCTTACTCCATTAATGTCAGCACATTAGGGCAGAGCCCAACTAGTTCTGCATTAAAAAAGGTGGTGGGAGGAGATCAGTTTACAAAATCAAACTTGCAATGGCAAGCATGAAGAAGATGCATGGGTGTGGATAGAAATCAAGATCGACGGGTCACGCAAGGACAAATCAGATCTACTCCAATACCGTGCGAAACACCGTCCTACGTTAAAGCCGGGAATGGCAGGTCAGCCTAGACACGTGATGGTGTAGCAAGTGAAGATGAGAGGAAAGCAGAAGAGAGAAGGATGAGAGGATGTGAGAGAGATGGAGGGGAGGAGAAGGACATAGGAGTTAGGGTTTGACGTCCTCTCTTCCTCTTTTATTTAATAGAAAAATAGATAGCTGGACTGGACACAGGTCCACAATAAGAGGCCCATTACACAAACGAATTGGGCCCTTTTATTCTCTAACACTTTCCACTTCCAAGCTGAGAATTCGATTGCTTCATCTCTCATTGGCTATTCCATGGAAATGTTGTCGTTTATCTCCCTCCTTTAGCCATGGCACTCTAAACTCTATGTAAGTTCTTCTCTCAGTTACCGCCAACTATAAATGGCACTTATCAATTAGATTCACAGGATTTTCTACCTTCATCGCGATTTGCGAGAAGTTAATATGGCTTCTCCTGGTTTCAAGTCCCTAGGAAAAGAAGGAGAAGTATACAAATTGAAGAAGACTATCTTTTGCTTGAAACAACTGCCCCAATAGCACCATCTCTCGTATTGGTTTTCTTTCTTTGAGTTTTAAAATGTCATGCCAATCGATCCCATGAGCTTCGATATTGTCAGATTAACTGATTGCGAGTTTAAACAGCTTACAATTGGCCTCTCATATTGGGAGGCTAAGAAGGAAATTAAATCAGATGATCATACCCAACTTCAGGACAAGTGTGAAATGTTGGTTGCGTAGGTGACTAAGGTTCAAAACATAAATGGGAGCACATATCAGCTGACCTCAAATAGGATATGCATCGTGTGTACTGGTTGCAATGCCGTGAATGTTAATTAAGAATAAAATCACCCATAAATATAGAAAGGTGTGTCACTATTGCTAATTTTTTCCTCAAGTTATCAAAATGTATAAGTATCAACCGATAGTCTGATACCTCATTAGGTGGGCCCATCAGTGGGAACATTGTGGTCATTTCATCTCATTAAATCATTTCATGGTTAGAAAAATGACTCTGGTTAGAAAAATGACTCTCGTAAAGAGAGAGTATTGGAAATTTCACGCCCTTAAAATCGAAAGCAGAAATCCAAAATATCCAAAACTCATTGAAACCAAAAGATCCAAAACTGCTTGATATAAGAAAAAGGAAAACCAAAATACAAGTAGAGAAGAAGCAATCCAATCAATAGGAAATCCACACCGTCCCGTACCTCCATGGATCAACTTGGTGGACCGGGACGACGTCCCTGACGAGAAATCCTCCCGCTCGACGAGCCCCACACGGAGGCCCCTCGACGAAGCATCGAGGGCGACCCCACACCCAGTGGCCCCACCTCCGATGACGAGGACATCGAGGGGATTGATGGAGCTGCTGCCCATCAGGGCGGACGCCTGGACCTCCCTCGATGGGACGACAGCATTAGGATCGGCGATCCTGCTCCGGACGCTCTCGAAGCTCCCTCTGTTGTTCTCCGAGATTAGGGCGGGATCACGGATGTTCAGTGCTCCCCACGCTCCTCCCGCGGCTGCTACAACGGCACCGACACGCTTCAATCTAGCAGCGCTGGCCATGACGGATTCTTCACTTTCGGTGCCTGAAGAAATGACGCTGAAACTAAAATATATAGAAGCGGACTGCGTACTGAGTAACTTAGTACGCTATAATAAACCCTGTGGAGCCTACCGTGATGTACGTGCCTTATCCACCCCTATCGTGATGTATGTGTCTTATCCACACCGTCCATCCGTTTTTACAGTTCATTTTAGATTCAAATCCAAAATTGAAGCATATCCAAAGCTCATGTGGGCCACACCACAGGAAACAGAGGTAACTGAATGCTTATCGTTGAAATTTTGTTGGTGCCACAGAAGTTTTGGACCAAGCCACTAAATGTTTTTCTCCTTCATCAATGTCTGTGACCTTGTGAACAGGTTGGATGACAAATAAACATTATTGTGGGCCCTGGAATGTTTTCAACGGTGGACGTCATTATCCCATTGTTTCTTGTGCTATGGTCCACTTGAGCTTTTAATATACTTCAATTCTGGTATCATGCCATATAATGTGCTGATAAAATGGATGGACGGCGTGGATATGATATATACATCACAGTGGGCCCCACATAGTTTATAGTGCACTGAGGTTACTCGGTATGCAATCTGCTTCCTCTGTATATGGACCGTTATGCTGCGCGATCGTGTAAAAAGGGGGTGGGCACTGAGGTTACTCGGTATGCAATCTGCTTCCTCTGTATATGGACCGTTATGCTGCGCGATCGTGTAAAAAGGGGGTGGGATTTTAATTCGAGAAGGTGTCGAGTCAACGGTTGGATCAGAAGCTAGCGTCCACGGAGCGGATAAATTTCAGCATATCGTGTATTTGGTACCCACATCCAACCTATCCAATTGGTGGACCGCACCGTGAGGATCACTTTCTAATGAAATCATTACAATCGCCTAACATCTAAAACAATATATACCGTTGATTAGTAACAAGATATATCTGTGGTCCAAATACTTGGATGATCAAGATGATTTTTTAATCAGAGATTCAGAATAGTGCGAACAACCTATTAGACGGCTTGGATGTTTTAATAACGTAAGAGATTGGAAGATATTCATTAGATGACTAGTAACCTATAATCCAGCCAATTGGACAACTTGTCCTTTTACTCAGATACAGTGATATACAGAAGAATATAACATGTGGCGCGGTACATAAAAGTTGCACGCACTCTCCTCTTAGTCACAGTATATCTGGAAAATATATTTTGTGATATTGGCCGTTGAAATTCTGGGCCACCATGCTATTATCTTTGGGCTAATAATATGTGGAACCATAGCAATCATTCAATTCTTTGTGAAATTTTATTAGTAGAATCTGATGCGTTTCTCTAGCCATTTCTTTTGTAGGGTACGGATTGGATGGATAGCACTTGGAAAGTAGGGGCCTGTTTGGTCCTGGGATTAAAATAGTGGCCCACCAGAGTAACAGTCCCCATTGCCATAAATGCTTGTCAAGTGTGTTGTAAATGTGTCGTTTGATTTTTCAAATCCTTCGTAAATGTGTTGTAAATTAATAATTATTACTTTTTTCAGCTTCTTTGCGAATCAGGGAATTTCTTCCCAATGGTAAAATATATTTAAAAAATGAAAATAAATTTATTTAATTTTTAGCACTAGGCTGAATAACGTATAAATATATTGTTTTTAAAGCTTGATTCACTCCATCATTCATTGATGATGAGTCACGGGTGAACCGCTTTCAGGATAAGAGTCTTCTCTCTTGATGAGATGAGAAAAGTCTTCTCTCTAGATCAGGCATACAGCAATCACGAAGTGATCTACTTAAAAGCTGGGTGAATGCAGTTGGTCGTATGGCAAACTTGATAAGTGGTTATCTAGCAATTTCTTAGGAAAAAAATGTTTTGGAGGGATCAAATTGAATTTTGATGAGATTTGTTCAAGTCGATGATTATTAACCAGGATGGTCCAGCTTATATAGCCATTAGAGGAGTGGACCATTGTTAGGTGATCATCAATGGTTTAGAATATTTGTAAAACATTTATAACTGTTGGCACTAAATTCAGAGCATTTTAGATCTTGGGATCAAACGATCTAATCGTTGGATCATCAAGGCTCATTTGTTTTTAGACCGTTTTAGCTATTAAAGCTACTAGTCATTTTCAAAACAGCTGATGGTTTTAAATCCATATATTTGACTGTTTCCAAGAGCCTATAAAACCCAAGCTCATCTCACACCTCTCGCACTGCAATTGCACTGTCTCGGGACAATTCGCGTAAGGTCATGAGAGATCGACCACTTTGCACACATGTGAAGTGTGTCATCTATCACTACTACAACCACACTACCCTCGCCCACGTCTACGCCCATGCCTGTGCCTATGTCCGAGCGATCATGTGCGTGTGTTTTAGCGCTACTCATTGGAACACGCGAATTGAGCATCTCATCCTCCATTTCTCCAAATAAGAATACTACCCACTTAACCATTTATAAATCACAATTTTTCTCCCACTCTTTCCAATGTAGGACTAAAGAAACCACAACTTTTTATTTGAAAATTTAAAAATCGTTTTTGGCCAGAAAACAAAATTTTCAAAACATTTTGTTTAAAAACTAAAATTTCAACAATCCCCCTACTTAGTTTTTAAAATAAACAGTAGAAAATCCTACCAAAGATAAAAGACAGCTCTTATGCATAGAGAAATATATCTCATGATTTGAATATTTTCTTAGTGTAAGTATTTTAAAATTTTGTTGAAATTCCTATTAACCGCACCTTTGAAACAGTTGTTCCTAAATGACACAACCGAAGATATCATACACATAATAGCATCTGCATTATGTGAGCTCATTTATATTACTCACTTAGCACTTTTAATGGCCATGTGCTTATCTTATTTCATAAATGATCCTAAAAGAACTCTAATTCTCATGAAAAGCGGCACCACTTCTACGTTCATATATATGAAACCCTCCGATTGTTTTTATTACTTAAAACACTTGTCTTATTAACTAAATTTTATTAAGAGCTCTAAGACTCAACCCTTTAAATGTAATAGTTAGCACTCTTCATCCTGGATGAGGCTATTTTTAATTTAGTGCCAAAGCTTTCCACATATCAGTGATTTGTTTTTACCTATTAAACCTAAACTTTATAAATTTTCTAGCATTGGATTGAGTTTCTATAACCGGTAGAACTTTAACTGAATAGTTTCAACCACATCCATCTAGGTATTTTCCTTACTACCTCTCTTGTTAGAAGTTTAGTAAAATAATCAAGCAAATCATTACTTGACTTTACAAATGAGATCACAATGATTCCATCTTAAATCAATTACCTTATATAGTCATATATTAAACTTATGTGTCTGGCCTTCCCATTATATGTACCATTGTAACCTCTCGTTAAAGTGACTTCACTATCACAATGAAGTAAAACAGCCAGTATAGGCTTTGCATAAAATGAGATTTTAATAAAAGATCCGTTATGCCCCGAAAATCGACACCCGAATACAAAAACTCCAATCCCGAGTTCTTAAGTGTGAACTTAGCGAAAATGCATGTGGGCGAGTTCTCACATACCCTTGCAATCAGACTAAAATTCGAATATGATCAAAATCAGAGTAGCTTTAAATCAACGGTATTAAAAGTTAAGCAAATGTAACTAAATCCGAAAATATAATTATAATCTTTAAAATGTACAATTTTAAAAAGTGGTGTCTCCTTAAATGGGGATTACACAAGTCACAATATACATACACAAAATGATTAAAGTGTAAAGTTTTCAATTTTGGCACAATCCTCCAAAATATAACGGTGGAGTTGCAAGCCAATCTAACTCTACCCTTCTGAGATCTCGATAGTACCTGCATCGATAATATCGTTTGGTTAGTGTTTTAAAACACCGTCCTAGGTGGAAATAAGTAGCTAACTCAATGGTTCCATTAGTTATAAGTTACACATGTTATCGACTAAATCAACGCATTTATGATAACAAAAAATCAAGCATTTTCTAAATACTATTGTTAAATGCACGAATGAGATTATGGAATGATGCATGCGCCTTACAATCCAATACTCACTCACAAGCAACTTCAATGCTTATTTCGCAAATGTCAACACTTACTCGTCAAGTGACTCCAACGTCAAATTGCAAGATACTATTATAGTACAATGCGATTGATGTGCATGACTAGTTGAGTGATTATTAATTCCAATTCATACAATAGATTGATGGAACTAAGATATCGACGTTGTTAATCCCCCATTTGGGCGATCATCACCATTGGAATTGTATTTTTGACTCTTAGCCATATATTTATAAATTTTTATTATCTCTACCATGCTTTAGTTCCACTAAGTTGAATTGCGCGACTCTGATTATTTGTTTGTGAAATGAATTTGAATCTAAATAAAGATACATGTACATTTTATTAAATTACTTCTTGAGAACTCGGGACCAAAATCTATGTACTTGAGTGCCGATTTTCGGGGCATTACACTATTTTTTAGGCTTTTTGGGGTCCATATAGACTTGAGTGAAATGTCCAGTCTTGCCACTGATATAATAAGGACTATTGGGTTTACCCCTTTTTTTGAGTTTTCTTGAATTTCCCTTTATCTTTATTGGGTTTAGGGAATTATTTTTCTCAAAGTTATTATCTTGTAATGTTTTTTCTGTTGTATTCACCTTGGATGAGAATGCACCATTGGCGTTATACTGTTCACAAACCCCAAGTGCAAGGTTACGAAGTAATAATAACTTGGTGAGACCGAGGTCAAATCCACAGGGAATGGAGAACATGGCTTATAACTAATATAAGTCTAATTGTCTGTCTAGGTTTTTAATCAAACGATTTAGGAATAAGTTTTAAAACAAATAAATAAAAGACTAAGGATACAAGAATCCACTCATAGTAATTCAAATATTCAATTTACTGATTCAATGCATATCTCAATTGGAATCGAAGTCCTGTCTTATCATATCCTATCCAATCGGATGATAATTCTGTTAAACCATCATTCATATACCAAAAATAAATTTGAACTTTAATTGAATTGGTTTCCACATCATGTACTAAAGTATTGATCACATGTAATTCAAAGCATTTATTGTGATTGGAGTCAATGATAGATCAATAGATTTTACAGATCAATCCCTTGTAAAATAGATTACAAAAAACTATTCTTAGCTTTCCTAAGCATCCAATGTGCCCAAAATCAACAATAGATCAAAATAAAATAGAAACACTTATTTATTCAAACCAAATCTCAATGAATTGTTCAACATATAAACCAAATAGCTTAAATCAAAGTAAACTAAATATTAAGAATAATTATAAGCTTCATCCTTTAGCCTTAGTTAAGAGATTAACTAGTCATAATTAACTCAAAAACAAAATAAAAAATAAAATATCTACTAGAATCCATTAATAAATCGAAGTGGAAGAACATTGTCGGCGCTCCACCTATGCGTTCTCTCCCTTTCCAAACCTTAAAAGATTATTTAGAATAGTTTAGGGACTCATTTAAATAGTTTTAGAACTCAATCTTTCACATCGCTTCTGAAAAGTTTACAAACCAACTTGATTTTATGCAGCTACCGTGGCTTCGATGGCACCTTTGATGACATCGAACAATCCTTCGTTGCAATCTAAGGGTGTATGAATATGTCTAGCAACTAACTTGAAATTTTAATGACTTTCTTAATGCCATTGAAGAGAGTTCGATGAGATCGAAGTTATCTGTTGATGGCATCGATCCTGTCTTCGATGACATTGAATGTCTGTTTCTGTAATTTTTCAGGACTTTGTTTTTCTGGTCATAAAATTTTATAATATCATTTTTATGGCCCTGAATTTTCAGGATTCTTTTTTCTTGGTATATATACTTCAAATATTTAATTCCCTTCCTTTCTCACTTAGTTTTCTTGAATCTTTGGAACTTGAATTCATCAATATTGTCCTCTATAGATTCAATTTTTCGTTACCTTCTTTTAAGCTCTAAATCCATTCATTTAAGCACATATTCATCATAGGCTTTCGAATCACCTTGCATGACAAAAATGTATATAATTAAATTGAATCAATACATAAATGTCAGGAAAACTAATGTTATTGAAGGGTTAAATATACAATATTTGAGTCTTAACACATCCATCTTATCTCGGTTACTAGATTCTTCCTTAACACGAAGATGCTTTTGGATTTGTTCCAAGGTAAACTCTTCAGATTTATGCAATAGCTTCCTTTAGTTTTTCCAGCTCTGAGGTAATTTGGCTATAATAGTCTTGACTTGAAAAGATTCAGGTAAGTTGATTTTCAAAGCGTTTATTTATTTTTTTACGATTAATTGTAATTCATGAATTTGGGCCAGCAGAGTTTTATTGTCTACTATCGTGAAATTGAAGTACCTGGCGATTAAGAATTTTTGTGTTCCTTCTTCTTCAGCCTTGTACTTGTATTTCAGTGCACTCCAATTTTTTATTTTTTATTTTTTTGCTGAGGTGGTTCTTGTGTACAGATCGTATAGTTGATCAGACAACGTTGAGAATATGACCACGACACAATAGTTCGTCTTCTTGTTGCTTAATTCTGGCAACGAGCTGTTCGAGAGTTTCGTTGTCTTTTGCTTTGGTAGAGGCTAAAGATTGGGGTCCATAATGCAGAATATCTTTAAGGTAGTGAGAAGAAACTTCAACTTGTTCTACTACATGGTGAAATTTGTATCATCGAATCAATCTAATCTAATTAGATCATGGTTTATCTCTTTGACTAATGCAACACTTTCAGTATTCATAATCAAGCTTTAAGAGTGTAGAAAAATATATTGGAAAAACTGAAAATGCAAATTTTTTTTTTTAAAGCATTGGGTTGAATCATGTATAAATATGTTACCCTTAAAGCTTGATTTGCCCCCCTATCGATTGTTGATGGTTACATGAGAATTGTTTTCAGGATAAGACAAGCCTTCTCTCTAGATCCAGTGTGCAGTAATCACGAAGTGATCTACTTAGGAACTCGATAAACGTATTTGCTCGTCTGGCAGACTTGATGAGTGGTCATCTAGCAAATTCTTAAAAGGAAAATGTTTTGAAGAGATCAGATTGAATTCTAGTGGGATCTTTTTTCACGTGGGAAGTGCACCATTTAGCGCCACCACAAACACACGCTAATAGCTGTGCCCGAGCATGCTCGTGCGCGCACGTGTTACAAACTAGAACACGTAAACCGAACATCTCATCCTACATTTCTCTAAGTAAGAATATTACCCACTAAACTAGTTATAAACCACAACTTGTCTTCTACTCTTTCTCATGTGGGAGTAAAGAAACCACTACTTTTCGTTTGAAAATTTTAAAATAATTTTTAACAGGAAAATAAAAATTTCAAAATATTTTATTTTTAAAAATCAAGATTTCGACAAAAAACTGATCTAAAAAGATTGACTTAAATTAGATGACATAACAAATAAATAGTGTGGATAAGCCACATGCATCACGGTGGCCCCACATTTATTTTACACTTCTCCTTGATTTTAGCATTTAAAAAGTACGCATCAACGTCAGCCTTAGGAATGACAAAATAATAACCTAGGTAGGTAATTATTGCATAATGTATTTACAGCCTATTCAAAAACTTAAATTGGCGCCAGCGCTCTAAATAGAGAACAACAGGGAACTTTCATGCAACGAATGTATGTTTTCTTTTCAACACGTGCACTCACACCTACAAACCACGATAGGTAGTATAACCATGACCTCTTGTTGAAACTCTTGTAAGTCCACAAGTCATGAGTAGTGACCCAAGTAACTGCGTGTTGCTTGGGAATGGATTAAATCTTACATGACCCAAGCAACTACATGTTGTCTGGGAGTGGATTAATCTTACATGATAACACATTAGTGGGTGCTATGGTGACCGTGGCGCCACCTTTGACACATGTGCGGCTGTCCAGGTTTTTCCGTTCATTTTAAGGTATAGTCCCGAAAATGAAGAAGATGGAAATCTCAAATGGTCCACAAATTAGGATTGAATGGCCGCTGTAGAAAGCTTTTGAGGCCACAAAAGTTTTTGGATCAAGCTGTTCTTTATGTTTTCCCTTTGTCCCATTTGTGTGATCATCAACTCAGATGGCAAATAAACATTATGGTGGGCCTAGGAAGTTTTTAATGGTGGGCGTTTGATGATCACTACTTTCGGTAGCGTGGTCCACTTGAGATTTGGATCTGCTTCTTTTGTGGGACCATATCCTATAATTAGCTAAAAAAAAATAATGGACGGCAGGGATATACAACATATACATCAAGGGGGCCCCACATTTCCACCTCACATGTGCCATTGACATACAACTACCCAGACCATCCAAATTGTGGGACCCGCTGTTGATGGAGCAAAATCTAAATTAACACTGACCAAGCAATTCTAACCATTATCAAATGGATGGTTATACGTAGTAAGTGCCCCGAATTCAAAGGGAAACCTCAATGGTTGGTATTATCTTCCCAATGATTTTTTTAATTTTATTTTAAATTTTCGAAACTAACTTAACGAGTCTAGCCGATCCTCAGATGCACCACCACAATCTTTAAAGAGGCTTGCCGCATGGAAGATCGCGCCCCTTCTACACAGCATGTAAGGATCCAGACCGGTCATCTAAAATGGTCCACTGAATATGCGACGCATGACAAAATTTTAGATCATTCGGGCATACATATAAAAAATGGCCCAATAGTAATTTATAGCTCGGTTTTCTTTTGAACGTGAGGATCTCTGATTGTGAAGATTTTTTCTCGGGGATTTCTAATGGACGGTCTAGATCATTACGTGGTTGACCAGAAAGGGCAAGAAGTATGGGCGAGCCTGCAGGGGGACAGCCTCACCGTATTCGTCTGTTGCAAAAGGGTATGGAATTGCCAGGCTTAGCACACAGCACCGTCCGTATCGTGTGCTACTGGAAAAGCTGTGTAGGTATATCATCATGTATGCATTTTATCAAAACCCTCCGTCCACTTTTTTTTTTTTTTCCAGCTAATTTTAGATCACTTGCTTAAAAATAATGCAGATCAAAATCTCGCGTGGACCACACCATAGAAACAGTGGTTATTGAATCCCGTTATAATGTTAATTTACCATCCAACCTATAGATTAGGTCATACAGACTTGGATGAAAGTAAACCATAAATATCAACTTGATCCAAAATTTCTGTAGCTGCCAAAAATTTTGTAACGCTGGCCATTTAATCATCACTCTTTCATATGGTGTGGTCCACCTGAGTTTTATCTATCTTATTTTGTAATCTCATGCCATTCAAAGATTTTAAAAAATGGATGGACAGCCTGTATAAAATACACATATTATGGTGGGGCCTACAAAGCTTTATATAAGCACACTATACTTTTTTACACTGCAGAATCAGAGTCTACCGAAAAGATGGCACGGGAATTCAGCCATCTCTATGCGCCCTAGGAATCTCTTTTACCCATGCCGTTGCTGCAGGGGTCGTTTGTCACCAATAGAGTGATGTTTGGAGAGTGCTAGAAGGTGGTTCTTTAAGCCATTTTTAATTCCTTGTCAATAGCTGTGTTTTCAAATGCCATTAGGGACATTTGCCATGGATGCGTAAGCACCAAGATTAATACTATACTTGCTCCAATAATTGGTGGGCCCCACTACCACATTTATGTGAAATCCATCCCAATCAATAAGTGCATCCCATTAATTTAACTATATATTTCAAAAATCAGTTCAGTGTGTGATTCGGGTAGGCCATACCAAGAAAAAAGTGATGAGATATACCCATCCTTATTCTTTTTTTCCAGGGCCCACCATGATGATTTTATGAAATCCACTCCAACCGTTATAATAAAGCTAAAATGCAGGCATATAGACAGAAAATCAAGCCCATCCTCAATTCATATGGGCCACACGAAAAAAGCCTAAGTTTGAAGGGTGAGGGTTACTGTTTCCCTTCATATGGCCCATTATAGGTCATATAGATCCTACTACTGAAATTAAGCAACACACTTGGTGATAAGATGAAATTTTACATAAATATTATACTAGCCATGTCCCATGATAGTTTTAAGGAATAAATGGATTTACATTCAGATTTTTGTGGATGAAAATGACTTTATTAGCTTTAAGAATTGGGATACCCTACCTTAATATTTATGTGAAATCCGCTTTGATTATTAGGTATGCCACTCTATTTTAATTGTAGGGCTCAAAATTCCGGTTAGTTTGTGATTTAGAGGGGTCATACAAAGAAAAACAATTGGAAGAGGCATCTCCTGCATATTGTTTCCAATTGTATGATCCACATGAATCATAGACCAAGTTAAGTTTTGAGCCTACGGCTAATACGAAGTGACACACTTAGTGATATTAGTAGATTTCATGTAAACCTTATAGTGGACCACCATTAAGAATGGTATGAAATGCATGTCATGTCATGTATGGAAAAATGGGTAACACAAATTTTGGATTAGATGAAATCCACATGCATAGCACCGGACGCCATTGACAATTCTTACTCACATGGATTTCATAAAGAATGAAATTTAGATTCCAATTCACATGTAATTCATACATGCTCCCAGCCGACCCCATATACTAGTGAAGATCGGATTGGATACCTAGTTACTCAGTTATACTCCCATTTCGATGAGTAAACTCTGTTGGGTTCACCATAAATGTATGTGATTTATCTACGCTCTTCATCCATTTTTTGTGGGATTTGATCTATATGCGGAATAGGCCCACGGATCTGTCTGTGCATGGGATATGGCGATCAGGGGTCGGATAGCTTACCTAGCTGAGACGCCGCCATGGAAGCCGGTCACACTGTTTCCAATAGTGTGGTCAATTTGATCTTTGCATATGCTTCATTTTCTGAATAAAGTCTTAAAATTTTCTAGTAAAATGGACGGGGAACAGATAAAATACATAAACTACGGTGGACCCCACGGTTTATTCAGTACCGTTTAGCGTATTAAGTAGGCAATCCACTTCCATCCGAGTCCACGAAAAAAGATGGCGTGGGAGTTCAGCCATATGTCTAAAGGTTCGACGAATCTCTTTTACCCGTGTCATGTCGTCGCTTTACGAGGATCACGAGATGTTATGGGATGCTCTGGCCTGCTGTTTCTACAGTAGTGTTCAGCTTGTACAGTTGGGGCATGGCTCAGCAATCTAAACCGTTGATATTAGGGGACCAATTGTGGTTGTTCCATCCATATGGAATTACTAGTATTAGAGAAATTTTGACTCTCTAATAGGTGGCCGGAAATTAAACAGTTAATGATGAAAACTGTTCGCATTCAAACCAAGAAAAAGTCAAAATAGTGTATGTTAGGATCATCTTCCAATTTTTGGCTGTCTGGATCACTGGCTCATGGGCCAACTTAAAAATTTTAACAACTGGTGTACACTTCTGTATCATCTCTAGTGTCGCAGGAACCACGCCACTCTTGGACGTGGTTTGGCTGGGTACCCAATAACAGCTAATGAGCTGGTGTCAAAGCTCTTTGGGCCCAACATAATGTATATACTTTATCCATGCCGTCCATCTATTTTGCCTGCTTATTTTAGGGCACAAACCAAAAAGCCACCATATCCGGAGCTTACGTGAGCTACCCCATAGGAAACAGTGAAGATTGAGCTCTTGTTGTCGAAAACTTCAAGCTGATATTTGTGTTTTTCCTTCATTCGTGTAACCTTACCAACAGGTTTGATGATAAATGAACGTTATTGTAGCCCTGAAAAGGTTTCAATTGTGGACACCATTGTCCTTACTGTTTTTTGTGGTGTGTGTTCTACTTGAGCTTTGGATCTACTTTATTTTTAGGCTTATGTTTTAAAATGAGCAGGCAAAATGGATGGACAGCATGAATAAAACACATGCATGGTGAGGCAACAGAGCTTTGACACCAGTTAGCAGGCTGGTGTTGGGTCACCAGCCAACCGCATCTGCCACCCTTGAAAAAGAAACATTCAGTGAAGCCTCTCACGTGGGGCTCAGAGCACCAACCATCTAGATGGTGGAAAAGGTCCATGGCCGCATCATAATGTATGTGTTTTATCCATGTCGTTCATTCATTTGTCAGCTCATTTTAGAGCATCAGCCTAAAAATGAGCATATCCAAAGATCAAGTGGACCACACCACGGGAAACAGCAGGGGTTCAAGTTTTAGATCAAGCTAATATTTTTGTTTTGTTTTTTTTTAATTATTATTTTATTTTTTATAATACTTCATCAGGGATAATGTGACTTTATGAACAGGTTTGATGGAAGATAAAACATTGTAGTGGGCCCTCAAAAAGTTTTCAACAATAAGCGTTCAATCCCCATAGTTTCCTTTAGCACGGTCCACCTGAGCTTCAAATCCGCCTCATTTTAGGGCATGATGGATGGCATGGATAATAGCCATTTATCATAGTGGGCCCCATGAACATTGACCGCGGACTCAACTCCCTGTCAAGGGGAAGGTGTTCGCATGCATGTCACTTCGGGTGTGCAGGGTGTTACTAATATGGTTTTAGATTCACTTTTTGTTTTCTTGTTTGTGTAACATCTCCGAGGCGTGATTTTGGGTACAAGGGCTTATTTCAAGTTCTGGAGTCATCACTAACCAGCAAACTATTTAATATTAATACGTCTGGTTAGAAACAGTAGAATCGCTTAAGGATCAAGGAATATTGAAATTCCTGGATTCAAGTGATTCCTACTGTTGGTCTTCGACCGTAGATTTTGGGTAAATGTCTCAATGATAGAAGAGGAAGGGGTTAGGCACCCTCTTATGTCCGCACGATGTATGGTCTCTACTCCACAGGTTTTACCACTTTTAAGAGATTTTAACAATGTTGCGGTATTACGTAACTAGCCGTACTTCGCATAGCCCCTCGAGGGGACTAGGCAATTTAAGATCCCAACCCGACTTCACATAGTCAAATGACCCCGGGTTGGCGCATATTATACAAAATAAAAATAAAGACTTGATAAATGGAAATGAAACGCGAGACTAGCATTGCTTTACGGGTTTAGGACCTGAGCAGGCAAATGCAATAAAGTAAATGGACATGAATAAGAATATGTGAAACATAAGCTAATGTTGAGGGTAGATGGGGGATTGTTGAAGCACAAAATGTGGGCATGTTTAATGAGGTAACCATCTTGTGCGGTCGCGCAACAGAGATGAATTACGTAGTCGCGCAATGAATAAAGAGGCTGATGGTGTGTTACATAGGGGTGTGATGCGCGACCACACAACGGAGCTTCGTTGTGTGATTTTATCAATTCACATGTGTGGAGGCCTATAAATAACCCCTCCTTCTCTCATTTGATTTATTCACAAGTGAGGAGCTCCAGAGATATAGAATCTTCGAGAGTTTTTAAGAGTTCAGAGTTGCAACATTTAGGTATCTTGCGGCACAAAATGGGAGAAGCGAAGAGAGGAGAAAAGAGGCGAGGCGAGGAGTTGAAGAACCCCTTGTTGCGAAACATGGACTGTTTGCATGGCCGCTCAACAGAAGTCCCCAATATGTTCAAGGATAATGTAGTTTTGTAAATTCATTCAAGACTCAATCTCTCATGCCAGATTATTCTGGAGTTTGATCTCCTATACACATTCTAGGCATATTAGCATGAAGCAAGGGTTTCAAAACAGCATAACTCCTCTGTCATTGCGATGGACGCCGGACAAGCCAAGATGCTGCCGAAATAATTATTGAAACTGTTATTAATTATATTGATTTAAATGTACTTTGTTTTAGAATTAAGGGTCATGCGAGGGATGTAATAAGAATTCATATTGATGAAATAAAATGATGATATTTGTTCTTTGACTTTCCTTTTTTATTATTAAATGTGGATATTCCAATCCCAATACTTGTTTTTGGTCGAAACAAAATAGCGACTCTGCTAGGGATCAAAACCAGAATCTCTATTTGGAATATCTATATTTAATATTAATAACAGGATAATCTAAAGAACACATTATTAATTGGTGCCATAATGGCGCCAAAATGACTACTTAAACGAGAATATGCACCCTTCATCTCTAAAACAAAGTACGCTCTAATTTAACCCAAATGATTGATAGAATGTTTTGACATTCAGGTAATTTACTTTTCAACAGCTATAATGACTTCTCTCCTGTTCAACGTAGTTTTTTTTTTTAATACTTCATACCCAACGGATTCATCGTTAATTACACTAACAGCATGCAATCACCGCCCAAGAGGGCTGCAGGGAAAGTTCGGTCAGTCGCGACCAAAGGAAACGGAAAGCTGCGAGCGATATCAGGGGTAATTTCCGCTTCGCCGATAACACAAGAGAATGATGAAGAATGGATAGTGGTAACATCCAGGAGGGCAAAGGCCCTGTCTCCTCTGACGAGAAGTCCAATCCCATTGTGGGTGGTTAGAGGGCCAGTTAGGCGCAATGCAACAAGATGAAACCCTGAGCTAGCTTCGCCCCTGCTTTATCCTGAACAGATTGAGACTACTCTCTTCACTCCATAGGATTTTCTCACCCTTCCGATCATAGCTTTACAATCTACTCGGAAAGAAAAGGGGAAATCTCCCTTAACAAATGAGTTGTCATCCCTAAAATCTACCGCAATGGTCCTGCGAGCATCAACGCCAGTCATGCTCTAGTCAAATTCACTAGAATCACGGAGACTGTGTGAAAGTATTAATAGATCCAGTGGAGGCTCTTTCTCTCTGAACTCTCCCGCGATGACTTACCCACTCTCTCCTTCGATGTCTAAATAATCAAGGAGTAAAAAGGCAACAATTTTCATGGTAGGAACAAGCCAAACCCAGTCGCTATTTATGGATGAACGCCTAGCCGAGATAGCTCGTACATAAGCTGTCTTGATGGAAGAATGTAGAAACCTCAGAGAGGCATTGGCAACACTGGCTCGCAATGTAGCCCAAGTTACTTCCCCTCCCATGATGGCTGCAGTGAATGGAAATGAGCAGCAAGTAAAAGGGTTCTAATTGTCAAAGGCAAGATCCATAGATTGGTATTCGCATAGTAACTCAAGATGAAATTCGACAGGTGGTAGCCAAAGTTGTTAGAATGGAAAAGGACAGAACATATGGGAAGATTTTGTTTCTGAACATCATACCCTCGCGAAGTTAAAGATGTGACATTTTCAGTAAACTTCAAGTACCTAGATTTCCAGAAGTTTAATGGGGATGATCACTGGAGAACACCTGATGCATTTCATCATGACCATGGGAAACTTCTTTACAGTCTTACAATATTTCCTGCGGTTGTTTGGATCTTCACTCACAAGAAAAGCCTTTAGATGGTATTCAGGCTTGGCACTGGAATCTATATGCACATGGGAGCATATGCAAGATGCCTCTATGGCTAATTTCTTTTCTTCTGATAGAGACGTTAGCCTGACTGAATTAGCCTCAGTACGGTAGCGAGAATGCGAACTGGTTGAGAAATTCATCGAATGGTGGAAGACCTTGGGTGCGTTATGTCGACAACTCCCAGGAGAGTCAGAACATGTAAAATTGTGTATAAATTCCATGGAAACAGGAATAGCCTTTGGTTTGAGAAGTGTTGAAATACGGACCTTTCGTGACCTTGCCACTAAAGCTCACCCCCTCAAAGCTATGATCAGAAAAATGGCCGCCTTGCAGGCAGAGATGATGCACCAAGGCCTAAATAGGGTATCGATGAATGTCGCCGATATAAAAAAAAGGGGAAGATCCCCGCGTCAGGTAAAGAGACGATAAAAGAGATAGTAGAAACCATTATACGGGCAGGATGACTAATAAGCGGCCCAAACGATATGGTGATCACGAGGGGTATATGTTCGAGAAAGATGACACACTCCCCATGATGAATCAGCTATCGACCATAGGAACAATTAAATTGCCCCAATTGAAACGCCCGGAAGATGTAAGGAAAACTAAAGAAAAGAATTATTGTCACCGTCATCGTATGTTCGGCCACCCAACCGAATATTGTTACACTATTAAAAATATACTTAAAAAAATGATAAATCGATGTGAGATTGTAATCGAGAATGATAAAGAGAGAAGCAGAAAGGCGACATCAAACATAGTGTCTATGTGGGACAAATTTTGTTCACATACACTTCAGGGAAAACATATTAAGAAGGTCAAAAAAGAAAGGGTCAAACAAGAGGAATGAGCGTCACACGCATGCTGGTCAGAACTATGTAAGTTGCAACGTAATCGCGATTAGGTTAACAACATAGTTGGTTGATTCCCCATCGGAAAGCACCCGTAAAGCGGCAGTAGTTACACTACGCTTAGGAAAGAGAATAGCTAGCCCTTCACGAAAATAGGACTTCGTGACAACACAAGAGAGGGCATCAGTGAGTTCACAGGGTAAGGAACCTTCTCATGATGAAGAAAATTAGAGAAATGAAATGCCATGCAACGACTCCCTATTAGATAGCAAAGTGACTTACGATGTAGTTAGTTGTCATGCCCCGAACTTAAAAATTAGGCTCACAAAATTTCTGATTGCCGAATCCGGCGCCAATAACCTCCATAGTACCCCATTCTCGGCTCCTGACACCCATACACCAGGTTCCGATCCTGGGATTCTACAAGGAGAATTTCTAACATGATTTTGATTCGTAATGAGCATAACCGTAAGTATGAACGAAAATACAAGATAATGATAATAACGGAGACTCCTTAAGCTCAACTGCACGCTTAAACTGCGACGAGGCTACGGCTGCGTCCCGGTGTCACCTGCACGCATCAATCATGCATAAGCTTATAGAAAGCGTAGAGGGCGGTGTAAGTGTGCGTGCAATATGAGCGTGTCAGAATGCAATGTCAGAGTAATGCGGAATCGTGCTGATGAGTACATGAATGCAATCAACCTTACCAAGGCTATGCGGTGCAAGATATGAATGCTATCGGCCATATCGAGGTCATGTAATGCGAGATGCAACTCAAGCATGCCAATCCTCATCCAAATCCACATATTAATGCAGCTCATCAAATATCAGTACAGTTCTCATTCTATATAATCACCGGGGTCTAGTATACTCTACGCCAGCTTGCCGCCCCTATCCAAGCGCACAGCTGGGTGGGTAGAAGAGACCTCACTATCCACCTACTAATATCGGGCCTGGCTTGTCGATAGCGGACCTATTCCACAAGCTGGTCAAACTCAACCTATAAATTGCCCCCTCACTCAGGCGGGTAAGGTCACACCCCTTTCCAATCGACCATGACATAATGGGAGATGCAGCCTACTGGTATACAGCCCTCGTGCGCTCATGTATCCATTCGGTCTCGACGTTGGAGTCATCCTCTGGTACCATTAGGTTTAGAGATTTTCACCTAGGGACATCTATGGCGCCCTAATGCTAGAAACAGTATTTTCAGTATCCAATCTGTCTACCCACGATGTGTCTATGGTGGCCATGGCCCTGATGTCGCTAGGGCATATAATAATCATAATCACATAAATGGAAAGTGCATGAGTCACGCAGTCCAATCATGCATCAATCCTTTGCATATTGTGCGCTCATGTGGGATGACTCAGCCTATCAGGGAGTCACATAAACCACCTGCACTATGACATATGAAATGGACAATCACATCTCATAACAAACACACAGATGATGCGTATGTGCATGTATCATGATGCTATACTCTCGCAAACTCATAATCGGTATCAATAACCGACATCAATCAATCGACCTCGATAATGTGGACATTTAACCAAAATTACCCCAAGGAATGACCCACATAGAGCCTAACATAATGGATCAAGCAATATCAATGGGGCCCAATCGTTTGGGTTAACCCACTAGAGAATGATGAGAATGGGCCTAACAAGGCCGAAGGGAAGGTCACAATGTGGACGTTCAACCACTATTGCCCATCAATGTGGACCTTTAACCAACATTGCTCCCAAGGAATGACGCTCATAGGGCCAATCGTATAATGGGCCCTCGGCCTCGTACAAGGGCCTAATACACATCATCATGTGCCTTGCTTACGAGGCACATACACATCACAATGGGCTTTACTCATGGGCTAATATATATATATATATATACGGGCCGCATCAAATGGGTCAATCAAATAGGTTGAATCAAATGGGCCGAATCAAGTGGGCCGAGTCAAGTGGGCCGAGTTAAATGGGCCGAGTACACAACACTATGGGCCTCTACTCATGGGCTTTAAATCCATCACAATGGCCTTAACCCATGGGCCCCAAATACGTTATATTGGGCCTCTCAAATACAACAAGTAGGCCGCACCATTCATCCATCTACAAAGATCATTTTAGAGCATTATCCAAACAATTAATCAGATCAAAAGATCATCTGGACCATACCACAAATAATAGTGGTGATAATGATTTCTACTGTTAAAATTAAGAGGGCTCACCAAAGCATTTATTTTCCATCCAGTCAGTTCATAAGGTCATAAAGACCTGAACTTAGAGGAAAAACAAATATTATATTGGCTCAAAAATTCTGTAACCCAAAGGGTTTTAATGGTAGGCATTCAAACCATTGTTTATGCAGTGTGGTCCGTTTGATACCAGATCTGTCTTATTTTAGTCTCAAGCCTTGAGCCGAACTTGCCAAATGGATGGACGGTTTAGATGTAACACATATATCAGTGCGCCCCACAGAATTTGCTGACTTTACTTATAGCAGTAAGCTGCTGTTGGAGCTGGGCCATCCATCAGATGAACGATGTGGACACAATATATACATCATCGTGTGGCCCAGCTGTTACTGCTGCACGTACAATAGCTGTATGTGGGGGTCCCGCTGTCCTGTGGTGTAGATGGTGTGGATTACACCACATATATAAGGCCCTTCATGGCACCGTCCAGATGGATCTAGACGGTGCATATACACATACATTAAAGGTGGGTCCCACGCAGATGGGCCACCCACCATCCAGATAAAATATAATATATATTCTTTATATTATATATATATATATATATATATATAATATACTTATATATATATATATTAAAATAGAAAGGTCCAGCGTACTGGATGCAATCCTCAGTGGGATCCCGCCGTTGCTGTCGCTAAGGCAGCCACGTGGTTGGTGTGGGGCCTATGTCCAGGTAGATGGACAGCTTGACAGAGGCACATACATCATGTTGGGGTCCCCTGCACCGTCCAGACATTTCCAGATGGTGGGGATACAAGATACTTGCATCAAGGTGGGTCCCACATGGGGCCCACCACATGAAATATAATAATAATAATATTATTATAAGTATATTACATATATGTATATAGATATATATTTTATTATTATTATTATTATTATTACAAAGCCAACGCAGCAGCCAGCGTTGCTGGCCATCCAGCAATGGATGGCCCTCAATTAAGAATGTAAAGGTGGGTCCACACGTGTGGGACCCACCAGCCGTGGAATAAGCTAATAGTTGTGTTTTCCTCTTCATCCAAGTTCGATGGATGCTGACATGGTGGGCCTGTTTGGACAGCAGTGCGGTCCACATGGTGGATAGCATGGATAAAAAATACATCAAGATGGGCCATGGAATATGGGTAAGAGAGAGAGAGAGAGAGAGAGAGAGAGAGAGAGAGAGATATGTGAAGGGGAGGGACTCCACCACTATTGGGCCCTCCCAAATACAATGCATACATCAAGTGGGTCCCACAATAAGTGTGCCCTTAAAAATCAAAATCAACGGCAAATAACCCACCTATTGGCCTTCTCCTTTAGCTCCTTGGACTCCTATGCTCCTTGCCTTTAATTTTAATGGAGGTTGATGAAGATTGGAAGGTTGAGATGGGAGGTGAGAGAGAGGGAAAATGGGCCACACTTGGGAGAGAGAGCTTGAATGTTGGAAGCTCTCATGGAAGTTGGAAGAATAAGAGAGAAAGAGAGGTGATGGATTGAAATGGGATGAGTATTGTAAGGAAGGGGATGGAGAGGTATGTTTTTGTTGGAAATTATGGTAAAAGAAGGATGGGTAGGGAGAGAGAGAGTTGACTTGGGAAAAAGGAGGGATGGGTGTTGGTACTTGGGATAGGGTGAGGTGGTAATGAGGTATAGTGGTGTATTTAACTTGATTTGATGTGACATGTTGTGATATTCTCTTGGAATTCACAACACGTGGTGTTTCTTCGGAATAAACGCGAGCCCATATCTCCTAGCTCGGGTATCGGATTGGTGTGCCAGTCGCAGCGTTGGAACCACGACGACGGTGCGGTCACTCGGGTACAAGTTTCCGGTCGAGCCGACTTTTGTATGCAGGACTCGGCTTAGGATCGCGCGCAAACATCTGATACAGGTCGAGGGTTGTCGGAATTCGACCAGGACGACTGCGGAAGCCTAAGGAATGGTACAGTCTAGGATACGGGCCTTACATGAGTCACTTGAAAAGAATCTCCTCTTGGCTAAGCATATATGATGCATTGCATCTATCCAAAGACTTTTGCCAAACGCTAATTCAGGCATTATCAAACGATGGGGTGAAACAAACACTAATCGTTGAAATGAAAAATGCAGAAATAAAGGGAAGTAGTTGTACGACATAGAATGTCCCACTCGAAGAAATGAAAGTGATTGATTGTATGTCCGTTATCATGTTCTTAGACAATGATCTAATGTTGGGAGAAAAGGAACACAACAGGTTGCTCATAATCACTGACTACATCTGTAAGAACCAAGCAAAGTGCATAATGTTGGATAATGGCTCCGCAGTGAACTTGCTGCCACTAAAATGTTCGATAAAATAGGGTATCATCATTCACATCCGCACACTAGCGGAATCATGATTCAAAGATTTAATCATGACGGCTAAAGAGCATTGGGAAAAATCACGTTGGTATTGAAAATTTGAGACCTGGTCACAAATGTTGTATGTCACGTAATCGATGCAATGATGACATACAATTTGTTTTTGGGATGACCATGGATGCACCAGTATGACATCGTGCCATCCACGCTACATCAATGCTCTAAGTATTATAGAATTGATCTTCAATATAAGGTGATGGCCGATATGAAGCCGTATACGGTGGCTGAATCATTATTTGCTTATGCGAGTTATTATAATGAGTTCGCAACAAAGGAAGATGAAATAATGAATAAAGGAAACCTACAGTTAAAGGTTGATAAGGCCCAAACGATAGAAAGAAAAGTCGTGCAGGTTAAGCTGTATGAGGAAAAGAATGGGGGGTAGTTGAAAGATCAAGAGCCAGGCATGGCAACAGGCAAGAAAAATAAATTTTACTTTGTTCGAAAGCATTTGAGGCAACCAGGACAACCTCCTCTAGTGTTGTTTCGCCGGAATAGATGAAGACCTTGCAATTAAATTATACGGTGACTACATCATGACTGGAAAGGAATAAATTGTTTCCTAATATGCCAAACCAATTATGTGTACAACCCAATTCTGCTAATCTAAGAAGATAATATTTTATGCTTTATCGAGAAAGGAAACAGAAGAAGAAATAAGTGAATCAGCAACCAACGAAAAGCTCCTATCAGAAGACTTAAAGAGATATAGTTCGGTGAGTTGAAGGATTATGCAAGCTATAGGGTTTGACTGTGATGAGTCAACGAGATTGAATAATGATAGGGGTATCCAGATCTTGATATGTGTGTATAAAAGAAGATGAGAAAATTTTCGTGGATTGGGGGTGTCTCATACATGTGCACAAGTGAATGTGACTCACGCATACCAGACAGTCAATATGGAAAAAAGTCTAGAGACAGGTGAAAGTAACGAAGAAGAAGTGAAACTTCCCGAGATAGCGCATGTACAAATAAAAGATGGAGGACAATTGACCATCGATGAATTATGGGAAATAAACTTGGGGATAAAAGATGAACCTCAGAATACATACATAAGCATTGGCTTGCCAAAAGATGAGGTATACCAGTATATTGAATTGTTGAAAAGAAATAAAGATGTGTTCGCTTGGACTTACACAAAAATGCCCGGCTTAGAACTGACGGTAGCAATGTATCGGCTTAATATTTCTAAAGACAAGAAGCCAGTCAAGTAGCCATAAAGATGCTTCCATCCTGACTTAATACTTTTAATAAAGGAAGAGGTAAACAAATTGATTAAAGTCGGTTTCATAAGGTAAGTGAAGTGTCCCAGGTAGATCTCTAATATCATCCTTGTAAAGTAAAAGAGCGGACATATCAGAGTTTACGATGAGTTCAGAGATTTAAACGAATCATGCCCGACAGATAATTTCTCATTGTCCATAAAAGAATTGTTGATCAACAATACAATGAAGTATGCAGTTTTGTCTTTCATGAATGGATACACTAGGTACAATTAGATACGCATGACACCAGAAGATGAAGATGCTACAGAGTTTAGAATATCCCTAGGAATATATTATTATAAGGTCATGCCTTCGGCCTTAAAAACGTCAGGGCTACATATCAGAGAGCAATGTAAAATATTTTTTAGGACATGATGCACAAGCACATTGAATGCTACGTAGATGATCTAGTGGTATGGTCCGGTGGCCATGCATGGCATCGAGAACATTTATTGTCGGTCTTTCGCTGACTCAGGAAGAAACAGTTAAAAATGAATCCGACAAAGTTCACGTTCGGGGTATCATTTGGTAAATTCCTTGGGTTCATTATTAGATATCAGGGAATTAAAGTCGACCCGGGGAAGATCAAAGCAATCCAAGAAATGCCACTACTGAAAACATTGAGAGAACTGAAAAAGCTTGTAAGGAAAATTGGCCTATATTCGACGCTTTATCTCGAATTTAGCAGGGAGATGCCAGCCATTCGCTCACCTCATGAGAATGGAGTAGAATTCATATGGAATGAAGCATGTTAAAACGCGATCGATTTCATTAAAGAACTACTGAAACAACCCTCAGTGCTAACAACACCTGTAAAAGGCAAGCCTTCGATCTTATACATCGCCACGTGTGAAAGTTCCTTGGGAGCTCTGCTAGCCCAATACAATGAACAAGGGAAAGAGAACACCCTCCACCACTTAAGGAAAACTCTGATAGAGGTGGAATGTAACTATTCTCCCATTAAAAAAAATGTCTGGCTTTCATTTTCGCGGTACAAAAACTACAACATTATTGCTTGTCCCACGAGATAATGTTAATCTCACGAGTAGATCTGATAAATTACTTGATGATGCGACCAATGTTATTTGGAAGGCTAGCCAAATGGATATTGCTTTTTTCCAAATTCATGATTACTTATGAATTGTCCAAGGTGGTAAAAGGACAAGCAATCACATACTTTTTAGCAGCCCATCCAGTTCTAGACGACGAAGAGATTTTTGATGAGTTGCTAGACGAGCAAGTACTACTAGTTGAGCCACCTAGTCTATGGTAGATGTATTTTGATGGTGATGCCTGATAGTCAGGAGCGAGTGCCAGAGTGATCTTTATCAGTTCCTATGGCAATTTGTTGCCATACTCCTTCGCGTAGAGCATGACATGTACAAATAGCGAAGCCGAATATAATGCCCTCATCATAGGGCTAGAAATAGCGCAAGAGATGAAATTCCAAGCTTTTCAGATCTTTGGGGGCTCCAAGATGGTAATAAATCACCTGATAACAGAGTTTGAAATAAGAAAGACAGAAATATTACCCTATTGCCAGCAGGCACAACAATTATTAGAAGGGTTTTATAATGTTGAAATTAAGCATGTACCTCGACATGAGAAAGTGAAGGCAAATGCATTGGCTAGTCTTGCCGTGGCTCTTTATTATCTTGACAGGAGCCATCTCCAAGTAACAATCGAAGAATGGAGATTTTTGCCGTCACTTGAGCTCATCAACGAAACTGTCAAAGAGTAACTAGTGTTTTGCTTGGAACTCACAATTGATGACTGGTGATAGCCATTTATTGATTATCTTAAATATGGAATCTTACTGGAAGAGCAGTCGCTAAAGTTGCAAGTTAAATAGAGATCGAAATATTTATCATGTATAATGAAGTGTTGTATAGAAAATCTTATAATGAGATGTTGGTGTGGTGTTTAGACACAGAAGGGGCCAATTATGTGCTACGAGAAACCCAATTGAGAGAATGCAGGGCCCATCAAGCTGGTCAAATTTTACTTCATTGTATATATTACATGGGGTATTATTGGCCCTCTATATTTAAAGATGTGATAGCTTTCGCCAAGCGGTGTCATAAATGACAATAAACGGTGATATTATACATGTGCCACTCGAAGACCTGCATCAGTCAGTGACTTCAGGGCCTTTCACGCCTTGGGGATTGGATGTTATCGGCCACATTAATTTACCATCTTTGAGAGGATGTCAATATATTTTAGCATTGACAGATTATTTCTCCAAATGGACAGAGGCAATCGCTCTGCGCATTGTCAAGGAATGGGATGTCGCTGATTTTATTCGTCACGTAATCATATATTAGCTTGGGTTTCAAAAAGAATTATTACTGGTAATAGCACTTCTTTTAAAAACATAAATATGAAGAAGATATGCCAAAAATTTGGTATTTAGCATTCCTTTTCAACAACCTATTATCCGTCGGCAAATGGATTAGTGGAAGCTTTTAATAGGATGATATTTAAAATTATGAAGAAAATCATCACGAAAAATAAGAGCGACTGGGATGAAAAACTACAAGAGGCTTTATGAGCCTATCGAACAACTCACTGAATAGCGACAAAAGCCACCCCTTACTCATTAGTCTATGAGGTCAAAGCTATTATGCCAATTGGAATGTAGGTCACTTCACTCAGGGTGACAATACATGAGTCGATAACAGAAGATGAAAACACCAAGATAAGGCTAGTAGAGGTAGATGCTCTGGATGAAAATTGGCTAGCAGCACAACAATGTCTAGAGTTGTATCAAGTGCAAATAGTCGTTAGTTTCGATAAAAAAGTTAAACATTGTTCCTTCAAGAAACAAGAAACGGTACTAATGCTGAAACGGCCCATTGTGGTTACTTAGAGGACCGGGGGCGAGTTTGATCCTAAATGGGATGACCCATATATCATAACAGAGGTTTATTCTAATGGGGCTTATCAGATTGTAAATCAGAATGGGTAGGGCATAGGAATACCTATCAATGCCTATTTAATCAAAATGTACTATCCTTGAAGGGAGCACAATTTTGATTGCGAAGATTATTCAGGAAAATCTTACCCAATCAAAAGGGGGCACAATGGATATAACCACGTAACAAGTGCAATAAGATGAACAAACCTGTAATATAACAATGCGATGTACGGTCATGTATTTTTACGAACCTCCCTTATCTGACAAAGTAAGGATGATGAATGATTAATAAAAGAAAAAACAAAAGTCAAAAGAGAAATAAGCTTACAAGCATTTATTTAAAGTCTCATATTATTAGAAGGATATAATCTTTAAAGTCTCCTATTAGCAAAAGGATATGATATTTAAAGTCTTCTATTATTAGAAGGATATGATCACTAATCACATGATTCTAAAAATAGATAATCGCCAATCTTATGGGACGATAATTAGCAATGGTAATGCTGATGCTGTGGAACGATGATTGCAGCCAAAGAAAGGTCTTAGAATAAAATTGTATATCACCTTAAAAGGCTTCATTAATTATCTTCGAGTATCGCCAATTATGTCCAATTATTGCTGATTAATTATCTCCGATTATCCTCGATTGATTATCCTCGATTATTGGAAAGTATCGCCAACTATCGCTGATTAATTATCTCCAATTATTGGAAAGTTTTGCCGATTATCTCCGATTATCGTCAATTGATCATTTTTTATTATCAGAGAAAGTTACTAATTATCTCCAAATATCACCCATTAAATATCGTTGATTTGTCAAATATTATGCAAGGTAACATGTGTGCACTAGCGGCTTCAAAGCCCATGAAGGCCAACCATACATAAGACCTATGATGTATCGTTGATTCGCTAAATATTATGCAAGGCAGTGGTGTACGCCAGTGGCTTCAAAGCCCATGAAGGCTAATCATACTTAAGACTTATGCTCTATTATTGATTTGCCGAATATTATGTGGACATCGGTGAGCGCCAGCGACTCAAAGCCCACGAAGGCCAACCACATGTATAGGACCCATGTGGGTAGCGAAGAGCGCCGTAGCTTTAAAGCCCACGAAGGTCAACCACGTGTAAGACCTATGCCACCCATATCGCTCTTTGGTAGCACTATGGTGTAACACCCCGAACTTTTCAATACCCGAGTATTGAAAGTTCTCAAGTATTTACGTGATATTTAATTTAGTATGTATATGTGTATGTCACTAATTCAACTTATCATGACCTTACATCAATTCATTAACCTAAATCTGGCTGTTGGGAATAATCTTCATCCATAGATCAAGACATTCGACCGTTGATTTGTAAGACAAACCATCATATATCCAAGTATTCTCACATGTCTATCATAACCAACCGTTTAGTCAAATATTCATTGCTAGATAAAGACATCTGACAGTCCACTTTAATTTGGGACCACCTAATCATAGTGAAATAACTACTTGATCTCTACATCCTCTCATACACATATTAAATTGAGATTCTGATATGTTTATCTTGTTCATCACATATGAATATGCGTAATCCACCATTAAAACTACAATATGAGGAACTTACACATGTGAACAAATCACTCGAATCTAACAGTATACATGTCCCAGCTCTTGATCACTTCAAAAACCCACTTGTGTTCATCCGTTTATAAAACTGATCATACATATAACTATATACACGGTTATCATACCAACCATAAAGTCTTCCTATTTTTAGCATGTCATGTGACCGTCCATCATATTTGGATCCCCCAAACGGGCATCCGAATACTAAGATAATTCAGTCATTATGAAGATCTTAGGTTATATGTCCAAACTACCGGGTAATGTTTCAATTAGATGTGTACAACCACGGTTATGAAGCACGAAGTGTGTTAGCCATTTAAAAGATCATCTTGGACATCCTTGGGAGATCAGGGCCCAAACTTGATCAATGAAAAAAGCACACAAAATGAAGAATGCCCGCCCAATCTCAAGACAATTGGACGGTGCATTCCAACGTAATAGACGTTGGAAGCCAGTTGAGAAACAGATGGCAAATCTGTAAATATTGAAAGCCAAGTGCATGGCACTCAACGTATCCGAGGAAGTTGTTTTCAATGGTGAGCGATGTCCCCACACTGACAGATCGTGTGGCTCACCTAGAGCTCAGATCTACTTCATATTTTGATCCATGGTTTTACATTACCTTGAAAAACTGATGGAGGGAGAGGATTTCTTGAAAGGTCGTCACAAGTGGACCCCACCTGATCTAGTAACTGAACCAAGTTTGGGATTCCCACTCCACACGCTGTAACAGTATCCAAGAAGCACGTTCGTGGGAAATCATCCACCAAAAACTCCCTAGCTCATCTAGCATATCTGAACCATCCAAATCCCATCAAGGAGGATTCCGACACCAACCTAGAACTCCGAAGAAGTTGAGAAAGCCCCACGACGCTAGGATAGCCAAGTTTTATGAACTCGGACTACGACAATGTACAAATAACACCTTTCCAAAGATACGAGGAACCCACCACAAAAATCAACTTGACCCCTCGATCTTATGGCCCGACAAGCATTAGTGGATCAATCTGAACCACCTAGTGAAATTGGTTTGAAGAATGATTGACTATGACGATATCCATCATTAATGATCCTCGTCGTCAGGAAGACAGCTAAGGAAGGTCGCTTGACCACCATCCTCCAATCCCATCCAGTCATTATGATGCTTAGAAGTTCGGAGAAAGATTTGTTGAGAAGGAATGAGAGAGAGAGCAACATCACGGCCAAAATAGTAGGTCGAACACCCAGATGTGTTCGGCTTTCGAACCATGCACAGTAACACCGTACTCCATTGTATCTAGAGTCGAAAACCACCCCCAACACAGAAGCCTTGTCCAAAATCCCTATATAAACACCTCCCTTACAAGTGTCCTAGCAGAGAGAAACGAGGGAGAGAGAGAGAGAGAGAGAGAGAGAGAGAGAGAGAGAAGTCGGGTGTTAAGAATAATGCCTAGCCCTGCTGAAGTCTAGTAAGAACTGTAGCCTGGCAGAGCAACTCCTGAAATTGTGGTAATGACCGCTTTAGTAGAAGTAGGAATAGGTCAAAGTGTCCTAGAGGGGGGTGAATTGGACTTTATAAAATTTTATGACAATTTAAAATCCTATTACCAATATCTTCATCTAATATGCAAATGTCAATTTAACTCTAATGGCTTCCAAACCAATTAGAGGATCCAATCACAAGACTGAGCAGAATCTAAACAGTATATAACCTTAGTCTAAGATGGATTCGCTGAATGACTATGTGTGGGATGTGATACTTATCAGTTCTAAATAATCATGTCGTCATGCATCATGTGAACATTAAAAGTAGGCACAATAAGAGAGTATGCAAAAAATAATCCCAAACACATTCATTTTATAGTGGTTCGGCTATATGCCTACTCCACTCCCGGCGGACGCACTCAACCCTTGAGTGTACCGGATTTCACTAACAGAGGTTTTAAATCAGGTTTACCTTAAACCAGTACAACCTACACAAGGCTGACTCTAGGACTTACACAAGGTACCTAACATATTTCCACAAGACACAAGTTTATGCCCCACACAGGAGCAAGGGTCAATACATAGCACCCAGGTTTTTTGCCCTACACAAGAGCAAAGGATCCACACAAGGAACCTAGGGTTTTAGGCCACACAGGCTAAGGATCCACACAAGGACCCTAGAGTTTATGCCCTACACAAGAGCAAAGGTTAACACACTGCACCTAAGGTTTATGCCCTACACAAGAGCAAATGATCCACTCAAGGAACCTCGAATTTATGCTCCCCAGGAGCAAGGGTCAACACACAGCACCCACACGTACTCTCCCGATCCTGAGATCCTACAAGGAAGATTTTTTTTTTAATATATATTTAACTCGTCATAAGCATAACCACAAGATTACCCAATTCACAAAGGCAACATCATCATCACGTATCCACTAATATAATCATTTGAGTACAATGCTGAAAGGGAAATACATAAATTGAAAATCAAGCTCCAGAAGACCACTGTACACTCCAAGCTCAACACTGCTGCAACCTAACATCACCTGCACACATCTATCGTACATAAGCTTATAAAAAGTTTAGAGGGTGGTGTAAGTGTATGCACAAGGTAAGTGTCAAGTATTCAACACAATGCCATAATCATACAATACCGGAAGTATTGGTGATCCATAAATCGTACAATATTGGAATAAGCAGAAATACTGACAAGATCATGAATTATCAGAGTAAACAGAAATACTAACAAAGTCATAAATCACACAATAACAGAGTAAGCGGAAATACTGAGAAGTGCATAGGTCATACAATATTAGAATACGCAATATAAATCAGCTATGCAAATGAAGAGTCGTAGAGAGCCAAATATCAGATGCAGAGGATGCAATGCAATATACATTCCTGATAAGTAAAACAAACAGCGTCAGCCGTACTATATGCTGCGGATGTAATGCAACATGCAGTGAAATGGAATGACCATGCTGGAGTGTGAAGTTGGGATGGTAGTATGTAGTATCGCAGGCTATGGGATCCATTACAAGGGAATTCTATCCAAACTAGTCTCATACTTAAATTTGAATAGCCAGACTCAATGTTGTAAACCCCTGACCTCAAGTTAGTCGCGCGGCCCAACCAAAATCCTTGTCATTACGAAGGTACATAATTAGTTGTGCACCACCAATCCGAGTGGATAGTGAATGAATGAATAAATGAGTATGCAACTCTTGCTCAATAAGTCCACATATTAGTATTGTACATCTTTAGGATTATCACCGGAATCTAGTACACTCTAAACCAGATTGTCGCCCCATCGCACGCAACTAGGTAAGTGGAAGAGACCTCACTATCCGCCTGACCAGTAGTCAGCCAATACCTACCCGGCACGTCGATAGCAGACCCATTCATGAGTTGGTCAAACTCAACCTAGTTATGCCCCCTACCCTCGAGTGGGTAAGGCCACACCCCCTCCCAACCGACCACAACACAGTGGAAGACGCGACCTCCTCATATTCGGCACTCGGGCGCTCATGTATCCACTCGATCTTGACGTTGGGGCGTCCTTTGGTACCAAGAGGTTTTAGGGATTTTTACCCGGGGTCATCTATAGCAGCCTAATGCTAGAATAAATTTTCATTGTCCCGTCTGACTATCCACGATATGCCTGTGGAGGCTACGGCCCTAATGTCGCTAGGGCACACAATGCAAGATGCATGAGTCATACAATCCAGTCATGTATCAGTCCTGCGCATACCGTGCGCTCGTGTGAGATAACCTCCGCTTATCAGGGAGTCTCATAACAATCTGCCCAATGACTTATGTAATGGTCAACCACATCTCATAATAAACATGTAGATGATGCGTATGGGGATGTATCATGATGCTATCTTGTCACATACTCATAATTGGTATCAACACCCGGCATCAACAATCGGCCTTGACAATGTTGACATTTAACCAACATTGCCTCCAAGGAATGACCCACATAGAGCTAAACATATAATGGGCCCATGGCCTCACACAAAGGCCTAATATACAACACAATGGGCATTACTCAAGGGCCACATATACACAATAGGTGGGCCCTGCTCATGGGCCTCAAATACATGACATTTGGGCCCTGCACATGGGTCTCGAATACATCAAATAGGCCATGCATCATGGGCCTAATATACATCACAATGGGCCTTGCCCATGGGCCACGAATACATCATAATGTGCCTTGCCCATGGACCTTAAATACATCACAGTAGGCCTCATTACATAGACCTCATATTCATCACATTAGGCTTTAAACATTGGCTGAATACACATCATAATAGGCCTCAACTACGGGTCACGTATACATCATATAGGTCTTGACAATCGGCCTCAACATTCAAAATCGGCCTTAACAATTGGAATCGACACTCGATACTCGGCCTCATATATATCAAATGGGCCACGACAATCAGAATCGATAAATAGGCCACGTCAATCGGGATCGGCAATTGGTCACGATAGTCGGCCTCGATCGCTAATCGGCAATCGGCCACGACAATCGGAATCGATCGATAATCAACCTTGATCGATTATCGACAATCGATAATCAAAAATCGATAAATTGGCCACATCAATCGGAATCGGCCTCAAGATGGGGATCTATAAATAGGTGGCCGATGATGGTCCAAGCAATATCAATGGGACCCATTCGTTTGGGGAAATCCACAAAAATGAGTCTATCCAGTCCTAAAGGAAGGTCACAATATGGACATTTAACCATCACCGCCCATCAATGTAGACATTTAACTAACATTGATCCCATGCAGTGGCCCACATAGAGCCAAACATACAGTAGGCCCACGACCTCACACAAGGGCCTAATATACATCACATTGGACCTCGACCATGGGCCTTCAATACATCACATGGGCCTCATCATACGGGCCTAATCATACATCAGCATGGGCCTTGAATACATCACATTGGACCTCGACCATGGGCCTTCAATACATCACATGGGCCGAAAACATATCACAGTAGGCCGCATTACATTAAGCAGGCCACATGCATCCATGGCCGCACCAATGGGCCTCACCAAACGGGCCACAAATACATAACAACGGGCCTCGACGCATGGGCCATAAATTCAACAAGTGGGCCGCATCAATAAAACACGCACATCATGGTAGGTCCACTGTCCCATGCTGGGCGGTGTGGCAGATACATCGCCAAGATGGGCCCCATGTCTAGGGATGGACGATGTGGATACAATAAATACATCAAGGCATGGTCCACGTCAAAATGGATGGACGGAGTAGATACAACACGTATATTATGTGGGGGCCACATGAATGGACGGCGTGAATAGACAACATGTATATCACGGTGGGTCCCACTATGATGTAGGTGAGAGCTTGGACTACATCTAAAATTATTTCAATAGTTGCAGGTGCAACATGCGTACACTGTACACTATCATAGGGGTACATGGCTCACTAATGTGATCAGCACGGTCCAAACATTGCCCAGGTAACTTGGCATCATCCAAACATTGTCCATGTAAACCTGCACCATCCAAACATTGTCCATGTAAACCAACACCATCCAAACATTTCCTAAGTGCATAAGTATTGTCCGAGCATTGTCCAGCACCGTCTAAACACTCTAGACGGTGTGGATAAGAAACATACATCGAGGTGGGGTCCGCAGCACCACCCAAACACTATCTGGCACCGTTTGAGCATTTTGGATGGTAGGGTTGAAACAAATACATTAGGTGCGTCCTATAGCACCAGCACCGTCCTATGCACAGACGATGTAGATAAAATCTATATGCATCTAGGTGGGCCCCATCCTATCTGAATGAAGGACGGCTAGGATATACATCACATGCATCATTGGTGGGCTACAAAACTTGATGGCGTCAACTGCCGAGTAGGCGATTGGATAAACACATACTTCATGATCGACCCGGAAGATTTGTTGATGTCCCAACGGATGGACGGTAGGGATATAATACATACCCATTATCAGACCCACATCTTACTGACGTCCATACAATGGACAGTTGGATATAGCACATACATTATGTGGGACCCACAGAACTTATTGACGTCAGTCCAACAACTATCTGCTGCTGGATGGACGGTCTTGATAAAACACATATATCATGTGGGCCCTACACCACGTGTGAGACTTACGGGCTGGATCACCATCGTCCAGCCAATCCATTCCACATCAGGTGGTTCCCACATGGGCCACCATAATGCTTGTCAGCTTCATATATTATTATTATAAATATATATTATAATATATTAAAATGTAGCCTTATGTTAAAATAGAATAATATATTATACTATAAATGTATATTATAATATGTTAAAATGCACATGTGAGATTCTAGCGTCCAGCGTCCGGTCTGAACGGACGGTTTGGAGGTTGGAACACATACATTGATGTGGGGCCACCTCCACACGTGCAGGGGTGGGCCCCACACGCCTGCCAAGTGTATCGATGGCATGTATAAATCACGTACATCAAATGGGACCCACAAAACTTGCTGACGTCTTTCACAGAAGTCATATAACTGGTGTATTCGTACACCAGCCAATCCTCATGCAGGTGGGTCCCACATGGGGCCCACCATAATGTTTATCTTTCATCCCATCCGTTGATAAGGTCACACAGACCTAAATAATGAGGAAAAACAAATTTCATATCTATCCAAAACTTCTGGTACCCAGTAAGGGTTTCAATGGTAGAAGTTCAATCTCTGCTGTTTGGTGGTGTGGGCCACCTGAGTGCCGTGAACGGCTGACTTTTTTGCCTGTCCAAATAATAAAAGGGGGCCATCAAATGGGCGGTGTTGATGTTCAAAACGCATCATGGTGGGGCCCACAGCTGGGGCCGTGGGTCTCTGCCTACCCAGCGTCCACGCAGACACTGATGTGTCTCTGGTCAGCGGCACCTGCAGCTGCTGCCTCACCTAATGTTTTAATTTTTTTCATACATGGGGCCCGCATCGGTCAGATCCACTCCAGCCATTGGATCCTACAGCTCATTACAGGCTAAATGAGTCCAATATCTAAGGTACTTTGGCGTATGGAAAACTTCAAAGTGCATTTTGATGGTAAGAACCCCTATTTTGTACACTATGGCCCGCCAGATAATCTGAATGGATTCATTTTTTGGCTCAACGCCTAAAATGTTCTAAGGAACTAGATGGACGGTATGGATTGAATTCATACTTCAAGGTGGGGCTTGCATGAGCAGCCCATCCCAAACACCAATTATAAATAATATATTTTTATATTATTTTATTATTATTTTTTTTTTGCTTTATTAGTACACACCCATGTCGGTACATGCACTCCATGTTAGCTATGCCCTGCTTCAGGTCCAGCATCCAAGGACGCTGGACGGCATGGATAAACACAACATCATGATGGGTCCCATGTATGCGTGGCCCATGCTTCATCAAGGTGGGTCCCACATAAACATGGCCCACCTAATGGGTCTGATTTTTGTGTTTTCTTATCATCCATAAGGTAGGGTCCACATGACTTGGACGGTTTGGATAAAACCTACATCAACTTGGGGTCCATCCAAGTGGGCCACACATCACACAAAAATGAAAGAGAGAGAGAGAGAGAGAAGCATCCACATCTAAATCGACTCCTTCCTCAATTCCTCGGGTCCTCAAGCCTTTTAGGATCTTTTTCAACGGTAGAGATGAGCTTCTAATGGCAGGATTGAAGGGGATCTAAGGTGAATGTGGCTAGAAATGGGAGAGCTGCCATGGACGTTTTCACCTTCTCTCTTGCTAGGGGAGAAAATGAAGAAGAAGAAGAGAGAGAGAGAGAGTAATTAATTCATGTAAGGCCATAAATGCTAAGGTTGATTCATGGGGAAAATAAATGCCATAATTACTTGTAAGCATTTATTACTTGGCATGGGGTGATGACATCACCCCATGATAACCTAGGAAATGGTGCCATTGTGATATGTGGGCCCCATAAATGTGTGGTCCACAGCTATTACAATGTGCGAGCTACATCTCATGATCTAAGCATCTCATTGATGCACGAGACATGGCGTTATAATCGCGGCGTCGGCGCAGTCGCAACGGTATAGGTCTCGGGTTGAGCCGACTCAGATCGACAGGACGTGACTCAAGATTGCGTGCAAACGCCGATAATAGACCGCGGGTCACCAAAATTCGATCGGGAGGACCGCGGAAGCCTACAGAATGGTACGGGCTATGGTTAACACACTGCACCTAAGGTTTATGCCCTACACAAGAGCAAATGATCCACTCAAGGAATCTAACTTTTAGTCCACATAAGCCAATGACCTACACTAAGGACCTAAGTTTATGCCCTATACAAAAGTAAGGGTCAACACACAACACCGACATGTTATCTCCCGTCGGAGGCCTTCTATGAGGACTTGAAAGGGGTGAGAAGCACCTTTGACCCAAATCTACAAAAGGAATGGTCAAAAGGGTCTCTAGACTCTAATGACTTACAGACAAGTAGGTGAGCCCCATTAAGCACGTTGATGAAGATCTCCTCCTTGATGACGAAGATTCTTAAGGTCCCTTGATCCGTAACGCTTGATGATGTACCAATAAAGGTGACGGGTTGGGTCAAGGTTATTTTAGAATCTACTCTAATAAATATTACCTATTAAAGCAATGGAGAGATTCCAAGGTCTTATGCATTCAAGGGATCCTAGCTCAATGATTTACCATTAAGGTGATAGCTGGAAGATCCTTGAATGTGGAAGTTCATTCTCCAATCCACTCTATAGAATATCAATAATGAGGGTGGATTGAAGGATGAACTCCCATGAGAAAAAGGGCTTAGGGTAGATGATATGTAGTTACTCTCTCAAAGCTCTCTCTCTTTTTCTCAATACAACAACTAAGAATAAGCTCTCCTTAAATAGACAAAAATTTTCAATGGTAATAAAGATGTTAGATTTTGACAAAGTTTGATAACATTGGGTCTGCTTCGATGTCATCGAAAGTATACTTTCGATGCTATCAAAGCAAGGTTTGATGATACGAACTCCACTAAAGTATATACCTAAAACTTTTTGCTTGAGGATCGATGCTATTGAGCGTGCATCGATGTCATCAGAGTTTGAATTCCAATTTCATCGACAATCTGTTCGATACATCGATCATTTCCATATGATTTTCAAAAGACCTTGCTAGACAATCTTTGATCCATTTCGATGATATCGAGCAGATATTCATCGCTACTTGAATTTTGATCATATCGAGACATCATCGATTCCTCGGTCATTCCCATATGGTTTACCTTGCAAGATTGCTAGAATAATTTTGTCTAGATTCGATCTCATCGATATATCTTCGATATCATCGAGATTTGAAATTCGATGATATCGAGTAAGGTTTCGAGTCCTTGATCTTTCTAGGTGATTTTCCTTTGAAGCTCGCTGGACAAAAACTTGACCGAATTCAATGATATCGAACTCATCTCGATACCATCGAAGTTTGAATTCAGATGATATCAAAGATGGTTCGATTACTCGAGCAATGTTAGGACATTTTTCAAAAGTTGCTGGACAAAGCTCAAGGTAATTCGATATCTTAGATTTTCATTCGATTTGATTGATATTTGAATGTTGATATCATCGAAATGTTTTTCGATTTATCGAACATATTGTCCAAAATATTGTGGTTGTTGGACATAGAATGGCATAATTCGATGATATCGAGTGGTTGTCGATATCATCGAACGTGAGTGTTTGATGCCATTGATGAGTACTCGATATCATCGAATACAGTCTGAAAAACTTGGAAGATTTTCCTGTTCAAGTTTACAGACATATGATCCTAGGTTGTTCTAATGTTTTTAAAGGCTTCATATACCTGAGTGTTTTGGGACATGGGATGTGAGGCTTAATTTAGCTTTGACAAGCTCGGAGTGCACATCCAATTGAGGCAATGACTTAAACGATCTTCTTTGGGGCTCACTTGACTCATTGACTTAATCCTCATGCTAATTGACAAACCAGGGCATTTTCAACTCCAACCAGCCACTGGCGGCGAGGAAGAAAAGAAGAAAGTCGGGTGCATACAATGACTCACCGAATTACTGCCCGAGCACAGTCAGGTCTGAATTTTCATAGTATTTTCTCTTTTCTTTTCCTTTTCTCTCTTTCCAAATCTCTTCTTCTAACATTAGAGGTGGAGAATTCCACTGTGTCGAACCAAGTTGACTCAGTGAAAGAATACATTAAAACCTCTGAATGTTCTAAATCGAAACTCATGAGGTATACGACACATCTAAGCCATGCCTTAACTAAAGTTCCTTTCAGATTCATTCATTCAATTAGATCCAACACCATCCTAAAACGGGACCAAGCTTAGTATAAACCATTCAAAACCTGTGTATTAGGGTGAAGCTTGTGTATAACGTGCATCCTTGGACATTTAACCTTGATAGTGTACTATCACAACCAAAGGTGAGAGATTCCTTTAAGCTTACACTAATTTGAGTTGATATGATTTATCTTATTTTTGCATACTTTTAATATTACTGTGATTTTTCATATATTTAATTGATGAACCGTTATCAATTATTTATCCTTTTGAGAATTATGATTAAGGTATGATTTTAATTATGCGTGATTTTTATGAATTTATGTAAGGTGATGGATTCAAGCCTTGCCCTTTGCCAATTTTAAGAGCGACGCATGCTTCCACTCTATATTGAGTTGGCCTTTTACTCATCTCCCCTTATTTTGTTGAGTTAGCCTATTTACTACTCTTCTCTTTTCTTGAGATAACTTAATGATACATTTCTCCTTTATTAGGGTAGCCTTGTGCTAGCTCCCTTTATGACTTGGGCATATATCTTAGAATTTCAAAACTCTCATGATTAGATTTATTTCCCCATTGATGAAGTGATGTATTGGAGGTCTCACATCTAGTGATTCATATATTTTATCGTAATGCGCTCCGGGTAGTGACCCGTTTGGTTGACACGTAATTCTATGAATTTCAGGTAGTGGTGCACAAATTGATATGTTAGTAAACCGTCATGCATGTTACATCACTTTTAAAATTAGATGTCGCAAATAGTCACTCCATGAATAAATCGTGTCATGTAAATCATCCGATTCGTGTGTTGTGCCGTCTTGAGGTGTTTATATAAATCCATGGTAACGTTGGATACGCTGGCGAATCTCTGTAGTGTGAGAATGTGGGGCGAGTCAGGTTTTCTATAAATTATATTCCACATTATGATGATCACTACATATGATGGACCACACACACTTTGCTAGGCATGCATTCATATATATATATATATATATATATATATATATATATATATATATATATATATATATATATATATATATATATATATATATAGGTTGCGCATACTGATACCACTCGTAGTGGTGGAGTACGAGACTATCAGAACCCTCACATTATTTTTACGAATATCTTGAATTATTGTTAATCTTAAAGGATAACCATTACTATGAGTAGGGCATTGACCCTCTCCAACCATACAGATGATAAAGGTGATGTAAAGATTGGAGATACAGATGACAATCTCCCTACAGAAGATTATTCTAAATAAAGGAGGAGATAGCATTGTGTTTAGTTTTATTTATTTTCTGCTACACACTTTGAATAATGTAATAAGATCTTATTTGAGAGGGCATTAGACCATTAGATGAATTTTATATCTTGATGAAATAAGAAGTACATATAATTTTATGCTTGTGAAAGGGTACCTTCGTGAAGGTAACTGGATGTGATATAATTGGAAAAAAAACAAGGTGCGATTTTGAAGCATCCAATTATTACTTTATTAACACCTAGAATTCTCGAGCACGAGTATGTACTCTGGCCTTGAAAACTCAGGGCATTACACATGGGGATGGGTGAGAGAAAATGATCCCATACGAATGGACCTGGGTTATATAGGCGAAGAAAAAGTAAGCCGCAGTGTGAGCGATTTAGTTCATCCATAGTTAGGCCAACCGTGCGTAAGACCCCTAGGTTCCTGACTTGATTTCAGTAGTAACTCATGGGTAAGGGTTAACCTCTATATGAGCTCCCCTTTCATCGATAGACTAGAGGCCTTGGATATGGTACCCTTACAAGTCACCTTGTAAGACCCATGAACTTTAGAGAGTTATTAAGGCCAACCCTGCGCGTAAATTATACCGAGTTCACCACCCTGGTAGCTTCAAAAATCTCCTCTGATGGACCATAGTGTGAGGACTCCTCAGGCCGCGGTGGTTCAGATAACTCATGAGAGTTACAAAGACCAACTTGTATAAGCCCTACTTGCTTAAACTACTTATGAGCCTAAATTGTGGTTACTCCAACTACTCATGAGCCTAAACTATATTTGCTCCAAATATTCTAGAGCTTAAACAATGTACGACGCCTTAGGACTACTAATTGAACTCTAAGGTAGTTCCGCCCATTAAGGAGAATATTGTGTAGAGCATGCTAACAAACAAGAATTATGTTATTACCATGCCATGTCTCCAGTTCTGAAATATACAATTGAAGAATGAATTGATAAAAAATCATTATTCATGATTTTATGATTATCATATTACATCTCCAGTTATGAAATTATGCAATTGAAGCATGATCTCATAGAAATAATCATTTATGATTATGTGCTGATCATGAGTTCATAAAAATAAACATTTATGATTAGATGCAGAAAAGTATAGATCGATCATGCCATCCATATTCAAAATTGCTTTAAGATATTACCAAAATCTTGTGTGTGTGTGTGTGTGTGTAGATATAAGTCGATACATAGCAATTACCAAAATATTACAATTGCTCTGAAATACACAAAGCCAACATGAAGTTTTACAGATCTTGCTTGAATTGGACTTGGGTTGCTGCCATGTTGAGCTTGGCCTCAATGATAATCTTAGCCTGATCAGGGGCACCGGCAAGCTCTTGTTCCAAAGAAGCAGCAGTTGCCTTATCCTTCAGTAGCAGCTCTGACTCCTTAAGCTCGACTATATTAGTATTATCAGCAATATCAACCTTGGCTTTGCTCAGCCTCAATTCTTCAGTTTTCTTTTGGGCTTCGAGACTGAAAATCTATTTATTAATGGCTGCCAAGGTTTGCTCGAAGATCTTCTGTCATGCCCCAAACTTGAAAATTGGGCTCACAAAATTTTCGATCGCCAAATCCGGCGCCGACAGCCTCCGTAGTACCCCATTCTCGGCTCCCGACACCCATATACCAGGTTCGGATCCTGGGATCCTACAAGGAGGATTTTCAACATGAATTAGATTTGTAATAAGTATAACCATAAGCATAACCCACGAATAATAACCAAGACACCATCACAAAATCTACTATGATAAAAAACTTTAAGGTACAATGCATATGAAGGGAAATACAATGATAATAATAACGGAAACTCCTGAAGCTCGACTGCATGCTCCTGCTGCAATTAAGCTATGACTGTCTCCTAGCGTCACTTGCATCCATTAATCATGCATAAGCTTATATAAATCTTAGAGGGTTGTGAGAGTGTGTGCGCAATATAAGCGTGCTCAGAATGCAATATCAGAGTATTGCGGAATCATGCTGATAAGTCCATGTATACTAACAGTCGTACCAAGGCTATGCGATGCAAGGCATGAATGCTATCGACCATATCAATGTCATGCGATGCAAGGCGTGAATGATGTCAGCCATACCAAGGCCATGCGATGCGAGATGCAACTCAAGCATACCAATCCTCATCTGAATCCACATATCAATGCAGCTCAATACTAGAGCATCAAATATCAGTACAGTTTTCACTCTGGATAATCACTGAGGTTTAATACACTCTAAATGACACTGCCTCTTTCCTATGTGCATAGTCCAAGTGAGCATAAGAAACGTCACTATCCGCCTGGCCAATAGCCTACCAATCCTATCTGACACGTCGATAGCGGACCCATTTACTAGCTGGTCATACTCAGCCTAGCAATTGTCCCTACCCTCAGGTGGGTAAGGCCACACCCCCTTCCAACCGACCATGATACAGTGGGAGACGTGACATCCTGGTATTCGGCCCTCGTGCGCTCATGTATCCACTCGGTCTCGACGTTGGAGTCATCCTATGGTACCATTGGGTTTAGAGATTTTTACTTAGGGACATCTATGGTGCCCCGATGCTAGTAACAGTATTTTTGATATCCAATCCGGCTCTCCGCATGTGCATGTGAAGGCTACGGCCCTGATGTCGTTAGGGCGTATAGTAACTACATCACACAATGTAAGATGCATGAGTCATACAATCCAATTATGTATTAATCCTGCACGTACCGTGCACTCATAAGGGACAACACCGCCTATCAGGGACTCCCATAAATAACTTGCCAGAAGGCATATGCAATGGTCAACCTCATCTCATCACAAGCATGCAGATGATGCGTATGAACATGTATCATGGGTTATGCTGTCACATACTCACAATCGGTATCGATAATTGGCATTGATAACCGACATCGATAATTGGCCTATATGTAAGGCGGGGTCCACAGATGAATAGCTGATCTAAACTATTATATAAAGATCAGCCCTCGACCGTAGATATATCAAATCCAGTAGCACAGAGCCATCCATCTACGACGAGGATGGATCATGCAACATTAATGGGGCCCAATAATTTGGGTTAACCCACTAAGGGAATGATGAAAATGGCCCTAACAAGGCCTAAAGGAAGGTCACAATGTGGACATTTAACCAACATTGCTCCTAAGGGGTGGCCCACATAGAGCCAATCGTATAGTGGGCCCATGGCCTCACACAAGGGCCACATATATTCCATATCGGGCCTCACTCATGGGCCATAAATACATCTCATTGGGTTTGAACTGATGGGCTGCAAGTACATCACATTGGGCCTCACGGATGGGCCACAAATACATCAAGTGGGCCGCATCAATGGGTCGCACCATCTACACCATTCATCTATTTTAAAGATCATTTTAGAGCATTTCCTTAAAAAAATGAATCATATCGACAGATCATCTGGACCATACCACAAATAGCAGTGGAGATAATGATTTTCACTGTTAACAATTCACCGGGGGCTAGGGCCCACCATAGCTTTTATTTCCATCCAATCTGTTCATAAGGTCACAAAGACCTGAATTAGGAGGAAAACAAATTTCATATTGATCAGAACTTCTGTGACCTAAACGGATTCCAATGGCAAACGTTAATCCCTCACTAATTATGCAGCATTGTCCACCTGATAGACGGTCAATCCAGCAGCTATATTGCTGCTGGATGGACGGTTGATATAACACATATACCATGTGGTCCCATCGTCTCAACTGTCTAGACGGTGTGGATGCACACATATATCACGGTGGGCTCCATTCAAATGGATGGACGGCGTGGATTCCATCCACACATTAGGTAGTTCCCGTCCAGATGGACGGACAGTGTGGATGAAATCCACACACAGGTGGGTCTCACAAAACTTGTGACATCAATACAGCAGCTATATAGCTGGTGTGAGACTCACCAGCCAATCCACATCCCAGATAAGTGGGTCTCACGTAGGGTCCACCATACAATATTATTTTATAATATATATATATATATATATATATATATTATATTATTACTATATTATATTATATATATATATATATATATAATATTATAAATGCCCAGCGTCCAGCGTCCAGGTACGCTGGACGGACAGCCTAGATGTAAGACACCTCCATCACGGTAGGCCCCCACATGGCACCGTCCAGTGTGGAGATAGAACACGTACATCAAGGTGAGTCCCATCCCACATGCGCAGCACATGTGGGGTGGGCCCCACACACGTGCCAAACGGATGGCAGTAAGGATATAAGACATATCTTGTGGAGCATCCCACAGGACCATCCAGGGACGGACGGCCTGGATAATCAGATACATCATGGTGGAGACCCACCGTCCCAACCATAGATGGTGTGGATATAACACTATATCATGGTGGGCAACATAAATGCATGGTGTGGATATAACACTACATCATGGTGGGCCACATAAATGCACGATGTGGATTAAAACACATGTATCATGGTGGTGGGGTCCCACGTCAGCGTGGCCCACCGCTTGGATCAAACTGATATTTTTATTTTTACTTCATCCATGGCAGTGGGATGGGGCCCAACAGATGGACGGTCTAGATCAAGTGGGCCACAATCCATCACAAAAGAGAGAGAGAAAGAGAGATAGAGAGAGATCAACATATTGGAGGGACCCCGCCACTATGGGTCCCCCTCTATGTTACAACACAAACATCAAGATGGGTCCCATCACAAGTGGGCCTTACATAAAAATAACGATCCTACGCTACGATCACCCACTAATTGGCTTTCTTCTTTAGCTCCTTAGAATGCTAATCTCCTAAGCTCCTTCTTTAATGGAAGATGATGAAGATTGAAGGGTGGAGATGAGGATTTAGGGGTAGGTAGTGGGCCACACACTAGGCTTTCTCTCCTTAGAATTTTTCTCTCATGGAGGCTTAGAAATGGTGGAGAGAATGAGAGAGGAGAGGGTGTTGTAAGAGAGATGGAATGGGAGGAATGGGTGGTGTAAGAGAGGGGATATGAGAGTTGACTTTGGGGATGGGAGAGAGATGGGTGCCATGCCTTGTTGTTAAGAGAGAGATGAGTTGTGTACTTTACTTGTGATTGATTAATTGATGTGATGGGTTGTAGAGATTCTATCGGAATTCGCAATGCGTGGCATTTTCCTTGAAATGAACGCGGACCCACAACTCTTGGCCTGAGTATCTCATCGGCTCGCGAGATGCGGCGTTGGAACTGTGGCAATGGCATAGTCATTAAGGTACAAGTTTCGAGTCGAGCCAACTCAGATCTTCGGGATGCAACTTAGGGTCGCGCGCAAATGCTGATTACATGTCGCGGGTTACCAGAATTTGATTGGGAGGATCGTAGGAGTCTATGGAATGGTACAGACTAGGATATGGGCCTTACATCTTCACCTGGTCTTAGAGTGAATCACACTTTCTTTTATATCTGAAAATGATGGCGGAATTCCTAGATATCTTGTCTTTGAGGAGTACTAATTCTCTTTGATGATGAGGTATCTCTCAAGCAATAACTACTTTGCGAATTGACTTTAGTTGCCGCAGTAAAGCGTAAAATTGGATTAAAGAATCGTGGAGTGCTAAGACATTAATCTTATCCAGCTTCACAGAGTTATCAAGAATTGCCAAAGCATCACCAAGCAAGGGTCACTGATCAGGGTCTTGAAACATACATGCCACGATAGAGAGAGCATTCTTGACCAGGATGAGCTTGTATGGAGGAATCTTCTCTAAGGAGAGAAGATCCGACACAGTTGTCATTGAATTGGAGCTCGCAGAACAACTAGAAGACGGAACAACTATAGAGAAATGAGAAGAATAATAGCATAAGAAGGATGCAATGAAAAAGTTCTATTTGAAGGAGTGACTTGCAAATTACAAAAACTTAAAGTTATACCCGCTGCCGGGGCTAAGAATGAAGGAGACGATGAAGCTAAGGCCCTTATATCAGCAAGGATAGATGAAGGGTTAGGTACCTCCGCGGTGGAAGGTGTGATATTAAAAGATGGCTCCCTCACTGTAGTACTCGAATTAGGTGATGTTGGAGTCACCACAACAGCGGGCTCCGACTAAAATCCAGAGCACGCCATAATAGGAGGTGATCTCCTCACTCTCAATCTGAGAGATCTAAAGGTTTATATGACCAAACAATCGCCCCACGTGTAAGAATCACATGCATCCCCCAAATGTACACTTACCAGTGAGTAGGACATTACATGGGTGGTGATGTAATGACGGGCCCTCTCAGGAGGGAATGGAACATTGCATCAGAGATTGGGCCATTCATTAGGTAAGATATATACAGTGGCAATGTTCTGATCAAGCAGGTCAAATCTCGCTCGAACCCATCGCAAACGCATATAAGAGAAGCTCATCATCATCCATCTCCCGGGACTCGCCTCGAAGGTCGCATCAACATCGCAAGGATCGTAATCTGTGAGTGTGGTGTTCTAACACCGCCAACGTGGGAGAAGAGTGATGAACTCTAGAATAATGAAGGCATTGGTTAGAGATGTTAGTTCAATCAAGAATGATAAAGCAGAAGAAATTAAATCCTAAGTACTCTTGTTAATGCAAGGATGTATGAAATATGATGCGTGCCCTCACGCGTACACCCTCGGCGTCTTCATCTTACGTTACGCATGACACCACCTCAAAGTGCGCCACATCTACAAAGCACATGCTAATGCGTGGATGGATATGATTACCAAGTTGTTATTAGTCCATTTCAACGATTGGGAATCTAAGATACCTATCCTCATATCACCAGTTCGAAGAAGTGATCCATTCTAGGTCGATCTCCGAACTTCTCATACGATCATCTATTTGAGGTCGGTTGCAAAGGACTCGTCACCAATCAATGGACGCCTTTCATACCTTCGCTACTACACTGGAAGGGATTCGTCACCTCACCATGCGGTATCCATGGGCATGCTCGATGGTCACTACAATAGGGCTTGTCACCAATCAATGTAGGCCGACAACAGATATTGTCCCATACTACCATAATCGGCTCACGAGTTTAGTTGCTCAGTGGACTAGGGAGGCTCGTCACTCCAGCGTAGCCACAGTGTCCCATACCACCATGTCGGCTCATGAGTCTTGCGGATCAAGGAACCATGGTTAATAGGATTTCACTGATAAGTTTGGTACCTTGCGTCCATACATGGTTAACATACACTGGACAATCGGGTTAGTTGACGAACTCGACTAGCACGAGTGCACGTTGAATTGAGCGACATAGAGTGCGCAAACATCCGCATGGCCAAATCACTACCGCCAACTCTAATACGACTCGGGTTCGTTAATGGCGAAAGCAAAAGCAAAGCAAACATCCCAATCACGCTACAAGCTTCACCTCTTAGCCCTAGCTATGAGGTTTAGCCAACCATAGACATGATTGGATCTAAAACCCTAGAAGAAGCATGAAAACTAAGGAAGAAAGGAAGAAAAACGCTTTGCGACGGTTCTCCACTCTTGTGCTTTGCTCCTTCAAACCCTAGATGACATTGAAATTGGGGAACTCCTATTTATAATTGGGGAACTCCAAGCTCCAAACCGGCCTTGAAATTTTCAAAAACTGCCTCAAATTTACGCACTCTGTGTAAGTTGTTCTGTAAGTGCTATGGTTTCTTGCTCCTTTGATTGTCAAATTTTGTAGTGCCAAAACCACACAATCTGTGTGTCTTATGTAGCACATTGATATATATGTTTAAGACAATACATCACATGTACAAGGACTATGCTTCAAGTCAAGAACAAAGATCTACTTCAAGAAATGCAAGATCAAGTACATTGTTCACTACTTTAAACTTCAAAGTTCAATGTTTTAAAGCGACATTGAAAGACAAGTTAACTGTTCATACTCAAGACTCAAGGTGAAGTACAACTCATGTACTATAAATCCAAGCTTCGTGAACTTCAAAGATCGTCCATCATTTGAAGAAAAGAAGGTTCGATGTTCATGCATCTTGTTTAAGGTATGAAAGACCTTAAATTGACCTTAGGGTAGGTCATTTTGAATATATAATTCAAATTAAATCATTTTATAAGTGTTTGGTCTGTTCTTCAACTAGTCCTGGAATCTGTTCGACTAGTCCTAGCACTGGCTCGACTAGTCCAAGAAATTCCACGACCAGTCCTAAGTTTGTTGAAAATTTTCAAAATTTTTTTAAAAGCCACGACCAATCCTGGAGATTGCTCGACCGATCGTGTGAACAGTGCATGACTCGTTCACGACCAGTCCTACAACTACGACTCAAACTCCAGCAACTATATCAGGTTCCTCACGACCAGTTCTACAACTACGACTCAAACTCCAGCAACTATATCAGGTTCCTCACGACCAGTCGTGGAGGTCTCACGACCGGTTGTGGAACGGCTTTATCCGATCGCGCTCAAAATTTCAAAAATTAGTTGGTCCTACGACCAGTCGTGAACGTAATTTGTTCAGCTATAAATAGATGACAATTTTTAGAGTTTAATATCTAATTCAAGCTAAATCAATTCATCACTCTGAGAGATAAGTTAGTCATTTATTTAAGCTATATTGTGCATATTTAATATTATCTTTTATTAGCTTTGTTATTTGATTTTGTATTCTACATTCCAATCTGATTTGAAAGAGGGATTGAAGAATTTCACTTCTTGGAATCAAAATCAAATAGAGCTAGCCCAACTTGATTTAATTTAAAATCAATTTAGAACCTAGAACCATTTCAAAAGTGAGTATTGGACATTGAACTTCTATATTCGAACTTCTACTTCGACTTAGTTCTTCCGGGCTACAACAAAAGGAGAAATCCAGGTATTTTACATTATTGTAATTTCTATTGTTTTGGTTTCTTTTGAGATTAAGCCAGAAAAATCTCATTCTTTTGGTTATATGAGAAGATCTAGAAAACTCAGAGTGTGGGGTTTTTGAATTGTATAAGCCCACTTAAAATATACAATTATGAAGGTTTTGAGTGAACCTGGAAAAACCTATTTTCATAGTGAACGCTAATATCCACTGTGTGAGGATATTAGGAGTGAAGTAGCTGTGTGGTTGTTGTTTAACAGTTTGTGTACACACAAGCGAATCGCTATAATTCGTTGTGTTTTGTGGATGTGTGGTTTATTTTAATACGACTCGGGTTCGTCTAATACGCCCTACGTGGCGAAAGCAACCTCAACCACGATCTTAAGGCAGATTACCGATTTCCTGGACTAATGCATAGTCCCAAACACGTTACACTACAATAGGTATCATATTAAATGTAAAATAGTAAAGGAACAACAACTCAAATCATGGTACATAAACATTTGAAGAATATCAACTTAACATAAATGTAAGCATATGCAATGCTTGAATTTAAATAACATGGAATGTAACTAGCAAGAAGGAAATCATGCACATCAATAGGAGTGTTGAGAATCACTTCTCAATGCCCGCAATTAGTGTAATAAGTTACACTTTAGATCATTCATGCATTTCTACAAACACTTAGCATACATGGAACAACATACATGACGTATATTGCAATACACACCTTTCGACAATTCCTTTTACCAAGGAGTTGTCGCACGTACATGTAGCATACATATATGACAAATAATCATGGTAAACACAAGTGCATATTTTATATGTATATGGTACTTTATAAATACACATAGAATACACAAATCTCAATATAACACATGCATAACAGGAAAGCAACGTAAACACAACATTTGGCATGTGAAATCTCATCCATAACAAAAATAAATCATTAACTGGCATTGAAAGCCTTGAAAACCATAACCTATACACTTAAAGTCCGCACCTTAAGCAAGGAAAGAAACACCGACCTGATTTAGACGAGTTGTCTTCGTCAACGGCGAAAGAATACCCTAAAACAAGGATAGAAATGAGATACAACAACACCAAGACTAATCTAAGCTCTAACACAGATTAGGGTTAGGTTAACTTACCCCAAGATGAACTCAGAACCGTCAGAATAACGATTCAAAGTGAAGGTTCAAAGATGAAGAAGAACAAGAAAGAATCCAAGATGATTCACCAACTTCTCTCTCACTATCTCTCTCTTTTCCACTCTCTTTCCAAGCTAGGGTTAGAGAAAATTCGTATGGAAAAGAGAGCTAGGGTTTAAGGACTATAAATAGGCCTATAATTGATGAAAATAACCCCAGGGTCAAGGTATCCTGAAAGTATAACCAAAACCCGACTCTCGCGATCCAACGAAGCACTTCTGGTGGGCCTATAACCACAAAAGGTCGGACTTAAGCTCATTAACCATGGATCTAGGTCAGGCTGAGTTTTCGACCGAGCTCTTGGATCACCGTGATGCACCACACTCAATTCAATCGGTCACGGGATCTCGATCGTGTCCACAAGCACAAGGATATGCCGGGGCCACCTTCCCTGATCAGGGGGTAAAATGGGTCAGAATCCAACGGTTAGATTGTTTAAAATCATCGCGTAAGCGACACGACTTAGATTTCATAAAAACTTATTAAATATCCAACCGCTCTCACACTCTTCACTCCGAACTCAAACAAATCGACCTGAACATCGATGGACTTGATTTTCGAGGTGATGGTCAAGCCCAATATAGTGACCGCAACGCTAAGATCATCGCCATCGGACTTTCGACGTGCGGTCCAGTCCGATACGGAATTTCAAAATTCTCCAGAACACCTGGATTTAGCGATGGATCCCGGATTTAGAGTAACGTAGCACTAACTAATCTACAAGTTTCAAGCCATGCAGATACAATTTAAAGTGATTGATGCGAATTTCAAAAGCAATCGAGTATAGCGCTAATTACCCCAAAAACAACTACTTAAGGAAAGATTAGCACAAAATTCCAAGGTCGTTACAATCTACCCCCCTTATAGAAAATTTCGAGCAATTGTGGTTGGGGCAGTAAAAGGTGTGATAGTGGCTTCATTTGTTCGAGCATGCTCTACACCAATGGCCGCCTCCCTAGTGGATGGTGGGAAGATCGCCATGTCTTAATCCACATCTACACTGTATGAAAAAATTAACGCCTTTGCTATGCTTGTAATTCACAACCCCAAGTGTAGGGTCGCGATATAGTAATAATCTCAGGGAGACCGAGGTCGAATCCACAAGGACTAATCTTGTGTGTATTCTAAAAGCAACTAGAAGAAGATGTGAACCTAAATATGAAATTGTAGAGAGAGTAGTTGTGAATTGTTTAATTAAAACTTGTAAATTTAAAGGTGGGAACTCAGGTTTCCACGGATCCACTTGTAGCTTCTCAGGATGCTACTATGCTTGATTCCAGGACACAACTGGAATCAGTCCTATCTTATCCAGTTGGAAGAAGAGATGGTCAGATCTCTGAACTTCTCATGAATCTAGTCCTCAAAGAATGAGAATTGGAAAGATTGGAAGGGATTCTGTCACCTAACCATGCCCATGGGACGATGGCAAACAATAGGTTTACCAATCCAGCAATCTTGAAATAAAAGGGAAGATGTTCAAAGCTACTACAAATCTATTGTAATTTGTCACAAAAAACCATTAAAAACTGAAAATATTCCTTATAATCAAACTAGAATCCAAGAGAGTTCAACCAAAACATGAATCAAAGCAAAGCAAACATCCCAATCACGCTACAAGCTTCACCTCTTAGCCCTAGCTATGAGGTTTAGCCAACCATAGACATGATTGGATCTAAAACCCTAGAAGAAGCATGAAAACTAAGGAAGAAAGGAAGAAAAACGCTTTGCGACGGTTCTCCACTCTTGTGCTTTGCTCCTTCAAACCCTAGATGACATTGAAATTGGGGAACTCCTATTTATAATTGGGGAACTCCAAGCTCCAAACCGGCCTTGAAATTTTCAAAAACTGCCTCAAATTTACGCACTCTGTGTAAGTTGTTCTGTAAGTGCTATGGTTTCTTGCTCCTTTGATTGTCAAATTTTGTAGTGCCAAAACCACACAATCTGTGTGTCTTATGTAGCACATTGATATATATGTTTAAGACAATACATCACATGTACAAGGACTATGCTTCAAGTCAAGAACAAAGATCTACTTCAAGAAATGCAAGATCAAGTACATTGTTCACTACTTTAAACTTCAAAGTTCAATGTTTTAAAGCGACATTGAAAGACAAGTTAACTGTTCATACTCAAGACTCAAGGTGAAGTACAACTCATGTACTATAAATCCAAGCTTCGTGAACTTCAAAGATCGTCCATCATTTGAAGAAAAGAAGGTTCGATGTTCATGCATCTTGTTTAAGGTATGAAAGACCTTAAATTGACCTTAGGGTAGGTCATTTTGAATATATAATTCAAATTAAATCATTTTATAAGTGTTTGGTCTGTTCTTCAACTAGTCCTGGAATCTGTTCGACTAGTCCTAGCACTGGCTCGACTAGTCCAAGAAATTCCACGACCAGTCCTAAGTTTGTTGAAAATTTTCAAAATTTTTTTAAAAGCCACGACCAATCCTGGAGATTGCTCGACCGATCGTGTGAACAGTGCATGACTCGTTCACGACCAGTCCTACAACTACGACTCAAACTCCAGCAACTATATCAGGTTCCTCACGACCAGTTCTACAACTACGACTCAAACTCCAGCAACTATATCAGGTTCCTCACGACCAGTCGTGGAGGTCTCACGACCGGTTGTGGAACGGCTTTATCCGATCGCGCTCAAAATTTCAAAAATTAGTTGGTCCTACGACCAGTCGTGAACGTAATTTGTTCAGCTATAAATAGATGACAATTTTTAGAGTTTAATATCTAATTCAAGCTAAATCAATTCATCACTCTGAGAGATAAGTTAGTCATTTATTTAAGCTATATTGTGCATATTTAATATTATCTTTTATTAGCTTTGTTATTTGATTTTGTATTCTACATTCCAATCTGATTTGAAAGAGGGATTGAAGAATTTCACTTCTTGGAATCAAAATCAAATAGAGCTAGCCCAACTTGATTTAATTTAAAATCAATTTAGAACCTAGAACCATTTCAAAAGTGAGTATTGGACATTGAACTTCTATATTCGAACTTCTACTTCGACTTAGTTCTTCCGGGCTACAACAAAAGGAGAAATCCAGGTATTTTACATTATTGTAATTTCTATTGTTTTGGTTTCTTTTGAGATTAAGCCAGAAAAATCTCATTCTTTTGGTTATATGAGAAGATCTAGAAAACTCAGAGTGTGGGGTTTTTGAATTGTATAAGCCCACTTAAAAGATACAATTATGAAGGTTTTGAGTGAACCTGGAAAAACCTATTTTCATAGTGAACGCTAATATCCACTGTGTGAGGATATTAGGAGTGAAGTAGCTGTGTGGTTGTTGTTTAACAGTTTGTGTACACACAAGCGAATCGCTATAATTCGTTGTGTTTTGTGGATGTGTGGTTTATTTTCTATATCTTTTATCATTTAACTTTGTGGGATGTATTTGTGGATATGAATGTTGTAATCTTTTACATTTCAAGCTTTGTGGGGAATGTTGTAATAGCTTAGAATTTCATTTCTAGTTATTTCCTTTTTATTCATCTGTATCAAGTTTGAGTTTTTGATACATAGACATTTCTAGGAATCAGGTTGTCTTACCATAAACCTTTGGTTTTTGGTGTAAGGTTGTCCTTAGAATAATATCTGTATCAATCTCTCAATACTTGTTCTTTTGAGGTTGTACTTAATTTCAGTATTGTGGATTGTCTATTGCTATCTTTACTTTAATTGTTTAAATTCTGCTGTTATCATTTTAATTTGGCATAGTCCTATTCACACCCCCCCCCCCCTCTAAGACTCTAACTCAGCCTTTACAAGTGGTATCAGAGCCTAATAGCTCGTTTTAATAGTTATATTTTTTAGATTTATTTCCTAAGCTAATCGATCTGAGCTATTTATAAGATGTAAAATTTTGATAGCCTTTCAGTCACTAGGCCTCCATCATTTGATAACACCAATTATGCCTATTGGAAAGCCAAAATGAGGATTTTCTTAAAATCCATGGATGAGAGCGTGTGGCAAGCCACAGTGATTAAATGGACCCCTCCTACTACTGAAGTAACTGGTATCGATGGATCAAAATCTATAAGAGTAACACCTTATTTTTCTTGGACCACTCTTCAGAAAAGTGAGAGTAGTGCCAATGCAAAAGCACTAAATGTAATCACTTGCGCACAATCACCGGATGAATTTAAAAGAATTATATCCTGTGATTCTACAAAGCAAGCTTGAGATATTTTAGAAATGAGTCACGAGGGAGCATCAATTGTCAAGAAATCTAAAGTCCAAATTCTCAAAACCAAATTTGAGGAAATACATATAGAAGAAAATGAAATGTTCATGGACTTCTATATAAGATTAGATGACATTGTGAACTCTATGTAGGGTCTTGGTGATAAATTTTCAGAAAGTAAAGTGTGTGTAAAGATACTACGCTCACTACCTGAACAGTTCAACTCAAAGGTGACCGCGATCCAGGAACTTCGTGATATGGACAATATGAGGGTAGAAGAACTAGTTGGCTCTTTACAGACTTATGAGTTAACTTTTAAAGCTCCTAAAGGTAAATCTATCGCCCTTAAATCTTTCAAATATTTTTCTCAAGAAAATTGTAGTAATTCAAAATTTGAAAACTCTGAAGATGATATGGCCCTTTTAGCTAAAAAGTTTTATAAAATTTTCAAAAGTAAAAGGAGGGTTGATTTTCAAAAAATAAATGATAAGAAAAAGTCTAAATCTAAAACTTAGAAATCATTAAAAGACAGTCAATGCTTCAACTGCCATGAATATGGGCATTTAGTAAACAAGTGTCCTAAAAAGGACAAACCTAAAAAGAAAGGAATGTTGGCTACTTAGGATGAATCTTCTGGCACTGAAGCCTCTTCTGAATCAGAAGATTCTAAAACCGAATTGGGCAATGAAGTTAAAGCCCTTATGACTCTAGCCAAGTTCACTTTTTCAGATCATGATGATTCAACTAGTGAAGAAAATTTGAATCGTGATCATGATAATGAAGAAGATCTTTAAGATTGTAACAACCCCAGTCCTATTAATTAGTCACAAACCCTTAAGCATATAAACATACATCACGAGGAAGGTGATGAATGCTAAAAGACAGGGTAGAATACATTATCCTCATTCCCATTTAAGATAAAAGTATTGAATTTTGAGGACGAAATTCTCTTTAAGGGGGGTAGATTGTAACACCCCGTACTTTTCTGTACTCGGGTGTTACCGTGTGAACTAAGTCTCACAAATGTACAGATAGGATCTAACTCTACACCTTAGACTAGGAGCCATGATCATGAGATCCATTGTTCATCAGCAGCATACTTGAATGGAAATCAATACACCACTAGAAAGTGAGGGGGCACTTATGTTAGGATTTCAATCACTCTAATATGCATAACTCAGTATTTATGTGTATTATGTGATCTAACTATTTAATTATCATTTAGAATAAATACTATAATACAATATAAATACATACACTACGAAATGTTACTTGTATACTTCATAAATATTTAAAATTTCATAATACGTTAATGTGTAATTACAATCCATAATATAATTATACACTTGTGACATTATTTATATAAATTTCAATCATAAAAATCTATATTACATAAATTAATAAAATTTATAATAAATAACATATTTCAAGCAATTTGAGACTTTATATAAAATTTAAACTTAAAACATATATAACCACATAAATAATATGCAAGTAATATATATATATATATATATATATATATATATAACCTTTGCTTACTAATGTTCATATAATTTATATTTATTAACAATCTATAATAATATAAATTATAAATGACAAAGTATATAAGGCAAATAATTGCTACTAATAATAATAATTATAATTATAATGAAGTAAAATTAAAGCATTAAAACTATTGATTGCTTACTAACATATTATGAGGGTCTTGAATATACATATGGTCCATTAATACTTTTTAACCGTTGATGATCGAATTGGAATCAATCCGACCATCGGATTGACTAGAAACAATTGAATGACTTGAATTGATCAAATATGGCCCACCTAAGCCTTGGATTTACCCCCACCTTTGACCAGATGCCCTAATAGGTCCCAAAAAACTTGATGGTCGGGGCAGATCCGTCGAGAACATCTCAGCGGACCCCACCTTGGAGAGCACGTGCACGTGGGGTGCTTGTGCTTGCAGCGCACTGGATCCAGGAGACACGGTCAGACGGGCGCTGACCCGTGCCTGCCCGAAAGAGGAAAGGATTTCCCTCTTCCGTTCTTTTTGAAATTTCGTCAGACGGTCGAACAGGGACCGTTCTCGTTGAATCATGGCCCACCTATACTGCCTGATGGATCGATCCGATCCGTCCATCTTGTAGAGGGTCCCAAGACGCTCAGAACCATGGTCGATCCACCTGCTGGAATGCACATACACGCACTCGGGAATGAGCATATCTCAGCCATCCATTGCTGGTTCGCATGGATTGAAAACCAATGCAAGAAAACCACTGTTTGGCCCACGGCTTTGAGAAAACAGAACAGTGGGATTCAATGCAGACCGTGTAATATCAATCTAACGGCTCTAGATTGATGGAGTGAACCCTAAAACGGGAAAGGACCAGTAAAACACGCTGGTCTCCTCTTCTTGTGGCTGCTCAAGGAAAAAAAAAAACCATCCATTCTTCCTCCCTTCGAAGCCACTGCCTAAACCCCCTCCAAGCTTCGAAAAAGCTTGTTAGTAAGCTTCGTGGGGTTCATCTGGACTGCCCAGAAGAGTCAGATTGGAAAGAAATGCAGCGATGGTGAAAATGCCATTGAGAGCCACCATCTTCTTCACCGCTGTGATGACTCGTGCTGAGTCGCTGCAGCACGTGGTCTGACGCTGAAACCGAGTCCGGAGCTCCATGAAGCTCCGAGGAGATGGAAATAAAGAAGAAGAAAAGAGAAGGAAGAAAGGGAAGAGAGATGGGGAGAAAAACAGAGAGGGAGTGCGCGCGTCGTGCCGCACCACTCGGTCCGACCGAGTTGCTGGGCCTTGCATTGGCTGCTGGCGAGTTGCGTCTAAGCCAACTCGATCCAGACCTTGCTGGATGGGCCTGAGAAAAAGGAGAAGGAAAGGGAGAGAAGAAAGAGGAAGAAACAATGGGGAAGAAAGTGCATTTGCCGCACTAGCTCAAATCGGACCGAGTCGCTGACTCGTTCGAACTCGGTCAGGTTGAATCCTGAGCTGGTTGGTTTGTTGGGTTATGAAAGCAAGAAGAATGGAAGGAGAGGAAGAGAGAAGAAGCGAGGGAAGGTGAGAAGGGAGAGAGTTTGAGTTGTAGGTTGCTGCCGAGTCAACTCGGTTAAAATCTGCTGAGTTCGGCTCGAGCTAGGCCTGGTTCAGGCCATGTTGTGTTTCCAGCAGCAGGAAAGGAGTATGAGAGAGGAAGAAAGAAATGAGGAAAGGAGAGAAGAAGTGCGGTGGCCATGTCAACCCAGCCTCTCGAGTTAACTCGTGGGGCATTAAGTTGGGCCACATCCAACCTCCGTTGAGGTATAAAAACCCTCCATCCTCTTTTACGTTGTAAATCATATTTGATCATCTAATTAGATGTTGTAGCTATTAAGCTTGTATCTCTCAACCTTGATCTTAGTTAGATTATGGGTCAAAGCCCACTAGATGATATGACCAAGATCCTAACGTTGGTCCTAACTATAAATAAATTGTAAACCTTTGAGCTAGTAGGTTGACCATAGTGAGTCGACACGTTTTTCCCAAACTAAAGTAACTCGATTTACAATTATCATCCTTACTGCTATTATCATTATAAATTTTAATATAGATATGATTAGCCATTAATGGACTATTTATGCTAATATTAGTTACTATAAACAAAGTTACAATTACTAGATATTTATACCCCATTCATTACTCAAGAATATTTCCATTAATAGCAGGACATGCCATGTACGACCATCATAATGATTATTATTACAATGATGAACTAATATTAATTATATCATTAATGTTAATAATTATGTTATAGTTAGTAAGTTAACATTTCAATTAATTATACCTTAGCTAGAATTCAAACCCTAAAACCTAGCCTAGACCTAAACTCTAGGATAAAATCCTAAACCTAAGTAACCTAAACTCTAGGTTAAGACCCTAACCCTAAAAAGTGTGTAAGCTTGGGTCTGATTGTACAACTTTGCAATTGATGGTAGGAATTGATTCCAAGCAAGCACGCATTTTTAGTGATGGTGCAGGCGGTTCAAACATAAGGTGAGGACTCACCCTTTGAGCTTCCCACTTAATTTCATCAATTTGGATATAGATGATGGCCTGATTCCCTTAACTAAGTTACTTACTCTACTATTGAATATGCTAACTTGTTGTATAGTTAATTCATGTGCTAAATGATAAACGTTTCTTTTTAATTATAACATGCATGAATGGTTCGATGAGAACATGCTATCCTTTATTGTATATGTATTGATTTATTTATATGCTACCACTTGTGCTTGAATGATGAATTGAATGAGACTTACCTTGGACTTATTACCCTGCGGTCCACATTTGCCTTACACGGCTTGAATCGCACATCTGCCCTTGTGGCTTGGATGGGTCATTGGTGCCCTTCGTGGCTTATTGGTTATTTTTACATACCCTGTTGTTTCCTAGCCATCTTGCGGAGTTCAGTCGTACCATGATTTCTGGGTGGAGCTGAAGTTCGTTTATCGATTTTCTAGCCATCTTGCGATGTTCACGTACGACATGATTTTCGAGTGGTCTAGAGTTGTATGTTTGTTTTTCTAGCCATCTTGTGGCGTTCAGTCGTACCATGGATTTTGGGTGGAGTTGAAGTTCGCTTATCGATTTTCTAGCCATCTTGCGGTGTTCACATACAACATGATTTCCGGGTGGTCTAAGGCTTGTATGTTGTTTGTCTCTTCATCTACGGTGTCAATCGTACCATGATTTCCGGGTAGAGCTGAAGTTCGCTTATCGATTTTCTAGCCATCTTGCGGAGTTCACGTACGACATGATCTCTGGATGAAGAAGAGGTTTGAAGGTTGATTTTTTATTCACCTTTTTCACTTGTACCATGATTTTCGGGTGGAGCTAAAGTTCGCTTATCGATTTTCTAGCCATCTTGTGGAGTTCACGTACAATGTAATTTCGGATGCAATAGAAGGTCGTATGATTGAGTGTTTGACTTTCTGGATGTATTCCTTTATATTGCGATTGCTATTATATTATGCTTATGATGAGATTCTGTTGGTATGCTAAGTTTTTGAGTATATGTTCATGATTATGAAGTGCCTTGTTTAATATATCCATTTTCATGACTTGCAATCTATATGGGATTATGAATGATGAGTGTGCAATCTTGGAAGGTGTCCTCACTGCGATAGCCATTGACGCTATTAAACCGCAATAGTTGATGTAGGTGTAGGGCGAGTCGATGACATCCACTGGGTCTCTAGAGTAGATTGGTTATCTGAGGAGCTAGGTGGGGTCCCTGCGGCCCATATTCAGTTCCACCATTACATGATAGGTTTCTGGTTTTTGTTATTAATGAACTTTATATTTGGGATTGTATAAGTCCTGTATAGGCACCACATTTGAAAATTTGGTGACGATCAGAATGATTTTATTTAATGCATGGTTTATTTCTAGCTTCGTTGCTGTTAACTCTGATTAATGATAAATGGTTCAAAATTTCACTAGATTTTATGGTTATATACTCAGGTCCTGAAAATATGAGGTGTTACAAAGATGCTTTAATGCCCTTTACAAGGAAAGTTGTAAAATTGCTGTTAAATTAAAACTTCAAAAAGAAAAGTTTTTAAAGCTTAAAGAAAATTTTGATTCTCTTATTTTAGAAAAATCTCACATTTCAGATTGTTTTGAAAAATCAAAATGTGATTTAGATTTCAAAAACTCCCTGATTGAAAATCTGAAATCTGAAAATGAAAAACTTAAACTTGAAGTCTCTTCACTTTTGAGTTTAAAGGATACATGGAGGTATGCCCAAGGTGATCTAAAGTTAGAAAAGCTTCTTTCTGGATCTAGAAAATGTGGTGACCGATCCAGATTGGGCTACGACAAAAGTATTCATCCCAAACATATGAATACTCCTCCTAAATTTGTGAGAGGGGAGTCTTCAAACTCAAAAGGGAAAAGCTTGAATCAAAATCATTTTAAAAATGCTAAGTCTTTTTTAACTTTAAAACCTAGAAGTAATCATATCAACTATAGAAATCAGAACCGAAACCCTTTAGCTGAGAAAATAGTTGATTTACTCAAGGAGCTCTTGAAATCTAACTCAATAGGTCATTCTTACAACAACTACAAATACAAGAAGACCAACTATACTCCTAAACCCAAAACAGTTATGACATGGGTTCCTAAGGTTACTAGCTTGGTTGCCCACACCGCTTTCAAAGCTTTAAGCCATTCAAAGTGGTACCTAGACAGTGGATGCTCCAGGCACATGACTGGTGACAAAGGTCTGTTCACCACTCTTAAAGACAAGACTGATGGTTCAGTCATATTTGGTGATGGTAGCAACTGTAGGATTATTGGCCAAGGTACGGTTCAACTTTGTAACCTCCCTTTATTTGAGAATGTCTTATATGTAGAAAGTTTAAAACATAACTTACTAAGCATTTCTCAAATATGCGATAAAAATCATAATGTAAAATTTTCTAACCTAGGGTGTGAAATTTTAAATAAAAGGGTTCTGTAATATTAACTAGTTGCAAAACTTCTGAAAATTGCTATATTATAAGTGACTCTAGCTCATCTAATCAATTGTGTTACATGGTCCATATCGATGAGACCGAATTATGGCATAAACGCCTTGGACATGTACACTACCACAATTTGTATAGATTGAGTAAAAGAGAACTGTTAAGAGGTCTACCTAAATTACAGAAGTAAACAAAATATGTGGCGAATGCCAGATTGACAAGTAAATTAGGAGTGCTCACAAAAAGGTGGACTCCAATGCCACATCCAAACCACTTGAACTTCTCCACATGGATCTAATAGGACCAACTAGGACGGAGAGTCGAGGTGACAAAAAATACATACTGGTAATCATGGATGATTTTACCAGATTCACTTGGGTAGCCTTCTCAAGGGATAAATTAGAAACCCTTGATGAAGTAAAAAGGATTCTCAAACGGATCCAAATGGAAAAAGGTTCTCAAGTTAGTAAGATCCGTAGCGATCATGGATCAGAATTCAAGAATAGCAGTTTTGAGAAATTTTGTTGCGATTAGGGAATATCACATGAATTCTTTGCGCCCAAAACACCACAATAAAATGGGATTTTTGAAAGAAAGAATATAGTGCTTCAAGAAATGGCAAATGTAATGTTGAATAGTATGAAGCTCCTTAAAAATCTTTGGGCTGAAACTGTGAATACTGTATGCTATATAATCAATCGGGTTTATACAAGTAAGTCAAATAATAAGACGGCTTATGAAATGTGGTTTGATAAGAAGCCTACTGTCAAATACTTTCGAGTTTTTGGCAGCAAGTGTTATATTTTACGCGACTGTGAAAATCTGGGTAAGTTTGACACCAAAAGTGATGAAAGGATCTTTTTAGGATATGCTTTAAATAGTCGAGCGTATCGAGTACTGAATAAGAGGACCGGTGTTATTCAAGAGTCCATCAATGTGGTCATTGACGATCACTTGAATACACATGCCTCAAGTTCAGATAATGATGAAGTTCTTTTAATTGACAAATCAGATACTTCATCAAGTCAAAATAACTCTGAACTGAGGATTGTCAAAGATCATTCAACCACTCAGATTCTGGGAAACCCTCTCACTGATGTGCACACTCGTAGACAACTAGAAGATATATGTAATTACGTGTGCTTTACATCTCAAATCAAACTGGCAAGCGTAAAAGAAGCTCTTACAGACGAAAACTGGATAGTTGCGATGTAAGAAGAACTTAATCAATTTGTTAGAAATGATGTTTGGTACTTGGTTCCTATACCTAAAGATAAACATATTATCGAAACTAAGTGAATTTTCAAAAATAAGTCTGATGAACTTGGTAATAATATTCGAAACAAGGCTAAACTGGTTGTACAAGGGTACACTCAAATTGAAGGCATCGATTATGATGAAACCTTTGCCCCAGTAGCTTATCTTGAATCAATCAGATTGTTTATATCCATTACTTGCTTTAGAAAATTTAAAATTTATCAAATAGATGTAAAGAGTGCTTTTTTAAGTGGCTATTTGCATAAAGAAGTATATGTTAAACAACCAACGGGTTTTGAAGACCTTAAGAATGTTGATCATGTATACCGCCTAAAAAAGGCTCTCTATGGTTTGAAACAAGCTCCCAAGGCATGGTACGAAAAATTGACTAAGTTTTTGTTAAGTCATAATTTTCTAATGGGAAGTGTTGATAGTTCGAAATGAACATGGTTGGGGAATTGAACTATTTCCATGATATTATTTATGGATCTACCTGTACTAACATGACTGTTGAGTTTGCAGATCTTATGAAATCTAAGTTCGAAATGAGCATGGTTGGGGAATTGAACTATTTCCTAGGGTTGCAAGTTAAACAGTAATCTGATGGTATCTTTATTTCTCAAACCAAATATGCTCTGAACTTAGTTAAAAAGTTCAGATTTGAGAATGGTAAAAATTTTGATACTTCTATGAGTACTACATTAAGACTCTCAAAGGACTCTACAAGTAAATGTGTGGATCCTAAATTATATCGTAGTATGATTGACAGTTTACTTTATTTAACTGCAAGTCGACTTGATATTGCATTTAGCATAGGGATTTGTGCTAGATATCAATCTGACCCTAAAGTATCTCATTTAACTGCTGTTAAGCGGATTATGCGATATGTCGCAAGTTCAACTAATCTGGGTCTTTGGTATCCATATGATACTAATGTTCAATTAGCTGGTTATACTAATGCTGATTGGGCTGGTAATGTTGATGATGGAAAATCAACCAGTGGTGGTGTTTCTATATTGGGAACTATTTAATTTCTTGGCAAAGTAAGAAACAAAGTTCTGTATCGCTCTCAACTGCTGAGGCTGAATACATTGCAGCTGGAAATGCATGTACTCAGCTTGTATGAATGAATAGAATGTTAAGCAATTACGGAATTGCATAGGATTCAATGGTTTTAAATTGTGATAATTTCAGTACAATTAATATATCTAAAAATCCAATCTAGCATTCTCGAACCAAGAACATTGACATTAGATATCACTACATTCATGAATTAGTGGAAGAAAAGACAATTTCTTTGGAATACATTCCGATCGAGACTCAACTTGCAGACATTTTCACTAAACCGCTCGACAAAGCAGGTTTAATAAATTGAAATTTGATCTTGGTATGTGCAATTTAAATTGATTATTCATGCATTTCTGTATTATAGTATATATATTTGTTAATTTATTTGTTTAAATTTTAAAATTAATGAAAAATGCATATTTTGTCTGTGCACAACCGTCGAGGACGTACTCGACTAGTTGTAGCATGACCGGTCGAGGACCAGTCATGTAGCGAGCTGGTGTTTTTAATTTGGGGGAAAAGCCCTTTCTTCCTCATTTGCTTTTCCTCTTCAACGAGTCGAAGCTCGACCGGTCGTACCTAACTTCTTGATTTTTCAAGGTTAGTCCATTATTTCCATTTTTCTTGTAGATTCAAGTTAATATCACTACATTTTCACACTTGAAATGATTTATCTCTTGTTTTCTTGAAGTTTTTGGGGTTTTCTTCTCCAAAATCTGATTTTGAAGAAACCCACTCTACATCTTTTGCAAACTCTTAATTCCTTCATTTCTTAGTTGCAAATGGATGCTAGAGGTAAAAAGAAAACTTTTCATGGTGCTTCCTCATCTAGATCAACTCCTATCACAAGGCGCCACCTTCAGTCACCCGAAGATGATCCCTTATATGTATGGGATTTACGTTTGCGCAATGTGATAGTTGAACGTCCTATGCATATTGAAATATTGCTCCATTTGGTCTCCTTCCTCTTCTCCAATCCATAGGATGGGATAACATTATATATTGGGGTGGGCTGGCATACCGGTCTATTACGCAAGCTATGTTCACTTGTATTTTTTATTTTTCAACAGAGAATTTAACGTTTAAAATAGCTACTATAGAAAGTCCATTTGAAGTTAATCGTCATTTGATTTCTGGCCTAATGGACATACCTGTCAATGATGACGGTATTCCTATTAGTTCTCTAGTTGAGAAACCTTTTGAAGCAGAAAAACGCTTGCTTACTCGAGCATTATGCAACATAGATGCGTAATAGAGTCAAAATGGGAATGCACTAGCTGCAAAGTACTTGTTACCCAGATACACCTAGATATAGGGTCCTTCATAGGATATTTATTTCAAATCTTTATCTTAGGTCTGGTAACAAAACTGAACTCACCTCTTTCACGGTTCGTATTTTGCATTCCATCATCTCTGGTACAAATATCTGTCTTCCTTCTTTAATCTGTTATTCCATCATTCAATTTCGTCTTCATCCTAGACACAGTGATATTCCTTTTGCATATCTGATGACTGTGTTAGCCACTCATATGTTAGTAGTTATGCCTGTTGGAGAAGCTCCTATTCATCACCTTATTTTTAACAACTCAAATATAAATAAGATGAAGTTGCGATTGGCTGATGGCCAAGTGGATGTGGGTGGTGGAGTTGAAGTAGTGAATGAAGAAGAAGGTGGAGATTTACCTCCTGATGATATAAATATGGATGATATCTTCAATGAGATTGAGTAAGATTCTGAGGCTGACCCTGATTATCAGCCTTCTGATTTTACTGAGAGGTTGCATTCTCTTGAGGAGCAGGTGACTCATATTTGTGTAACCCAGTATTCTCAATTTGCTTATATGCGCAAATATATGAGGCGCCTTAATAAGGGTTTACACCAAATTGATCGATCTACTCTTGCTCCCACTTATGGATCTGATTAAGTATTTTCTCATATGGCCTGTAATAACTCTTGTGATATTTTGCTTTCTTTCAGTTTGTGGGACTGACTTTGGATGAACTTGGTTCATGTTGCTTTCTTATATGTGAACATTATTTGCTTCTATCTTTCATATCTTGACTTGTTTGCTCCATTATTCCTCTTTTGGTTATTTTCCTCTTCAATATCTTAGTTTCTTCCTTTGTTATATTGTGACAAAAAGGGGGAGAATATTTTGGTTATGTTTGCTTATGGATATAGATATGGATTGTGGGTAGTAACATTTTTTTTATGTGTGTTACTTAGGGGGAGTAAGCAAGAAGGTGTTTTGAATATTTCATGATAGGGTGGTCTAGTTATTGTAACTGGTGTATTATACTATCTTGTGTATATATGGTGCATGATTCTTTATGGAGCATGTAATGCTTCTCTTATTTTTATTGAAGTGTGTTTTGTCACAAATTTGACAAAGGAGGAGATCGTAAGTGTTATGGTTTCTTACTTCTTTGATTGTCAAATTTTGTAGTGCTAAAACCATACAATCTGTGTGTCTTGTGTAGCACATTGATATATATGTTCAAGACAATACATCACACGTACAAGGACTATGCTTCAAGTTAAGAACAAAGATGTACTTCAAGAAATGCAAGATCAAGTACATTGTTCACTACTTTAAACTTTAAAGTTCAATGTTTTAAAGCGACATCGAAATACAAGTGAATTGTTCGTACTTAAGACTTGAGGTGAAGTACAACTCATGTACTACAAATTCAAGCTTCATGAACTTCAAAGATCATCCATCATTTGAAGAAAAGAAGGTTCAATGTTCATACATCTTGTTTAAGATATGAAAGACCTTAAATTGACCTTAGGGTAGGTCATTTTGAATACATAATTCAAATTAAATCATTTTATAAGTGTTTGGTCTGTTCTTCGACTAGTCCTGGAATCTGTTCGACTAGTCCTAACACTAGCTCGACCAGTCTAAGAAATTCTATGACCAATCCTAAGTTTGTTAAAAAATTTTAAAATTTTTTGTTAAGCCACGACCAGTCCTAAAGACTGCTTGACCGGTCATGTGAACAGTGCACGACTCGTTCACGACTAGTCTTGCAGCTACGACTCAAACTCCAGTGACTATATCAGGTTCCTCACGACCAGTCATGGATAGGTCATGACCACTCGTGGAGGTCTCACGACCAGTCGTGCAGTGCCTACGACCAATTGTGAAATGGCTTTATCCGATCGCACTCAAAATTTCAAAAATCAGTTGGTCCTACGACCAGTCGTAAAAATCTCAGGACCAGTCATGAATGTAATTTGTTCAGCTATAAATAGACGACAATTTTCAGAGTTTAATATCCAATTCAAGCTAAATCAATTCATCACTCTAAGAGATAAGTTAGTAATTTATTTAAGCTATATTGTGCATATTTAATATTCTTTTTTATTAACTTTATTATTTGATTTTGTATTTTACATTCCAATCTGATTTGAAAGAGGGATTGAAGAATTCCACTTCTTGGAATCAAAATCAAATAGAGCTAGCCCAACTTGATTTAATTTAAAATCAATTTAGAATCTAGAACCATTTCAAAAGTGAGTATTGGACATTGAACTTCTATATTCGAACTTCTACTCCGACTTGGTTCTTCCGGGCTACAACAAAAGGAGAAATCCAGGTATTTTACATTATTGTAATTTCCATTGTTTTAGTTTCTTTTGAGATTGAGCCAGAAAAATCTCATTCTTTTGATTATCTGAGGAGATCCAAAAAACTCAGAGTGTAGGGTTTTTGAATTGTGTAAGCCCACTTGAAAGACACAATTGTGAAGGTTTTGAGTGAACCTGGAAAAACCTATTTTCATAGTAAACGCTAATATCTACTGTGTGAAGATATTAAGAGTGGAGTAACTGTGTGGCTATTATTTAACAGTTAGTGTACACACAGGCGAATCGCTATAATTCGTTGTGTTTTGTGGATGTGTGGTTTATTTTCTATATCTTTTATCATTCAAGTTTGTGGGATGTATTTGTGGATGTGAATGTTGTAATCTTTTACATTTTAAGCTTTGTGGGGAATGTTGTAATAGCTTAGAATTTCATTTCTAGTTATTTTCTTTTTATTCCTCTGTATCAAGTTGAGTTTTTGATACACAAACCTTTCTAGGAATCAGGTTGTCCTACCATAAACCTTTGGTTTTTCGTGTAAGGTTGTCCTTAGAATAACATCTGTATCAATCTCTCAATACTTGTTCTTTTGAGGTTGTATTTAATTTCAGTATTATGGATTGTTTATTGCTATCTTTACTTTAATTGTTTAAATTCTGTTGTTATCATTTTAATTTGGTATAGTCCTATTCACCACCCCCCCTCTAGGACTCTAGCTTGGCCTTTACATGTTCGATGACATCAAACTGCCTTCGATGTCATCGAAGGTGTCTTGAATACATGCCTTTTTCATACTACGTAACTCCGTCCAGATTGCATAACCTTCTATGTCATCAAACCTATCTTCGATGTCATCGAAGGTGTCTTCAAAATCATCGAGTGGTGTTCGAGGAATCGAGAATGCATCCAAAACAGTCCAGCGAGTTAATCCAATTTCTTCAATAAATTCGATGCCATCGAAGAGGCTTCGATGTCATCAAGCAGGTTTTTGATATCATCAAGGAGGACTTCAAGTAATCGAACATTGTGCCCAATATGTCCAGTGACTAACTCGACTTCCATTCATAAATTTGATGTCATCGACCCGTGTTTGATGTCATCGAATGGTATCATCGATGTCATCGAATGGTGATCGATAACGCAATCAATATGAATTTTGCACTTGTTCTTTCGACTTCTTTTCTTCTCCGCTTAGTTTTCTTGAATCTTGAAACCTTGAAATCTTCAATCTTTATCTCTTAAGAACCATTCTTTGACCTGGTGATCTTTGAGCATCATATCCATGCTTTTAGCACCTTTTCCAATCTAAGCTCTTAAATTCACCTTGAAACAAAAACATGAGTAAAATGGGACATTATGTAGTATTATATTCATAAAACCAAGATATAAATGAGGGATAATATGTAAATTTGACCCTCAACACAATCCCCAACCAGCACTTTGCTAGTCTTGAGCAAAGTATGCGTGAAATAAACCTCAATGCTTAATGTCCAAAACTTTTTAAGAAAATAATCATTTGTATACTCGAGTATGAATGGGTATAATTAAGATACGAAAGTGAGATTTTGAAAACCTAGAGCCGAATCACATAAGCGATATATCAAATATATTCTTTATCAATCAAATTAGAGTATAAGTCTATATATCATGTTTTTCAATGTACTTAGTGAAAATCAACTTACTTCCCATAAAAATACTATCTTTTCATCATACTAGCCATGCTTGTCACTTCAAGATTGGTTTGAAAGTCAAGTATTGATTCCGAACTTGTCCCCTTCTCCTTCTTTTTTCAGTTTTTGATTTTATATCGACGGTCAATTTTTATTCGTTCTTTATTTTTTCATTCTTTTCCTGTCTTTTCTGGTCCTTTCAATCTTTTCACCATACATGACCTATTTGTCAATCTCCTATTTTTTACTAGTTCTTTTCTTCTTTTAAGGTAGATAAAATTCTCCAGACTTGATTCTCACCATCTGTCAATGATTTACATACTAATAATCAGAAATTCTAGCATGTCTTACAGAAGACAAATAGAATGTGTCTTGTGATTTGGATTAACATGGTATTCAAACTTTCTCTTAATCAATTGAGCACAAGAACTTAGTTGATCAAACTCCAACAATCCAAAATTCAATCTCTATCCTATCATACTCAAAGCATTCTTAAGTACACAATTCATCACTTCCCAAACAAATTTCAACTTGAAACATTGAAAATTTCAAAGTTTTTGCTCAAAACTGAGAAAACACTGATTAGTTTACCTAATCCCCCATCCACAACTTAAAATCTACATTGTCCTCAATGTAAAGGAAATAAGCATGTAATGCAAAAAGAGGTGATGAAAAGAAAAGGGAAGTGGTGGAAAGATAATACCTGAAGAAGGAATTTTGAGGCTTTTCCAATGATCTCAGTATGAAGACGGGTTAGCACAAAAGACTTAAATAGACGATAAACAAACTATCCTAAACAACGGAAAGTAAACTATCATAAACAGTGGAAAGCAATAAACCTAACTATACCTTCGTTAGACTAGGAGGTTAATCTTGGTAAACAGGATCAATCAGAGGGATAGGCATGTCCCCTGAATCAAATTTTTCAACAAATGGCTTTAATCGATGTCCATTTACTTTGAAAACATTGTCATTGTTTGGATTATAAATCTCGACGGCTTCATGAGAATAGACATTAGTTATTGTGAAAGGGTCGGTCCAATGAGATCGGAGTTTACCTGAAAAAAGATGTAACTGAGAATTGTACAAAAGGACCTTCTGACCTGGTGTGAATGATTTCTGAAGAATGCGTTGGTCATGAAAATCTTTCATCTTATCCTCGTAAATTCTCGAGTTCTCATATGCATCATTCTAAATTTCTTCAAGTTCATTCAACTGAAGTTTGCGCAGTGAGCTAGCCTTGTTCAAATAGAAGTTCAGATTTTTAATAGCCCAGTAGGCCCTATGTTCCAACTCACAGGTAAGTGGCAAGCCTTCCCATAAACAAGTCTAAAAGGAGACATTACATAGGGGTCTTAAATGCAATACGGTAAGCCCATAAAGCATCAGTCCAGTGGATTGACCAATCCTTGTGGTCAGGGTTAACCGTTTTTTCCAAAATATATTTAATTTTCCTATTGAAAATCTCAACTTGTCCACATGTTTGTGGGTAGTATGGAGTGCTCACTTTGTGGGAGATGCTATATTTTTTCATTAAGTTTGCAAATGGCCTATTACAAAATTGTGAACCTTCATCACTAATGATGGCTTGAGGTGTTCCGAACCAGGAAATGATGTTTTCTTTTAAGAATTTAATGACGGTTTGATGATCATTGTTCCGACATGGAATCGCTTTGACCCATTTAGTGACATAGTCTACTGCTAGTAAAATATATAAATTTTTAAAACATTGGAGAAATGGTCCCATGAAATCGATACCCCAGCAATCAAATACTTCAATTATCAGAATGGGGTTCAGAGGCATCATATTTCGATGGGACAATGCTCTTAATTTCTAACAACGCTCACAAGCTTTGCAAAACTCATGAGTGTCTTTGAACATAGTGGGCTAGTAAAAGCCGCACTGCAGAATTTTGGTCATGTTTTTTAACAAAAAAGTGACCACCACAGGCCTGAGAGTGATAGAAGAAGATGACACTTTGGTGTTCATTATCTGGCACGCATCTCCTTAAGATTTGGTCTGGGCAATATTTAAATAAATACGGATCATCCCAAAAGAATTTGCATACCTCGGTGAAGAAGTTTTTCTTATCTTGCCCAGTCCAATGTATCGGTGTGAAACCTGTAGTAAGATAATTAGCAATATCAGCAAAACAAGGTGAATGCGAGACTTTAAATGTGTCGTCTTAAGGGAATCAGAGAGATCAAGGTGGGAAAGTTAGTCAGCTACTACGTTCTCTACTCTCTTTTTTTATCTTTTATTTCCAAATTCAATTCCTAGAGTAAGAGGATCCATCTTATTAAGCGAGGCTTAACATCATTCTTAGAAACAAGATACTTGAGCGCCGCATGATCTGCGTAGATGATGATCTTGGATCCAATCAAGTAGGACCTAAATTTTTCTAAAGCGAACACTATGGCTAAGAGTTGCTTTTCCGTAGTAGAGTAGTTCACTTGGGCAGAATTTAAAGTTCTAATTGCATAGTGTATAACATAGGGCTTCTTTTCTTTTCTCTGACCTATCACCGCCCCAAGTGTATAGTCGAACGCATCACACATAATTTCAAAAGTAATGTTCCAGTTGGGTGGCTGCATGATAGGTGAGGTGGTTAACATGCTCTTGAACTTAGAAAAAGCTTCCTGGCATTGCTCAGTCTACTCATATGGTACATCCTTTTGAAGTAGATTGCATAAAGGATGAGAAAGGTGACTAAAGTCCTTTATGAGTTATCTATAAAATCCGGCGTGTACTAAGAAGGATCGCACGTCTTGTATATTCTTGAGTGGAGGTAAGTTAGAGATAAGATCAATCTTAGCCTTATACACCTCAATTCCCTTGGACGAGATGATATTTTCGAGGACAATTCCCTTACGAACCATGAAGTGGCACTTCTCCCAATTAGGTACCAAATTCTTTTCCTCACATCACTTCAGCACATTTTTCAAATTATCCAAACATTCACTGAAGGATAGACCAAAGACAGAGAAGTCATCCAAGAAGACCTCTGTTGAGGGTCAAATATTGCTTATTATCCCCCATTTATCTCTTGGCTTTACAAACATAATATGGCTTAATGGTATATTTTACATGTGTTTGTTTTGCAAGGTAAATTTAAGATCTTGGATTGAAAAGAATGCTAAAAGCATGAATTTAGTGTTCAAAAGTCACCAAGGTAAAGAATGGACCTATGGAGACTAAGATTGAAGATTTCAAGGTCCCAAGATCCAAGAAAACCAAGTGGATAATAAAGGAAGTTGAAAGAACAAGCGCAGAATCACAAAGACTGTGCCATTGAGAACTGTTCAATGACATCGAAGATACGTTCGATGACATTGAACACTGGTCGATGGCATTGAATTTATGAGAAAAAATCGAGTTGGTTGCTGGACATATTAGGTGTGTTTCTCGATTAATAGAAGACCTGTTCGATGACTTGATAGAATGTGCTCAATGATATCGAAGAATGCTCGATGGCATCGAATTTATTGAAAAAATTGAAGCAACTCGCTAGACTGTTTTGGACACATTCTCTATGACTAGAAGACCCGTTCGATGAATAGAAGCTTTGTTCGATTATATCTAAGGATGGTTTGATAACACAAAGACTTACACAGTGCAAAAGAACGAAAAGGCACAACTTTCAGATTCAAACCCCTTCGATGACATCGAAGGCGTTACGTAGTATTTACGCGGACTACATAAATTTAATCCAATTTTGCGATTTTACGAAACTTAGCTTATAAATAAAGGTTTTCTAAGTCTTTCTAGGATATCTATGGTTTGGAGAAGTAGAGCAAAATGGCAGAGCTGCTTTCCAAGAGTTCTTCTTCCCTTCTTCTTAGTTTTTAATGCTTTCCTCTAAGGTTTTTAAGTCCAATTATGTCTATGGCTGGCTAGATCCCTTAGCTAGGGCTAAGGGGTGAAGCTTGTAGCATGGTTGGGATTTTTTTCTTGTTTGATTTTTGTTATTGTTGAACTCATTTGATTCTAGTTTGATATTTAAAGAATAATTTTAGTTTTTAATGGTTTGTTGTGACTAAAATTACAATGGATCTGCAATAGCTTGAAGTATCATCTTTCTCTGTTTGGAGTTTGTGAAAATAGGAAATCCTGTTGTTCTCCATCGTCCCTTGGGCATGGCTGAGTGATGGAATCCCTTCTATTCTTCACAATTCTCCCATGATTGGTTGTTAGATCAGCATATCCTATTGTCTACCATAGTCTCCTGGGCATGGTTAGGTGATGGAATCACTTCCAATCCTCACAGCTCTCATTCATTGAGAATTAGGTCAATGGAAGTTCAGATCTGAGTTTATTGAATATCTTCCAATTGGATAGGATAGGACTCGAATTCCAATTGAGTGCCTTGAATCAAATAAGGAAACATCTTAATAGCTGTAAGTGGATCCCTGAAAATCCTAGTTCCCACCTTTAATTGCTTAAGTTTCTAAATTCAACATCTCACAATTACTCCCTACTTTCCTGATTTAGGTTTACATCTTCTTCTAGTTCTACTTCTACTTGCTCTTAGAAAATACACGAGATTAGTCCCTGTGAATTCGACCTCGGTCTCATCGAGACTATTACTACATCGTGACCCTACACTTGGGGTTGTGAACAACCTCTAGATATTGCCCCACCATATTAGAAAAAAATACTCAACATACATTGCTGAAAAGTGGCGGCAGCATTACATAGCCCGAATGGCATCCTTCGGTACGCAAATGTGCTGTAAAGGCATATAAATGTTGTCTTTCCTAATCTTCAAGGGCTATCTCGGTCAGATTGTATCCTAAATATCTGTCAAGGAAACAATAATAGGAATGACCAACTAGCCTTTCCAAGATTTGATCAATGAAGGCCAAAAGAAAGTAGTCCTTCCTCGTGACGGTATTCAACTTCATGTAATCAATACACATTCTCCAACCAGTAGTGACTTTAGTTGTCACGAGTTCATTGTCGGCATTAGCTACGATGGTGATTCTGGACTTCTTAGGAACTACTAGAATTGGACTCTGATTGCTTGCCTCCAAGTGCAGAGGTTCGTAAGTAATATCCCATGAATACAGGGTCGATCCCATAAGGAGATGAATTGCAAGAAGGAGAAAATCAAATGCAAAACAAACTAAGTAATAGAAAAACTAAACTGATGATTTAATTTTAGGAGTTTTGAATGGATGTAATTCAACTAAATTAAAACAACACCCAAGCTTCAAAGTTCCACATATAGGTTAATGTTCCAAAATTATGATGATGTGGATAACACAACTAGGATTCGAGCACTATGGTCAGCTTAATCGAAAAATAAAACAGTTTAAACATTTTAAATAAATGATATAAAAGATTAGAAAATTATGGATTTGCATCATTGATATATATTCTCAAGTGCTAGTGATTTTAAGTATTCAATATCCATGAGATAATGAATCAAAGAAATGTAGCAGGTTGAGAACCTCTCCTATATAGGAAATCTAATTGATCCAAGGTAAGCCTATCTATCAATGCGGATCTCATATGATGGAAACATATGGATCTCACATGAGGATAAAAAACTAAAGCTAAACAATTGATAACATGCATACACCATTCATCTCATCATAAAAAACAATCAATCATCAAAACTTAAAGAATTATTAAACCCATGTGCTTCCCTTCTAGCTTGGGCTAAAAGAAACTAGAAAACATAACTAGAATAAAGAAAGAAAGCAACAAGAAAGAATAAATATCTAAAAGTTTGTAAAGAAAAATAAATTAAAACTATAAAACACTCTAAAAAGCCTAGATCTTGCTTTAGGATGCCTTGAATGATGCTTAGGAATGCCCTGGAAAGCCCTATTTATAAGTGGGGAACTCTAACTTTCATACAAAGTTGAAAAACTCTAGAAACTGCCTCAAATTTATGCAGTTTGCTAAAATAAACGTCACTCTGATAGTTTTCCAAAATAGACTTTAGAGTTTTAAAATATGCTTTTTTAGGACGATTTCAGGATTCTTCACTTCAAATCTTTGATTCTCTTCATTCTTCACTTAGTTTTTTTGGATCTTTAGCATGTGAATTCTTCACTCTTGGTCTCCTAAGATTCATCCATTGCCTTGGTGATTCTTGAGCATCAAATTCATGCTTTTAACACCCTTTTCAATCCAAGCTCTTAAATTCACATTACAACACAAACATGAGTAAAATAGAATATTAAGATGATTCATATTCATAAAACCAAGATATAAATGGAAGAAATTATGCAAATTTGAGTCTCAACACACCCCCCCAACCAACATTTTGCTAGTCCCGAGCAAAATAAGTGAAGAAAATAAAAAGAAGAATAAAAACTAATTCTAGAAACAAAATTACAACGAAAAAATTCTAACTACACTACTTTCGCAGGTAATCTCGATTGTATTTAGCATATACAATAAGCCTTTAAACCCTTAGGTTTTCCCTAGTGGATAAGTTATAGTCTCGTGAGGATTTTCAGAAATGTTACCACAAACATTGAAAACATGAAAAATAGTTCAATGCTTAGAAATTTATACAATTATGCCTTCATTCATCATATGAATTCTAAAACAAAACAATACTTACTCTAAGTCTAAAGTTAGTTAGAATCTCAATTTTCTAATCCATTACATCCTTGAGTTCAGAGACCTAATTAAAATTTAGAATAGTTATGATCCAATATACTTAGGTGCTCGGTGACACTAGTCTAACTTTGAGAGATATTCATGTTCCTTATCCTAACTCCTTTTAATCATTCCAAGAATACGAGATCTCTAGTTATCTCATTTCCTTCATGTCATTTCTTCTTTATCATCATATCCTCATTATTTTAAACCACCCTTAGATGAAGATTCCCACCGGGTTTGCTTCATAACCTAAGGTATCGTACTTGTAATGATAACAGTAATGGATACTTAGGTATCCTTACTCCAAATTACTAACACAATTGTTATGATCATTGCATTCATGCTCTATAATAAAATTTTCCTTTTCCATCACTTTTTCTTTTTCAATATTCTTTCTTTTAAGTATATATCAATGATACTAGTTCATTCAACCTTGTTTGAGTCAAATTTTTTTTATTCTAGTTCACATATCATATTCCTTAGTTAGTTAGGGTGTATTGTGAATTCAGTACATCAAATTATAACTCACTTTAAACTAGTGATTAGATAATTGAACTCAAGTCTATAATTTTCAGTTATCAGAATTCTGACTACTATCGACCGAGACTAAGTATAAACTTTGCCTTTATAATTTGCATAATATCATGTTCACATTCTTTTATATAAACATATTATTTTAAAAATGTTAAAAAAATTTCTCTAGGAACCTAAAAAATAAACTGAAACCTAAAAAAAAAAAACTCATATGGATGACTATCTGCACCCCCCAACCTAAAATCTAGATTGTCCCCAATGTAATGATAATATAGTGCAGAGAACAATGAAAATAAAAGAAATGGTGGATAGTACCTACCTTGAAGAACTCACCTGCTAAGTGACACTAAAAAAAATATTGAATATGATATAAATCTTACATAAATGCTTCGTCAAACTAGGAGCATCAATATGAATATTCCGGCCCATGAAGAGGGACAAACTCCTTTCCCAAATGAAAGTTTTCCACATAAGGCTTCAATCTCTGACCATTAACCTTGTACACATTGTCATTACATGGATTCTCAATTTCAACAGCCCCATGAGTATAAACATTTTTCACAATGAAGGGGCATGTTCATCTTGATCTTAACTTTCCCGGAAAGAACTGGAGATGAGAATTGTATAATAAGAACTTTTACTGAGGTTCAAAATTTTTCCTCAAAATTTTTTTATCATGAAAGCTTTGGTCATTTCTTTGTAAATTTTAGAATTTTTATAGGAGTCTCTCCTCAGCTCCTCTAATTCATTCAACTCTAATTTCCTTTGTCCACTTGCTTGATCCATATCAAAGTTTAATTTCTTTATTACCCAGTAGGCTCCATGTTCCAATTCCACAGGCAAGTGGCAAGCCTTCCCATACACCAATCTGTATGGGGACATTCCAATCGGGGTCTTATAAGCAGTCCTATAAGCCCGTAAAGCGTCAATAGTCTGAGGGACCAATCCTTCCTATCTGTCCTTATAGTTTTCTCTAAAATGCGTTTGATTTTTTGATCAAAAATGTCAGCTTGCCCACTTATTTGTGGGTGGTATGAGGTGCTCACTTTATGCTTGATGTCATATTTCTTCATCAAAGCCTCAAATGTCCTATTGCAAAAGTGAGACCTGCCATCACTAATGATGGCCTTTGGAGTTTTAAATCTAGAAAAATTATTTTTCTTGAGGAATTGTATGACAACTTTATTATCATTAGTCCTATTTGGAACTGCCTTAATCCACTTTGAAACATAGTCTACAACAACCAATATATAAAGAAATCCAAAAGAAGATGGAAATGGGCCCATAAAATCAATACCCCAACAACAAAAAATCTCAAATGGTAAAATTGGGGATAAAGGCATCATGTTGCATTGGGACACTCTTCTCAACCTTTAACATCTATCACAAGCAACATAGAAAGCACGAGTGTCTTTAAACATGGTGGGTTAGTAAAAACCACACTGTAGAATTTTTGCAGTGGTTTTCTTAGCAGAAAAATGGCCACTACATGCTTCTATGTGGCAAAAGGAAATAACACTCTAAACTTCATCCTCTGGGACACAACTTCTAAAAATCCAATCAGTCTCATATTTATATAAATACGGGTCACCCTAGAAGAAGTTCTTAACCTTAGTTTCAAAATGCTTCCTATCTTGTGACTTCCAATAATATGCCATTTTTTCTATTACAAGATAGTTCACTATATCCGCATACCAAGGCAATTTGGAGATCGCAAATAATTATTCATCAGGGAAAGTGTCCTGAATATGCACCTCTTCAGTGGAATCATCTAACATCAATCTGGAAAGGTGATCGGCCACTACGTTTTATACTCCTTTCTTATCTTTTATCTCTAAGTCAAATTCTTGGAGTAGGAGGATCCATCTCAAAAGTCTTGGCTTTGCATCCTTCTTAGATAGCAAATATTTTAGAGTTGAGTGGTCCGTGAAAATGACCACTTTGGATCCCAGCAAGTATGACTTAAACTTATGCAGAGCAAAAACTACTGCAAGTAACTCCTTTTCAGTTGTTGAGTAGTTTACTTGGGCCGAGTTTAGAGTTCTACTCGCATAGTGAATAATATAGGGTTCTTTATCTTTCCTTTTGCCCAAAATAGCCCGTATGGCGTAATCACTTACATCGCACATTAGTTCAAAAGGAAGTGTCCAATCTGGTGGACGCATGATACGTGCAGTGGTAAGGGATGCTTTAATTTTATTAAAGGCACTTGCACACTCATCTATCCACTTAAATGGGACATCCTTTTAGAGAAGATTAGTCAAGGGTCTAGTAATGACACTAAAGTTCTTGATAAATCTTCTATAGAAACTAACATGCCCTAGAAGTGATCTAATATCTCTAATAGTTCGGGGGATAGGTAGATTGGTAATAATATTGAGTTTTGAGCAATCTACCTCGATTCCATTTTGGAGATAATATGGCCCAAAACAATTCCTTTTTGAACCATGAAATGACACTTCTCTCGATTTAAGAAAAGGTGCTTCTCTTCACACCTAGATAAGATAAGAGATAAATTGTTGAGTCATTCCTCAAAACTACTCTCAAATACAGAGAAGTCGCCCATGAAAATCTCAAGAAACTTCTCAACCATATTTGAAAAAATACTTAACATACACCGTTGGAAAGTTGTTAGGGCGTTACACAATCCAAATGGACAAGTGAACGTGGTTTTCTCTTGGTCTTCCAAGCTATCTCTATTTGGTTGTATTCGGAATATCCATCAAGAAAACTATATGAGTGGCCTGTTACCCTCTCTAAAACTTGATCAATGAATGGTAGAGGGAAATGGTCATTCTTTGTGACCTGGTTCATTTTTCTATTGTCAATGCAAATTCGTCAACCAATGGTGACACGTGTTGGTATGAGTTCATTATTAGAATTTTGCACGATAGTTATTCTGGACTTCTTTTAGACTACTTAAGTTAGCCCACCCAAACGCTATCAGATATTGGGCAGATGATTCCCACATCCAACAATTTGATCATCTCGTTTTTTACAACTTTCATCATGTTTGGATTGAGACGCATTTGAGGTTGTCTAATTGGTTTGGTGTCCTCATCAAAGTGGATCCGATGGGTGTATATGAAAGGGCTTATACCCTTCATATCAGAAATGGTCAAGCCCAAGGCTCCTTTGTGGTCTCTTAGAACATTCAACAATTTAATCTCTTAATCCTTTTCTAAATGAAGAGATCACCACAGGATAAGTTTTATTTTCACCCAAGTATACATACTTAAGCTCATTTGGTAGTGGTTTTAGATCAAGCTTTTAAACATTGGTTGGTGATAACAGAGGTCGCGAGTCCTCGATAGATAGGATTTGAGTGTGCGGTCTCCATTGGTACATACCAATGTCCTGGGTGGTAGTGCTCTCATTATCATCACAAATTTCAGCAAGCACTTTTTCTAAATAAAAATTTTTTAAGTCCCTAAAGACTTAAATCAATTCCTTAGTCAGACTAGGTTTCAATTCCTCTTCTTCTATCAAGCAATCCATGAAATTTAGCTCATGGATCTCATTATTGTCAATGGGCTGCTTAGATTTATTGAAAATATTTAGCTCTAGAGTCATGTTACCAAAAGACAAGTTCATCATTCCATTCCTGCAATTTATGATTGTATTTGAAATTGCTAGGAATGGGCGGCCTAAAATGATGGGAACTTGAGCGCTAGCATTTACACAAGGTTCAGTGTCTAGTACAATAAAATCCACGGGGAAGTAGAATTTTTCTACTTAGACTAGCACGTCCTCTAAAATTCTCCTTGGTACCGTAATGGAGCGGTCAGCGAGTTGGAGTGTAATCATGGTTGGTTTAAGCTCGCCTAACCCATTGCACCCAAATCTAGCAAAGCATGCTTAATTTGAAAATTCCCAATAATATAAGGAATAGTGGGACTTTCCGGGTCTTTGTATTTGAGTACAGCCCTTTGTTGAATGATAGCGCTCACTTTCTTAGTAAGGAAGGCCTTTTGTGCATATTTAATTTCCTCTTTACAGTGCACAAGTCCTTGAGATATTTAACATATGATGGAATTTGTCTAATGACATCAAGCAGAGGAATATTGACAGTAATCTTTTGAAGCACATCCAACACCTCTTAATATTTCATGGGGATAGTTGGGTTCCGAAGTCTAGATGGGAACGGAACTGGAGGCTCATATGACTTAGTCTAATTATCTGTTTGTTGTTGCGGCTCTTGAAGCATAGCCGGTTCATCATTCTCTTGAGATAGTGGCTCATCCTCTGGAATTTCTACCAGTTGTATTATCTTATTATCGACCTCTTTTCTACTTCTCAAGGTAATGATGGCCTTAGCTTGTTCATGATGTAGCTCACTTAGATTTAAGTCTCCATTGAAATGTGTGTTTCTAGGGTTTGGCACAGGTTGAGAAGGAAGGATGCCTTTTTCCCTAGCATTTAGTTGAGTCTCAATCCTAGCCATGACCATCTTTAATTCCTGATTTGATTGGATTAGAAACCGATTCATTTGAGCTTGAGAGTTCATGAATGCAGTAAATGCATCCTCCACAGATGATCGCTTTGGCAGGGGCACATATGGTGCATTATTAGATGCCCCAAAAAAGTTTTTTTGTAGAGGCATTTGAAATGCATTAGGCACATTAATTTGTGGTCCATTCCTCCAACTAAGATTAGGATGGTCACACCAATTTGAATTATACGTGTTTCCCATTGGTTACATAACTGACCTTTGGTAATTATCTATAGCATTTGCTTGCTCATGCTCATGCGTGATATTTTGTACAACTGGGATTATTGGACAATTCTTTGTGTCATGGTCTGCACTACCACAAATGCTATAAAAATTACCTAAGGAAGTGTTTTCTTTAATCATATCAACCTTCCTAATTCCCAAGGCTTTGACCTTTCTAGCCAATGCAACGAATTTTGCATTAAGGTCGTCTTCTTCTCTTAGGACATACATCCCTGCTTTCTCTATAGGAATGGGTCTAGTTTGGTCTGGTTTAGCAGAGACACCCCATATTTGCATATTCTGTGCTAACATGTCTAGAAAATCCTAAGCCTCATTATGATCTTTATCAAGAAAGGTTCCACCACACATCATCTCTATGAGCTGACGGGTATCCATGGTGAGCCCCCTTCGGAACGTATCAATCATGTGCCATGGTTCATAATCATGATGTGGACAAGTAAGTAGAATGTCTTTGAAGCGCTCCCAAGCTTGGAAAAACAGTTCATTCCCCTTTTAGGAGAACGACATGATTTCTTGTTTAAGTGCATTTATTTTGTACTCGGGAAGGAATTTTTTTCAAAAACTCTCTACTTAAGGCCTACCATGTAGTGATGGTATTAGGTCTTAGAGAGTTGAGTCATGCTTTGGCCCGATCCTTTACAGAAAATGAGAATAACCTAAGCTTAAGTGCATCCCTATTGCCATTGTTTACTTGTAATGTTGTAATTACTTCCTTAAAGTCCTTGAGGTGCAAGTAGGGGCTTTAAGAATCCAAGCCATGAAATTTAGGAATCAATTGAATCATACCTGGTTTAAAATCAATGTTCCCTGTGTGAGCAAGGAACACTATGCAAGATGGTAAAGTTGATCTCTTAGGATGTAGACGTTCATGTAAAGTTCGTGGTTGGTTTAACACATTCCTATGAACTTCATCCTCATCCTCAAGAGGAGGATTAAGTTAATTTTCTCTCTTTTGATTTATAATTGGATCTGGCATATTCGGATTTGGATTATCAACTGGGTCCATGGAATCCAAGTGATGTTGAGTGCCTTTACTAAGTGAATGATCAAGGCCTGGAACTAGTCCGCCTTCGGAGGAGAGTCAATTGTTTTGATCCATACTCTAATGGGACATAAACCATCCACACCACACAACAAATACCACTAATTCAAGTAGCAAGCATAATACTTAAAATAAAAATAAAAACTTAACCAACAACCCAGGCAGCAGGGCCAACCAATCCATAAAGAAAAATAAATCAACAACCTAAGTGTCAAGGCTGACCATGAGGGTTCAATCCATAAAGCAAAATAAATTAACAACCCAGGTGGCAGGGCCGACCTTGAGGGTTCAATCTACAAAGCAAAAATAAATCAACAACCCAGGCGGCAGGGCTAACCATGAGTGTTCAATCTACAAAACAAAAATAAATCAATAACCCAGGCGACAGGGTCGACCATGAGAGTTTGATCCACAAAGTAAAAATAAATTAACAACCCAGGCGGCAAAGCCGACCATATGGGTTCAAACCACAAAGCAAAAAATAAAAAATAAATAAATAAAAGTAAAACTTATGCAGAAATTAAACTATGCTAATCTAGAAAATAAATTCAGCGGATGATCTTTGTGATCAAACAGCAACTGTAGGACAACCATAACACTTGGATGATAAAATCCCAAGCAGGGTAACCTTATGTCACAATTAGTGCTTGAAAGACCCAAAGAAAATCTACAGAAATTTTGGAGGGTTTAGAAGAGAACTTATCTTAAAAAAGAACTTACCTTAGCTATCTTGCACAGATCTAATCCATCTCAGTCTCTCCCCGACAACGACACCAAAAACTTGATTGCTTGCCTCCAAGTGCAGAGGTTCATAAGTAATATCCCGTGAATATAAGGTCGATCCCACAGGGAGATGAATTGCGAGAAGGAGAAAATCAAATGTAAAACAAACTAAGTAATAGAAAAACTAAACTGATGATTTAATTTTGGGAGTTTTGAATGGATGTAATTCAACTAAATTAAAACAACACCTAAGCTTCAAAGTTTCACATATAGGTTAATGTTCTAAAATTATGATGACTTGGATAACACAACTAGGATCTGGGCACTATGGTCGGCCTAATCAAAAAATAAAATAGTTTAAACATTTTAAATAAATATATAAAAGATTAGAAAATTATGGATTTGCACCATTGATATATATTCTCAAGCGCCAGTGATTTTAAGCATTCAATATCCATGAGATAATGAATCAAAGAAATATAGCAGGTTGAGAACCTCTCCTATATAGGAAATCTAATTAATCTAGGGTAAGCCTATCCATTAATGCGGATTCATACGATGGAAACATATGGATCTCACATGAGGATAAAAACTAAACCTAAACAATTAATAACATGCATACACCATTCATCTCATTATAAAAAATTAATCATCAAAACTTAAAGAATTATTAAACCCATGTGCTTCCCTTCTAGCTTGGGCAGAGGAAACTAGAAAAACATAACTAGAATAGAGAAAAAAAGCAACAAGAAAGAATAAATATCTAAAAGCTTGTAAAGAAAAATAAATTAAAACTATAAAACACTCTAAAAACCCTACATCTGCTTTAGGATGCCTTGAATGATGCTTAGGAATGCCTTAGGAAGTCCTATTTATAAGTGGGAAACTCTAACTTTCGCACCAAGTTGGAAAACTCTAGAAACCGCTTCAAATTTACCCAGTTTGCTAAAATAAACTTCACTCTACGTAGTTTCTCAAGATAGACTTTAGAGTTTTAGAATACACTTTTTTAGGACGATTTTAGGATTCTTCACTTCAAATATTTGATTCTCTTCATTCCTCGCTTGGTTCTCTTGAATTTTTGGCATGTGAATTCTTCAATCTTGGTCTTCTAAGATCTATCCCTTGCCTTGGTGATTCTTGAGCATCAAATCCATACTTTTAGCACCCTTTTCAATCCAAGCTCTTAAATTCACCTTACGACACAAACATGAGTAAAATAGGATAGTAAGCTGATTCATGTTCATAAAACCAAGATATAAATGAGGCAAATTATGCAATATTTGAGTCTCAATAGACCCCCCAACCAGCATTTTGCTTGTCCCTAGCAAAATGAGCGAAGAACTTCCTTCATGTTTGGATTTAATTTACGTTGTGGTTACCGGGAAGTCTTCGCATTATCCTCAAGATGAATGCAATGTATACAAATCAAATGGTCGATTCCCTTGAGATCTGCAATCGATCATCCACGGGCTCCTTTATGCTCAACGAGAGTATAGATAAGCATACTTTTCTGTTCTTGCTCAAGGTTGGAAGAAATCACCACCAGGTATGTCTTATCTTGACCTAAATAGACATATTTCAAATCAGATGTTTTGAGGTTAGATAATAGAGGTACTACATTAGTTTGGGGTAATTCTTCAAATTATAGCCTCCACTAGTTAACTTCAAGTACCGGCACAGTATCAAGCATGGTACCTGTCTCCCTAATCATATCATCATCTAAATCATGGGAGTGGGCCAAGCATGTCTCTAGAGGGTCAGAAGATAAGGTCAGAAGTGTTCTATCTTCCACAAAAGAATCAATCATGTTAATGTCGTGGGTATCGTCATCATCCTCTGCATGTTTGCTCATATTCAAAAAGATATTGAGCTCCAATGTCATATTTTCAACAGATAAATTCATGACTCTATTCCTATAATTAATGATTGCATTTGATGTAGCAAGGAATGAGTGACTAAAGATGATGGGAATTTGAGTGCTCATGTCCACAATGGGTTGAGTATCCAGGGTGATAAAATCTATTGGCTAATAGAATTTGTCAACCTAGACCAACATATCCTCAATTATCCCTCTCGGTACATGAACTGAGCGATCAGCAAGTTGTAATGTGGTTCGGGTGGGTTTTAATATACCTAAACCCATTTGTTCGTAGACCGAGTAAGGGATCAGATTTACGCTTGCTCCTAAGTCGAGAAGTGCGTGCCCAATTTGGTAGTTCCCAATTACGCAAGCGATGGTTGGGCTACCGGGATCTTTGTATTTCTGTGGCACATCTCGCTTTAGGATGACACTCGCTTTTTCTGTCAAAAATATTTTCTTTTGGATGTTTTGCCATCTTTTGGTCATACATAAATCTTTCAAAAATTCGGCATATGAAGGTATTTGTTTAACAACATCCAATAGAGGAATGTTGACCTTCACTTGCTTAAGCACTTTTAAGATGTCCTAAGAGTTAGAGAGAGGTTTTGGTGTTATCAACTGTTGGGGGAATGGAGCAACTGGTTTGCTTTGAAGTTCTAGTTCTACCTCATGTGGAGCATCGCTAGGTCTATCAGTCTTATTTAAATCTAGGTCCTTAGGCTTCATAGCCCTTATTGAAATAGATTTGTCAATTATCTTCCCACTCCTAAGAGTGGTGATAGACTTAGCTTACTCCATTGGATTTGAAGAGCTTAGTTCACTAACTCTGTATTTCGATTTAGGATTGGGGATAGGTTGGGCTGTGTAACACCACGGATTTTCGCTACTTTGAATTTGCCAAAAATCCTTTAATTTTTTTTTGTAATAACTAGCTATGTCATCACTTTTTACCATTAATGCTCGAGGAGAGCTTATACGCGGATGGTACCGATAAAGAACCATACAAATAAGATTGATCAACCGTAAAAAAACCAATGAACCCAACCGATCACTAAAATATTAAGTTTATCCCCATGATTTGTTCACATAAGGCTCAAATCTAATCGATCTACCACTAATTAATCAAGACAATCATAACTAAATTAAAAGATCTACCTGAAGTCGAGTCAGATAAGGGTCGAACCTTAATTAATAAACCAAATCAACCTAGTTACTCTTTTAGCTTAAAACTGACGGTTTAGGGTGATCATGACCGAATCACCATTTTTTATAATTTCGAATAGGCCATACTATGAACTTAGTTAATCCATACTTCAACAACTGCGCCCATAAAATCTCCCTACCCAATTTATTTCAGAAGTGCCCTGATTACCCAAACAAGCTATAGATTGTTCATTAGTGGGCCGCTAGTTTTGAAATTATAGAGTAATGTCCATCTCACTGGGCTTGTGGTCCATCGAGGAAAATGGACCCAAAAGATGCCTTGAAGCAGATAATTTGCGTCGTCCAGTCGGCACTTGTAAAATGCAACTCTCCCAAGTATCAGCCAAAAATCTGAATTTTAAAATAAATGGCCCCGCCACTTAGGGTAGTAAATTATGACATTTTAGCCATCAGATTCCACCCAAATTTGCACCATATGTTGAAGATATTTCTCTGCACTTGTCCGCATAATCTGACCGTTGATCGAGGATCGGTGACCGTTGATCACAAACCGGGCCATTTTGGCAAAACCCCGCATCCATTTACCATCAAACTTTACCCAACCCTTCATTAGGCCATGGGCACCTATTCCATGAATTAGATGGGCCAAGGGCCCATTAGGGCAGCCCCAATGATTAAAAAAAGTGCCCACAGGGCCATTGGGGGAATTACACTAAACTCTAGGGCCAACTAAAACAATTCTGGACATATAAAAGTCTGGCTCTCTCTCTCACTCCCATAAACCCAGTAGCTGAGAGAGAGAGAGAGCAAGGGAGGAGAGAGAAAGAAGATTTTTGGGTGTGCATTTGATCTTGGTGCTTGGGATTTGGGAATCCCAGCACCTACACCTCCCTCTTGCCAGAAAACGCCAACCCAAATTGCTGTTAGAGCGAGATTCCGCCCACTCTAAGGTAAGATAGGGCTCCAAATCATGTTTTCTTTAATTCTAGCTATATGCATGTGATTTACCCCTACTCCATGCAATACAAGGCCCCGACACATCGAGCTTGTGGACCCGGCGGCGCTAGGACGATCTCAGCAACTTTTGGTCAACAATAGATGCGGACCATTACCTTTAGGTGGCCGATTATCGCGCTTAGCATAGGTTTAATGAATGTATGTGGTGCAATGTTAGTGCATGTTGTTGAAATTTCATTTGGATTGCATGAATGAGATAATATACTAGGAATTGTTAAAATAATGGGAAGGGGTTTGGCCCTAATACCCCCAAATATGTGACTTGTTAATTTGCATGCTCATGTAGGGTACAAATATTTAATTTTCTCCAAAATGTTGCTAATTGGTTGTTGATTTCCTGATTAGGTGTTAATTATGCTTGGAATGAGGGCATGAAATGTTGTAAATTGCTGATTGGTGGTTGATTTCCTGATTTTGTGATTAATTGCGCTTGGGTGAAGGCATGAAATGTTGTAAATTGGTTGACTGGTTGAGTTACTTGCCTTAATATTTGATGTATGGCTAAATTGAGTGCTTCATGATTGACCTATGGAAGATAAACTTTGATGTATTGTTATATGACTGCCCATGTGATGTATAGGTTGGATTATGATATGCATAATCTGTAAATTTGGGTGGAGCTTTGCATGTTGTTGTCCATCTTGTTACAATTGTTGGAATATATTGAACATGATCCTCGTAGTTTAGTGAAGATTGGTATATTGTTATCCATATACTTAGAATGCTGAATTTTGTTGCCATTTGTGAAATTATTCCTGAATTTGCTGAATTTATGTTATCCATCTGTGAACTTGTCCTCTCATGGATTGGCCGATAACCGAAAATTATTTGGGAATCCCATCGTTGGATCTACCCACGGGTAAATCTAGCCCGACTAGTTAAGTTGTAAATTGTCTCAGGCCGTTCAGTTTACAGTTCAACTTGTGGGGGCATATTGACTCTTAGGTCGGCCATCCTTATACGTTAAACATGTTAGATCACACTTATATAACTTGAAGTACCCTAAGACCTTTGCTCCCACCATTAATTGTAATTTACAGCCCACAAAACTCATGAGCCGAAGATGGTGGTATGGGACACTATGCTTGTGCTGTTGGCCTATGCTGGGGTGACGAGCCTCCCCTTTGTGACCAGTGGCACCTAAACTCATGAGCCAGGGACGGTGGTATGGGACACTGTGCCCATGCTGTTGGCCTATGCTGAGGTGATGACCTTCCCATAGTGATCGCGAGTAAGACATTTAAGTCCCAATTATTTACATCATTGATTATACTTATTTTTGTGATTGACGACCCCATATAGGGCTAAGGGTCATGAGAGTCGCATGACTACGGCTCCTGAGCCGAGCAATCGAGTTAAGGCAATAACTCCACTAAGGGTATTCTGGTTTCCCCAACTTGCTGGATGAATGAACCTAATTAACCAACCAGGCTAACATATTTCACGACATTGTGTTATTATTGTGGCGATTATGCAGTCGAGGTCGCAAATTGAGGGAGTGTTGATTATTGTGAATGTGAGATGTCTCCCTTGAGAGAGCGTTGGTGGTGAGGAGCATGCATCATATCATAACCATGTATTTGTATTAACAACAGCATCTAGGTTTTTATGCTGTTTGTTGTTTATTAAACGTATTCTATGCATGATAATTTATGTGGCCTATTGCTAATGGTACCACTGAGTTAGCTACTCACTCTCACTCTGGGACGGTGTTCTAAAACACCAACCAGAATCCAGTATAGATGTAGGTACCTTAGAGCAGGATGCGCTGGACCATGTTGGTGCAGACAACGACGAGGAATGGACGCATTCCCAGACTTTCGCAGTTTCTTTTACTTTATAGTTGGATGGTCGCGGGACATGGGCCAAGGCCCTAGTCATTTTGGGATATTTATCTGGGTGGGTCTAGTTCCCGATTGGATTTTCTTGGTACTGTATTTTGGATATCTTACATGTTTAGCGGCCTATATTTACATTTTATAATATTCTCATGCTTATGGTTTGTTAAACCCGTCGTTACATATAAATAAACCCAAATGCATTGGATTCTGGAGCCCATTAGGGCATACGTGGCACCCGAGAATTCGAGAGCGGAGTTCCTACTCGTCCCCTGAATTTCGGGGCATTACAAGCTGGAAGCATCCCTTTCTCCATAACTGTAACGCATGAGTCTATCTTTTGTATAGCCTTTGTGAGTTCTTATAAGGCTTGAAGAGTACTTTGCTGGATGAGCTCTTGAGGATTTTGAACCAATTCCTCTTGAGGTTTCCCTTAATTTAAGAATTGATTAGGGATTCATTGAGGTGTAATAAATTGCCCATTCCTCCAACTGAAATTTGGATGATTTCTCCACCTGGAGTTATATGTGTTTGAAGTGAGTCCTTTGAAAGGCCTTTGGTAGTTGTTTACGGCATTTGATTACTCATTCAATATTTCTTGAAACATAGGTATTGTTGGGTAATTTTCAGTTGTATAAATGTTGCAAGCACAAATACCGTAGACAACTTCCTTATCCTTATCCTTCCTAAGTTCCATCGCCTCGAGTTTCTTTATGAGATTGGCTACTTTAGCGTTGATATATTCCACCTCTCTCCTTTAATTGAGTAGGCTTAGACGTGATGCTCGTTCTTAGAGAGATGTCCCATGATTGTGCGATTTCAGTGAGTTTATCAAAGTAGTCCCACACTTCATCGACATCTTTATTCAGGAATTCCCCATTGCACATCGTCTCAACAAATTGACGCATGGAAGATGTCAGTCCTTTATGGAAAAAATTTGTTATGCACCACATTTCAAAACTGTGTTGTGGGCATAAACTGACAAGATCCTTGAACCACTTCCAACATTCGAAGAATGTATCATCTTCCCTTTGGGTGAAGTTCATGATCAACTTTTTGATGGTGTTTGTTTTATGATATGAGAAGAATTTCTTTATGAACTCCCTTGTCATGTCATTCCATCTGCCAATAGATCGTGGATGTAGTGAATGTAACCATTTCTTAGCCTTTTCTTTTAAAGAGAAAGGAAAGAGTTTCAGTCGGATTGTGTCCTCAGACACATTAAGAAAGTATAAAGTGGCTAAGATCTCATCAAAGTCTTTCAAGAGTAAATATGGATTTTCAGCTTCAAGCCCAAGGAACTTTGAAAGGAGTGGAATCACTCTTGGCTTAATGTCTATGTTTCCTGTATTTTTTGGAAAGACCATAAAGGAAGGGGTTCTTACCCCCGTCGGTTATAAAGAGTCTCGTAAAGTATGAGGCTGGGGTGCTTGTGACCCTCATTTTCATCCTGGATTTCTGCCACCCTAGGTTGGGGTGGATTTAGATGTTGATTGGCAGTCATAACTTCAGTTAACTCTATGGATCTCGAGTGGCTTCTAATCCAGTGATGGATAAATAACCCTTGAACCAATCCTCCTTCACTTAAGAGACGTCGAGTGTTATCACGGACCCACTTGGGCATGAAACACTCTCAGCCCTCAATTTCAGAATCTAACCTAAACTTAAAAAGAAAGAGGGAAATAGAAAGAGAGAGAATTAGAAGGAAGTTACCAAATTAGAAGTTTTTATATTAAGATCTGGCAAAAGAGAAAAACAAATTAATTTCTAAAAACAAATTAGGAAAGTAAGTTGGTTTCTAAAAAAATTAGGAAAGTTTCTAACCTAAAAAATAGAAAGTAAGTTAGTTTCTAAAAAACAAATTAGGAAAGTTTCTAACCTAGTAATAGAAAGTTAGTTTCTAAAAATAATTCAGAAAAAGTCTAATATAAAAATAGAAAGTAAATAAATCTTAATCTTAACCTAATTCCAAAACTAGTTAATATCATAAAAATGCAACAGTTAATCCCCAGCAACGGTGCCAAAAACTTGTTCACAACCCCAAGTGTAGGGTCGCAATGTAGTAATAATCTCGGTGAGACTATGGTCGAATCCACAGGAACTAATCTTGTGTGTATTTTGAAAGCAACTAGAAGTAGAACTAGAAGAAGATGTGAACCTAAATCTGAAATTATAGAGAGAGTAGTTGTGAACTGTTTAATTAAAACTTGTAAATTTAAAGGTGGGAATAAGGGTTTCTAAGGATCCACTTATAGCTTCTCAGGATACTACTGTGCTTGATTGAAGGACACAATTGGAATCAGAGTCCTATCTTATCTAGTCAGAAGAAGAGACGATCAAATCTCTGAACTTCTCATGAATCTAGTCCTCAAAGAAGGAGAATTTGGAAAGATTGGAAGGGATTCTGTCACCTAACCATGCCCATGGGATGATGGCAAATGACAAGATTTACCAATCCAGCAATCTCGAAATAAAAAAGGAAGATATTAAAGCTATTGCAGATCTATTGTAATTTGCTACAACAAACCATTAAAAATTGAAAATATTCCTTATAATCAAACTAGAATCCAAGAGAGTTCAACTAAAACATGAATCAAAGCAAAGTAAACATCCCAATCACGCTATAAGCTTCACCTCTTAGCCATAACTAAGAGGTTTAGCCAACCATAGACATGATTGGATCTCAAACCCTAAAAGAAGCATGAAAACTAAGAAGAAATGAAGAAAAACGCTTGGCGATGGTTCTCCACCCTTGTGCTTTGCTCCTCCAAACCCTAGATGATGCCCAGGGATGCTCTGAGAACTCATATTTATAAATGAGGAACTCCAATCTCCAAACCGACCTTGAAATTTTAAAAAACCGCCTCAAATTTACGCACTCCACATAATTCTACGTAACTTTGCGAAAGTTGTTCGATGACATCGAACTACCTTCGATGTCATCGAAGGTATCTTGAATACATGCATTTTTCACGTCGTGTAACTTCGTCCAGACTGCGTAACCTTCTATGTCATCAAACCTATCTTCGATGTCATCGAAAGTGTCTTCAATGTCATCGAGTGGTGTTCGAGGAATCGAGAACGCGTCCAAAATAGTTTGGTGAGTTAATCCAATTTCTTCAATAAATTTGATGCCATCGAAGAGGCTTCAATGTCATCGAGCAGGTCTTTGATATCATCGAGGAGACCTTCGAGTAATCGAACATTGTGGCCAATATGTCCTGCGACTAACTCGACTTTCATTCATAAATTCGATGTCATCAACCCATGTTTGATGTCATCAAATCGTATCGTCGATGTCATCGAACAGTGATCGATGACGCAGTTAATGTGAATTCTGCACTTGGTCTTTTGATTTCTTTCCTTCTCCACTTAGTTTTCTTGAATCTTTGGACCTCGAAATCTTCAATCTTTGTCTCCTAAGAACCATTCTTTGTCTTGGTGATCTTTGAGTATCAAATCCATGCTTTTAGCACCTTTTCCAATCCAAGCTCTTAAATTCACCTTGCAACACAAATATGAGTAAAATGGGACATTAAGCAGTATCCTATTCATAAAACCAAGATATAAATGAGTGATAATATGCAATATTTGACCCTCAACACATGCACCACCGGTGCAGAGAGTTTTGCTTCCCTTAATGATGAGACTTCTATGATTCAAGGGAGGATTTGGGGGTCAAGCAATAGGATGTTGATCAGCAGAACGGCTAGCAGCTAGCAAGGAAGAGGGGAGTAATTAGCACTGAAGGACATAAAGATATTGCCCACTGGCAAGTAGTTGAATTCTCTATAGTCAAGTGGTTCTTCTTCCGTGGGAGTGGCCACTAGATCAGGTGGAGCGGATATATTTTACGGTGCTTCCTAACTAGTCGTAGCAGCATCACTTATGGTGTCATCATCCCCACCGATGTTCACTTCTCCCTCTTCCTCCAAGTTGCCACCCTCAGAAGAGTCACTCTCATCAGCCAAGTTGCTATTATAGGATGACTCTTCATTCTCGCTCTCCACAGATAAAGTTTCCTCAGCCGAGCTGCTGTTAAAGGATGACTCATCATTCTCGCTCTCCGCTGATGAAGTTTCCTCTGCCGATTCCTCAACAAGTATCTATTTTCCCTTATAAGAAAGGCCAGACTCGCTTGCTTGTACCTACACTTCCATGGGGGTAGGGGAGATGCCTTTTGTCTTTGTGGTACTTAAGGGGAGCAGGACTATGTTTGAGAGCGGGTTACTTGGGATGAAAAGTTTTGTCGAGCTGACCTCAGCAAAGGCGATGTAAATGAAGAGGCGGCACTGTTCTCAGCATCTGCCACAGTCTCCCTAGTGGGAGTATAGAGGGTAGCCGTCGATGCTGGGGGAGTTAGCTCAGTACCCCTATTTGGCGGGCTTGGGGTTGCAGCTGCAGCAGGTTGCTCACCCGACCTCTTAAGAACATCCAAAGGAGTCCCATAAGCAATCCATCCTTCCAGAGTATTGGCCAGCTTTACTTGTTGAATGGGTTCCTCCAATGAGATCTTTAGGCACAATTGGCCAAGGGCGTGATCTCTCTCCACTATATAGTCAATCCCCTATTCCAGCCTGTAATTCCTCAATCTTGGAGGAGGCACACAGACTGGATAATTTACAAAATGGCAATGGTGGACAAGAAAGAATTGATGTATCCACCATCGCATCTAGCAATAGGATGCTCAAACAGAGTGATTCTAGTTAGGAAGGACGAAATGGGAGTTTGTGCGCACAATCAGAAGTTGCTTCCATATGAGCGCACAGTTATATGGGCATACTCCATAGCTCCTCATTATATGGGTCACGACTCCGCAATCTTTTGGGACCGTCTGCTTAAAACCAAGTGGCGCACGAACCTACTTGGGTAGTAAAGTTCATGTTAGAATTCACTACCCTCCCTCAACGGAAGACTGCTTGACCTGACGCAGATAAAAAATATGTGTTCTCTCGGAGATAGTCATCTATAACATCTTTGTCTTCGACAATATTAGAAAGTGGAAATTGGAAGAAGACAATTGATTCTATTTTCTCGATCTTATCCACAGCCCTGTTGTATGTCTTCTTTATCATTTTGTGTCCTTGATAATGCCATAATGGAAGACGATCTGGGTTCACATATTCTTTCTCTGGCTCATCATTGGTCCATGGGAAATACACGCTAAGCCACCTCGTAAAGTTGTGTCAAGGCGTATAAGCCAAAGATGCTCTGACTAATTGGCTTTTACAATGCGTAGCCACGTCGCTGGAAGCGCGATATAGTGAACGGATGACTAGAGATGCTAGTGAATATTTTCGGCCCTTTGTCATCGCTTCCACGACCATAAATAGGGTCAGTTGGATGTCATCGACCCATTCGGAGCTGGGAAGCACTATAAGACTGAGCTAGTAGGTTAGGAAGGTAGATAGCTCGTCGAAGGCACTATACTTAGTAGGTCCCTTGATATTATGTCGAAGGCCCTCAAGTTCTTGCAAATGGGTTCCCACATAGCTATAAAGCTAAAAGAATAATAATATTATTAAAAAGGGGGATGATAAAGAAACATGTAGAAAATTTAGGAAAGATAAAAGGGAATAGAATACATACCATAAATCCCAGGTGAAATGGGCAAGCCAGGTGAGGTGTGGGATTTTGCGAATGTCGAGGAATTTCGACATCTTCCTAAAGAGCTCGATAGTCATTTTTGAGACCTTCGGTTGGTAGTTGGTGGGTGAAAAGTGTGCAAATTCCACATTAGTGGGCATTTAGGATAGTTTGCTTATACTCTATTGAGTTTCATTTTGTGTTAACCCATTTTATGCTGAGATCCGTAAAAAAGCTTCAAAATTCCTTCTTCCAGGTACTATCTTTCCAACACCATCTCCTTTATTTTTGTTGCCTCTTTTGCATTACGTGCTTATTTCTTATACATTGAGGACAATGTAGAATTTTTATGGGGGGTGTGGGGGATTAGGTAACCTAATCAGTGTTTTTCTCAGTTTTGGGCAAAAATTTTGAAAATTTCTCAATGTTTTCAGGTTGAAATCTGTTTGGGGAGTGCTCTGAGTATGATAAGATAGAGATTAAATTTTGGATTGTTGGAGTTTAATCATCTAAGTAATCTACCACCTAAGTTCTTGTGCATAATTATTTTAGAGGTAGTTTGAATATCATGTTAATCTAGATCATAGGACACATTCAATTTGTCTTCTTTAAGACATGTTAGAAGTTCTGATTGTTATTATGTGAATCATTGATAGATGGTGAGAATCGAGTCTGGAGAATTTTATCCGCCTTAAAAGAAGAAAAGAACCAGTTAAAAAACAGGAGATCGACAAAGAGGTCATGAAAAAAATGAAAAGAATGAAAAATCTAGAAAAGAATGCAAAAATAAAGAATGGATAAAAATTGACCATCGATATAAAATCAAAAACTGGAAAAAGAAGGAGAAGGGGATGAGTTCGGAATCAGTACTTGAGTTCAAATCAATCTTGAAGTGATGAGCATGGCTAACATTATGAAATGATAGTATTCATACAGAAAGTAAGTTGATTTTCATCGAGCACATTGAAAAATATGGTATATAGACTTATACTCTGATTTGATTGACAAAGAACTTACTTGATTGGTTACCTTTGTGATTCGGCTCTAGGGTTTTTAAATCTCACTTTCGCATCTTATCTCTACCCATTCATACTTGAGTAAATAACAGATTGTTTTCCTAAAAAGTTTTAAATTGAGATAGAAGACTATTTTTTGCATATTTTGCTCGGGACTAGCAAAATACTAGTTGGAAGTTGTGCTGAGGGTCAAATATTGCATATTATCCCCCATTTATCTCTTGGTTTTACAAACATAATATGACTTAATGGTATATTTTACATATGTTTATGTTGCATGGTGAATTTAAGAGCTTGGATTGAAAAGAATGCTTAAAGCATAAATTTTGTGCTCAAAAGTCACCAAGGCAAAGAATGGACCTGTGAAGACCAAGATTGAAGATTTTAAGGTCCCAAGATCCAAGAAAACTAAGTGGAGAAGGAAGAAAGTAGAAAGAACAAGCGCAGAAATCACAAAGACTATGCCATCGAGAACCATTCGATGACATCGAATTTATGAAGGAAAATCGAGTTAGTTGCTGGACATATTGGGTGCATTTCTCGATCAATTAAAGACATGTTCGATGACTCGAGAGAAGGTGCTCAATGACATCAAAGATTGCTCGATAGCATCGAATTTATTGAAGAAATTAAAGCAACTCGTTGGACAGTTTTGGACACATTCTCGATGACTCGAAGACTTATTCTATGAATCGAAGCTTTGTTCAATGACATCGAAGGATGATTCGATGACACAAAGACTTACGTAGTGCGAAAGTGCGAAAAGGCATGACTTCCAAATTCAAACCCCTTCGATGACATCGAACCGGTTATGTAGTGTTTATGCGGACAGCGTAAATTTGATCCAATTTTGTGATTTTGCAAAATTAGACTTATAAATAGAAGTTTCCTAAGTATTTCTAGGATATCTAGGGTTTGGAGAGGTAGAGCAAAAGGGCGGAGCCGCTTCCCAAGAGTTCTTCTTCCCTTCTTCTTAGTTTTTAATGCTTTCTTCTAGTGTTTTTAATTCAATCATGTCTATAGTTGGCTAGATCCCTTAGCTAGAGTTAAGGGGTGAAGCTTGTAGCATGGTTGAGATGTTTTTCTTGTTTGATTCTTGTTATTGTTGAACTCATTTGATTCTAGTTTGATATTTAAAGAATACTTTTAGTTTTTAATGGTTTAGTGTAACTTAAATTATAATAGATCTGCAATAGCTTGAAGTATCTTCTTTTTCTATTTGGAGTTTGTGAAAATAGGAAATCCCATTGTTCTCCATCTTCCCTAGGGCATGGCTGAGTGATGGAATCCCTTTTATTCTTCACAATTCTCTAATGTTGGTTGTTGGATCGATATATCTTGTTGTCTACCATAGTCTCCTGGGCATGGTTAGGTGATGGAATCTCTTCCAATCTTTACAACTTTCATTCATTGAGAATTAGGTCCATGGAAGTTTAGATCTGAGTTAATTGAATATCTTCCAATTAGATAGGATAGGACTCAAATTCCAATTGAGTGCCTTGAATCAAATAAGGAAACATCCTAATAGCTACAAGTAGATCCCTGGAAACCCTAGTTCCCACCTTTAATTTCTTAAGTTTTTAAATTCAACATCTCACAATTGCTCCCTACTTTCCTAATTTAGGTTAGATCTTCTCCTAGTTTTGATTATAATTACTCTCAAAATAGACACACAAGATTAGTCCCTATGGATTCGACCTCAGTTTTACTGAGATTATTACTATATTGCGACCCTACACTTGGGGTTGGGAATAGTAAGAACCCTCTGACCACTCTAACTGACCTGCTCAACCGAGCCTAAAAGTAATCAAACGTGGAGGAGCTCTTCCGCTCTCAAAGAGCTACTCGAGGCGGAAATGGCTCAACTAAGGATATGAAGCAAAAAGAGGAAGGGGAGTCGTTTGCCCCTAATAACAAGAGGAAAATTGAGGATGATCAGAGCAGGGGCTAGCGTATAAGCCAATGAACTATCACACATCCTCTGGGCATATCGAACGATAGCCTGGACTACGACTGAAGAAACTCCATTCTCTCTAGCCTTCGACACAGAAGCGGTTAACCTAGTGGAGATCGGAGTACCTTCAAAATGCACTAAGCTATTCGACCCAACGAAATAATGAACAAATGACTTTAAGTCTCGATCTGATTAAGGAACCAAGGGAAAGAGCACAATTGAAGGTCATCACTTACCACACAGAGTTGCTCGGCATTATAACTTAAAGAGTCAAGATACACATATTTCAAGCAGGAGACCTGGTGTAACGGCCCAGTTTTCAGAACCCGAATATGAAACTCGTTTCCTAAAATCCCAAGAGTTAATTAGTCAGAAATTTAGCAATTTATCAAAATCAAAGTGTGATAGCATAAACCAAGCATAGGTAAACATCATATAATCGAATTTCAAAATTTGGGTCCACTAAGTTGGGGACCCTAAGTACAAAACTCAAAGTTTCAAATGTATTAAGACAAATAGAAGGGAAATAACTGCAACTACTGATTAAGTCCGTAGTATTATGCCACCTCTTGACACAACTCTTCCTCATAGTATTCCTCCTCCAATCCTATTGCAACGGTGTCGGGACCCGCAACATAGCCGTCCTCGCCTAGACCTGCATTCTCTGTATGGTTGAATATTCGATGAATGAGTGGCCAACTTAATGTGATTTTCCCTTAAGATTACAACTGCCGCCTTAGCTAAGTATAGTTAAAAACGACAAGGCAACCAAAACAATTCATAATGCAGTCTTTTTTAAATATATGGATGCGTGAATGCACATCGACTAGGGATGCTCATCCAGTCGAACTTGGGCTCGTCACCCATGTATAAGGCCGGTCACCAGCGTAGCACATCACATACAACATAATGACTAAGTCATCGTACATCACGTACGTGGGTCGATAGTCGATGGTCTGGGAGCTAGCAAAATGATACCCCACTAAGCCTAAGGGCACTTGCTACAGCATCTAGATTTAGTCACCCGTCATCGCTCGTATGCTACGAATGCATGATTAGCCAAACCTTTATTATTCTAATTACAACTAGCCAATTTAGGTAAACTCAAAGGTCACTACGGGGGGCTCATCACCCAATGTAGGCTGACAGCTTGGGCATAGTGTCTCATTCTCACCATCCCCGGCTCATGAGATTTCACACCTTAGGATGTTCTATGGATACCCATCGACCAGTGCCTAATCAAATTCAATACGCAGGAATTACCATCGCATGTGTATATGAGAATGAACCATCGAAGCCAGGCAGGGCAAATATCATATCATGGGACAAATACTAAATCGAAGCGGTAAAAGGTTGCACAGAATATTAAATCGAAACGGTAAAGGAATTAGGTAGGGCAATGTTAAATCAGAGTGGTTAAAGAAATCATTCCCAAGCCACATAAGTAGTATGACCTATGAATGGTAAACCCACATTAGTGCTCCATACCCCAGATAACCTCTAAGTCAAGGGTCCATCTCTTAACACGTTTCGTCTTGTTACATCCTAAGTGTAGGTTCATATACATAAGAGGGATTGCCCACCAGTAAGTGTAGTGAATTGAGATCCATAAGCGACTCACAACAATTCATGTGAAAGCATATAGTAATAGCATGCCAAATATATGTTAAGCATTTGATTCATAATTATTGTAATAGTTCGTGATATGAACTATCAATTGAGATTTAAATGGAAGTTATCATGTAAGCAACTATTGCATGCAATCATGGTTCACAACTATCATCTACAATTCAGATATAAGTCATGTCTTAAGAATTGATAACTAATGTAAGAGACTGCATGCTATAAGAGAACATTTGTGATTCCATTAAAGACTATTCCTTAAACTAATTTAAAAATGGAAAGCTTAAGGGAAAAAAGTCATCACCTTACTAGTGGGGCTACTTGATTATGGGAGTAAGTGATGTAAAGGGATCCCAATCCTTTGGTTCCTAGCCTTTGCCTTCTAGTTATTGCTAAGCCCGTCCTTATCCTAACAGGGGGAGTTTTATTCTCATGAGTTTAGTAAGGCAAGGCCAACTATCACATGTCTAAGTTGTATGCAAATTTATATATATACATGTGTTTTCTCTTTAAAAACTGATGAATAGAGTTTATTAACCTTGGGTCTCAACTAATTCCCCATAAAGGGTTATTACTAACATGTAAGTTTAGTGTTACATGGATGGTTGAGACCTGCAAATCTCTTGCTTCAAAACCAAGAGGAACCAGACCCATCTGGCTTGAGTTGACTCGGTTGGAGTCGGCTCTATGAATGGAGCACATACGTGGTTAGGGCCTGGGTCCCTGACTACCGACCATTCATGAGCTGAATCAGGCCAAACCGGGTCAGTCGGGAGAGCTCATTGCCAGTTTAATGACCCACCAGTAATGGTTACGACTCCAATGGGCCCAATGGCCCATTAGCCAAGTTCAACTCTGACTTGGCCCAACACTTGCTACCGACCGAGTTCAGCCCTGTCTTGGCCTAGCACTTGCTGTCAACCAAGTTCAGCTGAGGTGGTCTCCCTTACTCGGTTGTATCAGCTGAGTTGGTCAGGCAATACTGTGCAGAGGTGGGCCAACACGAGTTGGGTCACAACCGTGACTTTGGGCTGTAGTTGCTACCACGGCCTGGAGAGCTGGTTGGCTTCTCCTACTGCTGCTGATTCTCGCCCGCACAAGTTGCTGTCTGGAGCTAAGTGGGCAAACGCATTCATCTAATGTAGGGAGGGTTCGGACGTTACTTGGACTATCTTCAGTGCCTGCTGAGATGACTCAGTGTCTTGCACAGTCACGACAATGGCCTAGCTGTCGTTAAACCTGTGTATTTCGATCTTAACAGTTAGAACCATGTATACTTCAGTGAGTTAATCCAAAAACTGAGTTGTTTGATCCATCACCTGATGGAAATAGCTTGTATTTATCCTTCAGCACCTGAGCCTAAAAGGGAAATGGTCGCAAGGTGACTCAGGGATCAAGTTGCACCCTGCAGCTCAGCTGATCGGACCATCCATTTTTACTTGGATTCGAACGGGGCGGATGGTCACGAGTCTCACTCTCACCTTCCTTTCTATTGGCCTAGAAGACTCAAGACTTAGCCTAACTAAGTCCGAACGAGTTAGCCCATTGGCCTGGTGTAGTGCGGCACCCCAACCTTCTGCTGGTTCTTCCTCTCCTTCTATCATCTCCTGTTCTCTCTCTATAACACCCCGTACTTTTTGGTACTCAGGTGTTACCATTCAAATTAAATCCAACATGAGGGTGTGTGAGAACATGTATAATCTATAACTAACAGACCATGTGATCGCTCACAAATTGCCGTATTAACCTTCTGATTTGAGATAAATCTACCCTAGATTGACCCTCAACTTCTCAAATGCAGGATTATATCATCGATGATTATTTAAACCAAATCTACCTAGTATGTCATACGATATCACACCTAAACACCTTACATTGATCCAGGTACAAGATTAAACAACTTGTCAATTTTAATCCTACGATCACTTGAACAATCTTCATCTTAGCCATGGAATAGGGCCAATCATGCAATTGACGTCGAGGTCGGCCTATAAACCCAATCATACATCTACCTGATCATCAAGAATGCTTTTCATCCATAAGGTGAGTCATCTGTATGTTAATTTACAAAATGGAATATCACATCATTAGAAAAACATATTTTTAGAATATTCAATCTCCCTTACAAACAAATCTAACAAACCATCTTAGACTTAGGACCCCGAATCACGAGATCAGCCGTACATCAAATCCACAACTTCCGGTGGGTTGACACCTACTTACACAACATAGTCAGTGAATTGTACAAGCAACAGTTAAAGTCCATCCATATTGGCTTGGGGATGCTTAGAAACATCGATGATCAGGCTAGGAAATTATCCGACTGTTAAATAGTTGGTAACCATTAGTTAGGCCCACAAAATCAAACTATATGGTCCACCTGAGTGTGGGTTCTACCCCATCTCCGATTAGATGACACAATTTGACCCATGTGGCATCATGATCGGAGCAGATTTCATCAAGTAGTACAGTGGACCCCACTTTTAACTGGTGTACACATGAATTATGTGTGCACCCGCCAAGCACCATACACGGAGTCGGGTTAAACCAAGTTTAACCCGATGAATTGCTAAAGAAGGAAACTTCCTTCTTTCTTTGCCCCGCCTGTCGGCCTTTGAACTGTAGTTCGCTGCTGACAATCGTGACCCACCATCTGATCATGTTTGGATGATCCAAACCCTCCATCATGATCAGGCTGAAATTTAAACCAAACCTTCACTACTCCCACCTGTGGATACACATGTACACGTGCACAATCTCGGGCGAAAAGGAGTGCGTGGAAGATCGATTCTGAAAATAGAAACCATCAATTGACAGGCTGGCTATCCGCATGCGGAATCCTCCTTCAATCTTAGCCCTCCACCTCAGCGGATCTCCGCCTTACCATCTAAGCCGATTTTAGGGCTTCCATCGCAATGAAAAAGCCATCACATGTTGAAACCAAAACTCATTAAGTGAGAGCGCTAATGACATCACATCTAATGAGTCTCACCATGATCATTGATCAAATCCCAACTATCCATAGGCATCAGATCACCAGATTAGCCACCAATTGAGAATCTGCCATTATAGAGGAGATCATCTTCTCCATTTAATCGAAATACCCATCACCGATGGGTGGGCTCAATCCTCTAATCAGAAGCATTCATCTGGTGGCCCACAACACCATATGATCGTTCATAACAACAGATTGTGACCATGCAAACCATGTCTATCAAGATCAACTAATAACCTGGTAAATAAACCAAATGCACAACTTGAATTAGAACCGAACTTAAGACTAATTGCGTGATTAGTTAGGTTCGAAGCTTCTAGGAATAGATTAATAGAGCCTTATAAAAGTCTTGGTTTTAGGGTAGCCCTTTTAGAAATATAAAGAAAATCAGAAAAGAGAGAAAGGGCGTCGTTTTTGTTGCCGCATCGAGTGGGGCCGACTAGGTTTAAGTCGCGGCTGAGTCCAAATTATGCTTCGATGAGCGGTGAGAGAGAGAAGCAGAGAGGAAGGAGTGGAAGGAGGCAGAAAAAGAGAGATCATGTGGTGTCACACCAGCTCAAATCGAGTTGAGTCCACACCAAGTCGGGTCGAGTTCTTGATGAGTTTAGACCGAGTTAAGTCGGTTTGGAGGCAGTTGCTGGTCGTTCTCCACCAAGAAGAAGAAGGCAATGAAGAAAAGAGACCGAGTCAGACTCGGTTTTACTACACCAAATTTGGACCAAGTTCGGGTGAGTTGGGTTTCTGAGTTTTGGATTTCGTTCGAAGTTGTGCCTGGTACAAACCATTTATGCAGAGAAGAGAAGTAGAGAAGATTGAGGAGGAAGAGAAAGCAGAGAAAGAGAAGAGGAAACGAGAAAGGGTGTGGTGACAGGGACGCGGTCCGAGTCAGGACCGAGTTGCTATTGCGAGTCAACTATCGAGTCACCATCTAAGTCTGGTGATTTCGGGCCATGTCTAAACATGGCAAGTAAAGTGCATGTGTTGCATGATTGTTAGAGAGAGAAAGAGAGGAAAGAAGAAGAAGATGATGGAGAGAGAAAAAAAGAGAAGAAAGAGGAAGTTGGGCAACTCACCAAGTCGACTCGGTTCAAAACCAAACCGAGTCTTTGACTCACTGTCTGGTCAAGTCCAGACCCTGCTGGAAGTTCATAACGGAGTATGAAAAGGAGAAAAGAAAAATGAATGAAAGGAAGAAGAAAGGAGAGAGGAGAGGGAGTGAATATCATGTGACTCGCTTGAGTCGAGTCGCCAAGCCAATCATCGAGTTGGTGAGTTTCGAGCTCATAAAATTTAGAATTAAATCTTGTTTTAGGTTAAGAAAAGCTTATCTAGATCCTTATTGCAATGTAGGAAATGTTGATTTCCAAATGCCTCCTTAAATTATGAATTAGGTACCGAGTTACATTGGAAAATAGGTGAGGAAATTCCTAGTCGCCGTACTTAGAATATAATATAAGCGAGTAAATTCTATTTGAAAGGTAAGGAATTACCCTCATTGCTTCTTAGATTCACTAGTTTCCATTTTAGTTTGAATCTAGTGTGTGGACAAGTATTAGAATATTGTGAATATGAATTTATTTCTTTCATACTTACTTTGTATTGAATAACATGAGGTAATGCTTTAGATCCTAGTATTCAAAATCCATGTTGATTAACCATGTGAATAGAATTTATTCTTGTTATCACTGCGTTACATTAATGATTGCTTGAATAGTGGTATACTTCTAATAATTATGACATGAGCCTTGAACTACATTTCACTTTGTCTTATGAATTATATAATGAAGAATATGTAGAATATCTTCCTTTGTAAGAATGTGGAATAAACTCTTAAATATTCCAAATAGTATAGTCATGCTTGAGACTAACATTCCGTATTTGTGGGCGCTTATTTGAGCTTGGGGAATTATAAAGATCTATGTAAAAGCCTTATTAAGCTCATGATTGGATGTTTAATATTTATCAAGAACCTTAAGATTTGATGTTGAGTATGATTTAAGGAATGATGTTGTTAGATCTAAGGAATGTACATGGATATCATGGTGCATAACATCCAGGCATGACATGTGAGTTTTACCGAGTGCTTGATATAAGCCACATTATGTTGGGTTTACTAAGAATTCTATTATTCTAGTTTAAACCTCAAGAGAAGTGCATTTGTGTTGCTACAGGTTGTTCACAACCCCAAGTGTAGGGTCGCGATGTAGTAATAGTCTCGGTAAGACCGAGGTCGAATCCACAGGGACTGAACCTTGTACGTATTCTGAACGTAACTAAAACTAGAAGAAGATGTGATCTAAATCAAAAGAATGTAAAAGAATAATGGTGAATTATTAAACTAAAACATGTAAAATTCAAAACTAGGGTTTCCAAGGATCCACTTGTAGAGATCAGGGAGATTTATGCTTGATTCAAGAACACAACTGGAATCAAAGCCCTATCTTTATCTAATTGGAAGGTAATTCATTAAAATTTTATTCTAAATTTCCTTTGATCTAGTTTTCAATGAATAATATGTATGAGAACTAGAAGTGACTCCATCATTAAACTATGCCCGTGAGACAAAGCAAACAACAGAATTTAATCAATCCACAACCAATCTAAGAGAATTATGAATGTTAGGAACGATTCCATCATCCAACCATGTCCATGAGATGATGGTGAACAACAGGATTCCTAAGTTCACAACCTCGATACATGCATAGAATATACTCAAAGCTATCGCAGATCTATTGTAATTCAAGTCACAACAAACCATTAAAAACTATGAATATTCATTATAATCAAACCAAAATTAAAGAGAGTTCAACTTAACATGAATCCAAGCATAGAAAACATCCCATCAGCTACAAGTTTCACCTCTTAGCCCTAGCTAAAAGGTTTAGCCTATCATAACCATGATGAATTAAAATCTCTTAAAGGAAAACATTAAAGAAGAAAACCAAGGAAGAAAAAGGAGAAAAAAACTGCTCTTGTTGCCGTCTCCACTCTCTCTCTCTCTCTCTCTCTCTCTCTCTCTCTCTCTCTCTCTCTCTCTTACTTTCACGTCTCCACTCCACGTCTGATGATCCTCTCCATGTTCTCTCTCTCTCCTTTTATAGGAGTAGTGAGAGTCGGTCAGTTGCATGGTCGGTGAAGTTTACGCAGCAACAGTGCCACGTGCGCAGTGAAACTGCAAAACCAGTTTGCGTTGGAATGGGTTTTGGGACTTTGATCGTCCCAAACTCTGTTTGGCCTTGATGGGTGGGGATGGTTTTGGCATGGGCTTCCTCTGGACGGTCTGGATCATGCAACCGGTCAAAGGTGGTGGGCCACAATGTCCCGAAACATCCATTTTTCACGGATGTGTGTTCCTTGCGCACGGAGCTGCTCTAAGCTCGGTGAGGTCCACTTCGGCTGTCCTTATGGAGCATCAATCCCTTCTTCGAGCCTCTGCATTAGTCCTTGATCACAAAACCAAGTTTGGAGTGAATTCGTGTTTCGGATGGGCCACACTATCAATCTACGTAGTAATGTACTCCTTGTAGGTGTAAACTTGGATGCGTGTAGGGAGGCATCTGAATAACAAGGTTTTGGTAAAAAAAAATCGATCTACACACAATGAACAGCTCAGATTCGCCATTTAGATGATCATGGTGGGCCATCACTGGTCCCAGCGGACAGTGTGCATGAGAGAGGAGAGAGTGTCTCCCTCTCAGATTAGAAAGTCAGGTTAAACCGACTTTGACCGGAATTCCGGTCCGATGCACCGCGAGTGCACCCCTGTGGTGCACTTACAACATTGCGTGTGGGTCCCACAATGATATTCTTGATCAATCCACTCCATCCATTCCTTTTATCTATCTAATTCAAGGGTTGAGCCCAAAGTTAAGGCATATCCAAAGATTAGGTGGGCCCCAAATCGGTGATTTATGGCTGATCTTTCAGTTAGACCACTTCCACAACGATTCAAGGGCTGAAATTTTACGTGTACGGTTACTTTATGATCCTCAGACTAGATATAAAGTTTCATGCTGAACAGATGGTAGGAACCCTGTGATCTTGCATTTAGGATGATTTTCAGGCCTCTTTATCTTCAATCACTTGATTTTCTCGAATCTTTGGCGTGTGAATTCTTCAATCTCGGTCTTCCAAGATTTGTCCCTTGCCTTAGTGATTCTTGAGTATTAAATCTATGCTTTTAGCACTCTTTTCAGTCCAAGCTCCTAAATTTACCTTGCGACACAAACGTGATTATATTAGAGCGTTAAGCATTATCATGTATATAAAACCAGGTAATGACTGGGATCTAATATGTAATATTTGACCCACAACACAATCCTCAACTAGCATTTTGCTAGTCCTGAGCAAAGTATGTGAAAAATAATTTGAGAATTACATGACAATTCTTATAAACTCGAGTGGTTTTTTTGAAAAAACAATCCAGATAATAGAATTCCAAGATGCATCAATGTTGGGCATTACCTTCTTCTAAACTCAAGCGCATAGTAAACTTCATGGTTAAGTCTAAAGTATTAATCCATCAATTAGAACAATTCTAAACACTGAGTTTCATAGGTGTATAGTGCAACCTCGACTTATCACAATTAAAGGTCCAATTTTTAATTTTCATGATAACATTGATAATCAAAAAGAGCGTTACGGATAACCCAACCTAAATTGAAACTTGCCTTACAATTTAACCTTTTTATTCTTCCAGCTTTTAATTTTTCCATTGATGGCTTCACGCTACGTCAACCTTTTTAAAGAACTTTAATAGGTAGCCATTTTCAATGACAACTGTTTTTTTTTAAGCTAGGTATTCTCTTTTTCTTTTCTTCTTCTTCTCTTTTTAAAATTTTTTTTAACATGATGGACAAATTCCCCATGTTGGTTCCTCCCATTCTTAGTGATTACCAAGTTAATAATTCAATATCGAACTGAAACCTTAATGTGTAAGCTAGATGTAACATGTGATAATCATGACTCAATCAATGTTTAAAACTTCTAATCATGTATTAATAATTCAAACTTAACTGTGAAATCTAACAAGTAACCGAATCTAAGAGTCATAAATCGCCAACATTAAGTATCTTATACTTCTAAATCATGGATGACCTTCAAAATCACTCGAATTGACAAAAGGTTTTAAAAAAAAATTAAAACCTTTTCACAATTTTTGCTCAAGACTGAGAAAACACTAATTAGGTAACCTAATCTCTCATCTCCAACGTAAAATCTACATTGTCCTCAATGTAAAAGATATAAGCATGCAATTCACATGAGACAGCGAAAGTAAAAGGGAAGTGACGGAAAGGTAGTACCTAAGGAAGGAATTAAGAGGCTTTCCCAAAAGATATCAGCGTGAAGGTGGGTCAGCACAAGATTTAAAGCCAACAAAAAAGTAAACTATCCTAAAGTAAACAAAAAGCAACCTATCCGAACAAAATAAAGCCGACTACCCTAGAACGGCATAAAGCAAACTACCCTAGTCTTATAAAAGTAGTAAACCTGCCTATACCTCCATCAGACTAGGAGATCAATCCTGGTACATAGGATTAATCAGAGGTATGGTCATGTCCTCTGAATTAAATTTCTCAACAAATAGCTTTAATCGATGTCCATTTACTTTAAACTCATTGCCATTGTTTGGATTTTGAATCTCAACAGCCTCATGAGGATAAACATTGATAACAATGAAAGGGCCAGTCTAACGAGATCGAAGCTTACCCGAAAAGAGATATAACTGAGAATTAAACAAAAGGACCTTAAGACCTGGCGTGAATGATTTTCAAAGAATGTGTTGGTCATGAAATGCTTTTATCTTGTCCTTGTAAATTCTCGAGTTCTTGTACGCATCGTTCCGGATTTCTTTGAGTTCATTTAATTATAGTTTGCATAACGAGCCAGCATTATCCAGATTGAAATTCAGATTTTTGATGGCCCAGTAGGCTCTATGTTCCAACTCCACAGGCAAGTGACAAGCTTTCCCATAGACAAGTCTAAGGGGAGACATTCCAATATGGGTTTTAAATGCAGTACGGTAAGCCCGTAAAGCATCGGTCAATCGAATTGACCAATCCTTATGGTCAGGGTTAACCATCTTTTCCAAAATGTGTTTAATTTTGTTATTGAAAATCTCAGCTTACCCACTTCTTTGTGGGTGGTATGGAGTGCTTACCTTATGAGAGATGCCGTATTTCTTCATTAAATTCATGAATGGCCTATTACAAAAATCTTAGCCTCCATCACTAATGATAGCTTGAGGCGTTTCGAATCGAGAAATGCTGTTTTCTTTTAAAAACTTAATGACCGTTCGATGGTCATTATTCCGGCATGGAATAACTTTGACCCATTTAGTGACATAGTCTACGGCGAGCAAAATATATAGATTTCCAAAGGATTGGGGGAATGGTCCCATGAAATCGATGCCCCAGCAATCAAATGCTTCTATGAAAAGGATAGGGTTCAAGGGCATCATATTTCGATGAGACAATGCTCCCAATTTCTGACAATATTCACAAGCCTTGCAAAACTCATGAGTGTCCTTGAACATAATGGGCCAATAAAAGCCACACTACAAAATCTTAGCCGTGGTCTTTTTAGCAGAAAAGGGACCATCACAGGCCTGAGAGTGACAGAAGGAGATGATACTTTGATGTTCATCATCTGGCACACATCTCCTTGAGATTTGGTCTAGGCAATATTTAAACAAATATTGATCATCCCAGAAGAATTTGTGCACCTCGGTGAAAATTTTCTTCTTATCTTATGCAGTCCAATGTGTCTGTGTGAAACCTGTGGTAAGATAATTAGCAATATCAGCAAACCAAGGTGAATGGGAGACTTTGAACAGTTGTTCATCAGGGAACATGTCATTTATATGTGTCGTTTCAAGGGAATCAAAGAGATTAAGGTGAGAAAGATGGTCAACCACTACGTTCTCTACTCCCTTTTTATCTTTTATTTCTAAATCAATTTATTGAAGTAGGAGGATCCATCTTATCAGGCAGGGCTTAGCATCGTTCATAGAAAGAAGATACTTAAGCACCGCATGATCTGTATAAATGACGAACTTAGATCCAATCAAGTAAGACCTAAATTTGTCCAAAGTGAATATTACGGCTAAGAGTTCATTTTCCGTAGTTGAGTATTTCACTTGGGCAGGATTTGGAGTTCTACTTGCGTAATGAATAGCATAGGGCTTCTTTTTTTTCTCTGGCCTAAAACAGTCCCAAGAGCATAGTTAGACGCGTCGCACATAGGTTCAAAAGAAAGGCTCCAATCGGGTGGCTACATGATAGGTGCATGGTTAACATGCCTTTAAACTAAGTAAAAGCTTCCTGGCATTGCTCAATCCACTCGTATGGTGCATCCTTTTGAAGTAGATTACAAAAAGGATGAGAGAGGAGACTAAAGTCTTTTATGAATCTTCTGTAAAAATCGGCATGTCTTGAGAAGGATCGCATGTCTCGTATGTTCTTGGGTGGAGGAAGGTTAGAGATAAGATCAATTTTTATCTTATCTACCTCGATTCCTTTGGACGAGATGATATATCCAAGGACAATTCCCTTACGAACCATGAAATGACACTTCTCCCAATTGAGTACCAAATTCTTTTCTTCACATCTTTCCAGCACACATTTAAGATTCTTTAAGCAATCACTGAAAGATGAACCGAAGATAGAGAAGTCGTACATGAAGACCTCTAGATATTGCCCCACCATGTCAGAAAAAATACTCATTATGCATCACTGAAAAGTGGCAAGAGCATTACATAGTCCGAATGGCATCCTTCGGTAAGTAAAGGTGTCGTAGGGACATATAAACGTGATCTTTTCTTGATCTTTAAGGGCTATCTCTATCTAGTTGTAGCCTGAATATCCGTTAAGGAAACAGTAATAGGAATGATCAGCTAGCCCTTCCAAGATTTGATCAATAAAGGGCAAAGGGAAGTGGTCCTTCCTCGTGACGGTATTCAATTTCTTATAGTCAATGCACATTCTCCAACTAGTAGTAACTCTACTTGACACAAGTTCATTATTGGCATTGACTATGATGGTGATTCTGAACTTCTTAGGAACCACACCTAAGTTGGACTCACTCATTGGCTATCAGATATAGGGTATATGATATCCACATCCAATAGTTTAAGAACCTCGGTCTTAACCACTTCATGTTTGGATTTAGTCTATGTTGTGATTATCGAGAGGTCTTCGCATTATCCTCAAGATAAATGTGGTGAGTACAAATTAAATGGTCAATTCCCTTAAGGTCCGCAATCGACCATCTAAGAGCTCTCTTATACTCAATGAGAATAGAGATGAGCATACTCTCCTGTTCTTGCTCAAGGTGGGATAAAATCACCACCAGGTATGTCTCATCTCGACCTAAATAGACATTTCAAATTAGAGGACAAAGGTTTTAGGTCAAGCTTCGGTGCCTTGAGGTTAAACGGTAGAGGCAATTCATCAGTTTGGGGCAACTCTTCAAATTGTGGCCTCCACTAGTTAACTTCAAGTACCGGCACAGTATCAAGCATGGCAACCATCTCCCTAATCATGTCATCATCAAAATCATGGGAGTGGGCTGGGCACGTCTCTAGAAGGTCAGAGGATAAGGTTAAAGGTATTCTATCTTCCACGAAAGAGTTAATCATGTTAATATTGTGGAAATCATCATCATCCTCTAATCGTCTGCCTATATTGAAAAAAATATATTAACTCCCATGTCATATTCCCGAAAGACATACTCATGACTCCATTCCTGCAATTAATGATTGCATTTAAAGAGGCAAGGAATGAGTGACCAAGAATGACGGAAATCTAAGTGCTCATGTTGCTGATGGGTTCTGTATCTAGGATGATAAAATCTACAGGGTTGTAAAATCTGTCAACCTGGACCAACACATCCTTAATTATCCCTCTCGGTACATGAACTAAGCGATCAACAAGTCGTAATGTGGTTAGCGTGGGTTTTAATTCACCCAAACCTAACTATTTGTAAACCGAGTAAAAAATTAGATTTATGCTTGCTCCCAAATCAAGAAGTGCGTGCTCTATTTGGTAGTTCCCAATTACACAAGATATGGTTGGGCTACCAGGATCTTTGAATTTTTGTGGTACATCTTGCTTTAGGATGACACTCACTTTCTCAGTTAAGAAGATTTTCTTTTGAATATTTTATCGTCTTTTGGTCGTACACAAGTCTTTTAAAAATTTGGCATATGAAGGTATTTGTTTTACGGCATCAAGTAGAGGAATATTGACCTTCACTTGTATCAACGCCTCTAGAATGTCCTGAGAGTTAGAGAGAGATTTTGGTACAACTAACGGTTGGGGGAATGGGGCAATCGGCTTACCTTAAAGTTCTGGTTCTAATTCTTGTGGAGCAGTGTTAGGTCTATCATCATTGTCCTCTTCCGGGTCCTTAGGCTTTTCAGCCCTAACCAGAATAGTTTTATCAATGGTCTTCCCACTCCTAAGAGTGATGATAGATTTAGCTTGCTCCCCCTGATCTGAAGAGCTTGGATCACTTATCTCGTATTACGGTTTAGGATTGGGGAGAGGTTGAGCAGGAAGCATCCCCCTTTCTATAACCATAACAAGTGAATCCATCTTTTACATATATTTCATAAGTTCTCGTATTGCTTGAGTAAGCTCTTGAGTTCGTGTGGAATTTTGAACCAGTTCTTCTTGAGATTTCACTTGATTTGGAATTTGATTAAAGAAACCTTGAGGAGTAGCAGTTTGTCCATTCCTCCAACTAAATTTTAGATGATTTCTCCAACTAGGATTACATGTATTGGAGGTGGGTCTATTGAAAAGTCTTTGGTAATTGTTCACGGCATTGAATTGCTTATTCAACACCTCTTGAAAAGCAGATATTGTTGAACAATTTTCAGTTGTGTGAACGTTGCAAGCACAAATATCGCAAACAGTTTCTTTAACCTTATCCTTCTTTAGTTTCATGTCCTCAAATTTTCTTATGAGATTAGACACTTTAGCATTATATCATCATCTTCTTTCAGAAGGTATAATCCACCTCTCTCCTTTGATTGAGTGGGCCTAGAAGTGGTGCTTGATTTTGGGTGTCCCATGATTATGCGTTTTTAACAAGTCTATCCAAGTAGTTCCACACATCATTGATATTTTTATTCATGAATTCTCCATTGCACATTATCTCAACCAATTAGCGCATGGAAAATGTCAGACCATCATAGAAAAAGTGTATAATGCGCCATGTTTCAAAACCGTATTGTGGGCATGAACTGACAAGATCCTTGAACTTTTCCCAACATTGGAAGAATGTTTAATCCTCCTTTTGGGGGAAGTTCATGATTGACTTTCTAAGGGTGTTCGTTTTATGATGTAGAAAAAATTTCTTTATGAACTCCCTTATCATGTCATTCCATGTGTCAATAGGTCTGGGACGTAGTGAATGCAACCACGTCTTAGTTTTCTCTTTCAAAGAAAAGGGAAAGAGTTTCAGTCTAACCGTGTCCTCAGATACGTCTAGAAAATATAAAGTGGCTATGATCTCATCAAACTCTTTCAAGTGCAAATATGGACTTTCAAATTTAAGTCCATGGAATTTTGGAAGGAGTTGGATCACCCCTGGCTTGATATCCATGTGTCCCGTTTTTCTGAAAAAACCATGCATGAGAGCGTGCTCACCGCCGCCGGTTGTAAATAATCTCGTAAAGTACGAGACGAAGGTGCTTGATGCACCTCATTCTCATCCTGGACTTTTCCAACACGAGGTTGAGGTTGTCCCTCTAGTTGATTGGCCAGTTAATTTGCGGCCATATCCTCAATTAACTCTGAGGATATCAAGCGGTGTATAGTCCTGCGATGGATAGTTAACCCCTCAACCAATCCTCCTTCAGTCAAGAGATGTCGAGTGTTGTCACATACCCACTTGGGCATGAAACACTCGCAGCCCTCAATCTCATATTCTAACCTAAACCTAAAAGAAAGAAAGGAATAGAAATCTAGAAAGAGTTGGAAAGAAGTTACCAAATTAGAAGCTCCTAAGTTAAGGTCCTATAAAACAAAACAAGTTAGTTTGTAAAAATAAAAATTCTAAAATTAGAAAGTTCTTAAAATAGAAAGTAAACTAGTTTCTAAAAAGGGAAAACTTCTAAAAACCGAAAATAGAAAGTTTCTAAAAACTGATTAGGAAAGTTCTAAACTAAGAATTAGAAAGTATGTTAATTTCTAAAAAAATCAAAGAAATCCTAGAATTAGAAAGTTTCTAAAAATAAAACCCTAATCCTAAAAATAGAAAAAGTAGAAAAATTAGAAAGAGATTACCAATTTAGAAAGTATATATCAGGGTCCCACAAAACAGGAAAGTTAGGTTAGTTTCTAAAAATTAAACAGAAAAACCTAAACCTAAAATTAGAAAACAATAATCTTAACCTAATTCTAAAAATAGTTAATTTCAGAAAAAATGCAACCGTTAGTCCTTGACAATGGCACCAAAAACTTGTTCACAACCCAAGTGTAGGGTCGTGATGTAGTAATAATCTCGGTAAGACCGAGGTCGAATCCAAAGGGACTGAACCTTATACGTATTCTGAACGTAACTAGAACTAGAACTAGAAGAAGATGTGATCTAAATTAGAAGAATGTAAAAGAATAATGGTGAATTATTAAACTAAAACTTGTAAAATTCAAAGGTAGGAAACTAGGGTTTCTAAGGATCCACTTGTAGAGATCAGGAAGATCTATGCTTGATTCAAGAACACAACTGGAATCAGAGTCCTATCTTCATCTAGTTGGAAGGTAATTCATTAAAATTCTATTATGAACTTCCTTTGATCTAGTTTTTAATGAATGATAAGTATGAGAATTAGAAGTGACTCCATCATTAAACCATACCCGTGATACAAAGCAAACAACAGAATTTAATCAATCCACAACCAATCTAAGAGAATTATGAACGTTTAGAAGGATTTCATCATCCATGACCATGAGACGATGATGAACAACAGGATTCCTAAGTTCACAACCTTGATACATACATAAAATATACTCAAAGCTATCGCAAATCTATTATAATTCAAGTCACAACAAACCATTAAAAACAATGAATATTCCTTATAATCAAACCAAAATCAAAGAGAGTTCAACTTAACATGAATCCAAGCATAGAAAACATCCCATCACGCTACAAGCTTCACCTCTTAGCCCTAGCTAAGAGGTTTAGCCTATCATAAGCATGATGAACTAAAATCTCTTAAAGGAAAACATCAAAGAAAAAACCAAGGAAGGAAGAAAAAGGAGAAGAAAAACTCCTCTTGTTGCCGTCTCCACGCTCTCTCTCTCTCTCTTGCTTTCATGTCTCCACTCCATGTCTAATGATCCTCTCCACGTTCTCTCTCTCTCTCTCGTTCTCTCTCTCTCTCCTTTTATAGGAGTAGTGAGAGTCGATCGGTTACATGGTCGATGAAGTTTGCACAGCAACAATGTCGCGTGCCCAGTGAAACCGCAAAACTGGTTTGTGTTGGAATGGGTTTTGGGATGTTAATCGTCCCAAACTCTATTTGGCCTTCATGGGTGGGGTTGGTTTTGGCATGGGCTTCCTCTAGACAGTCCGAATCATGCAACCGGTCAAAGGTGGTGGGCCATAACATCTTCGAATGTCTGTTTTTCACGGACGTGCATTCCTTGCGCACAGGAGCTGCACTGAGCTCGGTGGGGTCCACTTCAGCTGTCCTTATGGAGCATCAATCCCTTCTTCGAGCCTCTGCATTAGTCCCTGATCACGGACCCAAGTTTGGAGTGAATCCGTGTTTCGGATGGGCCACACCATCAATCGACATATTAATGTACTCCTTGTAGGTGCAAACATGGATGCGTGCATGGAGGCATATGAATAACAAGGTTTTAGTATATAAAAAAAAAACTTAGTCTACCCATGATAGACGGCTCGGATTCACCATTTGGATGATCATAGTGGGAAATCACTGGTCCAAGTGGACGGTGTGCGTGAGAGAGTATAGAGAGTCTCCCTCTCAGATTGGAAAGTCGGGTCAAACCGACTTTGACCGAAATTCCAATCCGATGCACCGCGAGCACACCCCTGTGGTGCACTTATAGCATTACGTTTGGGCCCCATAGTGATATTCTTGATCAATCTACTCCATCCATTCCTTTTATCTATCCAATTCAAGGGTTGAGCCCAAAGTTGAGGCATATCCAGAGATCAGGTGGGCCCCAAATCGGTGATTTATGGCTAATCTTTCCGTTGGACCACTTCCACAAAGATTTAAGGGCTGACATTTTATGTGTACGGTTAGTTTATGATCCTCAAGCCAAATATAAAGTTTCATCCTGAACAGATGGTGAGAACCCTGTGATCTTACATTCAGGATGATTTTTAGGCCTCTTTATCTTCAATCACTTGATTTTCTCGGATCGTTGGCATGTGAATTCTTCAATCTCGGTTTCCTAAGATCCGTCCCTTATCTTGGTGATTCTTGAGCATTAAATCTATACTTTTAGCACTCTTTTCAGTCCAAGCTCCTATATTCACCTTGCAACACAAATGTGATTATATTAGAGCGTTAAGCATTATCATGTGTATAAAACCAAGTAATAACTGGGGTCTAATATGTAATATTTGACCCTCAACAAGGGCCGCTCTCTTTACATGAGGCTTTTCTGGGTTTTTAGACCTCCTCAGGTGTATCCTGAACATTTTTCAGGAGGCTAAATTTCCTTAGGCGCACTCACTACATGGTCTTTTCTAGGTAAGTTTATCGCGGGGTGTCCCTTTCTTTTTAACAGCTAAATATGCATCCCCAGATCTATGACTTTAGACATACATTCATACATTCATGCATATAAATATATTACTTTACTTCTATTATGAACCGCTAAGTTGATTGAAACTAATTTGGAATACTATAATATGCATGAAAGCTTTGAGGAAAGTATCCACAGAGTTTATCACTCACCCTATCGTGCGGTTGCACCAAATAGATGTAGGTTTAATGATGGAAGAAGACCCCTCAATCTGGATCCCAGAAATGATTGAAGAGGAGCTGGATGAGGAAGGATTCTATGTTGTGTAGTTGAGCCGTTGGAACCCAATTAGTATTCTACGTTTTTTTGTGTTCTTGTTATTTGGACTTTATATTTCTTTCAAACTTGAAGATTGTAATTAAAATCCCCCACTGAGGGATTTCATTTTGCTTTCATTAAATTTCCTTGATATTGCTCATGATATTTTAGATTACATGGTAGTTGCCTTACCTTGTGTTAAGAGATATGTTATTAATTAAATGTATAGTTCACTTCATAACGTAATACCCAGGTTCTCATATGCGAGTGACTATCCTCGGGTTATGAGAACCAGGGTGTTACACTCTCTTTCTTTCTATATTTTCCAAAGCCAGGGTCTCTAAGCTTAGCTTAACTTGACTAGAACAAGCTGGCTTGTCTAACTCAGTGCGATGCGGCCCCGAGCTCAGCGCCAACGTTTGAACTGCCTCTCTCTTCTTTCCTATTTTCCCTCTTTCTCCCTCTTCTCTCTTAATTTCTTGGTGGGAATCCCGACGCAAACGACCCTTATTTATAGGCCTAGGGTTCGCCTACACTGTTGCAGCAAACGATCGAGAATGATGCAGCCCTACTCACATCCTCTTTTTAGCTCCTTACGTGCATGGGTTCGATCCACTATGAGGGATGGATTCCCATCACTATGGCCCATCAGAAAAGCAACTTGGATCTGCAAATGGGGCCCGCACCATCATGGTGGGTATTTCGATCTAATGGGGAAGATGACTTGGCTAGTAATGGTGGATTTTTGTCTACGGCCTGACAGGACGATCTGGACCATTTGAATGGTTCGAATGGGACCATTGATCATCGTGGGGGCCACTAATCCCACCATTCATTGCAGTTTCATTTATCTCATGAGATTTTTCATCGATTATGCCTTCTCGCGAGATGAGAAATCCTCCCCGAGTAAAGACTTTGTTGCCCTAAAGGGGACGGTGGAGATCACCGTACGTGGCTCCATGGGAGGTTTGGATCGTGCCAGCGAGACTTTCCTGAAGTGAAAATGTCTCCCACACCTTTTCGTTCCACAGTCGGGTGCATGCCCGCTTCTGGCACTGAGAGAAGTGCCCTCAATGAACGGTTGGGATTGAAAACGGGTTGTTGCCTCGAATCGCCAATGTGGCAACCCTCCAGCCCTCTCTTTGCAGAAGAATGTCGACGCACACCTTTGTTTGGCTCCTGCCCAAACGCATGCACGCTTGCATGGGCCCAGATGGTCGACGAGGGTTTGGTCATCCGAGACCCTTCTTTCCGATGGACGACTTAGATCATGTGGACGGTGGCTCGAAGTGGGCCACCACGTGATCAAGACGGACATTCGACCATTTTGAATTAGTCCCGGGTGAGAAATGGGAGAAAATCCCTCTACTGCGGGATTCGTCGGGTCAGCGTCTGCTTTAACCGTCTTGATGGTCCGGTGCACTGTGTGCACACTATCCACGGGGCACATGCTCACTAGTGTGGGCCGTATCATGATGAAATTGTGAAATCCACACTGTCATTCTCTTTAGGGGTGTCTCCTGGCATATCGGGCTAGTGATCAGACCGATTTAACGTTCAGGTGGCCTATATGTCGTTATTAGAGTGTTCACTTATGGATTTCTACCAATCTGAGGGTCAGATCTTTCTAGGTTCAGGTATCAACGGCCAAACGGGGTCCCAAAGTCACTAGTGTACTCAGGCCCAACCACTTTGTGTGTTGAACACTCCTAATAGTGTCATTCGTATATCGTGCCTGATATTACCCAAGTATACCTGGATACCCATCCATTCGTTCATTCATTTATAGGGTCCACCTTGATCAGGGTCATCGATGTGGGCCATCTGTCCGATCCCAGGCGTTCCTATGCCTTGAGGAGTTTGTGGTTGGATCCTATAACTCAATGGTGGGATTGACCCATAAAATGTTGCGGATCTGATGATGGTGATCCAGGAATTGAAGTTGTTAAGGAATGGCTTAATTTTCCTCTAAAGGTTTTGATGACTCGTCCGGGTATAAATGAACCGTTAGACGACTTGATGAATGGCTAAAGGTCATTTCTGTTGTTTTAAGTTAGACTATAATCATTCACTAGTTAAATTCATGATTATACTAATCCAAGTTTTAATGGTGACACATGTGTACCAAAGGTGCGGGGTGTTACACCTGGTCCTTCGAGAAATCTTTCAAAACACTAAGGAGCCCGGCTTGAGGTCCCTAGGGCCGAACTGGGAAGGGCCTTATAGGGTGGCTGGTATGGTCTAACCAGGGACCTATCGACTGGAAGATATGGAGGGGCAACTCTTACCCCACCCATGAAATGCTGAGCACCTAAAGATCTACTATCCATGGGGGATTTTGACTGAAGATAAGACTGTGCTCGACTAATTGCCTCAGCAAAAACTACTCGTGCTTGACTATGAGTAAGCTCCCCTAGTTAAGGGGAAGAATGTTCTCTTTCTCATTTCTACTATTTTTTCTACTATGCTCTTGACTTACATGTTCAACTATGAGTAACCTCTCTCAATTAAAGGAAAGAAGGTTCTCCTTCTCGTTCCTACTTTTTTTCTACTATGCTCGTGGCCTACATGCTCGACTAGGAGTAACCTCCCTCAATTAAAGGGAAGAAGGTTCTCTGTTGACTACCGATCTTATGACTTAACAATCTACACACACAATTACCGAGTAAAAAGACTACGCGCGTAACTGCCAAACAGACTAATCACATAATGTTATAAGATTGCATTAACAAAAAAAATATATTTTTTCATTAACAACAAAAAAAGAGGTACAAAAAATGGGGGGCAAACACAAGGAAGGGAACTCTATCCCTAAGGAGGGTTCTCAGTCTCAGCAAGGGTAATAGCAGGATCCTCGGGGCGTAATCGTCCAGACAGCGCAAGTCCAGCTCTAGATAATTCTTTTGAACGTCTTCTTGACATCATTGGAAGACGAGGTTAAACATCTCTAGCTCGATTGTGCACTCCTCGGAAGCCTTGAAAGCTTCCACAACTGTTGCTTCCCTCGTAGGGATCGACGCCTCGAACCCCATCAGTCTAGCTTTCGCATCGACTACTAGACCCTCTGTCTCAGTAAGGCAAGACTCCACTTCCGCCACTCGAGCTGCTAACTCGTCCTTATCCCACTGCTCTGTGATAAACAGATCAGTGCTGGTGGCCCTATCCTCCTCACGAATCCTCTAGGCCTCAACTTCGGCACGGGCCACCGCCCCAGCCTCCGCAGCCTCTTTCAGCTCCGCAGATTTAACATGGAGCTCGCCCTTAATAGACTCGAGCATCTGACCTGCCTCTTCAAGGTGGCCCCACAGCTCAAGGAAAACATGACGGGAGGCGAGAACCCCAATGGCACCCTACAAAAAAGGAGGGAGCAGCGGAAGTTTGTCAATAAGAAAGAAAAGGAACAGGGATAAAAAAGAAAAGGGACTGACACCATTACCCTAATTAACATCGAGCCACCCCGCCTAACAAGGGTTTGGGTTGATGGGAGAGCTTAGAGTTGACCACATCCTCGGTCACGTGTCAGTTGATCTAATGAGCCAGTACATTCATGTGACGAGGAAGGGGAGCTGTTGACCCTACCGCCCCCTTAGGAGCCTGGCGCCCTCAGGTGCTCCCCGCTGCTACTTCCTGGTGTCCTAAGCCGCTCCCCGCTGCTATCTCTGGCTTTGTAGCTGCAACATCCTTGACCCTTCCTTCCTCGACGTTAACCAGGGATGACTCAAGGTCAACAACCTCCCTTGGGGTCGAAGTTGAAGGAGGGGCACCCCGAATTGAACCATATGCGGCAGCATCCTCGAGCACCCCAATTTCGCCTTCTGCAACCGCCTCCGCAGGCCCTGGCTGCTCAACAAGGGGAGTGTCCTCAGGAGTAGACTTTGATCCACCAGTGCTGATCTTTGAAGGCTCGACCAAGCGAATCGAGGATGAGGGGGCATCCTTCCTATCGGCTCTCCTTAGGCGCTGCAACTCCACTGTGGAGGGGAGCTTCAACCTTTTCAATCGAGGACGATCTACCATATCTACAAAAGATAGTAGATAAGCAGAGTGGTAAGAAGATTTTTTTTTTAAACAAAAGAACAGATATATTACTCGAACCTACAAAGACAACATACCCTCTGACTCAGGTACCGATAAGCCGACCCGCCGCTCTAAGAGAGTCAGAGTGATTAGTTTCCTCCAATTCCACTAGGTCAAGCTACACTCCCCAGCGAGCCTGACCTGGCAAAGCTGTAGTTGAGTAAGCTCAAGCCGATGCTGGGACAGAGCTACAAGAAGACATGACCAAGGTCAGTAGGAAAAGCTATAAAACGAGCAAAACAAACAATTAGAAGCTACAACTCAGAGTTCCAACCTATAAAGGTGAACTTGGTAGGGACTTGAGAATGCAATCTACCCAGCTCCGTCGTCGAGGCCTCCCACTCTCCTGAAGCAAAGTACCATTTGTCCTTCCATCCCTTATTGGAGGAAGGGTTCTGGGTGATGAGGACCTGGCCTTTGTTCGGCCACAAAGAAAAATAATACAAGCCCAGGGAGCTCGGGTTGCTCTTGGCCTTATATGAGCATAGGAGCTCGTCTGCAGTCAGCTCAGCATGACCGATCTAGTGCTATAAAATATAACCCCCAAAAAATAACTTGCCACATGTTAGGGTTAAGCTGCCTAGGGGCAAGCATGAGGTGGTGCACTACCTCTCTCATAAGGGGGTGGAAAGGAAGCCGTAAGTTGCAAGAAAAGAAAGCAGGGAAGAGAGTCACCTCCCCCTCGGGAGGGTGGCCAGGAAGTTCCCCAATCTCGGGAAGCTGCAGCCCCATCGTGTAACACCCCAGTTCTCGAAACTTGAGTACACTACTCCTTTTTTGAAAACTCAAGTGTTAACCTTTAAAGATAGCTCAAATTCACGTGTGTGTGTGTATTCTTTTCTTTTTTGGAGTTAATAGTTTAGCGGAATAGAAATAAATTAAGCATAAAAGGAAGTCAAAATATACATATTCAATTATTCCAATGGCTGCCCGAAGGCTTACATAAACGAAAGTCTTGAAGATAACAATTACATGAAGTAACGATTTAACGATTTAACAAATAAAAAAGAATAAAAATGCTGTTAGACTTGAGCTGCGTGTACAGCCACACATCCCTGATATCTGTACTCTGCTTCCCATCAATTCGAACATGAGTATTACTTAAATCGGTTGCACAACCTATGCGGTTAAATATTCAAAAAATGAGTGGCCAGCTTAGTATGGATTCCCTTCAAGATTTCACATCATCGCATTAGATAAGTATAGTTTAACATGCAAAAATAATAGTTCACACTACACAAGACATTCGATAAGTCTTAGTTAAATGCATGAATGCATGAACATGCTCGCAGACTTGGGGATGCACATTTCGCTGGCAAAAAGGTCGTCTAAGGAGAACTAGCCACCTATAAAAGTACTTAAAGGTATGCCGTAAGGAGAACTAATCACCCGAAAAAGACCATACAATGAGGACACCCAAGGAAAACTAGTCTCTCGGAAAAGTACTATAAGGTACATCCTAAGGAGCACTAGTCACCTAGAAAAGTTTGCATGTCATGAAATGCATGATTAGTCCAACCGTTATTATTCTAATTTCAAACAACTATTTTAAGAAAGCTCAAAGGTCATTACGGGAAGTACGTCACCCAGCATAGGCCAACAACTCGGGCATAACATCCCATACCACCATCCTCGGCTCATAAGACTCCAACACTATGATGTTTAATGGTAACTTCTTCAACTAGGGGTCATTTCTAGTTCAACAAGTGGTACTGTCACACCCCGAACTCGGAAACCGGGCTCACAAAATTCCCGATCGCCGAATCCGGCGCCGACAGCCTCCGTAGAACCCCATTTTCGGATCCCGGCACCCATTCACCAGGTTCCGATCCTGGGATACTACAAGGAGGATTTCAAATCATCAGTCTGATTCATAATGAGCATAACAAAAACATAACCCACAACTAATAACCACAAGAACACCACCACAAAATCCACTATGATCAAAAACTTTTTAGTACAATGCGATAGAAAAGGAAAATACAATGTGATAAAAGAAACAAAACTCCAGAAGCTCGTCTGCACGGTCCAACTACGGCGAGACTAAGGCTGCGACTACGCCCTGGCGTCACCTGCACGCATCAATCGTGCATAAGCTTATGGAAAGCTTAGAGGGTGGTGTAAGTGTGTGCGCAATATAAACGTGCTCAAAATGCAAGGTCAGAGTGATGCGGAATCATGGTGATGAGCACATGAATGCAATCAGCCGTACCAAGGCTATGCGGTGCAAGATATGAATGCTATCGGCCATATACAGCCATGCGATGCGAGATGCAACTCAAGCATGCCAATCCTCAACATGTATCAGTACAGTTTTCATTCTGGATAATCACCGGGGTTCAATACACTCCAAATGGCACTGTCGCTCTCCTAGCCGCATCCCAAATGAGCGTAAGAAACCTCACTATCCGCCTGACCAATAGTCAGCCAATACCTATCCGGCACGTCGATAGCGGACCCATTCGCGAGCTGGTCAAACTCAGCCTAGTATTGCCCCCTACCCTCGGGCGAGTAAGGCCACACTCCTTTCCAACCGACCACGACACAGTGGGAGACGCGACCTCCTGGTATTCGGCCCTTGTGCGCTCATATATCCACCCGGTCTCGACATTGGAGTCATCCTCTGGTACCATCGGGTTTAGGGATTTTCACCCAGGGACATCTATGGTGCCCGTATGCTAGAATCAAATATTTCCGGTCTCCAATCCTGCCATCCACGATGTATTTGTGGAGGCTATGGCCCTGATGTCGCTAGGGCATATAGTAACTATAATCACACAAATGCAAGTGCATGAGTCACATTATCAGTCATGCAACATGTATGTACCATGCACTTATATGGGGCAACTCCGCCTATCGGGGAGCCCATAAACGATCGCCCAAAGGCATATGCTATGATCGGTCACTCCTCACGTCAGGCATACATATGATGCGAATGATCATGAACCATGGATCTATACTAAACATGCATATAGGGATGGGCTCTGCGTATCACAGAAATGGGCCTAGACGGCCTGCAGAGTATAAGTATGAACCTATCAGTGGCCTTAAGGAGTGTGACAATGCGGACATTTAACCAACATTGTCCTTACAATGTGGACGTCAAACCAACATTGTTCCCAAGGCTTAGCCCGCCATAAAGCACCATTACACATACCATAGGAAATCACACATTGCAATGGACTAATATACATCTCATTGGGCCTCGACCCATAGTGTTCAGTTACATCAAATGGGCCATCTCATATGGGCTTTATATAAGTCAAGTGGGCCGCATTAGTGGGCCTTATGTACATTGCAATGGGTCATACTCCATGAGCCTTTGAAAACATCACAATGGGTCTCGTAACATGGCCCTTATAGATATCAGAGTGGGCCTCGACATCGGGCCACCAATCCGTCGAATGGGCCTAACCTCATGGGCCTTATATATATATATATATATATATATATCATATTGTATATATAATGCATATTAAGTTATATATATTATATATATTATATAAAATATAACATATAAGTATATATATATACAAAAAAAATGCATTGGGCCCATCCAAACAGTGGATGGTGTGGATCATCACCTGTGATAGAGTGGGCCACGCCGTCTGGTGTAGATGGACGGGGGTAGATGTAGCACATATTGGTGGGATCCACACCATTACAAAGAGAGAGAAAGAGAGAGATAAAGGGAGATATACGGTGAGATAGAGGAACCCCGCCACTATGGGCCCTCTTGATTAGATCACATACATCCAAATGGGTCCCACCAACAAGTGGGCCCTGAAATTCAAAATAATGACAAAGCACCCACCTTATCTTCCTTCTTCTTGGTCTCTTAGACTCCAATGCCCCTCAGCTTCAACTTTGATGGAGGATGATGGGCTCTTGATGGTGAGGATGAGAGATGGGAGGGTGTAGATGGATGATGGAAGGTGGGCCACACTTGAGAGGGAGAGAAAGCTTGGACGTTTGGGGCTTGGGGTTGCTTGGAGAGATATGAGAAAATGAGAGAGAAAATGAGAGGATGGGAGTGATATGAGGTGATGGAGTGATGGGTGTAATTAATGGGGCATGGGTTTGTTTGAAAAGTGAGTAAAGGAGGGATGGGTGAAGAGAGAGAGAGTTGACTTTGTGAAGAAAGAGGTATGGGTTGTTGTACTTGAGATAAGGTTGCATTTAATGATGATTGATGGGACTTATTGTGTAGAGATTCCCTCGAAATCCGCAACGCGCGGTGTTTGTTCGGAATAAACGCTGATCGGCATCTTCTTACCTGGATATCGGTTCGGTGCGCAAGTCACGGCGTTGGAACCGCGGCGACGACGCGATCGTCAAGACATAAGTTTTAGATCGAGCCGACGTCGGTGCGCGGGACCTGGCTTAGGATCGTGCGCAAACACCGAATTCGGTGCGAAGGTTGCCGAAATTTGACCGGAAGGACCGCGGAAGCTAACAGAATGATACGGATTAGGACACGGGTCTTACAGCTCTCCCCACCAAATAAAAATTTCGTCCTCGAAATTTAAACAATCAACACAAGAAAACATAAATCATAATAGAAGAGGAAGCAAGACATCGCCATATAAATATCAGAGACAGCATACAACATACAATCAATCATCAAAAAGATGAGGATAGCGCTCTCGAATCTCAGCCTCGCGCTCCCAAGATGCCTCATCCACAGAATGGTGACCCCACTGAACCTTCACCAAGGGGATGACCTTGGTTCGGAGGACCTGCTCCTTCCGATCAAGGATACGAACTGGCTGCTCGATGTAAGAAGCGTCCTCACGAACCTCCAACGGCTGCCAATCGATAACAGGAACTATGTCTGACCCACACTTCCTCAACATAGAGACGTGAAAAACGTTATGGACGCCAGACAACTGAGATGGTAAGGCAAGCCGATAGGCCACAGCGCCAATGCGCTCAGTGATCTCGAAAGGTCCTATGAATCTCGGGGCAAGCTTACCCTTCGCTCCAAATCTAACTATGCCCTTCATAGGCGAGACCTTGAGATACACACGGTCCCCTACGTCAAACTCTAAGGGACGACGCCGGCGATCAGCAACACTCTTACGGCCGCTGAGCATGCGCATCCTCGCCTGATAATATCAATAACCTCGATGTCTCCTGCACAAGCTCGGGACCTGGAGACGCCGCTCTCCAACCTCGGTCCAACAACTCGGAGATCTGCACGGCTGCCATATAATGCCTCAAAAGGAGCCATGCCAATGGTCGCTGATAATTGTTATTGTATGCGAACTCGGCCAATCGCAGATGCTCATCCCAGTACCACCGAAGTCAATCACGCGGGCCGAAGCATATCCTCGAGGATCTGGTTGACCCTTTCGGCGGCCATCGGTCTGCGGATGATACGCGATGCTGGCTGCAAATCGGTGCCCATAGCTCTCTGAAAGCTCCCGAAACTGAGACGTGAATCTCGGATCTCGGTCGAAAGCGATCGAGGCCGAGTACGCCGTGCAGTCTCACAATCTCCTCAAGGAATAACCTCGCAAGCCGGTCTAAGGGCCAAGTCCCACGAATCGCAAGAAAATGTGCCGACTTCGTCAGACGGTCCACGACAACCCAGATAGCGTCATGACCTCGCTGAGTCCTCGGCAAACCCATAATAAAATCTGTAGATACGTGCTCCCACTTCCACATCGGGATGCTCAACGGCTGCAATAGACCAGGGGGTCTCTGATGATCGGCCTTGACAAGCTGGCATGTTTCACACTCGGCCACAAAACTGGCGATCTGGCGCTTCATTCCCGTTCAAAAATACTGTCTCCTCATATCGCGATACATCTTCGTCGAGCCAGGGTGGATAGAAAATCGCGATCGATGTGCCTCGGTCATAAGATCTCTGCGCAACTCAGGAATATCCGGGACACACAATCGGCCTCTAAAGCGAAGTCCACCATCAGCACCCATCTGCCAATCTGTCTGACTCTCAGATGCCGCATCTGCTCGGTAATCCTGCAACGACTCATCTGTCTGCTGAGCCTCGATCACCCTTGCGACAAGAGAGGGTTGAATCGACAGGCTCGATAACTGAACGATAGAAGACTGCAGACCAAAATCAAAGTCGTACTCTGCTATATCCTCGAGCATCTTCCATTCTTGAATCATCATATGCGCCACCAGGCCTCGTGGCTGACGGCTGAGGGCATCCGCCACCACGTTTGCCTTGCCTGGGTGGTACTGGAGGTCAAAATCATAATCCTTCAGAAGCTCCATCCAGCGTCTCTGTCTCATGTTCAGCTCAGACTGAGAGAATAAATACTTCAAGCTCTTGTGGTCAGAGAAGAGCTCGAACCTAACCCCATAGAGATAGTGTCTCCACACCTTCAGTGCGAAGACGACTGCTGCCAGCTCCAAATCGTGCGTGGGGTAGTTCAGCTCATGAACCTTGAGCTGACGAGACGCAAATGCTACAGGTCTACCGTGCTGCATCAGGACAGCACCCAATCCAATACGCGAAGCATCGGTAAATACCACGAATCCATCACTCCCAGAGGGAAGAGTGAGGACAGGAGCGGACGTCAGACGGTCCTTCAGCTCCATAAATGCTCGCTCACAGGCGTCACTCCAAATAAACTCTGCGCCCTTCCGAGTCAACCTGGTCAACGGGGCTGCAATACGGGAGAAGCCCTCCATGAAACGCCGATAATATCCCGCTAAACCAAGGAAACTGCGGATCTCAGACGCGATCGTGGATTGGCCGACGCCTTGCCTCAACCTTCGAGGGGTCCAGCTGCGACACCCTCCCTCGTCACCACGTGGCCAAGGAATCTACCTCCTCCTGCCCGAACTCACACTTCTCCGGCTTCGCATATAGGGTGGGCACGGAGGGTGCAAGGCAATCTCCGGATCTTTGCATATGGTCCTCACGGGTCCTCGAATATATCGAGAATGTCATCGATGAAGACTACAACAAAGTGATCGAGATATGGGCGAAAGACCTCGTTCATCAATCGCATGAAGACGCGGGTGCATTGGTCGATCCCAAAGGACATGACACGAAACTCAAAATGACCATAGCAGGTTATGAATGTCTTTGGGATGTCCTCCTCTCGGACACGAATCTGATGATAACCAAAACGCAGGTCAATCTTCGAAAAGAACTGTGCACCCTGCAGCTGATCGAATAAATCGTCTATCCTCGGGAGCGGGTACTTGTTCTTAATCGTGACCCGGTTGAGCTCGCGGTAATCTACGCAGAGCCTCAACGAGCCATCCTTCTTCCTAACGAAGAGTACCGGCGCTCCCCAAGGCGAACTGCTCGGACGAATAAATCCTAACTCACGCAACTCGTCCAACTGACACTGCAGCTCACGCAACTCCATCGGTGCCATACGGTACGGGGCCTTCGAGATAGGCGCAGTACCGGGCACAAGATCGATCTGAAACTCGATATGACGGCGAGGAGGCAATCCTGGAATCTCCTGGAATACGTCGGGGAAGTCGCAAACAACCGGCAACCGATCAATACAAATGGCCATAGGCTCCTCAACTGCACAGGACATCAAGCCAGACATCGGCTCTCCTCTAGGCTCGGCGATGAACTGGAACTGCGGCAAGCCTGGTATGCAGAATGTGACTGTCCTCGCAGAACAGTCCAAGATAGCGTGATACTCAGCAAGCCAATCCATGCCCAAGATAACGTCGAAATCTGTCATCGGCAGCACAAACAAGTCAGCAGGCAAAAAGATATCACCGACAAGAACCGGGCAAGATGGACAGAAATGGCCCAATACTGTGGTCCTCCCCAAGGGCGTCGATACGGTCAATCCCTCGCTAGTAGACTTTGTCTGCAATCCAGTCGATCGGCAGAAACCCTCAGACATGAATGAGTGAGAAGCGCCAGAATCAAATAATACTCGTGCGATGGATGAAGAGACGGGAAGTATACCCTCGACAACTCCTCCGGATGACTGCGGGTCCTGCTGAGCCGCGTAAAACCTAGCCTGAGCTGGCTGGGGAGGTGCCTGTCCCCTCTGAGGTCCCTGGTGCTGCTGCTGCCACTGGTGCTAGTGCTGCTCTTGCCTCTGCTGCTGCTGGGCCTCGGTGGAGGTGGTGTCATTCTTGATGGGGTCATTCTGTCTTTGGAGGCTCGAGGTCATTGTTGTCTTTGGAGGCTCTTGTGGTGCTCTCGGCGGATGTAGGTGAGGCTGCTGTGATCCTCTCGGCTGCTGAGATGAGGGCGAGGGCACTCGAACCGGCGATGCCCTGACCCACCACATCCAAAACAAGTCCTATGACGCTGGTGGTGGCGCTGGAGGTCTTCTTTGGGTCTTTGGTGCTCTAGCAGTGGGTGGCTCCTATACCTCTGTGGTCGTCGCTGCTGAGAGCTACTAGAGGGGTTTGCCTCTTTCGACCTCTCCTCTGATCTCTGTCGGCCTGCGCGCCGGCCCACTCAATCTCATAAATCAAGCCCACTACAGCCTGAAAGGTCGGAAGCTCGTGCCCAATCACACGGCCTCGAAGACCGTAACGTAAGCGGCTCTCGAAACCGGGCCTTCCGTCCCTCATCATCAACCATATATGGCGCAAACCTCGATAGCGCCACGAAGCAGGCGTATTGCGCCACGGTCATGTCTCCGCACCAAAGTCTCGAACTCTAGTGCTCTCGGATGTCGTATGTGCGGGAAAGTACTGCTCCTCGAATCGGTCTACAAAATCATCCCATGTCCGGGCGTAGTCGGAGTCTGCGACGCGGTAACCGAGGTCCACGGTGCTCGGCCTCGCCACGAAAAGAAACACGCCAACCGAACTCATTTGCTCGGTCGTACATGACATGGTATCAAAATCTTCTCCACATCGGAGCGCCACCTCTCATTTACTGGATCTGGCTCGCCCTGGAATCGTGGAGGATCAAACTGTCGAAACTCTCGAAGTAGGGCACTCGCGCGCTCCTGCTCTGCCTGGGCCGGTGAAACAACCGAGTGTCTGCTCTGCCCCTGGAGTGCGGCCGTCACAGCCTGCAGCATCTGCTGCAACTGAGAAGCACTCACAGATACGGTCGGGTCCGCACCGGTCTCTGGCGGAGGAGCAGTATCCTCAGGATGGACAGTATGAATCTCTGGTAAAGGGGCGACATCCTCAGGCTGAGCGGTAGGAATCTCTGGTGGTAGAGCAGGGGTCGTAGGTGGTAGTGCGGGAGTCGCATGTGGTGGAGCTGAAGTATCCGATGATGGTGCGGGAGTCGATCGGGTCACTCTCCTGCGCGCCATGTCCTACAGGAAAGAGCGAAGGTGCCTATCAACTTAAAGGCTCGCGAAGGCATACACGTTAAGGGTCTGGAATAAAAGATCGCTAGGCTATCCGAACTTAGGACTTAATCGTTCATAGCAGACATATAATGTTGTTCTTGGTTATTCCCGAGTTATGCTCTGATACCAACTTCTGTCACACCCCGAACTCGGAAACCGGGCTCACAAAATTCCCGATCGCCGAATCCGGCGCCGACAGCCTCCGTAGAACCCCATTTTCGGATCCCGGCACCCATTCACCAGGTTCCGATCCTGGGATACTACAAGGAGGATTTCAAATCATCAGTCTGATTCATAATGAGCATAACAAAAACATAACCCACAACTAATAACCACAAGAACACCACCACAAAATCCACTATGATCAAAAACTTTTTAGTACAATGCGATAGAAAAGGAAAATACAATGTGATAAAAGAAACAAAACTCCAGAAGCTCGTCTGCACGGTCCAACTACGGCGAGACTAAGGCTGCGACTACGCCCTGGCGTCACCTGCACGCATCAATCGTGCATAAGCTTATGGAAAGCTTAGAGGGTGGTGTAAGTGTGTGCGCAATATAAACGTGCTCAAAATGCAAGGTCAGAGTGATGCGGAATCATGGTGATGAGCACATGAATGCAATCAGCCGTACCAAGGCTATGCGGTGCAAGATATGAATGCTATCGGCCATATACAGCCATGCGATGCTAGATGCAACTCAAGCATGCCAATCCTCAACATGTATCAGTACAGTTTTCATTCTGGATAATCACCGGGGTTCAATACACTCCAAATGGCACTGTCGCTCTCCTAGCCGCACAGTCCAAATGAGCGTAAGAAACCTCACTATCCGCCTGACCAATAGTCTGCCAATACCTATCCGGCACGTCGATAGCGGACCCATTCGCGAGTGGTCAAACTCGGCCTAGTATTGCCCCTACCCTCGGGCGAGTAAGGCCACACTCCTTTCCAACCGACCACGACACGGTGGGAGACGCGGCCTCACGGTATTCGGCCCTTGTGCGCTCATATATCCACCCGGTCTCGACATTGGAGTCATCCTCAGGTACCATCGGGTTTAGGGATTTTCACCGGGGACATCTATGGTGCCGTATGCTAGAACCAAATATTTCCAGTGTTCGATCCTGCCATCCACGATGTATCTTGGAGGCTATGGCCTGATGTCGCTAGGGCATATAGTAACTATAATCACACAAATGCAAGTGCATGAGTCACATTATCAGTCATGCAACAATCTGTATGTACCATGCACTTATATGGGGCAACTCCGCCTATCAGGGAGCCCATAAACAGTTCGCCCAAAGGCATATGCTATGATCGGTCACTCCTCACACCCAGGCATACATATGATGCGAATGATCATGAACCATGGATCTATACTAAACATGCATATAGGGATGGGCTCTGCGTATCACGGAAATGGGCCTAGACGGCCTGCAGAGTATAAGTATGAACCTATCAGTGGCCTTAAGGAGTGTGACAATGCGGACATTTAACCAACATTGTCCTTACAATGTGGACGTCAAACCAACATTGTTCCCAAGGCTTAGCCCGCCATAAAGCACCATTACACATACCATAGGAAATCACACATTGCAATGGACTAATATACATCTCATTGGGCCTCGACCCATAGTGTTCAGTTACATCAAATGGGCCATCTCATATGGGCTTTATATAAGTCAAGTGGGCCGCATTAGTGGGCCTTATGTACATTGCAATGGGTCATACTCCATGAGCCTTTGAAAACATCACAATGGGTCTCGTAACATGGCCCTTATAGATATCAGAGTGGGCCTCGACATCGGGCCACCAATCCGTCGAATGGGCCTAACCTCATGGGCCTTATATATATATATATATATATATATATCATATTGTATATATAATGCATATTAAGTTATATATATTATATATATTATATAAAATATAACATATAAGTATATATATATACAAAAAAAATGCATTGGGCCCATCCAAACAGTGGATGGTGTGGATCATCACCTGTGATAGAGTGGGCCACGCCGTCTGGTGTAGATGGACGGGGGTAGATGTAGCACATATTGGTGGGATCCACACCATTACAAAGAGAGAGAAAGAGAGAGATAAAGGGAGATATACGGTGAGATAGAGGAACCCCGCCACTATGGGCCCTCTTGATTAGATCACATACATCCAAATGGGTCCCACCAACAAGTGGGCCCTCGAAATTCAAAATAATGACAAAGCACCCACCTTATCTTCCTTCTTCTTGGTCTCTTAGACTCCAATGCCCCTCAGCTTCAACTTTGATGGAGGATGATGGGCTCTTGATGGTGAGGATGAGAGATGGGAGGGTGTAGATGGATGATGGAAGGTGGGCCACACTTGAGAGGGAGAGAAAGCTTGGACGTTTGGGGCTTGGGGTTGCTTGGAGAGATATGAGAAAATGAGAGAGAAAATGAGAGGATGGGAGTGATATGAGGTGATGGAGTGATGGGTGTAATTAATGGGGCATGGGTTTGTTTGAAAAGTGAGTAAAGGAGGGATGGGTGAAGAGAGAGAGAGTTGACTTTGTGAAGAAAGAGGTATGGGTTGTTGTACTTGAGATAAGGTTGCATTTAATGATGATTGATGGGACTTATTGTGTAGAGATTCCCTCGAAATCCGCAACGCGCGGTGTTTGTTCGGAATAAACGCTGATCGGCATCTTCTTACCTGGATATCGGTTCGGTGCGCAAGTCACGGCGTTGGAACCGCGGCGACGACGCGATCGTCAAGACATAAGTTTTAGATCGAGCCGACGTCGGTGCGCGGGACCTGGCTTAGGATCGTGCGCAAACACCGAATTCGGTGCGAAGGTTGCCGAAATTTGACCGGAAGGACCGCGGAAGCTAACAGAATGATACGGATTAGGACACGGGTCTTACAGGTACTTACCATTATAGAATTATACAAAAATAATCCTTCAAAGCCACATAAGACAAATATTCAATTAAAGATACATAGGTCAAATACTAAATCAAAGCCACATAGGGCAAATGGTCCATCAAAGGATCCAATACAAAGGGACTATCCCTAAAAGCCACAAAGGTGCAAATAATCCACCAGATGGTAAGTCTACAATAACATTTCATTTAGTCTAATACACAAAATGGCCACTAGATCGAGGATCCATTGTAATTGCAATCAATTAAGTTACATTACAAATCTGGATATACGTATAAAAGTGAAGTTTTCCACTAATTGATGTAACAATTCAAGTTCATAGACAAATCCACAAGTATGAAAAGATGTTCAAGTGCAACATGTAAGTATTCATAATAGATAAATATTGAACATATGATTCAAGGATCAATTCTAATAAATAACACATGTAATCATGAAAATATAGATATTAATTATTAGTTAAATTTTAAAGGGAAACCATTACTTAAGCTAACATGAAAGCGGAAAGCTTAAGGGAAAAAGTCATCACCTTACAAGTTGAATCATCTACAAGGTTGCTAGGAAATGTGTATGCCCTTAGAGCAGAACCCTTTTAAATTGTGTCACAATCTAATATTCTTATGATGCATGTATGTTCTTTTCGATCGTGTCCTCTTGAAATGGAGTTGACTCAAATCTACTTGATCTCATGTAAACTCGAATCAAATGTAACTCAGTCTCCACTCGGCATTGACCTCGTAATTTCCCTTGTCGTGTTGACCATACACAGCTCTGGAGGATCCCTCTGGCACGACTGGAGTAGAGAAGGCCTAGATTGTTGTTGTACTTGGCAAAATGACCCCACTCAGCAAGTCGACTTAGCAGTGACTCGAACTCACTCCAATTGAACTCGCATGAGTATGATTTTCTCTTCTCTCTCTCTATTTCTACTTCTTCTTTCCTTCTTCCTTTGGATCATCTAGTAACATTCTGGACTTGAACCCAACCTTTGACTCGGCTTAGATCGTAAACTGAGTCGACTCGACGAAGTATAGACTCTTCCTCTCTTCTCTTGATCTCCCTTTCTCCTATCCTTTTTCCCTCTTCCCTTCTTTATTTCTTTTAACTGATCCATGCCCATCAAGGTGGCTGGATTAGACCAAACCCAACTCGACCCAGGTGGCTGAGCTCGAACCCTCTCTCTCTCTCTCTCTCTCTCTCTCTCTCTCTCTCTCTCTCTCTCCTCTTCTTCTCCCTACCTAACTTCTTCTATTCTCCTCCTCTTCTCCTCAAGAGACCCACCCCAAGAGCCAGACTCATACCCGATTCAGGAATAGACTCGGATTTCCTATTGAGTCAAACAGTGAGTTACGACTCAGTTATGACTTAGAGGAAATGGCGAGGTGCGGCCAGACTCGGATGCCTCCTAATCTTAACAAACTCGCTCCCCTTCTTTCTCTCTCCTCTAACTTAGGGAGGACCCTGACTGAGTCAAAACTTAGTCCAGCCATGCTTGACTTGAACCAGACTCATCGCATAACTTAGTCGACCCGTGCGGCACGAAGACATCTCCTCTCTCGATCCCTTCTTTGAATTCTTCTCCTATCTGCTCTCACCAACTCTCTCCTTCTCTTCTTCTTCTTCTTAAACACCATGTCCCTTCAAGGCTTGTTGCACCCAGACTCGAATCGGCAGTAGACTCCCAATAGCGACTCGGATCGCGTCCCTGCCTCCCGAATCCTCTCTTACTTCCTCTACTCTCTTCTTCTTATACTTCTCTCTCTCTCTCTCTCTCTCTCTCTCTCTCTCTCTCTCTCTCTCTCTATTAAAAGAAACCTAGATGAGATGTTGAACTCGGCCCGAAATCACAACGACTCGAACCAAGTCAACTCGGCTTAATGCAACATCAGAAATGGCGCTCCTTCCTTTTCTATATGACTTTCTATTTTTTAGAAAGTGTAGCCCTAAAAGACAACCCTTTAAAGGCTCTATTAACCCCTATCTAGACGATTTAGATGTCAACTAATTATTGGATTTGTTTCAAGCTAACAGTTCCGAGTCACGAGAGTTTCGAGGTGTTAACCCTGGTTTTTTATTACATGACTATAATCCACCCTTATAGATGTAATCCCAATGTTGAGGGCCACACACTGGACGTTTTAGATAAGTAAATGAGACCCACTGCCCGATTATAGGTATCTTCAGCTTGACGGGGAAGATGATCTCGCCACTAATGGTGAATCATCACCCAATGGTTGATCTTATGATCAACAACATATGGATGGTGTGGATAGGTTCAGAGATCACTGTGGGGCCCATATTTTGGAAGAACATTGTATAAATCTCAATGGTGTGTGAGATTTTGAGCAGCAACCAGTATTTCTTGAGTCGCCAATATCTCATATGAGGACTGGAAGTTGTTATGAGCGGGGCATTGATTGCCCTAAGATGGACATACTAGATACACCAATAAGGTTTTTGGCAGCTAAGGAACGATCGAGATGGCCCCAACAACCCAACAGAAAGATGCTTTCTGCCGCACTCTTTTCTTTAGTTGAGAGAGAAAACCCAAGAATGGAGTGTTAGGATATTCCGGATGGATGGTCAAGATTGAGAGAAGATTCCTCTCACCTGGACTGTCAGCAAGGCATTAAAACGGATTTCCGTTTATTTAGAAATAGCTCACGCACACTCATTCCATGGCTGGGATTGTGATCTCTCATTGGTGTACCTGTATAAACAACCTTTAGGGTTTTGGTCAGATTTACCTACCGCTCGTGATGGGCGGTTCAGATCATCAGTCCAGATGATGAGGGTGGGTCTCATTTCAAACGAATGGTCTTTGTTCACGTTGGCGGGAAAATGAAAGAAGAGGAGATTTTCTTTTTGGGTTGACGAATCAAACCCGGTTTGACCAGGTGCTATGTTCAGTGTTTTGCAGGTGTGCACTAGACTGTGTAGACAAACATGCTTAAGTGGGGCCCACATGGTTTGGTCAAGAGATCTTGTAACACCCCAGTTCCCAAAACTCGAGTACACTACTCGTTTTCCAAAAACCCAAGTGTTAACCTTTAAAGATAGCCCAAAGTTCACGTCCATTTTTTTCCTTTTCTTTATCAGAGTTAGTAATTTAGCGGAATAGAAACAAATCAAGTATAAGAGGGAGTCTAAATATACAAAACCAAATCATCGAGTGGTTACCTGAAAGCTTATAAAAACCAATGTCCTAAGTCATTACAATACATGAAAATACAAATTCAGCATAAATGAAATCTACAATCTAGAATCGCAAGGTCGTCTGACTCCTCATACTTTGCGTGAACACCAGCATGCGTATCGTTTACATCTCCTGCACTGTGAATATGGTTTGATTGCGTCAATGGCTATCACTGTGAGGTATAACCCCCAAGATTTATCAAAACATCAAGATAATTATGCATAGTTTATTAGGAACAATATATAATGAATATTTTGTAATAACCATAATAATGAGACAAAGTTCATCAGATGCACAAACATTAAATAAATTTCAAAATGGTATTATTGTTTAAATGCATGGATGCATACACATGCTCACAGACCCGGGGATGAACATCCAGCTGGTAAAAGGTCACCCAAGGAGAACTAGCTACCCAAAAAGTGCTCAAGGTACGTCCAGGGGTACTAGTTACCCGGAAAAGACCATGCAATGAGGACACCCAAGGTGAACTAACCTCCAGGAAGAGTACTCTACGGTACGTCCAAGGAGAACTAGGCACCCGAAACAGTTCATGTGAAAGGGACAACCCATGGTAGTCGAATGCACACGATGATAACTTAGGATCACTGAGTAAAGTACTTTACGATACGGCCCATAGTGACTTAAGAGAACCCCGTGTCTTATATCGACCACCCGGTAATGTCTGCATGCCATAAAATGTGATTAGGCCAATCATGCATTATTATTCCAATTACAACTAACCAAATTATGAAAGTTTAAAAGTTACTATGAGGGTTTGTCACCCAACATAGGTCAACTATTTGGTATAATATCCTATATCACCATCCTCAACTCATGGGAATCTAGCAAATATGATGTTTTAAAGGTGGCTTCATTAACTAGTGGTCAATCATTGTTCAACAAGTGAAACTTACCATCGCAAGGTTATATAAAACTAATCCATCAAAGCCATATAAGGAAATTATTCTAAAAAGGCCACAAGGGCCAAATATTCCAGCCAATGATGCATTGAGAAGGGATATTTCCCCAAAAGCCATATAGGCCCAAATTATCTACAAGATGGTAAATCCATAAAAAACATTCCATTTAATCTATTAGACAAAGCGACTTTAGTTTGAGGACTTCTAAACATTCTATCATGCAGTCATAAATGACAAATTAAATTACATGTAATATCGTGCATATGTAAAGCGTTCATTTAAAACCAGAATGGAGGTATTTAAATTTCATCACGTGTTCAAATATTTAAATTTAAATACAATTCATCAATCATTTATAAGGAATTAAATTCAATGAGAGCAATGAACAACATTAAGAAATCAATAAGAGGAATGAGCGAAGATGAATAAACAAAGCTAACTAAGATGATGTAGAAAAGCTTAAAGGGTGATCCTCACCTTGAAGTGTGGATTCTCTTCTCATTAGACTAAGAGTCTCTAAGGAGTTAAAAGCACTTGGTCTATCCTCACTAGCTTGAATTGTCTCAATTCAACTCTTAATTGAGTCCAAACTCGGGCTCAACACATTGAACCTAAAAGAGAGATTATTTCAATTTCTACTATAAGACTTAAAATGATGTAATAATAACTTGATAAAAACTTAAACAAAGATTCTAACACTAACTTACTTAAACGTATCACAATACTTCTTGATTTGGACCTGATGGACTCAACTTGGCCTGATCTGACCTGATCAACTGACTCCAAACAAGGTTAAAGGCCATAGAACAATAATTTCATGCTAGGCAAATGGCCAAAATTGGAATTTAAATCAAAATCGAATCTCACCAAATACTCGCTTTGTTAGCAAAGATGCGTAGCGATCAGGTCGTTTTTCGAATCAATTTGACTATAAACCAAGTTTTCTTCGATTCTTACAGAATCGGCAAGCTCCACTACTTACAAAACATAATCCATCCAGCTGGGCAAGGATGCACCAACAGTGGGCCAGACTCGGCCAACTCAGTGGGTTGTTGAGTCAACTCGATAATCCTGAAACAGCGAGAACCCCTTGCTTTCTCACTTCTTCCTCTCCTTTCTTCATCCTTCTTCTTGTATCATCTTCTTTCTCCTGAAAGGGTTTGGACCCAGTCCTAGCTCGCCCAGCTCAGACCGAACCTGGTCTAGACCAATGCATCGACTCAAAACGATCTCCCTCATTGAGACGACCTGCCCCACCGTTGTGATATTGTCCACTTTGGGGTCTCCCTTGCACGGCTTTAAAATGCGTCACAATAGTTAAGGGAGAGCCTCCACATATATCCAGGACTTCGAACGACTGCCCAAGCGATGTAGGACAGAGTTCCATCCACAATCACCTGCAACAGTAGCTCGCCGAGGCACCCAACCCCGCCCACATCACGCCCGCCCACATTGGAGCAGGGACCGGGGCATCACACTCATATCTTTCGATCTCCCTTCCTCCTCCTCCTTCTCTTCCTTTCCTTGCCTCTCTTCCTTCTCTCTGGAGGTCACCAGACCAGAGGTTGGGTGGTGACTTAAGGATTGGACCGAGTTACGCGAGTGAGTCGACTTGAAGCTCGACTTCAAACAAGGAAGAACCTCAAGCGATAATGGCAGACTTCCTCCCATTGCTTCTTTCTTCAATCCAATAGTGTGGGAGGATGTGGGTTGATCTAAGGAAGCTTGTGAAATGATATAATTGAAGTTCCAGTGTGATTTTTCCAGTGGGTTCAGAGCTTAAACGCTATCGCCCACAACCACAAGGACGAAGGCAACAGTCGAAAAAGCTCCCTCTCCTACTCTTGTTTTCTCCTTTCTCTTCCTCTTTTCTTCTTCTCACCCAATCGAGGCTAGACTCAGTCCAAGCTTGACTCGGACATAACTGACTCGGCCCATGGCTCGGCCGAGTCGACTCACTCTAGTGTGGCAAAAATGGCACTTTTTCTTTACTCTTTCTGGCTTTCCATTTTTGGAAAGGGATGCCCTAAAAGGCAGCCGCTTATAGGTTATATTAACATGTTTTTATACGTTTCCTTCTCAACTAATCGTTGGATTAGTTAAGAGTCAGTGTTTTAGCTTATAAGCATTTTGAAAAGATAATCCTAGCCACTGATCGCATGGGGAAATTCTAACGTTATAAATGAGTTTTTGGGGTCCTGACCCATCCAATGGACCACTCATATTAGTGATCAGGGTCCCATGCAAGGTGATGGATTTCACTAGCCAGTTGGGGAAGAAGGTTGGCTGATCATGGCAAATTCTCATCGGAGGGCTGATCTCTTAATCTGAAGCATATGGATGGTTTGGATTTGACCAGTGATCAATGTGGGGTCCATATTTTGGACAGGGATCAGCCAAATACCAACGGTTTGATTTATTTCCTCTCTCGGCTTGGTGACTCTTGAAATAGCGAGATCTCACTCTTGTCGCTAAGGAAGTAGTGTGTCACCCTTAATCTAACGTTCTTGATGAGCACATAATGTTTCTAGAAGAGGAACGAGTGGCTGTGATCATGCCAGCACACTAGCTCGTAATAAGGCGAGATTCTTTCCACCTCTCTAGTTGTGAAAGGAAGCCCTAACATGGAGGGTTGGGATTGGATAAAATTATGGGTTAAGATAAAGGGAGATAAAGTCACATGGATTGCTAGCTCGACAAGGTAAAACGGATTTCTGTTTACGAAAACAACCTCATGCACTCACCTGCTTACACTAGAGATCATGTGCATGCACACGCGTTTGCGACCCGCAAGAAGGGTGTGGGTTTGGATGGATTTGAACAATCGACGAGATGGACGGTTTAGATCATGAAAGCGGCCCGTGACGGTGGGCCATGATCGAACCTAAACGGATGTTGTTCGTTCGAATTCCATTCAATGGGAAAAGTGGGAGAAATCCTCTCCTTTTTTAACTAGACTCGGGTCAAACACGGTTTGACCTAGTCTTTTGTTTCCATTAAGTATACTTACCAAGACAAGCAGAAGTTTCTTAACGTGTCAGTTTTCATCGAAATGACAACAAGATTTAGGAAAATTGGAAAATATCCAATTCCAGCTTGGGAAGCTTGTTTTTCTTGCTTGGAAATTCGTTTAAGGATGAATTTTAGTTCATAATAAGTTTATTTGGGATTTTGAGAATTTTTCTAAAGGTACCTAAATTCATAGTATCTAAATTTCACATCTAACTTAACGTTCTCAATAGGGAACCTGAATATGGGTTTTTAATTCCTCAACTTCCTAACTCCTTTGGGAAATAATCCTAAACATATGTATTTAATTCATGATTCTATCCTAGTCGTGTAAAGCTTATGATGGTTCATGCCCACAGATCCAGTTAATCTCATTTTCATGCTCTAATACCAATTGTAATATCTCAAATTTTCGTAACCCGAATACATGCTCGTGCCTGAGAATTTCGAGTGTTAATAATATATAAATTGAATGCTTTAGAAACCGTACTATTTTTTCATTTAGATTACATCCAGTTACATTCATGAAGGTTACCATTCACAAGAATAAAATCGACTGTATTTATTATTCCATTAAAATAAAAGAATTTAACAAATTATCAAATGCCCTCTCAATAGGAGCTTATTACATTATTGAGTTTGCAGCGAAAATATTAAACTAAATCATAAAACTATCTTCTTATTCATTCAGTATAATCTTCCATAAGGAGATGGTCTTCTATGTTTTCCATCTGTACATCACCTGCATCATCTGTACGGTTGGAGAGGGTCAATGCCCTATCATAGTGATTGTTATCCTTTAAGATTAACAATAATTTAATAGATTCATAAAAGTAATGTAAGGGTTCTGATACGTCTCGTACGCCACCACTACAAGAGGTATCAGCATGCGCAACCAATATATATGAATGCATACCTAGCAAAGTGTGTGCGGCTCATCATATGCAATGATCATCACAATGTGAAATACAATTCATAGAAAATCCGGCTCACCCTGCATCTTATACTACGGAGATTCGTTGGCGTGTCCAACGTTAACATGTATTTATACGAATATCTCAAGGCGACACAATAACACGGTTGGGGGATTCACATAACACGATGTGTTTATATAGTGACTATTTGCAACATCCAATCCTGAAAAGTGATATAACCCACAGAATTATGTGCCGACCAAAAGGTCGCTACCCAGAACACATTACGTCCATGATAAATATTTGAATCACTAGTTGTGATACCTTTAACACATCACTTGCACCAAAAAGGGAATAAGTTGAATCATGGGATTTTAGAATTCCAAGACACATGCCCAAGCCATAAACAGACATAGCACAAAGCTAACATAATAAAGGAGAAGAGTAGTAATAAGTTAACTCAATGAAAGAGAAGAGTAACAATGGCTAACTCAACAAAAGAGAAGAATAGTAATGACCAACTCAACAAAAGAAGAGAGTGACAAGGGCTAACTCAATAAAATTGGTAAAGGCAAGGGCAAGGCTTGTATCCATCGCCCCATATAAATTAATAAAGATCACATATAATTAACATTATACCATAATTTCCAAAGGATAAATAATTATTAGTGGTAAATTAAACAATTGCAAAGAGAGAATCATCGTAACATGAAAGCATGTAAAAGGCAAGATAGATCATATCAACTCAAGTTAATGTAAGCTTAAAAGAATCCCTCACTTTAGCCTTAGATCCAAACCGTAGGTAGATATCTATGTAGGAAAGCTTCTACATAAAAAGCTTCCACATGAATCATGACATCGCTTGAGCAAGAGGGAGATACCATACATATGGAAAAGGAAGAGAGCGTCTAAGCTTCTCCTGCTCCTTCTCTTTCTCTTTCTCTTTCTCTTTCTTTCTTTTTCTTTTTATTTTTCTTTTTCTTTCTCTTTGTTTCTCTCCTCCTTAAACGTTGGTAGGTGTGTGAGTGGAGAAGGGCACGCGCACCCCTTTAAAAAGGAGTGGGCGTGTAAGAGGGGTGTATTTCTCATCCTACTTGGATTGGGTTTCTCTAATTTTTCCTTTTCTAATGATCTTTCTTTAAATCTAATTCGTCCATTGTATCAGGGTCGTCAAATAAGGCCAAGGTATATGATTTTCTTGGTGATCCGAAATTTGGATTGGCCTATCTTGAAAATTCTCCTAACGGGTGACAAAATGAACTTGATCTCAATTAATGGTCCGCACTTCATGATCAGGGCCCAATTTTGGAGGAAATGTGTAGTCAGGATAGTCAAATGGTTGGACAAAATTTGGTACTTGATTGATGGTGGAAAAAGCCTAAATTTAAAATTTCACTTTTTGCACCAAAAGAAATGAACTGACTTCAACCTTCAATAGTGTAGAATCATAGATCGGGGACTAAATTTTGTATAACCTCATAGTCATATGAGACCAGAGTGTGGTCTAAATTTAAGTTGCGGTGGACGGAAGTAAGTGGTTAAATCGGAAGATCCATATTTATAAGGAGTTAGTAGGCCTAACTTCGCGCCTAAAGAAAAGCCTACCAAAGTGGAGTCTTCATATTTCAAAATTGGTCCATATAATGGGTAATCCAAATTGTTCATATTAAAGAAAATATCCTACTACGACTACCCACGAGGTTTCTTAGGTCACTTTTATAATGATCTTAGTGGCGAAATTTGACATGTATAGTTAATTTATGATACATAGGTATGGTATAAAATTTTACATCAAACGGATCGTAGGAACCATATGATCTAGAATTCAGGGGTCTAGGTTAATGGAATTTTCGTAATTATTGTTGATATGAGAGTTTTGAAAAATTTGATAGTTCTACATGGGTATAAGCACGTTTCTAAGTAATTCTTACAAAATAACTTATATCTAAATCATTATGAATAAGGAATTATTCGCCAAACTAATTAAGGGAATGTACATATATCAACCAATATAATGGATGGTCAGATGATATGTTAAAAATAGAAAAAACTTCATGGTTAGTACTCTGATCATGTATGTAAGTGGGTGTATGGTCAGGTTTGTAAACGGATGATCACAAGTGAATTTTCAGAGTGATCAAGAGGTGAACATGTACACCATTATATTTAAGTGACTTGTTCACATGTGTAAGTTTCTTAAATCGTAGTTTTGATGGTGAGTTAAGCATATTCATGGGTGTTGAACAAGATGAATAGATCACAATCTCGATTTGATATGTGTATGAGTAAATGTTGAGATCAAGTAGCTAGTTTACTATGATCAGGTGGTCCAAACTCAAAGTGGACAGTCAGATATCTTTACATAGCAGTGAATAGTTAACTGAACGGTTGGTTATGATGGACAAGTGAGAATACTTGGGTATATGATGATTCTATCTCAAAATCAATAGTTAGATGGCTTGATCTATGAATGGAGATTATTCCCAACGGTCAGATTCGTGTTGAAAAATGGATGTAAGGTTATGATAACTAGATTGACATCGTACACATGTACATAATAAGTTAAATTTCACAGTAACACTCAAAAACTTTCAATGCTCGGGTATTGAAAAGTTCAGGATGTTACACTACTATCCATCCAAGTGGACTTTAATGTTTGACTAAACATTTTGATTGTTTGATTAGTGTGATTAGGTAATGGATCACTTTATAGGATGTTGTTGGCCTAATGGACAATATATTTAATGACCCAAGTCTCGATATTAAAACGAATGGTTTAATTGATGTATGGTTGAGTTACGGGCTGATTTCGACAGCAATTGCCTGATTGGACCTATTTTATGATTTTGATAAGAATTGTTCAAGTCGATTTAGGACTAAGTTGAGAGATTAGTTCATGTTTGTAACTGTATCGGTATAAAGTTTTTAGTTATGTTGTCACTTACCTTAAGTGGTGGATTTTTAGATTATGGGTTGGATCACCGTTGCTGATGTAGTCTTAGGTTGAAAAGTCAAGGGTAAATTCAAACTACCTTGTAGATATGTTGTGGGTTGTCATAGTACGAATCTAATGGTTAAGATGGACAAATTGCGGATTGCTGCCTTTTTGGATGGAGGTGTGCGTGACATAAATTTAATGTGTTCCCACAAATGCATAAATTAATTCAGGTCTCTATGGTAACACTCGAGTAGTGAAAGTACGGGGTGTTACAGATCTGCAACGATCATTTGTTTCTATAGGTCCCATTAGGACCAGTGATGGGAGAGATCCATAGCTCAGGTAGGCCACCCAAAGTGAACGTTCATTTTAAGTGTTAATCCTCGACAGTCCAACAGTTGGATCATATCCAAATTTGACCATCAACATTTTTTATGGTTCCCGAGGGAACTCTAAGTGGAATTAGGTAGTTACCTAAGTATTTGTCAGCTAGATTGCACACTTTTAAGTTTAGATTGACCATCGGGTTATTAAGGATGTAATGAGTGGTAGATCTCGTGATACAGGCATTAAAAGATGAGATGTACTACATGCATAAGTGGTTATCATAAAATGATAAAAATTCTTAGTGACGGATTTCGAAATCCCATAGTTATATTGGTTTAATTCGTTGGTCTCCATCACTTCGATGGTAAGGTAACTTCCATGCTTGAATTTAGAATGGTTATAGGGTTTTATAGTACAGTCTAGCTAGGGATCATTGGTCGGCTAATTGATCAGATGGTCAAATTATAGTAATTCGGGGTTGAATCTCCTAATACCCATTGCATATCTAATGAACGATAGATCTTGTGACTTAATCCAAATATTGATGATCTACTGATCGATTTCAAAATGACATAATTGTCCATCTTGAACATCAATGGATGGATGGTAATTGGTTCACATAATCATTAATATTGTCGGTAGCATAAAATGTTGTGTGATGATGTGGCCCAATCAAATTGTAACAAAGGGGATTTTTCTATTCATGACAAGTAGAGAATTGGATTCACTCATTAAATGATGATGCATTAAGAGAAATCATAGTTCCTATATCCTTTTTGGGCTCAGGCCAGGTCTTGTATATGTAGTCAAGGCTAGACTTTGGGCTTGTTCGGTAACACTTAAAGTTTTTACTTAATGCGGAACCCTAGAAGCACTCAACAGTAAGCGTTGTTTGTTAACTCCAAATCTAGAAAATGTTCCATCATTTTCTCAGAATATTTTCTGCGAAAGAGGTCTAATGTAATGGGGAGTACAGAATGCGCTCCACCAATTTGTCTAAAAACTTTTTTTTTTTTTGCTTCTAAAATTTCCCTTGCACATTGTCCTCTGTGTCATACATAACTCATTTTTTTTTTAATGTGTAACTTCTTTGGCCCACCATGATTTATGTGTTAGATCCATACTGTCCATCAACATTTCTAGATCATTTTAGAGCATGAGCCCAAAAAATGAGGCACATCCAAAGCTCAAGTGGACCATGCTGCATAGAGCAAGGGGAATAAAACAATTACCCTTGAAACCTTCCCATGGTCCACTGTGAGGTTTATTTGCCATCTAACCTCTTCATAAGGTCACACAGACCTGAACGAAGGGAAAGCACAAATATCACCTTGATCAAAGCCTTTTGTGGCCTCAAGAAGTTTTTAACGGTAGGCTCTCAATTCCCATTGTTTATAGTATTGTAGCCCACTTGAGCCGTAGATTTACTTCATTTTTTATCTTATGCCCTAAAATGGTATGAAAAAATGGATGGACGTTGTGAATAAAACATATAGGTCCCATGTAGCCCCCGACAGGAGCATCCATATCCATACCGGTTGGTTAGTACCCAGTCCCTATAGGATTTAGGAAACAGATTGTGCGGTGACCTCCTTGGTGTGTTAATGTCACCAAGTTTTGTGGATTCCACCATGATGTATGTGTTATATCCACATCGTTTGCCCATTTTAAGAGATACTTTTAGTGCATGGGCTAAAAAATGAGGTAGATCTAAAGCTCAAGTGGACCACACCACATAAAGTAGGGGGAATTGAACATTTACCATTGAAAACTTCTTGGGGCCACAAAAGTTTTGAAACGATACTTTTTTCCCTTCATCTTGATCTTTTTATGACCTCATGAACACATTGCGTGACAAATAAACATTATGGTGGGCCATAGGAATGTTTCAATGGTAGGAATCATTGTTCTACTTCTTTCTGTTTTGTGGCCTATGTGGCCTACTTAAGCTTTGGATCTGTCTCATTTATTGTCTCATGTACTAAAATGATGTCGCCAAATGGATGTACAGTGTGGATATAACACATACATTATGGTGGGGCTCACATAACTTCGTGCCATTGACACAAGCACACCACGCAATCCGCTTCGTGGATATGGGGGTAGGGGTGTACATCGAGCTGAGCTAGCCTCAACTCGGCTCGGCTCAGTCACCAGTCACACCCAGCTCGAACTCGGCTCGGCTTGGTGACTGAGCCAGGATCTCCAGCTCGAGCTCGTCTCGGTCAGCAATTGGACTAGTTTGAGCCGAGTTTGAGCCAGTTTTGAGCTTCGAGCTTTCGAGCTGAGTTCGACCCAAGGGAGAGAGGAGGGAGAGAGTAGGGAGAGAGAGGGAGGAAGATGGGTTATGAGAGAAGAGGGAGAGAGGAGAGAGGAGAGAGGGGGAGGAAGCTGGATTTGGGAATTGGACGAACCGAATCCAACATTGGAGATGAGATCCTCAACACTCCTCTTCTGCACGAGTTTAGTGAAGAGACCTGGCCAGTAGGATTCGACCTCGATACCAGCTGCGCTCACAACGACGGAGATCTTATTGGCCTATTGTTGAAACGATTTAAGAAAAAAATAAAATAAATTGGAAAAAACTACAAAAATACAATTTTGAGATCATATGAATACAGTGGACTAGATTGAAATAGAGTTTTTGAAGGATACCATGATGGAAATGCCATCGTCATGTAGAAGCAAGCACGCGTAGGTGCAGGCAAGTTCGCTAACAGACATTTTTCGTTGTTGCGGGAAAAGATGGATTTGTAGAAAATAGATAAACGGACGGATGGATTTGATGCAAGGTTGAGGGGATGGGTTGCGGAAAGGAGAAATGAAGGGCTGCGATAAGGTATTTTACCTCTTGGAGAGATGACAGATGGAGAATTCTCGTCAGCTGCGTGAGGGAGGGTTTTGGGGGTACGCGGTACTTATAAAGAAAGAGTCTAGGGTCTTTTTTTAAAAGGGTATTTTAGGGGCATACTGAGTCGAGCCGAGTTTGAGTTAGATTCAATCCGAGTTGAGTCAAGCTGGGGCAAGCTTGAGCTCGGCTCGAACTCATTTTCGAGCTCAAAAAATCAGCTCAGCTTAGCTCAAACTCAGTTTCGAGTTGAGTCGATTCGAGCTTTTTCGGGCCGAGTCAAGCGAGCTAACCTAGCTAGCTCGGTTCGTGTACACACCTATATGGGGGTGCGGGTTTGGTGGATCTCGGATCCAGAAGCGGATTGCCTGGTAGCCTGGTGGCTACCGGACGATGCTATATGGCCCACCATGATATATGTGTTTTATCCACACCATCTATCTATTTTTCTAGATAATTTTATGGCATGAGCCCAAAAATGAGATAGATCCAAATCTCAAGTAGACCACACCATAAGAAAACAGTGGTGATTGAATGTCCACCATTGAGAACTTCCTAGGGCCCGTTAAAAACTTCCTAGGCCCACTATAATGTTTATTTACCATCCAACCTATTGATGAAGGGAAAACACAAATATAAGCTTCATTCAAAACTTTTAACGTCACGGAGAAGCTTTTAATGGTGGGCGCTCAATCGCCACCGTTTTCTATGGTGTGGCCTGCATGAGATTTGGATCTTCCTCATTTTTTGAATCATTCCCTAAAAATATCTAGAAAAATGGATGGACCATGTGGATAAAACACACATCATGGTGTGGACAACACAACACTGTCCATCATTAGTAGACAATCTATGTTCTCGAATCCACAGAGGTAGGTGACACCTTGATTTTGGGGCCCACCATTATGTATGTGACTGCTATCAAGTTCTCCATCCATAGTGAAAGCTCATTTTAGTCCATGATCCAAAAAACGAAATAGATCCAAATCTCATATGGACCATAGTACAGGAAACAATGGTAATTGACAATATATATATATATATATATATATATATATATATATATATATATATATATATATATATATATATATATATATATATATATATATATTAGTAATTCAATTTTCTGATTGATATATGAGATTATATATATATATATATATATATATATATATATATATATATATATATATATATATATATATATATATATTTTGTGGTCTACAAAAGATTTGGATCAACATGATATCATCTAGGTTTTGTGTCCTTATGAACTGGTTGGATGGCAAAAAAAAAAAAAAAACATTCCTATGGAATCCTTGATGTTTTTAATGGTAGGTATCCAATCACCATTGTTTCCTGTGGGATAGATATGTCTAATTAATAGATTTTAGGCAATTCAGATGTTTGTTAACAAACAAGTTATTTGAGATTCAGTACTTAATTTTTCGACTTCAACATTTCTTTCAGATAGTTACTAAACAAGTTTTCCGACTTCAGATTTAAACTTTTTATTTAGATTTCAAATTCAGGCTTTTGAGTTCATAGTTAACAAATAGGGCCTTAGTTTAAAGTGTTGTGTCGCTCTAGTTGAATTTAGATGTACATTCTAAATCACGGGTTAGACTTGCAGCTTTGTCGGCCCCAACCCGGCTTGTTGACTAGAGGTGTACACGAGTTGAACCGAGTCGAGCTTGGCACAGCTCAACTCGGCTCGGCCACTAGCTGACCACAGCTCGAACTCAGCTTAGCTCGGTCCTCGAGTATGATTGGCTAGCTCGGCTCGATTTAGTCAGCAGCTTGGGCTAGTTCGAGCTAAGTTTGAGCCAAGATCAAGCCGAATTCGTCTTTATGGCATTTTCACAAATACAAAGACTGCACCTTTAAATTCTCACTATTTGTAAAACAACAGTAGCGGTTTTACAGGTATTTCACAAATACCTTGTAGGCAATATCAAAATCAATAAAAAAGGATATTTGTTTTACATACATACCTTCCTTACCACTAGCCAACACTTCGTTGGGTCATTTCATCAAACACTTGGTGAGTAACATCAATATTAAAGTACCGATTGATTGAACTGGTTTTATTCGAGTTTGATTCTAGTTGGGGTTTGATCCAAAATGAGTTAAGCCCGGCCAAGCTTAAACTCAGTTCAAAATTTTGTCGAGCCCAAAAAATCAACTCGACTTGGCTGGAACCCATTTCAAGCCAAGTAGAATAGAGCTCTTTCGAGTCGAGTTGAGCCAGCTAACCGAGATAACTCGGTTCGTGTACAGCCCCTTCACACCCCAAGTGAGGTCCGTAGGACTCCAACCCGAGTCATAGACTAGTGAGTGGCAATTGAGGCATTTCATGAACGGTCATCGGAGAAAAGTGACATTTTCCATACGTATCTTAATCGACAGATCAAAGGACACAAACGGAGGATCGCATGATTCAGATGGTCACATTTGAACACGTGGCTGCCATGGGTGAGTGCACGTCTATAAACCATCACGCTCTGCCAGACCATCTAACCACTCCCCTTTCAAAATCCCTCAACCCTCCCTCTTTCTCTCTTTCGTCTTGTTTTTCTAGGGTTTACGGAAGACGCGGTGCGGGGAGGATAGAAGAAGCAGGGAGAAACGCAGGTGCAAAAGAGAGGAAGGAAAATCAAACAAAAGAGAAAGAATGGGCGGTAAATGCCCTCACAGGAAGGTGAAGAAGCGTAGGCTCTCCCATAAATCTGCCCGCCGCGAGAAATTCCTCGTCAAAGATATCCTCTCTCTCTCTCTCTCTCTCTCTCTCTCTCTCTCTCTCTCCCTCTCCCTCTCTCTCTTTACAGAAATGCTGAGGCAGGGAGCTTGAATATGCGATTTATGGCTCATGTGCGCGTATTCTGGGCCCCTCACCAGGTGGGTCCCAGCATGGATATGCCTTCACCCCCCAAAAAATCAAGCCAGCCGACTCATCTGGTGGGCCTCACGCATCGACTGAATCTTACTGTCAGGTCCCAGCATGAAAATGCCCTGGCCTGAAAAATAAAGCTGGATTGCTCTTCAGGTGGGCCACATGTTTACATCGAATACGGACACTCGGCTGTCTCTTGCTAATTTGTGGTTTTTTTTTTCTCTTGCGTATTGGGACCCAACTGATTAGAGTGGGCCGTTGTGGTGTTTGGGCCGTGGCATATTAATGTTGGGATGCACCTGATGAGTGCTGGATCCTATATACGGTGCATGCCATGTTTGAACATGTCCCTTTTATCATCTTTCTGCAATCTGATATGATTCATGGATTTTCTTATTCATTTTTAATTCAAAATTTAGTTTCTTTAACTGAAATTTGGTGGTGACGATAATCACGCGATGACATGGTTTACTCCGAGCTTCGTAAGGTTGGTGATGGGGAGACTAATCCTCCGCGACCGTTGGATGAAGATCTCCCTGGAATGGGCCAATTCTACTGTTTGCACTGCGAGTAAGAAAGAGGAGGCATACCTCTCCCTCCCATTTAAAGAAAATGATTTTCCTTCAATGCTTAGGCTGTGTTTGGCTGTGCATTCGAATTAAATTGCAATAACTAGTTTATTTGAGAGGAAACGGGAAAGTAACTGTTGAATTGCTGCTGCATTTTTTACGGCATGACTTCCTGCTGACCTCACCCACCCACCAATCCTGCTGCTTCAAATCCATCTTGAAACTGATGTATCCCTCAATCTGATTGCTGAGGGAAAGTTTATTGCAATCTGGTCATTTCCACTTTATGGGTGTGTTTGGATATGGAGGAAAATCATGGAAATGGAAAAGGCTTCCTATTGACGTGACCTTTTTGTGTAGTTTGGATAGCAAAGAAAATGGTGGATTCCACCAAGTAATCATTAGCCTTTCCATAGTTTGGATTCTGAAGCACAAGATACAAGGTGACCATTGTGAGAGGAATATGAGATATCCACTTACCATTCAAATATGACACCTAAAAATGGAATCCATGTCTGCATGGTGCCGTGGGAAATACTCATTATACAATGATTGAGATTTCCGATCCCATACTAAGGATTCCTCCAGTCCAAACCTGGATCAAGAACTAATCATTTGAAGTCAATTTAATTGTGCATCCAAATGCAGCCCTTTTTATCATTCTGTAGGTTGAGTTTATATTTTCGTGCTAATTTTCTCCTCTCAGCCGCTACTTCGCGAACGTGTCCATTAGAGATGAGCATTTCCGAACAAAACGTCACAAGAAGCGGTATGCAGTTCCTTCCAAACTCTGGTGGCATTTTTTTAAGTTATTAGATCGAGTACGTGTTTCATCTTAATCTCCTTCAACTTAAATTGTTTACTAATTTTCTTTATTGACCTCAGCTAACAACGACTGCAAGGAGTATGCTTCAATTATAATAGACATACACACAATTGCTTGAATGTTTCTCTTACTGGAAAGAGGACAGTTGAATGGATTCAAAGATAAAAGTATCTAGAACTAAAATTTAAAAAAAATGTCGCATTGGCATTCCTCTAGGTTAGGGGAATTTTCTTTAGCAGCATTTATTTTTAGCTATAGCCCTTTTTTATTGGTGGATTTCTTTTCTTTTCTCTTCCATGTTGGTGATTTTCTTTTGGGCAAAGAAGTAATAAATTTTTAGGGTCTATTTGGTTGCATAGAATATCATGATATTTTGCACCAAACCAGACTGATCCAACATGAAATTAGAAATTTCATGATGTTTGGTTCAAACAAATGTACCCTTAAATCTCCTCACTTATAATGCCAATGAAATTACTTGGGATTATGATGTTGGTTATTTTTGAAACCACTTTGATTCAATTATGGTTAGAGGTAATCTACAATGGTTTGTGGAGAGAGAATTAAAAGACGGTTGTCATGTTACTGGATCACTACCTGGGCCCATCGAGGGTTGCGAATTATTTGAGAGAAATCTAATCATATATTCTGTCATTATCCATCTTCAGCTAGTGGCATAATTTACAGTGTTCAAGATCAACCCACACCATAAAATTGTAGCAAGAGAATATACAGACCTGATTTCTAAGTGCCTGAAACAACCCTGTTTGTCCACATGGAGCTTGGAGAGGCAGCCTCCTGACTAGTTGCATTCTATAACATGGGTGCAACTTGGGTAGGGCTCAAACTGAACCCGACTAGCCCAACTTGAAAATTTGGTTGGGTTTTCTTAGGTTGGATTGCAGTAGGGTTGGGTTTGGGCTGGAAATCCTCGGCTTAACCTCGAGTTGGGTTGGGCTTGGGTTGAGGCTTTTGGCAACCCAACAGGATTGCGGATGCTTCTAACCTTAATTTGTGGCTAACCTATCATTCTCTATGAGACGGTGTTCATGCTACTCTTTCATCAACTTCCTTTGCAAAGGACTCGTGTATTGAAGTCATTGGTGCACAATTGGTTATGCATTTTCAACTTCTACAGGAGTGGTTAGAAATCAACATGTTAGCATCCTTTACACTGTAATAGTCAAGAGGTTCCATGCCATTAGTTTCTTTTGGTGTCTTCTAACTCGTCATCTGTAATGTTCGTTGTTCACTTTATAGAAGTTGAGATTCATATATGGGTATATAGTTGTAAGGTGACATTTTCCTCCAAACTTGTAACAAGAGAAGGTGCGGCAAAATTTTTTTTTTAAATTATTTGGAAGGCAAACAAGAAATGACTATATTATTAGTAGCCCTGGGCAAAGCTTGAAATAAATATAAACCAAAAGGAAAGAGCGAATCTCTTAAAGAGAACAAAAAAAAGAAAAAAAAGAGAAAAGAAAAGCCCACAGCCCGGGCTAAGGACAAGCGCCCACACTCCGAGCTAGGGAAAGAAGGGAGAAAGGAAAAGAAAAGAAGAAGAAGAGGAGAAAGCCCACACCCCGGGCCAGAGAGGGAAGCCCACACCCTGGGCCAGGGAAGGAAGGAAAATGAAAACAACTACGATAGGTTATCTGACTAAAAGGGATAACTTGCTTACTAATGATCAAATGAGTGATGACCAATCTCATGATAAGAGTTTTCTAGCACTTTCTAATAATGCGAAAACGACATTTGAGGTGAGATATGCATGAATATGGTAAACAAGCAAACAAATGCACTTCTCATGAAGAGGTGTATGTGGTTAGATATTGCTGATAATACTTCTTCATTCTGAATTTTAACGGGGGCCTCTGAGATATAGACAATATTTAACTAAGGGATACTAACGATAAGGGTTTCAAGGCTTTTATCCTCCAACCCATGCACACCAACTTTCGAGATGACTCTCGAGGAAGAAGGGGAGCAAATGAGGCATATTCTATAATCACTAATTTTAATACAAGATAGAGTCCTCTAAGATATCTTTGCCAATGTTTTTGGAGAATGGTTGAGCTCACTTTAATGTACGGTGTAAATAGATCTCATGCATTAGAAAGAGAGCCAACAATGTTGGCAGCGATGGCTAGGCCCAAAACAAAAATGACTTGAGATCTCAAGTCATTAATGATGTCTAATAATGACTTCCTTTGAGAGGAATTTAGAATTGAAGTTGCAGTTATTTTTCTTCTTCCAAATATGCTAAGGCCGGAAAATAGAGCCTACTCAGTAAATTAAAAAAGACCCATGGAGCGTTAACAAGATTTCTAATTGATTAATAGAGGAGGGAAAAGTAGCTAAAGGAATGGAGAGCTTTAAGTGAAGCTTTTCCCAAATCCAAAGGATAAAGCCACATCTAAAGAAAAGATGATCAATTGTTTCGAGTCTAGACGAGCAGAAGGAGCATATAGTAACATCTGTAGTATTTAATTTGCTAAGCATATCCTTTGTTTTGAGATGACTCAGAAAAGCCATCCAGGCGATGATGGAGCGTCTAGGAATGCAACCCTCGAACCAAACTAGGTTAACCCAGGGGGTCAAGATCCATAAACCAGCAAGCTTTAAGAGTCAAAGGCCAAGGTAAGGGAGCCATAGGGCATAAGGTCCAAACTATATTATCATCGATGGGAACAATATGGCGATGCTTAATTTGGGTACGGAAACTACCATTCATTATCTTGGACGAAAGCACTAACAGGAGTGTCAGGATGCATGCTAAGATCTTGGACAGCTTGCGCCCCAAAACGATCAAAGAGACTTATTTTCTCCCAACCAGGGGTCATTCCCAAAATTAGTAAGATGCCCGTTGCCAACTAGGAATCTATCATGCCTTTTGGCAATGATGCGGACGCTAAGGATACTTCGCTAGGCCCATGATGCATTGGGAGAAGCTTTAAGTTGCCATGTTAATTTTGATCCAATATATTTAGTTAAGACCCATATTCCCTAGAGAGACTCTTCTTTGCAAAGAACTTTCCAAAATTGTTTAAGAAGGCAAGCCTTGATGGAGGTTTCTAACGAGGTAATTCCAAGCCCACCTTCATTCTTAGGCTTGCAGATTTGGTCCCAACCAATAGAGTGGAATTTAGAGAAACACCTAAAGAAAGTTTCTGATATGCCTTTAAATCTTTTAAACAAACAGTTAGAAATCCTGTTGACAACTCCAGGGATCATGTTTCTAACTTGCTGAGTAGGCTTTGTTTTTTTACCCTTGTTTGGTGTGTTTGGAGGGATGAAAATAACTGTATATTCAATTCTAAATCGTTGCCAATGCCACTAGTTCTCTTTTTGTCATGTGGATCTCCCCACATCATATAATAGAGCCCGCCCATCTATGCTAAAAAAAAATCTTATCAAAGTTATCTTGGATTTCGTTGGACTCTATCTTGTGCTGAAATTAATAATTCTAGAATTAATATCTTTTGCTCTCCTTCTTTCTCGAGAGCCATCCAGGGAGTTATTTTGGAAGTTGGTGTGCAGGGGCTAGGGGATAAAGCCTTGAAACCCTTTTCCTCGATATCCTTAGGTTAAATACTACTGGTATTTTAGATGCTCTCATTGAAGTTCATAATAAAGAGGTGTTCTGAATGCATCTTCATGAAAAATGCATTTGTTTGCTCTTCCGGTGCATTCTTACGTATTTTGCCCAGGATACCAGATTTGTATTATCAGAATGTGCTAGAAGTCTTTTATCGTAAAACTGGCCATCGCTCCCTTGGCGCTATCAACCGAATTATCTATTTTAGTGAGTTAGCCTATCTTATTTTATTTCCTTCCTTCCATGGCTTGGGGGTATGGGCTTCCTTCCCTGGCTCGTGGTGTGGGCTCTCATTCTGTTTTTTTCATTTTCCTATTCTCCCTACTTTCCTTGGCCCGAGATGTGGGCGCTTGTCCTTGGCCCAAGGTGCTGGCTTTTCTTTTATCTTGTTTTTTTTTTTTTGCTCTTCAGGGCTTCGACCTTTCTTTTTCGTTTATATTACTTTTGGGCTTTGCCTGAGGTTAGTAATAAGAGAGTCGTTTCTTACTCGCTTAAAAAAAAAAAAAAAAAATACAACCTCACAATCCAGAGGTAGGATCCTCTTCTTCATTCTTGTCTCTCTTCCCTCCCAAGTAAGACATAGGAGGTGAGTATTACATGTCAAATTTGCTTAGACCTATTATTACTAGTTTCTGGTGAGCCCTTTGAGCTTGAAAGGAGCGACCACAAATTACACATTATCGGTCATGTTGCACTGGCCTAAAATAATCTCCCAATGATCTTAGCCAATCGTGTAAGGCATTGGCTTGTGGCTGCCACCATTTTTCTTGTCCACTATATAAGCAATCTTAGGTGGGGACTAGTTGGTATATGATCTAGATTAATGGTCAGATCTTTTTCTTGTTATCAATCTAGATCATTCATTTTACTTGCTATTGATTGGATGATTAGATTTGTTTTATCGAAGTTATTCTTTAGTGAAGTGGATAATCCAAGGCATAGACAAGATGATTGATGTTTCAAATCAATGATTGGACATTTTCTAATGTAATCAATATAGATTGATGGTTCAAATCAATGATTGGACATTTTCTAATGTAATCAATATAGATTGATGGTTCAAATCAATGATTGGACATTTTCTAATGTAATCAATATAGACAATCAATTTTACTTACCATTGATTTGTTGATTAAGATTGTTTGATCAAGATGATTCTTGAGTGATGCCGTGGAAAGGAGCATTTGATGAATGGCTTAAATAAGTTGTTGGGCCATTTTCATTATGATCAATGTGAATTGTCCACTTTGGTCACCATTGATCGAGTGGTTAAAAATTGTTTGATAAATGATTCTTGAAGAGTCATCGTAATCCAAGGTTGGGCCACATGTTATGTTTTAGATCAATGAATGGGTCCTTTTTGTTGTAATCGATCCAGACTATCTTTTTTGTTGCTATTGATTGAGTGGTCATGATCATCGATCAAGGTGATTCTTGATAGGCGTGGGAAATGCCATTTTGGGAACAATTGATCGATGTCGTAGTTGATGATTGGACTTTTTTGTAGTGGTCAATAAGAGCTTCATTTTGCTTGCTTCTGATTGGAGCGTGTATTTGTCCAATCAAGGGTTATTCATGGGTGACTGACACGGGTCATTAGCAATGCATCCAACATGGCCGACAGTCCAATCTAATGGGAAAACCTCTTTTGTCATAATTGATTTGGACCATCAGTTTTGCTTGTCATCAATTTGGATCGTGCTTAAAAAGCTCGTGTAGCATTGTGCTAGAGATGATGTGGTATTGACGTATTGTTAGGCCAAAGTGTTGGTACAGGGAATTCATCTACAAATGCTTCTCTTGGCTCTTGCTTTCCTTGTAAGTGCCTTGTGGTGGTCGGTTGACTATTGTTGTGGCTCATAGAATCTACATGTGCTTTCAGATATAGAAGATGTTATTAGTTGGACACTTGGACACCTTGTTGCTTCCATCCTTGCTTGCAACGGAAGATGATATGCTCTGTTGCTTCTGTCATAGGGTGGCAATGGTGCTGGCGCCATTATGGATGCTTCCTAGTTGATTTAGGACCTAGATGTGCTTTTAGCTATAGAGGACGACAGCTTTAATAACTTTGCCCCCTGTAGGGGCAGTGTTGTTGCTAACATTGTGAAGGGTTGATGTCTGTTTAATCCTGATATTAGCATACGCTGGTCTTAAAGATTGAGTCATGCATTCGGATGTATCAACGACATGCTTGTTTGCAGTCCATGCTTTAAATAACAACTATTTGCAAATTTTCCTTTGGGGGCTGTGTGCACAGTTGAGCTAAGGTGCAATGTGGGGTATGACTGTGTGGCTTGTGAGTTGTGTTGGTGATCATGTTTCAATGGGTTCATTGCTGATCTGTGTAGCCAATTTATTGAAAGCGACCCTTCATGTATGCTGGCGCTTTGTGCATAGTTGTTTGCCTCGCTACTATCCCTCCATTGACCCCCCTGCTTGCTTTCTCTAGGGTGTGTGCATAATGCTAGGGGTTGATACTAGGTCGCATTGTGTTGGCATGTTAGTCATGTCAAGTTGAGCCTTTGCAATTGTCAGTTTCAAGAGCCTGGGTAAAGGGGGTTAGCTAATGTCTAGTGGGCAACTGATCAACAAACTTTCTACCAATGTGCCATTTAAAAAGGCAAGTCCAAATTGCTTGGAGAGATGCTGCTGCTGATGGTGATAATTGACATGATGGTTAGGATCATCTGGTTGAGATGAATCTTGAGAGACTTTCTATCAAAGGTGGGAACCATTTGATTAATGGCCTAGGTCGATGATTGGACCTTTTTTGTTTTAATCAATGTGGCATGTCCATTTTATTTTTCTATTTATTAGATGGTTAGAATTGTCCTATCAAATGGATTCTTGACGAGGCATGAGTAATCTATGGTGGCGGTCACACATGGTTGATGGTTCACATGGATAAATGTACCTTCCATTGTAATTAGTATAAACTATCCACTATGTTCTCCGTTAATCAGATGGTTAAAAGTCATTTGGTCAATATTATTATTGATTGGCAATTCTTGATTGGTATAAGCTGGCCTAGGTGTGGACCACTTGATTCATGATCTAGACTGGTGATTGGATAGTTTCTGGTTGCAATCAATTTGGACCATTACTTTTGTTTTCCATTGATCAGGTGGTTAATATCTTCTGATCAAATGAATTTTAGCTGCACAGACTAGTCTTATTATTATTATTATTATTATTTTTCAATAATGACAGATGATTCTAGTCTGGAAAAGGTGATTTGCTGTCTGAATCAGTGGTTGGACTTTTTTCATAGTAATTGATTTTGACCATGCATTTTCTTGCCATTGGTTGAATGGTGAAGGCCAATCAATCAAGGTCATGAGAGACAACTAATCCATGATGAGGACCACTTGATGCCTGATCTATAATAACACAAGTAAACAGCGTATCATATTAAAATGTTGGGAAAGACAGACGGCTAAATGAGAAAAACATAACATGTAAATATAGTAATTCCCATGTAATGCTAATCTACGTAAGAAAATACCTGAACAAGGATACTTGCACATCCAAATGGGCTGGATCTTTTGCTACATTTGGCACAATGACATGAGGATTTTTCATATATATATATATATTAATTAGTACTTTGTTAGGAACCCAAGATTGTAATAAACCTGTGTAATAATCTATGACATTGTGCCTGTGGGAGTTTGTGCTCTCATTGCCAATCACTAGCTCGGATAACAGAGGGTTGCGTCAGGCAGTGTGAAAAATGTTGCTGAGATTTTGAGAATCTGGCGATAATATTGCGAGATGAGAAATGCACTAAATGATATTATGGTGAGGTTTTTAAAATATTGGCAGCTTAAAATACCGGGTTTGTATTGCGATATTATCGAGAAAGTAGTAAAAATCGTAAGGAATCTGTTACATAAATATTTATTTAAAATTTAAAATTATTTCGTAATTTAGAATAAATATTTTTAAATATTTCTATTTTTAGTAGGATTTTCCAGATAATATCTTGAGAAAACATAAAAAATTTGAAAATCTCTAGGGAAAATAATAAAAATCGTAAGGAATCTATTACATAAATATATATTTACAATTATTTATTAATTTAAAATAAATATTTTTTAAATATTTCTATTTTTGGTGGGGTTTTCCCAATAATATCTTGAGAAAACATCAAAATTTGAAAATCTCCCCAGAAATTTTCGTGACGAGAACGAGATTTGTCACTATGGTGTTAGGTTGGCAACCAACATCAAACTTACGCCCTAATTTTCATCATGAATCTGACGATGACTTTATTAGAAACTCAAATGTTCCCACTTTCATGTGGACTTCAGCAATGCCCTAGTGCTTTTAAAGGGACATGTGGGACAACCAATCAATAATCCTGACTATCCAATTCTTCCGTCCATATCAATATTGACATGCGATGATTTAAAAATTGCATTAATTTAACCATCTGGTTAAGTGAAAAATGGATAGCCAAGATCTAACATATAAAAATCGTAGAAAATAGGTTCAATCATCGTCTTAGATCATCTGGTCAAGAGGTCCAATAATTATCTTAAAAAAATCTATTAAACATGGATTGGTTATAATTCTAAAGAAGCACTTAGGTCTGATCAATGTTTGCAATATTGATAATATCGGCCAATATATCGTCCAATGTTATCGGTATCACACACTGGCATTACAAAACATTCATCTAGTGTCTGTTTTCCTTGATATTGCTGAAAATATCGCAATGTATCAATAATATCATGCGATATATCACACTTATTCTTGTTAATATTTTCCTTGATATCGTCGATACCTACCGATGTCGACAGAAAGTATCAATAGCACTAGGGAGTTTGCGGCCAAGTGAAAAAAACCCCAAAATTCATTTTCCCTTCATGTTCTTCAATTATTTTCTCCTCTAATCACATTTAAGGTGGATTTTGGTCCTTCCTTTTCAATCTTTTGGGAGAAAAACAAAGATTTGGAGCCGAAATCAAGAGTTTTGTGGATTTGGGGTCAATTTTTAGTTGAGCGTATTTGCATTTCGATTCATTTTTTTAATTATTATTTATAAATCATATGAAATTATTGCCAAAAAGGTTAGAAATGCTTGATGCTTCATGTTTTGCATGGAGAATCAAGGATTTGAACTTTCGATTTCAAAATTTAAGGGTAGGTGATTTGGGGGAAATTGTGAAAAATTTGAAATTTCCACAATTTCTCCCAAATTGGTTGCAATCTTACTGTCCAAACATGAAATAAAACATGTATGAGGCTTGAGCCACCGATTCATGTAGTTTTGGAGAATTTTTAGAAAATAAAATATTATTTTTAATTAAAAATAGTTATATATATATTAAAAATAGTTATATATATATATTGAAATTCCATTTCTATTAGTGGTCAATTGGGCCCAATTTTAGAGTATGCAGGATTGTTTGACTAAATCATCATCACATACACTCTAATTTCGAGGTTTGAGGGTAGGTGGTCCGATATTGGGGGAAATTGGGGAAATTTTGAAAAATTTGCAATTTCTCCCAAATTGGTTGCAATCTTACTGTCCAAACACAAAATCAAACATGTATGAGGCCTAATCATGTAGTTTTGGTGACTTTTTGGAACAAAATATTTTTAATTAAAATAATAAAAAATTATTAAATGGTGTTCACGGTCCTGTTCGGTGGGGTCTAGTGGGTAGGTGGTCCAATATCTGGTGTTCATTCACAGTCATGGGCCCCCTCTTAATGGTGTTCATGGTCATGTTTTGGTGGGGTCTAGTGGGATAATCTCTCGAATCAATCTTCCATGCTTACATGTTTGGCACAAACCAAATTGCCCAGGAAATCCAAAGATGCTTGATCCACATCATTTTCCCTGGGTGGAGGAAAACTCAAAATGTTGAGTTCCCATCATCATTGTTGTTGCTCAAAGAATTCCTTGTGTTATTGTTTCCATTGTTATTGTTGTTTTTTTGTATGATCTCATATGGCTGAATGTTATGCTTTGTTTGCTTGTGATACTCCTTCGCAGAGAGTCGTTCTTTCGCAAGCACGATCGAATCTAACGCTTTAAATAGCTTATGCTACATAGCTTAGCTCATACTACGTAGCATAGTGTAGCCTTTACACCATGTAACTCATGAAAATAGCTCAAGTCATGCACATGTAGTTTATGCTATACACTAATGCATGCGCTACATGTCAAGTAGCCTACTTTACAAGCTACGTAGCTTACGTTACAAGTTATTATTCACTAAACATCAAAATTAATTAGAGAAGGTGATAATGAGAGATTGGAACTCGGTTTGGGAGGTGATGGATGATCGCGACTACAGCAAAGGTGAAAATGTTAAAGGAAATCATCTCCCGGGGTATGAATTCCATTCTAGGCCTGGCGGTATGAATGATACGAACGTCGATCAACGCCTGGGGGTGTCTAGGGCGGGGAGAGGTAAAGACGCATCTCTCAGAGGTAAAACGGCAGTCGTTACTTTTAGTCCAGAGGATGAAGACATTGCAGATCATGGGGGTTTCAAGTGGAACCAGGTGTCCTGTCCAAAGCGCAACTCCTCGTCTTTGTCCGCGGGAAGAAGTAAATATTCCTATCCTACTTTATTTGTCAGGGGATACCCAGAAGGTTGGCTCCCTATCAACATTTCTAGGGTTTTCGGGCGAGCAGGTGCGGTCATGGACGTCGTCATGCCGAGGGATAGAGAGACTGGTTACTATCGGGGATTCGCTCTGGTCAGAATGAGTTCTGAAACAGAGTTGGCCAGAGTAGTCGAAATGCTCCGCGGAGTCAAATATGGCCATGCTCCAATGCTCGTCCAGCGTGCGAGATTTGGACCGAAACACAGAGACCAGAACCATAAGCTAGCCAGTTCCGAACCCTTTCAGCAACCTTCTTCTCATACTCCGATTCCCCTGTCCACGCGCTCGAACAATCTCTCTTTTAGAGATGCTGTTCTCCTTCGCAAACCGTCCCCCAGGGAGCATCCTCAAAACCAACCTCAACCCGATAGGATAGATAATGCCCCGTCTGGTAAAGCCAAAGAAGACCAATGCGAAATGTAGCAGGACTATACCATTTCGGTCAGCTCGAATAGCTTCAATCGTGCCAGAGCCGAGCTTCAGGATATGGTGGTGATTATCACAACAGATGGAGCTACGCTCTCACAAGTTAAAAACTGGGTTAAGGATTGCACCGACTTCCACTCCGACAACTACATCATCAAACCCATAGGCTACAACGATTTATGGGTTAAGGTAGGTCCAGGTATTAATCACGAAATGTTAACCATGGCGGGCCACCTTCATTCGGAAGGGCCGATGGCAAGAGTCATGTCCTGGGAAGATTACTCCCGGATGGAAAATATGTGGGTCCTCATTTGGGGCATCCCTTTGGAATGCTGGAATGATGATTTCTTTATCTCGGTTGCGAAATGCATAGGCTCCCTTCTCGAGCTCGATTCGAAGACCAAGCTGGGGGAAGAACTCGGTGTCATCAGAGTTCGAGTGATAAGAAAGAAGGGCCTTCCCCTCCCCCTCCATTTGTCAGTTAACATTGATAATCGTCAAATCTTCCTCCCGTTGCAGGCAGAGATGCTCGATGCGGTGTATTTCAGGTGGGGAGATCTATGGAGGGCGAAAGAAACTTCTTCCTCGGCCTAGCTCCAGACAGAGCAGAACAGTGAAGGAGCACAAATCCCTTTCCCTTGCGGACCACCGGGAGTGGGCTCTGTCAGAATCCCTGGCCCCATCGTAGATAAAGCCTCCATCAGAGCCGTTGAAGATACAGGTGGCACATTCTTAGACTATCCGCCGCTTGTCTTTGGCACCCACGAATCTCGAGACACCTCGCGTCAACCCCAGTTGCTGGTTAAGCTTACACGTGCCTCACATTTAAAAGCGTTGCCTCGATGAGAGTCTCTCAATAAACGCTCTGACGGAGAAGCTTTTGTGCGCAGACCCAGGCACGACACGTATCCGCTCCCATCATGTTCTTTACAATCGCCCAAGGTCAGATGGCACCCTCTACTCAGGATGCCGACATGTGGAGAGATCTCCGGAATACATATCTTCAGCAATCAATTCCAGTTCTCAACATGTTACCTCCCTATCAGTTCCCATGAGAGTAGAATCGCGTGCGGATCTAGCCTGCGATTCGGGTCTGGATTCTTCTCAGGCCCTTAGTCAGCAATCTTATCTAAGCCCGGTCTGTCCCATTCCCGAATACCAACCTCTCCCTTCGATTCCTAAAACCATCTCTTTCCCTGATAACTCACTTGATCAACGCTCAACAATCTCACAAGCCCTTCTTCAGCCCTCATCCATTCAGATTCACAGGATGCATACCTCCTATGTTTCGGGTGAAATCGCTTGCAGAACTGAGGACACCGATATCCGGTTCTCAGATTCTCAAGCTTTATCATCCCTTCCTACTTCCCCTCCCAACTCCATCCCTCAATCTCTAGACTGGGTAGATATGGGGCCCATTACCCTTTTCCAGGAAGACCTCCATGACAATGTGATTGTCGTCGAACCCCTGCAGATGCGTGCTGAATTCTCCCTTCAGCAACAGGAAGCCACAGACATGATTACAGTTGTAGACAAAAGTCGGAAAGATAAGATCTACTCCTTATAAAACAAAAAATGGATTAGAGATGCTGTGGGACGTGTCGGTAGATTGCTCGGACTGACGTTTGGGGACAGACCTGAAGATTACATCTCCCTCTTTCAATGTATCGAAAACAGAGGAAGACCCCTGCCCCCTCATCACACTCTGACGAGACCCATCCCAAGGACCACCAGCAACCGGGAACTTCAGAGGCTTCAACCAAGCCCAGGCCTTCTGTCGGCCTCCATAATGAGGCAATGAAGACAGGGATCCCAGGGAAGATCGGTGCCCCAATGAGAATCCTTTCTTGGAATGTGAGGGGGGTGGGCTCCAAATAGAAGAGGTGCCCGATTAAAGACTCAATCAGCCGTAGAAATCCGGACGTTCTTTGCCTTCAGGAAACGAAGGTTCCCTTGTTCAAAGACACTCTTCTCGCTTCTCTGTGGAATGCGAAGGACGCTAAGTGGGTCACCCTCAACACCTCAGGAAGTTCTGGCGGCATTATTATAGCTTGGAAATCCTGCAAATGGGACCTTCAATCCTCCTCTGTTGGTGATTTCTCGGTTTCTATCTCTCTAAAAGATAAGTTTTCTTGCTTCTATTGTCTGATCTCGGTGGTTTACGGTCCTACTTTGGACTCTTTTAGATCGACTTTTTGGGATGAGCTAACTGCTACTAAACAATCCTTCTCAGGTCCGTGTTGCTTTGTAGGAGATTTCAATGTTATCAGATTAGCGGAGGAGCATTCTAGGTAGAGGAGAGTTTCTTCAGCTATGGAGGATTTCTCCGACTGGATCCAATCCCACGAACTGGTCAATCTCCCCCTCTCAGGGGCCAGGTTCACTGGACTAACGGGTGCCTTCATCCCTACTAATCCAGGCTCGACAGATTCCTTCTTTCCACCGATTGGCTCGAAGCTTTCCCCTCAGCGTCTCAGGTGGCTCTTCCCAGAACTACATCGGACCACTGCCCAATCTTATTGATGCTGGAAGATGATAGTTGGGGCCCAAAACCATTCAGATTCAATTCCTCCTGGATCACTCTCGATGGCTTTAACCAAAGAGTAGCCGAATGGTGGTCCTCCTTCCAGGTCGAAGGGTTTGCTGGTCACAAACTCTTATGCAAACTCAGACTTCTAAAAGAGAAGTTGAAGGAGTGGAAAGCCTGCGAGTTGGTCAAGAGAGAAGCTGAAATGGCTGTGCTTCTATCGGACCTCCAGCGGATTGACTCGGATGCAGAAGGTGCCTTGATGGTCAATGAAGGCCAGGGCGCTGCAAGACGAAACATCTTGGAAGCTAAAATCTAGAGTGAGATGGATCAATGAAGGTGACAAAAATACCAAATTCTTCCACAACATTGCCAATATGCGCGCTCATGCCAAGGCCATTTTCAGCATCACTGTCGACGACAATCGTACAGAGGACAGAAAGGAGATAGCAGATCACGCCATTCAACACTTCAAATCCCTCCTATCCTCTGAAGGTTGGCCCAGGCCTCTCCTCTATCGCATTCAATTCCAATCGCTTGATTCGATGGAAGCTTCCCTTCTGGAAATTCCTTTCTCGGAGGATGAGGTGAAATTGGCAGTTAATTCGCTGGGTAGAGATAAAGCTCCAGGCCTGGACGGCTACCCCATGGCTTTCTTCCAAGCTTTCTGGGACATCATCCATGTAGATGTCATGGATTTCATGGCCGAATTCCACAGCAGAGGCAGATTATCTAAAGGGTTAGGAGCGTCCTTCATTGCCCTTATACCCAAGGTGGCAGGAGCTAATTCTTTTTTTGATTTTAGACCCATCAGTCTGATAGGGGGTCCTTACAAAATCCTTGCCAAGGTGCTCTCTTCCTGTCTATCAAAGGTTATGGGGAAGCTCATTTCGGAGAATCAGAGTGGCTTCATTAGGGGCAGACAGATCGTTGACTGTGCTCTCATAGCCAACGAAGTCCTCCATTCCTACCACAAATCTGGAGAAAAAGCAATTTTGTGTAAATTAGATATTGAAAAGGCTTACGACCATGTAGATTGGGGTTTTCTGGAATACATGTTAGGCCGAATGGGTTTTGGCGAGAAATGGAGAAAATGGATCAGAGAATGCATCAGATTGGCTCACTTCTCTATCCTTCTGAACAACACACCTACTGGTTTTTTCAACAGTTCTAGAGGGCTTCGGCAGGGCGACCCCTTATCCCCGCTCCTATTCCTTCTCATTGGTGAAGCCCTTTTCAAAATGCTACTTAGAGGTCAGGAGGCAAGTATTCTTCGCGGAATTAAGATGCTTGGGGTATCTCCTCCTATTTCGCATATCCAGTTCGCCGACGACACTCTTATTATTTTCGTGGCGTCCTAGGAATACATTGAAAACCTTCATACTACCCTTCGATGCTTCGAGGCAGTCTCAGGTTTGAGAATCAATATGGCCAAGTCTAAACTCTATGGAGTCAACCTTTCGGATACTAAAATAATTAGTTATGCTAACCTTATCGGCTGCCATTCTGCTTCTCTCCCCTCATCTTTCGTGGGGCTTCCCCTTGCTGTTGGTATCCCTCCGAAATCGATGTGGGACAAAATCGTCGTTAAATTTCAGAAATTCCTCGCCAGATGGAAGTGCAGATATCTATCGATAGGGGGTTGCCTGACCCTTATCAAGGCAGCTATATCCAATCTCCCCACTTATTTTATGTCTCTATACAGATGCCCTCCCTCGGTGCTGTCGACCATTGATAAGTTGAGACGTGACTTCCTGTGGTGTGGTAAGGACAATCAGAAAAAATTCCATTTGCTAGATTGGCAGGAGGTCTGTAAGCATTTCCAAGATGGTGGAGCTAGCATAAAAAATCTGAAGATTATGAATAAAGCCCTCCTTGGCAAATGGATTTGGAGATTGGGTACCGAAGATGGCTCTCTCTAGAACTCTATAATTAAAGGCAAATACGGCTGTTCCCCAGGTGGCTGGTGGACCAAAGATACCATAACTTATAGGGTATCCCCCCTGTGGAAAGGTATTCTGCGCTCGAAAAAGGAATTCCTCAATAGCATAACCTTCCAACTGGGAAACGACCTTTCCATTCGTTTCTAGGAAGACCCCTGGATGGGTGACTCGCCTTTGATGTTTCGATTTCCAAACATATATTATCTGTCTCTGCGCAAAAATATTCCTGTTGCTAGCCGCTTCTCCATCATGAATGAGAATGTTGTTTAGGACGTCAAATGCGCTAGAAACCTTCATGACTGGGAGATATCCGAATTCGTCAATCTTCTTGATCTCATCTCCAAAGCTGCTCTAGATCTCTCCTCCCCCAACAAGCTGATATGGTCTCAGGATAAAAGAGGAGTCTTTTCGGTTCGCTCCTTCTACGCTCAGCTATCCCCTCCTAACTCTTTGATCCCCTCTACCCCGTTCATTTGGAAGTACGCTGCCCCTCCCAAGTTCATCTGTTTTGCTCGGCTTGTAGGAAAAAACAAAATACTTACGGTGGATAATCTGAAGAAAAGGGGCATGCGGATCGTTAATATATGCCTATGTTGCATGAAAGAGGAGGAATCTGTGGATCATCTCCTTATCCATTGCCCTTTCGCCTCGCAAATCTGGGCTGAATTTTTTTCGGTCATTTTAATATGAACTGGTGCAATCTTCCATCAGCCTGTGATCTACTTTCGGCTTGGCATGGGGTCAAGATAGGAAAAGCCACATTTGGAGGTTAACTATTCTCGCAATCTGTTGGTCAATCTGGGAGGAAAGAAACGATAGGTGTTTTAATGACAAAGCTGCTTCGGTTTAGTCCGTCTGGTCGAGAGCTAAAAATCTAATTTTTGAATGGGCAGGCATTGTACTTGGTCTTAAGGATGTTGATTTACTTTTCTTAGGTTGCTAGTTTTCTGCTATCTTAGCAGATCCTTTTCCCCCTTTTGTATCTTTTTTCTCTTATGAATGCAGTTATCCTTTAAAAAAAAAAATCAAAATTAATTGATTTTTTCAATGATTTATTTTACAATTTTCTATTATCAATCGAAATTAGTTAATGTTTTTGAGTGTTTTTTTTTTAAAAAAATAAAATAAAAATCAATTCCTTTGCTAGTTCTTTATCTTTATATTTAATTTGTCCTATTTTTCCTATTATTTTGAGGATGTGTTTGGTTGTAACAATGAAATTTCGTGATGTTTGTGAAACAAAGCACAATCTTAATTAAATATCTAGAAGTAGCATGTAGCTTACACCTCACGATTCAGAGGGGTGAATGCTACACTACATGCTATTCACTATTTAAAACACCGGGCAAAACAAAGACTCCTTTGTTGAATACTTCCTAGTGATGTCTACTCGATATATTGTCATTGGCAATCTGATTAAGAGGTTCATCGAGGGCCCGTGTGGATGTATTGTCGATCATTGATTGCCATCTATGGATGATACACTCATACACATAATATCTTACCTAAAAATCCAATGGGATTGGTTTTTGGGATCTCGTCTATTTGTCGGGTATATCATCTGGTGAGTCCCAAACCGATGACTATGGGTGGCATCCCAATAGGTTGCTCCTGATTTTTTACGTTGCCCCCAAACGGGCCCTAATATTCTGATTAGGAGGCTCCCACCACAACTTCCCTGTATGCTAGGTTATGGCTTAGAATCTTCTCTGATGGGGTAAAGAATGACTCCGATGCCATCTCTTACTAACATGTATGTGTTCTTACGACAATTATGAATCATGTTGTGATCATATTGCCATGATGTCTTAATAGGAGATAACATATGTACATTGCATCTGGGTCACATACCACTGCATCAGAGTGTTTGCTTCTAATAAAGGGTGAAAATTAGGCATCGACGGGACGCTACAATTTCAATGCCTTTAGTGAGCCATGAGAATTTGTATGGCCTTGGATGCTTCTTGACCTTGGGTTGTGTCAACTAACATGAGTCGGGCCACAATTGTGACCATCAACAAACTAAGGCCTATTGCAAGGGATCCACATTTAGATCGCTGGATTGGGGTCCAAACCAATCAACAAGATGTGTTTTAATGTGGGTCCCACTTGGGAATGGTCAATAAAGGGGTCTCTTTAGGGTCTGGACATGTTCAGGTGTGAGGTGCCAGCCAATCTGGACGTTTTAGTTGTTTTGTTGATATTTCTTGTTTGATTTCTTGCTTAAGATCTAAGCTACAATTTTGATTAGTCACTTTAGATTTTAGCTACGGTTTTGATTGGTAGCTTGTGAAAGGTGGCTTTAATTTATTGGTTGAGACTTGGGAAAAAATATTATGATTAAGTTTTAGAGATTAGTTCTGGAAAAGCTCTCTTTGAGAGATACATAGGCTTATTTTGCTAAGCTATTGTTTAAGAAATAAGAGACTGATGTTTATCCCTTCCTGTTTTATCTTCTTTGGGTACATGCTATTCACTTTGAGCTTGCCTGTGGAAAGCGTACTTAAAAAAAAAAAAAAGATTTTCCCTCACTTCCATGTTAACTCGATCTTGCTGCTGCATGTTTGTAGGAATTGAGAGTTCGATCCGTGTCATTCAGCTTCATAGGGCCAAGTGAACCATAAGGGCTTAAATAGTTGGCATCTATGTTGAATCTTATCAGAGCTGGCGATAATGCAATTTGCAGAGAGGCTGTTGATAAGTTGAATTTTACCATTATGAAATATTGATAACCTTACAGAGTGTTGTGGCTCATTAAGGGTAGCGAAATTGTCATGTCCATTCAACAGGAAGTTTTATTCTTTATGGGGAAGATCTACTCTGATGAGGTGGATTGCGACGTAGTTACAATTGACGCTTATCACCTCCTATTAAGATACCCATGGCAGTACGATCATGGTGTGATTCATGACTGTTGTAAGAACATGTACAGATGAGGCACACGGGATTAAAATGTAAAGCTCTAGTGGATAATGGAGGCTGAACAAAGCTTTTGAGTTGATCAAGGAAAAATTGTCCATTGCACCAGTACTTGTGATGCTCAATTTTTGAGAAAGTGCTTGAGGTTAATTGATGAACTTTTGAGTTGGGATTAGAGCTGTATTGAGCTAAGAATGCCATCCCATTACCTTCTATAGAAAGAAGATTAGTGGGGTAAAGACACAATACTCTACATGCAATGTCGAGTTCTACGCTATTGTTCTAGCTTCGCACTGTTGATGCAACTGGAATTTGTCCTCTACTTTGACCATGAAGCTTTGCAATACGACTGCAGGAAACTTAAGTTGAACCTTTTGGCATGTGGAATGGGCGTCCTTCCTCCAACAGTATATATCTTACAATCAAGCATGGTGCGGGAGCCCAAAATCAATTAGTGATGCCTTGAGCTGTTGAACATTCGAACCACTTTACTAATTACCTTGAAGGGAGGTGTGGTTGGTTTTGACGCATTCAAGGTATATGCATGCAGATGACCCCGATTTTGGCCATAGTGTGCAAGCAATTGAGAAAGGAGAGCACACTGAGCTTATTGTGTAGGATGGCGTCCTCTTCAAGGGAGTCCAACTGTGCATTCACTTATGTTTTTGGCGAGAGAACCATTTCAGAGTTGCATGGATAAGACTATTTTGGGTGTGAGAAATTGCTCACGCTTGTGTAGGCAAGTTACTATTGGTTGTGTTTAAAGCATGATGGTTGTTTGCTAAGTTGAAAGATGCTGAACATGCCATGCGTCAGAAAGGGCATGAAGTAAAGTTGGATTGTACATGCCCTTGACCCCACCTAACGCTGAATGGAAAGATGTTAGCATTGACTTTGTGTTTGGTCTTTCCCACTCTCAACAAGGGATGGACTCCATCATGGTGTTCATTGATAGAGTTTCAAAGATGACTCATTTTATTTTGCGTTGAGGACCGATGGATGTTTCACACGTAACCAACCTCTACTTCATGGATGTCATTCACTTGCATGAGGTTGTATTTAGCATCACATTGGACCAATATTCTATTCACGTGAATTGCTTTTGGAGATCTTTGTTGAAGAAGTTGCACATGCAGTTGTGCTTTGGTAGTGCCTACCGTCCACAAATCAATAGGTAGAGGTATTCCGTAATGGTAATGGTAGCCGTAACCTTTATGATACGAGGTGTAACGGCTCTCTCTCTCTCTCTCTCTCTCTCTCTCTCTCTCTAAATGTAAAAAAAACCAAAACCTGTATCAGCTCCGTAATGGACTGTTACGGGGTTGTTACGGCTTTTACAGTGGGCATAACGGGCCGTTAAGGGGGTTGTAATGGCCTTTACGGGTCATTTTTTCCGTTACGGCCTTTACAACCCCATAATGTGTAACGATTGGCACTGTTACCTTTATGTGACGGCTTTTATGGCACACCACTAGATGGAGGTCCTGAACCAGATCTTTAGGTAGCTTGCTACCCAGTCTAGTGGGCAGTAAACCTAAATAGTGGCATTGTCATTGAGTTAGCTTTGAACAGGTCTTGAAATCGAACTATGCATCTTAGCCCAATGAGATAGTTTATAGGGAAAATTGACTAACATGCTGGCCCTTGTGTTCATACCGAAAATGGGACTAATGCAAAGGCTAAGGACCAAGCCAAATATCTCAAGTCTTTGCAAGAGGTGCAACAGAGAATCAAGTCTGGCAATGAGAAGCATAAAACGACAGCCAATGGTAATTGCCAAAAAGTCACTTTTGACGAAGGCGATTATGGGCTGTACTAATGAAGGACTCACTCGTCCCCTGGGATAATACAGCAAGTTAAACGAGTGGAAGATGGGGCTGCATAAAATCAAGACAACACATGTCACTTATCAGTTATGACTTCCCAACCACGTCAGTACATCTGATGTGTTCAATGTCAAGCATCTCATGCCGCATACAAGAGACCCAAGCAACAAGAAAGACAAAATCACAAGGTTAAGGTTTTACCCAACCTGGGGAGAATGATGCGGTCATGGAGGCTCAAGACCATATGGAGGCACACAACAATGAGAGTCCAGGCCATGGGGCCCCAAGCCATGACATCCAAAAGTGCATCCAAATTGCTAACTTTTCATCCCATGTTTAGAAACTTGAGGTGCATGGAGGCGTGGGTCACTTAGATGCCACGAGCTGGATATGCAGAGTTGTTTTCCTCAATAATTTCCTACTCCTTAACTTCTAGTCGCAGGATTTAAGAGAGCGAGGGGGGGAGAGATTTCCTTCTTAAAGTGGTGTCTTCCTTTGAGAACAAGACAAGTGGCTTTCAGCAAGTTTCCTTTCCTATCTTTCCTTCTCCTGTAAGAGAAGCCTCTCTCAAGGCAACTCTTTGTGGTGAGAGAGGCCTACCCACATATGTAACCATTGTGGGACATTTTATGGGGGATATGTGGCTTGAAAATTTAGAAGTTATAGACTTGTGAGTCTCTTCAAATTCTAGCAAGGAACACCCCATTGTAGATTGGGTACGTGCAATCTTTGTTGAGAGTTGCTCATGGTGAGCTCATTTCTTCTTCTTGATCTTTCCTTTGTGCGGATCCTCCTGTTACTTGTTGCTGCTTCTCCGGGTGGATTGAGAGTTTTCAGGGACCTCTCTCTGCACCCTTGGATGTTAAAGAGCTGCAAAGACTGCACCCCATTTTGTAGACAACGTCACAATGAATGAAAGATGATTGATCTACTCTTCCTGTATGATTGAACAGGCTTGGCCGCAATCTTGGGTTTCGATGATGTTCTCTCTTCCCCTCCATGTTTCTCTACCTTCTCTCTACTTCATTAGTTAGGATCATGCAATTGATGCAATTTTAATTTATGGCAAATCACAGTTGTCCTATTCATTGGGCTGAGAAGTTGTGCCAATTAATCCTCTAGTGGGTAAAAAGCCAGCTCTCCCTTTTTCCTCTTTATGATGGGTAATAATGACTTGCATTAAAGGAACACCAAAGGATTCAGAAGTAATTACCAATCACAGACCTTCAAGTCCCCTCCTTGACTAGGGCGAAATCGGACTGTAAGGTAACCTTTGAGGCTACAAAAACAAGATGCTAAGCCTACCAACGAGATACCTGATTTCATTTACAGTGAAGCCCAACTATATCTGCAACCCAGTCACGTATCCAGAGGTAGCAACCCTTGTAATAAGCTGGAAACAGTTTGATGCTTTGGCTTCCACCCCCCCTAAAAAAAAAGATCGGAGAACACCCAACCCACATTACCTTGGATGTCCTTGATCATCGACCCTATCTTAGTACAACCCTTTAAAGAAGACAAGAAGCCTTCCACACTCAACTATGGCTCTCAATCACCTATCACAGTAACAATCTCTTCTATTCACAATTCTCCCAAAACCCAACCCAACAAATTGGTGGTCAACAGATTCCTCCTCTACTCTCTGCATGATGCAGATGTTAGTGAATTGAAGATCCTGGTGCTAAATGATGCAATGTGGGGATTATGTTAGCAGTTGCTGTCCGAGAAAAAGCTTGATGGGATTGGTTTGCCCTAGATGATTCCACATGGGGGGTGGACTACCTAGCTTGAGGATGATATGACAAAAAGGAAATTTTTTGCCAAAAAACTTTCTAGGAGATCATTTCAAAATCCTTTTGTTCACCTCACTACACCTAAGGGCGTGCTCATTTACATATGTAAATTCTAATTGGATTTGCAAATGGGAGTTCTTTCCCTATGAAGTTGTCTTCACATTTCTTCTTTTTCTAAGCAAATGACCATTTTATTTTCACATCCCCAAATGAGGAAACATTTTCCTATATAAAATGACTTTAAATGACCCCTGATTATGCACTTTACAGTTCTCATTCTTGTAACTCCTCCGTCCAAAGTGATTTTAGAGGGATGGGCAATCAAAGGTGGGCTCCACATGATGGATGGTCCCCATCGGGAGTGGGCTTCACATGATGGATGGTCCATAATAATGATGAGACCTTATTGAGTATAATCAATATGGTTAATCTATTTCCACAGTCATTGATTGAATGGTTAGGATCATCTGACAAAGTGATTTGAGAGGGATGGACCATCAAGGGAGAGCCCAACACATGGATCGTCGATATCAATGATCAATATAGACCATTCATTTTCATAGCCATTGATTGGATGGTTAGGATCATCTGATCAAAGTGATTTGAGAAGGATAGGGCATTAAGGGTGGGTCCTAAATGATGGATGGTCCACACTAATGATCGAACATTTTCTAGTTTTAGCAGTATGCATTTTCCCTAGCCATTGGATGGTTATGAACATCTGATAAAAGTGATTTGAGAAGGATAAATCTCTATGGGTGGGTTCCAAATGATGGATGGTCCACACCAATGATCGAACCTTTTCTAGTTTTAGAAGTGTGGATCATCCATTTTCCATAGCCATTGATTGGATGATTAAGATCATCCGATTCAAGTGATTTGAGAGAGATGGGCCCTAAATGATAGACAATCCATATCAATGATTGGACCTCTTAGTGTTTTTTTTTTTTTTGAATGATGAAAAATTTATTAGGCAGAGCAAAAATAAAAATAAAAATACAGCCACTAGAGAAAAAGAAGAAAAGAAACACAAAAGAGAAGAAGGAAACAACAAAAGAAGAAAGGAGAAAAGGAAAAGAAAAGATAACATCACTCTAAACTAAAATACAACAATAACAGTTCCATGACTGAGAATTCCCCGAGAATATAGAGAATTAGGGAGCCCAATCCTTGAAAGACAATGACTTTGTTGAAAACCCCCTCAGACGAGACATTTAAATTCTGAAAAGATCGTTTGTTTCTCTCAGCCCACACAATCCAAAGCACAAGAAGAAGAAGTCTCCATTTTTTTTTTCTTCCTAATAGATCTCTAGGATCCCCATGCCAAGATCTAAAGCAAATTCCAGCAGAAACAGAGATTCTACTCCATATATCAAAGGAGAATGGCCACTGCAGGAAAAGGTGATCGATATTTTCAACCTCTCCCAAGCAAAGCAGACACATTTGTCAAGGAGAGCTCTTTTTCGAAGATTATCAATCGTCAGCACACGACTCCTAGCCTAGCAAAAGTTGCTACTTTAGGAGGGGTCCCATAAAGCCAAAGTTGCTACTTTAAAAGGGGCCCCATAGAGCCAAATTTGCTACTTCAGAAGGGGCCCCATAGAGCTAAAGAACACTAGTGTGACAAGAACGAGCAGGAGATGGCGCTGAAGAAAGGGAACCATATAAGGACTTGACAGAGAGAGCCCGAGGTCGAATGATTCCAGGTCAGTGAGTCCTTCAGATCTAGGGAGGGAATGAATCCCTACAACTGAGACAAGAGAGCCTTGAACATATGAGATTCATAATCCGACATATTTCTCCTTGATGGAGGAAGCCACACACCACTTTCACCTTCCCTGGAAAAAACAATTGGCCACTGATATGTCCAGAGAAGAGGAAATGGTGGCAAGATTTGGATAGTCTGAAAGTAGGGGACTAGTTCCACACCAAGGATCTAACTAAAAATATATTCTTGTCCCATCACCTAGAATGAAGAATACAACATCGAAAACTTTGGGGGCCACATTAGCAATATTTTTCCAGAGATTGGATGCACAATAAAGAGTTGAAGACTTGGTCCACTAGCTGTGGTGATTCAGCCCATACATGACTGACAATACCAATCTCCACATATTTTCTTCCTCCCGCCCAAAATATGAGGCCCATTTACCCAAAAGGGCTATGTTAACGAGATCCAATCCTTTTATGCCCGCTCCACCTTCCGAGAATGGAGAGCGAACCTCTTTCCAGTTTGAGAAGCAGAAACTTCCTAAAAGAAGATCTTCCTTGCTAAAGGAACTCACGATGGAGTTTGTCAATGTGGAGAATGACAGACTTAGGGCAATGAAACAAGGACACGAAGTAAGCTCGTAAATTAGACAGAGATGCCCTAATCAAATTAATCCTTCCTCCCAGGGAAAGAAGTTGACTTTTCCACGGTGTCAATTTCCTTTCCAATCACTCTATAATTTTATCCCATAAATGTAGAGGAGTTTTGTCCACGCAAAGGGGTAGACTGAGGTAAGTGGTGGGTAGGGATCCCACATAACAACCAAAAGATTCAACCAAACGAGTGGTTGCTTCCCACTAAATGTTAAACCCAAAACATTCACTCTTAGACAGATTAACCTTTAGCCTAGGAACCACCTAAAACCAACAAATGGTCATACTCAACAAATCAACCATTGACTGATTGGCTTTGCAAAACAACAGTGTTGTTAACGAATTGAAGGTGACTGGTTTGCCGGGGGAAGTTTTCCACCTAAAAGATCCTAAACACATCAACCTCATGGCCCCTAAACATTCTACTAAGAGCTTCCGAGACAATAACAAATAGAAAAGGAGAGGAAATACCCAAAAGGCAATTTGTTTATAAGAACAAAGGAACGGGTAGAGGAAATACAAGAATGGATCTAAGCCCTCCATTTCTCATCGAAACCCAACTTGGTTAGCATGAAACCTAAAAATGGCCAATCCACATGATCATATGCCTTTCCTAGGTCCAATTTGTAGAAGATTCCCACCCTACCCGCCCGCCCTATTGCACGAGTGTAGACATTCATGGGCAATTTCCCCTAAACAAACGCACTGTGAAAAGGGGAGATAACCTTAGGGATCGCCTCTCTCAGCCTTTGGCTAAGGATTTTAGCTAAGATTTTATATGGGCTCTCAATAAGGCCGATTGGTTGAAAATCTTTAGGAATGGCAACACCTTCGCATTTTTGAATTAGAGCAATGAAAGTGCTGCCAAACTCGAAAGGCAATCTATTTGAATCAACAAAGTCGGACACAAAGTCAAACAGGTTAGCCTTGACTAGCTCCCAGAAAGATTGGAAGAAAGCCAAAGGAAAAGCGTCAGGGCCTGAAACTGTCTCTACCTAAATCATCCACCATTGCTTTAATTTCTTCAAGAGAGACGGGCTTTTCAAGCGAATCCATATCTTCTAAAGAGATGCTTGTAATGTCCAAATCATCCAAATAGGGACGAGCAACATTGTCAGATGAAAGCAACTTAAGAAAGAAATTAACCAAGGAATTGGAAATCTAGTCTTTTATCTTTATCTATAGAGATCTCTCCATCAACAAGAAGAGAGGAAATCAAGTATGTTTGCCCCCTAGCATTGGCAATACCACTAAAAAATTGTGTTACAATCTCCCTCTTTAAGACAGATGCCCCTGAAACGTTGGCGCCACTTGATTTCCTCCTCCTGCAGATGAGAAAAATAATTTGAAGATAACATATCTCTAGTTAGAACCACTTCTTCCGATAGCAACTCCCCTTCTTCCTTACATCCAACACCCGGATTTCATTATGGATGGATGGCATTTGGGCCTCTCTCTGGGCAAAGATATGATGATATCAGGCTTTTGGCTTAGATTTTAGCATATACATCTTTTTGAACAACTCAAAACCAGGACGACCATCGATCTCGAAAGATACTCATCACTTTGACACAATATAGTGGAAACCCTCAAATTCAAGCCAATCTAGTTCAAATCTAAAATGTTTAGGGTTGTAGTTGAGTTCCTTAGTTTTGAGAAGCACATGACAGTGATCCGAAATGGGTTTAGGCAAACCTCTTTGATGCAGGACAATTAACCACTTGTTTTAAAAGCTCGAACTGATAGAGCATGGTGAATTAAGTAGAGAATGATTTGATGATGATAATGTGAAGAAGAGAGGAAAATATTGAGAGAGAAGAAGAAGAAGGAGAGTTTGGGAGAGATATTGTGTTAGGCTTACTTGCCCTAACACATAATATTTTATTATAATAAAGCAAATAGTACACCGCAGGAGAAAAGGGAAGTGTGCACATGCACTTACACTAAGGGGCCACTAACCACATACACAATACACTAGCATTCTTTATAAATTAATCTCTTTATCTCATAGCCCTAGCCCCAAATCCATCGGTTAGGTCCTTGGCTGAACCCTCCTCGTGGGCCCTAAATCCATGGGTTATGGGGCCACCCACCTTGAGTATGCCCCTGCATCCCACAAGCCACCCCACTCAAGCCCGGTGGAAAAATGCCTCCGCATTAATCACCCCTGGTGAGGAGTCTCGAACATGAGACCTCCCGCTCTGATACCAATTTGACGCAGGACAATTAACCACTTGCTCTAAAAGCTCGAACTGATAGAGCATGGAAAATTAATCCCTTTAGCTCATAGCCCAGGCCCCAAATCCATGGGTTAGGTCTTCGATCGAACCCTCCTCGTGGGCCCGAAAGCCATGGGTTTTATCCTCTCGTGGTCCCCAAATCCATCGGTTCCGCCCTACACGAGCCACCCGCCTCATATGGGTTATGCGGGCCACCTACCCCGAGTGTGCCCCTGCATCTCACAGGCTACCCCACTTAAGCCTGGTGTGAAAATGCCCCCGCATTACTCTTTGGGAAGCAAACGGGAAATGTTGGATCCAGTCAAGGGAAATTAAGAACTTGTCCAACAGAGACATGGCTAGAGGGGATCTACCATTAGACTGTAAATTTAACACTGCCCATTGGCAGATCCAACAAATCGTGTTTACTTTTTCACTTAGAAAATCCTCTCGCTGAGGATGTAACTCCATTCCCATTCAATCTTTCTTGTATAAACCTCACAACATTAAAATCACCTCTTAGACACTAGGGGAGAGGCCGTCTCTTTCTCATAGCAGATAACTCTTCCCAAAAAGATAAACGGAAAGACGGTCTAGATGGGCCATAGGCTTGGGAAAAAACCTAGTGGAATCTAGGGAACCCGAAGCAATATTCAGAAAAAAGATCCACCCAACTATCTTCCTTAGACCAATAGATGGTATACCAGATAACCGGGATGCCCCTTGTTGAGTCGATCGCATCCAAAGCAATCCAATCCTTACCTTTTATATTCCTCATAGAGTTTACAATACCTCCGTTGATCGAATGGAGCTTAGATTCTTGCAACGCAATTAGTCTGGCTTTGGATCTAGAGTAGATGTTGTTAACTTGAGACCACTTATGAGGGCAACCCAAACCTCTCACGTTCCAAGATAGAATCTTCATTAGGAACCATTACTTACCCCTTTGCCCTTCCTTTCGTGCCTAAGAATCGCCTATAAAAGACCCTTCGAGTTCACTCCCAATCTTAGCAGCTCTCTGTTATTTGGGATAGAATGTGGGAACCCAAGCATCGATACCGCCTCCACTGAGACCCAAAGGCCTCCTTTTGTAACTAACTTAAATAAAGCAATATAATCTTTATCGCGGTTTTCGAATACCACCCCAAAAGTTTGCCCACATGACAAAAAGCATCCCTGACCCATTTCGCGCTCGGGGGGAGCAGCCTTGGATCAATCCACTGGAACTCCTATCCTTTTGAATGCCTACTCCAGCTGGGGGGCTCAGACTGAAAGGTTTAAGAGGGAGGGCCACAATGGTCAGAGGACCAACTTAACTAGAGAGGAGGGAAACAGAGATAAGAACCTGATCCAATAGAGAAGGGACCGCGGTGGAGGGAGGGGTATGGAAACTTTCTAAGGGGCAAAGACCTGGAGGCTACTTCAACCGGAGGAACTTCCACAACCGGATTCAACATAATCCCTCGCCTTCGTTATCTCGAGTTCAATGTCCAAAAAGGAGATATCGGTTCTCCTTGAACTTGAGATAATGAAGGCGAGGGAGCAAGAAGGCTCGGGGGATATGCCCACCTTGGGACACGTGTTCTTCAAGGGGGACACTTGTCAATATTCTAGCATTGGCCGATGCCGATGGTGTGAGGAAAGGCACAAGGGACTCACATAAGTGCCACGACTGGAAATGAGGACCGCGGGACAGAGAACCTTGTGCTATTGGGTTCATGGCTGCCGTCGTCTCTGCAAGCCGAGACGGACCATCTTCTCTCTAGCTGACTAAGCCTAGATCATTGCAGTGGCTAAACTGATCTCCCTTGACTTCATGCACCATCGGAATTTGGAACAAAAGATCTTCGATGACTACACGAAGTTTGGCATCTTCGCCGATCTCTTTCTTCGGAGATTTTCCCACTGTTCCATAGCTTGATCTATGAGAATGACTTCCCCAAAAGATGAACCTAAAGAAACGAAAAATTCTTCAAACCATAACTCCAAAGGAACACCCAACGAGGTTTGGGCGAGTGGCCATAACCATGGGTTTGCTTGCTCCCTATAGGCGTGGGTTTGACTCCTCTCCTCGGCATTACCCGAGACATGTCATTGTGGGTGATGTGTGTATCTATAGGGAATAGTCTCACCTTAAAAGGGCAAGGTCACCTTGTGCCTTAAAAAAAAACTCCAAATGAACATCCAAAAATAAGAGCTGGGCATCTTTATACCCTAAAGAAGACCACTCTACCCACTTACAGATAGCCTCCATCAGATCCACTCGATTAATGTTGCCTATAAAGACGATTTTATCAATGTTCAAAAAGGAGCAGAGAGATATCCAAAATGCAGAAGGGTTAAGATGATGAAGAAGCACACCCTCTGGGCCTAAGGAATAGTAAAATTGGAACCAATGGAATGATCTAAAATGGAAAAATCTAATCGCAAGGTTACAACCAGGCTCCATTGAAGAGTTTCCCTTGCTTTGGACATGGCAGAAGGAGGAACATTGATTGTTGGAGACCCTCCATCCTTCGGAGTTCAAGAGATGGGATCAGTATGAACTGGGGTTGGAAATGGTGGAGAAGCGGTTGCTAGGGGAGGAGGAGGAGTTGGAGGGGCAGGGCTTCCTAGAGGAGGGCGTGGGGATGCTTCCTCTTGGAGGGCTTCTTTATACAAGGACGAGGGCTTTGCAGGGATTGAGGTATCCTCCACCATCTCCGCCACATTAGAGGAAGGATGGAACTGAAAATGTACCTTTGATGGTGGCTGGTCATGGTTATGTGATGGGCATTCTCTGGGCGCTCTTGATTCACCTGCTCTAGATCAAAATGGGCGTTATTGACCCTAATCTCCTTCCCACAGAATTTGTGGCCTTGCAAACCTTTCATAGTTGTTATAAGCTCATCGTCTGAGTTCATTATGATAAAAGTGAAACCTCTAATGGCGGATGAACCTCTCTCCCTTGGGATAGCCACTTCTCTGACCTGTCTGAACTTCTCGAAAACTCTGTTGAAGTGAATTTCCATCCACTCTTTAGGAAAATGATCAACGTGTAAAGTGGGGAGTTCTCTGAGAGCGTCGAAGGCATTCAAAAGGGGTTTCAATTTTTGACCTTCCTTCGAATGGACCATAGAGACCCATCCTCTCTCTTCTTCGGGAAGATCAAAGTCAGATACCACTTCCCCAATAGTGGCTTTGGACACTGCCATTTCTTTCCCTTTTCAGGATGCTACAGAGAAAGATCTCCCTTTCGAAGAGCCAACACCTCTTCTACGTTGAGCCGAGTATTCAGGGATGAAATCTCCATTGAAACCTAAGTCTCGAGACGAGGAAGCTAGACTATTCCTGTCTTAGGAGTGCTGTGAACTCTTAGGGCAATCGCGAGAATTTGCCTCATCTACTGATCTTTGAGAAACCTTCGATAGGGCCTTACTTCTAGAAACATGAGATTTGACAACACTCGTAGGCCTTCCTTCTCTTATCCTTACCATCGATCGACCTCCGTGTGGCGCTTCCTTTTGAAGATCCATGCGACCGCCCTTTGGCTTGTGAGTTTCCTCTGGCGGGTCCGACATGGCTTCTCGAGTGTAATTCACCCCCACCCCCCACCCCCCCCACCCCCCAATCTCTTCCTGTTGAATTTCAAATTGCCATCCGCTTCACCTCCTCGATCATTTTGGAAGAGATTTCTCAAAGCAATTGACTATTTGACCTTCTCTAGTATTATCATTATGGATCATCCATTTACATAGTTGCATTGATCAAATGGTTGGTATCATCTATTCAAAGTGATTTGAAAGGTATGGGCCATTAAGGGCCCCACACAGTAGATGATCCATACAATGATTGGACCGTTTCTAGTATAATCAATATGGATAATCCATTTTCATAGCCATTGATTGGACCTCCATGTTCTTTTTTTTAGACCCATACTGTGGGTCAGGTGGTGGCAATGGGTTGTGATTGGGCTGTGTCAAGGTCAGTGCAAGCCCGAACCATTTACTAAATGGCCCAAGAATTCTTGACCAAACCCGACCAGTGACCCATATTGATCAATTCTTGCCCAAACCCTCTCACCTGACCTGGCCTGACCCACTTAAAAATTCCGACTCGACCCATTTAATTGTAAATCAGTCAGGTTCGACTGACCTGAGCCAACCCACCTTGACCCAACTCAAGTTTGAGAATGGAATATGACACTTTAAGGCTATGCACAACCCAGCCCAAACAATGGATATGTACATACATAAAAAGTCTATACTTTTCTTCTTTATTTTGTTTCGGATTTTTGGTCAGGTCATCTGGCACAACCCATTCATAATCTGTATGGGTGAGTCGTGTTTGGTAAAATTCAACCCAAGGTTGACCCATTTACTTAAATGGGTAAATATTTCTAGTCTGAGCCCGACCCACTACTTATTTGGGTTGGCCTGTTCCTGCCTCAAAAGTGGGTCGGGTCAGTTGAACTGCGGGCCAACCGGACCAATTGCTAAGTGGGTCTCATGCATGTTGGTGGGGTACATTTACTTTTGGTGCGGTGCGGTACATACAATGGACAGTGCTATGTTTACTAACGATGTGCCAGGTCAAAGATTTGGTTGGAATAGTTTTCTACACTTGTTGTAGCATAAAAAAACATGGAAAAATGAATTTCATAGGAAAAATACACGAACTGAAACAACCACGGTAAAACACTTGCATGGTAAAAACTATTATGTGCAAATGGATGCACAGGAAGATACTTGCATGTGCAAGTGCTGTTTAGACAAACAGCCCCAAAAGAGTCCTTTGGCTTCCAGTATGGTTGTAGACAGCATGAGGAACAAGCATGCATCTTTGGTGACTGAGAAAGAACACCTTATTCACGTAGCTTTTACTTCTCTTCCTGGTTATGATGTATCCATGCATTGAAAAACATATTTGCTATAAATGATGCAGACTAAGCTGAAAGTACTTCGAATTTGATACCAGGCAATGATCATAAAAAACTCTATTTGAGATTTACTCTATTTGAGATTAGTCTTGGTCATGGTTGACCTGACAATCCACATGGAAACCCTAGAGACCCTAAACTGCTGGGTGTAGGCAATGATGATGATGAGTAACTAATTAGTCTATTCTTTGGATTTATAAATTTCCTACCCTTGTGAAAGTCACAGTTTTGCCAAGCTTAGGAACTAATATAAACATTTCAAGTATTTTTCTAAGGCATATTTTCCAATGAAAGTTTATCTGGAATTCTTTGGTGATTGTGTAGCTTGAAGCTAATGGAGGGACCTGCACCACATACTCAGCTTGATGCCGATTTAGCTGCTGGAATGGGGATGCCTGATAACGGTCCTAAGCTCATGTCCACTTGAGTGACTCCGGTATTCCTTCTTGAAGGTATAGTTCCTCTTCTTCTTTTAAATGTCAGGTGACTATAGCTAGGGAATGTTGTGGTTGAGGATATTTGAATTTAAAATAAATAGAAACCGAGATTCATCATCTTGTTCCATTTTTGTTTCTTGTAAGCAGTAGGCGAATAGATTTTGTATGACAATTTAGCATGTAAGTGTGGTGAAAGCTCCAAGCTTTTGACATTTCTCAGTTGTGCTATATTCTTCAAAATTATGCTCTAAACATGAAAATGAACTGCAGACGTAAAGGTCAATTTGTCAAGGGGGCCATTTCAGGATCAAGGATTTGGTCTCATGGATTCTCTGAATCCTTGGAAAGCCCAAATCCATTGATTGGATGTGTTCTGGATTTGGTCTAAAAAATATTCCTTCGAAGTACTTGTCATTTTCCAAATCCACAAAAGCTTGGTTTTGCCAAATCCATTACATGCCATCACATGCACCAGTGTGGCGTCACCACCATGCATGCCAGTGTGAGAGATCTGAACTATTTGTTAGGTGGGCCACTCGGTTAATCTTCCATGCCCCAAAAGACACGGTGGTCCAGTCATCAACTGTTCACCATGTATTTTGGATTTGGACAATTGGTTGCTGTTGCCTCTGTAACTGTCCATTTGCTAACATGCACCAGGATGGCATTTGGGAGTTCCAGACTGTCCGGCCAGCCAGTGTATCTGCCATGGCCTGGGATAGGCTGGTTCAGTTACAAGGCGGTCACACTTGAAGGTTGGATATGGACAATTGGTCTCTCCAATGATCCATTTGCTACCATTGGCGGTGGCATGTTTGAGATCTGGATATATTTATCAGGTGAGCCACCCAATGAATCTGATATGGACTAAAAGACAGGCTGGTCCTGTGTCATACGCATACTCATGTGTGTAGGTTGGGATGTGAACAGTTGGTCCCTCTCCAGCTGCTCATTTTCTTCATATACGAATGTCCACAATTACAGGATTGACCTAATCTTGAAGTCAATCAAGGTGACTGGTAGCCCATCTGATGAATGGACCATATGTCAGAAACAAGTTACAATATGGATGGCATTAATGGCTTCGATCAATTTACTGCATGATATTAATAATTGCTGTGGTAAATATCCCCTGGGGAAGTTATTGGCAAACATTTTTGTAACTTGTTTTCAGAGCAGTAGATTTCGGGTTTATCAAATACTGTGTAGGGAAATCTATATAAATCTCAAGTTCATGTACTCACGCAATCAATATTCTCATTTCCTCGATCCCAAACAGGTCCTGAGAGAAGAAAAGGGTACCAAGTCCGAATTGTATGGATGCTGGCTTCCTGAGGATGATCAGGGACTGCAAGTTTTGGTCTTTTTTTTTTTCCCCTCTGGTTTATTTGAAGTTTATTTCAAGTATAGAGTTCTGCCTTCATTACTTGTTAATCTTAGAAGCCTTGGTAGGGAAGAGCTAGTATTTTATTGTCAATAGAACAGTGCACAGGATAAGGTCCTATTTAGATGGCGGAATCCAAGGTAACTGCATAAAGGAAATTGGTTTCTGCAGATGTGATGTTTTGCACAGATTGCAATAATAAAGTAACATGTGGAAAACCAGTTTCCTTGCACTTTTTTTTTTTTTTCATTTTCAATAGAGATTGTTTTTGTTTTTCTCAAAAAAAGCTGATAATCCTTGCTTCCACACTTTCTGAGAGACATTTCACTTTTAATCATTGATTCAACGTTTTTTTTCCTTAAAAATCATAGATTATATAACAAAGAAACTTTATAAGATTCGTTTCCCCTAAATTAGGGATTTACTTATTGTGAGATATTACATTGTTTGAGGAACCCTAAATGCTATTTAGAGTAAAGGATCATCAACAAGGGTGTTCCACAGTGTTTGTAGGTAATTTCAGCTTGGATCCCCGAGTGATGGAAGCACGGTCAGCTGACCCCTGATAGACGCCATGTCTTGAGGAGTCCAACTTTATATATATATATATATATATATATATATATATATATTCCTCTCTCTGAAGCATGTTCGGCATGCTATAGTTATGAAGTTGACGTAATCTAAAGGCGCAATACAGCTATACCTATTATGATAATGGCTCGCTTAGCAAAGCCATATTCTTGTCATGGCTTTCTTCAAATGTGACATTTCCTTTTTTAAATCTATTTTTTGGATTCCACCATTCGAAATTATCACCAAGTGAAAAAAAAAAAAAAGAATAAGAACAAAATTTTCCTTTAACAACATGTTTCAGCTCGTTGACAAACAAAGTAAAGTGTGGATTTATTGGCATAGGAAATTTAGATTTACAACTGTAAAAGAGGGAAAAGGAGAGTTTTTTTTTTTTTAAATTTTATTTCTCCTCAAAATTCTTTATTTTTAATATTTTGTTCCCAAAGAAATAATCAACAAAAACAAATCAAACAACTAAAAGATATTTGAAAGATAACTCGAGAGATACATATCAAATGGTGCTCATCATCAGAAACACAAAAGACTAGTATGGTGCTTTGCATGTGCACACAGAACTGTGTACTCTAATATTTTCCCTCAAGCTGGAATATGCACATCAAGCATTCTTTAGCTTGACAATAAGTGTGGGAGCTGCATGAGTGGCGGATGCACGTTCAGTTTCTGCCGAAGGATTTACCGCAGATGGATTTAATGACACTTTGGGTCGCTAGGATTTGAATAGTAGGCTCTTTTAATGGCTGAGACACTTCCAATAGTGGAAATTTGAATCGATTGCTCTTTTGGTGGCTTGGCAATGGCAAATGGGTGGTGGCACTCGTTTTAACTAGAAGCTCGAGAAATCTGAATAAGAGGAGTCTTCTAACGATTTTAACACTTGTGTGGTTACAAGGAGCAGAGCAAGTGGACGAAATGGTTTCTACAAGGTGGTCAAATGAGTTATCAGAACCTAAAGAAAAGCAATGGACTACTAGATCGTGATGCTGCAATTGTGAGATTTATGCCTTTGCCTTAGAGAGAGATGCTGGAACATTGTGAATTGGTGTAGTAGGTAAAGAACAAACGGCACAAAGATGGATGGACACGATCGGGTGATTAATGCTAGTGTTTTTCTCAAGTGAAGTGAGGTGAGAGAGAGAGGTAACCATTTAACCAAGGGTTGGGATTGTCTACTCAAATTTGATTTTGAAGAAATGACCAATCCAGTGAGACCCACTTTCTGGGCAGTTTGGATCTAATGCACATGCAACACGTGCCATATGGAAGCCTCCAACCGATTGCTGTGTGATATTAAATCGGATCACGTCTCATGGTCTGGTGGGTGTCTGTCTTGTCTATTCCAGGTCCAGTTACTGAACAGCAGGGCCTACTGGGTAGGCTTCTGAGCTCGGACTCGACTCAGTAGTGACCCCTCCAGTATGGAGCTCAGTACTGGTCGAAGTTCTGTGGGCGCCTCCATTATGTATGTGTTTTATCCATGCCGTTTATCCATTTTTCTGGATCATTTGAGGGCATGAGCCCAAAAATGAGGCAGATCCAAACCTCAAGTGGATCATACCACAGATTGAACGCCCACCATTGAAAACTTATTCGCCTTAATATAAAAGTCATGGACATGCTGCATGTTAAGGTACATGCCTGGAATTTATTCACCTGCATGTGCTACTCGATTTATTTGTGTGGGGACCACTGTTGACGCAGGGGAGAACGTGATGAGGTCTCATCATCTTCCTCACGGATAAAGGCTTGAATCCACACGGCTCTCTTGAATTCATAAGAGAGATTTCTTGAATCCACGGGAGAAATAAATTAATTTCTAAAATTTCTTACTGGTTAATTGATAAAAAAAGGATTTTAGCATCCTTAAATAGCTCTAAACAAACTCTAAAACATAATCAAAGAATTCTGATCAAATAAAGAAACAAATTATGAAAAAATACGCAAATTCTCACGTTTGTCTATCTATCATTGACTAGTCGAGTCGATTGGTTGAAATGGCTCAAAAAAGTCCAGAGGATAAAATTAGAAATTTTGTGAATTTTGACTTGTCGATCGGTCAAAATAGGGCCTTCGATATGTCGAAATAGACAAAAATTGTTTGGCAACAATTTTGGAATTTTTGGTAGAAGTTTGAACCAATTAAAATATGCTGAATGTTGTCGATCCTTCTTAGCTTATTTTCTTCGTTCCATCATAGCCATGAATAAATCTGCAACCTATTCTACATCAGTTCCCTCCACTTTAAAAGAACTCGTCCTCAAGTTATCTTCCGATGTCGGTTCATGATATTCATATAGATCTTTTACGTTGAACATGCGCAAGATCTCCATGTCTTCAAGAAGATCAACAACATAAGCATTGTCATTGATCTTACAAAGGATAGGTACTGGTCCAATCTTCTTGTTCTTCAGCTTATTGTACGTCCCGGTCGGAAATTTTTCTTTGCGCAGATGAACCATCACATTCTTGCCCATGGCTCGAACAACTTCGGACGCTGATGTTCTCATGCTCGGGACCTTGGGCAAATGAACTAAATCAAGAGTATGTTAGGGTGCTCATTCGTACGCAACTTCAAACGGAGACTTTTCGGTGGATTGGTTCAACATGTTATTGAACGCAAATTTCACCTGGGCTAAGGCCTCATCCCACTGCTTTGGTTTATCTCTAGAAATGCATCGAATAAGGTTTTCAAGCTATTTCAACTAGAAACAAGTGTTGGGGATTGGAATATTCATATTCAATAATAACAAAGGAAAATCGAAGAGCAAACATCACCACTATATTTCATTAATCCGAATTCTTATTAAATCTTTCGTATTTCCCTTGATTCTAAAACAAAGTACATTTAATCAACGTAATGAAAGGTAATTAAATATTAATTTTAGTAGCATCTCGGCTTGTATAACGTCCGTTGCAATGACAGAAGAGTTGTGTGGGTCCAAAACCCTTGCTTCACACCGATATATGCAAAATATGTGCATAAGAGATTGAATCGCGGAATAATTTGAAGCATAATCGTCGAGCACATATGTATCAGGGGCTCCTGTTGTGCGGCCGCGCAAGCAATCACTGTTACGCGGTCGTGTAACATGCTTGTGCTCTGTTCCTTGCATCTCCTTCCTCCTCTTTTCTTCTCCCGTGCTGCACCGCGGGATAGTTGAGTGATGCAACTCTGAATTCTCATCTCTCTGAAGCTCCTCACTTGTGAATGAATCAAATGAGAGGGGGATGGGGTATTTATAGGCTTCCACGCATGTGAATTGACAAAATTGTACAACAGAGTACAGTTGCGTGGTTGTGCAACATACCCCTGTTGTGCAGTCGTGCAACAAGTGTTCTTATCCACCCTAGGCAATTTGTCCCCAAACCAATATTTTGGAAGAATTACTGCCCTTCGCGAGGTCGTAACTTTATGGGCCATTGCGTATTCGCACAACTTGTCCTTGTTGCGTGATCGCACAACAGGGCCTATTTAACACTTTGTTGATATTTTTTTTGGTCCAACACAAGCGTGCAGTTCACCACTTCAATTTGCCTATCTGTCTGCGGGTGATCTGTACTACTGAACTAATATGGGTGTTAAATCGCTTCCACAAAATTATTTAAAAGTGACTGAGGAGCTTCGTGTACGATCGGATGTGATGTATTTAGGAACACCATTTAGCTGCACAACCTCTTAAAAGAACATGTTCACAACATGCATAGCATTGAGAGTCTTCTTGCACAGAATAAAGTGCTATCTTTAAAAATCTGTCCACCACCATGAACACTGAACCCACGATACACTAGGTCTGCGGTAGACCAAGCACAAAATTCATAGATAAGTCCTCTGAAGGACCATCAGGTAATGTATAAGTCAGTACTATGAGATTGCACCTTGGAAGACTGACATATGTGGCATCGCTGTACTAATTTTCCCACATCATGCTTCAATTGTGGCCTATAGTATCATTCCTCCACAAGAGCTATAGTCTTATCTTGCCCTAGGTGACCGCTAAGGCCACCCCCATCTAGCTCTTGGATAATGTGGTCTCACAAGGAACCCTGTGGGATGCATAATTGATTAACGTTGAAGAGAAATCCATCTTGAATATGGAGGTTGCTGGGCTGACCTTCTCTACATCTAATCCACATGTCTTTGAAGTCATCATTTTCTGAGTACAACTCTCTGAGCTAGTCAAACTTGACAACCTCATTACTCATAATGATCAATAATGATGCACGTCGACTAAGTATATCATACACCCTATTCTATTGCCCGGCTTTATGTTTCAGTACGAATTTAATTCTTGCAAGAATGAAATCCACCTAGCATGTATATGATTTACGTTAGCTTGACTATTTATAAATTTAAGAGCTTGATTGTCTGTGTAAAGAATGAACTCCCGCTGAATCAAGTAATGCCTTTAATGTCGCAATGCTTGGACCAATGTATACAATTTAAGCTCATATGTCAATCACTATTTGTAGGTATTACTGAATGTCTCATTGTAGAAGGCTACTGGCCTACATTCTTGTGACAAAACTCTCCCAATTCTGACATATGAAGCAACACATTCAAGCTTAATTAGTTTGTCGAAGCCGAGAAGTACGAGAACTGAGGTTATGGATAATTTATGTTCAAATTCAGCAAAGCTTCTATCAGCTTTGCCGGTCCGCTAAAATGGTTACTTTTTCATACAATCTGTAATCGGTGCCACAATGGTGTAGAAATTCTCCACGAACTGACGATAGAATGTCGCTAATCCGTGAAAACCCCGTACTTCATGGATGTTGGTTGAAACTCAATTCCTTGATGGATTTTACCTTCTCTTCATTCGCCTGAATGGCCGTTGATGTCACTACAAAGCCTAAAAATAAGAGGCTCTCGATTAGGAAGCTGCACTTCTTTTGGTTGAGGTACAACTTATTTTCGGCTAGCACCTGTAACAGTTGCTTGAGATGCTCAATATAGTCTACTTCATTATAACTGCATATAAGTTTATCGTCAAAGTAGATTATCACGAACCACCCAATAAATGGTTTCAAAGCTTGGTTCATTAACCTTATGAATGTATTGGGTGTATTTGAAAGAATGAAGGGCATTGCCAACTATTCATATAGTCCCTCCTTAATCTTAAAAGTTGTCTTCCACTCATTGCCCCATCGTATTCAGATATGTTGTTAATCACTTCTTAAGTCCAATTTAGAAAACAATTTTGCACCCTCAAGCACGTCCAACATATATCTATTTGTGGTATGAGAACCTGTACTTTATGGTAATCTTGTTGATTGCCCGACCGTCGACACATATATGCTAACTCTCATCTTTCTTAGGAGTTAATAGGGCCAGAACGACGCATGGACTTATGCTTTCTTGAACTAGACCCTTACAGATCAATTTCTCTACTTGTCCCTGTAGAATCTTGCTCTCCTTTGAGCTTATCTGATAATAAAGGCAATTAGGCAAACTAGCTCTTGGGACAAGGTCAATGTGGTGTTGGATATCTCGCATATGGGGCAACCCATTAGGAAGATCATTGGGCTAAATTTCTTTAAATTCATGCAACAAGGGTTTTAAATTCTCAGGGATATTCATGGGTCCTACATCTTCCCCCTTCACTGCTAATGTGTCACTTCTCCTGTCTCATTGGACTCCTCCATAAAGTCTCGTATGGTTAGGAGAGAATGCCCCTCCACTTTAAAAGCTTCGGTTTGTTCGGGCCCATAGGGGTGAGTATAGTTTTTCGGTCATCTTTGACGAAAATATATACATTATCGCATCCTCTATGAGTGGTATCATGATCTAATTGCCACGGCCAACCGAGTTACATATGACAAGCTTTCATATCAACTACATCACATAATACTTTGTCCTTATATATTTACTAATTGAGAAAGAAATTACGCACTGTTCAATTACCTTCATCTCACTAACCTTCTTAATCCATCTGATTGTATATGATAGCAGCCTGTAACCCTTGCACGACTTGCCGATCCTCTCGCTGCGCCACTTTAAAAGCCACTGCTGTTAAAGGATAATTTCTTAAAGCACCGTCCATAGGATTGTTGCTTGACCCGTCGTTAGAAATTATTCATCTGAGGAAAAACCTCTCTTTGATACCAACTGATGAAGGGAAGAACGTGATGAGGTTGATCACCGTCTTCCTCGATCGATAAACGCCTTGAATATATAAGGCTCTCTTGAATTCACAAGAGAGATTTCTTGAATCTACGAGAGAAATAAACTAATTTGTAAAAATTCTTATTGATTGATTAATCAAAAAATGAGTTTAACATTCTTAAATAACCCTAAACAAACCCTAAAACGTAATCAAAGAATCTTAATCGAATAAGGAAAAAAATTCTGAAAAAATGCACAAATTCCTGCTTCTATCAACCTATTGTCGACCGGTTGAAATGGCTCAAAAACGTTCAGAGACTAAAACTAAAAATTCTGTAAATTTTGATTGATCGACCAGATCTATCGACCTGTCGAAACAGGCAGAAATTTTGCAGAAATTTTTTAGCAACAATTCTATAATTTATGGCGGAAGTTCGACCTGTCGACCCGATCAAACCATGCTGAATGTTGTCGGTCCTTCTTGGCTTCTTTTCTTTGGTCCATCATAGTCATGAACAAATCCGTGGCTCGTTCTACATCAACTATGTTGTGTGTATGCCATTCAACCGATGCATCAAGTGATTCCTACAATGATGAGATGTCCTAAAAATCAGGTGCAGATAATAATTACATGGGCCACACCATATAAAACAATGGGCATCCCAACCAAAAACTTCCAAATTCACATGGTGGCCACATGTTGGCTAAACTTCAAAATTCATGTGGTGGCCACATGTTGGCTTGATCGGCTTTATTTTTGAACTGCTCCACTTTCCACTTTGGTGGTGGAGTGACCCTTTTGTACACAGCTACAGTGGCCCCATAAGCAGGGTTGTAGTATAAGCTTATTCTACAGATGTCGATGAATACGTGACACTTCTCCATATGACTTCCAATTTATATTTAATCTACGTGTGGGTTGCAAGATGTGATCTTGTCCATTAGTTGGGTGCTCGGATGCAGATGTTATGACTGAAAATCGTACTATACTTTTTTAGACCCGACCTAAACCTAACCTATGAAATAGATGGGTGGGTCACCCTGACCTATGAAATTGATGGTTGGTTTGGATCCTTTTATATTTGGATCCAATCATTTAAATAAATGGGTCCCTCTTATTTTATTTAAATCTGACTTGGATTTTTAAAAGTTAGGCACGAGGCAGAACAAGACCTGATTATTAAATAGGTACCCATTTTCTTCGGGAGTGGATTAGGTGAGATTACGGGCTCACCCAAGATGGCACGGGGCCCACACCTTGATGTATGCATTCAGTATCCACGCCGTCTATCTGTTTTTCCATATCATTTTAGAACACCATGCAAAAAACGAAGCAGATCTAATTATCAGGTGGACCATACCATAGGAAATAGTGGTGATTGAGCATTAATGGACCACAAAAGTTTTGGATCAAGCTGATATTTTCTTTTTTACCTTCATACATGATTATTTGATCTTATCAACAGATTGGATGGCAAATAAACACTGCAGAAACAATATGGTGCATACTGAGAAGTTTTTAATGGTAGGGCATTCATTCACCACTGTTTCTAACGGTATAGTCCACCTGATAATCGTATGGGCTTCATTTTTTGGATATTGTCCTAAAATGATATGTAAAAGCAGATAGACGGCGTGGATACTGAATAGATACATCGAAATGTGGGCCCCACAGTAAGGGACGCACCGCCTTGGGTGAGGCCAGGTTTTCACTCAATCCGCTCCCCTTTTCTTTAGACCTGACCCATTTACACTCCTAGATGTGACCCATCTAAAGTGGGCCCCACTAATTGGATGTCCCATTTACAGTTTCTATTGCTGGAGTCGTCACAATCTGCCAGATCATCAAAGTTTTTCTCCTGTCAGAGTCTTCCAGAGCATCAAAGTCTCTTTTGTTTTGTAGATTGAGATATATCATAGATGAAGCAGTAGTTCACTGGTGGACAACATCCGTTCCCACCTTTCAAAAAGAGCCAGAGAGGGAGAAAGAAATTGCATTAGAGGGGGCCCACATCTTTGCACGACCTATATGAGTTTCCAGGCTTCTAATTTCAACAAGGGGGTCCATTGTTCGGTAAGCTGGATTGGCGTCAGGACTATAGTATTTCTCTACTTGCTCACAATTCTCACATGGACTAGAAGATCCCAGCATTGATGGCTCAGTTTTATGTGGACTTGGGGCCTGTTTGGATACCACCAAATAAGTTACTTTTTCTAATTACAGTAGTAGATAAGTAAGTTTGGTTTATAATAAATCATAAGTAACCTTTTTATTTAAACTTACTTAATCACTTAGTTTTAAAAGTAGAAATCAAGATAAGCTTTTTTTTTTTCTTTTTTTGTTAGCTTGTTAGTACACCCCACCGTCAGTTGACACTTCAGTGTTAGCCACCCCACTAGGGATCTATACCAGGACCTCAGTTTTGAAACAAGGTATCTTTCACTCAGTCTACCACTTGAGCCATGGATCAGGGTGTGAAATCAAGATAAGCTACTTAAGGCATAAGTAGGTTTGTCTTAAGTAACTTAAGATCCAAACGCCCTGTATTTTTTTCCTAATCTAATGGAATAAACGCATGGGAACCTTTCTTGCGTGTGGATTATCTGGCATTTACTATCTGGACCGTTTGTTAGGTTCAGTCTAGTCTACTTTTGCTATTGTGCAAAAGGCACGGCAATCAAATGGTGCTATACGTAGTTGAAGAACTCAAAAACTAGATTTGAACTATTCAGGCCACAGAGACATGAGTGCTAAATCGAACAAGGATCCTATAAATAAGCAAAAGCAAGCTCTAGCTGACATTACCCTCCACCATGGAGGTGGGGACAACAGGTGAACAAAAGAATTAATGGAGTGAGGTAAATAACCGAGCTTCCTCCTTGAACCATTAGTACTAGTGAAAATCTTTAGACGCTTGATTTCGACATTTTTTAAAAAAAAAAGAGCAAATAGACACATAGTCCACGATGAGCAATCCAAAGATTAAGGAGCTATGAACAATTACTTATTGTGGAGTTTAAGAGTTATATCTAAAATGCCACTAGCACACAACTTGGTTAGCCCAAGTAAGAGGATTCTAATGCATTGATCTTCAAGACTTTGTTGGGTTATTGTAGAGACAACACCCCAACAAACACTTTCCAGAGGGGGAAAGCATAAAAGCCTAATCTTAGAATCTCTAATGCTAGCACTAAACAAATACTAGCACTGGGCAGAGAATTCACTGTTGGTTCTAATAAAGAGATTTGGCAAAAAAATAGAAATATTAATACAAGCAAAAAATAATAAAAATATTATCTAGAGAGACAAAGGCACCATATTGTCGCTACCTTATAGAGATATTCGCCCTCACAATGAAGATCCTCAATGCACTAGGTCATAGCAATTGTGCCCCTTTATATAACAACTCGCCTCCATAATATATCTTTTGCTTTATCCTTATCCATGATGAAATATATCTTTTTATAATCATCTACGAAGGTTATGAAATATTTCTTTCCACCCCGAGTTATAATATTTTTTAGGTCACATATATTGCCAAGAATCAAATTCAGGCCTTGAGTATTTCTTTTACCTCACTTGTATGGTCTCTTGGAATGTTTTGGCGCTTTCTACCATAGGAATAAGCTCCATATTAATTTGCTTTCAAGTGAATGATAATTCAGATGTCCTAATTTAGGATACCACACATTAAGAGTCTCAATCAATTAGTCAGAAGAACTAACACAATTTTCATTTATAACACTTGGCTTAAACAAGCTATCACATACATAACATACTCTAACAAAGGTATTATTCTTGGAGATAACAGATTTTCTAAATTTGAAAACTAACTTAAACTCGTTTTTATCGATTGTAGAGCCAAATACAAGATTCTTTCAAAGGTTTAGTAAATGAATATCATCCATAAGAGTTAACACCTTCCTTGAAATAGGCATAAGCTCACCTTATCCTTACCAATGACCTTTGCCTTGGACAAATTTTTCATGAAGATGTTTCTTTCATCATTTACTTTCTCGTATGAGGAAAATGCACTTTGGTCATAACATAGGTGCTTGGTGGCTCCCTAGTCAATATACCACTCGTTCATGTTATAAGCAACAAGTGCTTCGGTGATGACCCCCACAAATTCCTCGGTAACATGTGTGTGGATTTTTTTCATTTCTATCACCTTTGCGGAAGTAACATTCTTTGACAAAGTGATCGATTTTCTCACAAACATAGCTCCTTTCACTCTTTTTGTTGTTTTTATCCATTTCTTTATTCTTTTGAATATTTGGGTGATTTTTCTTTGGTAGCCTAGACCTTCAACTATTTTAACCCATCTGTTTACTCTCAACAAGATGGGCCGTTATTATAGATTCCAATTTCAGAAAATGTTTATCAATCCATATATGGAGGATAAGGTCATCCAAGCTCATATCTTTATTACAACAACTTGGAAAGCCTCATTAATCACCATCCATCGAATGAGATTTCGTAAGGAATTTTCTATAAATTATGCACTTGATCTTATTACGAATTTTTCATATAACATCTTGAAATCAATATAACAACTGTTGATATATTTTTTTCTTCAAGCATTCTCTGTTTTAAATTTCTTCTTAAGGTGGTCTCGTAATTCTTTCATTGACGAGTGGTGACAATAGATATTATAGTTATCATTTGTCATTGCATTGGGAATGTAATTTCGACATAGATAGTTATCGTTCTTTCATTTAGATTGTTTGAAGGATGCCGTTGGTTCATTTGCCTCAAGCGATGGAGTAAAATCTTTGATTACATAAATTAACTTAAGGGTGGTGAGATAGAACTCAATTTTCAGTTGTCACCTCTTAAAATTCTTCTTATAAAAAATTTCGATTCTAGGATTTTAAAAAATAGTTGCCATAGAGGTTGAGATTTTTTAAGAGAATTTTGTCTTTAAATTATTGGTTATAATAAAGAGATATGGTAGAAAATAGAAATATCACAAGTAAGAAATAATACAAATATATCTAGAGAGTTGAGAGTAAGAAATAATAAAAATATATTCGGAGAGTTAATGTGTCTTATAGTCGTTGTCTTAAAGATAGATTTACTCCCATAATGAAGATCCTCGATGAACTGGGTCTCATCAACTCTTCTCCCGGGATACAACAACTCTCCTCTATAATGAACAACTTGAATCAGGTGCACATATGATTTCAGCCACATAAACCAGGTGCACATATGATTTCAGCCACAACTTGAAACTGTTCTCACCTAAAAAAAAGATTTCCCAGAGAAAAGCCCAGAGAAAAACTATAGTGAAGGAGAAGAAAATAGATTTTCTCCATGTATTATAATGAAAAAGAGAAGCTTGTACAAGGATTTAAGCGATAGTCGTTGCTTTCGAGGTGTATGCAGGCAACACATTAATGACATATCAGTGCATGCCAGCTCATTAATTATTGTGTTAGTGCATTAAGGCTCTCTGCATGTGTGTGATGTCACTTATACAAAGAAAAACAAGAGTGGGTGAGTAAAAAACACCACCACACTATTATGTGCCATGTCGTGGCTCGCGCGTGCGTGCAAGGTTGCTCCCATGGTATACGCTTGGTTTCCACTACAGACAATAACTGAATGATTCTAATATAAAGCCTTTCTCTTCACATCTCCTTTCTAATATAGGACTAAAGCTAACACAAAAAATAAAGAAACAAAACCAACACTACAAAATAAAAGATAAAATAGGTTTTTCATTTATTTAAATCCCTTTATTTTTCTAACATCTACTACGTTGGTAATATATATGGGAAATAGGTTGGTCTAGAATGAGGGGTGTGGAAAGATCCTAAGCAGTAGAGAGATTATCAAAAGCATCCCTTGCAATGTTAGGACCTATTGGATAACCCCAAGTGTAGGATCATGATGTAATAATAACTCAATGAATCCGAGTTCGATCCACAGGGACTGTGAAGAATACAACTAAAGCTAGTCTAAGATTACATCTAAGATTAAGGATTCCAACAGATTAAAAAGGGATTAAGGATCCAGGGATCCACTTTTAATCAATCATAATATTTAGTTCATTGATTTAAATTTGATAACTTAATTAGAATTAAATAAAGATGCATTCCAATCAAAATATGAAATAGTTAAACCATTCATAAACATCCAACAATGTATAAATTTAATTAAATGATTCTTTCATTAAGTACTCGGCAATCGATCAGAGGAAATTCAAAGCATCTATTGTGCCCTGAGTCTATAATAGATCAATGAAATTTACAAATTGATTCATTTTCTAATCAAGCCAACTAATTGTAAATTCAAAGTATTCGATGTAACCGGAGTTCACAATGAATTTAGAAATAAACAATTCAAAACCTTATAAATTAGAATTCAAATATGACTCAATTAAATAATCGTCATGAAATCCAATGTATGAATCATCCACGTTCTCCCGCTCCCAAATCCTAAATTGATGTCTAAGATTGTATGGAATGCCTCCTTTTATAGTTAGAAATCCCACAATTCTGCACCAACTAAAGAAAATTGTAAACTCTCCAATTTACATTCACAACCGATTGATGTCCTTGATTGATCGAGAGTGATTGAAGATTCTTCCGTCGATCGAAGTCTAGTTATCAATCAATCGAACATACTAAAAAACATCTAGCAAGTAAATTCAAAATTTTATTTCATTATTGATCGATCGAACCCTGTACTCTTAATCGATCGAAGGTAGCAAAATTACCCAACAATCTTTTCCAAAAATTCAGAGTATTCTTGATACATCACTCGATCAATCAACATTGCTTGAAGGTCGATCGGTCAATTGAAGGCTTTGGTCGATCAATTGATAGCTGTGATTTTCTTCATTATGCAGTTGCACTTGTGCTTCAGTGTTCTTCTTTAGTTTGGTACTTGATTTTCTTAGATCCTTGACACTTTAAGTCTTTATTTTCAACCTTCATTCTTCAATCTTTAATCTCTAGTCCTTTTAATTTTTTCGGGCTTCAATTTGGCACTTTAGTACGTATTTGACTTAAACTTTAAAATCCTTATGCATGTTGAAAATTAATCTAATTAAGCTATGCTAACATGAATTTGTATGAGAAAGTAATTTAATAGAGGGGATAAATATGCAATATTTAGGAATTATCACAATCCAACCAGCATTTTTCTAATCCTAAGCAAAACAAGCTTAAAAGAGTCCAGCCTTGCAAGAAACAACAGGATCTTCCGGACGATCAGTGCAAGCCGCGAAAGGCCTATTCACACCCCAACTTTCACTGCGGAAGGTAAGCGAATCTTGAAGCATGACTTCCATCCAAGCTGTCCACTCCCTAGAGATGGGAATTTTGATCACCCCCACGTCGGTAGAGAGGAAGGAAAGAAGAGGAGAGAGGAAGGAAACGTTCGTCAAACAACGTCGCTTGACCTTACACACACCTCGACCTTTCGCACACCACCATCGTACCCTCTACGCACGAACCTTCCAAAATTCACAAACAATATATGTAAGGCCCGTATCTTAGTATGTACTATTTCTTAGACCCCCGCGATCCTTCCTGTCAAATTTTGGCAACCCGTGACCTATAGTCGACATTTGCGTGCGACCCTAAGTCACACCCTGTCAACCCGAGTCGTCTTGACCCGAGACTTATACCCTTGCGACCACGCCGTTATCGCGGTTCTAACGCTACATCTCGCGTGCTGATACGATTCCCAGGCCAGAAGTTGTGGGCCCGCATTTATTTTGAAGAAAATGCCGCGCGTTGTGAATCCCAAGAGAATCTCTACCATCTATCACATCAATCAATCAATCACAAGTCAAGTACAACCCATCACTCACCCATACCTCTCCCACCAACTAGGCAAATCAATCCATGCTTAGGCCATTCCTCTCATCCCAAAAGTCAATGAGACCCATGCTTTCCATGTCATATCTCTTACACATCACTCTTCTCTCTCTCATTTCTTACTCTATTCCAAGCAACTCCTAAGGAGAGGACGTCCAAGCTCTTCCAAAAGAGCCAAGTGTGGCCCACTTCCTACCCTCCTCTTCTCTCATCCTAACCCTTCAATATCCATCATCCTCCATCAAAGTTGAAGCCAGAGAGCTTAGCATTCCAAGGAGCCCAAAAGATTAGCAATCAGTGGGTGATCTAGGATTTCTACCATGGATTTGAGGACTTGAGGGCCCCCATCTGGTGGGACCCATTTGATTTATGCATTGTAAGATAAGGAGGGCTCATAGTGGCAGAGCCCCTCCCCTCCACACATCTCTCTCTTTCTTCTTCTTCTTCTTCTTCTTCTTCTCTCTCTCTCTCTCTCTCTCTCTTTTCCATTTTTTTTTGGTGATGATATGTGTGGCCCACTTGATGTGTTCGACAAATCCAGATCGCCTAGATTTTTTTTTCTGGATGTACAGTTGGTCTTGATCCAAGGCTGGTAGGCCACGCGTGAGGACACACCTCAATGTATGTGGTGTACCCTCATCGTCTAGCAAGGGATGTGGGGCCCTACTGTGATGTATGGGTTGCATCCTCACCGTCCAGCTGCTGGATGGTGGGACACACCATGATATATATGTTTTATCCATGTGCCGTCCACTTTAGGGACGTGGGACCCACCCCACATGTGTCATATGTGTGGGGGTGGGGCCTACATTAATGTATGTATTTTGTAGCCGCGCCATTCGTCCGTGGGTCCCATCCACGTGGCCCACCATCATGTACGTGTGGATTCACGCCGTCCATCTGTGAGAACCACCGTGATATATGTATTTTATCCCACCGTCCATCTGGACGGTGGGGTCCACCAACTCTATAGCTACTGCAGTTGACGTTAGTAAATTCTATGGGCCCAGCAGTTGTTAGCTGCAGTTTACATTAGCAAGTTCTGTGGGTCCCACTAGCTATCTAGCTGCTGTACTGACGTCAGCAAGTTCTATGGGTCCTACACATGAGGTATGGGCTATATCCATACCGTCCGGCTATTTAGACGGTGGGAACCATGTGATGTATGTGTTTTACCCTCGCCGTCCAATTGATCAGATGGTGGGCCATGCATGTGAGGCCCACTTGCTGTTGATGTGAGGCCCATGTGATGTGGCCCATTTAATGTATATGAGACCCATGTGTTGTGGTCCATTTGATGTATATGAGGTCCAATGTATTGCAGCCCATTGTGATTATACGAGGCCCATATGTTGTGGCCCATATGATGTATATGAGGCCCATGTGTAGCGGCTCATTTGATGTATATGAGGCTCATGTATTGCGGCCCATTTGATGTATATGAGGTCTATGTATTGCGGCCCATTGTGATTATATGAGGCCTATGTGTTGCGGCCCATTTGATGTATATGAGGCCCATGTGTTGCCAGCCATCTGATGTATATGAGGCCCATGTATTACGGCCCATTTGATGTATATGAGGCCCATGTATTACGGCCCATTTGATGTATATGAGACCCATTTGATGTATATGAGCCTATGTATTGCGGCCCATTTGATGTATATGAGGCCCATGTGTTGTAGCCCATTTGATGTTTATGAGGCCCATGTGTTGCGGCCCATTTGATGTATATAAGGCCCATGTGTTGCGAGCCATCTAATGTATATGAGGCCCATGTGTTGTGAGCCATCTGATGTATATGAGGCCCATGTGTTGTGGCCCATTTGATGTATATGAGGCCCATGTGTTGCAGCCCATTTAATGTATATGAGGCCCATGTGTTGCGACCCATCTGATGTATATGAGGCTTCTGTGTTGCGGCCCATCTGAGTATATGAGGCGCATGTGTTGCTAGCCATTTGATGTATATGAGGCCCATGTATTACGGCTCATTTGATGTATATGAGGCCCATGTATTAGGGCCCATTTGATGTATATGAGGTCCATGTATTACGGCCCATTGTGAGGTATATGAGGCCCATGTGTTGCGGCTCATTGTGATGTATATGAGGCGCATATGAGTGAGGCTCATTGTGATGTATATGAGGCCCATATGATGAGGCCCGATGTGATGTATATGAGGCCCATATGATGAGGCCCAATATGATGAATATGAGGCCCATATGATGAGGCCCGATGTGATGTATATGAGGCCCATTATGATGTATATTGGGCCCTTATGTGAGGCCCATTATGATGTATGTGAGGCCCTTATGTGAGGCTATGGGCTCACTATATGTTTGGCTCTATGTGTGCTACTCCTTGGGAGCAATGTTGGTTAAATGTCCACATTGATGGGCAATGATGGTTAAATATCTACATTGTGACCTTTCCTTAGACTCTTATTAGGCACATTCTCATCATTTTCTAAGTGGGTTGATCCTAATCATTGGGCCCCATTGATGTTTGCATGACCCATCTATTCATATTGGGCTAACCCATAATGTTGGGCCCCCATTGGTTGCTTGTAGGATTATTTCTTTTTAATCTTGGAGTCCATCTAGGACTTATTTGGGCCCCCTAGGGTATCTAGTAGGCCATATGATAGTATGGTGAAGGAAGCCCATTCCGGATCTTTAGGATTATAGGTAGGCCACCTAGGCCCAACCTAGATATGAGGAGAGTTCATCCTCACCGTAGACGGAGGGATCCATACTATTAGATTTGGTATATCCACCGTTGAGGACTGACCCTCCATGTTATGGATTTGTTGTCCACTTATGGACCTCGCCTTGTGTATAGGCTGATTATCGATGCCGACTATGAGTACGTGCTAGTATAACATCATGGTACAAACTATTGAAATGGTATGAGGCCCCTTGTGATTGTATTAGGGTCATTCTCATTTCCCCCTTAGTGGGCTAACCCAAATTAATGGGCCCCCACTATTATTAGTATGATCCATCTTACCTTATTGGGATATCCCAATTCTTTGGGTCCCCATTGATGCTAGTAGAAGTACCCAAACTTGGAAGCCCACTCTTAGGCCCATGAGTAGGCCATCTAGACCCATCCTTGTTATGAGGAGGATGCATCATCACCTCTGGCCATAGGTAGAAGAATCCGAGGTATTAGATTTGATATATCCACTATTGAGGACTGATCCTCATGTTATAGATTAGATCTGTTGTCCTTCTATGGACCCCACCATATATACGCTGATTATTGATAACGACTATGTTAGTATATGCATTGAGTATGTGTTAGTATAGCATTATGATTGTATAAGGTCATTGCAATGTTAATTGTGATTGTATGAGGCCCATTGTGGTTATATGAGGCCTGTTGTGATTATATGAGGCGCATTGTATGATTGCATGAGGCCCATCGTGTGATTGCATGAGGCCCATTATGATGTATGAGATCCATTGTGATGGTACGAGTCTCATTGTGATTGTATGAGGCCCATTGTGATTATATGAGACTCATTATGATTGTATAAGATCCATTGTGATGGTACGAGGCCCGTTGTGATTGTATGAGGCATTTTGATTGTATAAGGCTTGTTATGATGTAAGAGGCCCATTATATGTGTGAGGACCGCCATGTGTAGGTGATTATTGCACACCACTCATTCACCTATACGGGCTATGGGCCATCTTATACAAGCCTATTATGATGTATGTGATTATAATCATGCTTGGTACACTTCGTGATATATGCCCATACGCATTATCCACGTGCTTGTTATGAGGAGTGATTAAGCATAGCATGTGTCATTGAGCTGATAGTTTATGAGACTCCCTGAGAGACGGAGTTACCCCGCATGAGCGCGCGGTACACGCAGGTTTGATATATGACTGGATGGTATGACTCATGTATCTCGCATTTTGTGATACGACCACTCTACACCCAAGTGACATCAGGGCCATGACCTCCACAGGCATACTGTGGATGGCCAAATGGGACACCGAAAATCTTTGGTTCTAACATACGGGCCCGATAGATGTCCTTGGGTGAAAATCTTTAAACCCTCGAGGCCAAGTGTTCACTCCCCAAGTGCAGGGTTGTGATGTAGTAATAAACTCGGTAAGACCGAGGTCGAATCCCAAGGGACTGATACCTGTACGTTACCTGAAACTAACTAGAAATAGGACTAGCCTAAGATGAAATCTAACTCCAATATAAAGTGATGAATAATGGTGAGAGATTAATCTAGAACTTAAGGAATTCAGAGAAAGGAAACCAGGGATTCAGAGGATCCACTTGTAGAGATCAGGGAGATCTTATGCCTGCATCAAGATCATGAAAATTAAACAGAACTTATTTGATCTAGTTTTCACGAGATGAAAGGTATATGAATTAGAATGGATTCCATCACCAAACCATGCCCAGGAGACAAGGCAAACAACAGAATTAAACTAATTACCAATCAACAATGCCTGAAGGTTAGGAAGGGTACCGTCATCCGACCATGCCCAGGAGACAATGGTGAACAACAGGGCTTCCTGATGTCATAAATATCAAAAGGAGGAAGAAATACTCAAAACCATCGCAAATCTATTGTAATTTTAGTCACAACAAACCATTAAAAATAATTGAAAGTATTCCTTTTAATTTGAACAAAAATCAACATCCGTCAGTCTAAACAATAGGCACAAGCAGAGTCTCTCACGTCAGACTACAAGCTTCACCTCTTAGCCCTAGCTAAGAGGTTCAGCCAGACATGGATGGCTAACGCTCTTAAAAATAAAAACAAAATAAAATAAAAAATAAATCAAAAGAGAAAACGAACTCTCTATTGCCTTCTTCTCTCTCCCTTGCAATCGTCCAAGCAAAAACTGCCCCAGTTGAGCCTCCCTTCTCTCTCTCTCACGTCTTTCTTTTATAAGACCACCAAGGTCGGTCCACTGGGAGCGTGGAGAGGTGAAGTCGGTGAAGGAACTCCGTGCACCAAAGACAGCCAGCTGCACTCCTTTCGCAGCAACAACTCCTCTGCGTAAATCTTGTTACGCAGTCAAGGAGCCAGCGCCCTCTACTCCCCACTTTTCTTGCCTTCTTTCTAAAAGGAGAACGTCCTCTGGGAGTTTTTTGGTAGACGCTGTACTGATGGTGGGGCCACATCGCTTTTATTTTGAGAAATCTACGCCGTCCACTGCATTCTGCTCGAAAAACCAGTAAGAAATATCTGGTTTTAGATTGGTCTCTGTGTGGCCCACAGGATATTGTATTCCGCCGTCCATCCTGAGTTTCGACGGTCGAAATCCGATACACGCTGCTTCCTATTAAAATTCCACCTAGGTCAAGGCTAGTGGACCTGTAGAATTCTGATAGATGGTCTGGATTGGACCTTCGACGCATGGTGGTGGCCCACAAGAGTCCAACCGAGACTCTGTTTCACGCCACAGGAAACGTGGTTTCCTATTTTGAGAAGGAGACTCGGTCAAACCAAGTTTTGACCGGATCCCCAGTATGGTGTACCTCTCGTGCTCATGTACCCTGTGTACATGCAATACGCATGTGGGGTCCATAGTGATGTTCGAGAGAAATCTGCTCCGTCCATCTGTTTTTCTACCTCATTTAAGGAGTTGAAGCCAAAATTGACGCATTTCCAGATACCAGGCGGGCCCCAAATCACTGATTTGTGGGCTGATCTGTCCGTTGGGCCACTTCTAGAAGGATCCAATGGCTGAAATTTGACATGTATGGTTAGTTTTTGGTCCTCGAGCCATGTATAAAGTTTCAAGCTGAACAGATAGTGGAAACCTAGTGATCTTGCATTCTGGCTGACTTTCAGGCCGCTTGAGCTTCAGTTTCTCGATTTTTCTGGGTCCCTAATGTGTAATTCTGTCGATCTTGGTTCTCTAGAGTCCGTCCCATGCTCTGGTGTCATCAGAGCGTTAAATCCATGCTTTAAGCACCCCTTTTCAGTCCATGCTCGTAAATACACTCTGCATCACAAACACTATTAAATCGGGCCATTAAACGGTATCATGTTTGTAAATCCATGCAATAACTGGGTCTGATATGTAATATTTGACTCACAACACTAGGGGACGCCCCAACATATAGACCGAGTGGATATATATGAGCGCATAAGGGCCGTATACCAGTAGGTCGCGTCTCCCACTATGTCGTGGTCAGTTGGGAGGGGGTGTGGCCTTACCTGCCTGAGGGAGTAGGCAATATTAGGCTGAGTCTGACCAGCTCATAAATGGGTTCGCTATCGTCGGGTTGAGCTAATATTGGTAGGCGGATAGTGAGGTCTCTTTTACTTATCTAGTTGTACGCTTAATGGGGCGGCAAGCTGACGTAGAGTGTAGTAGACCTTGGTAATGATCCTAGAGATGTACGGTACTGATATGTGGACTTATTGAGCAGGAGTTGCATACTCATCATTTTACTCATTCATGCATTCATTTACTATCCACTCGGGTTGGTGGTGTTCAACTAATTTGTTACGTGTACCTTTGCGATGGCCAAGATTTTGGTTGGGGTGTGTGACCAATTTGAGATCAGGAGTTTATCACATTGAGTCTGGCTATCCAAATTTAGGTATGAGACTGGTTTAGATAGATGTCCTTTGTGATGGACCCCATACCTTGCGATACTATGTACTATCATCCCGACTTTACACTTCAGCTTAGTCATTTTATTCGCACCGCATATTGCATTGCATCCTCAGCACATTGCATCTAGTTTACTATGCTTCTATTTCGCATAGCTTGAATAAGGTTTATGGTATTATGAACTCACCAGGATCTGCATATTGCATTATATACACAGCATATGGCATTTGGGTTGCTATGTTTCTACATTTATATAGCCTAGATGAGGCTGATGGTATTTGTACTCTCTAGAATTTGCATATTGTATGACATCCTTGGCATCTGATATTTGGCTCATTATGACTTCGCAGTGCATAGCCAATCTTCATTGCATTCTCTGATATTGAATAACTTATAGCCTTGCCAATATTCCACTTATGCTGATATTTGTGTGCTTGGCACTGATCTTGCGCACACACGTACACCACCCTCTAAGCTTTTTATAAGTTTATGTACGATAGATAGTGCAGGTGACGATAGAACGCAGTTGAGTTGAGGAAGGAGCGTGCGATGGAGCTTCTAGAGCTTTTGGCATCTATCTTATATTTCCCTTTATGTATTGTACTCAAGTTTTTGATATTAGTGGATATGTGATGATGATGTTGGCTTTGTGATTTGGGTACACTTGTAGTTATGCTCCTTTATTTAAAAAAAAAATTTCATATTGAAAATCCTCCTTGTAGGATATCAGGATTGGAATCTGGTGTATAGGCGATGGGAGCCAAGAATGGGGTACTACGGAGGCTGTCGGCACTGGATTCGTCGATCGAGAACTCTGTGAGCCCATTTTCTGAGTTTGGGGCGTGACAATATAAAAAGAATCCCTAGTCGCTGGATTCGTTCAGTAGAAGCAGGAAGGAAGAAAGAAAGAGAGGAGAAACGGGAGAGAGAAATGAAGGGAGAAAGCCTTCCAACGCCAAGAAAATCACGAGGGCAAGAAAGAGAGAAAGAGAGAGAGAGATGCTTCTAACGCCAAGAAAATCATGAGAGAGAGAGAGAGTTGATGCATGAGTCATCTCGACTCAGTTGAGTTTAGTTAGGTAGGAATCATCTCGACTCAGTTGAATTCAGTTAGGTAGGAGTTCTGGCCCGTCCAGGTCTACTCTCGGACCTTCCAAAGAAAGTAAAGAAAGAAAAAAGAAAAGAAAAGGAGAAAGATAAGAAGAAGAAGAAGATAAGAACACAGGTGAGTGTGTCTCGCTGAATCAATTTAAGTGCGGTTGCCATGTTTAGCAGATTCAGAGATGATTCGAATGCTCAACTTGTTTTCTTGTAATATGTAGTAATGATAGATCTATCCAATTTTAACCAACAACGGTGGATTTCACTCTAGCCGAGTTCGAATTGAGTTGACTCAGCAAAGAGATTGTTAAAGCTTCGAATCTGTGACAAATGATCAAAATCGAAACAAAGTAAGCCAATAATTAGATATAAATACCTAATATAGATTCATAATTTTTTTTATTAGGGAATCAAAACCCTTAAAAACCTAACATTTAATCTTAACCATACAATGTTGAAATCTAACCGTAGGAATTATTTTATATATGATAGATTTTGATCCTACACCTTATACGTCAAGTTCTAAAAAATCTTAGAAAGCAATCCGACCTAAGAGGTGAGGGTTTTTCCTTTAAAATTACCTTCGTTTAAGTTGATATGAATTACTTTGCCTTTTACCTGTTCTCATGTTACTATGATTCGCTCTCTGCAATTGTTTAATTTACCATTAACAATTATTTACCCCTTGAGATTATCGTATGATGTTAATTATGAGTGATCTTCATTATTTTTATGTGGGGCGATGGATACAAGCCTTGCCCTTAACTTTACCAATTTTGTTGAGTTAGCCATTGCTACTTTTCTCTTTATTGAGTTGGCAATTGCTACTCCTCTCTTTGTTGAGTTGGTAATTGCTACTCTCCTCTTTGTTGAGTTAGCCATTGCTACTCATCTCCTTTATTATATTGGCCTTGTGCTACTTAACTTTGTAGCTTGAGCATGTGTCTTAGATTTCAAAATTTTCATGATTTACCTCTTTGGTGCAAGTACTATGTTGGGAGTCCCACTTTTAGCGATCAAATAAATATCGTGAATGTAATGCGTTTTCAGTAGCGGCTCTTGTGGCGACATGTAATTCCATGTATCATGGGTAGTGGTGTACAAATCGATGTAAGTTATTCACAATGCGTGTTACATCACCTCCGGGATTAGATGTCAAAAATAGTCGTTCAAAAAATAAATTGTGTCACGTAATTCATCCAGTCATGTGTTACATTGTCTTGGGATAACCGCGTAAATTCATGTTAAACATGGGACATGCTGGTGAATCTCCGTAGAATGGGATGCGGGCAAGCCAGATAGCTCTAAATCATTTTTCACATTGTGTGATTGCTAAGCGTGATGAACCGCATATACTTTGCTAGGCATGCATCTCATGTAGGTTGCTTATGCATATTGATACCCCTTGTAGTTGTGGAGTACAGGACGTATTAGAACCCTTAAGTACTTTTATCTTTTAAATTATTGATAATCTTAAAGGATAACCATCACTATGAGTAGGGCATTGACCATCTCCAATCATAGTGCATTGACCATCTCCAACTGTATAGATGATACAGGTGATGTACGGATTGAAGACCTAGATGACTATCTCCCTACGGAAGATTATACTAGATGAATAAGAAAATAGCTTTATGATTTAGATTTATATTTCCACTGCGAACTCAATAATGTAATTAGCTCACATTGAGAGGGCATTTGATATTTTATTGAATTCTTTTAATAATCACAGTTGGTTTTATTCTCGTGAATGGTTGGTTACCTTCATGAATGTGACTGGATGTGATCTAAATAAAAAAATATGATATGATTTTTAAAGCATCCAATTCATTCAATTATTAACACCTAATTTTCTCGGGCATGAGTATAAACGCTGGCTGTGAAATTTTGGGATGTTACAGCATAGCGATTTGATTGTAACCTGAATAGGCGTCCATGAAGCTGAGTAGCTCATTCCTTACTGTACTGTTGACCTGCTGGTCGTTCCTCAGGAGGGGGAAACTATCCTTATGACATGTCTTTTAAAGATTTGTGTAGTTGACACAAACACACCACTTTCTATTGGACTTCCTCACCAACAAGACGTTGGCGATCCAGTCGAGATAATAAATTTCTTCAATGAATCCGGCTTCAAGGAGCTTCCCGACCACGTCTCCGATGATGGCGTCTCGTTTTGATTCGAATGCTTGTTGCTTTTTCCTTATTGGTTGGTGATCGAGGTCAACATTTAATCCGTGGACCATCACTTCTGGTTTTCTGCCAGGCATGTCCCGGTGAGACCACTCAAAGTCGTCGGCGTGTCGCTTGGGTAGATTGATGATCTCATCCCGTAGACCCGGGGCTAGCAGCGAGCCAACCTGCATTGTGAGGGATAGGTCGGCCTCACAAAGGGGAACAACTACCAGGTCTTCCATGAGGGATCCTCTCTCGAGTGAGTCCTATCGGGGGTCAAGGGAAGTGATGGCAATTGTATGTTGTCGTGCTCCAGCCCTTAACATTGTGGAATAGCATTGACATGACTCATGCTAATCACTACTGACCTGCTCGACATCGTACTCTGTAGAAAATTTCATAGCAAGGTGGTAGGTCGACACTGTTGCCCGCATGATGTTGAGGGATGGTCATTTAAGGATGATGTTGTAGACAGATGGACAGTCAACAACCAGAAAGTCGATCATTACTGTAGTTTGGTTGTGACCTTCTCCTGTGGTCATTGAAATAATATACTTCCCTTGGAGGTGACTTTCTCACTCGCGAATCCGAGGAAAGGAGTTCAGACAGGTCAGAGTGAAGATCTTCCAATGATCCCCATCTTGTTGAAAGTGACGACAAAGAGGAAATTGGCCGAGCTACCAGTGTCCACCAAAATGCGATGCACCTTATCGTTGGCTACCATCATGGTCACCCCCAGGGCATCGTCGTGAGGGTGGTGGACTCCACAGGCATCCTCTTTAGTAAAAGTCAGGTCATAGGGGACCATCTTTTGTTCTTTTGGGGCTTCGTTGGTGAGGTTGACGTGATGCTCTGAGCTGCTTATGCTTCTTGCTTGAGCTCTACGAGCTCTGTTTGAGTCCCCACCTCTAGCAGGTCTTATGAATAGTGTGGATCTCGGCCGTTGCTTCATTATTCCTGTTGTTCTGTTGCTCTTTCTTCTGGTCTGGTCATTTGTCCCTTCTCTCGTGGACATACTCCCATAGGTGCCCGTTGCGGATAAGTGATTCGATCTCTTCCTTGTGATTAAAGTAGTCGGCAGTAGTATGGTCGTGGTCGTGATGGAAGTGATAGTACTTTTGTTTATCGCACTTGTCGGAGTCAGACTTCATCCTATTCGGCCATTTCAAGATCTTCTTGTCGTGCACTTCCATGAGGACTTGCTCGGGAGTGATGTTCAGGAGAGTATAGGAACGAAATCTACTTTTCGGTCACCTGTTCGTGCGTTGACCTTTGTCTGAGGTTTCTTCCCTCCTCTTCTTGTTGTTAATTGAGGGAGGTTGTTCTTCTTTACATTTTTGGGCCTTGGCCAAGCTCCCCACACTCTGAGTATCCTTTCGTGAGCTGAAGAGCTCTTCCACATTGGAGTACTTCTGTGCTCTGCTGAGCAGGTCAACTAACGTGGTCGGAGGATTCTTGCTGATTGAGAAGAGGAATCGGCTCTCCTTGAGGCCAGATATCGTGGCGGCCAAGGCTATTTGCTCAGACTAGCCTTCCACTTGTACTACCTCTACATTGAAGCAGATAATGTAATCCTTTCGCAGCTCGTCTTCCTTCTGGGTAACGGAGAGGAGATGAGTTGCTGGTTTTCTTCTGTCTTTCCCACTAATGAACTGGGTGATAAAAAATTTGCTGAGCTGTATGAAAGAAATGATAGACCTCGGTTTTAGTTGCCAGTACCGCTTTCGTGCCTCCCCCAACAAGGTCAGGGAGAAAGCTTGACACATTACCGAGCTAGTTGTGCCGTTGTAACGCCCTGAAAATCAGGGGTCGGGAAGGAGCCCAACTCCCGAGTTCCAACACATCACTTATGCAACAGAGATAATAATGATTAAATATTGTCCATATTAGTATATTAAACATAAGTGAGATTATACCAAAATCAGTATGTCATACTCTAGAGACAGTTAAGCTACGCAAGCGAAAGACTATGATAGTATATAAAACATATAAGTGATTATAAGTCTTCTGAGTATGATCATGTTACTAGGTCAATTAATTACATGTAAAATTTCAAAATATACAAAATGTGTAATGTCATCTAGTCAACATCTCAGTAATCCCCGTCGATCAGAACATGGTCTACATAGACCCGCCTGATAACTACATGTAGGAGAACTCTTTGTCTTCATAAAAATCAAGCCCCGCCTCGTAAGCATCGCCATCATCTACAACTAAACTAGAGTCTGATTGGTGTTTTAAAACACCATCCCAGAGTGGGAGCGAGTGATCAACTCAGTAGTACTATAAGGCAAAGGTTAACATGTTATCAACTCAATTAAGCAGTAATGATAAAGCAGTACAATAATCATAACCTAAGTACTCTTGTTAATGCAGAAATGGTATGCAATATGATGTATGCCCTCGCCTACACTCCCTCAGTGACATCATCTCATGATCGCGGCATGCACCACTCCGGACATGTGCACTTCCTCGCCAAAGCACCGTCCAATGCGAATGCATGATCATATTAGCCAAGTTCTTATTTAGGCTTATTCAAATAGTATATTCGGGAAGCTAAGGTACTTCCCTTTATATCATTGACCCAAATGATGATCCCTCTAGGGTCGTCAATCCTAGTTAATCACATATGAAAAGTAAGTTAAAGGGCAACATCACCCCTGATTTAGAAAGTAGTGGACATGCAAGTTCAGGTCACTACGAAGGGCTCGTCACCACAATGTAGGCCTTAATTTATACTTGAGGTTACTATGGGAAAGGCTCATCGCCTTAGCGTAGGCCGATAACTCCAATACAGTATCCCATACCACCGTATTCGGCTCACGAGTTTGGGTTGCTCATTGGTTACTACGGGGAGGCTCGTCGCCCCAGCGTAGTCCGACAGCTCAACCACGGTGTCCCATACCACCATACCCGACTCATGAGTCTTAGCGGATCGAATTACCAAGGTTAAACGGGCTTTACATTGGTAAGTCGGTACCTTCAAGCAGTAGCGTCCATACATGGGGAACACACATTGGGCCAATCGGGTTACTTGACAAGCTCGACTAGTACGAGCGTACGTTGAATTAATCGACATGGAGCGCGTAAGCACTCCGCGTGGCCTAACCACTATCGATAATCACGTACGACTCGGATTCATCGAACATATCCGTCGTGGCTAAAACAGTTCGACCACTAATCGTAAACCGTTACCAGTTGCCTAGACTACATCGTAGCCCCAGTCACACTAAAAAACAAATAGCATTCACAGGTGAGAGTCAAAGACAGCATGTGACGAACAATTTCAGTATCAATCCCATTTAAGCATTTCAACAAACACATAACACACGTGTTATCATACATAGGCATTTCATCCACAAAACACGTAGTAGTAAGATAGGTTATACAAGGGAAACTGTAACTATATATAAGGGAATTGAGAATCCTGTCTCAACACCCTCATTAAGTACATTGCATCAAGCATTTTCTCATTTAGGCATTTTATCAAACACTTACACTATACACATTATATATATGTAACAAATTGGTTAAAACACATATTATAGCAAATCCTTCCACATAGGAGTTGCCATACATACAACCATCATGTGTTCCCGAACATCCATTATAACAAGCACAAATCATAATTCCATATTCATTTAGACATTTCAACAAACATATACAATGCATTTAAAATCAACATAGTTTACATATATGTGGAATATATGGAAAACATCGTATTCAAGCATATGTGATAGGAATCACATTGATAGCTTTAAAAACCATAACCTAAACATCTATAGTTTGCACCTTTCACCGGTAAACTCGTAACGAACTCAGTTTAAACACTAAGTCCTCGCCTACAACACAACAACAACCTATAACATGAAATAGGTTAGCTATTTCACCATTTACTATATTTGAATCCCTAAAACAGATTAGGGTTATGATTTCTTACCTGAAAACAGAATCGAAATCACCGGTATAGCAACACGGAAGCGGTAGCTAAGCACGTGGAGTGGTGGGATCGAATCCTAGGAATAACCCTAACTCTCTCTCTCTCTCTTCTCCTCACTTTCTTCTTCTCTTTTCTCTCTTCTCTCTCCTAGGGTTTTAAAATTCGTATGACAAGGAAGAGAGAGGGTTTTAAGGCCCTTATATAGGCACAAGACTGATGTAAATGGCCCCAGGGCCATGGTATACTTAAGTTATACCCAAAAGTTGGTTGTTTCGGTCCAATGAAGCACATCTGGAGGCCCCTCTTCTGCGTACGGTCTGGGAAAAGTTCCCTGACGATGGATCTACGCCAGGTTAAGTTTTCGGTCCAATTGAATTTACAGATCGACCATGGAGGATCAGTTTCTGTTCAACGGTCACTGTTACTTGATCAGGGCCACAAGTATACTGACCTGTGTTGGAAATTTTTCCTGATCAGATAGTGTAGTTGGGTTAGAATCTAACGGTCTGAAACCTTAGATTTGACCTGTAAGCGAACGACTCAATTCACTTGAGTTTTAGTTCATTTTCTAAAGGTATTCGCGTTTCTCACACACTTTGCTCCAGGCTCAAGTTGTGCATTTTGGAATACTATCTGGACTTGATTTTCGAGGTGGTAGTCAAGCCAATTAAGACAGTCATAACTGTCTGATTTCGCAGTAATCGAACTTTCGACGCGCGGTCCAGGTCCGATACGGAGTTTCGTGATGCTCTCGAGAGCAACGGGGTTTAGAGACTGATCCTAGGTTTTTAGGTAATGAAGTGTTAATGGTGCTGCTAGTTTTGGGTCTTTTAGTTCGTATTTAAAGTAGTTAGAGCTAATTTCATAGATAATCTAGTTTAACACTTAGTTAATTCTCGTCTAATTTCTAAAGGATTTGCTCTTTAGTGATCTCTGCCTGAGGTGGTCCTCGGGTCTTTGTACGGATTTTTCTGAGACGTTACAGCCGTGCAGCTCCATCCATGTCCTGAATGACTCCGGATGCCTGGCTGGATCACTAATCCCAGAATAGGGAGTGATTTATAGCATCCGGAACCTCGACGATAGTGGAGATGCCATGATATCATCAGTGAATGGCGGCTTTGCTTCTTCCAACATTGCTTCAACTGAGGTCGAGACCCGAGTTCAGTATGCTTGTCGAATATTGCCGATCTGACCTTGTATCTCCCTGAGCTCGGCCTCGCAAGGAACCTCGTTCTCGGCCACCACTTTAGGAGCTTTTCCACGCCTTTTGTTCTTTAACGTATGGCGTAGGTTGAAGTCGGCAAGCACGGTAGTCCTCGCGATATGGCTAAGTGCTTGGTTATGCTGTCTAGACTGTTTCCTGGCTTTATCTAAGTTATGGAGAAGTGGCGGAGGTCGAGATTGTTGGTGGCCGCGACTGCTTTTGCTCTGCGATTGGGTAGTGGGTTCTGCCTCTCCAGTATTTGCATAATGCATTCAATCTTATCGGCGTGAACCTCGACTTGGTTTCTAGGGAGACAACTCGCCCTCACCAGTTGCGAGATCTATTTGTCGGTGACAGTGGAGCAAAATCAGCCTGGTGCTAGGAGGGCAGATCGCCTTGATCGCCATATTGCTTCGCTGGTGAAGGAGAAGTCGCAACTATGGTGGCCTGGCCTTTCTTTTTTCCTTTTGCCATCGTCGAACCTTCATAAGATGAAAACGGCTTTGATGTCGTTCCCACAAATGGCGCCAACTGTTAATGCTGAAATCCTGATTTCCTCCTCAAACCATTAATGGACCTGTTATAAGAGAGAGAGCAATGGAGACCTTGGCTATACTAGGGGACCTTCCGATGCCAAGTCAGTGCTGGCAAACTGGGTCTAGTTGAACGTAGGGTTTGTGGTGACTATTTTTTGCGTACCTTTCACCATAAGTGAGGTCTTTGTTTATAGGAGTATGGTGTTGGTTACGTAAATGGTAACTTCTCTAGTTGGTAAGTGCATATTATAGAAAAGATCTTCCCTCGAGCGTGTCGCGGTTATCTTTCGAGATTTTTGGCATAGATCTCGGGGAGATCTTTTTGATAAGATCTCCGAGTAGTCAGGATTTGAGAAGATCAGGATAGATGGCCGAAGCCAACCTCTGGATCGGAGAGCCAAGGCCGACATTTAGAACAGAAAGTAAAGGCTAATCTTCCAGAGCCGAACAATCAATTATGGTCGGACACTTCTCCGAGCCAGGATGGGTCAATCCTCATGATAATTCATCGGTTGCGGTAGCAAGAGGTAGACCAGAGTTGAACACTATGCTTGTGGTCGGATCGTCGGGCTGCTCGTAGTGGTCGTGCTCGATCATCAAAACTGAGCTGTTTTCCTTGAAATGCTGTGTTCTCTTTTATTGATCACTCCTTGTCTGTCCATTTTCACCCACAACAGGGGGATATATCCAGATTTAGATAATCAGTAGGTGCACCGCATCATATAAAGACAATGGACATCCAACCAAAAACTTTCAAAGTCTTGTGGTGGCCCACATGTTGGCTAAACTTCTGAATTCACATGGTGGCGACGTATCGGCTGGATCAGCCTTATTTTTGAGGTGTGATCACTTTCCACTTTCCTTGTGGAGACTCTTTTGAATGAGTTGGACATTTGTGCCCAACCTACAGTAGGTCCCCATAAGCAGAGTTGTAGGATAAAATTATTCTACAGCCATTGTAGAGGATCAGACAGTACTTGTCCATATGACTGATAATTTATATTTTCATTACTTTGCTCATCTAATCTATATGTGGATGTATGATACGAAATATTTCTGCAAGATATGACATGTTCATCAGTTGGGTGCTCCCATGCAGATGTTATGTGTGAAAATCATATTATACTTTTTCATACCTAACTTAAACATGACCCATTAAATAGTTGGGTGGGTCACTTCTCCTATGAAATTGGATCCAACATTCTAAGTAAATGGGTCCTCTTATTTTACTTATATCTATCTGACTTGGATTATGAAAAGTTAGGCGTGAGACAAAACAAGACCTAATTATTAAATGGGTACCCCTTTTCTCCAGACCTGACCCATTTGCACTCCTAGTTGTGGGCCCACTATTTGTATGTCACAGTCACAGTTTCTGTTGCTTGAGTCGTCGCCATCTGCCAGAGCATCAAAGTTTTTCTCCTGTCAGAGTCTGCCAGAGTATCAAAGTTTCTCTTGTTCCTGTAGATTGAACGACATCATGGATATGCAGGTGCGGCCCTGATCCCACCCAAGACGGTGCGACCCTTACCATGGGGCCCACCTTGATGTATGTATTCTATATCCATGCCATCCACCTCCCTTTCCAGATCATCTCAGGTCATGTTCCTAAAAATGAAGTAGATTCAATTCTCAGGTGGACCATACCATAGGAAACAGTGGTGATTGGCTAATAATGGCCAGAAAAGTTTTTGATCAAGATGATATTGTTTATTTTTATTTTTATTTTCTTCATGCACGATTTTTTACCTTATAAACAGGTTGGATGGAAAATAAATATTACGTTGGGCCCTAGGATGTTTTAAAGGTAGAGAATTCAATCACAACTGTTTATTAGAGTATAGTCCATCTGAGATATGGATCTTATTTTTGGGGTAATGCCTAAAATGAACGGAAAAAACGGATGGATGGATGGGGTGGATATAGAATTCATACATCAACGTGGGCCCCACGGTAAGGGCCGTACCATGTTCGGTGAGGAGGGGGCTGCACCTGATCAGCTCCCTATGGATGGAGCCGGAGTTCACTGGTAGACAACATGAGTTCCCACCTTTCAAAAAGAGACAGGAAGGGAGAAAGAAACTGCATGAGAGGGTGGCCCACATCTTTTCACAGCCAATATGGGGTTCCCAGGCTTCTAATTTCAACAAGGGTCCCATTGTTCTGTAATCTAGATTGGTGTCAGCCAACAATGTGGACTATTGTATTTCTCTACTTGCTTACAATTCTGACAAGTGGGAATTGTATTTTTACACGGACTTGTATTTTTTCTAATACAACATGGAAACCTTTCCTGCGTTTGGATTCTGTGGCATTTGCATCACATATTTGGAACATTCCTTAGGTTCACTCAATTCTAGTTTTGTTACTGTGCAAAAGTTACGGTAAAAATTCATGTCAATCAGATGATCCTAATCCTTTGAATGCAGCCAATTTATTACAACCGTCAGTTATTTAGGAGCCATAAATTTCATGATTAGACTCATTAAATTAAAATTTTACTTTAAAATCATAAGAAATATAAAGTGGGAATGATCTAATAGATGTTTCAAGATGATGATTAGACCTATTTTGTTTCTCTAATAAATCTTGGTTGTCCATTTTCTTGTTATTGATCAGAAGCTTAGGATTACCTGATTGGCATGATTTTTGCACCATGGCTTAACTCGCAGTCGCATGAATGAAAGAATGGCTCATAGCAACATAGATAATCCTATATCAGATTTAAAAAGTTTGGGGATGTTGGTAACGTCCCAATGAAGGTGAAAGTACGGCTGGACTCGTGCTCTAGGCTTGAAATTCACTTTGGGATTGGTTTTTGAGCTGGGCCTAAAGAGGAATTAATTTCTGGGCCTAAAGGTGGGCCTTTCCGCGCCCATAGATACATTTTGGGCTGGGCTTTGCTGAGTTGGTATGCCCCAGCGGGTGTAGAGTTGAAACGACTAATAGCTGGTAGTGGGCCTGACGAAAGCGGACATGACCCAGTTGGGTTTCAGGCGTGTGGATCTAACATGGTGGTCTGGGCACACAGTTTAAATGAGTATTATTCCCCCATCTGGCAGCTACATGCCGTACAACTGGCCCAACAAAAGGAGTGTTTTGATACAGGGATTTTGACCGTTGGCATCGTTGCGTGGTCAAATTCTCCAGAGAGATTCGACCTTCAAATTATTCTGAGGGTAACCTTCTGACATGTCTTGAGAAGTTTTTTAGACCAAATTGCCCTTATCATTAATTTAATAGTACTTGTACGGTATTTTAGTGGATAAGAAGTTACATCGTATTTAATGCTGAGAAAGTGATGTGGACGGAAGCTTTTTTGGGTGTGGGCAAGGCCCAACTCATGGGGCCCACATTGATGTATGTGTATAATCCACGCCGCCCATCCTTTTTGCTGTGTCATTTTAGGGCTAGGGCCCAAATATCAGCCTGATCCAGAGCTCGTGTGGGCCACATTATAGAAAATAATGGCGACAGTGGCACCCATTATTGAAACTTTCTAAGCTCACTATGATATTTGTTAGAAGTGGACACTGCCCAAGTTAGGACTTTTTGGGCTTACGATAAGCTGGCTGATAAGGTGGACGGAATGGATCACCCCATTGTAGGCTTCGACTCCTATTATTTAAAAATAATCAAGTATTAATTACATCAACCTGACAACCGCGACTCTTACCACGTTACAACCGCGACCCTTACCATGTTATATGGGTACGGGCTGTGGTTGTTATGTTATATGGGTTGTGGTTGTCATGTTATATGGGTCGTGATTATCATGGGTCGAGGTTGTCATATTATATGAGTCATGGTTTTCATATTATATGGGTCGTGGTTATCATAATATATGGGTAGAAGTTGTCAGGTGACGTGTAGAGGTTGTGGTTGTAACGTAATAAAGGTCAAGGTTGTCATGTCGTGGGTCTTGTCGTGATTTATGTGTCGAATCCAATTTATTAATTGGATTTAGAATTTAATTTAACGTAATGGGCCAACAAAGAGTTACATCCAAAAAAATTATAGCCCCCAAAATGTTTTTAATGGTAGGTTTTCAATTTCACTGCTTTCTATGGTGTGGTCCACGTGAGCCTTTGATATGCCTCATTTTTGGGTTCATTCCCTAAAATGATCTTTCAGAATGAATAGACGGCATGGATAAAATATATACATCATAGTGGGCCCGATAAGACCATCCTTCTCTACATAGGTCCGGTTACTCTATCCGCGTCAGTTACGTGACGTTGACGCCGATTTTGAGGGAAAAGCCTTTTCCATGTGGTTTATACCACCATAAGCTATGTTGGGCCCACTGTGATATTTGTGGAAAATCCATTCCATCCATTCATTTTGGAAGATAATTTTCAGACATTAGACAAAAAATTGTACAGATTTGAAACTCAAGTGGACCACACGATTAGAAATAGTTGAAAGGAATTGCCTACCATTTAAACTTTTCTAGGCTCCATTGTAATGTTTATATGCAATCCAAACTGTTTATAAAGTGGCCCAAATTCTCATAAACTCCTTACCATGAGAATGAACTGAAAGAATAAAAATATTTGCCTGATCCAAAGCTTACGCAGCCCTAAGAATGTTTCAATCGTGGGCATATAATCTCCATTGTTTCTTGTTGTGTGGCTCACTTGAGCTTTGGATCTACCTCATTTTTTGGCCCATGTCATAAAATGATTTGACAAAACATGTGAGCGGTATGGATTTCTAACAAACATCATAGTGGGCCCCACAGTATGTACCCATCCAAATTCCTCTTGTACTTGTCACATGCGGGGCTCAACATAAAAGGATGCTAGGGTTAATTTTGTCTCAACATTAAAAAAATTGTCAAGAGGCTAACATTTGTTTAATCCTTCTAATATTTGGGGCATTTGGGAATGCCACGTTGCTTATTTGGTATATGCTTCAACAGTAAGATTTTTGACCGTTGGAATTTATCGGTCACTTATTGCCAGAGGAGGATTCATTGCTGGAGAACGGTGAAGATTGGGTTTGCAATTGAGGAGGGACAAGGGTCTTTGAAACTGTCGGAGAACAATTGACAATTGAAACAGGCCTAGGAATGTGCTTTTTTAATTTGCTTCAATGATTGGATTTTTTTTTTTTTAACCCATTGGAATATGCTGGTACTTGTCATCGGAGGTAGATTTATTGCTGGAGAATGACAAAGACATGGTTCGCAGCCAAAGGAGAGCACTAGTGGAGAGCTGTTGGAGGGTTTAGATTCAAAGATTAGGGTTTTTGTCGTTGATTGAATTAAAGATTTGGCAGCCTGCACTGGTGGAAGAAGAGCTTCATTTTTGTCTTTTTATCATTACTATAACATATTGCATCGCACTTCATCAAGTGGTACATTTCAAAAAGAAGATTCTAATATTTCAACCAACTACTTTGCATCCCATGGAGAGGAGCCAACTTCAAGATAACCTTATTATTATTATTATTTTTTGCTATCTGAGCATTTGAAGGAGGTAAGAACGGAGGTCATCAAAAAGAGGGAAATGAGGAGCTTTCAAAGAGGAGAGAGGGAGAGAGAAGAGGGGAGACCATGGGGGATTATAATGACTTCGTCAAATCCACTTTATATATATATCGTTGTTGCGTCGGCTCATTTTAGGATATTAATAAATAAAGAATCAAATTTAAACTCAAGTCGGTCACAACACAAGAGAACATAGACATGAATTGCTTGCTGAAAATAATGGTATAGAGAAATATTCAAACTAGATTAAATCAAAATAATGTAGTAATCCCAGATGATGAAGAAACCATTTCTTATTGGACATGGCACTGAATATGTCAGTCTCTTTAAGATGGTTTACCCTCATTTGAATATCTCTAATGCAAAAGGTTTGCATTACACTTTTCCGAGGATATAATTGCTCATGTATGGTCTCAACAACGTGTATATGTCATATGAAACCCAACACCAAAATACCACCACACATTTTTCTTGCGCTAAGAGAGAAGAAAAGAGAATTTTTGAAAAGATAGAGAAGAGACGATATGTAATAGACTAAAACTCTTTTATAGATAGAAAATGAGAGGGAGACCTATCCCACTATGACGCTGCTATGCCATGTGTGTGGAGAGGTTCATGCATGTGTAGATACGACATGCGTGTAGAGACACGAAGAAAAAGAGGACCACATCCAACCAACTAAAAGATTATTAAAAAGTAATCAAAATAAAATAGTATAATTTATTATAATACCAAGAAAATCACGATTTAAAGAAAGAGACTTGCTCAAGTCTATCCAACCTGATTCCACCCTGCATGTGATTATCTGTACACACACGTCCGGTTAACTAATTTCTGAGTTAGTTTTTCTAATAAGTTGGCCTTAGGCACGCATATAGATCAGAGTATAGTAATGCATCAATTCAAAACATTAAGGAAAGTAAAGCTTTATAAACCCTTCAAAGTTTTTCTCCCTATCAGGTGAGGAGGCCACTTTTAAGAAAAAAATATTTTTCACTCTTTTTTAAACCTTTACCTTTTGAAATATTCCAACAACCCCCGACTTATTTTAAAACGAAAAAAAGCTAAGTATAGCGAAAAGCTACTATGCATAAATGATGATGGTGAATCGTCTTAAGCCCCACTTAGTGAAAAAATGGGACTATAAGAAATTAGTGAATTAAATTTCATTAATGTAAACCGCATAATAGTTTAAGTATCTACATGGTATTCAAAGTTGCACATTACAGCTATATGTAATATCTTGGTTTCATGAGCAAGCCTAGTTCTTATACAAAGTCACCTCACTTCTACACTCACATAGGTAAATTTATTAATAATGTCTCTCTAAAATTATCGTTTACCTTAAAGAGACTCTAAGCTCTTTAAGGGATATATCCAACCGTAATCCGTTATATAGGATTTATATTATGTAGACCACATAGAGTGGCTTGAAAAAATACTTCGACATATAATGCATTCAATCAGGAGTTACATAGAAATTTTTTTCCCCTCTCAATGCACCTAATTCTTTGAATTTTTAGTCCTTATGTTGGATTGTTATTTATGATAATTCATTTTTATGGACTTAAGTTTTATCTCCCTCGATGCTTTCAAAACTGTTTTTAGGCACTTAATTAAGGATCTGTAATATTCTCATAGATCTTATAAAGTCTATAGTAATTACACAATTTTTCAATAATTGTCTCACACAACCATGCCTTAGTCGAATTTGTCTAGATTTTCCATTGTAGTACTTGTTGTTAGCCATTTTTATCTAAGTCATGCTGTCACAATGAATGGATACATGTGACATCAGTTTCACATAAAATGATATATCTATTAGTAGAGTTTTTATTCATTCTGCCTCCTCTTCAGCTGCTTGTAGAGTTATCAGTTTTAATTCCATTATGGGTGAATTGTACAAGTTTGTTTCTTTAATTTCCATGATGCAGCTTAACGCAGGGAGAGACGTGATGAGGTCGATCACCGTCTTCCTCAAGAGATATCTACTTCGAATCCACTAATCTTAGAGTTTCCTCAAATCCATGAGGGATAAAAGTAGAAGAAATTTCTAATAAATTTAAAATAAATTGATTGATGATAAAAAAGAAAAGAAGAAATTACAATCCTTTAAATAATGAGCTCAAACCTAGGACGAAGTTTAGACTTAACTTCCAACTTAAACACCCTAAAAATGTGACTTACTATAAATAGTAAACTTACCATTTATAAACGGTCTCCATTCCTACTAGACTTCATTATTTTTGAACAAAATAGTAAGTGTCCAATTTAGCCAAACCACATTATTCTCCTAATTTTTCTAAGCCCTTTTCATGTTGGGCACGACTCCTACAACTCAAAGGATCAAAAGTTATACTTGAACTAAAACTTACTATTTATAGTAAAAATAAAAATAAAAGGGACTTTTGACCATTGATCTGATGGAATCTCACAAATTCGGCGTGGGAAACCCGACATAATAGGGTTAGTTGGCTAAAGTGGCTTCTCTTACCCTAAAATCACATATGATACGTCGAAAAAGTCATCTCAATTTGCGAGATACAATTATTTTAAGGTTCTAAAGATCCGGATAATTTTCGCCTCCAATCGGGCCTTCTATAGTCCATCTTTTCTATGAAAGTGTTTGCGACCTGCTTTACATCACAACTTCACCCACGATGATGAAAATATAACTACTAGTACATTTAGAATTGTCAGCACGTAAATTTCAATAAGCATCATTGTAGCCTTCAAGTATACCGAGGGACCTCTAGTAATGAAGACTACAATTCCAAGTCCTTGTAAGATACCTTAAACCCCATGTAACATTTCAATATTCATTACTTGGTTTTCTTAGAATATCTAGTTAGTTTGCTCATGTAAAAATTTAAGAGACTAAAAATCTTTTTATAGACATAAATGGAGAGACGTAGTCCCATTATAACACTACTACACGTGTATGGATAGGTGCTTCAGGTATAGAGATACGAAATAGACATGAAGAAGTAAGAGACTACACCCCATTTTTAAAAACATAAATGAAGAAAGACATAATCTCACCATAAGACTACTATACCATGCATACAGAGAGGTGATTTACTCGGATGGAGATACGACACACATGTGGAAACTATTTAAATTAATCAAAGAAAAATATTGCACGAGTTGCGATTAACTAATGACGCAGCGAAGAACATGATGAGGTCGATCATCGTCTTTCTCAATTGATAACTACCTTGAATCCACATGCCTATTTTGAATCCATAAGAGAATATTTCGAATCCACGAGAAGAAAGAAGAAAACTTCTAAGGAATTAATTTATTGAATAAATGAATCATAAAAACAAGTTTAACCTCCTTTAAATAATCTAAAACAAACCCTAAAACGTAATTAAAGAGTTCTAATCAAATAAGGAAACAAATTCAGAAAAATACGCAATTTTCTGCCGTCCGTCGACCTGTTTTTGATCGGTCAAGTCAACAGGTTGAAACAACCAGAAAGTGTTCAAAGATTTAAACCAGAAATTCTATGATTTTCGAACTATCAACCCATCGAACTGGATTTCGACCAGTTGACAAGATCTGTAAACCTTTCTAAGATGACAGAAATCAGCCAGCAAGTAATCTGAAATAGTATTTCGACTTGTCGAAACTAATAGAAATTAGCTAACAAGTAATATGAAATTTTAGGTGGAATTTCGACCAATCGACCAGATTTGTGGGGTAAAATTATGCTAAAATTTTGTCTATTCCTGGCTTCTTTCGATCCATGTGCATTGGTAATGTACTTGATCCACATCATACATCAACTAATTTTTGAGCCAGTTTTCCGCTTAGTCGGCTTTGAATATGTTCATAGGCCAATGTATAATTGTGCACTAATTCAAAACGCTAGAGAAAGGAAAGCCTTAAAACCATTTAAAACTTTTCTCTCTATTTGACATGGGACTAAATATATACCCAAATAGTACAGAGACCACATTTTTCATAAAATCTTTCGTACTCTTATCTGAATGTTTATACTTTAAAATATCCCAACACCGTCGATCGTTTAAATCATGGCTGTGCTCTTCTTTCACTATCTCAACATGTACCTGGCATGTCCATGTAGTCACATCCTTTCCCATCCATCTCCTTCACGTACCATACCCATTTTATCCAACCAAAAGATTAAGATATTCTATCTAAGAAATCTTTTAGTGACGATCCATCTACATTGGTATACGCCAGGCCAATGGTCTGAATTACGAACGTGGGCCCACTAATCAGAACTGGAGACACGCGACTACCGTACAAATATGCGGGCCGCGTGTATCATATATGATTCGTGAGGTCATAGCAACGACAGTGCGCACGCCCCCAGTCTTATACAAGAGATGTCTCCGCACGCTTGCATTTATGGAACCGAAAGATATGTCTTTTAATGAGACACACCACACGCCTTTCATCACCGCTAAAGGACAAAGTGGGGAACCTCACCCCAACAAGCCCTTGCCACGTCATACGATGATCAGTGAAGCAGAATGCATATCGTGTAACTCAGTACGCTTTTCAGATCCACTATCATATATGCATCGTATCCACGCCGTCCATATGTTTTTTCACATCATTTTAGACTATATGTAAAAAATTGAAGCATATCCACAAATGAAGTGGACCACATCAAAGGAAACAGTGGGAGTTGATTATCTACTGTTGAAAACTTCTTTAGAGCCACAGAAGTTTTTGGATCAAGCTTATATTTGTGTTTTACTTTTACCTTCATCAATATCTCTGTGACTTTATGAAGAAGCTGATTGACATTACAACCAGCTTTTGGAAGGTTTCAACGGTGGATGTCACTGTTCTCACTGTTTTCTATAGTGTGGTCCACTTGAGTTTTGAATATGCTTTAATTTTGGGCTCAAGACCTAAAATAATCTTTTAAAACGGATGAACGGCGTGGATAATACACATAAATCACGTGTGGGCCCCACAAGTTTACTCAGTACGGATAAAGCGTACGTAATCGGCTGTGGACGATCACGCGGTTTGCGTGAACTGCCCCACGTCCAAAAAACAAGAGGCGGGGGCCCACCGGGCCATGCTTTTCCTCCTAACCAACGATCAGAGAGCATCTTTCTCTCTGTCCGTTCCCAATCGGCTACCGTCCTTGCAAAGGTAGAAAAACTGGAGAAGGGACATACCTTGACTCGTCCTTTTCTAGACCCATTGCTCATCTGTCTTAGTCTACATATGCGTAAGGGTCAACCACCACATGACACTAACTAATGCTGTCCCCCTAATAATTCTCACCACACACGCTACGTGCCTCCTTACTTCACACTTGCCAACCCTCCACGTGGGTGTGTGATCCAAACTTCTCATCAAGTGGGCCCACTACGTAAATATCTTGTTGCAAAATTCAGGTTGGTTTGCCTGGGGATGCGGATTTCATGCGAAAGCCTTTTGCAGGAGGTTCCCGCATAAGGATGCTTGGTGGGGCCCACCGGGATATTTGTGAGAAATCCACTCTGGTCATCCGTTTTGAGAGCTCATTTTAGGAAATGGTACCAAAAATGATATGTATCCAAAACTTAAGTGGGTCACACGAGAGGAAAAAGTGGGGATTCAGTGTGAATCGTTGAACATTTTTGTGGCCATAAAATGTTTGTTTCAGACAAATTTTTTTGGTATTTTCACTTAATCCCAGTGTTAATGACCTTATAAACGGTTTGGATGGCACATAAACATAAAGGTGGAGCCCAGGAAGGTTTCAACTGTAGGAATTTCTTTTCCCAATTTTCACTCTCGTGTGACACACTTGAATTTTGGATCCACCTCATTTTTGGTTTCATCTCCTAAAATCAGATCTCAAAACAGATGGACGAGTGGATTTCTAAAAAAAACTCTTGGTAGCCCCACCCTACATTCTTGTGCATGAACTTCCTGCAAAGGCTTTCGCAGGAAATCCGCGTCCTGGCCGACAGTTCAGATGATGGTTGAAAGACCAGACTCCGCTGCGATGTTTGCGAGAAATTCACCGTTACATCCATCTTGACATGTAAAATTATTACATGGGCCAAAAAATGAATATATCCAAAACTTAATATAAGAAAAAGTGAGGATAATGTCCACCGTTGAAACATTTGTGGGTACACAAAAGTTTTGGGATGAGGCTAATATGTTAGTGTTTTTAATTCATAGAGTACAAGTGTCCTTAAAAGAGATATGGATAGCATGTAAACATCACGGTCTGGCACCTGGTATACTTCAGTTTTGGATAAGTCTCATTTTAGGCTATGTCATAACATGATCAGGCAAAACAAATAGATAGATGATCTCACACAAAAATCAAGGTGGGCCCCACCTAGCTTGCAGGGAGGTCCTACAAAAGGCTTCCACATACAATCTGCACGGGTGAACTGGCTAGATTGACCACTCTGGGCAACTCGTCGTGAGTACTGGAACTGGATTGGGTCTTAAAATCATGGTTTGTGGGGCTATGGTAAGGTTCCCACGAGCGATTATTTATGCTCCAAATCAGTTGCGAAACGGGTGGAAATACGTGCGATGAAATTAATAATAATAATAATAATAATAATAATAATAAAAGAAAAAAAAAAAGAGGAGGAAGGAAATCAATCAGCCGTCGCTAACAGATGAGCATGTCGGTGAGATTTTTAGTCCCAAAAATCCGTACGGTGGAGACACTTCATAAAAGTCTTAATCTTTTGAACATGCGAGTAACATTGGAACATGTGGGTAACTAAGTACTCGTACCAAGTTAATCGTACTATCTTTAATTTGGTTCATGTACCGCACTGGCATGAGATTTAGACAGTTCATCTGCCCGGCGGCTATTCTGCATGGGCAATACTCCAAAAATTGCAAATGCTGTTTCTTCGGATACTCTATCAAGTAGTCTACTTTTAAGGCAACAAATAGACCACAGTTGTCACGCCCCGAACTCGGAAACCGGGCTCACAAAATTCCCGATCGCCGAATCCGGCGCCGACAGCCTCCGTAGAACCCCATTTTCGGATCCCGGCACCCATTCACCAGGTTCCGATCCTGGGATACTACAAGGAGGATTTCAAATCATCAGTCTGATTCATAATGAGCATAACACAAGCATAACCCACAACTAATAACCACAAGAACACCACCACAAAATCCACTATGATCAAAAACTTTTTAGTACAATGCGACAAAAGGAAAAATACAATGTAACAAAAGAAGCAAACTCCAGAAGCTCAGCTGCACGCTCCAACTACAGCGAGACTATGGCTGCGACTGCGTCCTGGCGTCACCTGCACGCATCAATCGTGCATAAGCTTATGGAAAGCTTAGAGGGTGGTGTAAGTGTGTGCGCAATATAAACGTACTCAAAATGCAAGGTCAGAGTGATGCGGAATCATGGTGATGAGCACATGAATGCAATCAGCCGTACAAGGCTATGCGGTGCAAGATATGAATGCTATCGGCCATAACACGGCCATGCGATGCAAGATGCAACTCAAGCATGCCAATCCTCAACATGTATCAGTACAGTTCTCATTCTGGATAATCACAGGGGTTCAATACACTCAAAATGGCACTGTCGCTCTCTAAGCCACAGACCAAATGAGCGTAAGAAACCTCACTATCCGCCGACCAATAGTCCGCCAATACCTATCCTAAGTCGATAGCGGACCCATTCACGAGGGTCAAACTCGGCCTAGTATTGCCCCTACCCTCGGGCGAGTAAGGCCACACTCCTTTCCAACCGACCACGACACAGTGGGAGACGCGGCCTCCTGGTATTCGGCCCTCATGCGTTCGTATATCCACTCGGTCTCGACGTTGGAGTCATCCTCTGGTACCATCGGGTTTAGGGATTTTCACCCAGGGACATCTATGGTGCCCGTATGCTAGAATCAAATATTTCCGGTCTCCAATCCTGCCATCCACGATGTATCTGTGGAGGCTATGGCCCTGATGTCGCTAGGGCATATAGTAACTATAATCACACAAATGCAAGTGCATGAGTCACATTATCGTCATGCAACAGTCTGTATGTACCATGCACTTATATGGGGCAACTCCGCCTATCAGGGAGCCCATAAACAGTCTGCTCGAAGGCATATGCTATGATCAATCACTCCTCATACCAGTCATACATATGATGCGTATGATGATAAATCATGTATCTATACTAAACATGCATATAGGGATGGGCTCTGCGTATCACAGAAATGGGCCTAGACGGCCTGCAGAGTATAAGTATGAACCTATCAGTGGCTTTAAGGAGTGTGACAATGCGGACATTTAACCAACATTGTCCTTACAATGTGGACGTCAAACCAACATTGTTCCCAAGGCTTAGCCCGCCATAAAGCACCATTACACAAACCATAGGAAATCACACATTGCAATGGACTAATATACATCTCATTGGGCCTCGACCCATAGTTCTCAGATACATCAAATGGGCCATCTCATATGGGCCTTATATAAATCAAGTGGGCCGCATTAGTGGGCCTTATGTACATTGCAATGGGTCATACTCCATGAGCCTTTGAAAACATCACAATGGGTCTCGTAACATGGCCTTTATGGATATCAGAGTGGGCCTCGACATCGGGCCACCAATACGTCGAATGGGCCCAACCTCATGGGCCTTATATATATATCAAGGTGGGCCTCAATAATGGCCACAAATACACATCCAGGTGGGCCTCAACAACGGCCATATGGTTGAACAACTTGGATGTAACACTTGCATCATGGTGGGGCCCATATAGGCCCACCATCAAATATATATAATATTATTATAGGTAGACATATACAATATTATATATAATAATAATATAATATTACACATATATGTATATACATATATAGATATGTATGCCCACACACACACACTCACACACGTGCACACACACCCACATGCATACACACGTGCGAACGAACACGCGGACCCAGAAAGGGTTTCAATGGTAGAGTTCAATTCACACTGTTTCTTGTGATGTGGGCCGCCCGAGCGCTGGATTGACTGATTTTGGAGGGGGTTCCATGTCAAAGTGGTGCCCACCAAATGGACGGTGTGGATACGAAATATACATCATGGTGGGGCCCACGGATGGAGCCGTGGGTCCCTGCCTCTTGGCCGTCGCCCGTACGGCAGCAGCAGCAGCGCTGCTGCTGCTGTAAAACAATTTTTTTATTTTTATTTTTATTTTTTTTTTGTTTTGGGGCCCACCGAGATGTGATTCACAATCCAGCCCGTCCATTATGTGTGTCCCACTTGACTGAGGGTACAGACCAAGTTTAAGCAACATCCAAAACTCAGGTGGGCCCTGCCAAATGATTTTATATGTTTTAGTATGTCTTCACATGATTTTCAATGATGTGGCCCACCGGAGTTCCATATACAGCTGAATTTTGGGGTGGACGGCTGAACTATGGGGACCCATCAAATGCACGGTGTTGATGGCCGAAATGCACCAAGGTGGGACCCCAGGCCGTCCGTCCGTCAGACCGTCTGGCGCAGCCGCAGGCAGCGCGCCTGCGCCTTCTGACAGCGGCAGCAACGCTGCTGCTTCTTCTCTTCTTTTTTTTTTTTTTGAAAAAGAGCGTTTTTGCGGTTTTTCCTAGGTGGGGCCCGCTTCAGTACGATCCACTCCATCCATTGGTCTCTGTGGCTTGATACCATCCCATAGAGTCCAATATTGAGCCTTTTTAGATGTACAGGAGCATCAGGGAGCAAATCAAAGGTACGGACACTGTTTCCTATGGTACGGCCCGCCAGAAAATGGGATCAACTTCATTTTTCGGCTCAACGCCTAAAATGAGTTGAGGAACAACATGGACGGCTCGGATCTTACATATACATCAAGGTGGGGCCTGCATGAGTGGCCCACCACTCCTTTCTTCTCTCTCTCTCTCTTTTTTTTTTTTTTAACAGTCCAATGTTGCAACGTCCAGCGTCCAGGGACGCTGGACGGTTTGTATATATACTCACAAAAATGTGGTGGGTCCCACGTGAATGTGGCCCACCAATACTTATACATATATTATATTATATTATATATATAATACATATTATATTATATATATTATATATATTATATAAAATATAACATATATTTACATATATATAAAGTATTTGGCCCACCTAACGGTGGATGGTGTGGATCATCACCTACAATAAGATGGGCCACACCGTCTAATGTAGAGGGACGGGTAGATGTAACACATATTGGTGGGATTCACACCATCACAAAGGAAGAGAGAGAGAGATAGAAAGAGAGATATACGGTAAGATAGAGGAACCCCGCCACTATGGGCCCTCTTGATTAAATCACATACATCCAAATGGGTCCCACCAACAAGTGGGCCCTATAATTTTAGAATAATGGCAAAACACCCACCTTATCTTCCTTCTCCTAGCTCCCTTGGACTCCTTAGCTCCTTACCTTCACCTTTAATGGAGATTGATGAAGGATGAACGGTTGAGATTGGAGATGAGAGGGTGGGCCACACTTGAAGTTGAGAGAGGAGTGTTGGATGAGTGAAATTTCTCATGGGATTTGGAAAATTTGCTAGAGAATGAGAGGGAGAGATAGAAATAATGGATGGAGGGATGGGTGGAGTGGTGGTTGTAAGAAAGGAGTGATGAGAGGTATGGTTTAGTTTGAAATTGGTGGAGAAGAGGGATGGTTGAGGTTGAAAATGAGAAAAGAGGAATGGTGAGGTGGAAAGATGGTGGACTTTTGGAAAAAGAGGGAATGGGTGAGGTACTTTGAGGTATGGTTGCATTTATGGTTAATTAGTGGGACTAATTGTGTAGAGATTCCCTCGAAATCCGCAACGCGCGGTGTTTCTTCGGAATAAACGCTGATCGGCATCTTCTTACCTGGGTATCGGTTCGGTGCGCAAGTCACGGCGTTGGAACCGCGGCGACGACGCGATCACCAAGACATAAGTTTCGGATCGAGCCGACGTCGGTGTGCGGGACCTGACTTAGGATCGTGCGCAAATACCGAATACGGTGCGAAGGTTGCCGGAATTTGACCAGAAGGACCGCGGAAGCTAATGAAATGGTACGGATTAGGACACGGGTCTTACAGCTCTCCCCACCAAATAAAAATTTCGTCCTCGAAATTTAAACAATAAACACAAGAAAAATAAATCATAGGAGAAGAGGAAGCAAAGCATCGCCATAAAAATATCAGAGACAGCATACAACATACAACATACAATCAATCATAAAAAAGATGAGGATAGCGCTCTCGAATCTCAGCCTCGCGCTCCCAAGATGCCTCATCCACAGAATGGTGACCCCACTGAACCTTCACCAAGGGAATGACCTTGGTTCGGAGGACCTGCTCCTTCCGATCAAGGATACGAACTGGCTGCTCGATGTAAGAAGCGTCCTCACGAACCTCCAACGGCTGCCAATCGATAACAGGAACTATGTCTGACCCACACTTCCTCAACATAGAGACGTGAAAAACGTTGTGGACGCCAGACAACTGAGATGGTAAGGCAAGCCGATAGGCCACAGCGCCAATGCGCTCAGTGATCTCGAAAGGTCCTATGAATCTCGGGGCAAGCTTACCCTTCGCTCCAAATCTAACTACGCCCTTCATAGGCGAGACCTTGAGATACACATGGTCCCCTACATCAAACTCTAAGGGACGACGCCGGCGATCAGCAACACTCTTCTGCCGGCTCTGAGCTGTGCGCATCCTCTGCCTGATGGTATCAATAACCTCTGATGTCTCCTGCACAAGCTCGGGACCTAGGAGACGCCGCTCTCCAACCTCGGTCCAACAACTCGGAGATCTGCATGGTCTGCCATATAATGCCTCAAAAGGAGCCATGCCAATGGTCGCCTGATAGCTGTTATTGTATGCGAACTCAGCCAATCGCAGATGCTCATCCCAGCTACCACCGAAGTCAATCACGCAGGCCCGAAGCATATCCTCAAGGATCTGGTTGACCCTTTCGGTCTGGCCATCGGTCTGCGGATGATACGCGGTACTGAGCTGCAAATCAGTGCCCATAGCTCTCTGAAAACTCCTCCAAAACTGAGACGTAAACCTCGGGTCTCGGTCAGATACGATCGAGACTGGTACGCCGTGCAGTCTCACAATCTCCTCAATGAACAACCTTGCAAGCCGGTCTAAGGGCCAAGTCGCACGAATCGCAAGAAAATGTGCCGACTTCGTCAGACGGTCCACGACAACCCAGATAGCGTCATGACCGCGCTGAGTCCTCGGCAAACCCATAATGAAATCTGTAGATACGTGCTCCCACTTCCACGTCGGGATGCTCAACGGCTGCAATAGACCAGGGGGTCTCTGATGATCGGCCTTGACACGCTGGCATGTGTCACACTCGGCCACAAAACTAGCAATCTTGCGCTTCATCCCTGCCCAATAATACTGCCTCCTCATATCACGGTACATCTTCGTCGAGCCAGGGTGGATAGAAAATCGCGATCGATGTGCCTCGGTCATAAGATCTCTGCGCAACTCAGGAATATCCGGGACACACAATCGGCCTCTAAAGCGAAGTCCACCATCGCACCCATCTCGCTAACTGTCGACTCTCGATGCCGCATCTCGCTCGGTAACCCTGTAACGACTCATCTGTCTTGAGCCTCGATCACCCTTGCGACAAGAGAGGGTTGAATCGAGGCTCGAAAGCAGAACTTTAAGGGGCTGAGACCACAATCAAAGTCGTACTCTTCTATATCCTCGAGCATCTTCCACTCCTGAATCATCATATGTGCCACCAGGCCTCGTGGCTGACGGCTAAGGGCATCCGCCACCACATTCGCCTTGCCTGGGTGGTACTGGAGGTCAAAATCATAATCCTTCAGAAGCTCCATCCAGCGTCTCTGTCTCATGTTCAGCTCAGACTGAGAAAATAGATACTTCAAGCTCTTGTGGTCGGAGAAGAGCTCGAACCTAACCCCATAGAGATAGTGTCTCCACACCTTCAGTGCGAAGACGACTGCTGCCAGCTCCAAATCGTGCGTGGGGTAGTTCAGCTCATGAACCTTGAGCTGACGAGACGCAAATGCTACAGGTCTACCGTGCTGCATCAGGACAGCACCCAATCCAATACGCGAAGCATCGGTAAATACCACGAATCCATCACTCCCAGAGGGAAGAGTGAGGACAGGAGCGGACGTCAGACGGTCCTTCAGCTCCATAAATGCTCGCTCACTAGCGTGAATCCAAATAAACTCTGCGCCCTTCCGAGTCAACCTCGTCAACAGGGCCGCAATACGGGAGAAGCCCTCAATGAAACGCCGATAATATCCCGCTAAACCAAGGAAAGCTGCGGATCTCGGACGCGTTCGTGGGCTCCCACTGACGCACCGCCTCAACCTTCGAGGGGTCCACTGCGACACCCTCCTCGTCACCACGTGGCCGAGGAATCTCACCTCCTCCCGCCAAAACTCACACTTCTCCCGGCTTCGCATATAGCCGGTGGGCACGGAGGGTCCGCAAGGCGATCTCTATGCCGCATATGGTCCTCACGGGTCCTCGAATATATCGAGAATGTCATCGATGAAGACCACAACAAACCGATCGAGATATGGACGAAAGACCTCGTTCATCAATCGCATGAAGACCGCGGGTGCATTGGTCACCTGAAACATGACCTGAAACTCAAAATGACCGTAACGCATCCTGAAAGTCGTCTTCGGGATGTCCTCCTCTCGGACACGAATCTGATGATAACCAGAACGCAGGTCAATCTTCGAAAAGAACTGTGCACCCTGCAGCTGATCAAATAAATCGTCTATCCTTGGGAGCGGGTACTTGTTCTTAATCGTGACCCGGTTGAGCTCGCGGTAATCTACGCAGAGCCTCAACGAGCCATCCTTCTTCCTAACGAAGAGTACCGGCGCTCCCCAAGGCGAACTGCTCGGACGAATAAATCCCAACTCACGCAATTCGTCCAACTGACGCTGCAGCTCACGCAACTCCATCGGTGCCATACGGTACGGGGCCTTCGAGATAGGCGCGGTACCAGGCACAAGGTCGATCTGGAACTCGATATGACGGCGAGGAGGCAATCCGGGAATCTCCTGGAACACGTCGGGGAAGTCGCAGACAACTGGCCACTGATCAATACACAAGGCAATAGGCTCCTCGACAGCGCAGGACATCAGGCAAGATAACGGCTCTCCTCGGGGCTCAGCGATGAACTGGAACTGCGGCAAGCCTGGTATGCAGAATGTGACTGTCCTCGCAGAACAGTCCAAGATAGCGTGATACTCAGCAAGCCAATCCATGCCCAAGATAACGTCGAAATCTGTCATCGGCAGCACAAACAAGTCAGCAGGCAAAAAGATATCACCGACAAGAACCGGGCAAGATGGACAGAAATGGCCCAATACTGTGGTCCTCCCCAAGGGCGTCGATACGGTCAATCCCTCACTAGTAGACTCTGTCTGCAATCCAGTCGATCGGCAGAAACCCTCGGACATGAATGAGTGAGAAGCGCCAGAATCAAATAATACTCGGGCGATGCATGAAGAGATGAGAAGTATACCCTCGACGACTCCTCCGGATGACTGCGGGTCCTGCTGAGCCGCGTAGAACCTAGCCTGAGCTGGCTGGGGAGGTGCCTGTCCCCTCTGTGGTCCCTGATGCTGCTGCTGCCTCTGCGGCGGCCTATACTGCTGCCTCTGCTGCTGCTGGGGCCTCGGTGGCTGAGGTGGCTGTGGTCGCTGCTGTGGTGCTCTCGGCGGATGTAGGTGAGGCTGCTGTGATCCTCTCGACTGCTGCAGATGAGGGCGAGGGCACTCAGACAGGCGATGCCCTGACCCACCACATCCAAAACAAGTCCCTGCAAATGGCTGCTGGGGTGGCGCTGGAGGTGCTGCTGGGGCTGCTGGTGCTCTAGCAGGTGGGTGGCTCCTATACCTCTGTGGTCGTCGCTGCTGCTGAGAGCTACTAGAGGGGGTCTGCCTCTTCTGACCCCTCCTCTGATCTCTGTCGGCCTGCGCGCCAGCCCAGTCAGTCTCATAAATCTGAGCTCTCCGCACTACAGCCTGAAAGGTCGGAAGCTCGTGCCCAATCACACGGCCTCGAAGGCCGTAACGTAAGCCGCTCTCAAAACGGCGGGCCTTCCGCCCCTCATCATCAACCAGATATGGCGCAAACCTCGATAGCGCCACGAAACGAGCCGCGTACTGAGCCACGGTCATGTCTCCCTGCACCAAAGTCTCGAACTCCAGTGCCCTCTGGCGTCGAATATGGTCAGGGAAGTACTGCTCCTCGAATCGATCTACAAAATCACCCCACGTCCAGATGTAGTCGGGTCCTGCGACGCGGGTAACCGAGGTCCACCAATGCTCGGCCTCGCCCTGGAAAAGGAACACTGCCAATCGAACTCGCTGCTCGTCCGTACATGACATGGTATCGAAGATCTTCTCCACATCGGAGCGCCACCTCTCAGCTGCTGTCGGATCTGGCTCGCCCTGGAAACGCGGAGGGTCAAACTGTCGGAACTCTCGAAGTAGGGCACTCGCGCGCTCCTGCTCTGCCTGCTCTGCCCCTGGAGTGCGGCCGTCACAGCCTGCAGCATCTGCTGCAACTGAGAAGCACTCACAGATACGGTCGGATCCGCACTGGTATCTGGTGGAGGTGCAGCATCCTCAGGATGGGCAGTATAAACCTCTGGTAGAGGAGCGACATCCTCAGGCTGAGCGGTAGGAATCTCTGGTGGTGAAGCAGGGGTCGTAGGTGGTAGTGCGGGAGCCGCAGGTGGTGGAGCTGAAGTATCCGATGGTGGTGCGGGAGTCGATCGAGTCACTCTCCTGCGCGCCATGTCCTACAGGAAAGAGCGAAGGTGCCTATCAACTTAAAGGCTCGCGAAGGCACGCACGTTAAGGGTCTGCAATAAAAGATCGCTAGGCTATCCGAACTTAGGACTTAAATCATTCATAGCAAACATGTAATGTTGTTCGTGGTTATTCCCGAGTTATGCTCTGATACCAACTTCTGTCACGCCCCGAACTCGGAAACCGGGCTCACAAAATTTCCGATCGCCGAATCCGGCGCCGACAGCCTCCGTAGAACCCCATTTTCGGATCCCGGCACCCATTCACCAGGTTCCGATCCTGGGATACTACAAGGAGGATTTCAAATCATCAGTCTGATTCATAATGAGCATAACACAAGCATAACCCACAACTAATAACCACAAGAACACCACCACAAAATCCACTATGATCAAAAACTTTTTAGTACAATGCGACAAAAGGGAAAAATACAATGTAACAAAAGAAGCAAACTCCAGAAGCTCAGCTGCACGCTCCAACTACAGCGAGACTATGGCTGCGACTGCGTCCTGGCGTCACCTGCACGCATCAATCGTGCATAAGCTTATGGAAAGCTTAGAGGGTGGTGTAAGTGTGTGCGCAATATAAACGTACTCAAAATGCAAGGTCAGAGTGATGCGGAATCATGGTGATGAGCACATGAATGCAATCAGCCGTACAAGGCTATGCGGTGCAAGATATGAATGCTATCGGCCATAACACGGCCATGCGATGCAAGATGCAACTCAAGCATGCCAATCCTCAACATGTATCAGTACAGTTCTCATTCTGGATAATCACCGGGGTCAATACACTCCAAATGGCACTGCGGCTCTCCTAGCCGCACAGCCCAAATGAGCGTAAGAAACCTCACTATCCGCGACCAATAGTCCGCCAATACCTATCCGCAAGTCGATAGCGGACCCATTCACGAGCCGGTCAAACTCGACTAGTATTGCCCCTACCCTCGGGCGAGTAAGGCCACACTCCTTTCCAACCGACCACGACACAGTGGGAGACGCGGCCTCCTGGTATTCGGCCCTCATGCGTTCGTATATCCACTCGGTCTCGACGTTGGAGTCATCCTCTGGTACCATCGGGTTTAGGGATTTTCACCCAGGGACATCTATGGTGCCCGTATGCTAAAACCAAATATTTTCGTCTCCAATCCTGCCATCCACGATGTATCTGTGGAGGCTATGACCCTGATGTCGCTAGGGCATATAGTAACTATAATCACACAAATGCAAGTGCATGAGTCACATTATCAGTCATGCAACAGTCTGTATGTACCATGCACTTATATGGGGCAACTCCGCCTATCAGGGAGCCCATAAACAGTCTGCTCGAAGGCATATGCTATGATCAATCACTCCTCATACCAGTCATACATATGATGCGTATGATGATAAATCATGTATCTATACTAAACATGCATATAGGGATGGGCTCTGCGTATCACAGAAATGGGCCTAGACGGCCTGCAGAGTATAAGTATGAACCTATCAGTGGCTTTAAGGAGTGTGACAATGCGGACATTTAACCAACATTGTCCTTACAATGTGGACGTCAAACCAACATTGTTCCCAAGGCTTAGCCCGCCATAAAGCACCATTACACAAACCATAGGAAATCACACATTGCAATGGACTAATATACATCTCATTGGGCCTCGACCCATAGTTCTCAGAGATACATCAAATGGGCCATCTCATATGGGCCTTATATAAATCAAGTGGGCCGCATTAGTGGGCCTTATGTACATTGCAATGGGTCATACTCCATGAGCCTTTGAAAACATCACAATGGGTCTCGTAACATGGCCTTTATGGATATCAGAGTGGGCCTCGACATCGGGCCACCAATACGTCGAATGGGCCCAACCTCATGGGCCTTATATATATATCAAGGTGGGCCTCAATAATGGCCACAAATACACATCCAGGTGGGCCTCAACAACGGCCATATGGTTGAACAACTTGGATGTAACACTTGCATCATGGTGGGGCCCATATAGGCCCACCATCAAATATATATAATATTATTATAGGTAGACATATACAATATTATATATAATAATAATATAATATTATATATATATACACACATATATGTATATACATATATAGATATGTATGCCCACACACACACACTCACACACGTGCACACACACCCACATGCATACACACGTGCGAACGAACACGTGGACCCAGAAAGGGTTTCAATGGTAGAGTTCAATTCACACTGTTTCTTGTGATGTGGGCCGCCCGAGCTTTGGATTGGCCTGAATTTTGAGGGGGGTCCATGTCAAATGGTGGCCCACCAAATGGACGGTGTGGATACAAAATATACATCATGGTGGGGCCCACGGATGGAGCCGTGGGTCCCTGCCTCTTGGCCGTCGCCCGTACGGCAGCAGCAGCAGCGCTGCTGCTGCTGTAAAACAATTTTTTTTTTTTTTTTTTTTTTTTTTGGTTTGGGGCCCACCGAGATGTGATTCACAATCCAGCCCGTCCATTATGTGTGTCCCACTTGACTGAGGGTACAGACCAAGTTTAAGCAACATCCAAAACTCAGGTGGGCCCTGCCAAATGATTTTATATGTTTTAGTATGTCTTCACATGATTTTCAATGATGTGGCCCACCGGAGTTCCATATACAGCTGAATTTTGGGGTGGACGGCTGAACTATGGGGACCCATCAAATGCACGGTGTTGATGGCCGAAATGCACCAAGGTGGGACCACAGCGGGGGGCCGTGAGCCCAGGCCGTCCGTCCGTCAGACCGTCTGGCGCAGCCGCAGGCAGCGCGCCTGCGCCTTCTTTTTTTTTTTTTTTGAAAAAGAGCGTTTTTGCAGTTTTTCCTAGGTGGGGCCCGCTTCAGTACGATCCACTCCATCCATTGGTCTCTGTGGCTTGATACCATCCCATAGAGTCCAATATTGAGCCTTTTTAGATGTACAGGAGCATCAGGGAGCAAATCAAAGGTACGGACACTGTTTCCTATGGTACGGCCCGCCAGAAAATGGGATCAACTTCATTTTTCGGCTCAACGCCTAAAATGAGTTGAGGAACAACATGGACGGCTCGGATCTTACATATACATCAAGGTGGGGCCTGCATGAGTGGCCCACCACTCCTTTCTTCTCTCTCTCTCTCTTTTGTTTTTTTTTAACAGACGTCCAGCGTCCAGGGACGCTGGACGGTTTGTATATATACTCACAAAAATGTGGTGGGTCCCACGTGAATGTGGCCCACCAATACTTATACATATATTATATTATATTATATATATAATACATATTATATTATATATATTATATATATTATATAAAATATAACATATATTTACATATATATAAAGTATTTGGCCCACCTAACGGTGGATGGTGTGGATCATCACCTACAATAAGATGGGCCACACCGTCTAATGTAGAGGGACGGGTAGATGTAACACATATTGGTGGGATTCACACCATCACAAAGGAAGAGAGAGAGAGATAGAAAGAGAGATATACGGTGAGATAGAGGAACCCCGCCACTATGGGCCCTCTTGATTAAATCACATACATCCAAATGGGTCCCACCAACAAGTGGGCCCTATAATTTTAGAATAATGGCAAAACACCCACCTTATCTTCCTTCTCCTAGCTCCCTTGGACTCCTTAGCTCCTTACCTTCACCTTTAATGGAGATTGATGAAGGATGAACGGTTGAGATTGGAGATGAGAGGGTGGGCCACACTTGAAGTTGAGAGAGGAGTGTTGGATGAGTGAAATTTCTCATGGGATTTGGAAAATTTGCTAGAGAATGAGAGGGAGAGATAGAAATAATGGATGGAGGGATGGGTGGAGTGGTGGTTGTAAGAAAGGAGTGATGAGAGGTATGGTTTAGTTTGAAATTGGTGGAGAAGAGGGATGGTTGAGGTTGAAAATGAGAAAAGAGGAATGGTGAGGTGGAAAGATGGTGGACTTTTGGAAAAAGAGGGAATGGGTGAGGTACTTTGAGGTATGGTTGCATTTATGGTTAATTAGTGGGACTAATTGTGTAGAGATTCCCTCGAAATCCGCAACGCGCGGTGTTTCTTCGGAATAAACGCTGATCGGCATCTTCTTACCTGGGTATCGGTTCGGTGCGCAAGTCACGGCATTGGAACCGCGGCGACGACGCGATCACCAAGACATAAGTTTCGGATCGAGCCGACGTCGGTGTGCGGGACCTGACTTAGGATCGTGCGCAAATACCGAATACGGTGCGAAGGTTGCCGGAATTTGACCAGAAGGACCGCGGAAGCTAATGAAATGGTACGGATTAGGACACGGGTCTTACAACAGTAAGGTTGTCTGGGTATGGAGATTACTATGAAATGTCTTAAACTTGCACGTGAAACAGTGGTTCGAACGATCAACCATCTTGGTCGGTCAATGGAGTCAATCCTGAATTATACAAATTGGTTTATACGTAGTATTCGACATTCTCGATCGATTGACAATATTTAAAAAATACCTTTAAACTCTCTAAACACTTTTGGACATGGTCGATCACTCTAATACGTTGGCTTGATCGGCGCCGATTGATCAATGCTTCGATCAACGGCGCATGCGATTTTGCATAATTGCATGATCAATTTCCTATTCCGGGTGCTATGCTATATATATGAGTGTAATTGCATGATTATGGTATTCTAATCGGGACTTAAACATTTTTAAGATTTACAGAGGAGAAAACAAGGGTTTTTTGATCTGTAAGTTATTTTATTCTCTTGTAAATCATTTTCATAATGATTTGTTATCCCTTTATATGACGCCCTGAAATTCAGGGGTTGAGTATAACTCAGCTCCCGAGTTTCAAAACATCACTTATGCAACATATTAAATGATGGATGTATGTTGTCTATATGAGTGCATAAAACATGGAATAGATTAAGCCAAACTGCAAACATAATTCATGGATAAGTGAAAGATGTAAGCGGAAGACTTAAAGAAACATGTGTACATGTGCAACTCTTTGAAATACGTATACCTGCCAGGTCATAATTACAAGTGTTGTTTTCAAAATACATGAATCAAATGACACCATCTATTACAATTTCAAAGCAAACCTAGAATCCCCGCACATCAGGACATGGCTCACATGAACCCGCCTGAGAACTGCATAAAAGAAAACGCGTCCTCATCATCTTCGTACTCCTGCTCTGCCTCAAGGGTCGTGTCGCCATCTGCATCTAAGATAGGGTTTGATTGGTGTTGAAACACCGTCTTAGAATGTGGGACTGAGTGATCAACTCAGTGGAACCATATAGTAAAAGTTAACATGATATCAAATCAAGCAAGCAGTAATGATAAGGTACTACAATTAAACACATCCTAAGTACTCTTGTTAATGTAAGGATGTATAAAGAAATGATGCATGACCTCGCCTACATCTTCATCTTACGGTACGCATGATAACCTCCCGCAGTGCCAACGACTCCAACGCACATGCAATGCGATGCATGAACATGATTACCAAGTTGTTATTAGTCCTTTTCATACAGCAGGATTGGGAAGCTAAGGTACCTTCCTCATATCAATTCCCAAACGGTGATTCATTCTAGGGTCGTCAGTCCTAGACAATCTCATACGATCACATGGTTCTAGGTCGTTGCAAAGGGCTTGTCACTAATCAATGCACGCCTATCATACCTTCGTTACTACTCTAAGGCTCGTCGCCTTAATGCAGTATCAAGGTATGCTCGAAGTCACTACAAAGGGCTCGTCACCAATCAATGTAGACCGATAACGCGAATATAGTGTCCCATATCACCATAATCGGCTCACGAGTCTGGTGTGCTCACTGGTCACTACGAGGAGGCTCGTCACCCTAGCGTAGGCCGATAGCTCGACCACAGTGTCCCATACCACCATGTACGGCTCATGAGTCTTAGCGGATCAAGGTACAACGGTTAACGGGATTACATCGGTAAGTTTGGTACCTTATATTCAAACAATAGCGTCCATACATGGTGAACATACATCGGGACAATTGGGTTACTTGACGAACTCGACTAGCATGAGCACACGTTGAGTTGAACGATATAGAGTGCGTAAACACTCCGTGTGGCCAAACCACTGCCAACAACCCTAATACGATTCGGGTTCGTCAAACACGTCCTACGTGGCGAAAATAACTTCGGCCACGAACTCAAGGTTTGTTACCGATTTCCTGGACTATTCCATAGTCCCAAACACATTCAATTATAATAGATATTCATATTCACAATTTAGAACAATAATGGAACAACAATTCAAATCATACAATATGTGAGCATTTGAAGAATATCAACTTAACATGGATTTCAACATAAGTAATACTTGAACGTAAATAACAAAGAATGTAAATTGTATGTAGGAAATCATACACACCAATAGGAGAGTTGAGAATCGCTTCTCAACGCCCATACTAGGTTAATATATTACATATCAGCTCATTCAGAGATTTCTACAAATACTTGGACTACATAGTTCAACATACATGACGTGTGTTGGTGATAACACACATTTGGATAATTCCTTTTGCCAAGGAGTTGACACACATACAACTAGTACAAGTACACGATAATTAATCATGGCAAACACATGTTCATATTTTATACGTATACGATACTTCCTACATATACATAGAATACACAAATCTCAATATATCTCATATATAACAGAAACGCAATATAAACATCACAGTTGGCATGTGAAATTGCATCCACAACAATAATAAACCATTACCCAACATTGAAAGCCTTGAAAACCATAACCTATACGAATATAGTCCGCACCTTAAACCAGAAAAAGCGCACCGATCTGATTCAGACGATAAGTCTTCGTCAACGGCGACTAGATAACCTAAGGCATGAATAGAAAAGAGCTACATCAACACATAGACTATTCTAAGCTCTAAAACAAACTAGGGTTTGATTAACTTACCCAAGAAGGAACTTAGAATCGCCGGAAAAATGATTCAAAAGTGATGGTTTAAGGATGCAGAGTAATAGGAAAGAAACTTAAGATGATTCACCAACTTCTCTCTTACTTTCTCTCTCTTTTCCTCTCTCTCTCTCTTAGCTAGGGTTTAGGAAATTCGTATGGAATAGAGAGTGAGAGTTTTTAGGTCTATATATAGGCCTAACATTGATGAAAATAGCCCCAGGGCCAAGGTATACTTAGGTTATAACCAAAACAGGTCTCTCTCGATCCAACGGGGCGCTTCCGGTGGTCCTTTCTCCACGTGCGGTCAGACTTAAGCTCACTGACCATGGATCTAGGTCAGACGGAGTTTTCGTATCGATCGGATTTACAGATCAGCCATGGCGGACCACTCTCAATTCAATGGTCACCGAAACTCGATCAGGTCCACAAGCACTAAGACATGCCCGGGCCATCTTTCCTGATCCGAGGGTGAAATTGGGTCAAAATCCAACGGTCAGATAGCTTAAAATCATCGCGTAAGCGACATGACTCAGATTTCATAAAATCATATTTAATTTCTCACCGTTCTCACACTCTTTACTCCGGACTCAAATAAATCGACTCAGGACATCATTTGGACTTGATTTCTGAGGTGATGGTCAAGCCCAACAAGGTGACCATAATTGTCTAAGATCATCGCTATTGGACTTTCGACGCGCGGTCCAGGTCCAATCCAAAGTTTCTAAATATTCCCGAGAGCAACTGGATTTAGCGTTGAATTCTAGATTTCAGGATAACATAGCGCTAACGATACTACAGTTTTTGGGTCCTGCAGATCGAATTTAAAGTGATTGATGCTAATTTCACAAGCAATCGAGTTTAACGCTAATTAACCCACATATAACTTCTAAAGAATTTGAGGTAGTACTTGGGTCTTTACAAGAAATTTTCCAGGTCATTACACTTTATGCTATGGTTTTTTTCCTGCGAGGATTTTTTCACATAAAAACTCATATTTTCTTTGTGTTTGTGATTGCTTTTTTACGTTTATCTTTCAATTTTTTGATCCAAATTTGAGATTTACTTTTATGGATTTTTCAACAAGTGGTATCGGAGTAAACATTGAGATTCGAAGTTAGATTTGAATCATGTCGATGAAGGGTTCGAATATGAAACACGAAATGGAGAAGTTCACCAGTAAAAACAAGTTCATACAATGGAATGTGAAGATGAGAGACTTCCTAGTTTAGTAAGAGCTGCAACATGCACTCCTTGGTGTTGAGAAGCACACAACGTTAATAAGTAATAAAGAGTGGGAAAAGTTGGATGAAAGTACGAAAACTTTGGCCTAACTATGTTTGACACATGATGTCCTTTATAATGTCCATGATCAAAAGACTACTACAGAACTTTAGAAGAAATTAAATAGCTTGTACGTGATGAAATTATTGTCAAATCATATATATCTGAAGAAACAATTTTATAATCTGAAGATGGTGGAAGTGTCAGATCTTAATGATCATATCAGCACATTTAATTAGATCCTTTGTAAATTGATGAGTATAGAAGTGAAGATTGGTGAAGAAAATTAAGCTCTAATTCTATTGAACTCTCTTCCAAAGTCTTATGATAACTTCGTAGTCACTATGTGCCATAATAAAGAGATTATTGATGTTGAAACTATTATCTCATCCCTTAAGTTGAGGGTATTGAGAAAGAAGGATAGCGACATAGTTATTTATGAATACATTAGTAGTTAGGAGAAAGATTTTGAGCGAGAAAAAGGAAATTCGTTGTGTTCACGGTCCAAGTTTAAGGGCAAGAGAAATATGAAGTGCCGGAACTACAGAAGACAATGACATATGAAAAAGGATTGCCAAAATCCTAAAGCAAAAAAGGGAGATAAAGCAAATGAAGGGACAAAGTAAGCCATTATAGTGGAATCGAGTGATGATGTGATTACTAGTGATGTTCTAACCACATCTAAATCTAGCTATCTTAGCGATGAGTGTTGATTTTGGATACGGGGGCATTATATTATATGATCTCGCATCGGATTGGTTCACCACATACAACGAGTGTGGTGGTGGCCACCTATTTTATGGGCAATGATGTTACATGTAAGGTCGTTGGAATCAAATTGGTGCGCATCAAGATGTCTGATGGGATGGAATATATTCTAACAGATGTGAGACACATTCTTGACCTTTGGAAGAATCTGATCTCTCTGGGAGCTCTTAAGACAATTATGTGCAAATTCATCGGTTTTGATCGTATCCTAAAGATTTCGAAGGGGATACTCATCGTGATGAAGTCACAATGAAACGGTAACCTTTACGAGTTGATCAAGAATACCGTTCAGGTGGAGCTCCAACATCTGTAGTGGAGTCTACATCGGAACATTTGTGGTATATACGTCTAGGCCATATGAGCGAGCGTAGTATCAAAGTACTTTCTAATCATTCCTTGATTCTTGCATTTAAAAGTGTTGATTTTAATATATGCAAGCACCGTATATATGGTAAATAGTCAATGTTATCTTTTAAATATAGAAAGAATATTAGTAAATGTACTCTAAATTATGAGCATTCTGATGTATAAGGGTCATCACCCATTCTTTCTCAAGGGGGTCATCATTTTTCATTTTGTTTATATATGACTACTTTAGAAAAGTTTGGGTATACTTTATAAAGTATAAATATGATGTTTTCGCTACCTTTAAAGTGTAGTAAGCGATGGTAGAAAAACAATCATGGTAAAAGTTAAAAAATTTTGAGGACATAATAGATGTGAATTCACTTTGAAGGAATTTAACTAGTTTTATAAAGATGAGGGGATCGTACGACATAATACAGTCATGCATACACGAGAAGAATGGTGTAGCAAAATGAATGAACTAGACTCTCGTGGGGAGAACCTAAAACATGTTGAACAACGCTGGGTTAGGCAACGAGCTATGGACAGAGGCTGTTAACATGGCTTGTTACTTAGTTAATTAGTATCCGTTTATGCTAATTGGTTGTAAAATTCTAGAAGAAGGGTAGAGTGATAATAAAGTTGATTACTTAGGGATGTGATTTGGTTATAATGCTTACTCTCATGTACTGTCTGTTGAGAAATAAACTAGAACAAAGAATGAAGACATGTATCTTTGTTAGCTATGGTGATGGTGTAAAGGGATATATGTTGTATGACCGGGTCACGGGGAAGATCACGATTAGTTATGATGTTAGGTTTGATGATGATTCTTTATTCCATATGGAAGAATATAAGGAACTAGAAAAATCAGTAGTGATCAATGTTAAAATTGACAAGCGTGAAACACAGGATGTAGTTGACTCATAACAAGAGGTACAAGAGCAGGTGTAATAATCACCTGTGAGGAGAAATTTACTTAGGGATTGTATATTACCAGTGAAAACAGAGATAACTTGAATATTGCATTCGCACTCATTATGGATGAGGGGGATTCGTCCACCTTATAGGAAGCGCTAGATGACTCAAATGGTGAGAAGAGTATGACAACAATGCAAGACGAGATGGACTCTTTGTACAGGAATGAGACATGAGAGTTAGTAGAGCTTCCCATTGGGTGTAAAGCAATCGAGTCCAAGTGAGTTTATAAGAAGAAACATGATAGGTACAACGAAAGATTGGTTGTAAAATTATATGCGCAGAAGGAGAGTATCGACTTCAACGAGATTTTTGCACCAGTGGTTAAGTAGGTATCTATCAGATTCGTGCTGGCGCTAGTTGCCCAACACAAAAGCAGTTTGAAATCAGCAACATCAAAAGTTAAGCAGCGATAATTAAGCCTAGAAATAGATGGCTAATATTTAAAATGTACAATTCTAAGAGCGACGTCTGCCCAAATGAGGACTATACAATTCATAATATACATATCCAAAATGATTAAAGATTTTACTTTTTAGTTTTGGCCCAATCCTCTAAAACATAACAGAGGTGGTGCAATTCAATCTAAGCCTACATGTCTGAGATCTTGATAGCACTAGCATCGATAATATTGTTTAGCTGGTATTTTCAAACACCGTCTCAGGTGCGAGTGAGTAGCTAACTTAGTGGTTCCATTAATTCTACATTATACATGTTATTAACTCAATCATTACAAGTAAGGAAAACATTACAAAACAAATAATCCATAAGTTAATTATTTAAATGCATGGATGACATGATGATATCCACAATAGTTGGCCCGCAACACAACCCAAAAATGTTCTACAAGATGAATGCCCAGGAATACAATAATCATAAACTTTTCAAATCAATGTTATTGTTAGCAAGCACATCAACATATGCATAATGGTTGGCCTGTAGCAAAACCCAACAATGTAATGATATGTATGATTATTCAAGTAGTTATTATTTATGATTCAAATAGCAGGTTGGCGAACCTAGGATACTGACGTTATATCACGAGTCCTTATCCAGATCACGTGGCTCGTTGTGGCGTGTAGTTGCTCATCACCAGTATCTCTTGATATAAATTTAGGTTTCACCCATTATTTATAGCTTAGAAATCAATAATTTTAAAGGTACTGCATAATACTCAAAAGTATGAGGATCAACCCGGGATGGGTCATCACCCAAATACCGAGTTTGATCACTCAGTTAAGATGTGCGAGCTTGTCATATAAAAAATGAATCAATACAAAGGAAATGACTTGTCACCTAATTCCATTCACACCCGGTCGTTCGAATGATACTCTGACATGGAACCATCGACCGAATATTTAACAGGGTTCATTCGACTAATAATCTATCACCTCCATCAATGCTCACTGATCATTGCGAGAGGCTCGCTACCCCAGCATACTCCATAACTCGGACATAGTGTCCCATACCACCATGCCCAACTTATGAATCTTAGTGGGATTTTAATTCACTAACGGTTATGAATGATCTTATCCATGAGAATGAGGTATTTTAGATTCAATTTGGTCGTGTCATACACGATGAACATACATGATCATTCGATCGATAGACTAATTTGATTGACCTAAGAGAACCCTGGTGCAAGCATCTTACGCAGTCCATCTATTGTTGGTCATCCTTGTTCAACATGGGCCGATCAAACAAGCCTAGGGTGGCTGACCTAACTCGGTTTACCCCTTGGTTTAGGCGATTTACCAACTGATTCAACACCGTAAGCAATTTTAAACATTACTAAGGGCTAACAATTCATTAGATAATTATAACAAGATTTCATATGAAGCCTAAATTTAACAAAACAATCATTTAAGCATTTCATCAAACATGTGAGCATCAATAGCACAATACCATCACTTACGCATGTCATCGAATACGTGAGCATCAATAAATAAATAATAGCACATGTTACAATCAAAATTGAAATATGGACAAGTTAGCATATACCATGCCATCTAAAAAAAATCATTAACCGAGACCTTCAAGGGTCGATAAATGACAACTTATGAATAATGGTTCGTACCTTAAGAAAAAAAATTTAAAATTTGAGCTCCCAGGGTTACGGTTTTAGGAAAAAATGATTCTCATACCTAATTCAAAGGAATTAGATGAGATTTATATAATTCATCCTAAAAAACATAGGTTAAAAAGTATGATTAATTTATTACCTCTTAATCATGAGTGGGGTGGATTTGATAGAGGAGAATGGTCGAGGCTATGGCTTCGATTGAAGGATTCAGTGAAGGAGACACTTATCTCCCCTTCACATGCTCTTTCTCTTCTCTTTTCTCTCGTTCTCTTATTCTCTAGGATAAAAATCGAATGGAAGCAAGGGTTACCTCTAAATGCCCTATTTATAGCAATAAAAATGATGCAAATGGCCCTAAGGCCTAGGTTTTCATTATATTAGCCCTATGAGAGGGTGTTTCTAACCTTTAGGGTCCGTTATGGGGTGTAGGGGTCGATATACACAATAGGAAGTTGGCCCTAGTGATGATTTATGTATGGATATGATCAACCCGCTATTTGGATCTATCGATCGATGGATATGATCAGAAGTCATTTCGACATTCACCGATGGTCGATCGGGCTATGACTATACAGATATGTGCAGTGTATTACCTTAGGATGTTGTCCTAAATTTGGTCACAATCTGATAGTTCGAAAGCCGCAACTTTCATAAAGACCAGATACAAACAACTAACTTAAGTTCTTGATTAATTTCAGGAATGTTCATACATCTCATGCACTGGCTTTGCGAGTCTAAGTTGAGCGATTCAAGACCTGATTTTGGTTCAATGTTGCGATAGGCAATAAGCCCACTAAGACGAACGTCTTTATATAATCTCAGGTTTAGTGGCCCACTAATGAGCGGTGTAGAGCTTGTTTGAAAAATTAAGGCATTTCAAGAATGAATTGGATAACAAGATTTCTTATGTCCGATGATTAAGGTTTGGATTAGTTAAGTTCATAGTATGTTCTATTTACAATTAGCGAAAACAACGATTTGATTCTAATCACCTTAAACCATTGGTTCTTATGCTAAAGGAGTAATTAGGTCAGTTTGGTTTGTTAATTTAGATCTTACCCCTAGTTGTCTCGGCTTTTATTAGAACTTTATTTAGTTGTGGTTGTCTTGATTAGCTAGTAATAGGTCGGCTAGATTTATGCCCTATATGACCAAATCATGATGATAAACTCAAGGTTTAAGTGATCAGGTGAATTCATTGGCTTCTTATGGTTGATTAATAGGATTTATGCAGTTCTTTACTGGTATCACCCACGTATAAGCTTACTTCGAGCATTAAGAATCAGTAAGTGATAACGTAAGCAAATTATAGCAAAATTTTTTAAAACTTTTTAGAAGTCCAAAATAGCAAAAATTTGGGATGTTACAGTCCCGATGATGCGTGAGACTATTTTGATATGCTAGTTGAAAATGCGCAGTCATGTGATACTTCATCCAAATCCACTAACCCCAAGTTGACTTAGTCTAAAAAGAATGGAGTAATATACTTCTTAAGGAAGACAACGTCAACGCTAGGGTGGTTAATCTTACGAGAAAGGTCGAGGCCATGGAATTGAAGAGAGTAAAAATAGTTAAAACCAATGAGACCGTTGAAATTATTTGTAGTATTTGCGCTAGTAATATCCACTTGATGCAGGAGATTTCTACTATTCATGCATTCCAAAAGTTGTTATATGAGCAATCTAATACCATAAACAATTATCAAAGGTCGTTCAGTGCTCCCATCTCAAGCACATACAACTCTAGCTGATGGAACCATCCAAACTTCAGTTGAGGAATGACCAACTGCTAATATAAACAAAAACCCTCAAGGGTCTCTTCCTTCGATCCTCATTCCACTCTTAACTTAGAAAAGAATTCAATCGGATCTGGTTCAAAAGTTCATACATGATCAAGAGCAATTCAATCAGAATACCCTATAAGAATTCTAGGACATTAAAACGTCCATTCAAAAATTAGGGTGACATTGTTAGGGAGAAGGGGACTCTTCCAGCCCAACCTCTACCTAACCCGCAATTGCAATGTGAAATAAGTGATGTTAGCTCTTTAACTCAACGTGTGGAGTAAGAAAAATCTATCGCCACTCTTAAAAGTAGAAAAATAATCGATAAAAATATCCTGACGAGGGTTGAGAAGCCTAAGGATGCAGAAGACTTTAAGAGAGATGATGGTCCTAGCGACACTACATATGAGAAAGAACCGAAAATGGAATACAAGCCGGTTGTACCATTCTCACAAATGTTAATCTCACTAAAACTTTTACCTAACACTCAGGATATTATAGAAGTTCTAAAACAGGTGAAAATCAACATCTCCCTGTTAGATGCCATAAAACAAATCCCATCATATGTTAAATTCTTAAAAAAATTTATACAGCGAAGAGACGACACAATGTCCAAAAAAAGATTTTTTTTTACATAAAAAGTGAGTGTCATCATCAAACAAGATGTGCGTATATAAAAAATATAAAGATCTCGGTAGTCCAACCATCTCATGTGTGATGGGGGACCACCGGATTGAGCATGCACTACTTTATTTGGGGGCGAGTGTGAATTTAATCCCATACTCGGTCTATAAACAGCTTGACTTAGGTGAATTAAAACCTACCAAAATCACACCCTAACTCATTTATCGTTCAATTCGAATATCGAGATAGATGCTTGAGGATGTGCTTGTCCAAGTCAATAAATTCTACTATCCAATAGATTTTAGTATTTTAGATACGCATCCCGTCATTGGTGCTAGTACTCATATTCCTGTCATCCTTGGTCGACCATTCCTGACCGCATCAAACACTATAATCAATTGTATGAATGTGATTATGAAACTATGCTATAGAAATATGACACTTGAGGTGAACATGTTTAACATGTGCAAACAATAAGAAAATAGTGATGATGTTCACAAGATTAACTTGATAAATTCATTCGTAGAAGATAAGTCACTTTTAACTTTATACTTCGACACTTTAGAGATGTTCTTGACCCACTCCACTGATTTAGATGATGACATGAATAAGGAGATAGATGCATTGTTTGGTGCTACGCCAGTATTTAAAACTAACTGGTGGGGGCTTGAATTTGAAAGATTACCTCAAAAATAACTCAAAATCTCTGTCATCTAGTGTCAAGGCACCAAATCTTGATTTAAAACCATTGCCTACTTATTTTAAATATGCCTATTTAGGTCAAGTTGAAATATATTTAATGGTGATTTCTTTCCACTTATATGATGAACAAGAGAGTATACTAATTTCTACTCTTAAAGAACATAAAGGAGCCGAATCTTAAGGGAATCGATCTTCTGATTTATACTCACCGCATTCACCTCGACGATGATGTGAAAATATCTGAACAACCACAGTGCTATCTAAATCCAAATATAAAAGAAGTAGTTAAAGCTGAGGTGTTAAAGCTATTGGATGCTGGTATCATATACCCTATATTCGATATCCAATGGGTGAGTTCAACTTAGGTGGTACCTAAGAAGTCCAGGATCACCATTGTAGCCAATGCAGATAATGAACTTGTACCAACCAGAGTCATTACTGGTTGGAGAATGTGCATTGACTATTGAAAATTGAATATCATTATGAGGAAGGACCACTTTCTTTTACCTTTTGTTAATAAGATCAAAGAAATATTAACAGGTCATTCATATTACCGCTTCCTTGATGGGTATTTGGGCTACAATGAGATATAAATAACCCTTGAGGACTAAGAAAAGACTACATTCACATGTCCTTTTGACACTTTCGCTTACCAAATGATGTCATTTGGATTATGTAATACCCTTGCCACATTTTAACGATTCATGTTGAGCATTTTTCTAACAAACTGGAGCAATTTTTTAAGGCATTCATGGACAACTTCTCTGTCTTCAGTTAATCCTTTAGCGAATGCCTTAAACACTTGAAATTGGTGTTGAAGAGATGTGAACAAAAGAACTTTATGCTAAATTGGAAAAAATGTCATTTCATGGTTCAGAAGGGGATAATCATTGAACACATTTTATCGTCTAATTGAATTGAGGTGGATAAAGATAAAATCGACTTAATCTCTAACTTATCACCACCTATGAGCATATGTGACATGCGATCCTTCTTAGAACACCCCGGATTCTACCGAAGGTTCATAAAGTATTTTAGTCTCATTTCTCGTCCTTTATGTAGCATTCTTTAAAAGGAAACTCCCTTCGAGTGTAGCGAAGAATTCTAAAATTTTTTTAGCAAGTTTAAAAGCATGTTGACAAGTGCTCTCAATAACTTGATTGGAATATACCTTTTGAAATAAGGTACGATGCATACGACTACGCAATTAGGGCGTTATATACTATGCGAGTAGAAATATAAATCTGCTCAAGTGAACTATTCTACTATGGAAGATAAACTCATAGTTGTAGTGTTCACTTTGGATAAGTTTAGGTCCTACTTGATAGGATCCAAGATCAGCATCTTTATTAACCATGTAGTGCTGAAGTAGGTTTTTTCTAAGAAGGATATTAAGCCTTGTTTGCTTAGATGGATCCTTCTACTCCAAGAGTTCGACCTTAAAATTTAAGATAAAAAATTTAGTTGAAAATGTAGTGGTTGACTATCTCTCTCAGCTTATCCTATTTGATTCCATAGAGATGACACCTATCTATGACATGCTTCTTGGTGAACAACTTTTCAAAATCTTCCAATTACCTTGGTATGTTGACATTGCCATTTCTGGGATGATCTTTATCTTTTTAAATGTTGCTAGATTAAATCATTAGGAGGCGTGTGCTTGATCACGGACAAAATAGTGTCACCTCATTTTGCTATTCTTATGCATGTGGTTGATACTTTCGGCTAAGAAGACCACAACGAAAATTCTATAGTATAACTTTTCTATACATACTATGTTCAAAGATACAAACAAACTTTGTAAAGCATGCAAACGATGTTAAAAATTAGGAGGATTATGTCGTCAAAATACTATGCCGTGGAATCCCATCCTAATCATTAAAGCATTCGACTGGTGGGGCATTAATTTCATGAGACCATTCTCTCAATCTTTTAAAAATCTCTATATCCTACTCGTCATAGATTATGTATTCAAATGGATTGAGGCAATTTTATGCCGGAATAATGACCATCGCATGATCATTAAATTTTTTTAAATAAAATAGTTTATCCAGATTTGGAACACCTCGAGCCATCAGAAGTGATGAATGATCTCACTTTGGCAATAAACCATTTGGAACATTAATGAATAAATACGATATTTCACACAAAGTGAGCACCCCTTATTATCCTCAGAAAAGCAGTCAAGATGAAATATCAAATAGGAAAATTAAACAAATTCTTAAGAAAATGGTTAACTTAAGTCGCATGGTGTAACGCCCTGGATTTCGAGGGTCGAGCAAACCTCAATTTTCGAGATCCAACGCATTACTTATGCAATATAGAAAATGATATTTAAATACTATTCATATTAATGCATTAAACATGAGTGAGATTACACCAAAATGACATATCATACTCCAGAGGTAATTTGATTAAGGAAGGGAAGACTGTAACGTACGTCTTTGCAAGTAAGCGATTTACAACCTCCATAGTATAAGTATGTAACTGGGCTAAATATTTACATGTATGTTTCTAAAATCTATGAAATGACAAAACAAAAGTGTCCAACTATTCCATAACCCTGTAATCCCAACGATGCAGCTATAGGTCTACACAGACCCGTCTAGGAGCTGTACGTAGGAGAACTCCTCGTCTAAGAAATCCAGTTCCGTCGCGTAAGCCTTATCGTCATCTGTAACTAAAATAGAGTCTAGTTGGTGTTTTAAAACATTGTCCCAAAGTGGGAGTAAGTGAGTAACTCAGTAATACTATAAGGCAAAGGTTAGCATATTATCAATTCAATCAAGCAGTAATGATAAAGCAATACAACAAGCATTTCCTAACTACTCTAGTTAATGCAGGGATGATATGCAGTAATGATGTATGCCCTTGCCAACACTCCCTCAGCGACTTCATCATCCATTCGCGCATGACAAACTCCCTAAACGCGCGCTTTCTCGCCAAAGCACATGCAATGCGGTGCATGGTCGTGTTAACCAAGTACTTAATTAGGCTTATTCATACAGCAGGTTTGGGAAGCTAAGACACTTCCCTTTATATCATTAACCTAAGCGGGGATCCATCTAGGGTCATCAATCCTAGTTAATCACGTACGATATGCAAGTTGTAGGGCATCACCCCTAATGAAAGCAGTGGATAGGTAAATTCAAGTGTTTATACTTGAGGTCACTATGGGAGGCTCGTCACCTGAACGAAGGTCGATAGCTCAAATACAGTGTCCTATGCCACCATATTCGGCTCACGAGTTTGGGTTGCTCATTGGACACCATGGGGAGGCTCGTCACCCCAGCGTAGGCCAGCAGCTCGACCAAAGTGTCCCATACCACCATACCCAGCTCATGAGTCTTAGCGGATTGTGGTACCATGGTTGAAACGGGTTTTACATTGGTAAGTGGTACATTTGATTCAAGCAGTGGTGCCCATATATGGTAAATATACAATAGGCCAATCGGGTTATTTGACAAGTTTAATTGGTACGAGCGCATGTTAAATTAATAGATATGGAGCGCATAAGCACCCCACGTGGCCTAACCATTATTGACAATCGTCGTACGGTTCGGATTTATCGAACTTATCCAATGTGGTGAGATTAATTCGCCCACTTAATCGGGAACCGTCACCGATTGCCTGGACTACATTGTAGTCCCAATCATACTCAAATGCAGCATGTAGATACATGTGACAATCATATAAACATTTAGCAATGATCCAAGTACAACATTCATTTGAGCATTTTATCAAACATATTGAACATGTTACCGAACATTACAATTCATCCATAACTTGCGTAGTTGAAACTAAGGTCACATAGAAGAAATCATACATATAATTAAGATGATTGAGAATCCTATCTCAACACCTTTATTAAATACAATTCATCAAATAATTTCTCATTCAGATATTTTATCAAACACTTAGCCTACATATTGCCAAATACATAGACTAGATTAGTTATGACATGAACTATAGCAATTTCCTACGCAACCTAGGCTATAACGCATATAACAAACATGGATCTTAGATTAGATATCATGACAATCACAAAATCATAATTTCAAGTTTATTCAAATATTTCAATAAACATATGGAATGCATATTTGTCCGACATAGTTCATACATGTATAATATATGGAAAACGTCGTAACTAAGATCATATAGCAGCAATTAAGTCAGACACAAATCATTGCCAATATTGAAATCCTTGAAAACGATAACCTAAATGTTTATAGTCCAGACCTTTTGTCGGATTACTCGTTTCGAACTCGGTTCGAATCTACGTTCCCGTTTACAAAACAACAGTTATCTAAATCAGGAAAATCCATTAGCTAGGTTGACAAACAACTATTCTATACCTTAACTATGACGTTAGGGTTTAGATTTCTTACCCAAATCGTCATCGAAACGAGTCATGTAGCATAATAAAGAGGCGATCTAGTGCGTGTAGTCGTGGGAGAGAAACACGGCCACGATCTCCCAAGCTTTCTCTCTTCTCCTCACTCTTTTCTCTTCTTTTCTCTCTTCTCTCTCCTAAGGTTTGAAGCAAATTCGTATGGAATGTGAATGAGGTGGTTTAAGGTCTTTAAATAGGCATAAAACTGGTTCAAATGGCCCCAGGGCCATGGTATACTTAGGTTATAGCCAAAGGGTGTCTGTTTCGGGCAAATGAGACTCATCTGAAGGTCCATTACCTGTCTATGCTAAAGAGTAAGTCCCCTGATAATAGATCTAGGCCCGGTTACAATTTCAACGTGTTTGGATAGGCCGATCAACCGTGACGGACCTATATCAGATCAACGGTCCTTATCACTCGATCAGGGTCATAAGTATACAAATATGTGCAGGAAAATTTCCCTGATCCATAGGTGTAGTTGAGTTAGAAACTAACGGTCTGAAGTCTTCAATTTCGGCCGCAAGCGAATGGTCCAATTAACTTAAGTTTGGGTTCATTTTCTAAAGATATTCGTGTTTCTCACACACTTCGCTCAAATCTCAAGTTATGCGTTTTTGGATACTATTTGGGCTCGATTCTTACGATGGTTGTCAAGCCCAATAAAACGGTCGTAACCCTAAAGTTTCGCGGTCATTGGACTTTCGACGCGCGATCCAGGTCCAATACAGAGTTTCAATGTGCTCCCAAGAGCAACTGAATTTTGAGATTTTTCCAAGGTTTTCAAGTAGTGTTGAGTTAGCGATTTTAATAGTTTTGGATCTTACAATTTGTATAGATAGTGGTTCAAGCTAATCCACCGATTAATTTAATTTAGTACTTAATTAATTTTCGTCTAATTTCCACAGTATACGGTCTTTAGGGATTTCTGCCTGAGTTGGTACTCGGGTTTTTGTACGGATTTTTCCCAGATGTTACACAAGGATTGGTCACTTTGACTGAATGATGCATCGTTGGATTACCATACAACATACAAAGTCCCTATTGGTATGTCAACCTATAGACTTGTATATGGAAAGGTTTACCACATGCCTGTAGAGTTGGAACATAATACGTATTGGGTTATAAAGAATTTCAACTTCAATCTCAACAAATCTAGCTCGTTACGCAAGTTACAACGTAATGAACATGAAGAAATTTGAAACGAGGCTTATGAGAATCTCAGACATATAAGGACATGATGAATGTATTCCATGACAGAAACATTCTTTATAAAACTTTTGAACAAAACTAGAAAGTCCTATTGTATAACTCTAGAATTTATATTTTTCTCGATAAATTAAGATTTCGTTGGACTAGTCCCTTTAAAGTCAAAATGGTTTATTCTCATGAGGCAGTCAAAATAGATAATCTCGCGAATGGTAACATTTTCAAAGTAAACAGTTATCGCATTAAACTATTTGTTGATAAATTTGATTCAGAGGATATCTCTCCTTGGGATTGACCTTCTAGTACGATGGTGGTCCATTTATCCATTTACGACTTTCTTAAGATGATGATAAAATATATTAGTTTGTTTTTGTTTAGTGCTAACCCTTTTATACGATGGAAACTTCATACCATCACATTAATCTTTTATTCAATACTTTCTCTCTTACTTATTTCTCTTTTATTTTCATTGTGTCCCATATTATAATACATTGCATATCTTTTTTACATTGAAGACAATGTAGATTTTATATTGGGGATGAGATTAGATGGAATTAATCAATGTATTCTTAGTTCTTGGTCTTTTATTTTATTTTTTTCATTTTTTTTTAAGATTAAAATACCGTATTTCTAAATATATTTGAGTGTAAGATGATAGAATATAAAATCATTTTTGAAAGTGTAGAGTCTAGATGATTAGTAGATTTACACCGATGATGCGTCGACCAAGTATGAATTTTTTTGTTTAAATTTCTAATCTCATCTTGGATGCATGGTTTAATCTTTTTTATTCCGTAAATTGTAGTTTACAGAAGATTAACATCCAAATCTTCTGCCTACACCCTATCCACATGCAAGCCTTCTTGGAGAAGGATCCTTTACCAACCAAGAGGAGATTTAAGAACCAAGCGTCATGCAAAAAATCTCTCCTCTTCGTTTACCTCTCCATGCTCTCTCAAAAGATCTTTCCTCTTCTTCAGAATCTCCATACTCTCTCAAATGGGAGAAACCCTAGTCAATTAAATCTCACTTATTCATGTATAAGCACATTCAAACGGGGCTCATTAGTCGCTCTTCATGTTCATCAAAACTGTCTAAACCCACAAATTTCAACACGAGTGTCATGTGTGACCATGTGAGATCCGTAATTCTCGCTGCAATCAGCTTATACTTCTGATTCGCCCACTTTGTGAAAACTAAAGACTATGCTAGAAGTTCTATATTAATTTTTTTTTTTTAAAAAAAACACAAAAAAAAGAACAAAAAACGAGTCCCTTTTGTCATTTCACATAGATCAAAGATGGATTAGCATAGCCCCGAAGAAACAAATAAGCAGAAAGCTATTTGAATTCAAGAGGACGTCTTCTCTCTCCACAAAAGACATAACCAAAACATGCATATATCAATTATATTACACATACGCCGTATTGCCCAAACAAAAATAACACGAACCCAAAAAAGGAACAAAGGAATTCCAGTTATTTCTGTTCCCCATCCTCCTCCTTCGCACGTGTAGACGACCCAGCACCCGACGCCGGCACGTGCGTGAACCTCTGCAACTGTATCATCCGTGCGTAACAGCCGTCAGGATGATGGTTCAAAAGATGCGAATGCGATCCTTGCTCTGCCACCTTCCCATCGTCAATCACGGCAATCACGTGAGCATTCCTGACCGTCGAAAGCCTATGTGCGACAACGATAGTCGTCCGTCCTGACGACGCGCGCTCAAGCGCCTCCTGCACGCACCGTTCTGACTCAGCATCCAGCGCACTCGTCGCCTCGTCGAGCAGCAACAACTCGGCTTTCTTCACGAAAGCACGTGCTATGGCAATCCTCTGCCGCTGGCCTCCTGATAGCTGCACACCCCTCTCTCCGACCCACGTGCGGTACCCGTCAGGCAGGGCTGAAATGAACTTGTGTGCATTTGCCAACGTAGCTGCCTGGATCACCTCAGCTTCTGTTGCAGACTCAGCTCCATATGCAATGTTATCATGTATGGTTGCTGCGAATAGGCACGGCTCCTGTGGGACCATCGCTACGTGCCGCCGTAGCGATTTGAGGTTGTATTTACGTATGTCCTTTCCGTCTATGAGTACTCTCCCAGATGATGGCTCGTAGAATCGTTGTACAAGTGCAATGACTGAGCTTTTCCCGCACCCGCTCGGACCCACGAGGGCGAGCGTCTTGCCAGCTCGGGCTCGGAGGGTGAGGTCACGGAAGATGGGTATGTCTGGGCGTGATGGGTAGGAGAAGTCTACATGTTTGAATTCGACATCTCCACGGAGTCGGTCAGGGACGGGAGTTGTGTCAGGATCGTCTGGGTCTATTTCAGTTCTGCGGTCTAAGAGGTCGAAGACAGACCGCATGGCACGGCCGCCTTTTATGAAGTCGGGAGCTAGTGTTAGTGTCTCGGCGGCGCCATTGGCGGAGACCATGAGGACCATGAAGACGCGGATTGTCTTGGAGAAATCGGAGATTCCGTGTTTGACGAGCCAGGACGCGTACCATAGGCCGAGGGAATAGGAGGCGTAGAGCAAGAACTGGGCTACACCGAAGCCGCTGCCAGCGATCTGTCCCTTCCAGAAGCAGCGACGCAGTGGAGCTTCGAGGTTGGAGGTGAAGAGTCCTACGATTTTTGACTCGGAATTGAATGCCGCGACTGTTCGGACATTGGCGACAGCTTCGCTGGCTAGCTGAGTGGCCTTGGCATGGGTAGCTTCTAAGTCGCCGGAGAAGCCTTTCAGGAACATTTTCTGGACATAAAACATCAAAGCTATGTTAAGGGGCGTTTGGGCGTCCACCTAAATTACAATTCGAGGTGAAAATGTATTGCTCCCACTTCAAATGGTAAATGGGTGGAGTTTGGAAAGCGCGGAAACCTCATTCTGCATTAAGGAGAGTCTACTACTCTCATAAATATTCTAAGCACTTTTCATGTTGGACACATCTCCTGCAGCCCAACGTATGAACAATTATAATCAAACTAAAACTTATTATAAATAGTAAAAATGGAAATAAAACGAAAATTCAACCGTCGATATGGTGGAATCTCACAACTTTGGTGTGCGCAACCTTGCATAGCGGGATTGGGTGGCTAAAGTAGCTCGTCCTACCCCAAAATCATACATGGCACATTGAATAACTCATTCCATTTTGTGAGATACGTCCGTTTCAAGGTCTAGACGATCTGGATCACTTCTGCTTCCGATCAAGCCTTTTCATCCATCTTGGCCATGAAACTGTCCGCGACCCGCTCTACATCACATAGCCATTTATGTTCTACTCTTTTACAGTTGGAAGGGAAAAGTTGCTATGTTGCATTTGCTGGCCACCAATTGAAGGGCTAGGATTTTATCATTTGGGTGATTTTTGGTCCATTGGAGCCCATTTTTTCAACTGTTTGGATCACTGAACCATGGCCCACTTGTCGAACAATCTAGATTTATCCAATCGAGCATCATTCAACGTTTCCGATCAACTGGCGCAGGAAATTGAAGTTGGACTGTTTCATGTTGTACTAGAAACAGAGACAATGACAGCATGGGGAAAAGATCAATCCCCCAAATTGAGAATTGGAGAGCATCCAAACGTGCATTGGTGAGAAAATACACTGATGTTTGGTGTCTGCATTACCAATGTAAGCAATTTGGTTAAAAGACATACCTGCAACACAGTGGCAGCAACCACGATAGGAAAGACGGCAACAAGCACCAGCGCAAGGCGCCACTGCAAGACGAACCCAGCAGTGCAAGCAACAAGCATGAGAGCTGAGTTCTGCATTATCACAGATATTCGGTCCCCTATCGCAGACCGCACGTTGTTTGCATCCAATGCCAAGCGGGCCGCGATCCTTGCACTCTCATTCTCCTCACGGTCGAACCACGCCACCTCATTACGCAGAACTGCTGCAAGCATCTTCTCCCTCACTCGCTTCGTGAGGTTCTCGCCGACAACATCCCAGAACAGATGCTGGAGTGTGTTGAATAGGAGTGCTGCCGATGATACTCCGATCAGTAGGAAGCAGTACTTGCCAATCTCCCTCCTCATGTATGCATGGTCTTGGTTGTAGTAGATGCTTAGGACAGCGCTGAGGACGTAGGCAAAGAGGGCACTTATCGACCCACAGACAACAGACCCCACAGAGCCAATGAGAGCATAGGCCCACTCAGGGGAGTTCATCTTGGCGAGGCGCCAGAAGGAGCTGGCCTGGTCTTTGAAGGCAAGCTTCTCAAGGCGGTAGCTTGGGTGGGAGGCATCGAGGGAGAGACTGAAGTCAGAGGTAGAGAAGTCGGAGAGCCGGCGTGAGTATGGCGATCGTCCGTAGGAAGAGTTGCGGCCGATGATTGGCGAGCTGACGGAGTTCCTGGCACTCGAAGGCCTGAAAACGGAGGATTTAGGATCATAGATTAGCAGATGTTATATGATGATTGCAGTTGTAGATTGAATTCTGTTTTGCTACAGAGGAACAGCTTCATGCATATATTCTACAGGACTGATCAATAGGCCACTCATAGATTCTACATTTTGTTGATCATTCCACGGAGAAATCAATGAAATGGACAGTTACAAACATCTGGGAACCTGGCCAATTGATCAGAGGGTCGAGATGGATACGCAACTGGACTGATCAAACCATATTCAATAAGATGATTTACCTCTTTTACTAACAATGGGTGCATTTGGTTGTGCTAAATATCATGAAATTTCATAACTAATCAGTCTAATCAATGCAAATTTTCTGATATTTCGTAAAATTCAGTGTAACCAAACATGCCCATTTTTAAAAAACTTAAAATAGCAATTTACAAAAATTTAATGGTCTTATATTTTACACTGCTCCAAGATGAAGATTGGCCTTTTAGAGTATTGATCATTGAATCTCAAACAGACCATTGATTGAACAGTTTCCAAAGGCGGGCCATGCATTTACAACCGTCTGATCAAGATTGATTTTTTTCTTCCTTAAATAAAAGTAATGAGATCAAGCAAGGGAATTGAGTACCTGGCACTACTCTTTCTTGCATTATTGAGAGCTGCTTCGTGGGCCATCTCTTGCATTCTGATAAGCTTGGCATAGAGTCCATTGTCCCCCTTGGCGATGAGGTCGTCATGGGTCCCGATCTCGGAGACGCTCCCCTGTTGGAGGACGGCGACAAGGTCCGCCTTGCGGATGGTGGACAGGCGGTGGGCAATCACGAGGGTCGTCCTCCCTATCATGAAACGATCAAGGGCCTCCTGCACCAGCTTCTCTGATTCTGAATCGAGAGCACTCGTCGCCTCGTCCAGTAGCAGGATGGCCGGGTTCTTGAGCATGGCCCGCGCGATTGCAATCCTCTGCTTCTGTCCACCCGACAATTGCAATCCTCTCTCCCCAACCTGCAATGGCCCAATCCATCAATCTGGACCGTTCATTTACAAGCATTGCAACAACATTTCCCACCTGGGAAAATTCTCTATCACAAGAACAAATTTCACATCTTCTTGCAGATTGGATTAATCCTCTGCCAAAATTTTAACATTGTAGCCTTGTTCAGAGGCCCACCATGGATTGTTCATATCCAATACTGTGCTGATCAGATGATCCAATCCGTGCACTTGTTGGTCTGTGAATGGAAGGTCTCATCAGACGGCGAGGATCACTGGATCAGCATGCCAGTGATGGACTCTTGATGGCGGGTCATATTAATCATGCCGATTGGATGATCCTATCCGTTCAAAGTTGGCCAATGAATGGAGGGTCTGATCAGACTGAGGATGACTGGATCAGCACACCTACGATGGAATCTTGATGGTTGGATCATAGCCCAAAATCATGCCTATCAGATTATCTTCTCTGCAAATGTTGACTGATGAATGAAGGGTCTGATCAGATGGTGAGGATCAACCAATCAGCATGCCTATAATGGACTCTTGATGAATGGCCTGATCAGTAGACATGTGCCACGTGTATGGTGTTAGATTTGAATGATGAATGGAGGGTCTGATCTTATGGTGAGGATCACCCAATCAGCATGCCTATGATGGACCCTTGATGAATAGCCTGATCAGTAGACATGTGCCACGTGTATGGTGTTAGATTTGATTGATGAACGGAGGGTCTGATCATATGGTGAGGATCACCCAATCAGCATGCCTATGATGGACTCGTGATGAATGGCCTGATCAGTAGACATGTGCCACGTGTATTGTGTTAGATTAATAGACTTGAAAGAAAGTCTTTGAGAGGGAATCCAAGGGCCTTTATTGGTTGGAAATAAGTAAAGATATGGGAGCAATCAGAGGTTTGACTGAGAGCATGTGGTCATTTTGAGTTGACTAATCACCACCGTCACTTCCACGACTTTAATAAAACGGTCGGTTACTGTTAGTTGACCAAACAACAGGCTCCTATAAAAAATTGTTATTTTTGAAATCATTTTTAGCCGTCCATTCACTGAAAAAAAACGATGATCGTTTTAGTGCTTTGGCCCAACAACCCGAGTGCGCAATGTCTACCCCTGGCCGTAGAAGAATCGCATAATGCCCTATCCATTGTAAGTGCTGACGTGGCACATGTACACGGATTCCTGGACCTTCATCATGTAGGTGAATGTATCTTGACCCTAAAATCCAGCCACACGTACTGTGATGTGTACGGTTAAGAAAATGATAACCAACGGTCTACATTCAACAAGCATGTGTTGCACGGCTAAGATCGATTTTGAGAACGAGACACAAGCACTGGGGGACCAGCTGTCAATCGACCCAAGTGCTCTGCAAAAGTGCCAAGTTGGCACGTGCGATGCGCTTTTGTCCGCCGTTTGTGGATTGAAACCTCACATACGACGAAAATGACCTTGGATGTCACTTGCATCTTACGGTCCAGATCAGAGGCATTTTCGTCATTGTAAATAGTCAAGAGGTTTGAAGATATTTTTTCAGGAAAACCACGATGTATTGGCATTTAGCTCCCTACTGCAAGGGCATTTTTGTCCAACTGTGAGGATATAGAAGACATGTAGACGTCGGGCTACTGAAGTGAAATTGTGGTCCAGAAGCAGGGCCTTGTGTATCAGCTTAAGGACCACTTCAGAAGGTGGGCCCCACCATGGGATAAGGAATAGACGGTCCCCATTTTCTTCATGCATGATGCTATCTTCCGAAAATGTAATTGAAGGTAAGACATTGACTGTTCTGTGATTTTATTGCGTGTAGATCAAATAGATAAGGTCTTTTCTTTGGCAACTCATACTTTTGCCTGTCCTATTCATGGTGGGATTTATAAATCTTTATACGATCGAAATCATTCATACCCTCCCCCAACTAGCAAATCTAGAGCTCGCTTCGGTAGTCCGCGGACTACAAAAGAAAAGTTTGGTAATATGAAACCTACCGAATAAAGAGGTTGTCCTGTGCGCCAGGTCCAACCGATTCGAGCAGAAGTTATGGTCCACCCAACAGATAACTTACATGCTACGTACATCTGACATCCAAACCTTCCAATATGTCGGCCCCACCATGAGGATCATCTAGAGAAAAAATGAGTACTGTTTACTCATCAGATTGGCCACACCATTGAAAGCAAAAATATACCCATTGAAAAATAAAAAAATACAAGTGTAGGACGATCCATGATCGGATATGGCTGAGATTTGTTAATGGCAACCTCATGATGTGGCCAACCTATTGGACGGGTTAGATTTTACACAGATATGAAAGGTTGGAAGTTATCCACGTGACGGACAGTAACTTGTAGTACACGGATGGACTCGAGACCTCTAAAAATAAATGTAGGTAGCACGCGTGCGGTTCCCACCGAAAGAAGCAAAGGGTCCACCGTTGGTTAGTGGGGGACCCATCCAATACAAGGGGATGTCCCTCCAAAGCCCCATTAGTAACATAGTTCGCGGACTAGCATGATTCGGTACACCGGCAGGCAATCATTCTATAAATGCACGAGAGAGATTGTGGAGAGGGGAAGGTGGATTACAGACCTGAGTATCATAGCCATCAGGAAGCTTTATGATGAAGGAATGAGCATTGGCTACACGCGCAGCTTCTTCAATCTCTATCTGGGTAGCATCTGCCCTTCCCAAAAGCATGTTTTCTTTGATGGTTGTTGCGAAAAGAGCTGGCTCTTGGCTAACCAAACCTATCTGTTGTCTCAACCATCGTAGCTTCAGTGTCCTTATGTCCTGCCCATCAAGGAGCACCTGACCTGTATTGTACACGCACCAAAAAAAATAAAATAAAATAAAAATCTTTCTCAGTTGCTATCATCAATCAATGCACGGATTTGGGGTGCGTGTGTGGTCAGATAGCGTTCCTACCCAATTTCCATGGCCCCCACATTGTATAAATGCAATTTGAAGTTTGTTCAAGATGGCCTTTTTTACTCTGGTACTACGATGGATGATACTCGGAGTTAGAAATTGGCAATATGGTATAAGTAATTTTAATAAAATGTTGTAAATTATGAACAAAAAATTACGCTTATTTGATCATCTTATTGTCAGATTAATGGACATTATTGGACAGCAAAAATGGAAAATATCCAACGGTCTTCTTTCAACAAACAAGTATTTTCAGCAAATCAGAGGATAGGATTGTTCAACCAATCTAGTTTTTGGTTGGTAATTTGAGTACTGGATTCCTCAGTTTAATTTGGGGAAATATATGACGTGTAATATTTCTAAGTGCCTGTGTGTCAAGTGTCATACACAGCTAGAGTATCAAATAACTCTTTTTTTTTTTTGTCTTTTTTCTTTTTCTCGTTTCTCGTAGAGCAATTACAATCATAATGCTACATTTACCAGAATTTTAAGAAAAAAAATTAAAAGGGGTTAAATGCATCTAAATGTATTGTTGGATTTGGGTTTTTTTGCAATGATCCAAACTGTTAAATTGATAGGGTTTTGCTTGTATGGGAATACCTAAAGGGTTCAAATGACCTAATTGAGACCTTTTTATTTGCTGGTTTTCTGTCATATAGGGTGAGATTGGATCATATGACCCATGTCCAAAGGTTGAAGTCCCAATGTATCATATTGCAGTACATTGAGATGTATTCAAGCAAACCTCAAATTACAAACTCCAATAAAAAGTTAATCTATGGTTAGTTAATGCTTAAAAATTAGTCAATCGACATTTTGGTAAACAATGATTATGTATTATAGATCTTGATCTCTAATACATCATGGGTTCATGTTAACAGTAATTTATGTATTAGAGATGACATTTTTTGCTGGAAAGGATTGAAAAGTACTCTTGATAACCAACAATCATGATCTCTAAAACATAATTATAATTAGCTAAAATGAGATGAACTCATTTTTAGGTGTCTCCCAGACAGGTCCTAAGTGTTCCCTTTTTTTGGGCATTAAATAGGTGTTATAATGGCATTATTTTCATTTGCTCATATGGGAACATTGAAAGAAAGACAACCCAATGTCAGAAGTGTAAATGTTTCCTAAAAATCATAGGTATTTACTGAAACTAGAGCATTGAAAGAAAGAGAATTCAATGTAACATGTGTAAATGTTTCCTAAAAAACCAATGGTGTTTATGTTGATCCACCGTTTCATTGATGACTCTACCTTGTACATTCCATTCAATGAAAACCCAACAGAGAATACAAGGAAAAATGAAAATTTTAACAGAATTTCAAAATGTTTTTTTTTTTTAATAGCATGATTTGGTTAATCTACTTGTTTGTTTACTGAATTAGCTTAATACACATGAACATTTGAAATGCCTTTTTTTTTTCTTCTTCCCCTTTCTTTAATTAGTTGAAAGAAAAACAGGTAAATACCATAAATGAAAACTACCCATGAAATATACTGTAATTGGGTTTCTGTAAAAATAACTAGTAAAAAAGAAATTGAAAAGATTGCTGCTTGTTGTAATTACCTGAAGTGGGATCATAGAATCTTTCAATGAGGGAAACAACAGTGCTCTTACCAGAGCCACTGCTGCCCACCAAAGCTATGGTCTTCCCCGCTGGCACATTCAGAGAAAAATTGCTAAGGATCCGAACCTCTTGCCTCGACGGGTATGAAAAATCGACGTTCTTCAGCTCAACGTGACCCGTTACAGAACTCAATTCTATGCCCGTTTCGCTGTTTCGATCTATCCCTGGCTTGTGATCAATGGTGCGGAAGATCTTCGCAGCTGCAACCTTCGCCTTAGCAAATGCAGTCATGCTTGGAGCTGATTGTCCTAAAGCCCTGCAAAATCAAAGAAATTCAACATTGGAGAAGATAATTTTGAAAACCAGATACTCTAATTCAATCTATAAAAGAGAGAATTATCTTACAATCCGCCTATCATAACGGAGAACATGGTAGCTATGGCAAGCCCGCCGTTGGTGTAATGGTGCCGAACGAGATATCCGCCGTACCAGAGCAGCAATGCATAGCAACAGAAGACTGTAAAGTAAGTCGATCCCAATCCAATTCCCTTTGCGAATCCACTCTTGTAACCGATCCTTTGAGCCACCTGTAGCGCGGCCGAGTAAGCCTGCAACGCTCTGGATTCACCCACATATGATAGAACCGTTCGGATTTGGGCTAATGTCTGCAATTCAGCTCATGGAATCAGAGACCTAAATGCAGAAAATCGAGAAATGCACGAAAGAGAGGGAAAGCAGCGTAATTCTGTTTTCAATCTGTTTTCTTCCTTTACCTGTTCTGCTATATTTCCAGCTTCTGAGAGGGCTTGCTGGCTCTTGGAAGTGAGCTTGGCCAATGTGGTGGTGTGGATCGCTCCAATCACGGCGATGAGTGGGACTACTGCGAGTGTTACGAGCGCCAGCTGCCACACGGCGGTGAAGCCGACGACAAAACCAGAGACGAACGTCGCCATGTAATGGATGAAATTACCCAACTGCAAGAATGAATGGAAATTGATTAAGAAAAAGAGATTGAATGGCTATAAATCCGGCAAGCATGAGACTGGGTTGAATCGAATTCAGTACTTTCTCGCTGATGGCGTCCTGAACCATGACGGCGTCGCTGTTGATGGCGAAGACGATGTCCGACGTCCGGACGTCTGTGTCGAAGTACTGCACGTCCTGATTCAGAGCAGCTTCGAGGAATCTGATTCTCAATTTGGTTGATTGCCGTTCGCCCGTCCACATCCAGCATGAAATCTCTGCAAGCACATGAATTCAATCAAACTGCCTTTTAAAAAATCAAAAATCAAAGAAAAACTGAGATGGGTTATTCTTCAGAAGCACCCACCTGCCCAAGAAGACGCCCAGATCGCGGCGCCGACCACCAGAAAGTAGAATGCATACTGGAAAGTAATGAGAGGAGAAGAAGATTGAATTCTGTAACTGAAGTTAGAATTGGGTGGAAATTGAAATGTAGAGAAAGAGTACCTTGAGGACTTCCTGCATCATCTTGTCGGGATTGTTTGAGTTGGAGCCAAAGGAATTGACGAGATCGGCGAAGAAGCGGAGGAAGATAGGGAGGGAGCAGCCATGGACGATGGCCCCAGCAGTCCCAATAGACATCAGGAGGTAATCGAGGCTGTCTGCGAAGCGAAAGAGCTCGGAGAAGCCGGAAGAAGGAGGCGATGGGGAAGGTTTCTCGTCGTTCTTACCATTGGGGGGATTTGGGGGAGTAGAAGAAGCAGCAGCAGGAGAAGAAGAAGAAGCAGGAGTAGTGTTTTCCATCTCTGCTTCTACTTCTTGAATTGGGGGATGCTTGTCTTGCTTAAATATAAGAGAATGAGAGGTAGGAGTAGATGAAGAAGAGGAAATAAGTTCAAGGCCTTGCATTTCGGACCATTTCCACTGCTCTACCGTCTTTATCTCTTGAGAATCTTGTGACATTGCAAAATTCTCTCTCTCTCTCTCTCTCTCTCTCTCTCTCTCTCTCTCTCTCTCTCTCTCCCTCCTATTCTTTTTCCTTTTTTTTTTTTTGTCTTTTTAATGAGCTTTTCCTTTTCCTTTTCTCTCTTTTTTTACTGGGTCGTCGTCTTCTTCTCCTCTCTTATAACATAGTTGTTGTTTTCCTCCCCCTTTTACAAGAGAGAGAGAGAGAGAGAGAGAGAGAGAGAGAACTAAAAACTGGGTTAGAGAGAGAACTAAAAACTGGGGTGGAGAGAGGGAGAGAGAGCTAAAAACTGAGGTGGGGAGGACTAAAATCCTGGGGTGGAGAGAGAGAGAGAGAGAGAGAGAGCGCGTTAGAGAGAGAGAGAAGAGAGAGAAGCTGGGGTGCGTTAGAGAGAGAGAGAGGAGAGAGAAGCTGGGGTGCGTTTGGTTGCCCGACAAAGCGGAAGTGTGAAAACTTGAAAGTTGGGAAGGGGATTTTCTTGAGCAAAAGCAGGGCTGGTGGATCTGATGCAGAAACTGGGTGTGATGTTTTAAACTCTGGCAGAGTATGACGCTTGATACTCAGGCGCTCAGAGATTTTACAATTGGCATATATTAATAATTCAAATTATAAAGAATAAATTATGCAACCCACTGTCCCTAAAATCATAATCTCCACATCATATTGGTTAAGAAATCCCAACCACTGATTTGATTCCTTGACACCTATTTGTTGAACGAAAACCGTTGGATATTTTTCATTTATTTCAAATAACTGTCCACCACTCATGTTGTCAGGTAATCAAGTAATCTTATTTTTCCGTTCATCATACATCTAAACATGCGATTCATAATTTAGATGGTTTAATTAGAATTATTTTACTTAAATTTTCGGTGATTTCAAAGTCCTGTGTATCATCCATCACACTCTGCCAGAGTATGAATGTGCGTGATTTGATTTTTTCGGTAGATGTGCAGAGTGTGATTTTTCATGCACATGCACTTTTCTGTTTTGCATTTGATGGATGGTATCTCAAATTAAACAGTCCAGATCACGGGACCCACAGTAGCGAGATTAAAATAGATATTGCATTTTATCCTTTGACTTAAAGTTTTAATCCACGCCGTCCGTTTGCTGTCCAATGATCGGATGGTTATAATATCTATTCATCGTGGGTTTTCTTTTATCACTATTATAATGTGGTTCATGTAGCTTTGACCGTTTGATTTGAATCATACGTATGTTTCTAGGACAATTTCTGAGTGGGTGTGTACAACCTACAGAAATTTACCACAGGATGTAGGTTTTTCTCATGAAGTAATCACTCATGAAGTAATCGCGTGAGAAGGACATGGGACTTCACGGCACATGTAATATACTACGCCACATGTTTGAGATCACGAACGTTAATCGGTCGAAATACAATTAATGTATCTCATTGATAAATTTTCGGATGGTAAAACCATTTAACTTGTACGATAAAAATAGATGGTCAGAAAATAAGATCAACGGTTCATGTTCATTGTGAAGGTTTTGGCCCACTTGATAAACCTACTGGGCCTCACTTTTCTTAAAAAGCTCCATTGTTGCACAAGTATGACATATTGTCATGCTTCTCCACGTCATTCGCGCGAGCCTCCATTCGGTAGACCTGATTGATATTAAATAACGGTAAATTTTTATTCGATAAATCTGATGCGCATCCGGAGTACATTGTCCATACATATGCAGCTAACCCATATCTAGAATATAAAATAATATTTCAATCCAAACCGTAAATATTTGTGGGACTACTTTATAGAGTTTATGGTTAAAAAAGTTTATTTTTTAAATATAAATATTTATTGAATTACAATTGCATCATCTGTTTCATTTTTACTGTCCGTTTAAGTTTATTAATCTGACAACTATGGTATATATTTAATGTGATTTACAATTTATCAATTATCTACAGTGTGGAAAACTAATTGGACAGATTAAACTATAAAATGTATGATATTTGGACACTAAATCAGTGTGTGTTTATGTTACATGGATCTGACACATAGTACCAAATTTCTTTTTTATTAGTTATTTCTGGCTTCCTCTGCAAGTAAAACTGCAGTAGTGTTGAACTCCGTATTCAACCACTCACCGTCCTTCACTGTCTCTCACTCTTTCCTTCAAATCCGGCGCTCTTTCGCTCTCTCTCTCTCTCTCTCTCTCTCTCTCTCGCTTTACCATGCAAAACAGAGCTGTTCTAAAGTGGGCCCGTGCATGTGTACGATATCTGAGCTGTTCTAAAGTGGGCCCATGCCAAAACTGGATTCGTTGATTTAGGGAGCGGATTGGCTACTCCCCCTGCCACCAGCCGGGTGGCTGGTGGTCGGTGCTATGTGGGCCCGACCATGATTTGTATTTCATCCATTCCGTGCATCAATTTTTACTGATCATTTTAGGGCCTGTTTGGCCGGGCAGATCACATGATATTAAGAGGGATGGGATCAATTTTAAGGTAACGATGGTGGTGTCAGTGGATTGTCTTTATGATCCATGGGATTGCTTATATCCCGGGACAAGTTCACCGGGTCTGTTTGGCACGCCGTGCATATCTCGGAATTTTACCTTCCAATCCATCCAATCAAGGGATAGGATGAATTTTAAGGTAATGATGGTGATGTCAATGGATTGTCTTAAGATCCATGGGATTGCTCATGTCCAGGGACAAGTTCACCGGATCTGTTTGGCTCGTCACGCATAGGATATTTCCGATCCCATCCCTCCTAATACCGTGAGATTTGCCTGGCCAAACAGGCCCTTAGGGATTGATCCAAAAAATGAGAGGGATATAAATCTCAGGTGGACCACACCACAGGAAAATAAATAGTGATTGGATATCCACCATTAAAATCCTCCTAAGGCTAAGGCCCACTGTACTGTTCATTTGACATATAATCTATTGATTAGGTCATAAACAAATATCAGCTTGATCCAAAACTTTTATGACCCCGTAAAGTTTTTAATGGTCGACATTCATTCAACACTGTTTCTTGTAATGTGGTCCACTTGAGATTGAGATATATCTCATTTTTTGTATCGTAACATAAAATGATCTAAGAAAATAGATAGACCGCATGGATGAAACACATACATCATGGTGGGGCTCATAGAGCACCGATCACCAGCCATTCGCTGGTGGAGGGGGAGTAGCCAATTCGTTTTTCCACCCCACCTGGGCCTATCTAGAGAAGGACGACCCTAGCAGGGGCTATCTGAAACCCACCTGGATATATTTGTTTTATCTATCCTGTCTATTTATTTTGAGATATTATTTTAAGGCATGAGCTCAAAAAAGGCACAAAGATGGAAGTCTTAAGTAAACCACACCATTGAATGGTTGCTGTTGAAAAAAGATTTTAACGGTGAGGGTTAATGCTACTAATGCGTTTTGTGCTGTGATTCACGGCGTATGCCCTAAAATGATCTGTCAAAGTTGATGAATGGTGTGGATAAAACACATACATCATAGTAGGCCCCGTGGAGCCCTTGTTAGGACCGTCCGTCTCTAGCTAGGTCCGGCGGGGTAGTACCCAATCTGGGTCGTTGTTCTGCCAGATAATGCTTTAGGTGGCCCCACGTGATCGGTGGGCCATAATCTTAATATGATGAATGCTTCTTATGCCAGAAGTTAATAGATTTGCGTTGTTATTGCCAGGGAATGTTCTAAGTGGGCTACACATGATGAATGGACCAGATCTTTCTCAAGTTTCAACATGTCAGGACCGAAAAAGGTTCTTTGATCTCACGCGAGAGCGTAGCCATGTTATTTCTCATCTCGGATGGTAGCAAAACATGAGTTCGTTTTGGGCGCGGATTGGGTACTACCGCCACCAGTACCTAGATAGAGACTGACAGTCCTGTCAGGGGCTTTGTGGAGCCCAAATTGATATATATGTTTAATCCACGCCGTCCATACATTTTGAAAGATTATTTTAGGTTAAGAGCCAAAAAATGAGGCAAATTGAAAGCTTAAGTGGACCACGTTACAGGAAGTAGTGGGGATTGAAAGCCTACTGTTGAAAATTTTTTAGGGCCAAAGAAGTTCCAGATCAACCCGATACTTATTATTTCCCTTCATAAAGGTCTATGTAACCTTATGAACACGTTGGATGGTGAATAAACATCACGTTAGGCCTGCGAATATTTCAACGGTAGGAGATCAATCCCCATTGCTTCCTCTGTGTGGTTCATTTGAGCCTTTCATCCGCCTCATTTTTAGGCTACTGATCTAAAATGATCTTTCAAAATATGTGGACAGTCCGGATAAAACATATACATCACAGTGGGACCCACGGAACCCTGACATGACCGTCCGTCTCTAGCCAGTTCCTGTTGGGGGTTGCACCCAATCCGCGCCCGTTCGTTTTTCCTTTTCACGACGCAGAATCTAGCGTGTGCCTCCACCCACTGGGGCCCACATTCTGAGATGGTCCGATAATATAAACCGTCCGTCTTCTATATACTACCGTAAGAAATCTATTATCCCATAATCATGCTTTAGTGATGATTCTATCCTTTGATTTTCCTCAGTACCGCCCGTTATCTCAATACGATTCATTGAAAATTTTCTTCTCGTTGTTTTAAATTCGTGTACAGATAGTGACAGTTTTAGTAATCTAATCAGAAAATATTTCCTTCAGTGGCCCATATATCATATGTTTCACAAGATGAACGGTTCAGATCGTTGGACCACTCAGCATGTAGGCTTCATTCAGCAGCTGCACACGTTAGATCTGGACTCGCAACTGGGGCAAAGCTAAATCATTTAAAATAAACAGAAGTGGGAACGACATCCCGTGAGATTAAAGATTAATGATTATGCAAATATCAACCGCACACCTACACGTTAGCACACGTGTGATGGATCCAACCCGTAAATTATGCGGGCCACAACACGGTGCCTCTGGCCTAACGGTCCAGTCACACATGAGGTGTACCACACGTGTTGTGTTGGCTCTTTGTGGTAAGGCTCAAAAAATGAGAAATGGTTTCTACATGCCAACTCAAATACGTATCCCAACCACTCCACAAGATCTGTATGGGAAGCGGATGGCCCCTGGCACGACTTGCCCCAAACCTTGTGGGGCCCACCGTTATGTATGTGTTTTATCCACGCTGTCCATTCGTTTTTCCAGCTCATTTTAGGCATGATACAAAAAACGATGGAGATCCAAAGCTCAAGTGGACCACACCATAGAAAGCAGTGGGGATCGAATGCCTACAATTGAAAACTTTTTGGGGAGTACAGAAGTTTTGAATCAAGTTTATACTTGTGTTTTGCCTTAATCCATGTCTGCGTGGCCTTATGAACAGGTTGGATGGAAAATAAAACATCACGGTGGGCCTAGAAAGTTTTCAATGGAAGGTATTCAATCCCCACTGTTTTCTGTGGTGTGGTCCACTTGAGGGTTGGATCTTCATCAATTTTGGGCTCTTCCCTTAAAATGAGCTGCCAAAACGGATGGACGGTGTGGATATAACACATACATCACGTTGGGCCCCACAGAGCTTGGGACAAGTGGTGCCACAGGCAATCAGTTTCTATATATGTATGTGATCTGTACAAGTTATGTCACAGGCCCATCGCTAGTGGGCCACATTTAGAAAGCCCCAAAAGTTTGATGGTCATAACAGGAAAGCTACAGGAAGAGAAGACATGGTTGTTGGAAAGAAGTCTTCTATTCTAGAAGTTAAGATCATCCAACCACTAGGAATTTTTTTATTATTACCCATTTACTGTGATTCTCTTCGAATAAAGTGAGAAAGAGAGTCTAAATACATTGATTAAGGAAGGAATAAGTACAGTACAGTATGCGCGTGTAACCTGTGGGAGATGTACACAATGGTACACGCACGACGCACGCATCACACTCTAGATGCTTGAAAAGGAAGCCGGATCGCGTCCAGCTGGACCCTAGTAAAAATGTGCCTTGCGTGCTTTTAAGGTGCTATACCAAGGTGAAAAGGTGCAAAGGTAAAAATTATTATTCCATAAAGAATCTTAACTTTTTCGACTTTTCATTGTGAATCCCCCGTCTAACACACACACGTGATGCTTTTTCATTGGTGGCACATTGCCGTTAGATGTGTTGCATGAAAAAGGTGGAGCCACTCCCACCTGGCCCATTTCCATTAGCACTGGTGAAGAATCTTAACATTACTCTCGTGGTCCTTCCACTATTTTCTCACATGATGCTTTTTCATTAGTGCTTAGTGCACAAACAAATCCCTTAAAAAGGGGTAAGAGAAAGTTAAAATGAAAAAGATGGAACCACTTGCACCTTGCCCATTTTCATTAGCACTGGTGACACAATCGAGTCCCTTAGAATGCTGGTAATTGAAGGTTTAAAAAAAAAAGAAAAAGAAAAAGAAAAAGGAACCCTATGATAAGAAGATTGACACCCTACCTAAGTTAAGAGATCACTTCTCACAACCAAATCAAACTTTAAAGTAAATTTCAGATTGACTGAAGTATGCATTGTAAAATTAAACGGGTCAAATAGAGAGCATCCTTATACCTTTTTAGAGTTAGCCAAGTGTCAAAAAAAAAAGTACCACCAAGAATCCGATCCTTGTTGGTCACTATGGCCCACCAGGAGCTATCACATGGCATCCTGATAGCTGATGTGGCAAAAACATCTCAAAAAATGGTATAAGATACACCAATGAGAATTGGATTCCCATTGGTGTCCAAAGTTTTCCATCAACATTACTACACTTGTCACCTAAAAGACACATCGAGAGATGTGAATTGTCATGTAAGCCATCAATGTTATCTATAAAATGCAACTCATTTCTCTCATTTGGGATAGGTTGTAGGTAGGGATGTACATGGGTCGGTTCGGTTCAGTTCTGGGGCGAAATCATAATCGAACCGTTCCTAACGATTCTAGGAAAATCGGAACTAGAATTGGACCGTTTGTACCCTATAACGGAACCAGAATTGGATCGTAGAAACCGGTTCGGATCCTGATCGGCTCTACGGTTTTGGGTGAGGTGGAGAACCAGAGAGAGAGAGAGAGAGAGAGAGAGAGAGAGAGAGACCATGGCTGCCAGTTGAGTGAGGTGGAGCCGCGGCTAGCGAGGGTCGGTGGGTGTCGGGCGGTGGGCGGCTGGTGGCTGTCTTATGAGAGAGAGAGAGAGAGAGAGAGAGAGAGAGAGAGAGATGGGAATGGAATGGGGGTAGCGGGGGAGGCTTGAAGAGAATCAAGAGAAAGGGTTCTTTATAGGTTTCATTAATCCTATTCTAGAGGATTTGAAACCAACTAGTCCATAGATTAGTTAGGATCAGTTGAGTATAAACTTGGGATATCCTTTGTTAAAATTTCAGGTGATGCATCTAGATCTGACTGCATGGCTATCAACAAATGCTGGGGATGATTTTCAGAAGCCATGGGCCTCCCGATGGACGTCTTTGATCAAGAAATGGGGTCCACTAGAAGATGATGGGTTTTCTAGTTAAATGAGGAAGATGATATCCCCAATAATGGAAAATTGGAACCAAGTGATTCATCTTATGATCCACAATGTGTGAATGGTGAGGATTTGTTCACTCATCACTGTGGGGCCCACAAATCGGAGAACTCTCATCAACATCTCAGAGATGTGCGAGATTTTTTAGTATAGTTGATTTTTATGCGAGTCAATAAGATCCCACATGAGAACTCATGAAAGCTACGAATGAGGCTACGAGACACCCTAAAACTAACGTACAGGATGCTCCCTAAGGTCTTCTAGAAGGTCACGGACGGTTGGGATTTCTCTAGTGCATGAAATGGAAAGATTCTTTCTGCCAGCTCATCTTGTTTTGCAGGAGAAGCCCTAGATCATAAGGCTAAGATGCGAGGGGTGTGAATGCTCGAATTGGATGGTTGGGATGGAGAAAAATGGAGGCATCTAGATTGCTAGCTAAGGAGAGATTGGAGTTTCTAATTTCGAAAACGATTCTCCCGCACTAGCATATTTCCTTTGACACTGTGTGCACACACATGTGCATCGACGTGTGAAAGCTCTGGGGTTTTATTGAAAACTCAGTCTGAGTAAGATGGACAGTTTGGATCACGCATGTGATCACAGATGGTGGGCCATGATCAATCACAACAAACGATTTTTGTTTTAAATGTGCGCAGGCGGGAAATTGAGAAAGAGAGGAGAAAAATCTCTTCTTTCGGGAACTTGTCGGGTTAAACCAACTTTGACTAGATGTGTAGCAATGTTTTACGTATATCTAAATAATATACAGGTATGGATTATATCTATAGCTAAAAGTAGCATGAGAACCGTAGCAAAAGGCTAAAATTAGCAAGAGCTATAGTTTTCACTTAAAGGGCTACAGTTAATATTCGTAGCTAATGCCTATTTTAATAAATAAAATTCAGATATAATGGCAACTCTCACCATTGTAGCACACCCTGATAACTCATATAAGCTAAAATAGATAAATACTTCATGGCTAAATCATTCATTCATTCAATCAAATAAAATAACTCATTCATTCAATCAAACAAAATCATTCATTCATTTAATCATATACAATCATTATTTCCATTCACATAGTAGTTATATGTCTATTTAAAGTTCTCATTAGCAGCAAGATCCAATGCCTTCTCGTAGCCAAATAGCTTCTCAACAATTGCAAGTGAAAACTCCATGGATGCCCTCTACTGGTTATCAATTTGCCATGAACTAACACCGTATATATTCTCAGCTTTGCTTTGATCCGAAAGCTTACTGCACATGGCTGAAAATCAATTTCATCATACAAAATGGAAGAAATTGCATGTTATGACATTATATGTAAAGAGGCTGAAAATGTGTTTGTGTGTGTTTTGAAGATTGAGCTAAAAATGCAATGGACCCACTTGGAACATGGCCATCCCAAGACCTGCATTTAACAAGATCGTGACAGAATTTTCCATGATTTGAGGCTTCTTAACACCTCATCTGCAGTAAGAAAGATGTTAGAAGAAAATCAGATTCACATGGAAAGAGCAACACATCTAAAATTCAAATCTTTGTTGGAAAAAAAGAAAACTATAATTCCAAATACCCACTTCCAGTTCATGAAGAAAGACTAACGATCACATCGAAATCCATCGCTCTCCCCAAGGACCTGAAATTCCAAACTCCCAACCTCAAATTCAAGAAAAAAGAGCAAAAGAACAAAGCTGAATTCAAATCTCTCTCTGAAAATCTACAAAACCCTTCACCAACTGTTCAACTAAACCCTTCATACCCCAACAACTATTCCACACACTTCAAAAATCTGCTACCATTGTTCTATACAACAACAACATTAAGATATATTTAAACAACAACTGTCAGTTTGGAACAACAACTTCCATTGTTCCATTGTTCCTTAGAAAATCTGCAAAAGGATTTTCAATGGTATTTAATGTATAGAAAATCTGCTACCATTGTTGTGTGGAACGCAACCCTGTCATTGCACTTCCTCTATATGCAACCCAACCCAACCCAACTAAACTTTAGGTTGATGCAAATTTCAGGTTGATAGTGAAACCATTTCGGGATTAAAATAAAAAAATTTTAAAAAGAAAAAAAGAAAAAAAAAAAGAAAAAAGAAAAGAAGAAGAAGATGCATACTGAGTTTTGTTCCCAGCAAGGTTCGCGAAATTGTGATCCTCCATTGATGACGTTAAATGCAAGCATAGGCAGAACTAGAGTTTTGCTCCCAGCAAGGTTTGTAATTGTGATTTTTGCATAGTAGCTCATTGAATATGTGATTGATCAAATGAACAGCTTAGATCGATGAATTGTGCTATTCAAGTGACCCAGTGCAACTAAGAGTAATATAAGTTATTCTACTTTGATAGCAATGGATCATTTCTCTATTTCACTTGTTAGGAGATATATGATACTCAGGGTGCGTATGATGCTCCATACTCAAAAAATCTACATGCAGCACACATTGACTCAAACAGATAATAATGTACCATCGAATGCACAATCTTTGGATAGGTAAAGAATTTCAATCTACAAATATGTCGATAAGGGTGTGATCTGTGTGTACATTTCAGTTTAAAATCACCCAGTTCACATACATTGTAATAATCATATGAATTTGCAACTCAATGATATGCTACAAGACACCTTGCAAAGCACTTTCAGTTTCATTTCTCTCAAACCATTGTCAAAGCATTAGATACTTACAGCCACATACCAACACACCCATATGCACATTGACACAGATATCAGAAATAAAAATAGCATTGGAACACACTAAATGGAATGCAGAGTCTGCACTTGGGCGGAAGCTGTGGGTTCCTTTCTTTCATCTATCTATTTGATCGGTTCTTCTGGAATGTTCGCAGACAGTTTAGATCTCTTGGGAAATTACCATTTACCATTTACCAAGGAAACATTAAAAATACTCCCAATATTGACAGATCTCTTGGGAAATTACCATTTACCATTTACCAAGGAAACATTAAAAATACTCCCAATATTGACAGATCTCTGGGAAATTACCATTTACCACAAGGAATTAGAATTTCAATTCAGCAAGCAATCGAGCAACAGAATAAAGCGGACAGTTTAGATTTAATAAACCATAAAGAAGTCTCGCTAAGTATGGATTATCAGGCAGAAATTAGAATTGCAAACCACAAGATGAATCTCTCCTCTTAGGCTTCCAGTTGCAGAATGGCAGAAACAGAAATTTTAATGGTCTCTACCGTCCTAAACCCAATCTGCAAATATCACACCCACATTTACATATTGTGCACTACTAATTTAGTTTGCAAGACAACAAGAAAATGAGAAATGGCTCCCTTGGGCCAAAAATAAAGTGATTTTTCCATTCACATATTGCAACCAAGGCTCAAAATAGCGGAATTATTGATTTGAAGTGGGAGTAGCACATGTTTAGAAGGATAGTGCAACTAAGAGTCTCAGTATTACAGTTAACATCAGTTCACATATTGCAACCAAGGCTCAAAATAGCAGAATGTATTGTAAGAATGCATTGTGACACACCCATGGGGCAATATGATAAAATTGAATTGTGCTGGTATTGGTAATGTATTGCAAAAAAAATTGTATGGTGTTCAAATGATAATTTGAACCCTGATTACAACTGACTATTTTCAATATCAACAATGCTTTCAGTACAAACTTCTTGTAATGAGAAAAGAAGTCCAAATCTGAGTATTTGCATCAGTGTAACATAAACTTAAGGAATAACCTAACACTTAAAATGACAGACAGTGTTGGCTTACCTGTGCAAAGTGCTCGAAAATTCTCTACAGCAATGACAAAAAACAAATAGAGATTAGGTGACATCCAAAAGCCATATGAGAAAGCACTGGAACAATCAACAAAATGGCAATGGGTTACAACTTGTAAGGAAAACAAAATGACACTGATATTGCTAACCACATCATGGTCAGAAGCTGCAAATAACAGGCATCAAACACAACACGGAAGAGCAACATACAATCCAGAAAATAGCTGATGGAGCATCATTGAATGATACACATGCAAGCCCAAAATCACAAATCTTCAGTTTACAGTCTGCATTAGCAGGGATATGTTTTAGAATAATATAGATAGATAGCTTTAGATGATGTTGATGATGGTGATTCATTATGTTTCTTCTGAGATCTATGAGCATAACCTTCATAGATTGGGACTGTGTGGCTGACTCAGTCCATAATACCTGAAGGCAAAGAACAAACCAAGTAAAATTCATTGAAACAAAGGGAGCAGAAAAGTTGCCGCAGATGCAATAATGCAAAAGGCATTTAGAATAACTATAGTCTGAAGGCCCAGCACAAAGTAATTCACCATTTGGAAAGAAGGATCTGAGCTACTTCACACCAACAATTGAAGCAAAGTGACCAAAGAACACAAGTTATTTCAAAAAGAGATTAGGTAATACCACCCAGAAATGTGTATGGTGGGTGAAAGTGGCTACCTTAATCAGAGGAGCATTTTGTAATGATCACGTCCTCATTAGATTTAAATGAGACTGCAACTTCAATTAAGATTGGTGCTAGTTTCTTGCACACCAAGGTCTATAAAACTCTAGCAAAACTGTAGAATCAAAATTTGGGGGGATCATCATTTATTTATTTATTTATTTTTATTTTTATTTTTATTGTAATTTCAAGATTGCATGCATAAAATGGCCATTTCTAAGAACAAGAGATCATGATTGGGATTGCTCATCTGTTGGAATATCGGGGTATGTTCATGCTTTCCCTATTAAAACCCACCAAATGCCAAGAATGGAGAGGAGGAGTTACCAAGCATAGGATGAATCCCATTCTGTATGGGGGATAGTAAACACCAGGCATAGGTGAAAGCACATGCCAACCTTACCCATGGGCTAAGGGTCTGTGACGGAAGTTGGGAAGTTTCCTTCCCAATCCAACCTAATAAATAGTCCCTTCCACTGATTGTGCCTATTGGCTGCGTTTGGTAAGCATCAAGGTATCAAATCTATCATTTGACCAGTAGACAGATTAACCTACATTTTGTAGACATTGTAAGACAATACACCACAAACATCTGAGTTTATTAAAAAGTTGGAGGAAAACTGATATAAAATCTAACATGTCAATCAGCACTAACATGAGATGAGCTCATTTTTAGGTTTCTACCAAATAGGGCCTTACTATTTTAAAGGTATTTTAGTAAATTTTTATTTACTAATATAATTATACTTTGGCAGGATTTTAAATATCATTTTTTAAATGCCGAGTTCCATGTTTGTCACCAACATGAAACTTCCTTGTTTGGTTCCTAATCTGTAAATTTAGGGCTCATCACTAGTTCATCCATGCCATTGATCTGATGCCCACCATCATGGATGAAATTTTTTTAAAAAAAAAATTTTTTAAAAAATCTCCCTAATTAGAAGATCCTAACTACCAAATCTTTTTCTCCATTGAATGTAGATTGTTAGTGCATTTCATCAAATTCATCATCTGCAAGATCTCTTTTAAATGCCAGATCCCAGACCACCTGACTACCAATGATACTAGGTAGACAGGTGCCAATTGAAAACAATATAAATTGAATTTATTGGGGAAACATACTAGACTATTTCATCCCATAACATCAGAAACAAAGGAAAACATGGCATTTTCATATTAAGAAGAGTTAAGGAAGCATTTCCATTCTTTATAGATAGTTGGAAACACAAAAGCAAATACATACCTGTGCAGAAATAACAATCTAGTACATATTGCAGTAAGGAATATTTTTGGAGCTATATTAGTCAAGGAAATGCTAAAGAAAATTCATATGGATGTTGGACTTGGAAAACAACTAGTTGTTTTGTCAATTAGGAAGTATATTTGAAATTATCACCATTCAAAAAAATATATATATATTTTTAAATTGTAATCAGGTCAGAAAAATAAACATTTCATAAATAATAAAGACAAATAAATAGAGGACAGAGTGCAACCAAGACATGGGCTTCCTTGTTAGCACACGGAACTTTCTACACCAAAGCCAAGCCAAGCCATTGCTAGTTAGCATGAACATGAACCAGACCCATTGCCAAGCCAAGGCAGGGGACCATAGTTCTGCCCAGGAACAAGTCCTTTGCCATCTATCTTTTCCATGGAGCAATTGCACCAGGCTATCTAAGGATGTGGGTCAGTCCTAGATCATCAAAGGTCGAACCAATGTTTAGGATCTTGAGGAAGGCCTTGAACTATGACTTACTTCCAATGAGATCAAAGTAGGCAGGATCTATGCCGGGCCCATGACTAAACGAATGGAAGATCTAGGCCTCTGATTTAAGGTTAACAAGGTTGACACCTGAAACTGATACAAGATGTAAAAATTATCAACAAAGTTCCATGTAATATTCCATAGTGGGAGTGGAATTCCTTAACCATAGGATTTGAAGGTCCATAGGCTATAGGGCATAGAATTGCCAATTTTTCATAGGAAAACACAAATTGGAAACAACCGAAAGAAGCTACAACATTAGCCATTGGAGCAAGTCCGAAGACCATTTACATGATTGTGGTTTTATTTTTAATTATGTATTAGAGACCACAGTTATAAGTTGTTGGTTTTATTTTCAATCCCTACCAAAAGAATTGATCTCTAATACATAATTACAATTGAATAAGATCTCTAATACATAATCATGATTAAATAAAATGAAATAAACACATCTTTAAGTGGCAACCAAACAGGCCCTTAGAAACTGGAATACAAAGTCTAAGAAAATGTATAAAGCCATGGATAAACCAAACAGGCCCTTAAAACACACAATGCGGATTTTGAGAGCCAATTTTAACTATGCCAGCAAACACACCTCATTTTGTTGCCACTATAGAACTGCTCCAATCTCTTTAGCTTTATTTGAATATCAGCAGTGTACACAGGAAGGGACCATAGCAAAAAAACTCCTAAGGATTTAAACGACCTCCCTCAAACATGTAAACTGTTTGATACTCTCATTGTACAAGTATGTAAAAGATGTGTGAGAGAGAGAGAGAGAGAAGGTTGTTTTCTTGCTTTGGTTCAGATTCTGTTACAGTTTATATAGAAAGCAGAGACTACATAGATGTTACACAAATGTTTAATTTCATGATAGAGCAATCCTATTGGATAGGTTAATTAGATGCCACACAAATGGTGGGCCTCATGCCCAACATTGTAAAACAGCCTATCCTCTTAAATGAAACTAATAAAAGAAAATGTGATTTGAAAGACATGGTGTAAATTAACTGTGTTAAAAATAAAATAAAATAAAATAATAATAATAAAGCCATGATAGAGTCAATTGCCTTAAGAAAATGGCCTCTAAAAAGGTTTTTAAAGAAAAAAATAGTGATTGAAAGTAAAAAATAAAAAATAAAAATTAACTCTTCATGACACTAAACATTTCATGTCATGTTCCGAAAATACACAATGTTAGTTCTTTCTAACAGCCATTTACTTTCACTTAATATTCACTGGTAGTTACGTTTCAATGTGGCTAGTAGTGAATGTGATAATATCGAATTTGTAGCTCTTGCTGGTGAACCTAGTCCCCGTGAATGAGTCCAAAATATCCATCTTAATGTCTTCAAGGAAATTTCCGTATCCATTTTTGACATAAGATAGAAACCCTACCAGAACATTTGTAAGCAGTATCAATCCCTTTGATGGAGTAATGTTCCTTTGTGCTAGATTTTAAGTTTCTTGTAATCCTCTTTTGCGAATTTGTCGCATCTGTTTATTGAGGAAATTTAGGTAATGAGAATAAGAATGAGTAGTGTCCTGATGGGCCAACTTAGTAAAGGTGGATGTGGGGCAGCCCTTTGATTAGTGGCCTACATTTTAGGCGGTTAAAAAAAGAAAAGGGAAAATGATTAAAAATCTGAAGTGTAGGCAACTTCTAACAGTCAAGTGTCCAGACTGTTCATCAATCAGAGTGTAGTTCTGTCCAACAGGACATGTTTGTGTCCAGACTGTTCATCAAACAGAGCGTATTTCTGTCCAACAGCTTATACATATAGTTAAGAGTGTTCGATGCCACCTACAAAAACTTAATCTACTCAAACTTTCCAATGTATCCGCAAACCATTCCAATTAAATCAATCAAGTTCAATAGCATTTGAAGGAAAAGCAGAAGTAAAACCTACAACAATTAAGCAAAGGAAGTTGATCACAAGACCAATGTTCAATGTATCAAATGTATACTAAACTGAAGTTCTATGCAAGTACCTACCACATAGGAAATTCTTGCGCCAATCTCCTAGCAAAGGATCCTGAAGAAATCAAGCATCAACACTAGTGAGCACAAGAAGATATTCAAAGATACATTACAGGTAATGATGATGTAAAAGGAAAAAAAAGACGCATGGGACGAGAAACAGAGTTCACCAAGGGCTAGAAATCCACGAGGGATTCTAGGCTATTAGTACATTCAAATCAATTTTACAAACCAAATCCAGTCCTAAGATGGGCCACTTGCACCCTACCAATACACTCTCACTGCATCACAGCCCTTGATGAAATAGACATTCTAACTTGTAAATTACAGCCTCTCACTCACATATACACAAATGGATAGAAACTCATATGATTCCATGATTCTCATTTACATGGACTGAAGGAAACACTCTGCATTCTGATCTACTCCTACTCAACCTTCTTCTCAAAGACTCACCCAATGTAGAAGAAGAAGAAGATGATGAAGAAAAATCTTTCGATGTTTGGGCTTCATACCTTGAATCCATCTGCATCTCGACAGCAATTTCAGGTGGCGAATTACCATCTGATCCATGTGCCACTGGCGATACAATCGATGTCTATGATGGCTTGTTCTTTTTTTTTTGAACTTTTTCTTTTTTCCTTTTTGAAGCAAATAGTGAGGAAGAGCTTTACGAAGCCCACAGATGAGCACAGTCAGGTCATGTTCACACCAAAACATGTGACAGCATGGCACATATGTATGATCTAATCCATACAACAGAAGGATCCCACCATCTTGATACCATGTACAAAGAATTAGGTCAATCTTGGCACAACCTTTAGATTAGAAGCAGAGAACTAGTAATGGAAGAAATTCACATACCATGAAAAGAAGAATCCGATATGCATCTCTGCAACCAAAAAAGTTTAAAAATTTAAAACTACACAAACAGAGAGAATGTCATACTAAAGAAACTAGTAAATATAGTTTGCATATCTTACCATTGTTCTCATGTTCATTCAAACAGCCAGTCAATAGTTCAATGAAGCTAGGAGGCAAAGCTGAGAAAACAGTTCCGAAGTTGTTCTCAAGTAATGGCTGCTGAGAACACTCAAGCTGCTCACTGTCAACTCTCGAAACAGGCATCTTGGTATGAAATCAGGTTTTACAAAGCTTGACTCCTCATCAATTTTGCAAGACTAAAGAATTTGTATGACTAATGCTCTTTCTTTTTACGTTTTACAAAAACTCAAAATAATCAACCAAATGGAGTATAAAGAAAACAAAGATGCATCAAATCCTTTGAAAAATTCTATATTACCACACTAAAGGATCAAAAAGTATTTACACTTAAAAAAGTAAGAAAGAAAGAAAAAGAAAAAAAAGGGGAAAAAAACTTAATTACTTTACAGAAAGTAAAAAGTAAATCAAAAAATATTATCCAATGAACATTTACGTGAAAAATAACATTAACTAGTAAAAAGGCCAACTCAATGGCTACAATAATACCTTTGGTCATTGAGCTCTCAAAGATGTGGCAACCCAGTGATTTTGGTTTCTATTAGAATTATCAAATTGCTTCTTAATGTAAAATACCATTAGCCTTGGAGAAAATCTTTCGTGTGACTGCATTAAGAAGCCTGATTCTTCTAACTATATTCTCCTCCATATTCGTGAACCATATACATGTATTTATCAACAGAAAAACCAATTTCTCTAGACACATGAGTTGCATTAAGAAGTCGGATGATTTGACCTATGAGGTTTTGCATCTAGCAGTACTTTGGCAAGCTTGCATCTCATCACCATACATTCAAAACATGAAATAATTTGTAGGATATAACCACCTTATTAAGTCAGTTGAAATATTCAGCGAAAAATTCCCCATGGATTTGGATTTAAGACACTAAAATAGCTTACAACCCATGAAGGCAGCCCCAACCCCATTTAAGACACTCCTCATGGATTTGGATTTGGCAAAAAATTCCCCACCACAAACTATGGAGTTTGTTTCTCCAAAGAAGGTATTATTTGACAAATCAACCAAACACCTTCTAAGCTCTAACTTTTGATCATTGAGGAAATCAATTGAATTATAGAGCCAATCTATGAAGTCTTTCCCTCAAGGATTCTAGAATTTCTCTCCATAGCCCCCACATTATACCATAAGGAAGAATTTGCCAAATAATTGAGACTTCAGATTGGAAAGGACTGCATGTCCATACAACAAAATGACATGGAAAAAGAACCAATTTAAGATCCATAAACCCTTTACATGGACAACCCCAACCCCAAATAAGAATCTCTCCATGGATTTGGCAAATTCCCAACTCCACAAATCCATGGATTCAAAGCCAAAAATTTTCCTCTAGGAAAAAAAGAAGAAGAAGCTCATTGCACTAATTCTCCATATGCAATTGAATCCCAAGCACTAAATGCCAACACCATGGATAACCCCCTTAGCTCTAGCTTTTGAACAACCTAAAGGTAAATGCACTTTTATTGAAGAAGTGCCAAAAGGCTAAACATTACCACAAACGCCCAACCATCTCAAAACCAAACGCTATAGTTGGATGGACGACATTAATGTAAGCTACATCAGTTAAGGGATCCATGGAAGCTGCACGCCTTTTTCTAGCCCTGAAGAGGATTTTACTTTTTAATGGTGGGCATTCAGTTACCACTCTTTCCTATCGTGTGGTACACACATGATTTGGATCAAATTTCCATTTTGGGTTCATACCCCATATTCATATGAAAAATAAAATAAAAATTAAAAAAAAATAGATGAACATTGTAGATATAACATGAACATAATGGGGAGAGTGAGTATGTGATTGTAAATAGAAATCAGTAAGGAAACACCTCAGTAGGCATTACCCTCAACTTTACATGTGATTGTAAATAGAAATCAGTAAGGAAACACCTCAGTAGGCATTACCCTCAACTTTACATTCCTGCTTCAGGTATTTTACACAAGTCTAGGGAAAATAACTAATCAAAATCAATTTATAGAGAATTACTACTGAGTTAAGAAGAATGTTCTTCTCAATATTACCTATAATCGGGTTCCTTATACACATGAGGATCATTACTCTGCCTCATCAACATCCATGCCATTCAAATCCTTGAGTAGATTGTTATTTTGGCATATTAAAACATCTATATCATTCATAAGAGAAAAAAACCTAAAATAAAATAAAAATATATATATAAAAAAACCCAATCCAATTCCAAAAAAAAAAAAAGAAAAAAGAAAAAGAAAAAAAGATAGCAATATGAATATTCAAAAGAGAAAAAAGAAGAAGAAGAAGAAGAAGAAGAAAATCATTCTTGCATAGCTAAAATAGACACGGATTATGGCGTCAGAGAGGGAAGTCTTCATGAGATCAAGAGAGAGGGGATGGTTAGGGAGAGAAGAGGGGTTTGTAAGAGGGGAGATCGAGAGAGTGAAAAGGGGAGAGAGAGAGAGAGAGAGAGAGAGAGATGGGCGCGGAATGGGTTTGGAGTGGAGGGAGATGAAAGGTTTCGTGAGATGGATGCGGAATGGGTTTGGAGTGGAGGGAGATGAAAGATTTTGTGCAAGGGGGGAAAAGAAAAAGGGCAGCACGGTAAGAGTTTCCGCATTTTTACTTGCTACGGCTTGGCTACGGTTTTAATCCGTAGCTAAAAGCCATAGACCATAGCCGTTTACTGCATACAGTTTTGACGGTCATGGACGAACGGCCCTGTTAAGGGCGACTTTGTGGGACCCATCATGATACATTTCATATATCCACTCCGTCCATTAATTTTTAAATTTTTTTATAGGGATTGACCCCAAAATATAGGAAATTCGAATGTCAACTTAAACCACACCATCGATCAATGGTAAGTATTTAATCTCCACTGTTTCTTAAAGTGTGGTCCACTTGAGCCTTCGAACTACCTTTTTTAGGCTCTTGCCCAAAAATGCTCTTTCAAAATGAATAGACGTATTAGATGGAGCACACATATTTTAAAGTGTATCGTAGAGTCCCTTATGGGGCCATCTCAGGTTGTAGGTACGAGTGCAGGAGAAGCCCTAGATCATAAGGCTAAGATGCGAGGGGTGTGAATGCTCGAATTGGATGGTTGGGATGGAGAAAAATGGAGGCATCTAGATTGCTAGCTAAGGAGAGATTGGAGTTTCTAATTTCGAAAACGATTCTCCCGCACTAGCATATTTCCTTTGACACTGTGTGCACACACATGTGCATCGACGTGTGAAAGCTCTGGGGTTTTATTGAAAACTCAGTCTGAGTAAGATGGACAGTTTGGATCACGCATGTGATCACAGATGGTGGGCCATGATCAATCACAACAAACGATTTTTGTTTTAAATGTGCGCAGGCGGGAAATTGAGAAAGAGAGGAGAAAAATCTCTTCTTTCGGGAACTTGTCGGGTTAAACCAACTTTGACTAGATGTTGGGTTTGGTGTATAACTGGTGCACATGCACTAGTGCACACTTAGGTCAAAAAATGGGGTCCATAGTGATGCTTAGTGAAATCCACTCTGACCTTTATGGGTCCAACTGGGTCATCTAACCAGGAATAAGGACAATCCACAACTCAGGCGGGCCATACAACTTGATTTGAGTGACAAAAAGATATTTTCCATCAATCCATCAGTCAAATGGGTTTCAAGTCTGATCCACACTGACCAATAAGTTCCTCGTCTCAAGTTAGGTCCCTAGATCAATGATGAGGTGGATCTATAGCCTAGGTGGGGCCACACCAAATGAATTTTGGTCCTCAAGTGTTGATTTTCATTGATCTGATGGTCAAATTATCTTAAGTTCAGCCATTAATGGTTTTAGGGTTCCCTAGGCTAATCCAATTATACTTTAACAATTGATATGATAGTTGTTATGGGAAAAACTGAACTAGCCTGCTATACGACATGCAACCAATCATTGAAGGGGTATCTTAAAGCTATGCTGACTAAGAATTACATGAACGAACTCCTTAAGCTATCGAGGCATCAATTGTGAGATGAGTTGACCTCGAAGGACAGACACCGAGTTGAACACCTTGAGGGCAGAGCTCAACAATAGGACTCACCTGCCGATTTGACCAGATCATCCTCGACCTAAGAAGCGGGATATCTGGAGAGAATCCTGCCTCATACCAACAAAGGAAATATTTGGCAAGATTCTAACCAAAGATCACACCGACCAAGGTGGGCTCGACGATACTTTCGAAAACAAATCCCCATTCAAATAAGGACCCTTTAGCATATATAGTGTATCCTATTAGGATATACAAGTCCAGAATATCCTACCAAGATACGCTAGTTCAGAAGCCACCTAAGCACCTTATAAATACACCTCAGAAGTCCCCGACCATAACTGGTGCCCCCATTGTCATTTACATGCTACTGGTGTAGGTACTTGTATGCTTATAGGTGTAGTCCCAACTCATCCATATTCAAGTTATAACGTTTTTACTCCGTCTGTGGGAATGACAACAAAGCCATTTAAGTTCCCTAACATCCATACAGCCTGCCATTCTTCCCCTCTCCTACCTCAATAGCCAAGAAGAAGGGAAGAGCATTGGTTGTAGTTAAGCCTGTGCAGGAGGAACGACTTTATAATCCTTAGGCTTCACGGTGCCCCCCCACCCCCCCATTCTCAGCCACCTTCACCGGTAATCACATAGAGATCCCGAAAACGGGGAAGTTGGCTCTTCTCCATCGAAAACCAGATAGGAACTTTGATCGATAACATTGACATCATGATGATATTGCTAGGAAAATAACATGTACTCCTCGCCGATCAACATGAAGTGTTTGAAACAACAATTGAACAATCCCACCTAGTACCTATGCATCATGAGCCTCATGCTACGAAGGCTCAACTAGGAGTGTAATGCCTCGATTTTCGGGACCCGAGTATATAACTCGTTTCCTGAAAACCTGGGTGTTTACTGATAAATAAAAAGATAATGAAACCAAATCAAAGTGTGATTAACAGAACCAAACGTAGTATAAATGTAGCTTAAGCAATAACAATATCCTGGGTCACTCAGCTGGGGTCCATACACAAAACCTTAAATCTCAAAATGTACTGAAATAATAATAAGCAAATAGCCTACTGATTTAATCCAAAATAAGCACCTGCCTCCTGGTACGACTCATCCTCGAATGGCTACTCCTCTACTGTGACGGTAGTGGTCTCGTGGTCCGTTACGTAGTTGCTCGCCCCTGCACCTTTATCCTTTGTACAATTGAACATTGATGAATAAATGACCAGCTTAGTATGATCTCCCCTCAAGATTATACACTGCCGCCCTAGACAAGGAATAACATAAAACATCTAGGCAACCCAAAACATAGTAAATGCAATCTTATTATATGCATGGATGTGTGAATGCAATCATCGACCTAGAGATGCTCATCTGTGCGGGCATTGGGCTCATCACCCATGCAATCATCGACCTGGGAATGTTCATCCAGTCGGACAGAGTGCGTACATCACGTACGTTAGCGATAGACGCTGGTCTATGTCATGTATGCATGATTAGTCAAACCATTATTAGTCCAGTTACAATCAGCCAGTTTAAATAAAGTCAAGATCACTACAGGGGCTCATCACCAGCGTAGGCCGACGGCTTGGGCATAGTGTCCCATGACCACCATCCCCGGCCCATAAGTCTACTGCCTTAGGGTGTATGTAGAACCCATCAACACTTCACTAATCAACTTTCCATGTATGGGGATTACCATCATATGCCGACTAGGAATGAAATGTTAAAAACATTAAATACGGCGGTTAAAGTGAGACAGTATGTATGATTCAATCATGAATAAACAACGGTAATGACAAGTGTTTAAAGGGGTCATTCCATAGTCTGGTAGGTGAAATCACACCATAGATGGTAAATCCCATGAGTAAACTACCACTGACCATAACCTCAATGTTGAGAGTTTAGCCTTTCCACAATCCGTTTCATTTCACCCCAGGTACGAACTCTCTTTAAACAGTGGTTCGAGAGATTTCAGATAATATGTGACTTGCAACCTCTTCAATCATATGGAGATTCAGGCATGATTTAATACTCAAGTATACATATAATGCAAGGTTCATGTATTCATAACCTTTTAGTTTCTAAACATGTATCTCAAAGAAGCCAATTAAGTGATTCACACATTTGAGTAATTAGTCAATTAATTCTTAAAACATGTGTCCAAGCAAACTAATCGAGTACTATAATAAATTCAAAGCATGTTAATCAAGTATTCCGAATAGTTCTAGGACATTTAACTAAATCAATAAAATGGGAATCCTACTAAATTCTAGGTAAACTAATCAGGTGGTTTAATCATTTGTAAGGCATATGATAAAGCAACAATTTATATAACCAGTCCTACGTACAAGTAGACTAATGATTTAGTCGCCTCTAAGGTATACAAATCGTAGCTAACAAATGGTCAAATAGATTATAAAGCATGTATATAGGCAAGCATATCGAATGATCACCCTCTTCTAGGATATCATTAGAAGATATTATAAAAGACTATCCCTAATTCAGTTTAGAGATGGAAAGCTTAAGGGGAAGGAAATCATCACCAGAAAAGTTGTAGTATGCCCCTTGATTCGAATTCCCGCGTATAGTTAGTGGGCCCAAGTTACGCAAGTAGTTTCCTAGAGAACTTGTTTGCATTGGACAACAAGTCCTAAAGTTTTACGCATATAGAAGGTTGGAAGGGTTTGAAAGGCCCATAATTAAGATTGTTTGGATTTGCATTAAGGGGACCAGGCCCACCAATTCTTGCCCCATCAAAGTGGCCAGACTAGGCCTGGAGTTTGGCCAAAGCTAAGGCTCGTACTGTTGGGCCCCGTAAAAGCCCAAAGTGGGGCTATTTTTAATAGAGGGTAGCCCACTACTTCACAGCGTGCAGCCCACCCGATCTTTACGTGTGACCCACCTGTTTATATGGTGCGGCCCACCTAACCTATACATGCGGCCCACCTGTTTATATGGTGCGGCCCACTTGACCTATACGTGCGACCCACCTGTTTATATGGTGCGGTCCACTGTGATCTGGGGTGTGGCCCACCTGCAACGAGCAAGGCTTAGACTGGTCGTTCGGTGGTCTGATGAGGGTCTGATCCAGACCTGTTTGAGGGTGTTCTTAGCCCACGCTTTTGGGCCAATTTCAGTCCACGATGTGGACTGGTTTCGGCCCGCTACTTGCGGCTGAGACCTAGCAAGTGAGTTAGGTTCCACGGCCCAGCTAGGGACTGCATTCGGACTAGTCCTGGGCTGGTTTTCGGCCTAGGCTCGATGGCTGTTCTCAGTCCAAATCTGGGCTGGTTTCAGCCCAGCTCGTGGCCCATGTAAGGGTGCTGCTCTGACCCATTTGGAAGCCCTGTATTGGGTCCCGTGCACAGTCCGTTAACTAGCTGTTTCTTGTTCGAACTAAGGCTTGATGAAGGCCTAGTTCCGGCCCAATCTGAAACCCAATTTCAGCTCATTACAGAGCCTAGTTTATGGCATGTTTCTAGTTCATATCTAAGTCTTGTTTGAGGGCTGTTTTCGATCCCTAACATGACCTATTTACGGCCCATTAGAGGTTTGATTTCTGCCATGGTTCTAGCCCAAAATGCAGGCATTTCTTGGCCTAGTTTCTGTCTGGAACTGAGCTTCTTCTTGGCCTCTATTTTGGTCTGAAACACAACCATTGTTTGGCTTGATTTCAGCCCAAAATATGACCATTATTTTGGCCTGATATCTGCCTGAAACATGGCCATTGTTTGGCCTAATTTCAGCCCGAAATACGGCCATTGTTTAGCCCGATTTCATCTTGACTCCATGGCCCGATGGAGGCCGGCTTCAACTCACACCAAGTCGCTCATGTCGGTGTGTCAATAGGTGAAAAGAAAAATGAGAAGAGGTAGCTCGTTACCTAGCCAGTTTCGGCGTAATCTGAGTTAACTTGACTCAGTAACAGCTACAACGAGGGCCCCTACGAACATCCACTCCTAGGTTAGCATGATAGTAAGGATTGAAGGGAAATGACTAAACAGGTGTAGGGCTTATACCTGACGGGTTCCTAGTCTCGAAACTTGGTGGGACAACAACTAAGCTCGACCGAGTCGAGCTAGAGATGGGTTGAGTCAAAATGAGTAGCTGCAGACTCACTTGCTGGTCTCTCTCTCTCTCTCTTTCCTTTCTCTCTCACTTTTCTCCTTTCTCTCTCATTGGTGCAGATCCCAAGGCAATAATGCCCCTTTTATAGGAGAGGGAAAGGTCATTAACAGTAGGAAGAAAAATGTCCCTTGCAACAGTTATGATTGAAGGGCGGTCATTCATGGGGCCAATCCGATCCTAAGGATGGGTTGCTGGCGCTCTGATCTATCAGAGAAGTAAATTTTAAAGCCTGGTGGGGCCCATCTCGTGATCAGATTCTGGTCGGTTATCAGGGAAGATGATCTGCCCTTTAATGGCAGATCACTGTCCCATGTATTTTGATATGATCTAACCCATTTGAGCGGACCAGATGGGACCTCTAATCAACGTGGGGCCCACCTTTTGGACCCCAAACATCAGTTTCAGCTCATCTCGTGAGAATGTTCGATTCTCGCCATTATCTTGTGAGATGGAGTATTTCTCTTCCACTAACTCGTACCACCTCAAGGGAATGGCTGAGATCGCTCTATGTGGCCCAAGGAACGGCCAGGAGCGTGCCAGGAAACATTACATGAAGTGGAAAACTCCTTTTCTCCTTTTCTTGGTGCAGCCTTGTTCGCCCATTTCTGGCAGTGGGAGAAAACGGTCTTCTAAAGGCTGATGGATGGCCGGGATGGCTTGATCAGTACGATCACGGGCCGCCCATATGGTTGCAGATGGGTCCATCATCTTGGATCCCACCTGCACGAAGGCTTCTGAATTACTTTGTCCGATTTCCTCATCCTTATGAATGGGCCTGAAAGCCTATACGATTTTGGTCTGCTGGGACCTATGAACAAGATGGACGGTTTGGATCGTCCAGATAGTGGCCAGGGTGGGTCACTTTGGAGGCCAAAGATCATCAGTTTAAATTCTCGAAAAGGCAGGAGAAATCCTGCTTTTTGTGAACGGGGTGTGGTCAAAGCTGGTTTGACCAGCTTGACGCATCCAGTGCATGGCATGCACGGTTGCTCTAGGTGCACTTGCACCCTGTACGGGGTCCACTGTGATGCTTATGACCAATCCACACCGTCCATTTGCTTTGAGAGCCTTATATAGGGGCCCTAGCCCAGTTTGGGGCAGACATGAGGCCTAGGTGGGCCATATCACACGTCCCAATCCTTCATTAGTCAATACGCCTTGATCCAAGGGTTGGATTGGTTTGAAATCTGGTTTCAATGGTTAATTGGGGTTTTAGGTCGCAATGAGGGTTTGGTTGGCCACTAACTAACCCTCAAGAGTCGATTGTAAGTGCGTTGTGCCAATATCCTTCGATTAGGTGATCTATAATGGCTTTAACTTGAATTGTTCAGTTAAGCTTACCCTCCTTAAGGGCTACATAAGCATCGTGCTCGTCGAGGGTAAGCTGGATGTCGAAGTCCTGCATAAACTCTATCATCTCCCACTCCTTGATTATCGGAGTGGCTATCATCTCATGTTTCTTTTTTCAGCTCAGTGCATCAGCCACAGAGTTTGCTTTTCTTGGATGGTAAGATATGTCGAAATGGAAGTCTTTGAGCGTTTTCACCCACCGACACTGGCGCATGTTTAAGTCTTTCTACGTGAATATGTACTTTGGGCTCTTATGGTCGCAGAACAAATGAAATTCTTCCCCATAGAGGTAGTGCCTCCATATCTTTAGGGTGAAGACCACTACTGCCAACTCCAAATCGTGTGTCAGGTAGTTTTCTTCATGCTTCTTCAACTGTCTTGAAGCGTAGGTAATCACTCTGTTGTTCTGCATCAGCACACATCCCAGCCCCAACTTTGATGCATCGCTATATACCACGAATGTTTCTCCTTCTTGTGGGAGAGTGAGTACTGGCGCGGAAGTCAGTCTCATTTTCAGCTCTTGGAAAGCTGCTTCCGTATTCTCATCCCACGTAAATCGGTTGTTTTTCTTCGTCAGTTGGGTGAGTGGCCGTGCGATCCTGGAGAACTCCTTAATGAAGCGCCTGTAATATCCTGCCATGCCCAGAAAGCTTTGAACCTAGGTAACTGTAGTGGGTTGTTCCCACTTAGACACTTCTTCTACTTTAGCCGGATCAACTGCTATCCCTTCTACTTTCACTACATGCCTTAGGAATTTCACTTCCTCTTCTTAAAACTCGCACTTGCTCAGTTTGGCGTACAACTTGTTCTACTTCAGAGTGTTCAAGATTGTGCGCAAGTGCTGTTCGTGCTCTTCTTGACTCTTTGAGTAAATCAGAATATCATCGATGAACACAATTACGAACCGATCCAGGTATGGCATGAAACCTAGTTCATCAGGTCCATAAATACGGCTGGGGCATTGGTGAGCTCGAACGACATAACCAAGAACTCGTAGTGTCCATAATGAGTCCTGAACGCCGTCTTAGGGATATCTTCATCCCTAATTCTAAACTGATGGTACCCCAATCGCAGATCGATTTTGGAGAAGTATCTGGCACCCTTAAGCTGATCAAACAGGTTGTCAATGCACGGTAGGGGATATCTATTCTTTATCATTACATCATTTAGCCTTCTGTAATCTATACAGAGGCGCATCGACCTGTCCTTCTTTTTCACAAATAGAACTGGCACTCCCCAGGGAGAAAGCTTGGGCAGATGAAGCCTTGGGTCAGTAATTCATAAATCTGACTCCTCAACTTCTCCATCTCGTAAGGAGGCATACGAAATGGAGGCGGCGATATGGGGGCGGTCCCTGGCTTGAGATCAATATAAAAATCCACCGCTCGCTTAGGGGGCAGCCCTAATATTTCTTGAAACACTTCAGGGAAATCTTGGACTATCGGTATTCGTCTGATGGTGGCTTCCACTGTCTCAGCTTCGTCTAGAGCCTATAAACTCTTGAACTCTTCACGCCTACCCCTCCCTTTCAAAGTGAAGGAGGCCTGACCGGGGATGGATATAATAACTATCTTGTCGTGACAGTCCATGACTGCACACACTAATGTAAGCTAGTCTATCCCAAGGATGACGTCAAACAGTTTGACCGGTATGAAGACTAGGTCCATAGTCACCTCGCAGTTTGTGAGAGTGATGGGACATGCTCTGCATATCTTGTTTGTTTCTACAAATTTTCCCATAGGGGACGCTAAAACTAAGGGGGCATGCATCTGAGTTGTGTTCAATCCTAGTTTAGATGCAATAGGAGAATCAATGAAAGACAGTTACACCAGAATTGAATAGAGTGAGTACAAGGGTATTGTTAATGTGAGCGGTACCATGAATGGTTTGAAGGGGGTCCTGCTCAGCCTCAGTGGTAGCAATAATATATACTCGTGCTGGGGGAGCCCTCTATTAAGTCGTGGGTCCTTGTCTGGTTTACTGGGGACGGGGTGCTGCTCTGACTACCCCCTGATTCTGCTGAGGTCAGTTCACCGGGAGTGGGATGCCCTAATTTCGCATTGTCTAGAAATAGTTCCGGGCAATGTGGTTTGCCCTGCCGCAGTAGCCACAGTTCCCTCCGGAAGGTAAGGGCGGAGCTCGGGTGAGTAACGGCCTGATCCTTCTTACTGGAATAGGCAGAGCAAGAGGTGCCTGCCTTGGCCTGGCCGGGGCATCTTAGGATGGAAGGCGTGAGCGGATGGTGCCCTCGAAATCTCTCTCTATTCTCATTGCCTTGTCTACCATTTCTGAGAAGTCCCCGAAATCCCATGTACATAGCAGAGACTGTATCTTGGGCTTGAGCCCTTCCTTAAACTTCTCTACTTTATACTCCTCGTCCTCGAGGGCCTTGGGTACATATCGGGACAACTCATCGAATTTCGCCTCGTACTAGGCGACTATCAGGTTCCACCACTCCAGCTTTAGGAACTACACAATCTTCTCACTTCAGCACGATCGCCGAAAGTATTTCTCCAGGAGCTTCATCCTGAAGCCAGCCCATGTCCAGGTATACCCAGCTGGCATGCTCCTCTATACACTGTTCCACCAGTTCTCAACCTCTCCCTTGAGCATGTACGTGGCCAAGCTGACCCTCTGAGCATCGGAGCACTCTAATGGCCCCATCATCTTGGCGATCCTCACCAACTAATGTTCGGCTTGAACCTGGTCAGGCGCGCCCTCGAAGGTTGGTAGCTGTAGCCTCAGGAATCGGTCGAATATGTCTGAGCCCCTGGCGTCCCTATCTCGGGATGTCGCCCTACGGTCTCTATCCTGTAGAGTTTGCATCATCACTGCATCTACGTCCTGTTGCTGTCTTGCGAACGTATCCTGCTATTGTTCCATAGAGGCGGCAATCTGCGCAAAGGCTGCAAAGGCCGCTGCCCCTGTTGGTGAATCTGCATATGCACCAGCTGAAGGTTCAGCTGAAGCTGTCCATCGCTCGAAATATTATGAGGGCACTCTTGATGGGATGACTTGAGGGGAATGAGAATCCCCTACTGCTTCTGACCCTGTATCCACATTTGCCACTCTAGGCGAAAGGCCTGGCGTGTAGACATGGTTGCGCTCCCTCTGGCGCTCGGTCGATGGGATGGGGTGAATGTCGACCACGCGAGTCTGGTGTGATCGCAACATAGGTGGCATGACTTCCTGTGTGATCAAAATTTCATGGTTTAGCTATTGGAAAAATGACCTTAGTTAGTTACGGAACAACATAAAGGTTAGGGGTCTTGCTACCTTTCCAGCTGCATGGCATACAAGTTTAGTGTTTTTGCCTAACTAATACTCTTAGTTGTCATTTCACGGGGATTAAGGTTTCTGTTTCTAAGTTCAGATGACTAACTTGGCGTTTCCCAAGGGATTCTAAGTTCTTCCATAGGTGATTCATACTCTAAGTTCTTTTTAGCTATTGGGGATTTCTTTATAGGTTCAATTGTTTATACTACTAATATTTAAGGGACCTAAGTGTTTTATTTCAATGTTTACTCATCCTACCTACTTTCTAAGGGAAAATTCCTAAATTTCGTCTAAGTTAATCCCTTAAGGTTTTGCATGTTGATCCCACAGCCAGGCTATCTCATACTTCGCTTTGATACCAACTTGTAATGCCTCAATTTTCGGGACCCGAGTATACAACTCTTTTCTTGAAAACATGGGTGTTTATTGATAATCAAACCAAATCAAGTGCGATTAACGGAACTAAACGTAGTATAAATGTAGCTCAAGCAATAACAATATCCTGGGCCACTCAGCTGGGACCCATACAGAAAATCTCAAATGTCAAAATGTACTGAAATGATAATAAGCAAATAGTTTACTGATTTAATCCAAAATAAGAAGCCGCCTCCTGGTATGACTCATCATCGAATGGCTCCTCTGATATGACAGTAGCAGTCTCGTGGTCCACTACTTAGTCGCTCGTCCCTGCACTTCTATCCTCTGTACGGTTGAACATTTATGAATGAGTGGCTAGCTCAGTGTGACCTCCCCTCAAGATTACACAATGCCGCCCTAGACAAAGAATAACATAAAATATTTAGGCAACCCAAAACATAGTAAATGCAACCTTATTATATACATGGATACGTGAATGCAATCATCGCCCTGGGGATGCTCATCTGTGCGGACATTGGGCTCATCACCCATGCAATCATTGACCTGGGAATGTTCATCTAGTCAGACAGAGTGCGTACATCACGTACGTTAGTGATAGAAGCTGGTTGTGCCATGTATGGATGATTTGCCAAACCATTATTAGTCCAGTTACAATCAGCCAGTTGAAATAAACTCAAGGTCATTACGGGGGCTCGTCACTAGCATTGGCCGATGGCTTGGGCATAGTGTCCCTTGACCACCATCCTCGGCCCATGAGTCTACCGCCTTAGGGTGTGTGTAGAACCCATTAACACATGGCCAATCAACTTTCCATGTATGGGGATTACCATCATATGCTGACTAGGAATGAAATGTTGAAAACATTAAATATGACGGTTAAAGTGAGACGGTATGTATGATTCAATCGTGAATAAACAGTGGTAATAACAAGTGTTTAAAGGGGTCATTCCATAGTCTAGCAGGTGAAATCACACCATAGATGTAAATCCCATGAGTCAACTACCACTGACTATAACCTCCATGTTGAGGGTCTAACCTTTCCACAATTCGTTCCATTTCACCCCAAGCACGGACTCTCTTCAAACAGTGGTTCCCTTAGATAGATTTCATATAATATGTGACTTACAACCACTTCAATCATATGGATATTTAGGCATGATTTAATACTCAAGTATACATATAATGCAAGGGTCATGTGTTCATAACCTATTAGTTTCTAAACATGTATCTCAAAGAAGCCAATTAAGTGATTCATACATTTAAGTAATTAGTTAATTAATTCTTAAAACATGTGTCCAAGCAAAGTAATCGAGTACTATAATAAATTCAAAGCAAGTTAATCAAGTATTCCGAATAGTTCTAGAACATTTAATTAAATCAACAAATCGGGAATCCTACTAAATTCTAGGTAAACTAATCAGGTGGGTTAATCATTTCTAAGGTATATGATGAAGCAACAATTTATAAAATCAGTCCTACATATAAGTAGACTAATGATTTAGTCGCCTCTAAGGTATACAAATCGTAGCTAACAAATGGTTGAATAGATTATAAAGCATGTATCCAGGCAAGCATATCGAATGATCACCCTCTTCTAGGATATCATTAGAAGATATTATAAAAGACTATCCCTAATCCAGTTTAGAGATGGAAAGCTCAATGGGAAGGAAATCATCACTAGAAAAGTCGTAGTATGTCCCTTGATCTGAATTCTCGCGTGTAGTTAGTCGTCCCAAGTTACGCAAGTAGTTTCCTAGAGAATTTGTTTGCATTAGACAACAAGTCCTAAAGTTTCACACATACAGAAGGTTGGAGGGCTTTGAAAGGCTCATAATTAAGATTGTTTGGATTTGCATCAAGGGGACCAGGTCCATCAATTCTTGCCCCATCAAAGTGGCCAGGTTGGGCCTAGAGTTTGGCCTAAGCTATGGTCCGTACTGTTGGGCCCCATATAAGCCCAAAGTGGGACTGTTTTCAATAGAGGGTGGCCCACTGCTTCACAGCGTGCGGCCCACCCGATCTTTACGTGTGACCCACCTGTTTTTATGGTGTGGCCCACCTGACCTATATGTGCGGCCCACCTATTTATATGGTGTGGCCCGCTTTACCTATACGTGCGACCCACCTATTTATATGGTGCGGCCCACTGTGATTTGGGGTGTGGCCCACCCGCAATGGGTAGGGCCTGGACTGGTCGTTCGGTGGTCTGATGAGGGTCCGATCCGGACCTGTTTAATGGTGTTCTTAGCCTATGCTTCTGGGCCGATTTCAGTCCATGATGTGGGCTGGTTTCGGCCCGCTGCTTGCAGCTGAGACCCAGCAAGTGAGGCAGGTTCCACGGCCCAGCTAGGGACTGCATTCGGACTAGGCCTGGGCTGGTTTTCAGCCCAGGCTCGGTGGCTGTTCTTTGTCCAAATCTGGGCTGGTTTTAACCTAGCTCGTGGCCCATGTAAGGGTGCTGTTCTGGCCCATTTGGAAGCCCTATATTGGGTCCCTTACACGGTCCATTAACTGGCTGTTTCTTACTCAAACTAAGGCTTGATGAAGGCCTGGTTCCGGCCCAATCTGAAACCCAATTTCAGCTCATTACATAGCCCAGTTTAAGGCCTGTTTCTAGTTCATATCTAAGCCTTGTTCGAGGGCTGTTTTCGGTCCCTAACATGACCCATTTACGACCCATTAGAGGTTTGATTTCTGCCATGGTTCCGGCCCAAAACGTAGGCATTTTCAGCCTGGTTTCGGTTTAGAACTGAGCTACTTCCTGGCCCCTATTTTGGTCTGAAACACAGCCGTTGTTTGGCCCGACTAGCCAAACCACAAGTTGTTGGCCGTAGTTGGACTACATGAGATGTTGTTCTCAGGTCGTGCAATTTGTGGTTCGTCTCGTCGGGACAGATTGGTCCACTGGTTAGCCATCCTTATATATTAACCATGTTTGTACACACATGCTGGAACCTGAGGCACCCTGTAACCTTTGCGCCCACTGATAACCTTAATTTGTAGCCCATAAGACTCATGAGCCGGGGATGGTGGTATGGGACACTATGCCTAAGCTGTCGGCCTACGCTGGGGTGACGAGCCTCCCCATAGTGACCAGTGAGCACCGAAGACTTGTGAGCCAAGGATGGTGGTATGGGACACTATGCCTAAGCTGTCGGCCTATGCCGGGGTGACGACCTCCCTATAATGATTGCGAGTAGAACTCCAATTTCCTAACTATTTTCGTATGGGCTTAAGAGCGATGGGAATGATGAACCCATAAGGGTTAAGGATCGCGAGAGTTGCACGACCACAGTCATAAGAGCTGCGCGATCAGATTAGGGCAGTGATTCATCGAGGTCTCTCGGTTTCCCTAACTTGCTGAATGAATAAACTTAACTAATAAACTTGGCTAACATGTGCATTACATGTATCGGTTACTTTTGCGATTTGGCAGTTGTGGTTGCTTGTGGGAGTGTTGATTCACTACCGCTAGATGGTGTCACAAGAGGGAGTGTTGTGGTGAGAGGCATGCATCATATCATTAAATCATGCATTTGCATTAACCAGAGTATATAGGATTCTGTGAATGTATGCTTTTCACTAAATTTACTCTTGTGCATGATAACTTGTGTAACTTATTATTAATGGTACCACTAAGTTGATCACTCCCACTCTGGGACAGTTTTTTAAAACACCAACCAGAACCTGTTATAGATGCAGGGACGACAGAGTTGAATGTGCCGGGGGATGCAAGCGTGGACGATGAGGAGTGAGCGTATTTCCAAACTTTCGGCGGATCCTTTTAGTCCGAGTTCGGACGATCGCGGGGTATGGGCCAGGGCCCTAGTCACTTTGGGACATATGTTTGGGTGGGACTAGTTCCTTGTTTGGATATTTTTGGATATTTTTATATTTAGTGGCACTTGATACTACTTTATGACTTACTTATGCTTCATGCCTTCCTAAACTCTCCATTGCTTATGAGATCATCCAAATATAATTAAAATTTGAAACCCATTAGGGCACACGTAGCACTCGAAAATTTAGGAGCTGAGTTCCTACTTGGCCCCTAAAATTCGGGGCGTTACATACATTACCCCGACTAGTTAGATAGTGTTGTGCTAGTAAAGAAAGATAGTGGGAAATGGCAAGTCTGCATAGATTATTCTGACATAAATAATGCCTACCCGAAAGAGAGCTTTCCTCTGTCAAGGATTGATTAGTTCATGGATGGCACTGCCGGGCATGCACTCCTTAGCTTCATGAACACATATTCAGGGTACAATTAAATCGCCATGCACGAACACAATAAGAAGAAAACTGCCTTCATCACCGACAAAAGTCTGTACTACTATCGAAAATATTGTTTGGGGTGAAGAACACTAGAGCAACCTACCAATGCTCAGTCAACAAAATCTTTGCCAAACAAATCTAGAATACAATGGAGGTGTACATGGACGACATGCTCAAGCAGAGCTCCAGGATAAAGGACCACGTGAAAGACGTGAAGGAGATGTTTAGAATCTTGAGGAAATATAGAATGAAGTTGAATCCGAGCAAGTGCACCTTTGACATTAGCTCAGGAAAGTTCCTAGGCTTCTTAGTTAATTAGAGGGGGATAAAGTTGAAGCCTGACAAGATCCAAGTTCTCCTAAAAATGAGTTCTCTCAGAACGATGAAGTAAATTCAACGCTTCAAGGGTAGAGTGACGACTCTAAATAGATTCGTCTCCTAGGCCATTAATAAGTGTTTACCATTTTTTAAAAGCTAAAAGGAAGTAATAAGCCAATCTAGATGGATGAATGTACGCAAGCTTTCCAACAACTTAAAAAAAAAACTCGGAGTCTCCACCACTATTCTCCAAGTCAGAACTTGGGGAAGAGTTGTTTCTTTATCGAGCTGTATCGCCTATGGCGGTTAGCTTGGCCCTAGTTCGAGAAGAAAGAAGTATACAACGACCAATCTATTACGTGAGCAAAGGCATGGCTGATGCAGAAACATAGTACACATAAATAGAAAAGCTGGCTCTGGTGTTGATTGTATCATCCCGACGTCTCTGACCTTACTTCGAGTCTCATACTATTGTGGTCCCGACCAACCAGCCGCTCTGTCAAGTACTGCACAAACCTGAAGTGTCAGGGTGACTCACCAAATGGGCCATCAAGCTAGGAAAATTTGACATTATATACCGACCAAAAAGCAACAATAAAAGGGTAGGTCAGCACCGACTTCATCGTAAAATTCGCTTACCTTACCCTCTAGCAACAAACAGGAGTCGAGTAGCAAGACGAAGGATATCAGGCATGGACCCTCCACATGGATGGATCATCGAACACTCAGGGCAATGGAGCGGGATTGATCCTTGTCTCGCCCAACTAGGCTAACATTAAGTATGCTCTAAGGTTCAGTTTCCTAGCTTCAAATAATGAAGCAGAATATGAAGCACTCCTCATTGGCTTAAGACCAGCCAAAGCAATGGGAGCTAGGACATTAAAAATCTACATCGATTCCCAACTAGTGGTTAACCAAGTTACCATAGAATATCAGGCCAGAGGAATGAAAATGTTGCCTGTCTATAGAAAGCCAAGGAATTGTTCAAAGGGTTCGATAAGTATGAGTTCATATTAGTCCCCATATTAGAAAATTCCAAAGCCGACGCACTAGTTAAGCTGGCCTCGGCCATCGATGTTGACCTTACTAGGACTATACTAATCGAATTCTTGCCCAAGCCAAACATCATCTAGCCCAACCAAAGAGAAGCTCTCCCGATAGACCGACCACTAAGCTGGATGGACTCAATTGTGCATTATCTATGATAGGGTGAGCTACCCGAGAACAATTTGGAGGCTTGGAAAATCAAGTATCAATCTATTTGATACACACTACTAAGAGACATCCTATAAAAAAAGGATTCTTACTACCATTCCTAAGATGTCTACAGCCTAATGAAGTTGAATATGTACTAAGGGGGATCCACAAAGGCGTTTGTAGAAATCATTCAGGTGGAAGGGCCCCAACCAATAAAGTAATGCCACAATGATACTATTGGCCCACAATCCATGAAGACATAAAAGCAGTTCACGAGGAAGTACAATAAGTGCCAATGCTTCGTGATAGTACCGCAACAACCCCCTGAGCAAATGATCCCAATGAGTGGGCCCTGACCCTTTGCACAGTGGAGGGCTGACAACATAGAACCCCAGCCAATGGGTAGGGGACAGACTAAGTTCGTCATTGTTATTGTCAACTACTTCATCAAGGGGGTAGAGGTCGAGGCCCTTGCTCAGATCACTGAATAGAAAACAACCAACTTCATCTAAAAAAATATTGTATGCAAGTTTAGTATTCCCCACACCATTATTACCGACAATGGCATGCATTTTGATAACGCTCATTTTCGAGGACCGTGTGAGAAGCTTGGCATTTTCAATGCTTTCACTTCACCTTCGCACCCCCAGGCCAAAGGACAAGTAAAGGCAGTCAACAAGATTATAAAAAGCCACCTCAAAACCAAGCTCAAAAAATTCAAAGGAGCTTGGGTGGAAGAACTTCCACATGTACTATGGGCTTACCGTACCACCGCTCGTTCAACAACTGGGGAGACTCAATTTTTTTCAAGACTTTTGTGTGATAGTAGTAGTCTCATTAGAGATCGAGAGGGGGGACGATGATGATGCCCCCACCACAACAACCCCCTCAGGAGCTAAGCTCTGGTGCTCATATGCTCCCTCAGGAACCTGGGAAGTCTCATCAGGTTCTCTTCAGCACGGGCGGGGGACAATTCTAGGTTGACCACCTCCCTCGAGGGTATGCTTAGAAGGGGAGAGTTCGGCATGGCTGGGATTGGATCTGCCCCTTGGCACTCCGTAGGGATTGTTACAGTATCAGCCTCTACCTTCGCCTGAACAGTGTTCACAACCCCAGATGTAGGGTCGCGATGCAGTAATAACTCGGTGAGATCGAGGTCAAATCCACAAGGACTAATCTCGTATGTTTCTGAAAGTAACTAGAACTAGAACTAGAAGAATATGTAAACCTAAAAATGAAATATTTGAGAGAGTGGTTTTGAATAAGGTAATTAAAACTTATAAATTTAAAGGTGGTCACTAGGGTACCAAGGATCCACTTGTATCAATTGGGAGGCTACCTTGCTTGATTCAAGGACACAACTGGAATCAGAGTCCTATCCGATCTAATTAGTAAGAAGAGATTTATCAGTTCTTTGAACTTCTCATGGATCTAATCATCAATGGATGAGGTTTGTGAGGATTTGGAAGTGATTCCATCACCTAACCATGCCGAGGAGACAAGGCAAACAACAAGATTTACAAATCCTGCGACCAATCATAAGAGAATTGTGAAGGTTAGGAAGGATTCCATCATCCTATCATGCCCAAGGGATGATGGTGAACAACAGGATTTCTTAATTTCACAATCTCAATTCAGGAAGAGAAGCTATTTCAAGCTATTGTAGATCTATTGTAATTTATCACAGCAAACCATTAAAAACTAAAAATATTCCTTAATAATCAAACTAGAATCCAAGAGAGTTCAATAAAACATGAATCAAAATAAAGAAAACATCCCAATCATGCCACAAGCTTCACCTCTTAGCCCTATCTAAGAGGTTTAGCCCACCTTGGACATGATTGAACTAAAGACTCTTAAACAAAACATCAACTAAGGAAGAAGAAAAACTCCCGGATAGTGGCTCCACCCTTTTGCTCGTCTCCTCAAACCCTAGAAGATCCTTAGGAAAATCTCAGGGACTCCTATTTATAGTTGTGCATCACCTCCTTTCGCATCGATTTGGAAAAATCTGAAAACCGCCTCAAATTTACACAGTCCGCGCAAAACCTGTGTAACCCTCGATTAGTCTAGGAAAGCCTTCAAATGGTCGAGTGTAAGTGCTATAGTTTATATCCCTGTTTGTTGTCAAATTTGTGGTGACAAAATCACTGTTATGTTATATATAACTTGCTTAAGTGAAGACTCTCTCAAGGACCAACATTCATGAACAAGCTAAGCTCAGAACAAGCAAAGCTCCCAAGTACAAGGATCAATCTTGAATGAAAGAACTGCTCATAAGACAAGACTCAAGCTGCAAGACTTCAAGAAGAGTTCAAAGCAGTTTGTACACTTTCAAGATTGAGCTACATCAAGGTTTAAGCTACATCAAGGTTTAATCTACATCAAGATTACAAGGCTCATACTTCAAGGTCTCAAGTTCCGAATGTTTCAATGTCCATACTTCTTGGTTGAAGTTTGATTGACCATAGGTTGACCTTAGAAGTAGGTCATTTTGGATACATAAGTCGAATGTTATTTTACATGTGATTGGTCTGTTCTTCGACTAGTCCTAGGCCTTCTTCGACTAGTCCTAGACTTGCTTCGACCAGTCTAAGAAAATCTTCGACCAGTCGTGAGTTTGTTACAAATTCCGGATAAAATCTGTTAGCCTTCGACTAGTCCAGGAATCTGTTCGACCAGTCGTAGGAACAGTGTCGACTGATCTTCGACCAGTTGTACAATCTTCGACTCGAAGTCCAGCGAAGATTTACAGGACCTACGACCAGTCGAAGGAAACCTACGACCAGTCGTAGGAGAGCTTCGACCAGTCGTAGAACGGTCAGAGCATATCCCGCCGGATTTTTCAAATATCTGTTAGTGCTTCGACTAGTCGAAGAGCACTCTAGACCAGTCGAAGACTCGATCTTCTCACCTATAAATAGTGCACGAATCTCAGAAGAAATTATCGAATTAATTAAAGTATTCAAGCCAATCTTCGTCGAACTTCTGAGAGATAATTCTGTGCTCCATCTAAGCTAAGTGTGCTTATTTAATATTCTCTTTCCTTAGCTTTATTTTAATTGATTTTGTTTCTGCTATTCCAATCTGATTTGAAAAGAGGAATTATTATTCCCTTTCTTTGGAATCAAAATCAATTAAGGCAAGCCCTATTTGGTTTAATTTAAAATCTATTAGAATTAGAACCATTGTAATCGAGTACTGGACATTGAACTTGGACATTCAATCATCTACTTTGATTTGGTTCTACTGCTGCTACAACGAAGGAGATATTCGTATTTTATATATTGTAAATTCCTTTCTATTATTTTAGTTTCTTTCAAGATTTGCCGGAAAAATCTTGTTATATTGGTTATCCGAGGAGAGCCAGAAAACTCGTAAGTAGGGTTTTTAATTGTGTAAGCCCACATACAAAGACACAATTGTAAGGGTTTTGGGTGAACCTGGGAAAACCTATTTTTAGTGAACGCTAATATCCCCTGTGTGAGGATATTAGGAGTGGAGTAGCTTTTTGTGTGGCTATTGTTTAATAGTTGGTGAACACACAGGCGAACCACTATAAACCCTTGTGTTTGATTGTTTTATTCTTCTAATTTTTTATTCTTCTTTTGTGGGATGTATGTATGGTGGTGAATGTTGTAATCATTTAATTCAAGCTTTGTGAGAATGTTGTAATAGTTTAAAATTTATTTTCTGCTATTCCTTTATCAGCTTGATTTTCAATTTCATTTGAAAGTTGTTCCAGCAAGGTTGCCCTGCCATTTTTATGGTGTATGGCTGTCCCTAGAACAATACATTTTTAATTACAAGTTACTTCAATTCAGTTTGTATTTATTTTTGTATTCCTCTTTGATTTGAGACTTGATACAAAGATCTTTCTAGAAATAAGGTTGTCCTACCATAAACTCTGTTTTTGGTGTAAGGTTGTCCTTAGAACAACGTTTGTATCAATCTCTCAAGATCTGAATTTTGAGGTTTCTTTAATTTACTGCATTGTGATTTACTTTGGCTATCATTTTCTTTTTATTTCCGCTATTATTAGTTTTATTTGGCATTGTCCTATTCACCCCCCCTCTAGGACATATAGCTTGGCCTTTTCAAGTGGTATCAAAGCCTAATAGCTCTTTTTTATTCTTGGATTTAATTCCTGAGCTAACGATTTAAGCTATTTAAGATGTCAAATTTTGATAGCCTTTCAGTCACAAGGCCTCCACCCTTTGATGGCTCCAACTATGCTTATTGGAAAGCCAGAATGAGGATCTTCCTCAAATCAATGGATGAAAATGTGTGGCAAGCCACAGTGACTGAATGGAATCCTCCTATCATGGAAGTTACTGGGGTTGATGGTTCAAAGTTTATGAAAACCACACCATATTACCAATGGACCACCCTTTAAAAAAGTGAGAGTAGTGCAAATGCCAAAGCACTAAATGCAATTACTTGCGCACTATCACCGGATGAGTTCAAAAGAATCATTTCCTGTGATACTGCAAAGCAAGCTTGAGATATATTAGAAATGACACACGAGGGTACTACAATTGTCAAAAAAATCTAAAGTCCAACTCCTCACAACCAGATTTGAAGAAATTCATATGGAGGAAAATGAAATGTTTATAGACTTTTACACTAGATTGAATGACATTGTAAACTCAATGTGGGGTCTTGGCGATAAAATCCCAGAAAGTAAAGTATGTGCAAAAATACTACGCTCACTTCCTGAACGGTTCAATTCTAAAGTAACCGCGATCCAGGAACTTCGTGATACGGATAATATGAGGGTAGAAGAACTAGTTGGTTCACTACAAACCTACGAGTTAAACTTTAAAGCTCCTAAAGGAAAATCTATCGCACTAAAATCTTCTAAATGTAATTCAGAAGAAAATTCTGATTCAGAAGATGATATGGCTCTTTTAGCTAAAAAATTTTACAAGATTTTCAAAAGCAAGAAAATGGTTGATTTTCAAAAATCAAATGCAAAAAGAAGTTTAGACCCAAATCTCAAAAATTTTTGAAAGATAGTCAATGTTACAACTGTCTAGAATATGGGCACTTAGCAAATAGATGTCCTAAAAGGGACAAACCCAAGAAGAAGGGTATGTTGGCTACATGGGATGAATCATCTGATTCTGAAGGTTCTTCTGAATCAGAAGATTCTGAAACTGAGTCGGGCAATGAGGTTAAAGCTTTTATGACTCTAGCTAAATTCACATTTTCAGATAATGACTCTACAAGTGAAGAAAATCTGAATAGTGAATGTGAAAATGAAGATGATCTTCAAGACGCTTACAATGCCCTATATAAAGAAAGTTGTAAAATTGCTGTCAAACTTAAAATTCAAAAAGAAAAGTTTTCTAAACTCAAAAATTGTTTTGAATCACTTGTCTTAGAAAAATCACAAATTTCAGATTGTTTTGAAAAATCAAAATGTGATTTGGAATTCAAAAATTCACTAATTTTTGATTTAAAATCTGAAATTGAGAATCTTAAAACAGAAGTATCTTCTCTTCTGAGTTTAAAGGACACATGGAAATATGCCCAAGGTGATCCAAAGTTAGAGAAACTTTTATCCGGATCAAGAAAATGTGGCGATCGATCTGGGTTGGGCTATGATAAAAATTTACCTCCTAAATAAAAGTATACTCCTCCTATGTTTGTAAAAGGAGAGTCCTCAAACTCAAAAGGGAAAAGTACTTATCAAGATTTTTCTAAAAATTCAAAAACTTTTCAAAAACTTAGAAATAGCCATGTCAACTTTAATCAGAAACGAAATCCACTAGCTGAAAAGATAGTTGATTTACTCAAGGAACTCTTAAAATCTAACTCTATAGGTCATTCCTACAAATGTACACAAAAGAAGACCAACTATGTTCCTAAACCTAAAACAGTTATGAAATGGGTTCCTAAAGTCACCTGCTTGGTTGCTCACACTGCTTTCAAAGCAACAAGTCATTCAAAGTGGTACCTAGACAGTGGATGCTCCAGGCATATGACAGGTGACAAAGATTTATTCACCGATCTGAAAGATATGACTGATGGTTCAGTCACATTTGGTGATGGTAGCAACTGCAAGATTATAGGCCAAGGTACGGTTCAACTTTTTAATCTTCCTGTGTTTAAAAATGTTTTATACGTTGAAGGCCTAAAACACAACTTGCTTAGTATATCACAAATATGTGATAATAACCATAATGTTCGGTTTTCTAATCAAAGTTGTGAAATACTAAACAATAAGGGTTCTGTAATATTAACTGGACGTAGAACGTCTGAAAATTGCTATATTATTAGTGAATCTAGCTCATCTAATCAAACATGTTACATGGTCCATACAGACGAGACTGATTTATGGCACAAACGTCTTGGACATGTACATTATCGAAATTTATATCGATTGAGCAAACGAGAACTTGTAAGAGGTTTACCCAAACTTCAGAAATTAGATAAAATATGTGGTGAGTGCCAGATAGGCAAACAAACAAAGAACTCACACAAAAAGGTGAATTCAAATACCACATCTAGACCACTCGAACTTCTCCACATGAATCTGATAGGACCTACCAGAACGGAAAGTCGTGGTGGTAAAAAATATATCTTGGTAATAGTTGATGACTTTACCAGATTTACTTGGGTAGTCTTCTTAAGGGATAAATCTAAAACCCTTGAAGAAGTAAGAAAAGTTCTCAAAAGGATTCAAACTGAAAAATCTTCTCAAATCAGTAAAATTCGTAGTGATCATGGATCTGAATTTGAGAATAGCAATTTTGAGAAGTTCTGTACCGACCAAGGAATATTACATGAATTCTCTGCTCCCAAAACTCCACAACAAAATGGAATTATTGAAAGAAAGAATAGGGTGCTTCAAGAAATGGCTAACGTCATGTTGAATAGCATGAAGCTCTCTAAAAATCTTTGGGCTGAAACAGTCAACATAGCTTGTTATATTATTAACCGAGTATACACTAGCAAAGATAATAATAAAACGGCTTATGAATTGTGGTTCAATAAAAAGCCTACTGTTAAATACTTTCGAGTTTTTGGCAGCAAGTGCTATATTTTACGTGATCGTGAAAATTTAGGAAAGTTCGATACGAAGAGTGATGAAGGTATTTTTCTAGGATATTCTTTAAACAGTCGAGCTTATAGGGTCCTGAACAAAAGGACTGGTGTGATTCAATAATCCATTAATGTTGTCATTGATGATCACTTAAAGACACCAATTTCTAATTCAGATAATGATGAAGTAATAATCATTGATAAACCCGATACTTCATCGAATCAGACTGATTCTGAGTTGAGGACTGTTAAAGATCATCCAACCACACAAATTCTTGGAAACCCTCTCACTGGTGTTCGCACCCGTAGACAACTTGAGGATATATGTAATTATGTATGTTTTACATCCCAAATTGAACCATCTAACGTAAAAGAAGCTCTGGCTGATGAGAACTGGATTGTTGCGATACAAGATGAACTCAACCAATTCGTAAGAAATGATGTTTGGTATCTCGTACCAAGACCTAAAGATAAACACATCATTGGAACAAAATGAATTTTCAAAAATAAGTCTGACGAATGTGGAAATATAATTAGAAACAAGGCTAGACTGGTGGTACAAGGTTATACTCAAATTGAAGGGATTGATTTCGATGAAACCTTTGCACCAGTAGCACGTCTTGAATCTATCAGACTATTTATATCCATTGCATGTTTTAGAAAGATAAAGATTTATCAGATGGATGTGAAAAGTGCTTTTCTAAATGGCGATTTACATGAAGAAGTCTATGTTGAACAGCCAATGGGATTTGAAGATTCCAAAAATACTGATCATGTATATCAGCTTAAAAAGGCGCTTTATGGATTAAAACAAGCACCTAGGGCATGGTATGAGAAACTAATGAAATTTCTTTTAAATCAAAATTTTCAAATGGGATCTGTTGATAAAACTCTGTTTGTTAAAAAACATAATGATCATATCTTAATGGTACAGATTTATGTTGATGATATCATTTATGGATCAACTTGTACTGACTTGACTACTGAGTTTGCAGATTTGATGAAATCACAGTTCGAAATGAGCATGGTTGGGGAATTGACATATTTCCTTGGATTACATGTAAAGCAACAATCTGAAGGAATATTCATTTCTCAATCTAAGTATGCCTTGAATCTAATCAAGAGATTTGGATTTGAGAATGACAAAAATTTTGATACTCCTATGAGTACTACCCTGAAACTATCAAAAGACTCTAATGGTAAAAATGTTGACTCAAAACTTTATCGGAGTATGATTGGTAGTTTGTTATATTTAACTGCTAGTAGACCTGATATTTCACTAAGTGTTGGTATTTGCGCAAGATATCAATCTGATCCAAAAGAATCTCACTTGATTGCAGTCAAGCGAATTATTAGATATGTCGCAAGCATCAGTAAATCTTGGTCTCTGGTATCCTCATGAAACCAATGTCCAATTAGTTGGGTACTCGGGACGGTAATCTAGATGATAGAAAATCAACCAGTGGTGGTTGTTTTTTTATTGAAAATTGTCTAGTTTCCTGGTTTAGTAAGAAACAAAATTCTATATCACTTTCAACAGCTGAAGCTGAGTATATCGCAGCTGGTAATGCATGTATACAGCTTGTTTGGATGCAATGAATGCTAAGTGATTATGGAATTAAACAGGATTCTATGTTATTACATTGTGATAATTCCAGTGCGATAAATATTTCAAAAAATCCTATTCAGCATTCTCGTACTAAGCATATTGACATTAGATTTCATTATATAAGGGAATTATTAGAAGAAAAAGTTATATCTCTAGAATATATTCCTACTGAAGATCAACGTGCTGATATTTTCACAAAACCTCTTGATAAAAGCAGGTTCAAAAAGATGAAATTTGATCTTGGCATGTGCATTTTAAATTGATAATTTATGCCTTCTTGTATAATATTGTATATATTTGCTAGATTGAATTCCAATTTTTGTTTAAATTGCAAGAAAATTAAATTTTTTGGGGTTTATTCGACCAGTCGTGAGTATACACGACCAGTCGTACTACGACCGGTCATAGATACCCACGACCAGTCGTGGAACACGGGTTCACTTCAAATTGGGGATTTTTTCACTTTCTTCCTCATTTCTTCTTTCTTCTCCTTGGAGCCGAACTTCGACTCGTCGAACCCATCCTTCAAGTCCTTCAAGGTTAGTGTTCCAAATCCCATTTTTCTTGCATATTTGTGTCTAGATTGTTTCCTTTTCTCTCTTGAAGCTTTCTATTTTGAAAATCTTTGAGATTTGGGGTTTAGATTTTGAAAAATCTGTTTTGAGCAAACCCACTTCTCAATCCTTTACAGCTTCCTATTTTCTTGAAATCCTTGTTGCAAATGGCTTCTAGAGGTAGAAAAACTACTTCACGTGGTCCTTCTTCTTCCTTCAGATCGACCGCTATCTCTAAGCGTCATCTTCTTGTTCCTAATGATGATCCATCATATGTTAGGGACATTAGATCTCGTAATGTTATTGTTGAACATCCTGTTGATGTTAATCACATTACTCCTTTTGACATCCTTCCTATGCTTGAAGCTATAGGTTGGGTTAACTTATTGCATTGGGGTGGGCCTGCATACCGGTCCATTGCCCAATCCATGTTTGCATGTATTAGTGCATTTTCACAGGATTATTTAACTTTTCAAATTTCTACTAGAGAAGGGCCATTTGACGTTGACAGTCATTTAATTTCAGCCCTTATGGAAATTCCTGTGAATGATGAGGGTATTCCAATTCATAACTTAACTAATAAACCCTCAATGGCTGAAAAATGCATGCTCACTAGAGACTTGTGCAACATGGATGTTCAATGGACTTAAAAAGGGAATGTGCTCCCCGCAAGGTATTTGTTACCCAAATACAGAATTCTCCACAGAATCTTTGTGTCTAATCTGTATCCTCGTTCGGGTAATAAATCTGACTTGACTTCATTTATGGTTCGTGTTATCCATGCTATCTCAAATGGTACTCAGATTTGTTTACCATCCTTAATCTGTCATTTCATTATTCAGTTTCGACTCCATCCTGGTCATAGTGACATTCCTTTTGCCTATTTTATGACTGTATTGGCTACTCATATGTTAGTCGATATGCCTGTTGATGAAGCACCTATCCATCATCTGATCTTCAACAATACAAATATCAATAAGATGAAGTTGGATCTGCTTCCTGAACAAGGTGGTGGTGGTGATGGTGGTCATGAAGAAGCTGGTGTTGATATTAATATGGATGACATTTTTGAGGAATTGGATTCTGACTCAGCAAATGATCCAGATTTTGTACCATCTGATGTTGATGCACGTTGGAGTGCATTAGAGGGTAAAGTTGAGAATATAAATGTTAAGTTGGAAAACATGTCTGTTGCTCATGATTTGCAATTCAAGTACATGTGCAAATATCTTAGGCGCTTGAACAAAGGCATGCACCAACTTGATCCTTCTATTCCTGCTCCTTCATCAAGTTCTAGTTCTGACTAGTTTTTATGAGACTTCTGGTCTGTAATATCTTTATTACTTAGCACTTGTTTGCTTGGGTTTGAGATGGATTCTATTTATGTTTTATGCTAGATATTTGTTCTTGATGTAATACTTATGCTGGATATATGTGATGCTATCTTGAGTATCTCTATGACTCTTTTACTATACTCTCTTACTTCCTCATGTTTCCTCTCATGACTTCCTTTATTTAGTTCTCCTTTGTCATATTGTGACAAAAATGGGGAGAATGGTTTGTTCTTAATGTGATTGTGAGAGGAGTAGCATTGGTTATGTTTCTCAGGGGGAGTTAGGGGGAATATATGGTTGATCTTGTTGAATGAAACTGGTTGAATGTTGAATATTGAATATTGATTTGCAGGTATTAACCAGTTGTTTTACTTTTGTTTGGTTATGTGTTTTGTCACTAATTTAACAAAGGGGGAGATTGTAAGTGCTATAGTTTATATCCCTGTTTGTTGTCAAATTTGTGGTGACAAAATCACTGTTATGTTATATATAACTTGCTTAAGTGAAGACTCTCTCAAGGACCAACATTCATGAACAAGCTACGCTCACAACAAGCAAAGCTCCCAAGTACAAGGATCAATCTTGAATGAAAGAACTGCTCACAAGACAAGTCTCAAGCTGCAAGACTTCAAGAAGAGTTCAAAGTAGTTTGTACACTTTCAAGATTGAGCTACATCAAGGTTTAAGCTACATCAAGGTTTAATCTACATCAAGATTACATGGCTCATACTTCAAGGTCTCAAGTTCCGAATGTTTCAATGTCCATACTTCTTGGTTGAAGTTTGATTGACCATAGGTTGACATTAGAAGTAGGTCATTTTGGATACATAAGTCGAATGTTATTTTACATGTGATTGGTCTGTTCTTCGACTAGTCCTAGGCCTTCTTCGACTAGTCCTAGACTTGCTTCGACCAGTCTAAGAAAATCTTCGACCAGTCATGAGTTTGTTACAAATTCCGGATAAAATCTGTTAGCCTTCGACTAGTCCAGGAATCTGTTCGACCAGTTGTAGGAACAGTCTTCGACCAGTCGTACAATCTTCGACTCAAGTCCAGCTGAAGATTTACAGGACCTACGACCATCGAAGGAAACCTACGACTCGTCGTAGGTGACCTACGACCGGAAGCTTCGACCACTCGTAGAACGGTCGAGCATATCCCCGGATTTTTCAAATATCTCAGTGCTTCGACTAGTCGAAGAGCACTCTAGACATCGAAGACCCGATCTTCTCACCTATAAATAGTGCACGAATCTCGAAGAAATTATCGAATTAATTAAAGTATTCAAGCCAATCTTCGTCGAACTTCCGAGAGATAATTCGTGCTCCATCTAAGCTAAGTGTGCTTATTTAATATTCTCTTTCCTTAGCTTTATTTTAATTGATTTTGTTTCTGCTATTCCAATCTGATTTGAAAAGAGGAATTATTATTTCCTTTCTTTGGAATCAAAATCAATTAAGGCAAGCCCTATTTGGTTTAATTTAAAATCTATTAGAATTAGAACCATTGTAATCGAGTACTGGACATTGAACTTGGACATTCAATCATCTACTTTGATTTGGTTCTACCGGTGCTACAACGAAGGAGATATTCGTATTTTACATATTGTAAATTCCTTTCTATTATTTTGGTTTCTTTCAAGATTTGCGAAAAATCTTATTATATTGGTTATCCGAGGAGAGCCAGGAAAACTCGAAGTGGGGTTTTTAATTGTGTAAGCCCACATACAAAGACACAATTGTAAGGATTTTGGGTGAACCTGGGAAAACCTATTTTTAGTGAACGCTAATATCCCCTGTGTGAGGATATTAGGAGTGGAGTAGCTTTTTGTATGGCTGTTGTTTAACAGTTGGTGAACACACAGGCGAACCACTATAAACCCTTGTGTTTGATTGTTTTATTCTTCTAATTTTTTATTCTTCTTTTGTGGGATGTATGTATGGTGGTGAATGTTGTAATCATTTAATTCAAGCTTTGTGAGAATGTTGTAATAGTTTAGAATTTATTTTCTGCTATTCCTTTATCAGCTTGATTTTCAATTTCATTTGAAAGTTGTTTCAGCAAGGTTGCCCTGCCATTTTTATGGTGTATGGCTGTCCCTAGAACAATACATTTTTAATTACAAGTTACTTCAATTCAGTTTGTATTTATTTTTGTATTCCTCTTTGATTTAAGACTTGATACAAAGATCTTTCTAGAAATAAGGTTGTCCTACCATAAACTCTGTTTTTGGTGTAAGGTTGTCCTTAGAACAACGTTTGTATCAATCTCTCAAGATCTGAATTTTGAAGTTTCTTTAATTTACTCCATTGTGATTTACTTTGGCTATCATTTTCTTTTTATTTCCGCTGTTATTAGTTTTATTTGGCATTGTCCTATTCACCCCCCCTCTAGGACATATAGCTTGGCCTTTTCATCGAGGATCACCTTCGACTGGTCGAGGGTCTCCTTCGACTAGTAGAGGATCGCGTGAAATTAAAAGTTTATCTTGCCGGAGTTCGAGTCGACGAATCTTCGACTAGTCGAGTAGAAGCCTTAGACTGGTCAAAGGAGGGCTTAGACTAGTCGAAGCAGGAAGATTTTTAGGTTTCCTTTTTTTCTCTTCAAGTCTTCAATTCTCTTCATTCCTCACTTGATTTTCTTGGTTCTTTGGTATGTGAATTCTTCATTTTTGCTCTCATAAGATCCATCCTTGCTTTGGTGATTCTTAAGCGTTAAATCCATGCTTTTAACATCCTTTTCAATCCAAGCTCTTAAATTCACCTTGCAACATAGACATGAGTAAAATAGGACATTAAGTAGTATCATGTTCATAAAATCAAGATATAAATGGGGTCCAATATGTAATATTTGACCCTCAACACAATTCCCAACGAACATTTTACTAGTCCCGAGCGAAGTATGCGAAAAATAAATCTCAATGCTTAATGTCAGAAATCTTTTTTAGAAAACAATCTTATATGCACTCAAGGATGAATGGGTAGAATTAAGATACGAAAGTGAGATTTCAAAAATGTAGAACCCAATCACATAAGCAACCAATCAAATAAGTTCTTTATCCACTAAATCAAAGTATAATTTGTATATCAAGTTTTTCAATGTGCTTAGTGAAGGTCAATTTACTTCTCGTACGAATACTATTAATTCATCATGTTAGCAATGCTCATCACTTCAAGATTAGTTTGAAACCCAAGTACTGATTCCAAACTTATCCCCTTTTCCTTCTTTTTCCATTTTTTTTTATATCAACAGTCAGTTTTTATTCATTCTTTTTATTTTTGCATTCTTTTCCAGTCTTTTCATCCTTTTCATTCTTTTGCATGACCTCTTTATTGGTCTCTTGTTTTTTAACTGGTTCTTTTCTTCTTATAAGGTGGATAAAATTCTCTAGACTCGATTCTCATCATCTATTAATGATTCACATACTAACAATCAGAAATTCTAGTATGTCTTATAGAAGGCAAATTGAATGTGTTTTATGATTTAACATGATATTCAAACTTCCTCTTAATCAATTGAGCACAAGTACTTAGGTGATGAATTACTTAGATGACTAGACTTTGGTAATTCAAAATTGAATCTGTATCTCATTATACTTAAAACATTCTTAAGTACATAATTCATCACTTCCCAAATAGATTTCAACTTGAAACATTAAAAATTTTTAAAATTTTTGCTCAAAACTGAGAAAACACTGATTAGATTACCTAATCCCCCATCCCCAACCGAAAAATCTACATTGTCCTCAATGTAAAAGAATAAGCATGAAATGCAAAAGAGGCAATAAAAAGAAGAGGAAGTGATGGAAGGGTAACACCAGAAGAAAGAATTCTGAGGCTATTTCTTTCAATGATCTAGTACGAAGATGGGTTAGCACAAAACACTCAACAGATGATAAACAAACTATCCTAAAATAGAGAAAGCAAACTACCCTAATCTTATGAAAGCAATAAACTATTCTTAAACTAGGAAAGCAAGGGAAAAGTTACTCAGTCATGCCACAGGGTTCCTCCTCCGGCTAATATCTTGATAAATTTCTCAGTAGGTTTCTCAATAAGATCATCCAAAATCCCTTTTTGCAATAGGCTCAGATGCCCTAGAGCATGAATTTCCAGAGAAATTTATGAACCTCTGTAATGCCCCATGTTTTCAGGACTTGAGTATATGACTTGTTTCCCAAAAACCCGAGTGTTAACCTATAAAGAGCCAAATTCCATATATATATATATATATATATATATATATATATATATATATATATATATATATATATATATATATATATATATATATATATATATATATTTCTTTATCATTCAAAGTTAACAGTTATTGTAGTATAGACAAATCAAACGTAGAGGAAAGTTGCATTATCAATTAAATATACAAGAAGCTGCCCATAATGACTTATACAACCAATGTCTCATACAACCGATGTCTATGAAATTAACAATTATAAGATTTCCATGGTTTAATACATGAGAAATAAAAAGAAGTATATAAATCTGAGCTGCAAGACCTTGCAGCTCCTCCTGACAATACAACCATGTATCTCTGGCCATTTACTCGGTACCTCATCAGTCCGAACCTGAAAATCTCTTAAGACATCTGTGTTACCTGTACGGTTATATATTTAATGGATAAGTGGCTAACTCAGTGTGAATTCTCCTCAAGATTACACACCGTCACCTCAGACAAGTATAGCATGAAAGTAGCAAGGCAATCAAAACATAACAAAATGCAGTCTTATTATATGCATGGATGTGTGAACGCATCATCGCCTTGGGGATGCTCATCCAAGCGGACATTGGGCTCATCACCCATGCAAGGAGGTTGGCCGTTAGCGAAGCACATCACATGCATACACCACGTACCACATAACCACTGCCTATCATACAACATGTACGTTAGTGATAGACGCTGGTCTGTGCTATGTATGCATGGTTAGCCAAACCATTATTAGTCCAGTTATAATCATCCAATTTAAATAGACTCAAGGTCATTACAGGGGCTCATCACCGGTGTCGGCAGACGGCTTGGGCATAATGTCCCATGACCACCATCCCCGGCCCATGAGTCTATCGCCTTAGGTTGTGTATAAAACCCATCAATACGTGGCCATTCAATTCTCGATGTATGAAAAACTACCATTGTATGTCGAGTGGAAATGACTGTCAAAGAAACTGAAATACAATGATTAAAAAGGAGACGGTAGGCCTGCCTTAAACACGAATAAGCAGCGGTAATAAAACGTCAAACGATTCATCCCAAAATTAAATAGGTGGATTCACCCCATAGATGGTAAGTCCCATGAATAAAATTGCCACTAACATAACCTCCATGTTGAGGGTTTATTCTTAGCACAATCAGTCTCATTACACCTTGAGTATGGACTCTCTTTCTTAAATAGAGGTTCACCTCGCAACTAGAGAGATTTCGATTCACATGTGTCTTACAAACAGTACAATAGCATATCTAACTAGCATAGAGATCAGGTATTGAATTAAGATGCCACCAAAATAGAGTACAACCAAAGTGCAAGTGTAAATACAATTTAAGAACTATTAAATGAATCAAGGTCTAGCATATGCATTTGATATTCTCTTTTCCTTCTTCTCCCTCTCTCCCTTTCCATCTGTTGGAACTCCAATAACACCCGAACTAGGCCTAAACTAGACCCATTGTTGGCTTGGATCGGACCCAACTCGGTTCGAAGTTGGCCCGAGTCGCCTGATGCAGCACGTAGTGCAGCAATGGCGCTGCCATTCCTTCTTTGTTCTCTCTTTTCTCCTTCTTTTTCTTCTCTTTCCTTTATGTTTCTCTTCTTCTTTCTTCTCCCTTCCTGCTGCTGGAAACACCTAGCAACGATTATCAACCCAGCCTGACTCAGGCTAGGCTTGAGTGCAACAGTTACACCCATGCACACCCATTCTCTCTTCATCTCTTCATCTTCCTCACTCCTTTCTTCCTTTTTCCTTGTCAGGGACATCCAGAGGCGAGCCCGAGCGTAACCACGGTCGAATTATATCGATCTGGTGCGGTAGAATGGCAGAGAGGAAGATGGCTGCCGTTAATGGCGGATCTCAAACGGAGGCTTCCTCCTCCAATTTGCCTCTTGCAGACAGTTCGTATGGACCCTAGGAAGCTTGTAGACAAGCTTCATTGAAGCTTGGAGAAGACTTGAGTGGTGGTTTCCAATGGAGAAGGGAAATGGCTGGTTCTCTCTCATTCTCTTTCTTTTAAACAAAAAACCTAGTTTGTAGGGCTATGATTACTTTAAGATGGACGGTAAGGATAAGTGGATTCGACCTCACCCGGATGCCAATGTGGAGTGGAAACAATTTCCATTTTCAGAAACATGTGCTTGTAGGACCTGTTTAGGTCGAAGATGGTGTGAATGCACACGTGTGCCAACACGCGAAAAGGGGTAGGTTTTGGTCGAGCCCAAGCCCTGAAGTTGATGGACAGTTCAGATCTCCTGGTTGGGGGATCATGGTGGGCCATAGACGTCCCAAATGGATGCCCGTCCACTGGTGGAAGCAGAGAGAGAGAGAGAGAGAGAGAGAGAGAGAGAGAGAGAGAGAGAGAGAGAGAGAGAGAGAGAGAGATTCTCTTTGTTTTGAGAAAGTGCGGGTCAGCCCGCTTTGACCATGCTGGGTCGACCAGTGCACTGCGGGTGCACGTCTCTGTTGTGCACTCGTGCTACAAGGTGGGGCCCACCATGATGTTCTGGTGAAAATCCACTCTGTCCATTCAAACTCGGGGGTCCCAAGCAGGGCTCGGGATTAAAGATCAGGTCGATGAAATGCCTAGGTGGGGCCCATAACTTGATTTGTAGTCCTAATGGTTGTTTTTCCATCATTTTAATGTTCGGATGATTTCGGAATATAACGTCAATGGTTAAAAGACTCTCGGGATCATTTGTGCATTCAGAACCATCTGTTTCATGTGTTGATTATACCCTTACTACTACTAAAGTCTTATAATAATGTCATTTGCATTATTATAGTGTTATTACTCATTTATCTTTGTAGATTATTATTATATGTATACATAAATATTTACTTATTTATTTATTCATTTATTTTCATTGGTAATAGTATTTTACGTAGGACCCGCCTTTGATTAGAGTCATCAACGGTTTGAATCACGTCCTGTTAGGTTATGTGTCCAAATCTCAGACATGGCTACTACCCGATCAATTTATGGTTAGTCTTACAAACCGATGGTCGAGTTATAGAAATTGATCATTGGATTGATCATTGGAACATTGTGATTGATTCATAGTCTATCTGAGAGGTCCTAATGTCATTGTATGGTCCGTCTTGAATAAGAACTAGATCTTTAACTACCAAAGAGATTAATATCCTAAAGTAAGTTTTATGATTACGTGATAGCCCATCTTAAGGATTAGTCTAATGGAAAGCTCGATTTATAGGTGAATTCCTCTCCCAATAGTCAGATGACTTAATATATGGATGAAGATTATACTAGTTGGTCAAAATGTATAGATTGTGGGCCACTAGATGTGATGCATAAGGTCAGTCACGTGTGTCTCCACACGTGCGAAATAATTTAGATCTTCATGGTAACACCCGAGTACTAGCAAGTACGGGGTGTTACAACCTCAACATAAGGTTTTTTTTTTTTAATCTCCTGAGGTGTCCAAAGTATATACGATTCACCCTTGATAGAAAAAGTTTCAATGTTAGCATAACATGGTGAAGCAAAGACTATACATAGATGAAATTCAGAAAAATTCTCAGAAAGTGACGTAGTCTCGACACATTCTGAAGTTTTAGACTCTGGTTCAATTTCCAGCTCCTCCTCCTTTAATGGTAAATATTTAGGATTTGGGGAAGGAGGGGTTTCAGAATAAGGGTTTTCTCGATCTGTGACAACTACCAAGGTATAGTCTTGCGAGACATCCACTATTTCTTTTATCATATGATCATTTGAATCTGCAAAGTGTGTCAAGAAATCATCCAAAGAGTTAGGAAATTCAGCTGAGATTGAATCATTTTCTGCATTGAAGTTTTGTGATGATCTGCCCAAGGATTCCATCGTCTCTAGAAGTAGATGGAAGCATGATCTCTTACTCTTCATCATGGTGAAAATAAATCGTGACCAGATGTATCTTGTCTTGCCTTGCATAGGTAGATTGAAAATCAATAGGCGAAGAATTTATGTGAAAACTCTGTTCATCGGTACTACTCAGTAAAGGAATTGTATTGTCAAGGGTTGACAACTCAAATGGTGGCCTCAGTTGGATGGTTTCAAATTTCAAAGTCATATCAAGCAACTCGTCCATCTCCCAAATCATATCATCATTCAATTCAGGGGAGTGGTTTAAACATATCTCACAAAATTTAGAAGGGTTAGTTGAAAGCGGTTCATCCTCCACATTTAAATTGACCATGTCAGATGGGTGGAGTAGATCACTATGGTCGACAACTTCCTTCCTGAACCTCTTAATCATTGATATGGGCCAAACTTGAGATTGAATCCAGGGGGATTTGAGTTGTCCATTCATGATTTTCATCCCAATACTCATCATCTTCCAATTCAGTGCAGTCCACACATGGAATGAGATCGCTTTCCTCACACTGTTTTTCTAGGTTGAGTTAAGGTTCGAATACACTAACCTCTTCCTCATCATTGAAAGCAAGTGTGCCATGTGATTGAAGTGTGTCAGTATCATTATATTTGAAAGACACCCACGTCTCTTAATCATTCTTTTGGGCCGTCATTGAGATCAACTCTTCGAAAAATTGAACCATATGCTCATTAACACAATCCAATTCTTCATTTTCAATTTTAATATTCTCCATAATTACATCACGTGAACCCCACTGTTGTATATCTTTTATAAGTTCTAGAAATCTTTGGAGTGTGTTTTGTTGGATGAGCTTTAGAGTTTGTGTGGAATTCTGAAGTGAATTCTCGAGGCGTGATTCAAGTGCTTCTATCGTTCTTCTGATGCTAGCAAAATTGTCAGTATAACCCTGAAGTGACTCCTCTTGGATCATTTTCAATTGGGTTTCAAAGGTAGAGGACCCAAGAGAATGTTCACTATGGTGTATTGCTGGTTCATCTTTCTAACATTGATGTTTCCATCGATTATAGTCGTACGGGTCATAGGTGGGAGAATCTAGTGGTTGTTGGTAAATATTATCACCCATAATATAATCTCTCATTATTTTTATCTTGTTTGATGGGTGATAATTGTAAGACCCGTATCCTAGTCTGTACCGTTCCATAGCTTCCGCGGTCCTCCCGGTCGAATTTCGGCGACCCTTGACTTGTATCTGATATTTGCACGTGAACCTAAGCCAAGGCATACATACCGAAGTCGACTCAACCGGAATCTTATACCTTAGCGACCACTCCATTGCCACAGTTCCAACGCCGCGACTCGCGCACCGATCCGATACCCAAGCCAGGAGATGTGGGTCCTCGTTCAGTCTGAAGAAACACCACGCATTGCGAATTTTGAGGGAATCTCCACGACATGTGCCATCAATCAATCAATCAATCAATGTCAAGTACAAGCCTTACCCCAAGTACAATAACCCATCCCTCTTTTTCCCTTAAGTCAACTCTCTCTCCCCTCACCATCTATCTTTTACAAAAATCAAACTCACCCATACCTTTCCTTACAACCACCACATCACCCATCCCTTCAATATTTTTTTCTCTCTTTCTCTCATTCTATCTCTACTCTCCAACTCCATAAGCAACATCACATGTCCAAGCATTTCAAGTGCAAACAAGTATGGCCCACCCTCCCATCTCTCATCCCCACCATCAAAACTCCATCAACCACCATTAAAAGTTGAGCATAGGAGCATACAAGCCTAAGGGAGCAAGAAGTAGGCCAATAAGGTGGGTGATCTACCGTTGATCTCAAAATTTTAGGGCCACTTATTGTGGGACCCACATGATGTATGCATTGTTTAAGGGAGGGCCCATTAGTGGCGGGGCCCCTCCCCTTTTTTGTGTCTCTCTCCCTCTCCTTTTCTCTCTCTATTTATCATGATTGGAGTGGGCCCCACAAATATGTGTTATGTATAACTATCCATCTGGCAGTGTGGCCCATCCTATTGCAGGTGGAGATCCACACCATCCATTGTTGGGACGATGGAGATCCCCACGCTGGACTGAATGATATATGCTATACTATATTTATATTATATATATATATATATACATGCAATGGTGGGCCACGTCCATGTGGAACCCACCATGATGCCTGTGTTGTCTCCAACTGGTGCAGCATCTAGAGACGTTGGACGTGGCTAACAATGAAGTGTGGATTGAGAGTGAGGTGTGTACTGCCGGTGGGTGGTGGCTAATAGTGGAGTGTGGCTGACAGTGAAGTGTGAACTGGCAGTGAGGTCCGTGGGACCCATCCATGCCGTTTATCCGTTTAGATGGGCCATACCTTGATGCATGTGATGCCACAGTGGGACCCACCTTGATTATCTATTCACGTCATTCGTCCAATATCCTTGGACGCTGGACGTGAATTTAGTGAAAAGTGAACAGAGAGTGGGATGTGCCACCAGCAAATAATAATAATAATAATAATAATATTTATATTTAAGGTTTTTGGGTGGATCGCTCATGCACGCACCACTTTGATGTATGGGTCCAATCCACGCCGTCCATTCCATTTCTCTACCCAATTTAGGCGTTGGGCTGAAAAACGAAGTTTATCCGAACATTCTGGTGGGCCTTATCTTGGAAAATGTTGGTTGTTATCGTTAAAAGCCACCCTGATGCTCCTATACACCAAAATACCTTGGATATTGGGCTTGTTTGGCTTGTCTTGAGCCATAGGAGCCAGTGGACGGGGTGGATTCTATCGATGCGGGCCCCACCTGTGAAAAACCACCGAAAAACATATTTAAAAATAATAATAATAATAATAAGTAACAACAGCAGACGCTGTTGCTGTCAGCGTCTCTGGATGCTGCAGCAAGCAACACCCACTGCTTTGATTGGCGCTGGGTTAGTGGGCCCCATCTCAGGCCTCACTATGATGTGAGTTGAACATCAGCACCGTGCATTTGGTGGGACCCACTTCTGTCTGTGGGCCACCCAAAAATCAGCCATATTCGGGACTCAGGCGGCCCACGTCACTGGAAACAGAGGTAATTGAACGTCTGCCATTGGAACCCTTTTTGGGTGTCCCAGAAACCTTGGACCATTATGAAATTTGTTTTCCCTCTTCATCAGGGTCCGTGTGACCTTTTCAATGGCTTGGATGGTAGATAAACATTATGGTGGGCCCCACATGGGACCCATTGATGTATGTATTGAATCCCATACCGTCCCAGGGTGGGACGGTTGGTGTACCTCCCTCTAGCTATGTAGCTGCTATAGCGATGTCACCAAGCTATGTAGCCCCACCAGCTTCATCCACGCCATTCATTCATGGGACCCACCATGATGCATGTCTTGCATCCAAATCATCCAACCATTTTGGAAGCTCATTTTACGGCATGAGCTAAAAAAAAAAAAAGAGAGTCAGATATACAGTTCAAGAAGACCCCACCATTTAAAATAGTGGGGATAGTGATATTCACTGTTCAAACTTCTTAAGGACCACGGTAGTTCCGATCAAGTTGATGTCTCTACTTTCAGTTCATCTATCTCCATGTTAACTTCTAAATAGGACGGATCTCAAAGGTGTATATATATATATATATATATATATATATATATATATATATATATATATATAATGGTGGGCCTTGTAAGATTTTAACAGTGGAAGTCATTGTCACTACTATTATTTGGAGTGTGGTCCAATTGATCTTTTAATATGATTCATTTATATATATTATATACATATTGATGTAATTGTGGCCCGTTGTTGAGGCCCACCTTGATATATATACGAGACCCATGTTATGAGGCCCATTTGATGTATTGGAGCCCATGGGTCGAGGCCTGATAGGACCTACATGAGGCTCATTGGCGCGGCCCGATTTGATATACATGAGGCCCATTGGCGAGGCCCGATTTGATATAGATGAGGCCTATTAGTGTTACCCATCATGAAGTATTTTGGCCTGTGGGCAGGGCCCGCCCGTTTATATTGTTAAGCCCATGTGATGAGGCCCACTCGATATATGAGGCCTAGTATTAGGGCCCGTGCGATGAGGCTAATATGATACATTGAGGCCCAGGTGCAAGGCCCACTTGTTGTGTATTTGAGGCCCGATATGATGTATGTTGGCCCATATGACGAGACCGATGTGACGTAAATGAGGCCCATCGTGATTGTATGAGAGGCCTTGGGCCCACTATATGTTTAGCCCTATGTAGGCCACTCCTTGGGAGCAATGTTGGTTAGATGTCCACATTGATGGGCAATGATGGTTGAATGTCCACATTGTGACCTTTCCTTAGGCCTTATTAGGCCCATTCTCATCATTCTGTTGTGGGTTAACCCAGATAAGTGGGCTCCATTCACCATTGACGGATGGCTCCGTGCTATCGGATTTGATATAACCACGGCCGAAAGCCAATCTTTACATTATGGTTGATTGGTTGTCCATCTATGGACCCCACCTTGCTTATATGTACTGGTTGTCGGTGCCGATTATTGATGCTGATCTTCGGTGCTGATTAACGATGTTGATTATCGAGACCGAGTATCAAGGCTGATCTTGATTTGTCGAGGCCAATTTCGATTGTTGAGCCTGATTTCAATTGTTGAGGCTGATTTCGATTACCAAGGCCAATTGTCGAGACCTATATGATGTATATGCGACCCGTAGTTAAAGCCCATTATGATGTATTCATGTCCTATGAGCAAGGCCATTATGATATGTATTAGGCCCATGATGTAGGATCCATTTGATGTACACGAGACCCATGTGTAGGGCCCACATGTCATGTATCTGAGGCCCATGAGTAGGGCCCACCTGTTGTGTATATGTGGCCCTTGAGTAAGGCTCATGGTGTTGTATATTAGGTCCTTGCGTGAGGCCATGAGTCCACTATATGTTAGGCTCTATGTAGGCCATTCCTTGAGGGCAATGTTGGTTAAATGTCCACATTGTCGATGCCAGTTATTGATACCGGTTATGAGTATATGATAGCATAACATCATGATACATGCCCATACGCATCATCTGCATGTTTGTTATGAGATATGGTTGACCATTGCATATGTTATTAGGCAGGTTGTTTATGGTACTTCCTGATAGATGGAGTTGCCCCACATGAGAGCGCGGTATGCGCAGGATTGATGTATAATTAGATTGTATGACTCATGCATCTTATATTATGTGTTGCGATTACTGTACGCCCTAACGACATCAGGGCTATGACCTCCATAGGCATGTCGTGGATAGCTAGATGGGACACTGAAAATATTTGGTTCGAGCATCTAGGTACTTTGGATGTCCATGGGTGAAAGTCCCTAAACCTCCGAGGCTAGGAGATGCCCCAACATCGAGACCGAGTGGATTCATGAGCGCTCGAGTGCCGAATATCAGGAGGCCGCATCTCCCACTGTGTCATGGTCGGTTGGGAGGGGGTGTGGCCTTTTCCGCCTGAGCGTAGGGAGCATAACTAGGTTGAGTTTGACCAGCTCGTGAATGGGTCCGCTATCAATGTGCCGGATAGGTATTGACAGACTATTGGCCAGGCAGATAGTGAGGTTTCTTACGCTCACTTGGACTGTGCTGTTGGAGAGAGGCTGTGCCATTTGGAGTGTACTAAACCCCGATAATGATCTCAGAGATGAATTGTACTGATGTGTGGACTTATTGAGTAGGAGTTGCATACTTACTCATTCATTCATTCACTATCCACTCGGGTTGGTGGTGCGCAACTATTTGTTACGCGTACATTAGTAATGGCCAGGATTTCAGTTGGGGCGCACGACTAACCTGAGATCAGGAGTTTATTACATTGAGTCTGACTATCCAAATTAGGTATGGGACTAGTTTGGATAGAAGTCCCTTGTGATAGGCCTCATAGCCTGCAATACTACATACTATCATCCTGACTTTACACTCTAACATGGTCACTCCATTCGCACCGCATATTGCATTACATCTACGACATATGGCATTTTAGGTCACTATGTTTTTGCATTTATATGGTCTAGGTATGGTTGATGTTATTCGTGAACTCATCAGGAATTTATATATTACATTGCATCCTCGGCATCTGATATTTGACTCTTTATAACTCTTCATTTGTATAGCTGATCTGTATGGCGTATACTGATATTGTTTGACTCATGGACTTGTCAGTATTTTCGCTTACTCTAATATCATAGAATTCATGATCTTGCGACTATTTCGACCTTATATGATTATGGCATCATGTTGAATATTTGGCACTCACCTTGTGCACACACTTACACCACCATCTAAGCTTTCTATAAGCTTATGCACGATAAATGCGTGCAGGTGATGTTAGGTTGCAGCAACGTGAAGCTTGGAGCATATAGCGGACTTTTGGAGCCTTGATTTCTGATATATGTATTTCCCTTTCAGCACTGTATTCAAAATTTTATATTAGTGGATATGTGATGATGGTGTTGCTCTTGTGATTTGGGTATACTTGTGGTTATGCTTCTTATGAGATAAATGTACGTTGAAAAATCCTCCTTGTAGGATCCCAGGATCGGAATCTGGTGCATGTGTGCTGGGAGCCGAGAATGGGGTACTACGGAGGCTGTCAGCACCAGATTCAGCGATCGAAAATTTTGTGAGCCCAGTTATCGAGTTTGGGGTGTGACGATAATAATTCTCACTCCCATAGTTAAGATAACCCCAGCACTCACGTACTGTTTTCTTAATCCTTGGGGTGTAAATATTCTCCGGCATATGATCACGTAAGGATTTCTTAATCGGTGGAGTATTGTATTCCATTTGGTTCTCGATGATGTTTTCTAGAAAAATTCTGAGACGTAGGTTGTTTTCTAACATAATCATCCGATAGCCCTTCACAATTTCTCGCATTCTCTAAAACTAGCTCAGCATACTGACGTTCCCACTCTTGCATGTACAGGATGAAACCCTAATCCTAAACCTAATCCTAAAATAGAATAAAAGAAAATTCCTACAACAATATGGAAAGTAAGTAGAAGAGAAGTTAGAAGGAAATTACCAGATTGGAAGAGATCTATGTTAGGATCCTGCAAAAGAAAAGGGAAAGTGAATTAGTTTCTAAAAATAAAAAAAAATAAAAATAAAAATAAAGCAACTTAGTTTCTATAAAAAAAAGGGGAAAGTTCCTAAAAACGGAAATAGAAAGTTTTTAAAAACAGAAAAAGTTAGTTTCTAAAAACAATTCAGAAAAACCTAATCCTAAAAATAGAAAATAGAAAAACTCTAATCTTAAATAAATTTCAAAACTAGTTAATCTCAGAAAAACGCAACCATTAGTCCCCGGCAACGATACCAAAAACTTGTTCACAACCCCAAGTGTAGGGTCGCGATGTAGTAATAACTCGGTGAGACCGAGGTTGAATCCACAGGGACTGATCTCTTACGTTTTTGAAAGTAACTAGAACTAGACCTAGAAGAATACGTAAAACTAAATCTGAAATATTTGAGAGAGTGATTTTGAATAAGGTAATTAAAACTTATAAATTTAAAGGTAGTCACTAGGGTACCAAGGATTCACTTGTAGCAATTGGGAGGCTACCTTGCTTGGTTCAAGGACACAACTGGAATCAGAGTCCTATCCTATCCAATTGGTAAGAGGAGATTTGTCAGATCTATAAACTTCTTATGGATATAATCATCAATGGATGAGGGTTGTGAGGATTTGGAAGTGATTCCATCACCTAACCATGCCGAGGAGACAAGGCAAACAATAGGATTTACCAATTCCACAACCAATCATAAAAGAATTGTGAAGGGTAGGAAGGATTCCATCATCCTACCATGCCCAAGGGACGATGGTAAACAATAGGATTTTCTAATTTCACAATCTCAATTCAGGAAAAGAAGATATTTCAAGCTATCACAGATCTATTGTAATTTGTCACAACAAACCACTAAAAACTAAAAATATTCCTTAATAATCAAACTAGAATCCAAGAGAGTTCAACAAAACATGAATCAAAACAAAGCAAACATCCCAATCACACTACAAGCTTCACCTCTTAGCCCTAACTAAGAGGTTTATCCCACGATAAACATGATTGAACTAAAGACTCTTAAACAAAACATCAACTAAGGAAGAAGAAGAAAAACTCCCAGACGGTGGGTCCACCCTTTTGTTCGACTCCTCAAACCCCTAGAAGATCCTTAGGAACATCTTAAGGACTCCTATTTATAGTTGTGCATCACCTCCTTTCACACCGATTTGGAAAAATTCAGAAATCGCCTCAAATTTAGGCAATCCAAGCAAAACCTACGTAACCCTTGACTAGTCGAGGAAAGCCTTCGACTGGTCAAGGGACTCCTTCGACTGGTCGAGGATCGCATGAAATTAAAAGTTTATGTTGCTGGAGTTTGAATCGAGGAACCTTTGACTAGTCGAGCAAAAGCCTTAAACTGGTCAACGGAGGGCTTAGGCTAGTCGAAGTAGGCAGATTTTTAAGGTTACTTTTCTTCTCTTCAAGTCTTCAATTATCTTCATTCTTCACTTGGTTTTCTTCGATCTTTGGTATGTGAATTCTTCATTTTTGGTCTCATAAGATCCATCCTTTCTTTAGTGATTCTTGAGCGTTAAATCCTTGCTTTTAGCATCCATTTCAATCTAAGCTCTTAAATTCACCTTGTAACACAAACATGAGTAACATAGGACATTAAGCAGTATCATGTTCATAAAACCAAGATATAAATGGTGTCCAATATGCAATATTTGACCCTCGACAGACAAACGGGGTAGGAACTTCGAGGGCTACCTCAGTCACCACCCTCTCTGGCACCGCAGAAGGAGCCATTGTAGAGCATCGAGTAAGGGCTAGTGGGGTGATCCTCTTAACATGGCCTTTAGCCGCTTTATCTCGATAGCAGTTGACAGCTTCATCCTCTTCGACCACAGATGATCCAACATCTCTACAAAAAGAAAAAATCATATTTAGTCAGCACTACGATATTAAAAAAACAAATAAAAGAAGAAGGAAATCCTAGTTACCTGCCGATCTGGCCACAGAAAGGCCGACTTATAGCAAGATCTTAGGATAAATCAACCTACTACATTCTCACTAGGCGACAAGTCATTCTCTAGCAATCCTGATTTGGTGTAGGAGAGAAGCAGAGAGACTAGGCTTAGACTTGGGAACAGCTGCAAAGAGAAGAAGTAAAGAAACAAGTCATAACTAAGTGTGATAACACAACTCAGGTTCTGGCCTGAGAGGGCGAAGGAGGTAGGGGCTCTAGTTCGCAATCTACCTAGCTCCAACGTAGGGGCCTCCCACTCTCTTATAATGAAGAACCATCTGTCCTTCTAGCCCTTATTGGGGGATGGATTACTTGAAATGATGGTTTGACCCTTGCCCAGCTAGGAATAAAAATAATACTTGTCTCGAGAGTTGTGGCTGTTCTTAGCCTAGCACGAATAGAGGAGCTTGTTGATGGAGAGCTTGGAGTTGCCAACCCGCTGCCACAAGGCATAGTAGCTGAAGACAACCCTCTATAAATTAGGATTGAACTGCCTCAGGGCGACCCTTAAGCAGTGGAGCATCTCTCTCACCACTAGATGAAAAGGAGGCCGGAAGCTGCATGAAAAGAAAATAGGGTATAAGGCCACCTCCCCTGCATGAAGGTGTCTTAGAAGCTCTCCTGCCCATGGAAGACGAAATTCCCACTTAGGTCGAGATCATAAAGTTTGATCAGAGGTATTGCAAAGTCCTCCATCCTCAACGTAGAAATAAAGATATTGGCCTAAAGGGCCACATCCTGGGAAGATGAGGAAGTCAGCTCCGCCTGAGGTGAAGGGGCCTCCTCGGTTTGAGGTGCCATCATTGGTGATGGTTCCCCCAAAGATGGAGCAGACCGGGAGTCTATGTTGTCATTCACAGACTCCCCGTGGAAAGCCTCGGAGATAGAAGCCCCAAAGTTGTCTTCGGAAGACATACAAAAAAGGGGAGAGAATGCGAAGGGAAAGGAAGAAGAAGAGAGATTCAAGCAACAACAAATGTACCTGAAGAATAAATCTCTGGCTATTGTGGGCTGACAGAGAAGAAATGCACAAGACAGACTGGTAGTGAATCAGGTCAGTAGAGCTCGGGCTTCACAGAATCAAGTAGACGAATAAAGAGGGGGGAAGCCTCCATTTATATAGTTTAAGTGACATAGCATTTAATGCTGACTATAGCCACGTAAATGAGAGGAGGCACTTTAACTGATTTGCCCTTCCATATGGTGCCATAGGGTTAGCTTGAGCAAAGCCATGATGGCTCGGACGAAACGTGTCAGTTGATACATTGCGCAAAAGCCGAACGAAGCTCACCAATTAATGGGCGTCCCCCTGTACCATGCAATCACCATCATATCTTTTTCAATTCCCACGATGGGTATTGCCTTTTCGATTCCCACCTCATCAACTATGAGATGAACCGACCACGAAAGACTGACACCAATCTGAACTGCTTGATGACAAAGCTCAGCAACATGACTCACTTGCATGCCGAGCTGACCAGATCGTCCTCAACCTAGGAAGTGGGATATCCAGAAAGAATCCCGCCTCATACTAAGAAAGGAAAGATTTGGCAAGATTCTAGCTGAAGATCACGCCAACTAAGGTGGGCTCAATGATACTTTCGAAAACAAATCCCCATCCAAATAAGAACCTTTCAACATATCTAGTGTATCCTACCAGGATAGGCAAGTTTATTGTATCCTACTATGATATGCTAGCTCAGAAGCTGCCTAATCATCTTGTAAATACACCCACAACCATAAGAGAGAGGTAAGTACCAAAATCCTAACTCAAGTCCCGTTTCTATTATAATTTGACTCGCCTGACTTAGGCATAGGAGAGCCCCCGACCATAACTAGCGCCCTAGTTGTCCTTTATATGCTACTGATGCAGGTACTTGTACACCTACAGGTGTAGCCCCTGCCTATCTGTAATGACCCTGAAAATTTTGTGCTATTCTTTCCCTAGTAGTTCTTTTTGGGGTAATTAGTGCTAATCTCGATTGCTTGTGAAATTTGCATCAATCACTTTAAATCTGATCTGCATGACTCAAAACTTGTAGATTAGCTAGCACTATGTTACTCTGAAATCTGGGATCCATCGCTAAATCCAGTTGTTTTGAAAAATTTTTGGAAGTTCTGGATCGGACCTGGACCGCGCATCGAAAGTCCGATAGCGATGATCTTAGGCTGTTGCGGTCACCATGTTGGATTTGGTCATCACCTCAAAAATCAAGTCCAGGTGATGTTCTGGGTCGATTTGATTGAGTTCGGAGTGAAGAGTGTGAAAACGGTTGGAAAGTAAATGTGATTTTATAAAATCTGAGTCGTGTCGCTTGCGCGATGATTTTAAGCAATCTGACCGTTGGATTCTGACCCAATTTCACCCTCTGATCAGGGAAGGTGGCCCAGGCATGTCCTTGTGCTTGTGGACCTGATCAAGATTCAGTGACCATTGTTTTGAGTGTGGTCCGCCACGGCTGATCTGAAGATCCGGTCGGTACAAAAACTCAGCCTGACCAAGATCCATGGTCAGTGAGCTTAAGTCCGACCTTTCGTGGTAATAGGCCCACCGGAAGTGCTTCGTTGGATCGTGAGAGGCCGGTTTTGGTTATACCCTAAGTATACCTTGGCCCTGGGGTTATTTTCATCAATGTTAGGCTTATTTATAGACCTTAAAACCCTAGCTCTCTTTTCCATACGAATTTCCTAACCCTAGCTAAGTGAGAGAGAGGAAAAGAGAGAGAAAGTGAGAGAGAAGTTGGTGAATTATCTTAGATTCTTTCTTGTTCTCCTTCATCCATTAACCTTCACTTTGAATCGTTATTCCGGCGATTCTGAGTTCATCTTTGGGTAAGTTAACCTAACCCTAATCTGTGTTAGAGCTTACAATGGTCTTTGTGTTGTTGTAGCACATTTCTTTTCTTACCTTAGGTTGTTCTGTCGTCGTTGACGAAGACATATCGTCTGAAATCAGTTCGGTGTTCTTTTCTGGCTTAAGGTGCGGACTTTAAGTGTATAGGTTATGGTTTTCAAGGCTTTCAATGCTAGTTAATGGTTTATTCTTGCTATGGATGAGATTTCACATGTCAAATGTTATGTTTATGTTGCGTTCCTGATATGCTTGTGATTTATTGAGATTTGTATATTCTATGTATATGTATAAAGTACCGTATGCGTATAAAATATGAACATGTGATTGCCATGATTATTTGTCGTGTACTTATGCTAGATGTATGTGCGACAACTCCTTAGTAAAAAGGAATTGTCCAAATGCGTGTATTTCAACATACGTCATGTATGTTGGACTATGTATTCTAAGTGTTTGTAGAAATGCCTGAATGATCTAAAGTGTGATATATTACACTATTTGTGGGCGTTGAGAAGCAATTCTCAACTCTCCCACTAGTGTGTATGATTTCCTTCATGTGATTTACATTCCTTGTTTAATTTCAAGTCTTACTTATGCTTAAATCCATGTTAAGTTGATATTCTTCAGATGCTTACACACCATATGATTTGAGTTGTTGTTCCATTACTATTCTAAATTATTGATATCAATACTTGTTATAGTGGAATGTGTTTGGGACTATGAATAGTCCAGGAAATTGGTAATCGGCCTTAAGTTCGTGGTTGAGGTTGCTTTCGCCACGTAGGACGTGATTAGAAGAACCCGAGTCATATTAGAGTTGTCAGCAGTGGTTTAGCTATGCGAAGTGTTTGCGCACTCTATGTCGTTCAACCCAACGTGCGCTCGTGCTAGTCGAGTTCGTCAAGTAACCCGATTGTCCGATGTATGTTCACCATGTATGGACGCTACTACTTGAATATAGGGTACCAGACTTACCGATGAAATCCTATTAACCATGGTACCTTGATCCGCTAAGACTCATGAGTCGGACATGGTGGTATGGGACACCGTGGTCGAGCTGTCAGCATACGCTGGGGTGACGAGCCTCCCCGTAGTGACCAGTGAGCAACCAAACTCGTGAGCCGATTATGTGGTATGGGACACTATATTCGTGCTGTCGACCTACATTGATTGGTGACGAGCCCTTTGTAGTGACCTCGAGCATGCCTGGATACCGCATTGAGGTGACGAGCCTTGTTGTGGTAATGACGGTATGATAGGCGTGCATTGATTGGTGACGAGCCCTTTGCAACGACCTAAAACCATATGATCGTATGAGATGTCTAGGACTGACGACCCTAGTATGGATCACTGTTTGGATGGTGATATGAGGAAGGTATTTTAGCTTCCCAATCCTGCTGTATGAAAAGGACTAATAACAACTTGGTAATCATGTTCATGCATCGCATTTGCATGTGCTTTGTAAATGTGGCGCACTTTGAGGCGATGTCATGCGTAACGTAAGATGAAGACGCTGAGGGTGTATGCGTGAGGGCACGCATCATTTTGCATACATCCTTGCATTAACAAGAGTACTTAGGACATGTTTAATTGTTCTGCTTTATCATTACTGCTTGATTGAATTGATAACATGTTAACCTGTGCTATATTGTTCCACTGAGTTGATCACTCACTCTCACGTTCTGGGGCGGTGTTTAAACACCCACCAAACTCTGTCTTAGTTGCTGATGTTGCAGACATTGATGCGACTTCTGAGGCAGAGCGGGAGATGGATGATGATGAGGCTGCTTTCTCTTTTATGCAGTTTTCAGACGGGTTCTAGTGAGCCTAGTTCTGATGCGCGGGATGCTGAGATTTCTTTTGGGAATTAAATGATGTAATTTGATACTTATAATTTTGATAATAACACTTGAATTACAACCTGGTATGTATATGTATTTCAGGGATCTGCACATGTACACATTTAATTCTATAAGTCTTCCGCTTGCTTTCTTCACTTATCCCTGAATTATATTTGCTATTTGGCTTAATCTATTCCATGTTTTATGCGCTAATACAGACAACATACATCCATCATTGAATATGTTGCATAAGTGATGTTTTGGAACTCGGGAGCTGAGTTATGCTCGACCCCCGAATTTCAGGGAGTTACACTATCTAGATTCGAGCGACACCAATAGTTAATTGACTTTAGTTTCTAATTGGGGCACGAAAATGGGTTTTAAGATTTTATCCATTTGTCCCGAATAATCCAACAATCAAATTGATTCACCGTCAATAATCAACGGTCTAAAGGGGGTGTTAGACTAGTCTAGGTGCACCTTAATAATCAGTCTTACTACCTAATAGTCAAATTCACTAGATCTAGTGTTGGACCTCTCAAATACTAGTGAGTGTGATGGAAGGTGGATCTTAAAACTTAATGCCTGAGATATAAATAACTTAAATTTTACTGTTGATTTCATGATGATGTGATTGTCTGTTTTGAGAATTTAACGGTCGTATGACCCGATCTATAGATGTAGATTACTTCCAATAGTTAGATTTATTCCAAATCTGATTCACATCGAAATAAAAGGTTTCTTGACTTGTTTAAATGATAATGAGAGGTAGTTTTAATGGTCGGATAATTTAATTATAATAATCAATGATGGGTTGAGCTATTTCAGTCCCATATTCTATAAATACATATCTTGGTCTCCAAATCCATTTGAAAAAAAAGAAAAAAAAAACTCAAATCCCATTGAAAAGAGTTTTTCACAATGGCATAAGGTGCAAAAAGTTAAGTTCATCAATTCGCACCTAAACAATCTAACACAATTTACGTATGTGTTTAAGATTTAGTTATTTAGTTTTATTATCTGTATAATTGATGCATAGGCGATCCGTTATTTCGCGCTTAGTTTTACAAGTTTCACATTCACTAATCGTACAACCAAGTGTATGTAATGACCCAAGCATAGTTCAAACACGTGGCAGGAAGTTCCTGAGGTCAAAAGCTAGTAGAGCCCACCATGATTTTTGTGAGAAAGCCACCTTGTCCATCCATTTTTTACGGATCATGTTATGACATGAACCCAAAAAAGTGGCAGATCCAAAACTCAAGTGGGCTGCACAACTCAAAACATTGAAATTCAACGTCCATTGTTGAAACATTCCTGTGGCCATGGAAGTTTTGGATCAGGCTAATATTTTTGTGTTTCATTTCATCCTAGTAAGAATGATCTTAAGATTTGGATGGTATATAAACATCATAGTGGACCTAAGCAACTTTTAATTGTAATCGTTTTCCTGCCCACTTTTCCCTATCACTATCGTGTAGCCCACTCGAGTTTTAGACCTACCTCAGTTCTGAGCTTATGTCCCAACATGTGTTGGAAAAATGAACGAATAGGTTAGAATTTTTATAATCATCGTAGTGAGCCCCACCTAATTTCTAACTGTAGGAACTTCCTGCAACAGGGTCACGGATTGCCTGTGCAGGGTTTCGCATGAAGTTCCTAGCTCAGAAGCTAGGTGGGGCCCACCTTGACATTTGTGAGAAATCCATCCATCATTTTATGACATGAGAGAGGAAAAATTGGGGAAAGAAATGCCATTGTTTAAATTTTCCTGAGTCCAACTTTGATGTTTATATGCCATCCAACCCATTCATTAATGTCACTACGGATTAACTGAAAATACACACACAAAGAACCTAATACAAAACTTATGTTACACTGTGAATGTTTCAACGTTGGTCGTTCAATCCCCACCTTTTCCACTTGTGTGGCCTACTTGTTTTGCATCCGCCCCATTCTTGGTCATGTCCGGAAAGGAATGGGAATAAAGGATGGACACCGAATGAATTTCTCACAAACATCATTGTGGACCCACTTGCCTTCCGAGGACAAGCCTGTCTCAAGAAAGCGGACGTGCTGATTACCTCAACACCATCCAGCTAGTTTTTTTTTTCACACGCACATACACCCCCACACACTCACGCCATAGTGAGATTTCACCACACTATCGAATGGGTACTGGAACCCTTGACCCGGTGTTGAAACTCCTGAGAGTCTACCACTGGAGCAAGAGCAAAGACCCATCACCATCTAACTAGTTGATGTCCAATGACTATCAGCCATTTGATGATGCATGTGTTTTATCCACGCTGTCAATCGGTCTTGCCGGCTCATTTCAGAGCATAAGCCTAAAAATGAAATGCATCTAAAGCTCAAGTGCACTAGACCATAAGAGATAGTGGAGATTTGTTTTTTTTTTTTTTTTTAAAGGTTCACATGCAGTCACACTACAGTGGAATTTCATTGATGGGTGCTCGAACCCAAGACCTCGTGTTGAAACCCTTATGGCCCGTTTGGCCGGTCGGATTGGAAGGGATTGGATGGTATTGGAAGGGATTGAAAGTCAAATCCTAGGATTGGCCTGGCGTGCCAAACAGAGTCGTGATCTGATCCCAATCCCATGGATCTTAAGACAATCCACTGACAACACCATCGTTACCTTTAAATCCCATCCAATCCACCCTAATCCTTTCAAAATCGCCTAGGACGTGTTTGGTTTGAGGGAGTGGAAGGGATGAGAAGGTTTAATCCCGGGATTGGCCGGGCGCGCCAAACAGATTGGATATGGCAATCCATGGATATAGCAATCCCATGGATTTCCAGACGGTCCACTGACAACACCATCATTACCTAGAAATCCATGCCATCCACCCTAATACCATTCAATCCCTCCCAATCCACCCGGCCAAACGGGCACTTAGTCTAGTAATGACCCAAACAAAGGGGGGATTGGATGTTTACAGCTGAAAACTTCTGGAAGGATTGAGAAGTTTTGTATCAAGCTAATATCTGTGCTATCCCTTCACCCTGGTCCATGCGACCTTATGAAGAGGTTGGATGATAAATAGAAATCACTGTGGGCCCTAGGAAGGTTTCAACAGTGGATATCATTATCTACACTGTTTTCTGTAATGTGGTCCACTCAAGATTTAAATATGCTTCAATTTTGGGCTCATGCCCTAAAATGAGCTGAAAAAATGGATGGACGGTGCGGATAAAACACATAGATCATGGCCGGCCCACAGAGCTTTGACACTACCTAGTTGGATGATGTTGGGGTCACCTGCCAAACCGCTTCCACCCGACAGGGTAGAGTGGGCCTCACCATATACTCTTGCTCTCGCTTCAAAAAAGATCTTCTGGTTTTAGATCTAAAGGCAATCTTTATTACGGTCCAACATTGCGGTGGAGTTGTTGCCGAAGAGAGGAGACCGAAATGAACGGGTACGACAAGATGCAGCATTTGCACGCTATATTCGTAACATTCGGCATGGGAAAGACAGACTCACTCTCCATTTTTCTGCGCATAATAACACCGCCTTTGCAGATTTTGAATGTTCGCACTTGTAGAAGATTGATAAAATGGGACTTGGATTGCAGTAGCAAACATCACCAATTTCAGTACCGTGTGCCTCTTGAAAATCTTTATAAGCCACCACGATGATGTGTTTTATTCATTTCATTTTCTATCTCATGAGATGAGCTCAAAAATGAGGCGGATTTATGCTATGAGATAGGTTGGAAATACTGAGAAAAAAATAAAAAAGGTAAAAAAAAAGTAAAAAAGAATAAAATTATTTCATAAAATATTAGTGTGATTCATCCCTTTATCGATTGTTGATTGGTTACATGCAAATTGCTTTGAAAAGTAGCCAATTAGTGCTCATGCCCATGTTCGAGCATGCAACCCGAGTATCTCAACCACCAAGATTACAAGTAAGAATACTACATACACTTCCACATATGAACTTCAAAACTTATTTTCTCATTTTCGATGAGGGATTAAAGAAAAATCGTACTTTTTAATTTGAAATTTTCAATCATCATTTTAGCTGCAAAACAAAAATTCTAATTTTTTTTTTTTAAAAAAACTAAAATTTCAACAATTAAAGTCCCAAGAGGACTGCACTTATAGAAACAACGGTGATTGAATGCCTACCATAAAAAATAAAATTATAATTTTTATTTGCCATCAAACCTGTTTATTAGTCACACAGACTTAGATTAGGGATAACACAAATATTCACTCTATCCAAGGCCTTCGTAGCCTTGAGAAGATTTTAAAGGTGAGCGTTCAGTCACCACTGTTTCCTATGATGTGGTCTACTTTTTATATTTGGATCTACTTAATTTCTGGGCTTAATCACTAAAATGAGCTGTAAAATAGATAGACAGCATGGATAAAATACATATGTCATGGTAGCCACAAGCTTGTCCGGCAGCACAGAGCACATACACGTGTGCTGTGTGCTACAGTATGCAATCCAGGCCGATAGTAAGCAGGTCCACTGCTTAGAAAGTTCTTTGCAGTACCTTCTCACCGAACATGTGGCAAGTAGGTGTAGTGCTTGCAACCAATGTTTTAATGGGCCACCCATCTAAACGGACCATATCTCGAAAATCAAGGGAATCGGGATATGTCGATCACAGGATCGAAAGTTTGCAAAATGAACGGTTAGAAAGTGGGTCCCCAATCAACCATTAAAAGATCACACCAGATGGATTGCTAGAGTTGTGCTATCACACTATCCACTTGGTGGGCCATCAGATCAATACTCACGGTTCCTCGGAAATGTTTGCCACTGATATAATGTAGAAGATGCAGAGAAAGTGCTGCAATTGCATATGAGCATTCCCCAGCCTTAGATAGGGTGCAATGGGGTTTTCGATTTTGACAAATGTGGCCCATGATTACAAAATCGGGACCATTGATTATGGATAGATGAAAATTTTGGCCCATGATTACAAAATCGGGACCATTGATTATGGATAGATGAAAATTTTGGCCCATGATTACAAAATCGGGACCATTGATTAGGATAGACCATGCACCAAAAGTTTCTAAGATTAATAGACCCTGGATTCGAATGTCGGGAACTTTCTTAAGTGTAGACTAAGGTTTGTATTTCTCTTCTTAGGCATAGGCAAGAGGGTTTTTTTTTTTTTTTTTTGGGTTAGCTTGTCAGTACAGACACTCCATGTTGTCAGTACACACTCATGTCAGTACACACACTCCATGTCAGCCACCCCCGCTATGGATCGATACCAAAACCTCAAGTGTTGAAACACGGTATCTCCACTCAGTCTGCCCGTTGAGCTATGGATCTGAGTGTGGCATGGGTAAGAGGTTATTTCCATTGCTCTGCCACCCGAGCAAGAGTAAGGATCCTACCTCATGTCACCTTGCAACAGAAAAATCATGATTAACGGCAACTCAGGTGAACCACACCCACAGGTGGTTTTCATATGCTATCCATCCTATTCATTTGATTTGCCCCATCAGGATGGACTAGTTACCGTAAAATCTATACCAAAACTTAGGTGGGCCTTACAACGAGAGTTTATAGTTTTTTTTTTTTGGTAGAATTTTATGGGTGGTCCACCTAAATTAGCCTGATTTTTAGAATCAAGACTAACAATGGGTTATGCACCTGATGGATGGGATGATTCTGTGCACATTATTTTGTTTTTCACATGTTAGAGAACGTGACCCTAATAGGTATCTAGAAAAGGTATCTAAGTGTTTTCCATTCACTTGCTTATAAAATTTGTTGTCGGAATGTTTTCAATCTGTGAAGAAATAGGGAAGTTCAATCGACCGGACGGCCAGCTTGATCGATCAAGTGAACCTCAAATTTTACAGATTGGACTTTGGATAGTTTTGAATATGTTTGGTCAATCAACTTAGGCGTTCGAGCGATCGACGAAATTTAAAAAATTCATATAAACTATTTGGACACTTTTGAGCATATTTGATTGATCGAACATGTGGGGGTTCAATCGATTGAGGGTTGCTCAATCGATGCTTAGATCGACGATCCCAAGTGTTAACCTTAAAGGATGGTTAAATTCGAGTATATATATATATATATATATATATATATATATATATATATATATAGATATATATATATATATATATATATATATATATATATATATATATATATATATATATATATATATGGGTGTAATATGGGATTAGGGTATAAAACAAAGAGGGCTTAATCATTTCTAGGATTTGTAAAGGAGAAAATAAGGGTTTTCACATTTGTAAGTTTATCTAATCTCTTGTAATTTATTTTCATAGTAGATTTGCTCGTCACTTTGTACTGTAGTTTTTCTCCCAATAGTTTTTATGTAAAACCGTGTGTTCGTATGCATGCTTTGTTTGCATTTGCTTCTCGTCATGTGATTCAAATTTGAGGTTTTCTTTCGTGGTTCCTCAATAAGTGGTATCAGAGCTATACGTTCGAATTTGAGTTTGAATCTATAACATGGTGATGAAGGGATCTAACCTGAAGTATGAAATGAAAAGTTCATTGGAAAAAATAACTTTGAATTATAGAATATGAAGATGAGAGTTCTAATTCAACAATGATTACAACAGGCACTCCTTGGTATAGCGAAGTATCTTACGACTATGAACAATGAATAGTGAAAAGAATTGAGTGAGAGGGCAAATACCTTGATCCAATTATGTTTGGCAGATGACATCATTTATAATGTCATTAATTAGAAGACCACCATAGGACTTTGAACGAAGTTATAAATCTTGTACATAACAAAATCTCTGTCAAATCATTTGCGTCTAAAGAAGCAATTATATAATCTGAAGATAGCGAAAGGGTCTGATATTAATGAACACATCAGTGTGTTCAATCAACTACTTTGCAAGTTGATGAGTATGAAGGTGAAAATTGACAAAGAATACCAAGTCCTAATTCTGTTGAATTCTCTTCGAAGGTTGTACGACAGTCTCATAGACACTTTGTGCTACAATAAAGGGACCATTGATGTCAAAACTATTATCTCAGTCATTCATTCGAAGTAGTTGAGAAATTAAGAAGGACAATGGTGGGGGTTCCTCTACGGATGTGTTGGTAGCTAGGGGAAGAAATTTTGAATAGGAGGAGAAATTTATGATATATGTCCAAGTTTATTGGCAAAGGGAAGATAAAATGCTAAAACTATGTAAGAATGGGGCATAAGAAGAAGGATTGTTGGAATCTGTAAGTGCTATATTGTATAAAGCACAGCTTTATTTGTCAAATTTCGTTTAGACAAAACAGCTTATGAAGTGGCCTTCTAATGTGGATCAAGATGAAAAGTTCAAGTCTTTACTAAAGTTTCAAGATCAAGATGGAAAATTCAAATTCTACTAAGTTCAAGATGATTGAGTTCAAGTTCTATTAAAGTTCTAGTAGAAGATTAAACTCCATCTTCAACTTCAAGCTCTATTGAAGAATCAAGTAGAAGAATAAGTTCTATGAAGTTCAAGCATTCAATCTACTTCATAGTTCAGTCATTTCAGGTATAACAAAACCTAGAAAGACCTTAGGCGTAGGTACTTTCAAAACATAACTTAAATAAATTTTTATGCATATGTTAAGATAAAGTTTGACTAGTCTAAGCTAATGTTCGACTAGTCTAAGCTATGGCTCGACTAGTCCAAGGATTTTTCGACCAGTCCAAGGATTTTTCGACCAGTCCTTGTTTAAACTGAAGAAAAATGGATTTTCCGTTACTTCTTTGACCAGTCGAAGATGGGCCTTCTACCAGTCGAGGGTTGCTCGACTTGAAGTCCAACAACTGAATCAGTTCGGATTTAGGCACTCTCGACGGGTCGAAAACCTTGGTTGACTAGTTGAATAGGTCCCTCAACCAGTTGAGCAAGGCCTTCGACTAGTCGAAGATCTGTTTTATCTTATCGCGCTCAAATTTGAAAATTTATTGGAACAGAATTTAGTTCTCAAACGAGTCGAAGCAACTTCTTTGCTTATAAATAGAGGCTTTCTCTTAATCTAAAATTAAAAATTCAAGTCTATTAAATCCTTCCATGAGAGAGAGAGAGAAGCCCCCATTATTATTAAGCTATTGCAAGGTATTTATAAATTTTTAATAGCTTTTTTGTTTTAATTCATTGATCTCTTATTATTTGAATCTTATTTTATAAAGAGAGTAAATATTCTTCTTTGAGATCTTAAGGAATTCAAACAAGTAGCCTTTGGTTTGAATTTATTTAAAATCAATCTAGAATCTTGAACCCTTGTCTATATAACGGACTTTGAACAATCTACTACAAGAGAAGCGATTCTACGGCTAAATCGACTGTTACATCTTTAAAGGAGAAGATAAGTATATTTTGCTTTTGTCACGCCCCAAACACCGAAACCCGGCTCACAAAATTTTCGATCACCGAATCCGGTGCTGACAGCCTCTATAGTACCTCATTCTCGACTCTCAATGCCCATACGCTAGATTCCGATCCTGGGATCCTATAAGGAGGATTTTCTAACTTATATTTAATTCGTAATAAGCATAACCACAAGTTTACCTAAATTACAAAGGCAACATCATCATCATATATCCACTAATATAAACGTTTGAATACAGTGCTGAAAGGGAAATACATACATCGAAAATCGAAGATCCAGAAGACAGTTCTACGCTCTAAGCTCAATGCTGCTGTGACCTAACGCCACACGCATCTATTGTATATAAGTTTATAGAAAGCTTAGAGGGTGGTATAAGTGTGTGCCCAAGGTAATTGCCAAGTATGTAATCTCAGAGCAATGCGAAAACATGTCAGTAAGTCCATACATATCATCAGCCTTATCCAGGTTATGCGATGCAAAAAAGTAATAAGCTAATATCATATACTGAGGAAGTAATGTATATCAACTATGCAATGCAGAGACATAGTAAGTCAAATATCATATACTAAGGATGCAATACAATATGCAAATCTTAACGAGTCCACGAATACCGCCAGTCGTATCTAGGCCATACAAATGCAGAAACATGGCCACCCAAAATGTCATATGCCGCAGATGTAATGCAATATGCAATGTGAATGAAATGACCAAGCTGGAGTGTGAAGTCAGGATGATAGTACGTAGTATCGCAGGTTATGGGGTCCATCACAAGGGACTTCTATCCAAACCTATCCCATACATAAATTTGGATAGCTAAACTTAATGTAATAGACTAGTGATCTCAGGTTGGTCGCGCGCCCCAATCGAAATCCTGACAATCACGAAGGTACACATAACAATTAGTTGCACACCACCAGCCCGAGTGGATAGTGAATGAATGAATGAATGACTAAAATGCTAGAGTATGCAACTCCTACTCAATAAGTCTACATATCAGTACCGTACATCTCTGGGATCATCACCGTGGTCTAATACACTCCAAGTTAGTTGTCGCTCCTACCGGCCGCATAGGCCAGCGAGTGAAAAAGACCTCACTACCCGCCTGCCAGCAGTATACCAATGCCTACCCGGCTCGTCGATAGCGGACCCATTTGTGAGCTGGTCAAACTCAGCCTATAGCTACAGCCCCCTCACTTGAGCGGATAAAGCCACACCCCCTTCCAACCGACTACGACACAGTAGGAGATGCGGCCTACTGGTATTCGGCACTCGGGCGCTCATGTATATCCACTCAGTCAGACGTTGGAGCATCCCCTAGCCATGGGAGTTTAGGGACTTTCACCTAGGGACATCCAAAGTGCCTATATGCTCAAACCAAACATTTTCGATGCCCCATTTGGCCATCCACGATATGCATGTGGAGGTCGCAGCCCTGATGTCGCTAGGGCACCAAATGATCATGTCACAAAATGCGAGATGCATGAGCCATACCATCCAGTTATGCATCAAACCTATGCATACCATGTGCTCATGTGAGGCAACTTTGTCTCTCAGGGAGTCCCATAAACAATCAGCCCAAACGGTATATGCTATGCTCAATCACTCTTCATAACAAGCATGCGAATGATATGTATAGGCATGTATCATGAGGTATACTAAGCATGATTATAATTGCATACATCATGGTGGGCTTGTATAAGGTGGCCTATGGCCCTTAATAATGAACGAGTGGCATGCACACAATCACATACACATGCTGGGTCTCACACATCATAATTGGGCCTCGCACATACAAGGGGCTCCACGCAATCACAATGGGCCTCGTACAATCACAATGGGCCTCATATACATCAAGATGGGTCGCATCACATGGGCCGAAACACTGGGCCTCATATATATCAAGATGGGCCGTAAGTATATCACATTAGGCCTCATTCAAAGGCTTCATATACATCACTACGTGGGGTCCACAGGCTGGACTTGGACAACGCTGATAAGACACGTACATCATGCGGGGGCCACGTGGATGGGCGGTGTTTATACAAAACATACATCATGCAAGGCCCACCGTCCAGCAAGCTGGACAGTGGAGATCAAACACATACATTAAAGGTGAGGCCCACCAGCAATGGATGACGTGGTTAAGGCCAATACATCACTGTCGGCCCCACATACAGATGGACGGCGTGTATGGAACACATACATCATGCAGGGCCCACCGAATTTGCTGCCATGATACAATAACTATAGGAGGTGGGTCCACATAGATGGACGGTCTGGATAATCAGACCCCACTTGCTGACGTCAATACATCAGCTATAAGAGGTGGGGTCCACGTAGATGGACGGTCTAGATGATCAGACCCCACTTGCTGACGTTAATACATCAGCTAAGTAGCTGGTGTACGGTAGACTAGCCAATCCGCTTCCACATCAGGTGGGTCTCATGTGGGGCCCACCATATAATATTATATATATTATATATTATTATTATTATTATTATTATTATTATTATTATTATTATTATTATATATTTATTTTTTTTTAAAAGGGGGGGTACTCTAGCGTCCAGCATCCAGGCTTGGACGGACGGCTGGACGTAAAACACATATATCATGGTGGTCCCCACCGTCCAGACCACTGGACAATGTGAATGATAGGACGCAAACATCAATGTGGGCCCCATCTCCACACATGCAGCACGTATGGAGTGGGTCCCACTTCATGCCATAAAAACGGACGGACAGTTTGGGTATAAAACATATCTCACGGTGGGGTCCACAGAACCTGCTGACGTCAATCAGTAGCTATATAGCTGGGTGAGGTACTAGCCAATCAGCGCCAGGTGGGTCCATGTGTGTGGGACCCACCAGCTATAGATGGACAGTTTGAATAAAAACATACCTCATGGTGGAACTGTGGAACTTACTAACGTCAACACCAGCCATAGCTGCTACTGCCCCACCATCCAGAAGACGGATGGCCTGGATGCAGGCCACATACAAATCAGGGTGGGGTGCACGGATCAAGCTGATATTCATGCTTTCCCTTCAAATAGGGCCTGCCCAACAACGTGGGCCCCGGTTGGACAGTGGGTGCATCCCACTTGGTGGACGGCACGGATAAAATGCCTTCATCATGGTGGGTCACAAAATATGGAAGAGAGAGATAGAGAGAGAGAGAGACGGCGTAGTGGAGGGACCTCGCCACTATGGGCCCCTCTAGGATCTACAACACATACATCAAAACGAGTCCCATCACAAGTGGGCCTTACATCAAAATCAAGATTTAATGCTATGAGAACCCACCAGTTTCACTCCTTCTTAGCTCTTTGGACTCCTAAACTCTTTGGCTTTCCTTTTGATGGAAGTTGATGAAGGTTGGATGGCTAGGATGGGAGATTGGGTGGTCGGAAGTGGGCCACACTAGGTTCCTCTCTTTTCTCTCCTTATCTTGGACGTTTCTCTCCTTGAGGTTGCTTGGAAAAATGGTAGAAAGAATGAGAGAGAAAAGAGATGAAAGGAGAGAGGGATGGGTGATGGATGGAGTGATGGGTGATGGGTGGTATGGGTTGTGTAAGAGAGAGTTGACTTGGGATAAAGTGATGGGTTGTACTTTGATTGATTGATGTGATGGGTTGTAGAGATTCTCTCAAGATTTGTAATGCGCGGCATTTTCTTGAAATATACGTGGGCTCACAACTCCTAGCCTGGGTATCGCATCCGCGCATGAGATGTGGCGTTGGAACCGCGGTGATGGCGCCGTCACAAGGATACAAGTTTCAAGTCGAGTCGATTCAGAATGATAGGGTGCGACTCAGGGATGCATGCAAATGCCGATTATAGGTCGTGGTTTGTCGAAATTCAACCAGGAGGACCACGAAAGTCTAAGAACGGTACGGACTAGGATATGGGCCTCACAACTCTCCCCTCCTAATAAAAATTTCATCTTCGAAATTTACACTATTACGCAACTAGACATAACTCATAAGGGAAGGGGAAGAGACACAAAATACAATCGAATAGTGCTTGCGAATCCTAGACTTATGCTCCCAAAATGCCCCATCAGCACTATGATGACCCCACTGATCCTCAGATCCCGGTAAAAAATGATTGAGACTGAAATACTATGCAGCCTCACAATTTCAATGGTAGGGAGCTATGTTAAAAAGTTTCTAAGTTATTTGAACTCGGGAATTTAATCATTCTAAGTTCTCAACAATCATACAGTGAAGGGTAGTTATCAGTAGATATGTGATGTTATCCTCAGGTATTCCCAAGTTTTGCTCTGATACCAACTTTTGTCATGGCCCAAACTAGGAAACTAGGCTCACAAAATTCCTGATCGATGAATCCGATGCCGACAGCCCCCGTAGTACCCCATTCTCGGCTCCCAACGCCCATATGTCAGATTTCGATCTTGAGATCCTATAAGGAGGAGTTTTCAACTTACATTTAACTCATAATAAGCATAACCACAAGTTTACCCAAATCACAAAGGCAACATCATCATCACATATCCATTAATATAAACATTTGAATATAGTGTTGAAAGGGAAATACATATATTGAAAATCGAAGCTTCAGAAGACAACTGCACGCTCCAAGCTCAACGTTGCTGCGACTTAACGCCACCTACACACATCTATCGTGCATAAGCTTATAGAAAGCTTAGAGGGTGGTGTAAGTGCGTGCGCAAGGTAAGTGCCAAGTATGCAATATCAGACCAATGCGAAAACATGCCGGTAAGTCTATAAATACCATCAGTCTTATCCAGGCTATGCGATGTAAAAACATAATAAGCCAATATCATATACTAAGGAAGCAATGTATATCAGTTATGCAATGTGGAGACATAGTAAGCCAAATATTATATACTAAGGATGCAATACAATACGCAAATCTTGACGAGTCCAAGAATACCGTCAGTCTTATCTAGGCCATATAATGCAGAAACATAGCCACCCAAAATGTCATATGTCATGGATGTAATGCAACATGTAGTGCAAATGAAATCACCAAGCTGGAGTGTGAAGTTGGGATGAAAGTATATAGTATTGCAGGATATGGGGTCCATCACAAGAGACTTATATCCAAACCAGTCCCATACCTAAATTTGGATAGCCAGACTTAATGTGATAGACTCCTGATCTCAGGTTGGTTGCGTGCCCCAACCAAAATCCTGGTCATCGTGAAGGTACACATAATAATTAGTTGCGCACCACTAGCCCAAGTAGATAGTGAATGAATGAATGAATGAGTAAAATGCTGAGTATGCAACTCCTGCTCAACAAGTCCACATATCAGTACTGTACATCTCTGGGATCATTACCAAGGTCTAGTAAACTCCAAGTTGGCTACCGCCCCTACTAGCCGCGCAGTCCAGCGAGTAAAAAAGACCTCACTACCCACCTACCAGCAGTATACCAATGCCTATCCAGCTCGTCGATAGCGGACCCATTTATGAGCTGGTTAAACTCAACCTAGCTTACAACCCCCTCACTTAGGTGGATAAGGCCACCCCCCTTCCAACCGACCATGACACAGTGGGAGACGCGACTTACTGGTATTTGGCACTCGGGCGCTCATGTATATCCACTCAGTCTAGATGTTGAAGCATCCCCTGGCCACGGGAGTTTAGGGACTTTCACCCAGGGACATCCAAAGTGCTCATATGCTTAAACCAAACATTTTTGATGTCCCATCTGGCCATCCACGATATGCTTATGGAGGTCGCAGCCCTAATGTCGCTAGGGTGCCAAATGATCATGTCACAAAATGCGAGACGCATGAGCCATACTATCCAGTTATGCATCAAACCTGCGTATACCGCATACTCATGTATCAAGAGGTATACTAAGCATGATTATAATTACATACATTATGGTGGGCATGTATAAGGCGGCCCATGGCCCTTAATAATGAATGAGTGGCGTGCACAAAATCACATACACATGATAGGTCTTACACATCATAGTTAGGCCTCACACATACAAGGGGCTCCACACAATCACAATGGGTCTTATATAATCACAAAGGGCCTCATATAATCACAATGAGCCTCATATAATCGCAATGAGCCTCATACAATCACACAATGGACCTCATACAATCACAATGGGGCCTCACATATTCACAATGGGCCTCATACGATGACAATGTTATGCTAACACGTACTGAGTGTGTATACTAATCATAGTCATAATCAATAATTGGCCTATATATATAGTGGGGTTCATAGAAGGACAACAGATCTAATCCATAACATGAGGATGGGTCCTCAACAGTGGATATACAAAACCTGATACCACCGATCTTTCCACCTACAACGACGATGTACTCTCCTCATGTCAAGGATGGGCCTAGATGGCCTACTTATATCAATGATGGGCCTAAGAACAAGGAGTGAGCTTCCTTGTCCATTTCATCACGTAGCAATCTGGGCTTCCTAAGGGCCCAATAAGCACAAGGTGGGCCACATTCCCAATGGAAGGCTCGGTATGAACACAAGATGGGCTCCAAGGATTGGGTGGTCCTACAAGGTATGGTGGAAAGCATCATTATCAAATGGGGGCCCAACGGATTGGGATAGCCTGATCAAAGGAAAGATGGGTAATATAATCATGAATGGGGGCCCAACAGTTTGGGTTAGCCCATTAAGGGGAGATGAGAATGAGCCTAACAATGGGCCCTAAGGAGAGTTACAATGTAGACATCTAACCATCATTGCTCATACAATGTAGACATTAAGCCATCATTGCTCCCAAAGCATGGCCCATATAATATCAACTAGGAACATGGATGGGCATCATAGACATCATTACATACATCCTGGTGGAATCACACATCACAATGGGCCTCGTATACATCACCTTAGGCCTCACACAAGGGCTTTATATACATCGCATTGGGCCTCACTCATGGGCCATAAATACATCACAATGGGCCTCAACCCATGGGCCTCCAACATATCACAATGGGCCTCTCATTCGGGCTTAATATATATCACATCAAGGTGGGACCCACACACACTATATTTTTATTTTATTATATCTACACCATACATCTATTCTTAGAGATTATTATAGAGCATTACCCAAAAATGAATCATATCGAAAGATCATCTGGACCATACCACAAACAGCGGTGGAGATAATGATTTTCATAGTTAACAATTCACCGGGCCTGCCATAACGTTTATTTTCCATCCAATCTGATCATAAGGTCACAAAGGCCTGGATCAAGAGGAAAATAAATTTCATATTGATTCAAAGCTTCAGGAACCCCAAACGGGTTTCAATGGTAGGCGTTCAAACCTCCAATGATTTGTAGTGTGGTCCCCGTGATAAACGGTGTGGACATAGAACATATACATCAGCGGTGGGTCCCACCGTCTTGAGGGCTAGACGGTGTGGATGTACAATACATCAACAAGGTGGGCCTCATCCACTGCCAAAACAGATGGATGGTTGGAATATCACATACCTCGGGATCAGACCCACAGAACTTGCTATCACATACTCATTATCGGTATCAATAATCGGCCTATATGCAAGGCGGGTCCATAGATGAACAGCCGATCTAAACCAAAATATAAAGATCGGCCCTCGGCCGTGGATATGCTAAATCTGGTAGCACGGAACCAACCGTGTACGGCGATGATGAACCATGCGACATCAATGGGGCCCAATGATTTGGGTTGACCCAGAATAATGAGAATGGGCCTAACAAAGGCCTAAGGGAAGGTCATAATGTAGACATTTAACCATCATCACCCATCAATGTGGACATTTAACTAACATTGCTCCCAAGGAGTGGCCCACATAGAGCCAAACGTATAGTGGGCCCATGGCCTCACACAAGGGCCTCATACACATCCCATTGGGCCGTATCACATGGGCCTCAAATACATCACAATGGGCTACATCATATGAGCCTTATACATCACATGGGCCACAATAGTGGGCCTCTTATACATCAAGATGGGCCGCATCACATGGGCCTTATACATCGCAATGGGCTACAACAATGGGCCTCTTATACATCAAGATGGGCTGCATCACATGGGCCGCAATAATGGGCCTCATATACATCAAGATGGGCCGCAACAATGGGCCTCATATACATCAAGATGGGCCGCAACAATGGGCCTCATATACATTAAGTGGGTCGCATCACATGGGCCGCAACAATGGGCCTCCTATACATCAAGATGGGCTACGTCACATGGGCCACAACAATGGGCCTCATATACATCAAGATGGACCGCAAGTATATCACATTGGGCCTCATTCAAAGGCCTCATATACATCACTATGTGGGGTCCACAGGCTGGACTTGGACGACGCTGATAAGACATGTACATCATGCAGGGGCCATGTGGATGGGCGGTGTTTATACAACACATGCATCATGCTGGAAGGTGGAGATCAAACACATACATTAAAGGGGGACTCCACCAGCAATGGACAGCATGGTTAAGGCCAATACATCACAGTCGGCCCCACATACAGATGGATGACGTGTATAGAACACATACATCTTGCAGGACCCACCGAATTTGCTGACATGATATAGCAGCTATAAGAGGTGGGGTCCACATAGATGGATGGTCTGGATGATCAGACCCCACTTGCTGACGTCAATACATCAGCTATAAGAGGTGGGGTCCACGTAGATGGATGGTCTAGATGATCTGACCCCACTTGATGACATCAATACATCAGGTAAGTAGCTGGTGTGTGACAGACTAGCCAATCCGCTTCCATATTAGGTGGGTCCCATGTGTGGCCCTCCATATAATATTATATATATTATATTATTATTATTATATATTTAAATTTTTTAAAAAGGGGGGCACTCCAGCATCCAGCGTCTAGGCCTGGACAGACGACTAGACATAAAACACATATATCATGGTGGTCCCCACTGTCCAGACCACTGGATGGTGTGGATGATAGGATGCATACATCAATAGGGGGCCCATCTCCATACATGCAGCACATGTGGAGTGGGTCCCACTTCATGCCATAAAAACGGACAAACAGTTTTGGTATAATACGTGTGGAGTGGGGCCCACAGAACCTGCTGATGTCAGTTAGCAGCTGTATAGTTGGGTGAGGTACCAGCCAATCAGCTCCCAGGTGGGTCCATACGTGTGGGACCCACCAGCTATGGATGGACGGTTTAAATAAAAACATACCTCATGGTGGGACCGTGGAACTTGCTGACGTCAACAGCAGCCATAGTTGCTGCTGGCCCACCATCCAGAAGATAGATGGCCTGGATGCAAGCCACATCCAAATCAGGGTGGGGTCCACGGATCAAGCTGATATTCATGCTTTCCCTTCAAACGGGACCTGCCTAAATATGCCGTAAGGTAGAAAGTAACGTGGGCCCCGGTTGGACAGTGGGTGTGTCCCACTTGGTGGACGGCATGGATAAAATGCATTCATCATGGTGAGCCGTAAAATATGGAAGAGATAGATAGAGAGAGAGATGGTGTAGTGGAGGGACCCCACTACTATGGGCCCCTCTAAGATTTACAATACATACATCAAAACGGGTCCCATCACAAGTGGGCCTTACATCAAAATCAAGATTTAACGCTATGAGCACCCACCGATTTCACTCCTTGTTGGCTCCTTGGACTCCTAAACTCCTTGGCTTTCCTTTTAATGGAAGTTGATGAAGGTTAGATGGCTAGGATGGGAGATTAGGTGGTAGGAAGTGGGCCACACTAGGCTCCTCTCTTTTCTCTCCTTATCTTGGACGTTTCTCTTGTTGGCGTTGCTTGGAAAAATGGTAGAAAGAATGAGAGAGAAAGGAGATGTAAGGAGAGAGGGATGGGTGATGGATGGAGTGATGGGTGATGGGTGATGGGTGGTATGGGTTGTATAAGAGAGAGTTGACTTGGGGGATGGCTTGTGTACTTGAGGATGGGATAGAGTGATGGGTTGTAGAGATTCTCTCGAGATTCGCAATACGCGGCGTTTCCTCGAAATATACTCAAGCCCACTACTCCTGGCCTGGGTATCGCATCAGCGCGCGAGACGCGGCGTTAGAATAGCGGCAACGGCACGGTCGCAAGAGTACAAGTTTCGAGTCGGGTTGACTCGAAATGATAAGGTGCGACTTAGGGTCGCATGTAAATGTCGATTATTGGTCATGGTTTTACCGAAATTCAACTGGGAGGACCGTGGAAGTCTAAGGAACGGTACGGACTAGGATATAGGCCTCACAGTTTTATTTTATTAAGATAGCTAGAAAATCTTATTTGTTGATTTTTCTGAGACAGCTAGAAAATTCTCAGAGAGGGGTTTTTTGTTTGTGATAGCCCTTTAAAATCACAACTGTATCAGGTCTTAAGGTGACCTGAGAAAATCTTATTTATAGTGAAAGCCAATATCATGTGAATAGTGATTATTGGGAGTGAAGTAGGTGTGGTTGTTTGAGAACAGTTGTTGTACATGGCGAACCACTATAACTCTTGGTGTTGTGGTAAATGTTTTCTTTTTACATTTGTGGAGAATGTTTGTAATTTTATTTATGTAAAAGTGGTGAATGTTTATAATAGATAGCTTTATTATCTCTTGTTTGGTTTGAGATCTTAATTCTTACAAACGTTCGTGAACTAAGATTATCCTATCTAAACTTAGTTTAGGTGTAGGTTGTCCTAAGAATTAGTTTGAATCAATTTTTTAATGCTAATGCGATTGAGATTTTTGATATATTTAATATTTCACCACTATAATTTTTTATTTGGCATAGTTCTATTCACCCCCCTTTAAGACTTCTTAAGCTTGCCTTTTCAAGTGGTATCAAAGTTAAGTTGATCTCTTTTTTTTGGATTAATTTCCTTGAGTTAAAAGATCTAGAGCTTTTATAATGTCAAATTTTAATAGCTTGTCTATTACCAGGCCACCACCTTTTGATGGCTCTAACTATGCATATTGGAAAGCTAAATTTCAAGCTTCATCTTCAACTTCAAGCTCTATTGAAAAATCAAGTAAAAGAACAAGTTTCATAAAGTTCAAGCATTCAATCTACTTCAAAGTTTAGTCATTTCAGGTATAACAAACCCTAGAAAAACCTTAGGCTTAGGTACTTTCAAAACATAACTTAAATGAGTTTTTATGCTTATGTTATGTTAAAGTTCGACTAATCTAAGCCAAGGTTCGACTAGTCTAAGGATTTTTCGACCAATACTAGTTTAAACTGAAAAAAATTGATTTTTCCGTTACTTCTTCGACCAGTCGAGTAGACTCCTCGACCAGTCAAAGATAGGCCTTCGACCAGTCAAGGGTTGCTCGACTTGAAGTCTGGCAACTGAATCAGTTTGGATTTTAGGCACCCTCGACCAATCGAAGACCTTGGTCAACCAGTCAAACAGGGCCCTCGACCAGTCGAGCAATGCCTTCGACCAATCGAAGATCTATTTTATCTTATCGTGCTAAAATTTAAAAATTTATTGGAACAGAATCCAGTTCTTAGACGAGTCGAAGCAACAACTTCTTTGCTTATAAATAGAGGCTTTCTCTCAATCCAAAATTAACAATTCAAATCTATTAAATCCTTCCACAAGAGAGAGAGAGAGAGAGAGAGAGAGAGAGAGAGAGAAGCCCCCATTATTGTCACTCTATTGCACGTATTTATAAATTTTTAATAGCTTTTTTATTTTAATTCATTGATCTTTTATTCTTTGAATCTTATTTTATAAAGAGAGTAAATACTTTTCTTTGAGATCTTAAGGAATTTAAACAAGTAGCTTTTGGTTTGAATCTATTTAAAATTAATCTAGAACCTTGAACCCTTATCTATATGACTGGACATTGAATAATATACTACAAGAGAAGCGGTTTTACGACTACATCGACTGTTACATCTTCAAAGGAGAATATAAGTATACTTTGCTTTTATAGTTTGATTTTATTAAGATAACTAGAAAATCTCATTTGTTGGTTTTTCTGAGATAGCCAGAAAATTCGCAGAGAGGGGTTTTTTGTTTGTGATAATCCTTTAAAATCATAATTTTATCAGGTTTTAAGGTGACCCTGAGAAAACCTTATTTATAGTGAAAGCCAATATCACGTGGATAGTGATTATTGGGAGTGGATTAGGTGTGGCTGTTTGAGAGCAATTGTTGTACACACCGAACCACTATAACTCTTGGTGTTATGGTGAATGTTTCCTTTTTCCATTTGTGAAGAATATTTGTAATTTCATTTATGTAAAAGTGGTGAATGTTTGTAATAGATAGCTTTATTTTCTCTTGCTTGGTTTGAGATCTTGATTCTTACAAATGTTCGTGAAATAAGGTTGTCTTACCTAAACTTGGTTTGGGTGTAAGTTGTCCTACGAATTAATTTGAATCAAATTTTCAATACTAATGTGATTAAGATTTTTTATTTATTTAATATTTCAACACTGTAATTTTTTATTTGCCATAGTCCTATTCACCCCCCTCTAAGACTTCTTAAGCTCGCATTTTCAGAATCCTAAAGCCCCAAAAGTAGAGAAATCAGATAAATCGCCAAAGGAGGCCAACACAACAAAATCCAGTGAGGAGGTGGGTGGTTGTGACGTTCTGACTGCATTCAAATTTTGGTATCTTAGCAACAAGTGAATTTTGGATACGAGGGCTACATACCACATGACCTCTCATCAGAGTTGGTTCACCAATTACAATGAGTACAATGATGGCCAAGTGTTTATGGGCAATGACATTACCTATAAGGTTATTGATGTCAGATCGATGCGCATCAAGATGTTTGATGGGATGGAGTATATCCTGGTGAATGTGAGACATATTCTCGATCTAAGGAAGTGTCTAGTATCTTTAGGAGCTCTCAAGGCACTTGGGTGTAAATTCATCGGGTTAATGTTCACAACCCCAAGTGTAGGGTCACGATGTAGTAAAAATCTTGGTAAGACCGAGGTCGAATTCACAGGGACTAATCTTTTGCATTTCTAAAATTAAAACTAGAGCAAAAATAAGATCTAAATTAAAAATCTAGAATAAAGGAAGTAATTGTGAATGGTGTTGATTGAAACTTGTGAATTTAAAGGCGGGTACTAGGGTGCCAAGGATCCACTTGTAGTTATTAGGATGTTACCTTACTTGATTCAAGAGATCCAACTGGATTCAGAATCCTATCTTATTCAATTGGAGGAAGAAATGATCAAATCTCTGAACTTCTCATTAACCCAGCCTCAATGGAGGAGAATTATGGAGATTGGAAGGGATTCTGTCACCCAACCATGCCTAAGAGATGACGGTAAATAACAGGATTTACTAATCCAACAATCTCAAATAGGAAAAGAAGATATTCAAAGTTATTGTAGCGTCTATTGTACTTTGAGTCACAAAAAACCATAGAAAACTGAAATTACTTATTAAAATCAACTAGAAATCAATGAAGTTCAACATAAACATGAATCAAAGTAAAGTAAACATCCCAATCATGCTACAAGCTTCACCTCTTAGCTCTATCTAAGAGATTTAGCCAACCATAGACATGATTGAACTAAGAACACTCAAAGAAAATATAAAAACAACTAAAGAAGAAGAAGAAAGACTCTTGGCGGAGACTCTCCACCTTTTTTCTCCACTCCTCAAACCCTAGATGATCCTTAGAAATGCCTTAGAGACTCCTATTTATATTTGTGAAGCTTCGCCTTATGCACCGACTTGGAATTTTCGTAATCTGATTGTGAAAGTATCTCAATTTACGCAGTCATATTACGCATCGGTCGGACCAAAGTCGAATATGAAGTCAAGTTCGAATTTGAAAAGGATTCTATTTCAGCAGTTGTCCGATTTCGATCAGACCGAACTTAATTGTCGGTCAGACCGAATTAATCTTTAGTAGAACCGAATTAACTCCAAAATTCATCGTTCTTCGCTGGAGCTTTTTTGTGCACTTTCTGTCACACCGAATCCTCTTTTTGTTTGGACTGAATTGTTCATCGGTTGAACCGAATTAGCTTCTGAATTTCATCGTTGGCTGCTAGACTGTTTTGTGCAAGTTTGGTCAGACCGAACATGGGTTTGATCAGACTAAACCTATATATTTTCTACTGCAGATTCTGAAGTCTTTCATGTCCTTTCTTCACCATTTGTACTTGGTTTCCTTGGATCTTTGGTATGTGAATTCTTTAATCTTAGGCCGTGTTTGTTAACGCTGAATTTTTACACTTAACGCGGAATGGGGAAAATTTTTCGTGTTTAGTGGTGTTTGTTAATGCGTTGTTAACGCGAAAGACGGAAAGCGCTAAGTGGTTTTTCACTGAATTCTTTTAGTGATAGGAGTCTGGCTTAATGGTGAACGCGGAATGCGCTCCGTGATTTTTCATTAAACAAAAATTTTTTGCTTCCAAAAGTACCCCTTTTCAAGTTATTACGGAAAGTTTTTCTTTTCAATTGCTTGCACAATACAAAATCAACCTTTAACCTGCAGAATTTCTTTATGCCCCACCATGATTTATGTGTTTGATCCACATCGTCCATCAATCTTTTCAGATAATTTAAGGTGTGATCCAATAAAAGAAGCAAGTCTAATGATTAATTGGACTATAAGGTGGGGATTGAACGTCCACCGTTAAAAACTTCTTGAGAGCTTGAGAAGTTTCAGATCAAGCTGATCTTTGTGTTTTCACTTCATCCACATCCACTTGACCTAATGAATAGGTTGGATGGTAAAAAAAATCACAGTGGCCCATGTCACTTTGATCTCTTTGAACCGTTCGTACAACGGACGCAGATTGCGTACTACCCCCGCCCGTCCCTAGCTCCGAACGGGCTGTTCTGTGGGCAGGCCCACCGTTATGTATCTGTACATCCAAACCCTCTATCCCTTTTCTCATATTATTTTAAGGCATCAAGGAAAAAATGAGTTAGATCCAACAATTAAATGGACCACATCACAAATGACTCTTGCATTTAATGCAACCAAAATTATTATTTGGTGTGGTCCACTTGAGCGTTGGATCTGCCTCATTTATGCATCCATGCCTTAAAATAATCTGAGAAAGGGGATTGACTGTTTGGATGTACATATACATCACGGTGGGCCCGTCCACAGAACTGCCCGTTCAGAGCTAGGGACAGGCGGGCGTAGTACGCAATCCGCGTCCTGCTTGAAAACGGACGCAGAGTTCCCGCAAAAGCCTTACGCAGGAAGTTCGTGCGCAGGGAATCTGGGTGGGCCCCACTGAGATGTTTGTGTGAAAGCCACACCGTCCATCCGATTTTACAGATCATTTTAGTTATGCAGCCAAAAATAACATATATTCAAAACTTGAATCGACCACACGAGAGGAAACAGTGGAGATTTAGTGACCACCGTTGAAACATTTATATGGCCACGAAGGTTTTGTCTGGATCTAATTTTTGGTATTTTCACTTCATCCCAGTGAAAATGACATTTTAAACGGCTTGGATGGAATATAAACATCAAGGTGGCCCCCACCATGCATCCCAACGCACCTCCCAAAGAAATCCCTGTCTCTAAGACGGGAACGGACTGGCTACTCCACTGCCACCGGCCTGTGGCTGATGGTCGGTGCTCTGTGGGCCTTACCATGATGTATGTGTTGCATCCATGCCATTCATCTATTTTTTCAGATCATTTCGTGGAATGGGACAAAAAATTAGGTATATCAAAATCTCAAGTGGGCCACATTACAGGAAACAGTGTTGAATAGCGTCGATCATGAAAATCCTTTTGGGGACCATAAAAGCTTTGGATCAAGCTGATCTTTGTTTTTTCCCTTCATCTGGGCCTGTATGACCTAATTAAAAGATTGGATGTCAAATAAATAGTACAATGGGCCTTAGGAGGATTTTAATGATGCTTATCCAATTATTATTATTTTCCTATGGTGTGGTCCACCTGAGATTTATATCCCTCTAATTTTTGGGGTGATGCACTAGAATGATCTTTAAAAATGGATGAACAGAATGGATGAAACACATACATCATGGAGGGGCTAACAGAGCACGAAGTTCCTACGAAAGGCTTTAGCAGGAAATCCGCGTCTGCTCCTCTTCGCACGAAGTTCCTGCATTGGAAGCCTATATGGGGCTCATCGAGCTCAAGTTGTACGAACAGTTTTAAGGAGATCAAAGTTGGCGGAAAATCATCTGGTATAGTACCAATTCACGTTTATTTTTTTCTAAAATACAACAGGCTTCTCATTTACTTCTCCACTGCATCATCAATTATTTTTTCAGCATCTTTATAAAAGATTATAAATATTTCTCTTCGACAGGTATTACAATCTCTTTATCTTTGAAAATTGACTTGATTTTCATGAGTTTTTGTCTTTTCTATTTATTTTAATCAAGTAAATTTATTAAAAGATTTTTACTCAATTGTTCTTCTTTAAACAATTCTCAGTTTATAGTAGACTATTGTAGTGATGACTTCAAGGGATAGTGGCAGGGCAAGATGGAGTGATTTGGAGAAAAAAATATTTATTAATTGTTGTCTTGAAGAAGCACATAAGGGTGGTAGGTCAGGTTCAAGCTTGACCAAACAAGATGGAACAAATTAATAATTGAGTTGAAAAAGCGTACAGGAAAAGAATTTAATCAAAAGCAATTGAAGAATTTATGGGATTATCTGAAAGTACAATATACTACGTGGATAAAATTGATAAGCATTACGGGACATGGGTACAATGCATTGACGGGCCAATTCGATTGGCCTGAAGAAAGATGGGATGAGTACATAAAGGTAATTATGAAATTTTGTTATATAGTTAAATAAGAATTTGCCTTTCATCAAATTAAGACATGATTTTATAATATTTTTATTGTAGGCAAATAAGAATGCAGCTCAATTCCGAAATAGACCACTAGCATTTGAGAACGAATTGAGGGCCTTATTTGAAGGTTTTGTTGCAACTGGTGCTGAAGCCTACACAACACATAGCGACAATCTTCCCGAGGAGTATTTTGGGTCGTCATCTCAAATACCTTCAAATACACATATGAGTGAAAATGAAATCAATTTAGGCAGTCTCGATGTTAACATAAATTCAGCTACTAAAGAATGCCAACAGGCACCGCTTGTCGATTTAGAAGCTCATCAACGCACATGGCACAAACCAAATAGGAAGAAGGATATCCAAAGAAGCGTAGATGCACTCATACATCAGTTGGAAAAGACAGATGCAGAAGGACCCACTATCAAAAAATGTTTAATGAAATTAAAAGGCATGTCATCAATAAGAAGACCAGATCTATTGTGTTTTAAAGCTTTAAAATCGTTTACCCAGAAGAAGAAGAATAGAGAAGTGTGAATGCTTCTAGAGGAAGAAGAGGATATGAAGCTTTGGATAGAGACTTTAGATTAGTGTGTGGTTTATTTTTTTACATTTTTTACATTAGTTTTATTTCTTTTTCTTTAATGTTTTGACATTAGCTTTGCTTATAGACTTTATATTAGTGTACTGTTCAGTTTGAATAATTTTAATATTAGTTTAATAGTTTTATTTCTTTCACATGTCTTTAATTCCACTGTAACTCTTGATTTATCGATATGCTGAAGATTATTATATCATATCGATTTTTGTCGATATAATATATTTAAGAGATTTGTTAATCTTAACTAGTTAATTGTTTAAACATCTAATTGAAGTTTTTACTTTCGATGTTGACAGAATTATGGCATTAACAAATGAACAGAAGAAATTATTGAAGATTATTGTATTAAAGCTGCTATTTAATTATTTAGAGACGTTTACCAACAGAATACAAGTAAGTTCTCCTGCATTACCTGGATCATATTTTGTGAAAGAATTGCTAGATGGTCTATCTTCAGTTTGCTACGAATTGTTTAGAATGGAGAAAGATACATTCAATAGTTTGTATAACTTATTTCGCATTCGAAGGTGGTTATTTGATAGTAGATATGTATCACTCGAGGAAAAGATTGCCATGTTTATAATGACAATTAGTCATAACCTTTGAAATAGATTGGTAAGAAATCGATTTGTACATTCAACACAAACGGTGCATAAATACTTTCATGAGGTATTATTTGCTATGCTAAAATTTGCCAAAGAAATGATTGTCACTCCATCATTTGATCAAAATGTCCAAGAAATCAGAACACACCGACATCTTCGGCAAATATTTAAGGTAAAACTTCATATAAAAAAATATAAATATATTTACTTATAATTGAATCATCCTACTTAAGGGTTAACAATTTACCTTTAATGTTTAGGGTGCCGTTGGTGTGTTAGATGGAACCCTCATTCCTGCATGTATCACAATAGATAAACAAATACCTTATAGAGGAAGAGGAAGGGGTGAATGTGCTCAGAACGTTATGGCCATCTGTGACTTTAATATGATTTTTACATATGTCATAGCTGGATGGGAAGGGGTGGCACATGATTTAAGGGTACTTATGGATGCTGTACTTGATCCAACAAAGAAATTTCCGTTGCCCCCTCCTGGTAATATTTAATATACTTTTTCATATAACTTAGTAAAATTATAACTTGAAATTTTGCTAAAATGACATTTGTTTTTATGTAGATAAATATTATCTTGTTGATGCTGCTTACACTCACACAAGAGGATTTATGGCACCATACTGTAATGTTCGGTATTGGTTGGGTGACTTTCGTAGTGGTGGGCGGCCTACTAGTAAAGAAGAAGTTTTTAATCATATGCATGCAAAGTTACGGAATGTAATCGAAAGGTCTTTTGGCGTGTTGAAGGCGCGTTTTGCAATTTTAATGCGGATGGCACCATATTCCTTCCCGACGCAAAGAGACATAGTTATTGCATGCATGACACTACACAACTACATCAGAAAAGAATCCATCTAAGATCCACTCTTCCAACAATACAATGATGAAAATGTTCTTTCAGAGATAAATATCGAATCAGAGAATGATATGCCTGAAGTGGAAGGAATATTTGAAAACTTTGAACAAACTATTATGTCCAATATGCGAGAAGAAATTACCGCCACACTTATACATGCAAATCATTAATTTTTTATCTGTTTTTATGAATAATGATATTTTAATTTTCTATTAAGTACTTTATAGTTTATTTGAATTCAATAGAATAATTTTATTTTCATTTAATAAAAAATAATTTCTTTATAATGTAAAGCATTCAAAAACAGGAGATAGATAGGGGTAAATGTGTCAAATTAACATATTTCAGACATTTCAGATGTTTGTTAACAAACAGATTGTTTTAAATTCAGTACTTAATTTTCAGACTTCAGCCATAGTTACCAAACAAGTTTTTTGACTTCAGATTTCAAATTCAGGCTCCAGATTTCAGATTCAGGCTTCAGATTTTAGATTCAGGCTTTAGACTTCAAATTCAACAAACGGGGCCTTAGTCCCTAAGATCCCTCCTTTGCCTTGGTGATTCTTGAGCATTAAATCCATACTTTTAGCATTCTTTTCAATCCAAGCTCTTAGATTCACCTTGCAACACAAATATGTATAAAATATACCATTAAGCATTATCATGTTCATAAAACTAAGATATAAATAGGGAAGAATATACAATATTTAACACTCAACAATTAATCATGTCTTAAAAGTTTCAAAAGGAGCACTAATTCTGATGAAAGCATAACATGGCATTAACCTTTATAAGCTGATCAAGAATACGATATTGGGTGAAGCTGCATCGTCTGTAGCAGAATCCACATCAGGACATTTGTTGAGTGCGCGCCAAGCCACATAAGTGAGAGCAGTATGAAAGTACTTTCTTATCGTTGTTTGATTCCTTTATTTAGAAGTGTTGATTTTAATATATACAAGTATTATATATATGGTAAACAATCTGGTTATCTTCTAAGTCTGTAAAACAAGTAAATAAGTGCTTGATTATGTGCATTTGGATGTATGCATGTCGTCATCCGTTATTTATGGCAAGGCAATCAATTTTTATCTCATTCATAGATGACTACTCTAGAAAGGTTTGATTTGACTTTATGAAGAATACTTTCAATATTTTCACCACCTTCAAGATGTGGAAGGTAATGGTAGAAAAGTAGACATAACGAAAGTTGAAAATGTTGAGGATAATCAATAGTGGTGAATTCACTTTTAAGGAATTCAGTCGATTTTGTAAAGATGTGGGGATTGTAAGGTATAATATAATTAGGCATACACCATATCAAAATGGTGTGATTGAACGAATGAATCAGACTCTTTTGGAGAGAGCCCGAAGCATGTTGAGTAATGCTGTATTGGGTAGTGAGCAATGCACTAAGGCAATCAATACAACTTGTTACTTAGTGAATTGGTCCCCCTCTATGCTGATTGGTTGTAAAATTCCATAAGAAGTGTGAAGTGGTCATAATGTAGACTACTCAAGGCTATAGGTATTTGGTTATAATGCTTACTCTCATATACCGTTAGTTGACAAAGATAAGCTAGACCAAAGAGTAAAGAAGTGTACCTTTGTGGGCTATGGTGATGGTGTGAAGGGATACAAATTCTATGATCGGGTCACACGAAATATTATAATTAGCTGTGATGTCAGGTTTGATAAAGATTCCTTATTTCACAAGGATGAAACAAGGAAACAGGAAAGTTAGCGGTAATTGATGTTGAAATTGAAAAAAGTGAGACACAACTAAAAGTGAAGCCACAGGAAGAGGTAAAGGAATGGGTGGAGCCAACACCTATAGGAGAAATCTACCAAGAGATCATAAATTACCAGCAAGATATAGAGACGACTCGAATGTTACATTCGCTTTCATTACGGATGAGGGGGATTTGTCTACCTTCTAAGAAGCACTAGATGATACAGATGTTGAGAAGTGGATAGCGGTAATATAGGATGAAATAGACTCTTTGTACAAGAATGAGATGTGGGAACTGGTGGAGCTTCCCATTTGGAATAAATCGATCAATTGTAACTAGATCTATCAGAAGAAATATGATAGATACAAGGCCAGATTGGTAGCGAAGGGTTATGCACAGAAGGAGGGTGTTGACTTTAATAAGATTTTTGTGCTTGTAGTCAGGTATATATCTATCAGATTTGTGTTGGCACTAGTTTCCCAATACATTAGGAATTGAAACAAATAGATGTAAAGACTGATTTACTACATGTGGAATTTGATGAACATATCTACATGAAGCAATTAGAGGGGTTTAAAATATAGGGGATCAGAGAATAAGGTTTACATGTTGAGGATGTACGGCTTGAAACAATTGCCTAAGAAGTGGTATAAAAGATCAGATTCTTTCATGGTGAGTCAGCTGTTTACCAAAAGTGAATATGATTATTGTGTCTCTAGACATTAAGTGATGGAGAATTTATTATACTAGTATTGTATGTTGATGACATGCTTATCACTAACCATGGCATGTCTGAAATCAATATATTAAAGACTTAGTTATCAAGGACATTCGAAATTAATGTTTGGGGCTATAAAGAGGATTCTCGGCATTAATGTACACAGAGATAGAGAGAGGAGCATGTTACAGTTATCTCAGGTAGAATACCTTGAGCAGTTATTAGTGAAGTTTAGAATAGATAAGGCTAAACTAGTTAGCACACCCCATGTTGCTCACTTTCGACTTTCTTCACAGCAATGTCCCATTATAGATGAAGAAAAGTGGTATATGTCTCGTGTGCCCTATTCGATCATAGTTGACAGTTTGATGTATGCCATAGTCTCTATGAGACCGAATATTTCACATGCAGTTGGTGTTGTGAGAAGATACATGTCAAACCCCAACAAACAACATTGGGAGGCAGTGAAATGGCTACTTTGTTATCTACGAGGTACAACAAAATATGTCTTGACATTTGAGAAATCAAAGGAAAAACTTATAAACTATGTTGATTCAGACTATATAGGGAATGTGGAGAACAGAAGATCGACTTCCACTTACTCATTCGTGTTAGCGGGTGGAGCGATCAATTGGATGTCAAAGCTTCAATTTGTATTTCTTTTTCCACAACCAAAGCTAATTATAAGGTATGTGACGGAGGCATTCAAGGAAGGTGTTTGGTTGAGAGGAATCCTTAATGAATTGGGGCTTCAGCAGGAAGCCGTGCAAGTTAATTGTGACAACGAAAACGCGATCAATTTGACAACGAATTCAGTATATCATTCTCATACTAAACATACTAATGTATGTCATCATTTCATCCGACAGGTGCTCGAGTAAGGCGATGTTACTTTTGAGAATATCCACATGAGCATGAATCCAATGGATATAGTTACAAAGGTAGTTCCCCCAGAGAAGTTCAAATTTTGTTCAACTACTTTGTGTTTGGCAAAGGTTTGATGAAGACAGAGTGTGCATAAAAAGTGATGACGGTAAAACTATAATAGAGATGATTAGAGATGGAGCTTAAAGCTATGGTTCATGATTATTAAAGATATGATCGAGATTTTTGTGTGGATATCTTCAATCTGTGAAGAAACATGGGAGTTTGATCGACGGAACAGCCTACTCAATTGATCGAGTGAACCCTTTATTTTATAGATTAGTCTTTAGACAATTTTGGACAGGTTTGGTCAATTAAAAGTTCAAAAAAATCATTTAAACTTTCTAGACACTTTTGAGCATGTTCGATTGATCGAATATCTAGGGTTCGATCGATCAAGGGTTGCTCGATCGATGACAATCAATCGATATTTAAATTGACGACGTGCAATTTTACGTAATTACATGATTTGTTTCCTATTCTGAGTATAACATTATATATATGGGTGTAATATGGGATTCGGGTATATAATAAGGAAGGCTTAATCGTTTTTAGTGTTTGGAAGGGAGAAAATAAGGGTTTTTGCATCTGTAAGTTCATCTAATCTATATTAATTCGTTTTCATGGTGTATTTGCCCATCTCTTTGTGCCATGTTTTTTTCTCCTAATGGGGTTTTCACATAAAATTGGGTATTCTTGTGTATGATTTGTTTGCATTTGCTTCTCATCATGTGATTTGAATTTGGAATTTTCTTCCACAGTTCCCCAACAAAATTACCCACCTGATTATTCATATGCTTCATTACTATCTTATATGTTGTGACTATTTGAAGCTTGTGGCATTGTTTTAATGCCATCTAACTTGAGAATTAAATGAGGACTATACAAACATTAAATGGGCCACACTATAAAATAAAAAAATAATAAAAATTGATGGAAAATCATTCAAAAACCATCAAATTCACGTGGTAGCAAACATAATGGTTAGATGAGCCATACCATGGTGTCTCATGAGCAACTTTACCAGGATTAGCTTATTCTACAAGAACTTGTGAGGTAATTGGTTGTCCATTCCTAAATAATGAAAGAAAATGTTTAATTGTTGATCAAACCCAAGGGTTGACAACTCCAAGTGTAGGGTTGCAATGTACTAACAACTCAGTGAGACCGAAGTCGAGTCCTCGAGGAAAACGACCTAAAACTAGTCTAAAGCTAACGGTTTTTCTGGATTTTTAATCCAGCAAGGTAAAAAAAAGTTTTTAAAATAATAAAAATAAAAGACTAAGGATCCAGGAATCCACATATAACAATCAAAATATCTCATTCATTTATTCAATGTATAACTCAATTGGAATCGAAGTCCTATCTTATCCAATCAAAAGATAATTCTATTAAATCAATCATTAATACCAATAAAATATGATTTAAATTGAACGATTATCTCATGAAGCACTCGGATCTCAATCGCAGGGAATCAAAAGCATCTAAAGCACCCTTAGGCAATAATAAATCAATCAATTATATAGATTGAATCATTCTCTAATTTAGGCTATACAATTGTTAAATCAAAGCATTCATTGTACCCGAAGGCGACAATAAATTCAAAAATAAATAACTCAAATACTTTAAAGTAAATCCAAATCTACTTTGATCTACTATCATCATTTAATCCATTTTTATTGAATCAAATACACTAATTACTATAATTGGACTATAAGCTTCATCTATTAGCCTTAAGTAAGAAATTATCATAACATGGCTAACATCTTATAAAAGATGTTATGGGTAAAATTGGACTAACCAACTAACGAAATTTTAATGCTTATAAGAAGGTAAACAACTCGGATGAGAGATTGGGTGAGACCTCGGCCTCGACTACCGAGCACGACCTCTGTAATCAACTCAAGCACCAATCATAAGCAATGGCCTTATGACCTCAGTCACTTATTTAGCATTTCACTGTCATAACCAAGCAACAACTGCAACTATTGACTTGAGCCTAATTAGAGGCCCTAACCTTGAAGCTCAGCCCTTACCACGACCAACAATTAAGCTCGGTCTGTGGGACCTCGACCAACACGACTTAGAACTTGGCATCATCTATCGACCACGACCTCCTTGGATACTGCCCACTAGGAGATATCTTCTTCATATACAGAAAGGATTACCTTCCTAAGATCTTCGCTGAGAATCATGACGAGGATAGAGTCATATACCCAGGGGAAGATCCCTTATGTGATGTGCACCTACATGATAGACTCATTACCATATACAGAAATGGTTTCAAAAGGATATAAATAAGAACCCTACCTACGGTGAAATGTATGCATAAAAATCTTAATTTGACTAGACCTAGATTGCTTATTCTAATTTAGGCATTGGAGGGTTCCTGGCTACAACTAGAGCCCCCATTGCCATCTAAGTTTGTAGGTACATGACGGTCTAACACGGATGACCGAATTTTAACATCAACAAAAGAAACTAAAAAAAAAAAAAAAAACTAGAAAAACAAACTAGATTTGAAGGATCAAAGAAGAAGGATGGCTCCATGGAAGATCCGTCGCTCCTAGGTCTTTCTCCCAAGCCCTTATCCGTGCTTTAGAAATATTTAAACACCCCTTTAAATAGAAAAAACTTACTAACTTGGAACCGACTTCAAATTTGTGCACTTTTTTAAAGCTTTGGTCACACTAATAGTTATCTTCTATCACACCAAACATCACTTTGGTCGCACCGAACTGGTCTCTCGGTTGTAGCCAAATTTTCTCAATATTCATCTAAAGTCTCTATCTCCCTTAGGTTGTACCGAATTCTCCTTCACACCGAACATTACTTCGGTCGGACCTTAGTGTCAATCTAAATTGCATCTAAAAATCACAGTTTCTTGTTGGACTGTTCTGTGCACCTTCAGTTGAACCGAACCAACCTCATGAGGGACCGAATAGTCTGTTATTTTTGTTGATGTACTGCGTGATTTTTTAGTCTTTTCTTCATCATTTATCCTTAGTTTTCTTAGATATTTGGCATGTAAATTCTTCATTAATGACCTCTAAATTTCTAACTCTTCAATGATCATTCTTTTATGCTTTAATTTCATCTTTTAAGCATGTATTCATTTTTAGGTCCAAAGTCTCCTTACATGAAGAAAACATATATAATTAAATCAACCTAACACTTAATTGCAAGGAATGATGATGTAATTGAGAGGATAAATATGTAATATTTCGACGTTATCAATTGTCATGTTAAGGAAATTCCTATCTTATAGTTCATTCACATATTAACGATCTTGGTTATTGTTAGTAAGCTTTGTGTCATCTTTTGTTCTCCAAGGAATTTGATAAGCTTAAGGATTCGAGTTTATATTGCTAGTTGGTACCAAAAATTATTTAACTCTTAATAACTCATCCAAATGTTGCTTATTTATGAGTGTTGTGAGCCAACTCATGCAGATTCTGTGTGCTTATCATCTAGAGGCAGTTTATCAAATTCTTTTGTACCCCAAGTTTGCTCCAAGCTAGATTGTTATATGTCCTAGTCATAGACATCTTCGATTTAGTGTTTATTTTGATACTAATTGAGTCAGTCCTTCTAATGATTAACATTTTACTAATGGCATATGTACTTGCATTTATGGCAATCTTGTATTTTGAAGGAGTAAGAAGTAATTAGTTATGACATTTTCTTTTGTTGAAGTTCAGTATAGATGTATAAGACAAGGTACTTTTGAAACACTTTATCTTTGATATCTTTTGTCAAATTTGGAGTTGAGTTGACATCTCCAATCTCACTATTTTATGACAATCAGGTGGCAATCACATTAGTTTCAATTTACCTTACATGAAAGAACTAAGCATATTGAGGTTGATTGCCACCTTAGTTCCTAAAATTTGTATGTTAGTATTATATTTTCTTCATCTCTCTTATAAAGATTGGTGAGGTGATACTTTTACTAAAGTAGTTCCAAACTTTGCATCTTTCTAATATTCTATCCAAGCTACGCATGCATGACATTTATGCACCGGCACGAGGGAGAGTGTTAGTGGGTTTCATGTTAGTGAACTTTTCTCATTAGGCCTTTGAAAGTTATTTTGTGTTGTTCTTCAGTGATCTTGTTTATTATCACTATTTTCATGTTAATAAGATTATGATCATTGAGCAGTTGCTTTTTAGTAAGCTTTTGTTCCCAATCAACTATTATTGAACCGTTTTTAGCACAACACTCACACTCACACACACATGCACGCGCGCGCGCACACACACACACTTACTGTTGTCAAATGCCTTCAATCTATACTGAAACATGGTCGATTGATTAAGTGGACACCGAATTATATAGATTGGTCTCTAACAGTTTTGGATAGTCTCGATCGATCGAATTGTCTGGTCGATCAATCGACAGAATTCATAAAATACTTGTAATCACTTTGGACTTTTTTTTAGCATGTTTGAGCGATCGAACATGTAGTGCTCGATCGATTAAGGATTACTCAATTGATCGATGGTAATATCGACAACTCACGTAATTTTATGTAATCGCATGATTAGTTTCCTATTTTGGGCATTATGCTATATGTGTGTGTGTGTGTATGTGTGTGTGTGTGTGTAATTGCAGGATTAGGGTATTCCAATCAATGCTTAAATGTTTCTACAGTTTTAGAGGAGAAAATGAGGGTTGTCTAATTATAAGTGCATACATCTCTTGTACTTTTCATTTTCATAGTGATAGTTGTCGCTTTGTTTTATGGTTTTTTCTTGCAATGTATTTTCCACTATGATAATGTTGGTATTCAAGTTTGGTTTTGAGACAGACAATTAAGGGATTAAACGTGAAGTATGAAATGGAGAATTTCATTGAGAAAAATAACTTCGAAGTATAGAAAGTGAAGATGAGAAGCTTTCTACTTCTGCAAGGGTTGCAACATGCACTCCTTGATGTAGTGAAGCATCCAACGTCTATGAGTGATGAAGAGTGGAAAGAATTGCATGAGAGGGCATAAAACCTCAGTCCAACTATGTCTAGCATATGTGAAATTGCGGTAGGACCGCTACTATTGAAGCATGGATGTATGTCCAAGTGTCCTAGAGGGGGGTGAATAAGACTTTTAAAACTTTAATCCTACTAAACTATAAATTCTACCAATTTAAAATAAGTCAAGTAGGATTATCAAAAAGTAATTCATATTCAACTTCTAAGATAGTGAGAAATCTAAGTGTTGCATTATATCAAACATGTATTGCGCATAATGTAAACATTCCAACAGTCAATACATATGAGTAAAAGCAATCATCACAAACGCAATAATATATAGTGGTTCGGCTACGTGCCTACTTCACTCCCGGCTAACACACTCCACCCTAAAGTATACTAGATTTCACCATCGATGGTTTTAAATCAGGTTAACCATAAACTTTTACAACATACATACGGTTAACTAAAAAGCCTACACAAGATATCCTTAGGTGCCTACACAAGGTAACTCACTATGCATACACAAGGAAAACACACTATGCCTACACAAGGAAAACTCATTATGCCTACACAAGGCAAACACATTATGCCTACACAAGGCAAACAACCATGCCTACACGAGGCAATAGGTCCTACAAAAGGACACTATACATATTCTCCTGTTGGAGGCCTATAAAAGGTCTCGGTGAGTTTGAAAATAAACTCTAAAACCAAATCCTACATGAGGAAGATGTTTCAGACTCTTTTACTTGTGAGTGAGCCCTTTATCAGCACATATTGGTGAAGATCTTTCTATTGTTGAAAAGTCTTCAGCTCCCATGAACCACAACCGTTTGTTGATGCTACAATCAATACTCTAAGGTTGTTGGTTTGGGGTTTAGTCTTAATCTTCTCTAATAAATGATTTGTCTTTAGAGATTAGAGAAGATTCCATGAGTTAAGCATAAAAGTATTCCAGCACAATGATTTAACATTAAAGGGTGTTGTTGGAAACTTAATGAATATCAGAGTTCATAATTCAATCTAGGCAATGAAGATGAGAATAAATGCTTGAACTATAGATTGAACGATGAACTCTTATGGGAAAGAGGGCTTGAGGATGAGGGTATTAACTATTATAATTATTCTCTCAAGCTCTCTTGAAATCTTGCTCATTTTCTCAAGTAGCAACCTAAGAGTTTATATAAAGAAGAATCCCAACGGTCAAAAAACGGGCAGAAATCTTCTCTTGTTGATGCCATCAAATGGTCTTTGATGCTATCAAATTAATGCACCAAAGTTTTTCAAATAGGTATGGGGCAGATTCTGTTCAATGCCATCGAGCATACTTCAATGCTATCAAAGAGGTCTTCGATGTCATCAAGACATACTTCGATTCCATCGAGATTTTCTTTGTAAGGCTCTCTTGGGTTACTGGATAGTTTTTGTCCCTTTTTCGATGTAATCGATTAGACCTTCGACGCCATTGAAATTTAAATATCGATGTGATTGAACTGTCTTCGATGTAATCGAAAATATTAGATTTTCCTAGAAAGCTTACTAGACAAACTGGTCCATATATCGATGCAATCGAACAAGCTTCAATGCCATCAATAACTTACTCTCGATGTTATCGAAGGAGGTTTGATTACATTGAGGAATACTTTAAGTATTTCAGAAATGGAGGGAATAAGCCCAAGGTCGATTCAATCGAAGTGAGTTCGATGCCATCAAAACATAAGTTTCGATGTCATCGACAATCCCCAGCATAAGTTTACTGGACTATTTAGGATTGGTTTCGATGTAATCGAACCATGTTCGATGTCATTGAAATAGTCCTCGATTGCATATCGATGCAATCATCAAGACATTGAGTTTGCTTGTATATAGCTCATTTTTCCTCCAATACTCAATGTACAAAACTAAGCTTACCAAAGGATATCTAGAAGCAATCATGGGTAACTTTTGGGTTTTTATATTAGGGCATATATCTAATTAGGGTTTGTTTAGGTAGATGAGGCTTAGTTTACCTTTTAAGCACATTCGTATATCTTCATCTTGATGAGTTTTGAACTTGTGGTCTTCAATCTGGGGCTCACTTTGACAAACAGACTTACCATTCACGTATATTGGCAAACAAGGGAACTTTCATTATAAAGTTATTTACAATGTTCTTGATCAGAAGATGACTTCATGACTTTGGAAGAAGTTAGATAACTTGAACATGACGAAATCGTTGTCAAATCATCAATATCTGAAAAACCAATTCTATAATCTAAAGATGGTGAAAGGGTTGGATCTCAATAATCACATCAGTGTGTTTAATAAGATATTTTGCAAATTGATAAGTATAAAAGTAAAGATTAGGGAGGAAGAGAAATCCTTATTTATGTTAAACTCTCTTCCAGAGTCTTACTATTGCTTCATAGACACTATGTGCCACAATAGAGAAACCGTTAATGTCGAGATTGTCATCTCAGCCTTTCAATCAAAGATGTTGAGAAAAAAGGACAATAGTGCAGGGTCTTCTATGTATGCGTTGGTAGCTAGAAAAATAAATTCTAAATGGGAGAAGGGAAACTCGGGATCACGGTCTAAGTCTACGGGCAAGGGGAAGATGAAGTGTTAGAACTATGGAAGAGGAGCATATAAGAAGGATTATCGAAATTCTAAAACCTAGAAGGGAAAATTTTAGATGAAGCACCTAAGGAGGCCAACATGGTAAAATCTAGCAAAGAGATGGATGGTGGTGATGTCTTAACCGTGTCCAAATTTGGCTATCTCAATGATGAGTGAATTTTGGATTCAAGGTTCTCATAAGACATGACTTTTCAGCGAGATTGATTCACCAGTTACAGTTAATGAGATAATGGACAAGTGTTTATGGGCAATGACATTGCCTATAAAATTATTAGAATCGAAACGGTGCACATCAAGATGTTTGATGGAATAGAGCACATCTTGATGGATGTTAGATCGTTCCTGAGCTAAAGAAGAATATAATATTCCTAGGGCGCTCTCAATACATTTGGGTGCAAGTTCACCGGGTTTGATCGTATCCTAAAAGTTTCAAAATGGGCACTCATAGTGATGACAGTGAAGCGTAGCGGTAACCTTTATAAATTGATCAGGAATACCGTATTAGGTGGAGCTGCAATGTCTGTAGCAGAGTCCACGTCAGCACATTTATAATATGCTCGTCTAGACCACATGAGCAAGGTACGAAGGTACTTTCTGATCGATGCTTAATCCTTGCTTTTAAAAGTGTTGATTTAAATATATGTTAGCATTATGTATATGGTAAACAATCTGAGCTATCTTTTAAGTTAGGAAAGCATGCTAGTAAAGGGATGCTTGATTATATGCATTCTAATATATTGGGGTCGTCGCCCATAGTTTTTGTGAGGGGGTCATTGTTCTTTATCTCATTTATAGATGACTACTTTAAAAAGGTGTTGGTGTACTTCACGAAGTATAAATCAGACATTTTCCCACCTTCAAAGTGTAGAAGGCAATGGTATAAAAATAGTCAAGGCAAAAATTGAAAGTGTTAAGGATAGACAATGATGGAGAGTTCACTTCAAATTTAACTAGTTTTGTAAAGATAAGGGGATCGTACGACATAACATAGTTAAGCACACACAAGAGTAAAATAGTGTGATGGAATGAATGAATCAGACTCTCTTGGAGAGAGCCTGAAGCATGTTGAGCAATGTTGCGTTAGACAAGGAGGTATGGACCGAGGCTGTTAACACGGCTTATTTAGTGAATTAGTCTCCGTCTCCGTCGATTAGTTGTAAAATTTCAAAGAAAGTGTGGAGTGGTCATGATGTAGACTACTCAGAGTTGCGAGTATTTAGTTGTGACGCTTACTCTCATGTACCATTAGTTGAAAGAGATAAGCTAAACCAAAGGGTGAAAAGGTTCACTTTTGTTGGATATGGTGATGGTGTAAAGGGATACATGCGGTATGATCGAGTCACACGGAAGATCACGAGTAGCCGTGGCATTAGGTTTGATAATGATTCTTTATTCTTTAGGCAGAAAACAAGGAACCAGAAAAATCAATAGTAATCGATGTTCAAATTGACTATGGTGAAAATGGGATGAAGCTTAACCGAAGCAAGAGGTAGAGAAGCAGGTGGAACAACCACCTGTGAGGAGAAATCCACTGAGAGATCACATATTACCAGAGAGATATAAAGATAAATTGAATATTGAATTCGCCTTCATTACAGATGAGGGGGATCCATCTACCTTCTAACAAGCACTAGATAATTCAGATACTGAGAAGTGGATGGCGACGATGCAAAACAAGATTAATTCTTTATACAAGAATGAGTTATGGGAGCTGGTGGAGCTTCCCATTGTGTGTAAAGTGGTCGAGTCCAAGTGAATTTATAAGGAGAAATAAGATAAGTATAAGGCAAGACTGGTTGCGAAAGGATATACTCAAAAAGAAGATATCAACTTCGGTGAGATATTCACGTCGGTTGTCAAGTAGGTATCTATCAGGTTTGTGTTGGCATTGGTTGCCAAATACAACTTTAAATTAGAATAAATGGGTGTTAAGACTGCTTTCCTATATGAAAAATTGGAAGAGTATATCTACATGAAGCGACCAGATGAGTTCAAAATTTTGAGAGTAGAGAATAAGGTTTACAAGTTAATGAGTTCTTTGTATGGCCTGAAACAATCACCTAGTTAGTGGAATAAGAAGTTTGATACTTTTATGGTGAGTTAGTGGTTTACTAGGTGCAAATATGATCATTATGTCTATTTCAAGACACTAAGTGATGGATGATTCATTATATTTGTATTATATGTTGATGACATGCTTATCGAAGGCTCAGCTATTAGCGACATTCGAAATGAAAGATCCAGGTCTTATAAAGAGGATTCTCGATATAGACATACACAGAAATAAGGAGGGGAGCAGGTTAGAATTGTCTCAGGGAGAGTACCTTGAGATGGAATTGATGATGTTTGAGATGGACAAGGCTAAGCCAGTTAGCACATCTCATGCTACTCACTTCAAGATTTCTTCAGAGCAATGTTCCATTATAGATGAAGAAAAGTAGGATATGTCTCGTGTGCCCTATTCGAGTGCAGTTAGAAATTTGATGTATCCCATGGTCTCTACAAGACCAGATATTTTATATACAATTGGTGTTATGAGAAAATACATGTCAAATCCCTATAAGCAACATTAGGAGGTAGTGAAATAGCTATTTTGTTATCTATGAGGTACAATGGACTACGTCTTGTAATTTTAAAAATCAAAGGAAAAGTTTATAAGGTAAGTGGATTCAGATTATACAAGGAATATGAATAACAGAAAGTTAACTTCAGGTTACTCATTTGTATTAGCAGGTAGAGCAATCAGTTAGATGCTAAAGTTTCAGTCTATAATTGCCCTTTTCATAATTGAAGCTGAGTATATGCAGTGATGGACACATTTAAGAAAAATATTTGGTTGTACGGAATTATGGCCGTGCCGGTTAATTATAACCTCGAAAGTGTGATCAATTTGGCGGAGAATTCTATTTACCATTGTATAACTAAACATATCGATGTTTGTGATCATTTTATCCAATGCTTGAGGAATGCAGCGTCAGTAAAGATGTGATCTGCATGAGTATGAATCAGAAAGACATGCTTACAAAGGTAGTTCCCACAGAGAAGTTTCAATTTTATTCGACTTCTATAAGTCTAGCAAAAGATTGATGAAGACGGAGTGTGCATGAAAAGCGACGACGATAGTGAAGCTATGATGGAGATGATTAAAGATGGAGCTTAGAGCAATGGTTCATGATGATTGAAGCCACAATGGAGATTGTTATCAGATGTCTTCAATTTGTACATGGAACAGGGCCTCGATCGATCGAACAACATGATCGATTGATCGAGTGAACCCCAAATTTACATATTAATCTCTAGACAGTCTTGATTGATCGAACTATCGGGTCGATTGATTGATAGAATTCAAAAAATACTTGTAATCTCTCCAAACCCTTTTCAACATGTTTGAGTTATCAAATATGTGGTACTTGATTAATCGAGGACCGCTCGATTGATGTCGATCGATCTATGGTTAGATCGACGGCGTGTGCAATTTTACATAATTGCATGATTAGTTTCATATTCCGAGTGTTAAGCTATATATATATATATATATATATATATATATATATATATATATATATATATATGGGTGCAATTATGGGATTATGGTATTTCAATCCGTCCTTAAATATTTTTAGGATTTGGAGATGAGAAAATGGGGGTTTTCTTATAGTAAGTGCATCCATCTCCTGTATTTTTCATTTTCATAGTGATCGTTGTCGTTTTGTGCCATAGATTTTTCCCACGAGGGTTTTTTCACATAAAAATTTGTATACATATGCATGCTTTGTTTGCATTTGCTTATTATCTTATGATCTTTACATGGGATTTGCTTCCACGGTCTCCAACACTCACACCATAATGAGTACTTGAACCCATGATCTCAGGTTGAAACTCTTTATCAGTCAACCACTCAGGCATGAGTAAGGACTCGACCTTATATCACACCTTTCATAATTAAAGAGCCGAGCTAATCCTCATTTATTTACATAGCCTCAAATAAAAGATCCTACAATTGTTTCTCCATTAATTGCTTGGCTAAAAATTACATGATCCTCCGTTGGAGGTTCATGCACAAACTACTCTTGTTTTCATTTGGTAGAAATGAAGAATCATTGTTGTTGGGGGAAAAAATATAACAAATCCTTGAGTTGGCCAGAGGACTAGTAGAGTAGTGAAGCAATGGCTTGGACTCGTTGGATGCCAAGTCTGAATAAAGCCCAAAGTCCATAAGAACGCTGGATGGAGAGACATAGCTCGGACCATGAGGTCCCTGACCCGGCCATAGCCTGAGCATCCAGAGCCATAAAGCAAAACCTCTAAGAGAGGAAGTGCACCTCAAGGCCCAATCGAAGCCTCATAGAGGAAAGCCTAAATCGACAGAGTAAGATCAGTCGATCCTAGAGCCGCCCAAACTTTAGTCTGACTCAAAGATTGAGTTGGTCAATAGAGTAAGCAGAGAATCAGCCGTAGAGTTTTTCTCAGCCTGACAATGTCAGAAAGATATGCATCGGTCGAGCTATGTCGCTCCATATCCGAAAGTTACCTAGTAAACTTTGGACTTTACCCGAGATCTTCAGAAGATAAGATGATAATCTCCGAGAATCTACAGGTAGCAGGGATTACAGATCCTCAAAGGAATATGAAAGCCCTACGAGGTACACGCCATTATAAATACAGAGATCCTCATGGTAAAAGGTATGTAAAAACTCTCACTCTAAAAATCTTTCAAAAGAGACCCAGATTCTGACTTAAGCATCGAAGGGTCCCCTGGTAAGACCAGGGTCACCTTTTCCTTCCTACGTGTGCAAGTTCCAGGGTCAGAGAGGAGGCGAGCCAAAAATAGCATCAACAGTTTGGCGTCGTCTGTGGGAAATGATACGAAAATCCATTTTCCAAGCTCTATCAAAAAGCCTCAAATAGATCTTCAATGGCAAGAACTAGGAGAACTACCTAAAACGAGCCTAATGAGGTCCCAGTCACTGGACCATCGGCAATAGAAGGCCCACTGGGCATGAACGAAGCCCAAGGGGCCAAGAACCGCCCCGAAAATCAACAAGGTTTCGCGGCCCAGTCGGCAACCTCCATTTAGACCAGGCATACTCAATGGAACCGGAGAAACGGGCGGTTATACAAGGAGGTCCTAGAACTTAGGACCGACATGAACTACATGAAGCAAATACTGGAATAATTCATCGCCAGCAAATTCCACCCCAACATGAGGGCGGTTGGGCAAATGCCCCACAGCAATTCACCGACCCTCAACCCGTTGCTCGACGATCTGTTCCTCAACAAAGTCAATGCCAAGGCCCAACCAAGCCCACAATCACTCCTTCCGTGACCGCTCTGCTGCCTGCCACTGATCTTCGGCACGAAATAGATGGGAGAAGGCGCAGCAAGCCCTCGGTTAAGGGTACGGTTGATAGTGATGAACCATGGAAAGCTGACCTTCAAGATTTTCGGAGGGAAGTGCAGGAAGAAATTACCGATATGAAGCAAAACTGCTACGCCAATCAAACGGGACCTGAGGCAAAGGCGTCCCAGTTCACGGAGGAAATTATGCAAGCTCGGTTATCGAAGCGATTCTGCCTTTCGCAAATCTCGCCCTTCACTGGAAAAACCGATCCAACCGAGCACATTGAGTCCTTCCAGACTTACATGGAATTGCATGACGCCTCAGACGCCGTGATGTGTCGGACCTTTTCTCTCACCCTGGCCGACGTAGCTCAACTTTGGTTCAAACAATTGAAATTGAAGTCGATTAGCCATTCACCGAACTCAGCGACGCTTTCCTCGCCAATTTCATTGGTGGGAAGAAAAAATTGAAATCATCTGTGTACCTGAACAATATAATTTAGAAAGAGAGAGAGTTACTCAAGGATTATGTCAAGCGCTTCAATTTTGAGTCGCTCCAAGTTCGGAAGTTCTCGGACGAGATAGCTCTCAATTCCATCATACAAGGTCTCAGAGACAAATCGTTCCTTGCATCTCTAGACAAGAACTTGCCCGCTACTCTGGCCGAATTCATGGCTTGATCAAATAAGTATGTAGACGACAAAGAAACCCGATTCATGCGCGAGACCGCCCAAAACGCGAAAACCCTAACCAAAGAGTCAACCAAAAAGGAAGTTAACTTGGCTAGTGGTAAAAAGAGAAAAGATGATCGGTCTCGCGATGAATGTAGGTCAGAAAAATGGCTTGATCACAAATTTTCAACGTACACTCCACTCAACAAGCCCCAAGAGCAGGTATTAATGGAGATTAGGGGCGAAGGGTTCATCAACTGGCCGGATAAACTCTAGAGTAATCCAAATCGACGAAATAAGTGTAAATACTGTCATTTCCATCATGACCATGGACATAACACTAGTGACTGTTATAATCTGAAGCAAGAGATCGAGACTCATCAGAGAAGGCCATCTCGACGAGCATGTCGATCATGGAGCCAGAACCACAGAAGAACATCCAAATGATAATTAGCCCACTAAAGATATCTGGACTATTATCAGTGGCCATTTGGGTGGAGGCGATTCAAGTAATGCTCGAAAAAAATACATGATAAATATTGATCAGCCCGAGTCTGAAATCATGGTTCTAGCTCGGCCATTGAAGAAAAGAAAGCTTGAAAAGTACACTGTAGCATTCACCGAGGAAGACGCGAAGGGCATTCATCATCCGCATGATGACACTTTAGTCGTCACTGTTAGTATCGCAAACCACTGGGTCTTTAGGTTTCTTATCGACATAGGTTCATCTATAGACGTATTGTTTACACAAGCATTTGACAAGATGGGTGCTAAACATCAGCTCTAAGACCCGTAAGGACCCCGTTAGTCGGATTCTCAGGCAGACAGATTCTTCCTAAGGGAGTAATTAGCCTCCCACTTATTGCTTAGGAGGCACCGAGTCAAGTGACTGTTATGATCGACTTTTAGTAGTTGATCAATCTTCAGTTTATAATGCTATCCTCGGTTGACCCTCCCTTTGTCTCCTCCGAGCCATCATCTCAACTTATCACCTATCCATGAAGTTCCTGACTGAGAACGGAATTGGGGTGGTAAAGGGAGACTAGCACGACACTCGACGATGTTATGCTACTGCCTTGCGAGCACCTACAGAGGTCATGATGATTGAAACCCTAGATCCGCGCAAAGAATCTCCTGGCCGCGGTCAGCCCATGGAAGAGCTCATCCAAGACCTTTCGAAGACTGTCCAAATTAGATCGTCCCTGACTACGCCATTGAAAGAGAAGCTGATATCCCTGCTATGCCGATATGCTGATGTCTTCGCATGGATTCATGAAGATATGTCGGGTATTGACCCTTCAGTCATGACTAACCGACTTAATATCGACCCAAACATAAGCCGATCCGTTAAAAATGGCATGCCCTCGGCCCTAAGAGATACGCCGTAATCAAGGAAGAGGTTAGAAAACTCCTCAAAGCCAACTTTATTGAAGAAATATACTACCCTGAATGGGTAGCCAACGTTATGTTGGTCAAAAAGGCTAATAGGAAGTGGCGAGTCTGTATAGATTATTCCGACTTAAATAAATCCTACCCTAAAGACAGTTTTCCCCTTCCTCGGATTGATCAGTTGGTTGATAGTACTATGGGGCATGAATTACTCAGTTTCATGGATGCGTAATCAGGATATAATCAAATTGTAATGTATCATTCTGATAAATCAAAAATCACCTTTATCACAGACAAAAGTCTTTATTGTTATCGAGTAATGCCATTTAGGTTGAAAAACGCTAGAGTGACCTATCAAAGATTGGTCAACAAAATGTTCGCCCGACTCATAAGATGAACAATGGAAGTCTATATTAACGACATGCTCGTTAAAATAATTAAAGCAACTGACCATATAACCAATCTGGATGAAATGTTCCTCATCTTGCGAAGGTATAAGATGACGATTAATCCGAGCAAATGTGCATTTGGCGTGGGTTCAGCCAAATTCCTCAGATTCCAAGTCAGTCAACGAGGGATTGAAGCTAACCTGAAAAAGATTAAAGCGCTACTCGACATGGAGTCCCCTAAGATGATCAAAGACATCCAACGATTAATTGGAAGAATAGCGGCCTTAAATCGCTTCATGTCCCGAGCAACCGACAGCTGTCTCCCCTTCTTCAAACAGTTGAAGGGCCGACAAATTGTTGACTGGACGGAAGAATGCGAAGACACCTTTCAGCAAATCAAGGAATACTTAGGATCACCACCGTTGCTTTCTAAGCCTGAGCCAAGCGAGCCATTACTGATATATCTAGCAGTATCTGATGCAGCCGTAAGCTCGACCCTGATCCACAAGTATAAAGGCAAATAACTCCCCATTTACTACATCAGCAAGGCTCTTATTCCAGCGAAGACAAGATATCTGACCCTGGAAAAAGTGGCCTTAGCACTGGTTATATCGTCCCGGCGCTTCCGGCCATATTTTCAAGCTCACTCGATCATCGTCATGACCGATCAGCCTTTACATCAAATACTACAGAGACCAGAGTCTTCCATGCGACTTACAAAATGGGTGATTAAGCTTAGTGAATTCGACATTCATTACAAACCCCGAACCGCAATTAAGGGATAAGTCGTGGCAGACTTTATAGTTGAAGTCATAGTACAACCCAGAATTGATACCGCTAACTCAGCAGAGTCATTCGATCACCCCCTCTCTTGACCCCCCCTTTTGATCTCTCTTCGTTGATGGCTCATCCAACTCTAAGGCAAGCGGGGCAGGGGTAGTCCTGGAAACTCCTGATAACACAGACATTCAGTATGCCTTGAGACTTAAATTTCAAGCTTCTAACAATCACTACGCCAAAATCGCGAATTTACGACGGACCAAATCCGTCGTAAAACCAAATAAACGACGGATTTCGTCCGTCGCTTGGTCCGTCGCTGTTTACTGGGTCGTTTTTTATTTTCGACGGAGAATATCCGTCGTTTAATCTGCGACGGATAAGGTCCGTCGCATAGTAGCGACGGATAAAATCCGTTGCAAAAAATAAAAAATCCGTCGCTGAAATTCGAAAAAATCGTCGTCATTAAAAATATTAGCGACGGATAAGGTCCGTCGCTATCATGAGTAGAGCGACGGAACTCAAATCCGTCGTTTGTTTCAACGTTCAGAAATTAACGACGGATGTGGTCCGTCGCTAAAATATCTTTATTTTAAAAAAATATATTAGATTTTTCGTTTTTTTTTTTTTTTTTTAATTTTTAATATCTTACACCTGATAGTCATTCAAAAAATAATTCACAAGATTGGGCTGAATATGAAACTAGACTAAATATCAATGTGTTTGGATGCTCAAAAGGCTGAATAAGTAACTGATCTAAATATATAGTAAATAGCCAAAATTAGGTCCGCTACTGATGAAATAAGATAATGTAAAGAATATCATTTTCCCTGAAAACTTAACAAATGATCATCATAATTATGTTCCATCAATTAAAATACAAATCCAAGAGATGCAAGACCTTAAAAATGGTCTGATGTATTTGTTGCCTATCAACCACCCTTTACAGCAAGTCCCTCTCTTGTCACCTGTTGCAGTAACAAAAAATCACACGAAAAAAAAAAAAACATTTTCTTCCAAACTTTGATTGTAGAAGAAAGATTTGAAAATAAAATGAGACAGAGTTTATTCACAATGTGATGGTACGTAAAGCCTCATACACATCATTTATTAGTAGTCATGTTTTGTCTGTACCTGCCGTTTATATATTTTATCGTCCATAGTTCCATGTGCCATCAAACGATATGCATAAACGGGCTTTGTTTGCCTATACCTGCAAGAAAGCAATACATTTTAGAAACAAAGAACAACAACAAGAAAACTGCGCTCCAAAAGATTAAGCATTAATTTTTTTTAGAAAATAAATATCTCGATTATGTCATACCTCCAAACCTGAGCCTGAAGATCATAAGTAGGGTTCCACGAACCGTCAACAAGGATTACATGGTTAGCAACGTGAAGGTTGATGCCTCATCCCATGATTCAAACAACTCCAAGCAACCTAGCCTCCTTCCAGAGATGGCAACTGTACTTCACCACTACTCTTGCAATACTGCTGCTCTCCCATTCTCAATTGGGTCCACCATATTAAGCCCATTCTTCAAAACAGAGACACTTGGGAGTTGAATAGAAAGAAGAAAAAGAAGCATCATTATGCAGATTTATACCTGCAAGGAATCACCAACGATGACAAAGGAGTTGTGGTCAGGTGGGACTGAAACCCAGCTCCCATCACTGAGAGAGATTTGAAGGCCTGATGTATTGTTTGATCTCAGAACTGATATTATCTGAGGGTCAGTGTGTTCTCCAAAACCAGTTAAGCTTGGTTCAACCTTCAGCCCTTCAGTTAAAGATTCAAGTAACTCCACAAGCTAATTTCTTCACAGCTGATATGTAATCACTTACAGCAGAGCTGAAAAATAACCCACCAAAAAAAAAGGTCATTTCATCAAAACATGAAGTATTATTGCATAAAAACAGAAGCTCCAAGTTGAAGAATCGTAGCTATAAATAGCTAATGCTATTTGAAAAATGCAATTGGGTTTGAGCTGCAAGAGAAAATGGTTGGATTTTCTTACCAAACGATTTCTGGGTTTTCTCTAGAAATGGCCCAAGATCTCTGAGAAATGGAATTGGCATTGGTTTGAAAGAGGAGATACTCAATCCAGCCCACATCACCATTGGGTCCAATCCTATTGTTTCCATACCCAAACGGATTAGCAGGGCCAGCTTTTTCCTTCTCAGGTTGAGGTAAGGAGAACTTCACAACCTCAGCTCCCAACCTATCGATGAACTCTAATGGAATGCCATGGTTGAAGAATCCAAACTCTTCACAGGCTTTCACAAGAAGAGTTTTGGACTCGGGTTTTGACAGGTCTATGGTTGGAATGCCAGGGTTGGACATGGGCTTCTGGTTTCCTACAAAACTAATCTGATCTAATGCTGGTTGGGACAACAACTTTTTTTTTTTTTTTTTCAAGAGCAGAGCTGAAGAAAACAGAGAGAAACAGAGGAATCTGGATATGTCGTTGGGACAACCTATCAATGCTTTCCTAGAGTAAAGCATCCATGTTCAATTCCAGCTCTAACGTATGTGTTGTTGAGTGCAAATATAAAATAAGCAACAATTTCTTTATATTCAAGTTGAACATGAAAAATTAGTGAACTATGGGAATCTAATCACATAAAAGCATCACGATGCTCCAATCACCAACAGAAGCATCAATTGAAATTACAAGCAAAACATAAACATCTTAGAAAACAAAATAGGCAGCTGGATCCTATGACCTTACAACGTACCATCTCGAAGTTGACGCCGAGAACCAGGAGACTTCATAGGTGCTCCATGTTGCTGCAAATGAACTGTAACTCAGACAGAGAGGTAAAATGTTGCACATAGCAATAGTGATGAATTCTCCAAATAAAACATAAAAACATGAAACTGTTGTGTCATGTTTTCATGTTTGGATTAATATTTTCTGTTATATCAATTTTTAAGACTTGGTTGGACATTTAGAAAGCATTAAGACACATAATTTTTTAATACTCGAATTATTTCTTAATATCACGAGGTCCAGCCAGCTCCAGCCCCTCCCTCCATGCCAATAAAGCATAGGAGAACAACTCCAATATATTGTATATTCCACCAAATAGTAGTTTCCTCCCCCTTTTTTCTGTGGATAGGTAAATTGGGATCACACTTGAGACCTAAATGTTGCCTCAAAGAGCACCATCCATGGAGAACCAACTCATAGTTACTACTTACTACATTCATCTAATTGTTAAGCGAATGAAATAATTTTTTGTTAAACAAGAAATACACAGCAGGCTTAAAGAGAAGACATGAAACAATACAAATGAAAATTTCCAGATCACAATGAAGAAATCATAAGTATGCATCTTTGACCTGAGGCATTCCATGAGCTATAAAACATGAGAGTATCGACAAGATATCCGTTTGCATTTTCCATGTAAATACGTCCTGGCAAACCTTCAAAAGCAAAAGAAAAACCCGAGTGTAAGGACAAAAATGAATCAAAACAAACTAACAACAAATATGGTTTGCAAAATTTTTACAAGAATGGCATCACTTATCCACTCACATACATGGGTGCAAAATAAAGACATCAATGCAAAGCTTGTTCAAGGATGAAGACATCAATGCAAGCATGCAAGGTTACAAGGCAACTACTCAAATGAGCTGCCTTGCCACCATATCTAATAATTTATCAACCTTATGAAAGACAATGGAACCTAGGACAAATCAACAAAGATAAGAAACAAAGAAGAGACTCAGCCTCATCTATAGTTTCACATCTTAGAAGTATAAGTAGACTTGCAGCTGAATGGACCCTTGTTCCTGTATACAATCCAGTTAGCTCAATGAATCCCTCAATATCGCTAGCTGGAAAAAATCGAAGTTACCTCCAACATAATAACTAACAATAGAAATAATTGGCACCACAGTTCAACATCATATTTGTTGTAATGCTTGGGATGGGCATCATTTTCTGGCACACAATCATATCAAATGAAGGACAAAATGTGAAAATCAATTTGCATGTATAAAAAGGGAGCGAATAAAGGAAACCAATTACCATTTCAACTTTGACTTCCTGTATACCAGCTGCCAACCTGAGTGACCTAAAGCAAAATAAGGAAGACCATCATTATCATCATTTAAGCCTTATCCCAACTAATTGGGGTCAGCCACATGAATCCTTTTCCACCATCATTATCATAACTTGCTTTTGAGTGCTTGTCACTTACCACAGCAACCTACATATCAGAAATCATGGACCTCAATTGCTCGGCAACAAAGTCCTCTGAAACATGAACTCCCTGGTTATAACAAAATAACTCCATTAGAAAAAACTTAGTTCAAGATGAGGCATGAGCAAAAATTGAATAGCACTTAGGAAATTGAATAAAGATAAAGAACAACTGATAACATCTTATAAAAGAAAATGCTTTGAAGAACGATCGCATACTGATGCAGAAAATTTTGTAAATTATATCAACAAAATAACACATAAACCTTGACTTCAAAGAAAGAAGAAAACAATACATAGAAATGTAGAACCAGCTTCATGAATTGGAGGAACCGAAAGGCTAAAAGAAATAGAATTTGACATCATGTGGGGTGATGCCTAACCTTAACTTGGGTGAGCAGTTCGTCAGGTATGACCACCTGAGTAGTAAATGAAATCAAGAAACACATCAACAGCTCCAGGCTCCAGTCCTGTAAGTAGAATCTTTTGAATGAGCTCATATGTTGCCTTGGAAGTGTCATATAACACTGGAAGCCACCCATCAAAACATTCATGATAGCCAAAAAGGAAAAGTTTTAGTAAATTTGAGCAACAAATTCATATCCAAACATGGCAGCACAACTTTTATATAAAAGCCAACATGCCTCATTATAAAGTATAAATCAATCATGACGCTCTACATGGTTAAAGACGATATAATAGTGCCGTGATATTCAATATTTCACATGGGATGGGAGCCCATAAAGCAGAGTTATGTACATTGCCTAAGCCAAGTCCTAATTATTGGTTGAAAAAGGGAAGTCTTATTCACTGGTTTTGTGGAAAGATTAAAAAAAAACAAATGCACCTAAATAGCTCATTTATATCTATCCACCTTGCAACAAAGAGAGCATGTACTCCTTTCAACATTATCGAAATCATTCTTGGAGTTAGCTCACAAAGGCAGAATTTTGTGTATCACAGTTTGGCAGTATCACAGTTGCTGTCTTGGGAATTGGGAGCAGTAATCTTTAACTAGTAACAAAATTTTGTGTTGATTAATCTAAATATGAATACTAGTCCAAATAAAGCTGACACTACACATGGATATCTAACAGGAAATCAAAATGCCTGAATTTTCTTGGTTATTGGACTGAAACTTCTGAAGCTCATACTTTGCATCCAACCATAGGATTGTGATAAATCACATATGTAAAATTTCCTGAAAGATGTTTGGCAAACAAGAATGCACAATCTGGCCCACAAATCTTATCAATGCAACTCTTTTGAACATTCCTTATACTTTGTTCCCCGCAAAGTGTAGTTCAGCTTTGTGTGTTCTCCAGCATATCAATTACAAAAGGATAAGCTGAGAGTAGCATATCAGTTACTTAGAGAAGAGAACATTGCCCACTTCTAAAGTGTAACTGTTAGATCATTGAAAAGTGGGTGTGATTCTCATGTGTTTCTCCACTCACGTAATTGACAACAAAAATGCAAGCCATTTGATCAATGACCACTGATCAAATGGCTGGATTCATCCAATCAAAGTACTTCCCAAGAGTTATTATCAATCAAACGTGGGGCCTAAATGATTGATGATCAAGGTTAATGATTCAAACTTTTTTTTTCTATCTTCAAACCTTGCAAAAAAATAAATAAAAAGGAGGTTCTTAAATGAATCAACACAGCGCCATGTTGTAATTTTTTATTTTTTTATTTTTAAAAATGATATCTACTACCCTTAAAAATGCCCTTATTTCAACATGTTACCAAGCATGCTTATTTTAAATAAGAGCTGTTTTCAGATTTGAAGTAATTTTACCAAATGAGCTTATTTAAAACAACTATTAGAACAAAAAGAGGTTATTAGAGTAGCTCTTATTTTATAAGTTCTTATTCCATTAGAGTAGAGATGCCAAATGAGATAATGCAATGTTTAAACCATTGGAAAAAAAAATCTGATTATATTATACAGTAGACACAATTAACTGCTTTCTCTAAGTATACATACGTTTCCTCCATCTTTCACATCTCTACTGTGTATAAGGAGGACATGTTGCACTGCTAGATCCATCTTTAATCCAAATCCACCTGTCCAAGTTTCAACACTAACTGCAGCTAGATCCAGGGCATGTTGCAATGATCCAAATTGCCTATATGGACCGTGCGGAGTGGGTGGTACCCAAAATCTTCCAAAACCAAAGACAACACCTGTCGGGGAACAGTTGAAATAGTAATTCCCACCACCAAAATCGTCCAAAGTACATGCAGGTTCCACCTTGATATTTATATGCCATCCAATCTACTTATATGATTTGCCACATTAGGATGAATGGATTCCCCGAAAATCAGGATATTCCAAGACTCAACTTGGCCATATATAGTAAATTTAGCATGATTTGACACTATTCCTTGTGGCGTGGCCTTGATTTTTAGGATCCATCGTGAAAATTAGAAAGAGAACAGCAACAGAATGTTAAAAAAATTAAAAAAAAAAAAAAAATCTGTAAAATCAGAAAATCCCAATTTGTAAAATCAAAAAATCCCCAATTTGCAAAATCAGAAAATCCCCAATTTTAAAAGTCCGAAAATCCCCAAAATCCTAAAATCCCTAAATCCCCAATTTGGGGTCCATCAAATCTGTAAACTCTAAAATCTCCAGATCCTGAAATAAGGGTCCACATTCAAATCGGGAATCTACAAACTACTGACTCCCAAATTCCTAAATCGGCATTAATATTGAGAGAGATTGAGAGAGAGAGAAAGAAATACTTTCACCTGTGTGAATCTGATTTAACCCGAGCTTCAACTCCACCTTTTCCATCAGGCGAGCCACCAGATTTTCACCATGAAGAGAGAGAGGAGAGAGAGAGAGACCGACAGGAAGAGAGAGGAGGGAGAGAGATCGACAGGAAGAGAGAGAGGAAGGAGAGATTTGTGGGAAGGGAGAGAGGAGAGCGTATGAGAGAGGGGTTGAAACAGTACTGTGGGCCTCAAAAGCTCAAACGAGAGAGGGGGCCGGCGCCCTAATCCGCTCGTGAGGGACGCGGATTAGATACTGACAGGTTGAGTAGCGAGACTCGCTACTGAAGTGGCGTCACTAAGTTCCGTGGACCCCACTATGATGTATGTGTTGTATCCACAACGTCCATTCATTTGGATATATTATTTTAAGGCATGACCCAGAGAACGAGGCAGATCCATAGCTTTACTGGACCCCACCAAAGAAAATAGTGGGGAGGTTGATGCCCACCGTTGAAACCTTTCTAAGGCCCACCATGATGTTTTTTCAAAATCTAACTTGTTCAAAAGTTAACAAAGACATTAAAGAAGGGAAAACACAAATATCAGCTTGATATAAAACCTTTTTGGACTTTAGAAGGTTTTAATGGTGGTGTCACTCTCCCCACTGTCTTCTCTGGTGGGGTCCACTGGAGCTTTGGATGTGACTTATTCTTTGGATCTTACCCTAAAATGATCTCTCCAGATGGATGGACGGTGTGGATACAAAACATATATCATGATGGGGCCCACAGAACTTGGTGACGTCACTTCAGTAGCAGCCTCTCTACTCAACTTAGACAGTAGCCCATCCGCGCTCGTGAGAGAGGGGGCTGGGTGACGTCAGCAAGTTATGTGGGTCCTATCATGAGGTATGTGTTATATCCAAACCGTCAATCCATATGGTGAGCTCGTCATAAGGCTTGAGACAAAAAATAAGACAAATCTAACTATCAAGTGGACCACACTGAAAAAAGCAATGGGGGATTGAACGTCTACCACTGAAACCCTTTTGGGGGCCATAAAAGTTTTGGATCATTCTGATCTTTGTTTTTTATCCCTTCATCAGGGCCTGTATGATCTAATCAACAGATTGGATGTCAAATAAACAATACTGTGGGCCTTAAGAGGATTTTAATGGTGGATATCCAATCAATATTGTTTTCTATGATGTGGTCCACCTTAGGTTTATATCCCTATCATTTTCTTGATCAAGCCCTAAAATGATCGGTAAAAATGGATGAACATAATGGATGAAATACATACATCATGGTGGGGCCCACATAGCACTGAATACAACGAGCAGGTGGTAGGGAAGTAGCCAATCCGTTCCCATCAATGCTGGTATTTGTGGTGCAGACCATTTAATCTTTGGATATGATTCATTTTTTGAATAATTCTCTAAAATGATCTTGAAAAATGGATGAACAGTGTGGGTTGATCCCAAATTTTTAATAAATCCAAAACTCAAGTGGACCATGCCACTCGAAACAATATGAAATAATGATTTCCACCATTGATACCTTCCTTGGGCCCATAGTCACATTTATTTGCCATCCAACATATTCATAATATCAAATATATGTGAATGAAGAGAAAACACAAACATCAGCTTGATCCAAAACTTCTATGGCCTCCAAGAATTTTTCAATGGTAGAGGTTCAATCACACTTTTTCATGTGGTGTGGTCCACTTGAGCTTTGGATATGCTTCATTTTTGTTCTTTAGACCTCAAATTATCTGTTAACATGGATAAATAGAGTGGATAAAATAAATAAATAATGGTGGACCCCACAGAGTTTACTCTGGTAAGGGTAATGACTAACTCACCTAAATGTATAGGGGTTTTCTTAAAACATTCTTAATCAGATATTGGAGTTGCCTTAATGTGATTCATATATCCAACCTACTCATTATGTGTGTCTCACTTGGATGATGGGTCAGACCAAGTTTTAACCGCATCCAAAACTCATGTGGGCCCCACCAAGTGCTTTTATATTTTTTAAGATGTCTTGACATGGTTTTAGATGGTATGGCCCACCTGAGTTTCATTTATGGATGATTTTTGAGATATCTCATAACCTAAAGGGGGTACATTAAATGCACGGTGTTGATGTTCGACATACATCATGATGGGGCCCACAAAACTTATTAACATCAATTCGTAGGTTCTCGCAAGGTCAACAAGTTGGGTCACAATTTTGACAATAATATTTAGCCCATTTTATATGTATAATACATTCACTCTATTTTATTGACCAATACCCTCAATTTGACTAGTTACTCGCCCCAATCAGGCTAGCTATATGTGAGAAAGGTATTGAGTATACAAGATTGATTAACAATTTGAGTGAAATTTGATTTAAACATATGAAGTTATTTACTCTTCAATTTGGACTAATTTGATTGTCCAAAAATGGTTAAATGTTCAATTAGTGGATGTACCTAATAATTTATTAAAAAATATTTTTTTCACAGATAAATTTCAATTTCCATTTAAAAATAATATTTTTTTTTCAAAACGTATATTTTTTTACTCTTAATTTTTGTTTGAAAACTTTTAACAAAATATCATTTTTATTATAAAATACTTCAAAAAATAAATTAAAATACAAATTCTGAATTTTTATTTTCAAAATATCTTAAATTTTCACAATTTCTTATTTTTTTCCCAAAAATTCCAAAATGCCGATTTTTTCCCTTCAAAAGCATCATGTTGTTTTCAACTTTTCAATTTTTATTTTAAAATTATATATATTTTTTTCAAAATCTTAGTGTTTTTATAAATAACCTTTTCTTTTAATTTCGAATTTTGAACATTTTCAATTATTTTTCAAAATCACAAAATTTTTCAACTTATTTATTTTTCGTTTCAAAATGTTTGTTTTTTGATAAAGTATCGATTTTTTAATATTGTTTTATTTTAATATTTTCAATTCTTTTTCACTTCTCCATTTTTTTAAAAGCATTTTATTTGAACTCGTCAATTTTTATTGAACTTCACTTTTTTTTTTTCCTACAAATTTCAAACTCTCATTTTCTTTTTAAAAATATTTTCATTTTTCAACATTGTGAAAATTTTCACATTTTTAAAAATATTTTTAATTTTCTTTTTCAGGATATTATTTTTTCTCAAAATCAAATGCTTTTTTTTTTTCAAATTTATCAACTTTATTAAATATTCTTTTTGGTCCCACAAAATAAATTTTTATTAAATCACGATTTTTACTTTTTCAAAATCTAATTTTTTTCTCAAACATTGTTAAAATTTTTAAACTTCTTAGTATTCTTTTTCATGTGATATTACAAATCATTTAAATATCAGTTTTAAATTAAAAAATAAAAATAAAAATTCCTCTCATTTAATATAAAAACAAAATAAATTTTCTTTTTGCATTTAATCAATTGTTAAAAAATAATCTTAGATACAAATATATACAATTAAACCACTGAAATTCTATTAAAAACAATTATTAAACTACAAAAAAAAAAAACTTACACCATATTCTTAAAAAAATGAGAAAAAAAAGAAAGTCAAGGCAAATCCTTTTACGACGGACCATGATCCGTCGCAAAAGCAACTGAAAAGGCGCCATCTGGTATTTTGGGCGGGAATTTGCAACCGTACGTTTTCCGTCGCCCAATGAAAATTTGCGACGGATTTCGTCCGTCGCCTATTTACGACGGACAAAAATTCGTCGTAAATACGTCGTAAATCAGATATTAGCGACGGATTTAGGTCCGTCGCTAAATTTCACGACGTTCAGCCCACGGATATTCGAGAAAGACGAGCTTAGCGACGGACTTTTTCCATTAGCGACGGATTAAATCCGTCGTTAAACCAAGAGATTTTTGCGACGGACGAAGTCCGTCGCAAAAATATGTCGCAAATTGCCCATTTTGGCGTAGTGAATATAGCTGAATATGAAGCTCTCCTCCTAGGACTCTGGCTAGCGGCCAGTCTAGGGGTCACTCATCTGAACGTGTATAGCGACTATCAACTAGTCATCAACTAAATAGCTGACATATATCAAGCTAAGAAGGAAAGACTGAAAGCTTATCTTACAAAGGCCAGAGAGATGATATCCGGGTTCCACAAATGTTCTGTTACCCAGATTCCAAGGGCCGAGAATGCTAAAGCCGACCTACTAGCAAAACTTTCCGTAGCTGACGAGGACGATATCCCTAAGTCCGTCCCTATCGAATTTGTGGCCGAGCCAAGCGTTGGGGGAACCGAGTCTTCCACCTTGCTCCCCATTGATTCTGAACCATCTTTGGGTCGACCCAATCATCAAATACTTAGAAACTGGCGAACTCCTTGAAGATCGAACCAAGGCCCGACGACTGAAGGTTTGTGCGGCCTGCTACACTGTGCTTGGCGATGTTTTATACAAGAAAGGATACTACGCGCCCCTCCTGCGATGCCTGAGACCGAGTGAAGCCGAATATGTTCTTCTTGAAATTCATGAAAGCATTTGAATTAATCACTCAGGCAGCCGATCCCTGGCCCACAAAGTCATCCGGCAAGGATATTATTGGTTGACCATTCAACAAGATGCTCGGAAACTCATTCAGGGTTGCGACAAATGCTAGAGATTTGTTGTTATCCCTCAATAGCCACCTGAAGAGCTGACGCCAATGGCCGGGCCTTGGCCTTTCGCCCAATGGGGAATCGACATCATCGGTCCATTCCATCTAGGGAAAGGACAGACTAAGTTTGTCATTGTTGCCGTCGATTATTTCACCAAGTGGGCCGAGGCCGAGCCTCTAGCTAAGATAACTGAGCAGAAAATTATTGATTTTGTTTGAAAAAACATTATCTATCGATTCGAGATACCTCGGACTATTGTCTCCAACAACGGGAACTAATTTGACAACAAGCAGTATCAGGAAATGTGCCGAAATCTAGGGATCAGGAACGTTTACTCGTCCCCGCGTCATCCACAGGAAAACGGACAAGTCGGAGCCGTCAACAAGGTAATCAAATAATACCTTCAGACTAAGCTAGACTGAGCCAAAGGAGCATGGGCTGAAGAACTTCCCAAAGTCCTTTGGGCATACCGAACTACAGCCCGAACTGCTAAAGGAGAAACCCCTTTCTAGCTAACTTATGGCTCGGAAGCGGTCGTCCCTGTGGAGATCGGCATACCTACCACCCGAGTAAGTTCATATGACGAGCAAAAAAAGGAGGAGCTGCTGACTCTCAACCTTGACCTCCTAGACGAAATCAGAGAATTGGCTCAACTTCGGACAGTTGCTTACCAACGATTAGTGTCTCGGTCTTACAACGCCCAAGTCAAAGTCAAGCGGTTTTGAGCAGGAGATTTGGCCCTCCGAATAACTTTTCAGAACACTAAAGAAAGCGGAGCAGGAACGCTAGGCCCCAATTGGGAAGGCCCCTACGTAATTGTCAATGCTATCCGACCAAGTACTTATCGACTGGAAGACCTAACAGGGCAGCTCCTGCCTCACCCATGGAATGCCGAGCATCTTAAGATATACTATTCATAGCTCGGCTAAAAGTGATCCATACTTGGCTTAATTGTTTAAACACTTGCAAAATCAAAGGAAGAAAATGTGTGAAATAATGAATAAGCAAAAAGTATATATTCATTTATCAGTAAAGTATTACATTAGTCAGTTCATTTATTACAATTGAGTTGGAATAATACAATGATAAGTGTTCAACATTCGGATATTGATAAAAGACAACGCTCAACGTTGTTGACATGCTCGGCCCCGAGGCTCGATGTGCTTGAAGTGCATAAAGCATATATGGGGAGCAAAAAGGAATTGTTCTCCACCACGCTAACTTCAGGGCTCAGCCTCGCCCGTCGCACCAGGAGCTAACCCAGGAGATGCTATTGGAGATGCATCAGGAGCAGTAACAGAGGCGTCATAAGTGAATGCCTCGGGGTCAACTGCCACCTCGCCACCGGACCTCGACTCATCCTCATTAAAGTCGGACAGATCTAGGTGGGGAAAAGTGCCCTTCATCAGTTCGATACACTTAGCGTAAACCTGTCGGTAAACGAGGGTCCGCTCCTCCTCAAAAAGCGAAGATGAAAGGAACTCTTCCACCGCCTCCTCTCTCGCAATCGTAAGGGCGGCCTTGGTTTCCTTCGCGAGCTCCTGAAGCTTCTTTTGAGCCATGGCCCGCTCTATGGCTACCTGTTCAAAAGCTAGCCTGGCCTCTTCCAATTGCAAGGCCACACGATCTCTTTCCGTTGTGGCCGACACAAGAGCAGCCTTTGCCTCCTCGAGTTGGCCCTCCACAAAGAGAGCCTGAGACTCGGCAAATGACAGCCAAGATTTCGCTTTCGACCATCGAGTCTCAGCATTTGACAGCCTAGCCTCCGCTTTCATAGCACGATGAGCCAAGGCAGATATTTCGGCACGGGCCTTCAACATACAAGGGGTGAACTGCACAAGGAAAAAAGTTCTTTTAAAATAAGAGAAAATCTAAAACAAAATGACAGCGAGGGGTAGCAACATTACCTCAAGCAACAGCGTCCCGATCCTGCAGAGCGTGTTGTCCATGGAAGCTACCTCCAGAAGGCCGAAGAACTCCCCCGCGAATATCCGTCGACTCACCCAAGGAAGGATCTTTTCAACCTTCTAACGGAAGGCTATCCTCTCTTCCTCGGCTTCTCTCATCCTCCATGGCTCCCTCTCCTCAGCTCTCGGAGCAGTGGAGGCTTCAGCTGGCTCAGACTCGAGAGCCCCCCGAGGCACCTCAGAAGGCGCCGCCACCGCCTCAATTGCCCCTGCCTCTAGGGCGGCCATTTTCGTCGCTTCCGTGCCTTCATCAACCTTGATAACAGTCGAGGGAGCAGGGGGAGCGGTCCTTACCGGGCCCTTTAAGACCGCCTTATGTCTCTTCAAGGCCCGGGAGCCCGAGCGAGGCGGGGGTTAGATTTAAGACGGCAGACGGAGAGAAGGTCGAGCTTCAGACATACCTGCATTCAGAGAAAGATGAACATTAGTACAGTCAGATAGGCAGAAATAAAAAGAAAAAAATGACAGATAAGAAAAACTTCCTCACCAGTCATTGCGGAGTCGAAGCCCCACTCAAAAAGAACCTCCAGTTGGAGAAGCCTCTTACAAGATCTCCTCTCCGAATCAAGGGCTTAGAAACTCTGAATCTGGGTTATAGAATCCGAGTCAAGGCTCAGAGGATGCTTCGGTATTACTAAAAAGTAGAGAAGTCACTTCCTCGATTCGGTAAAAACAAGTTAAGAAAAAAAGGTGGTAAACCACATCAACTCTACCTGCTACCGCACAAAAAGCTCAAGGAACAAAGGGGTGGATAGGTCCAGTCTCAGCCGACTCCCACCTACCGAGGGCCCAAAACCACCTATCCCTCCAGTGCTTGTTCGATGAAGGGGAGTCAATTATTAAGGGCCCACCGATGTTCCACCAGGAGTAGAAGAAGATCCAACCTGGGTGCTGGGTGTGAGCCCGCACTTGGTATAAATGGAGAAATTCATTCACACGTACCTGAGCTGTCGTGTCTCGGCCCAGAGCACCGTACAGCCGAACAAGTCCCTCCACCCGTTCGGTACGACCTGTCCCAGGGCTATCCCCAAACTGCCCAGCAGTTCCTGAGCAATCTTTTGAAGCAGCAATCAGAGACCGCATTCAAGCACAACAAGAAAAATTGCAACTGCTCCAGGTGGAGGTTGGTCGGGCAGCTCTCCAGGCTGAGGAAGAATCAAAATGACTAAATCTGAATGTGAATTTGGACCGGATCTTAGACAACTCATCTGCTGTCATCACTGAAGGCACGGGTCCTTTAACCTGTTCTTCGGTCTCAATTTCCTCCTCTCGCCTCCCTCAGAATCATGGCAGACGGAGGAGCCCCCAACGACCATATGGTCAAGAAGTGAATCCAATGCTTCCACTGACGCCACCGACCTCTCTGTTGGAGGGTCCATAACCCTCTGTGAATGGTGAAAAAGGAGGTCTGCCTCTCCAGCAACCTCCGCCAACAGTGAGGGTGATTCCGAAGCCGCTCAAAAGCCGCTCGCTTCACCCTCATCGCTGTATTCTCCCTCCCTAGGGCTTGTGGGGCCTGCCATTGTTAAAAGAAAAGAAAGGGAGGAAGAAGGAGCTCACCAGGAGAAATCCAAAAATGCCAAAAGCAGACGGTGGCGCAAAGATTTACAAGGCTGGAATTACGAAAGGAGAGAGGAGGCAGAAGTAGGAGGAAGGAAATTAAAAGAAGGCGCGAAGTGGTGAAAGCTCGTTTAGGACGACCCCCTTTTATAGAGTTGCCACGTGGCTCTGACATTAAATGAGGAGCCTCCTCGAGTGCCTCGACTTTACACATGGTGGCTCCCCGTGTGCTGTCGTTGAATATGTGGCCACGTGTCTGACCTTCATACGCCCTGACACTGCAACAACAGTCACTCCACTCGTGCAATCTCGATAAACGAGTTGACGCGTGGTTGAACAAAGTGACGTGCCTCGGAAGTCGCGTAAACCGCCTTAGACTCAGTAAATGCTTCATCATTACTCGGCTCTAATACAGTCCGACTCAACTCACGTACTCCTTGATCGCGTAAAAGGCAATACATGGAGTAGGGGGGCTTACTGTTGGGGGAAAAATATAACAAGTCCTTGAGTTGGCCAGAGGACTGGTAGAGTAGTGAAGCAATGGCTCGGACTCGTTGGATGTCGAGTTCGAATAAAGCCCAAAGTCTATAAGAACGCTGGATGGAGAGACGTAGCTCGGACCATGAGGTCCCTGACCCGGCCGTATCCTGAGCGTCCAGAGCCATAAAGCGAAACCTCTAAGGGAGGAAGTGCACCTCAAGGCCCAATCAAAGCCTCACAGAGGAAAGCCTAAATTGATAGAGTAAGATCAGTCGGTCTTAGAGCCGCCCAAACTTTAGTCCAACTCAAGGATTGAGTCGGTCAATAGAGTAAGCAGAGAATCAACCATAGAGTTTGTCTCAGCACGACAATGTCGGAAAGATAAGCATCGGCCGAGCTATATCGCTCTATATCCGGAAGTTACCTAGTAAAACTTTGGACTCTGCCCAAGATCTTCGAAAGATATGATAATAATCTCCGAGAATCTAGAGGTAGCAGGGATTACAGATCCTCAAAGATTGAAATCTACCTTTACGGGATTTACCCCAAGGAATACGAATGCCCTACGGGGTAGATGCCATTACAAATACAAAGATCCTCATGGTAAAAGGTATGCAAAAACTCTCGCCCTAAAAACCTTTCAAAAGAGACCCGGATTTTGACTTAAGCATCGGAGGGTCCCCTGGCAAGACCAAGGTCACCTTTTCCTTCCTACGTGTGCAGGTTCCAAGGTCATAGAGGAGGCGAGCCGAAAACAGCATCAACAATTGTTATGCTCCAGCCCATTAGACTGTTAGATACTTCCATGGATCACAAAACCCATAAAATGTCGTCTGTAGGGCAATACTGACCTTTTGATTTTTGGCAAGCAAACCTTTGCTTACACGGGAAAGGAAGCGGATTGAGTACTGAGTAACTCGGTACCCTTACCGTACTTAGTAAACTCTGTGGGGTCCACCATTATTTATTTATTTTATCCACTCCGTTCATCTATGTAAACAGATAATTTTAGGGCTTGATAAAAAAAATGGAAAGAAATTACAAAGCTCAAGTGGACCACACCACAAGAAACAGTGTGATTGAACCTCTACCATTGAAAAATATTTGGAGGCCACAGAAGTTTTGGATCAAGATGATGTTTATGGTTTCTCTTCATCTATGTATTTGTAATCTTATGAACAGGTTGGATGAAAAATAAACAATACTTTGGCTCCTAAAAAAATTTCAACGGTGGAAATTATTATTCCACACTATTTCCCATGCATGGTCCACTTGAACTTTGGATTTACTTCAATTTTGGGATCAACCCCTAAAATTAGCAGGAAAAATGGATGAACAGTGTGGATAAACCACTTACATTCACAGTGGGCCCAACTGAGTTTACGCAGTTCGATAAAAGCATACTGATTAACTTAGTAGGCAATCCGATTTCCATGGGGAAGAGCGGTTCGAACGTATCTTAAGGCCGGTTTGGCTGCATGAATTACGGTGGATTACATGGGATGGAATTACAGCCATCCCATCATTTATGACTTGCAGTGGATTGTCGGTTGCATATGGTGTACACCTCTATCCCATGTGCCGCCAGTGAACTGTTTGGGTTACGTGGGATATCGGAAACAGCATCACTCCTTGTAACTTCACCCACTGTACGAATAACTATGTGGGACCCACCGTTATTTATGTCTTTTATCTGCTCTGTCCATCCATTTTATTAGATAATTTTATGTGTTCAACCTAAAATTGAAGCACGCCCAAAGTTCAAGTGGACCATACCACAGGAAACAGTATGAATTGAACTTCTCCCATTGAAATTTTTTTTAGGGTACAGAAGGTTTTGATCTATCTGATATTTATTTATTTTTCCCTTCTTTTATGTCTTCGAGATCTTATGAACACTTTGGATGACAAATAAATCTCACTGTGGGTCCTAGGAAGAATTCAACGATGAGAATCATTATTCCCACTCTTTCCTATGGTATGATCCAGTAGAGCTTTTGATGTGCTTCAAGTTTCGACTCAATGCCTCAAATTAGCTGGAAAAACGGATGGACGGCATGGATAAGCCGCATACATTAGTTGTGGGCCCTAGTACAGGAAAAAACATCTTAAATCGATAAGCCGTGTATCTCAAAATCCCACCGATTCCATCGCACGTGTCAATCCCTCTTAATACGCCGAGAGACAGACGCCATCCAAACACCACTCCATCCATCACATCAGGGAATAGAGAATTCCATCCACCTTAAATACCGATTAAGCCAGCTATCCAAACTGGCCCTTAGATCATATTTGGATATCATCAATTCCATGGAAATAGGTAGAAATAGAAAAGCATTTCCATTGATGCGAGAGTTGATATCAAAATAGTAAAGAGAGATTTTATATTGCAATCATTGCATTGTCTTAGTTTTAACCGCTAAGCTTCAAAATTTAAATAATAGTTATCTCAAAAAAATAAAATTTTCACTTACTATCTAAATAAAATATGTAACTAGTATTTATTGAAATAATCAATTATCAAATAATTAACTTTTCTTTTATTTTCCTTTCTAATACATTTATCCAAAGATACCTGAACAGCTCTTTTTAAACTTCTAACAAAGAGGAAAAAGGTTAATTGGAAAAACAACAGTGTTCAAGTCGTGCTGAGTCAACTGAGTCAATGAGCATGTTTAGAACTGAGTTAATTGACTGAGTTTTAGAACTATGATTGAATATGGTCGATTTATGGTGGGACCCAAGTGGCCAATGACTTAGAAGGCTGAACCAAGGCCCCATTTGCATGAAATAAGAAGCCAGTATATTTTATTACATGTTGATAGGTGAGGATCCTATGAAACACTTTCAAATATGGAAAGAGAGAGAAATTATACAAGTCCAGATCTAAATCTTCTCTCTCATTAAAGTATAAAAAAACAAAAACAATATAAAGAGATTCCACCACTTTGAAATGTAGAAAAAGCTTACAAGGCTGTTACAGGCTAACAGCCACAAGGGTGCAGAAAATTCTCGGAAGCTGCTCTTCTTATTATTCTTCTCCATCGTCTTATGTACCTGTAAATTATTACAAGAGCAGAGATTAGAGATGAATTAGAAAATTTAAAAAAGCAATGCTTTGTACCGTTAACTGTTTTTTAAGAGATTGCTGGCACCAAAGTAAGATTCCTGACTCGAGGATGTCTGCCATGTACTCGGCTTTTCATTCTCTGTCAGTGGGACACATGAGTTAGTGATCCAGGCCGTTGGTCTGATGTTCAGACACCTACGAGGTGGCCTATACAATGAGGTGGATGGATTGAGGTGAAAATTATATGGGCCCACTGGTACCATCTGAGCGTGAGTATTAAAACCTATCATTTGCGTGCTGCATTCGACCCCCTCCAATAGGTTGGCCCACCATAAGGATCACCTTGTGCGAAAATCTGCCCCATCCACTCATCAGGTGAGCCATACCATAGACAACAAATGTATGGCTAGTGATAAATAATAAAATCCAATTGTGCTTTGCTTGATGAGAAGATGGGTTGATTTTTCTAATAAGGTGATCCTCATCGTGGGCCAACCTATTGGACGGGTTGGATGTCGCACACACCAAATGCTAGATGCACGGTACCTTATCGTCCAACTACGTGGATGTGAGCGTTACAGTTGTACACGAGTCAAGTTAGCTCAATCAGCTCGCTTGGCTCGACTCGATTCGGAGAAGCCCGACTCCTCTCGGTTCGAAATTAGATTCGAACGGTGTTGAGATGGTTTTTGGAGCTCCACAAAATTTCAAGCCGAGTTCGAGTTTGCCCAAGCTCGACTCGACTCAGATTAAACCTCAACTCGAATCGACTCTGATCGAATCGACCGAGTGTTCAATGAAGACTCAATGAAGTGTTGTTTCGGGTGCATATATTCACCGTGGGATCGGTTAGTGGTGAGGAATGAATGGATATATAACAAATCACTATAAAAAAAAATTAATAAAAATAAAAATAAAAATAAAATAAAAACTTCACATTATAAAATTGCTCTCAAATCATGATTTTGATGTTGCCCACCAAGTGTTTGATGAAATACCTATAAATCACTGTTACTATTTTGCATTATGTGAAAAATTGAAGATGCACTATATGTGTTTGAAAAAATGTCACACAGGCACGAACATAGCTCGAACTTACCTAAGTTGCTAACTGAACCAAGTAAGTTGGGCAGTCAGGCTTGAGGACTAAGTTGATCCAAGTTAAAGCTGAGGTTAGATACTAGCATAGCCAAGCCAAGTTATGCCAAGTTCGACTCGATTTAACTCGTGTATAGCTTTAATAAGCATCTCTTCATATACGTATATGTATATATGTTGTTTTATTTTTTAAAAAAATAATACTAAAATTTGATTTTTCAAATTTTCGGTGGTTTCGCTCCACATTTAAATTTTGGTGTTTTTGAGGTGTGGGTTTTGTCCCAAATCGGATTTGACAAAGAAAATTCTCTTGTTTATAAGATAGGCTTTTTGCCTTGGGCTTGAGCCCCATTCAGGGGGCACGTGAATTTGGTCCTGTAGGGGGGGGGGGGGCTATGTCAATAGCTCTAATCTATGTCATTGACCACACGCGCGCGCGCAGAGCCGAGCTGTGCCGAGCCGAGCCGAGTCCTAGTCCGTGTCCGTGTGTGTGTGCATGATGAGACGGCCTGGTCTGGGCGTGGGTGCGGGTGCAGGTGCGGTGTGAGTGTACTCGCGTGGGTGTGTGTATGGGTACTTGCGGGACTTTATTTGTGAGAGTGTACTCGCACTTGTACCTTTTCGTTTTAAACCAGAGAAATGCATCCATTCTGGTTGGTCGCACATGTTGGGTTTAAACCCAACGGACCTAACCTTTTGTAAAGGGTGTTTATGCATCACTTCGGAGTCTATATAAAAACTACCGATTCTAGTTTCAAATATACGAAAATATTATCTCTCTGATACGATTTTAAGAATTTTACTGAGTTCATCGCTGAGTCAACTCATCACTTTCGGGTTAAACTGCAAGTGATTCGAGCCCGCGTATAGTGAGTGCACCGCTGGGACCGGGTCATAGTCATTATATCCTGGAGGTCGATTGCTCTGGAAACCTGTTGCACTTGGAACACTGTCTAAGGGGAGCAAATTCGATTTCAAGCCGAGTGACTCAGTCACGCCTCGACTCAATTCAATAAGTCTTCTTTCTCAAAATTTTATTTTCTTCTTTGGTTCTCGATTTTCTATCGTCTATTTAATTCAACCAAATATTCCAACAATCTTGAAATCGAAATTGTTGAATTGCATAAACTATGGCTATAGTAATAGTAAATGTTTCTGTTGAGTTAGCCAAAATCGAACCGTTCACTGGACAATGCTTTAAACGGTGGAAACAGAAACTGATGTTCGCATTGACCACCCTTAAAGTTTCATACATTCTATCTGAATCATTTACTATAGATCCAGCAAATCAAACCAAAGTAGCAGATGAAAATAATTTTAAAATTATATTCTAAACTCTTTATCCAACGAACTATATGACGTATATGCTTCTTATGAATCTGTTAAAGACATATGGACTGCTTTGGAAAAGAAGTACATATTGGAAGATGAAGGTGCTAAGAAACATGCAATTGCTAATTTCCTTCATTATGAAATGATAGACGATAAACCTGTCACAATCAGATTCATGATTTTCAAAGTCTAGTTCAGGAACTATCGACAGAAGGAATTAAGTTGAATGAAGTGTTTCTGTCAGGAGCGCTAATAGAAAAACTCTCATCCTCCTGGAAAGAAAATAAGAATAGAATGAAACATAAAAATAACGGTGTTTCTTTGAAAATCACTATCGTACATATACGAATAGAGGAGACCAATAGAATCAGGGACCAAAAAGAAAATGGAAATGAGATAAATTCAAAGACGAATCTTGTAAAATCAAGTCGAGCAAATAATAAGAAAAAGAGTAACTGTCATAATTGTGGCAAACCTGGACATTATGCAAATGAATGTAGGCTCAAAAAGAACAATGCAAACAATCAATTCAAGAAAAAAGAAAATTGCTACAACTGTGGAAAGTCAGGGCATCACATTAAAACCCGTCGGCTTAAGAAAAATAAAGATAAGCCGCAGGCTAATCTTATAGAAACAGGCAATGAATCTGACATGGTAGTAGATGTGGTGTTAGAAGTCTTTCTTATAAACAACTTGGAGTAGGTACTAGACACTGGTGTAACTATGCACGTGTGTAAGGATCGTAACATGTTTACCTCCTACTAAGCATTAGGAGATGATGAACAGGTGTTCATGGGTAATGCTAGAACATCTCCAGTTGTAGGAAAAAGGAAAGTACTTCTGAAACTCACTTCTGGAAAGACTCTGATGTTGAATGATGTCCTACATGTGCCCGACATTAAAAAAAACTTGGTCTCCAATTCACTCCTCAATAAGGCTAGTGTCAAGTTAGTATTTTATTTAGATAAGCTTGTAATGACTAAGCATGGAACTTTTGTTGGTAAGGGATACTGTAGTGATGGTTTATTCAATGTAAATGTATCCAGTGATAATAATAAGAAGACAGTTAGTTCTATTTATATCGTTGAACCTTTTTATCTATGGCATAGTAGATTAGGTCATGTGAATATAGTATCTTTGAAGAAAATGAAAATATTAGGTTTATTACTTAATATATCTAATGAAGAATTCAAAAAATGTGAAACATGTGTAGAATCAAAATTCATTAGAAAACCCTTTAAACGAATAGAAAGATCATCTGTTCTATTATAGTTAATACACAGTGACTTAGGTGATTTTAAAAATCACATATTTAGATGTGGAAAAAGATATTACATAACTTTTGTAAATGACTACTGTAAGTTCACTAGAGTCTATCTGTTAAGGAACAAAGATGAAGCTTTAGATGCTTTTTCTAAATACAAAATTGAAGTTGAAAATCAGTTAAATATAAAAATTAAAAGACTTCGAATAGATAGAAAGGGTGAATATTAATCTTCTCAATTTAGAGAATTATGTGAAAAGAGTATAATAGTTTACAAAACTATAGCTCCTTATACACCAGAACAAGACGGAATAACATAACGTAAAAATAAAACTCTAAATGAGATGATGAATGCTATGTTAAATAGTTCAGGCTTACCCTCAAATATGTGGGGAGAAACAATTTTGTATGCTTGTTATATCTTAAATAGAATTCCTTCTAAATTTTCTGAACAAACACCTTATAAACTTTGGAAGAATCATGTTCCTAGTTATAAATATATTAAAGTGTAGGGGTGTTTTGCTAAAGTAGGATTACCTGAAACTAAGAAAAAAAAGTTAGGCCCTAAAATGACCGACTGTGTATTTATAGGTTACGCACAAAATAGTGCAGCATACAGGTTTCTAGTTTTAAAAACTAAGGATAATATTCTTCATCTTAATACAATTATAGAAGTTAAGGATGTAGAATTCTTTGATAACGTATTCCCTATGAAATCTAAATCTTTAAGAAAAGAGGAAGTTAATGAATCAGATAGCGCAGCTTCAAGTAAAAGTGCTTACGAGAAAGTAGTAGAAGAGATACAACGAAGAAAAAGTACTAGGGTTAGAAGAGAAACTAACCTAGGAGATGATTTTTTCACCTTCTTAGTAGAAAATGATCCTACAACCTATACAGAAGCTATTAACTCTCTAGATGCAACATTTTATAAGGAAGCAATAATGATGAGTTTGAATCTATAATATCCAATAACACTTGAAAATTTGTAGACTTACCACATAGAAACAAACCAATAGACTATAAATGAGTGTTTAGAAATAAACTAAAACTAGATGGAATTATTAATAAGTTTAAGGCTAGGTTGGTAGCGAAAGACTTTAAATAAAAGGAAAGAATAGATTACTTTGATACATATTCCCCTATAACTAAGATTACAACTATTAGGGTCTTAATAGTGATAGCCTCCATATATAAACTGGTGGTACACCAGATGAAAATTAAGACAGCTTTTCTAAATGGAGACTTAGAAGAAGAAATATATATGGAACAACCTGATGATTATAAGATATCGGGTAAAGAAAATAAAGTATATAGACTAATTAAATCACTATATGGTTTAAAACAAGCTCTTAAATAATGGTATGAAAAATTTAATGATGTTTTAAAATCAAATGGTTATCATATAAATGATATAGATAGATGTGTATATACTAAAATTTCTGGAAATGATTATGTTATTATATGCCTTTATGTTGATGACATACTTATTTTTGGAACTAATATTAAATTACTTAATGCAACTAAGAAATTCTTATCATCTAAGTTTGACATGAAAGACTTAGGAGAAGCTAGTGTAATCTTAGGTATTGAAATAACTAGGAAAGATGATGTTATTATATTATCACAATCTCATTACATTGAAAAGATATTGAGAAAGTTTAACAATTTTGATTGTTTACCTGTCAGTACTCCTTATGATTATAGTGTGACTCTCATGAAGAATACAGAAAATAGTGTGTTTTAATTGAAGTATTCTAAAATAATTGGTAGCCTCATATATCTAACAAACGGCACTAGACCAGACATAGCTTTTGCAGTAGGAAGGCTAAGTAGATATACACATAACCTTGAAAAAGAGCATTGGAATGCTTTGTCTAGGATTTTGAGATACCTAAAAGGCAGTATAACATATGGTTTACAATATAATAGTTTTCCTTCTGTATTGGAAGGATACAGTGATGCTAATTGGATTATTGATTCAGATGAGACAAAATCTCCTAGTGGATATGTTTTCACTTTGGGTGGAGGAGCAGTCTCTCGGAAGTCTACCAAACAGACATGTATCGATCGGTCGACTATGAAATCCGAGTTTATTGCCTTAGAAAAGACTGGATAAGAAGCCGAGTGGCTTAGAAATCTCTTAGCTGATATACCATTATGGCCAAAGCCAGTATCAGCTGTGTCTATTCATTGTAATTGTCAAGCAGCTATAGCGAAAGTAAAGAGTAAAATATATAGTGAAAAGATTAGGCATATTAGACTCAGACACAACATAGTGAAACATATGTTGCGTGATGGAGTCATATCTATTTACTTTATGAGGTCAGAAAAGAATCTAGCAGATCCTCTAACCAAAGGACTATCTAAAAGGTTAGTCAATGATACATCAAAGGGAATGGAGTTGAGCCTAATATATGAGCTGCTAGTGTCGGCAACCCAACCTATACAAGTGGAGATCCCATGAGATAGGTTCAATCGGTAAACAACAAAACACGAGGTAGACAATTGCACTGAATTATATGAGTCCCTTCTATGGTGTACAGTGCGAGCAGCAACGTAGAAGGATATGAGTTTTTAGAACTCTTAATAGATCTATAGCCATATATTTGGTTGTGTATACAGTTGCTACTTACACTTGATGGAATTTACCTATATGGGTGTGGAGGTGAAGGTAGCTTCTTATGAAAATCTAGGCGAATTCTCTAGAGCACTCATGAAATCTAGATAATGGTGTATGGCCGAAACGCACCGAACCGCAGAATCACTTGCAGAGGAAGAGTTGTGTGAGTGGCATGTACTTGCGATCTACATTAGAAGGATTCAAGTTTAAGACTATGGTGTCACCTGATTCCTATAAACTTGTCTTATTTACTCTAATGTCGGTTCAAGTCTATGGTGACACCGGTACCATTGCACAACTATTACCCTTTAATCCGAAAGAGTTTTATTTTAAAACATGTGGGGGATTGTTGTATTTTATTTTAAAATAATATTAAAATTTAATTTTTCAAATTTTTAGTGGTTTCCCTCCACATTTAAATTTTGGTGTTTTTGAGGTGTGGGTTTTGTCCCACATCGGATTTGACAAAGAAAATTCTCTTGTTTATAAGATAGGCTTTTTGCCTTGGGCTTGAGCCCCATTCAGGGGGCATGTGAATTTGGTCCTATGAGGGGGCTATGCTAATAGCTCTAATCTATGACATTGACAACACACGTGCGCGCGCGCCGAGCCGTGCCGTGCTGAGTCGAGCCGAGTCTGAGTCTGAGTCCGTATCCGTGTCCATGTCCGTATGTGTGTGCACAACAAGACGGAACGGAACGGGCTATGCTAGGCGTGGGCGTGGGTGCGGGTGCGTTGTGAGTGTACTCGTGTGTGCGTGTGTGTGTATGGGTACTCACGGGACTTTATTTGTGAGAGTGTACTCGCACTTACGCCTTCTCGGTTGAAACTAGAGAGATGCATCCGTTCCGATTGGTCGCACCTGTTGGGTTTAAACCCAACGGACCAAACCTTTTGTAAAGGATGTTTATGCACCACTTCGGAGTCTATATAAAAACTACTGATTCTAGTTTTAAATATACAAAAATATTATCTCTCTTATAAAACTCTCTCTGATACGGTTTTAAGAATTTTACTAGTTCATCGCTGAGTCAACTCAGTACTTTCGGGTTAAACTGCAAGTGGTTCAAGCCCACGTACAATGAGTGCACCGCTGAGACCGGGTCATAGTCATTGTATCCTGGAGGTCGATTGCTCTGGAAACTTGTTGCACTTGGGATGCTGTCCAAGGGGAGCAAATTCGATTTTAAGCCGAGTGACTCAGTCACGCCTCGACTTAATTCAATAAGTCTTCTTTCTCAAAATTTTATTTTCTTTTTTGGTTCTCGATTTTTTATAGTCTATTTAATTCAACCAAATATTCCAACCTATGCATGCCTGCATGTACTTGTATGTGTGCATGTATGTATGTGTGTATGTGTATAACACACACCCAAAGCAAGAGAGTGGAAAAATGACATAGTGATCTAAGAGCACTATGTATTTGGACGCTTGGACGGTCCAATCGATCGGCTTGGCTGTACATGAGATCAAGAACACTTTTCATGGAGCATCATATATAATGCACATTAAACTGACGATTGTAACTACCCGACAGGCAACCTATGGTCCTATGGAGTTGACATTGCGGAAATTAAGCCTACCTAACGGTTGTTCCATCTATCAGGCGGGACCCATAGTGGTACAAAAGAAAATTTTAATCATCTCATATAAGGTTTGGAAAAGGGATGGCTTTAAAAATAATTTTTTTATATAAAAATCCAATTTATGGATGGATTCGATCATGATATTACTGTGAGTTTTACAATATAGCTAGTGGAATGTATACTGGAGCTAGTAGACGGTCCAGATCTTCAGATGGACCCGGCTTGCGTGTGGCCAGGAGAGTACAGAGATGGCCGTCACAAATTGACTCTGTGCATCAGTTTCATAAAGGAGTCCGAAAATCAAGCTGATGCAAAAATTAGGTGGGATACACCGCACGAAACAGCAGGGATTTAATGCCTGCCATTGGAAACTTTGTGGACCGCGGAAGTTTTGTATCGGGATGATATTTGTACCTACTATTTATCTGAGTGGTAATAAACCTATGAAAAATTTAGATGGCATATAAACATAATGGTAAGCTCTAGGAAAGTCTCGTCGTTTTTCCGTTCGATTTTATACGGTGTGGCTAACCTGAGATTTGGATGTCTTATTTTTGGACGCTTGTTTTATTCTTACCTTCGGACCGAGGCACATCTTGTAGCCGGGGCACAGGCAAGTCACATACTCTCCACAAGGACGCCGATTGTGTCTTTGTGGATCCACTGTGATGGATGTAGTTTATCCACGTTGTTCATCTATTTTAACATATCATTTTAAGTGATGATGGGCTCAGGAAAAAAAAAAAGATTCAATGCTCAAGTGGGTCACACCACAGAAATAGTGGAGATTAAAAGCTTCTAGATGAAAACTTCCTCAGGGGCCACGGAAGTTTTTTACTAAGCTGATATATTTTTTTTCCCTTCATCTAAATATATGTGATCTTATGGATACTTTGGATGACAAATAAACATCACGGTGGCCCTTATGAAGGTTTCAACCATGGCATCATTATCACCTCTTATTCCTATCGTGTGGCCCACTTGAGCCTTGCATCTGCCTCCTTTCTACTCATGTATTAAAATGATATGTTAAAATGGATGGATACCACGGATAAAACACATACATCATAGAGGGCCCACAGAGCTCCTGCCAAGACCGAGTCGGTGTGGCATGGTAGTCCTCTTCAGATAACTTTGGGAGCGGATTAGGTGCGACCCTGACTGTGGGGCCACCCTCCGTCCATCCGTTTTGAAAGACCATTTTGGTTATGATTTCAAAATTGAAGAAGATACAAATCTAAGGTAAACCGCATCATAAGAAACAATAGTGATTGACCGCCCACCATTAAAAACTTCCTAGGCCCACATTAATACCTACCCGTAATGTTTATTTTCCATCCAACCTGTTGATAAAGTTACACAGACTTGGATGGAGGGAAAATATAGACTTGGATGAATGGAAAAGAAATAAATATTAGCTTGATTCAAAACTTTCCGTGGTTTACAATAAGTTTTTAATGGTTAATCACCACTGTTTCATGTGGTGTGATCTACTTTAGATTTGGATCTACTTAATTTTTTTGATAATACCCTAAAATACTATGATAAAAAAGGATGAATTGAGTAGATTTAAAATATATACATAAAGGTGGTTGGGCCATGGTCAGGGCCGCATCGTGTGGGTGAGGCCGGGCGCGCACCTAATCCTACGCAGATTGCTATATCCTGGGATTGCTACATCGGGTCCGTTTAGCACGCGGGGCCAATCCCATGATTAAACCTTCCAATCCCTTCCAATCCCTCGAAACAAACACGTCCCAGGCAAATTTGAACGGATTAGGGTGGATTGGATAGGATTTAAAGGTAATGATGGCAATGTCAGTGGATTATCTTAAGATCCATGGGATTGCTATATTCCGAATTAGAATCCCGTGTCTGTTTGGCACGCCTAACCAATCCCAGGATCTATCTTCTATTCCCTTCCAATCCCTTTCAATCCCATCCAATCCGCCTGGCCAAACAGGCCCTAAGTTACGTGGGGTCACTTTGATGTATGTGATGTATCCACACCGTTCATCTATTTTGAAAGACATTTTAGAGATGAGCTAAAGAATGGAAAACATCGGAAGCTCAAGCGGAGACTAATTGAGAATTGAAAGCCTACCCTTCAAACTTTAAGAAACAATAATAGTTTTCAATCAAGTTTATATTTAATTTTTATCTTCGCCAATATCCCTCTAAACTTATAAACTGGTTGGATCTAAAATAAACATATATTGTCAACCTTAGGAAGATTTCAACTGTGGGCGTCACTGTCCCCACTGTTTTGTGTAATGGGCCCACTTGAGCTTTGGATCTGATTCAATTGATGTCCTATAATGACATTTCCAAATGGATGAACAGTGTGCATACACCACACATCACGGCGGGGCCATAAAACTTGGTGACGTCACTTCACCGTCATAGCTACGTATGGCACCTGTATTTCAACCTTGCCACGTGTACAATGTCGGTGTGCACGAGTGCGTATGCCTCATCATACTCTGCCCTGTTTTTAAGGTGTCCCATTTAATCCGTACCTGGGACTAGCACTAGGTTGAATCGCCTTACTCTTACTCTTGAGTGTGTAGTGTACTGCCAACCCTGTCTTTTCAAACCCAATTTTTATTTCTCCTACAGGTAAAGGGCATTATGGTCATTTAATGAATTAAAGTTCCTCCGTTGATTTTTGCCTTAGAAGCCCTTAACAAAGGGCACCTAATCCGCTCCCCTTTAACAAATCGTTTTTAAAATTTATATAGCATCCGCACAGTATATGGATTAGACATGTCATGTACTCGCCACACGCAATCATTGCGTCTCACCACACGCAAGGAATAGATCGCCAACGCTCCAGATCTCACACATGTGTCACACGTGCAACAACGTTGTAGACTGTAGTGACAATTTTGAAGGCATAAATAAGAAACTAGATTCTTTATTTAAAAGAATATTAACTTTACTAAAGAAAAATCAAGCAAAACCCTTTTTGCAAAGGAATAGGATTCCATTCTCTGCTTTGTATTTAATGTAATTGGAAAATTGAAAAATAAATTTAAGGATGTATTTGGTTTCACCAAATATCATCAAATTTCATTATATTTTATTTTCAAATAGACAACCAAACGTACTCAAGGGGCTTGCTTGGATTGAGAATTACCACAATAATTTAATGAAAATGTATAATAATTATTATTTTTTTACCTATCTCCTAAAAATATTTATATTTAAGAGAGGATTGAGGGTTGTGGTGTTTTATTTATACATGGTAAAATTGCAATGAAAGGAGTCTTATATTACTTTAATGGCAAGTTTGATTTTTTGAATTATAAGGTAAGTATATGATAACTGGTCCTCATTATTTACATTTGTAATTATAACTCTTGTTCCAAAGTTGGTGTCCACAAATGTGGTAATTTGGTGCAAAATAGTGGCGGGAAAAGATTTTAAGTGCAAAAATTGTGAGGCCCACCATGATGTATACATCGTATCCATTCCATCCATCTACTCTTCCAAATCATTTTTGGGCGCAAGCCTAAAAGTGAGGTAGATCCTAAGTTCAAGTGAACCACAACACAATGAATACTAAATATTAAATGCTAGTTATTGTTAACTGCTTGGGGTCATATAAGTTCTGGATCAAGTTGATTTTTATGTTTTACCTTTGTCCAAGTTTGTATGACTTTATGAATGTATTGGATGACAAATAAACATTGTTGTGTGCCACCAGAAGGTTTTAGTTATCAATAATTAAGGATCATCAAGACCAGTGTTTTATGTGTTGTGGTTCACTTGAGCTTTGAATTTGCCTCATTCTTTGAACACTGGCCTCGAATGAGCTCATGGAATGGATGAGCGACATGGATGTATTCCCACTGTTTTTGTGCATATAGAAACATATGAAATTTGTATAACAATAAATGATTTTCAACACAATAAATCCCTAGTAATAATTGTCCATTTACATAAATTTATCCTGTGATTGAAAAATTCATATACATCCTAATATCAAATCATTAAATTTATCCATTGATATGCTTGTTTGATTTAAAATTTTCATAATAATGCAATTAAAAATAGCAATGATTACAAATTCATTTATCTCCTAAAAGAATTTGCATTGGACCAACAATTTCTATAAAGCTTAATGGGTCCAAATATGAGACTTACATGATTACCATGACAAAGTCAAAATTGGGAAAGCCCAACAAAGCTTTGGTTACAACATTGGATTGCACAAAGTCTAACAATTTTGTAAACCAATGTTAATTAAAAAGATATTTTTTAATCAAAAATTAAAAAATGGACGGAATTATTTGAGAACATGTGTGACGGTGGGTGTAGTAGGTGTTTTTTGTCTTTGGAACAAAATGGAGGGTGCTATATGTAAAAACTCCTATAATTAAAAATAATAAAGAATAAGAGTTGTAATTTAGGTGGAAAGTGGGGTTGTCCAATCGTTGTTTATGAAACAATAATACATTGTATTGTTTTAATGGAATGTAATATGCCAAAGTTTGGGGAAGAAAAAAAGCAGCCTGAGCAAGTCAAAAAAGGAATCGGACTCTTATGGCTTCTTTCTTCTCTTTTACTAAGTCTACGCGCGAGTGAAGAAAGGCCATCTACACGTCACTCCATTTCCCAACTTACCAATTGTTTTTTTAAATCCAAGCCGTTCATCGGGTGGAGCCCACTTTTTAGATTTTATTACTATAAATAAAACCATTAAACTCTTAAAAAAATGCCACGATGTTAGAATATGAATGATGGATTGGAAAGATGGTCTTAAAAGTTTTTGGCCGTCCGTTTGTTTCATAAATTGTAGAGTGCATGATTAACGAACAGGTTTATATTTTTCCAACGGAATATACAGGCCAGGTCTATTTGATGGACGGCTTGAATCTTGCCACGTATGCAACCTCGGCTCAGTGGTGGTGTATAGATGGGCTCACATGTACACGCGTGTAGCCTTACCAAAGCTTCCGTCTCTTCAAAGCCCCATTATTCAAAGGAAGAAATGAGATGCCTACACGTATAGAATCCTACTCTCCTCAACATGCATGGGAGAAATCCAGATCGTTCATCAGTTGGGTCCCACTGTAATGCTCCATGATCAGATCCGATCATTAAATGGGCTACACTGGCCTGATAAAAATGACCGGTTAAGATAGATACTAACAATCCACATCATCCATACACAAGTGGACCATCTAACAGCCGGACAGGGACTAATCTTATACCCACGACTCTTAACCCGTTGAAGAAACCTGATTAACGGCTTGGATATCATTCATATGAAATAAACACGTGTGGGGGAGTAGGACAGGAGATCCTCCTACTCTCACGAGTAGCCTTAGGAGGCACGTTCCTTCCATTGTCTCTCTCTCTTCTTTCTTCACCTTAATTAATTAAAATTAAATAAATGATAACACTCAATGCTCACTCATAGTTCAAAATCTCTCCATGTGACCATCATCATGCGATTCCATTGTCTGATCTTGTACGCGAGGATTTATGTGATCCTCGATCCGAGGGGATCCATTGTGTCCTTGGCTTTTATTTTTGTACAAGTGGGCCCATGTTTCGGTGACCCAAGACCCTTGATTCAATGGACCGAAATTCGGATAAGTCATGCTGCATGAAACTATTTGAGCGTGCAGTCCAAACTCTACAATGATGGTATGTAAATAGAGTTAAGAAAAGGAATACAAGAATTCTTCTATATTTGTTTAAAAAGAATGGATGGCTGGGATCTTCCAACCTGCAGTACTGTTTGGATGCATTGTCAATCCATGTTGGAGCTTGGATGCATTGTCAATCCTTGGCTAAGTGCCCAATGGTCAGTAATCTGTGGGCCCTACCATGATGTATTCTTTTTATCCATGCTATCCATCCATTTTTCTGAATCATTTCAGGGCTTGATCCCAAAAATGAAGCAGATCTAAATCTCAGGTGGATTACATTATACAATAACAGTAGTGATTGAATGTCCACCATTAAAATCGTTGTGAGGCTCACTATAATGTTTATTTGACATCCAAACTATTGATTATGTTACACAGACACTGACAGTGCTTGGATGCATTATCAATCCATGTCGGGGCCAGTGATGCTGCCACTGACCGAATGCCTAATAGTTGGTAATCTATGGGCCCCACCATGATTTATGTGTTTTATCCATGCCATCCATCCATTTTTCTGGATCATTTTAGGGCTCGATCCCAAAAATGAAGTAGATCTAAATCTCAGGTCGATTACACCATACCATAACAGTTGTGATCAAATGTCCACCATTAAAATCCTCATAAGGCTCACTGTAATGTTTATTTGACATCCAACCAGTTGATTATATTATACAGACACTGACAGTGCTTGGATGAATGGTCAATCCATGTTGGGGCCAGTGACGCTGCCACTGGCCAAGTGCCTAATGGTTGGTATTTGTGGACCCCACCATGATGTATGTGTTTTATCCATGCCGTCCATCCATTTTTCTGGATCATTTTAGGGCTCGATCCCAAAAATGAAGTAGATCTAAATCTCAAGTGGATTACACCGTACCAAAACAGTAGTGATTGAATGTCTACCATTAAAATCCTCATAAGGTTCACTGTAATGCTTATTTGACATCTAACCCGTTGATTATGTTATACAGACACTGGCAGTGCTTGGATGCATTGTCAATCCATGTCGAGGCCAGTGAAGGTGCCACTGGCCAAGTGCCTACTTAGTTGGAAATCTGTGAGCCCCACCATTATGTATGTGTTTTATCCACGCTGTCCATCCATTTTTCTAGATCATTTTAGGGCTCGATCCCAAAAACAAAGTAGATCTAAATCTCAGGTGGATTACACCATACCAAAACAGTAGTGATTGAATGTCCATCATTAAAATCCTAATAAGGCTCACTATAATATTTATTTGGCATCCAACCTGTTGATTATGTTATACAGACATTACACTGAATGAATGGAAAATACAAATTCCACCTTGGTCCAAAACTACCCGTAGCCTCTAAGAAGTTTTTAATGGTAAGCATTCAATTAACACTTTTGATCCACTTGAGATCTAGATCACCCTCATTTTTAGGTTCATACCATAAAATGATACAGTAGAATGGATGAAACACATACATCATGGTGGTCACTAGCAAATCTCCCTCCGCTAGCTGGTGTGAAAGCTCCATGGCCTACCATAATGTATATTATTTACCAACACTGTCCATCTATTTTTCCAGCTTATTTCATACCTGAATCAAAAAATGAAGCACATCCAAAGCTCAAGTGGCCAGAAGATATAAAATAATGGGACATTGTTGTCCACTTACCAGGGGCCACGGTGATGTCCATTTGCCATCCAACCAGTTTATAAGGTCACAAAGATATGAATAAAGGGAAAAACACAAATATCAACTTGATCTAAAACTCTGGTGGTAGCCTGAGAAGTTTTCAACAGTAAAAGTTCAATCTTCCCCTCCTTTCACGGAAACGGATTGGGTACTCCGCCTGCCACCAGCCAATGGCGGATGGTCGGTGGTCTGTGGGCCCCACCATGATGTATGCTTTTCATCCATGCCGTCCATATATTTTTCCACATCATTTTATGATATGAGACCAAAAATGAGGTATATCCAAATCTCAAGTGTACCACATTACAGGAAACAGTGTTGAATGAGCGTCAACCATTAGAAACCTTTAGGGGGCCCACTGTGATGTTTGTGAGAAATCCTCCCCGTCTAAGTTCATTCATAGGGTCACAAAGACCTGGATGAAGAGGAAAAACAAATTTCATAATGATCCAAAACTTTTGTAACCCCTAAAAGGGTTTCAATGGTAGACATTCAATTCCCCACTGCCTTTTTACAGTGTGGTCCACTTGATTGTTAGATCTATCTCATTTTTCGTCTCAAGCCTTAATATGAGTTCGCCAAATATATGGACGGTTTGGATATAACACATACCTCATAAAAGGACCCACAAAAAGTGGTGGGGATTACAACATAAAGCAAAAAGAAAAAGAAAAAAAAAAAAAAAACAAAAGAAAGAAAGTCAGGAACATATGGCTACGGATTATAACCGCAGCCCATGCTTTTTCTATATGTCCTTTGCTATGTATCGAAGATCTTTCGATACGTCCTTTTCTATGTATTGAAGGTCTTTCGATACATATCGAAGTGTATATGATATGTGTTGAAGGTGATTTGACCAATAGCTACGGATTATAACCGTAGCCAAACTGTAGTTTGTGCCAGTCTATGAAATTTTTTTATTTTTTTTTATTTTATTTTTTTACATGGAGAACTTTATTCTACCTACAATTTTCTCTAATACATATTTATATAAATATGTATATATAAGCATATAATTTTTTTTTCTCTTTTTTTCATTTCTTTCTTTATTCATTTAACAAGAATATCTTCTAAACCAAAATTAGTTACTTGGCGTACCCTATAAGATTTTGGGTGGGAGAAGCTACTTTAGCTGACCAACTTGATTATTTTCCAAGATTCCATCAGGTCAACTACTTTAACTTTAATATGAGATAAAATTTGGGAAAATAGTGTTGATACGGGGGAGTTTGGATTGTAAGTAACTTAATATAAGCTACCTATGCATTAAGTAGCTTATCTTGGTTTCTACTTCTTAAGCTGAAGTGATTAAGTAACTTTAAGTAAAAAAGTTACTTATAATTGATCTTAAACCGAGCTTACTTATCTCGAATAAGCTACTTATCTACTGCTGTAAGTATACAAAGTAACTTGTTTCGAGGTATCCAAACAGGCCCTGAAAGCCAAATACCTTACCCTGCTAAATTTCATGTTTCCCCGGCTGAATTTCATGTTTGTCCCGCTCAATTTCTAGTTTGCTCCGCTGAATTTCAAGTTTGCCCCGCTGAATTTTCAGTTTGTACTGCTGAATTTCATGTTTGCCCCGCTGAATTTCATGTTTACCACGGTCAATTTTTAGTTTGCTCCGCTGAATTTCTAGTTTGACCCGCTGAATTGAGCGGGCAAACATGAAATTGAGCGGGGCAAATAGAAAATTGAACGGGGCAAACTAGAAATTGAGCGGGGCAAACTGAAAATTGAGTGGGGCAAACTCGAAATTGAGCGGTGCAAACTGAAAATTGAGCGGGGCAAACTAGAAATTAAGCGGGGCAAACTAAAAATTGAGTGGGGCAAACTAGAAATTGAGCGGGGCAAACTGAAAATTGAAGGATAAGACACATACCAGAACATAGATTCCTTACTAATAATGGGGCAGCCACCATGTGAGTGAAGAGGAGATCGGCTCCATGCTCGCCCTGTAACCTGAACCCTTGCTAGGTGGGGTGGTGTCGATGTTGATCAAGGTAAAGGCGTGTCTCTTTTTTTCCTGGCTCATAAGGTCTCTTAAACATTAATGAGGGGAAAACACAAATATATTTTGTTTCCCACCATTTGCCTCGCTGAATTTCATATTTGTCTCGTTGAATTTCATGTTTGTCCCGCTCAATTTCTAGTTTGCCCCGCTCAATTTCATGTTTGCCCCGCTCAATTTCTCGTTGGCCCAGCTCAATTTCATGTTCGCTCCGCTCAATTTCATGTTTGCCCTGCTGAATTTGTAGTTTTCCCTGCTCAATTTCATATTTGCCCCGCTGAATTTCTAATTTGCCCCGCTCAATTTCATATTTGCCCCGCTGAATTTCTAATTTGCCCCGCTCAATTTCATGTTTGCCCCACTGAAATTCATGTTTGCCCCGCTGAATTTCTAGTTTGCCTCGCTCAATTTCATGCTTGCCCCGCTGAATTTCTCGTTGGCCCCACTCAATTTCATGTTTGCCCCGCTCAATTTCATTTTTGCCCCGCTCCATTTCCAGTTTGACCATGAAGTGATTAAAATTGACCACGAAGCGAATGAAATGGATTTTCGACCATTGACCTGATGGAATCTTGGAAAATGACTAGGTTTGTTAGCTAAATTAGCTTCTCCTACCCCAAAATCATATGTGGTATGTTAAGTAAATCATTCAAGTTTAGGAGATATGCTTGTTGAATAAATAGACAAAGAAATGAATTAAAAGAGAAAAAAAAAATTTATATGCTTATATATACATATTCATATAAATATGTGTTAGAGAAAATTGTAGGTAGAATAAAGTTCTCCATGTAAAAAAATAAAATTAAAATTAAAAATAAAATAAAAAAAGCACAGTGTCGTAATGGTAGTTTGTTTATGGCTACGGTTTATAACCGTAGCCATTGTAAAAGACACTAGGGAATTGAATGTCTATCATTGAAACCCTTTTAAGGGGTTACAGAAGTTTTGGATCATTCTGAAATTTGTTTTTCCTCTTCATCCAGGTCTCCGTGACCTTATAAATAGATTGGATGGAAAATAAATGTTATGGTGGGCCTTACAAAATTTTTAACGGTGAAAATCAATTTTCCCGCTGCTCTTTGTGGTGTGGTCCAGTTGATCTTTGGATATGATTTTTTTTTTTTTGGATAATGCTCCGAAATGATCTCGAAATATGGATGAACGTTGTGGATATAATAAATACATGGTTGTGGGGCATGTAACTTTGATCTCTTTTGAGCCGTTCGTACAATTCTCGGATGGAGGAGTGTCAACACTCGTCTTCGAAAGGAAGGGAGGGGTATTTTCGTCCGAAATAAACTCCCACGTCCACTTACCAGGGGCCACGGTGATATCCATTTGCCATCCAACCAGTTTATAAGGTCACAAAGATACAAATAAAGGGAAAAACACAAGTATCAACTTGATCTAAAACTCTGGTGGTAGCCCGAGTAGTTTTCAACACTAAAAGTTCAATCTTCAATCTTTCTTATGGTGTGGTCTTGAATCTACCTCATTTTGGGGCTCTTGTCTTAAAATGAGCCACTAAAATGGATGAATCAGAGTGAATAAAATAGATACATCATGGTGGGGCCCATAAAAAACCAGCAAGCTAGCTGATGTTAGGTCACCAGCCAAACTGCGTCCACTATGACGTGGATGCATCATCAATCCATGGTCGGGCCCGTAATATGAATAGTTGCTATGACATGACCTTCATCAGATTGACAAATCTTGAAAATTTCATGGATTCTACAGTCGGATTCTGCAGTTTGACGATGTCTAATGAGATTTCAAAATTTTAGGTTTTTCTCAAGATATTATGGGAAAATCTTTTCAAAATAAACAAATTAAAAATTTGTTATTATCAATTAATAAATAAATGTAAATTTTTAAATATAATATATAATGAATTAGTCATATTTTTTTAAAGAATTTCTTGATTAAAAAAATAAAATAACAAAAATTTGAGAATTACATATATTTTGAAATTTGTGAAATATATTAGAATGTGTGGATGGCTATACGTATGAAAGAAGAGTCCCCATTCCTACGGTACAATTGGGAGCGTTGTAAAGAATATCACTGATATTTGAAAAATCTAGTAGTACTGTCACAAAAAATAAATTAGATGATAGGGTGATATTTGTGAACTATAGACTACATTGTAAAAAGTTTGTTTCCATTTCATTGCAAACAATCAAAATATATAAAAGGAGAACACAATGTATTGAGCATATTTTAACATAGAAGTAAATGAACACAAAAGGCATTAGTTGTAACCAACTAATTGATTGTAATATATGTAATAGAAAATTAGATAATATAATTAACATATGAAATAGTTTAGCGCATTACACTTCTGGGAGTTTTATGGTCTTATTGTAGTTCACTAGCTTGAATAAATGAGGGTTATGTCAAGTCATCATGGTGTCAAACTTTACTATAACTTTCCAACATATAGGCATAGGCACAACACTCAAAATGTTTGAGAGTGCTTCTTAGGGCTTTAGTCAGACGTTAATAATAATAATAATAATAATAATAATAATAATAATAATAATAATAAAATCATTGACTCAAAATTATTAGTGCACTAATTTTTACACTTTATTTGTCAATCACGTAAGTCATTGTGTCATGTAGTCGGTTGAGCCCTTGGAAACTGAAAATCGAAAACACAACATGTTAAATATTAATGAGGAAAAAAACAAGTATATGAGGTGCCTTGGTGACCATAACTCTTGACTCAAAACAACCCAAACTTCTAAAATGATCTTAAACAAATAAGTAAACCTTTTATTGATCATTCTTTAAGCCATAGGAACCTAAATTGATCATCCTTAGATTGCTTTAGAGGTCATATATTATTGAAAAAACTTCACAATTTCAGTAACCTTCGGTCATACAGAACTCACCTTCGATCCAACTGAAAAATGTCTAAAACAGGACAGTGTGCTAAGGCTGAATTCTAAATAATTTGGTTGTAACCAAGTGTCACATTCAGTCTCATCAAAGACCATTTTTGATGCCCAAGTTTGTCTAATGACTTTCCTGTCTAATTCGGTTCGATTGAACTTGAATTCGATTCAACCGAAGACTAGCCGTTTCTACCTGTTTTATAACCATTGGAACTCGATTTCATTATAAATGAGATCCAATCTTTAAGCATTTTTTTGGTAAAGGGTTTTTGGTGCAATTGAAGCTTAGGTGAATTCCTAATTATATCTAACATCCTAAGCCTCATATTTCATCATCTTCTTCAGCTTTACCACTCTAATGAAGATTATAATGTTGAACATGAACTCAATCTCCACTATTTTTTAGAGTTTAGATCCAAAATCTATAAGGTATATTATTGTCTAAATTCTCTACAAAAACCTTCTAGTGAATCTCATGAGCATTAAAACTTTCCATTAGTTATTAGAGATTCTACCCAACCTCCCATCACCTTGGTCACTGCATTGGAGCATTACATACAAGGTATTTGATATTGGAGCTGAAGCATTAACAACGCATTGTCATCATGATTGGGTAAGAAAATTGGGAGTTAATTGAAGCATTGGAGTATCGATCAAGCAACCCAAGATGGCGCATCAATGAAGCTCAATTTGACAAGAGTTATTAAGTGAGTCCATACTCTCTTTCCTTGTATAGAATTGAGGGTAAGATTTTGTGACCCAAACTCAATATGCTCTTATGTAGGACATATGCTATTGTGTAGGGCTGAATTCACTGGACATGGGGTGTATATGTATTAGTCTCCATGGGAGCCTCCGACGGGAGTAAGCTTGATAAGTTCTTTTGCTAGACCTAAGTTTTTGTATAAGGACAAATTCAACGAATAAGGGTGTGTGTGTGTGTGTGTGTGTGTGTGTGTGTGTGTGTGTGTGTGTGTGTGTGTGTGTGTGTGTGTGTGTGTGTGTGTGTGTTAGTCTCCGTGGGAGCATCCGACGAAAGAAATATAGGTCTTTGGACTATGATTGAGATTATTGGTTGCCCGATAGAAAACTAACTCAAGTCTTTTTTGGGAGCCTCCGGTGAAAGTTTATACCTGTATGTTCTTGTGTAGGACCAAGGTTCATGGCAAGCCTATAGAAAACTATGTAGAGTCTCTTACAGGAGTCAATTCTTGTATAGGATTGTAAATGTTAGAGTTGAATTTGATTTAAAACTTTCAATATTGAAATCCAGTATATTCATGGGTTGAGTGCGTCTATCGGGAGTCGAGTAGAGAAATTGAATCACTATATATGCTTTTTTTTTTGGATTGTCTTTGAGAACTTGTTTAATTTGTTTATGTGATGAATGTTTAATTATATATATGCATGATTAGATGAATGGTAGGAGTTGATAGGTAGTACATCCCACACACACATGTATACTATCATTTATAGACCGGTTGTTTAATTGTCAATCTTTTATAGTCTATGTAATTAGACCCTTTAATGGCTTTGAACCATTAGAGTTAATTGGCTTACTTAATTTAATTTACGTATTATTTTAAGTAGGTAATTGTGTTTAAAAGACCTAATTTTACTTGATCCTAATCATCCTCCTCTAGAACATAATTATCATTTCTTAGCTCCACCATGCTTCCGCATGTAGTTATGGTATCTATTCGATGCAAATTAAAAAATACATTGGAAATCTAAACATATTAAATAGAAATGATCCATGAGCCACTTGGAATCGACTAACATCTCGCAGTTGGCAGAACCGGAACTAGACAAATCAAATCCCGACTAATCACTTAGACCCTCTAGACTTTCGATCACTCCCACACATGATGAGCTGAGCTAAAAAAAAAAGGACAAAGTAGATTGGTGGAAATAAAATTTCAACTGATCTAAAAGAAAATTTTAAAATAAAAGACACTAAACTTATCACCTAATAAGTGTAGAAAACATAAATATAATATTCTCTTTCTGCTAGTGATAAGTTTTAAATATAGCTTGATGCATTCAATTCAGGGGAAAAATGCAGTCCAAGGAAGCAAAAAGAGATTCTAAGGGACCACAAGAGAATAGTGGAAGTACATGAAGTAAAAGAGAGAAAACAATGAGGGTTATGTCCGAGTAAGCCCAGAAGTTGAAGAAAGAACCACAAGGTTGCCCAATATATAAGAGAGGAAAATAACAAATAAAAAAAGGCACTGAAGTCCAAAGTAGGGTTAGGATCGAGAATATTGGATCATCCCTTTCACATAACTTATAGAAAATGATGTTCAATCTCCTCATTTTTCTTCTCACATCTTGTCCTAATTCATGTTCCATTCTACACATTCTTTCTCCATATACTACGTTTACTATTTTATTTTTATTTCTTTTTCTATAACCTGTATTGAGCTTATAGGCTTCGTAAAGTAATATCAAATGTAAGCTCGATAGATTACAACTAAATCCATGAAAAATCCTAAAATCTTGTAAAGTAGAAACCATATGCAATGTGGTGGAAAAGTGTGCCTGACTCATTCATTTTTCATCACCCAACCTTGGAATCTACAAGCATAAACCTGTCACAGGAGTCACTCAGAACTCCTCACAGAGACTTCTCGAATCCACGAGGAAAGAAAGCAGAAAGTAGAAATAAATTCTAATAAATTCGAAATTGATTAATTCATGAATAAAAATGAGTTCACACCCCTTTAAATAGGGGTACCAAGCAATGGGAAAGAAATCATAATCAAACTACAACTAAAACTCTTAGAATCCGCGACTTAACTTACTATTTATAGATGGTTGGGACTGCTAGTGCGTAAGGTTTTCGGCCAAAAATAGTAAGTGTCCTATTTGGCTTCACCAAACCGTTCTCCTAATTATTCTAAGCTCTTTTCACGTTGGGCGCAACTCTTAAAGCCCGACGGATGAAGAGTTATAATCAAACTAAAACTTACTATTTATAGTAAAAACGATATTAAAATGGGGAAATGACCATCGATACAGGGGTTTTTCGCAATTCCGGGCTGCGCAACCCTGCGTAGCTGGGTTGGTTAGCTTCAATAGCTCGTTCTACCCCAAAATCATATATTTTATGTCTGATAACTGATTCCGGATTGTGAGATACGCCCGATGGTCTGGATCATTTTTGTCGTCGACTAGGCCTTTTCTAATCGATCTTGGTCATGTAACTGTTCGCGACCTGCTCTACATCAGTACCCTCCACTTCAAAAGAACTCGTCCTCGAGTTCTCATCCTGCTCTGGTTCATGATACTCAGTCAGGTCTGTGACATTGAAAGTCCATGAGATCACCATGTCATCTGGAAGATCAACAACATAAGCGTTGTCATTGATCTTTTGAATGATTGGGACGGGTCCAATTTTCTTATTTTTTAACTTGTTGTACGTCCCGATTAGAAATCTCTCTTTGCACAGATGGACCATAACGCGGTTGCCCACCTCGAACACTTTTTGTTGCCGATGCTTGTTCGCTTATTCCTTGTACTTCTTGTTCAAGACATGTAGCTTAGTCTGCACCTCCGAATGGATGCCCATGATCCTATCTGCCATATGTTCTGCTGCAATGCTCGTGCCTGGGTGCTTGGGCAGAGGGACCAAGTCAAGTATGTGACGAGGCACTCGTCTGTAGATAATCTGGAACGGTGATGTCCCTGTCGACCGGTTCACCATATTGTTGAATGCAAACTCTGTTTGAGACAAGGCCAAATCCCGCTGCTTCGGTTTTTCTCCTGAAATACAGCGAATGAGGTTTTTCAAAGTGCGATTCACAACTTCGGTCTGCCCATCAGCCTGTTGGTGGTAAGCACTGCTGAATTGAAGTCGTGTATCGAATCGATTTCATAAAGTCCACCAAAAGTGGCTAATGAACTTCGTATCACGATTGGAAGTAATGGTCTTGGGGACTCTGTGTAGCCGTACGACCTCCCTGAAAAATAGATTCGCCACGTGTTGCATTGAGGGTCTTCTTGCATGGGATAAAGTGCGCCATCTTGGAGAAACGATCTACCACCACGAACACCAAATCAATGCCATGTTGTATTTGTGGGAGACTAAGCACGAAGTCCATTGATAAATCCTCCCAATGAGCGTCAGGCACAGGTAACGGGGTGTAGAGGCCTGTATTCTAAGATTGCCCCTTGGAGGTCTGACAAACATGATAATGTTGTACGACTTTTTCCACATCACGTACTAACTACGGCCAGTGATACCGCTCTTTCACAAGAGCTCGCGTCTTGTCTCACCCAGTGTCCGCCAAGGCTATCTCCATATAGCTCTGAATAATCTGCTCCCTCGAGAGAACTTTGGGGGATGCATAATCGATTCCCTTTGAAGAGAAAGTCGTCTCTGTATATGAAGGTCACTTGGGTGACCTTCTTGATACTTCATCCAAGAATCTTTGAAGTCCTCATCCTTGGCATACAACTCTTGAGACAGTTGAAGCCGACTACCTCGTTGCTCATTGTAACTAGTAGTAATGCACGACGGCTAAGTGTATCGACCACCTTGTTCTGCTGCCCGAACTTTTGCTTCAGAATGAACGTGAATTCTGTAAAAACGCAACCCATCTAGCATGCACACTATTCACGTTAGTCTGATTATTAATAAACTTTAATGCTTGATGGTCGTGTACAAAATAAACTCTCTTTGAATCAAGATAATGCCGCCAATGTCACGGGTGCCTAAACAACTACGTACAATTCAAGCTTATAAGTCGACCACTTCTTTCGGGCTTCACTAAGCTTCTCGCTGTAGAAGGTCGGCCTGCCTTTCTGTGATAATACTCCTCTAATTCCAGTATGAAGCGTCACACTCAACCTCAAACAATTTGTCGAAATTAGGAAGCACCAAGACCGGTGTTGTAGACAAACGATGCTTGATCTCATGAAAGCTCTTATCGACTTTATCGGTCCACTGGAACGGTCCTTTTTCATGCAATCTGTTATAGGCGCGACTATGGTGCTAAAATCTTGCACAAATCGACGATAGAAAGTCTCCAACTCGTGAAAACTCCTCACCTTATGAATGTTTGTCGGGATCGGTCATTCCCTAATAGCTCACACCTTTTCATTGTCCATACGAATGCCTGTGAACATTACAACAAATCCTAAAAACAACAAGCTGTCAGTTAAAAAACTACACTTCTTCAAGTTGAGGTACAACTTATTAATTTGTAAGACCTGTAGCACCTGCCTGAGATGTTTCCTGTACTCTGCTTCAACCTGACTATATATCAATATATCATCAAAATATACTACCACAAATCGGCCAGTGAACGATTTTAGAACTTGATTCATCAAACGCATAAAAGTACTTGGTGCGTTCGATAAGCCGAAGGGCATGACCAACCACTCATACAACCCTTCCTTGGTCTTGAATGCCGTTTTTCACTCATCACCGGGTCGAATACGAATCTGATGGTACCCGCTCCTTAGATCAAGTTTAGAGAACACCTTGGCCCTTTCTAACATATCGAGCATGTCATCCAACCGTGGTATTGGGAACCGATGTTTGATGGTAATTTTGTTAATTGCCCGGCTATCAACACGCATGCGCCAGCTTTTATCTTTTTTTGCCGTTAATAATACTGGTACGGCACATGGGCTTATGGTCTCTCAAGAGACCTTTACGGATCAATTCCTCCACTTGCCCCTGAAGTATCTCACACTCCTTCGAACTCATCCAATAATGAGGGCGGTTGGGCAGACTAGCCCCAGGGACGAGGTCTATGTGATGTTAGATGTTCCTCATGGGGGACAATCCATCAAGTAGATCTTCAAGTCAGACTTCTTTGAATTCGTTTAGCAATAGTCTTAAACTTGGAGGGACGTTTGAGGGTTGCTCTTCCTCGCCCTTCACCACTACGGCTTATACCTCACTGGTTTTCTTGGATTCCTCCATGAAATCTCAAATGGTCAAGAGGGAACTCTCATCCACTTTAGAAGCTTCAGGGTGGTTCTCTGGTGCCATAGGGGTAAGGGTTATTTTTCGAATATCCTTGACGAATATGTAAACATTATCTCATCCTCGATGGGTCGCATCACGGTCCGACTGCCAGGGTCGACCGAGTAACATATGACAAGCTTTCATGTCGACCACGTCATAAAGTATTTGATCCTTATAATTTTTTCCAATTGAAAATGAGATAGTACATTGTTTAGTTACCTTGGTCTCATTCACCTTTTTTATCTAGCCAATTGAGTACGGGGAAGGATGTTTCGTCGTTGGTAGCTGCAACTTGTCCACCATCATTCTTGAGACATTGTTCTCGCTACTGCCGCTGTCTATGATCACATCACAGATCTTTCCGTTGACAGTATACCGAGTATGAAATATATTGTGTCGCTGTGGATGTAATTCCTTTCGTGGGGCATATAGTAATCGCCTCACAACTAGAAATTCGCCACGATCCTTAACCGTCACTTCATCGCTACCTGCTATTTCTTCAGTAGTTTGTTCATGTTCATTAAAGCCATGGTCTTCTTCTGCGACCTCATTTTCAGAGCCCCCTTCTTTTATAGTCAAGTGCGGCGGGGCGTTGAGGACAAGTGTTTGATAAGTGGCTTGGTTGGCCACGGTAACAATTGTTCGACCTTGGCGAGTATAAGGATTTGGAATCCTTCTCGGACTCCTCATTGTTGTGGGTGTTGCACGTTGATGTCTGGATGAGCCGCTCCCCGTATCACGGTTTGCGGTTGTAAGAAGTTGGAGGTACTAGATCTTTTCCTCGTGGCAGCACTGGATCGCGTGGGACCCGTCATGGGGGTCGAGTTAAAGGATATGGACGAGCAGGAGCTCTTACAAGTTGTGTTTCTGCCAACCTGCCAATTGAACGCTTCATCCATGGTCCCGACTGTAATCTGAACTCGGTCCTGAATTATCGATTGCAACCCACCTATAAATCGTCCCACCTTCTGTGATGATTCTGACAGATCGTTTCATGTAACCAACCGTTGAAATTCTTCAATAATCTGTGACAATTCGATTTCCTTGTTTGCAATTTTGATATTGCTGGAATAATATCTGCTCATAATCACTGGGAAGAAATCGTGATCAAAGAAGACGTCTCATCCGTGGCCATGATGAGATGGGCGCCTTGTTTTGGCAGGCTCATGGGAGTTGTAATTGCTCCCACCATATAAAAGCACTAGATTTTAATTTAAACGCTACCAATTTTACCCTTTTATGATCTGGCACATCCATATAATCAAAATATCTCTCTACTTCGGCTATCCAGTTGAGAAAATCTTCTATATGTAATAAACCATTAAAACTAGAAAGTTCAGCCTTACCTCGATAGTCTCTCTCAGCACGATCTAGATGATCACCTCTATAGATTGGTCGTTGAGAAAAACTCTCATTAAGGTCCCCGTCGATAGAACTTGAATCATCTGGTGTAGCCCTACGGTTTGCCACTGGTAGTGCTCTACGAAAATCAGGGTTGCGTCGTACAGCAACTATGGGTGGTGGAGCACCGCCTAGGGCTCGGGCGGAAGTAGCGCATCCGCAAGACGGTCGAGAGTTGCCTGCAGCCCTTGCATGGTCAACTGACTCTCCCGGTGGAAAGCTTCCATTCTTTCCAAAAGATAACGAATCCCTAGATCACCGTCCACAGGATTTTGATTCATACCTTCATTATTTGCCATCGGCCCGAGGGGAATCCTCGCTTTGATACCAATTGACGCAGGGATGAACGTGATGAGGATAACTACTCCGAATCCACGGAGCTTCTCTGGACTCCTCATAGAGACTTCTCGAATCCACGAGGAAAGAAAGCAGAAAATAGAAATAAATTTTAATAAATTCAAAATTGATTAATGAATGAATAAAAACGAATTCACAACCCTTTAAATAGGGGTACCAAGTAATGCGAAAGAAATCAGAATCAAACTACAACTAAAACTCTTAGAATCCACGATTTACTATAAACAGTAAACTTACTATTTATAGACGGTCGTGATGTCTACTAGTGCGCAAGGTTTTCTGCCAAAAATAGTAAGTGTCCTATTTGGCTTCACCAAACTGTTCTCCTAATTATTCTAAGCTCTTTTCATGTTTGACGCAACTCCTAAAGCCCGACGGATGAAGAGTTATAATCAAACTAAAACTTACTATTTATAGTAAAAATGAAATTAAAACAAGAAAACGACCATCGATCCATATATATATACAATATTATATTATATATAATATAACATGTATAATATATATATATATATATATAAATATAGATATATATATAAATATATATATATATATATTATAGATATTATATCATATTTAATATAATGATGATGGGAGGCCCATCTCAATTATTTTGGCCCGTTATTGAGGCCCACTTTGATTACATGTAAGGCTCATGGGTCGAGGCCCATTTGATGTGTTTTGGGCTCATGGGTCGAGGCCTATTTGATGCGTTAGGGGCCCATGGGTTAAGGCCCGTCAAGATGTACTAGGACCTATAAGTTGAGGCCCATTTGATGTGCATATGGGGCCCAATTGTCGAGGCCCATTTGATAAATATAAGGCCCATGTGAGTAGGCCCATTTGATACACGTATGGGGCCCAATTGGCGAGGCCCATTTGATATGTGTAAGGTCCATGGGTTGAGGCCCATTTGATGCACTCTAAGGCCCACGGGTTATAGCCCATTGCAATGAACATAAGGCCCATTGATGTGGCCCATTGATGTGGCCCACTTAATGAATATAAGGCCCATGAGATACGGCCCATTTGATGTATTGAAGGCCCAATGAGATATACCTAAGGTTCATTGCAATGTGCAGTCCCAACATGATTCATGTAATGATATTTATGACAGTCATGCCTTGGGAGCAATGGTGGTTTGACGTCCACATTGCAAGTATAGTGTGGTTAAAGGTCCGCATTATGACTTTCCCTAGGGCCCATTGTTAGGCTCGTACGCCTGATTTGTAGGCCGTCTAGGCCCATCCTTGTTATGATTATCATCCATCCCATATAACATGTTTAATTCCATGATTCATAATCATATGCATCATACGTATGCTTGATATGAGAAATGCCTGATCATAGCATATGCCTTTGGGCAGATGGTTTAGGGGCTCCCGTACAAGGGGTGTTGCCCTACATGAGCGCAAAGGATTGATGCATGACTGGATTGTGTGACTCATGCATCTTGGATTGTGTGTTCTGATTACTGTACGCCCTAGCGACATCAGGGTCGTAGCCTTCACGGGTATTTTGTGGATGGCCAGATGGGACACCGGAAATACTGTTCTACATGGGGTGCGATAGATATCCCTGGGTGAAAGTCCCTAAACCCTTATGGTACCAGGAGGTTGCTCCAACGTCTAGACCGAGTGGATGCATGAGCGCTGAGTGCCGATTACCAGACGGTTGCGCTTTCCACTGTGTCGTGGTCGGTTGGAAGGGGGTGCGGCCTTACCCGCCCGAGAGTAGGGGGCAATGCTAGGCTGAGTCTGACCAGCTCGAGGAATGGGTCCGCTATTGACGAGCCGAGCCCGATATTGGCAGGCGGATAATGAGGTCTTTTCCACTCACCTTATTGCGCGCGATGGGGCGGCAATCTGGCTTGGAGTGTACTAGACCCCGGTGATATTCCAGATTTGAGCTATTGACATGTGGACTTAGATGAGGATTTGTATGCTTGACTTGCATTTCGCATTGCATGGCCTTGGTATGGCCGACATCATTCTTTGCACCGCATGGCCTTGGTACGGCTAGTGGGATTCTTAGCATTCATCAGCATGTTCCGCATTACTCTGATACTGCATAGCTACATTACCACCTTGAGCATACACTTTCACCACCCTCTAAGCTTTCTATAAGCTTATGCACGACCGTTGCGTGCAGGTGACGTTGGATCGCAGCAGCGCTGAGGCTTGGGCGCGTAGCTGATCTTTTTGGAGCTTTTGGTCTATCATCATTGTATTTCCCTTATGCTCATTGTACTTGTAAAGTTTTTTATTATAGTGAAAATGTGATGGAGTTTTTGGTTGTTGTTTGTGGGTTATGCCTTTGGTTATGCTTATTACGAATTAAATTGATGTTGAAAATCCTCCTCGTAGCATCCCAGGATCGGAACCTGGCGAATGGGATTCTACGGAGGCTGTCGGCGCCGGATTCGGCGATCGGGAATTTTGTGAGCCCGGTCTCCGAGTTTGGGGCGTGACACCTTTAGTACCGACCTTGGCATCGAGGGACGACCTCAACCGTCGACTTCGAGGACCAGCCTCAACCATAGACCTCGACCTTGGAGGTCCGCCTCGGATACTGACCTTGGCCTCGGGTACCAACCTCGACCTTAGATACCAACCTTGACCTTAGATACCGACATCGGCCTCAGACTAGAAAGAAGAACCCTCTCTATATACGGGTGTGATTACCTCCTGAGATCTTCACTGAAAATCACGCTTATCGAAGTAAAGTCGAAAATATTCTTGAAATTAGAGTTTGACTCCAATACGGGCTCCTCAAATCAACTCAGATATGAAGACCGCCTAAAAAGTCTATAAGTACACCCCCTGCTGCATGTAAGGTACAGACAAATAAACCAATTCTACTACACCTCATATGAGTTCATACATCTGACTTAAGCATCAGAGGGTCCCCAGCGTTAATCGGCACCCCCAGTGTATTCTCTTATACCTCCATTAATTTTTAGATAATCTGTGACAGTTGGATTTCCTTGTCTGCAATTTTGATATTGCTGGAATAATATCTGCTCATAATCACTGGAGAGAAATCGTGATCGAAGAAGATGTCTCATCTGTGGCCATGATGAGATGGGCGCCTTGTTCTGGCGGGCTCGTGAGGGTTGTAATTGTTCCCACCATGCAGAAGCACCAGATTTTAATTTAAACGTTACCAATTTTACCCTTGTATGATCTGGCACGTCCATGTAATCAAAATATCTCTCTACTTCGGCTAGCTAATCGAGAAAATCTTCTATACGTAATAAACCGTTAAAACTAAGAAGTTCAGCCTTACCTCAATAGTCTCTTTCAGCACGATCTAGATGATCACCTCCATGGATTGATCGTCGAGCAAAACCCTCATTAAGGTCCTCGTCGCTAGAACTTAAATCATCGGTGTAGCCTTACGATTTGCCACTTTGGTAGTGCTCTACGAAAATCGAGGTTGTGTCGTACAGAGCAACAATGGGTGGTGGAGCACCGCCTAGGGCTCGGGCGGAAGTAGCGCATCCATGAGACGGTCGAGAGTTGCCTGCACCCTTGCATGGTCAACGGACTCTCCCGGTGGAAACCTTCCATTCTTTCCAAAGATAACGAATCCCTAGATCATAGTCCACAGGATTTTGATTCATACCTTTGTTATTTGCCATCGCCCCAAGGGGAATCCTTTCTTTGATACCAATTGCGCAGAGATGAGCGTGATGAGGATAACTACTCGAATCCACGGAACTTCTCCGAACTCCTCATAGAGACTTCTCGAATCCACGAGGAAAGAAAGCGAAAATAGAAATAAATTCTAATAAATTCAAAATTGATTAATGAATGAAATAAAGGAGTTCACAACCCTTTAAATAGGGATTCCAAGCAATGGGAGAGAAATTAGAAGCAAACTACAACTAAAACTCTTAGAATTCGCAACTTACTGCAAATAGTGAACTTACTATTTATAAACAGTTGTGATGTCTACTAGTGCATAAGGTTTTCAGCCAAAAATAGTAAGTGTCCTATTTGGCTTCACCAAACCGTTCTGCTAATTATTCTAAGCTCTTTTCATGTTGGGCGCAACTCCTAAAGCCCAACGGATGAAGAGTTATAATCAAACTAAAACTTACTATTTATAGTAAAAAATGAAATTAAAACAGGAACGAGCATCGATCCAGGGGTTTTTCACAATTTCGGGTTGCGCAACCCGGCGTAGCGGGTTTGGTTGGCTAAAGTAGCTCATTCTACCCCAAAATCATATATTTTAGTCGGATAACTCACTCGGATTGAGATATGCGGTCAAGGTCGGCAGTCGGATCACTGTCGGATGGGCCTTTCGTCATTTGGCCAGAGATATGGCGCCGGTTAAGTTTTTCTCACCAACCTTGGAATCCGACGTGGGGCCAACGGTCTGGAATCGGAAAGCTTGATTCCACGACCTTTAAGCGATTATTGGACTTAGATGAGGATTTGTATGCTTGACTTGGCTTTCGCATTGCATGGCCTTGGTATGGCCGACATCATTCTTTGCACCGCATGGCCTTGATACGGCTTGTGGGATTCTTAGCATTCATCAGCATGTTCCGCATTACTCTGATACTGCATAACTACATTACCACCTTGAGCATACACTTTCACCACCCTCTTTCAAGCTTATGCAACGTTGCTATTGATTCTGGATGCACGACCTATTGGGCTTGGCGCTATCAACTTAATTTACTGCCACTTCCACATTGTATTTCCCTTATGCTCATTGTACTTGTAAAGTTTTTGATTATAGTGAAAATGTGATGGAGTTTGGTTGTTGTTTTGGGTTATGCCTTTGGTTATGCTTATTATGAAGTAAAATTGAAAACCCTCCTTGTAGCATACCAGGATCAGGAGTGCCGGGAGCGGAGAATGGGGTTCTACGGAGGTCGTCGGCGCTGGATGTCCACATTGTGAGCCCGGTCTCCGAGTTTGGGGCGTGACACCTTTAGTACCGACCTTGGCATCGAGGGACGACCTCAACCGTCGACTTCGAGGACCTGCCTCAACCATAGACCTTGACCTTGGAGGTTGGCCTCGGATACCGACCTCGGCCTCGGGTACCAACCTTGACCTTGGATACCAACATTGACCTTAGATACCGACCTCGGCCTCAGACTAGAAAGAAGAACCCTTTCTATATACGGGTGGGATTATCTCCTGAGATCTTTACTGAAAATCACGCTTATCGAAGTAAAGTCGAAAATATTCTTGAAATTAGAGTTTGACTCCAATACGGGCTCCTCAAATTAACTCAGATATGAAGACCGCCTAAAAAGCCTATAAGTACAGCCCTTGCCGCATGTAAGGTACAGACAAATACACCAATTCTACTACACCTCATGTGAGTTCATACATCTAACTTAAGCATCAGAGGGTCCCCAGCGTTAATCGGCACCCCTAGTGTATTCTCTTGTACCTCAATTAATTTTTAGATACTTAGCGGCTCGCGGGAGGTAAGGCGAGACTTCTCTTGTTCTCCATTAAATTGTAGGTGGAAGGTGGGCTAACAAGGATAACTAGATTTCAGCATCAATAGTATACATTCTAACATATAAACTCATTTTTGAAATTATATTAAATTTAAAATTTTCGTTCTCCTTTTTCCAATAATTTTAGTTTTCCACTCATATTTTAATTTTTGTTAAGAATTAAAATTGAATTAAATCTGAACTTTCATCATACCATTTATTCTATCTTATTGCATATTAATAACTATGCTTAATAATCAGTTATCTTATAATTGTAGATCCATCTAAATCCAATGTGAAAAGAGCTATTTAGAAAACCAAATGGCCACTTAAGATTCCACTAGCCGAATAAAAGGCAGTACTAACCTTGTCTAACTGTACGAGACAAATTTTGAAATTAGCCTAAATAAATAATTAAATATTAAGCATTTCCTCTTTAAAAAAGAAATATGCTAGTAGCACCCATTTGTATTATATATTTGGGTTTTGATAGTTTGACACTTTAAATATAGTAGTGCCAAATGTATGGAAGCCACTCACATAATACATACCGCTAGGTATATATAAAATATTAAAATTCCTATCATCAAAGATATGAGTATATTTTGGACCATCATATTGATGCCCAATGGCATCCATTGATCTTACCTTAGGTATTTAATTTCAACATGTCATGAATAAGTAATATAAATTTCCATACGTGATGGTAAACCTATTGATAACGAAGTCTATTACATTAATTGCACCTTACCTATAAGTTACAAAAATCAAGTCATGAGAACCCAAAAAAACAAGCGCCAAACCGTCACAAGATTATGACGCGAAAGTCATTTATGAAAGGGATATATATTCTTGTAAATTTCTTTACGGGAAGACTTTTTTGTAATAGTTAATTATTTCTTAAGAGTAATTTTATAATTGTCCTGATTGTAACAGGTTACATACACATGTCCAAGGGCTCACTTGAACCCGTAGACCATCTCTCTCTCTCTCTCTCTCTCTCTCTCTCTCTCTCTCTCTCTCTCTCTCTCTATATATATATATATATATATAAAAGAAGAAGAAGAAGAAAACAATCAGAACCATCCCTTTCATATAAGGGCCATGTCCTTGTATTCTTCTATATATTAGGGTTTCATGCAAATAATGTTATAATCTAGTTGCTGTTGCTGTTGTGAGAAATAATCCAAATGGAGAGAATCACCGAAAGTCATTTAGCATCCTTAAATGGTAGCATACCTACTCCTAACCAGTCATTTCTTTTATGCAAAAATCAATGTCCCTATGACAATCTATACATCACATGGTTTAGCAGAGCTTTAGACCTTAAATTAAAAACAAAAAATATATATTTAAAGTCCAATTTATAATAAAAGTCCAAGCCACGTGATTAAGGAAGATAGGCCCACTTCAATTATAGGTGGGCCCCACCGTGTCCACTGAGTTGGGCATCTCTGCATCCGGATCTTTTTCCGGTGTACGTACCATCTTTAGATCCGATTAGGCAGATATGACCGTTGAATCATGACCGTTCAATCAATGGACGGTTTGGGTCGTATGCAATTTCTATCATCTCACGTCAAGATTCAATCTATGGTTCTCATGCAAGTTCGTTCCTCATCAAAAGAGACGAAGATCAGGCAACGTTGCAACAACCAGTGGTACGGCGCTCTCTTACCATCAAAATTCCACTTGTGCATGGAATCAGTACCGTTAATAAGGTAGGCCCCACCATGAAGATGAAGCCCCCGGAGAATCACGCTTATCTACTCGCTAGGTGCGTCACAGCTGTACTCTGAGTCACAACAACAGTTGCCTATTAATTTCAAAGGTGTAGCCACGTGCCAAGTGGATAAAGCCTATTTTTTTTTTGGTTTATAGTGGGGCCCACCGACCGTTTTCATGGTACAGATATCCTCCTACACAAGTGTTATTCTGGCGGGAGAGATGGTACAGTTGCACACCTGTACATGATCAGTCATCAAGAATTATTATACATTGCTTTATCCCATGATACAGAATCTAATTTGGGTGTTTGATTCAGATTGATCCTGACCACTAATCAGTTGGGCCTCATCATGTATGAATCATGCCCACAAAAATACCTCCTCAGGACAATCCTAACCGTTCAATTCCTGGCCTAGAGATGAACGGGGCCAAGTAAATCAACGTCCAGGATATCTGAACCATGTGGGCCCCACTGGAAAAAACCCAAAACCCAAGCACACTCATTGGGGGGGAGGGTGATGGAAACAGCTCTGAAGATACTTTGTATCTCTTAAAGTGGAAAAATGACGAGACGACGGTTGACCATGGCTGGCTAATGACAAAAAGCTGGGGGTGATGTGTGTATGTACAATCAATGGTTGGGATTATTATTTCAACTAGTGGAGTTGGTTTCCATGTGTATGGCCACTACCCAGGCCCATGCTTTTTGTCCTTTCCTTACATCTCTTTCTCTTTCTCTATTTTTTACTCTTTCTTTTTCTCAATGATACTCTGGCTGACTGTGATGGTTCATACTCACGCACTTATATATTCAACAGATGGCTCTTACATTGCTAAAATCAAACCTTCAAAATAATGGGTCCATTTTAAATATGTCAAATAAAATAATTGTACCAAAATTATTATCTTAATTGGCCATTTAGTGGATATCTGATGGATAGTCGTGATTAATTAATACTCAACCGTCCAAATTCAAATGCCCACCAACCAGAGATCAAGATATTTAATCAAAACTTATTTTCGATATATTAATATATCTGTATCGGTATGAAGTTTGAACGGTTTGATTGAGTTAATTGCTTTCCAAGTGTACAATTATCAAGTGCATGTGTATGAACATCAGTGCCATTTAGAGTATCAAATAATTCCCTCTTTCCTTTTTTTCTTCTTTCCTTTGTCGAGTATCTCAGCCAGGCTATTTGTACGGACAGAGATGGCCCTGCTTTTCCCCTCCTCCTAAGGTGGGCCACTAGGGCAGCTGTGCGTCACAAAAGCACGTAGTCACACGAATCCCCTCGCTCGCTTTTCGTTTTCTTAGTTTTGCCCTTTTGGCAGGATCTGACCGTTCTCCCACTCTCTTCCCTAAGATTTTATATTCTGGCAGAATGCAATAGATGATACTCGAGCGTTTAAGAATTACTTAAAATTGAATATTTCAATTAAACCGTCCAAATTATGCTAACCTGTCATGATGTAGCGTGAACTAAAACTTATAGTTATTTGATTATCTTATTACCAGATCGACAGACAGTTATTGGACGGTTAAAAATGAGTAGATCCAACGGTCTTATTTAAACAAACAACTGAGCCCTAATCAGAGGCTGGGATTGTTCAACCAATCTTATTTTTGGACCCTGCCTTACCGATAGTGGGTTCCACGATATAACCGGTTTGGTTTGAGTGAATATATGCAAAGTGTACCATTTCTGGGTGCCTGTGTATCAAGAGTCACATGTAGAAAGAGTATAAATTAGGAAAAAATTAGCACCTTGGACGAGTCCTTGCTATGCCTTTTCGTTATTTCGCCGCTCAAAAAAGTATCTCACCGATTTGGATTTTAGGGCACTTAGCTTGGTTTTTTTTACAAAAATACCCCTACTTGTTAAAGTAAAGTAGCTGAAAAAGGTAGAGGTATTTTTATCTTTTTAGATTTGTCCGTACAAATAGCAGTCTAGTTTAGTAATTAAAGTTTTTCCAGGTCAAATGAAAAAACGTAAGTAGGACGATGGGTCTATACTAAAAAAGTACCCATAAATTAGTCATCCTTTATGTAGAAAATTGAGAGTCCTGGTTAAGCAAGCAATGAAACTAATACGGATCCCTTGTTTGTGAGAAACATGGATAAATTGGCCAAATCACAATGCAAGCAAATAGAAAAATCCTTATTTCTCATAAAGAGAGGATCCGGATTTGAAACTAATCACCTTTGGTATTGGAGGAGTGGGATTGCTTAGTGCAAAAGGTGCACGACCTTGAATAAAGTTGGGCATTTAGTCGAGTTGGACAGAGTTGGAGCGGACCCGACTTGATTCGCTTTTGAAATATGCTTGACCTGAACTTGACCGAACTCGGTGTCAAGTCCAGCATGCCAGACCCGATCCAAGTTTGGTATGCCCTAGACTGATCCCGGTCGAGTCCGGACCGATTAAAAGTACCAAATCAAGTGGAGTGATTGGGCCACATGGCCTAATCATATTGCATCAAGTGGAATCGAGAGATGAGGGAGTGGAGAGGACAAAGAGAGAGGAGGAGGGTGTTGATGGTGGTGGGTGGTAGCCGGACTTGGAAGAGGATCAGAGAGAGAGAGAGAGAGAGAGAGAGAGAGAGAGAGAGAGAGAGAGAGAGAGAGAGAGTTTGGGTTCTGATCAGGAGTTGAATGTAGCGAGTAGGGTTAGAGATACTTAGAAACAATGGTTATGTATCTAATACTAGGTAACTCGGACTCCACTCGATTTAAGCTCGTATTGGGCGAAGCTTACTCGATTTGGATCGATTAATTTATTCGGTTCGAGTTGAGTCGTATCTGAACAGGTCAGACGAGTTGCGTCAGGTAAGTGGAGTCGTCCGGTGCTCCGCTCTAGCCCTAGTTACCGTGTATATATGATAAAACTTTGTAGGCCCCAACATGATAAATATGTTTTATCCACCTTGTTTGTTCATTATGCAAGATCATTCGAAGGCATAAGCCTAAAATTGAGGTAGATCATGCTTAGGTAGACCACATCCCAGGAAGCAATGGGGATAATGACGCCAAGGGTTGAAACCTTCTTAGGCCCACCATAATGTTTATTTGCCATCCAAACCTATAATAAGGTAACACAGGCATAGATGAAGGGAAAACAAAAATATCAGCTCAATTCAGGACTTTTGTGGCTCAAAAAGATTTTAATAATGGTAGGCGTTCCATGTGGTGTGATCCACTTATACTTTGGATCTGCCTCTTTTTTGCCCCATGCCAAAAAATTATCTAAAAAAGATCAATGGACTGTTCGGAAACATATACGTCATGACGGTCCCACAGAACTTTGCTATCTATAAAGTATGACTTCGGTGCAGTATTCTACAAATCGCAATCCGGAGCGACCGCAGTGCCCACGTGGATGCACTTGGACCCTTCTTTTTTACTCCTTTGACCAACGAACCTCATCCACTCCACATGGGTAAACTTGTTTGGGGAGTTTCAGCTAGGCTGGCGCAATCCTACAATCACACTATCACATACCAATGTAAACGTGGCATGCATTACAACCATCCACATTGTTCAAATCGTGGCCCCATTGTAGACGGATTAAACCCAAGTTTACATGAAACAGGTCAATCTTAGACATCCAATTTCTTGCCATTGAATGGACGGCCAAAATTAGAAATAGCCGATCACCAAAATTCGACGACCAAAAATCAATACGAGAAAGTTCATCAATGGTAAGTTAGGACCACCCCAGCATCTAAAGTGTGGCCCACCATTTGGACGGTTTAGATTGAGGTATATACATGCCACTTGTACAGTGGCACCTTCATGTCTATGGGTAATCATACACCATGGGATATTAATATTTTCTTCATCTGTTGTCGATAACATTAGTCATAAGACTGGATTATATTGCTTGTCACTATCTCTGGATTTGGTAGTAAGTGATTTTCAAGAACATGACAAACATACAAAATATCCAAACCGATCGTCATTTAGGTTCTACCTCTCATGAGTCATGCCATGAAAACTAACTGCTACGTCGTACTGTTGGAAGAAAATGAATGGTTGTTAAAAAGTCAACTATGGCTCCTTTGAACGTCCGTTTCTTCAAAAATAAATATTCCTCTGATACAAAAATCAAGGGCTAGGATCGTATAATGGCTCATCCAAGAGATGTGCTTGATGATTGGTGTATTCTTTCTAGAGGCTGGATCTACTGTTGATGAGTGTAAGATAAGCTTTTCTTATAGAAAGGGTAAATTCATATTTTCACGATAAAAATAGGAGAATTCTCACTAAATTCTTGCAATAAATCATTTGTTATTGTTTATTACTGTTGTGCCATAAGATTTTTCATGGGTATCTTGGATAATGAAATGTGGCCCATCTTAATTAAATCTAGTGATCAATATCGTCAATACCTTTGCTCATGTTCTTCTTTGTTATGGACTAAAAAATGAAGTTGAACTGAGTAGTCGGTGGCCCACAAAAAGTGTCTAAAGTCAATAAATTTTTCACCATTAAAAGAAATGTCCGATGTGGTCCACTTGATCACTTGGTCATTATATCTATCTCATCTTTGTAGAAATATCATAATATCATTCTTACATTTAAATGGACAACATGGATCATCATAATTACAGTGGTCATCCTGATGTTTCCACAATGACGTGACAACTTGGTGTTACGAAGCAATTAAGTTGTTACCCGTGTAATACAATTTTTGGCGTGACACTCACCACTTGTGGCCCATCTTGATTATTTCATATTATATCATTATGGTTTGAATATTTTTATATATCATTTTACAATTGGATCCCAAAAATTAATCATATCAAATATTAAATGGACCACATGAGTAGAAACTGTGGTTAATTACTATTAAAATCATTTTATGGGCAATAAAATTTTTGCATGAAGCTGGTACTCATCTGGTCTCTTCATCTAGGTCTTGCTGACCTTATGAAAATTAATGGACAGTTTGGATGTTTGTCGCATACATCTTAGCAGACCATATAGTTATCTTTGAATTTGTTGGAGCTTGGGATCTTGGCAAACCTTCCCACCTACCTACTACTACAAGGATTATTTTTTCTAGCATTTGATCTATGTGCCCCTCCATGTTATATATCATCAATGTCGACCATAGATCTCTTCATATATTATTAGGACACTACTGAAAACTTAAGTCAGATCTAAATCTCAAGTGGACCACACTACAAGAAATAATGGTGACTGAATTTCTGAAAAACGTCGTTGGGGCTAAGTAATGCCCAATATAAATTTTCTTATAGATTCGACTCATTGATAAGGTTAAGCAAAACTAGATGAAGAGAAAATATGAAGATTAACCTAAATGGGCTCACTTGAGGCACTGAAACTTAGTTCACCCTAATCCAGCTCGGGAGGGCTGAAGTTGGGCAAAGTAATCCAACGTGAGCTTAACTTGTTCCGATTAAGTTCAAATTTGGTGTGGAGCTTACTCAGAATATGATAAGCTTGCCAGAGAAATTTCATCCTCGATTGGGACCGTCTAAGGTGTCATAATCGGGGTGACCCAAATCGATCTCTAGAGGGATGAAGTGGGTTGGTGTGGTCTAATGTGACCATAACCTAGTTGGAATAGGTCCCCAAAAGTTTTGGAGCTTCCTCGAACCATGACAGGCATGTTGAATAAATTTTAGTTCGCGTAAAAATCGAGTTCACCCTACTATCTCGGGAGGGTTGATATGGGGGTGAAGTGGTGTAATGTGAGCTTAATTTGTTTCGATTTGGATTAAAATTGGTATGGACCTTACTTAAAACATGACGGGGTTGTCAGAGAATTTCGTCCGGGCTTCGTTTGAGGTGTTGAAATTGAGCTCTCCTTAATATTGCTCGAGAAGAGTGAGGTGGGGTGACGTAGTCTAATGTAACTTTAACTTGGTCGGATTTAGTTCGAAATAGTTTTGGACCTTCCTTGGACCATGACAGGTGTGCCAGACAAAAAAAATGGCCTGGATATGGACCATTTGAAGTGCTTAAAACGAGTTCACACTACTTTGGTTCTATATTGGCAGAAGTAGAGTGAAGTGCTTTGATTTGAACTTAACTTGTTTCAATTTGACTCAAAAGTGGTCTGGAGCTTACTCAAATTATGACAGGCTTGTTGGAGAAATTTCAGCCTTGATGGGTCTTGTTTGAGGGGTGAAAAGAACACGAGGATGTTTTCAACGATAGACAATTTTTTTCCAATTTTCCTTCTCAAGTGGCCTACCTGAGTTTTGGGTATGCATCATTTTTTTGTGGCATATCTTAAATTGAGCTCACAAATTGGATGAATGGAGTGAATTTGTGACGAACAACATCAGTGCCACACCTACAATTGGGGGAGATCCTCACGTAAGGAGCGGATTAGGTGTTACCCAGGTAACACCTTACCGTGTGGATCCCGCCTCTATGAATATATTGTATATCCGTACTGCCCATCTATTTTCTCAGCTCATTTCATTATGTTATTCAAAAAATTAAGCATATCCAAATTTCTTCTGTGCTACACTTTTGTAAAAAGTGATGAATAAAAATTAAAAGTTTTTGTAGGCCCTAGAAGTTTTAAATCAAGTTGATATTTGTATTTTCCCTTTATGCAGCTCCATTTGACCTTATCAATAGCATTGATAGAAAACAAACGTTATAGATTATCTTTTAGTGGACTATAAGGATTTGTAAAGGTCAATATTGAATAACTAATGTAGTCTAGATTACTTGAGACCTTGGGGGAATGACCTAGCTGCGACGAAATCTGATTACTACGTACCTAGTAAACTTTGTGGGCCCCACCATGATGTATGCTTCATATATACTCAGTCAATCCATTTTTTTCATATTATTATAGGGCCTGGTCTCAAAATTTAATAATATTTAAAGCTCAAGTTCACTACCTTACAGGAAGTAGTGCGAATTAAATGTATACCGTTGAAAACCTTATCGGTTCCACAAAAAAATTGTATGAAGGTGATATTTATGTTTTCCCTTTAACCATATCTTTATAACCTTATGAACAGTTTTGATGAAAAATAAAATTTAGTGTAGTTTGTAGGAAGGTTTCAATGCTGGACATCATTATTCCCACTGTTTCCTATAGTGTGGTCCACGTAAGATTTGTTTATGGTTAAAATTTGGTCTTAACCCCTAAGATGAGCTGAAAAGCTGGATGGACAGTGTGGATAAGCCACATACATTCACGGTGGGCCAACTAAGTTTACTAAGTATGATAAATTGTTTTTTATTTACCTAGTACCTAATTCTTTGCTAGTTGTGTCTATGAATTTGCGATGTGGTTGAGATGCTTGAAATTGCGTAGAATAATTGACCACGACAATGTGCGGAAGCTTGACAAAGCTCAAGAATGAAAGCTATGTCTTGGGGGGGGGGGGGGGGGGAGAGGGGAGGGGGGTTCTTGTAATTCTGATTTCTTAATTAAACTAAGGAAATGTAACTCAGAGGATTCCAAGCCAATAGAGGGTCCAATCACATAGACTACTAAAGATATGCAATTATGCAACTAGTCTATAAATAATAGTATATATGTGTCTCTGGGATGTGCTAATTATTATCTCATAGTATTCATTTAATAATACATACATATAATTCACTAATCAAACATTTAAGTATAATTAAATAAGTTCTCAAATGATAATCTCAAATGCAAGCATGTATAGTAGTTCAGTTTCCCTACTCCATTTCTGGCAAATGTGCCCTCCTTAACTGTACCGGATTTCACTATTGGAGGTTTTAAATCATGTTCACCTCTATCCTTTACAGCCCTACACAAGGACCTAGCGTACACTCCCATTGGAGGCTCCTATAATAGACTTCAATTGGTTTTCTATCGGCTAACTAACAACTTCGGTCTTAGTCTAATGACCTACATTTACTTCCACTAGAGGCTCCCATGGAGACTAGCACATACACATCAATGTTCAGTGAATTCAGTCCTACACAAGAATCTAAGTCCTACATAAGAACTTATCAAGTTTGGGTCACAAACTATTACTCTTAATGTTACACAAGGAAAGAAAGTATAGACTTACTAAATGACACTTATCAAATTAAGCCCCTTTCATGCATTGTCTCAAGTTACTTGATTAATGTTCTCCCATACTTTAATCAACTCCCCTTTTGCTCTCTCAATCATTGATGTCGAGGCTTTATTAATGCTTCAGCTCCAAGATCAAATACTTTACATGTGTTGCTCATTTGAGGTGACCAAGCTGATGGGAGTTGGGTAGAATCTCCTACAACTAATGAACAGTTGAACTCTTAAGGGATTCTCCTTGATAGACACTCTAGAGGTTGATAAACACTGAGATTTTCTAATGGAATTAGTGTATAAATTTTAGAGAAGGCTTGAGGTCATGATCTTCCTATTGAGGAATTTGGAATACTCATTAGAGTGAAAATCAGTAAGAAGAGAGAATGGATTTCATTGAGATAGAGCACGAGAGGTTTGATAGAGCTTGGGATGCACTAGGGTATCTAAAATGCTAAAATTCATCATTTTTTTAAAAGATTTAAATATAATATATATATAACAAACAAGCTCTAGCAAATCTTTAACTAGTATGCTCAATCGATCGAGCCTAACCCTTGATCAATTGAACGAGGCCAAAAATAGTCCAGTGAACTCGCTGGACTATTTTAGTCATGTTCGATCGATTGAGCTCGATCACTCGAGAGGAATCGAGGATTCCTTGATCAATCGAGCCTGTGCTTTGAGTGTTCGAACTAAATCAATTTTAGATTAGATCTTGTTAGATGTTTTTTACCATATTCGGTCGATTAACTCGATCGATCGAGCTTTGGTTGAGCACACCGATGAGTATGCTGGTTTGGGCAGTTTGTTTTCTAGCAGCTTAGGACCTCTATAACATATCTTATCATGTTCCAATAAGACTCTTAAGGCTAAAGGATGATCAAACAAAGTTTTCCTATTAAGGCAATGATCATTTATATATTCAAGGGTTGTTTTGGGTCAATATTAAGGTCACCGAGGTACTTTATATACATGTTCGTCACTTCCTTGATGCTCCAGTCTTCATGAGTCTTAAGTCTCAAGCTTCCAAGGGATCAACCGACTCTCTAACACACAGATGCACGTGATTAACAAACAATATAGATAAATAAGTGCACTATTAACCTTAACCACAGGGCATACCTCAATGCTTTAATCATATATCTAAGTTGTCCATCTATTTTTACAACTTATTTTAAAACATGGTCCCACAATGAAGCAAATATAAATTTTTGGAGGACCGTGCCATCGAAAATAATGGTCATTAAATGCCTACCATTAGATACTTCCTAGCGTCCACCATAATGTTCATTGAACTTCCAACCTATTGATATGGTCACACTGAATTGGATGAAAGGACAAAAATATCAGCTTTATCTAGAACTTATTTGACTTATAAACGGTTCTTATTGGTCAACAACCATTGTTTCCTCTAGTGTGGCTTATAAGGGCCCATGGCCCCTTTTTATTGGTTGAATTGGGCAAGTTATTTGGACATCTCACCCACATAATAGTGAGAGTCCCTAGTGGGTCTTACAACCCTTGGATATGATGGAAAATGAAAATCATACGAGCCAACCCCTTCACACAAAACCATTGAGAATTGGAGATGCCTTTATGCAGGTTGGCCCACAAAGGGCCATTATTATTTTTGGGACCCCATATTGGGTGAGCCAATTAGGTGTAGCATGTACACATGGTGGGAACCATCAATAGGTCCCATGACCCTTGGTTATGTTGGAAAATCAACATCATAGTGGGCCCAATGTAATAGCCCTAGTTTAGGTAGTCATTTGTATACACTTGCAATACAAACCTACATCATAGAAAAATAATGAATGTTTAGAAACACTTAAAAAAATGATTATCTTCATTCTTATTTATGGTAGAAGTATTGAATTTCGGGGACAAAATTCTCTTAAGGGGGGTAGATTGTAACACTCTGTACTTTTCAGTACTTGGTAGTTACATTAGAAATCTAATTAGTGCATGTGTGAGAACACACAAAATTTACTCTACACACTATGCTCAATAATCCATTAACCAGCCCATCTTAACCATTTGATCTTGGGAAGTGACAACTCGCGGTGTAACCGTAAGGTTTGAGATCAATATACCTTTGATTGACCCTTGATTTTAAATGAAGTTTCCACCATTAACGTTTATTCAACTCATAATCAAAATCAACTTATGAAAACTTATGATCATATCACACCCAAACACTTCAAGTTAATCAAATTACAAAGATGCACCAATCTCTCAATGTCTATTCTAAATGGATATACATAATCTGTCAACTAATCTCAGATTTAGGCCTTTCCTATAATCAACTCAAGATAAGCCCATTTACTTAATTATTCATCAATCTAACTGTTTAGAATAATCTCCATTGATAGATCAAGCTAACCATTCGTTGATTTTAAAAAAGGACCTTATATCATTAGGAAATTGACACTGAACCTCGATAGACCTATTTATAAGAGTCTAACTGTGATGGAACTTCAGGCGGCGCTTTGTTAGTCCAATCGAACCATACATGATCAACATCCACTGTATATTTTCATTTAGTTAGCCCATGGAGCTCTGTAGGTTACTTAATTGAAATTTTAGTGTTATTTAATCGTTAACCATGAATCAAAACAAGTCTAGCTAATCTAATGGATATAAGTCAATCAAAGATGTTTGTGATGATCTAAATTGCGCAAATACTGGGCTATTAGACTAGGATCTTAGTACAGCTCACAATCATGCCTGATTATCCCTGACTGTAGATCTAAACACGACTCCACAATATACGTGTACGAGCAATACGAACACCTAGACCTTTCATTAAAGCTAGGAATACATATGAATTAAAATTTGACCACCTAAAAATATACACATATGACTTTATTTTTGGAATGATTGATTCAGACAAAACTCCACAAAATACTTTAAAAGACAAATCAAACCATTCATAGTCGAAATCGGAGCGTAGATCTCAAGATCCATCATTTACCCAATTTAGGACACCCAATGTATAAATCCATCACTTGATCGACTTAATTAGATCATCACACCACTAAAAGTACTATCGATTTTCACTTAAACAAGCCCTTGGACTCTTTGGACAATTCATGTTCAAATTCGGAGTCAATCCGACCATCGTATTGATAAAGATCATTAGACAAATACAAAATTCTCTTAGTGTGGCCCACTTGAGCTATGGATCTATGTTGGCCTTAGAACAGTGTGCTCATGGAGCAGGAGAACTTGGTGGATGGGGCAGATCTTGAAGACTCATCACAGTGGACCCCCACCTTTGACCCGTGTGCATAGCAGGGTGGTGTACCTACTATACACCAGCATTAAAAACTCAGTCAATCAGGTTTGACCCAAGCTTGATGATGAAAACCCTAATCCTTCTTTCTTAGTTTCTTACTTGAGTAATGGTTTAAGTAGACATCGTTCATCTGATTGAACCATGGCCCACCATTAACGACTGATTAGAAGATCCAAACCACCCATCGTATTCAAACAGTGATTACGACCAAACCCTAGTCATATTACACGATTGGTGCATTCGTTTGTGTGTTCAAACATGAGCACAAGTAAAGTTCTACAGGAAGCTTTTTCAAAAATAAATTTTTTGTTTGGTTATAATAGGTTAGCTATACGAGCAGATTTTTCCCTAGCATCTTAGTCATTCAATCTCGACCCTCGATTCGAAATCAACTCGTCTTAGGGTTCTCATAGTGAGAGGTGAGAGTTAGGGAAATAATCTTTTCCGTTTGAGGGCTGTCATGATCGGAACTACTCATTTACTTTTAGAAGCTTTCTTGGGCTTATCCTAGATGTCAAAACTAGGGTGTCTCATAGCCTTATTAACAACAGAGATGAGATCTCATATGAGATACTGATATTTCAAGAGATATCAAGCCGGGAGAGAAAATCTTCTCACGAACCATTGTTATTTTGTTGATCTTTGTCCAAATGGTGGGTCCCATAAGGTCTATGTGCCCCATCTGGACCATCTAAAGAATTTAGATCAGAAGGTTAGCTAACCACCCAATTTGATTTTGCCATTAATGGGGTGGTTGTCTTCTTTGATTAGCTGTACATTGCACCATTAGTGTTTTCATCCTAAAAACATTGATTAAGGACATCCATTGGGTGGCTAAGGAACCTAGTAGTTTATCTGTGGTGGCCGATTTGTGCCATGCAAACCAATTTGAACAAATTGGACAATCTTAGTGAAATATCACCATTTGTGTTTAGATTCAAAAATTAAATTAGCATAACTAATTCACGTATTACTTTTTTTTCGAATCATCTAGAATAGGATTAATAGAGCCTATAAAAGGATACTTTTAGGGAAAACTTTCCAAAAATATAAAAAAATTGAGAGAGGGAGGGTGAGTGCTATTTTTGTCTACCACACTGAGTCTCGAGTCAACCCAAGTCATGGTCTGAGTTGAGGCTTAAGTTTAGTTCAGGTCATTGTTAGACTTTTAGAAATAAGAAAGAGGGAGTGAGATTTAGGAAGTCTGAAGAAGAGAAAAGGAAGAAGTCAGGGTTGGGATCTTTTGGTCAGCCTCACTAACTTGATGGCGAGTCAAGGTTTTGGGTCCATCTGAGTTGGATTGGAGTCAGGGTGTGTTTTGGTCAAGCTTGGGTTCTTTTGGATGCTCCAAAGAGAGGTGAAAGAAAGATTTTAAAAGGGGAAACTAGGTTTAGTTTAGTCTCGCTGTCGAACTCGGTTCGAGGCTGTCTGAGTTCCTTGACTCGTTGACATGTGTTTGGGTGTGTTCTGAGCTGGTCTAGGTGTCCATTAAGGAAATGAAAGAAAGAGAAGTAGAAGGAAGGAGGAAGAAGAAGAGAATTAAAAAGAGAACAAGGGAAAGTCGTTGTTTCATCTCAACCAGGCTACACCATCATTGAGTCAACTCAATGAGTTGCGTTCCAAGTTTAGCTCTATGCTGGATGTGATTTTGGGAGAAAAGAAAGAGAGATAAAAAGAAGAAGAGAAAGAATGATAAGGAAAAGGAGAAAATAAAATAAAAGAAGAAAAACGAGAAATCGGGTTGTATTGATATGCCGAGTCGACTCGTTGAATCAGTCAGTTGGGGCTAAGTTTGAGTCAAGGAAGGTCAGGCTTGGGTTGGTAAACACCTAGGGTGGGTGATCATGCATTAGGAATTGTCTTTTCGCCTCAAGTTTGACAGAGTCTGAGCACCAATTTAGTCAAACTGAGTTGATTCCATTTGAGCTCAGATTCGAAATTGATAGGTGAGTTGTGAGAGCAAATGCACTTAGGTTTCATGATCAAACCATATGTTGATCCTAATTTTGCATTCTTTGGTAAATTAGGTTAAGGCCTGCATCCTAAAGTGCTTGCATTCATCCTATCGACACTAAAACATGATACAAATTAAAAGTTGAGGATCAACCTTTAAGCTCTCTAATATTATAATAGTTAGTTTAGTTCATTTATTTGTATTACTTGTTTAATATAGTGTTCGATGGAATGAATGATAAATGTTAGTTTCTATTTGAATAATTCTTTTTATACGATTGATGTTTGGATTTTAATTCAAGTATTTTAATGTGTTATAGATTTCAAAATTTTCTATTCCGGATTAAGATGAGTACTTTACACGTGTATTTTTCATTGATGATGCATGTTGAATTGATTGTGACTTGCTTTGCCACTTGAAAACTATTGAATGATATTATTGGAAGTTCCTTGAACTAGTGGCCGTTTTGTGCATTAATTAAATATTATTTAGTCATAGACTTACTATCTCGTGGATTATTTATGTCATGTGACTTGTGGGTTGAACTCTTTTTGTGATGTCCTTGAATGGACTTGATACCTAATGTGGCTTATTGAGGGGAACCATTTTTGTTAGATCTATGTACGAATTAATTTGTGATGGTTAGGACTATTTGATGGATCATAATAGGCCTTGTAGAGGTTTACATAAATGAAATACCCTAATTTTATTGTATTACAAACACTACTTATAATGATTAAAACACATTATAACCCTACTTGCTAAAATCTAAAGAGTCGAGGATGGTAGTATGTGATACTATACTTGAATTGCCGGCCTATGCTAGGTGATGAGCACCCCATAGTGACCTTTAAGCTTCCTTAAAATGACTATTTGTAAATTGGACTAATCATGCATTTCATGGCATATGGACAATATTAGGTGGCTAATCTGAATGTCGTGGTAGCACGTACCCTTTCTTGAAGTATTTTCGCTGGCTCCCAGACCACTGTCAATCGACCTAATTTTTGTGAGCTAGTCACTTGAGCCCATATTTATTGTAATTTCATTAGTGACTAGCCACTTGAGATTGCATGTGGGTTGTCCTACTCGTTCTTTTTTGCCCAAAGTTAGCTAGATGTGTATCCCTAGGCTAATGTGTATGTGCATATGAAAAGGCCAAGCTATATGTCCTAGAGGGGGGGTGAATAGGACAATGCCAAATAAAAACTTATAACAGCGGAATAATAAAGAATATAATAGCTAAAGTGAATAACAATGCAGTAAATTAAAATGACCTCAAAATTTAGATCTTGAGAGGTTGATACAAACGTTGTTCTAAGGACAACCTTACACCAAAAACAGAGTTTATGGTAGGACAACCTTATTTCTAGAAAGATCTTTGTATCAAGTTTCAAATCAAAGAGGAATACAAAAATAAATATAAACTGAATTGAAATAACTTGTAATAAAAAATGTATTGTTCTAGGGACAGCCATACACCATAAAAATGGCAGTGCAACCTTGCTGGAACAACTTTCAAATGAAATTGAAATTCAAGCTGATAAAGGAATAGTTGAAAATAAATTCTAAACTATTACAACATTCTCACAAAGCTTGAATTAAATGATTACAACATTCACCACCATACATACAACCCACAAAAGAATAATTAAAGAATAGAAGTATAAACCATTCAACCACAACACAAGGGTTTATAGTGGTTCGCCTGTGTGTTCACCAACTGTTAAACAACAGCCACGCAAAAAGCTACTCCACTCCTAATATCCTCACACAGGGGATATTAGCGTTTACTAACAAATAGGTTTTCCCAAGTTCACCCAAAACCTTTACAATTGTGTCTTTGTATGTGGGCTTACACAATTAAAAAACCCCCACTTCTGAGTTTTCCTGGCTTTCCTCAGATAACCAATATAATAAGATTTTTCTGGCAAATCTTGAAAGAAACCAAAATAATAGAAAGGAATTTACAATATGTAAAATACCTGAATATCTTCTTCGTTGTAGCAGCCCGGTAGAACCAAATCAAAGTAGATGATTGAATGTCCAAGTTCAATGTCCAGTACTCGATTACAATGGTTCTAGTTCTAATAGATTTTAAATTAAACCAAATAGGGCTTGCCTTAATTGATTTTGATTCCAAAGAAAGGGAATAACAATTCCTCTTTTCAAATCAGATTGGAATAGCAGAAACAAAATCAATTAAAATAAAGCTAAGGAAAGAAGAATATTAAATAAGCACACTTAGCTTAGATGGAGCACAGAATTATCTCTCAGAAGTTCGACGAAAATTGGCTTGAATACTTTAATTAATTCGATGATTTCTTCTGAGATTTGTGCACTATTTATAAGTGAGAAGATCGGGTCTTCGAATGGTCTAGAGTGCTCTTCGACTAGTTGAAGCACTAACAGATATTTGAAAAATCCGGCGGGATATGCTTTGACCGTTCTACGACTGGTCGAAGCTTTCCTACGACTGGTCGTAGGTCACCTACGATTGGTCGTAGGTTTCCTTTGACTGGTCGTAGGTCCTGTAAACCATCGCTGGACTTCGAGTCGAAGGTTGTACGACTGGTCGAAGATCAGTCGACACTGTTCCTACGACTGGTCGAACATATTCCAGGACTAGTCGAAGGCTAACAGATTTTATCCGGAATTTGTAACAAACTTACGACTGGTCGAGGAATTTCTTAGACTAGTCGAAGCAAGTCTAGGACTAGTCGAAGAAGGTTTAGGACTAGTCGAAGAACAGACCAATCACATGTAAAATAACATTCAACTTATGTATTCGAAATGACCTACTTCTAAGGTCAACCTATGGTCAATCAAACCTCAATCATAAAGTATGGACATTGAAGCATTAGGAATAAGTGACCTTGAAGTCTTGATGTAGTTGAACTCTTCATGTAACTCAATCTTGAAAGTGGCTTGAGTTTCAGCTTGAGTCTTGAGTTCAGCTTGAGTCTTGTCTTGTGAGCAGTTCTTTCATTCAAGATCTTGTCTTGTAGTTGAGAGCTTTGCTTGTTGTGAGCTTAGCTTGTTTATGAATGTTGATCCTTGAGAGAGCTTCACTTATGCAAGTTATATATAACAGAGTATAATAGTGATTTTGGCACTACAAATTTGACAACAAAGAGGGATAGAAGCTATAGCACTTACAACATACATTCATACATTTAAATGAGAGCATTAATGTGTATTATTTTAAAATGATGTATGCTTGTCTTATGAATTTGCCTTTTTGTTATAACGGTCATTATCAATTAGTTGTTGTAGATTTTTTCTTAAAACTATTATTAACTATTATGATGGTACAATAAATCTTGGAGGTATACCTTACTAAGATAGCTATTGATGCTATCGAATTATATTCAGTTTGTGCAAGAGACGTATATGATGTGCAGGTTGGTGCTCATATGGAGCATGAAGAGTTGGATAATCTTGCGGCTGTAGATTCTAGATTTCACATATATTGATTTTGTACTTTCTTATATTTGTAAGACTTGAGTTATTGGTCTATAAATGTCTTATGGGCAGCCACTTATATATTTTGGATATTTAAATGTATATTTAGATTTATTTTTTTTTTATGCTTGATTTATTTCTATCTTGCTATAATGCTAAAAAAATTATAATGTGAAAAGTTGGCTATCTTTAAAGGTTAATACTTTACATTTCGAAAAACAAGTACTAAAATAGGATTATGAAATTCGGGGCATTACGTGTCATTCCCATTATTTCCTTTGGTGCATCCCCTTTGATCATCAAATTTGCCTCATTTTTTAGCCCATGGCATAAAATGATTTGGTAAAGCGTTTGGTCGTCGTGGACGAATGCATACATCATGGTCTTCCAAGTTTTTAAGGCATAGGACACTTTGACCGTCCTGGTTCTAGCTTTTAAACGAATACAGTGCTTTCGAATGTTAATTGGCATAGGTATTTTCTTGCATCCTCATTATGCTTGGTTGGCCTTATTATGAAGTATGGATTTTATCCATGTCATCCATCCTTTTACATCATCATCTTAGGACATGATTTTAAAAAAGGCGGACACAAATCTCTGGATGCCCACACTAGAGGAAAGCAGTGATTCAATGTCAACAATTAAAAAAAATCCTATAACCCTTCATTCTTATGTGGGCCATTGTGATGCTTATATGAAATCTGATTCAACAATACCATGTACCACATACAATTAAATCGAGAACAAGAATCACATGCAAAAGTGATTCATGTGGGCCACACAAAGTGTACATGAATCACTCTTTCTGTTATTGTGGTCCACTAAAATCAGTGATATGTACATGGACCACACAACTTCAAGGATTAATATTTTCTTACACTCTTTCTGTTACTGTGGTCCACTAAAATCACTGAATTCACTGCAATATCCGCACAGGGCATTAAAGTAGGGTGACTGACATGGTGATCCAGGTGTATTTCACACATACACCAATGTGGTCCACCCTAATTTTTTTTCACGGACTTGTGCTGTTAAACAGTCCTTATGCAGTGCTTTTGAATGTCAATCTGTAGAGGTGTTTTCTTACCTGCTCATCACGCTCTGTAAGCCCCATTATGAAGTATGTGTTTTATCCAAGCAGCCCATCCATTTTAGATCATTATTTTAGGGCGTGATAAAAAAAGAGAGGCTGATACAAATCTCAGATGTACCATACAAGAGGAAAGTGGTGAATCAACACCCACCATTCAAAACTTCCTATGGTTCATTGTAATTTTTATATGTCATCCAACTGTTGAGTATGTCACACAGAAATAGTTGAAAGGAAAACCCAAATATCAACTTCATCCAAACTTTTGTGGTCCCCAAGAACTAATTAATGAGGGGCTTTCAAGTAGCACAATTTCCTGTGTTTTGATCCAGCTGAGACTTGGATTTGCCTATTTTTGGGCTCATACCTTAAAATAAGTTGGAAAAATGAATGTATGGCGTTGATAAAGCACATACATGATAGAGTGGATTATAGCACACCGTCCACCATGTCACATTGCATAAGCAGTGCAGTACGCAATCTGCACATTCGGTGAGTTCGAGTCCCACCTGATCTGCTCCATTCCAATTTTTGGAAGGGACAGTGTTGTTGTAAGAAATCCACCCCATCCATCCATCCATCCATCCACAAAAAATGAGGCAGGTCGAAAAAACAAATATCAACTTGATTTAAAATTTTGGCCCATAATAGGTTTAAAATGGGCAAATAACTATTGTTTCCAGTGGTGTGGTCCACAAGGACCCGTGGTTCATTTTTCTGGCCGAATTGGGTGGGCCACGATGACGAGAGTCCATGGTGGGTCCTACTGCCCCTGGATATGTCGAAAAAATGAAAATCGTATGGCCACAACTAGAACATCATATATACCATTGAGAATTGAAGATGCCCTGATGCGAGTTGGGCCACCAAGGCCCATTGTTATTTCCAGGGCACAGATTGGGAGAGCCACCTTTGTGTAGCAGATACATGATGGTAAGAACAATCAGTGGGCCCCATGTCTCCTAGTTGGGGTGGAAAATCAACATCAAAGTGGGCCCAATGAGGTTTCAATGGTAGGCGTCATTCCCACAGTTTCCCTTGGTGTGGCCAATCTGAGAATCAGATCTGCCTCATTTTTTCCGCCCATGGCCTAAGAGGATCTGTTAGAGCGGATGGTGGGCGTGGATGAACACTTACATCATTCTGGGTCCCAAAGACGGATGACATTATATACGGTGTTACACTTTACGAGTGGGGCCCACAATCACGATTATTTTCAATATCAACTCCATCCATCTTGTAAAAAATATCACTGAACGCTGTTATCCTAATGCTTAAGGATATCTGGTATCAGGCGGACCACACAAAGAATACAGTGGTGACTTATAAAACACCATTACTAGTTTAAACCACTGAAATAAATACCCTAGTAACACCTAATCTGTTCAAGCATACACGCTTTGGCTGGTGACGTCGTTGTGTGGCCCATCATGAAGGGTTTAATCGACATTGTACATCCAATTGTCCCTATCATTTTATGGCATCATACAAAAAATAGGCATATCTAAATATCACTTGGACCACACCACATGAAGTGAATACGGAATGAATGAATGTCAACCATTACAATATTTTAGGGCTTTTTCATATTTATTTGACATCCAACCTATTGTATATTTCTCCGGAGAGCCTGTAATGGTCCGATGAAGCTCCACACCAATTTCCAACTGAATTTTCCAACTGAATCCGTTGAATATTAGGGCTTATTTGGTCCGTAGGATTAAATGGTATGGAATTGCATTAGATGAGATTAACACAATTATTGCACAGTGATTGTATGTCTAGAAATACCATTGTATTTTGACCATTCAATCCCTATATTTGGAGTAAGATTCTTCCTTGAGCAAAAACATCGTATTAAGCAAAGCCCCTGTTTGGTGGACCATGGAATTGTAATCAATTAACTAGATTCAAAATTGATGTCTGTGACTTGCACACATATACAACTCAAATATTATGTGTAAAGGATGCATATAGATAGACCACATGGATAAACCACATGAATCAATGTAGGGCCCACAAATGCAGTGAATTTCAAAATCCATCGGAAATCCCGCATTGGACCAAATGCATTTCCATTCCACCTAATCCCATTCCTTCCCATGGTGTCCAAACTTCAGATGAAATTTGCATAGAACCAAATGCAATTCCATCTCTCTTAATCCCTAAAAGGCCCATGTACCAAACATGCCCTTAGGTCACAGTCACACCACTTCACACCAAACTTAGCCCAAATAATGTGAACTCGGTTCTAGCCTTGTAAAAGGGACCTATGTGGGCCAAAATTTTAGTGGCAGGCCTGTAATGGTTTGATGAAGTTCCACACTAATTTCTAGCCAAAGCGGACAAAGATTAAGTCACGTCAGATTGCTTCACACCAGTTCACCCAAACCTAGCCCGAATAATGTGAACAAGGTTTTTGTGTTGCAAAATGGAGCCATATGGGCTAAAATTTTACCAACAACCCCGCCGTAGTCCAATGAATCTCAATACAAATTTTTAGCCGAATTAAACGAGGATTAGGTCACATCAAACCACTTCACATAACTTTATCCAAACCTAATTTGAATAATGCAAACTAGGTTACGGTGTTGCAAAAAGGATGCATCTATTATGAAATTTTAACGGCAAGCATGTAATGGTCTGATGCGGCTTGATACAAATTTCCATTTGAATTGAATGAAGATTACATCATGTCGGACCACTTCACACCACTTCACCCAAACTTAGCTTGAATAATGTGAACTAGGTTTTGGTGTCGCAAAAGGGACCGATATGGACTGAAGTTTTAGCGGCAAGTATATAATGGTCTGATGAAGTTTTATACTAATTTCCATGGATGAAGATTACGTCACGTCAAACCACACACCACTTCAACTAAACCAAGCCTGAATAATGTGCACTAGGTTCTAGTGTCATAAAAGGGATCCATCTTGTCTGAAATTTTAACAGCAAGCATGTAATGGTCCGATGAAACTCAATACCAATTTTCAGTTGAATCAGACGAAGATTAAATCACGTAAGACCACTTAACACTACTTCACCCTAACCTAGCCCAAATAATGTGAACTCGGTTTCGATATTGCAAAAGAGACCCATTTGGTTTGAAATTTTACAGGCAAGCTTATAATGGTCCAATGAAGCTCTACATTAATTTCTAGCCGAATGTTACGCAATCCCAAGTGTAGGACTTCACTGTAGTAATAAACTCGATAAGATCAAGATCATTCCATAAGGAATTGATGAGAAGATGAGAACACATCGAAAGATAATAGTTTATCTAAGTTTTTAATCCAAAGAAAGAGTAAATAAAATTGGTTTAACAATTAATAAAAGCAACTAAGGATCCAAGAATCCCCAATCAATGAATTCTGAATTCAATTCGTCTTCACGAGTTGATAACTCAAGTAGAACTAGATTCCAATCTGTTCTAATGGGAAGGTAAAGTAGTGAATTAATCATAAACAACTAACATAGGTTAGAATTAAAACGGGTTAGAATTAAGATAGTTTGACAGGGAATTCAATTCGTCTTCACGAGTTGATAACTCAACTAGAAATAGATTCCAATCCGTCCTAATGGGAATGTAAAGTGGTGAATTTGATCACAAACAACTAACATGATTAGAATTAAGATAGTTTGATCTTTCATGAAGATCTAAGTAATCAATCACAGGGAATCAAAAGCATCTAAGGTACTTGGAAGCCACAATAGTTCAATCAATTTTACAGATTGATTCCTTCTCCAATCAAGGAATTTAATTACATCTAATCACAATTCTACATAGAATCTAATAACTTTAATTGAAAATGAATTAAATATAAAAAATCCATAAAAAAGTTCATCCTTTACCCTTAACTAGGAGATTAGCTAAGTATGATAACATCTTAAACAAAATGAAAAAATAAGAGAAAAATAAACTAGGGAGGACAGATTGAGGAAGAACGTCACTAAAAGAGATTCACCTCACTTGAAATCACCTCCTAAACCCTAACTTGATACCTATGAAAGTATAAATCAACCCCTTGTATAGTTTTTGAGACTCCAATTTACATATCTTCTAGAAAAATCACAAACCGACCTCGAATTTATGCAACGGCGTGCACCTTCGATGGCATCGATCTATCATCGAACATCCTGTCAATGGCATCAAAGCACTCCTCGAGGGATCAAGTAGAAAGATAAAAATTGTCTAGCAACGAACTTTCAAATTCTAGGAGTTTGTCAATGGTATCGAATAGTGAGTCCAACAACTAAGTTACGAAAATTCATGAATTTCTCGATGAGATCGAAGTTTTCTTTAATGGCATCGAAACTATACTTGATGGGATTGAATGATCATTTATGAAGTTTCTAGGATTTTGTTTTTCTGGCATTGAAATTTTAAGATTTGATTTTCTTGGCCTTGAATTTTCTGGACACATTTTCCTTTGTTTTTTCACTTGCTTTCAAGCATCATTCGACTTCCTTTTACTCTCCTTTAGTCTACGAGCTCAAATATACTAGGTCTTCATCCATTGAGCTCTTAATTCTTCAAATGCTCCACTCTTGATCACCTTTGGGTTTTAATTTGACCTTTTGAGTGCGTATTCTTCTTTGATTCCAAAATCACATCGTATATAGAAAATATATCTTAACACTTGAATACATGGGAAAATAATGTATATGAGAGAATAAATATACAATAGTTAAGTCTCAACACACCCCCAACTAGCATTTTTCTAGTACCAAGCAAATTATGCAAAAGATTTTCAAAACCAAATGAATAGGTTCATATAAACTTAAGAAATTCTAAAAATAATCCAGATTGTAAAAATCTAAGGCACATCATTGTTGAACATGACATCCACCTAAACTCTAGCATGTAGTAAGTATCCCAATTAAGTTCAAAGCATTAATCCTATAATTAGAAAATCCAAAACATTAAGTTTCATGGGTGCATAGTGAAATCTAGACTTATCACTGCTAAGGTTCAGTTTCCTACTTTCACACTAATATTTATAATCAAAGGAATGTTTAGATTAACTAAAGCATAAACCAAAACTTACTTTACAATTCAACACTACTCTTCCAGCTTTTGATTTTTCCATCAATGACTTTCACTTTATTACGAAGTTTTTACTTCTTCCTGTCCATCCAAACATTCTTTTTCTTGTTTCTTGTTTTTCTTTTTATGAACGCTTTAATAGGTAGCCCTTTTCAATAACAACTATTTTTTAACTGGGTATTATTTATTCTCCTCTCTTTCTCTCTCTCTCTCTCTCTCTCTCCCTCCTCTCTCTCTTCTTTTCATTGAACATAATGGAAAAGTTCCCTAAGCTTGGTTCTTAGCATTCTCAATAATCATCAAATTAACAATTCAATATCAAACTTAAACTCTGATGTGTAAGCTAGATGTGACATGAATTCATGACTCAATCAATGTTTAAACATTTTAATTGAGAATTAATAACTTATAATTAAAAAAATCTTCTACATTGGTGTCTTATCATTCTAATCTTTAGATTATTTTTAAAATCACTTAAATTCATAGAAAAATTTTAAAAATTTTGAAAATTTTTAGCCCAAAGTTTTAAAAATTCAAATTCAACACAAATTGAAGATTTTTCAAAGGAAACCCCACCCCTAACTTAAATTTCACATTATCCTAAATGTATAAAAAATATACTATATAACCACATGAAAGCAATAAAAATAAAGAGTATGCAAAAAAGTATATGAGATGGAGCGACTATGAAAATCATCGATTAGTGCTTCAAACTAAAAACTAAAAACAAGCAATTATCCTACTAAAGAAAATAAAATCCTAAGAAAGCAAGGGAAATGGATCTCCATCAAACTAGGCGATCAATCCTAGTAAACATGATCTTTCAGAAGTATGGATATGTTCTATAGAGAAAAAAAATTCCACAAATGGTTTCAATCTTTGGTTATTTACTTTGAAAAGATTACCGTTTTTAGGATTCTCTATCTTGACAGCCCAATAAAGATAAACAATTTTAACAATGAATGTTCCTATTCATCGAGATCTCAACTTTTCTGTAAAAAAAATGTAGTCTTGAATTATACAAAAGAACTTTCTAATGTGGCTCAAAATTCTTCCTAAAGATACTTTTATAATAGAATATCTTTATCATTTCCTTGTATATTTGATTATTCTCATATTATTCATTCTAGATCTCCTCTAACTCATTTAGTTGGAGTTTGTGCAATAAGCTATCTTTGTCTAGATTGAAATTGAACATCTTAATAGCCCAATATGCTTTATGTTCCAACTCCAAGGCTGTAAGACTCTTATCCCAAACCGTACCGTTACGTAGGTTTCTGCGGTCCTCTCAGTTGAATTTTGGCAACCCTCAGCCTGTATCCGATGTTTGCACGTGATCCTAAGCCGAGACCTACATATCGAAGTTAGCTCGACCCGAAACTTGTACCCTAGCAACCGCGCCGTCGCCCCGGTTCCAACGCCGCGACTCGCGCACCGATCTGATACTCGTGTCAGGAGATGTGGGCCCGCGTTCATTCTTAAGAAACATCGCGTGTTGCGAATTCTGAGAGAATTTCTATGATGTGTCACATCAAATCAAGTCAAGTACATAAACCCATACCCTATGCCACCTCACCCTACCACAAGTACAAGCAACCATCACTCTTTTTCTCTAAGTCAACTCTCTCTTTCCCTACCCATCCCTCTTTTTTAAAATTTTAAACACGCCTATATCTCTCCATCCCTTCCTTAAAACACCTATCACTCATCCCTCTCCTTACATCTCTCTCTCTCTCTCACTCTCTCTCTCTCTCTCTCTCTCTCTCTCTCTTTCTCTCTCTCTCATTCTCTAACTATTTTCCAAGCAAACCCATGGAGAGGAGAGGAAAACGTCCCTGGCTTCCATGGAGTGAGAGACAGTTTTATGTGTGGCCCACTCCCTACCACTCTATCTCCCATCTCCACCCTTCAAATCTCATCATCCTCCATCGAAGTTGAAGCTTAGGAGCCAAGGAGTCGAATGAGCTAAAGAAGGAGGCCATAGGTGGGTGATTCACTGTTGATCTTGATTTTTAAGGACCCATTTGTTGTGGGACCCACTTGATGTATACATTGTATAGGGAGGGCCCAATAGTGGCGGGTCCCTCCTCTTCAAGTATTCCCCCCTCTCTCTCTCTCTCTCTCTCTCTTTCTCTCTCTTTTCCCATTATGATGGTGTGGATCCCACCAATATATGTTATATCTACTCCATCCATCAGCATTAAACGGTGTGGCCCACCTTATTTCAAGTGATGATCCACACCAGTCACTGTTTGAATGGTTAAGGTCCCACATGCTGGCCCCTTTTTGCACTCACACACACACACTTATATATATATATATATAATTAATAAGTGATATGGTGGGTCACCCTCACGTGGGACCCACCTATAAAACACATGTAGATCAGCACCGTCCAGGAGGGTCTGGACGGTGCCATAGGACGCTGACACTTCCACCCTCCCACACACACACACACACATATATATATTTAGTTGATATATAATATTATATAAAATACATTATGGTGGGCCATTCCTATGTGGGACCCATGTGAATCGGCACAATCCAGATGGATCTGGACAGTGGATCTGGGCTGGCCCTGTTAAAAAGTAAAACTCAAATATCAATTTGAAAACGTGGGGCCCACGTGATGTTTATGTCATCCAGACCGTCCAGACACTGGGTCTGGACGGAGGGAAAATACGAATATCACCTTTATTCAAATCATAGTGGCCCATGTCACGCCCCAAACTCGGAAACCGGGCTCACAAAATTTCCGATCGCCGAATCTGGCGCCGACAGCCTCCGTAGAACCCCATTCTCGGCTCCCAGCGCCCATTCGCCAGGTTCCGAACCTGGAATGCTACAAGGAGGATTTTCAACATCAGTTTGATTCGTAATAAGTATAACCAAAGGCATAACCCACAAACAACAACCAAAAACTCCATCACATTTCCACTATAATCAAAAACTTTACAAGTACAATGAGCATAAGGGAAATACAATGATGATAGACCAAAAGCTCCAAAAAGAGATCAGTTACGCGCCCAAGCCTCAGCACTGCTGCGGTCCAACGTCACCTGCATGCAACGGTCGTGCATAAGCTTATAGAAAGCTTAGAGGGTGGTGAAAGTGTATGCTTAAGGTGGTAATGTAGCTATGCAGTATCAGAGTAATGCGGATCATGCTGATGAATGCCAAGAATACCATTAGCCGTACCAAGGCCATGCGGTGCAAAGAATGATGCCGGCCATACCAAGGCCATGCAATGCGAAATGCAACTCAAGCATACAAATCCTCATCTAAGTCCACATATCAATACAGCTCAAAATCTGGAATATCACCGGGGTCTAGTACACTCCAAGCCAGATTGCCGCCCCATCGCGCGCAATAAGGTGAGTGGAAAAGACCTCACTATCCGCCTGCCAAAATCGGGCTCGGCTCGTCAATAGCGGACCCATTCCTCGAGCTGGTCAGACTCAGCCTAGCATTGCCCCATACTCTCGGGCGGATAAGGCCGCACCCCCTTCCAACCGACCACGACACAGTGGAAAGCGCAACCGTCTGGTAATCGACACTCAGCGTTCATGCATCCACTCGGTCTAGACGTTGGAGCAACCTCCTGGTACCATAAGGGTTTAGAGACTTTCACCCAGGGATATCTATCGCACCCCATGTAGAACAGTATTTCCGGTATCCAATCCTGCCAACCACGATACATCTGTGGAGGCTACAGCCCTGATGTCGCTAGGGCGTACAGTAACCATATCACACAATGCGAATGCATGAATCACACTATCCAGTCATACAGCAATCCTGCACGTATCATGCGCTCATGTAGGGCAACACCCCCTGTACGGGAGCCCCTAAACAATCTACCCGAAGGCATATGCTATGATCAGTCATTTCTCATATCAAGCATACGTATGATGCATATGATCATGAATCATGGAACTAAACATGTTATATAGGATGATTGATAATCATAACAAAGATAAGCCTAGACGGCCTACACATCAGACGTACGAGCCTAACAATGGGCCTAGGGAAAGTCATAATGCGGACATTTAACCACACTATACTTGCAATGTGGACGTCAAACCACCATTGCTCCCAAGGCACTGCCACAATTATCATTACATAAATCATGTTGGGACTGCACATTGCAATGAACCTTAGGTATATCTCATTGGGCCTTCTATACATCAAATGGGCCGTATCATATGGGCCTCATGTTCATCAAGTGAGCCACATCAATAGGCCACACCAATGGGCCTCATGTGCATTGCAATGGGCCATAACCCGTGGGCCTTAGAATGCATTAAATGGGCCTAATCTCATGGGCCTTATGAGTATCAAATGGGCCACACCAATTGGGCCCCATATGTACATCAAGTGGGCCTCAACCCATTGGCCCCATTACATCTTAATGGGCCTCGACCCATTGGCCTCTAATGCATTAAATGGGCCCGGACCCATGGGCCTTGCATATACATCAAAGTGGGCCTCAATCCTGGCCCATAAGTGAACTGAAATGGGCCTTCCCCCCCACCTTTATATTATATATATATATAATATATAATATATATACATTACATATAATATTATATATAATATAATATTATATATATATATACACACACGCACACACACACGCATGCACCCACCCACACACGCACGCACACACATCACAGTGGGCTCCACATATCACAGTGGGCTCCACGTCCACCGTCCAGGCGGACGGTGGAAATGAAACACATACATCATTGTGGGCTCCATGTGGGGCCCACCATAACATTTATTTTCCATCCAGACCGATGATAAGGTCGCTTGGACCTAGGTGAAGGGCAAAAACAAATTTCATACTGATCCTAAACTTCTATGGGCCCAAAATGGGATTTCAATGATAGAGGTTCAATCCCACTGTTCCCTACGGTGTGGGCCACCTGAGTCTTGGATCAGGCTGATTTTTGGGGTGGGCCCACGTCAGGTAGTGGTCCACCCTATGAACGGTTTGTTGGTACGTCCGTCCGCCCGGACGCTGGAGCGCAGGCAGCGCTGCTGCCTTCTGACACAGCAGCAGCGGCTGCTGTGTTGCTGCTTTTTTTTTTTTTTTTTTGAAAATCCATAGATTTTACAGGTGGGGTCCACATCCAGTGAATCCACGCCGTCCAGTGTTCTTCCATGGCTCACCACGAGCAAAACAAGTCCAATATTGGACATATTCCAGTGTATAACCAATCAGGGAAGTTTTCAATGGTGAAAACCACCATTTGCTATGGTATGGCCCGCCTGAAGGTCTGATTGATCACATCTTTCGGGTCAACGCCTAAAAAGGGCTTGAGACAGGAATGGATGGTGTGGATTTAATACATACATCAAGGTGGGACCCATATGAGTGGACCATTCCAAGCTTGGGAAGAAGCTTATATTTATGTTTCTTTCCAGCAACGTCCAGCGTCCCTGGACGCTGGACTTTCCATATACGTAGGAGGTGGGCCCTGCTTAGGTGGGCCACCAAGTGATGAATGGCATGGGTACTACACTTATAAGATGGGCCCCACTTATAAATGGTTTGGATAAAGTACTTACCTCATGGTGGGGTCCATTCAAGTGGGCCACATAACCTCATTATCATCATAAAATAAAATCAAATAAAATAAAAGAGAGAGGGATAGAGAGTGAGACCCGCGTGATGGAGGGACCCCGACACTATGGGCCCTCCCTTGCATTAAATCATACATCAAGTGGGTCCCATTACATATGGGTTCAAGAAATCGAAATCCAACAGTGGAGATCCATTCTCCACTAAAATAGACGGTCTAGATGACCCTAAGCATGCAAGGAAATAAACATCATGATGGGGTCCATGGAGAATGGCCCCATCATGGAACGATCATGATGATCCAAGTGGGCCATCGGCCACATCTTAGGGTCCAAAGTGAGATCCAAACCATTGATCGGTTGGCCTCACTTGGCCCATCTTAAAAATATCAAAATCTACCCTATCAAGGCACCCACCACTTGATCTTCTTGCTCCCTTGGCTTCCTTAGCTCCTTGTGCTTCTCTTTGATGGAGGAAGATGAGAAATGGATGGTTGAGATGAGAGATCTAAGGATGGAAAGGTGGGCCACACATGTAGCTTGGGAGGAATGGGAGAGGCTCATACGTATGAATTTTTGTTGCTTAGGAAAGTTGGAAATGAGAGAGACTTGTAAGGGAGAGAGAGAGAGGGAGTGATGGGTGATGGAGTGATGGATGGGAGAGAGGGATGGGTGTAAGAAGCCTTTTTTGACTTTTTTGGCTAAAGGTGTAAGAGGAGTTATGGGTTGTAAGAAACTTTTTGACTTTTGGGGCTTGCTTGGGAAAGGGTGAAAGGTGATATGTACTTGACATGATGGGATTGATGGGATTGATTGATTGATGTGACACCTTGGAGAGATTCTCTCGGGATTCGCACGCGCGGCGTTTCCTTGCACCGAACGCTGGCCCACAACTCTCGACCAGAGCATCGCATCAGCGCGCGAGTCGCGGCATCGGAACCGCGGCGACGACGCGGTCGCTAAGGTACAAGCCCTGGGTTGAGTCAACTCGGGTTGACAGCACGAGAATTCAGGTCGCGTGCAAATATCAGTTAAGGGTCGAAGGTTGCCGAAATTCGACCGGGAAGACCGCGGAAGCCTATGGAACGGTATGGTCTAGGATACGGGGCTTACAGCCCACCCACGTGCCACCACCATGATGCATGTGATTTCTCTCACCATCCATATGCCAAGGATGGTGGGCCCTGATGCTCTGGTCCTTTATCCAGCCGTCCGTCCAGGACGCTGGATGGCTGGCCTACATAAAAATAATAATAATAATAATATAACATTTAATATTTTATAATATATATATATTATATAATGAGAGAGAGGAGGGTAGGGTGGCCCACGTATGTGGGACCCACCTGACACTACGTGAAAAATGAAAAAAAAGGACGGATTTAGAGACGGTTCTAGACCGTCTCTAAAATTGCTTGGTTTAGAGACGCTTTAGAGACGGCTGTAAACCGTCTCAAAAATTTTAGACGGCCCCTGACGGTCCCTAATTTTGTCCTAAAAATTTGAACGTCCACAAATCATTTGAGACGGTCGCTGACCGTCTTATATGGGTCATCTGAGACGGTCATTGGTCGTCCGCATTAGAGACGGTCCTTGACCGTCTTATATGCAGTCATACGAGACGGTCATTAGCCGTCTCCATTAGAGACGGTCATTAGCCGTCTTTTACTTCCAATCTGGGACTGTCAAAGACCGTCTCTATTAGAGACGGTCCTTAGCCGTCTTACAGCCCTGGGAAAGACCATCTTTATTAGAGACGGCCATAGACCATCTCTATTAGAGACTGTCAGGGACCGTCTCTAATACTCAATTATGCTACTCGATATAACCATGAATTTTGAAAAAAAAAATAGTTAAGAAGCTTAGAAAAATAATTAACAATGTTTAAGAAAATTTTAAATTTTGAAAAAAAAGAAAAAAAACCTGTTGATAATTTTGAAAAAAAAAAAAAGATTTCGATAAAAAAATGATATTTTAAAAAAGAAAATTTAAAAAATTAAACAAATTTGTGAAAATTTTAACAAATTGATAAAAAAATATATTTTTTAAAAAAGAAAAATAAATTTTGTATTTTGACAAGAAAAATTGAAAAGTTATATATAATAAAAGTGAGATTAAAAAAATGATATTTTAAAAAAGAAAATTTAAGAAATTAAACAAAATTGTGAAAAAATTGATAAATTGTAAAAAAAAATATATATTTAAAAAAAAAGAAAACTAGATTTTGTATTTTGACAAGAAAAATTGAAAAGTTAGATAACAAAAGTGAGATTTTGATAAAAAAAAATGATATTTTGAAAAAGAAAATTTTAAAAAATAAATAAAATTGTGAAAAAATTGTCAAATTGTAAAAAAATATATTTTTAAAAAATGAAAACTAAATTTTGCATTTTGACAAGAAAAATTGAAAATTTATAAAACAAAAGTGAGATTTTGATGATGTGTTGTATATCCTTGTCGCCCATACGTTTCTCCAACCCATTTTTTGGCTGGGTATAAAAAATTGTGTAGATTTAAATCTTAAGTGGACCACACCACTGGAAAGAATGATAATATAATACCTCGCCATTAAAAATTATAAAGAGCCCATTGTAAGGTTTTAGTAATGTTTATTTGCAATCCAACTTATTGATAATGTAAAGAAGATCTAAATGAAGGTAAACCACAAAGATTAAATTGATCCAAAATTTTTGTGGCCTTTAAAAGGTTTTTAATGGTTATTCATCATATTATTTTGAGTAGTATGGTCCACCTAAGATTATTTAGTTCTTATGATTTAAACTCACATCCTAAAATATGATGGAAAAATATATGGACGGTGTCGATATATAGAAAATATATCAAGGTGGGCCCTACACAGTTAGAGTAACACCCATGAAGGGGTTACCTAAAATAGTGAAATGGTACTATAAGGTCGCCTCATGGGGACTTCCCATGAGGTTAATCTGTGTGCGCCCCACCATGATGTGTGTAGAACATCAACACCATGCATTTGATATGTCCCCTTTAAGTCCAAAAATCAGTCATATACGAAACTCAGGTGGGCCATAGCATCTAAAACTATGTGAAGACATCCCTAAAATATATATAAAGCATTTGGTGGGGCCCACATGAGTTTTGGATGTGTATGAAACTTGGTCTGACTCCTCATCAAGTGGGACACACATAATGAATGGGTTGGATCTGTGAACCACATCTAGGTGGGCCCAATAAATGATTATGAATGTTTTAAAGGGAGGGTAACCCTCTCAACTATAGTATGTGGTGTGGCCCCCCCAAGTCATGGATTGACTTTATTTTTAAGCTCGCGGCCTACCATGGAATGGTGCATCTGATTGACGAGGTAGATCCAAAGTTCAAGTGGACTCACCATAGAAAAGAGTGGGATAGTGACACCCACTATTGAAACCTTCTTAGGGCTCGCCGCGATGTTTATTTGAGATCCAATCTATTTATAAGTTAATACAGACATAGACGCGGTTGAAACTTGGTCTAATATCCCTCATCTAAGTGGGACACATAGAATGAGTGGGTTGGATATGTGAATCACATTCAAGCAAGCCCAATATATGATTATAAATGTTTTAAGGAAACCCTTCTCTACTACATTTAGGTGAGTTACTTATTACTTTTACTAGAGTAAACTTTGTGGGGTCCATTGTTATTTATTTATTTTATCCACTCCATTCATCCATGTTAACAGATAATTTGAGGTCTAAAGAACAAAAAGGAAGCATATCCAAAACTCAAGTGGACCACACCACAGGAAATAGCTAGTGTGATTGAACCTCTACATTTAAAATTTCTTGGAGGCCATAGAAGTTTTGGATCAAGCTGATGTTTGTGTTTTCTATTCATTCATATATTTATGATATTATGAACAAACTTTAACCATTTTTGGACAATCTGATCAGTCCAGATTGAAAAGTAAATAACTTCAGATGTTTAAATCAAAATTCACTCAAATTGTTGATCAATCTTGTTTGCCCAATATCTCTCTCATATATAGCATGATCGGGGCAAGTAACTATTCAATTTGAGGGTTATCAGTAAAATAGAGTGAATGGACCAGACATGTAAAATGGGTCAAATATTCTGGTCAAAATTGTGACCCAACTTATTGACCTCGTGAGAACTTGTTATTTATTTATTTTATCCACTCTGTTAATCTATGTTAACGGATAAATTTAGGGCGTGATCCGAAAAACGAAGAAAATTAAAATCTCAAGTGGACCACAACACAGGAAACAGTTTGATTGAACATCTACCATTGAAAATTTTTTAGAGGCCAAAGAAGTTTTGGATCAAGCTGATGTTTGTGCTTTCTCTTCATCCATGTCTTTGTGATCATATTAACTGGTTGGATGACAAATAAAAATTACTTTAGACCCTAGGAAGGTTTCAACAGTGGAAATCACTATTCCATATTGTTTCCTATGTAATGGTCCAATTGAGCTTTGGATCTACTTCAATTTTGGGATCAACCCTAAAATAAGCATTAAAAAGGTAATATTTTATATATAATTAAAAGGTAATATTTAAATGATTTAAAATATTATATGAAAAAGAATATTGAAAAATTTAGAAATTTTTGTTTGAGAAAAATTTTTAGAACAAAATGATGCTTTCAAAGAAAAAAATCAAAAATTTGAAAATTTTAAGAAAAAATTAAAATATGAGAATTTTTTTGAGATTTTGAAAATAAAAATTCAAAATTTGTATTTTAATTTTTTTTGAAATATTTTATAATAAAAATGATATTTTGTTAAAAGAGTAAAAAAAATATACATTTTGATTTTTTTTATATTTTTAAATGGAAATTAAAATTTATCCGTGAAAAATAAAATTACTAAATTATTAGGGACATCTACTAATTGAACTTTTAATCAACTCTTTTTGGAAAATTTAATTAGTTTAGATTGAAGAGTATATAACTTTAGATCCAGTCCATTCATTATGCGTGTCCCACTTGTATGAGGGGTTAGACTAAGTTTCAGCCGCATCCAAAACTCATCTGGGCCCCACCAAGTGTTTTTATATTTTTTAGAATATCTTCACATAGTTTTAGATGGTATGGCCCACATGATTTTCATTTACGAATGATGGGGTCCACTCGAACTTTGAATCTACCTTATACTTTGGCTCAATCACAAGAAGTTTTTAATGTTGGATATTCAATCACTATTGTTCTCATGCAGTGTGGACCACCTGAGATTTATATCCCTTTAATTTTTGAAATGCTCTAAGCACTAGTGTTTTCTCATCATGTGATCCATCTAAGATTTATTTCAGGATTATTTTTTTGGGATTGATGACAAAATGATGTATAGAAATGGATGGACGGTGTGGATGTATCAAATCGATCATGGTGGGGCCCATAGAGCTATACAAAGTCCAAAGCTGTATTTAACGTTTTTGGTTTCTGGTTTTCACTATGAGTTCTGTATTTAATGTAAAATAGTGGTGACTTGTTTAAAATAATATTGGCTAATATATAAAGTTATCCAGACCATCTAAATAATCAGTCTAGTTGTAAATGGTAAATATTTATACATTTTATTATATAATACAATTTAACCATCTAGAAACCGGTCCCATGCATGTACGACCGTTAATAGATTTTGTGATATTATTTAGTGGAAAACTCACACCATACGGATTTGAAAATATTATCTTATTTGAAAGAGGATTCCCAAATCCATCGGGCGCCTCTTTTCCCTCTATTCCTCTTTTCCCTGGTTCATCTTCCATCGGCAAATCCTCCATTGAGCGTCATTCAAACGGCCCCTTAGATTTCCTCTCTCGAAATCAATCGGGCGCCTCTTTTCCCTCTATTTCTCTTTTCCCTACTTCATCTTCCATCAACAAATCCTCCATCGAGTGTCATTCAAATGGCCACTTAGATTTCCTCTCTCTCCCTCTCTCTCTCTCTCTCTCTCTCTCTCTCTCTCTCTCTCTCTCCGGCATCACTGGGTCAATCATCCCTGGCTGCCCTCAGTCCTTCCAATCCTTCCACCAATCAGAGCAACGTGAAGGAGGGCCTGATCTTCGGGCTCTAGCACACGAATGGTCGGGCGCACCTAATGAATGGTCTGGCTTTACTCTTCCTACACAAAGAAGTGGTCTTTACTCTAATTATCTTTATTAAATTTTCCATTTTTCCTGTTATTCGTTAATTTCTTTTTATTTTTTAATTTTCTGATGATGATTTAGAACTATTGTTTGAACATTGATGATTTAGAACTACTGTCTGAGCTTCCATCTCCGTTTAGAGCGAAGTTGTGTTAATTTGTTGTTTTTAATGGAAATGGGTAATGCAAGCCACCAAGGTTAGATGTATGCAGGTATATGTATGCGGGTATTTGCCTCTTATCTTGCTGATAGCTGTATTCTCATCCTCAATCATCTATCTGTTGGCCACCAGTTGAAGGCTCAAGTTATCCTTATGTGGAGGATTTTTGGTTCATGGGCCACCATTCATATAGTGTTGTCGTTTGTATCATTGAACCAAGGGCCCAACTCAACAACCTAAAAAACTAAGAAAATTGTATTTCTCTTGGGATAGGGTGTGACTTGACCAAACTTGCCACGTGTTAGATTGGTTTTATGTTTGCATTGTGCTGCTCATTCATGTTAAGGTCCAGTTTAGTACACGTGTGCAAGATCTTGACCATTTGTGGGGATATCCCCTCCGATTGTGTTTCATGGCCTGAAAATCAAGATGGTCCAATCTTTAGGTGAGCTGAAAAGGTGTGATTAATGCTCTTTTGACAATTATCAATTAGTCTTGCCAACATCTCCAAAGTAGCATACACAGAGATTCCTTGCCTAAACGCACCTTTACAGGCATATATTTGATTTTGCTTTGCTGGAATATTTGATCAGTGCATAACATGGAGAGAGGAAGCAGTTATGTTTGATTAATTGTTCAATTTTCCCTTTCCCAGGCTCTTGTAAAGTTAGGCTATTGCCTTGTTTTTGCATGCCATGTTATATACTTTATATTTTAACCATGATCTATATATCACGTTACTATTTTCTCAAGATTTTCCAAATCCCTTCTCCACCACATTACTCTGCTTGAAGATGTCTTCCTTGAAAAGCACAAGATTCCAAGTTCACAACAAGTTCTCAATAGATCAAAACATCTGATTTTTTTTTTCTATAAATGCAAATGAACTTTCTTGTACCAAATAATGCTTTCAGCTATGTTGGTTGGCTGGGTCCTTACTCATGCCTCAGTGGTAGACTCACAAGAGTCTCAACATGAGGTCATGGGTTCGAGTACCCACTGTGGTGAAATCCCACTGTGGTGTAAGCACGTGGGTGTGTGTGGGGTGTGTGCATGTGTAAAAAAAAGGAAAAAAAAAAAGAAGAAGCTATTTTGGTTGGCTTTGCCAAGCATCATTCAAACTATAAATTATCTGTTACCTACTCGATGCCATGCTTCAGTCTTTTGCTTACTGCATATGGATATTCTAGGCACGGATTCGGGTTTTGGCCCTTATTGCAAAGCTCTTCTCAATTTCTAGCTCTGTGGCATTAGCAATTTATCATTCTAATCTCCTTGGGTTGTTGGAAGCAGAATATAACGACACAATGATATGCTTATGACTTTGAGTGCTTTGGAGCTCTTGTATGAGGTAATGAGTTAAAGATTCGGTTTGTTTACTTCTTTTTTTCCAGCACATACTATTGACATGATTGTCTACTAAACTCATTTTGTTACCATTACTGGTTATTATGGACAACAAATTGACAATACTATTATTGTCATTTATTATTAATATAGATATTGCAACTCCTGCTATCTTTATTATTGAGCTAAGATGATGATTTACATGTCCTTTTTTTTTTTTTTTGTCTAGTTGTCAATGCTATGCAGCTTGATTGGTGATGATTTCAAAATCAGTAGAGATGTATCTTATGCTTTATATTTGACCAACTTCCCCTTAGGTTCAAATTCATGTGCATGATTGTTTTAAGAAGCCATCCAAGTACCAGGTACATGGTGCTTTCTATGATGTCCTTAGGTTCAAACATGCATGGTGCTTTCAAATTCATGTGTATGAGTAGAATCACTATCTGTTAGCTTATTTCAGCTTCTTCCATACTTGGTTAGCAAAATTAGTCAAGAGATGTCCTTAGGCTTCTCTGTAAATGACTAAGGAACAGATCTGTGTGGTAACAAGGACATGACACTTGAAGTGTGCCAAGTCAACGTGCTCTGATGTCTACATGTTTGAAGGTATTGGACACACTTATGTAAAAGAAGAGTTTTGGAAAAAAGAATGTGTGTAATTGTGTGCACTGATAGAAATCGTGCCCTTACCATCCACCTTCCAATAATGATGGATAGGTAACTTAGCACAAACTTCAAAATGGGCATTTAAGTATTTGCATTTTGAAATACTTGCTAGATTATTCCTGTTGTCCATCATTTAATGGTGGGAGATGATGCCCTCACTGAGTGCATTGATCGTTTCACATTTGGTTATCTTTTTTTTCTTTTTCTTTTTTTACATTTACCCAAAAGTACTTTACATGTAAGCAATTGATTTTTAGGTTAATTTTCTTTCTTTAATGTACTTTTACAATTCGTACACAATTTAATTCTAGTTTTCCTCTTCTTTTTTATTTTTATTTTTTATTTTTATTATTTTTTAAAAAAATTTTGCATTATGTTTCTCTCTTTTGGGGTATTTTTGAACACCACTGTTGTATTCTAGTTCTTTTTCTTTTTCTTTTTTATTAATTTTTTCAGCCTTATCCATAACCTATAACCTATAACCTAACCTAAACCTAAACCTAAAACCTAAACCTAAACCTAAAACCTAAACCTATAAACTAAAACCTAAACCTAAACCTAAACCTAAAGCCTAAATGTATTCTAAAAAATACTAAAGTATCTAATGCATCTTAAATATTTAGAATTAAGAAGTCTCAAGTCCAACCAGCTAGACTGCAATTTATTACATGTGTGTATGCATGCATACATGCATGGATGGATTTATGTGTGTGTATATGTATGTATGTATGCATGCATGGATGGAAGACTGGATGGATGGATCATTACGCATGTGTGTGTATGTGTGTATGCATGCATGGATAGATGGATGGATTGTTAGATCATGGATGGATGGATCATCATGCATGTGTTTATGTATGTATGCATGCATGGATGAATGGATGTATCATCATGCATGTTTGTATGCATGTATGTATGTATGCATGATCCCAAACCTAAACCCGACCCCAAACCCGAACCCGAATTCCTAAACCTAAACTTCAACTTATCCTCAATTCCCTAAAGTTATAACCTATAAACTATAACCTAAAACCTACACCTAATCATGTGCATATATTTGCGGATATATATAGATCCATGTATCCGTTGCATGGATCTATATATAGGTTGCATTATAGGGAAACATTTAATGATGTGTCATACAGGTTGTGGCTATCAAAGATATAATATCACCTCCTTATAGGGAAACATTTAATGATGTGTACAGGTAAATTCATTTTTTTATTCCTTATATTGTTTCCCAGTTATATTTGTGTTGGTTTCAGAGTACAGGTAGCAATAGAAAGTGTTAGTCGATTGTGGCTTACAGACAAAGGGATGAGTAACCAACAATACGAATATGGGAGGCCTTCCCCAGGTATCCAAATGCTTTTAGATATAATTATGTTGTTTTTAAATGTATTAGATCGAAATTGATGGAGCAGACCCGGATGTGCGTCAGAGCTATCCGGATGTTGAGCGGGGTCCCTGGAAGGTGGGAACCACTTTTATGACCATGATGAAGCTGTCCATTTCCTATGGACAGCATTGGAGTGGCCTGACCATTTGGACAGGCCATGTTTATGTATTAACTCGAAATTGATGGAGCAGACCCGGATGTGCGTCGGAGCTATCCGGATGTTGAGCGGGGGTCCCTGGAAGTTGGGAACTGCTGTTATGACCATGATGAAGCTGTTCATTTCCTATGGACATCATTCGAGGGGCCTGGCCATTTGGACATGCCGTGTTTATGTATTTGATCGAAATTAATGGAGCAGACCCGGATGTGCGTCGGAGCTATTCGGAAGAGCGGGGTTCCCTGGAAAGAGGGAACCGCTATTATGACCATGATGAAGCTGTCCATTTTTTATGGACAGCATTGGAAGGGCCTGGCCATTTGCGCCAGATGGCCGTGTTTATATCTGTATTTGCAGGGACCATACCCTTAACCTAAACCAAAACCTATGACCTAAAACCTTAACCTATAACCTAAACCTCAACCTTAACCTAAACCTAAGCCTTAACCTAAAACCTATAACCTAAACCTAAACCTAAAACCTAATGTATTCTCAAATCCCTAAACCTAAACCTACACCTAATCCTAATCTCAACTCCTTAACCTAAACTTAAACCTAAACTTGAAAACCCAAACCTAGACCCGATCCCGAACCCGAACCCGAACCCGATTTCCTAAACCTAAACTTAAACCTAAACTTGAAAACCCAAACCTAGACCCGATCCTGAACCCGAACCCGAACCCGATTTCCTAAACCTAAACCTTAACCTATAACCTAACCTAAACCTATACTTATAACCTAAACTTATTCTCAAATCCCAAAACCTATAACTATAACCTAAACATATAACCTTAACCTAAACCTAAACCTATAACCTTAACCTTAACATATAACTTTAACCAAAACCTATAACCTAAACCTATTCTCAAATCCCGAACCCGATTTCCTAAACCTAAACCTTAACCTATTCTTAATTCGCTAAACCTATAGCTTATAACCTAAACTGAAACCTAAACCTATACCTTAACCTAAACATATAACCTATAACCTAAACATAAACCTAAAACCTAAATGTATTCTCAAATCCCTAAACCTAAACTTACACCTAACCCTAATCTCAACTCCCTAACCTAAACCTAAACCTAAACTTGATAACCCAAACCTAAACCTGATCCTGAACCCGAACTCGATTTCCTATACCTAAATCTCAACCTATTCTCAATTCCCTAAACCTTAACCTATAACCTAACCTAAACTTAAATCTATAACCTAAACCCAAACCTATAACCTAAGTGTATTCTCAAATCCTTAAACCTAAACCTACACCTAATCCTAATCTCAACTCCTTAACCTAAACCTAAACATAAACTTGAAAACTTAAACCTAAACCCGATCCCGAACCCGTACCCAATTTCCTAAACCTAAACATTAACATACTCTCAATGCCCTAAACCTATAGCTTATGACCTAAACCTAAACCTATAACCTATAACCTAAACCTAAACCTATAACCTAAATGTATTCTCAAATCCCTAAACCTGAACCTACACCTAATCCTAATCTCAACTCTCTAACCTAAACCTAAACCTAAACTTGAAAACTCAAACCTAAACCCGATCCCGAACCCGAACCCGATTTCCTAAACCTAAACCTTAACCTATAACCTAACCTAAACCTAAACCTATAACCTAACCTAAACCTAAACCTAAACCTAAAATCGAAATGTATTCTCAAATCCCTAAACCTAAACCTACACCTAATCCTAATCTCAACTTCTTAACCTAAACCTAAACCTAAATTTGAAAACCCAAACCTAAACCCGATCCCGAACCCGAACCCGATTTCCTAAACCTAAACCTTAACCTATAACCTAACATAAACCTAAACCTATAACCTAAACATAAGCTTAAAACCTAAACCTAAACCTAAAATCGAAATGTATTCTCAAATCCTTGAACCTAAACCTACACCTAATCCTAATTTCAGCTCCCTAACCTAAACTTAAACCTAAACTTGATAACCCGAACCTAAACCTGATCCCGAACTCGGACCCGATTTCCTAAACCTAAACCTTAACCTTAACCTATTCTCAATTTCCTAAAGCTATAACCTATATACTATAACTTTTAACTAAAACCTAAACCTTAACTTAAACCTATAACCTAAGCCTAAACCTTAACCTAAACCTAAACCAAAACCTCTAACCTAAACCTTAACCTATAACCTATATAACCTACAACCTAAAACTTATAACCTATAACCTAATCCTAAACCTAAACCTAAACCTAAACCTAAAACCTAAAACCTAAACATAAATCTATTTTAATGATCAGTTTTATTTTTAAAAAGTGCCCACTTTTTTGGAAGAAGTTTATCCAATTCTTCATGATTCTGAATTATAATGTTTTGTTGGTTTAATATTTTTTTTTTCAGGTGAAAGACAGAGAAAATTGTTGCTGATTTTTTTTTCTTTTTTTAATTTATGATGTTAAACTTATGTATTTATGTGTGGATGAATGTAATGTGGATAAGATTGCTTGTGTTTGGATGGATGTAGAGTTTATGTAGTTTGGGTTGTTTAGATGGATGTGAATGTGAATATGATGAAATATATTATATAACAGGTGTATATCAGGAAGAATCCGATGAAATATATATTGTAACAGGTGTATATTGACCCTCTTATAAAGGATGGTCCATGACAATCTTTTTTAAGGACGGTCCATGACCGTCCTTTTAAAGGACGGTCAATGGCCGTCCTTTGAAGGCCCATAAGAGATGGTCATTTTTAAGGACGGTCCATGACCGTCCTTTTAAAGGACGGTCCATGATCGTCCTTTTAAAGGATGGTCTATGGCCATCCTTTGAAGGCTTATTAGGGATGGTCAATGACAGTCTTTTTTAAGGACGGTCCATGACCGTCCTTTTAAAGGACAGTCGATGGCCATAGGCTTATGAGAGACGGTTTAAGACCGTCCTTTGTAAGGACGGTTCACGACCGTCCCTTTTTAGGACGGTCCATGACCGTCTTTTTTTTGGTCAATAAAAATAACGGTTTTCGACCGTCTTTTAAGTAATATGACACGTCAAAATTTGACGGCCCTTGCGACGGTCCATGACCGTCCTTTTTGGTCATTTGAGACGGTTTTGGACCATCCTTTTTTCGCAGTTTTGGCGCCGTGATATTGACAAGCTAGTACAGTATTGTTGTAGTGTGGTTGGATCTATAGTAACTTCATGCCCATGTATGTGTTTCATCTGCACCATCCATCTGGACGGTGCCACGTGCGCCCACCATGATGGAAGTTTTCCATCCAAACTGTCCATCCATTTGATAAATCAGGACCTTCCATCTGCTGGACGGTCAGCGCTCAACCCCCTGATATTTGTATCACATCCAAACCATCTATCCATTTTGTGGGAACCACCATGATGTAAGGGTCTTAACCGCACCATCCAAATGGCTGGACGGTGGGTCCTAACCACTGATGTACGTGAACCGTCCACCACTTGGCAGGCTCGTCTCAAGGCTTGAGACTCAAAATAAGACAGATCTAATATCATGTGGACCACACTATACAAAACAGTGGGTTTGGACGTCTACCATTGAAACCCTTTGGGTACAGAAGTTTTGGACCAATATGATACTTGTTTATCTTCTTAATCTTAATCTTTGTGAATTTATGAACAGACTGGATGGAAATTAAATGTTATGGTAGGGCCCACTAGAATTTAACGGTGGAAATCTTTATCACCATTATTATTTGTAGTATGGTCCGGATGATCCTTGGAATATGATTTTTTTTTAAATAATGCTCAATAATGATCTCTAACAATGTATGAAGGGTGTAGTTTGTATCGACCTAATTGACTTGGCCCATTTGAGTTGACCCATTGACTCGGCTCATTTGTATCGGCCCATTTGATCAGCCCAATTGACTTGGCCCATTTGAGTCAGCCCATTGACTCAGCTCATTTGTATCGGCCCATTTGAGTCGGCCCATTGACTCGGATCATTTGTATTGGCCCATTTGATCGGCCCAATTGACTTGGCCCATTTGAGTCGGCCCATTAACTCGGCTCATTTGTATCAACCCATTTGATCGGCCCAATTGACTTGGCCCATTTGAGTCGGCCCATTGACTCGGCCCATTTGTATCGGCCCATTTGAATTGACCCATTTGACTCGGTCCATTTGATTCAGCCTATTGTATCAGCCCATTTGATCGGCCCACTTGATTTGGCCCGTTTGATGTAATTGAGGCCCATGATGATGTATATTAGACCCTTGTGCTAGGCCGTGGGCTCCTATCCGATTGGCCCTATAAATGTCATCCCTTGGTAACAATGTTGGTTAAATGTCCACATTGATGGGTAATGATGGTTGAAAGTCCACATTGTGACCTTCCCTTAGGCCTTGTTATGCCCATTCTCATCGAGGTCGATTATCATGGCCGATTGCCGATTCCAATTTTCATGACCAATTGCCGATTCCGATTATCGTGGCCAATTGTCGATTCCGATTGTCGTGGCTAATTCTGATTATCGAGGCTGATTCTGATTGTTGAGATCAATTTCGATTGTCGAGGCCGATTGACGAGGCCCAATGTGGGGTATATGCAGCTCGTATTTGAGGCCCATTATGATGTGCATTCGACCCGTGTTTGAGGCCCAATGTGATGTATATGCGGCCCATATTTGAGGCCCATTTTGATGTGTATTCAGCCCATGTTTGAGGCCCAATGTGATGTATATGCGGTCCGCATTTGAGGCCTATTTTGATGTGCATCCAGCTCGTGTTTAAGGCCCAATGTGATGTATATGAAGCCTATGTGATGAGGCCCATTGTGGTGTATTTGAGGGCCAGGCGATGGAGCCCATTGTGATGTATATTAGGCCCATGTGAGAGGCTCATCGTGATGTGTATTAAGCTCTTAAGTGAGACTCATGGTGTTGTATATTAGGCTCTTATGTGAGGCCATGGGTCCACTATATGTTAGGCTCTGTGAGGGCCATTCCTTGGGGGCAATGTTAGTTAAATTTCTACATTGTCGAGGCTGATTGTTGATGCTGGTTGTTGATATCGATTATGAGTATGTGACAACATAGCATCATGATACATGCCCATATGTATCATCTGCATATTTATTGTGAGATGTGATTGATCATTGCATACGTCATACTACAGATGATTTATGGGACTCCCTGATAGGTGGAGTTATCCCACATGAGCACAAGGTATTCGCAAAATTGATGCATGATTGGACTACATGACTGACGCAGGGGAGGACTTGAGGTCGAGCACCATCTTCCTCAAAAGGATAACTATTCCAAATCCACAGAACTTCTCTGGACTCCTCACAGAGACTTCTCGAATCCACGAGGAAGGAAAACAGGAAATAGAAAGAAATTCTAATAAATTCGAATTTGATTAATCAATACATAAAAACAAGTTCACAACCCTTTAAATAGGGGTATCAAGCAATGAGAAAGAAATTTGAATCAAACTACAACTAAAACTCCTAGAATTCATGACTTACTATAAATAGTAAACTTATTATTTATAGACGGTCATGATGTCTACTAGTGCGCAAGGTTTTCGGCCAAAAATAGTAAGTGTCCTATTTGGCTTCACCAAACTGTTCTCCTAATTATTCTAAGCTCTTTTCACGTTGGGCGCAACTCCTAAAGGCTGACAGATGAAGAGTTATAATCAAACTAAAACTTACTATTTATAGTAAAAATGAAATTAAAACAGGGAAACGACCGTTGATCCAGGGGTTTTTCGTAATTTCGGGCTGTGTAACCTGGTGTAGCGGGGTTGGTTGGCTAAAGTAGCTTGTTCTACCCCAAAATCATATATTTTACGTCAGGTAACTCATTCCAGATTGCAAGATACGCTCGATTTAAGGTTCGACGGTCCGGATCACTTCTGTCGTCGACCGGGACTTTTTCTGATCCATCTTGGCCATGAAACTGTCTGCGACCCGCTTTACATCAATGACTCATGCATCTTGCATTGTGTGATCGTGATTACTATACGCCCTAGCTATATCAGGGCTGTGACCTCCATAGGCATGTCGTGGATGACTAGATGAGACACCGAAAATGTTTGGTTCGAGCATCTGGACACTTTGGATGTCCGTGGGTGAAAGTTCCTAGACCTCTGAGGCTAGGAGATGCCCCAACGTCAAGACCGAGTGGATACATGAGCGCCCGAGTACCAAATACCATGAGGCCACATTCCCACTGTGTCATGGTCGGTTGGGAGGGGGTGTGGCCTTACCCGCCTGAGAGTAGGGGGCTGAGTTTGACTAGCTCGTGAATGGGTCCACTATCGACGTGCCGGGTAGATATTGGCTGATTACTGGTCAGGCAGATAGTGAGGGCTCTTCACTTGCATGGTCGCGGGTCAGTGGGCGGCGATTTGTATGTAGAGTGTACTAGACTCCGGTGATGATCCTAGAGAAGTACAGTATCGATTTGTGGAGCAAGAGTTGCATACTCAGTATTATATTCATTCATTCATTCACTATCCACTCAGACTGGTAGTGCACAATTAATTATTATGTGTACTTTTGCAATGACTAGGATTTCAGTTGGGGCGCGCGACTAACCTGAGATCAGGAGCTTACTACGTTGAGTCTATCTATCCAAATTCAGGTATGAGACTGGTTTGGATAGAAGTTCTTTGTGATAGGCCTCATAGCCTGCGATACCACGTACTATCATCCCGACTTCACACTGCAGCTCTGTCATTTTATTCACATCACATATTACATATTGCATTACATCCTCGACATATGACATTTTGGGTTACTATGTTTCTACTTTTATATGACCTAGATGAGGCTAATGATATCTGTAGCTCTTTCGAATTGCATATTGTATTGCATCCTATATTTCCGCATTATATAGCCGATTTATTTTGCTTTCTCAGTATATGACATTGGCTTGCTATATCTTTTTATCGTATATCCTAGATGAAGTTGATGATATTTTTATGGACTTGTCAGTACTTCTGCTTACTCTGATATTATATGGTTCGTGGATTTACCAGCATTTCCGTTTACTTTGATATTACATTCTGAGCACACATATACTGCTCACACATGTACACTACCCTCTAAGCTTTCTTTAAGCTTATGCACGATAGATGCGTGCAGGTGATGTTAGGTTATAGCATATAGAGCTTAGAGCATGTATCTGACTTCTGGAGCTTTAATTTTGACATATGTATTTCCCTTTCAGCATTGTATTCAAATGTTTATATTAGCAGATATGTGATGATGATGTTGCCTTTGCAATTTGGGTAAACTTATGGTTATGCTTCTTACGAGATAAATCTACATTAAAAAATCCTCCTTATAAGATACCAGGATCGGAACCTGGCATATGGACGCTAGGAGCCGAGAATGGGATACTACGGAGGCTGTCGGCACCGGATTCGGCGATCGGAATTCCTGTGAATCCAATTTGCGGGTTTAGGGCTTGACAAAGGCAAATGACAAACTTTCTCATAGACTAGTTTATAAGGGGACATACCAATAAAGGATTTAAATGCTGTACGGTAAGCTTATAATGCATTGGTTAGTCTAAGATACCAATCGTTGCGATTAGAATTTTTTATTGTTTTTAATGTGTTTAATCTCCCTATTCAAAATCTCAGCTTGACCACTTGTTTGTGGAGAATAGAAGGTACTTACTTTATGTGTAATGCCATATTTCTTCATTAAAGCTTCAAAAGGTCAATTACAAAAGTGAGAGCCTCCATCACTTATGATGGCTCTTGTTATTCCGAATCTAAACAAAATGCTCTCTTTAAGAAATTGTAGAATCGTTAAGTGGTCATTAGTCCTATAAGGGATAACCTCTACCCATTTTGAAACATAATCAATGTCTAAAAGTATGTAAAGGTATTCAAAGGATGAGGGAAACGGTCCTATGAAATCAATGCCCCAACAATGAATTACTTCATTAATCAATATTGGGTTCAAGGGCGTCATATTTCTACAAGACATCGTCCCTAGCTTTTGGCATTGCTTGCATGATTTACAAAATACATGGGTATCCTCAAACATAGTAGGCCAGTAAAAATTACACTGTAGAATTTTCACAATTATTTTTCTTGTTGAAAAATGTCCACCACATGCATATGAGTAACAAAAGGAGATTACTCTAGTTTGTTTATTATCAGGCACACATCTCTTAATTATCTAATCTAGGCAATATTTTAAAAAGATATGGTATAAAACTCCGTGCTTTCAATACTCGGGTGTTACTATGAAGACCCAAGTTAGTAACACAAATCTAGCTTATTGGACGTCCACTTTCATTCTAGCCTAAATATGTCAATTGGGAATAATATTCATCCATAGAACAAATCATTCATTTGTTGATTTTTGAGATGAACCATCACATCATCAGAGACACCTATTCTAGTATTTCAATCACTCTGATAGACCAATCAAGCTATTCAATTTTAAGATCGGGACTTGGATCATCCAATCCACCATGAAGACTAAATTCTAAATATTTGATTATGATAAAACTTCATACAACATCTAAGAATAAATTAAACCGTCTAAAATAAATCTCAAGGCCAAAATCGTAAAATCCACTGTCCATCAGGCCCATAACATCCCATATAGTGATCCACCACTTGATCGCACTAATCAGACAATCCAAGTGTTAAATCAAGCATTAAAGTCTACTTAGACAATTCTTAGGGCTATTTGGACCATTGATAAATGATTGCAAATCAATTCAACCGTTGATTTTATAAAATGACTATTTTAGTTGAGTTTACAACTATATGGATCCACTATCGCTCAAAATAATTCAATCAAATGTTTGGATGGAGATATGCACTATATATTGTGATATGAATGACTTAAGAATCCTGTGAAATCATTAAGATTAATGTCTAAAGCCAATTCAACCACCAAATTACTAGGGATTGATAGAAATCATCAATTAAAACCCAAACCTCACTTGGTGTGGTCCACCTAATCTTTGGATTTTCCTCATCTCTGGTCGAATTCCCCGATAGGACCCATAATATCAAATGGTCGGACTAGATTTCATTGATCATCACTATGGACTCCACTTTAAAGCTAAGTGTATACACAGTGTGTGCACACTCGCTATTTATTGAACCCCTCTGTTGGTCAAAGTTGGGTTGACTCAAAATCCTTCGACAAAAGAGGAATTCTTATCTTCTTTTCCTACCACAACACATTCAAATGGATAACATCTATTGCGTGATCAGTGGCCCACTATTATGGGCCCTTGGCTAGATTTAAACTGTTCATCGAATGCAGGGGGTGATTCCGACCATAACCCATACATTTCCACATGATTTTGCACACGTGTGTATACACCATGCCTAGCATAGGAAGAGTGTGCGGGAGAAGGATTTCTTAAAATGAAAATTGTTTCTTACTGCCATGCTGGTAATCTAGGAGGGATTTTCTCCTCTTATCTTAACTGTCCATTGAAGTTAATCTCAGCTGTCCAAAAGGACAATACACGGATTACTAGTTTAATTTATTTTTTTAAATCCATCGGAGAGAGCATGTGTGAGCATGAAACCCTAGCTCCATTCGATTTAGCTCCATTCGATTAATCCAGGCCATTTATCTTTTTCATCCAACAGTTATGGGAGCTCTAGGGTTTGCTATAAGAGAGAGGAAATCAAACAACATCACTTCTTTTTCATTTCTTGCGGTTGTAAGAGAAAAACCATTAGTAAGCTTTCAGCTCCGAACCCATTGCCCAAATGTAACATCTCGAAATTTTCGCAGCCCGAGTACATACTCGTGCCCGAGAATTCCGGGTGTTAATAATGTATAAATTAGATGCTTTAAAAATCGCACCACATTTTTTTTGTTCGTTTAGATCACATACAGTTACATTCATGAAGGTAATCATTCACGAGAGTAAAATCAACTATATTTTTTATTCTATTAGAGTAAAAGAATTCAACAAACTATCAAATGTCATCTCATTGGGAGCTTATTACATATTCGAGTTTGTAGTGGAAAAACTAAATCATAAAACTATCTTCTTGTTCATTCAATATAATCTTTTATAGAGAAATGGTCCGCTGGGTCTTCAATCTATACATCACCTGCATCATCTGTATTGTTGGAGAGGGTCAATACCCTATTTATAGTGATGGTTGTCCTTTAAGATTAACAATAATTCAAGAGATTCATAAAAGTAATGTAAGGGTTCTGATACATCTTCTACTCCACCACTACGAGAGGTATCACTATGCGTAACCAATCTACATGAATGCATGCCTAGCAAGTGTGTGCAGCTCATCATATGTAGTGATCATCACAATGTAGAATATAATTTATAGAAAACCCGGCTAGCCCCACATTCTCACATCACGGAGATTCCCCGGCATGTCCGACGCTACCATGGATTTTTGTGAACACCTAGAGGCGGTACAACACATGAGTCAGATGAATTACGTGTCACTATTTGTTCATGAAGCGACTATTTGTGACATCCAATCCCGAAAGTAATGTAACACACATTGCGAATTACTTACATTGATTTGTGCACCTCTACTCAAACCCATAGAATTACGTGTCGACTAAGAGGTCTCTACTAAGAGCACATTACGTCTGTGATATAATAATTGAATCATTAGTTGTGAAACCTTCAACACATCACTTGCATAAAAAAGAATGTAAACTAAATCATAAGAGCTTTGAAATTCCAAGACATATGCCCAAGTTAACTCAACAAAGAGGAGAGTAACAATGACCAACCCAATAAAGAGAAAAGTAGTAAGGGCTAACTCAACAAAATTGGTAAAAGCAAAGGCAAGGCTTGTATCCATTGCCCCACATAAAAATAATGAAGATCACTCGTAATTAACATCATATCATAATCTTAAAGGGTAAATAATTATTGGTGGTAAATTAAACAATTACAAGGAGAAAATCATAGTAACATGAAAGCATGTAAAAGACAAAATAAACTTTGTCAACCTAAATCAAAGTAAGATTAAAGGATTCCCTCACATAAATTCAGAAAGATCATGTATAATTAACATCACACATTAACCATTATTCCCAAAGGATAAATAATTGGTGGTGGTAAATTAAATATTTGCAGGGAAGATTCAAAGCATGTGAGGGAACAGAATAAATCATACCAACTCAAATTAATATAAGCTTAAAAGAATTCATCACCTTAGCTTTAGATCTATACCCTAGGTAAATATGTATGTAGGAAAGTTTCCACATGAATCACAACATCACTTGAGCAAGAGGGAGACACCATACATATGGAGAAAGAAGAGTGCATCTAGGCTTCTCCTTCTCTCTCTCTCTCTCTCTCTCTCTCTCTCTCTCTCTCTCCCTCTCCCTCCTCCTTAGACGTAGGGGTTATGGGTGTGTGAGTGGAAAGGGGATGCACACTCTTTTTATAAAGGAGTGGGCATGTGAGAGGGGTGTGTTTCTCATCCCACTTGGATTGAGTCTCTCCAATTTTTCATTTTCTGACATTCATTCTTTAAATATAATTAATCTATTGTATCAGGGTTATTGAATAGAGCTGAGGTATATGATTTTCTTGATAATTCGATATTTAAATTGACTTATCTTGAAAATTCTCTTAACGGGTGTCAAAACAGATTTGATCTCAATTAACGGTCTACACTTAATGATTAGATGCCAATTTTGGAAGAAATGTGTAGTCAGGATAGGTAAACGGTTAGAAAAAATTTAGTGGTTGATTGATGGTGGAGAAAGCCTAAATCTAAAATTTCACTTTTTGTACCAAAATGAAGGAACTGGGCTTCAACCTTCAACGGTGCATGATCATATATCGGGGCCTAAATTTTATATAACTTTATAGTCATATGAGAATAGAGTGTGGTACAAATTTGAGTTGCGATGGATGAAAGAAAATGGTTAGATCGGAATATCCATATTTATAACGAGTTGGTAAGCCCTGAAAGGATAACTTCGCGCCTAAGAAAAAGCCTACCAAAGTGGGGTCTTTATATTTCACACTTAGTCCATATTATGTGCAATCCAAGTCGTTCATATGAAGAGAAATATCCTACTATGACTACCCACGAGGTTTCTTCACTCAATGGACACCAAAATCAATGGTTAAGAGATTGATTTGTCAATTGAGTCACTTTTACAATAATCTAAGGTCTGAAATTTGATATGTATGATTAATTTATGCTACATAGGCATGATATAAAATTTCACATCAAACGGATCGTGAAAACCATATAATCTAGAATTCAAGGGTTTAGATTAATGACATTTTTGTAATTATTGCTGATATGAGAGTTTTGAAAAATCTAATGGTTCAACATGGTTATAGGCATATTTCTAAGTAATTTTTAGAAAAGAACTTATATCTAAATTATTATGAATAAAGAATTATTCACCAAATTAATTAAGGGAATGTACATATATCAACCAACATAATAGATGGTCAAATGACATGTTAAAAATAGAAAAACTTGATCGTTAGTACTCTGATCATATATATAAGTGGGTGTACGGTCAGTTTTGTAAACGGATGACCACAAGTGGATTTTTAGAGTGATTAAGAGGCAGAACATGTATACCGTTAAATTTAAGTAACTTGTTCACATGTGTAAGTTTCTCAGATTGTAGTTTTGATGATGGTTTAAGCATATTCATATGTGGTGAACAAGATGAATGAATCAGAATTTTAATTTGATATGTGTACTAGTGGATGCAGATATCAAATAGTTAGTTTACTACAATCAGGTGATCTAGAATTAAGGTAGACAGTTATATGTCTTTATCTAGCAGTGCATATTTGACTGAGCAGTTGGCTATGATGGACAAGTGAGAATATTTGGGTATATGATGATCATATCTTAAAATCAATGGTCAGATTGCTTGATTTATGGATGTAGATTATTCACAACGATCAAATTCATGTTGGAGAATAGATGTAAGGTTAGGATAACTAGATTAGCACCATACATATATACGTAATAAATTAAATTTTATGGTAACACTCGAAAACTTTCAATACTCGGATCTTGAAAAGTTCGGGATGTTACACCAAACCTTCTTAATTCATATGCTCAACATTTATTTAAACACTTACATGTTGTACATGAATATCCTTTTATATGTGTGGATTGTTTAAGAAGCTTGAATTGCTTCATTAATTAATGGAAAACTCTACTTATATGTATATCCAGAATTGGGATATAAACTTGAATGATTATTATTACAATGGTCCCTAGAACTAGTGGCCAGTTTTATCTAGTGGATTAAATATTTTTTTTTTTGTGGACCTACCATCTTGTGGATCATTTGTGCCTATGTGGCTTTTGGGAATAATCTTTTTTTTTTATCACATCCTTTGATGAACTATTTTCGTATAACTTGTGAAGGTAAGTTTACTTGTTGAATTGTGATTGACCACTAAGTGAAGGGGTTACCATTAAATATCCTAGTTGTTGGAGTCTCATGAGCCGATGATGGTGGTATGTGATAATATATCCGAGTTATCGACCTATGCTTTGTGACGAGCCCCCCATAGTAACCTTTGAGCTTTCTTAAAATGGTTGTTTGTAATTGGACTAATAACAATTGGGCTAATCATGCATTCATGGCATACATGCGATAATCGGTGGCTAATTTTGGTTATTGTATCACGTATTCTTTGTTTTGGTATGTTTCACTAGCTACCAAACCACTGTTGATCGACTCAATTTCTTTGAGCTAGTCACTTTAGCACGTACTTGATGTATTTTCGTTGGTAACTAGCCACTTACATGCGGGTTTCATCCCACTCATGGGTTTTGTCCAAAAGCCAGTTAGATAAGCATCCCTAAGCTGATGTGCATTTACGCATCCATGCATTTAAATAAGATTGCATCGTGGATTATTTTGTATGTTTTCTTGTTTAAATTATATTTAACTAGTGTGATGGTGTGCAATCTTGAGGGGAATTCTCACTGAGTTGGCCACTCATGCTTTGAAATATACAAACGTACAGATGATGTATGTGATTTGAATGATGCTTATGTTCAGACTGATGAGGAGCAAAATACAGATATTAGGGATGCATGGTCGTATCTGCCCCAAGAGAAGTTGTGCGATCTTGCAGCTCAAGTCTAGCTAAATTTTATTCCCTTTCATATGTTAAATTGTTTATTTATTGTATTTGTTAGTAATGAGACATTGGTTTGTATAAGCCCTATGAGCAACCGCTTGTATATCTTGAATGTGTAATCAGACTTTTCCTTTATGCTTGATTTGTCTCCCTTTCGTTACAACGATCACTCTTAAGAAAAAAAATTATATGTGAAGTATGGGCTATCTTTAAAGGTTAACACTCGGGATTTCAGAAAATCAGTAATAAACTTGGGTTATGAAATCTGAGGTGTTACATATGGATCTTTCTAGAAAAAGTTTTTTAACTTGACAAAAAATTTCTTTTATCTTGTGTAATCCATTGAGTCGGTATCAAACCTGTAGCAAGATAATTCTTAATATCAACGTACCAAGTTAGGAAAAAAAAACTGAAAAATAGTTGTTCATTGAGAAACATATCCTTAATAGGTGTCGTCTCCATGGAATTGGAAAGAATAAGGCGAGAGAGATGGTTAGCTACTAAGTTTTCTATTCCATTCTTATCTTGCATTTCTAAATTAAATTTTTGGAGTAGAAGGATCCATCTCAAGAGATGAGTTTATCATCCTTCTTGGCAAGGAGGTACTTGAGCACCGCATGATCAGTAAAAACTATAATTTTGGACCCAATCAAGGAGGAATTAACTTATCTAAGGTGAACACTACAACTAAGAGTTCCTTTTATGTGGTGGAGTAATTCACTTGGGCACCGTTTAAAATTCTACTTGCATAGTAGATTACATAGGGTTTCTTCTCACTCCTTTGTCCTAACACCGCACCAAGCACAAAATCACTAGCATCACACATGATTTCAAAAGGTATGGACTAATTGGGTGGTTTTATGATGGGTGTAGTTATCAACATGCCTTTGAACTTGGTAAAAGCATCTTAACAAGCCTTGTCCCACTCAAATGGTACCTCCTTTTGAAGGAGATTATGATGTGGCTAAAGTCCTTTATAAATTGTCTATAAAATCCTGTGTCCTAAAAAGGATTGATATCGCATATGCTTTTGGGTGGTGGTAGATTGACGATTAAGTCAGTTTTGGCCTTATCTACTTCAATTCCATTGGACGATATGATATGTAGGACAATTCCCTTTTGAATCATGAACTGATACTTCTCCTGGTTAAGCAGAAGGTTCTTTTCTTCAATTGGGTTAAGACCAATCTCAAGTGATTTAAGCACTCATCGAATGTACTACCAAAAATTGAGAAGTCATCTATAAAAATTTTAAGAATTTGCCCCACCTTGCCAGAAAATATGCTAAGCATGTACCTTTAAAATGTGGTGGGGGCATTACATCGACTGAATGACTATATATATATATATATATAAATGCCAAAGGAAAATGTGAATGTTGTTTTCTCTTAGTCTTTGAGGAAAATCTCAATTTGGTTGTATCTCGAATAGCTATCAAGGAAGCAATAATAGAGACGACCTGCCAACCTCTCTAAAATTTAATCAACGAATGATAAAGGGAAATGGTCTTTCCTAGTCACATTGTTTAGCTTCTTATAATCAATACACATCTTCCACCCGGTTGTAACTCAGGTTAGGATGAGTTCATTGTTCGTATTAGGGATGATGTTGATTCCAGATTTCTTAGGAACCACTTCAGTTGGGCTCACCCTTTGACTATCGGAGATTGGGTAGATGATTCCCACATCCAATGGTTTCAACACCTCAACTTTAACTACTTCCTTCGTATTTGGATTTTAACAATGTTGTGGTTGCCGAGTGGATTTAGCATTCTCCTCAAGGTGTATATGGTGAGTACAAATCAAAGGATTGATCCCCTTGGTCCTTATGTTCCTTGAGTACTTGAATCAACTTAAGCTCTTGGTCCTTTTCTAGAGGAAATACCTACATGAAATGTGTCATCTTAACCTAAATAGGCATATTTTAGCTTGGATGGCATATGTTTTAGGTCAAGCTTTGTTGCCTCGATGCTAGACGGTAGAGGCTCAGAGTCGGTTAGGGGCAATTTTTCAAAGCATGGCCTCCACCGATTCATTTTGAGTACCAACATAGAATCTAATAATGCGCTCACTATATCTAATATTACGTGATCATCAGAATCCATAAAGTGAGCGAGATAAGCTTCTAAGGGATTGAAGATTTTAGTCAAAATAAGTCTATCCTCCACGGTGTATCGATCATATTTATCTCATGGATCTCATCAACATCCCCTGGTTGTTTGCAAAGATTAAACACATTCACTTCCAATGTCATGTTTACAAAGGACAATTTCATCACTTTATTCCGGTAATTAAATATTTCATTTGAAGTGGCCAGGAATGAGCGTCCTAGAATGACTAGAATTTGAGGGCAAGCATTGATAGCAAGTTGTGTGTCCAAGACGATAAAGTCTACCGGGTAGTAAAACTTATCGACTTGGACTAACACGTCCTCAATTACTCCCATAGGTATGTGAATAATCGATCAGCAAGTTGGAGGGTCATCTTGGTGGGTTTTAATTTTTCAGGTCCCAATTATTTGTATATCGAGTAGGGAATGAGGATAATGCTTGCCCCCAAATCTATCAAAGCTTGTTCAATTTGAAAATTCCCTATAATGCATGAGATTGCAAGGCTACCTGGATTTTTGTATTTTGGGGAAGCATTTTGTTTAATAATAGCATTCACTTGTTCTATAAAAATGGCCGTCGATCCATTTTTCTACCTCATTTTATATCACTTCCTAGAAATTTAGGAAGATCCAATTATGAGGTGGACCATATCATGGGAAACAACGATGATTAACCATTACTGGGCCACAAAGGTTTAGGAATAATATGATAATTGCTTTTTCCCTTCTTCTGGCCTTATGTGACCTTATCCATGAATTGGATCACAAGTAAAACCTCCACAAATATTAATCTATCCCTTCTAAAAAAATTTAATGGTAGAGCGCTCAATCTTCACTGTTTCATTTAGTATGGTCCATTTAAGATTTGGATTCTCTTAATTTTTCATTTCATATCTTATAATGAGCTATAGAAATGGAAGGACGGCGATGATATAGAATACGCATATGAAGGTGGGCCCCATTGTTAACGACGCACCATATATATTTTGTGGAGCCCGCGTCTAACCAAACTCATTCTATTTTAAGCAACGACATGAAGCACTCCTACATGTGACGTTGTGTTAGGCCCACAATTTCTTTTCTTCAAGATCCATTCCATCCATTGAAATGCAAAAGACTATATTTTGAAATACCTAAAAATATGAGGCTGATATAATGATCAGGTGGACCATACAAGCTAGATTGTTTTTAATGGTCCATACATAATCAACTGCCCATACTTCTACTGATCCAAATACTAATAAGAATAACCTTATTTTTTGGCCTATGAACAAAAAGTATGTGAGAAAAAAGGCCATGGATAGTGTCGGCCTATGAACAAAAAGTATGTGAGAGAAAAGGATGGATAGTGTCGATCTCTAATGTTAATAAAAGTGCACCCCATTTCAATCTTCAAAAGGCAAACCCAAAAATGGATGGCAAACCAGTAATTTCTTAACTGTAGAGGGGAAAATAGAATGTGTAGAGGTTTTGTTGGCCTCCATAGAGAGTTGCTTCCCTTATTTCAATATTAACAAAAATATCCTTGTCAGAATTAACAAGGGGTTGGGATCATTCCGCCTCCGTCGTGGCCCACCTGAGACATGCTTTCAGATAATTTTTTATTTATTTTATTTTTTTTTCCCATCGAGGAAAGCCTACTCAAACACACATGATGGAATGATTGGATAACATGAACAACATACAAACAGCAACGTAAAACTGTTTGTAAGATAAGCTTAACTTATACTCTGAGTCGTAAATCTGGTCTCTTCTTTCTATTCCCCAAGGGAGCAGAGACATTCTCTTACTCTTATTAATTTTATTGATTTACTATTATTGTTTATCAATTAATTTTTTTATCAATATATATCCTTGTATTTCTCTATTTAAATCTTATTAAGGTAAAGCAATATATAGGAAATCATTTGAAATTTTATCCAACTCTTCCTATGTTTACATGTGTTAATATCACAACAGTTACTCCGGGCCATTGATCATTGATCCCACTACTTCAAACAACCACTAGTTATTGTCTCCGAGCATTGCAAGTTATTGCGTCCTCATCGTCACCCTGCCATAGCGGTCGCTACAGCCCTAACCCTAAATCCCAAATCTTTCACCAAACCCCGAAGCCCAAGACCCATCATCACTATCGGTCCTAATTGACAACTGATTTTGGTTACATGCTGGTTAGCCACACGTACGAAAAACCATAACTCTTGCGGAAAGAAGCGACAAACATTCTAGGTTTTCACTTGGGATACCACAAATCCATGGTGTGGACATGGATAACTGTAATAATTATATTTTCTAGCCTTGGACACCATCAGATTCTCCCAGGATAGCCTATTTGGATTATAAGTAAAAATCTCATTTCTCACTAGACAATGGTCACCTCGTATCTTACTTTTAAATATGAAAAGTCAATGATATTAACCTTAATTTTAAGGTTTTCTTTGTTATTCAGGTAAGTAAAAACTGAATAGTTTTCAGTGAATTGCGTGTATCCAAACACACCTAATATAGCAATAGGTAGGACTACCCAAATGATAGCCTCTAGGACCTCTATTTCACATGGGTTCCCCCCTATATGATATAACCATCTGGTCCATCATGCAATCTTAACCATATAATTAATGGGGTTTTGCTCACTAAACATGAACGACGTGCCTTTCAATTTCAACCATCTATTCAAAATCTACTGCGAGGACTATAACCAGTGGGCCTCCTACATGTTTGCCACTCGTGGTGGGGCTATCTCACATAATAGATGGTTTTGGTCAGCTGTGATAGACGTCATGTAGGATAAAGTTCTCATGGACCACAAAAATATAGTGGTCCCTAAAAAAGAAAGCCTTTTGTGAGATGGGTTAATCACAAGACTACATAGATCATTCAAGTACTCTCCTTTTGATCTTTCCTTCAGTGCCGGTCCAACCAACGACACATAGCATGGTTTATGGTCCATGCCTATGAATGCCAACAGACTCACATGAGATTGTGTCCCATGGCACACGTGCCATCGTGCCACACATTTTGCCACATCCAGACCATTCAACTGGCAAGGCCCACTGGGTCCACTTAATCATGCAGTTCACTCATGTCTATCCAACATGTTATAATTGGTCATATTCTCCATTTTGTCATAAACGCATAGCCCACTCAATGAGAGGGCCCACGTGATTTTTGGACCAGTTAATGTTCATGGTTAGCTCGATCAGACAAACGATTCGGATGTGGTGCACGTGTGGCACGTTAGCACATATGTCATGATGAAAACCTTCCTGCTCCTGCTAATTGTCCATGCATATGGTCTTGTGGGCCATGTTCTTAATGGGAAATAGATTGGTGGGACAGACTGAAATGCACCGCAAACCCTTACACGAGTATCATGGGGAGCAGGTTAGGTGTGGCTGACCTCACCCAACATGGCGTGGCCCTGACAGTGGGGTTGACTTTGGTGTTTATATTGTATATCCACACCGTTCATATATTTTTCTAGCTTATTTTAGGGAATGATCCTAAAAATGAAGAATATCAAGATCTCAACTAGACAACAAAATATGAAAAAATGGTGATGGATTAAAAACTTCTTGTAGGCCACAGAAGTTTTGGATCAAGTTAATATTTGTTTTTGTTTTTTGTATTTTTTTTTTGTTGTTTTTGTTTTTGCTTTTTTTTTTTTTTTTTTTAATCTTCATCCAGGTCTGTTTGACCTTATCAACAGGTTAGATGGAAAATAAACATTATGGTAGGCATTAAAGTGGGCCCTGGGAAGTTTTTAACGCTAGTTCAATCAGCACTCTTTCCTATGGTGTCGTCCACATGAGATTTGGATCTGCTTCATTTTTTGTTTCATATCTTAAAATGAGTTGGAAAAAAAGATGGACATAATGGATATACAATACATGTATCAACATGCGCCCCACAATCAGGGCCGGTGCACTGTTTTTGGTAAGACTGGGCACGGCTTACCCGCTCCCTCTATTATCACGGCACAGGAAAAAGGATACTAGAAGGAGGAAGAAAAAGGAGGGTAGGCCTATTGACAATCTATGCCCCAAATGCTGTCATCCACTGGCCAAGGTACCAAAAACTACTTTTTGGTACACTAACGTGAAGGGAAAGGTTCAGTCAGTCTTAAGTTGTACTCCTGCACGTCACAGATTTCCTTTTTCTTTTGCCACTAACATGTCCATTTTCCGCCGAGCCATTACATAATACCATGTAGTTTCAAAACCCTAGTACTCAGCTTGACTCGATGTTCAGCCAGGTTGGGGTGGGCTTGTAAACTTTATCTGACTCGGCTCGATATTTAATAATTATATTTAAAAAAAAAAATAGTAATATCGTGTATACTTACTATAGATAGTGTAACTAATATAAAATACGAAAAAAAATAAAAAATTGTTATCAAATGATTGGAGGATGCAGGGGTCGAGTCGACTTGATAGGTCTTACTGAGTCTGACCCACTTCCGAGTTTCTCAGCTACTCGGCTTGAAGTTTTGCTGAGTCGAGCTTACTCAACCAAGTTTCAAGTCGACGTAGCATGTTTTAGAATTTTGCATGCTACCTGCCTTCAATTATGTCGAGTGGGGCTATCCTTCAATAACCTAGACTGTAGATATGCTGCATGCTACCATGCATGGACCATACCCAAAAGAATCTCATCAGATGTACAGTCGTAACTTTTTTTATGTTTATTTTTTCCAACAAATAGAGGGTTAAGAAAAGAACTACAAGAATGGTCCACATTAATTTAATTTATTTATTTATTTTTAAAGGGATAGAAATAGGCAGTTATCTCTAACCTGAACCACCATTGGTATGTTTCAAAAAGAAATGAATGAAGGGCACATAGTAACTGGAAATGTTGAAGGATATGGAATATTAGGGGATTATAACTGAACCAATTAGGTGTTGGGCCGCACATAAAACAACGGAATTTCAATCTTGGAGTTCTACCATATATAGATATAAATAAAGTATTATAATTAAATTAAATAAGATCTTCTAATGTCCAAGACTTTTGGGGCACGGCTCATCAGCAGTGGGACATGAAAGACCAATGGTCTGGTTTATCAAACCATGGGCCCCAATTGGAAGCCTCGCGTATCCTGGTTGCTTTTGTTTAATTAACTCTATTAAGGAGAGTAATCAAAATTCATTTAGTAATCGAAATGTTCATATAAATCTCAGTGGAATGCAAATTTACGGTCCAATATTGTATTGCATGTGCCAAAAACATTTCAAGGAGCATGTGATATACATGCCTGCGGAATGGTCGGAATGACCTGTAAGGTCATTGGCCACAAGAAAAAAGGCTAATCCAATGAATGACTCAATGTCGATATTTGGCCCACCTGATGAATGGACCAGCTTGATTTTATATCCAATGATTTTCTAGATCGAGTAAGCCCTTTCACCAGCTCACATGACAATGTATATTTGACAGGGTTAACTTTACAAACTTTAGATTGATGTGAACATTCCTCTTTTTCTTGTGTTTATCTTCATCGTGGGCTGTGTCATCGTGCAGATATGGATGCCAGTACCCATCTCCTTGGAAAGGGTCTGGTTTGAGTCCCATCGAGTTTGTACCTGGATGTCATATTTATTGGAAGTACGGGACCGAAAGTAGTGCCTGTGACAGCACCTTCACATCAAGTGAGGGGCATTTTCATAAGGTTAAAATTAATATCATTTTTTAATGTTTGGTGAGTGTTGAGTGGGTTGAGGGGTTGAATATATGCAAGCACTTTTGTAATTGTTATAAGATAGTGCTTGCTGGCCACGTTGTATGCATGTACGCCTGTAATTGGATGCGAGTCTCTCTCCTGATCTTCTTTTAAGCATGTATAAGGCCTAAGTTTAGGGTGTGTGCCGATGGGATTTCCTCCCAGCCTCAACCGTTCGTGAGCCTTACGCGACCGGTCGAGGTTGGTGCTCGACCAGTCGAGCCCTGACTCGACTCAAAGTCCAACGACTTTGGGTTATTTTTTCTCGTGATGCTCGACCAGTCGATGGAGGTACTTGACCGATCGAGTGGGCCACTCGACCGGTTGAGGATACTGCTCGACCAATCAAGGTTACGCAGTTTTGAGTCTTATTTTGTGCGGGATGTGGATTTCTGAGGCCTTTTGCAATAGGGTGCGGAAGAGAGTTTTTTAAACTATAAATAGGGATGCCTAGGGCTTTTTAGGTAATGCAAGAGAGTTTCCTAAAGCTTTGCAAGGGTTTGCTAAAGGGTTTGGGGCAATCAAAGGTGTGTGTGTGTGTGTGTGTGTGAGGAAGCTTGTAGAAGGGAGGTTATGCTCGTAGAGGTGATCTACTATATCTCAGTGCTTCCACGTCCTCGTAATCGGTGAGATCTCTCCAATTTTCTTTTATTCTCTAATTGTTTATCTACTCCTGCATGAGTGAAGAAGGTTGTAACGTTCTACTTCAAAGTGGATTGTTAATCTAGATGAGGTCCCATGGTTTTTACCTCTTTGAGGATTTTCCACGTAAAAATCTCTTGTGTGGTGTGTGATTGATGTTTTGATTTATTTCATTACTTTATTATCCCATAATTCTGGTTTGTTCTGGGAAGCTAGATCTTAAGGTTTTGTGCAAGGCCCCCAACATGTGCTTTGTTGTCCATGGAAGGGTTGTCGAGGTTTCGGCGACTGTATATGTTGGTAGCTCTAGGGCTGGCAAGAATGGGGGCATTGTCCTCTCGGGCTACCATCTCTGGGTGAGACTGAGTGAGAATTGGAATGCAATGGCTGGTCACTATTAATGATATAGAGCATAATACGTGAAGGTTGCTTCGGGGCATAATGGTGGAAGCAAATGCTTTTGCCCTTTTTTGATCTTTTGGATTTTTGGAAGCTCTTTCTTTATTTAGGGGTTATATAGTTTTTGGTTTTATGGTTTTTGGTAATTTTCTTTTGCTTATAAAGAAAATGCACCAAAAAATGTGTGAGCGCATTAATGTGGCTAGGGTTTCTTGACTTCAATATGTTCCGTAAGCATATATCTTATAGACTGGGAGTATGATCCTTAGGTATGTGCTTAGGTGGTACCTTTGAGTGGGCCTTCTCAATGACAAGATAGGAGAGAAATCTTGCATTAGCCTTATGGGTCCCTACACAGTAGGGTGGCGGTTGTGGTATGTATGTTAGTGTAAACACGATAGAAGAAGTAAAGGTGTTGGAAACTAAATTTGAAGGAAAGTAAAGTGCGTGAGAGTAAATGCTAGAAATGTAAATGGACTAGAATTAAGATCTTCAAAAAATTTGTCGTTTCTAAAAGAAAGAATAAGTTGAATGGGATGTCGTTTCTTTTCTCACTCAAATAGACCACACCATAGAAAATAGTGGGGATAATGATCTTTCATTACTTGAAGGATACTTCCAAAGTAGCTACTTGTTATAATAGCTAAAATTTAGAGTGGTTGGATTCATTGATACAGATCACATAAGAGATCGTGGAAAAAGAAGATCTATCATAGAATGTGTCTTCCCTTTCACAAGTAATGATAGTTGGATGTTGATATTGCAATTAATGTTAGTCTTCTCTATCATGGAAGTAGAGTACATGATGGCTACACAAGCATGCATGCAAGGACAATACTCTCTTGACAATGTTATTATAAGAATTGAATGTCAAGCAAAAAGTAGCGGTGATTCATTGTGATAATTGAAAAGTTTTACATTTAACTAAATATTTGGTATTTCATGTGAATAAGCTAATCTATAACCTAGCACTAAAATGGGGTTTCTAACCCTACTTAGCTATAGAATTTCATAAATTTCTAGCTAGAGAGAAGAGAAAGGAAGAATAGAAAGAAAAGAGAAAAGAAAATAAAGAAAAAAGGGAGAAAGGAAAAAAGAGAAGGAGAAGAAAGAAAATACAGAAAAGAGAAGAAAAAGGAAGAAAGAAAGGAAGAAAAGAGGAGAAGAAAAGAAGAAAAAGGAGGATCTGAGCCTCATTCGTAACCCGCACCAGTGACTACTGCATCTCCCCCCTCCCCCTCTCTCTCTCTCTCTCTCTCTCTCTCTCTCTCTCTCTCCTCCGTTCTGATCAGTGGTGGGGCCGCCCACGCTATGGAGTCCACTGCCCAGTGTGACGGTGGCCTGCCGTGGTGTTTAATTGTCATCCAACCTATTAAAGAGGTCATAAAGACGTTTGTTGGGGAAAAATATGACAAGTCCGGCGACCTGGTTATGGAATGGACCAACTCTACTGACACGGCCTGGGATTCCGAGGTGATAAGCCTGACCGAGGCAAAAGAGCTAAAAGTCCTAAAGGAGAGACTTAACTCGAATCGCAAGGAATAAACCCCGACCGAGACTTATAAAGTCACGAGCCACGAGGCCAAGCATATAAGATGCATAAAGTTGACTCGAAAGACGAGGTAGTAACATCTAAAAGGCCGATTAAGGCCTGAATCTTAGAAGCCACCTGACCGACCATAAAACCGACCTAATTAGGTCGGTTATAAGGTCGACCATCGGAGTAAGAGCGGATGTCAATTACGGATCGACTCCATCTCGCCCGACAAATGGCGGGCAACTTGATCCTTAAGTTGGCCCAAACTAACTCATTATTAGAGTCAGTCAGGACTAGGCCGAGCAAGGAAAAGATGGCATAAATGAAAACGCTGTCTTGAAAATCTCGTAAAAGGATCCCCGATCCTGAGGATCTCGGGATTGGATGGAGACCCAAAACGGATTGAAATCAAATCTTCAAGATATCAGGAAGATAATCCCTGCACGACGGGACCCTCCCATTCCTATAAATACAGGAAAGCTCCACGATTAAAAGGTATGCAGAAAACTCCTCTCAAAACCCTTCATATACAGTCCTATCACTGACTTTAGCATCGGAGGGTCCCCGGCTCTAGCTAGGGTCTCCTTTGTTTCTTCCTTGTGCAGGTGGTAGGACGGCAGAGGGTGAACCCATTTTTTTGCATCAACAGATTGGCGCCATCTGTGGGAAATGATACAAAAAGTCATTTTCCAGGCTCTATCCAATAGCTTCAAACAAGTTCCAATGGCAAGGACTAGAAGAACTGCTCAAAACGAGCCTGTTGAGGTTGTTACTAGACCACCGGCACTTTAAGGTCCGTCGGGTACGAACTAGGCCCAAGTGGCTCAGAACCAACCCGACAACCGACAAGGCCCTGCTCCCGTCCAGCATCCTCCGTTTCGACTAGGCAAAACCAACGGAACCGAGGAAACGGTCGGCTAGATAAGGAAGTCCAAGAACTCAGGACCGATTTGAACAATATGAAGCAGATGATGGAGCAGATCCATCGCCAACAAGTTCCGCCCCAATGTGATAGTGGTTGGGCGAATGCTCTTCAACAATTCGCCGACCCTCAGCCTACCACTCTGCGATCTGTCCCTCAGCCGAGTCAGCACCAGGGTTCGGCCGAGTCTACGTCCCCTAATTCCGTGACCACCCCACTGCCGGCCTCCGATCTATGACATGAGATAGATCGGAGGAGGTGCAGCAGGCCCCCGGTTGAGGATACAGTTGATAGTGACGAACCCTGGAAAGATGACCTTTAGGACTTCAGGAAAGAACTGCTGGAAGAAATTGCAGATATGAAACAGGGTCGTGATACACATCAGAAGAGGCCCGAGGCAAAAGCGTCTCTATTTATAGAAGAGATAATGCAAGTTCGGTTACCAGAATGATTCCATCTTCCACAGATTACGCCCTTCAAGGGCAAGACCGATCCTATTGAGCACATCGAATCCTTCTGAACGTATATGGAACTGCACGATGCCTCGGACACTGTGATGTTCTGAGCCTTCTCCCTCACTTTAGCCGACGTAACTCGACTTTGGTTCAAGTAGCTGAAGCCAAAGTCCATTAGTTCTTTCGCAGAACTCAACGATGCCTTCCTCACCAATTTCATTAGTGGGAAGAAAAAGCTAAAGCCGCCTACGCACCTGAACAACATAGTGAAAAAAGAGGGAGAATTGAAAGACAATATCAAGCGCTTCAATTTCGAATCGCTCCAAGTTCGGAAACATTCAGACGAAATAACATTCAACTCGATCATGCAAGGCATCAGAGACAAACCGTTTCTGGCATCCTTAGACAAGAACTTGCCTACTACTTTGGCCAAGTTCATGGCCCGGTCAGATAAGTACGTGGATGCGGAGGAAACCTGGATCATGTGCGAAGCCACCCAAAATGCAAAAGTCCCGACTAAAGAGTCAGCAAAGAAAGAAGTTGACTCCGCCAGTGGAAAGAAGTGTAAAGATGATCGAATGCATGATGATCGTAAGTCGGGTAAATAGCCAGCCCACATGTAAGACCCATACGCTAGCCTGTGCTGTTCCGTAAACTTCCGCGGTCCTCCCGGTCGAATTCCGGCGACCTGCGATCTGTTATCGACATTTGCGCGTAACCCTGAGTTATATCCCATTTTTTCAGAGTCGGCTCAACCCAAGACTTGTATCATTGCAACCGTGCCATCGCCGCGATTCAAACGCCACGTATTACGCGTCAAGGCGATACCCGGTACAGGAGATGTGGGCCCGCGCGTTGTAATTCCGATAGAATCTCTACAATATGTCAAATCAATCAAGTACATGTCACATTACGCAAGAAGCAACCCAAAGTCAACTCTCCCTCTCTCCACCCATCCCTTTTCAAGTACACCCATCACTCACCCATCACTTACCCATCCCTCTCTCTCTTACAACCTCTCTCTCTCTCATCTCTCTCTCATTTTTTTTCTCCCGAGCAACCCCAAGAGAAAATTGTCCATGGTTTTCCATGGAGAAGCCATGTGTGGCCCACCTCCCTATCTTCCATCCCCACCCTCCAAAACCAATCTCAACCGTTGAAGTCCGTCCTTTAGAGCTCTAGATCGTGTTGGCGGAAGAAGGAATAGGCGATAAAAGGTGGGTGCTTCTATAGGCTAGATTTTTGTGTTTTTATGATGGACCAAGTGAGGCCTACCGATCAATGGTATGGATCTCACTTTGGACCCTAAGAGGTGGCCGATGGCCCACCTTGATTATCATTTGTTGTATGATTGAATGCAAGGGAGGGCCCATAGTGTCGGGGTCCCTCCATTACACGTGTCCCACTCCTTTTCTCTTTCTCTCTCTCCCTCTCTTTTTATTTATTTATCTTTGTGTGTGATGATATGGTTGTATGGCCCACTTGGATGGACCCCACCATGAAGCATGTATTGGATCCGAGTCATTTGTAGGTGAGGCCCACTTTTTATGTGTTGCTCCACACCACCTAGCCATGTGGTGGCCCACCGGGGAAGGGCCCACCTTAAAAAGCTTTATGCGCCAGAACGTCCAGCGTCCCCTGGACGCTGGACGTGGAACACAAATATCAGCCTTGTTCACAAGTTTTGTTGGTGCCCACTTGTTTAGGCCTCACCTTGATGAATGGATTCAATCCACGCCGTCCATCCTATTTTTCAGCTCATTTTAGGCGTTGAGCCGAAAAATGAGGTTAATCTGACTCTCAGGCAGGCCATAGCCTAGCAAACAGTGTGTCTGCCATTGAAATCTACCTTGACATTTTTGATGCACCAAAATATATGCAATAGCGGACTCGTTTGGCTTGTCTTGAGCTATGGAGGCCATTGGGCGGGATGGATCCATCATACGTAGGCCCTACATGTGAAAAAAGGACATCACATGATTTTCAAAAAAAAAATATGATAACGGCAGCATTGCTGCTGTTGCTGATAGGGAGAGGACGTCAGGCATCCTGCGCAGTGGGTGGACGGGCCAGGGACTGCGGCTCCAGCCGTGGGCCTCACCATGATGTATATTGTCATCCAACCCGTTCATTCGGTGGGCCAACTTCTGAGGCGGGCCCCCTCTGAATTTCAGCCACATCCAAGACTCAGGTGGCCCACATTATAAGAAACAGTGGGATTGAATGTATACCATTAAAACCTTTTTTAGGTCCACAGAAGTTTTGGATCGAGATGAAATTTGTTTTTTTCTCTTCATCTAGGTCTGCGTCACCTTATGGACAGAATGGATGGCATATAAGCATTAGGGTGGGCCCCACGTGGGACCCACCATTGATATATTTATTATATTCACACCGTCCAGTGGACGGTGGAGCCCACGGTGATGCATGTGTTTTTACCATGCCGTCCAGCCATTTTGCGAGCTGCTAGACGGCTGGTGGGCCCCCACCATGTTGCATGTGCTGTATCCTAGCCGTCCACTGTCTTTGGATGGTGGGGCCCACCCCATGTGTGAGGTAGCACCGTGATGTATGTTGCAGTCCGGGCCTTCCAAGGCCTAGATGTTAGATACGTATAATATATATTATATTATATTATAATATATATATATATATATATATATATATATATATATATATATTATACTCATGCTGAGGTGGTGGGCCCTATGTGGAACCCACCTCCCTCTCTTATATGTAGAAAAGCTGCACGTGCAGCAACAGTCATATTTTTTTTATATCCATGCATGACTTTTAATGCATAAAGTTGTGGTTGCAGCTATAGTATATATATATATATATATATATATATATATATATATATATATATATATATATATATATTATATTTCATATATATACAGGAGAGTGGGCCCACCACCAGGTGCTGTATACTGCAGTAAGCTCCATGGGTCCCATCTGTTTCACCCACACCGTCTATCGATGGGACCCACCCTGGTGCATGTGTTGTATCCAAACCGTCCAACCATTAGTGAGATCATTTTAGGACATGAGTTAAATGAGTGAGATCCAGAGTTCAAGTAGACCCCACCGATTGCAATAAATAGTGGGATATAGTGACATCCACCGTTTTAAACTTCTTAGGAGCCACAGTGGTTCCCACTCAAGTTGATAATTGTTTTCATTTCACCTATCTCTATGTTAATTTGTGAATAGGTTGGATCTCAAACACATAAGGGTGGGCCCGATTTGATATACGTTTGGCCCATTTGACTCGGCCATTTAAATCGGCCCATTTGACTAGGCCCGATGCGATGTACTTGGGGCCCAGTTGGTTAGGCAGATGTGATATATGGGGCCGTTGTTGAGGCCCACCTTGATATGTATGAGGCCCATATGATTAGGCCCATCTTGATGTAGTTATGGCCCATCCATTGGGGCCTACCTTTGATATGTATGAGACCCATCTGTGAGGCCTACCTTTGATATGTTTATGGCCCGTTGTTGAGGCCCACTTGATGTATATGAGGCCCATATGATGTGGCCCATTTGATGTATTTGGAGTCCACAGGTTAAGGCCCATTATGATGTATTAGGGCCCATGGGTTGAGGTCGATTGTGATGTTTTTGGGGCTCATGGGTTGAGACCCATTGTGGTGTATTCAAGGCTCGTTATTGAGGCCCACCTTGATGCATATGAGGCCCGTTATTAAGGCCCACCGTGATGTGTATGAGGTCCGTTGTTGAGGCCCACCTTGACATATATAAGGACCATATGATGAGACTCATTTGATATATTTGAGGCTCATGGGGTCGAGGCCCATTAGGATGTATAGAAGGTCTATTGCATTGTGAGATTCCACCATGATGTATATGATAATGTTCTTGACGGTCATGCCTTGGGAGCAATGATGGTTTGACGTCCACATTGATGGGTAGTGATGGTTAAATGTCCTCATTGTAACCTTCCCTTAGGCCTCGTTAGGCTCATTCTCTTCGTGGGTTAACCCAAATAAGTGGGGCCCATTCACCGTAGACGGATGGTTTTGTGCTTTTAGATTTGATATAGCCACGGCCAAGTACTGATCTTTATACTATGGTTGATCGGCTGATCATTTATAGACCCCACTTGGTTTATCTGTTGATTATCGGTGCCATTGCCATGGTCGTGGTCGATTGCCGAATATCAATCAAGGGTGATTATCGATCGAGGCCAAATACCGATTCTAATTTGTCTTAGCCGATTGCTGAATATCGATCGAGGCTGATTATCGATCGAGGCCAAATACCGATTCTGATTTGTCTTAGCCGATTGCTGAATATCGATCGAGACTGATTATCGATCGAGACCGATTTTGATTGCTAAGGCTAATTATCGATCGAGGCTAATTACCGATTCTGAATTGTCTTATTAATTGATTATCAATCGAGGCCAATTACCAATTCTGATTTGTCTTGGCTAATTGTTGGTTATCGATCGAGGCCAATTACCGATTCTGATTTGTCTTAGCTGATTGCCGAATATCGATCGAGGCTGAATATCGATCGAGGCCGATTATCGATTCTGATCTATCTTGTTGGCCGATCGTCGAATATCGATCGAGACTGATTATTAATCGAGGCCGATTATCGATTCCGATTGTCGAGGCCAATGTTGATTGCCGAGGCCGATTGTCGAGACCTATATGATGTATATGCGATCCATAGTTGAGGCCCATTGTGATGCATTGGAGGGTCGGGTGATGGAGTCCATTGTGATGTATGTTAGGCCCATGTGAAAGGTCCATCGTGGTGTGTATTATGCTATTGAGAGGGACCCATGGTGTTGTACGTTTGGCCCTTGTGTGAGGCCATGGGTCCACCATTCATTGGGGGACAATGTTGGTTAAATGTCCACATTATTGTGATTGATTGTCGATGCCGGATATTGATACTGATTATAAGTATGTGACTGCATAGCATCATGATCATGCCCATATGCATCATTTGCATATTTGTTATGAGATGTGGTTGACCATTGCATATGCCATTGGGCAGGATGTTATGAGACTCCCTGATAGGCAGAGGTTATCTCACATGAGCTCACGATATGCGCAGGATTTATGTATGACTCATGCATCTTACATTATGATTACTGTACGCCCTAGCAACATCAGGGCCGTAGCCTCCACAGGCATATCGTGGATGGCCAGATGGGACACCAGAAATCTATTCTACATGGGGTGCTATAGATATCCCTGGGTGAAAGTCCCTAAACCCTCTTGGTTTCAGAGGTCGCTCCAACGTCTAGACCGAGTGGATGCATGAGCGCATGAGGGCCGTATACCATTAAGCCGCGTCTTCCACTGTATCCTGGTCGGTTGGAAGGGGGTACGACCTTACCTGCCCGAGAGGAGGGGGCAATGCTAGGCTGAGTCTGACCAGCTCGAGGAATGGGTTCGCTATCGACGAGTCGGGCTCGATATTGACAGGCGGATAGTGAGGTCTCTTCCACTCAACTTGTTGCGCGCGATGGGTTGGCAATCTGGTTTGGAGTGTAATAGACCCCGGTGATTTTCCAAAGAGGAACCATCCTGATATGTGGACTTATTGAGCAGGCATTACATGCTCATTCATTCATTCATTCACTATCCACTTGGGCTGATGGTGCGCAACCATTTGTTACGTGTACATTCGCATGACCAAGATTTCGGTTGAGCGCGTGACTAACCTGAGATCAGGAGTTTACCACATTGAGTCTGACTATCCAAATTTAGGTATGGGACTGGTTTGGATAGAAGTCCCTTGTAATGGACCCTGTGACCTGCGATACTACGTACTATCATCCCGACTTCACACTCCAGCATGGTCATTCCATTCGCACCACATATCGCATTACATCTGACGCATATGGCATTTCGGGTTACTATGTTTATGCATTTATATGACCTAGATACATCTGATAGTATTCGTGGACTCATCAGGATTTGTTTATTGCATTGCATCAGCGGCATCTGATATTTGGCTTGTTGTCTCCGCATTGCATAGTTGATCTACATTGCTTCATCAGTAATGATATTGTTTTTATTATATTTCTGCATCGCATAGCCTGGATAAGACTGATGGTATTTATGGGCCTATCAGTATGTTTTCGCATTTCTCTGATTTCGTATGATTTATGATCTTGCTAGTGTTTCTGATATGGTATGATTATGGGTTGATCAGTATTTCCGCTTACTCTGATTACTCTGATATTGCTTACTTGGCACTTACCTTATGCACACACTTACACCACCCTCTAAGCTTTCTATAAGCTTATGCATGATAGATGTGTGCAGGTGATGTTAGAGTGTAGCAGTGTTGAGCTTGGAGCGTGCAGCGACCTTTTGGAGCTTGATTTTCGATTTATGTATTTCCTTTTAGCATTGTACTCAAATGATTATATTAGTGGATATGTGATGATAATGTTGCCTTTGTGAATTGGGTAATCTTATGGTTATGCTTATTATGAGTTAAATGTACGTTGGAAAAAAATTCTCCTTGTAAGATCCCAGGATCAGAAATCTAGCGTTTGGACACTAGGAGCCGAGAATGGGATACTACGGAGGCTCTCGGCACCGGATTTGGCGATCGGGATTCCTGTGAATCCGATTTCTGGGTTTGGGGTGTGACACCACAAGTTTTCAATGTATACCCCGCTCAACAAACCGCAAGAGCAGGTTTTGATGGAGATTAAGGGCGAAGGATTCGTCAATTGACCAGATAGGCTCCGAAGCAGTCCGAACTGACGGAGTAAAAACAAGTACTGTTATTACGATCGCGATCATGGTCACAACACAACTAATTGCTATCACTTAAAAGAAGAAATCAAGTGACTCATCCGAGAAGGCTGTCTTAGAGAGCACGTCGAGAGAACCAGGACAACGAAAGAACGCTCGGGTGACAATCGACTCAGAGAGGAAATTTGAACCATTGTCGGTGGTCCTCGAGGCGGAGGCGACTCAAACAATGCTCGAAAAAATCATGTCAGGAGCATCAGTTAACCCGAGTCTGAAATCTTGATACTAGCTTGGTCTTCAAAAGAAAAGAAAAGGGAAAAATACTGCATATCGTTAACCGATGAAGACGCTCGAGGCATTTATCATCTGCACGATGACACATTGGTTGTCATCCTCACTATAGAGAACCGTAAGGTATTCCGCATTCTCGTTGATATAGGGTCGTCTGTTGACGTACTATTCACTCAGGCGTTTGATAAAATGGGTGTTGAACGATCAGTGTTACGCCCGATTCACACCCCCTTGATTGGTTTCTCTGGTGGACGAACACTCCCCGAAGGAGTCATTTCATTGTCGCTCACCGCTGGTAACTCTCCGCACCAGGCAACAGTAATGGTCAACTTCTTAATAGGCGACCAACCATCGGTCTACAATGCTATACTCAGCCGACCCTTTATGAGCCATCTCCAAGCTGTGGGATCCACGTATTTTCTCTCCATGAAATTCCCGACTGAGTCGGGAGTAGGATCGTAAAAGGCGATCAACAGGATTTACGGTGCTGCTACACAACAGCTGTGAAAGCTTCGGCCGAGGTAAATACAATTGAATCATTGGACCCTCGGGTCGAGACATACGAGCGAGGTCAGCCGGTAGAAGATCTTATTCCAGTACCCTTGTTCGGGACAAACGAATCCAAAACAGTACATATTGGCTCGTCTCTGCAATCGTCTCTAAAAGACAAGCTAATATCACTACTCCAACGATACACCGATGTATTTACATGGAGTCATGAAGATATGCCTGGGATCGATCCCTCGGTGATGAATCACCGACTCAACATTGATCCGACTTACTGATCGATCCAACAGAAGCGACGATCGCTCAGCCCTGAAAGGTATGCCATTATTGAAGAAGAGGTTAGCAAGCTCCTTAAGGCTGAATTCATCGAGGAGATCTACTATCCAGAATGGGTAGCCAATGTCGTCCATGTAAAGAAAGCCAATGGGAAGTGGCGAGTATGTATTAATTATACCGACTTTAACAAAGCCTGCCCAAAGGATAACTTCCCTCTCCCAAGGATTAATTAGCTAGTGGATAACACGGCAAGGCACGGACTTCTTAGTTTTATAAATACTTACTCTGGATACAATCAAATTGTAATGCATCAATCAGATAAATCTAAGACTACCTTTATCACCAATAAAGGACTTTACTATTACCGTGTGATGCCATTTGGTCTAAAGAATGCAGGAGTGACATACCAACGGTTGGTAAATAAAATATTTTACTCGGCAGATCGGCCGAACCATGGAAGTATACATTGATGACATGCTCGTCAAAAGTATACACACGGCCGATCATATTGCTGACCTAGAGGAGATGTTTCTCATTCTTCGCAAATACCAAATGAAGTTAAATCCAAGTAAGTGTGCCTTTGGGGTCGGCTTAGGTAAATTTCTCAGATTTCTGGTCAGCCAGGGAGGAATTGAGGCGAACCAAGAGAAAATCAAAACATTACTCGAGATGGAATCCCCAAAAACGATCAAGGATATACAAAGGTTGACTAGACGAGTAGTCATACTCAACCGCTTCCTCTCCCGAGCTACCGATAAGTGCCTCCCGTTCTTCAAATAACTAAAGGATTGGCAAATGGTAGAGTGGACGGAAGAGTGTGAAGCAGCGTTCTAGTAGTTGAAGTCATACCTCGGATCCCACTTATTTTATCAAAACTTGAGCCTGGGGAAGCGTTGTTGTTGTACCTGATGGTTTCCGACGTAGCCGTAATCTCGGCTTTGATATGCGAGCATGAAGGAAGACAATTGTTGGTGTATTACGTCAGTAAAGCATTGTTGCCGATAGAAACAAGATATTCACCTCTGGAGAAGGTGGCCCTAGTCTTAGTCGTCTCCTCGTGACGACTTCGGCCATATTTTCAAGCTCACACTATTGTCGTCATGACCGACTTCCCACTACGTCAGATCCTTCAGAAACTAGAAGCTTCCGGCAGACTAACGAAGTGGGCGATCGAACTCAGTGAATTCGACATTCAATACAAGCCGAGAATTGCAATAAAAGGACAAGCTGTGGCCGACTTCATCGCTGAAGTTACACTATAAGCCGATTCACTTACTGAGCTTGGAACCGAATAATTAATGACTACTTCTCCCGAGTCATCCCCCGACCCAATCCCTTGGAAGCTTTATATCAAAGGGTTATCCAACTCTAAGGCGAGCGGGGTAGGAGTCGTCTTAGAAACTCCCAATCAAACCTACATGCAATATGCCTTAAGACTTGAATTCTAAGCCTCGAACAATATAGTAGAATACGAAGCCTTGTTGCTCGGCCTCCGACTAGCAGCCAGTCTGGGTGTTACTCATCTTAACGTATTCAGCGACTCATAGTTGGTTGCCAATCAGGTTACTAGTGTGTATTAAATACGAAAAGAGCAACTGAAAGCATACATGAAGAAAGCCAAAGAGTTGATCAATAGTTTTCAACTATGTATTGTGACTCAGATTCCTCAAACAGAAAATACTAAGGCCGATCTATTGGTAAAACTTACCTCTGCTGACGAAGACAACATACCCAGATCCCTCCCAATCGAGTATGTTGCTAAGCCGAGTATCGATGACCCAGTTAGCTCAATCATACATTCAATTAATTCGGAACTTACTTGGGTTGACCCAAGCGTCCAATATCTTAGCAGTGGAAAGTTGCTCGAGGATCGACCCAAGGCTCGACGGTTGACAATTTGAGCCTCTCGTTACACCATACGTAACAGGGTGTTGTACAAGAAAGGATTCTTCGCTCTTTTGCTACGATGCCTGAGTCCCGATGAAGCCGATTACGTGCTACGAGAGATCCACGAAGGGATCTGTGAAAATCACTCGGGAGGATAATCATTCACGCATAAGGTGTTGCGTCAAGGGTACTACTGGCCGACTATTCAGCACGACGCTCGTAAGCTCACCTAAAGATGCGATAAATGACAATGATTCACAGTCGTTCTGAAGCAACCTCCCGAAGAGCTGACCCTTATGGCCGGTCCTTAGCCCTTCGCGTAATAAAGAATCAACATCATCGGACCACTCCCTTTGGGGAAGGGACAAGCCAAGTTCGTCGCTGTTGCAGTGGACTACTTCGCAAAATGGGTTGAGCCTGAGCCATTGGCTAGGATAACAGAACAGAAAATCACAGACTTTGTTTGGAAGAACATTATCTGTTGATTTGGGATACCTTGGACATTATCATCGACAATGGGAAGTAGTTCCACAACTGACAATACCGAGAAATGTGCAGTAATCTCGGGATCAGAAACGTTTATGCATCCCCTCATCATCCTCAAATGAGCGAAGAGGTCGAAGTAGTTAACAAGATCGTTAAACAGCATCTCTAAACTAAACTCGACCGAGTTAAAGAGATATGAGCGAAACAGCTTCCTAAAATACTGTGGGCATACCAAACCATCGCCCGAATAGCCACGGGAGAAACTCCTTTCTCTCTTGCCTATGGATTCGAGGCCATTACCGTAGTCGAGATCGAGTTGCCTTCAGCCCGAGTCAGCTAGTTTAATGAAGAAGAAAATGAAGAATTGCTAGCACTCGAACTCGACCTCGTGGAAGAACAAAAGGAACAAGCTCGACTATAGATGATGGCTCGACAACACCAAGTAGCTCGGTTCTGCAATGCCCGAGTCAAGGTTAGACGCTTCCGAGTAGGAGACATGGTCCTCCAAAAAATGTTCCTAAACACTAAAGAAGTTGGTGCGGGCACACTAGGACCCAATTGGGGAGGACCCTATGTCGTCTCAAGCAACATCCGACCTGGAACATATCGGTCGGAAGATCTAACCAGGCAATTATTACCCCATCCTTGGAATGTCGAGCATCTAAAGATCTATTATCCCTAGGTCAGCCATTGAGCATTCATGAAAACTCAATTAAGCAAAGAATGAAAAACATGTAAGCTGAGTCAAATGAATAAGAAAGCCAAGTATATTCATTCATCAGTATGCATATTATATCGGATTACATTAGTTTCTACTTTGAAATTATATTAATGGAACCACAAAGATAAAGGCAAAAAGAGTCGGCCGCGATACGCTATGTCCCCTCTCGGTTGCAGATGCTCTCGAGCCTGCCTGGTGTGCTTATAGTGCTTGAAGCTTGGTGTGCTTAAAGTGCTTGACATCTTCAAACCAGCTTCAAGGTTCATCAGGAGTTAACATAGGAGGTGGCTCGGATTCAGCTGCTACCGCCACTCGGAGCAACTTCTGGCGCTGCCTAAGGAGCAGCCTTAGAATCGACCTCTTTACCAGCCGCAGCTTCAACAGACCCAGCTGCCTCGACCTCCGGACCTTCGGACCCAGATGCACCTTTGTCAAATCTCGAGAGATGAAGGTCGGGGAAGGCTTCCTTCATTAGTCCAACACACTTGGTGTAACCGTCCTGATACAAGCGATCCCGCTCCTCTAAATACTCTTGGGATTCAAGAAAGGCCTTTACGGCCTAGTCCCTGGCCTCTCCTTTGGCTTTCTCAATGGTAGCCTTGGTCTCAGCCTTGAGCCAAGCCAACTTGTCCTCTGAAGAGGCATAATTCTGATGAATTCGCCGACTCTCCTCCTGGGCCTCTTTCAATAGTGAGGCCATATGAGCACACTCGGCCTTGGCATCCTCGGTGGCCTTCTGAACAAGCCCTAAATTGCCAGATAGTAGGTCGATCTGAGCCACGACAGCTTCGAGTTGTGCTTCCATCTCTGCTTCCCGCTTCCGAGCTGCTTCAGCCTCCACTGCCCGAATCTGAGCCTCAGCCAGATCCACGCTAACCCTGAGCAAACAAGGGACGAACTGCAAAAGTAAAAGGCAAAGTCAGATTAAAATCGAAGGGATCAGCAGCGAATTCTTTCTCTCTCCCATGGGAAAGTGCCCAAGGAACCATGTCTGACACACCCGTTGGAAGAACAACGCCTCCTGTTAAGTCGTCTCCTCTCCTGAGGGCTCTCCTCTTTGCTCCTCCCTCTGCTCTGGAGCCTGCTCGGCAACAGGTCCTAGCTCAAGGGCCGCCTGAGACTCGGGATCCATTGCGTCCGCCACCGCTTTCACCACTTCTTCCGCCACTTCCACTCCTTCCTCTAAGTCGGGGATTATTACGGTCAGGATCATGGTCGGGATGGTTGGTGTGGCTTACCCCTTAGCCTTCGAGACCGTCTTTGGTCTTTTTGGAGGATGAATCTCGGACCGAGTCTCTGATTGTGGAGGAGCTTTCATCTTGGAAGGTGGACGGAGAATGGACCTTGCCTCAGCCATATCTGCATCAAGAAAAGCAAGGCGAGTCAAGTGAAATTTGAAGAAAATGCAACCAGACATCTAGAAGTTACCTGTTACGGTCGAGTCTAAACCCGAGAGAAGAAGATGCTCCAGTTGGAGAAGTGTCTTTCAAGACCGCTCCTCTGGATCCAATGCCTTCAGATCCTTGATCCGCGTTAGGGTGCCGGCTCCAAGTTTCGGCCTATGCACAGGGATATCTACAAAACACATTCAGTCAGACTCAAAGACACAACAGTGAGAGAAAATAAAGGAAAAAGTGCATGCCGAGTCACCTACTTGGAAGAACACCCGAGGAACGCGAGGTTCGATAAGTCCTGGCTCGACAGTCTCCCAGCGGCCACACGCCCAGAACCATCTATCTCTCCAGTGCTTTTTGGAGGTTGGAGGGTCAGTTATCAAAGGCCTGCCCTTATTCTGCCAAGCACACAAAAAGTACCAGCTGGGCTGCTGCGGTTCGGCCGTACTTGATACAGATGAAGAAACTTGTCGATAGTCAGTGGAGGCTGCTCTGTCTAAGCCCACAACACCGAGCATCTGTTGTGGGTCAAATATTGCATATCAGACCTAGTTATTGCATTGATTTACAAGCATGATACCGTTTAATGGCCCGATTTAATCGTGTTTGTGATGCAAAGTGTATTTACGAACGCGGACTGGAAAGGATGCTAAAAGCATGGATTTAAAGCACAGGCATCACCAAGACATTGGACGGGGCCCCATGGGACCACAATCAAGGATTTACACGTCAGAGATCAGAGAAATTCCAGCCACTCATCTTAAACAGGCCTAAAAAATGTCTAGAATACAAGATCATAGGGTTCCCACCATCTGATCAGTTCGAAACTTCATATGTGGTCTGAGGACCATAAATTAACCGTACACATCAAATTTCAAACCTCGGATCCCAATAAAAGTGGCTCAACGGACAGATCAGCCACCAAAACAGTGATATGGGGCCCACCTGCTATCAGGATACACTTTAAATTTGGTCCCCGCGGTTAAAATGAGATGGCAAAATGGATGGATGGATTGGATTTTACATATACATCAAGGTGGGGTCCATTTTATGAGAGTGGCGTACAGAGGAATCAGGCACTGGCTGTGCATCGAACAAACGGAGTCAGTCAGCAGGCGCTGACCTGACGTCCGTGTTTAAAAAGGAAACAGGGACGCCAATTCGCAGCAGGGCTTTGCACGTGGGCCAATATCAGCGTGCGTTTTTATGATCCACACCGTTCAATGTGATCAGGAGGTCAAACCGACCGCACACTGATCTACGGTCCGATTTTCGCGAAAGCAGTGCATGTACAGGGAGTCCAAATGCCGGTCGGACGGATGAAGAACAGAGTCAGTGGGCCGCAGTATTGGAAGTAAAAATCAGCTCTTTCTGCACCGAAATTCGACTGCAAGACCAATGAACGGCCCTGATCTATAAAAAAAATTATCACAGGTGGGTCACGCAGAGATCAGCACTACCCCCTATTTCCGCGTTTGGCCGCTGACCGATTTCTGCAATCATTGTATAGCCATGATGATGATCGTATGAATGATCTGGACCGTCCATCGGGTAGACCATCCCAAAATGTCCTAGGGGACGTTGTTCTTTTGGAAATAAGCAAGGGACGAGGGGAGGCAGCGCCCGTTCTCTCGATGCGGAAGTCATTTCGCATATTGTTACGCAGCGACTGCCTCCTGCTGCGTAAACTGAAGCGAAACCAACTCCAACTCAATTACGGACGGCAGCACAGCTCTCCAGGGCCTGCTTTACCTATAAGAAGAGGGAGGCTCGTTTTTGTAAAGGGAAGGAGATTTTTTTGAAGAGGGAAGCTTGGACGTGGGGCTGGAAGGTGGAACGTTAGACAGGGGCTAACGGTAGTTATTTATTTATTTATTTATTTTATTTCTTTTGAATCCAGCCCATTCATGTTGGGCTGAACCTCTTAGCTAGGGCTAAGAGGTGAAGCCCGTAGCGAGATGGGAGATTCTATTCTATACTTTTAATGTAAATTCATGAACTGAATTTGTTTTTTTATTATTATGGAAGGAATGTTTTTAGTCTTTAATGGTCTGTTGTGACTGAAATTACAATGGGTCTGCAATAGCTTTGAATATTTCCTTTTCCCTTTTTTGATGTTTATGACGTCAGGAAGCCCTGTTGTTCACCATCGTCTCATGGGCATAGTTGGATGACGGTATCCTTCCTAACCTTCATAATCATCTGATTGGTTGGTTATTAGTTTAATTCTATCGTTTGCTCTGTCTCCTGGGCATGGTTTGATGATGGAATCCATCCTAATTCATATTCCTTTCATCTCGTGAAGACTAAATCAAGTAAGTTCAGTTTGATTTCCATGATTCTTAAATGCAGGCATAAGATCTCCCTGATCTCTACAAGTAGATCCTCTGAATCCCTAATTTCCCTTCCCTGAATTGTTTAAAGTTTTAGATAATTATTCCACAATTATTCCCTCAAACTCATTGATTTTAGATCACATCTTAGTCTAAGTTCTAGTTCTATTTGGTTTCAGATAACGTACAGGTATCAGTCCCTTGGGATTCGACCTCGGTCTTACCGAGTTTATTACTACATCACAACCCTACACTTGGGGAGTGAACAGCATCCGAACAAGTTCCTTCACCCATTCGGAACTATCTACCTAGGTGCAATCTGGAGTTGGAAAAGCAAATTCTGAGCAATGCCCTAGAGGGGCAGATGCAAGCCGCATTGTAAAGCAACCTGAAATATTACGACCATCCCAGCAGGACGACGGTCAGGTAACTCACTCAGCAAGGGAAGGCGAAGGATGACCAAGTCCGGGACATGGTACCCAGCCTTGATCCTATCTAGATCCATCTCAGTTAAAACCGAGGGAACCAGACCCTTCTGCTCATCTCCTGCCTCCCCCCCCCCCCCTTGGCCGCCGACCCAGTAGCTTTTGCTGATCTCCATGTGGAGACCGACTCACTGACCCTTCGATCTCTTCATCTTCTTCCTTCATTTCCTCCTTAGGAGGATTAGGTTTGCCAGGGGCAGTCGTCAGTGACGCCTCTCCACGAGAGGGACCCACCGAAGCAGGGTGCTTCGCTGAGGACCCAGTTGCCCTTTTCGAGTACTGAAAGGCCTTGTTGGCACCAATGACATCTCCGCCAGCAGTGAAGGCGACTCCGAGACATTCCAGAAATGTCTCGCTTCGCCCTCGTCAGCGGAAGCTCCCTCTCGAGGGCTCTGGGAACTGTGCATTGCCATTAAAATTCAAAAAGAAATGAAGGGAGAGAGTTTGAAACTCACCGGAGATATCGATACAGACCGGAAAAGGAGTGAGCGTGGAATCAAAAATCAAAGAGGAAGAACGAAAATGGCGAAAGGCGGGAGGACTGTGAAAAGGAAATGGGAAGAGAAGAAGGCGCGCGAAAATGGGAGAGACACTTCCCACTCCTCCTTATATAGTCTTGCCACGTGGCAAGGACATTTAAGGAGGAGTCGAATCAACGGTCATTTCGACTCCCCCGCCTGACACGTGGCACGCGCCGACTGACGGAGATGTAGCCCTCGCCACACGTCCAAAGCTCATTAGCCGAAGAAACACTATGACGGCTTCTTGCCCGTGTGGCCTCGATCAATGAATCGACGCATGTTCAAGACGACTCCTCCAAACGTTAAACGCTCCATCATAATATCGGTCTTCGGTCCAAGCCGACCCAAAACTCTTTACTCCTTAGCATCAACACAGGTGACACAAGGAGTAAGGGGGCTTACTGTTAGGGAAAAATATGATAAGTCCGGAGACCTGGTTATGGAATGGACCAACTCTATTGACACGGCCCGGGATTCTAAGGCGATAAGCCTAACCGAGGCAAAAGAACTGAAAATCCTAGAGGAGAGACTTAACTCAGATCGCAAGGAATAAACCCCGACCGAGACTTATAAAGTCACAAGCCACGAGGCCAAGCATATGAGATGCATAAAGTTGACTCAGAAGACAAGGCAGTAGCATCTAAATTGCCGATTAAGGCCTGAAGCTTAGAAGCCACCTGACCGACCATAAAACCGACCCAATTAGGTAGGTTATAAGGTCGGCCATCAGAGTAAGAGAGGATGTCGATTACGGATTGGCTCCATCTCGCCCGACAGATGGCGAGCAACTTGATCCTTAAAGCTGGCCCAGACTAACTCATTATTAGAATTGGTCAGGACTGACCCGAGTAAGGAAAAGACGGCGTGAATGAAAACACTGTCCCGAAAATCTTGTAAAAGGATCCTTGATCCTAAGGATCTCGGGATCCGATGGAGACCTAAAACGGATTGAAATCAGATCTCTAAGATTTCAAGAAGATAATCCCTGCACAATGGGACCCTCCCATTCCTATAAATACAGGAAAGCTCCACGATTGAAAGGTACGCAGAAAACTCCTCTCAAAACCCCTTCCTATACAGTTCTATCACTGACTTTAGCATCGGAAGGTCCCTGGCTCTAGCCAGGGTCTCCTTTGTTTCTTCCTTGTGCAAGTGGTAGGACGGTAGAGGGTGAACCCGTTTTTTGCATCAACGTCGATATAGGGAATGCACAAATATCAACTTTATCCATATCCAATGTTGACCCCATGATAGAAAACAGTGGGACAAAACTGTCTACTATTAAAACCGTCTGAGAGCTAAAATTGGATTGTGTAGTGAGTAAACTCAGTTGGACCCACTGTGAATGTATTTTGTTTATCCACACTGTCCATCCATTTTTTCAGGTCATTTTAGTGGTTGATTCCGAAATTGAAGAATATCCAAAGCTCAAGTGGACCATACCACAGGAAACACTGGGAATGATGATTTCCACTGTTGAAACCTTCCTGTGGGCCTGATTTCCACCGTTGAAACCTTCCTATGGCCCTATGGCCCACAGTGAAGTTTATTTATCATCCAACCTGTTCATAAGATGATAAAGACATGGATGAAGGGAAAATAGAAATATAAGCTTGATCCAAAACTTCCGTGGCCTCTAAGAAATTTTCAATGGTAGACGTTCAATTCATACTTTTTCCTATGGTGCGGTCTATTTGAGTTTTTTATATGCTTCATTTTTTATATCATGCAATAAAATTCTGTTAAAATGGAGGGACAGAGTGGATAAAATACATCAACCACGGTGAGCCCCACAGGGTTTACTCAGTACGCAATCCGCTTCCCTTAAACACCCTGAAAAAAGAGAAAATTATATATATATATATATATATATATATATATATATATATATATATATATATATATATATATATGTTGCAGTGTCAACAACGGGAAGCGGATTGCGTACTGAGTAACTCAGTACCCTTAGCGTACTGAGTAAACTGTGTGGGGTCCACTGTTATTTAATTATTTTATCCACTCTATTAATCCATGTTAACAGATAATTTTATGACTATATCCCAAAAATGAAGCAAATTAAAATCTCAACTGGACCACACTACAGGAAACAGTTTGATTGAACCTCTACCATTGAAAATTTTTTGGAGGCCAAAAAAGTTTTGGATCAAGCTGATGTTTGTGGTTTCTCTTCATCTATGTCTTTTTGATCTTATGAACAGGTTGGATGACAAATAAAAATTAATTTGGGCCCTAGGAAGGTCTCAACGGTGGAAATCATTATTTCACACTGTTTCCTGTGTAATGGTCCACTTGAGCTTTTGATTCACTTCAGTTTTGGTATCAACCGTTGAAATTATCATTAAAAATGGATGGACGGTGTGGATAAACTGTATACATTAACAGTGGCCCCAACTGAGTTTACTCAGTACGATAAAAGCGTACTGAGTAACTCAGTACGCAATCCGATTCCAAACAACGTCTCTAGTGTGAGGCTCCACGTGCTGTTACGTGTTGAATATACACTCCGTCCATCTTCTTTCAAGCTCATCAAGGTTGGGCGCCACCACGTCAGTCGCACCCACTCACTGGGCGTGAGCCCCTGATGAGATAGATCCCGGTCTCAAGTGACCACGCCACAGGAAAACTAGGTGGTTGAACGACTACCATCAGAAACTTCCAAGAGCCACTGTAATATTTAATTTCCATCCAACCGTCCAAAATGTGGTGTCCACTGAGGACCATAGCTGGGGGGTCGTGTATGTTGGTTGGTTGTGTTTAACTCTACAGGGAAGAGTAATCAAAATTCATTCAGTAATCAAGATGTTCATGTAAATCTCAGTGGACCGCAATTTTACAGTCCATTGTGTTGCACGTGCCAAAAGCATTTTAAGGCACATGCGATATACAATCCTGCGGAATGGTTGGAATGACCCTTGGGATCATTGGCCACAAAAGAAAAGGCTAATCCCGTAATCTAAGTGGGACACATGTTGAAAAAAAGATGGCAAATCGATGACTCATTGTCCATATTTGGCCCACCTGATGTATGTACATGTTTGATTTTCAATCCAATGATCGTCTAGATGAAGTAAACCTTCTAACTGTTTTCTAATGTATTAAATTTGTATGTGTTGATGTCATCAATAGATTAGACCACTTAATGTATCGTTTTCTAATGTATTAAATTTGTATGTGTTGATGTCATCAATAGATTAGACCACTTAATGTATCGAGTAAATGTTGATTATGTTGATGTCAACAGCATATGATCGATTCCATCGAGAAAATTTGAAAATATCCTAGTTGATTGTTGGATAGTTTTGGAGGTTGCTACCGGATAGCATCGAAGGATCTTCGATGTTATCGATTGGTCTTCGATGGATGCACGATCCTATTGAAGGATCTATCAAAGGCATGCGCAATTTTGGATAAGTGTGCGATTTGTTTCTTATTCTAGTTGGGTAGATATATATCTATATATATATATATATATATATATATATATATATATATATATATATATATATATATATTTACATGTGGGATCCACATTTTTATAGATTAAGAAAGATTAGGGCTTTTTAAGTTGTTTTAAATGGTTCAAGGGCATAGCTAGGGATTTAAAGGAGATTTGAGGGTTATTCTAATCGGTAAGATTTACTATCTCTTGTAATATTGATTTCATAGTACATTACTTATCGCTTTGTGTTATGGTTTTTTTCCGCAAAATTTTTTCACATAAAATCTGGATTGCCTTCTTGTTGGGTTTGTTTGTGTGATTGTGATTACTTTGCTTGATTAAACTTTGTGGTCTTTCATGAGTCCTAATAAGTGGTATCAGAGCAAACGTTGAGAAGCATATCAAATTTGAAAGTAAGGTATCAATGGCATATAATATGAAGTTTAATGTAGAGAAGAATTCTAGTAAAAAAAAATTTGAACTATGGAAGGTTAAGATGAACGACATCCTAGATTAGCAAGGATTAGAACATGCGGTCCTTAAAAAGTGACTAAAAACCATGAAACAAGAAGAATGGATAAAGTTAAATAAGAAGGCCAATATATCAATCCAGTTGTGTATAATGGATGAGGTCTTTTATAATGTTATGAGAGAGAAAATTGTAGCAGATAAATGGACAAAACTAGAAAACATTTATGCAAAGAACTCTCTTAAGAATTGCTTGTATCTAATGCTACAATTGTTCAATCTGAAGATGACGGAAGGGGTTGATGTTGAGGCGCACATCAATAACTTTAATAGGTTCATTTATAAGTCGTTGTATGTAGATAAGACGATGAGAGATGAAGATCAAGCTGTATTCTGTTGAATTCTCTTTCAGAATCGTATGAGTCATTTACTCTTTGTGCACCAGTGAGATGACCATTAGTGTTGAGACCGTTATCTCAACACTTCAGTCTAAGGCGATGAGAAAAAAAGTGGTGACGTGGGAACTTCTACAGATGCATTGGTTACAAGGGAGAAACTTTGAGCGTAGATCTTCACGGCCGAGATTAAAATCCAAGGGCAAGTGAAAAGGCAAGCTGAAGTGTTGGAATTGTGGCATGAAATGACACATAAAGAAGGCTTGTCAAAAACCTAAGTCAAGGAAGGAGAATTAAAAAGTTCTTCTAAAGAGGCTAACATTGCGGATCTAGTGAGGAGACGAGTGGTATTGACATATTGACTGCATCAAAATCTGGGTATTTCAGCGATGAATGGATTTTGGATACATGGGCTTCGTATCACATGACCCTTCATAAGAGTAGGTTCATTAGTTATAATGAGTGCGATGATAGCCATGTGTTTATGCGAAATGACAGTGCCTATAACGTGGTTTGTGATGTGATCAGTGTGCATTAAGATATTTGATGGCATAGAGTGTATCTTGACCGATGTGAGACACGTTCCTAACTTAAGGAAGAGTTTGATATCTATGGGTGCATTCAAGGCACATGGGTGCAAATTCACTAAGTTCGATCATGTCCTTATAGTTTCAAAGGGGCACTCGAATCATAAAAGCACAAAGGAATGGTAACCTTTATAGGTTTATTGGAAGCACTTTATTGGGTAGAGCTGTAGCAGTTGTAGTAGATTCCACGTCTACACATATGTGGCATGTGTTCTTAGGCCACATGAACAAGCGGGTCATGAAGGTTCTTTCTGATCATTATTTGATTTCAGTTTTTAAAAGCCTTGATTTTAGTATATGCGAGCATTGTACATATGGTAAACAATCAAGGTCATCTTTTAAGTTTGAGAAATATATTTGTAGGGGAGTTCTAGATTATGTGCATTATGATGTATGGGGGTCATCGCCCATAGTTTCTGGCGGAAGATCATCATGGTTTGTTACGTTTATTATGATTACTATAGAAAAGTGTGGATTTATTTAATGAAAAGTAAATTTGAGGTTTTTACCAACTTTAAATAGTGGAAGACAATGGTGAAAAACAGTCAAGGAAAATGGTGAAAGTGTTGAGGATAAATAATGGTGGGGAATTCGCTTCTGAGGAATTCAATCAGTTGTGTAAGGATGAAGGAATCTTGAGACACAACATAGTGCGGCACATAATATAGTAGAATGGTGTGGCTAAGCGGATGAATCTGACTCTCTTGGAGAGGGCCCGATGCATGATGAGTAATGCAAGGTTTGACAAGGAAATGTGGACTGAGGCTGTTAACATAACTTATTACTTAGTGAATTGGTCCCCTTTTACGGTTATATATTGTAAAATTCCTGAGGAAGTATGGAGTGGTTAGTAAGTTGACTACTCGAGGTTGCAAGTATTTGTTTATGATGTTTACTCTCACATACCGTCAGTTGAGAGAGATAAGTTAGATCAAAGAATTAAAAAGTACATCTTTATCGGCTATGAAAATGGTATTAAACGGTACAAGATATATGACCATGTCACATGGAAAATCATCCTTACTTGTGACATCAAATTCGACAAAGGATCCTTATTCATAAGGAGGATGAAAGTCGGTTGTGAACGTTAAGATAGACAGAGATCGGACATAGGTTGATACTGAGATGCAGAAAGAGGTACAGGAGCAAGTGGAGAAGCCACCTATGAGAAGGAATCCGCTAAGGGATTATAGGTTACCAATGAGATACATGAATGACTCAAATATTATATTTTCCCTTATTACGGATGAGAGAGATCCATCTACTTTTCAGGAGGCACTTGATGATGTAAATGCCAAAAAGTGAAAAGCGGCAATGCAGGACGAGATAGACTGCTTATACAAGAATGAGATGTGTAAGATGGTGGAGCATTCCATTAGCCATAAAACGATCGGGTGCAAGTGGATCTTCAAGAAGAAATAGAATAGGTACAAGGCAAGGATAGTAGTGAAGGAATATGCTAAGAGAGAATGTGTTAACTTCACTGAAATATTTACGCCCGTAGTGAAACAAGTATCTATCATATTCGTATTGGTGCTAGTTGCCCAATATGATCTCGAGTTAGAATAGATAGATATGAAGATTATTTTTCTGCATGGGGAATTAGAATAGAAGATTTACATGAAGCAAACAACGCGTTTCAAAATACAAGGGGCATAAAACAAGATTTTTAGGATGAAGAGGTCGTTGTACGGATTGAAACAGTTGGTTAAGCAGTGAAACAAGAAATTTGATTCTTTCATGGAAGTCAGAGGTTTACTCGGAGTATGTGTAATGCTCCGAATTTCGGGGGTCGAGCAAAGCTCTACTCCCGAGATCCAGTACATCACTTATGCAATATGGATGATGATGTTTAGATTTCACCCATATTAATGGGTTAAGCATGAGTGATATTATACTAAAATAGCATATCATACTCTGGATATAATTGAATTAAGCAAGCGGAAGACTGAAGCATATATATTTAAATATGTGGGTGTTTTACCAACTCCAGAGTATGAGTATGTAACCAGGTTGAATATATACAAGTATTGTTTCAAAATATAGAAAAAGGGAAAATTTAAAGTGTTCAACTAAGTTAAAATCCCGGTGTTCCCTTCGTATCAGCACGAGGTCTACATCGACCCGCCTGATAATTGAAAGTAGGAGAACTCCTCCTCATCCACGCAGTCCTACTCCTTAGCATAGACTACCTCAGTACCTGCATCTAAACCATACTCTATTTGGTGTTTTAAAGTACCATCCCAGGTGGAAATGAGTAGCTAATTGAGTGGAACTATAAAGCAAAGGTTAACATGTTATCAATTCAGTCAAGCAGAAATGATAAAGCAATACAACAATTATGTCCTAAGTAATCTTATTAATGCAGAGATGGTATGTTGAAATGATGCATGCCCTCGCCTGCACTCCCTCAGCAACTTCATCAACCATTCGCGCATGACAAGCTTCCTAAATGTGCGCTTCATCGTTAAAGCACATGCAATGCAGTGCATGATCATGTTAGCCAAGTAATTGATTAGGCTTATTCATATAACAAATTCAGAAAGCTAAGGTACCTCCCTTTTCATCATAAACCCAAACGGGAATCCATCTAAGGTCGTTAATCCTAGTTAGTCACATATGATAGGTAAGTTGTAAGGCATCACCCCTAATAAAAAACAGTCGATAGGCAAATTCAAATGTTTATACTCGAGGTCACTCCACCAATGCCCTACCTACTGGAGTGCTATTTTCGAAGGGGGTCCGGATCAGACGGTTCACCCCAACCCACTCTAGGACCACAGCCAGGCTGCGTAAGTGTAGGCCGACAGCTCGAACACGGTGTCCCATACCACCATACCTGGCTCATGAGTTTGGGTTGCTCGCTGGTCACTACGGGGAGGCTCGTCATCCCAGCGTAGGCCAATAGCTTGACTAAGTGTCCCATACCACTATGCCCGGCTCATGAGTCTTAGCAAATCATGGTACCATGGTTGAAATGGGTCTTTACATTGGTAAGGGGTACCTTAGATTCAAGAGGTAGTGTCCATACATGGTGAACACACAATAGGCCAATCGGTTTGTTAGGAAAGTTCAATTGGTACGGCCACGCACTAATTTAAGCGATGTGGAGTGCATAAGCACCCCGTGTGGCATAACAATGTCGACAATTTTCGTACAACCCGAATTCATCGATTTTTCTCAAATGTGGCGTGACTAATTCAGCCACCTAAATAGGAAAAAGTTACGGATTGCCTGAGCTACACGGTAGCCCCAATCTTATCAGATGCAGCAAATAAATACATGTGATAGGCATTTCACCATTTGAAAAACAATCCAAGTAAATATTTCATTTGAGCATTTTATCAACACTTTGAAGATGTTAACAAACACTTGCATTTTATCCATAAATTTCATAGAGGCAAATATAATTACATGAAATAAATTATACATACGTACAAGCTAATGCAAAATACTATCTTAATACTCGTAATAAGTACAAGTCATCAACAATTTCTCATTCAAACAATTCAATAAACACTTAGACTACACTATACCAAATACATAGACTAGGTTAGTTACAACATATATTTTAGCAATTCCTTATACAAAGAGAGTAACGTATATGTGACGATGATTAACCCTAGATCAGTAATCACGGCAAGCTCAAATCACATTCAAATGCTCATTCAAACATTTCAACAAACACATGAAATGCATCTTTTATCTAACACAATTCATACATGTATATTATATAGGAATCGACATATCTACAACAATATGACAGCAATCAAGTCAGACATAAATTATTAGTTGACATTGAAAGCATTAAAAACTATAACCTAAACGTTTATAGTCTACACCTTTCGTCGAAATACTCGATTTGGACGCAGTTCAAACACTACATTCCTAAAAACGGAACGTCGGACACCTATACAATGAAATAGGTTAGTTATTTCATTGATTACTCTATTTGGATTCCTAAAACAAGATTAGGGTTAGGATTTCTTACCCAAATCGAAGTTGGAATGGCTCGTGTAGTGATTATGGGGAGGCGATTCGGTATGTGGAGTAGTGAGAGTGAATCCCAACAACAATCTCCCAAACTCTCACTCTACTCCTCACTCTTTTCCCCTCTTTTCTCTCTTCTCTCACCTAAGGTTTGAGAAATTCGTATGAGAGAGGGGTGGGGTGGTTGAAGGGCCTTATATAGGCTCAGAAGTGATGTAAATGGCCTCAGGGCCATGGTATACTTGGGTTATAGCCAAAGGGCGACTGTTTCTGACGAATGAGGCTCATCTGGAGATCCATTACCTGTCTATGTCATGGAGTAAGTTCCCTGACAATGGATCTAGGCTAAGTTATGATTTTGGTATGATCAGATTAGTGGATCGACCATGAAGGACCCGTATCAGATCAATGGTCGTTGTCACTCGATTAGGGCCTCAGTTATACGGATTTGAGTAGTGAAATTTCCTTTTCTCATGGGTGAAGTTTGGTCAGAAACTGAAGGTTCGAAATCCTCAATTTCACATGTGAGCAAATGGCCAAATTCACATAAGTTTTAAGTCATTTTCTAAAGATATTCGTGTTTCTCATACACTTCGCTCAGGGCTCAAGTTATTCATTTCTGGACACCATTTGGGCTCGATTCCCTCTTTGGCTGTCAAGCCCAGTAGGACGGACATAACCCTATAGTTTCATGGTCATCGGACTTTCGACATGCGGTCTGTGTTCGATACGGGGTTTCATTGTACTCCTGAGAGTGATAGGCTCTTGAGATATCTCGTAGGTTTTTATACTTTGTTAAGTCAATGGTATTAATGGTTTTAGGTCTTTTCATTTGTGAAAATGGTGGCTCGAACTTAATCCACCAATTATTTAGTCTAGTACTTAACTAATTTTCGCCTAAAATCTTCAACAAGATGCGATCCTGGGGTTGTTCAGGAAATCGGGGCATTTCTAGGATGAATTAGGTATCAAGATTTCTTGTGCACAATTATTAGGATTTGGATTAACTAAGCTTATAGTCTGACCTATTCGCAACTAAAGGAAATAATGATCTGATTATAATCACACTAAACCGTCAGTTCTTAAGCTAAAAGGATATTAACTCAATTTAGTTTGTCAATTGAGATCTGACGCTTAATTGTCACAACCTTTGGCATATCTTTATTTAGTTATGGTCATCTCAATTAGTCAGTAATAGGTCGGTTAGAATTGGACCCTACATGAACAAATCCCAATACTACGCTCGATGTTTAAGTGATCAGGTGGATTCGTTGGTCTTCTACAGTCGATCAATCCTATTTGTACGGTTCTTTATTAATATCAGCCGTGTATAAGCCCATCTCGAGTGTCGAGGGTGAGTAAATGATGATGGGGCTAGTTATAAAAAGAAAATTTAAGGATTTTTGGAAATTTCAAAATAGCAAAAATTTGGGGTGTTGCAATGATCATTGTTTCTATTACAAAACATTGAGTGATAAGAAATCCATTATCTTGGTATTGCATGTTGATGACATGCTTATCACCAATCATAATATGTCTGAAATCAACACATTGAAGAATTAGTTATCAGAGACATTTGAGATGAAATATCTGAGGTTATAAAGAGGGTTCTCGGCATTGACATACATGAATACAGGAAGAGGAGTAGGTTATGGTTATATCAGGTAGAATACCTTGATAAGGTATTGGTGAAGTATGGGATAAACAAGGCAAAGTTGGTTAACACCCCTATTCAACTCATTTTCAGCTCTCTCTTTTTTTAAAATAGTGTCCTGAAACATATGAAGAAAAATAAATTATGTCTCGTGTGTTTTATTCAAGTATAGTTGGCAACTTGATGTATGTCATGGTATATATGAGAATAAATATTTCACATACGGTGGGTGTTATTAGCAAATATATATCTAACCTTGGCAAGCAATATTGGGAGGCAGTGAAATGACTACTTCAATTAATTTGAGGTATGTAGGACTACGTCATGACATTTGAAAAATCAGGATATAAATTAGTAGGCTATCTGGATTTAGATTATGCAGTAGTATAGATAATAGAATGTTGACTTTCGATTACCCGTTTTTGTTAGCAGGTGGAGTGATCAATTAGATGTTAAAGCTTCAGTCTGCGGTAGCTCTTTTCACAATCAAAGCTGAGTATATGACAGTGAAGGAAGTATTTAAAGAAGCAGTTTGGTTGAGGGGAATGATAAATCAATTAAATCTTCAATAGGAGGCCATGCCAGTTAATTGTAACAATGAAAGAGTGATTAATTAGGCAAAGAACTCTATTTATCATTCATGTACTAAACATATTGATGTGGGTCATCATTTTATCCGATGAGTGCTTGAGGAAGGAGGTGTGACTCTCAAGAAGATACAAACAAGTGTGAATCCAGCTGACATGATTACAAAGGTGGTTCTCACAAAGAAGTTCGAGTTTTGTATTACTTCACTAGGCTTGGCAAAGCCTCAATGAGGATGGAGTGTTTATGAGAAGCAATTATAAAGTCATGATGGAAGGCATTTGATGGCAAAAGAGAAATGAAGAGTGAAGATTAAAGACGTGATGGTGATTGTTATCTAATGTCTAAAAATTTTCTGTGACAGGGTCTGTCGATGTCATCGACAGACCACATGATCTGATCGAGTTGATCTTCGATGTCATTGATAGGACTTCGATAGATGCTCGATCCCATCAAAGGAATGTGTGGTTTTGCATAAGTGCATGATTTGTTTCTTATTCTAGTTTGGTAGTAAGGTTTTCTAAGTTATTCTTAAGGGTTTTATGGCATAGCTAGGGATTCAAAGGAGATTCAAGATTTGTTCGATGATCGAACCTAAGGGTTGACAACTCAAACAAAGTATAGGGTTGCGATGTAGCAATAACTTGATAAGACCGAGGTCAAATCCACAGGAAAATTGGTGAGAATATGCTAAGATTCTAACCTAAGAAAAACATTTGGTCTGGGTTTTTAATCCAGTGGAATAGAGTTGTAAGAACAATGATAAAGGGTTTAAGGATCTAGGAATCCCCAATCAATAAACTTTGATTAATTCAATTCATTTTCTCGAGTTGACTCAACTAGAACGGATTCTAATATGTTCTAGTTAGAAGATAACACATTAATATCAATAAAAAAAACATCCAAAATAAATTAGAATCATGATAGGCTTGATCTCTCTTGAGGATCTAGGTAATCACATGCGAGGAATTGAAAGCATCTAATGTACCCGTACGTGACAATAGATTAAACAACTTTACAAATTGATTCCTTCCTCAATCTAGGAATTCAATCACATCCTATTATAATTCAACATAAAAACCTTAACTTTCATTAAAGAAATGAATAAAATATCAAATATCCATCATGAGGTTCATCCCTTATGTCATGCCCCAAACTCGAAAACCAGGCTCACAAAATTTTCGATCGCCGAATCCGGCGCCAACAGCCTCCTTAGAACCCCATTCTTGGCTCTCAGCGCCCATTCGCCAGGTTCCGATCCTGGGATGCTACGGGAGGATTTTTAACATCAGTTTGATTCGTAATAAGCATAATCAAAGGCAAAACCTACAACAACAACCAAAAACTCCATTACATTTTCTCTATGATAAAAAACTTTACAAGTACGATAAGCATAAAGGGAAATACAATGACGATGAACAAAAACTCCAAAATGATCTGATAAGTGCTCCTGCCTCAGCACTGCTGCGATCCAATGTCACCTGTACGTAACGGTCGTGCATAAGCTTATAGAAAGCTTAGAGGGTGGTGTAAGTGTGTGTGCAAAGTAGTAGTGTAGTTACGCAATATCAGAGTAATGTGGAACATGCTGATAAATGCCAAGAATACCATTAGCCGTACCAAGGCCATGCGGTGCAAAGAATGATGTCAGCCATACCAGGGCCATGCAATGCGAAATGCAACTCAACCATACAAATCCTCATCTAAGTTCACATATCGATACAGCTCAAAATCTGGAATATCACTGGGGTCTAGTACACTCCAAGTTAGATTGTCGCCCCATCACGCGCAATAAGGTGAGTGAAAAAGACCTCACTATCCGCCTGCCAATATCGGGCTCGACTCGTCAATAGCGGACCCATTCCTCGAGCTGGTCAAACTCAGCCTAATATTACCCCCTACTCCAGGTGGGTAAAGCCGCACCCCCTTCCAATCGACCATGACACAGTAGAAAGCACAACCGTCTAGTAATCGGCAGTCGACACTCATACACCTACTCGGTCTAGACGTTGGAGCAACCTCTTGATACCATAAGGGTTTAGGGACTTTCACCCAGGGATATCTATAGCACCCCATGGAGAACAGTATTTTTGGTATCCAATCCTGCCAACCACGATACGTTTATGGGGGCTACGGCCCAGATGTCGCTAGGGCGTACAGTAACCATATCACACAATGCGAATGCATGAATCACACTATCCAGTTATACAGCAATCCTGCGCATATCGTGCGCTCATGTAGGACAACACCCCCTATACAGGAGCCCCTAAACAATCTGTTCGAAGGCATATGCTATGATCAGTCATTTCTCATATCAAGCATACGTATGATGCATATGATCATGAATTATGGAACTAAACATGTTATATGGGATGGATGATGTTCATAACGAAGGTGGGCCTAGACGGCCTACACATCACACATATGGGCCCTAGGGGAAGTCATAATGCGAACATTTAACCAACACTATACTTGCAATGGGGACGTCAAACCACCATTGCTCCCAAGGCATAGCCCGTCGTAAACATCATTACATAAATCATGTTGGGGATTGCACATTGCAATGGACCTTAGGTATATCCCATTGGGCCTTCAATACATCAAATGGGTCGTATCATATGGGCCTCATATTCATCAATCGGGCCACATCAATGGGCCGCACTAATGGGCCTTATGTGCATTGCAATGGGCCATAACCCGTGGGCCTTAGAATGCATCAAATGGGTCTAATCTTATGGGCCTTATGTGTATCAAATGGGCCTCGCCAATTAGGCCCCATATGTACATCAAATGGGCCTCAACCCATAGGTCTCAATACATCTTAATGGGCCTTAACCCATGGGCCCCTAATACATCAAATGGGCCTCGACCCATGGGCCTTACATAAAAATTAAAGTGGGCCTCCACCGTGGGCCACAATTAAACTGAGATGGGCCTCCCGCCATCGGTATATTATATATAATATAATATAATATAATATAATATATAGTACATACAATATTATATATAATATAATATTATATATATATATATACACACACACGCCCACACACACACGCACACGCACACAACACGCCCACCGTCCCTGGACAGTGGGGATATAACACAAACATCACAGCAGGCTCCACTGTCCGCCTGGATGGTGGCAGTAAAATACATATATCACTGTGGGCTCCATGTGGGGCCCACTCAAATGTTTACACTCCATCCAACCCGTTGATAAGGTCAAGTAGACCTAGATGAAGGATGAAAACAAATTTCACCCTGATCCAAAACTTCTGTGGACCCAAAAAAAGTTTCAAGGGTAGAGTTCAATTCACACTATTCCCTGCATTGTGGGCCACCTGATCTGTGGATGGCGTTGGAATTTGGAGGGGGCCCACTGCTGGGAATGGCCCACCTCATGAACGGGTTGGATGACAAATAAACATCAAGGTGGGGCCTACGGCTACAGCCGTGGGTTGTTGGCTGACCATCAGTCCGTCCATCCGCTGGTGCGCAGGCAGCGCCTGCTGCTGCCTACTCTGACACAGCAGCGCTGCTACTGATGTTTTATATTTTTTTTTGTTTTTCTGATCCCTATGGTTTGTCACAAGTGGGGTCCACATTTTGAGAATTCACTCCGTTCAATGGCCCTCCATGGCTCAAGGCAAGCAAAACAAGCCCAATATTGAGCATCTTTCAGCGTATAAACAATCAGGGAAGGTTTCAATGGTAAAAACCACCATTTGATATGGTTGGCCCGCCAGGACCTCGAGTTGACACCAATTTTTGGTTCAACGCCTAAAACGAGCCTGGAAAAGGAATGGACGGCGTGGATTGATTACATACATCAAGGTGGGGCCTACATGAGTGAGCCACCCCAAAGCTTGGGAACAAGCTGATATTTGCGTTTTTCCCTTGTTTAGCGTCCAGAGACGCTGGATGGCTTGGTCTGTCACAAGCATGGAGGTGGGCCCTGCTTAGGTGGGCCGCCAAATGGAGTATGGTGTGGGTACAATACTCACAAAGTGAGCCCCACTTGTAAATGGTTTGGATGGAATACATACCTTGTGGTGGGGTCCGTTCAAGTGGGCCACACAACCTCATTATCATCACACATAAAAAAATAGAGAGGGAGAGAAAGATAGAAAGTGGGACAAGCGTGATGGAGGGACCCCGACACTATGGGCCCTCCCTTCGATGATCTACAACATAAATCAAGTGGGCCATTACATGTGGGCCCATTAAATCGAAATCCAACGGTAGAGATCCCTTCTCCACTAAAATAGACGGTCTAAATGACCCTAAATATGTAAGGAAAATAAAAATCATGATGGGGTCCATGGAGAATAGCCCCATCATGGAATGATCATGATGATCCAAGTGGTCCATCGGCCACATCTTAGGTCCAAAGTGATATCCAAACCATTGATTGGTTGGCCTCACTTGGCCCATCTTAAAAATATTAAAAACTATCCTATCAAAGCACCCACTGCTTGATCTTCTTGCTCCATTGGCTTCCTTAGCTCCTTGTGCTTCTCTTTAATGGAGGAAGATGAGAAATGGATGGCTAGGATAGGAGATCTAGGAATGGAAAGGTGGGCCACACTTATAGCTTGGAAGAGTTGGAGAGCTCATACGTATGGATTTGTTTCTAGCTTTTGGGAGAGTTTGGAAAATGAGAGAGAAACTTGTAAAGGGGGAGAGAGAGAGGGAGTGATGGGTGATGGAGTGATGGATGTGGTGGTGATGGGTGTAAGAAGCTTTTTTGACTTTTGTGGCTAATGGTGTAAGAGAAGTATGGCTTGTGTAAGAACTTTTTGACTTTGGGGATTGCTTGGGAAATGGTGAAAGGTGATGTGTACTTGACATGATGGGATTGATGGGTTGATTGATTGATGTGATATCTTGTAGAGATTCTCTCAGAATTCTCACGCACGGCGTTTTCCTCGCACCGAACGCTGGCCCACATCTCCTAACCACGGTATCGCCTTGGCGCACGAGTCACGGCATCAGAACCGCAGTGACGGCGCGGTCGCTAAGGTACAAGTATTGGGTGAGTCGACTTAGGTTGACGGCATGAGAATCAGGGTCACGCGCAAATACCAGTTAAGGGTCGAAGGTTGCCAGAATTCGACCGGAAGGACCGCAGAAGTCTAAGGAATGGTATGGTCTAGGATACGGGGCTTACAGCTCTCCCCTCCTAATAGAAATTTCGTCCTCGAAATTTACATAATCATCGTAACTAAGCAGAACTCATAAGGAAGAAACATACTCATCATCATATAACATCAAAGATAACATACAAAATACAACACATGATCAATCATAAAAAAGATGGGGATAACGCTCTTAAATCTCGGTCTCGCGCTCCCAAGAAGCCTCCTCAACAGAATGGTGACCCCACTGAACCTTCACCAACAGAATGACCTTGGTCCGGAGGACCTGGTCCTTCCGATCAAGGATACGGACTGGTTGCTCGATGTAAGAAGCGTCCTCAGGAACCTCTAACGGCTGCCAATCGATAACAGGAACAATGTCTGACCCACACTTTCTCAACATGGAGACATGAAAAATGTTGTGGACGCCAGACAACTGAGATGGCAAGGCAAGCCGATAGGCTACGGCGCTAATGCGCCCAGTGATCTCAAAAGGTCCAATAAATCTCGGGGCAAGCTTGCCCTTCGCTCCAAATCGAACTACGCCCTTCATGGGCGAGACCTTGAGATACACACGGTCCCCTACATCAAACTCCAAGGGACGACGCCGACGATCAGCAAAACTCTTCTGCCGGCTCTGAGTTGTGCGCATCCTCTGCCTGATGATATCAATAGCCTCTGACGTCTCATGCACAAGCTCGGAACCTAGGAGACGACGCTCTCCAACCTCGGTCCAACAACTCGGTGATCTGCATGGTCTGCCATATAGTGCCTCAAAAGGAGCCATGCCGATGGTCGCCTGATAGTTGTTGTTGTATGCGAACTCAGCCAATCGCAGATGCTCATCCCAGCTACACCCGAAACCAATCGCGCAGGCCCGAAGCATATCCTCAAGGATCTGGTTGACCCTCTCGGTCTAACCATCGGTCTGCGGATGGTACGTGGTGCTGAGCTGCAAATCAGTACCCATCGCTCTCTGGAAGCTCCCCCAAAACTGAGACGTTAACCTCGGGGCTCGGTCAGAAACGATCGAGACTGGAACGTCATGCAGTCTCACGATATCCTCAATGAATAATCTCGCAAGCCGGTCCAAAGGCCAAGTTGCACGTATCGCAATAAAATGTGCCGACTTTGTCAGACGATCCACAACAACCCAGATGACGTCATGACCGTACTGAGTCCTCGGTAAACTCATAATGAAATCTGTCGACACGTGCTCCCACTTCCACATCGGGACACTCAACGGTTGCAATAGACCAGGGGGTCTCTGATGATCAGCCTTGACATGCTAGCATGTGTCACACTCGGCCACAAAATTGGCGATCTGGCGCTTCATCCCCGCCTAAAAATACTGTCGCCTCATGTCACGGTACGTCTTCGTCAAGCCAGGGTGGATAGAAAACCACGATCGATGTGTCTCGATCATAAGATCTTTGCGTAACTCAGGAATATCTAGGACACATAATCGGCCTCTGAAGCGAAGTCCACCATCTGTACCAATCTGTCAATCTGCCTGACTCTCAGATGCTGCCTCTGCTTGGTAATCCTATAACGACTGTCTGCCTGCTGAGCCTCGATCACCCTTGCGACAAGAGAGGGTTGAATCGACAGGCTCGATAACTGCACAATAGAAGACTACAAGCCAAACTCAAAGTCGTAGTCTGCTATATCCTCGAGCATCCGCCACTCCTGAATCATCATATGAGCCACCAGGCCTCGTGACTGATGGCTGAGGGCATCAGCCACCACGTTCGCCTTACCCAGGTGGTACTGGAGATCGAAATCATAGTCCTTCAGGAGTTTCATCCAGCGCCTCTGCCTCATGTTCAACTCAGACTGCGAGAAGAGGTACTTCAAGCTCTTATGGTCAGAAAAGAGCTTGAACCTAACCCCATAGAGATAGTGTCTCCACACTTTCAGTGCGAAGACAACTGCAACCAACTTTAAATCATGCATGGGGTAGTTCAGCTCATGGACCTTGAGCTGGCGAGACGCGAAGGCCACTGGTCTCCCGTGCTGCATCAGGACAGCACCCAAACTAATATGCGAGGCATCAGTAAATACAACAAATCCGTCACTCCCAGAGGAAAGAGTGAGGACAGGAGCGGACGTCAGACAGTCCTTTAACTCCGTAAATGCTCGCTCACAGGCGTCACTCCAAATAAACTCTGCGCCCTTCTAGGTCAACCGGGTTAACGGGGCTGCAATATGAGAGAAGCCCTCAATGAAACGCCGGTAGTAGCCCACTAAACCAAGGAAACTGTGGATCTCAGACGCAGTCGTGGGCTTGTCCACTGACGCACTGCCTCAACCTTCGAGGGGTCCACTACGACACCCTCCCTCGTCACCACGTGACCGAGGAATTTCACCTCCTCCTGCCAAAACTTGCACTTCTCCAGCTTCGCATACAGCTAGTGTGCGCGGAGGGTCTGCAACGTAACCTCCAAATGCTGCTCGTGCTCCTCACAGGTCCTCGAATAGATCAGAATGTCGTCGATGAAGACTACAACAAACTGATCGAGATACGGACGGAAGACCTCATTCATCAACTACATGAAAACCGCGGGTGCATTGGTCAGTCTAAAGGACATGACCTGAAACTCAAAATGACCATAACGCGTCCTGAATGCTGTCTTCGGAATATCCTCCTCTCGGACCCGAATCTGATGATAACCAGAACGCAAGTCGATCTTCGAAAAGAACTGTGCACCCTGTAGCTGATCAAACAAATCATCAATCCTCAGGAGCGGGTACTTGTTCTTGATCGTGACCTTGTTGAGTTCTCGGTAATCTACGTAGAGCCTCAACGAGCCATCCTTCTTCTTTACGAAGAGTACTGGCGCTCCCCAAGGTGAACTACTCGGACGGATAAAGCCCAACTCGAGCAACTCGTCCAACTACTTCTACAGTTCCCACAACTCCAATGGTGCCATATAATATAGGACCTTTGAAATATGCGCAGTACCGGGCACGAGATCAATCTGAAACTCGGTGAGTTGACGAGGCGGTAATCCCGAAATCTCCTGAAACACATCGGAAAAATCGCAAACCACATGCAACTGGTCGATGCTCACCGCTATGGGCTCCTCTATGGCACATGACATCAAACAAGACAACGGCCCTTCTCTGGGCTCAGCAATGAACTATAACTGTGGCAAGCCAGGTATATAAAACGTGACTGTCCTCGCAGAGCAATCCAATTTGGCGTGGTACTCGACAAGCCAATCCATACCCAGGATTACGTCGAACTCAGACATCGGTAATGCAAACAGATCGGTAGGCAAAAAGATATCCCTAACCAGAATGGGGCAAGACGAGCAAAATTGGCCCAACACTGCAGTCTTCCCCAAGGGAGTCGATACTTTTAACCCCTTACGAGTAGACTCCAATAGAAAACCAGTCAATCGGTAAAAACTCTCGGCCACAAAAGAATGAGATGCACCAGAATCAAACAACACACATGCAATACATGCAGTTACTGAAAGTATACCCTCAACGACTCCTCTAGATGACTGAGGATCCTGCTGAGCCGCATAGAATCTAGCCTGAGCCAGCTGGGGAGGTGCCTGTTCCCTATGAGTGTACTGCTGCTGCTGGGGTCGTTGAGGTGGTCGAAACTGCTGCCTCTGCTGCTGCTGTCTCGGAGGCTGGTGCTGATGCTATTGCTGAGGTGGCCTCTGTGGTGGGGGCTGCTGTCACGTAAGTATCCTTCTGAGAAGCAATATAGGAATGATCAACCAATCTTTTCAAAATTTGGTCAACAAAAGGTAGGGAAAAGTGGTCTTTCCTCATGACGCTATCCAGTTTCCTGTAGTAAATGCACATTCTCCAACCAGTGGTAACTTTGATTAGCGTAAGTTCATTGTTGGCATTGGCTATGTGGTTATCCTAAATTTCTTAGGCACCACCTGAGTTGGACTCACCCATTGATTGTCAGATATAGGGTAGATGATACCCACATCCAGTAGTTTCAACACCTCCTTCTTAACCACATCCCTCGTGTTAGGATTTGATCGGCATTATGGTTACCTTGTGTTGAGGGTCAAATATTGCATATTAGACCCTAGTTATTGCTTGCTTTTACGTACATGACAATACTTAACGTGTTATTTTAATCGTGTTTGTGTTGCAAGGTGAATTTAAGAGCTTGGAGTGAAAAGGGGTACTAAAGGCATGGATTTGATGCTCAAAAATTACCAGGGCAAGGGACGGATCTTAGGGGACCGAGATCGAAGAATTCACATGCCAAAGATCCAAGAAAACCAAGTGATTAATAATAAAGAGGCTTGAAAATCATCCTGAATGAAAGATCACAGGGTTCCCACCATCCGTTTGGCTCGAAACTTTATATCTAGCCTGAGGACCCTAAACTAACCGTACATGTAGAAATTCAGCCATTGGATCCTTATGAAAGTGGCCCAAAGGATAGATCAGCTACTAAATTACTGATTTGGGGCCCACCTGATATTTGGATATGCTTCAAAGTTAGGCTCAACAGTTTAAATTGGATAAAAAATCAGAATAACGGAGCATATTTCTCATAAACATCACGATGGACCCCACTTTCAAGTGCGTGTGAACAAAACACACGCACCAGCTGCGCACTGAACCAAGACAACAGGTCAAAGTCAGGTTGACCTGACATCTTACGTGGAAAGGGCCGTGGGTTCTGCTGGGACGTGTAGTAGACCACCACCATCGGCCTGATGGACTATCTAAACTGTCCATTCAACCCAGAGAGGGGCACTAACCATAACCATGATGACCTTTTTCTCCCATGCACGTCTCCACACGAAGATCACCGTCAAATGCATGATGAATGACAAGAAGATTTGATCACTTAGGCCGCACTAAAACTCAACCAAAACTACCCATTTTCAACCGAAATTGTCTCAAAAATCTAATGGACAAGATGGATTTCTCTAAAAACATCACTATGGGGCACACTGAGCATCTCAGTGCAAGAACCTTCGCATTACGCATGTTTGGACACTGTCTGATCTTTACGATCATTGTGCGACCATACCGTTGATTGGATGGCAGAACTGGACCATTCAAAAGGTCAAGAAGAGGGTCACGACTACAACCAGGAAGGCCAAACAAAAGCTGAGGATGGCCAGCCGTCCCAAAACCAATTCAAACACAAGTCATTTTGCGCTTTCCTACGCATGTGGTTGCGGTTTCGCAGAGCTGCATAAAAGCTCTCCACTGACTAACTCCACCTAGCCGACTTACCTTAAGCTATAAAAGGAGAGAGAGAGAGAGAGAGAGGGCGTGTAGAGGATATATCCTGGGGCGTGGGAGCAAAGGCGAGAGAGAGATAGCGTGGAGCCGGCACCAAGAGTTTCTCCTTCTTCTTTCCTCTTTATTTTTCTTCCCTTTCCCTGGCTTTATTTATGTCCTTTCTTTAAGAGATTAGTTTAATTATGATTATGATAGGCTAAACCTCTTAGTTAGGGCTAAGAGGTGAAGCTTGTAGCATGATTGAGATGTTTTCTTTATTTTGATTCATGTTTTATTGAACTCTCTTGGATTTTAGTTTGAATATTAAGGAATATTTTTAGTATTTAATGGTTTGTTGTGACTCAAATTACAATGGATCTGCGATTGCTTTGAATATCTTCTTTTTCTTGAATTGAGATTGTGAAATTAGGCCGTCTTGTTGTTTACCATCGTCCCTTGAGCATGGTAGGGTGACAGAATCCTTCCTAACTTTTACAATTTTCTTATGATTGGTTGTAGGTTTGGTAAATTGTTGTTGTTTTCCTTGTCTCCTTGGCATGGTTAGGTGACGAAATCACTTCCAAATCATCACCACTCTTTTCTATTGATAATTAGATCCATGAGAAGTTCAGAGATCTGACAAATCTCTTCTTACCAATTGGATAGGATAGGACTCTAATTCTAGTTGTGTCCTTAAATCATGTAAGGTAGTTTCCCGATTACTACAAGTGGATCCTTGGCACCCTAGTTACTACCTTTAAATTTATTAGTTTTTAGTTAAATAATTCACCATTACTCTCCTCCATTCTCCAGATTTAGATTACATCTTCTTCTAGTTCCAATTCTAGTTACATTCAAAAAACGTACAAGGTTTAGTTCATGTGGATTCGACCTCAGTCTTACTGAGATTATTACTACATCATGACCCTACACTTGGGGTTGTGAACAGGTTTTTAGCGCCGTTGCCGGGGAATGACGGTTACGTTTTTCTGATATTAGCTAGTTTTAGAATTCGTTTAAGATTAGAATTTTTCTATTTTTAGGATTATGTTTTATTTTAGAAACTTTCTAATTCTAGGATTTCTTTCTTTTTTAGAAACTAACTCCTCTTTCTATTTTTATTTTTAGAAACTTTCTAATTTTAGAATTTTTATTTTTAGAAACTAGCTTGTTTTGTTTTCTTTTGTAGGATTCTAACATAGACCCTTATAAATTGGTAACTTCTTTCTGATTCTCTCTCTTTATATTTCTAGATCTCTTATTGTTGTAGGATTTTTCTTTTATTCTTAGGATTAGATTTAGAGTTAGGGTTTCACCACGCATGAGTGGGTACGTCAGTATGCTGAGATAGCTAAGGGATCTTGGAAAGGAATGTACGGTGATTATTATAAAAATCAACATATGTCTCAAACTTTTTCTAAAACCATCATTAAAAACCGACCAGAATATAATGCTCCACCAATTAAAAAGTCTTTGCGTGATCATATGCAGGAGAACAATTATACCCCATGGATTAAGAGAATAGTGTGTGAATGTTGGGGTTGTCAGAATTATGGTAGTGAGAATTATAATCAACCATCAAACAAGAAGAAAACAATGAGAGATTATATTATGGGTGATAATATGTATCAACAACCATCATATTCTCTTACCTATAATCCATATGAATATGATCAGTGGACACATCAACATTGGGAAGATGAACCAGTAATGCATCATAGTAATAATTCTCTTGAATCCTCTACCTTTGAAGTTCAACCAGAAACAATCTAAGAGAATTCAATTCAAAATTTCTTCAAAACTCTAGAGCTCAGCCAGCAAAATATACTCCAAAGACTGCAAGAACTTAGAAAAGATATTTAACAGTGGAGTTCACGTGAAGTGATTGTGGAGAACTTTGGAATTTAGAATGAGGAGTTGGATTCTGTTAATGAGCATACAATTCAATTTCCCAATTAGTCGATCTCGATAACTATTTAAAAGAATTATTAAGAGACGTGGGTGTCTTTCAAATATAATGATGATGACACACTTCACTCACATGACACACTTGGTTTCAATGATGAGGGAGAGGTTAGTTTATTCGAACCTCAACCCAATTTAGGAGTAGAATGTGAGAGAAGCAATCCCATCCCAAGTATTTACTACACTGAATTGGAAGATGATGAGTATTGGGATGACATTCATGAGAGCACAACCCAAATTTCACTAGAATCAACTTCAATTATGGTCCAGGAAGGTGATGATGAGGTACAGGAAGTTCTACTCCACCTATATGACATGTTTGATTTAAATGTGGAGGAAGAGTCTCTTCCAGGTGAATCACATGACTCTTTTAGGGCATGTTCGGTCAACTCCCCTGATTTAGATTATAATATGATTAGGGAGATGGACGAGTTGCCTGATATGACTCTTGAATTTAGAACCATCTAGTTAAGGCCACCATTTGAATTGTCCACCCTTGACAATACAATGCCTGTACTAAATGGTATCGATGAACAAAGTCTTCAAGTAAATACTTCGTCTGTTGATTTTCAATCTGTCTGTGCAGGGCAAGTGCAAGAGAGCATGCATCCATCCATTTTCAAAGACGATGAAATCCTTAGACAGATCATCACAAACTTCAATGAGGAAAGTGAGTCACTCTCATCTAAATTTTCTGACTCTTTGAAAGATTGCTTGGCACACTTGTAGATTCAAACAAACCTATGATAAAACAAATAGTGGATGCCTCACAAGACAATACCTCGGTAGTTGTCACTGATTGAGAAAACCATTATTCTGAAGCCTCTTCTTCCCTAGATCCTAAATGTTTACCATTAAGGGAGGAGGAGTTGAAAATTGAGCCGAAATCTGAAATTTCAGAATGTATTGAGACTACATTACTTTTTAAGATTTTTTTTGAATTTCATCTATGTCTAGTCTCTAATTCACCATGGGGTATTAACTCTGAAACTTTTTCTGTTTCAGGTGAATCGTATATACTTTGGACACCTCAGGAGATTAAAAGGAAACCTTATGTTGAGGTCCATAAATTTCTCTGAAAATTCATGCTCCAGAGCATCCAAGCCTATTGCAAAAAAGGCTTTTGAATGATCTTGTTGAGAAACCTATTAGAAATTTATTACGATATTGGCCGAAGGAGGAACCTTGCGGCATGACTGAGTAGCTTTTCCCCTGCTTTCATAGGACTGGGGTAGTTTGCTTTTTGTCATTCTAGGATAGTCGACTTTATGCTGTTAGGATAGTTTGCTTTCTAGTTGCTCTAAGATAATTTACTTTTTGTTGGTTTCACTCTTGTGCTGACTAACCTTCACGCTGAGATTTCTTTGGAAAAAGCCTCTTAACTCCTTCATCAAGCACTATCCTTCCATCACTTCTCCTTCAATTTCATTGCCTCATGTGCATTACATGTTTATATCTTTTACCTTGAGGACAATGTAGATTTTAGATTGGGGATGGGAGATTAGGTTACCTAATCAATTTTTTCTCAGTCTTGAGCAAAAATTGTGAAATTTTTTGAAATCTTTTCTAAAAATTCTTATGAATTCGAGTGATTTTGAAGGATGGTCTTGATTTAAGAAGTATAAGATATGTAATATTGGTGAATTATGACTCTTGGATTCAGTTGATTGTTAGATTTTATAGTTAAGTTTGAGTTATTAATCCATGATTAGAAGTTTTAAACATTGATTGAGTCATGATTTCATATGTCACGTCTAGCTTACACATTAAAGTTCTAATTTGATATTGAATTGATAACTTGATGATTATTAAGCATGGAAGGAACCAACTTGGGGAATTTGTCCATCATGTTCAAATGAGAAGAATTAAAAAAAAAGGGAATACCCAGCTAAAAAACAGTTATCGTCGAAAACAGCTACCTGTTAAAGATCTTTAAAAAGGTTAACACAGCGTGAAAGCCATCAATAGAAAAATCAAAAGCTGAAAGAGTAAAAAGGCTGAACTGTAAGGCAAGTTTCGATTTAGATTGAGTTATCTGGAATGCTCATTTTTATCAATGTTATCATGAAAATTGACAATTGGATCTGTAGTTGTGATAAGTCGAGGTCGCACTAAGCACCCATTGAACTCAATGTTTAGAATTATTCTAATTGACGGAGTCATACCTTGAACTTGACCATAAAGTTTACTGTGTGCTTGAGTTTAGGAGAAGAAAATACCCAACATTGACGTATCTTATAATACTAGTATCTAGACTGTTTTTTAAAAATCACTCGGGTTTATAGAAATTGTCTTATGATTCTTAAAATATTTTTTGCATATTTTGCTCGGGACTAGAAAAATGCTGGTTGGGGATTGTATTAAGAGTCAAATATTGTATATTAGACCCCAGTTATTGCTTAGTTTTACGTACATGATAATGCTTAACGCTCTATTTTAATCGTGTTTGTGTTACAAGGTGAATTTAAGAGCTTGGAGTGAAAAAGGATACTAAAGGCATGGATTTGATGCTAAAAAATACTAAGGTAAGGGATGGATCTTAGGGGACCAAGATCGAAGAATTCACACGCCAAAGATCTAAAAAAATGAAGTGATTAACAATAAAGAGGCCTGAGAATCACCCTGAATGCAAGATCATAGGGTTCCCACCATGTGTTTGGCTTAAAACTTTATATCTGGCCTGAGGACTTTAAACTAACCATATACATCAAAATTCAGCCATTAATATTTGGATAGATCAGCCACTAAATCACTAATTTGGGGCCCACTTGATATTTGGACATGCTTTAAAGTTGGGTTCATCCGTTTAAATTGGATGACATGCCAGAAGAACGGAGCGGATTTCTCATAAACATCACGATGGACCCCACTTTCAAGTGCGTGCACACGGAACACATGCACCAGCCGCGCATCGGACCGAGACGACGAGTCAAAGTCAGGTTGACCAGACGTCTTACGCAAAAAGGGACATGGGTTCCGTTGGGACCTGTAGTGGGCCACCACCATCGTCTCAATGGACGATCTGAACCATCCATTCGACTTAAGGAGGGGCACTGACCATAACCATGGTGACCTTTTGCTCCCATGTATGTGTACACTCGAAGATCACCATCAAACGCAAGATGAACAACAGGAAGATTTGATCACTTGGGCCGCACCAAAACTGCCCATTTCTGACCAAAATTGTGTCGGGATCTAATGGACGAGGTAGATTTCTCCAAAAACATCTCTGTGGGGCCCACCAAGAATCTCAGCGTAAGAACCTTCGCATTACACACGTCCAGACGCTGTCCGATCTTTACAATCATTGTGCGACCATACCGTTGATCAGATGGTCGATCTGGACCGTCTAAAAGGTCAAGAAGGGGGTCACGACTATAACCAGGAAGGCCAAACAAAAGCTGAGGATGGCTAGCCTTCCCAAAACTAATTCAAACACAAGTCGTTTTGTGTTTTCCTGTGCATGTGGTTGCAGTTTCGCAGAGTTGCGTAAAAGCTCTCCACTGACTAACTCCACCCAGCCGACTTACCTTAGGCTATAAAAGGAGAGAGAGAGAGAGAGAGAGACAGAGAGAGAGGGAGAGAGGGGGGGGGGGGCGTGTAGAGGATATATCCTGGGGCGTGGGAGCAAAGGTGAGAGAGAGATAGGATGGAGCCGGCACTAAGAGTTTCTCCTTCTTCTTTCCTCTTTATTTTTCTTCCCTTTCCATGGCTTTATTTATGTCCTTCCTTTAAGAGATTAGTTTAATCATGATTATAATAGGCTAATCCTCTTAGCTAAGGCTAAGAGGAGAAGCTTGTAGCGTGATTGGGATGTTTGCTTTATTTCGATTCATGTTTTATTGAACTCTCTTAGATTCCAGTTTGATTATTAAGGAATATTTTTAGTATTTAATGGTTTTTTGTAACTCAAATTACAATGGATTTGTGATTGCTTTAAATATCTTCTTTTTCCTGAATTGAGATTGTGAAATTAGGCAGTCCTGTTATTCACCATCGTCCCTTGGGCATGGTAGGATGACGAAATCCTTCATAACTTTCACAATTCTCTTATGATTGGTTGTGGTTTGGTAAATTGTCGTTGTTTTCCTTGTCTCCTGAGCATGGTTAAGCAACGGAATCATCACCACTCTTATCTATTAATGATTAGATCCATCAGAAGTTTAGAGATCTGATAAATCTCTTCTTATCAATTGGATAGGATAGGACTCTGATTCCAGTTGTGTCCTTGAATCATGCAAGGTAGTTTCTCCATTGCTACAAGTGGATCCTTGGCACCCTAGTTACCAACTTTAAATTTATTAGTTTTTAGTTAAATAATTTACCATTACTCTCCTACATTCTCCTTATTTAGATTACATCTTCTTCTAATTCGAGTTCTAGTTACTTTTAGAATACGTACAAGGTTCAGTCACTGTGGATTCGACCTCGGTCTTACCGAGATTATTACTACGTCACGACCTTACACTTGGGGTTGTGAACACCTTGATGTTTTGGCATTATTCTCTAAGTGTATTCAGTGAGTGTAAATTAGGGGGTCAATTCCCTTGAGATCCACAATCATCCATCCTATGGCACTCTTACGGTTCTTATGAGTAGCAATCATCTTGCTCTCTTGCTCATTATCCAAGTGAGAAGAAATCACCACTGAATATGTCTTTTTGACTTAAATAAACATATTTTAGCTCAGATGGCAATGGTTTTAGGTCAAGTTTTAGTGAATTGATGCTAGATAATATAGGCTTTAAGTCTATAAGGGGCAATTTTTAAAGCTTACCCTCCACTGGTTAGTTTCAAGCAATGGCTCAGAATTTAACAAAGTGATCACTATATCCAAAATCATGTGATCATCAAAATCTGTAAAAGTGAGGGATACAGGCTTCCAAGGGGTCGGAGATCATGGTCAATATGAACTCCCCCTCCACGAGTGTGTCAATCAGGTTTATCTCGTGGACCTCATTTATATCTCCAAGTTGTTTCGAGAGAGTGAATATGTTCACCTCCAATGTCATGTTCCTAAAAAATAGTTTCATCACTCTATTCCTGCAATTGATGATTGCATTCAAAGTGGTCAGGAATGAGCGTCCTAGGATGACTGGAATTTAAGTGCTAGCATTTTTAACCGGTTGTGTCTAAGATGATAAAGTCTACAGGGTAGTACAACTTATCAATTTAGACTAACACATCCTCGACTACCCCTCTTGGTATACGAATAGATCGGTCAGCAAGTTATAGGGTGGTCTTGGTGGGCTTTAATTTACCAAGCCCCAATTATTCATACATTAAGTATGGTATGATGTTAACACTTGGCCCCAAGTCTAGGAAGGCATGTTTAATCCAAAAATTCCCTATGATACATAAAATTATAGGGCTACCCAGGTCTTTATATTTTGGGAGAGTGTTATACTTGATAATTGCTCTCACTTGTTCCATCAAAAAGACCTTTTACATGTTGAATTTGTATTTACACGTGGAGGGAATTTGTTTAATCGCATCCAACAAGGGAGTGTAGATTTTGAATTGTTAGAAATTTTCCAAGATGTCCCGATCCTCTGACAGGCGTTTTGATGAGAATAGTTTTTTAAGAAGCGGGGACACAAGCTTGTTGGAGATCCTTATCTACCTTGATATAAAAAGAAGAAAATAACCAGTTAAAAATAATTGGAATAAAAAATTGCTACATATTGAATGTACCTAAATAAGAAAAATAATGAAGAAAAAAAGAAGAAGAAGAAAAGAATGGATGATAGTATGAAAGTCATCGATGAAAAATAAAAAAGTTGAAAAAATAAGTGAAAAAGGATGGGTTTAGATTCATTAATTTGCGTTGATCTGTCCACTTTGAGGTAATTAAATGGTTAACAATATGGAGAAATGTTTAACTCGTAATGGATTATAAGTTAGGAATTCATTAAGCACACTAGAAACTTGATGTTGAGATACATTCTGTTAATTAATTGATGAAAGTGAACTTATTTTAATGGTCTGCTAGTGATATTAGGTTCTAGACCTACATATTTCATCCTTGTATCTTTGAATTATACTTACATATGTATAGGGTTGTATAAGATGTTGTTTTTTCGAGAAAGGTTTGAAATTTGTATTTTGGATATTAGTTTTTCATATGTTTTGCTCGGGACTAGCAAAATGTTAGTTGGCGTGTGTGTTGAGTGAGAAATATTATATATTTCTCCCTTATTCATCATTGATTTTATAAGCATAGATGCGCTCAATTGATCTAATTATGTATGTTTTCCTATGCGAGGTGATTGGAGAGGTAAGATGAAAGAATGATTAAAGAGAAGATTTAATGCTCAAAAAATGACAAAAGAAAGAATATTTGAAGATTTGGAGGTGTTTAATGAAGAATTCAAGTGCCAAATATTTAATAAAACCAAGTGCAAAAGAGAGAAAAGAGTAGTGTAATCACAAAGTCCGATAACAAAAATAACAGACTTTTCGGTCCCACCAAATATTAGTTCGATCCGACCGAAAGTGCATAAAACATTCCAGCAACCAAACTATGATTTTCATAAATTAATTCATCTTGATATTTAGTCTAACCGAAGCTATGTTTGATGCCACTGAAGGCAAGTTCGATGCTACTTAAGGAAGATAGGGACTTCAGATGGATGTCGATTTTAAGTCGATGTGATTTTTTTATATTTAAAGGGATGTTTTAAGCTTTTTAGATACAAATTAGGTTAGAAGGGATAGAGTAAGGAGTTAAGGAGCTTCTTCGGAGTCCTCCTTCTCCAATCCTTTGGTTCTTCTTTAGTTTTTATGTTTTTCTTTTTAGTTTTAATTCAATCATGTCTTTGATTAGCTAATCTCTTAACTAGGGCTAAGAGGTGAAGCATGTAGTTATTATTAATGCTTAATTTACTTTTATTTGAGTAATTGATTTAATTGTTGAACAATTATTGATATTTGGTTTGAATAAAGATATATCTTTAGTTTACTTTAATCCATTGTCGACTTTGGGCACATTGGATGTTTAAGAAAGCTAAGAATAATTTCTTATCTATTTTACAAGAGATTGATATATAAAATCCATTAATTTATCATAGACTAAGGGCACAATAAATGCTTTGAATTCCCTACGATCAACACTTTACTATATGTGTGAACCTATTTAATTGAAGTTTAAATCTATGTTAGTTTATGGATGATGATTTAAACGCTTGATTATCCAACTAAATAGGATAGGACCTTGATTTCAGTTGAATTATATAATTGAATCTAGTAAATTAACATTAAGGATGGCTATAAGCGGATCCTTGGTGCTCTAATGTTTCATCTCTATTAATTTCCTTGTCAATTACATTATTATATCTTAAAATTAGATTTTTAAGTTGATTTAGTTATAGTTATAGTTCTAAAGTATTCCAGAAATTGCACAGTCATAGGTCCCTGCAGGTATGACCTCGGTCTCATGAGTTATTACTACATCGCATCCATGCACTTGGGGTTTGTTCTCAACGGCATGACCCTACCTCGGTACATAACATGACTAACTACGGGAAACATTATTTTGAAGTGCTTCCTTCCACCAATCTTGAATGTTACCATTATAGGTGGAGTTAGAATTTGAACCAAAGTCTAAAACTTTAGAAACTATTTAGACTACAATGATAAAAGACAAATTTTTGAATTACAATTAATTACAGCTTCTCATACACCATGGTACACTAACATTAAAAATTCTTTTACCATGTGTGAATTTTATACACTTTGGACACCTCAAAATATGAACAAAGACTTTTTTCTAAGGTTTATAAATTTCTTTGGATGTTCATACTATACGATATCCAAGCCTATTGTAAAATGGGCCTTTTAAAGATCTTATTAAGAAGCTTGCTGAGAAATTTGTTATGATACCATCTAGAGGAGGAAAACATCTATAAAAAATGAGAAGGTTTTTCCCTCTGCTTTCCTAAAGTAGTTTAATTGCTTCAGTAGTTTAGTTTCCTTAGATATGATTTTGCCTTCTTGCCAACTTTGGAAATTAGACACTTGGCATATTCATCATCTCAAGTATTCTCTACCCTCTACTTGATTACATTTCAATTGTTCTCATGTTGATTTTATTGCATGATATTTTTACATTGAGGATAATGCAACATTTAAGTTGGGGTGGAGGTTTCCTTTGGAAAAATTCTTCAATTTGTCTTTAATTGTAGTTTTTGAGTTAAAAATTTTTAAAATTTTCTAAAAGATGGATTTATGTGCATTCAAGTGGTTTTGAACATATTTTGAATATAAAGTGATAATGCACTTAGTCTTGAGAATATTTTAAACCTAGAATCTAGTTATTTGGTAGATTTTAAGATTGAGTTCATTATATTAATTTTTAGTTGAAAATTGTAGACATTGATGAGTCATGAATTTTCACAGTTCACATCTGACTTATAATTTTAGAATTAAGTTTGATATTGTAGTGTTAACTTGATGAATATAGAGAGTTTTAGGAACCAAGCCTGAGGAACTTGTCCATCATGTTCAAGAAAAGAAAAAGAACTAGGTAAAAAATAGGTACATCGAAAATGGTAACCTATTAAAAAAAGGTTGAAAAAGAAGAAAAGTTGTCCATGAAAGGAAGTTTGGAAATAAAAAGGAAAAAGAATTGAAAGAAAAAAAAAAAGAATAATAGTGTGAAAGTCATTGATGAAAAAAAAAAACTGAAAATAAATTGTTGAATAGTAAGGCAAGTTCTGGTTTAAAGTTTTGGTTGATCTAACTATTCTTTTTTATTGTCGATGTTAACATGAATGTAGGACATTGAACTTCTAGATGTGTTACGTTAGATTCCACCTTGCACATTGGAACTCAATGTTTGGGATATTTCAATTGAATGATTAGTTATTGGAGCTCAATTTAGTTATTTCCTAAGTGGCAAAATCTAGGTTGATAATTTCAAAACGTTGTGCCTTGGAACTTTATTATTCAAAACGACTTGAGGATTACATGACTTTACAAAATAAACTCTTTTAAAAAGAAATTTCTCTCTTAGATTTTAAAATTCTTTCACATGTTTTGCTCGGAACTAGCAAAATGTTGGTTAGGTGTGTGTTGAGAGCCAAATATTGTATATGTATCCTCAATTATGCATTAATCTCCCATGCAAATTCATACTTAACTAGTTTATTGGATTAATTTTCTCTTTACAATTCATAGCCCAAGCTAAAAATGTGCTTAAATGGACAATTTAAATCTTGAAGAAATGAAGATTAAAGAATTGAAGAATTAAGGACCCAATGTTGAAGAATTGAAGAACAAAAGAAGATGGTTAAGCATTTGGAGCAATCAAGGAAGAAGATCTACAACTATGTTTGAAGACAAATTGAAGAAATGAAGAAAAGTAGATAGATATCCATGGTGGCACCGTGGAATGCTTGACAAATATCCATGGTAGCACTGTGCGTGCCATTTCATTGTTTTGCAAAATTGAGTAATAAAGCTTCGACATGAAGTTTCCATCGTTGGTTTGACTTAAACCTATTTAAGAAGGGTCTCCAATCATGTTTAGGATATCTCTAGGATTCTAAGAGGAGAGAGAGCAAGGGTGGAGAGCTGACGACACCTTTTTTCTTCTTTAATCTTCAGTTTCTTAGTTGATTTTTCCATTTTCCTATTTTTCTATTTTTAGAGATAGTTATGTGTAGTTAATCTCTTATTCAATGGTAAGGGGTAAAGCTTTTTAATTGATTTATGGTGTTCTAGTTTGTTTGATTCATACATTGAATTTAATGATGATTATTTAATTGATTTATATTTAAATTTACTTTAAAAAGCATTTGAGTTGTTTATTTCGGAGTTCATTGTGAATTCTAGGTACATCCATTGCTTTGAAAGACGATAGCTTAGCTTGATTAGAGAAGGAATTGATTTGTAAAATTCATTATTATGATGTACACTCTGGGCACAATAGATACTTTGAATTCCCTGCAATTGATTACTGAGTGCTTCATGAGATAATCATTCAATTAAATTCATATATTATTAAATCTTTATGATTGGTTAATTGAATTATCTTCTAATTAGAATGAAATAGAATTTGGTTCTAATTGAGTTATTAAAGATGAATAAATGAATTAGATGTTGTAAATTGATTAGAAGTGGATCCCCAGATCTTTAGTGTTTTGATTTTATTGTTTTCCCCTAAACTATTCACTGGATTTTTAATTCTAGAAATAGATCAATCCTATTAAGCTCTTAGCCCATAATTAGTCCATGTGGATCGATCTTGATCTCATCGAGTTATTACTGCACCACAACCCTACACTTGGGGTTTGTGAATACTGAGACTGCAACTTGTCACAGGCATTGCATTTAATATGGCATTACACACACTTTATGTCACGCCCCGAACTCGAAAACCGGGCTCATAAAATTTCTGATCGCCGAATCCGGCGCCGACAGCCTCCGTGGAACCCTATTCTCGGCTCCCGGCACCCATTCACCAGGTTTTGATCCTGGGATACTACAAGGAGGATTTATAATCATCAGTCTGATTCATAATGAGCATAACTAAAAGCATAACCCACGAACAATAATCACAAGAATACCACCACAAAATCCACTATGATCAAAAACTTTTGAGTACAATGCACTTGAAAGGGAAAAATACAAGATAATGCAAAAGATAGAAACTCCAAAACTCATCTGCACGCTCCTGCTGCTACTATGTTATGGCTGCGTCCTGGCGTCACCTGCATGCATCAATCGTGCATAAGCTTATAGAAAGCTTAGAGGGTGGTGTAAGTGTATGCGCAATATGAGCATGCTCAGAATGCAAGGTCAAAGTAATGCGGAATCATGGTGATGAGTACAAGAATGCGATCAGCCGTACCAAGGCTATGCGGTGAAAGGTATGAATGCTATCGGCCATAATATGGCCATGCAATGCGAGATGCAACTCAAGCATGCCAATCCTCATCATATATCAGTACAGTTCTCATTCTGGATAATCACCGGGGTTCAATACACTCCAAATGGCACTGTCGCTCTCCTAGCCGCACAGTCCAAGTGAGCGTAAGAAACCACACTATCCGCCTAACCAATAGTCTGCCAATACCTATCCGGCACGTCGATAGCGGACCCATTCGCGAGCTGGTCAAACTCAGCCTAGTATTGCCCCCTACCCTCGGGCGAGTAAGGCTACACTCCTTTCCAACGGACCACGACACAGTGGGAGACGCAGTCTCCTGGTATTCGGCCCTCATGCGCTCATATATCCACTCGGTGTCGACATTGGAGTCATCCTCTAGTACCATCGGGTTTAGGGATTTTCACTCAGGGACGTCTATGACGCCCGTATGCTAGAACCAAACATTTTCGGTATCCAACCCAGCCATCCACGATGTGTCTATGGAGGCTGTGACCCTGATGTCGCTAGGGCATATAGTAACTACAATCACACAAATGCAAGTGCATGAGTCACATTATCAGTCATGCAACAGTCCTGCATGTACCATGCACTTATATGGGGCAACTCTACCTATCAGAGAGCCCATAAATAGTCTGCCCAAAGGCATATGCTATGATCGGTCACTCCTCACATCAGGCATACATATGATACGAATGATCATGAATCATGGATCTATACTAAACATGTATAAAGAGATGAGCTCTGTGTATAACGGAGATGGGCCTAGACGGCCTACTTACCGTAAATATGGGCTTATCCGTGAGCCTTAGGGAGAGTTATAATGCGGACATTTAACCAACATTATCCATTCAATGTGGACGTCAAACCATCATTGCTCCCAAGGCATAACCCACTACAAAATCAACACATATACCATGGTGGAATTACACTACATTGGGCCTTATTTACGTCCTATTGGGCCTTGACCCATGGGCCTCCAGTACATCAAATGGGCCTCATACATGGGTCTCGTATATACATATCAAGTTGGGCCTCAATGACGGGCCTTAAATTATCTCCAATATGGTTGGACAGTTGGATGAAACACATGCATTATGATGGAGCCCACTCTAATGGAGGGTGTGGATTACAATACCTACGTAGGTGGGTTCTAAGTAAGACTCACCATAATGTTTATTCTCCACCCAGCCTAGGGCCCAATATAATGTTTATTTTCCACCCAACTTAGGGCCCAACATAATGTTTATTTTCCACCCAACTGTTCAAAAAACCATGTGGACCAAGGTCGGGCCCACTGTAATATTTATTTGCCACACCAACCTTTTGATAAGGTCACATGTGACCTGGGCCCACTGTAATATTTATTTTCCATCCAAAATGGGCCCACTGTAATGTTTATTTGTTTACCATCCAAACTGTTCACAGGTCGTGTGGACCAGAGGAGGCCCCACTGCATGTTTATTTACCATTCAACTGTTCATAAGGTCACGTGGACCATGGTAGGGCCCACCATGATACTTATCCGTTTCATCCAATCTGTTTGCAAGGTCACGTGGACTAGGGCCCATGAAAATGTTTATTTGCCATTCAAACGGCTGATGAGCCACCCAAACTTGGGACCCACCGTGATATGGTCTACAGATCCAGCCCACCCATTATGCAAGTCCCACTTGGCTGACTGTTCAGACCAATTTTCAGCTGCATCCGAATTTTAGGTAGGCCCCACCAACTGATTTATATGTTTCAGCACGTCTTCACAAGATTTTAAATGGTATGGCCCACCTGAGTTCCGTATACGTCTGATTTTTGGGATGGATGGCTGGTCCGTGGGGACCCATCAAATGCATGGTGCTGATGGATGAAACGCATCAAGGTGGGGCCCACAGTTGGGCCGTGAGGTCCAGCCAGAAGGTCCGCCCGCCAGCCGCAGGCGCTGCCTGCGCGTTCTGCAGCAGCAGCGTCGGCGCTAGGTTTCTCTCTTTTTTTTGGTTTTTATGATTTTCCACAGTTTTTAGCAGATGGGGCCCGCATCAACAAGATCCACTCCAGCCATTGGTCCCTGTGGCTCGATACAAACCCATAGAGTCCAATATTTAGCTATTTCAGATATACAGGAGCATCAGAGAGTAAATCAAAGGTAGGAACACTGTTTCCTATACCATGGCCCGCCAGGAAACCAGATAAACCTCATTTTTCGGTTCAACGTCTAAAATGATCTGAGGAAGAGGAGGGATGGTTTGGATTTTATACATACATCCAGGTGGGGGCCTATGTGAGTGGCCTACCACTTCCTTCCCTTTTTGTTTGCAAGTACACACCTATGCCAGTATACACACTTCACCTTAGCCACTCCCTGTCCGTGGCTGCACGTCAGACGCTGGACAGCGTTGCTACAACACATGCACCATGGTGGGTTCCACATGTATGTGGCCCACCACCATGCATAAGTATGTATATATATATATATAATATTATATAATATGTGGAACTTTTCACCATCCCAAAATGGATGATGGATTTCGCCTAAAATGTGGTGGGCCACACCATTGATGAATGGAGTGGACTTAACATGATTTGGTGGGGCCCACTTCATTCTAGGGAGAGAAAAGAAAGAGAGAGAAAGAGAGATAAACGGTGATAGAGAGGAGGGACCCCGCCACTATGGGCCCTCCATTGATACAACACATACATCAAAGTGGGTCTCACAACAAGTGGCCCCTTAAAATTGGAAACAACAGTAGATCACCCACCTCATTGGCCTCCTTCTTGCTCCCTTAGACTCCAATGCTCCTTGCCTTTGCCTTGGACGGTGGATGATGGGAGATTAATGGTGTGGATGAGAGATGAGAGGGTGTAGATGAAAGATGAGAAGGTGGACCACACTTGGGAGGGAGAGGGAAGCTTAGACGTGTGAATTTTTTTTGCTTGGAAGAAAATGAGGGAGAGAGAGAAGTGATGGGTGATATGAGGTGATGGAGTGATGGGTGTAATTAATGAAGCATGGGTTGGTTTGAAAAATGAGTAAAAGAGGGATGGGTGAAGAGAGAGAGTTGACTTTGTGGAGAAAGAGGGATGGGTTGTTGTACTTGGGTAAGGTGTGACTTGACTTGTACTTGACATTGATTAATTGATTGATTGATTGGATATATCGTAGAGATTCCCTCGAGATTTGTAACGCGCGGCGTTTCTTCGGAATAAACGCAGATCGACATCTTCTAGCCTGGGTATCGGTTCGGTGCGCAAGTCACGGCGTTGGAACCGCGGCGACGACACAGTCGCTATGATACAAGTTTTGGATCGAGCCGACGTCGGTGTGCGGGACCTGGCTTAGGATCACGCGCAATCATCGGATATAGTGCAAAGGTTGCCGGAATTTGACCGGAAGGACCGCGGAAGCCAACGGAACGGTATGGACTAGGACACGGGTCTTACACTTTACATTATCGGTGTGCAAGAACTAGTCTTAATCCTTGATAATTCATGAGATCTTGTGAATTATGAACCATACATTCGTACAGGTAAAGCAGGTGCCTAACACCTTCCTTCTCTATAATTGTGGTTCCTTACCCAAAATCTTCATTCACGGGTCAAGGAGTCATTTTAGGGTTGAGATCCACCATATTCTCATTCCTAATATTTCTATAGGGTTTAGTTGATCGTGGGAATGAAGTGATTGTGTAGTGGCAACTCCAAAAAAATATAACACCCCCTAACACCTTCCTTCTTTATAATTGTGGTTCCTTACCCAAAATCTTCATTCACGGGTCAAGGAGTCATTTTAGGGTTAAGATCCACCATATTCTCATTCCTAATATTTCTACAGGGTTTAGCTAATCATGGGAATGAAGTGATTGTGTAGTGGTAACTCCAGGAAAATATAACACCCCCTCTATCATATTAAACTGACAATCAGCCCATGAGCTCGATCCGTCTACGATCTAGTGTCAATAGAGAGGAAGAGTACGTAGACAGGTACTTTCTTTAGAAGTTTATTTATATACGTTCTTTTATTTCAAAGATAATGTAATAGCCTCTTTGTAGAACACTTGAATACGAAGTAGAAGTAGTGAACATTAGAATTTAGTTTTATGAATTTGAATTTTAAAGTTTAATTTTGAATTATCATGGTTTAGAAATTTTAACTATGGTTTGGTTTGATTTTATAATGGTTTAAATAATTAATGTGGATGTAAGAATGTATGAAATTTATCTCATACCATGAACTCAGGATTAGAGACATCGTACTCAGGTTTTGAATTTTGGGGTGTGGCTCTGTGTGAGGGAACCAATGACAAGTTGAAATAAAGGATCTCCACCATTAGGCACGAAAACAAGTTGGTGTGCTACTACTTTATCTCACATGGGAGTGCAAGTGTGCCATGGGAATAGATTCCTAATGATGAACCTGCTAAACACTTGCATTGATGGATTAGTTCAAGTCTTTTAATTGGGAGACTTACATGCCTAGAATAAATGGATTTGTGAATGTACTAGTATTGTTAAATTTAAATATTAAACCTATGGACGGTATGAATAGTTCAAAGTCCTAGTGATATGTGCTTCGGCTCACTTTATAAGGCTATAATGGTAGTCAATACGTGAGTGGTGATGGGAACATACATTTAGGTCTAGTTGAGGCTCACGTGATTTAACATGGGATTCACTTGTTTACTTATAACATACTGATCTTATTATTTGGACTGTCTATTAATCATTTTCTAAGCTAACCAATGCATCTACATTTTTAACAATTAAGTGAGACTTTTTAATCATTGAAATTTAAATAAACTCATAGGTTTGTTTTAATTAAATCAATCTTGATGGACATTTAATGGTTAAGATCTGTCGATATATCTCTTAAACTTGCATGAGAAATTGGACCAGCGATGGTTGTTGAGGGTTAAATATTGCATATTATCCCCCATTTATATCTTAGTTTTATGAACATGATAATGGTTAATGTTCTATTTTACTCATGTTTGTGTTGCAAGGTGAATTTAAGAGCTTGGATTGAAAAGGGTACTAAAAGCATGGATTTGATACTTAAGAATCACCAAGGCAAGGGATGGATTTTAGAAGATTAAAATCGAAGAATTCACATGTCAAAGATCTAAGAAAACTAAGTGAAGAATGAAGAGAATCAAATATTTGAAGTGAAGAAAAGGAATCCTGAAATCATCCTGAAAAAGCATATTTGAAACTCTAGGTCATTTTGTGAAATTGCGCAGAGTGAAGTATATTTTGAGAAATTGCGCAGAGTGAAGTCCATTATAGTAAATTGCATAAATTTGAGGTCGTTTCTAGAGTTTTCTAACTAGGTGCGAAAGTTAGAGTTATACAACTATAAATAGGACTCCTTAGGATGTTCCTAGGTTTCTTCTAGGGTTTAAGGAGTGGAGTAAAAGAGTAGAGAAGCCGTCGCCAAGAGTTTTTCTTCTTCTTCCTTATTTGTTTTCATATTTTTCTTAAGAGACTTTGGTCCAATCATGTCTATGTTTTGGTAAACCTCTTAACTAGGGCTAAGAGGTGAAGCTTGTAGCATAATGGGATGTTTTTATTGTTTTGATTCATGTTTATATTGAACTCTATGGATTCTAATTTAATATTTAAGGAATACTTTCAGTTTTTAATGGTGTATTGTGACTCAAATTACAATAGATCTGTAATAGCTTTGCATATCTTGTTTTCCTGATTTGAGAGATTATGAAATTAGTAAGTCATGTTTGTCACCATCATCTCTTAGGCATGATAAGGTGAAGGAATCCTTCTTAATCTTCATAATTCTCCTGCTTTGAGATCATGCGATTGGTAAATCCTGTTGTTTGCCATTGTTTCCTAGGCATGGTTTGGTAATGGAATCCGTGCCAATTATCATAGTTCTCCTTCATTGAGAATTAGGTCAATAGAAGTTCAAATTTGGTTTTATTGATATATTTTTTAATTTGATAGGATAAGACTCCAATTCTAATTGTGTTACTTGAATCAAGCATGAGGGCTCCTTGATCACTACATGTGGATCTTTGGCACCCTAGTTCCCACCTTTGAATTTCTATAGTTTCTAATTAAATCTCTCACAATTACTTCCTTTAATTTCAGATTTAGATTCAAATCATTTTCTAGTTCTACTTCTAGTTGCTTTCAGAATACTCACGAGATTGTGAATTCGACCTCGGTCTCACCGAGATTATTACTACATCTCGACCTTACACTTGGGGTTGTGAACAAATTTTTAACGCCATTACCGGGGATTAATGGTTGCGTTTTTCTGAAATTAACTAGTTTTGAAATTAGCTTAAGATTATGGTTTTTCTACTTTCTATTTTTAGGTTCTGGTTTTTTCTGAATTATTTTAGAAATTCACTTAGCTTTCTATTTCTAGGTTTATAAACTTTCCTTTTCTATTTTTAAAAACTAATTTACTTTCTAATTTTAGGATAGGAACTTACCTAATTTGTTTTTAGAAACTATTTTTTTAGAAAATTTGTTAATCTATTTTTAGAAACTAATTTCCTTTCCTTTTTCTTTTTTAGAAACTAGTTTACTTTCCTTTTTCTTTTTTAGAAACTAACTTTCTATTTTTAGAAACTTTCCTCTTTTTTTGGGAAACTAGGTTGCTTTCTTAGTTCTTTTTTTAGAAACTAACTCACTTTCATTTTTCTAGGTTTAGAAACTTTTCTAATTTATTTTTAGAAACTTTTCTTTTTCATTTTTAGAAACTAGGTTGTTTTTTAAGAAACTTTACTTATTTATTTTTAGAAATTAAGTCATCGTTCTAATTCACTTTTCCTTTTCTTTTGCAGGATCCTAACGTAGAAACTTCTAATTTGGTAATTTCTTTCTTATTCTCTCTTTTTATTTCTAGATTTGTATTTCTCTTCTTTCTTTTTTTAGGTTTAGGTTCGATTCTGAAATTGAGGGCTGAGAATGTTTCATACCCAAGTGGGTCCATGACAACACTCGTCGTCTCTTAAGTGAAGGAGGATTGGTGAGGGATCATCTATCCATCACAGGATTACACACCACTCAAGATCCATTTAGTTAACCGAAGTTATAGCTGCAAATCAACTAACCAATTAACCTCCAAATCCACCCCAACCTAGGGTGGAGAAAATCCAGGATGAGAACAAGGTGCATCGAGCACCCCCATCTCGTACTTTACGAGACCATTTATAAATTTTTTTATTATTATTATTATTATTATTATTATTATTATTATTTTGGGGGGGGGGGGATTCCTGTATGGTTTTTCCAGAAAATACAGGAAATATAAACATCAAGCCAAGAGTGATCCAACTCATTCCAAAGTTCCTTGGGCTTGAATTTGAAAATACATATTTACACTTGAAAGAGTTTGATGAGATCATAACTACTCTATACTTTCCTAATATGTCTGAGGACACAATCCACCGAAAAATCTTACCTTTCTCCCTGAAAGAAAAGGCTAAGACGTTGTCACGCCTCAGACTCAGTAATCGGACTCACAAGGAACCCGATGGTCGTTTCTAGTCGTAACAGCCTCCGAAGTACCTCATTCTCGGCTCCTAAGGCAGGTTCCGATTCTGGGATCCTATAAGGAAGATTTTTATAATAATATAATCATTTCTAATACGAGCATATCCAAGATCATAGCAAGTATATCTGAGAATAATAAAGCACACCTCACAAAATTCACTAAGAATTTGAACTTTTACAAGCTTTCAAAAGGTCCAAAAGGACATACATAAGATAATAGAAAATGAGAGAAAAGTCTGCAACACTGGGGTCCTCAAACTCAACTCTACTCTATGCTCTGCCGCTACGATGCCCGCCTAAGATCTCCTGCACGCATCAATCGTGCATAAGTTTATAGAAGCTTAGAGGGTGGTGACAATGTGTGACAATGGTAAATAGAAGAATAATAGGAGGTGCAGGAAGGGAAACATGCTCTATGACAATAGCACTAGCCTTACCAAGGCTTATCATGAATAAGATGCAATGAGTACTGGGCGCCTTACCAAGGCAATGCGTGAAGGGGCTTATACAGCCGATGCGAATGCAATGCAAAATAATGATAGTGCTCATAACCAATCCACATATCAAGTACGTTTCCAATTATAAGGAAATCACTGGGGTCCATTAAACTGCGGAATGACTACCACTTTACAGACCCCACACAGTCAAACGAGCGTATGAGACCTCACTACCTGCTTGTGGACAGCCAATCACTAACAAGGCCTAATGGTAGCGGACTCATTCACGAGTTGGTTAGACTCAGCCTAACAATGCCCTCTTAGATCAGGTGAGTAAGGCCACACCCATATCCAACCGACTACATGACAGTGGGAGTCGCGGCCTAATGGTATAAGGCCCTTGTGCACTCATATATTCCACCCTGTCACGGCGTTGGAGCAGATCCTTGGTACCATGAAAGTTTTGAGAATTTCACCTATGAGCATCCTATTATGCTTAAGTATCATTTTCGGTGTCCACACATCCAACCATCCATGATTATCCCTGTGGAGGTGAGGCCCTGATAAAGCAAGGGTGGTATCATCATGAAATGCGATGTCAATGCATGAGTCACACATATAGATCATGCACCAGCTTCAGGCACTCAATGTGCATAAGGGGAGAAACTTCATCCCTCTATAACCACCACACAATGCAATCAATACATACAGATGATGCATATGGGTCACAATGATGTAAGTGCGCTACCTGTAGAATATAAAATATTACTCCTTCCCAAGGAGGGATAAGGTCTAGGTACATAGACAAATACTTTAAGGAGAAGGGAAGTCTTCTAGTGGAGGCTCAGTATTTTGGGATGGCCCACAAGCTAAGAGAATCATAATCCCAAGGAAGAAACAGTCCTAATCAAGGGCCCAATGGTGGACCTTCAACCACCCAAAGGAGCCCTATGATCCTACCTTAGGGCCACCAAGGAGGACATCCAACCTCAACTGGGTCCCAAAGGTAGCCCGCTACGCATAAAGTAAGGTCCAAGGCCCTAGCAAATCTATGGCCCAATGGGATATACACAAAGCCCAACTCATAGGTAATATGGTGGACCCTTAAGCAAGGTTTAGGCCCAACCATAAAGGTTAAACCCACATATTGTGGTGGGCCTCATGGGCAGCCCAGTAGTTTAAGCATATGGGCAATTTCACATTTAATACTAGTGAGTTGGGCCTCACTTCTTAGCCCAAGTATAGGGTTAATTTTGGTGGGCAGTCAAGGGCCCAACTACTTACATATTATAGCTCATAAACTCATCACAATAGGTAGAAGATTATAGGCCCAAAAGTAAATGGGCCTATCTAGAAAGTTTCAGTCCAAAAGGCTAGCAACTAACCACATATAATGATCCTATAAAACCCAACTTGGGTAGGCCTCAGATAAGCACCAAGTAAGCCCAAAAATATTGAAAGAAAAAGGTAAAATAATTGATTAAATCAAACTCAAATCTAGTGGGCCATACTGCCCAAAACAAACATTTATGGGTAGCAACATTAGGCCCATTGCTGAATTTCCAGCCCACCCGCTTCCTGGGTTTGTTGGAGTTCAGCAAATAAATTAATTTTTAGTATTTATTTTCTAATGACCCACATACATCATTGTGGGTGCCACCAGATGAGAGGGGGATACACAACACATATTAAAAGTGGGTCATGCTGCTGGAATACAGGCCCAGCAACAGCCCAGGGTAGGGGCGTCGCATGGTGGGTAGTCTACGGGCCTGGGTATTTGGCCCAAAACTGACCTAAATTTGTAGGCCTCACTACGGCCAGTACAAGGGCTCGATGGTGCTAAAGATTTGTAGGATGGTCTTTAAATGGGTAGGCCACATCTCCACAAAATTTTGAGATTTTTGGACGTTCAAAAGTGTTTTAATTAATTTAAATAAAACAAATTATCCAGAAAATCTGGTTAATCTGGACGTCCCAACATGGTGGATTGGTCCAGCCCTTTCCACGGTGTACATAGGGCTCTGTTGACCATAAAATTTGGTAGGTGGGTCCTACCATGGGTGTACCACATCCCTTTAAATTTTCATAACTTTTAGATACTCAAAAGTATTTTATTTAAATTCAGAATTACAATCTATTCAGAAATTCTGCTAAGTGCAGAATTCTGGATAGATCATGATTGAGCACCCAATGGGGTGGACCCTGGAGTCCAAAAATTGAGAAAATTAAATTTAAACCTTCTATAATATATGTAGTATAAGGTAGGGTCTACCAAAGTGGCCCACCTGATCAGAAACTATTTTATAATTTTACATTTCCAAATTACAACCTTGCAGGAATTACATCAGAAAACTCAGCAAGTACTCATATTGGCCCACCCTTCTGGGGACCTAAATGGGGTCAATTGGGGCTGAAATTTGGCATGCTTATACGTGGGATACCCATATTCAAAAATCATATTTCACTTGGTATACAATTTCCCACCAAAAGCCCTAAATCTTGGCCTTAAGTTGGCCCAAAAATCTGTCCAAACAGATTTGGACAGCAACATGTAATTGAAAGAATTAAAATATAAACATTATTTGTCATGGGATTTAACCCTAGGAATTTATGTGGTGGACCCCCTAATGGGCCTCACAAATGTCCAAACCTTTTCCATCATCAAATACCCCTTGCATGTGTCCTATTTAGGTAGATTTTGGGGCCACATGTCTAAGGATGGATCGTTATGGGTGTCCAAGCTCCATGGTTGGTCTGGATTTTTGTTGGCCTACAAGGTGGGCCACACATGCAAGATTAGAATTTTATCATAAAAGAAAAACAAATAATCAGCCACAAGAGGAGCGGATCCGCCACATTGAGGCCCTCCTCTTCATCAATCACACCATACATTCCTTCTATTCATATGTTACAACAAAGATCCACCACATGCATGTCCTAGATTCAAGATCAATGGTTGGGATGTCATCCCAACCATGATTCTAAGGTCTAGATGACCTATCATGCCATGGAATCCAAATAATTCTCCATGATGGGGGCTCATAGAAGGAAAACCCTATGCATAGGCTTGCATGCATCAAATAGGTCATTTGGCCACAACTAAGGGATGATGTAGGATCTTCACCATTAATTGGTGGGTCCTACACTTCCCATATAAAAAAAGATCTAAGAACATAAAAATAGAAATCCTAAATCCTAGGAGTACACCCACCTTAGATTGCTCCAAACTTGGACCTCCTAGCTCCTAGTGCATCAGGGGATCCATATCAATGGGTGAGATTGGATTTAGATGGTTAGATTTAGAGGATTATAGGATAAATGGGGCTGGAATGGAGGGAAGATGGGCTGGAATAATGGAGGGAAGTTGCTAGGGAAGAAGAGAAGAGAGAGAGAAATGAGAGGGAAAGAGAGAGAAACCTCTTTTAAGCTAAGTAATCATTTCTCTCTTGCCTTGTTTAGAGAAGAATAATGATTGCAATAGGGAGATACAACCAAAGTTATAGAGTTAGTAGGTTTTCTAGGCTTGTGGGTAGTGTTTAAAGGTAGGTGGTGTAGGAATAGGGCTTAGGGAGTGTGTGTGTGTGTGTTTTGGAAATAGTGCCAAGTGATGGGACCTACCTAAAAATCCGTACACACTATCCCTAGGTGGGCCACATGACCATGATCAAAGGCCAAAAATGAAATGCACACAACTTATGATCTATACATCGGATGGACGCACAAGACATGGCATCGGAATCGCAACGATGAAGCGGACAAGATGGCACAAGTTTCGGCTCAATCCGAGTCGGGTATACATGACCGGACTTAAGGATGACCGCAAACACTATCCGAGGGTCGCATGTTGCCAAAATTCGACCGATAGGACCGCGAGACTAAGATGAACGATATGCATACTCACACACATATGATACATATGAATTCGGGTCTGGTCTCACAATCTTCCCCACCAATAAAGAAATTTCATCCTCGAAATTGACAAAAATCGGAGTAACAAAAATGCATAAACATCATTATATAAATATACCTTAATCATCAATCACAAGAGAAGGCAATACAAGCAATCAATCATCGAACAAATGTGGATAGCGCTCTCTAATCTCAGCATCGCGTTCCCAAGATGCCTTAGCCTCTGAATGATGACCCCATTACACCTTCACCATGAGAATGACCTTGGTTTCGAGGACCTGCTCCTTCCGATCAAGAATACGAATCGGCTGCTCAATGTAGGAAGCATTCTCATGGACCTCAAGTAGCTACCAATCAATCACAGGAATAGTGTTCGACCCACATTTCTACAACATAGAAACATGGAATAGCCGTGGATCTCAGATAACTCAGGAGGTAAGGCAAGCCTATAGGCCATAGCGCCCAAGCGCTTAGTAATCTCAAAAGGTCCAATAAATCTCAGGGCGAGCTTGCCCTTCACACCAAAGCGAACCTTGCCTTTCATAGGCGAGACCTTGAGATATACCATGTCCCCGACTGTGAACACAAGGGGTCGACGCCGACGATCAGCAAAACTCTTCTGTCAGCTCTGAGCTGTGCGTATCCTCTGCCTGATAACATCAATCGCATCTGACGTCTACTGCACAAGCTCGGGACCTAAGAAACGACGCTCTCTTACCTTGGTCCAACAACTAGGAGATCTGCACGGTCTGCCATAAAGTGCCTCAAAAGGAGTCATGCCAATAGTCGCCTGATAGCTGTTGTTGTACGCAAACTCAATGAGGCACATATGCTCATCCCAACTGCCCATAAAGTCGATCACACATGCTCTGAGCATATCCTCAAGGATCTAGTTGACCTTTTCGGTCTGCCCATCTATCTGTAGATGATAAGTGGTGTTGAGACGCAAAGTAACCCCCAACGCCTGCTGGACTCCTCCAAAACTAAGACGTGAATTTGGAGTCTTACTATCTCCTTAATAAACACCTTTACGAGCCGGTCCATAGACCAGGAAGCACGCACTGGAATGAAATGAGCCAACTTCGTCAGACGATCGATGATAACCTAGATGGTATCGTGACCGCGCTGAGTCCTCGGCAACCCTGTGATGAAGTCCATCGATACGTGCTCCCACTTCCACTCTGGAACGCTCAATGGTTGCAAGAGACCGGGGGGTTTTTGATGATCGACCTTGACACGTTGGCACGTGTCACACTCGGTAACAAAACTAGCAATCTTGCACTTCATCCCCTGCCAAAAATACTGCCTCCTTATATCACGATACATCTTCATGGAGCCTGGGTGAATAGTAAGTCTCGATTGGTGTGCCTTAGTCATCAAATCACGATGCAATTATGGCACGTCCGGGACACACAATCAGCCTCTGAAGCGTAATCCACCATCGAAACCAATCTACCAGTCTGACTGTGTCATGCCCCAAACTCGAAAACTGGGCTCACAAAATTTTCGATCGCCAAATCCGGTGCTGACAGCCTCCGTAGTACCCCATTCTCGGCTTCTAGCGAGCATGCGCTAGATTCCGATCCTGGGATCCTACAAGGAGGATTTTCAGTATGATTTTTTTAGTATGGAGCATAACCACAAGTTTACCCAAAATACAAAGGCAACATCATCATCACATATCCACTAATATAAATATTTGAATACAATGCTGAAAGGAAAATACATATGTCGAAAATCAAAACTCCAGAAGACCGTTACACGCTCCAAGCTCAATGCTGCTGCAACCTAATGTCACCTGCACGTATCTATAGTGCATAAGCTTATAGAAAGCTTAGAGGGTGGTGAAAGTGTGTGTAAGGTAAGTGTCAAGTATATAATAAAGCCCATAAATCATACACCATTGGAATAAGCGAAAATACTGACAAGATCATGAATCATATAATATCAGAGGAATGCAAAATATGCGGTAAGTCCATGAATGCTATTAGCTATACCAAAGCTACGTGATGCAAGGCATGAATGCTATTGGCCATACCAAGGCCATGCGATGCGAAACATAAAAAGACAATAACAGATGTTGATGATGCAATGCAGTATGCAAATCCCGACGAGCCATGAATACCATCAACCTCATCTAGGCTATATAAGTGCAAAAACTTAGTAACCAAAAATGCTAAGTATTGTTGATGCAATATAATATGCGATGCGAATGAAATGACCATACCGGAATGTGAAGTCGAGATGATAGTACGTAGTATCGTAGGCTACAGGGTCCACCACAAGGAACTTTTATCCAAACCAGTCGCATACCTAAATTTGGATAGTCCGACTCAATGTGGTAAACTCCTGATCTCAGATTAGTCGCACGCCCAACCAAAATCCTGGCCATATGAAGGTACACATAACAAATAGTTACGCACCACCAGCCCGAGTGTATAGTGAATGAATGAATGAATGGATATACAATTCCTGCTCAATAAGTCCATATATCAGTATGGTTGCTCTCTGGAGAAATCACCAGGGTCTATTACACTCAACACCGACTACCTCCTCCCTAGCTGCACAGCTCAGCAAGCAGAATAGACCTCATTATCTGCCTGACCAGTAGTCTGCTAATACCTGCCCGGCTCGTCGATAGCAAACCCATTTACGAGCTGGTCATACTCAGCCTAGCTTATAGCCCCCTCACTTAGGCGGATAAGACCACACCCCCTCCCAACCGACCACGACACAGTGGGAGACATGGCCTACTGGTATTCGGCACTCGGGCGCTCATGTTTCACTCGGTCTGGACATTGGGGCACCTCTTGGCCTTGGAGATTCTGTGATTTTCACCCAAGGACATCCTAAGTGCCCATAATGCTAGAACCAAGTATTTTCAGTTTCCATTTACCCATCCACGATGTGCCTGTGGAGGCTACAGCCCTGATGTCGTTAGGGCGTACAATGATCAAGTCACACATGTGCGAGATGCATGAGTCCTACCGTACAACATGTAACAATCTCGTGCGTACCATGCGCTAATGTTGGATGCTCCGTCTCATAATGAGTCCCGTAAATGTCTCAGCCCAACAGCTTATGCTATGATCAAACATTCCTCATATCAAGCATACATATAATGTGTATGGCATGATGCATGAAATTATACTAAGCATGTTATAAAGTGATGAACTATCCTCGCAACGAAGATGGGCCTAGACAGCCTACACGTACAAGTATGGGCCTATCAATGGGCCCTAAGGAGAGCGACAATGCGGACATTTAACCAACATCATCCTTACAATGTGGATGTCAAACCAACATTGCTCCCTAGGCACTGCCCGCCATAAACATCATTACATAAACCATGGTGAAATCACATTACAATGGGCCTTATGTACATCCCATTGGGCCTCGACCCATGGGCCTCCAATACATCAAATAAGCCTCATAAATATCAAGGTGGGCCTCCTCAAATGGGCCTTAACCCATGGGCCTCCAATTACATCACAATGGCCTTCAACCCATGGGCCCTAATACATCACAATGGGCCTTCACCCATGGGCTTCAAAATACATGATAGGTGGGTCCTGCACCTGGGCCTCAAAATGCGCAACAGGTGGGCCCCACTCATGGGTCAAAGAAACATCCTAATGAGTCACATGTATATCAAAGTGGGCCCCTCGATTGGGCCACAAAAATACATCAAAGTGTGCCTGACGGATGGGCCATAAAGTACATCAAGGTGGGCCTCACAGATGGCCACAAAACACATCAAAGTGAGCCTCAATGGATGCTCATATCACAGAGTGGCCTGCCGTGATGTGTTTGAGATCCAACCAATTCATAAGTTAACATAGAGCTAGATGAAGTGGAAGCAAAATATAAGCTTAATTGGAAGCTAATGTGGCTCCTAAGAAGTTTGAACGGTGGATGTCACTGTCCCCACTATTTTCAATGATGGGGTCCACTTGAGCCTTAGATCTGACTCATTATTAGTCTCAAGCCTGTTAAGATAAGCTCGCCAAGTGGTTGGACAGTTTTGATGCAACACATGCATCAAGGGTGGGGTCCACATGAACTATGGATCTAACTCAGTCTTTAGCTCATGCCATCAAATGAGCTTTCAAAGGGGCTGTATGGCTTGGATGCATCACATGCATCATGGTGGGGGTCCACAAGAAGGCCCATCATCAAGTATATATTATATATAACATAATATATAATCTAGATATAATATATATAATATATACAATATTATATATAATATAATACTATATTATATCTAATATAATACACACACACACATCGTCCCACATGTAGGGGTGGGTCCCACCATCCATTGTGGACGGTGTGGATAGAACACATAAATCAGGGAGGGGTTCCACCGTCCACGGTCAGTGGACAGTGGGAATGAAACACATACATCTTTGTGGGTCCCACGTCGGCCCACCACAATGTTTATTTGACATCCAACCGTTGATAAGGTCACACGGACCTGACTGAATAGGAAAAATAAATTTCATCTTGATCTAAAACTTCTGTGGCCCAGAAAAGGGGTTTCAAGGGCAGACGTTCAATCCCATTGTTTCCTCTGATGTGGGCCACCTAAGCTTTGGATGTGGCTGATTTTTAGAGGGGGCCCACTCCAAGCAGGGGCCCACCTAATGAACAGTTTGGATGACAGACACACATCATGGTGGGGCCCACGGCTGGGAGCCATAGGTCCCTACTCGTCTGCCCGCCAGCAGCAGCAATGCTCTTGTTGTACGTTTTATTTTTTTATTTTTTTTGAAGAACTGAAATCCTGGGGTTTTTCATACGTGGGGCCCGTATCAGTTGAATCCAACCCATCCATTGCACTCTATGGCTCATGACCGTCCAAATGAGCCCAATATCCGATGTGTTTCGGCGAATAAAAATATCAGGGTAAATTTCAATGGTAGAAAACACTGTTTGCTATGCTATGGCCCATCAAAAATTCGGATCAGCTTCATTTTTTTGATCAACACCTAAAATTATCTAAGGAATGAAATAGATGGCTTGGATTACAAACATACATCAAGATGGGGCCTATACAAGTGGCCCTTCCCAAGAGCTTGAAACAAGCTCATATTTGTGTTTTCATTTCACGTCCAGGGACGTCCCTGGATATGGACGGTCTATGCAAAACACATATAGCAAGGTGGGTCTTGCTCAGGTGGGCCACCATATAATGAATGGTGTGGATACAATACATATAAAGTGGGCCCCCACCTATGGATCACTTGGATAAAATACATGCCTCATCGTGGGGTCCATCAGGGTAGGCCACACGGCCATATCATCACACGAAAACATGAAAAAGAGGGGGAGAGAGAGAGAAAGAGAGACACGTGATGATGGAGGGACCCCAGCACTATGGGCCCTCCCTTGCATGATCTATTACATACATCAAGTGGGTCCCATTTCAAATGGGCTCACCGATCAAAATCAACGGTGGAGATCCTTTCTCCACCGAAATAGAAGGTCTAGATGACCCCTTTTCAAGATAAAAAATAAACATCATGATGGGGTCCATGGAGAATGGCCCCATCATGGAATGATCATGAAGATCAAGGTGGGCCATCGGCCACATCTTAGGGTCTAAAGTGAGATCCATGCCACTGATCGGTAGGCCTCACTTGGCCCATCATAAAAACATGAAAGCTAGCCTATAGAAGCACTCATCGTTGGATCTTCTCGGTCCGTTAAAACGCCAATCTCCTTGTGTTTCTCTTTGATGGTGGAAGATGAGAAATGAATGGTTAGGATGAAGGTTTTTAGGATGGGAAGGTGGGCCACCAAAATCACTTTTCTCTCCATGGGAAGCTTGGACGTGAGCTCATTTTGGTGCTTGGAAAATGTGTTGGAGAAATGAGAGAGAGAGGGTTGTTGTAAGAGGAGTGATGGTTGATGGATGTGAGGTGATGGTGTACTTGACTAGCATGGGTGTGTAAGAGAGAGGGTGAAAAAGAGTTGACTTTGGGGTTGCTTGACTTAAGGAGAAAGAAAGCATTGATTGATTAATTAATTTGAGTGATTGATTGATTGATGGGACATGTTGTAGAGATTCTCTTGGGATTGCAAATGCGTGGCGTTTTCTTCGAACTGAACACCGTCCCACATCTCTTTGCCAGGGTATCGGATCGGTATGGAAGACGCGGCGTTAGAATCGCGGCGACGATGCGGTCGTAATGGTACAAGTCTCGGATTAAGCCGACCCAAATCTATAGGATACGACTTAAGGTTGTACATAAACATCGATCATAGATGGCAGGTTGCTGGAATTCGACAAGAATGATCGTGGGAGTTGACGGAACAGTATGGATTATGATATGGGTCTTACAGACTGCTCCATGGATGTAGCCTCTGCTCGGTACTCCTGAAGTGACTCGTCCGTCTGCTGAGCCTCGATCACCCTAGCCACCAAAGAGGCAAACTCAAAAGCTAAACAATGGAAGACTGTAGACCGAACTCGAAGTTATACTCTGAAACATCCTCGAGTATCTGCCACTCCCGCACCATCATCTGAGCCACCAGGCCTCATGGCTGACGGATGAGCGTGTCCGCCACCACATTTGCCTTGTCCGGGTGGTACTGAAGATCAAAATCAGAGTCCTTCAATAACTCCATCCATCGCCTCTGACGCATGTTCAACTCGAACTATGAAAATAGATACTTCAAGCTCTTATGATCCGAGAAGAGCTCGAACTTGATCCCATATAGATAATGCCTCCACACCTTCAATGCGAAGATGACCGCCGTAAGCTTCAAATCATGGGTGGGGAAGTTCAGCTCATGGACCTTGAGCTGGAGTGAAGCATACGCCACTGGCTTCCCGTACTGCATCAGTACAACACCTAAACCAACTCTAGAGGCATCAGTGAAAACAACAAAACCCTCACTCCCATCAGGAAGAGTGAGAACAAGAGTGGACGTGAGGTGGTCCTTCAACTCCATAAATGCCTCCTCGCAGGCGTCACTCCAGACGAACTTGACGCCCTTCCGTGTCACCCGGGTTAGCCGTGCCTCAATACGGGAGAAACCCTCAATAAATCATCGGTAATATCCCACTAAACCAAGGAAGCTGTGGATCTCTGACGCATTCGTGGGCTGGCCCCACTGACGCACTGCATCAACCTTCGAAGAGTCCACAGCGACACCCTCCCTCGTCACCACGTGAGTAAGGAACTTTGCCTCCTCCTTCCAAAACTCGCACTTCTCCATCTTCACATACAGCTGGTGGGCACGGAGGGCCTCTAGCATAATCTGTAAGTGCTTAACATGGTCCTCCCAAGTCCTCGAATATACAAGAATATCATCAATGAATACTACCACGAACTGATCGAGGAACGGCCGGAAGACCTCATTCATTAGCTGCATGAATACGGTGGGCACATTGGTCAGTCTAAATAACATGACCAGAAACTCAAAGTGACCATAGCACGTCCGGAAAGCCGTTTTTGGAATGTCCTCATCTGGGACCGAATCTGATGGTAACCGGAGCACAAGTCTATCTTGAAAAAATATTATGCACCCTGCAACCATTTAAACAAATCATCAATACGAGGAATCGGATATCGGTTCTTGATGGTGACTCTGTTGAGCTCACGATAGTCCGCACAGAGCCGCAACAAGCCATCCTTCTTCTTCACAAACAATACCGAGGCTACGCAAATCGAACTGCTGCGACGAATGAAACCTAACTCCCGGAGCTCATCCAACTGCTCCTGCAGTTCCCTCAACTCCAATGGTGCCATCCAGTAAGGGCCTTTGAGATAGGCACAGTACCAGGCACCAGATCAATTTGAAACTCCACCTGCCGACACAGCGGTAAACCCAGGATCTCCTGGAACACATCCGGGTACTCTCAAACAATTGGCAGCTACTCAATACACTCTGCCACAGAATCCTCGACGACAGAAGCCAAGAAACTACATAACAGCTCTCCTATGGGCTCAGCAACAAACTAGAATACTGTCAAGCCTGGAATATCGAACATAATTGTCCTCGCGGCACAGTTCAAGATGGCACGATACTCCGCAAGCCAGTCCATACCCAGAATAACATCAAAGCTTGACAATGGCATCATGAACCGATCGACAGGATGGAACATCTCGCCCACTAACATCGGGTAAGAAGGACAGCGATGGGTAAACACAACGGACTTCCTCATAGGAGTTGAGACTGCCAAGGCTTCAAACACGGACTCCAATAGAATACTGGTCAATTAGCAAAACTGCTCGGCCACAAAAGAATGAGAGGCGCCAGAATTAAATAAAACATTAGTAATGCAAGTAGAAACAAGAAGAATACCCTCGAGACTCCATCAGTTGATGACTGCGGGTCTTGGTCTGGTGCCTGCTGTGTGGGATAAAATCGATCCTAAGCTGGTAGAGGAAGCAAACCAGAAGACTGTGTGTCCTAAGTCTATGCTTGCTGGGCTGCGATACACACTCGTCTAGGGAATTGAACGTATGGATATCCCCTCTACTGGTGCTGTTGCTGCTGTCTCTGCTGAGAAGATCTGCCTAGCTGCATCTGCTGTTGAGGAGGAGCCCTAGGAGCAAGGGCTAGAAGCTGCGCTCTGTGTTACTGCTAAAGAGGACGAGGAGGAGGCAACTGCGGTGGCCTCTGCTGTGTATGGGGAGAGGTCAATCACGACTCCGATGCTTAGCCTGTCCACAACCGAAGCAAACACTGAAAAAGGGGCTGAAAGATGAAGCGGTTGGCGGTGCTGATGATGATAAAAAAGCTACTGTCTGAGCCGCGGGCTGCCGAAACTCTGCTCTACCCCTCCATCTCTGCTGATGGTGCTGCTTGGAACTGCCGGCTAGTGCTCTCCTCTTTCGATCTCCACCGGAACTCTGCTCTCTCGATCTCTAGGTCATAGTCTAATCCTCCTCATAAATCAGTGCCCGATGCACAACCTGGTCGAACGTCTCCAAACAATGCCCTACCACACGGCTGCGAAGGGCAGGACACAAGCCAATTACAAAATGACGGGCCCTCATCTTCTCATCGCTGGTGAGATGAGGAGAAAATCTAGACAAGGCCAAGAAACGGGCCTCATACCGTGATACTGACAAATCACCCTAAACCAGGGTCTCAAACTCGATCGCCCAATGAATCTGAGCGTGCTCAGGGAAGAATTTCTGTTCGAAACAGACCATAAACTCCTCTCACGTCCAAACAAACTAAGGTCGTGCCATCTTGGATACGGACGACTACCAATGATGGGCCTCTCACCCTGAAGAAGATAGGTCGCAAGGGAAACCCTCTGATCCACAGGACACTGCATAGTGCCAAAAATCCTCACAATCTCAGTGCGCCACGCCTCGGAGGTAGAAGGGTCAAGGTCACCACTAAACTTCGGGGGATCATGCTGCCGAAACTCTCTAGATATCGCGCTCGCACGTGGTAAGTCAAACTACCCAGAAACCTTGGCGGTAGCAGGCTGACGGGTCTGTCATGTGGTAGCAACAAGCTGCATCAGCTGCTGAAAATGCTCGGTTCCTATAGGCACTATCAGAAAAGCAGGAGTGGCACTCACCTCGGGTGAAGGTACGGGTGCGGCCAACGAAGTAGGAGCCTCTGCAACCGGAACAACAGGCTAAGGAGGGGGAACCAGTGGGGGAACTGCAGCAACTGAAGGAGCTGGCGCTACAAGAGGAATAGGTTGGATCGAAACCTTAGGAATCAGATCCTTAACAACGGGAGTGGGATGTGCTCGAGTAGAATGGGTACCTCAGGTACCTCATCCAGGGGCACCACGACCACGGGTGCCACATCTAGGCGGTATCGTCTACAAAATAACAACGATGCAAGGAATTAGGATAATTACAAGCTCAATACGGAGTGAAAGGAAGGGTCTTGGGACACTACTAGTCCTATGCATTTAGCAGACATGTGATGTTATCCCGAGTTATTCTAGAATTACTTACTATGCTCTGATACCAACTTCTGTCATGCCCCAGACTCGGTAATCGAACTCACAAGGAACCCGGTGGCTGGTTCTGGCCGCAATAGCCTCCGTAGTACCCCATTCTCAGCTCCTAAGGCAGGTTCCGATCTTAGGATCTTACAATGAGGATTTTCATAATAATATAATCATTTTCAATATGAGCCTACCCAAGATCAAAGCAAGTATATCTAAGAATAACAAGGCACACATCACAAAATTAACTAAGAATTTGAACTTTTACAAGCTTTCAAAAGATCCAAAAGGACATATATAAGATAATAGAAAAGGAGAGAAAGTCTGTAACACTGGGTTCCTCAAACTCAACTCTACTCCACGCTCTGTCGCTACGACGCCCGCCTAAGATCTCTTGCACGCATCAATCATGCATAAGCTTATAGAAGCTTAGAGGGTGGTGACAGTGTATGACAATGGTGCACAGAAGAATAGTAGGAGGTACAGGAAGGGAAACATACTCTATGACAATATCACTAGCCTTATCAAGGCTTATCATGAATAAGATATAATGAGTACTGGACGCCTTACCAAGGTAATGCATAAAGGGGCTTATACAGCCGATGTGAATGCGATGCAAAATAATGTTAGTGCTCATAACCAATCCACATATCAAGTACGTTTCCAATTATAAGGAAATCACTAGGGTCCATTATACTGCGGAATGACTGTCGCTCTATAGACCCCACATAGTCAAACGAGTATAAGAGACCTCACTACCCGCACGTGGACAGCCAATTACCAGCAAGGCCTGATGGTAGCGGACCCATTCACGAGTTGGTCAGACTCAGCCTAGCAATGCCCTCTTACATCAGGCGAGTAAGGCCACACCCCTATCCAACTGACTACACGACAGTGGGAGTCACGGCCTAATGATATAAGGCCCTTATATGCTCATATATTCTACCCAGTCACGGCATTAGAGCAGATCCTTGGTACCATGAAAGTTTTAAAATTTTCACCCATGGGCATCCTATGCACCCGGTATGCTCAACTATCATTTTCGTTGTCCACACATCTAACCATCCACATGTATCCTTGTGGAGGCGAGGCCCTGATAAAGCAAGGGCGGTATCATCATGAAATACGATGCTAATGCATAAGTCACACATACAGATCATACACCAGCTTCAGGCACTCAATGTGCACAAGGGGAGAAACTCTATCCCTCTATGACCACCACACAATGCAATCAATACACACAAATGATGCATATAGGTAATAATGATGTAAGTGCGCTACCTACAGAATATAAAATATTCCTCCTTCCCAAGGAGGAATAAGGTCTAGGTACATAGACAAATACTTTAAGGAGAAGGGAAGTCTTCTAGTGAGGGCCCAGTACTTTGGGATGGCCCACAAGTTAAGAGAGTCATAATCCCAAGGAAGAAACAATCCTAATCAAGGGCCTAATGGTGGGCCTTCAACCACCCAAAGGAGCCCTATGGGCCTACCTTAGGGCCACTAAGGAGGACATCCAACCTCAACTGGGTCCCAAAGGTAGCCTGCTACGCATAAAGTAAGGTCCAAGGCCCAAGCAAATTCATGGCCCAATGGGCTATACACAAAGCCCAACTCATAGGTAATATGGTGGGCTCTCAAGCAAGGTTTAGGCCCAATCATAAAGATCATAAACCCACATATTTTGGTGGGCCTCATGGGCAGCCCAATAGTTCAACCATGTGAGTAATTTCACATTTAATACTAGTGAGTTGGGCCTCACTTCTTAGCCCAAGTACAGGGTTAATTTTGGTGAGGAGTCAAGGGCCCAACTACTTACATATTATAGCTCATAAACCCATCACAATAGGTAGAAGAGTATAGGCCCAAAAGTAAATGGGCCAATTTAGAAAGTTTCAGTCTAAAAGGCATAAAGAACTAGCAACTAACCACATATAATGATCCAATAAAACCCAACTTGGGTGGGCCTCAGATAAGCACTAAGTAAGCCCAAAAATACTGAAAGAAAAAGGTAAAATAACTGATTAAATTAACATCAAATTTGGTGGGCCATACTGCCCCATACAAACATTTATTCGCAATAAGATTGGGCCCATTGCTGAATTTCCAACGCACCCGCTTCCTGGGTTTGTTGGAGTTCAGCAAATAAATTAATTTATAGCATTTATTTTCTGATGACCCACACACATCAGTATGGGTCCCACCAGATGAGAGGGAGATATACAACACATATTACAATTGGGTCATGCTGTTAGAATACAGGCCCAACAACAGCCCAAGGTAGGGGCATCTCATGGTGGGTAGTCCTACGGGCCTGGGTATTTGGCCCCAAACTGACCCAAATTTGTAGGCCACAACATGATCAGTACAGGGGCCCGATGGCCCTAAAAATTTTCAGAATGGTCCTTCCATAGGTGATCCACACCTCCACAAAGTTTCATGATTTTTAGATGGTTAAAAGTATTTTAATTAATTTAAATAAAAAAGACTATCCAGAAACTCTGGTTAATCTTGACATCCCAACGTGGTGGGCTGGTCCAACCCTTGCCATGGTGTATATAGGAGTTTGTTGACCCTAAAATTTGGTAAGTGGATCCTACCATGGGTGGACCGCCTCCCTATAAATTTTAATGATTTTTAGATACTCAAAAGTATTTTATTTAAATTCATAATTACAATCTATTCAGAAATTCTGCTAAGTGCAGAATTCTGGATAGATCATGATTGAGCACGCAATGAGGTGAGCCCTGGATGTCCAAAAATTGAGAAAATTAAATTTAAACCTTCTCTCATATATGTAATATAAAGTGGGGTCCACCAAACTGGCCCACCTGATCAGAAACTATTTTATAATTTTACATTTCCAAATTACAACCTTGCTAGAATTACAGTAGAAAACTCAGCAAGTACCCATATTTGCCTACTTTTCTGGGGACCCAAATGAGGTCAATTGGGGCTAGAATTTGGCATGCTTATACGTTGGATACCCATATTCAAAAATCATATTTCACTTGGCATACAATTCCCCACCAAAATCCCTAAATCCTGGCCTCAAGTTGGCCCAAAAATCTGTCCAGACAGATTTGGACAGCAACATGTAATTGAAAGAATTAAAATATAAACATTATTTGCCATGAGATTTAACCCCAAGAATTTATGTGGAGGACCACCCCAGTGAGCCCCAAAAATGTTCAGACCTTCCCCATCATCAAATACCCCTTGCATGTGTCCCATTTAGGTGGATTTTGGGGCCACATGTCTAAGGATGGATTGCTATGGGCGTCCAAGCTCTATGGTTAGTCTAGATTTTTGTTGGCTTACAAGGTGGGCCACACATGCAAGATCAAAATTCTATCATAAAGGAAAAATAAAGAATCAGCCATAAGAGGAGCGGCTCCGCCACATTGAGGCCTCCCCTTCATCAATCACATCATACATTCCTTCTATTCATATGTTACAATAAAGATCTACCACATGCATGTTCTAGATTCAAGATCAATGGTTGGGATGTCATCCCAACCATAATTCTATGGTGTAGATGACCTATCATGCCATGGAATCCAAATAATCCTCCATGATGGGGCCCATAGAGGGAAAACCCCATGCATTAGCATGCATGCATCAAATAGGCCATTTGGCCACAACTAAGGGATGATGTAGGATCTCCACCATTGATTGGTGGGTCCTACACTTCCCATATATATATAAAGATCTAAGGACTTGAAAATAGAAATCCTAAATCCTAGGAGTACAGCCACCTTAAATTGCTCCAAACTTGGACCTCCTAGCTCTTAGTTCACCAAGGGATCCATATCAATGGGTGGGATTGAATTTAGATGGTTAGATTTAGAGAATTAGAGGGGAAATGGGCTGGAATGGAGGGAAGATGGGCTAGAATAATGGAGAGAAGTTTCTAGGGAAGAAGAGAAGAGAGAGAGAGAGAGAGAGAGAGAGAGAGAGAGAGAGAGAGAGATGGAGGAAAAGAGAGAGAAACCACTTTTAAGCTAAGTAATTATTTCTCTCTTGCCTTGATTAGAGAAGAATGATGATTGCAATCGGGAGATACAACCAAAGTTATTGGGTTAGTAGGTTTTCTAGGTTTGTGGGTAGTGTTTAGAGGTAGGTGGTGTAGGAATAGGGCTTAGGTAGTGTGTGTGTGTGTGTGTGTAGTATGTGTTGGAAATAGTGCAAAAAGATGGGACCTACCAAGAAATCTGTGCACACTATCCCTAGGTGGATTACATGACCATGATCAAGGGCCAAAATTGAAATGCACACAACTTATGATCTATACATCGGATGGACACACAAGATGCAGCGTCAGAATCGTAATGAAGAAGCGGACAAGATGGCACAAGTTTTGGCTCGATTTAAGTCAGGTTTATATAACCGAACTTAAGGATAACCGCAAACACTATCAGAGGGTCGCGGGTCACCGGGATTCGACCAACATGACTGTAAGACCAAGATGAATAAGATGCATACTCACACACACACACACATGCACACATGCGAATTTGGGTTGGCTTTCACAGACGTAGTTACATTCACTCGTCCAAAATCTATTGGCAGATGGAATGACATGACAAGGGAGTTCATAAAGAAATTCTTCCCATATCAAATTCCATCAAAAAGTCGATCATGAACTTCACCCAAAGGGAAGATAAAACATTCTTCCAATGTTGGGAGCGATTTAAGGATCTTGTCAGTTCATGCCCACAACACGGTTTTGAAATGTGGCGCATAACAAATTTCTTCCATGAAAGACTGACATCTTTCATGCGCCAATTTGTCGAGATAATGTATAATGGAGAATTCTTGAACAAAGATGTTGATGAAGTGTGGGATTACTTTGATAAACTTGTTAAAACCACACAATCATAAGACATCTCCCCAAGAACGAGCATCACCTTTAAGCTACTCAATTAAAGGAGAGAGGTGGAATATATCTTTTGAAATAGAAAGATGATATCAAGGCTAAAGTGGCCAAACTCACAAGAAAACTTGAGGCTATGGAGCTTAGGAAGGATAAGGATAAGGAAGTTGTCTGCGGTATTTGTGCTCGTAACATTTATACAACTGAAAATTGCCCAACAATACTTGTGTTTCAAGAAATATTGAATAAGCAATCAAATATCGTAAACAACTACTAAAAGCCTTTCAAGGGACTCATTTCGAACACATACAACTCCAACTAGAAAAATCATCTGAATTTCAGTTGGAGGAATGGACAATTTGTTACACCTCAAGGAATCCCTAATAAATTCTTAAATCAAGGGAAACCTCAAGAGGAATTGGTTCAAAATCCTCAAGAGGTCATCCAACAAAGTACTCTTCAAGCCTTATAAGAACTCACAAAGGCTATACAAAAGATAGACTCACACGTTACGGTTATGGAGAAAGGGATGCTCCCAGCCCAACCTATCCCCAATCCTAAACCGCAATGCGGAGTTAGTTAACCAAGGTCTTCAAATCTAATGAAACAAGCTAAGTCTATCACCACTTTTAGGAGTGAGAAGATAATTGACAAATCTATTCTGTTAAGAGCTAAGAAGCCTAAGGACCCGGGTGTAGATGAGACTGATAGACCTAGCAATGCTCCACATGAGGTAGAACCGGAACTTCAAAGAAAACCATTGCTCCATTTCCCCAACAGTTGATAGCACCAAAACCTCTCTCTAACTCTCAGGATATTCTAGAGGTGCTTAAGCAAGTGAAGGTCAACATTCCACTACTAGATGCCGTAAAACAGATACCTTCATATGCTAAATTTCTAAAAGATTTATGTACGACCAAAAGACGGCAAAGCATTCAAAAAAAATCTTCTTAATAGAAAAAGTGAGCACCATCCTAAAGCAAGATATGCCACAGAAATACAAAGATCCTGGTAGCCCAACCATTGCCTGTGTAATTGGAAATTACCAGATTGAGTATGCACTTCTTGACTTAGGAGCGAGCGTAAATCTGATCTCATACTCGATCTATGAACAACTGAGTCTAAGTGAATTAAAACTCACCCAGACTACATTACAACTAGTCAATTGCTCTGTTCGTGTGCCGAGAGGGATAATTGAAGATGTGTTTGTCCAAATTGAAAAATTCTACTATCTGGTAGATTTTATCATCCCAGATACTCAACCCATTGTGGATATGAGCACTCAAATTCCTGTCATCCTTGATCACCCATTCCTTGTTACATTAAATGTAATCATCAATTGTAAGAATGGAGTCATGAATTTGTCTTTTGGGAATATGACATTGGAGCTCAATATCTTTTTCGATATGAGCAAATAGGCAGAGGATGATGATGATGCTCATGATGTTAACTTGATTGATTCTTTCATGGAAGATAGAACTTGATGACCTTATCCTCTGACCCTCTAGAGACATGCCTAGCCCACTCTCATGATTTAGATAATGATATGATTAAGGAGACGAGTACCATGCTTGATACTGTGCTAGTACTTGAAGTTAACTGGTGGAGGCCACAATTTAAAGATTATCCCAAACAGATATAGTGCCTCTACCATCTAAAAACTTTACCCTCTGATTTGAAATATATCTATTTAGGTCAAGATGAGACATACACGGTGGTGATTTCTTCCCTCCTTGAGCAATAATAGGAGAGTATGCATATGTCTACTCTCATTGAGCACAAAGGAGTCCTTAGATGGTCGCTTACGGACCTCAAGGGACTTGACCCTCAAATTTGTACTCACCACATTTATCTAGAGGATAATGCGAAGACCTCCTAGCAACCATAATGTAGATTAAATCTAAATATAAAGAAAGTGGTTAAGGCCGAAGTTCTTAAGCTATTATATGTGGGTATCATATACCCTATATCCGATAGCTAATGTATGAGTCCAACTCAGGTGGTTATAAGAAGTCCAGAATCACCATCGTAGCCAATGCCGACAATGAACTCGTGCCAACTAGAGTTACTACTAGTTGGAGAATGTGCATTGACTACAGGAAATTGAATACTGTCACAAGTAAGGACCACTTTCCTTTGCCCTTTATTGATCAAACCTTGGAAAGGCTAACTGGTCATTCCTATTACTGTTTCCTTGACGGATATTCAGGTTACAACCAGATAGAGATAGCCCATGAAGATCGGGAAAAAGTCACATTCATATGTCCCTTTGGCCCCTTTGCTTACCGAATGATGTTATTTGGACTATGTAATGCCCCCGCCACTTTTCAGTGATGCATGATAAATTATTTTTTCTAACATGATGGGGTAATATTTAGATGTCTTCATGGATGACTTCTCTGTCTTTGGTCCATCCTTCAACAATTGTTTAGAGAATCTTAAACGTGCGCTGAAGCGTCGTGAGGAAAAGAATTTAGTACTAAATTGGGAGAAGTGTTATTTCATGGTTCGTAAGGAGATTGTCCTTGGACATATCATCTCATCCAAAGGAATTGAGGTAGATAAGAATAACATTGATCTTATCTCTAACTTACCTCTACTCAAGAACATAGGAGACGTGCGATCCTTTTTAGGACACGCCGGATTTTACAGGAGATTAATAAAGGACTTTAGTCACCTCTCTAATCCTTTATGCAATCTACTTTAGAAAGATGTACCATATGAGTGGACTGACCAATTCTAGAAAGCTTTTTCTAAGCTCAAGGAAATGTTAACCATTGCACCTATCATGCAGCCACCTGACTAGAGCATTCCTTTTGAAATTATGTGTGATGTATCCGATTATGCTCGTAGGGCAGTGTTAGACCAGAGGAAAGAGAAGAAGCCCTATGTTATACAATATGCAAGTAAAACTCTATATCCTGCCCAAATGAATTACTCAACTACGAAAAAGGAACTCTTAGCTGTAGTATTCGCTTTGGACAAGTTTAAATCCTACTTGATCGGATCTAAGATCATTATGTACACAGATCATACGGCGCTCAAGTATCTTCTTTCTAAGAATGATGCTAAGCCCCAGTTGATAAGATGGATCCTCCTACTCCAAGAATTTGATTTGAAAATAAAAGATAAGAAAGGAGTAGAAAACGTAGTGGCTGATCATCTTTCCCGCCTTGACCTCTCTGATTCCCTTAAGACGACGAATATAAATGGCATGTTCCCTAATGAACAACTATTTAAAGTCTCTCATTCACCTTGGTTTGCAGATATTGCTAATTATCTTGCCACAAGTTTCACACCGATACATTGGACTGCGCACGATGAGAAGAAATTTTTCGCCAAGGTACGCAAATTCTTTTGGAATGATCCGAATTTGTTTAAATATTGCCCAGACCAAATTTGAGGAGATATGTGACAGATAATGAACACCAAAGTGTCATCTCCTTATGTCATTCTCAGGCTAGTGGTGGTCACTTTTCTATTAAAAAGACGACGGCCAAAATTCTGCAGTGTGGCTGTTACTGGCCCATTATGTTCAAGGACACTCATGAGTTTTGCAAAGTTTATGAGCGTTGTCAGAAATTGGGAGCATTGTCCCATCGAAATATGATGCCTTTAAACCCCATTTTAATCATTGAAACATTTGATTGTTAGGGCATCGATTTCATGGGACCATTACCTCAATCTTTTGGAAATTTGCATATTTTGCTAGTGGTAGACTATGTAACGAAATGGGTTAAAACGATCCCGTGCCAGAACAATAATCATCAAACAATCATTAAGTTTTTAAAAGAGAACATCCTTTTTCGATTCTGAACGTCTTAAGCCATCATTAGTGATGGAGGTTCACATTTCTATAACAGGTCATTTGCAAATTTAATAAAAAAATATGACATCTCCCACAAAGTGAGCACTCCATACCACTCACAAACGTAAGCAAGCCAAAATTTTCAATAAGAAAATTAAACATATTTTGAAAAAAATGGTTAACCCTGACCGTAAAGACTGGTCAATCCGATTGACCAATGCTTTATAGGCTTACCATACTACATTTAAGATCCTTATTGGAACGTCTCTCTTTAGACTTGTCTATGGGAAGGCTTGCTACTTGCTTATGGAGTTGGAACATGGGGCCTACTACGCAATTAAAAATCTAAACTTCAATTTGGACAACGCTGGCTCACTACACAAACTTTAGTTGAATGAACTGGAAGAAATCTGGAATGATGCATATGAGAACTCGTGAATTTATAAGGACAAGATGGAGGTGTTTCATAACCAACACATTCTTCAAAAATCATTCACAACAGGTCAAAAAGTCCTTTTGTATTATTCTCAATTTTCAGGTAAACTCCAATCTCGTTGGACTGGCCCTTTTACTATTACTAATGTTTATCCTTATAGGGCTGTCGAGATTCGAAATCCAAATAATGGCAATGAATTCAAAGTAAATGGACATCATTTAAAGTCATTTGTTGAAAAATTTGATTCAAAGGACATGTCAATACCTCTGATTGACCCTGTTTACCAGGATTGACCTCCTAGTCTGACGGAGGTATAGGTAAATTTATTTGCTTCATATGATTTAGGATTATGATAGTTTATTTTTCACTATTTAAGATAGTTTGCTTTCCACTATTTAGGATAGTTTACTTTATGTTGGTTTAATTCTTGTGCTAACCCATCTTCACACTAAGACCATTCAAAAAGCCTCAAAATTCCTTCTTCAGGTATTACCCTTCCATCACTTCCTTTTTCTTTTCATTGCCTCTTTTGTATTACATGCTGATTTCTTTTAAATTGAGGACAATGTAGATTTTTCGGTTGGGGATGGAGGATTAGGTGAACTAATCAGTGTTTTCTCAGTTTTGAGCAAAATTCTTGAAAATTTTCAATGTTTCAAGTTGAAATCTGTTTGAGAAGTGATGAATTATTTACTTAAGAATGTATTGGGTATGATAAAAATAGAGATTGAATTTTAGATTGTTAGAGTTTGATCAACTAAGTAATCTATCACCTAAGTTCTTGCGCTTAATTGTTTGAATATCATGTTAATCTAAATCACAAGACACATTCAATTTGTCTTCTATAAGACATGATAGAAGTTTTGATTGTTAGTATATGACTCACTAATAGATGGTGAGAATCGAGTCCAGATAATTTTATCCACCTTAAAAGAAGAAAAGAACCAATTAAAAAAATAGGAGGTCGACAAAGAGGTTATGAAAAAGAATAAAAAGAATGAAAAATATAAAAAAGAATGCAAAATTAAAAAGAATGAATAAAAAATTGACTGTCGATATAAAATCAAAGACTGAAAAAAGAAGAAAAAGGGGATAAATTCGGAATCAGTACTTGAGTTTCAAACTAATCTTGAAGTGATAAGCACGGCTAACATGATGAACTAATAGTATTCGTATAAGAAGTAAGTTAACTCTCACTGAGCACATTGAAAAACTTGATATGCAAATTATGCTTAATTTAATGGACAAAAATTTACTTGATTGGTTGTTTATGTGGTTCGGCTCTAAGTTTTCAAAACCCCACTTTCATATCTTAATTCTACACATTCATACTTGGGTGTACAAAAGATTGTTTTCCTAGAGAGGTTTTGGACATTAAGCATTGTAATTTATTTCACGCATACTTTACTCGGGACTAATAAAATGCTAGTTGGGGATTGTGTTAAGGGTCAAATATTGCATATTATCCCCCATTTATATCGTAGTTTTATAAACATAATAATTCTTAATTTTTTATTTTACTCATGTTTGTGTTGCAAGGTGACTTTAAGAGCTTGGATTGAAAAGGGTGTTAAAAGCATGGTGTTAAAAGAATCACCAAGGCAAGTGATGGATCTTAGGAGACCAATATTGAAGAATCATATGCCAAAGATCTAAGAAAACCACGTAAAGAATGAAGAGAATCAAATATTTGAAGTGAAGAAAAGGAATCCTGAAATTGTCCTCAAAAAGCATATTTTGAAACTCCGGTTATTCTGTGAAATTGCACAGAGTAAAGTATATTTTGAGAAACTGCGTAGAGTGAAGTCTATTTAATAAACTGAGTAAATTTGAGGTGATTTCTAGAGTTTTCCAACTAGGTGCAAAAGTTGGAGTTCCACAACTATAAATAGGACTCCCTAGGATGTTCCTAAGCATCTTATAGGGTTTAGTAGTGAAGCAAAAGAGTGAAGAAGCCGTCACGAAGAGTTTTTCTTCTTATTCCTTAATTATTTTCATATTTTTCTTAAGAGACTTTGGTCCAATCATGTCTATGGTTGGCTAAACCTCTTAGCTAGGGCTAAGAGGTGAAGCTTGTAGCATGATGAAATGTTTCTATTTCTTTGATTCATGTTTATGTTGAACTCCATGGATTCTAAATTTATATTTAAGGAATACTTTCAGTTTTTAATGGTTTATTGTGACTCAAATTACAGTAGATCTGCAATAGCTTTGAGTATCTTCTTTTCCTGATTTGAGATTGTGAAATTAGTAAGTCTTGTTATTCAATATTGTCCCTTAGGCATGGTAGGGTGATGGAATCCTTCCTAATCTCCACAATTCTCCTGCTTTGAGATCATAGGATTAGTAAATCCTGTTGTTTGCTATTGTCTTCTTGGCATGGTTTGGTAATGGAGTCCCTACCAATTATCACAGTTCACCTTCATTGAGAATTACGTCAATGGAAGTTCAGATTTAGTTTTATTGATATATTTTCCAATTGGATAGGATATGACTTGAATTCTAACTGTGTTACTTGAATCAAGCAAGAGGGCTCCCTGATCACTACAAGTGGATCTTTGGCACCCTAATTCCCACCTTTGAATTTCTTAAGTTTCTAATTAAATCTCTCACAATTACTTTATTTTATTTCAAATTTAGATTCACATCTTTTTCTAGTTCTTCTTCTAGTTGCTTTTAGAATACTCACAAGATTAGTCCCTGTGGATTCGACCTCAATCTCACTGAGATTATTACTATATTGCGACCTTATACTCGGGGTTGTGAATAATGGTAGCCATAAAAGTGGCAGGATTAGGTTAATATATATATATATAGGGAGGCAGGATCACAAATTATAGATGAAGGCATAATAAAGTCCACAAAGTAGTGGAGTACCATTTTGGTGTCTCTTCTTGGAACCTTAACTCATTCTTATATAATGCTTCGAACCCAAAGGAGATGAGAGAGAGACTCATATATATACCTATTCACTTTCGGTATCACCATCTTTGAGAGATAGAGAGAGAAAGTAGAGAAGAGAAAAATAGATGAGATGAGAGAGAAAGAGAGTTTTATACACACACACACACAACACACACACACACACACACACACACACACATGCGCCCTACACACACCCCACACACGCTGTAGTAGGATTTCACCACCTATGGGCATTGAACCCAAGACCTTGTGTTGAAACTCCTCAGAGTCTACCATTGAGGTAAGGACTGGAACCCATGAGAGAGAGAGAGAGAGAGAGAGAGAGAGAGAGAGAGTGTGTGTGTGTGTGTGTGTGTGTGTGTGTGAATGTGTGTGAAGGAGATTCTTCTCCTCACCCCTTCTTTTTCATCAATACATCCACATGTATGGGTCTACTTAATGGATATATCTTATCATGTGCCCTTAGCCTTATTATAGAGTGTTTGGGAGATTCTCTACTTATTAACTGAAATAGATTGAGGAGATCATGCATCAATATTTGGTTTTTTTGTGGCATAATAAGTATTTATATGCATGGTTTATGTTTATGCTTTTGGATTAGATTATATCTAGATGAGGATCCATTAATCCAATTAAAATTATAAGTTTTCAAAAATTTTATGCTTCCATTGTTTTTTCTTTAAATCCTAACATTGTGAATCTTCCATACAAATATTGTTAGTGGGCTACTACCTTGGGCGAAGCAAACTACCGAGATGATGGACAAGTTCAATTAAAATGTGTGATGTGAGATATTAGAGTTGTGCCCTTGAAATCAATGTGAGCCCTGAACCATTGGGCAAGTAAATGTGACAAGGACGATCTCAGTCATAGATTTTATGATAACTATTTTTCTTTAGTGGATAGAATGTTATACCTTAGTTAATATGGGGCACCTTAAATATACATGGATATGAGTTATCTTAGGAGTGATTCGTTTGCTTGTCTTTGGAAATTCGATGCGATGATGTTGAGCAGGGGGAGTTTTGGTCCATGATCTCAGTTTTCTATTACACAATGACCATCATGGGTACTTAGAACAAACTTATGGACATCATATGATGAGATGTATGGTCATCTGTGTCAAATGACTAACTTAGGTTAAGATGGAAAATTTCCACCATCGAGGCCAACTTGTTGTTGGCATGACTTCACCCTTACCCATACAGGAGTGTAAGTGTGTTAGAGATATAGGATCTTCTTTGCAACTTTGGGTACTTACATTAGTTAATCAAGTTTAAGTCATTGGTTTGAGGGACCTTTAGCATAGAATACGTTCGAGACTTGATGTTACATATAAAGATGATTAATTCTTAGACCTGAAGATGTGTAGGGGTCACGGCCCTAATTAGACAACTTTTAACTCTCTTTACGAGGCTACCGCATGGCCATTAAAATAGGTATAGCTAGGCACATTCATCATGGTTTGCTAATTCTTGTACAAGCCGATAAGGAATCCTTTGTATTACTTAGGGACATGTTTATGGCTAGATTTACTATATCAAAGACTCATTAGGTGTTTTTACTAGTAGGCCTAGCACTTAAAAGGTTTTAAATAGATTTATAAAAGTTTTCAACCATCAATATTTTTTTTTAACCATTTAAACTATTATAATCACACTTGATGACGATCCGGTGACCTAAATATAATGGTCTACAATTTGATTAGCATGAGATATACACGTTTGATGGATGGCCATGACAGTTGAAGGATTAAATCATAACTACATGCTTGGATAAGATGGGTTGATAGACCTTCTTCATGGTAGGTACATAAAAGTTTGTAGGTTCGCGAAATACCATAATGAATGCGCTCCTAAAACCGTAGTTTGTTATATATATATATATATATATATATATATATATATATATATATATATAGAGAGAGAGAGAGAGAGAGAGAGAGAGAGAGAGAGAGAGATCCTATCTTAAAAAGGAGAGAGTTCGGAGATTAGAGAGAGCCTTGGACATCCCCCTGTTGAGGGTCACCTAGTGTGGGGGGAGAGAGTGTTTAGAGAGAGAGGGAGAGAGAGAGAGAGAGAGAGAGAGAGAGAGAGAGAGCTCCATGTTTCCTGGGGCTAAAAGTCGGCGGGTTGGTGCTCAACCCTGGCCATACCCAAGGTTCTTATAACCCAACCCAACCCAACCCAACCCAACCTCAAGTTGGGAATTCTCGATCCAAGCCGAACCCAAGTGGGCTCGATTGGGTTAGTCGGGTGGGTACATGCTAATATTTTCGTTATTATGTTAGTCTATTATATTTCAATACACGTCTTATTTTTTGTACCTATGATTTTATTAATTATATATGTAGTTATTTATTGTAAATAAATTCTTTTTTTTTTTTCTAAACAAACAAGCTAAAATATAGGACAACTACTTTAAAAGTCATGTTGTGTAGCAAGCAATCTATTTGGGAGTGAAATCCGGCATATCTTGGTGGGTTGAGTCATCGCAAATGGCGTGGACCAATGGGACCCGACGGCACTGGAATTTCTTGTGCCTTCAACACAAACAATCCCTACTCAATTTTAATTTATAAGTAACTTATATATATAGATCGGGTTTGGGTTGGGTCAAGCAACCCGAGACCTCAATCCAAGCCCGACCCAAGTTTTATCGGGTTGGTGTTTATATAGCCCAAGCTCAAGACCAAACCCGATACATCCTACCTGAGCCTAACCCAATCTCGGGTCAGTCATGGGTCGGTCAGGTTGAACCCAGCCATTCAGCCCTAATGCTTCCTAATGGGCCCCAATCATTCCACACATCTATACCATCTATCCTCTGGTTTACATCACACCTCAATACAAGGTATAGATATCAAGAAATTCAATTGTTGGATTTTCATCAAACTTGACTATGAACTCAAACATTAAAAAATAAAAAGGTCAAATAATTGAATTTGTTAAAAAAAAATATAATTAGAGACATTCTGACGACTAATTAGACCTTACAAATTTGATGAACATCTGAAAGTCAATCTTACATCACAATTAAATCATATGGTGACCCGTGACTTCAATATTTAAGTACATTTGGGCTCTCTAGTATCCTGATGTTATGCATCCACCCATACTTGTGTGTCAATCATTTTAATGACATAAAAAAGTGGTATAGAACACCAGGACCATGAAGTCCCCTCTGCATGGTTAAGGTTAAACCCAAGCTAAAATATAATCAAATTAACATACAAGGTATGATAGGTCACAGTAAATGAATTGGAGTGATCCATGTAATGCTTGATGATAAACACTTCTTTGTGGGGAGGACATTGCTCATACCCAAGATGGAGATTAATCCATGCTGAGATAAGTTGTTTGTCAATACCACAAAAGATAAATGATTTGGAGTGATGTAATGCTTGATGATAAACACTTATTTGTGGGGAGGACATTGATCATACCCATGATGGAGATTAATCCATGCTAACATAAGTTATTTGTCCATGCCACAAAAGATAACCCTTAATCAAATTAGGCCACCAAACCTAGTTAAGTGGTTATAAAATTTTCAGGGTACTGAGAATTATAGTCTACCAACTCTCCCAGTAGTCACAGCCATCAAGGACCCTAGCATACTTGATTATGGATTTCAAAATCAAACCCACAAAAAGTCAGCCACAACCTAACTAAACACATGTGTGTGTGTGTGTGTCTATATATATATATATATATATATATATATATATATATATATGAATCAAAACATCAATGAACAATTGGTATGGAATCAACCATAAATAATATCAAACAATATAATAATCACAAAGTATAAAATAAACAGTCCTAATTGGTGTTTTAGGGAACATATATCCAACTGGAAGAGAAGCTATGATAGCCAGATTCTGAGATGGGACCCTTCTACCCAATTTCTTCTTTTCTTTCTGTTGCTGCAATTATGTTGCTGGAAATTTAAGGTTAAGCTGGGAATGATCATTAAGATGGAGACTAGAAACAACTCAAAATAGGGTGTGAACCACATTCAAACAATCAATGAGAAAGTTCTGCATTTTTTACATTGTTTTGGTAATCCTCTTCTGGAAACCACAGGGAATTTCAATTTTTTAAGCCTATACCACCCTACCCTTGAATTATGGAAATGGGGTCTTCAAATGAATCACATTTCAAACATGATGCCCCTTTTTCATGCAAATGGCTGTGCACTTTCCAAACTGTTAGAATCCACAATGACCATTGATCTTTTCCCACACTACAAAGAGAAGTTTTTTTGGTAAATGAAATGGAAGCAGTTTAGTAGTCCCCAGAAACTATATAGTTCACAACTTTTATCCTTTTATTAGCCTGCAATAACCTTTGAAATGAAGAAGAAGAGAGGAAGACAAATGAAATGAGGATCTACAAAAAACATGGTGGATCCTATTACTTTTTAGGTGGGTCCCATGACTTCCACGAGTGGAAAAATGAACTATTTTCTTTCCAACTACCAATAAAAATAAGCTAGCAAACCAATGTCCAGAATTTTCTAATAACTTAATGGATTCTCCATTGAGGAGATGTTGTAGTTGGGATGATGATGATGAGATCCACTCCATCCATCAGGTGGACCACCTAATCTGTCCTTAACCCTAACATCACACCAATCCAAAAAGCAAGTGGGCCTCACCATAGGAAGCAATTGAAAATCATGCCTTAGAACTTCTACGGTCCACCTGAGTTTCAGAACAGGGTGATTTCGCATCAGATGAATGGATTGGATGGCATAAATAAAACACAGTGAACCCCATGTTCAACTAATGCTCCTCTCCTGTGTAGCCTTATGAATTTTGGACAGTTCTAATTTTTGAGTTTGAATGTGAACATGAGGCAAAGAACCTGATAGACGGTCTAGATCTTGTGGACATTGTTCCTCACCTCCCGCTCACTCGGTCAGTAGCTGGCGGTTCTTTTATATTCTCTAATAGCTAATACTAGAAGAAGAACACATAGGGCTGTCAATAGGCTGGGCCTAGGGTAGTCTTCAGCCCACGTTTGGAATTATTCAGGCCTGGCTTCTGGGCCATCCTTATTCAGAATTTCTCGTAAGGGATAGGGATTGCCTACTGACACTGCCCGTAGCTATGTACTATGATGTATGTGTTTAATCCACACCGTTCATCCATTTTTCCAGCTCATTTTAGGTCATAAGCCCAAAAATAAAGTAGATTGAAATCTCGTGGACCACACCACAGGAAACAGTGGTGATTGAACGCCCACCATTAAAAACTTATCTGGGACCACAAATGTTTTGGATCATGCTGATATTTGTGTTTGCTCTTCATCCAGGTCTTTGTGACCTAATCAACAGGCTGGATGGCAAATAAACATTAGTAGGCCCTAAGAAGTTTTTAATGGTGGGCATTCAATCACCACCTTTTTCCTATAGTGTGGCCCACCTGAGATTGGATCTACCTCATTTTTAGGCTCATGCCCTAAAATAATCATCCAAATGGATGGAGTGGATAAAACACATTATTATGGGGCCCACAGAGCACTGTCTAGCAGTTATGTAGCTACTGGTAGCATCAGTACGAAGGACGCGGATTGCATCCTACCCCTGTCCGGGCGGAGCTCAGTGGGGCCACTATGATGTAAGTGTTTTATCCACGCCGTTAATAGCTTTTCTCATATCATTTTAAGATATGAAACAAAAAATGAGGCAGTTACAGGTCTTAAGTGGACCATAAAATGGGGATTGAACGTCCACCATTAAAAACTTCTTGGGAGCTGGAGAAGTTTCGGATCAAGCTGATATTTGTGTTTTCACTTCATCCACGTCTACATGACCTTATTAATATGTTCGGTGGTAAAAAAACATTAACAGTGGCCCTTAGAAAGGTTTCAACGGTGGGTGTCATTATCACTGCAGCTTCCTTTGGTGTGGTCCACTGGAGCTGTGGAGCTGCTTCATTCTTAGAAAAATACCTTAAAATAATCTGAGAAAAGCTATGAAAGGCGTGGATAAAACACTTACATCACGGTGGGCCCCCCACGGAGCCCTGCCCCGACAAATTACCGTCCGGGCGGGTGTAGGACGCAATCCGCGTCCCAGTACGAAATCCGTATCCCCTGAGAAGAAACTGAAGAATCCGTGTCTCCTAACAATCCTGACTCGTCCAGAAAGCATTTGTTTCAAAATGTGGGGCCCAGTTAAGATAGACCATCCTCCCAACTCTGATTAACGGACATTTGTTTGGTGAAATTAGACTGTTGACATTTCATTCCAACCGTTCATTAACAGTCCATCAATTGTTCAGCTAGAAAATCCAATCAGTGCCATTTTTGGTATAAGATCCATTCAAATAAAATTAGAGTGAATTGTCTGCCACGTGTACAATTTCCCAGTTCCTGCGTGCGAACAATAACACTCTGCCTGAGTATCAAAGCTTTTGTCGACAAAGTAGTTGATTTGGATAAGGTAGAACGACTAGCTTTATTTCGTAAAGAAAAGCTGAATCTTCTTCCTTGTCTGTCGTCAGTGCTCGCATGCTCATGCAGAACCTGCTAAATGCATGAGTGTACGGCTCTCTCTCTCTCTCTCTCTCTCTCTCTCTCTCTCTCTCTTAGTAAACTCACTGTTCACGTGTGGTAATGTGGCACATGTGAGCGATCCAATTCACTTATCAGTAAGTCCCATTGTCTAGATAGATGCCTCTGGCTCAAAAATGAGACTGATATATCTGTGAGGTCAGCTACAATCGTACAAATTAAATGTTGGAAAATGGAAGATTGCAACCTTCAATTTAAATGTGCAACTCAACAGATTAGTGAGCCAGAAGATTAATTAAACCCAGGGAATATGGGACCCAGTTGGGCCATCATGCCGTGTAAAATCCACTACGTCCATCAGGTGAGAAGCATCATTATGTTCACCGTTGATGCAAAAGATCAACCCTACAGAAAACCCATGTGGGCCAGTCCTGCCTGAGTTTTTAATGAGGCTGGATTTTTATGTCTTCATCCTAGTGAGTTACACCTGATGAACAGGTTTGATGAAAGATACAGACCATGGTGGGGCCCACATAAACCTCTGTTTGTCATCCCATCCTCATGGTTTGCCCTGGTGTGGCCTGCCTGAGTTGTTATCTTACTGATGTTTGCTTCCAGTGCCTAGCATCGAGGATAGCACATGATCAAGGTGTTCCAAAACAGTAATGGTGGCCGTAACAGCCACCACCTTTACCGATATGATACAGGCCGTAACGGCTGTTATGGCTCCCATATTGGCCGTTATGGTCCTTTTTTATTTTTGAAAAAAACTGTTACAGGACCATTATGGGCCTTAATGCAACCGTTACGCAGCCATTACAGCCTATTTTTCTGTAACGGCCGTTACAGGGGTTTCGACCCCATAATGCGTAATGGTTATTACTGTTACTGTTATGTAATTGCCGTTATGTAACCGATTTTGAATACCATCCACATGATGGATGAAGTGGATTTTATACATTCAGCACGGTGGGCCCCACATAGTAGGGTGTTTTACACGCTGCCTGAAAAACAGGCGTGGTAGCCGATTCCAATCAAGGTAATATCTCCAGTGGGTCATGAGTGATGAGTGGCTAGGATCTTACATGCTTGCCACATCACCACATGTGAGACTTACGCAGGGTCCTGGTGCACTTTGCAATTGGGAATACTCATGAATCAACCATAGAAATTGCTCATTCAAGTTGTCTGAGAGCATTTCCTAGTTCATTCATGAAATTTCATGATATCTGTTTCAACCAAACGCAACCACATAATTATTCAAAACATGTTATTCAATTGATGGACCCATTACCTGCTCAATGCTCATTCAGCACACATCATTAATGCAGTGTTTAAGCTATACACTGCATCATTCCTCTAAAATCACTCAGACCATAATGCAGCTGCTCACACACCCCACCGATGTGGTTTTCGATCAACGGATAGAGAATGCGTGTGAGAGATGGACCATAGTTATTTTATTGCCTACAGAAGCAGAGTAGAAGAGATGATGTTGCATACATATTTTATAGCTTCGGCCTAACTTTCTCAATAAGTTCTCTTCTAAGGATCTTTCCTGCCACCGATTTCGGTACGCTGTTTACAAACGTTACCCTCCGCAATTTCTTGAAGGGTGCAACCTACGGAATGCAAATAAAATAAACACAATAAATGAGTTAATAACTTGTTCATGATCAGATATAAGTGCATATAAATGTATGAGAGATGCTCCAATGCTTTATGGTGCTTCTGGTTGCATGGTTTCACTTACACAGTCAATCAATAAATCTGAACTGTCCTAAGCTGATAACACAATTCATGTGCTACCATGCTTACACTGATAGGATGATCCAATGCATCCTTTGCCTCGTTTGGGAGCTTGTAAGTGGAGGTAAATGGATTCCAACTCACGATTAGACTCGAATATAGTGTAATTGGAATCCTCAGTTGTGTAATTAAAATGCACTCAAAACTAAAGTCTGTTTTACAGCTTGTAATTGGAATGCATTGGATTTACTGATACTCTGGGTGTGTGTGATGCTTGATATACTGGCACGTTGTAATGGTAGATATGGAAGATGTTAATTGAAACTAAGCCGAAATAATTGTGGAAGCCACTGTCTTTTAGTTATAATCCAAAAACCAAATTGGTTGAACAATTGTGACCTCTGATTTGTGGACACTAGTTTACTGAAAAAAGACCACTGGATGATTTTCAATCACCACTGAAATAAGACAACATTACTGTATATGAACAACCCAAAGCAAGGCCCACCATTTGGACGGTTCAATTTCAGAGTCATGATTATTTCACAGGTACAATTTCTGGGTGCATGTTTATGAGTATTGAAACTCCGCCAGAGTATAAAACTCGCTAGAGAGCTTTCACTCCCCATTTACAACCAAATCTCACCTTCTACAAAGTTATTTAAATTCAATCCCATTTACACCCTCTTCAATGCATTTGAAATCCATTTACACTCATTTACGCGGTGCCAAATGCACCAAAAGTCCCATTTACCCACATTAACTCCCATTTAGATGCAACCATACAACCCCTTAATTTGGCATTATTTTCTATAGCCATTCCTTTTCCAAGCAATGGATGGATAGCTACAATTGTCAAGCAAAAGTGATTCTTTAGAATCATAAGCAATACATATTGATCCCAACAACAAATAGCTGGATCAAATTTTCTAGGACCTATTTTGCGTAAATGATCCTGACCATCTATAGTAAAGGCCAAAGATTGAATGGTTAGTATTTGTCAGAATGGTGTAAGGTTTGTATGGTAGCGCATGAAATGCGGAGTGGACTTCATGAATAGTCTAGATCAAAGCATTGGACTAAGTGTCCCAGTACAATATGAGTACTATAACTCATAGAGTTCTGTGAGCACGAGAATTTCTCAACAGCATCATGCTTGTGGGTTCCCGACTTCCCGTGCGCAATGTGGTTCAGGCTAGCTGCCCTAATGACAGGAGGTACCATTTGATGCTGGACCCAAGAGTTTGTATGGCACATTACAATTTTAGTTCGTATAAATGGACCCATGGTTCGGTGATACAAACAGTTTGGTATCATGGACCCCACCATGGATGTGCTGTGCACTACAAATCTCCCAGATTGGAGGATACAGCCATAAAACCCTTGACCTTTACTCGACAAGAACTGCATTCCCAACCGTCTTTGCTTGCCCCCAGTTGAAGGGTCAGGCTTTTCCCATTTGTGATATTCTTAGTCATGACCCATTTGTAGTGTGATCCATCATATTAACCGTTTCAATCACGTAACTAAGGACCCACCTGAACAAAATGAAAACATGGGCATACCATAGATGTTGTTGGATGGAGCATTTTATAATGTACTAAGACTGGCACAGGGAGAGAGGAAGAGTCAAGATCGGGAGAGCGAAAGTAGGCCGTTAGAGAATCATGGAGAGTAGGTGCTGGAAACCGTTTTGAAATCACCAAAATGAACTAGGTTAATGACTCAACATTTTTAATGCACCAAATAACCGGAACTACATTGAAAATGCCTCCTATGTCCTTTCGTGTCTAAAGTTTTAGAACTCTCCAAAAAACAAGTTGCGAAGGCAAAATCATTGAAAACTGCCAGCATTATATATAGAGATCTTATGACAAAACCACCTGCCTTCCTGCTTCTTGCAAGGTAGAAGGTTGTGTTAAAAAGAATTTCTGTTTTAAGAACCAGGGTCATGATAACACATTCCATATTTTTAAAGAGAAAAGTTGGAGTGTACACGGTGTAGGCTAGCTATTGGTGTACACCAATTTCCCACTGTTCATTGTGATAAGAGGGAATCCCAACACATTTCAAATTCCATTTTCAAATGCATTTTTGAGATTCCCATCCAGCATTAATGGACAACAGGAGATCGATGTAACCGACTCTTGGCTTACACCAAAGTCAAGTTCCTGTTAAAACCAGAGATGCACATCTTTTCAGTTTTTTCACGTCTCCTACAAAAATTACCATGTGCCAAACACTCGTGTTGGACAATCATGCACCAGAAGAAGCACGAACATGCCTGACATTGGACAAACAGGCAGTAAATAAAATAGTGATGATCTAGAACAAAGGTGAGAAGCCCATACCTGCTTTGCAATAAATTCCTTAACATGTTCTTCAGTCAGTGAGCTCTTGGGTGAGCGGACGACATATGCGATAGGAATCTCACCCGCTTCAGCATCAGGAAACCTAAAAGGATTAAAAAACATGCAGGCAAATTTTCAGTGGAGAGGCTCTGTCACTTAATTAGACTCTTAAACAGCAATGATAGACATTCCTGCTGCCTTTTCTGTTTTCAGTTATCTGGAGAAGAATGCACATATACTACATACATACATATATACATTTATGGAGAGAGACAAAGATGAGAAATGCTCACACAATAGTTGTATGTCCAACTACTTGGTGTGTGGGGCCCACCATGGAAATGGGATGCCACAAAAACAGGTCGATCCAACTACCAGGTGGGGCACACCATAGAAACCATGAACAACCACCCAACAAAACTCCACAATCCACATTCACAGACGGCACATCTAATGGCTGGATTGAACTGATTTTTGGGGCATTCCCATTTTCATGGTGAGACAACCTTGCTGGATAGGGAAGATGTCATACAAACACCGTTGTGGACACCATAGAAAACCATGAATTACCACCCAAAAAACTCCACATTCATGTGGGGCAAGATCGATCTAATTTTTGAGGGATCCCATTTTCATGGTGGGACAACCTTGCTGGATGGGGAAGTTTTCGTACAAACACCATGGTGGGCCTTACAGGCCAACTAGTTGGACGTACAACAAGGAAGTGAGCATCTCTCTCTCTCTCTCTCTCTCTCTCTCTCTCTCTCTCTCTCTCTCTCTCTCTCTCTCTCTCTCTCTCTCTCTCTCTCTCTGTGTCTGTATCTCTCTCTCTCTCTCTCTCTCTCTCTCTCTCTCTCTCTCTCTCTCTCTCTCTCTCTCTCTCTCTCTCTCTCTCTCTCTCTCTCTCTCTCTCTCTCTCTCTCTCTCTCTCTCTGACTTACGGGATGACGACAGCATCTAGGATTTCAGGGTGAGAAAGAAGAAGCCCCTCAAGCTCTGCAGGTGCAACCTAACCAAAGATCGGAATAATGAAACCAAAATCTAATATTTCATGGCATCAAGAAAAGTTATTGTAGCAACATGTTTAGACATTTTTTGAGATCAATGTAAATAAATTTAGGATGCTTGACAAAAATAATTTTGCCGCATGCCATAATGCAAATGCATTCAAGATATGCATAGGCAGCAGTGCATGTAGTCTCACAGATGGTTAAAAAAAAATAAAATCAATAAATAAATAAAATAAAGTTGTATTAAAATGAGTAACTCAATTGTCATGTCATCATAGTTATGAATATCAGTACTTTATTGGCTGATATAGCCATATCATATCCATGTCGGCCAGATACAATACGCAATATGGGGCCATACTGGCCCGTTATGAAAAAATTGTCTTGTACCAGAGCATATTGGGCCATATCGGCACCGATATTTCTATATACAGCTATAAAAAGTCTTTATAAACATCTTGGGGACCATAGAAGTTTTTGATCAAGCTAAAATTTACCCTTCATCCAGGTCTATGTGACCTTATGAACATGTTGGATGGCAAAATAAAAAATTATGGTGGGCCCTAGGAAGGTTTCAATGTTGGGTGTCATTACCACTAATGCTTCCTATGGTATGGCCCACTGAAGCCTTGGATCTGCCTCATTTTTGGGCTCATACTCTAAAATGATATGGAAAATATGGATGAACAGTGTGGAAAAAATCCATACATCACGGTGGGACCCACTGAGCCCCTGCCTGGACAGATTTCCATCCAAGCAGGGGCAGCACACAATTCCATTTCAGTCTTCTACTATTATGGATGTAATGATTTCACCCATGCATTGATTTAAAAATTTATTTTCTACATTTTTTTCTATTTTCAATTGATTTTTTTGGCTTTTTTTTTTTAAATAATTTTAAGAAAAATTATACGATTATGAATGATAGATCTAGGTTAATATATGTTTGTTTTGCACATGGATCTACCATTTACAGCTGGATTTAAATTACTTTCTTATATTTGAGCCATTTTTATTTCTTCCAAATTTTCTTAGGGTGAATAGTAGATCTATGTTATTTAAACATAGATCTAAGATCTTTTAACAAATATTTACATTTAGAGGTTGTAAAGTTATTTTTAACATATTTTTGCCTTTGGTTTTTTTGGCAATTTTCAAAATTTTTTATTGTTTTAAAAAATCAGATTGGATATTACTTTCTTTTTATCAAAATTTTCACATCTTACTTGTATATCAAATATCAATACATGGTACATACTTACACTCTTTTCTTAATCTTAGTGTCTCACTCTCTCTCTCTCTCTCTCTCTCTCTCTCTCTCTCTCTCTCTCTCTCTCTCTCTCTCCTTTCCTGTCTGTTTTTCTCTCTCTCTCTCTCTTTCTTTCTCTCTCTCTCTCTCTCTCTCTCTCTCTCTCTCTCTCTCTCTCTCTCTCTCTCTCTCTCTCTCTCTCTCTCTCTCTCTCTCTCTCTCTCTCTCTCTCTCTCTCTCTCTCTCTCTCTCTCTCTCTCTCTCTCTCTCTCTCTCTCTCTCTCTCTCTATATATATATATATATATATACACACACACACACATATCCCTTAAGAAACAGTTAATAGTCCAATGGTTGATAGATAATCATATTAGCAATATATGATATTAATTTCTGGCAAATATTAACAATATATACCCAAAAAAATCAACAGCATACCTTATAGCAAGTGAACCCGTTGGGATAGCATTTTTACCAAAGAATGGTCCGATAAACCATTTTGAATACATAGTCAAAACACACAAAAAAAGAGGACAGATTCTTGGATATCTCATTTTTTTTCCTATTTTTCTATTTTTTTTCGTATTTTTTTACTTTAAAAAAAAAAGGAAAAAAAAAAAGACCAATACAGGCTGATATGGCCCCAATATCAATAAGTGATGCCATATCATATTATTATTATTATTATTATTATTATTATTTTTCCAGGTGGATACTCTGTCGATACCGATATTCAAGACCAAGGATGTCATGCTGGGGTTCACTAATTTAATCCCATCTTCATAACAAGGACACTAAGCTTTCTAAAAAAATTGGGTCCAGTTCAAGCAAGTACTAGGATGGACCCCAAGATACATATGATGGATGAGAAGGTTACATCATTTGTTCATTCTTTCTTTCTTTTCTTTTTCTTTTTTTCTTTTTTTTTCTCGAACAATGAAAGAGTGAAGGGTGAAATGGAGGACCCATTCACGTTCAAATCCACCCATTCAATTTGTTAGACCATTCCATAATCAGATTGTACGGTTGTTTTGTGGGCCCATGATATGCCTGATCATTTTTATGAGCCCCATACAGCATGCGGCATCTTAACTTTGTCAGCAGTTTATTAGTTAGTAGTCTTATGTAAGAAAGTAACAATTTTTGATGTATTGCTTTGCGAAAACCCGTCGTCACCCTTTACATGCATTGATTTGGGGAATTGTACTTCAAAGATTGGTGCCCCAATGATGATGATGATGATGGTGATCATAATAATAAAAGTAATAGCGATAGGGTCACAATGAAGCCAATGTTTGAGAGGATCCGGGTATCCATTTATTCTCCACAAGAAGGAATAAAAGAGAAATCGATGAAGAATAAAAGCAAATGACAACAAATGAATGGTCAGAAGATGGATTATAAGATAGATCAATGGCTTTATTGTTGAAAGCGATACTGGACAAATTACGGTAGGATCAACTGACCTCGCTCGGGAGCATATAACAGGTATGGGTATTGAGATTGCATTGCAAATATCGAAACAGTTAAACAATCAAAGATAGATACAAAGACAATGATGACAATCAAGCTAGACATTGCAAAGATCAACCTGAAACAGAAGACACAACAAACATGGAGAGAATCTTTGTTGACAAGGAGACAAAAAGGGCAACGCTGCACAATGGTTGAGTAACTGAGTTCCAATGAGAATTGTCACAATCTGATTATTGGGCCTATATCATCAACTCCATCAAAGCCGATGGTGACATAATATACAGGTGGGTTGTGCCGACGGACAAACATGGAGATTCAAGCTTTCAGGGTGAGTTCTTCCGACTTGAGAAGGATTAATGCAAATCCAAGAGTGAACCATATGACGCAGACAATTGTTGTGAAGGTCTATCTATTAAATGGATCAGATTGTGCCATAATTTGTCCACCCAATGGAGGAATCCACGATCATATTGTTAAACTGTTGGTGGGCCAACAATCTGGCTGTTCTTTACCGGTCCAAGCAGTCCACACATTTTGGGGTTCTTAATTTGTTTAGTAGTTCATTAGTTGTTTTTTTTCTTTTTTTCTTTTTTGACCGATTAGTTAGTAGTGTTAATTGGCAAGTAACAGTCCTAGTTCTACCCAATTTAGTTATGTGGAGTTTAAATTAGTTCTTTTCTACAACTTACTCTACAGGCCACTTTCAAGCCCCAAACTATGTCTAGATGGCACAAATTTGTCCATGTTTGGAATGAACCCAAGGTGATGTTCTGAGATAAATCAACTGGATTATGACCAAGTACAGAAGGCCTGTGAGGTGGTGACGGGATTTAGGGATATTTTAGTCCTTTTTTGTATATTATTAAAATAGACGAGAATTAGAACAGAAATGGTTTGGATTATAAGATTTTGAAAGAAAAAGACATGGGGTAATCGCTCCATGGAAGATCAGAGCAACTCCTTTCCCATGAGAAAGAAAATCAAGAGCATCATTATAGAAATCTCATCTTCTAGACCAAGTTATGCAATAGAGAAAGAAATCAAGGATTCCACCATGACTGAAGAAGTAGATCATTCCTTGCCTAATCAAAATCAACTTGGCCATAAGAATATGGATCAAACAATGACCCAATCTGAGCAACAACCGGAAATAGATTGACAAGATTCTAAATGTAACTAAATGAACCCTCATATGAAGACACTCATGAAGAGCTTCTTCTTGCTCATGGGTGGACCTTTGCATGGAAAAAGGCTCTAGCTTGGAATTTCCTATCATCCATCATGGTCTCCTATACCAAGCCAATGACATGTCAATCTAAACCTCTTGGCATAATTGTCTGATAGATTAGTTCCTTGGTCATCTATTAATCTTCTTCACCAAGAAAGGAAACATGAAGCTCAATGGAAGCCAAAGGAAAGGTTTTATACTATCTTTCTCCCTTGGGGCATGTTTTGGATTGCACTAAAAGTGAAAACGGAAGTAAAACAAATTAATCATTATTTCCATTAGCACTAACTTCCCTTGGATTCCAACATTAGATCTCTTGTTTGGATGGAAAATGAACATCTCATATTTGAGAAACAATGGTCACATATTTTCCTGAGCAACAAAGCAAAATCACAATTATTGTTATATTGAATCCACACTTTTCTTTGTTATCCAAACATCCTAAAGTGTCGCATGAATGAAAAACCTTCTCTATTTCCTTTCTTTTCCCTTCGATTCCATGTATCCAAACATATGCCCTTAAGGTTTGTTTGGATTGAGGGTAAACTAGGGGAAGCATTCAGTTTACGTTGACAAGATGTTGAACTTGCTCATGAAGCAGAGGATGTCACGGCAAGTTGTTTGTTTTGGCCTTTCCCACCTCAATAAGGGAGTAAATCCTTCTCCAAAAAGTCAAATGGTGGAAAAAAGTTTCCTTTCCCTCTTTTGTGAGGTTTCAAATGGAAAACATGAAGGGAAAAAGGTTTCCTTTTGCGCGATTGCAACACAAACACTTTCAAATGCAAAGGAATAGCATTTTCTCGGACTTTTCTTTAGCAAAGCTGTGAGGTTTCAAATGGAAAACATGAAGGGAAAAGGTCCTTTTGTGCAATTGCAAAACAAACACTTTCAGATGCAAAGGAATGACATTTTCTATGACTTTTCCTTAGCAAAAACAACAAATGCAAGGGTTTCTTGACCTAGTGCAGATGTCAATTTACCAACCATTTATATCACAATTTTATTTTTTGTCATTTTTCCTGCCTGACAATCAACCCCTCTTAGCTCTGATTTCTAAGGAAGAGATCCTCTTTTCTCTAATGGAGATAAACCCATTTAAATCCCTAGGATTGGACAGGTTTCATGAAGTGTTCTTCCAAAATTTCTGGCATACCATTGGCCAATCCCCCAACGTCATAGTTTAAAAAATGCTTTACTTCATGCTTGCTCAAAGTATTAAATAAAATTAACATTGCTCTGATCCTAAAGGTTAGGCCCCCAACTATGGTTAAATAGTATCTAACAATTAGACTCTAAAATGTCAGTTAGAAAGTCATATAAAAAATCAAAGCCAACCCTCTTAAACCAATATTGAATAAAATTATTCCCCCCTTCAAGCATCATTCATAATTAAAAAAAATAATAATAAAATAAAAAATCCATGACAACATCTTATTGCCAAAAAATGACCATTCATTCAAAAGGAAAAAATAAAAATCTAACTAGATGCGTCTCAAAGTAGATAGCAGACACGATAGGATCAAATGGCCTTTTCTACAAGAGCTAAAATATAATCTAGGCTTTGATCCAACCTGGATACAACTGGTACTACAGTGTACCACAACTCCTTCCTACTAAGTGTTGATTAACGGCATTCCATGTGGTAATATCAATCAGTCTCATGGACTTTCGTTATGCAGATCCCCTACAAGAGTTTCCAAATTTTCTGGCATACCATTGGCCAATCCCTCTAGAACTAAAATCCTTATTTCCCCAAGAATCACTAAATCTAGTTGGCACTTTACTCACCAATATTTGCAAACAATGTTCTAAATCTTAGCTAAGAACACTCTTCCAAAGTGTTGAATCATAAATGAAATTATAAACTCATATTGTACTGAAGCAAGTCTAAATATCAACTTTGACAAATCAGTAGCTTTTTTTTTGAACAATACCCTGAAAGAATTATTTGCCAGGGATTTATGCACTCGTGCATCTCATTGAACTCCAAAATATTTTGGCAGTCCACTTTTAAATAGTAAAAACTCTTAAGAATGACTCCAAATATGTTACTGATAGAATTAAAGAATGACTTCAAGGATGAAAATCTAAGCTGTTAAGCTGTTATCTACCATTAATCAATGCAGTTAATGTTGGCATGCGAAATCATTTCAAATCCATATTCAAGCTTCCCAGGAGAACTACTAATGGTATGGAGAAATGCCAACAGATTTTTCTTTGTAAAAACTCAGATAATGATTGTGGAAGATATGTAATCAAAATGGGAAATGATTGCCAAGCTTTTCATCTAGGTAGCCCCAGTATTTGCAATATCCACCTAACTAATTCTACTTGTGAAACTAGGTTGGATTTGTTGGAAATTCTGAATCTCATACCAAGCTGTCTCCATGAATGTTCTGGTGATTTGATCTTATCTTGATGCTCGGAGATCAGGTCGGGCTGATTTCAGGCTCGTTAGAAGGCTAACTTGATGGGCTAAACAATGGTATAGGAGTTACTGAAAATTAGTAATTAGAAATTGGGGAATCCAGGGCTTAAATTTAATCTTCAGAAAACAGTGGCTCCTATGCACTGGAAATGGGATGCCTGCATATTAGGGACTTCAAAACCACTCTCAGGGTAACAGAAGCTAGATTTCTGCACCCTAGAGATTTTGACAATGAAAAAGGGGTGTGGGCCCCAGTGGTTGGTTAGGTTGGGTCTCACACCTCTTGGTCTTTTTTGGTTTTGTTTGAAGGTTTTGCTAGAAATCAGGTCAAGGTGAGGGTACCAGTTCTTGGTTCAATTCTTGCAACATTCAAGCTAAAAAACAAGACACTCTAATACAAGATCAACCAAATCAAGCAATGTAAACCACTTGTAAAAAATGGGGTGACTATAATGATGAACCCTTCAAAATTGTTAGCATGTTTCTTCGAATCATGGGGACTATCAGAAATATCAGAGATCCATGGCCTTGACCTTCCACTCGTGGTATCATTCTACCACACCCAATAGGAAGGAAATAAGAATAAAATTTCCTTGTGAATAATGGTGTCAATAGAGTGCTAACTATTGCATACCACACTCCAATTTTTATCATCTTCATTGCTTCTTTTTTATAAGTGTTCCTTTGTGCATTCTCTCGTCAATAAAGTTCTGTTAATTGCATAAACAAGAAGACTCAATAATGGGTCGCCACTCATGGCTCAATGGTAGATTCACAAGAGTTTCAACATAGAGGTCATGGGTTCAAGTACCCATTGTGGTGTGTGTGGGTGTGAGTGTGGGTGTTTTAAAAAAAGGACTCATAATTGCACAAAAACCACCCCTAAAAGAATATACTCCATACTGTACAGAACATTCTTAGGAAAGAAATAACAACCTATATTTTCTCATTACAACCAATGTCAAAGAATAGTTTATGATAGAAAGTACATAGTAATCACCAAATGATAAGTTACCTGATACCCTTTATACTTGATGAGCTCTTTCATTCGGTCAACTACATACAATCGTCCTTCATCATCAAAGTATCCCAGATCTCCCGTATGTACCCAGCCTTGTTTATCTACAGTGAATTCGGTTGCTTGTGGATTGTTGAAATAACCTGAAGAAAAATGAATTTAGTAATATTTAAAATAATAAATTGTAAATAGAAACAGCATATCTTTCAAAGAATACTGATAATAGTACAGCATGATAATGATGGACTGCGTAAGCAAAAGAAGATGAAAGAGGCTCTACTTCCCATCAATGTTCTTATAATCATATAGATTCCCTACGAGAATTGTGTGATTTTTGAGAATCATACGATTCATATTAGATCATATACTGGACTGTATGTATACAATCCAAATCGTAAATCCCAATCCCATTGAATCATAGGATTACATGAATTGTACAATTCAATGGGACTGCGTAAATGGGGTTAAAATTGAAGATAACAATAAAAAACTTCTTAGTGTTTTTTCTTTCTTTTCTTTTTTGCTTTTTATATACATTAAATGATTTCAACAGAAACAAACACTATAAAAAGGTATTTCATGATAATGAAACTTTTCCATGAATAATGTTTCAATTCATCCAAGCAGACGTACAGTACATGGGAAGATTCAAAAGTGCTGACTATATAAAATACTTATCTATCCTGTCGATCACCGAATCTTCAAAAGCAGCCCATTTAGGATTTTGCCCACAACAGGGAGCCTGAGGTATGTAAAAGGCAATACCATATTCTTACACCCATCCAATATGCCAAACTTTGAACAATTTCCTCTAACGTCACCACCCGGGCCTTCCCATGCATCGAAATACCAATGAATGCACTAAATTTATCATAATGTGAGAGGGTTATTAGAGAATAAGACATGAGTGCCTTTGTTAGCATTTACTAATTTTATAACATGGTAGTTTCATTTAATCTTTTTTTTTTTTCTTTTTCAGAAATCTTCATACAAAGGAAAGTAAGGAAAGTAATTGCATCAAGGAAGAGAGAACATTTGTGTTTCTTATTTAGTAATAATAGTTTCCAATTCCATAACACAAACTAATCAAGTTTTATGGCAATAGACACCTCATGCGCCTCAAACATGCTACATTGTTCAATTTATTTTTTGGTTCTTTTCAAAGTTTGCTACTTTTTCCTATTTTTAAATTTTTTTATTTTTTATTTTTTGGATTTATTTTTAAGGCTTACGCCTCAATAGATATCAAGGCATGTTCCTCCCGTGCACTTCAAAGAAGAAATGATTGGTAGGCACAAAGGGGGAGTGCGCTCATAAATAAAACCTAAGGGCCTATTTGGTTTTCCGATTACAATGGTAAATGGCTATAAATGGGTAATGATTATTTACTCTTAAAATTGTGTGGCGACATCACTTACATTTGATTGCAATGATGATTTTGTTACATTGTTTCAGTCAAAAATCACTGTAAAAATGTAGTTTTATAGTGTGCAAATGCAATGCTTACAATTTACTTTACCTACTTCCTTTACAATTGTATTTGACTTTTGATCTATGAGGCATAATTCCTGTTTAAACAAACACATGGAAATGTTAATGATGGCTCATTTAATTTCCATTTCATATGAAATTGGAAAACCACACAGGCCCTAAGATGACTCTAGGCTTGTAAAGCAGTAGATGTCAATGTTGTTGAGTAGGAAGGATATCAATATGGAAGAGTCTGAATGATGTGACATATCGAGAAACAAAACCTCTCCCTATAATGTTCATCCTCTTTAAAAACCTCACACCTTTAAAAACCTTGGTGTCGCACCTTGGATTCACGCTTTGGAATCGCACACCAACTCTGGTTTCCTATACTTTTACACTTGCTAGCATTTTGAAACAATGCTTCTCCACTCATGCATTCAGACATGCTCCCACTTCTTATCATGTTTTATGCAATGAAGACAATAACTGGAGAAAAACTCAAAGGACTCAAACAAGACCAAACCCTGCCTCAACTCACCTAATTTTTGGATAAGATGAAATGGAGCATTTTAGAGATTGATCATTGACTACAAAAACAGAATCAATACATCATTTTTATTTTATTATTATTATTTTTTTTTTTTGAGTAATTGGTAATCCAACCATGAAACCATGCTTACGCCTTCCCATGGAGAATTTGGAACCAACAAAGGTGTATAGAGGCATGTATTTTGTGCACACCCTTTAGACGTTTGGCATCTTCAGGCTACTTCGTATAACGTTCCACGTCATGCTATATTTTTGGCAAAAATACTTTTATCCACCATAGTAACAATCAGTGTTCAAAATATCGGTATCGCATCACGTATCGCACCCTTGGGATACAGATACGTATCGGTTATCGCATAGGATATTTAGGTTGTATCACGTAATGTATTGTTGTTGTCGGAAACATGGGGAAACATTGGGAAATTGGTCGATTTTTTCAATGAAACTTTAGTGATTGTTAAAAAAGACATCGATACACACTTATTAATCAAAACATTACAAAAAACAAGTGCATATAATAGGTTTTCTTTGTATGGGGTACTAATCTATGCATTGTCTAACTGAATTGATGCAAGCATATTCAACGTCTATTCATATAATTTATAAATGTAAGAAGAAGTATGGGAACACAAGAAATACATTCAAAAGCAAAAGAATAATTACTAGATCAGGTTACATACATGTTTAATTTTATGTTTGGACACAGATTACAACTAATTTGCGAGAAATTGATTTTTTTTCAATTTTCCGCAACCCAACCCATCTCCTCCAAATCTTGAAATTGAATCTCCCAATTCGTGATTTTTTATGTTTTTCATAGATTTGTAACAATTTGACACTAATTTAACATGATTTACAGAAGAAAAAAATGGTCGAAAATAAAAAATGCTCACCGGATCAAACATGTGGGATATATCGCACTACTTGTGCATTTTGTATCGCACAAGTGGGATACAGGATATATTGTGGGATATATCGGCTGATATCGTTGATATTTAAAACACCGGTAACAATTCTATCTCAACTAAAGTGGTCCCGCAAGCAGTGTTGTCATGTGCAGTTGCATAATCGATTATGCGATTGCACAATGGCAAATTGATGCATGGATTGCATATGCGATTATGGCTTATGCCGTTTGAAGCAAATGCAGTTGCATATGTGATGGGGACATCTCGCGCACACGCACCCCGCACCGCCTCACACTTTATGCACGCGCAAGGAGGAGGAGGGCCCCACCATCGATCTGGATCGATGATGACGTCCAGGGAGGGCTTCCTAGTTAGAGGACTGTGTTTTGGTTCCTTGGAGTAGACCCGATCGTCATGCGGATCCCACCATTGGATCTCATGATCGTGGCCCACTACTCTGGATGATCTAATACTTGAGTTTTGCTTATTATTGTTATTAGGAATATCATGGACAGTTTAGATTGCTTTGATTAGTTGTTATTTTTGTTACTTCGTCTCTAAGTAATAGGGTGCGCACATGGTGCGGCTTTTGGGGTATAGGTTTTTCTTATAAATAGGTAACCCCTTGTAGGTTTTTTTTCATTGAAGATGATGAATAAAATTCTGCATTTTCCTGCTTCTCTAATTCTCTGAGTTGTGGAAATCCAATTGGATGCGAAACCGTCCCTTCTTCGAAGGACTAACTACCGTGATGCGAAGCCACACCAATCTCAAATCGCTCATATCTCCTACCATCCATAATCATAATCTCTCACAGGCATCCACTCTTCAAATCCACATTTATTTTGTAGTCAATCCTTCTCTACAGCAGATTTCCAGAATCAGGCCCTATAAGAGGATTGAAACTTTGGCGGAGTACCGTGCTCAAACTAGCCATCTGTTCGATCTGAAAATTGGTGTGTAGGTAGCCCACCCCTGACCGACCAGCCCCTTGCTGACCCTTTTTGGGTTCGTGGGCCCCACACACATGCGGGCCACAATCCACGCATGTGCGTCAGGCCCGCTTGCTACCCACACGCGTGAACTAATCCCAGGTTCTCTCTTTCCTCTCTTTCACTCCTCTCTCACCATATTTCCTTGTCCCTAACCCTATATTAGCCTAAATCCCAATTTTTATTCCCCTTTTTTTCAACCCTAAGGTTTCCCGAATTGAAACATGTGAATTCCTTAGATTGGGGAAATAATCTTTTGCATGTGTGGATGAATCTACTCTCTTTTGATCATTGTTTGGTCTATAATTTTAATTGATCCAGCCCTAGCATGTGTAGGCTTGGACCCTTGTAGATTCCCCTTGATTGAATGCTTGACTTTATGTGGGATGTGGAAGTTTTGTGAATGTTTCTAAATTAGTATGATCTAAAGTCTAAAATCTTGCATATCATGTTTAATTTCCATGTCCTGCATCAAATTTGGTATCAAAGCCTAGGTTTTTCATAGGGGATTGCATTGCATGTTTAGGGTTTAGTCTACTCACGTTTAATTTGCATTAAGTCTTATCATATAGGGCTGTTTAGGACCCATTACTCACATTAGGGGCTGCTGAATTTTCTGCTGTAAAAACATCCCCAAATTTCTTGGCTGAATTTTCTGTTGACAGACTCTTTTGGCAATTAGATTGCTGGAAATTTAGTAGCATTGTGTAGTTTCCCTCATATAGAGTCCAGTAGGATCATATAGTCCCATTTAGGTACATGTAGTTGTGTTAGAGGGTCTTTAAATTGAGTAAGTAGTTGTATGTTCACACGTACTGGTCGTGGTTTTGGCTTGCACTCTACACTAAACATGGAACAATTGCAAGAATCAATAAACAATATAACTCGGCAGTTTGAGCCTTTGGGTAAGCACTTAGAACAACATATGAACAAACGCTTTGAACAGCTTAATGTGCGCATTACCCAATTAGAGACCTCCGCTCGGGCAAACCCCACCATTGGGGAAGATGCCCAATCTCAGGCAAGTGATCAGGAGGATAGACCAAAGAATGGAGGTGGCTAAGGAATTGGTCATGAGTGCATACCCATGTACCCACACCGCGAGAGGCATCATGATCATTATGACCCAGATGCGCAACTCCTCAAGGGAGTTAGATTAGATGTCCCTACGTTTGATGGCCACTTGGACCCTAAGGCTTTTCTAGATTGGTTGGCGGATATGAATGACTATTTTGAGTGGTATGACATGTCAGGCGCTCATTGAATCCGATTCGACAAGATGAAGCTTGTGGGCCAATCTAAAAAGTTTTGGGCTACTGTAGAGTGAAAGAAAGAAATGTCGGAGGAGTCCCCAATAGTCCATTGGGAAGAAATGAAAGAAACTCTTAAAGAAAAGTACCTCATTTTCTCTTATCACTTGAGGTTGGTTGAGGAATGGCAATCTATTCGACAAGGTTCCATGAGTGTTACTGAATCCATTGGGAAGTTCAAAGAGTACTTATCCCGATGTAAAGTTGATGAGGAGCTCATACTCACTCTTGCTTAATTTAAAACAGGCCTCTGTTCTGACATTAGGAGAGAATTGTTCGCCAAAGACAGACACTCTTAAACAGATGTATCAAGTAATGTTGGAGGTTGAGCAATACCTCAAAGCATCCGTGGGAAGGCGGTTTAAGTCTCGTGATTCTAGTACTAAGGCCAACCCTTCTGGGGATAAACCTGGCACTAGATATCAGTATAAGCCTTCCAGTAGTACTCAGTCAAGTCCTAAGGATGATAAGGATAAAGAAGTTGTTGGATCTAGCTCGCGCAAAAGCGAGGCGATTAGGTTTTTTAGATGTCAGGAGTTTGGTCACTTTGCCCACCAATGTGGCACGAAAGAGGGCACCAAGGTGTTCCTTATTGAAGGGCAAGTAGAAGTAGTGCCCCCAGAAAGTAATGGTGAGGAGGAAGAATATGAGCCAGCAAAAACCCCTAGTGATGAGGAAGAGGGAGCGCAAGAGTCTGCGACCCTTGCAGTTATGCGTTGCGCCTTTGCACAAGTAAAGAATACCGAGATTGGCGCCGCAACACGATCTCCAATACTTACACAAAATGTGGCGATAAAAGCTACGAGATGATTATAGATAGCGATAGTTGTGCCAACGTGATATCAACTGGCACTGTGGGCCATCTGTCTGGCTTGAAACTTAAAGCTCATCCTCAACCCTATAGAGGATCTGGGGTTGATGAAACTTCCATTCCAGTCTCGCACCGTTGTCTTGTTCCTATTCAGTTTGGATCATATAAAGACACATTTTGGTGTAATGTTGTTCATATTTAGTTTGGGACGTATAAACCTATGAAGCCTATTGATCTTGTCCCTATGTCATTGTCTCATAGGCCATCAGAGTCTGCAGAGTCCTTCGCGCATCACATTTATTCATTACATCAAGAAATCAGGCGAAAGATGACTACTAGTAATGAACATTACAAACTTTCTGCAAACCAACATAAACGTTTCAAGAAATTCAATGTAGAGGACTCTGTGATGGTCCGCATCAAGACAGCAATACCCTCAGGAAGTTGTTCGTAAATTACACGCACGTAGCACTTAACCATTCAAAATTATAAAACGAAATGGTCTCAATGCATATGTGATAAATCTTCCACCTTTCATGGGAATTAGTTCCACATTCAATATGAAGGATCTAGTTGCTTTTCAAGGGACCCCTGATATATTGTCCAGCCTTTCGCCTCACCATCCTGATTCTCTAAACATTTTCTTTAATCCATGGCTTCTTCCCGACCCTCCTTCTCAGCCTCTACCTCTCATACCTTCCCTTCCCACACCTAAAGAGGAGATAGTATATTCTGGATCATCGGATAGTATCAACGTCGGACAGCGGGTTTCAAAAGTATTTGGTTAAGTGGAAGTCACGCCCAGCTTCAGATAGTACGTGGCTCATTAAGGAGGAGCTTCAACGAGTTGATCCTGACATCTTGGAGCGGTTCAGGAGTTTTGTTTCGCCAGTGGCAAAATCTTTGCGGCTGGGGAGAGTTGATGGGGACATCTCGCCCACACGCACACCCCCCTATGCACATACGCAAGGAAGAGGGCCCTACCATCGATCTGGATCGATGATGACGTCCAAGGAAGGTCTCTTAGTTAGAGGACTGTGTTTTGGTTCCTTGGAGTGGACCCGATCGTCATGAGGATCCCACCATTGGATCTCATGATCGTGGCTCATTACTCTGGATGATCTAATACTTTGAATTTTGCTTATTATTGTTATTAGGAATATCATGGACAGTTTAGATTGCTTTGATTAGTTGTTATTTTTGTTACTTCGTCTCTAAGTAATAGGGTGCGCACATGGCGCAGCTTTTGGGGTATAGGTTTTTCTTATAAATAGGCAACCCCTTGTAGGCTTTTTTTTTAATTAAAGATGATGAATTAAATTCTGCATTTTCCTGCTTTTCTAATTCTCTGAGTTGTGGAAATCCAATTGGGTGCGGAACCCTCCCTTCTTCGAAGGGCTAACTACCGTGGTGCGAAGCCACACCCATCTCAAATCGCCCCTATCTCTTACCATCCATAATCATCATCTCTCACAGCTATCCACTCTTCAAATCCACCTTTATTTTGCAGTCAATCCTTCTCTACAGCAGATTTCCAGAATCAGGCTCTACAAGAGGGCTAAAACTTCGGTGGAACACCGTGCTCAAACTAGTCATCCGTTCGATCTGAAAATTGGTGTGTGGGTGGCCCACCCCTGGCCGACCAACCCCTTGCTGACCCTTTTTGGGTTCATGGGACCCACACACATGCGGGCCACAATCCATGCACGTGCGTCAGGCCCACTTGTTGCCCACACACGTGGACTGATCTCAGGTTCTCTCTTTCCTCTCTTTCACTCCTCTCTCACCATATTTCCTTAGCCCTAACCCTAGATTATCCTAAATACAATTTTTATTCCACTTTTTTCAGCCCTAGGGTTTTCCGAATTGAAACATGTGAATCCCTTGGATTAGGAAAATAATCTTTTGCATGTGTGGATGAATCTACTCTCCTTTGATCACTGTGTGGTCTATAATTTTAATTGATCTAGCCCTAGCATGTGTAGGCTTGGACCCTTGTAGATTCCCCTTGACTGAATGCTTGACTTTATGTGGGATGTGGAAGTTTTGTGAATGTTCCTAAATTAGTATAATCTAAAGTCTGAAATCTTGCATATCATGTTTAATTTCCATGTCCTGCATCAATATGGCATTATGCCATGAGCATGCAATTGCAACTCCAATGGTCAAAAATCTAACTATAGGACATTTATTTATTTCCAAAAAAACTCAATTGTTGCTTATAAAAGGCACTTCTAGCCCCCCCACCCCTCTTCACAATCTTCTAAAGGCTTCTCTCTCTCTCTCTCTCTCTCTCTCTCTCTCTCTCCCCCTTACAAGTGTGACTATAGTACTCTCTCTCACACACAAGTTTGCGTAACTCCAATATAGTGAGAGTCTCTCTAGTTTGAAGTTTCTAATACATTTAGTACTACTGGTCAAAGAAACAAGTTTGACAATTGGGTCTGTTCCTTTAGGCAAATATCTGAATGGTACGAACCGGCCCCTGTAGATATCTTTGCTTCGGAGCAAAATAATTAGAATTGAGTTCGGTCAACTGGAATATGTATTCTCAATGTAGGAGATCTTCAAATTGAGAAGATCCATCAACCTATGAAGAAGAGAAAGGTCTGTCTATTTTATTTAGTTATTTAATTAAACCAATGATTCATTATTAGAGTAGAAAGCAACAACCATTTCATCAGACATGTGTCTTTTTTATTTTCCAATGGATTTACATGTTTCATTAATGGAAACTGTTTAATGTATTGAGTAAGAGGCTCTGGTTGTTCACCGTTCAAGAATTGCTACTTAGTTAGAAGTTAGAATAGTAGTAGTATTTACTTAAAATACAACTTATTTAGTTCTTCTATTACTGTTTAATATTCAGTATTTACTTAGCCGAATCAACATCAAGTCTTATTCAGCATGTCTTCTTCCCAATCATATATATATATATACACACACACACACACACATACATACACACATACCCAAGTCCAATGACCTGGTTTAGAAGCATGGGAGCTATCATAGTGCTATCAAAAAGTCTTTTATAGTATGTGATCTATGCAAATTTGTAAGTTCTAATGTCATTGGCCGGCACAAGCAACACCTTACACACACCTTGCGATCAAATGCAAGAACTTATCCTAATGTTACTCTAGAGATCCAAAAGTAAATTATGGATGGAAGCATGCTGGACAAAAGCATGACACTACGATTATCCAAGAAGAATTTATGGGATGAGAAGCATATAAGGACATTGATGTTATTAATTTGGACATTGCTACACCTACAAGGCAATATAGACCATCGGTACCCAAAAGACCAACAGATAGGTGGTGTAAACCACATCCTGAGGATATAGTTGACCAAAGAGGTAAGGGCAAAGGACCTGCACAAATCACTTTAGAAAACCACTATAAATAAAAATTAAAAAAAAAAATTAAAAAGAATTTAAAAAAAAAAAACAAAACAAAACAAAACAAAACATAAACAAAAACAAAAACAAAAAAGAAAAAAGAAAAAAAAAGAAAAAAAAAAAAAACACGATTCAATAGTGGTTATACCAAGCCAATGTTGCTTTCAACACCGTAAGATTGAAGAGCCTGAAAGTTATGGTGAAAGCGATAGGTCAATTTTGGACTTGGATTGAAACACCCATTGTATAATGAAGTGAGGGAAAGTTGCCTCAAAAGTAGGTTGAGTGTACTAGATACTTTATGGATACAAAGAGGAGCGGAAAATCAATGGTTGTACACTAGGCCAACAGATGGACCTTTAGATCCGGTCGGATACTAATTAACTTTCTTATAAACTGTCTAACTAGGAATATGTTTTTTTAAGTCAGTGGATGGATCAACCCACTCCTAGACAGCCAACCATTTGTTAAAAATTTTAAATAGTTTAGTTGAGAAAATAGGAGAAGATTGTGTTGTCCAAATTATCACGAACAATGCAGTCTCCTATACACCCGTCGGTCGCCTTATTGTGGAGAAGAAGTGTCGTCTATTTTCGAACCCATGAGCAGCACGTTATATAGATCTAATGTTAAAATATATAAGTAGGTTGTATCTTAAAGTAATTTATAGGGCTAGACTAATCACAGTTTTTATGTACAAGAATGTCCTTCTTCTCCATCACATGAGGCACATTGGGTATAATTTGCTTCATCCAGCCATCGCTTTATTCACAACAGCTTTCTTAACACTACAAAGGTTGCATTCGAAGAAATCTGAGCTTAGAACCTTTGTACTATCAGTCAATTGGAATAATAGGCCTTTGTCAAAGAAGATCAAAGGGAAGTTAGTCTAACAAATCATCCTCTCATACTCATTTTGGACACAAGTGCTAAAGGTATTAAAATCATCGGCACCCTTAGTAAGTGTGTTACGATTAGCGGATGGTGAGGAGAAGCCACCATGGGCTACATCTATGATACGATGGAGAGAGCTAGAAACAAAATCATTACCACTTCAACTATAAAGAACGTGATTACAGGTCCATCTTAGATATTATAGATAAGAGATGGGGCAGCCAAATGTCATCTCCATGGTATTTGACTGCCTTCTATAAGTGCACTTGTTTGTCAATCACATGTAGCAGTGTGCCAGTGAGTCGGTTAAGCCCTTGGAAGCCAAAGATCGAAGACACATGAAGATTTGCTGCATCAAGGAGTGAAGAAACAGGTAACTTGAGCTGCCTTGGTGTGACCCTAACCTTATACCTCTTTAGGTCCTAAATAACCTACCTCAGATAACTTGTTCCATATAGGAAAACCATTAGTCATGAGGTGTGTATCAACTAGATCATGTGCAAAGTGTGTGGAAAGAATGAAAACCAAAATGCACATGTTTAATCGAGCGAACCTTCAATTCGTCTGGATTGATCAAAGGCCCTTTGCTCGATCGATCAAAGGTGCGCAAAAACGTCCAGCAACATTTTTGCCCCAAAATCGAATTAAGTTCAATTGATCAAAAGATCAATTAATCGATACTAGCCGTTATAAATCCATTGGAGCTTTTTCTTTATATATTTTACATTCGAATCTTTGAGCAAATAGTGGTTTTAGATTATTTAGAACCCCTAGTGCATTTTAAGTTTTCCCAAGACTCATAGGCTATCACCCAAAGAGATCTATGCCTTTTCCATTGTAATTAATCACTCTAATGAGCATTCCAAGCTCCATTTGATGAAGAACATGATATATTACATTCTCTAAAGTTTAGACATCAATCCCATAGGTAAATCATAATGTCTATCATCCTCTAGAATGCCCATCTAAGTGAATCTCAAATTGGAAGCGATTATCTCATACTTCAAAGATTGGGGGATTATAAGAGAACCGGATCAAGAAGTGAAGACACATCTCAAAAAAGGCGCATCAACGGGACTCAATCCGACCAACAAGTAAGGGTCATTGTTCGAGTCCATTGTATACTCTTTCATTGTGTAGGATTGAGTATAGAGTTTGTGACCCAAACTCAAAGTCCTTGTGTAGGTCTTTGATGGGAGTGTACGTGTGCAAGTCATTGTATTAGGCCTCCGATATGAGTGTACGTGTGTAAGTCCTTGTGTTAGGCCTCTGATAGGAGTGTACATGTGTAAGTACTTGTGTAGGCTTTCGATGGGAGTGTACATGTGAAAGACCTTGTATAGGCCTCCGGCGGGAGGGTACGTATAAAGGTTAGAGGTGAACCTATTAGAAACCTCCGAAATAGTGAAATCCGATATACTCAGGGAAAGTGTGATCGTCGGGAGTGGAGTGGGCAATTAGCTGAACCACTATATATCATTATGTTTGTGATTGGCTAATGTGGATGCATTTTTATTCTTGTTTGTGATTGAATTTATTTAATTCATATAAGATACATTATTAGAAGTGTATGCTAGGCACTTAATTTGTAGCACACACAATTGGTATTTCACATCCCACCCACATAGACTAGTTGCTCAATTAGTTCTATCTATTGTAGTCTATATACTTAGACTCACTTGGCTTGGAAGCCTAAGTGTTATTTGTTTTTAATTGACATATATTTTTAAGTGATCCTATTCACCCATATAAAACATGGTATCTTGCATTCTCTTTAGAGTTTAGACATTAATCCCATAGGTAAATCCCAATGTCCATCATCCTCTAGAATGCCAATCTAGGTGAATCCCAAATTGGAACCAATTATCTCATAGTTGTAAGAGATTCAACATCTCTCCCATTACCTTGGTGTCTCAATAGGAAAATTGTTGCCAGTAGCCAATTCAAGAAAGCGGAAGAAGATCGACTTCAAAGATTGGGGGAGCACAAGAGAAGCGGATTCGAGAAGTAAAGACGCATCTCAAAGAAGGAGTATCAACGGGGCTCTATCCGACCAACAAGTAAGAGTCATTTGTTAGAGTCCATTATATACTATTTTCTTGTGTAGGATTGAGTATAGAATTTGTGACCCAAACTCGATTAAGTCCTTGTGTAAACCTCTGACAGGAGTATATAAGTCCTTGTGTAGGCTTCCAACGGGAGTGTACGGGTGTAAGTCCTTGAATAAGATTCTGACGGGAGTGTACGTGTGAAAGACCTTGTGTAGGCCTCCAGTGGGAGGGTACGTGTATAAAGGTTAGAGGTGAACCTATTAGAAACCTTCGAGATAGTAAAATCCAGTACACTCAAGGAGAATGCGTCCACCGGGAGTGGAGTAGGCAATTAGCCAAACCATTATATATCATTGTGTTTGTGATTGGCTTATGTGGATGCATTTCTATCCTTGTTTGTGATTGAATTTGTTTAATTCATATGGATACATGATTAGAAGTGTCTGTTAGACACTTAATTTGTAGCACACACAATTGGTATTTCACATCTCACCAACATAGACTAGTTACTCAATTAGTTGTATCTATTCTAGTCTATGTACTTGGACCCACTTACCTTGGAAGCCTAAGTGTTATTTGCTTTTAATTGGCGCATAAGTGGTCCTATTCACCCCCCCTCCCCTTGCTTCCATCGATCGAACTATGATATCAGTAACGCATATTGTGAGCTTTCTTATCGTTTTGGAAAGCATGGTTCTATATAAAAAAGAGCATGATAGGATTTCTGAAGAGCTGGACATCTACATGAAGGGTGCAAGGATTTTCTTAAGATACATAGTCGTCAGGAATAAGAGTATGAACATGGCAAGTATAAAATATGAACATTAGCGAGTTGGTGTAACTTAAAAATAATTTCTTACAATGTAAAAAAGTCTAATGTAAACTATTATTTGCACAACTAACTGGTAGTTAATGTATGGAGTAGACCAGAACGAAAGGATCCAACATTACAGAAGTTAGCCATGAAAATTCTTGGCCTTACATGTTTTGTTAGCGGTTATGAGCGCAAATGGAGTACGTTCGAGTAAGTAAGTTTTGCAATTCATTCATCAAATGTTGAATTTAAACTTAGAGAGTTAAAAGCAAACGACAATCGCTAATTCACTTTCAATTGAAATTTTCGAATCCTATGCAGATTCACATAAAAAGGAATTATCTTGAATAAAAGAAGCTCAATAACTTCGTCTTCGTCCAGTACAACCAAAAACTACGAGATAAATTCCAAACAAGCTGAGAAAAGCCCGATTTCTATGATCCTATCTGCGTAGATGAATCGGAGTTAGATAGTGGGTGCCTTATAGAGACAAAGGATTCGGCCTATGCAAGCAAGAGCCTAACATGGGCCCAAGTCAAAGATGTTGGATTTAGATCGACACCCAGAGAAGGTTCTTTAACTCAAAGGCGAAGAAGATGAGCAAGCAGTAACACGAGGCCTAGTAGCAATCGACCAATAAAATGAGAACGAGATTAAAGAGATACAAGAAGAAAATGATCAACCATTGGATGTGGATGAGCAACTTGTGCAAACCGATGATAAAGAAACATAACAAGCTGAAATACCCATTGAATAAGGAGATGACTCTAATGATGATGGTGACAGTGACGATGGTGGCGATGTGCCATAATGGGAGAGGGATCAATGTATATAATATTATAAGTTGTAAGTTATAACTTGTAGTTCTAAACTGTAAATTATAATTGTAAGTTTATAAGTTGTAATTTGTAAGTTGTACTTTTGTTTTTTTAATTGTTACTTATTTTGTTGTTTGTACTTTGGACCATTTATACAGCAAGTAAAGTAATTCATCAAGTTATCATTATTAATCAAATTTCCATATTTTTAATACATTGTTGTTATTTGTTACTTGTTAGTAAATTAAAAGATGACTTGGTGCAAGTGTGTAACTTGTCAATAATCATACTTATATAGCTTAGGTACTAATTGCACAAATTATAATAAAATAGGTTTAAAAAAACAAATTGGATCACTTCTAGTAATTACATAAAGTTTTTCTTAGTTTTGTAGATTTTATTACAACTTTTTTCGATTTTTTTCCTTTTTTTGTTTTTTTTCCTTTCTTTTTTAAGTGTGCAATTGCTTAAGTGATTAGGCATAGTCAATTGCTTATGCCATTTGACAACATTGCTCATAGGCTTCCAACATGAAATTTTGATGACACTTCCTCTCATTTTTTATGGTGTTTGCTCTAACACAGTGGCAGAGACTTGATCAATACAAGATGGATTCAAATTTTGTTCTCTTAATGGTAATAAGAAAATCCTTATTGAAAATGGTTCTAACCTTCTTGAATTTATGGCTTAAAGGTAAGTGTGTCCCATGGTTTGTCTCATATTAATAGATCCAAATTAAGTTTCTTATGCTAGATTTACAAGCAGATGCATTGCAAATTTTCAGGAAAAGTATTCAGGTGGCTGACTCATTAGCTAACCAAGCTTGTGATGGCGCACATGATCAAGCCTTTTCAGCCAGTTGGATCTTCCTACATCAGTCAAAAGAGCAGCGTTCTCAGACAAGCTGCATCTCCTTAGGAACTTTGTTTTGTATTCTTTGGATTTGATTGGATAAGGGGTAAGGTTAGGTGCCCCTCAAAAAAAAAAAAAAAACCGCTATTCCTGTATTCAGTTTTCATTATTAATAAAATTGCCATCCACTTTGCCCAGAAAGGAATCTTGATACATCATCCGGATATTCAAAACCAGAAATTTAACAATGGTGTAACTTAGTTTTGTACAGTGAATATAGTACGACATTGAATAAATGAAATTATTTCTTAATTTTGTTGAATCAATGTGTTCATGACAAGCAACACAAAATTTCAAGTCGAGCTGATAAAAGTACCCAACCGAATTTTGGTGCACAGACAACATTTCAATTTTTTAAACACAACTTCAGATCAACAGCTATTTGAGATAAAAATAGGACAGCATTGATTCAAAAATTAAGAGAGGTGAGTATTCAAATGATCTATTTCCAGGATCATTATGCGAGCCAAATTCTGAACCATGAGACCACAGTTGAATTAGATGTAATGCAATTATAAAGATAAATGGGAATCACAATCGCACTGCAACCAAACATCCACATCCCTATGGAATAAATATCTACAGATTCAAGGAATTGCAAATATCTTGATTTAAAAGCCTACCTTGCATCATATTTGGTCCTCGAAGCCAGATTTCCCCCAACTGATTAGGAGGAAGAGGTTTCAGTGTGTCTACACTGACTATTTTGGATTCAACTCCTGGAACAAGGGTTCCTGTAGAACCATAATGGCGAATTGCTCCCTTCGGATTTTCTGTTGAGACAATTCCACAAGATTCTGTCAAACCATATCCCTGTCAAGGAGCCAAATGTTAGACAAGGACTTCCTTTCGTGTTTATTGTAAACTCACTAGCCACGAGAGACATAACTCTGTTTTAGCCATATATTGTGGCAGTAAAATACATTAACAAAAACATTTCCTATGGTGAAATTATGTTTACTAATCAATATCTAATGTAGAATTTGATCTTACAGTTTATGAGATTAAGCTCTCATGTGGTTGGGGTAGTGGTAGAAATCTATATTGAAGCATATGACAAAATACGAACACATTAAGGGCGTGTTTGGGCGGTGGGATTAGAAGGAATTAGGTGGGATGGAATTCAAAAAACATAATTATTACCCATGGCAGGGATTGTCCCTGTTGCCATGGGATAAGATTAATTCCATGTTTTGTTAGTAATATGGTGGTACATTGAATGGATATACCCACTATCATTTGAAATTACTGAGAATAACACACGTGTTATATCTAAACCGTTCATTTGTTTTGTAACCTCAGTTTATGGCATGAACCTAAAAATGAGGCAGATCCAAAACTTATGTGGCCCCAAAGAAGTTTTCAACGGTAAGTATTCAATCCCCGTTGCTTTCTATGGTGGGGTCCACTTGAGCTTTAGATTTACCTGATTTTTTGGTCCATGCTCTAAAATAATCTTGAAAAATGGGTGGACGGTGTGGATATAGCCCACACATCATGGTGGGACCTACACAACTTGCTAACATTGAGTGAAATTGGCACGTGACCCAATGCAATTCCATCTACTGCTTTTCCATTCCTCCCAAATATAGAGTGGAATTGGCACAGGACCAGATGCAATTCCATCCCACCTAATCCCTTCTAATCCCACTGCCCAAACACGCCCTAAATGTTTCATGAAGAGAAAAGTTATTTTATCTTGCTTGCCTTGGAAAGCCATCATAGTATAAATCTCTATTTTGAAATTATATACCCACATCAGATCATTATAATTGCTCTGCCATTACTGTTTTGATGCAGTACAATGCATATTGAACTATGTAAACAGAAATCGGAACTGAACATGTATCAAGAACTTCAAAAACCCACAGGTATAAAACTGAAACTACAAGCAAAGTGATGAAACATGTATCCTTCTCTAATGAAGAGAATTGGAAGAAGAATTCCACTAGAACTTCATAATTAAGCTAACTAACAAAGAACTGCTAATTCAGTAAACTAACCAAAGAGTATAGACTGTTTAGTCCAACAGATCATCAGTAATGATTCTAGTGAACCATGTTGATTCGACAGGGATTTTGACCACACTTGGACTGCATTACTTTTTACCAGAGGCAATAGAAATAAATCATTACTCAGATGCCTATAGTGCATATGATTACATCCTTTAGCAAACTATTTTTGGTATAGATATCCAAGCCCTATAAACAGATTCATTGGGAAGTTCAGAGTATGCAAAGAACGGAGGAAAATAAATAAAATAAAATAACAGATGGATTCTCAAACAGACATGCAAGACCAATGCCAACTGATGTACGAGCAGAAAGGAGGAATTATTGTGATATATCCAGTGTTTCCTGATAACCATATACTTTTTCCAGATTCTCATCTGGTATAGATATAAAGGTACCTTGTTCTACTCCAAAGTATTTTTTGGACAAACACAGACAAATTGTGGAAGACAAAATTTTTATATGATTTAGAAATAGAAAAGAGAAAAAGGAAGCATGTCAAAGGACCTGACTCGACAGCGGATAGTACTTCGAATCTATTTACTAAGGAGCCAAGGAGAGTCAAGGAATAAACACTGGTCTCAGAGTGACTCCTCGATGGAGTAAAATCAGTAAAAGGCTTGTTTCAAACTCACTAGGAATTCGTCCAACTTGGTCGAACGACTTGCATGTTTAGGAGGCGACTCCTTTCACTCCTCACCAAAACCAACTCAGACAAATCAACAGAGCATCAGAAGATTTTCTCAATCCATAGGGGTGAATTTTGAAGTTGATGTCATGGAATCTGTATCAGACCATGTGGCTTGTCATGTATTCATCCTAAGCTACCAGGTTATTCATAGTTTGCTAGTGTCTGCGTGAAATTAGAAAACATGACTTGGACTTCCTAATTAGTTCACTGAAGCAGTTTGATGTTCAGCGACAAATTTGAATAAACACCATAACTATTTCGGCAACGGAAAATTAAGAGTAAAGCTTCACACCAACAAAAGAAAAGAAGAAGAAGAAGAAGAATTGGATCATATTATTTTTAGATAAGGGCTCATCTAGGCCCAACAGATGACCAGTCCAGAAGATATTCCAACCATGCTGCCACACTTCTGTGCATGGGTATGGTTATGCTATAGTTGCACAAAGCTGCAACAAATTCGGGTGCAGGAGCATGGAAATGTCTCTTTCAGAATGTAGACAAGTATAAATAGGTAGGAAGCAAGAGCAAAAGCAAGAATCTGAAATGAGGATTCGAAGCAGGAGCAGCAACTACTTTGACGGATCCTGGAACTAGTCATGCAAGGAAATCCTTAATTTACTCTCAACAGTAGATCAAAGTTGCCAAAAAAAAAAACACCATCATTCATGAAATTTCTGTCCAATGATACTAGAAGAAGATGAATCACAGAACCAAATTTCTGTCCTAGGATCCTATAGAAAGATGAATCATAGACCAAGGATATGTATAGAAATATTATGCTCAGTTTTTTCAGTTTTTTTTTTTTTTTTTTTGTTGTTGTTGTGAGCTTGTTAGTACACCCCACTGTCAGTTCACACGTCACTGTTAGCCACCCCCACTAGGGAATCGATGCCAGGACCTCAGTGTTGAAATGAGGTATCTGTCACGCAGTCTACCAGCTCAGTTTTTTCAGTTTGTATAAGTGGGCCCATGGTTCTTTGATCCAGAAGTTCGTAGGCCACACAAAGGATGGATCATACCCCAAAAATCCCCTTGATTATCCAATCTTAACCTACCACCTTGTGGCCTTCTAACAGACAACCAAGAAGAGAAACACAGTGGAAAAGGGCTCCAAGATTGCAGATCAAGGTTTTAAAATATTGTCTGAAATTGGTACATATCACCCAATATGTGTATGTATCATCCATGAACAATATGGCTGCATCAGCCCTTAAAGCCCCAAAACAGCCAGAAACAAACATCCGTTTCCGTCTTGGTGCTGAACGATATGATACCCAATACACCAATTTTAAACCTTGTTGTGGATGGAATCCCATAATCTCGGAGACTTTCAGAAGCATGGTCTGCAGCGGGCCACACCTGACCAACAGTCTTGATGATCTTGCATGGCCCCCACCCATACAAACTGAAAAACCAAGTATGCCAAGCATCTATCATCCAAATGAGATCCCATACACCCAGATATCCTTGTCAATGGGCTGAACTGGCTCAAAGGAGTTCTCATGCATGGGCCAGTCATGGGCATGGGCTCCTCTACCAAGCCTGAGGGTCAACGCCAGGCCTGGCCTGAAAATTAAGTAATTTTAAATCTAGGGAGGATCAATGCCAGACCTGGCCTGAAAATTAAGCAATTTTAAATCTGGGGTGGCTTTGAATCTGTGAGGAAGCCCGCAAGCCCAGCCCAGATACGTATAGAGAACTGATCACATACAGCAAGGTACCAAAGCTTGTGGCACCAAACCATCATTCAAATCAGGCAGTTCCGCTCATCAGGTGGGCCACACAGATGGAACTAATTGTCCAACTAACGATCTCACACGACATAGAGTTGTAGCCCACAGAGTGGGCGGATGAGCCTGATTTTTTAGAAGGGCGATCTTAACGATGGACCCTACCGTTTTCATGGTACTGATTTCGCAGCAAAGATGGAATGGTCGTTTGCATGTATGTATCAGTTATCACTTAATACTCTTGATGTGGACCGTCCAATATGTGGGCCCCACCTTCGATCATGTGGGTCACCTATCATGTGGGCCCCACCTCCGATGTTAACCGTACATCATCATATGGGGCCACCTTTCACATCGAACGTGAATTACGCATAGAGAGAGAGTAAAAAGGATTTAAAAAGGAAGATTCTGTTTCTTATGAAGATTATTTGCTGTATAAGTATTAAAGAAAAAAAAAATAAAATGAAAAGCTACTATGCGGGTGTATCCAAACAGCCGACTCACAAGGGTATTTTCGTAAATAACAAGCAAACATCCCTACATTTCATCTTCTTCCACACCACCCAACCCACATCTATCGGCCTTTGGCAGGTTTGGGCTTTATAACTTACGCACGGTCGGGGCTCAGACACACCTTGAGGCCACTTGCTTTCGGATCCGACTCAAGCATCTGCCAGACCGTTTAAATTTTGGGCAGTGCCTGGAAATGCCTCATGCGGGTTTGTACCGATTCAAGCAACCAGACCGTTTGAATTCTGGCCAGGCCTGGAATGGCGGGCCCGCCCACGCCGATTCCCGAACTCAAAGCAAGCTGGGGTTTTGAGGTTGCACTGTAATTTATGAGTTTATCAACACGGTCCACCCATTTTGCCATATCATCTTACGGATATAGGCCAAAAAATAAGGTAAATCTAAAGCTCAAGTGTACAACATAGGGGATTAAAATCCCACAGTTAAAAACTTATTAAAACTTATAAAGAGCTGCAGAAGTTTTGAATCAAGCTGATATTTGCATTTTTGTCTTCATCTAAAAGTCCCGGTGACCTTATGAACAGATTAAATGGCGAATAAACATCGCGGTAGGCCTTAGAAAGGTTTCAATGGTGAGCGTTCACCGCTGCTTTCCGTGATGTGGTCCACTTGAATATTTGATCTACCTCATTTTTTGTCATGTATCATAAAATTGATGGACGATGTTGATAAACCCATATATCCTGGTGGGCCCCTGTAACGAGTTCGGGAGAAGGGGGGAAATTACCTAATCCGTTTCCTATTCAGAGAAGAATGTTCATATTTCCAGCACAATTACCTGAACAACGATAGCATGCGGTAAGTTCTTCGCGCACTCCTCCATGATATCCTTCCCCAAAGGGGCTGCACCCGACCCCAATCGCTTCAAGCTCGACAGATCGTACTTCCTCGCAGTGCTCTGCTTCGCGAGTGCGATCATCACCGGCGGAACCACGAACATATACGTCACCCTATACTTCTCAACCGCCCTCAGGACCGCCTCCATATCAAACCTCCCCATCGTCACCAGCGAATTCCCCCGCTGCAGCTGCGCGTATGTGATGATCGACAGTCCGAAGATGTGAAACATGGGAAGGAAGCAGAGGAATGTGTTGCGCCCCTCGCCATCGTTCTCCTGATCAGCGACCGTCATGAGAGCGGCTGAGATGAAATTGCGGTGTGTGAGTATCACGCCCTTGCTGATGCCGGTCGTGCCGGAGGAGTAGAAGAGAGCTGCAGTGTCGGATTGCCTGACGGGCACTGACGGGAGGTCGGGTAATGGCCCTGAGACGAGATCTTCGAAGTAGGTGATCTTGTGATCGGAGATGATCGGAGGACTGCGGTTCCTCGACCCGATTATCACGGCTGGGAGACGTAGATCCTTGACCTTGTCCCATAACTGGGGGGTGGTGATGATGAGCTTGGGACGGGAATCGACGGCCTGCTTAGAGAGTTCGTTGGGGGTGTAAAGAGGATTGGCGGTGGTGGCGATGGCGCCGAGGGCGACCGTTCCGAAGAAGCAGAGAGGGAAGTAGAGGGAGTTGGGGGCGAAGATGAGGACGACGTCACCCTTTGCAATGCCCAATCGGAGGAGGCCACGTGCGACATTATGGACCGTTGATTTGAAGGCGGCGAAGTTGAGGGATTCGCCAGTGTCGGCGTCAGCAATGGCCAGAGCTTGGGGGTAGGAGGAGGAGTTACGGAAGAGGAAGGGGAACATCGACAGGTTTTGGTCAGTTGGGATGATGATACGAGGGCGGAGGGATCTGTAGATGCCGTCCTTTCCGTACCCTGATTTCTCCATTTTTCCGTTTTTCGGGCCTTCTTCTCCGGGCAGATGGTGGAGGAAACGAGGAACACCACCATTTATAGATGTTTGGTTAGTGGGGCCCACACAAGTTTAAATAAGGGCCGTTGATCGAGACCGATGTGTTAATTGTAGCCAGGAGGTTTGCTCGGATGCATCCGATGTATTGCGATTTTGGATAGTAAGGAGCCGATTGGGTGAGGAACGTGTGAGAGACAAAACCACATGCATGCTTGAAAGGGACACGTATGCAATTTTGGATTCTAGGAGCTAATTGGGTGAGGAACGTGTGAGAGATAAAACCGCACAAGGTATGTTGTGCTTGGAAGGGACACGTATTAAGTGACGCCGAAGTGACAACCACTTTGTGGGTGAAACCTTGACCTTCGGCCATTATTTCAAAAAAACGGCGCAGTTGAATTGTTTTGACACTCACGTGTTTGTTTCTCGTTTTTTTCCTTCACTTTATAGAATTTATTTCTTAAGCCAAAGCAAGGAAAACAAGGAGCTAATTTTTAAGAAATTTTGTAAACATGAAAATGGTATTTGTAGAAAATTGATGAATGGATTTTTCACGGAAATATCATTTCAATGTTTTTTTTTTTTTTTGGCTGGATATGGGCCTGCAGGGGTCACCTGTTGGCAACAATGGATTCCACACAAGTGTACTTCGGTATTCCTTTTTTTATTTTATTTCTATAAATTATCATTTTAAATTAAAAAATTAATTAATTTAAATTTAATGTTTAATGTTTAATTTTAATTTCCCATGGGATATTCTTTTCTCATCCAAACTCCTAAACAAGATATTCTTTGAAAGAAAATTAGAGGGATATCATAGATCTTAATTAGAGCTAATTTTTCTGGAACTTGATGAAGGCTCTCAGATCCTGATCGTGCGGCCAATCACAATCTGGATAGAGCCGTTGGGCCTTGGAGAGGTGCAAAGAAGTGGTGAAGTACAACCTCCATGTATTGCAACATCTCTTCATCAAAATGATGTTAACAATTCCAATGCAGCTGATTCTTCCAAATTGCATCATAGAGAGCTATAAAGGGTTGTGGACTAGGCACAAAGGGCCGAGAGTTTCATTAATGGGGCAATACATCGTTCAAGATCAAAGTCAGCCTTAAAGTATGCCTCTCTAAGCTGCTGAAGCTCTAAGATGATCTTAAGGACATCTTGGAGGGGTCCATCAATTTCAGACGCTTTAGTTGCATCCTCGAGAAAAGAGTATGTATCATGAAGGAGAGATGAATGGAAAAAGGAGTCGATCCTTTCTTCAAAAATTTCCTCCAAAATTTGTAAGGATTGGGAGAATAATGAAGAAAAAGTCGTGATGTCAAGGTCCGAGGACTCCTGTTCGTAGCGTGCTGTAAATTTGAAAGAAGAGTGCTTTTTATAGACATGGGGACAAGTAATTAATGTGCACATTAGATAGGGTTCGATGGTTGGAAACCCAAACTTGACTGCTGGGTTTTCGATTCATTTTCAAGAATGTGGGAGAATGCAATGGAATAGATGAAACTCCTTGGGGAACGTTGCACATTTACTCCCACTGAATCAACATATGATAGAGCATGCAAAAGCGGAAAAATGACCATGTATCAAACAGCTGACTAATAATGCAGAGATCCGATCGACTATGAAAATACCATTCGATATTTTATGAGCATCCCTAGTTGTGACCAATGATCGAAGATTCACTACCGAAAAGAAGAGCACTCTATGTCATGCGAAAAGGTCAACTTTATTGATAAAGGAAAGTTTATTTAAGACACTGTAGGTCATCAACCACGTTGCATTTTTTGTAGGAAAAAGAAAAGTGAAAGAAAAGCTTAAAGTGACCGAGTAACTCATATCTTCATTCCCTTGAACTCTTTAAGGAGAGCTCGCATCTCAGTCTCATTTTTCTCTTGCGTCGGTGCCTAATTTGCCTTCTTCTCGATGATGATCGGCAGGAGGTGAAGCAAATGGTCAACATGAATGTTGTTTGAGGAAACCTTGTCCTTGGATGCCTTCTTTGCGTCGAGACTTATCTTCAATCGCATCTGATAGATAGCAATCTATTCATCAAAGAACGAAAGGTCTTCTGGAATGACCACGTCCTTTACTAAGAAGGAACATTCTTGTTCCTTAAGTTCTTCCATCAATCCAGTTCGATAAGCTTGTAACGCACGGAGCATGGTTCGATTGAATTTGTGTGTCTGAACCCACATCAATCGATCATGCCATGCCAATTCTTGAGTTTTACTCATCTCTGAAGAGTCTTCCTTGGCCGATGCTTGCTGACAAAAGTATCCAAAGGTTACCTCAGTGTCAAATGTAAGCTCGAGATAATGACATCCCATGGCGTACACGCACTTTAGTTTTTGAAGGAGTTCCCCAAGTGCGGCCTTTGATTCAGCCACTGTCGATGCTTCTTTAATAAAGTAATTTACATCAAAGAGTAGCGAGGATTGAGAAAACTCTGTTAAGGCCCACTCAAAAATCTTTTTCAAGTAACTTCCAGCACCAACAATGAAGGAAGAAGGGTTGGAAGCCATAGGAGCAAAGTAGAGGTGTAAAGATGAGTTTAGCTTGAATTCAAATGAGGTTTCGATCAGTTTAAATAGGTGATTTTAGCACCCATGATCTAGAGTGATTGCAGCAAAGTAGTCGCTACATGTCCCGAGCAACTAGGGACATGTAGTGATCGGGGCTTTAAATTCAGAATAAGCCCACGATGTTTCGGATTTTAAGGGCCAAGTCAGCAGTTAGTTACATACACAGAATGGAAAGTGAGCTAAGGAATGAAGAGAACAAAACAGGCTTGATGGCCAATTGTATTAAATAAGTGATTGTCGATACAAAGTTACAATTCAAAAGAAGAAATTTTTTGAAGTGAAACATCTATCGTCTCTAGTTGTCCTTTCACAGTGCTCAAGATAGCCTCATGATCAATCAAGGTGGACCGTAGCAAAGACGATCCAAAACCGACCATATCTGAATGAATTTTTGTGAAGCTTCCAATGGATGGATTGGATTTCTCAGAAAAGCCCGATCATGAGCCCCACCGTCAACACAGCGGTAAGAATGAGGGCTCTGTTGCGCGCGTCCGAAGACCCGGAACGGTCTGGGCCATTCTACGATCATGGCAGGGATTGGTCTGGCCATCTAGTCCACCCAAAATCTTTCCAGGGGACCACCGTTCAAGCTCAAGGAGCCTGAATGGCTCGAATCTAGCGTATTAAATATTCATAGGCCGATAATGCTGGAAAAATGCAAAACCATTTGCGTTATCTGTCACTGCGTAATTCCCTCTGCATAACAGGCTTACACAGCCATCGGCTAGGTGCGGAAATTGGCTCCCGCGTCTTCACAGCCACCGGCTGCCTTCAGCTATAAAAGGAAGAGAAAAGAAGAGAGAAGAGAGGTCGGACGTGCATCAAAAGGAGGAGAGAGAGAGAGTAGAGAAGAGAGTTTGTTTCTTATTGTTTTTATTTTTATTCAAGTTCTAGCCCATTCATGGTTGGCTAAACCTCTTAGCTAGGGCTAAGAGGTGAAGCTTGAGGTGTGATGGGAAGACTCTATGGCTTTTATTCATGTTGAATTGATTTTGATGCTAGTTGATTTTATGGAATGCTTCCAGTTTTTAATGATGTATTGTGACTTAAATTATAATATATCTGCGATGGCTTTCAGTATGTCCATTCCCTTATTGTGATTATGCAGTTAGGAAGCCCTGTTGTTCACCATTGCCCCTTGGACATGGTGGGATGATAGAATCCTTCCTAACATTCATATATCTTCTGATGGGTTGTGGATTGGTTTAGTTCTATTGTTTACCTTGTCTCATGGGCATGGATTTGTGATGGATTCATATCAATTTCTTATACCCTTCATCTCTTTGAAAACTAGATCAAAGGAGGTTCAGATTGTACTTTAGTGATATACCCTTCAACTGGATGAAGATGGGACTCAAAGTCCAGTTGAGTTCATGATTCAAGCGTAGATCTCCCTGACCTCTCCAAGTGGATCCTCTGAATCCCTAGTTCCCTACCTCTGAATTTTACATATTTTAGATAATTATCCCATCATTATTCCTCAATTCACACTCGATTTAGATTTCATCTCATTCTAGTTCTAGTTCTAGTTAGCTTCAGATTACGTACAGGTTTCAGTCCCTTGGGATTCGACCTCGGTCTCACCGAGTTTATTACTACATCACAACCATATACTTAGGGAGTGAACAAGTCCCATCGTGGGCACCTCATAATGTTGTTATAAAACCTATCCACACACCCAAACCCTCATTCCTAACCCTAGCTTTACCTCCCTTCCTAAAACCCCATCTCTTTTCCTAAACCTTCTACCATCTTCTTCACTTCCAAACCCTCTCTTCATTTTCCACGAACTTTTCTCTTCATCATCCAAACACCCCACTCTTCATCTTTCAAACAACCATCATTTCATCTTTCATACACCTCTATCTTCATATCCCAAATCTTATTTACACAACCATCTTCACATCTTCTAAACCCATCATCCTCATGGGTATCATTGCATTCTTTACCTCGATATTTTCTATCCCCATGATTATCTCGCTAATGGGGAAGAAGAGAGGGGTTGAAGTGGGTCCATCATCTCCACGGGTTGAAAGAAGGATGAGGCAGGCCACTACGTATGACGCGTGTCCACCATCACCACCCGTTGGTGGAATGAATTCTTCTCCACTACCTCGTGAGAGGATGTCGAAGAGGGCCCACGATCAGAATGCACGGCCATTGGATGCGGGTCGATATTGCGATCGGGAAGTGGTTTTCGAAGTCAGTGGGAGACCGACTATTTGCTGAAAATGACGTGCTAGATCGACTCATGCACGGCGGTTGGGGACCTATTTTTGAAGGTAATTCTTGAGCCAATGCGAATGATGTATGATTTTTTTACTCTCAAATTGTTAACGCAAGACTCAACCCACTCGGATTTGACATTTCATATGGAGACGCAGTGCGTCCCATCGGCGTACTACACATCGCGAACATACTTAGTATGTCACTGGGAATGGTCCATATCCCCCCAAACACAAAGAACTTGAACACATCACAGCACAGGAGTGAGCTGAGCAGGAGTTTGTGCGGCCACCTCGTTGAGTGGAGGAGAGATAGTAGTTTTAGAAACAAAGAAATGATTCCAATTTACAGACTGTTGCATTACATCTTCACACATAATTTATATATGAGAGTGGAAAACAACACAGAGTTTTCTGTCTACCATGCAGAGATAATGTACCAAATAGGGCGTGGGGAGAATGTGTGCCTTCCCTCCATTATCCTTTACCATATAGTGAAGGCCGCGTGGACAACAAGAGGTAATCTTTCCCTCCCATTTGGCCGCCTAATTTGCAAGATAGCCCAAGATAATGGGTTTAGAGCATCTAGCGGCCCCTCACATCTAGAAAGAGTGATAACTGAAGACACTTTGAATCGCATGCAATGTGGCCCTAGACAACAAGCAAGGCAGTTGGAAGAATTTGGAGACGAGGTAGCTGAGGAAGAAGAAGAAGAGGAAGAAGGCGACGAAGAGGATGAAGCTGAAGAAGAGGAAGAGGGTGATGATGCAGGTGAGGTGCCCTTTGCACATCCGGGGTTAGATGAGCGTTTAGGGGTGATCGAGGCCAGTATATCCGAGCTTAAGAAGGACCAACACTACTTGAAGCGTAAGATGCAGAGTATGCATCGAATGATAAAGGTGGTATTGTGTTGTGTACAGAAGGAGGGAGCGCTCCCTCCCTCGCCGGACTCGGAATCATAGTAGGGAGTTGTGATGGATATGGACTCCCTATTGAATTGAAACGCAGCTATTAGCTCAATACAGAGGAAATGACTCAATTGTGGTTACCACCCTTAACACTCATATAAAATTGCATCTCAAAGACCATAATAGGGTTAGATCATTGACCTTCAACATTATCAATGAAGATAATCCAAAATAATGGATTTTTCATCATGGTACTGTACTAGGATTTTGCCAAGTCCCTTGTTTCCTTCCATAACTGATCATATGATAAATGGATGACTGTTACATAACTGTTTTTTAATACCAATTAAATGTGGACCATATGCAACTTCAGCGAATTCCATGACAATTCCATTCACTCCCTTATTGAGAAGTGAAGGGAAGTGACCGTGAAATGCATGGGAATGACCATGAAGCATTACCTGAACTCTGGAAGGATAACTCTATCATAGATAAGCTCAAGTTCAGCAATCCCACTACTGCCAGTGGTTGAGACTATGTTTGGATGCACAAGTATACTGAACTGTAGACATTTAGTTTCATAAAGCAGAAAGTACCAGTTCTAATGATGTTTCCTGTCATTCACAATATGGAAATTGTCCTCAAACCACAGGAAGTCTGAAATTGCAATTGGGATCTTGGCACGAACTCACATTGACACCACTTGCATGCAGCACAATCCAGCCCAATATCAACCCCCGGTCTGATTGTTGCATGCATGTCCCAAAGCGTGAGCAAGCAAAGTAGGGTCATCAAGGACCAGCAACCATGAAAGTAACAGATTGATGCTACCTTCTTTACTTCAACTTGAAAGTAACACATTTGCAAGAGACAACAAGTCACCTCAAAACACATAAACAATATAATTATGATCAAATGAAAAGAAAAATCTCAACAATTTGTCACAACTTACATTTCAAATGCATAGTATGCTTCATGTTGCATTCATGGAAAAAGGTCATGGGGATGAGGAATGATAGAATCAGCTCATTTTTTACTTGCTAAATCTTTGCCTTATGAAGGGACATTATGATCACATTTGGGACTCGGATTCGGCCTTCGACATGGGTTGCTTCATGGATAATCCATATCTCTAAAATTGCAGCAATCGAGCAATTTTAACCATCCAATTAAGGGTGATCAAATGGTGGTTATAGATACCCAGGCACCACACGTTAACTCAAAATCAGGTTATTAATAGTTCATCATCCCAAAATCATATTGATCAAATTATCCTAATCGATGATTAATAGACATGTTTGTTGAATCTGGACAGTTGACTATTTTTCATTTCCCCTGTCCATCAAATATCGATAAAGAAGCTGTTAAGGAAATCAAATGTGTCATTCTTGATATATGATCCATCTAAATTGGGCCCCACTTTCTTCTTTCATGCTGGACCATCTCACTTCGTAGCAGTATTTGTAACTGTTTGATCAGGGCTGAAAAGTGGGTCATAATGATTTCTTTTGCTCAAATCCAATTATGAAATTCTGATCAACTTGACTTTTGGACCATGGCAGTTCATGGTAGCACCTGTAGGATGAGCTGCACGAGAACTGTGGCCATGTACAAGTAGTTTCTGTTTCTTGTAGAACATGTGGAGCATGGTTTGTTTTGGATTCCATCAAACCCGATCTGGTTTGACATATTGAGTCAGAATTGAAATTGCAAGTTGACTCGGGACTGAATGAGTCAGCGGTCCTTTGCCAGTCTTAAAACCATGCCCTGGGGCATCTAAAACATAATGTGACCCATCCACGACATGGGTTACTGCATAATTACTATAATTCTGTATGAATCATCCCACATAGATGCTTGAATCATTTGTATGAACTATGGTAGTCTTGCAGGGTATGAAACATCCCACATAGATGCTTGGGTTAGTCCTGTAATTTCTTTGAGTGGCTTCCATATGACTTTTCTCCTGCAATCGTTTGTATGCAATGTAAGTAACTAAATGAAGGCTTTGAAAGAACTCAATACCCATACTTTAAATCCAGCGATGTTCCTTATTCAAGCCCACTTGAAAATTTTGGATCAATGGCACTATTTGATGCCACATACATCACAGTAGGCCTAGCTACCATACAGTCGACATGATGTGATCTTTCCCAAAGTGTAACAAAATAAGTGTTTTTCATGAAATTTCTTGTGCCAAACGGACCCTTACCAGTTTACACATTCAGCAATGACCTTGACTTTGGGGCGGAGGCTGGGAAGTAATGCAAGGAACTACAGCTCTGCTTTTGATAGAACCTAAATACACCAAATCATCATCATCATCATCATTGAGCCTCATCGCAAGTAGATAGTGCTTGTATTGTTTTATGGGACTTTTGCTATAGAATTCTTCAAAATTTTACTTTTTACCATAGAATGCCTGAGAATGAAATTCTAGGGAGATGCGTTTCAAGAGGAGAGTATCAAAATGCACTTGATTAGTTTTTTTTTTTTAAAAAAAAAACTTTAAAAGGCAGTAAAGTCGAAAATTGTGGGGGCCATGTGGTGTGTGTATAACATCCAATCCGTCTAACATGTGAACCTAACATGGTATTCACACCAACAAAAACTAGCAAATTAAGTCACCAGATGGAATACAAATGCTACCTTCTTTACTTCAACTTGAAAGTAACACATTTGCAAGAGATAACAAGTCACCTCCATTTCCATAAACAATATAATTATGATAAAATGAGAACATCCATAAACTACTGCACATGGTAAACAAAAGTGGAAACAATTTCATTTATAATTTGAGTTTATACATTGTTCCCATACATACCTAACCAAGTGAAAAACATAAATAACCCAGCTACTAACTATTAAACTACTAGGTGGAAATCATCCACTTCTTATAACACAGTAAGCAAAAAGCACATAACCACAAACATGTCTTAATACGAAGTGAGGGAGTCCATATCCACCACAACTCCCTAATGTGATACCGAGTCCAATGAGGGAGGGGGTACTCCCTCCTTCTATACACAACATAATACCGCCTTTATCGTTCGATGCATGCTCTTCATCTTACGCTTTAGAAAGTCTTGGTCCTTCTTAAGCTCATATATACTAGCCTCGATCACCCCTAAACGCTCATCTATAGCCAGACGTGCATCGGTCACCTCACCTGCATCATCACCCTCTTATTCTTCTTCAACTTCACCTTCTTCTTCTTCTTTAGCTTCATCCTCTTCGTCGCCTTCTTCCTCAGCTACCTTGTCTCCAAATTCTTCCAACTGCCTTGCTTATTGTCTAGGGCCACATTGCATGCGATTTAAGGTGTCTTCAGTTATCACTCTTTCTGGATGTGAGGAGTCGTCGGATGTCCTGAACCCATTATCTCGAGCTAGCTTGCAAATTAGGCGGCCAAATGGGAGGGAGAGATTACCTCTTCTTGTCCTCACGGCCTTCACTATATGGTAAAGGATAATGGAGGGCAGGCATACATTCTCCCCATGTCACGCCATAAACTCGGAAACTGGGCTTACAAAATTCTTGATCGTCGAATCCGGTGCCGACATCCTCTGTAGTACCCCATTCTCGGCTCCCAGCGCACATGCGCTAGATTTCGATCCTGGGATCCTACAAGGAGGATTTTTCAACGTACATTTATCTCGTAAGAAGCGTAACCACAAGTATACCCAAATCACAGGAATAACATCATCATCACATATCTACTAATATAAACATTTGAATACAATGCTAAAAGGGAAATGCATATATCAATAATCAAAGCTCCAGAAGATAACTGCATGCTCCATGCTCAACGCCACTACAACCTAACGTCACCTGCATGCACTTATCGTGCATAATCTAATAAAAAGCTTAGAGGGTGGTGTAAGTGTGTGAGCAGTATATGCGTGCTCAGAATGTAACATCAGATTAAACGAAAATACTGGTAAGTCCACGAACCATTTAATATTAGAGTAAGCAGAAATACTGATAAGTCCATAAAAATATCATCAACCTCATCCAGGATATACGATGAAAAGACATAGTAAGCCAATGTCATATACTGAGAAAGTTATGTAAATCGGCTATGTAATGCAGAAACATAATGAACCAGATATCGATATCGAGGATGCAATATAATATGCAATTCAAAAGAGCTACGAATGCCTTCAGCCTCATTTAGGTCATATAAATGCAGAAACATAACAACCCAAAATGCCATATGTCGAGGATGTAATACAATATGCAATATATGGTGCGAATGAAATGACCAAGCTGCAATGTGAAGTTGGGATGATAGTACGTGGTATCGCAGGCTATGGGGCATATCACAAAGGACTTCTATTCAAACCAGTCTCATACCTAAATTTGGATAGATAGACTCAATGCGGTAAGCTCCTAGTCTTAGGTTAGTCGCAGCCCTAACTGAAATCCTGACCATTGCGAAAGTACATATAACAATTAGTTGCACACCACCAACCCGAGTAGATAGTGACTGAATAAATGAATGAATATAATGTTGAGTATGCAACTCCTGCTCCACAAATCAGTACTGTACATCTCTGGGATCATCACCGGGGTCTAGTACACTCTACGCCACCTACCGCCCCATCAGGCGCACAACTGGGTAAGTGAAAGAAACCTCACTATCCTCTTGCCAATATCGAGCCCGACTTGTCGATAGTGGACCCATTCCTTAAGCTGGTCAGACTCAGCATAACATTGCTTACTCCCTTAGGTGGGTAAGGGCACAACCCCTCCGTACCGACCACAACACAGTGGGAGACGTGACATACTGGTATACGGCCCCCATATGCTCATATATATCCACTCGGTCTCGACGTTGGGGCGTCCTCTGGTACCAAGAGGGTTTAAGAATTTTCACCCAGGGCCATCTATGGCAGCCCGATGCTAATAACATATTCCCGGTATCCCATCTGGCCATCCAGGATATGTCTGTGGATGTTACGACCTTGATGTCGCTAAGGCGTACAATAATCACAATACATAATGTAAGATGCATGAGTCATACAATCCAAACATGCATCGATCCTGCGCATACCATGCGCTCATGTAATATAACCTCCGCCTATTAGGGGGTCTCATAACAACCTATCCAATGACATATGCAATGGTTAACCACATCTCATAACAAACATGCAGATGATGCACATGAGCGTGTATCTTGAAGCTATGCTGTCACATACTCATAATTAGTATCAATAATCGACACTGATAATCGGCATAATTGGCCTCCATAATCAGCTTATACAATCGGTCTCGATAATCGAAATCGGCCTCAACAATCGGAATCAGCCTCGACAATCGGAATCGACCACGACAATCAGCCTCGACAATCAGAATTGGCCTCGACAAACGGAATCGTCCTCGACAATCGGACGTGGCCTCGACAATCGGAATCGGCCTCGATAATCGAAATTGGCCTCGATAATCGGAATCGCGCCCGACAATCAGAATCGGCCTCGACAATCAGAATTAGCCTCGACAATCGAAATCGGCCTCGACAATCGACCTCGATAATCAAAATCGACCCTGACAATCGGAATCAGCCTCGACAATCAGGACCAGCTTCGACAATTGGACTCGACCTCGATAATTGGAATCGGCTCAACAATCGGAATCAATTTCAATAATTGGAATCGGCCTCGACAATAGAATCAGCTTCTACAATTGGACTCACCCTCGACAATTAGAATCGGCCTCAACAATTAGAATCGGCATCGACAATTGAAATCGGCCTTGACAATCGGATTTAGCTTTGATAATCAGAATCAGTCTTAATAATTGGAATCGGCCTCGATAATGTTATGTTGTCACATACTCATAGTCGGTATCAATCATAATCAACCTTGACAATCGGCCTCGATAATCGGAATCGGCTTCGACAATCGGCCTCGGCAATCGGACTTGGCAATCAGAATCAGCCTCGATAATCGGATTCAGCCTCAATAATCAGAATTGGCCTCGACAATTGGAATTGACCTCAATAATGGGAATTGGCCTCGACAATCAAAATTGGCCTCGACAATCGGCCTTGACAATCGGAACTACCTCGACAATCGGCCTCGATAATCGGAATCGGCCTCGACAATCAAACTCGGCCTCGACAATCGGCCTTGACAATCGAAATCGATCTCGATAATTAGAATCGACCTTGACGATCAGCCTCAACGATTGGAATCGAACTCGATAATCAGAATCGGCCTCGATAATCAGAATTAGCCTCGATGATCGCCCTTAATAATCGGAATCGGCCTCGGCAATCAGACTCGGCCTCGACAATCGGACTCAACTGCATTGCAATGCAGGGTCTATAGATAGACGACTGATGGTGAATCAAGCAATATCAATGGGGCCCAATAATTTGGGTTAACTTACTAGAGAATGATGAGAATATGCTTAACCAGGTCGAAGGGAAGGTCACAATGTGGATATTTAACCATTATTATCCATCAATATGGACATTTAACCAACATTACTCTAAAGAAGTGGTCCACATAGGGCCGTACATATAGTGGGCCTATGGCCTCTCACAAAGGCCTTATACACAATACAATGGGCCGCATACCATCTCAATGGGCCAAATCATATGGGTCGGGGATACATCACAATGGGCCACGACCCATGGGCCCTAGTACATCATAATGGGCCGCAGCCCATGGGCCTTAAATACAACGAGTGGGTCACATCAATGGGCCACACCAATGGGCCTCATATACAAGACAGGTGGGCCCTGCACATGGGCCTCAAATACACAACTTGTGGGCCCTACACATGGGTCTCATATACATCATATGAGCCACGTATCTGGGCCTCGAATGCATCAAATGGGCCACACATCATGGGCCTAATACATATCACAATGGGCCTTGCCCATAGGCCACGAATATATCACAATGGGTCTTGCCCATGGGCCTCAGATTCAAGCAGGTGGGCCCCATCATATGGGCCTCAAATATACATCATGATGGGCTGTACCAATGGGCCTCTAGTGGACTTGGACCACACCAAAATCATTTCAATAGTTGCAGGTGTAACATGTGTATCACTGTACACTATCATTTCATGGGATACACGGCCCACCAGTGATGATCAGCACTGTCTAAACATTGTCCAGGTAAATCAGCACCATCCGAACATTGTCTATGTAAATCAGCGCCATCTAAAAATTGTCCAACACCGTCCAACACAATCTGGATGGTGTGGATTACAAAACATACAACATGGTGTGTCTTTCAACAGATGGATGACGTGGATTACAAAACATACAACATGGTGTGTCCCACGCACACAGTCCAGGGATGGATGGTGTGGATATAAAACATATACATTATAGTGGGGGCCACACCATCTGAACAGATGGCAGAGTGGATATACAATTCATACACCAAGGTGGGTCCCATCCCACACATACAACATGTGTGGGATGGCCCCACATGAGCTGAAAATAGATGGATGGTGTATGAGAAACACATACGTCACCATGGGGTCCACCGTCCTCGACAAGCATGGAGTGGATATAGAACAAATACATCATAGTGGGTCCCACCTGTATAGACGGTGGAGTCCTCACGTGTGGGGGGCCCACGCTGCTCGGCAGGCAGCATAAAAGACATATATCATGGTGGGTGCCACGTAGGGCCTACCATTATTATATGATAATATAATATATTATAATAATATTATATTTATTATACCTTTTTCTTTTTTTTGTTAGTTGGTCAGTACACCACATTGTCAGTTCACACTTCACTGTGTAGCCACGTCCAACGTCCCTGGACACTGGACGGTCAGGATATAATACATATTTAAGGTGGGCCCCACCTACAGACGTGCTATCAAGGGGGTGGGCCCTGCCCAGGTGGGCCATTAAATGGCCAATTTCTCATGGTGTGGATAAGACATACATCAAGGTGGGGTCCATGCATGTGGGCCGCCCCACTTAAGGATCCAGCTAATATTAATGTTTTCCTTTCAACCAAGGTGAGCCCACTTACTAGATGGTTTGGATAAAATACATATTTCATGGTGGGATCCATCCAGGTGGGCCACACAACCACATCATCACAAAAAAAAAGATGAAAGAGAGGGAGAGAGAAAGAAAGAGGCGAGTGATGGAGAGACCCTGACACTATGAGCCCTCCTTTCCATACTCTACAACATACATCAAGTGGGTCCCATTACATGTGGGCCCACCGATCAAAATCAACGGTGGAGATCCTTTGTCCACCAAAATGCAAGGTCTAGATGACCTTATTCATACAAGGAAAATAAAAATCATGATGGAGTTCATGGAGAATGACCCTATCATGGAATGATCATGAGAATCATTGTAGGCCATCGACCACACCTAGGGTCAAAAGTGGGATCCATACCATCAATCGGTAGGCCCCACTTAGCCCATCATCAAAAAGATGAAATCTAGGCCTATAAAAACACCCGCCATTAGATCTCCTCTTCCTTCTTCCACCAATGCATGCTAGAGCTCCAATGGATGGACTTCAATAGTTGAGATCGATCATAGCGGGTGGGATTGGATGGTAGGAAGGTGAGCCACACCTAGCTCTTTCTCATGGAGAGCTTGGATGTCCACCTCGCATGGTTGCTGGAGAGAATGAGTTTGAAATGAGAGAGAGAGAGAGAGAGAGGATGGGATGTAAGAGAGAGAGGGATGGGTGAGTGAGTGATGGGTGATGGGGAGAGTTGACTTTAGGGTACTTGTGTAAGAGAGAGGTAAGGGTTGCTTGTACTTGAGGATGGGATGTAGTACTTGACATTTGATGTGATGTGATGTGATTAATGAGATTGATTTGACATGTTCTCTTAGATTTAGCAAATGTATGATGTTTTCTCGAACTGAACGTGGGCCCACATCTCCTGACTTGGGTATCGCTTCGGTGCGAGACACGCGGCAACGGAACCGGGGCGATGGCGCAATCACTAAGGTACAATCTCTGGTCAAGCCGACTCTGGAATATGGGATGCGACTTAGGGTCATGGAAAAATGTCGATAACAGATCGCGGGTTACCAAAATTCGACTAGGAGGACCGCGGAAGCCTATGGAACAGTACGGTCTAGGATATGGGCCTCACACCCTACGTCCTATCTGGTACATTATCTCTACATGGTAGATAGAAACCTCCGTGCTGTTTCCTACTCTCGGATATAAATTATGTGTGAAGATGTAGTGCAATAGTCTGTAAATTGGAATCATTTCTTTGTTTCTGAAACTACTGTCTCTCCTCCACTCCACGAGGTGGCTGCAGAAACTCTTGCTCAGCTCACTCCTGTGCTGCGATGTGTTCAAGTTCTTTGTGTCTGAGGGGATATGGATCGTTCCCAGTGACATGCCAAGTATGTTTTTGATGTTTTCTACGCCGATGGGATGCACCGCGTCTCCATATGAAATGTCAAATCCAAGTGGGCTGAGTCTTGGGTTAACAATTTGAGAGTAGAAAAACTGTACATCATGCTCATTGGCTAAAAAATTACCTTAAAAAATAGGTCTCCAACCTTGATGCAAGAGTCGATCTAGCATGTCATTTTTGGTAAATAGTCGGTCCCCCACCGTGACTTCGAAAACCACTTCCCGATCATGATATTTGCCTGCATCCAATGTCCGTGCATTTTGATCGTAGGCCCTCTTTGACCTCCTCTCACGAGGTGGTGGTGAAGAACTTGTTGCATCAACATTGACCGTCCTCACATTTCTTCGAACGGGTGGTGATGATGGACTCGCATCGTCCGCAGCGGCCCACCTCGTACTTCTTAAGATTTGCAGAGACGATGGACCCACTTGAACCACTCTCTTCCTCCCCATTAGCGAGATAATCATGGGGATGGAAAATATCGAGAAAAAGAACGCAATAATACCTATGAGGATGATGGGTTTAGAAGATGGGAAGATGGTTATATGAGTAAGGTTTGGAATATGAAGAGAAAGGTGTTAGAAAGATGACAAGATGGTTGTGGAAGATGAAGAGAGAGGGTTTGGAAGTTGAGAAGATGGTAGAAGGATTAGGAAAAGAGAGGGTTTTATGAAGGAAGATGAAGAAAGGGTTAAGAATAAGGCTTTGGGCATGTGGGAGAGGTTATATAAACTTCTTATGTGGGACCCACGGTGGGACCCACCAAAATAAAGAAAAATTTTCGAGCGGTCCAGAGTGCGGCGGCAACTCTAATGAGTCCGGGTGGTAGTGCCGCCCAGAAATTTCTTATTTTGGTATTCAGTGGGCCCCACACTCAATGTACTTCATTTTGGTGGGCCCTATGTCTATTGAATGGGCCCCACGCTCAATGTACTTCATTTTGGTGGGCCCCGCATATATCAAAAGGGTTTAATGGGCATTTGAAGCATTTCTTGACATGCTGGTAGCAATTTGACAGATTTTCCAAGCCCTGATGATTAGTTGAGGGCCGACATACCAAGTTTGTGCCCAGATGGGCTTGTTGGTTATAGGTATATAGGTTGCGTGTACTTGATAATTAGGAAGTCGTTCTTACTTTTTAATTGATTACGTAGTTTGATTAAGAAAAAACCAAAGCCAAAAAATGTCAACGGCCAAAAAAGGAAGAAGCTGCAAATACTGTTTTACTTACGTGAATTCGTTCATTTCCAGGTGTGGTCCGAATCTGTCATCCGCAATGTACCACAAGCCCAGTAAGTCCCATGACCTCCCACATTTGAGGATCAGCAAGATAACTCAATATAGTTTTAATCAGTCCTTTTGCAATCAACCCATCCCTCAGATCAACCCTCCTAAGGTTATCATGATTAGAGAAAGAACTTGGACTAAAATGCACAGACTTGGAATGCATGGAAATAACCATGAAGTGAAGGAAATTGTCTATGAAATGAGTGGAATTGACCGTGGCGTGAAGTGAAGGAAATTGTTTGTGAAATGAGTGGAATTGACCGTGAAGTAAAAGCAAATGATCGTGAAATGCATGGAAATGATCGTGAACAGAAATGGAATTGCCGGAATTGACCATGAAATGCATGGAAATGAGCATGAAGTGAAAGGAATTGACCGTGAAATGCATGGAAATGACCGTGAAGTGAAGTGGAATTGCCGGAATTGACCATGAAATGCATGGAAATGACCGTGAAGTGAAGGGAATTGACCGTGAAATGCATGAAATTGACCATGAAGTGAAAGGAATTGACTATGAAATGCATGGAAATGACCGTGAACAGAAGCAGAATTGCCGGAATTGACCGTGAAATGCATGAAAATGACCGTGAAGTGAAAGGAATTGACCATGAAATGCATGAAATTGACCGTGAAGTGAAAGGAATTGACCGTGAAATGCATGGAAATGACCGTGAAGTGAAAGGAATTGACCATGAAATGCATGGAAATGACCGTGAAGTGAAAGGAATTGACCGTGAAATGCATGAAATTGACCGTGAAGTGAAAGGAATTGACCGTGAAATGCATGGAAATGACCGTGAAGTGAAGCGAAATTGCCGGAATTGACCGTGAAATGCATGGAATTGACCGTGAAGTGAAAGGAATTGACCGTGAAATGCACGAAATTGACCGTGAAGTGAAAGGAATTGACCGTGAAATGCATGGAATTGACCGTGAAGTGAAAGGAATTGACTGTGAAATGCATGAAATTGACCGTGAAGTGAAAGGCATGAAAATGACCGTGAAGTAAAGCGAAATTGCTGGAATTGACCGTGAAATGCATGGAAATGACTGTGAACAGAAGCAGAATTGTTAGAATTGACCGTGAAATGCATGAAATTGACCATGAAGTGAAATGAATTGACCGTGAAATGCATGGAAATGACCGTGAACAGAAGCGGAATTGCCGGAATTGATCGTGAAATGCATGGAAATGACCGTGAAGTGAAAGGAATTGACCGTGAAATGCATGGAAATGACTGTGAAGTGAAATGAATTGACCGTGAAATGCATGGAATTGACCGTGAAGTGAAGCAGAATCGCTGGAATTGACCGTGAAATGCATGGAAATGACCGTGAAGTGAAGAGAACTGACCGTGAAATGCATGGAATTGACCGTGAAGTGAAACGGAATCGCAAGAATTGACCGTGAAATGCATGAAATTGACCATGAAGTAAAGGGAATTGACCGTGAAATGCATGGAAATGACTGTGAAGTGAAGTGAATTGATAGCGGATTGAATGTCTTATTGGAAATCTGAATCGTAGTAGTAAGAAATTTGCAATTTCTAAAAAAGTAAAAAATGTATTCAATATACAATATTCACAGTCGTATTACAAAAAAATGCACTTCAAATTACATCATTTCGGAGGTATTGAAATTTGCAACTCTAACAATTATGCCTTATTTGTTTGCAACGTCTACATATTTTTGTTGTTTATTCCTCTCCATTGGAAATGATCCATGCGTTCTTCGGTCTTCCAGCTGACCTCGTCTGTAGCGGGGGCTTCATACTCGAAGAATACTCCTTGAATCTAGAGGAAATTTTCCATTGACTATTATCTCGTATTGGGTACACGAAATCTTCATACGTGAGCTGGTAATTCCTTGCCGTGTACAACGGGGAGCAATACGAATAATGAAGAAGATTATAGTTTATACATGATGAAAGAACATGAAAATAAGGCAATCCCTTTACTTCAAACTCGCGACATGTACATGAAAGCTCATTGAGCTTGACGGTATCATTGTAGTCTCCCACAATATAGTATTCATCATGAGAAATTGCATAGCAACGAACATTTCGTGCCTTCGGTATGAGATCCTTTAATTATTTCTTGGCTTAGGGTGTCAACGGTCTAACGAATAATGATGCTGATTCTCTTATATTATAGAACATCTCTTAAATTTTCATTCTGATTGTCTCTATTAGCATAGTCATCGGATATTCTCGTGCTTCTTTGAAAAGAGCATTAACACACTCAACTATGTTTGTAGTGACCAAATTATCGATATGTCGATAGCTGTAACGATATCATCGAAACTTGAATCTTGAGTCTATTAAAGTTAACTTGATAAGATCGATAGCAAAGATATTGTGTCCCTGTTTTTTCTATGAAAAATCATAAAATCTTTGATATATCGAAGTTCTTCTCGATATCCTCGGAATTCAAATACCGATGATATCAGAAGGCTTTTGATGATATCGGTCTTGGACACACAGTTATTCAACAATATTTTCAGGTGGTTTTTATTTTGGATTGAGGGTCACTCAATAGAATCGATATTCAAATATCGATGATATGGAAGTTGGGTCGATTGCATCGAGAATGGACATAAACTGTCTAGCAAGCTTAACAGGAAAATCCTTTGCATTTATCGATGCATTGATACGACTACCGATAACATTGACATTCAAATTTCGATGATATCGAGTGTGCCTCGATCATACCTTTTGACATGAAATATTTCTAAGGAAAGTCTCTCTCATTTTCAAATGTCGAGGAATCGATCCTTGTGTTGATGCAATCGGAGTTTGAAATCCGATGACATCGACGCAGTTTCGATTTCCTCGACCAACTGGCAAAATATTTCAAAATTGTCTAACATTTAAGTTTGTGTCATCAAGCGGCCAATCGATGCAATCGAGAGCATACGCTCGATGACATCGACCCTGTTCGATGATATCAAACTCTGTCATAAATGTGACCGTTTTATATCCGTTGTAATGTTTTGCCTATTTATAGAGAGTTTGTCTTTAGTTATTGTAGAGAAAGAAGAGAGTGCTTTTGAGTGTTTAACCTTAGATCACATATCCAAAACCCTTTCTCATGGAAGTTCATCCTCCAATCCGCCCTCATCATTGACATTCAATAGAGTGGATTGGGGAATGAACTTCCGCATTCAGGGATCCTCCGGCTACCATTTTAATAGCAAATCATTAAGCTGGGATGCCTTGAATGCATAAATGATTGGAATCACTCTATTTTCATTATAGGAAAACTTTCAATAGAGTAGGATTCCATTACAACCTTGACCCAACTCGTCATCATTATTGGTATATCTTCTGAGTTGCGGTTCAAGGAAGTAGAAGATTCTTCATCAACAAAGGAGGAGATCTTCGACAACGTGCTGAATGGGGCTCATCTACTTATCTGTAAGTCAATAGAGTCCAAAGGACCCTTGTGATCATTCCTTTGTAAGATTGGTTCTAAGGTGTTTCTCACCCCTTGCAAGTCCTCTAGGAGGCATCTGGCGGGAGTGTATGTGGTGGGTGCTTTGTGATTGACCCTTACTCTGTGGAGAGCATAAACGTTAGGTTCCTTGAGTGGATCCTTGGCCAGTATGCCTAAAATCGGGTACGTCATGTTGACCCTTGCTCGTAGGAGCATAAACAAGTGAGGTTCCTTGAGTGGATCCTTGGCCAGTGTGCATAAAATCGGGTGCTATGTGTTGACCCTTGCTCATGAGAGTATAAACTGTCAGCTTAGGAGTAGGTTGTACTGGTTAGAGGTGAACCTGATTTAAAACCTCGGGTTCGAGGTGAACTGTGTGAAACCTCCTTAGTGAAATCTGCTACACTCAAGGGTTGAGTGCGGTTGCCAGGAGTGGAGTAGACAAGTTGTCGAACCACTATAAAAATGACTGTGTTTGAGATTGCTATTGTCTTCCATTACGTATGTGATTTTCTTAAGTATTTTCATATTTGATTATTTGAGATCACACCTCACACACACACAGTCATATCCATCATAAACTAATTTGCACATTGTTTATTTCTCAAATAGTTTGTGATTGGATCCTCTACCGGCCTTGGAAGCCAGTAGAGTTACTTTTAAGTAATCCTAATGTATGCTTGTTGTTAGGATTAGAGTGATAGGATTTTAAATTGTTATAAAATTTTATAAAAGTCCTATTCACCCCCCTCTAGGATATATTCGCATATTCCTACTTCAACTAAAGTGGTCATTACCATAATTTCAATTGGTATCAGAGCGGGTCTCTCTTAAGGGCTTCACCGCCTAGATAGTGATCTTAACTGAAGTTGGAATCATTATTAAAAGTGTCTCAGAGGGTGTGACAAATCAGAACAATTGCCTTGTAATCTATACTGCTTTGAAAGTTGGTAATAATTCAAAATGGTACCTTGATAGTGGATGCTCCAGACATATGACTGGTGATTAAACTCACTTTTGTGAATATTCAGACTTTGATGGAGGATCAGTCACATTTGAAAATGGTAGCTCAGCTAAAATTGTTGGACAAGGAACAATAGCTATACCAGGCCTTCTAAAAATCAAACATGTTGTTTGTGTAGAAGGTCTGAAACATAAGCTCCTTAGTATCTCCCAAATATGTGACAAAGAAAATCTGGTTACATTCTCAAAGGATGTATGTAGGATTCTAGATCATATAGGAAAATCTCTCATGAAAGGTCTACGCACCAGTGATAACTATTATGTTGTTGAAAGTACTAATGAGAGTGTGTTATCCACAAAGTGTAATATGGCTGTAAGAAATGAATCCAAATTATGGCACCAAAGGTTGGGACATGTTCGCTACCAAATTTTAGCCAAGGTCAGTTTAAAAAATTTGGTTAGAGGACTTCCCAAGATTAGAAAAGAAGAAAAAGTTGTCTATGGAGAATGTTTAAAAGGAAAACAGAAAAAAGTCGGCCACAAAATGACAACCACCATAGCAACAAACCTTTGGATCTGCTGCATATGGATTTTGTCACACCCCAAACCCAGTGATCGGACTCACAGTAATCCCGATCACCGAATCTGGTGCCGACAGCCTCTGTAATACCCCATTCTCAGCTCCCGGCGCTCATACGCTAGGTTCCGATCCTGGGATCCTACAAGGAGGATTTTTCAATGTATATTTATCTCTTAAGAAGCATAACCACAAGTTTACCCAAAATCACAAAGGTAACATCATTATCACATATCCACTAATATAAACATTTGAATACAATGTTGAAAGGGAAATACATATGTCAGAATCAAAGCTCCAGAGGTCCGCTGCATACTCCAAGCTCAACGCTGCTGCAACCTAACGCCACCTGCACGCATTTATTGTGCATAAGCTTATAAAAACTTAGTGGGTGGTGAAAGTGTGTGCACAAGGTAAGTACCAAGTAAGCAATATTAGAGTAATCAGAGTAAGTAGAAATACTGATAAGCCCATAAATCATGCAATATCAGAATAATGCAAAAATATGCTGATAGGCCCATAAATACCATCAGCCTTATCCAGGCTATGCGATGCAAAAATATAATAAACCAATATTATATACTGAGAAAACAATGTAGATCAGCTATGCAATGCAGAGATAGTAGGCCAAATACTATGTGTTGAGGATGCAATGCAATAACCGATGCGAATGAAATGACCAAGCTGAAGCGTGAAGTCGGGATGATAGTACGTAGTATCGCAGGCTATGGGGTCCACCACAAGGGACTTCTATCCAAACCAGTCCCATACTTAAATTTGGATAATCAGACTCAATATGGTAAACTCCTGATCTCAAGTTAGTCGCGTGCTCAACCAAAATCCTATCCATGCGAAGGTACACAATAATTAATTACGCACCACCAGCCCAAGTGGATAGTGAATGAAATGAATGCATGAGTATGCAACTCCTCAATAAGTCCACATATTAGTACGGTTCCTCTCTGAGAAATCACCGGGGTCTATTACAGTCCAAACCAGATTGTCGCCCTATCACGCGCAACAAGGTGAGTGGAAGAGACCTCATTATCCGCCTGCCAATATCAGGCCCGACTCGTCAATAGTGGACCCATTTCTCGAGTTGGTGAGACTTAGCCTGGCATTGCCCCCTCCTCTTGGGCAGATAAGGCCGTACCCCCTCCCAACCGACCACGACATAGTGGGAGATGCGGCCTAACAATATACGACCCTCATGTGCTCATACATCCACTCGGTCTAGACGTTGGAGCAACCTCTGGAACCAAGATGGTTTAGGGACTTTCACCTAGGGATATCTATAACACCCCATGTAGAATAGATTTTCGGTGTCCCATCTGGCCATTCACGATATGCCTGTGGAGGCTACGACCCTGATGTCGCTAGGGCATACAGTAATCATAGCACACAATGCAAGATGCATGAATCATACAATCCAGTCATGTATCAATCCTGTGCATATCATGCGCTCATGTGAGACAATCTTCGCTTATCAGGGAGTCTCATAATAACCGGCGCTATGGAATATGCAATGGTCAATTATATCTCATAACAAACATGCAGATGATCCGTATGGGTATGTATCATGATGCTATGCTGTCATATACTTATAATTAGTATCAATAACTGGCATCAACAATCGGCCTCGACAATGAGAACATTTAACCAACATTGCCCCCAAGGAATGGTCCACATAGAGCCAAACATATACTGGGCCCATGGCCTTACACAAAGGCCTAATATACAACACAATGGGCCTTACTTAAGGGCCACATATACACAACAGGTGGGCCTTGCTCATGGGCCTAATACATATCACAATGGGCCTTGCCCATAGGCCACGAATACATTACAATGGGCCTTGCACATGGGCCTAAAATACATGACATGTGGGCCTTACATATGGGTCTTGAATACATCAAATGGGCCATGCGTCATGGGCCTAATACATATCATAATGGGCCTCAACTACGGGTCGCATGTACATCATATAGGTCTTGACAATCGGCCTTGGCAATCGAAAGCAGCCTCGACAATCGAAGTCGGCCTCAATAATCAGAATCGACACTTGGAATCGGCCTTGATATTCGGCCTCGACAATTGGAATCAGCCTTTACAATTGGCCTCGACAATCGGAATCGGCCTCGATACTCGGCCTCGACAATCAAAATCGGCCTATACAATCAGCCTCGACAATCGGAATCGGCCTCGATACTCAGCCTCAACAATCAGAATCGGCCTATACAATCGGCCTCAACAAATTGGAATCGGGCTATATAATTGGCCTTGACAATCGGAATCGGCCTATACAATTAGCCTTGATGAATCGGGATCGGCCTCGACAATTGAAATTGGTCTATACAATCGGCTTCAACAAATCGGAATCGGCCTTGATACTCGGCCTCGACAATCGAAATCGGCCTATACAATCAGCCTTGAAAAATCAGAATCTGCCTGTACAATCGACCTCGACAAATTGGAATCGGCCTCAACAAATCAGAATCGGCCTCGACAATCGGAATCGGCCTATACAATCAGCCTTGACAAATCGAAATCGGCCTATACAATCCGTCTCGACAAATCGGGATCGGCCTTGATACTTGGCCTCAACAATCGGAATCGGCCTATACAATCGACCTCAACAAATTGGGATCGGCCTTGATACTCAGCCCCGACAATCGGAATCAATAATCGACACCGATAATCATCATATAAATAAGGCGAGGTCCATCGGTGAATAGCCGGTCAACCATAATATAAAGATCGGTCTCGACCGTGGTTATATCAAATCTGATAGCATGAAACCATCCGTCTATGGCGAATGGAGCCCACTTCTTTGGGTTAACCCACTAAGAGAATGATGAGAATGAGCCTAACAAGGCCCACTGGAAGGTCACAATGAGGAAATCTAACCATCATTGCCCATCAATGTGGATGTTTAACTAACATTGCTTTCAAGGAGTGGTCCACATAGAGCCAAACTTATCGTGGGCCCATGGCCTCATACAAGGGCCTCATACAATCACCATGGGTCGTATCAATAGGCCACACCAACGGGCCTCATATACATCAAGTGGGTTGTATCAATGAGCCGCACCAATGGGCCTCGTACACATCAAGTGGCCATATTAATGAGCAGCACCAACGGGCCTTGTACACATCAAATGGGCCGCATCATGACCCTAATACACATCATTATGGGTTGTATCACATGGGCTAAAAATACATCTCAATGAGCCTTATCATATGGACCATAAACACATCACATCAGGCCTCACTCATGGGCTGCATATTCATCACAATAGGCCTTGTCAAATGGGCCAAAAATATTTCACTATGGGCCACGACATATGGACCGAAAATACATCTCAATGGGTTGCAACCGGTGGGCCTCAAATAAAACAAGCGGGCCACATCAATGAGCCGCACCAATGGGCATCATATACAACAAGTGGGCAACATCAATGGGCTTGCTCCAATGGGCCTCAAATTCATTAAGTGGGCTTCAAATATACATCACAGTTGGCTTGCACATGCAGCAAGTGGGCCTGCGGCTAGAAAAACGGATAGATGGCGCGGTTATAAAACACATATATCGAGGTGGTCCACATGTCCATCAAAATGGACAGACGGTGTGAATACAACACATGCATCATGGAAGGCCGTATACCTCAAGGTTGGCTCCAATCAGCACCGTCCAAATGGATGGTGTGAATATAGACATATACATCTCAGTGCGCCTCACACCACAAAAAAATAGATGGGGTGATCCACATGTCCATCAAAATGGACAGACGGTGTGGATATACACATACTTCCATGATCAGACCCACATGCTGTTGACATCATGCAACAGGTGGGGTCCACGTCCAAGTGATGGACGATTTGGATGTTGCACATACATCAGCCGTGGGTCCCACATTGGGCCCACCACACACCTATATATATATGATATATATATATATATAAACTACTGTCCAGTGGTCAGAGGAATGAACAGTTTGGGTGTAAGTCACGTACACCAAGGTGGGGTATTCACATGCACGTAGGTGAGCCCCACCCTCACGTGAGTCACACGTGTGAGGTGGCCCCACATCCCAGAGACATGGACGGAAGGTGTGGATATAAGCCACATGCATCAAGGTGTCCTATCCAGAGATAGTGGACGGTGAGGATATAGGACACATTTACCAAGGTGGGCTCCATCCAGATGGGCGGACGGTTAGGATGGGATCCACTCATCAGGTGGGTCCCACGGGACTTGCTGTCTCCAATACAGCAGCTATATAAATAATATAATATTATTATTTTTATTTCTAAAATGTCCAACATCCAGGTACTAGACATTGAATGGACGGACCTGTTGACGTCATCAATCCAGCAGCTACATGCTGCTGCGGTCTCCATCGAGATGGACGGTTAAGATATAACATATACCTGCTGATCGAGCCCACAAACCTCACTGGTGCTGATACAGCAGCTATACCTTGCTAGGCATCTGACCCACCATACGAACGGTTTAGATATAACAGGCGCCTCATGGTTAGATGCACAGAACTAGCCGGCATTAAATACAGCAGCTGTGCGCTGCTTGTCTAGAAGATGGATGGTTTTAAAATATAATACATCAAGGTGGGTCCACGCCAGTGTGGCCCACCAAGTTTGGATCAGCCTGATATTTGTGTTTGCCTACGTCCAACAGCGCCTACTGCTGGATGGTGTGCATACAACACATAAATGGTGAGGTCCACGTAAGTGGATGGCATGGATAAAATACATACACCATAGTGGGGTCCATGTGGTGGTCTGGATGTGCTGTACACATCAGATGTGCCCCACACCATTATTATAAAAAAGAAAGAGAGAGAGAGAGATAGACGGTATAGTTGAGGGAACCTGCCACAATGGACCCCTCCTAGATCATAACTCATACATCAAGATGGGTCTCACCACAAGTGGGCCCTCAAATCATCAAATCATACAAAACAAACCTTAGGAAACACCCACCGTTGATCTTCTTCTTCCTTCTTTCGCCAATACATGTTAAAGCTCAAAAGGTACAATTTCAACGGTTGAGATTGATTTTGGAGGGTGGGATTGGGTGGCAGGGAGTGGGCCACACCTAGTTTCTCTCATGGAAGCCATGGACAATTCTTCTCCTTGGAGTTGCTTGGGAGAATAAGATAGAGAATGAGAGAGAGAGAGAGAGAGATGATGGGAGAGAAGTGAGGGGAGAGAGGGATGGTGAGTGATGGATAGGTGTACTTGGTTGTAAGAGAGATTTGACTTAAGGGGAGGGGTGGTTGTACTTAGGGGATGGGTGAGTGATGGGGTGTGATATGTACTTGATTGATGGGATTGATGTGATGTTTTGTGGAGATTCTCTCAGAATTGTAACGCGCAGTATTTTCCTCGAACTGAATGTGGGCCCACATCTCCTGGCCTGGGTATCGCCTCGGCGCGTGAGACACGACATCAGAAACGCAGGAACGGCGTGGTTGTAAGGATACAAGTCTCGGATTGAGTTGACTCAGATCTACGGGATATGACTTAGGGTTACGCGTAAACGTCGATCATAGGTCGCAGATTGCCGGAATTCGACGAGAAGGATCGCGGGATTCTACGGAACAGTACGGACTAGGATATGGGCCTTACAGATTTGGTTGGTCCAACCAAAGTGGAAAGCCATGACAAGAAAAGATACTTCCTAGTAGTAGTGGATGACTACACTAGATTTACTTGGGTTACATTTCTTCGAGAGAAATCAGATGCCTTTGAGGAATTTGTCATCTTGGTAAAGCGACTTCAAAATGAAAAATGATATTGCATAAATTGCATCAGAAGTGATCATGGTGGGGAATTTGAAAATGAAAGATTTGAAAAATACTGCAATGAGAAAGGAATTCGTCATGAATTCTCAGCTCCAAAAACCCCATAACAAAATGGAATCATTGAAAGAAAAAATTGAGTATTGCAGGAAATGGGATCAGTTCTGCTAAATGGGAAAGATATGGCAAAAAGCTTCGGGGCAGAAGCTATCAATATCGCTTGCTACATCATAAATAGAGTATACCTTAGAGCAGGCTTGAACAAAATTCCATACGAACTATGGTATGGGAAATTACTTAGTGTAAAATAATTTTGAGTTTTTGGTAATAAATACTATATCTTGCGAGACAAAGATCACCTTGGGAAATTTAAGTCTAAAAGTGATGAAGATATTTTTCTAAGGTATGCCATGAATAGTCGTGCTTATAGAGTGTATAATCTAAGAACCCTCACTATTCAAGAGTTAGTCAATGTGGTAATCGATGATCAACCTCATGAAGAAGATACTCCTGTGAATGAATTAAAAGATGATATAGATTCATGCATACTAGATAAATCAGATAACAAATCTCCATCATCCAATGAACCCTAACCATCATCTAACATACCCATCATTAAGGATCACCCTCGAGAACAAATTATTGGAGATTTAAATGATGGTGTAAGTACTTGATGACAGATAAAAAATATCTATAGTCATTTTTGCTTTACCTCAATGATTGAACCCAAGAATATTGTAGAAGCTCTTCAAGATGAACACTAGATAAATGCTATGCAAGAAGAACTTCAACAATTTTAGAGAAATGAGGTATTGTAATTGGTTTCCAAACCACTCGATACAAATGTCATTGGAACCAAATGGGTCTTCAAGAATAAATCCGATGAATCAGGAAATGTGATCAGGAACAAAGTAAGGCTTGTAGCTCAAGGGTACTCACAGATAAAAGGCATTGATTTTGATGAGACATTTGCTCCTGTAGCTCGCCTTGAGTCTAGTAAAATTCTCATGTCTGTTACATGTGCATTAAAGTTTAAATTATTTCAAATGGATGTAAAAAGTGCTTTTTTTAATGGAGACCTTGCCGAAGAAGTGTATGTAGAACAACCGAAGGGATTCTTAGATCCTAAATATCCCCATTATATTTATCGTCTGAACAAAGCTCTCTATGGTCTCAAACAAGCACCTCGTGCTTGGTATGAACGATTGACAAAATTTCTTTTGGATCATAAATTTTGTAGAGGAAGTGTAGATAAAATATTGTTTACTCAAACCACAAAGGACTTACTGCTTATTGCATAAATTTATGTGGATGATAAAGTCTTTGGTTTAACATGTGAAGTGCTGCTCTCAAATTTGCCAACCTCACGAAATCAGAATTTTAAATATTTATGGTTGTTAAATTAAACTTCTTCCTATCATTACAGGTCAGGTAGCTAAATGATGGAATCTTCATTTGTCAAACCAAGTATGCAAATGATTTGGTAAAAAGGTTTGGTTTTGAATCTGGTCATTCTTATCATACTCCCATGAGCACCACACTCAAACTTTCCAAAGATATAAATGGCAAGAGTGTGGATCAGCAATTCTACCGAAGTATGATAGGAAGCCTACTATATCTCACAACTAGTCATCCTGATATATTTTTTAGTGTGGGAGTGTATACTCGATATCATGTAGATCCTAAGGAATCTCACCTAACGGCCGTTAAGAGGATCATTAAATACATAGCAGGAACTACCTCTTTTGGACTGTGGTATTCATTTGAAACATCCACTATCATCGCTGGATACTCTTATGCTGATTGGGCTGGAAATTTGAATGATCGAAAATCAACCGGTGGAGGATGTTTTTATGTTGGAAACTGCCTGGTCTCCTGACAGAGTAAGAAGCAAAACTCAATATCATTATCCACTGCCGAAGCTGAATACATTACCGCAGGAAGTTACCGTGCACAAATCCTTTGGATGAAACAGATGTTGTTGGACTACGAAATCGAAAAACCCACAATGGGCTTGTTCTGTGATAACACAAGCACTATCAACATTTCAAAAAATCCTGTTCAACATTCTCGGACCAAGAACATTGACATCCATCATTATTTTATCCGAGAAGTTGTTGAAAACAAGATTATTGTTTTGAAATATGTTTCCACAGAAAAGCAACTCACATATATCCTCACTAAACCTCTTGATATGAATAGGTTTAGTGATCTTCAAAAATCCATTGGAGTATGCACTCATTGATAATATCCCAGTGACCATGATCCACATAGGTAAATATTCACACTGGGACATTCATGGTTAAGTATCAGCCATAAGTCTAAACCTCATGAATTAACCATATTAGTTTTGGGATGCCAGATTATGACATTCTCGATGATATCTAAACTGTGTCGATATCATCGATATTTACAGTTTGATAATATCGATATTCACCGTCGATAAAATCGAAGAATCTCAGAAATGCAAGGTTCTAACCAGCGGTCCTTCACAACGGTTGGACGGTCACAATTCCCACTAGATATTAGCATCATCCCAATGGTCATCAGCACGGTCTTTAATGTCATTATGAACGTGACATCGATGCCATCGATGAGGTATCGATATGATCGACAACTCTGCTTAATAACGAAATGTGTATTCAATTTTAAATCCTCATATCCCCTCTCTTCTCTGGTTGCTTCTTCTTACCTTTACCTGTCTCTCACACTAAAAAATCATGATCAAGGGTAAAGGTAAGTCTCTTCCTCAATCTTCAAAAACAAAGACCAAGCAACCTAGTAAGCATCAACTCATTCTTGCGAAAAGATATCCAGCCACTGTTGTTGAACATCTGGTTCTTAATAGTACCATCGAGCCTTTTGGTATGGACCTCCTCCTAAAAGTGATAGGATGGCAAAATATGCTGAATCTTGGTAGTTCTTATCAACTAGGGTTGATCCATGAATTCTTCAGTAAATGTCATGTCATTCGTGATGATCCCCCATGCATTCAAATTGAATTTTTGCATTAATTAAAACTCATCACTCCCATCACTTTGGGTCATCTTCTAGATCTCGAGGTCACTCGAATTCTAGTAACCAATAGGAATCTCAATGGTCTGGGTGTTTGGGGAGAGGTAACTCGCGCACTATGTCAGGGGACCACTATTCCTCGAAACGATGATAATTCACTTCACATTAATCATCTTTGACCCACTTTTAAAATCCTCCGTAGCATTTTTGGGTCCAATGTATATCCATGTGATGTGAAAGGTAATCATCTTCTTGCCTTTATGCTGAATGTGCTTTATGATGTATATCAAGAAATTCCAGTGTGGCTCCCAATGCTTCTTCTCAAGCAATTAATTTGTATCATCCAAGGCGACCATTAAAATACACTAGCCTTTCCTGCGCTCATCATGTTTGCCTCCCTGCCACATCTGATGCCATTCATCCAGAAGCATGGTTTGATAGTGACGCAGCCCAAGTGGCTCAACAGTTATGTCTCACTTCATCTCTTCCCGAGAATAGTGCTCCCATGCAGTCGGCTGCTCAACATGCTCAACCTTCATGTCCTCCTACTCCTTGGGGATCCAATCGAACGCCACTATCGAGTTCGAAGTCTATCACAAATCGTCAAGCTCATCACCTCGAACGTCACCTACTGAACGGGATGATTAGTATGGAAGAGCGCCTTTACAACTGTGAAAGGCGACTCACCGCGATTGAAGAGAAAGTCAACGTTCTCCAGCAAACCAGCCAGTAAGTGGTAAACTTGCTCACACATGGTGATCCTCGGGGACGTTAGGAGCTAACTGGGAAAATTCTATGCCGCTGTGATTTTTCACAACGTTTTGTTTTGGGTATGCTCATTTTTGGGCTAAGATTGGATGTGTTTTATTTACACTGACTGACTGTTATACTACTGCCAAACTGGGGCAGTATATACATTTTGAATATTTTTGGATATGGCTGGTTATAATTCATACATATCTACTACGACGATTATATCCCCTGTTTTATCTGGTGTGTGATGCATGTGATATTTTGATATATATATTGTCTGCTATGCATACGTGGTTGCTAAAATGCAATGTTTGTTTTACATCTACCTATTATTTTTGTTTTCTCTCTGAATGTTAGTTCTCCCAAATTGATTCAACTTCAGTCAATATCAGCTGTTACATTTACCTTTGTCAATGACTGCCAAAAAGGAGGAGAGCAAATCAAACACCCCGAAAGAAAAATTGTATATCTACTTGAATGGTGTTGCAGGTGTTAGGGGGAGCAACTTGCACTAAGAAAGGGGGAGAATGCTGTTAAGGGGAGCAGCTACTGATTATTTGTATGGTTCCACTAGACATTGTAAAATTGTGTAAAATACATGTACACACAATTTAGGATGTATTTGTCTAGATGCTGTTCTAGAGTATTTTGGTATTTTGTCACGTAATTGACAAAGGGGGAGATTGAAAGTGCCCTGGTTTGTCAATTAGCGTGAGTGTTGAGTCCGCTAGACAGAGAAGCTCCATAGGAAGATCAATCAATCGTTTGACTCAACCGGATGTGCGCCCGAACTTGCCACAGGTAAATCTAAGCCTCACATCCCATATCCCAAAACACCGGGTAATTAAAACCCTTAAAATCGATTAGAATATCTTAGGGTTTTTAGGTTAGAAAACTTTTTCAAAATTTCAAAAAATCTCTAAGTTTTCTGCCCTTGTCGATTTATCGATAGACTGATCGATTTTATCGACAAGTGCTGTCGATGTCCTCGAATCTCACTTGATAGTATTGAATGAGAACATAAGTTGTCCAGCAACCGCATATACTTCTGGACGGAATTATCGATATATCGATAGCTGTATTGATATCATCGAAACTTGAATCTCGAGTCTATCAAAGTTAACTCAATAAAATCGATAGCAGATATATTGTATCCCTGTTTTTTCTATGAAAAATCATAAAATCTTTGATATATTGAAGTTCTTCTCGATATCCTCGGAATTCAAATACCGATGATATTAGAAGGCCTTCGATGATATCATTCTTGGACACAGTTATTCAGCAATATTTTCAGGTGGTTTTTATCTTGGATTGAGGGTCACTCAATAGAATCGATATTCAAATATCGATGATATCGAAGCTGGGTCGATTGCATCGAGAATGGACATAAACTGTCCAGCAAGTTTAACAGGAAAATCCTTTGGATTTATCGATACATCGACACGACTACCGATATCATTGACATTCAAATTCCGATGATATCGAGTGTGCCTCGATCATACCTTTTGACCTGAAATATTTCTAAGGCAAGTCTCTCTCATTTTCAAATGTCGAGGAATCGATCCTCGTGTCGATGAAATCGGAGTTTGAAATCTGATGATATCGACACAATTTAAGTTTTCTTCGACCAGCTGGCAACATGTTTCAAAAGCGCATGATATTTGAGTTTGTGTCATCGAGCGGCCAGTCGATGCAATAGAAAGTATATGCTCGATGACATCGACCTGCTCGATGATATCGAACTCTGTCATAAATGTGACTGTTTTATATCCGTTGGAACCTTTTGTCTATTTATAGAGAGCTTGTCCTTAGTTGCTATAGAGAAAGAAGAGAGTGCTTTTGAGTGTTTGACCTTAAATCACATATCCAAAGCCCTTTCTCTCATGGAAGTTCATCCTCCAATCCATCCTCATCATTGACATTTAATAAAGTGGATTGGGGAATGAACTTTCACATTCAAGGATCCTCCAGCTACCATTTTAATGGTAAATCATTAAGCTAGGATGCCTTGAATACATAAATGATTGGAATCACTCTATTTCCCTTATAGGAAAACTTTCAATAGAGTAGGATTCTATTACAACCTTGACCCAACCCGTCACCATGTATTGGTACATCTTCTGAGTTGTGGTTCAAGGAAGCAGAAGATTCTTCATCAATAAAGGAGGAGATCTTCAATAACATGCTGAATGGGGCTCATCTACTTATCTTTAAGTCAATAGAGTCCAGAGGACCCTTGTGATCATTCCTTTGTAATATTGGGTCTAAGGTGTTTCTCACCCCTTGCAAGTCCTCTAGGAGGCCTTCGGAGGGAGTGTACGTGGTGGGTGCTGTGTGATTGATTGACCCTTGCTCTGTGAAGAGCATAAACGTTAGGTTCCTTGAGTGGATCCTTGGCCAGTGTGCCTAAAATCGAGTACGTTATGTTGACCCTTGCTCGTGGGAGCATAAACAAGTGAGGTTCCTTGAGTGGATCCTTAGCTAGTGTGCCTAAAATCGGGTGCGATGTGTTAACCCTTGCTCATGAGAGCATAAACTGTTAGTATAAGTGTAGGTTGTACTAGTTAGAGGTGAACCTGATTTAAAACCTCGGGTTTGAGGTGAACCGTGTGAAACCTCCTTAGTGAAATATGGTACACTCAAGGGTTGAGTGCAGTTGCCAGGAGTGAAGTAGACAAGTTATCGAACCACTATAAAAATGATTGTGTTTGAGATTGCTATTGTCTTCCATTACGTATGTGATTTCCTTAAGTATTTTTATATTTGATTATTTGAGATCACACCTCACACACATAGTCATATCCATCATAAACTAATTTGCATATTGTTCATTTCTCAAATAGTTTGTGATTGGATCCTCTACCAGCCTTGGAAGCTAGTAGAGTTACTTTTGAGTGTATGCTTACTGTTAGGATTAGAGTGATAGGATTTTAAATTGTTATAAAATTTTATAAAAGTCCTATTCACCCCCCTCTAGGACATATTGGCATATTCATACTTCAACTAAAGCGGTCATTACTGCAATTTCACAGCCTTCTTACAAGTCTTTACAGTTTGCTAGTAGTAGATTTCTAACGACTTGTCTTTGAACATGTCCACCAAGTTTCGGTATATATGGTACACGCAATAGCCATGGATTGCTGGTTGTAAGACCTGGGGAACTTCTTTCATTAAACCTTTATACCAGCCTGATATGATCACAGACCAGGTAGATCCCTTAACAAATCACTAAGGTATGTAAGGAACCAGTTCCAACTGCTGCTGTTCTTTGATTCTTCGATGTCAAAAGCGACTGGAAAGATATGATTGTCGCCATCTAAAGCCGTAGCAACGAATAGAACACCCTTGTACTTACCTTTTAGATGCATCCGGTCAATGGCTAAGACCCTTCGTAGAGATGTTTGAAAACTTCTGACACACTGTCCGAGCAGAATAAAACATCTCTCGAACCTCATTGTCAGTTTATTCACAAGCAGGGCAGTCACTGTCCTCAAGTTTGCCATCATCAATTCATGCAAGTACATCGGGAGTTTTTTGCAAGAGTCTTCATAAGACCCCATTACGTGATCAATTGCAATCTCTCCTTTGCTTTCCATGCTTAATAAGAATATTATACTTCTCTTGCATTGCGAATATAATGTCCTTCGACCTTAACCCTAGGTGCTGCTCAATGTGATTGACAACCAGTTCACTGGTCAGCTTACTGCTTACTTGCCGATGATCGTTCTTCATCCATGACATTCCACTGTATGTATGGACCTATAAGTCTTAATCTTAAATATCCCGCATCATTCACCCTAGATGCATGTACCCTCCATTCACACTTATCTTCCATACACGCTACAGTGAATTTCTTGGATGTGGAATACAGGACCTTATATTGAAAGTTATTGCGAATGACAAATTGGCTCACAACATACTTACACCGGCTCTTATCCTTAAACATTTGGCCAACAAGTATATCAATCGGGTCATCAAGTGGATATGAATATAGTGACAGGTCTACATTGGGGAAACCAGCATCCTTGAAAGGCACAATGGGAAGCCTGATGGTGAAGTCCGATGTTCGAGCTTGTTCAGGCAATGGAATGTCGCTTCCACTTACGTTTCTAACATTGTATGTTGAGGGAAAGTTTACTATTATAAATGAAGGTGATGCCGTATATTCACTTCTGAGATTCACGTCAGTCGACACCCTCACTTGACTTGTTATGAAGTTTGATGTCTGAGCCGGCTCGAGTATTGGAGTGTTGCTTAGAGGAACCTATAAAGGTGATGTCATAAATTTATATTTCCATCCATGTTCCTCATCCAAACTTACAATAGCTGGGGTGTCATGTTCGAACGCACTATAAGTCATCAGGTCTTTAAGTACTGCCGCATTAACGCGCTGCCTTGTCTCAATGAATAGAGGGATGTAGTGATCAGGATGCTTCAGCTGTGTTGCCAGGAACATTCTCACGTCATCATCTTCAATTAGAGCTGGAGGGGCTGATTTGTTTGTGTAAGGGTATAGTACCTTCAACCTTATATCATAATGCTTAGGTCTAGTCTTCGCAACTCTGTGCATTTTCGATACAAGTTGTTCATATGTAGTGTCAACTCCCACAGCAGTAGGTTTCGAGTAACCGCCCTTGTACATGTATCGGTTATTTTCGCTAACTAACTCCCCACCACATGAGCATATGATCATTACCGAAGCCATTTTATAAAAATAAGCACAATAATATAACTCATTTAGTATTCACATGTATAAGGTGGATTTGACCTAGTAGGAAATCTACCATTGTACTATCTTAAATATGATCGACTTAGTGGTTAGATTTTCAAAGTTCTCAAATATGCCGCTCAGTTCATGATGATTTTCACTCCCTTCGCAGTCAATTTCACTCACTTCTAGGGTAGGTTCACTCACTTCGCATTGAATTTCACTCACTTCTAGGTTCTGAAGTAATTGAAAATGAGTGCAAAGTGAGTGCCTGTCTGATTTTTGGGCTCAACTATAATTACCATGTAAATGAGTAACAATTATTCACCTAGGTAATTACCACATCTTTCCCAATGTAGACGTGACAACTTACTTTTTTAACACTTAAATCGAGAAATTTACAAAATCAATGTGGGGTGCACCGTGATGTATGTGACGTATCCACACCGCTCATTTGTTATGTTGTCTGAATTTAGGGCATGAGCAAAAAAATGGGGCAGATCTAAAGCTCAAATGGACCATACCATTGGAAATAGCGAGAATCGAACACCTACCATTAAAAACTTTTTGGGGCCTTTAAAATTTTTGTATATAGCTAATATTTATGTTTTGCCCTTATCCATGTCTATGTGACCCTATGAACAGGTTAGATGATGAAAACACCTCAATGTGGGCCCAATTAAGGAAATAACTTTCAATGGCATAAGAATTAAGGTCATTGTTAAATTTTGTGTGAGCCATTTGAATGTTGGATCAGCCTCATTTTTGGTCTGATGCCTCAAAATGTTATAATAAAATAGATGGACGGTGTGGATATATCATATACATTATAGTGGGGTCCACATATTCAATTCCATGCATTTTTTGTGAAGGGAATTGACCGTGAAATGCATGGAAATGACTGGAAAGTGAAGGGAATTAATCATGAAATGCATTGAAATGACCGTGAAGTGAAGGGAATTGACCGTGAAATGCATGGAATTGACCGCAAAGTAAAGGGGAATCGTCAGAATTGACTGTGAAATGCATGGAATTGACCGTAAAATGAACAGAATTGACCGTGAAATGAAGTGAATTGACCGTGAAATGCATAGAATTGACTGTCAAATGAATGTCTTATTAAAAATTTGAATCGTAGTGGTATGAAATTCACAATTTCAAAGAAAGCGACAAACGTATTTAATATATAACATTCACAGTCGTATTACAAAAAAATGCACTACAAATTCACAGTCGTATTACAAAAATGCACTACAATTTGACTGGTAAAATGCATGAAATTGACTAAGTAGTGAGTGAAGTTGACTGATCAATTGAGTATATTGACTGGGAACTAAGTGAAATTGACTGCGAAACTTCATCAAATTGACCGCGAACTTCTTTGAGTTTATTAGATAGCCACGTAAAATTGACTTAGCAATGCATGAAATTGACTATTGGAAATTGACCACAAACTTCAAGGTAAACACTTAAGAATTTACTTAGAATTTAAACTTTAAGGTAATTGACCGCGAACTCCAATCACTCCCTAACATTCAGTGAAATCCATGTTCGAGAAAAATAATAAGAGTTCGCGTTTATGAAATCCAGGTTTCAATTAATGTGAAATCCATGTTTCAGTTAATGTGAAACATGTTCTTCAGAGAAAGGTCTTCAAGATTTCACGTTTATCAATGCATTGGCGTCCTCTCAGAAAAAGAATGCACTTATGGAAGATGTAATGTGATAGTATGATGGAGATTATACGGAGATTTAGTGAAGAAAATGGGTGAAAATAAGAAATAGGCATGATACAGGTGAGTTCGGACGCGTATTTCGGTGTAAAGGAGAGAATGGAGTGAAATTGATATAGCAGGGGCATTTTCGACCGTTGGCAAGTCGTCCGTACAGCTGGGGTTTATTCTGGTCAGGTGAAATGGGATGGGCTTAAGTGGGTAAATGGGCCATAAATGGGTCATACAGTGGTAAATTTCTCAAAAAAATAAAATAAAAATCTATGAGATTATGAGATTCCGTTCATAAGCAATTACGACACCGTGAGTGCTGGAATTCCATGGGATCATGCAACCAAGCTTTTAAGGAATTATTATTATTATTATTATTATTATTATTATTATTATTATTATTTTGTTTGTTTGTTTGTTTTTTCGGACGCAGATTGCGTCTTACCTCGCCGTCTTCAGCTAGGAACAACCAGGAGCTTTGAGTGGCCATCGTGATGTACGGGTCTTATCCACACCGCTCATCCATTTTTCCATATTATTTCAGGATATAAGCCAAAAAATAAGGCAGATACAAGACTCAGGTGAACTACACAATGTGAATTAAACTCTTACAGTTGAAAACTTCTTGGGGGCCACCGAAGTTTTGGATGAGGCTGATGTTTGTGTTTTCTCTTCGTCTCTGTAAATGTAACTTTTTGATACATCATCAAGCACAATATGTGTGTGTGTGTGTGTGTGTGGGTGGATGGTTCTATGCGACCGAGCTCATGAAAACTTCCCATGAATGAGGTCAATCTGTGTGGGCCCTACCGTGATGCGTGTTGAACATCAACACCGTGCATTTGATGGGTTCCCTTTAAATAATGGGATATCCTAAAAATCATCCGTATACGGAACTCAGGTGGGCCATACCATCGAAAATCTTGTAAAGACATCACTAAAACATATAAAAGCACTTGGTGGGGCCCACTTAAAATTTAGATGCATATGAAACTTGGTCTGACCCCTCATCCAAGTGGGACACATATAATGGATGGGCTAGATTTGTGAACCACACCTTGGTGGGCCCAACAAATGATTATGAATGTTTTAATGGGAGGGTAACTCCTCTCAACTTTTGTATGTGGTGTGGCCCCACCATGATGCATGTCGAAATCTACCCCATCAGTCAGATGCACCATTCCATGTTCGGCCTCGGGCTTAAAAATCAAGTCAATCCATGACTTTTATGTGCCACACGTACAAAAGTTAAAAGGGGTTACCTTCCCATTAAAACATTTGTAATAATTTTTTGGGCCCACCAAGATGTGTTTCACAAATCCAGCCCATCCATTATGTGTGTCCCACTTGGATGAGGGGTCGAACCAAGTTTCAGGCGCATCCAAAATTTAGGTGAGCCCCACCAAGTACTTTTATTTATTTTAGGCATGTCTTTAGGTGATTTTAGATGTTATGGCCCACCTGAGTTCCGTATACAGCTGATTTTTTGGATATCCCATCATTTAAAGGGGACCCATTAAATACATGGTGTTGATATTCGACACACTTCACAGTGGGGCCCACATAGCTCGACCTCAACCGCATAGAACCATTTCTCTCTCTATATATATATGTGTGTGTGTGTGTGTGTGTGTGTGTGTGTGTGTGTGTGTGTGATTATATGTGATTATATCAAGAATGGTCATGCATGAAAGAAACCGTCTAATACTCGACTACTTGGTCAATTAGCTGATTGGCCATAGGCATCGGATATTCATCCTTGTATGTTACCAAATTTAAATTTCTAAAGTCAATGCATACCCACAACTTACCATTCTTGTTGATGACTGAGACCATATTCAAGATTCACTTAGCATATTTAATGGGCCTGATGAAACTGGCCTTCAACAGTCGTTCGATCTCTTCGTTTATTTTCTGACTAACCTCTATTGTCATTCGGCTGGGCGGTTGCTTGTACAGTCGATAACTTTCCTTTATTGATAATTTGTGCTCGACTAGACTTCGATTTAGCCTTGACATCTCATGATAATCCCATGCAAAGCAGTCAACAAACAATCTGAGAAAACCAGTGAGCTCAACTTTATCCTGTGGTCTTAACAACCTACTGATAAAGGTTGGCTTAGGGTTCTGCTCGGTTGCTAGATTCACCTCAACTAAGGGATTGTGAACTTAAGCCTGGTAGTCTTCTAGTTTATCCAGTGCTTCTTTTAATTCCATGTTTATCTCATCTTCATCAGTTGGAACAACCATGTTGGCCAAATTTATGAAGCAACCATCATCAACAGTTTTCATTCTTTCTTCGAGCCTTTTTATTCTAATTGTGAAATCGGCAATTTGCTTCCCATCTATCAATGCACTAGTCATGCGACCTCTTCGATGGTGTAACATGGAATTGGCCGAGAAGGTATAATGTCCCTCAATAGGTTATCGACTAGATGAATTATGGCGGTAATATCTCGCATGCCGATCCTTAGGTTCTTTTTTATAGATATCACTAGGGCTGAGTTAGCTCGGTTAGCTCGCTCAACTCGACTTGAAAAAGCTCGATTCGACTCGGTTTAAAACTGAGTTCGAGCTGATTTTTTGAGCTTGAAAAAATTTCAAACCGAGTTCGAGCTTGCCCGAGCTCGACTTAACTCGGATCGAACCAGTTCGGTGACTCAATTACTTTGATAATGATGTTGCTCACCAAGTGTTTGATGAAATGACTCAACTAAGTGTCGGCTGGTGGCAAGGAAGGTATATTTCATCAAACAAATACCATTTCTTCTTGATTTTGATGTTACCTATAAGGCAGTTGATGAAATACCTGTAAAATAATTACTGGTGTTTTAGATACAATGAGAATTTGAAGGTGCAGTCCAGGTGTCTGTGAAAATGCTGCACATGTAAACTCGGCTCGATCTTGGTTCGAACTTGGCTCGAACTGGCCTGAGTAGCTGACCGAACCTAGCCGTGCTAGCCAGTCAGGCTCGAGGATCGAGCCGAGGTCAGCTAGTGGTTGAGCCGAGTCGAGCTGTGCCAAGCTTGACTTAGTTCGACTCGTGTATACCTCTAGATATCCCAATTGGTTGTTCATGCTTGTTTGTTCCAGTAAAGCGAATCAGTCCTACTTCATCTTCGTAGTAATAGGCTTCATTCGCATTTGAGGTAGTTAAGAATGACTTGTTATCAGTCAACACCTGAAAAGGCTGAGCTATACGTCTTACACGGGGTGAATAGGACCATGCCAAATTAAAAAATAAATGTGGAATTTAAAGAATGATAGCACAAATGAATAATAAAGAAGCTCAAGTAAATAACAAACTCATATGTACTAGTATTGAGAGGTTGATACAAACTTAGTTCTAAGGACAACCTAACACAAAAAACTAAAGGCCTATGGCAGGACAACCTTACTAGAACATTTGTAAGTATTAAAAACCCAAACCAATAAAGAGGCAAAGGAAATAGAAAATAAAATAAACTATGTTATTATAGCATTCCCACAAGTGCATAAAATAAATTACACCATTCACCACAAGTGCTGAAAATAAATTATAACATTCACAGACATAGGCACATTCAATCATCCACCACAGCACCAAAAATTATAGTGGTTCGCTTATGTGTACACCACCTGTTAGAAAATAGCCACACAACTACTCCACTCCTAATATCCACTCCCACGGGATATTAACATTCACTATGAAAAGGATTTCAAAGGTTCACCTTAAAACCTTCACAATTGTGTCTTAGATTGAGCTTACACAATTCCAAAAACCCCACACTCTGAGATTTTTTGGATCACCTCAAACAAAACCAAATAGAGATTTTTCTGACACAACCTCAAAAACTAAAAAGATATACAGAATGTAAATGTACTTATCTGGAAATTCTCCTTTGAAGAAGCCCAGTAGAACCGATCCGATGTAGACGAAGATGTTCAATGTCCAGTCTCACAGATGAAAAGGTTCTAGTTCTAAATGATTTTTAATTAAATCAACTTGGGCTAGCTTGATTTGATTTTAATCTCAAGAAAGGGGAAAACTTAAATCCCTTTTCAAAGTAAGATTGGAGTAAAGATCTCAAAATCAAATAACAAAAGCTAATTAAAGAGAATATTACATGTCCATAATATAGCTTTAAAATTTCACAAACTTATCTCTCAGAGTGGTGTCTAGATCTTGCTTCAATGAATGATTAAACTTTGAAATTCATGCTCTATTTATAAGTGAAAATACTATTCACTCGAATGGTTTAAGTGTCGGTTCGACTGGTCGAAGGATCAACAAAATTTTAAATTTTCTGGCGCGATAAGATAAGACCATTACTCGACTGGTCGAGTGGCCTGCTCGACTGATCGAGCACTACACTCGACTGGTTAAGTGGGACCCAGAAATGTTACTGGACTTTGAGTCGAGCCTGCATGACCGGTTAAGCACTGTTTACTTGACTGGTCAAGTAGTCTCCAGGACTGGTCGAGAACACAACAGAAAATTTTAAAAATTAGCAACAAACCTTGGACTGGTCGAGAAAACTCTTAGACTGATCGAGCCAGTACTTGGACTAGTCGAACAAGGTCTAAGACTAGTCAAGAAAAAGACCTATAAACATATAAAATGACTCACAAAGAATATGCAATGAATATGACACTATCTAGGGTCAATCTAGGGTCATCTAAACCTGTTTGTGATTAGGAACAAATGAAACATCATTTGCTTCCAAATCTCGATATCTTGTGATACTTGAAGCTTGAATTGGATCTCTTGAACTTGATCTTAAGTTACGCTTGAGTTCTTGAGACTTTAGCGTACGGTAGTTGAACTTCAAACTTGAACTTGAGTTCTTGAATTTGATTTGAAAACATGAACTTCAATACGTTTCACTTCAACTTGAAGATGTAGGTAAGTTCGATGAAGATGCAGATGACTTTAAAATGTATGAACTTAATCACTTCAACTTAAAGCAAGATGTAAATACTAAATGGTTTGGCACAACAAAATTTGATAATACTACGGGTGTTAGATTTTTACAATAGCATTTACAATCTCCCCCTTTGTCAAATTTGTGACAAAAGCAAATAAGAAAATATACACAATAAAGAAACATGCACCAGTCATGTACAATAAAGAACCATGCACCAGGGATCAATGGACACATCTTCCCACATCTCCCTCTTATTCCATTACTCCCCCTTAATCCAAGAGGTTATTTGCATAACCTGAAAGAAAAAATATACACTCCATACCACAATCATTCCACAATCATCACACATCTCACATCTCTACAATTTCTCCCCCCTTTTGTCACAATAAGACAAAGGAAAGATAGATATATAGAAGAGAAGAAATAAGAGAAGATAGGGAATAACAACACCATGATGATCAAAATATCAATATAAAGTACAATAACATGTCCACATAGTTAAAAGTAATAGTATGTCCAAGCAATATCCTAACAAACATGATTCGAATACAAATCCAAGAGTAGAAAATATTACTACATATCCAGAATCATAAAGAAAAACTAATCAGATCCAGATGGAGCAGGAATAGAAGGATTTATCTGATGTACCTTGTTAATGCACCTAAGATATTTGCACATGTATTTAAATTGAGTTTCTTGGGACACATGTAGACCCTTCACCTTCTCCTCAAGGGATCACAAACGCTCATCAAAGTCAGAAGGCTGAAAGTCAGGATCAGCCACATAGTCTGACTCAATCACATCAAATAAATCATCCATATTGACATTATTTGGAGGTAAAGCATCCCCCTCTTCAGTTGCTTCAGCAGCTCCACCAACACCCACATCAACTTGGCCAGGAGCCAACCTTGGTTCATCTTATTTATGTTTGAGAGTTGTTAAATGGAAGATGGTTAATGGGAGCTTCTCCAACAGGCATAGCCACAAGACTATGGGTGGCTAGTGTAGTCATAAGATAGGCAAAGGGAATATCACTATGACTCGGATGGAGATGAAACTGAATAATGATGTAACAGATAAGAGATGGAAGACATACAAAGACACCAATAACAATAGAGTGGAGGAATCGAAGGTGGGTTCGACCGGTCGTGCTAGGGCTGGTTGGGAAGATGAAGCAAATGAAAAAAGAATGGTTTTAAGGCAATAAAAACCCCCAAACTCGAGCGGGTCGATTGGTCGAGTACACACTTGACCGGTCGAGCCACGACTGGTCGAGTGTGTACTCGACTGGTCGTGCACCTCAAAAATTCTACATTTTTTTTTTCATGTTTTGAAATTTAGAAAATTTACAAAAAATAAAATAAAATAAAAACATGCAATATAGTACAAATAAACACATGCAATTTAGATCATATTATACATACCCATATCCAATTTCAACTTAGCAAACTTGATTCTGTCAAGCGATTTTGTTTATATGTCTGCAAGTTGATTTTCAGTCTGAATATAATCCATAGAAATAATCTTATCTTCTACTAATTCATGAATATAATAATATCTAATGTCAATATGCTTAGTTCGTGAATGCTAAATTGGATTTTTAGAAATGTTAATTGTGTTAGAATTATCACAATACAAATCATAGTATTTTGCGCAAATTCGTAAGCACTTAACATCCTTTTCATCCACACAAGCTGGGTGCAACCATTACCGACTGCAATATACTCAGCCTCAGCTGCGAAAAGTGATACGAAACTCTGTTTCTTACTATGCCATGAAACTAGACAGTTCCCGACATAAAAACATCCACTACTAGTTGATTTGCGGTCATCAATATTAGCAGCCCAATCAGCATCCGAATAACCAGCTAATTAAACATTAGTATCATGAGGATATCAAAAGCTAAGTTTAGCCGAACTTGCGACATATCATAAAATGCACTTTACAGCAATTAGGTGAGACTCTTTAGGGTCCGATTGACATCTAGCGCAAATTCCTATGTTAAATGCAATATTAGGTCGACTCGCAATTAAATATAATAAACTACCTATCATGCTGCGATACAATTTAGGATCTATACTTTTTACCTATCGAATCTTTAAAGAGTTTAAGTGTCGTACTCATAGTAGTATCAAAATTTTTACCACTCTCAAAGCCAAACTTTTTAATCAAATTTAGAGCGTATTCGGTTTACGAGATAAAGAACCCATCAGGAAGTTGTTTTACTTGTAAACCTAAAAAATAGTTTAGTTCTCTAACCATGCTCGTTTCAAATTTGGACTTCATTAAATTTACAAAATCAACAGCCATGTCAGAACAGGCAGATCCATAGATAATGTCATCAACATAAATCTGTACTATCAGTATGTGATCATTGTGTTTCTTAACAAAAAGTGTCTTATCAACACTCCCCATTATAAAGTAATGACTTAGTAAAAACTTAGTTAATTTCTTGTACCATGCCCTGGGAGCTTGTTTCAATCCATAGAGTGACTTTTTCAGGCGATAAACATGATCAGTATATTTAAGGTCTTCAAAACCCTTAGGTTGTGCAACATATACTTCCTCATGTAAGTCACCATTCAAGAACGCACTCTTAACATCCATTTGATAAATTTTAAACTTTTTGTAATAAACAATAGATATAAACAGTCTGATAGATTCAAGACAAGCTACTGGGGCAAAGGTTTCATTATACTCGATGCCTTCTATCTGAGTGTACCCTTATACAACCAGTTTAGCCTTGTTTCTTATAATATTACCGAGTTCATTAGACTTATTTTTAAAGATCCATTTAGTTCGAATAATGTGTTTATCATTAGGTCTAGGAAGTAAGTACCATACACCATTCCTTACAAATTGATTAAGTTCATCTTGCATAGTTACTATCCAATTTTCATCAGCAAGAGCTTCTTTCACATTGGCCAGCTCAATCTGGGATGTGAACCACACATAATTACAAATGTTTTCTAATTGTATACGAGTGTGTACATCAGTGAGAGGATTCCCAAGAATTTGATCAGTTGGATGATCTTTAACTGACCGTAGTTTAGTGTCATTCTGACTAGATGAAGAGTCAGGTTTATCAAAGAAAGGGACTTTATCATCTTCTGAACTTGAGACAGGTGTATTCAAGTGATCATCTATAACCACATTAATAGATTTTTGAATTACATCGGTCCTCTTGTTGAGAACACAATACGCTCGACTATTTAGCACATATCCTAGGAAAATACCCTCGTCACTTCTAGTGTCGAATTTTCCCAGATTTTTTCGGTCACGTAAAATATAATACTTGCTACCAAAAACTCGATAGTATTTGACAGTAGGCTTCTTATTGAACCATAGTTCATATGCAATCTTATTATTAGACTTTCTAGTATAAACATGGTTAGTGATATAACATGCCGTGTTCACAGCTTCAGCCCAAAGATTTTTAGAAAGTTTCATACTATTTAACATTACATTGGCCATTTCTTGAAGTACTCTATTTTTTCTTTCAACAACCCTATTCTTTTGAGGTATCATGCGATATTCCATGATCGCTACAGAACTGCTCAAAACTGCTATTATCGAATTCAGAACCATGATCACTATGAATTTTGGTGACATGTGATTCCTTCTTAGTTTGGATATGCTTAAGTACCATTTTCACTTCATCGAGAGTCTCAAATTTCTCTCTCATGAAAACTATCCATGTATACCTGGTAAAGTCATCGACAATTATAAGAATATACTTTTTAACACCTCGACTCTCCGTTCTAGTTGGTCTAATGTAACGCCCTGAAATTCGGGGGTCGAGCATAACTCAGCTCCCGAGTTTCAAAACATCACTTATGCAACATCTCTAATGATGGATGTATGTTGTCTGTATTAGTGCATAAAACATGGAATAGATTAAGCCAAAGCACAGATATAATTCAGGGATAAGTGAAGAAAGCAAGCGGAAGACTTATAGAAATATATGTGTACAAGTGTAAATCCGTGAAGTACATATACATACCAGGTTGTAATGTAAGTGTTACTATTAAAATTTCAAGTATCAAGTTACATCATTTAATTTTCAAAAATAATCCCAGAGTCCCGCGCATCAGAACAAGGCTTGCTAGAACCCGTCTGAAAACTGCATATAAGAGAAAGCAGCCTCATCATCATCCATCTCCCGCTCTGCCTCAGAAGTCGCATCAACATCTGCAACATCAGAAGACAGAGTCCGGTGGGTGTTTAACACCGCCCCAGAATGTGGGAGTGAGTGATCAACTCAGTGGAACAATAAAGCACAGGTTAACATGTTATCAGTTCAATCAAACAGTAATGATAAAGCAGAACAATTAAATAAGTCCTAAGTACTCTTGTTAATGCAAGGATGTATGCAAAATGATGCGTGCCCTCACGCGTACACCCTCAGCGTCTTTATCTTACATTACGCATGACACCAACTCAAAGTGCACCACGTTTACAAAGCACATGCAAATGCGGTGCATGAATATGATCACCAAGTTGTTATTAGTCCTTTTCATACAGCAGGATTGGGAAGCTAAGATACCTTCCTCATATCGCCATCCAAACAGTGATCCATTCTAGGGTCGTCAGTCCTAGACATCTCATACGATCATATAGTTGTAGGTCGTTGCAAAGGGCTCGTCACCAATCAATGCACGCCTATCATACCATCGTTACTACACTAAGGCTCGTCACCTCAGTGCAGTATCCAGGTATGCTCGAGGTCACTACAAAGGGCTCGTCACCAATCAATGTAGGCCGACAGCATGAATATAGTGTCCCATACCAACATAATCGGCTCATGAGTTTAGTTGCTCACTGGTCACTACGGGGAGGCTCGTCACCCCAGCGTAGGCCGACAGCTCGGCCATGGTGTCCCATACCACCATGTCCGGCTCATGAGTCTTAGCGGATCAAGGTACCATGGTTAATAGGATTTCATTAGTAAGTTTGGTACCCTAAATTCAAGCAGTAGCGTCCATACATGGTGAACATACATCAAAAAATTGGGTTACTTGACGAACTCGACTAGCACGAGCGCACGTTGGGTTGAGCGACATAGAGTGTGCAAACACTCCGCGTGGCCAAACCACTGCTGACAACTCTAATATGACTCGGGTTTGTCTAATACGTCCTACGTGACGAAAGCAACCTCAGCCACGATCTTAAGGTCGATTACCGATTTCCTGGACTAATGCATAGTCCCAAACACATTACACTACAACAGATATTCATAACTACAATTTAGAATAATAATGGAACAACAACTCAACTCATGTAATACGTAAGCATTTGACGAATATCAACTTAACATGGATTTAAACGTAAGTAAGACTCGAAATTAAATAACAAGGAATGTAACTTACATGAAGGAAATCATACACACTAGTGGGAGAGTTGAGAATCGCTTCTCAACGCCCATACTAGGTTGAAATATCACGCTTTAGATCATTCAGACATTTCTACAAACACTTAGAATACATGATACAACATACATGACGTATGTTGAAATACAAGCATTTGGACAACGTACATCTAGCATACATACATGACAAATAATCATGGCAAACATAAGTGCATATTTTATACGTATACGGTACTTTATACATACACGTAGAATACACAAATCTCAATATGACACATGCATATCAGGAACGCAAAGTAAACATAACATTTGGCATGTGAAATCTCATCCATAACAAGAATAAACCATTAACTGGCATTGAAAGCCTTGAAAACCATAACCTATACACTTAAAGTCCGCACCTTAAGCCAGAAAAGAATACCGAATTGATTTCAGACGAGTTGTCTTCGTCAACGGCGATAGAATACCCTAAAGCAAGAATAGACATGAGATACAACAACACCAAGGCTATTCTAAGCTCTAACACAGATTAGGGTTAGGTTAACTTACCCAAAGATGAACTCAGAATCGTCAGAATAACGATTCAAAGTGAAGGTTCAAGGATGTAGAAGATCGGGAAAGAATCTAAGATGATTCAACAACTTCTCTCTCACTTTCTCTCTCTTTTCCTTTCTCTTTCTTAGGTAGGTTAGGAAATTCGTATGTAAAAAGAGAGCTAGGGTTTAAGGACTATAAATAGGCCTAACATTGATGAAAATAACCCCAGGGCCAAGGTATACTTAGGGTAGAACCAAAACCAGCCTCTCAAGATCCAATGAAGCACTTCCGGTGGGCCTTTTACCATGAAAGGTCGGACTTAAGCTCACTGACCATGGATCTAGGTCAAGCAGAGTTTTCGTACCAACCGGATCTTCAGATCAGTCGTGGCGGACCACACTCAATTGAACGGTCACCGAATCTCGATCAGGTTCACAAGCACAAGGACATGCCTGGGCCATCTTCCCTGATCAGAGGGTGAAATTGGGTCAGAATCCAACGGTCAGATTGCTTAAAATCGTCGCGCAAGTGACACGACTCAGATTTCATAAAACCTTATTAAATTTCCAACCGTTCTCACACTCTTCACTTCGAACTTAATCAAATCGACCCAGAACATCATCTGGACTTAATTTTCGAGGTGATGGTCAAGCCCAACATGGTGACCGCAACAGCCTAAGATCATCGCTATCGGACTTTCGACGCGCGGTCCAGGTCTGATCCAGAACTTCCAAAAATTCTCCAGAACAACTGGATTTAGCGATGGATCCTAGATTTCAGAGTAACATAACGCTAACTAATCTACAAGTTTTGAGTCATGCAGATCCAATTTAAAGTGATTGATGCAGATTTCACAAGCAATCGAGAATAGCGCTAAATACCCCAAAAGCTACTACTAAGGAAAGAAAAGCACAAAATTTTCATGGTCATTACATCTAATGAGATCCATGTGGAGAAGTTCAAGAGGTTTGGATATGGCATTGGAGTTCACCTTTTTGTGAGCACTCCTTGTTTGTTTTCCAATATGACATTCACCACAAATTTTATCCAATTTCTTTAACTTGGGTAGACGTCTAATTGCTTCACTTTTGCTTAGTTTATAAAGATTATGGTAGTGTACATGTCCTATGCGTTTATGCCATAGTTCGGTCTCTTCGGTTTGAACCATTTAACATGATAATTTAGACAAGCTTGAATCACTGACTGTATAGCAGTTTTCAGACATTCTGCGACCAGTTAATATCATGGAACCATTCTCATTAGAAATCTCACACCCTTAGTTGGTGAATTTTATGCTATGTTTATTATCGCGTATTTGAGAAATGCTTATGAGATTATGCTTAAGGCCCTCCACAAACTAGACATTCTCAAATGGAGGAAGATTAAAGAGTTGAACCATACCTTAGCCAATAATCCTGCAGTTCCTACCATCACTAAATGTGACTGAACCATTAGTCATATATTTAAGATTGGTGAACAAGTCTTTATCACGTGTTATGTGTCTGGAACAACCACTATCTAGGTACCATTTTGATTGACTCGAAGCCTTGAAAGTGGTGTAGACAACTAAACAAGCAACCTTAGGAACCCATTTCATTATTGTTTTGGGTTTTGGAGTATAGTTGGTCTTTCAATGCTTGTAGTTGTTGTATATTCTACCATTCGAGTTAGATTTTAGAAGCTCCTTAAGTAGATCCACAATTTTCTCAGCTAAGGGGTTATGATTCTGATTTCTATAGTTGATAAGATTACTTTTAGGTTTCATAGCTTGAAAAGTTTTAGAATTTTTAAAACAATTTTGATTTAGACTTTTCCCTTTTGAGTTAGCGGACTCTCCTTTAACAAGATGGGTCCCACCATATGTGGGCCCTCAAATCATCAAAATCACATAAACCAAACTCTAGAACAACACCCACCTCAAGATCACTTTGTCCTTCTTCCATCAACGCATTCTATAGCTCCAAAGAACATGATCTAACGGTTGAGATGAGGCTTTGATAGTGGAGATGGGAGGTAGGAAGGTGGGTCACACCTAGCTCTCATGATATTTGAAAATGCCTTGGACGTTGGCTTCTCTCCTTGGGTTGCTTGGAATGAGAGAGAAAAGAGAGAGAGAGGTGATGTAAGAGAGAGAGAGAGATGGGTGTGATGGGTGAAAAGGTGAGTGATGGGTATACTTTGTGTAAGAGAGTGTTGACTTTAGGGGTTGCTTGGGGATGGGGTGATGTGTACTTGACATGAGGTGTGATTGATGGGATGGATGGGACATGATTTGAAATCTTTCTTGGATTTGCAAATGCGTGGCGTTTTCTCGAACTGAACGCGGGCCCACATCTCCTGGCCAGGGTATTGCCTCAGCGCACGAGATGCATTATCGGAACCACGGCGACGGCACGGTCGCTAGGGTACAAGTCTCGGGTCGAGCTGACTTTAGTTGATGGCATGTGTCTCAGAGTCATGCGCAGATGTCGGATAAAGGTCAAAGGTTACTGGAATTCGACCGGGAAGACCGCGGAAGTCTACGGAACAGTACGGATTAGGATACGGGCCTTACAAACTTGGCCAGGAGCCAACCTTGGATTCATCTTATTTATGTTTGAGTTGTTAAATGGAAGATGGTTAAAGGGAGCTTCTCCAATAGGCATAGCCACAAGACTATGGGTGGCTAGTGCAGTCATAAGATAGGCAAAAAGAATATCACTATGACTCGGATGGAGACGAAACTGAATAATGATGTAACAGATAAGAGATGGAAGACATACAGAGACACCAATAACAATAGAGTGGAGGAATCGAAGGTGGGTTCGACCGGTCGTGCTAGGGCTGGTTGGGAAAATGAAGCAAATGAAAAAAAGAATGGTTTTTAGGCAATAAAAACCCCCAAACCCGAGCAGGTCGACTGGTCGAGTACACACTCGACCGGTCGAGCCATGACTGGTCGAGTGTGTACTCGACTGGTCGTGCACCTCAAAAATTCTGCATTTTTTTTTTCATATTTTGAAAATTAAAAAATTTACAAAAATAAAATAAAATAAAAACATGCAATATAGTACAAATAAACACATACAATTTAGATCATATTATACATACCCATATCCAATTTTAACTTAGCAAACCTGCTTCTGTCAAGCGGTTTTGTAAATATGTTTGCAAGTTGATTTTTAGTCTGAATATAATCCATAGAAATAATCTTATCTTCTACCAATTTATGAATATAATAATATCTAATGTCAATATGCTTAATTCGTGAATGCTAAATTGGATTTTTAGGAATATTAATTGTGCTAGAATTATCACAATACAAATCATAGTATTTTGCGCAAATTCATAAGCACTTAACATCCTTTTCATCCACACAAGCTGGGTGTAACCATTACCAGCTGCAATATACTCAGCCTCAGCTGTGGAAAGTGATACGGAATTCTGTTTCTTACTATGCCATGAAACTAGACAGTTCTCGACATAAAAACATCCACTGCTAGTTGATTCGCGGTCATCAATATTAGCAGCCCAATTAACATTCGAATAACCAGCTAATTAAACATTAGTATCATGAGGATATTAAAGGCTAAGTTTAGCCGAACTTGCGACATATCACAAAATGCACTTTACAGCAATCAGGTGGGACTCTTTAGGGTTCGATTGACATCTAACACAGATTCCTACGTTAAATGCAATATTAGGTCGACTCACAATTAAATATAGTAAACTACCTATCATGCTGTGATACAACTTAGGATCTATACTTTTTACCTATCGAATCTTTAAAGAGTTTAAGTGTCGTACTCATAGGAGTATCGAAATTTTTACCACTCTCAAAGCCAAACTTTTTAATCAAATTTAGAGCGTATTCAGTTTACGAGATAAAGAACCCATCAGGAAGTTGTTTTACATGTAAACTTAAAAAATAGTTCAGTTCTCCAACCATGCTCATTTCAAATTTGGACTTCATTAAATCTGCAAAATCAACAGCCATGTCAGAACAGGTAGATCCATAGATAATGTCATCAACATAAATCTATACTATTAGTATGTGATCATTGTGTTTCTTAACAAAAAGTGTCTTATCAACACTCCCCATTATAAAGTTATGACTTAGTAAAAAATTAGTTAATTTCTTGTAACATGCCCTGGGAGCTTGTTTCAATCTATAGAGTGACTTTTTCAGGCGATAAATATGATCAGTATATTTTGGGTCTTCAAAACCCTTAGGTTGTTCAACATATACTTCCTCATGTAAGTCACCATTCAAGAACACACTCTTAACATTCATTTGATAAATTTTAAACTTTTTGTAATTAGTAATAGATATAAACAGTCTGATAGATTCAAGACGAGCTACTGGGGCAAAGGTTTCATCATAATCGATGCCTTCTATCTGAGTGTACCCTTATACAACCAGTCTAGCCTTATTTCTTATAATATTACCGAGTTCATCAGACTTATTTTTAAAGATCCATTTAGTTCCAATAATGTGTTTATCATTAGGTCTAGGAAGTAAGTACCATACATCATTCCTTACAAATTGATTAAGTTCATCTTGCATAGCTACTATCCAGTTTTCATCAGCAAGAGCTTCTTTCACATTGGCCAGCTCAATCTAGGATGTGAACCACACATAATACAAATATTTTCTAATTTTCTACGAGTGTGCACATCAGTGAGAAGATTTCTAAGAATTTGATCAGTTGGATGATCTTTAATTGACCATAGTTCAGTGTCATTCTGACTAGATGAAGAGTCAGGTTTATCAAATAAAGGGACTTCATCATCTTCTGAACTTGAGACAAGTGTATTTAAGTGATCATCTATAACCACATTAATGGATTTTTGAATTACATCGGTCCTCTTGTTGAGAACACGATACGCTCGACTATTTAGCGCATATTCTAGAAAAATACCCTCGTCACTTCTAGTGTTGAATTTTCCCAGATTTTTCCGGTCACGTAAAATATAATACTTGCTACCAAAAACTCGAAAGCATTTGACAGTAGGCTTCTTATTGAACCATAGTTCATATGCAATTTTATTATTAGACTTTCTAGTATAAACATGGTTAGTGATATAACATGCCGTGTTCACAGCTTCAGCCCAAAGATTTTTAGAAAGTTTCATACTATTTAACATTACATTGGTCATTTCTTGAAGTACTCTATTTTTTCTTTCAACAACCCTATTCTGTTGAAGTATCATACGATATTCCATGATCATTACAAAACTTCTCAAAATTACTATTATCGAATTCAGAACCATGATCACTATGAATTTTGGTGACATGTGATTCCTTCTTAGTTTGGATACGCTTAAGTACCATTTTCACTTCATCGAGAGTCTCAGATTTCTCTCTCATGAAAACTACCCATGTATACCTAGTAAAGTCATCAACAATTATAAGAATATACTTTTTACCGCCTCGACTCTCCGTTCTAGTTGGTTCAACGAGATCCATGTGGAGAAGTTCAAGAGGTTTGGATGTGGCATTGAGTTCACCTTTTTGTAAGCATTCCTTGTTTGTTTTCCAATATGACATTCACCACAAATTTTATCCAATTTCTTTAACTTGGGTAGACCTCTAATTCCTTCACTTTTGCTCAGTTTATAAAGATTATGGTAGTGTAAATGTCCTAGGCGTTTATGCCATAGTTCGGTCTCATCGGTTTGGACCATGTAACATGATAATTTAGACAAGCTTGAATCACTGACTGTATAGCAGTTTGCAGACATTCTGCGACCCCTTAATATCATGGAACCATTCTCATTAGAAATCTCACACCCTTAGTTGGTGAATTTTACGCTATGTTTATTATCGCATATTTGAGAAATGCTTAAGAGATTATGCTTAAGGCCCTCTACAAACTAGACATTCTCAAATGGAGGAAGATTAAAGAGTTGAACTGTACCTTAACCAATAATCCTGCGGTTCCTACCATCATTAAATGTGACTGAACCATTAGTCATATATTTAAGATTGGTGAACAAGTCTTTATCACGTGTTAACTGTCTGGAACAACTACTATCTAGGTAGCACTTTGATTGACTTGAAGCCTTGAAAGCGGTGTGGACAACTAAACAAGCAACCTTAGGAACCCATTTCATTATTGTTTTAGGTTTTGGAGTATAGTTGGTCTTCTATGCTTGTAGTTGTTGTATATTCTACCATTCGAGTTAGATTTTATAAGCTCCTTAAGTAGATCCACAATTTTCTTAGCTAAGGGGTTATGATTTTGATTTTTATAGTTGATATGATTGCTTTTAGGTTTCATAGCTTAAAGTTTTAGAATTTTTAAAACTATTTTGATTTAGACTTTTCCCTTTTGAGTTAGAGAGCTCTCCATTAACAAATTTAGGAGGAGTAGTCTTATATTTAGGAGGGGTATTTTTATTGTAGCCTAAACCAGATCGATCGCCACATTTTCTTAATCCGGTTAGTAGTCTTTCTAGTTTAGGATCACTTTGGGCATACCTCCAAGTATCTTTCATACTCAAGAAGAAGAGACTTCTAGTTTTAGTTTTTCATTTTCAGATTTTAGGTTTTCAATTTGAGAAGTTGTGAAATCTAAATCACACTTAGCTTTTTCAAAACAATATGAAAAATGTGAATTTTCTAAGACTAAATTATCAAAATTTTCTTTTAATTTAATTTTTTTTTCTTTTTGAAGTTTTAATTTTACAGCTATCTTACAACTTTCCTTGTATAGGGCATCATAAGTGTCCTCTAAACGTTCATCATTTTCAGGGTCACTTCTCAGATTTTCTTCACTAGTTGAATCACAACTATCTGAGAAAGTGAATTTAGCTAGAATTATTAAGGATTTGACCTCATTAGTAGACTTAGGTTCAGAATCATCTGACTCAGAAGAAGCTTCATAGCAAGACGATTCATCCCATGTGGCTAACATGCCTTTCTTTTTAGATTTGTCCTTCTTTTGACATTTGTTTTCCAGATGCCCGTATTCATGGCAATTGAAACATTGGCTATCTTTATTAGATTTTCAATTTTTAGATCTAGTTATTTTCTTTTCTTAAGGTTTTTGAAAACCTATCCTCTTTTTACTTTTGAAAATCTTATAAAACTTCTTGGCTAATAATGTCATATCTTCTTCAGAGTTTTCACAATTAGAATTTTTAGCATTGTTTTGAGAAATGTTTTTAGAAGACTTAAGGGTGATAGACTTACCTTTAGGAGCTTTAAAGTTTAACTCGTAGGTTTGTAAAGAACCAACCAGTTCTCCAACCCTCATATTATCCGTATCACGAAGTTCCTGAATGGCAGTGACCTTTGAATTGAACCTTTCAGGCAAAGAGCGTAGTATCTTTGTACAGACTTTGCTTTATGGGATACTATCACCAAGACCCTACATAAAGTTGATATGTCATTTAACTTATTATAGAAGTCCATGAAATTTTCACTTTCTTCCATATGTATCTCCTCAAACCGAGTGGTGAGGATTTGAAGTTTAGATTTCTTGACAATAGTCGTACCTTCGTGTATTATTTCTAGAATGTCCCAGGCTTACTTTGCAGAATCACAAGATATAATTCTTTTAAATTCATCTGGTGATAGTGCGCAAATGATTGCATTTAAAGCCTTTGTATTGGCACTACTCTTACTTTTCTTAAGTGTGGTCTAAGAAAAATAAAGTGCAACTCTCATAGATTTGGTTCCATCGGTGCCTAGAACTTCAGTGGTAAGAGGGGTCCATCTAATCGCTGTGGCTTGCCACACGCTCTCATCTATGGACCTTAAAAAGATCCTCATTCTAGCTTTCCAATAGGCATAATTCGAGCTATCAAAAGATGGAGGCCTAGTGATTGAGAGGCTACCAAAAATTTAACATCTTAAAAGTTCAGATCGATTAGCTTAGGAATTGAATGCAAATAAAAAGAAGCTATTAGGCTCTGATACCACTTGAAAAGGCCGAGCTATACCTCCTAGAGAGGGGGTGAATAGGACTATGCCAAATTAAAAAATAAATATGAAATTTAAAGAATGATAGCACAAATGAATAATAAAGAAGCTTAAGTAAATAGCAACCTCAAATGTACTAGTATTGAGAGGTTGATACAAACTTAGTTCTAAGGACAACCTAACACCAAAAACCAAAGGCTTATGGCAGGACAACCTTACTAGAACATTTGTAAGTATAAAAAACCCAAACTAATAAAGAGGTGAAGGAAATAGCAAATAAAATAAACAAAGTTATTACAGCATTCCCACAAGTGCATAAAATAAATTACGTCATTCACCACAAGTGCTGAAAAAATTTACAACACTCACACACATAAGCACAATCAATCATTCACCATAACACCGGAAATTATAGCAGTTCACTTATGTATACACCAACTGTTAGAAAACAGACACACAACTACTCTACTCCTAATATCCACTCCCATGGGATATTAGCGTTCACTATGAAAAAGGTTTTCAAAGGTTCACCTTAAAACCTTCACAATTGTGTCTTTGATTGGGCTTACACAATTCCAAAAACCCCACACTATGAGATTTTCTGGATCACCTCAGACAAAACCAAATAGAGATTTTTCTGGCACAACCTCAAAAACCAAAAAGATATGCAGAATGTAAATGTACTTATTTGAAAATTCTCCTTTAAAGAAGCCTGGTAGTACCGAACCGATGTAGACGAAGATGTTCAACGTCCAGTCTCACAGATGAAAAGGTTCTAGTTCTAAATGATTTTTAATTAAATCAAACTGGGCTAGCTTGATTTAATTTTGATCTCAAGAAAGGGAAAAACTCAAATCCCTTTTCAAAGTAAATTGGAATATAGATCTAAAAATCAAATAACAAAAGCTAATTAAAGAGAATATTAAATGAGAACAATATAACTTAAAAATATCATAAACTTATCTCTCAAAGTGGTGTCTAGATCTTGCTTCAATGAATGATTAAACTTTAAAATTCATGCTCTATTTACAGATGAAAATACTGTTCACTCGACTGGTCTAAGGGTTGGTTCGACTGGTCGAAGGACCAACAAAATTTCAAATTTTATAGTGCGATAAGATAAGACCGTAACTCGACTGATCGAGTAGCCTTCTCGACTGGTTGAGCACTGCATACGACTGGTTGAGTGGGACATATTGAACCATAGTTCATATGCAATCTTATTATTAGACTTTCTAGTATAAACATGGTTAGTGATATAACATGCCGTGTTCACAGCTTCAGCCCAAAGATTTTTAGAAAGTTTCATACTATTTAACATTACATTGGCCATTTCTTGAAGTACTCTATTTTTTCTTTCAACAACCCTATTCTTTTGAGGTATCATGCGATATTCCATGATCGCTACAGAACTGCTCAAAACTGCTATTATCGAATTCAGAACCATGATCACTATGAATTTTGGTGACATGTGATTCCTTCTTAGTTTGGATATGCTTAAGTACCATTTTCACTTCATCGAGAGTCTCAAATTTCTCTCTCATGAAAACTATCCATGTATACCTGGTAAAGTCATCGACAATTATAAGAATATACTTTTTAACACCTCGACTCTCCGTTCTAGTTGGTCTAATGTAACGCCCTGAAATTCGGGGGTCGAGCATAACTCAGCTCCCGAGTTTCAAAACATCACTTATGCAACATCTCTAATGATGGATGTATGTTGTCTGTATTAGTGCATAAAATATGGAATAGATTAACCCAAAACACAGATATAATTCAGGGATAAGTGAAGAAAGCAAGCGGAAGACTTATAGAAATATATGTGTACAAGTGCAAATCCCTGAAGTACATATACATACCAGGTCGTAATGTAAGTGTTACTATCAAAATTTCAAGTATCAAGTTACATCATTTAATTTTCAAAAATAATCCCAGAATCCCGCGCATCAAAACAAGGCTCGCTAGAACCCGTCTGAAAACTGCATATAAGAGAAAGCAGCTTCATCATCATCCATCTCCCGCTCTGCCTCAGAAGTCGTATCAACATCTGTAACATCAGAACCTAAGACAGAGTCTGGTGGGTGTTTAACACCGCCCCAGAATGTGGGAGTGAGTGATCAACTCAGTGGAACAATAAAGCACAGGTTAACATGTTATCAGTTCAATCAAACAGTAATGATAAAGCAGAACAATTAAACAAGTCCTAAGTACTCTTGTTAATGCAAGGATGCATGCAGAATGATGCGTGCCCTCACGCGTACACCCTCAGCGTCTTTATCTTACATTACGCATGACACCAACTCAAAGTGCACCACGTTTACAAAGCACATGCAAATGCGGTGCATGAATATGATCACCAAGTTGTTATTAGTCCTTTTCATACAGCAGGATTGGGAAGCTAAGATACCTTCCTCATATCGCCATCCAAACAGTGATCCATTCTAGGGTCGTCAGTCCTAGACATCTCATACGATCATATAGTTATAGGTCGTTGCAAAGGGCTCGTCACCAATCAATGCACGCCTATCATACCATCGTTACTACACTAAGGCTCGTCACCTCAATGCAGTATCCAGGCATGCTCGAGGTCACTACAAAGGGCTTGTCACCGATCAATGTAGGCCGACAGCATGAATATAGTGTCCCATACCAACATAATCGGCTCATGAGTTTAGTTGCTCACTGGTCACTACGGGGAGGCTCGTCACCCCAGCGTAGGCCGACAGCTTGACCATGGTGTCCCATACCACCATGTCCGGCTCATGAGTCTTAGCGGATCAAGGTACCATGGTTAATAGGATTTCATTAGTAAGTTTGGTACCCTAAATTCAAGCAGTAGCGTCCATACATGGTGAACATACATCAAAAAATTGGGTTACTTGACGAACTCGACTAGCACGAGCGCACGTTAGGTTGAACAACATAGAGTGCTCAAACACTCCGCGTGGCCAAACCACTGCCGACAACTCTAATACGACTCAGGTTCGTCTAATACGTCCTACGTGGCGAAAGCAACCTCAGCCACGATCTTAAGGTCGATTACCGATTTCCTGGACTAATGCATAGTCCCACACACATTACACTCCAACAGATATTCGTATTGAATGTAGAACAGTAAAGGAACAACAACTCAAATCATGTGGTACGCAAGCATTTGAAGAATATCAACTTAACATGGAATTTCACATGAGTAAGACTTGAAATTAAATAACAAGGAATGTAACTTACAAGAAGGAAATCATACACACTAGTGGGAGAGTTGAGAATCGCTTCTCAACGCCCATACTAGGTTGAAATATCACACTTTAGATCATTCAGACATTTCTACAAACACTTAGAATACATGATACAACATACATGACGTATGTTGAAATACAAGCATTTGGACAACTCCTTTACCAAGGAGTTGTCGCACATACATCTAGCATACATACATGACAAATAATCATGGCAAACATAAGTTCATAATTTATACGCATACGGTACTTTATACATACACATAGAATATACAAATCTCAAAATAACGCATGCATATCAGGAACACAAAGTAAACATAACATTTGGCATGTGAAATCTCATTCATAACAAGAATAAACCATTAACTGGCATTGAAAGCCTTGAAAACCATAACCTATACACTTAAAGTCCGCACCTTAAGCCAGAAAAGAACACCAAACTGATTTCAGACGAGTTGTCTTCGTCAATGGCGATAGAATACCCTAAAGCAAGAATAGAAATGAGATACAACAACACCAAGACTATTCTAAGCTCTAACACAGATTAGGGTTAGGTTAACTTACCCAAAGATGAACTCAGAATCGTCAGAATAACGATTCAAAGTGAAGGTTCAAGGATGTAGAAGATCGGGAAAGAATCTAAGATGATTCAACAACTTCTCTCTCACTTTCTCTCTCTTTTCCTTTCTCTTTCTTAGGTAGGTTAGGAAATTCGTATGTAAAAAGAGAGCTAGGGTTTAAGGACTATAAATAGGCCTAACATTGATGAAAATAACCCCAGGGCCAAGGTATACTTAGGGTAGAACCAAAACCAGCCTCTCAAGATCCAATGAAGCACTTCCGGTGGGCCTTTTACCATGAAAGGTCGGACTTAAGCTCACTGACCATGGATCTAGGTCAAGCAGAGTTTTCGTACCAACCGGATCTTCAGATCAGTCGTGGCGGACCACACTCAATTGAACGGTCACCGAATCTCGATCAGGTTCACAAGCACAAGGACATGCCTGGGCCACCTTCCCTGATCAGAGGGTGAAATTGGGTCAGAATCCAATGGTCAGATTGCTTAAAATCATCGCGCAAGCGAGACAACTCAGATTTCATAAAAGCTTAATAAATTTCCAACCGTTCTCACACTCTTCACTCTGAGCTCAATCAAATCGACCCAGAACATCACATGGACTTGATTTTTGAGGTGATGGTCAAGCCCAACATGGTGACCGCAACAGCCTAAGATCACTGCTATCGGACTTTCGACGGGCGGTCCAGGTCCGATCCAGATCTTCCAAAAATTCCCCAGAACAACTGATTTAGCGATGGATCCCAGATTTCAGAGTAACGTAGCGCTAACTAATCTACAAGTTTTGAGTCATGCAAATCCAATTTAAAGTGATTGATGCAGATTTCACAAGCAATCTAGTATAGCGCTAATTACCCCAAGAGCTACTACTAAGGAAAGAAAAGCACAAAATTTTTCGGGTCATTACATCTAATGAGATCCATGTGGAGAAGTTCAAGAGGTTTGGATATGGCATTGGAGTTCACCTTTTTGTGAGCACTCCTTGTTTGTTTTCCAATATGACATTCACCACAAATTTTATCCAATTTCTTTAACTTGGGTAGACGTCTAATTGCTTCACTTTTGCTTAGTTTATAAAGATTATGGTAGTGTACATGTCCTATGCGTTTATGCCATAGTTCGGTCTCTTCGGTTTGAACCATTTAACATGATAATTTAGACAAGCTTGAATCACTGACTGTATAGCAGTTTTCAGACATTCTGCGACCAGTTAATATCATGGAACCATTCTCATTAGAAATCTCACACCCTTAGTTGGTGAATTTTATGCTATGTTTATTATCGCGTATTTGAGAAATGCTTATGAGATTATGCTTAAGGCCCTCCACAAACTAGACATTCTCAAATGGAGGAAGATTAAAGAGTTGAACCATACCTTAGCCAATAATCCTGCAGTTCCTACCATCACTAAATGTGACTGAACCATTAGTCATATATTTAAGATTGGTGAACAAGTCTTTATCACGTGTTATGTGTCTGGAACAACCACTATCTAGGTACCATTTTGATTGACTCGAAGCCTTGAAAGTGGTGTAGACAACTAAACAAGCAACCTTAGGAACCCATTTCATTATTGTTTTGGGTTTTGGAGTATAGTTGGTCTTCTATGCTTGTAGTTGTTGTATATTCTACCATTTGAGTTAGATTTTAGAAGCTCCTTGAGTAGATCCACAATTTTCTTAGTTAAGGGGTTATGATTTTGATTTCTATAGTTGATATGATTGCTTTTAGGTTTCATAGCTTGAAAAGTTTTAGAATTTTTAAAACTATTTTGATTTAGACTTTTCCCTTTTGAGTTAGAGGACTCTCCATTAACAAATTTAGGAGGAGTAGTCTTATATTTAGGAGGGGTATTTTTATTGTAGCCTAAACCAGATCGATCGCCACATTTCCTTAATTCGATTAGTAGTCTTTCTAGTTTAGGACCACTCTGGGCATACCTCCAAGTGTCCTTCATACTCAAGAAGAAGAGACTTCTAGTTTTAGTTTTTCATTTTCAGATTTTAGGTTTTCAATTTAAGAAGTTGTGAAATCTAAATCACACTTAGCTTTTTCAAAACAATATGAAAAATGTGAATTTTCTAAGACTATATTATCAAAATTTTCTTTTAATTTAAAATTTTTTTCTTTTTGGAGTTTTAATTTTACAACTATCTTACAACTTTCCCTGTATAGGGCATCATAAGTGTCCTCTAAATCTTCATCATTTTCAGGGTCACTTCTTAGATTTTCTTCACTAGTTGAATCACAACTATCTGAGAAAGTGAATTTAGCTAGAATCATTAAGGATTGACCTCATTAGTAGACTCAGGTTCAGAAACATCTAACTCAGAAGAAGCTTCAGAGTAAGACGATTCATCCCATGTGGCTAACATGCCTTTCTTTTTAGATTTGTCCTTCTTTTGACATTTGTTTGCCAGATGCCCGTATTCATGGTAATTGAAACATTGGCTGTCTTTAATAGATTTTCAATTTCTTTTCTTAAGGTTTTTGAAAACCTACCCTCTTTTTACTTTTGAAAATCTTGTAAAACTTCTTGGCTAATAATGTCATATCATCTTTAGAGTTTTCAAAATTAGAATTTTTAACATTATTTTGAGAAATGTTTTTAGAAGACTTAAGGGTGATGGACTTAGCTTTAGGAGCTTTAAAGTTTTACTCGTAGGTTTGTAAAGAACCAACCAGTTCTCCAACCTTCATATTATCCGTATCACGAAGTTTCTGAATGGCAGTGACCTTTGAATTGAACCTTTCAGGCAATGAGCGTAGTATCTTTGCACAGACTTTTCTTTCTGGGATACTATCACCAAGACCCTACATAGAGTTGATATGTTATTTAACTTAGTATAGAAGTCCATGAAATTTTCACTTTCTTCCATATGTATCTCCTCAAGCTGAGTGGTAAGGATTTGAAGTTTAGATTTCTTGACAATAGTCGTACCCTCGTGTGTCATTTCTAGAATGTCCCAGGCTTACTTTGCAGAATCACAAGATATAATTCTTTTAAATTCATCTGGTGATAGTGTGCAAGTGATTGCATTTAAAGCCTTTGTATTTGCACTACTCTTACTTTTCTTAAGTGTGGTCTAAGAAAAATAAAGTGCAACTCTCATAGATTTGGTTCCATCGGTGCCTAGAACTTCAGTGGTAAGAGGGGTCCATCTCATCGCTATGGCTTGCCACACGCTCTCATCTATGGACCTTAAAAATATCCTCATTCTGGCTTTCCAATAGGCATAATTCGAGCCATCAAAAAGTGGAGGCCTAGTGATTGAGAGGCTACCAAAAATTTAACATCTTAAAAGTTCAGATCGATTAGCTTAGGAATTGAATGCAAATAAAAAGAAGCTATTAGGCTCTGATACCACTTGAAAAGTCCGAGCTATACGTCCTAGAGAGGGGGTTTGAATAGGACTATGCCAAATTAAAAAATAAATACGAAATTTAAAGAATAATAGCACAAATGAATAATAAAGAAGCTTAAGTAAATAACAACCTCAAATGTACTAGTATTTGATACAAACTTAGTTCTAAGGACAACCTAACACCAAAAACCAAAGGCTTATGGCAGGACAACCTTACTAGAACGTTTGTAAGTATAAAAAACCCAAACTAATAAAGAGGTAAAGCAAATAGCAAATAAAATAAACAAAGTTATTACAGCATTCCCACAAGTGCATAAAATAAATTACGCCATTCAACGCAAGTGCTAAAAAAAATTACAACACTCACACACATAGGCACAATCAATCATTCACCACAACACCAGAAATTATAGTGGTTCGATTATGTGTACACCAGCTGTTAGAAAACAGACACATAACTACTCTACTCCTAATATCCACTCCCACGGGATATTAGCATTTACTATGAAAAAGGTTTTTAAAGGTTCACCTTAAAACCTTCATAATTGTGTCTTTGATTAGGCTTACACAATTCCAAAAACCCCACACTATGAGATTTTCTGGATCACCTCAGACAAAACCAAATAGAGATTTTTCTGGCACAACCTCAAAAACCAAAAAGATATGCAGAATGTAAATGTACTTACTTGAAAATTCTCCTTTAAATAAGCCTGGTAGTACCGAACCGATGTAGATGAAGATGTTCAATGTCTAGTCTCACAGATGAAAAGGTTCTAGTTCTAAATAATTTTTAATTAAATCAACCTGGGCTAGCTTGATTTAATTTTGATCTTAAGAAAGGGAAAAACTCAAATCCCTTTTCAAAGTAAGATTGGAATATAGATCTTAAAATCAAATAACAAAAGCTAATTAAAGAAAATACTAAATAAGCAAAATATAACTTAAAAATATCACAAACTTATCTCTCAAAGTGGTGTCTAGATCTTGCTTCAATGAATGATTAAACTTTAAAATTCATGCTCTATTTATAGATGAAAATACTGTTCACTCGATTGGTCTAAGGGTTGGTTTGATTGGTCGAAGGACCAACAAAATTTTAAATTTTATAGTGCGATAAGATAAGATCGTAACTCGACTGATTGAGTAGCTTGCTCGACTGGTCGAGCACTGCATACGACTGGTTGAGTGGGATGCAGAAATGTTGCTAAACTTTGAATCGAGCCTGCACAAATGGTCGAACACTGTTCACTCGACCGGTCGAGCAGTCTCCATGACTGGTCGAGAATACAACAAAAAATTCTAAAAATTAGCAACAAACCTTGGACTGGTCGAGAAAACTCTTAGACTGGTTGACCCAATACTTGGACTAGTCGAACAAGGTCTAAGACTAGTTGAGAAAAAGACCTATAAACATATAAAATGACCTACAAAATATACAATGAATATGACACTATCTAGGGTCAATCTAGGGTCATCCAAACCTGTTTATGAGTAGGAACAAATGAAACGTCATTCGCTTCTAAATCTCGATTTCTTGTGATACTTGAAGCTTGAGTTTGATCTCTTGAACTTGATCTTGAGTTACGCTTGAGTTCTTGAGACTTTAGCGTACGGTAGTTGAACTTTAAACTTGAACTTGAGTTCTTGAATTTGATTTTGAAAATATGAACTTCAATATGCTTCACTTCAACTTGAAGATGTAGGTAAGTTCGATGAAGATGCAGACAACTTTAAAATGTACGAACCTAATCAATTCAACTCAAAGAAAGATGCAAATACCAAATGGTTTGACACAACAAAATTTGACAATACTACGGGTGTTAGATTTTTACAATAGCATTTACAAAACCAACTTGACTTTATCTTGATTCCAAAATATTATGAATTGATGTAAGGATGACAGGATGTATGCGAATGAATGGATACAGTCCCTGCTGAGCAACATGTTGTAACTGAACGAAGTATCAATCACAAAGAAAGTGACCAATACTCTTTTAGTGCATACGTTTAAGTTGACTAGTAGCACACCAAATGTGTTAGTAACATGTCCAATGAAGTTATTGACTATTACCTCAGAGGGGATCAAATCAGCCATAGTTTGTTTTTTTTTTTTCCAAATTTGGCATCATTCTTGTTGGAAGCAGATTGATGACAACCCCATTATCGACCAAGATATTAGTGACTAGGTAGCCTTCGAGGCGGGCAAATATGTACAGCGGTTTAAGATGCTAAGTCATATTGTGAGTGGGCCTTTTATGACTATCCTTTCGCATGATGCCCCTGACTTCATAGTAATAGTATTTACTTATGGTCTCTGGTTCACTCTCGGTTCTCCCTCAATCACATCTTCTCGGGGAAAAGAAGCATGTTGTATTACTATAGGAGGACTGAGTGTAACACCCTGCATTTCTGGTACGCGGGTGTTACCATTTAAACCTGTAATGATGGAATCTTAAAAATTCAGCTAACAGACAACTTAAACTCAACGACTATAAGATGGGACTCCCAGTCATCATTGAAGCTGTCCATTCAAGGCCTTAGGAGTTGAGACGAACCCTATATCAGTCAGAAAGGTAAACTCAACTAAAAACCCCAACTTAAAGCAACTTATATGTCACTCGATTGAATCATATTGGGACAACGCACCCACAATCAACTCTTAAGGGTTAGTTAGTGGCCAACTGAACCCTCATCGTGACCTAAACCCCTAATTAACCATTGAAACCCAATTTCAAACTGATCCAGCCCTTGGATCAGGGTGTATTGGCCAACGAAGGATTGAGATGTGTGATATGGCCAACCTGGGCCTCAGTTCCACCCCAAACTGGGCCAGGACCCCTAGATAAGGTTCCTAAGATGAATGGATGGAGTGGATTGATCACAAACATCACGGTGGACCCTACGCAGGGTGTGAGTGCACCCAGTGTACTTGTGCACGACGTGCACTGGGCGCGTCGACCTAGTCAAACCAGCTTTGACCGAACCATTTTGCAAAAAGGAGAAAAATCCCTCCTGCCCATTTGAATTTCAAATTGACAATGGTCAGCTTCTAAAGTGGCCCACCTTGGCCACTATCTAGATGATTTGAATCGTCCATCATGTTCGTGGGGCCCGGCTAGTCAAAACTCTATAGGCTTTCGGACCCATGCAAGGAAACGAGAAATCTGGATCGGAACCAGCCCAAGATCAGGCTAGAAATTAGGTAATACGTGGTGGGCCTAGGTTCAACCACACATACACAAACAGGTGGGCCGCACCCTACAAATGGGTGGGTTGCACCCTACAAATAGGTGGGCCACACTCAATTGAAAACAACCTCATTGGACTGTGATTGGTTAGGCCAGGGACGGCCTAACACAGCCTCACTTTGGGCTTGTATGGGACCCAACAGTTCGGGCCTTAGTATGAGATAGTTTAGGCCTAGTTTTGAGGTATCAAAGGGCAACCACGGCTGGGCCAAATCAGGGCCAAGTTAGGCCTAGTTCGGGCCTTAGCTAAGGCTAAACTCCAAGCGCAATTGGGCCACTTTGTTGGGGCAAGTATTTGGTGGGCCTGGTCACCTTGATGCAGGCCCAAACCCTGTCATAATGAGCCCTACAAGCTCCACACACTTTCAATGACTTAGGTACTTTGAAATACTTATCTAATGTAGGCTATTGAATCGGAAATGACAACCAAGGAATCATTTGCGTGATACTGGGTCGCAAGACGCTCACAGGAACTTGGGTCAAGGGACGTACTATGACTTTTCTGGTGATGATTTTTTTCCCCTTGAGCTTTTCATCTCTAAACTAGGCTAGGGGTGGCCTTTACTATAACTACAAATGATGGCTCAGAAATGGCAAACCATTCGGGTAGTTACTTGAATACACGCCTTATAAGTGATGTTCTGAATAATTTACTTAAGTAGATCGACTAAGAATATTTGAATTGTTTACTTAGACAAATGCCTTAAGAATTGATTTGAATACTTGCTTAATCTACTTAAACAATGCCTTAGGATTGGGTAGAGTAGTTGAGTAATTTATGTATATTCATATGCCTTAGAATCCATTAAGTTCATTTGATTAGTTTACTTAAACATATGTCTTAAAGATTTACTAAATCACTTGAGTAACCTACTTAATCACATGTCCTAGAACTTGTTAAATAGCTCGGTTAGTTTACCTAATAGCATGTCTTGGAATTTGTTAAACCAATTGCTAGATTACTTGAACACATGTTTTAGAATGAATTAAATCATTTGATTAACTTGCTTAGACACATGCCTTAGAATTGATAAGTTATGATCATATGAATGCTAGGACTTGACTACTTAAGGGTCTCTTGAATCAATATATGAGCTTTACTTAACCATGCTATCAAATCTCCCTACCATCTTCTCTGAGTATTGTATTGATTTTAAGGCACATGTGACTCAAAATCTCTTTGGGGAAACTTCCATTTAAGAGAGTCCGTACTTAGCGTGTAACGAAATTGATTTTGATGAAATTAGACCCTCAACATGGAGGTTATGTTAGTGGCAGTCTGATTCATGGGGTTTACCATATATGAAGTGATTCCACCTACCTGATTACAAAATGAATCTTTCCACATTTTTAGTTGCCGACGATTAATCGCATTTGAATCATACATACCATCTTCATTTAGTCGCCGTAATTAATATCTTCAATCCTCATTTCTAGTCAGCATATGATGTTAGTTCCCTATACATTGAAAGTTGATTGGTCATGTGTTGATGGGTTCTACCCACAACCTAAGGCGGTAGACTCATGGGCCGGGGATGATGTTCATGGGACACTATGCCCGAGTCGTCGGCCTATGCTGGGCTATGAGCTCCTCATAGTGACCTTGAACTTTATTAAACCTGCTGGTCATAAATGGATTAATAATGTCTAGCTAAGCATGCATACATAGCACTCGGTCACATTGGTGGGTTTTGCACTATGTATGTACTATGTACTTTCATTGGTGATCGGCCACGTTGGTGAGTTCGCACTACACATGTACTATGTACTTTCGCTGGTGATCAGCCACTTTGGTGAGTTTGGCACTACGCATGTTCTATGTACTTTCACTGGTGACCAACTGCATTGCATGGGTCTTGCCCAAAAGCCAACTGGATGAGTATCCCCAGTTGATGTGTACTCATACATCCATGCATTAATTGAGAATTACATCTTGTTTTGTTTTTGTATGCCATATTGTCTTTAGGTTACTTTTGGCCTAAGGTGGCGGTGTGTAATCTTAAGGGAAAATCATACTGAGCTGGCTACTCATTCATCAATGTTCAACCATACAGAGGAGGCAAGTACAGGGATGGACGATTATGTCGAGGATCCCGGGACTGCTATCGCCGCAGCAGAGGATGAGTCATTCGAGGATGAGCCGTACCAGGAGGCGGCTGCTTACTTTGGATTAAATCAGTAGATTGTTTGCTTATGTTTATTTCAGTACATTTGAGAACTTAAAGTTTTGTATATGGGCCCCAGCTGAGCGATACAGGATATTGTTATTGTTTGGGTTACATTTATACTACGCTTGGTTTTGCTAATCATACTTTGATTTTGTGAATTACCATTTGATTATCTGCTAACATCCGGGTTTTCAGGGTAATGAGTCGCATACTTGGGTCCTGAAAACCGGGGTGTAACACTAAGTTCTTCTACATTACCTATCATTTGACTAGCCTAGGACGATCTGGCTTGAAAACTAGATGGAAGAGTGAGTACAATATTGTAATCAAATACCATGGGTGGCTATGATCCAAAAATAATTTCTAAGCCTGGACATTGCCCCCAAGTGTTTCCAAGTCATGATGCTCATCAGAACCTACACCAAAACGTTAGACACTCTCATTAGCAATTGAAGTTACCTCTACTTGTTTAAAAACAGGCGACGATACTTTTAACGCTTCGATTGTCACCATTAGTTCCCCAATCAGTAGATCATCTCTTGAAGACCACTCATTATTAAGATAATCGGATAAGTCATCACGATCACCAATATTGCTCAATTTTGTGGTACCATTAGACTGGGTACCATCTTTTGTGACCATATCGTGCACAACAAGTTTTAGAATTGCGTCGACTGCATTTATGGTTAGCTATTTCTTTGATTGAGAAACTCTCCAGAATGGTCGTAACTGCCCAGTTCTTGATTGAAATACATTCTCATTTTCTACTAATTCTCTTCTCATGGCCCCTTGACGCCGCTGCCAACGACGTTTCTACGTTTGAGTCATTGCTTCGGGGGTGGTGGGGAATTTGGGATGCATGACCCTTTTCCAAACTCCTTTCTGAGTTGGTGGAGGCTTGGCCATCCTTTGACTCAGAACTCTCTACTTAGACCAGCAGTTAAAGGGGTGGGAACACTTTCCATAATCAATAGGTCTCTCTTGTTGGTCCTTTTTGGAGTTGCATGTTTGACTTACCTTATTGGCTGAGGTGGAGCTTCCACGTCTTGGGCCATTCTGGCACATTGGCTATATAATGGTGAGACTCGATCGCCGTGTTGCCTTTCTCTTGACTGTTCTGTGAAACTTACGATTGTGGTATGGGACTAGTATTGTCCCGATCTCGGTCGTCACAGTGCACCGTGGTAATGACCATGACCAAGATCAACCTTTTCCTTGGTTGATCCAATCTCCATTGGTTCACTGTAGCTTTGTTGATGTCCAGATTAGGTGGGAATGGGTCAGTATATATCAACATTACTTTCTCCCTTTTTTCCTTAAAAAAAATTCAAAAGTCCATGATCGATGTTATCATGGACGACGTTCCTAAACATAACACACTTACTAATATAATGGGAATTTACAATATTCAACCTTTTTTAACTGATCGACCATTGGTATTTTATGATTAATGAAAACTTTAATAAACTTCCCTGCTAACAGTATCTCTAATATCTTATCAGCCCTAGTGATATCAAAGGTATATAATTCTGAGCCTTTCATGTGGTTAGCGCAGTTGTTTCCACCTTGACTAGCGCTGAACAAATGAGTGGCTTTTTTGTCAATACATCGACAATGACAATCTCATAGTTAGGGTCATGATAATAAGTTCTGATTGACGAATTCTTTTGCTTAACTCCTTCCTGAAGAAGTTCTTCATATAGGGATACTTTCCTTGTTAAATTATACAAGTCTTCAAACTCTGTAACAATGAATTTCTTTCAGAATTTGTATTCCAAGTTGTCTTGTGTAAGTTGTACAAATTCAGCCTCAGTCGTGATGACTTTACACCAACTTTTCACTCTTTTAAACCAAATAATGTAACTCTTGCAAGATTCTCTAAGCAATTGTCGAAAACGTGCAAGATCAACTATGGTCATCTCCTTATCCTTAGAAATGAACTATGCATGGAACTTCTCCTTCATCTCTTATCAGGTATGGACTGAATTTGGCAGTAAGTTTGAGTAGCAAGTAAAGGCCGCTACCATCAATGAATGATTGAATAGTTCTCTAGTTCACCATACTGCATAGTAAATTGACCTGTGCTTGATGGTCAATTGACCAAGATCGCTTGAGAAAAGGAAAAAATCATGTCAATAGTTCCTTAGCAATGGGTGTTGTTGGTTAATTCATTCGGGATAAGGCTTATGGTAGATCGGGATGGTATTGCGGCCGTTGACTTGACTTGACCTGTAACCTCTTGAACCATTTACATGATCTGGTCATGATCTATCCACAGTGGTTCCACTATGGGTGGCGGATTAAGACTTACCCAGTTCTGTCGCTCATAAAATAATGGATTTATGGGAAAATGCTAAAAGGGTTTTCCTCCCAACATACCCTGATTCATGAACAAAATTTCTTACCTCCCACTCTAGTTGCCTGAACTCAAAGTGCAATGGAGTATTCCACCCCTCCTGGATTGGGACAGGAGGGGAGCTCCGATGTAGGGGAGGCATTAGTGGTGACTGAACCATGTTATCGACATAACTTCCTTCAACATTATATCTGTTTTTGTAGGTGATCTTTCAGTGATAATGACCATCAAACGATGCATGGCCTCGGTCTGGTTAGCCATCCATCCATTCGCAGTCTCAGTTTGAACATAGAATTAGTCGTCTTAAGCATGTACCAACTCTGCTTGAGCTCTCTCATATTCTCAAACGTGTTGAATACTCATTTGCACATCCTGAAGTTCGACCGTTATCTCTTTAAGAGATGATGTCCGAGAGGTCGATGCCCTCTCCCGATTCACGGGATTGAGTGTTGGACTTTTGTTCAAATTCAATGATTCAGGATCTGTTTGAACCGACACATTCTCGGTCGAAGGTAGTGCGGTTGGTATTGAAGGTTCAACCCCAATAATTCAATTACATTTTGTATTCATATTTCTGATTGGTTGATTGGTAATGTCACACCGATAAGTAAAATAAGACGAGGGTCCCACTGTGCGTGCCAAACTTATGTTGTGGTTCGATTTCAAATTTGGTTACTTGATTAGTGTGGGTGTGCAAGAATTGAATGTGTGGCTCAATTCAAACTGAAAAACTAAGACCCCATGCACCAAAATAGGCATATGCGTCAGAAATCGACGTATATAACTGAGTTCTAATAAAATTGGTCGCCTATTCAGATACTTGTACAACATTACATAAGATGATCAAGCGATAGTTAAAGAGTGGGGTTCATCCTCTAAAAGTGGGTCACACCTCTACCTTTCATATGAAAGGACTATTTATCTTCAGTACAGACAAAAAAAAATGAAATTCTTATACTCGGCCACAGAGAACAACTGTAGAATGCCGCTCTGAATAGAGAACTTTGCTTGATATTTGAACTGAATTTAGCGTATGAGCGTTGGACTCAGATTACAACTAAATTCAACAACTAATTTGATTACTGTTACAGATTACACTAAGGAGTGTAAATGACATCTAAAGGTAAATGGTTACACTAAGGAATGTGAATGATAGATAAAGTATAAAGATAAGGATTACAATAAGGAATATAAATGATTAATAATTGAAATGATAATTGGAAGATAGATTTTGTTTGTTTTGGTTTGGTTGGTATGAGACGATTTTCCTTCATTATTTATAGCATTGGATTAATCATCTAGACACTTCTCACATTCTGATGGTTGTTATAACTGTTTTACCATTACTTGCTTTCCTTGCTTCTAAGCCCGCCATCTCTCCTTCTAATCTCTTCAGCACGAACATTCTTCGCTCGACTACTTTCTCTTAATGAATGACATGACATTGCTTAATAAACACTAATTGTATTGCTATAAAATTCTTTCCATATATCTTTGAAGATCTTTAAATACACCACGTAACTCTCTCATGATTACACGCAAACTTTAGTTATTGACTTTTGTAAAAGTAGATAGAAATAAGGATTAACAATGTGATCACCGATGGGTCAAGTGATCATATTAGCCTTCATTATGTCGATGGTTTTTCGTCTTCTCACAGGGTTAGGCTGGTGAGCGTATAAGATCTTTCTCAAAAGCCATGCTTTTCCACGTATCTCGCGGGTAATAGCATGCCTTTTGCGCGGAAGCAGTCAACAGCCTTTAAAACCCCTCTTGCTTTTTTTTTTTTCCTTTTTTTTTTTTTAAATTAATGTCTTCACGTACATACCGTCCATTTCCTGACCAAGAATAACTTACCGTGGACTACGCGACAAGTCTTCGCAGTATTCAGTATAGTGGGAGCGGATGGCGTCTCTTGCGTCCCCCAAGACGGTGCGGACCGTACCGTGGAGCCCACCTTGGTGTATGTATTTTATATCCATGCTGTCCGTCCGTTTTTTAAGATCATTTTAGTACAGCAGCCCAAAAATGAAGCAGATCCAGATCTTAAGTGGACCATACCATAAGAAACAGCCGCGACTGAAATCTTCACCCTTAAAAACTTCCTAGGGCCCACCCTAATGTTTAGGCAATGTTTATTTGCCATCCAACCTGTTGATAAGTCAAACAAATTACCTGGATGGAGGGAAAAAAATAAATATAAGTTTGATACAGAACTTTTGTAGCCATAAGCAGGTTTTAAGGGTCAGTCACCACGGTTTATTATGTTACGTACACCTGAAATAACTGAAATTTGTATCTGTTTTATTTTTAAGCTTACGCCTTAAACTAATATGGACAAACAGATACACTGCCTGAATACAGAATACATTCATCAATGATGGCTGTGTCAGTGGATTGCAGGCAATCCCATAGGATTGCTAAATCCAGGGAATCTACCACCAAGTATGTTTGGCCCGCCTGGTCAATCCCAGGATTACGCCCGGCCAATCCCTTCCAATTTGTTCATCCAAACATGTCCCAGGCAAAAATCATGGGATTAGGTGGGATTAGGAGGGATTGGGTGGATTTCAAGATAATGAGGTGATGTCAGTGGATTGCTGGCAATCCCATGGGATTGCTCCAATCCAGGCAGAATTTCATCTTGCTTGTTTGGCACGCCTGGCCAATCCCGGGATTACTCCTTCCAATCCCTTCTAATACAATCTAATCCAATCCAGCCTGCCCGGCCAAACAGGCCCTAAACTAATATAGACAAACAGATACCCTGCCTGAATATAGAATACATTCATCAAGGTGGGCCTCATAACGGCCCCACCATCTTGGGTGATGCTGTTGCAGGGAAACGGATTGGCTACTCCCCTGCCACCAGCCCGGTGGCTGGTGGCCGGTGCTATGTGGGCCCCACAATGATGTATGTGTTTCATTCATTCCGTTCATCCATTTTTACAGATCATTTTAGGGCTTGATCCCAAAAATGAGATGGATATAAATCTCCGGTGGACCACACCACATGAAAACAATAGTGATTAGATATCCACCATTAATATCCTCCTAAGGCCCACTGTACTGTTTATTTGACATCCAATCTGTTGATTAGGTCATACAGGCCCAGATGAAGGGAAAAAACAACAATCAGCTTGATCCAAAACTTTTACGCCCGGAAAGGTTTTTAATGGTCGACTCTCATTCAACACTGTTTCCTGTAATGTGGTCCACTTGAGACTGCGATATACCTCTTTTTTGGTCTCATAAAATAAAATGATCTTGAAAAATAGATGGACCGCATGGATGAAATACATATACCATGGTGGCCCACAGAGCACTCCGTTTCCCCCTTGCAGCACATAATCCGCTCCCCAATGTAGCATGGTTTTCGTTCTCACAAGCGGGCCCACGGTTTAAGTAATCCAGACCATAGGTCCATGCTTTTGCACATGCCTGGCGGTATGCAGAGTAGGTAGTTAGGCTACACCACTTTGCTGACATAGCAAGATGTGATTGGTGAAGTTGTTCGCTGTTAGAGATGGGTGCATGCCTTGTTAAGATTTTGCGATATAAAAACTGCAGATACAATACTTAGGCCTTTGCTAGACGTGTGGAAGGAGAAATGAGAGACAAAGGAGGCCCTGGCTAATGCAGGGACTCTCCGATGTCTAAGTCAGGATTAGGTATTTGAGAATAGAATAGGATTTTTAGAAGAGAAATACCGATCAAATATTAGGGTTTTCTCCATGAACCTACCTTGAAAGGCGGAAAGTAGGAGATCCAAAATACCATTTTTGTTGAATTCTTCCCTAATTTCTTAGCTGTAATCCAGGATTTCTGTGAGATGAGAGATTCTCAAGATTATCGGGGTCCAATATTATCCTCTAGAGATCTTGAGAGATCTTCTGGGACATTAGAAGATTATCCGAATCTTCTAGGTCGGTCTAGGGTCGGGACCCAAGATGGGCCTTGACTCTTTCACCGAATCAGCCCTTGCTATCCATGAGCCAGTTGAGAGCATCGTTGACCTGTGGTCGTGCGGCTCCCAATCTATAGTCAATCCGTAATCGACTTATGGCCGATCTATAGTCGATCCGTAATCATCTGTCGGCTGAGCCATGGTCGATCCGTAATCGACCTATGGGCTAGGTCGGTAGTACATGGCTATTAAAAGGGCTCGTTGGTGAGATCTTTGAGTGTCCTTAAAGTTGCATCATCTTCCTTGGAGGTTACGCTCTTTGGACACAAAGGCTTCACTGGGCTTGGCGCTCGATGAGCCTGAGCCAGTTCAGTAAAGTTGGTCCATTCCATAAACCGACTTATTGACTTGTCCATTTTTTATCCCAACAGTAAGCCCCCCTACTTCTCGTGCTGACCTATGGAGGTTCGAGAAGTAAGTAGGTCGGAACTAGGTTGGGTTATGCATGGACTGGGTTGATTTGCATAGTCATTAATGCCAGGTATGGCTGCTAGCGTGAATATCGAAGCGTGCCTGTAAGTGCTATAGTTTCTATCCCTGTTTGTTGTCAAATTTGTAGTGCCAAAATCACTATTATACTCTGTTATATATAACGTGCATAAATGAAGCTCTCTCATAAACAAGCTAAGCTAACAACAAGCAAAGCTCAAGATCTTGAATGAAAGAACTGCTCACAAGACTCAAGCTGAAAAGAAAGTACAAGGCAAGACTCAAGTTGAAAGTCAAGCTGAACTTAAGACTCAAGCTGAACTCAAGGCTCAAGTTGAAAGTCAAGCTGAACTCAAGACTCAAGCTGAAACTCAAGCCACTTTCAAGATTGAGTTACATGAAGAGTTCAACTACATCAAGACTTCAAGACTGATACTTCAAGGTCACTTGTTCCTAATGCTTCAATGTCCATACTTCATGATTGAGGTTTGTTTGACCATAGGTTGACCTTAGAAGTAGGTCATTTCGGATACATAAGCCGAATGTTATTTTACATGTGATTGGTTTGTTCTTCGACTAGTCCTAGGGCTTCTTCGACTAGTCCTAGACTTGCTTCGACCAGTCTAAGATATTCCTCGACCAGTCGTGAGTTTGTTACAAATTCCGGATAAAATCATTAGCCTTGACTAGTCACGGAATGCATTCGACGATCGTAGGAAGCGATGTCGGCGATCTTCGACGGTCGTAGAATCTACGACTCGAAGTCCGGCGAACCTTTGGGTTCTTCGACCGATCGAAGGAAACCTACGACCAGTCGTAGGAGAGCTACGACCAGTCGTAGAACGGTCTGAGCATATCCCGCCGAATTTTTCAAATATCTGTTAGAGCTTCGACTAGTCGAAGAGCACTCTAGACCAGTCGAAGACTCGATCTTCTCACCTATAAATAGTGCACGAATCTCAAAAGAAATCATCGATTTAATTAAAGTATTCAAGCCAATCTTCGTCGAACTTCTGAGATAATTTCGTGCTCCATCTAAGCTAAGTGTGCTTATTTAATATTCTCTTTCCTTAGCTTTATTTTAATTGATTTTGTTTCTTATATTCCAATCTGATTTGATAAAGAGGAATTATTATTCCCTTTCTTTGGAATCAAAATCAATTAAGGCAAGCCCTATTTGGTTTAATTTAAAATCTATTAGAATTAGAACCATTGTAATCAATCTTGGACATTGAACTTAGACATTTAATCATCTACTTTGATTTGGTTCTACCTGGCTACAACGAAGGAGATTTTCGGTATTTTACATATTGTAAATTCCTTTCTATTATTTTGGTTTCTTTCAAGATTTGCAGGAAAAATCTTGTTATTTTGGTTATACCGAGGAAAGCCAGAAAACTCGAAGTGGGGTTTTTAATTGTGTAAGCCCACATACAAAGACACAATTGTAAGGGTTTTGGGTGAACCCTGGGAAAACCTATTTTTAGTGAACGCTAATATCCCTGTGTGAGGATATTAGGAGTGGAGTAACATTTTGTGTGGCTGTTGTATAACGGTTGGTGAACACACAGGCGAACCACTATAATCCCTTGAGTTGTGGTTGATTGTTTTATTTTTCTAATTTTTATTCTTTTTGTGGGATGTATGTATGGTGGTGAATGTTGTAATTATTTCAAGCTTTGTGAGAATGTTGTAATAGCTTAGAATTTACTTTCTGCTATTCCTTTATAAGCTTGATTTTCAATTTCATTTGAAAGTTGTTCCAGCAAGGTTGCCCTGCCATTTTTATGGTGTATGGCTGTCCCTAGAACAATACATTTTTAATTACAAGTTATTTCATTTCAGTTTGTATTTAATTCTGTATTCCTCTTCGATTTGAGACTTGATACAAAGACCTTTCTAGAAATAAGGTTGTCCTACCATAAACTCTGTTTTTGGTGTAAGGTTGTCCTTAGAATAACATTTGTATCAACCTCTCAAGATCTGAATTTTGAGGTTGTTTTACTTTCCTGCATTGTTATTTAATTTGGCTATCATTTTCTTTATTATTCCGCTGTTATAAGTTTTTATTTGGCATTGTCCTATTCACCCCCCCTCTAGGACATATAGTTTGGCCTTTTCAGTGCCAGCTTGCAATTATGACATGTCGGTTTAGTACCCGAGGTCATGTGGGCTATCAAGCCATTGTTTCAATGGCAGATCAATAAGGGAGTGACATGTGGCATTGTACTTGATGTCGAGCTCGAGTGGCACATGGGGTTGTGCCATGTGTTGTTTCGGGGCAGCCAAAGAGGCGTCCGTACAATGCAGCATCAATGACCCCTTCAAACGGCTGACACGTGGCATAGCTATATAAGGAAAACCCTAACCCTTGAGTCATTTCCATTTGCATCTTGTCTTCTCCCCCTTTCTGCTTCCCTGTTCTTTTGTGTGCATTCCGACAACTGTTCTTATTGCAAATCAATCGAAATTCCGCCAATCTCAACTCCGGCGAGCCTCTCTTCCCCTCCTCCTTTCATTTTTCTATTCATGTCTAGCTCCATGAGCTCGCGGGAGGGGATTTTCGGTGGCAAAAGTGGGGCGGGTAGTCGCTTAAGGGTAATGTCGAACCCACCTTTGCCACTGGTGGTGATGGCGGATGCCGCTTTTCGATATTCATCATCGAGGAGAGCACTGGAGTGGTCCCTAGCGTAGAGACCGGTGCCCACCGCTCGAGCGTTGAATCTGTCTCCCAAGCGTGAGATGGCGCCCGAAGCATGGGAAATGAATGCGCCCCCGATGACTGAACAAGTCGATGAAGCGCGTGACCTACCTGATGAGGATGGAGTAGGGGACCCAAGGGTGAGGAGGATCCGAGAGGGCCAGTGCCTTCGACCTTATCCGAGGAGGAGTTACTCCGGATCAGGCTCGGGTATCACGTCCTCGAGTTTGTGATTCTTAGGCTCTCTTTGGCAGACGAACTTCCGGACCGACCTCCTGAAGGGGTAGCTATGATCTTTCAAGTCGCCCTGCAATGCGGCATGCGACTCCCACTTCAGGAAATTTCCCGACGACTTCTATCCAGCCTTGGCTTGGCCTCGGGACAACTGACTCCGAACGGGTGGAGGGACTTGTTCGGTTGTGCAGTCTTATGGGCTGAACTGGAGCAGCCCGAGCTATCAGTGGATGAGTTCCTCCACTTGTATCAAGTAAAACCAAACACCCTTCACCCCGGCTGGTATTACTTTTCTGCATAGCGAAATACTAACGGGGCCTTGATTACTAATCCTCCCTCCTCCAATAAGCACTAGAGGGATAAGTGATTTTGGGCCTACGGATGTTGGGAGACGGCCTACCCAGAATCGATTCAGTCTCTCATCCCCCAAGCTTTCTCCGAGCCAGGTCAATGTAGTGGTCACTCTTATTTCTGTTGATCGGCCTTCATCATCTAACTATGTTTGCATGTCTTTTTCCACAACTATCCCTAAACACCCGTCGTTGCTCGACAGCGCTCGGTAGCTCGAATCAGGGACCTACAGGCCTTAAGTTGGGAGAGGAGATCTTGGAGAGTGCTTCTCCAACCAGAGCGACTCTTCCAGTCAGGCTTAGACATAGCTCTGATAGGTACGGCCTTTGGTAAGACCCTTAGCTGATCCTCCAAACTTTGAATCTTGTTTGAAAAATGCTTCTGGTGTACTGACATATTTCTTCGTGCTTTGATGCAGAGATGTCCGAGGCTTGGCTTTTCCTTCGGCCCCCCTCAGCACCCCCGCAGGACGACATGCTTGCTCCGATGAGGAAGAAATAGAAGACTTCCTCTAAGAGCAAGGGGAAGGTCGACCCTTCTTGCCCGACCGTCATAGAGGTTACAGATGAGGGCATGGAGGTAGCTCCTCCCGAGGCCCTAGAGGCTGCCCAACCTCCATTTGGGATGCAGTCTTTTAGGAAGGAGGAGGCCGAGGAGGAGCGAGGGAGCTTCCGTCAAACGGTGGAGGCATCCTCCCGTGGGTGGATCGTCAGGGCGCCGAGGAGGAATTCATCGACTTGTTCGATTCCCCAATGGACCTGACTCTCGCTCGCATGATGACCACTGATCTTCTTGGGGTAAGAGCTTCGTCAGATATTTTCTTCTTGTTTGTTTTGTTTTCGAATTGCTCATCTTGACCTCTTTTTTCTTTTGCAGTTCACCCCGTGCACGTTGAAGGCCTGCACCGAGCTTACTAAGGAGCATAGATAGGCGGAGAAGGCTGAAGCTTGGACTTCAACTGTGCAAGCCGAGCTAGAGGCGACGAAGGTGGCTCTCGAAGTGTCTCTCACTGGGAAGGCTGGGATGGCCTCACGATTGCAAGAGGCCAAGGTGCTGTATGATGAATGTCATGCTTAACTCGTTGACACGAGTGTCAAGCTGGATCGGCTGAAGACGGAGACCAAAGCCACCCTCTCCATCGCACGGAGGGACGCTGTGAAGGAGTTCCAGTTGTCTCAAGCATTCTTGGATGAGAGAGATACTCTCTATCGCCAAGGCTATGCTGAGTGCGTGAGAGCAATGAACTAGAGCTTTCTCGAGCTCGACCTCTCTGCCTTTGATGAGCTTGAGTCGGGCTCTGATGGGTCGGGCGATGAATCAGCTCCCGAGGTGGCTCTTGAATTGGCTTCTCAGATGGCCTCCGAAGTGGCGACCGAGTCTTGAAGTTAATTTTGCAGAGCAGTATTTCCTTCATCCTGCTAACTTTTTCAGCTTCAGGCATTTTAAGCACACTAAGCGTTGGAGCTTCAAGCACTTCAAGCACATCAAGCGCCCGAGCTATAAGCACATCAAGTGCATATTGTGTTTTTCGTTTCACTTATTACCCGATGTACAAAGTTTGGAATCACAGTTATTGTAAAACTGATGTAACCACACCATTCTTGGTCTTTATTAATGAAATTTTCCCTTTTTGAAGATCCATTTTCATTTTCCTTTTTTTCATCGGACGAGTTACATAACAAATGTCAGTATTTACATAACAGTCAGTCATTGCTCAGTCATAGGTTGGACAAAGATCATCTGTGGATCTGATCTATGTCGGACATTGATCTTGACATGTCTCGGATATAGGTTGGATTTAGATCGCTTGTTCACCCGACCGACTTAAGGATAGTAAATCTTCAAGTGCTTAACATTCCATGGATGGTGGAGTAATTGGCTGGTCATATCTTTTAATTAGTATGTACTGGGTTGGATGGTGCTCGAAACCACATAGGGTCCTTCCCAGTTTGGCCCCAAGGTCCTTGTTTCTGCCTCTTTGGTGTTTTGGAATGTCTTTCGGAGGACTAGATCTCCCACTCGAAACCTCCTGACCTTGACCCGAGCATTATAGAACCGGGATACTTGTTGTTGGCGGACAATGGTTCGAAGCCGAGCTTGCTCCCTTTGCTCTTCCAGAAGGTCAAGACTGAGGGACATAAGCTCATCATTGTCCTATTCATCAAACGAGCTTGTGCGGGTAGTAGGCAATCCGATCTCTACGGGGGTGACAGCTTTCGCTCTATATGCCAAGGAGAATGGGGTTTCTCCAGTGGCCGTTCGGGCCGTGGTCCGATGAGCCCACAGGACTTTGGGAAGTTCTTCGGCCCAGGCTCCCTTGGCATTTTTGAGCTTGGTTTGGAGGTGATATTTGATAATCTTGTTGACAACCTTAACTTGCCCGTTTGATTGTGGATGCTACGGTGACGAGTACACGCTACGAATTCTGAGATTCTTGCACATTTCTTGGTACTGCCTGTTGTCGAACTGCTACCTGTTGTAGGAGATGATAGTCTGTGGTATCCTGAAGCGACATATGGTATTCTTCCAAACAAAATCTGTGATTTTTTGTTCGATTATCTTTGCTAATGGCTCGGCCTCTGGTCATTTAGTGAAGTAATCCACAGTTACAACCACAAACTTGGTCTGACCTTTTCCCATGGAGAGTGGCCCGATAATGTCGATCCCCACTGAGCAAATGGCCAAGGACCGGCCATAGAGGTAAGTTCTTCTGGTGGTTGTCGTGGAACGGCTGCAAACTTTTGGCATTTATCACATCTCTAGATGAGCTTTCGTGCGTCATGCTAAATGGTCGACCAATAGTAACCCTGCCAGATGACCTTGTGAGCAAATGATCGCCCTCAAGAGTGATTCCCGTAGATTCCTTCGTGAATCTCTCTCAAGACGTATTCAACTTCTTCCGGTCGAAGGCATCTTAAGTAAGGAAGGTAGAATCTTTTCTTATAGAGTGTGCCATTAAGCATGGCATATCGACCGACCTTAATCTTCATTCGTCACGCTTTTGCTCGGTCCTCAAGCAATTCGTCGATTTCGAGATAGTGGATGATTGGGTCCGTCCATGCTGGTTCCAAGTTAATCGAAAAAATAGTTGGGATGTCTACTTCGTTGACGCTTGGTTTGGCCAAGAATTCAATGAGGATATATCTTAGGATTTCATCCTCGTCTGTGGTATCGAGCTTTGCCAGCATATTAGCTTTAGAATTCTTGGCCCGTGGGATCAGGGCGACGCTACAGTATTGAAAACTGCCGATCAATTCCTTGGCCTTTTGAAGGTAGGCCTTTAGACGTTCTTTTTTGGTTTGGTAGATGTCGACTATTTGGTTAACGACTAATTGCGAGTCACTGAAAACGTCAAGGTGGCAAGCCCTCATATTCGCTGCCAATCTTAGTCCGATGAGTAAAACCTCATATTTTGTTGTGTTGTTGGAGGCTTAGAATCCAAATCTCAAGGCATATTGCATGTGCATGTGGTCGGGAGTCTTCAAGACAACCCCTGCCCCGCTTGCCTTAGAGTTGGAGGAGCCATCAACATAGAGCTTCCAGCGGGGAGGGTCGGGGTAGGGACAAAGTTGAGAGTCGAACGATTCAATCGCTTGCTGGCTTTCCGTCCCTTCTGGAATGAGCTCCAGTCCAGGTTGGTCGGTCATAGGTCGTTCATCGATCGAAGATTGCTCAGATGACTGTCTGACCTAACCATAACTTGCCCTTTGATTGCAGCTCATGGCTGATATTTAATGTCAAACTCACTTAGTTCAATTGCCCATTTGGTGAGACGACTTGAAGCTTTTGGTTTTTATAGTACTTGTCGCAATGGTTGGTCAGTCAGGACGGTAATTGAATGTGCTTGGAAGTATGGTCGTAGGTGTCGAGAGGAAATGACCAAAGTGAGGGCCAGTTTTTCCAAGGTCGGATACCTTGTCTCTGCTGGAACAAGTGTCTTACTAACATAATAAACTGGGAATTGTTTCCCTTCATGTTCTCGAATTAATGCCGAGATGATCGCTGCATTGGACACAGTTAAGTACAATAGCAGTGTTTCTCCTGGCTCGAGCCTGGAGAGCAAGGGTGTCGATCCTAGGTATGCTTTGAGCTATTGGAAGGCTACCTTGCACTCTTCATCCAGTTCACTATTTGTCTCCCTTTCAATTGTTTGAAGAAGGGGAGGCATTTGTTTGTAGCTTTGGATACGAAGCAATTAAGTGCGGTAATCCTTCCGGTTAACCTCTTTATATCCTTGATCATATTTAGAGACTGTATGTCAAGTAGAGTTTTGATTTTTTTGGGATTTGCCTCGATCCCTCGCTGGCTAACCAGAAAACTAAGGAACTTCCTCGAGCTTACGCTAAATGTGCACTTGTTCGAATTCAGTTTCATTCAGCATATTCGAAGAATGAGGAACATTTCCTCAAGGTTGGCCACATGGTCTGTAGCCTTAACGCTCTTGACGAGCATGTCATCGATATAGACTTCCATCATTCGCCCTATTTGGCGGGCGAACATTTTATTGATAAATCTCTGATACGCTCCTGCATTCTTCAAACTAAAGGGCATCACACGGTAACAATAAAGACCTTTGTTGGTGACAAAGGTAGTTTTAGATTTATCTCCTGGGTGCATTATAATTTGATTATACCCCGAATATGCATCCATAAAACTAAGGAGTTCATGTCCCGGGGTATTGTTGACCAACTAGTTGATCCTGGGTAGAGGGAAGCTATCTTTGGGGTAGGCTTTATTCAGATTTGTGTAATCTACACAGACTCGCCATTTCCCATTAGCTTTCTTGACCAGTACAATGTTGGCCACCCAGTCCGGGTAGTAGATTTCTTCGATGAACTTGGCCTTAAGGAGCTTGCTGACCTCTTCTTCGATCATGGCATACCTTTCTGGGCTGAGGGCGCGTTGCTTCTGCCGAATCGGCTTGTAGGTCGAATCGATGTTCAGTCAGTGCGTGATAATGGTGGGGTCGATCCCTGGCATGTCTTCATGGGACCATGCAAAAACATCAATGTATCGTCGCAGTAGGGCTACCAATTTATCCTTCAATGGCAGTGTCAAGGATGACCCGACCTGTACGGTCCTAGAGGGGTTGGATTCGTTCAAAGGGATCTGGACAAGGTCTTCCACTAGTTGACCTCGCTCGGGAGATTCCTCACATGGATCCAAGGACTCGATCGTCATTACCTCTGGTGGAGCCTTCAGGGCCAATGTGTAGCATCGTCGAGCATCGTGTTGGTCACCTTTGACAATTCCCATACCTTGCTCGGTCAAAAATTTCATGGAAAGATGGTAGGCAGACACTATTGCTCGGAAGAGGTACAGTGACGGTCGTCCGAGAATAGCATCGTAGACGAATGGCTAATTAACTACGAGGAAGTTGACCATCACAGTGGTTTGGTTCTGTCCTTCCCCGGCTATGAGCAGGAGTTGGATAGCTCCTTCGGGCAGGATCTGTCTGCCTGAGAATTTGATCGAGGGGGTTCGCATTGGTCAGAGTGTAGACCGATCAATACCCATCTTGTCGAAGGCATAGGTGAAAAGCACATCTGCGGACGATCCTGTGTTGACAAGGACTCGAAACACTTTCCGATTGGCTATGGTTACGAAAATTACCAAGGCGTTGTCGTGTGGGTGATGAACGCTTCAGGCATCTTCCTCGGTAAAGGTCAATTGTACTTTCCAGTTTCCTTTCTTTCAAGGGTCAAGCAAGGACCATAATTTCTCCTTCGTGATGGCTAATGCTCCTCCCTGTGCATCTTTCGAGCATTGTTCAAATCACCTCTGCCCTTGTGACCCCCGATGATCGTGCAGATTTCTTCGGTTGGTTGGTTATCGATTGGGTGTTCTTCGACAGCTATGATCTGATTTCCTCCCTAGTCCACATGTTCTCCGAGATGGCCTTCTCGGATGAGTCTCTCGATCTCCTGCTTAAGGTTATAGCAGTCACTGGTGTTATGCCCATGGTCCCGGTGAAAATAGCAATATTTATTCTTACTTCTTCGATCAGGATTGCTTCGCAACTTGTTTGGCCAGTGGACGAAGCACTCGCCCTTTATCTCCATCAGGACCTGCTCATGGGATTTGTTGAGTGGGGTGTAAGTAGGATCGGTCGTCCTTTCACTTTTTTCCTACATTGGTCGAGACAGGCTCTTTCTTCAATTGTTCTTTGGCCAGGACGTTTTTGTTTTGAGCTGCGTCCTGCAAGATCCGGGACTCCTCGACATTAGCATATTTTTGTGACCGGTTTATGAATTCGGCCAGCGTGGTAGGAGGGTTCTTATCTAGAGAAAAGAGGAACGACTTGTCCCTTAGTACGCTAATGATGGCGTTCAGTGTGGTTTCATCTGAGTGTTTTTGAACCTGTAACGCCTCCAGGTTGAAGCGCTTGATGTGATCCTTGAGGAGTTCACCATCTTTCTGGACAATGTTTATAAGGTGGGCTGATGCTTTGAGCTTTTCCTTTCCCCTAATGAAGTTTGTGGCGAATGCCTCGATGAGTTCAGAGAATGAGTTGATGGACCTCAGCTTTAACTATTTGAACCAGAGTCAAACAACATTGGCCAAGGTCAGCGAGAAGGCTTGGCACATAACTGCATCTGACACGTCGTGTAGTTCCATGTAAGTTTGGAAGGACTCCATGTGTTCCATTGGGTCGGTATTCCTAGTGTAGGGTGTGATCTAGGGCAATCGAAACTTATCTGGTAACTGTGCTCATATTATGTCAGCTATGAACATAGACTCGATTTCTTCTGCTCCAGTTGTATTGCCTTGATAGGTTTGCTTCATGTCCGCAACTGCTTTTGCAGATTTTGGAGCTCAACCTTCCATGGTTCCTCGCTATCAGCGGTAGCTTCGACCGTAGGTCGGTTACGTCTTCTCTGATCTATTTCGTGACGTAGGTCAGATGCATGTAACGGGATAGTCCATGAAATGTGGGACAACACAGTCTCGACCGGATCATGATGCTGCTCGGTTGCGCGGTGGCCTGTACAGTGGAAGACTAAGGAGGGTTGGTGTATGGTTGGACATCGCTCGACTGTCCTCCCCTCTGTTCGGACCCCTGTACTCACTGAGGCTGCATTTGCTTTAACATCCCAGGTCGGCCCTGATATCTCCGACCTCCATCTCAAGGGCGTTCCATCGGCCATTCCTTCCACGATTTTGCTGACCGCGTCTGCTTGAACTTGAAGTGGCCTGATGTTGTGGGGAGCCCTGGCAACTCTCCTGCTGTTCAAGCCGTTCCACGGATGGCAGACCACGCTCTGGCACGAGCAGGGTCGAAATCGGAGTCGCCACTAGATGAGATTGAGCTTTCTTTTTTCCCTTCGCCATTGTAAGTTATTTAGAGTATCTCTAGTAGAGCAGGAACGACTTAAGATGTCGTTCCCATAGACGGTGCCAAACTGTTGATGCAGTTTTCCTACAGATCCAATACGTAGGCCTTTCCTGAACCTGTGGAAGGAGAAAAGAGAGACAAAGGAAGCCTTGGCTAATGCAAGGGACTCTCCGATGCCTAAGTCAGAATTAAGGTCTTTGAGAATAGAATAGGATCTCCAGGAGAGAGATACCAGTTGAATATTAGGGTTTTCTCCATGAATGTACCTTGAAAGGTGGAAAGTACCTCTATTTATAGGAGATCCAGAATACCGTTTTGGTTGGATTCTTCCTTGATTTCTTAGCTATAATCCAGAATTTCCGTGAGATGAGGGATTCTCAGATTGTCGGGGTCTAATATTATTCCCTAGAGATCTTGAGAGATCTTCTGGGACGTTAGAAGATTATCCGAATATTTTAGGTCGGTCTAGGGTCGGGACCCAAGATAGGCCTTGACTCTATCACCGAATCAGCCCTTGTTATCCGTGAGCCAGTTGAGAGCATCGTTGACATGTGGTCATGCAACTCCCGATCTATAGTCAATCCATAATCGACTTATGGCCATCAATCCGTAATCGACTTATGGCCGATCTATAGTCGATCCGTAATAGTCTGTCGGTTGAGCTATGGTCGATCCGTAATCGACCTATTATCGACCTATGGGCTAGGTCGGTAGTACATGGCTATTAAAAGGGCTCGTTGGTGGGCTCTTTGAGGGTCCTTAAAGTTGCATCATCCTCCACTGAGGTTACGCTCTTTGGACACAAAGGCTTCACTGGGCTTGGCGCTCGATGGGCCTGAGCCAATTCAATAGAGTTGGTCTATTACATGAACTGACTTATTAACTTGTCCATTTTTTCCCCTAACAATGATAACGAAAGATCATTTTGTTTTCATTTTCTTTGCTCTCATTGTCAAGTGAGAGTTTCCATTACGTTGCTACTCTACATGAAAGCAACGAGGTTCACCCATCTACGCATCGTATAGAGATTGCATGCAAATTGATTGACAAATGTCTAAAAAAGATTTTATTAGGCACTGATTTGATGGTAATTGAGAAGTGCGTCACTCTTGAGGGATTTATGAAAAAGACAGATTAATATTTATCTGCCGTGAGGTTCAGCTATTTACAGAAAACTTTGAGGTGGGTTGTAGGGCACCAGTACCATCATATCTTTTAAACTTAGAGAGTCTTAGAATTCTGAGGCACCTGTGCATCTGGATAGTAACAAAGGTCCTTAAATTTCATCAACGAGAGATTCATGCTCTGTTACTTTGTAGCTAATTTTCCATCACTGAGAGTTGATCTTGAAAATATTCTTAGAGTTTCTTGATCTCAGATGAATCGGACTAAATGGGTTTTTTCCCCTTGCAATACATGTACATGAATAGCTTATTAAGAGCAATAGTCAATCTCGTTGGCATCGTTATGGCCCCTTCAGAGCAGTAAACCTTATTGATGCTTAAGAGAAGGCTGAACTTGACTAGTAGTACTGTGCGAAATTCGGCGACTTTGTAGTAAGGATGTGACATTGATAGCACAGAAGATTGGCCCCAAGGCGTTCGACATTAACATAATGTTACCCTCAGGTAGTAGACACATACAGTGTGTATGTATATCATAGTTCAATAGCCAAAAAAATTGACTCGATGTTCAGTCAGGTCAAGTCTACTTAATAATCCGAACCTATCTTAAATTAACTTGATTTGATATTTAACATACATAATTGAGAATGCGGTTTGGCTAGTGATGCTGCCACTACCGAATTGGCTAGTGTTCGGTGCTCTGTGGGCCCCACCATGATGTATATGTTTATATCCACGCCGTCCATTCATTTTTAAAGATTATTTTAGGGATTGACACCAAAAATGAGGCAAATCTAAGACTCATGTGGACCACACCATCGGTAAATAGTGGTGATTGAATGTACACCATTAAAAATCTCCTAGGGACCACTATAATGTTTATTTGACATCCAACCTGTTGATTAGGTCGTACAGACCTGGATGAAGTGAAAAAATAAACAATAGCTTGATCCAAAACTTTTGTGGCCCACAAGAAGTTTTTAACGGTTAGCGTTCAATCAACACTATGTGGTCCACTTGAGATTTGGATCTACCTCATTGTTGGGCTAATATCATAAAATGATATGGAAAAATGGACGCATGGCATGTATGAAACACACAAATCATGATGGGTCCCGCATAGCACCGACCACTAGCCAATGGCCAGTGGCAGGGTCACTGGCTGATCCGTTTCCCATAATTGAATAAATATTTAAAAATCAACACATATAAATTTATTCATATAAAGCATTTTTATTTTTTTGCTTGTGGAGTTTGGGTAGAATTCACCAAGCTTCAATTCCTTGGCACTGGCGTTGGTTCCATTCCAGTCTACTACCTCTTATTTTTCAATTACTAAGATTCCCATAACTTGTCAACTAACTCAGTTTGATTTATGCTGAGTCTATGGAGTCAATCGAGTTGTCGAGTCAACTCAATAAGCCTTGTTGAGTTTGGAGCGATTCAAGCTCATGATCAAGTCTTTCAAGGACTGAGCTCAAAATCTCATTTGAGTCGAGTTTACTCCTGAGGTTTGAGTTGAGTTGGCAAGTTTTATGATATATATAAAATAGCAAAAAACTCACCTATGTATAGAAATTTGCATCTCTCCTGTGGGGAAAAGAAAAAGAAGGAAAAAACAAAAATAGCTCCTCGTATTCTTTGATCATTTTTTCGTTCCTTTGGTTTCATTGTCAACTGTTGGTTTCATTGTCAATGGTTGGCAAGCCATTCATAACCTTGACTATTGGTATGCATCACATTGCTATCGATGGACCATGAGTTAATAATTAAGAATTTTATAAATAACTACTTAATTATACATCTTTACATTCTGATACCTTTTTCATAAAGCTTTCCAAAACACTACATCATTAACCCATATAATTATCATTCCACCACCCTCCGTAAATATTTTTAATGACCGGTTGGGTAGGTGTCTGAGCAAATAGCTTAATTACTTGGGTGGACCCCACCATGATGCTTATGTAAAATCTACCCTAACCATTAGGTTCATCACTTCATGTTAGGCCAAGGGCATAAAAATCACCCCAATCCGTGATCAAGTCGGCCCCATGATTGGAAACAATGTACAGGGCAACAATCACCTTCCAAACTATTTTCTTGATATGACCTATATATATGAATAACAGTTGGACCTGGATTTTAGGTACCAAGTCTAAATTTTGACGTGACATTTAATGGTTGGAGTGAATTTCAAATAATCATCATCATGGGCCCAATAAAAATTAAGGGTGGATGTCTCTCTCTCAACTATTTTCTTTGGTATGACCCACCTAGATCACAAGTCTATTTTTTGGATATGCACTTAAGCTCAGATTACAAATCTTATGGTTAGAGTGGATTTTCTTTTTTTTTTTAACACACGCACACATACCCCACGCACTCACACCATAGTGGAATTTCACCACCTATGGGTACTTGATCCGTTGACCAAGTGTTGAAACTCCTAGAGTCTACCACACCCCCTTCAAAAAAAAAAAAAAAAAAGCAAAAAGGAAAAAAAAAGATGATTTAGAAGGGGATGCCACCCCTAATTTTGCAGGCCCACCATGATGTTTATGTAAGATTCATTCGGATCATTAGATATTTAGTCTCATATTAGGCCTACATACAAAATTAGGTTGACATGTAATTTTTGGTCGCCAAACAATTGGTAGGCAAAACCTCCACCCTTGATTATTACAGGGACTATCATGATAATTATATGAAATCTACTCAAACCATTAGATTTCAAACAAAATTTTAGGCTTGTGGTCCAAAAGCATACCCATCCATGATTCATGTAGACCACACTAATGGAAATATAGTTTGAAGGGAGAGCGTTGTCCTGACACTCTTTCCAATAATGGGTCCATCTGAATCAAAGATGGATTTGAATTTTTGGACCCCCTAATAACATAAGTGATGCACCTAGTGGTGGGAGGATTTTGTATAAACATTTACTATGAGACCCACCCAAGCCATTGACACATTTGCTCGGATTACAAATGTAATGGTTAGAGTGGATTTTCTATACACATCATGGTGGGCCATCCAAAAATCAAGTCCACGCGTCTCCCTCTAATTGTACACACACAGAAAAAGAGACATGATTTAGAATGGGATGCTGCCCCTGATTTTGCAGGGCCCACCATAATGTTTACGATAAGATTCATTCTGATCATTAAATATTTAGTCCTACATACAAAATTAAGTTGACCTGCGACTTTTGGTGGCTAAACAATTGGTAGGGAAACCTCCACCCTTGATTTTTACAGGGACCATCGTGATAATTATATGAAATCTAATCAAACTATTAGATATCACACAAAATTTTAGACTTGTGGTTCAAAAATCATACCCATCCATGATTCAGGTAGACCACACTAACGGAAATACGGTTTGAAGGGAAAGCGTTGTCCCATACACTCTTTTCAATCATGGGTCTATCTGAATCTCGGATGAAGCTGATTTTTTGGGCCCCTGATGTAACATAAGTGATGCACCTGGTGGTGGGGGGATTTTATATAAACATCACTATGGGGCCCACCCAAGCCATGGACACATTTGTTCGCACAAGCTGATCTGACGGAGGCAGGTAAAATGGAAATTATGTCAATAAGGAGGCAGCTTATTAAAAGACATTATAAAAGGGTATCCGAATGTAAGTATCCTATCAGTTACGTAGTGTTTTTGTAAAATTCCTTCAATAATTTCTTCAACAGCACAACTGTCTTCTTTTGACCCGTGGGCTTTGAACGGACAGTATCATACGCACCTGTTCGTTTGCTTGTTCGCCTGCGTTCTTGTATAGAGCCTACATCATTGTCTATATTCCTTCCAACCCATGCACTAAGTGAGCCCCATCACGCAGATGTTGCTATTCCTTCAACCCATGCACTTAGTGAGCCCCATCACGAAGATGTTGCTCTAAACATCAGGCCTATCAAATGTAGGGCACAGGGTGAAAAGCTATGACAAAGAAGTCAGTTCAGTTTGAGATTAGGGTTGGCAATCAACATCTGGCAGGTCAGGTTCAGCCCATGACCTGGTTGTAAATAAGGCCTAATGTTCAGGTCATGGTCCTGTCTGTTTAGCATTCAGGTCTTCTATTTCTGACCCAAGGCACTTCATGAAAGAAAGAGTCTATTTCATTATGGAAGGCTAAATAAAAAAAAAAAAAGAAGGAAAAAAAAAGAGTGTGATTAGGGGTAATCAATCACGGGTGTCCCTCCATTTAACACACCCAACGAAACTCACACCATTTCAAACTTCAGATGGGGCGGAGCCATGTGATCAGTATGAATGACTTAGTGTGATTGTACATTGGACCTTGTGGTGTTGTTTGGTTGGAAATTTAGTTGTTGGTATGTGTGTGTGTGTGTGTGTGTGTGTGTGTGACAGAGCCTAATACGGCTCAATCTGATCCAAATGCCTTTGACCTCAAGCACTAAGATAGATATATAGAAAGACTGTGAACAGTTATTTATAACTGAGAACTAAGCAATTAGACATCTATTCAACCAAATGCAAAAGAAATCAAGCTAGTTATGAAGGGAATGGTTCATCATTCTAATAAAGGTTTTTTTTTTTTCCTAATGTTGGTCATGAGGCCGCAACGATGAACAGTCGCATTGCTATGCGAGTGAGATATATGACATGAACCCATGACAATAGCTAGCTAAACTTATTCATTTTTGGCTACTCATGACGTTTTAAATTCTGATCAAATTTGGCTACTGGACCAATAAAAGAAATCTTTAGGTTGTCTTCTATCGAGATCTTGATGCTATGTGGTGTCATCCAAGTCATTAGATTTGATGTAATCAGATCAAGCATGAATAAGTTTCCCACCTGAGTTTTGGACCAGGATGTTTCTAGATGCATGGTGAATAAGAGGTGAACAAGCGGCTTGGACTCTGCATACACGTCTCAGGTGTGCCCCACTATGCTCAAACTTATTATAATTATAAAAGAATGCCCAGGTGCAACGTGCATGCATTTTAATAATGGGGGTGTGTGATTGCGCGTGTGTGGGGGCATGTGTAAATAGGGTGGAAGTCTCCTCCCATCTATTCTACTCGTGTGGCCCATGTGAATCATGAACTGACCTAATTTTTTGGGACACGAATTGCCAGCGACAGGGTGTCACAAAACTCCCTACACTCAAAAAGTGGGTGGAGCCCATCATGATGTTTGTGAGAAATCCACCCCATCCTTTCCTTTTTTCATCTCATCTCAAGATATGAGACCAAAAATTAAGTGGATCCAAAAATCAAGTAGGCCACATGAGAGGAAACAACGGGGATTGAATGACCACTGTTGAAACATTCATAGGGTCACAAAAGTTCATATCAAAAAATTAATTAATTTTATCCCAGTAGAAATGACCTTATGAACAGTTTGGATGGCATATAAAAATCTAGATAGACCTGGGAAGGTTTTAATAGTAGGCATTTGGTTCCCCACATTTACCTCTTCCGTGGCCCACTTGATTTTTGGATCCACCTCATGTTTAGTCTCACATCCTAAAATGAGTTGGTAAAAAACAGATGGATGACAAGGATTTGTCACAAATACCATGGTGGGTCTCACCTATCTTCCGGGAACAGGAAGTTCCTACAACAGGTTGTCATGGGCATTTCGGGCTCTGATTTTTGAGCCTTTAAATAAACCAAGGAACACATGATGGTTGGTGCAGATGCCATCAACACAAAAGGGTAGATCCCACAATAATTCATTTGCGCCAAACTGTCGTGAAAGGTTCATAACCTCTGAAATTATATATATACATGGGAAAATGTTCTATAAGGTGGAGCTCATGAGAACTCCTCGTGAGGTCGAGCTGTGTGGGCCCCACCATGATGTATATCGAACATCTACCCCATCAGTCAAATGTACCATTCCATAGTGGTCCTAGGGCTTAAAAATCAAGTCAATCCGTGACTTGTGTGGGCCACACAACATACAAAAGTTAAGAGGGGTTACCCTCCATTAAAACATTCATAATCATTTTTGGACCCACTGAGATGTGGTTCACAAATCTAGCCCATCCATTATGTGTGTCCCACTTGGATGAGGGGTTAGACCAAGTTTTAGATGCATCCAAATTTCAAATAGGCCCCACCAAGTGTTTTTATATGTTTTAGGCATGTCTTTACATGATTTTAGATGGTATGGCCCACCAGAGTTCCGTATACGGCTGATTTTTGGGATATCCCATAATTTAAAGGGGACCCATCAAATGCACGATATTGATGTTCGACATACATCATGGTGGGTCCCACACAACTCGACCTCATGGGAAATTCCCATGACCTCGACCTTAGAGGAAAAAAGGTTCTATACAGTGGAGCTCATAGGAACTCCCCATGAGGTCAGTTGTGTGGGCCCCACCATGATGTATGTTGAACATCTACCCCATCAGTCAGATGAAGCATTCCATAGTGGGCCTAGGGTGTAAAAATCAAGTCAACCCATGACTTGTGTGGGCCACACAACATACAAAAGTTGAGAGGGGTTACCCTACATTAAAACATTCATAATCATTTTTTGGGGCCACCGAAATGTGGTTCATAAATCCAGCCCATCCATTATGTGTGTCCCACATGGATGAGGGGCCAGACCAAGTTTCAGACGCATCCAAATTTTAGTGGGCCTCACCAAGTGTTTTTATATGTTTTAGGCATGTCTTCACATGATTTTAGATGGTATGGCCCACTGGAGTTCCGTATACGACTGATTTTTGGGATATCTCATAATTTAAAGGAGACCCATCAAATGCACGATGTTGATGTTCGACATACATCATGGTGGGGCCCACACAGCTCGACCTCACGAGGAGTTCCCATAAGCTCCACCATATAGAGCTCATGGGAACTCCCCCTGAGGTCGAGCTGTGTGGGCCCCACCACGATGTAGATGTTTGACATACATCATGGTGGGGCCCCCACAACTCAACCTCATGGAGACTTCCCATGACCTCGATTGTACAGGGAAAAGGTTCTATACAGTGGAGCTCATGGGAACTCCCCATGAGGTCGAGATGTGTGGGCCCCACCATAATGTATGTTGAACATCTACCCCATCAGTCAGATGAACCATTCCATAGTGGGCATAGGGCTTAAAAATCAAGTCAACCTGTGACTTGTGTGGGCCACACAACATACAAAAGTTGAGAGGGGTTACCCTCCATTAAAACATTCATAATCATTTTTTGGACCCACCGAGATGTGGTTCATAAATCCAGCCCATCCATTATGTGTGACCCACATTGATGAGGGGCCAGACCGAGTTTCAGACGCATCCAAATTTCAAGTGGGCCTCACCAAGTGTTTTAATATGTTTTAGGGATGTCTTCTCATGATTTTAGATGCTATGGCCCATCGGAGTTCCGTATACGGCTGATTTTTGGGTTATCCCATAATTTAAAGGGGACCCATCAAATGCACGATGTTGATGTTCGACATACATCATGGTGGGGCCCACACAGCTCGACCTCACGGGGAGTTCCCATGAGCTCGATCGTACAGGGAAAAGGTTCTATATAGTGGAGCTCATGGGAACTCCCCATGAGGTCGAGCTATATGGGCCCTACTATGATGTATGTTGAACATCTACCCCATCAGTCAGATGAACCATTCCATAGTGGGCCTAGGGCTTAAAAATCAAGTCAACCCGTGATTTGTGTGGGCCACACAACGTACAAAAGTTGAGAGGGGTTACCCTCCATTAAAACATTCATAATCATTTTTTGGGCCCACCGAGATGTGGTTCATAAATCCAGCCCATTCATTATGTGTGTCCCACATGGATAAGAGGCCAGACCAAGTTTCAGACGCATTTAAATTTCAGGTGGGCCTCCCTAAGTGTTTTTATATGTTTTAGGTATGTCTTCACATGATTTTAGATGGTATGGCCCACCAGAGTTCCATATACGGTTGATTTTTGGGATATCCCATAATTTAAAGGGGACCTAACAAATGCACGATGTTGATGTTCGACAAACATCATGGTGGGGCCCACACAGCTTGACCTCATGGAGAGTTCCCATGAGCTCCACCATATAGAGCTCATAGGAACTCCCCCTGAGGTCGAGCTATGTGGGCCTCACCACGATGTAGATGTTCGACATACATCATGGTGGGGCCACACAACTCGACCTCATGGAGAGTTCGTTGATGTTCAACATACATCATGGTGGGGCCACACAACTCGACCTCATGGAGAGTTCGTTGATGTTCGACATACATCATGGTGGGGCCCACACAACTCGACCTCATGGGAAGTTCCAATGAGGTCTAGTGGTGTGGGCCCCACCATGATGTATGTCGAACATCTAACCTTCATTTGTAGCCCCACTTTGATGTGCTGATGAATTCCACCTAGATTACCAGATGCATCACCCCTCCTTTCGACATGAGCCGAAAACCTTGCCGATTCGTTACTCACATAGGCTACATGACCGGAAAACAGTTGAGGATCCTCACATGTGATCTTATGGAGGGCCCAATGTGTTATTTACATGCCATCCCACCCATTCACCTAAAGCATCTGCCTTTAGATGAAGTGATCTTGAGGCCATTGGTTCGCTTTGACATTCTAGTGGGCCCTACCGAAGATATATGGTGGGTTTCTCCCCTTGAGCCGTTTCCTACTGTGAGGTCCACTCAATTTTGAATCTGACTGATATTTAAGCCCTTGGCCAAACGAGCCATGGCTAATGGAGTCATTAACACATCACGAGGGACCCACACAAAGCATTTTCACCGTAACCTCGGTGAAATGTTTTTTTGCAAGGAATCATTTCTCTGATATGGCCGATCGTCACGAGATTTTCAGTTCTTTAATGTTTACCACCCAGTCTCTCGCATGTCCAAATTCGGAAGGCCTGCGTATCAACATTCATCCTCGAGTAACAATACCATGGTTCGTTTGGGAGCAACTCCCCATACAAATAAAAACGACAAATCAAATAACAAATAAAGTAAATAGGTCCAACGGATGTCCCCTCTCATTAATTGGACAAAGCTAGTGACTGTAAAAGGTTAAAAAAAAGAGTACGTTGTGTAACCGTGATGGGTGTCTTACCGAGCCCAAAAATCAGGTTTATCTAAAACTTAAATGGGCCACACATGGTGTGATGCAGACCATTGAAATCTTCTTGGAGCCGACCGAAGTTTTAGATACAATTGATATTTGGTTTTTTCTTTCTTCCTTGATGTACTTATCTTATGAATGGACTTAATATTATAATAATGTCATCATGGGCGTAGTAAGGTTTTGATATATAGTGGGCGTGCCTTTTACCCACTACCATCGAAATTCGTTGGAGTTGAGACATGAAAAATCAATGTGAATCTTATACATTAATGAAATGGATGGTATCCAATAATATTGATGATCTTGACCATGGATCATGATGACCATGGATTTTAGGTGGACAAGTTGCAATGCAATATTTGATATTAACTATGTGAGAATGCCTTAAAAAGATATGGAAATGAAGTTCAAGGAGATGGATTCCTCTTATTGTCATTGGGAATTTGAGAGTGGATATAACCGTCACAATTAAGCAAGATTTGTGGGCCACCGAAATTAGAATCTTGTTCTTCAATGACCACATAACAGGTTGTAGAATAGACATTATTTTTTGGTCACCCTTTGTGATGGACTTATGACGAGTCAAGATTGAAGGTCTCTACCATTGGGTTCGATAACGAGTTAGTATGCCTTTGCCATGCCCCACATAAGAGTGTTGGACCTATATAACATTTGCATTGGTAGATTGACCTTAAGTCTTTAGATTAAGATACTCATTATAAGTATAATCAACTTGAGGATGTACTAAATCTGATCAATCTTTAGATTTTGACGCAAGGATGAACGTGATGAGGATAACTACTCCAAATTCACAGAGCTTCTCTAGGCTCCTCACAGAGACTTCTCGAATCCACGAGGAAAGAAAGCAGAAAATAGAAATAAATTCTAATAAATTCGAAATTGATTAATTGATGAATAAAAACGAGTTCACAACCCTTTAAATAGGGGTACCAAGCAATGGGAAAGAAATCAGAATCAAACTACAACTCAAACTCCTAGAATCCGTGACTTACTATAAATAGTAAACTTACTATTTATAGACGGTCGTGATGTCTACTAGTGCGCGAGGTTTTCGGCCAAAAATAGTAAGTGTCCTATTTGGCTTCACCAAACCGTTCTCCTAATTATTCTAAGCTCTTTTCACGTTGGGCGCAACTCCTAAAGCCCGACGGATGAAGAGTTATAATCAAACTAAAACTTACTATTTATAGTAAAAACGAAATTAAAACAGGGAAACAACCGTCGATCCAGGGGTTTTTCGCAATTCCGGGCTGCGCAACCCGGCATAGCAGGGTTGGTTGGCTTCAGTAGCTCGTTCTACCCCAAAATCATATATTTTACGTCAGGTAACTCATTCCAGCTTGCAAGATACGCCCGATTTAAGGTTCGATGGTCTAGATCACTTCTGTCGTCGATCGGGCCTTTTCTGATCCATCTTGGCCATGTAACTGTCTGCGACCCACTCTACATCAGATTTGAGGACATGTGGGGCATTTAGGGTCTTGATTACATGTGGCTAACAAAAGTGGGTGTAATTAGGTGCATACATCAATTGAGGCTTACATGATCCAGCTTACTTTATTGCTTAGATCTTGAAAATAAAATTTTAATAAGTGTTTTTCAGTTAGGCCCAACATATAAAAGGTTTTGGAATTTTTTTTATAAATATTTTTAAGCATTAAACTTGTCTCAAGTGTTAAAACTATTTTGATCACACGGAATGATAATCTAATAGTTTAGATCTAATGTGTCTACTACTTAATTTATATGGGTATTGGATCAATGATGGATGACCATGATAGTAGAGGAATTATATTATATATGGGGTACATTTTAAGGTAGGATCACAAACTTCTAATGTATAGTAGGACATATGGAAGCCTGTAAGTAAGCAGAGTATTGTAACTGGTTCTTCCTGAACCCGAACTCCTTTTTATATCTAGATCATATCCGAGAAACGGAGGATATGATGATAGTTGTTTTCTATTTTTTTAGATATCATAAATATAGCATCTTAGATCGCTCAAATTAGTCAGGATCTCGATGTAATTTGATAGCTCTAGGATTTTTAAGTTGCACCATTGTTAAAGATCCAATTGGATTCATGTTGCACCATTTGCGAAGAAGAGAACATAGGAGGACCAAGTAGGAAGACTGATGGTAGAGGCGTCGGCGTGAGTAGGAGAAAATGTATCTTGACTCGAGGCCTACACATGGGGCCACCCTATGGCTAGCCATAGAGACGCTTAAGGACTTGGGCATGTGTTTGAATGGCATGCATAAAGAGGAGAGGTTTTCTCTCTGCTCTTTCCTCTTTCAGATAACTTTCTTCTTTTCTTTCTTAATGTCCTCATATAAGTCTTCTTCCACTTTACAAATTAGTTGAAAATTAGTGTAATCCTAGCCTCACGTATTACTAAATTGATCATGTATGTATATTATCACGCACATGATGACAACGATGCCCATAATAGGAAAGTGTGCTTAACCATGGACATCCACATGTGTGGGAATGTGGAGCCTATCTATGGGCCACACGGGTGTAGAAAACCCACCCAAGATGAGTAGCTTGGCCAATTCGATGCTTGATACATGAACAACTTCGATCTCCATATCTTCCTAACCTATGCGCAATCCATCCCCTAAACTGAACCCCAAACCCAAGCTTAGCCTAATCTTGAGCCAAAACCCAAGCCTAGCCAAACCTAAAGACAAACCCAAGCCTAAAACCTAAGTCAAATGCAAGCCAAATCTAAATCAAATTCAAGCCCAAATTTAGGCCAAAATCTAAGGCCATACCCCGTAAAACCCCTCTCCAACCCAAACCCAGAAGCCCAAAGGAATCCATAGGGCCCACTTTAGCTCTCATTAAAATTTTGGGACCAAACGCGTGGCAGGCGGCACATCCAAGTGTCCAGTTTCACAAAGCAAGGTGAACCATGCTCAAAGAGAGAGAAAGCTACTTTTACCTCAGTGGTTACACTTAGATTTTGGGATGTTCATAATGCCCTTAGTCACCTTCCTTTTTACCACATATACCACCCTCTTTGACCAATGAGAAAATGACACGTGACACTCTTCTCCTAGGCCAATCATAACCTTCCACATCATCTTTTATACTCCAACTTCACCCAAATCACCAAAATGCCACCAATTTCACCTATAAATACCTATCTTCTCTTCATTTCACACATCCATTACTCGATATCCATTCTCTATTGCCCACCCTCAAAGAGAAAGGGAGAGAGACAATCCCCATTCCACCCCTTCACCAAGGAGAGAGAGGAGAGCCAATTCTAGCCCCATTACAAGCCTAGTTCCAACTGTAGCTACACCACCTAACCTCCTTAAGCACACTTAGGGCCTCACACATTTAAGCACCATCACGGTTCGAGCCGCCTTCTCAATCCTTACGATACTCCGTCCACCAACACTTGCCCAAGAAACTTTCTCTTCACCATCGTGCCCATTGAATTAAGCAATAAAACGAGGATGTGGTCATCATTTTCATTACGCTGCATCTAACATTTTCATCATTACATCCTCTCAAACCCACTTGCTTCTCTAGATCTTTGGGGTGTATGCTTTGGGTCTGTAGGCTCCCCTGATCTTGCAGCATCAGAAACTCGAATTAACTAGTCCTTTTTTTTCTTTCTTTTCGTCTTAGGTACATGGGCATTTACGAATCACCTCTGTGATTCCTTACTTTCAATCCTAAGTTAGACTTTAGCATTTGTCGAGTACTTATCCTGGTTGACCATAGAAATTAGGCCAATTTTTTTATTTTTTATTTATTTAGAATACAGACATAGGAAGATCGCCTTTGCGATCTCTCACTTCCAACCCCAAGATGCTAGAGTTACTTAACCCAATTAATCTCATAGAGTAGAGATCACACTCACATGCAGGTGGAGAGGGTGGCTGACACTTTCCTTCTCCATCACCGAGGTCCATTATTTAGAATCACAAGTTCTTGGTCAAGATTTATGTAAAGCAAAGAATCTTCAGATTCTCTAATTTTTGAAAGATTCTACACAATCTAGCTGAAGATTCGTTGGTTTCTAAAGATTTTGCAGAATCTAGCCAACTACAAAATTATTGGATAATTGGCAATTAGTGACTCCAAGTCAAACGTTTCATATTTTAAAGTCAAACTATTAGTGCCTTGATTTTTCAATGACGTGTGCTAGGGAGTCTTGAGTCGGATGATCCCCCATTGCAAGACATTAAAAACTTGAAGACTCTTAGCATCAAGGCTTAAAGAGAAGAAAAATGAGGTGCCTTGGTGAGTCTAGCCTTAAACCCTTTAAGACCCAAAATATCTACCCTTATGATGATACAATTTATTAGGAAACACTTAGTTAATCATCTCATGCCTTATGAATCAATTAATCATTAATCATCAAAGTTTATAGAGGACCAGAGAATTTGCAAACATATAGATCAAATTGATAGACCTGTAGATCGAATCAATAGACAAGTAGATCAAATTAACATATTTATAGATCGAAGTGATAGACCTATAGATAGAATCGACAAAATTATTGATCAAATAGACAATCCATCCCTTCGATTCGATCTAATTGACAGATTTGTCGATCGAATAAAAAATGGCTAAAACTGTCTAGAGAGCAAATTATTTTTTAAAAAAATAAAAAATTCTTGATCGAATCAAATGTGCAATCGATCGAATCGACAACTAGCCGTTATGTTACGTCTTGAATTTTCGTTATTTTGGATTTCTAAAAGCCCTTGAAAATTTTCATAATAATTAACTTATATTATCACTTACCGACCATTAACACTTGATGTTAGCCTATACGCCAGTGGTACCAATAAAGAACCACACCAATCTGATTAATCAACTGTAGGAAGCCAACAAATCCAGCCCAATCACTTAAGTATCGAGTTTAACCTCGTGACTAGTTCACATAGGGCCCAAATCTAGCCGGCTATCACTAACTAATTAAGACCACCACAGCTAGATTAAAGATCCACCTAAAGACGAGACAACTAGGGGTCAGATCGTAATTAACAAACCAAATCAAACCAGTTGCTCCTTTAGTCTAAAAACTAACCGTTTAGGGTTATTAAGACTGAATTGCCATTTTTACTAATTATAAATAGGTCACACTATGAACGTAGTTAATTTAAACCCTAATAATTGCGCACAAGAAATCTTGATACTTAATTCATTACAGAAATGCCTCGATTTTCGAACAAGCTTTAGACCGCTCGTTAGTGGGCCACTAGTTCCGAAACTATACAATAATGTCTGTCTCGTTGGGCTTGACGTCCATCGCGGGTGGAGAATCAAGATAGTACCCAGAGCTGCACAACTTGGGCCAGAGGCTGATTGCTTGAAATGTGCAAATACCCTATGCTGAAGCTTGAAACTTAAGTGAAATAGACTTTTCGCTCTTTCGCAAAGTTGTGGATTTTCAACCATTAGATCGCGATCAAACTTGAGGTATGAGCTAAGGATATTTCCCTCCTCATATCTGTATAACCAGGGCCTCGATCGACTATCGATGAATGTTGAACAGACTTCAAATCATATTTGTCGATCGGCGCATCCAAACGGCGAGCCGATCATATCCATATATAGATCATCATTAGGGTTAAATATCATATGGTGTATATTGGCATGTACACCCCATAATGGGCCCTAAAGGTTAGAAAAACCCTCTCATAGGGCTAGTATAGTAAAAATCCATCCCTTGGGGCCATTTATACCAAATTAGGCACTATATAAGCGCTTGTTTTGAATACCCCATCTCTCCATACGAATTTGCATTTTCTAAAGGAGAGAAAGAGAGAAGGAGAAAGAGAAAGAAGAAGAGAAGAAGAGTGAGAATAGGAATGGGGAGGCTTTAGTGCTTTCCTTAATTGGTTTCTTCTAATTAAAGTCCTAGCATCAATCATTTTCCTCCGCCGAATCCACCCCACTCGCGATTGGGAGGTAAGAAACAAATCCTACTTTCTAACCTATATTTTTTTTAAAAAATGAATTATATGAATCTCATATAGTTCTTGGTGATTATATAGAAATTTGTGATTTTTCCCAAATCCCTAACCTTAGGAGCTCAAAATCGAATATTCTTTCTTAAGGTGTGGACCATTATCTCTAGGTTATCATTTATCGACCTTTGAGGGTATTAGTTAATGATTAGATGCATGTGAATGAATTTGTACATGCTAATATGTAAATGTTTTGATTTGTCTATAATATATGTTATTTGTTGAATATTGATGCCCACGTGTTTGATGAAATGCTTGAATGGTGGAATGTATTGATTTTTCGATGCTCATGTGCTTGATTTAATATTTAAGTGATTGTATTACTTTATGCATGCTCACATATTTGATTTAATGCTTTAGTGAACGTAGTATCCTATGTATGCTTACATGTTCGATTTAGGGCGGCTACCTTAGGCTTGTTTGATCGACTCGGGTTGAATATAGATGACCGACAGTAGTTGGATTACACAGGCTGTTTGTACCCAATGCCGATTGTATCGTGGCTCTCCCAGGTCAATCAAATTAGTCCACTAATCGACTGATCATGTATGTTTACATTGTATGACACGACTAAATGGAATCTAGGATACCCCATTCCCAATGGATGTGTCCATTCATAACCGTTAGTGTGATACGATCCTACTAAGACTCATGAACCGGGCATAGTGGTATGGGACACCGTGTGCAAGCTGTCGGCCTATGCTGGGGTGATGAGCCTACCCATAGTGACCAGTGAGCACTAATGGAGGTGATATATCATTGTTTGAATGACCTTCATCAAATTACCTGGTCGATGGTTATGTACTAGAGTATCGTTCGAACGACTCGGGCATGAATGAAATTGGGTGACGAGCCCTTTCCTTATGTGTTTTTGGTTTTATATGACAAGCCCGCACTTCGGAACTAAGTGATCATACCCGATATTAGGTGACGATTCATACTGGGTTGATCTTCCTATATTTAGGTATCATACCATATCATTGGAATTGTTGATTTATGAGATAAACAGGCGACACCTAAATTTGGATCAAGGGATACTGGTAAGGAGTCGCTATGTTCAGCAACGAACCACGTGATCCAGATAAGGACTTGTGATATAACGTTGGTATCCTAGCTTTGCCAATATGCTAGATGAATTGAACTTAATAATTAGTCGGCTAACATAATCATTCATCGCATCGCATTAAATTAAAAAGTGGTGAAACAGGCATTGAAGTTGCACGTTTAAGGGAGTGTTGTCATTTGTGAACTAGGTGGACGGAGTCGCGTGTGAGGGAGTATTGTTTGGAAAGGGCATGTATCATGTCATATCTTCATATACACATTTAATAAGAGTATTTAGAAATTGTTTGATTTCTTGTTTATCATCAACTGCGCTAATTGTGTCGATAACATGTGTAACTTAGAACTAATGGAACCACTAAGTTAACTACTCACTCCAACATGGGATGGTGTTTTAAAACACCAACCAGGCATATTATTAATGCAGGTACTAGTGAGACCTCAGACAAGTAGGCTTATATCGGGTTGTATCAACGCCGTTATCTTTTAGAGAATTGGGTGTAAATTGAAGGCTTTACACTTTAACCTTCTTGGGTATGTATATTGTGGATTATGGTTTGTATAATCCCATTTTAGACGATCATCATTATTGGAATTATATTTTTAACTCTTAGCCTTATATTTCTGAATCTATTGTTATCTCTACCTCGCTTTGGATCCCTAATCGGAATTGCACTACTTTGATTATCTATTTGTGAAATGAATTTGAATTTGAATGAGGACACATGTGCGTTTTCATTTGGTTAACAACTGAGAACTTAGGATCTGATCTATGTACTTGGGTACCGATTTTCGGGGTGTTACACGTTATAAATCCATTGGAGCACTTTCTCTATATATTTGGCATCTATATCTTTACAAATATAATGGTTTTTTGTGAATTAGAATCCCTAATGTATTCTACTCTTCCCCATAACTCTTAGGCTCTATTCCAAATATATCCATGTCTTCTTCTTAGTAATTCTTCACTCTAATGAGCACTCTAAGCACCATTTCAAGAAGAACATGACATCTTGCATTCTCTAAAGATTCGACACAATCCTTATAAGTAAACCTATTGTCTATCATCCTCTAAAATGACCATCTATGTGAATCCATAAATTGGAACCAACTAAGCCATTAGTTGTAGGAGATTCAACCAACCCATCACTCACATTACCTTAGTACTTTATAGGTACATCCTTAAAGTAGTCGATGGTTTGAAGCTGAAGAAGATTGATATCAAAGTTCGGGGGAGTAAAAGAAAAGCCAATTCAAGTGTGAAGAAGTACCTCTATGAAGGCGCATCAATGGTGCTTAATGTAAACAAGTTAGGTTTAATTAGACTCCATTGTATACTCCTTTCTTGTTTAAGATTAAGTATAGAGTTTGCAACTCAAACTCAAATAGATTTTTGTGTAGGACTGTCACTGATAAGGGTGTGTACATATTCCACTAACACGGGTGTGTACATGTGGGTTCTTGTGTAGGACCACCACCGAACACAGGTGCGAACGTGTTGGTCTCCATGGGAGCCTCCAATGGGAGTATACGTAGATCCTTTGATTAGGACCATAAGGGGTTATTGTTGAACCAATAGAATACTAATTAACTCTTTGAGTGACCCAATGGCACGGGTGTAAACATATTCCACTGTCACACCCCAAACTCAGAAATTGGGCTCACAAAATTCTCAATTGCCGAATCCGATGCCAACAGCCTTCATAGTACCCCATTCTTAGCTCCCAGCACCTATACACCAGGTTTTGATCCTGGAATTCTATAAGGAAAATTTCTAACATGATTTTGATTCATAAATAGCATAATCATGAGCATAACCCACGAACAATAACTATAAGAACACCATCACAAAATCCACTATGATAAAAAACTTTTGAGTACAGTGCATATGAAAGGAAATATAAGATAATGATAATAACGGAAATTCCTGAAGCTCGACTGCACGCTCCTACTGCGATGAAGCTACAGCTGCGTCCTGGCATCACCTGCACGCATCAATCATGCATAAGCCTATAGAAAGCTTATAGGGTGGTGTAAGTGTGTGCGCAATATGAGTGTGCTCAAAATGCAATGTCAGAGTAATGCGGAACCATGTTGATGAGTACATAAATGCAATCAGTCATATTAAGGCTATGCAGCAAAATATGAATACTATCGGCCATATCAGGGCCATGCGATGCGAAATGCAAGTCAAGCATGCCAATCTTCATCCACATATAAATTCGGCTCCTCATTAGAGCATTAAAATTAGTACAGTTCTCATTCTAGATAATCACCGGGGTTTAGTACACTCCAAATGGCGCTACCCCTTTCCCAGGCACGTAGTCCAAGTGAGTGTAAGAAACCTCACTATCTACCTGGCCAATAGTCTGTCAATATCTATCTGGTACGTCGATAACGGACCCATTCATAAACTAGTCAAACTCAGCCTAATAATGCCCTACCCTAGGTTGAGTAAGGCCACACCCCTTTCCAACCCATTACGACACAGTGAGAATGCGGCCTCCTGGTATTCGGCCCTTTTGTGCTCATATATCCACTCAGTCTTGACGTTGGAGTCATCCTTTGGTACCATCGGGTTTAGGAATTTTCACCCAGGGACATCTATGGCGCCCCGATGCTAGAAACAGTATTTTCGGTATCCAATCCAGCCACCCACGATGTGTCTATGGAGGCAACAACCCTGATGTTACTAGGGAGCACAGTAATCACAATCACATTAATGCAAATGTGCATGAGTCATGCAGTCCAATCATGCATCAATCCTGCACATACCGTGCGCTCATATGGGGTAACTCCGCCTATCATGGAGTCCCAAAAACCACCTGCACTATAGCATATGCAATGACCAATCACATCTTATAACAAACATACAGATGATGCGTATGGGCATGTATCATGATGCTATGCTGTCACAATTTCATAATCGGCAATGATAGTCGGTATCGGCAATCGGCATCGATAATCAACCTCGGCGTGAGGCGGGGTCCATAGATAGACGGTCGATGATGGACCAATTAAAATCAATGGGGCCCAAGCGTTTGGGTTAACCCACGAGAGAATGATGAAAATGGGCCTAATAAGGCCTGAGGGAAGGTCACAATGTGGACGTCCAACCATCATTACCCATCAATGTGGACCTTTAACCAACATTGCTCCCAAGGAATGGTGCTCATAGGGTCAATCATATAATGGGTCCACGGTCTCATACAAGGGTCTAATACACATCATCACAGGCCTCGCTTATGAGGCATATACGCATCACATTGGGCCTCACTCATGGGCCAATATATATAACATCGACCGTATCAAATGGGCCGCATCAAATGGGTCGAAGCAAATCGGTTGAGTCGAATGCCAAGTCGAATGAGCCGAGTCGATTGGACCGATCAAATGGGTCGATACAATTGAGCCGAGTCGATTGGGCCAATCAAATGGGTCGATACAGATGGGCCTAGTCGAATGGGCTGAGTCAAATAGGCCGAGTCAAATGGGCCAAGTCGAATGGGCCTAATACACATCACTATGGGCCTCTACTCGTGGGCTCTAAATACATCACAATGGGCCTCAACCCATGGGCCCTGAATACGTGATATTAAGCCTCCCAAATACAACAAGTAGGCCACGCTACTTGGGTCGTACCATTCATCCATCTATAGAAATCATTTTAGAGCATTATCCTAACAATGAATTAGATCAAAAGATCATCTGGACCATACCACAAATAACAGTGGTGTTGATAATTCCCATTGTTAAAAATTTAGACGGCCCACCATAACATTCATTCCCCATCCAACCTGTTCATTTGATTATCAAGACCTCAACAGAGAGGATAACAAATATCATATTAGCCCAAAACTTCTATAACCCAAAGGGTTGCAATGGTAGACGTTCAATTCCACTGTTTCTACGGTGTGGTCCACGTGATACTAAGATGAGCTACCAATAGGATGGACGGTTTTAGATATAATACATGCATCAATGGACCCAACAGAACTGCTAATTTCATAGGACCATTGATGGACGGTACAGATGCAACACCTGCATCAAATGGTTAGACGGTATAAATACAATACATGCATCATGGTGGGGCTGTACCTGACATCCATGCCGCTGGACTGCTGGGCTAACAGCCTAGCATCCAGCAGATGGATGGTATGGATACTACACAAGCATCACATGGGGTGATGGATGGTGGAATAAATACATCATGTATAGCTGCTCAAAACTCCAGTACATGCATCATGGGGCAACTCAAAACTCCAACCCGTCCTTGCAAGATGGATGGACGGTTGGGATATCAGGTTAGCTGCACCGTCCAGCAACGGGACGGTGCAAATAACACCTTACATCATGGTGTGGTCCACATAGTGGCCCACCTCAAGTACCATATATATATATATATATATATATATATATATATATATATATATATATTCAAAGGCAGAGATGCCCAGATCCACTATCCAGACCCATCTGGACGGTGATGATCTTCACATTAAAGGTGGGTCCCACGTAGGCGGCCATCCACACCTCTCTCTCATATATATAAATATGCATATATATTACACATAATATATCATGATATTATATATATATATATATAGATCTTGTAACGTCCAGAGGCTGGACGACCGTTTACTGGACGGTTGGATGATCAGATGCAGCTCTAAGGTGGGTCCCATCCCACACGTGTAGCACATGTGGGGTGGGCCCCACATACCCAAAAAGAAATGGATGGATGGTGTACGGTATAACACACATCATGGTGGGATCAGCAAAACTTGCTGACATCGATCCAACTGGGTGTGAGGTGCTCCACCTGATCATCAGATCTGCTCCAACCGCTATGATTTCAAGTGGGTCTCATCATCATCACCATACACGGGAAGAGAGAGAGAAAGAGAGAGATAGAGAGAGAGAGAGACGATGATGGAGGGACCTCGTCACTATGGGCCCCTCATGATTACAACACATACATCATAATGAGTTTCACCTATAAGTGGGCCCTCAAATGCAAATCGACGGTAGATCACCCACCTATTAGCCTATTTCTTTAGCTCATTAGACTTGTATGCTCCTTGCCTTCAACTTTGATGGAGGTTGATGGTGATTGAAAGGTTGATATGGGAGATGAGAAGGTGGGACACGCTTAGTATTTGGGAGAGAGCTTGGACGTTGGAATTTTGTTGCTTGGGAAATGAGTTTTGAGAAATGAGAGAAAGAGAGAAATAATGGATTAAAGGGATGGATGGAGTGGTTGTTGTAAGGAAAGGAGATGGAGAGGTAAGGTTTAGTTTGAAATTTGGAAAAAGAGGGATGGGTAGGGAGAGAGAGTTTTGACTTAGGAAAAAGGAGGGATGAATTGTTTGTACTTGAGGTATGGAGTGTACTTGACTTTATTGATGGGACATGTTATAGAGATTCCCTCAAAATTCACAATACGCGGCATTTTTCTCAAAATGAACGTGGGCTCACATCTCCTAGCTCGGATATCGGTTCGTTGTGCAAGTTGCGGCGTTGGAACCGCGGTGACGGCACGGTCGCTAAGATAGAAGTTCAGGTTGAGCTGACTTTGGTATGCAGGTCTCAGCTTAGGATCACGTGTAAACGTCGGATACAGGTCGAGGGTTGCCGAAATTCAACTGGAAGGACCGCAGAAGCATACGGAACGGTACGATGTAGGATACGGGTCTTACATCCACCAACACGTGTGAGTACGTGTTTTACTAACATAGGTGCGTACATGTAAGTTGGTGGTGAAACTCTTGAGACTATTGTAAAGGTTTTTGGTAAACTTATGAAAAACCAATGAGATAGTGAAATAGATACACTCGAGGAGAGTACATCCCATAAGAGTAGAGTAGGTATTTAACCAAACTACTATAATTCTTAGGGGATTCACCTAGATGGATCTTTTAGAGGATTTAGACAAAGGGTTATTAATGTTGTTGGGTCTAATCTCTAGAAATTGGTGGAGTTGAAGCTCATCTTGAAGGTGGAGGCTAAAATCCTCATTAAAGTGTTAATCGCAAGGAATGTAACTTATAACTCATTAGTTTAGAGGCTTAGGATTATATATATGAACATGAAATCACCTAAGCTTCTATTGCACCAAAACTCATCCAAATACCCACTAACTAAATGTCTTTTTAGAAGAAATCATTTTGCAATAATTATAAAACATCTAGTTAGCGGCTCTTTCGATGGAGTTAAAGGGCCCTTTAATAGGATCAAATGACTTTCAATAGGATCAAGCCCTCTGTTGATCCCATCAAGAAAATCCATAATTATCTTTATTTGGTTGGTAGACCCATTCTTTGATCAGATCGAGTGGACCTTCTATTAGATTGAGTCGCATCAACAACCTATCAATAGGATCGAAGACTACTTGAAAACTGCTATTTTCGAGTACATCAATAGATCCAAATTAAAGGGGAATGGTAAGATAAGTGTTGGAATTGTGGAATGATAGGGCATATTAAGAAGGATTGTCAAAATCCAAAGGTACATAAGGGAGAGAAGTCTGATAACACGCCGACGGAAGCCAACACAGTGGAATCCAGTGAGAAAGTTGATGGTGGTGATGTTCTAATCGCATCTAAATCTAGGTATCTTAGCAACGAGTGGGTTTTGGATATGAGGCCTCATATCGCATGAATTTTCAGTGAGATTGGTTCACCAATTACATCAAGAGTGATTGTGGATAGGTGTTTAAGGGCAATGACATTGTCTGTAAGATTGTTAGTGTTGGTTCGTATGCATTAAGATGTTTGATAGGGTGGAGCGTATCCTAATAGAGGTGAGACATGATCCTGACCTTAAGAAGAACCTAATCTCTGTTGGGGCATTAAAGGCACTTGGGTGCAAATTCATAGGTTTTGATCGGGTCCTTAAAGTTTTTAAATGGGTGCTCGTAGTAATGAAACGCAACAAAATAGAAACATTTATTAGTCGATTAGGAATACCGTATCGTGTGGAGATGTAGTGTTTGTAGCAGATTCCACATCGGCATGTTTGTGACATGCACATTTAAGCAACATGAGCGAGCATGATATGATGGTACTTTCTGATCATTTTATGATTTATATATTTAAAAGTATTGATTTTCATATATGTGAGCATTCTATATATAGAGTAAATAATTACGGCTAACTTTTAAGACTAGAAAGTATGTTTGTAAGGGTATACTGTAATATGTGCATTTAGATGTATGGGGCCCATCGCCAGTTTTTTCTGCTGGGGGGTTGTTGAGGGTCAAATATTGCCTATTAGACCCCAGTTATTGCTTAGATTTACGAACATAATACCGTTTAACGGCCCGCTTTAATCATGTTTATGATGCAGAGTGTATTTACGAGCATGGACTGAAAAGGGAGCTTAAAGCATGGATTTAACGCTCTGATGACACTAAAGGCAAGGGAAGGACTCCAGGGGACCAAGATTGACGGAATTACACACCAAAGATCTGAGAAAATCGGGAAACTGAAGCTCAAGTGACCCAAAATTGTCTAGAATGCAAGATCACGGGTTTCCCACCATTCGTTCAGCTCGAAACTCCATACATGGCCTGAGGACCATAAATTAACCATACACGTCAAATTTTAGCCATTGGATCCCAGTAGAAGTGGCCCAACGGATAGATCAGCCCATAAACCATCGATTTTGGGCCCACATGACATCTGGATATGCCTCAATTTTTGACTCAACGCCTTAAATGATATGGCAGAATGGATGGACAGAGTAGATTTCTCACAAACATCTCTGTGGGACCCATACATGTCGTGCATGTGCAAGGTATGCAGGTGCACCGGGCATGCACCAAACATCCGAAAGTCGGTCAGCAAGCGCTGACCGACTCTTCTTCTCAAATCGGATTTCTCACAGCAGCGGACGTGGGTCCGCCGGTTTCACTTAGTGGGGTCCACCCCTTACTCCTTTGAATGATCAGAGCCGTCCATGGTGTCTCTGGGGTAGGAAATACCCTCACCTAAATGGCAAAGTTTCAAAAGGTCCCGGAGATCCATTTTTGATCGTCCAAAAGCAAGATGGACGGTGAATGGATCTGGTACAATGGGCCATGCAGAATTTGAAGAAAACCCACCCTTCTTGACCAGTTTTTCATCAGGAATCCAATGAACGAAGTGGATTTCTCTGAAGACATCATTAGACATCATTATGGGGCCCACCGAACACGTCAGCGCAACCTGCGTAAGGTTTACGTGCGTCCAAAAAATTTGAATTCTCCATGGAGTTACGTGACCCAGAACGTGATCGGATCATCGATCCGACCCGTCCAATGGAAGCCCCAGCCAGGCTTGACCCTAGCCATGATGGCAGATACGGTAATCGGGACGATCAACGTCCGGATCTTGAGTCCAAACGTAACTTTTTATGCGTTTCCTGCTGCGTGAAACAGAGTTTATGCAGGAAACCTTTTCTGCGTAAAGGGTTGCATAAAAGAGGAGTTCGGGACTGCTTCTTGGGGGGTCCAGTGCTTATAAAAAGAGGAGAAGGATCCAATTGCCGAGGAGATTCAAAAGGCGGGTGGGCATTCAGTGCAAGGACGTGGAGTAGAGAGAGAGGGAGCTGGACGTGGAGCTGTTTAACAGAGTTTTTTTTTTCTCCTTGTCCTGATTTTATATTTTGAGAGGTGAGTTAAATCATGGTCATGATTAGCTAAACCTCTTAGCTAGGGCTAAGAGGTGAAGCCTGTAGCGTGATGGGAGACTTTTGCTATACCTTTTGTTTAGACTGAATTGATGTTAGTTTTGGTTTTAATTAAGGGAATATTTTTTTTTTAGTTTTGAATGGTCTGTTGTGACTAAAATTACAATGGGTCTGCGATGACTTTGAGCATGTTCCTTTCCTTTTATGTGTATGACATCAGGAAACCTTATTGTTCACCATCGTCTCCTGGGCATGGTTGGATGACGGTACCCTTCTTAACCTTCACACATTGATTGATTAGTTAGTAATTAGTTTAATTCTGTTGTTTGCTTTGTCTCCTGGGCATGGTTTGCTGATGGAATCTATTCTAATTCATATACCTTTCATCTCTTTAAAATTATATCAGAGGAAGTTCAATTTAATTTCCATGATTCTTGAAGCAGGCATAAGATCTCCCTGATCTCTACAAGTGGATCCTCTGAATCCCTAGTTTCTTATTTCTGATTTTCTTAAGTTTTACATAATTATTTCACAATTATTCCCTAAAGGCCATTCGATTTAGATTTCATCTTAGGCTAGTTCTATTTCTACCTAGTTTTAGGTAACGTACAAGTATCAGTCCCTTGGGATTCGACCTCGGTCTCACCGAGTTTATTACTACATCACAACCCTATACTTGGGGAGTGAACAAGTTTTTAGCGCCGTTGCCGGGGACTGACGGCTACGATTCTCTGAAATTAATTGGTTTTAGGATTAATTTAAGATTAGGATTTTTTTTTTTAATTTTAGGTTAGATTTTTTTTTGGTTTGATTTCTAGAAACTAACCTGTTTTTCTGTTTTTTAGGATCCTCACATAAACTCCTACTTTGGTAATCCCTTTCTAATTCCTCTACTTTTTCTATTTTTAAAATTAGGGTTTGAGTTTTAGAAATTTTCTAATTCTAGTATTTTCCTATTTTTAGGAAATAGTTTATTTTTAGAAACATTCCTCTTTTGTTTTTAGAAACTAGGTTTGTTATTTCCCTTTTTAGAAATTCTTTTTAATTTTAGAAACTAACTCATCTTTCCTTTATTTTATTTTTAGAAACTTTCTAATTTTAGGTTTGGATTTTCTATTTTAGAAACTTTCTAATTCTAACTCTTTTAGAATCTAACTTGGTTTCCTAATTTATTTTTAGAAATTTTCTACTTGTAGACTTTTTGTTTAAAAACTAACTTTCCTATTTTGTAGGCTTTTAAGATAGAAATTTCTAATTTGGTAAGCTCCTTCTTTACTTTATATTCTCCAGATCTCTTTTAGTAATCTACTTTCTAGTTTAGGACTTTCCTAATTTATTTTAGAAAATTTCACTTTCCTTTAAGAATTTCTTCTTTTAGAAACTAGTTTACTTCTATATTTCTTTTTAAGGATTTTCTAATTTTAGATCTTCTCTTTAAAAACTTACTTGTTTTGTTTTCTTTTGCAGGTTTTTTTTTTTTTTTTTTTACTTAGGGCTTCCAATTTGGTAACTTTTTTCCAACCCTCTCCTTCTTTCTAGATTTTCTTTTCCTTTCTTAGGATTAGGGTTCAAATTTGATTAAGGGTTGTTAATGTTTCATGCCCAAGTGGGCCCGTGACAACACTCGACGTCTCCTGACTGAAGGAGGATTGGTTGAGGGGTTAACTATCCATCGCAGGACTGAACACCACTCGAAATCCCCTGAGTTAATTGAAGTGATGGCTGAGAACCAACCGCTTCTACCTCAACCCAGGATGGAAGACATTCAGGATGAGAATGAGGTCATCAAGCACCCCCGCCACGTACTTTACGAGATTATTTACAACCAGCGGGGGTGAGTACGCCCTCATGCATGATCTTTCCTGAAAATACAGGAATATGGACATCAAGCTAGGGGTTACGCAACTCCTTCCTAAGTTTCATGGGCTTGAATCTGAAGAATCATATCTACATTTGAAAGAGTTTGATGAGATCAGAGCCACTTTATATTTTCAAAATGTGTCTGAGGACACAGTCAGGCTGAGACTCTTTCCTTTTTCCTTAAAAGAGAAGGCTAAGACGTGGTTACATTCACTACGTCCTAGATCCATTGGCACATGGAATGATATGCAAAGGGAATTTATAAAGAAATTTTTTCCACATCATAAAACGATTACCCTTAGAAAAGCAATCATGAACTTCACCCAAAAGGAGGATGAAACATTTTACCAATGTTGGGAAAGGTTCAAGGATTTGGTCAGTTCATGCCCACAACACGGCTTTGAAACGTGGCGCATTACAAATTTTTTCTACGATGGACTGACATCTTCCATGCGCCAAATGGTCGAGACAATGTGTAATGGAGAATTCATTAATAAAAATGTCGATGAGGTATGGGATTACCTCGATAGTCTTGCTGAAAAAACACAATCATGGGATTATTACCCAAAATCGAACACCACGTCTAGGCCGACTCAATTAAAGGAGAAAGGTGGATTGTATCTCTTGAAAGATGAGGATGATCTCAAGTATAAAGTGACTACGCTCATAAGAAAAGTTGAGACTATGGAAGGAAAGAAGGATAAGGTTAATGAAAGTGTTTGCGGCATATGTGATTGCAACATTCATACAACTGAAAATTGTCCTACGATACTCGCCTTGTTGAATGAACAATCCAATGCCGTAAATAATTATCAAAGACCTTTCAATGGACCAACCTCTAATACGTACAATCCTGGTTGAAAAAATCATCCAAACTTTAGTTGGAGAAATGGACAAACTGCTACCCCTCAAAGTTTCTTCAATCAAAATCCAAATCAGGGAAAACCTCAAGAAGAACCGGTTCAAAATTCCATGCAAGAGCTGACCCAGGCAATGCGAGACTTTATGCAAAAGATGGATTCATGTATGACAGTTATAGAAAAGGGGATGCTTCCTGCACAACCGCTCCCCAATCCTAAACCGCAATACGAGATAAGTGATCCCAGCTCTTCAAATCAAATGGAGCACGCTAAATCCATCACCACTCTTAGGAGTGGGAAGATTATTGATAAAACCCTTCCGGTTAGGCCCGAAAAGCCTCAAGAACCAGAAGAGGATAACAATAATGGATCTAGTGAGGCCCCACAAAAATTAGAACCGGAACTTCTAGAAAAGCCAGTTGCTCCATTTTCCTAATGGTTGGTCGCACCAAAACCTCTCTCTAACTCTTAGGATATCGTAGAGGTGTTGAAACAAGTGAAACTCAACATTCCTCTACTTGATGTCGTAAAACAGATACCTTCATATGCCAAATTCCTGAAAGATTTATGCACGACCAAACGACGGCAGAGTATTCAAAAGAAGATCTTCTTGACCGAGAAAGTGAGTGCCATTCTAAAGCAAGACGTGCCACAGAAATTCAAAGATTCCGGTAGCCCAACCATATCATGTGTAATCGGGGACCATCGAATTGATCATGCACTTCTTGACTTAGGAGCGAGCGTCAATCGATTCCCTACTCGGTATACAAACAGTTAGGTTTGGGTGAATTAAAACCCACCCTAACCACACTACAACTTGCTAATCGCTCTTTCGTGTACCAAGAGGGATAATTGAGGATGTGTTGGTCCAAGTTGATAGATTTTACTACCTTGTAGATTTTATCATCCTGGACACCGAACCCATTAATAACATGAGCACTCAGATCCCCGTCATTCTTAGTCACCCATTCCTTGCCACTTCAAATGCAATTATCAATTACAGGATTGGTGTCATGACTATGTTTTTAGGAATATGACATTGGAGTCAAACATCTTTTTCAATAACAGAAGAAACTTAGAGGATGATAACGATTTCCACGAAATTAACATGATTGACTCTTTAGTGGAAGATACGACACCTCTGACCTTATCTTCTGACCCTCTAGAGATGTGCTTGGCCCACTCCCATGATTTTGATGATGACATGATTAGGGAGACATGTAAAACTCGTGTTCTAGCCCGTACCTTCTCGTAGGCTTCCGTGGTCCTCCCGGTAGAATTTCGGCGACCCGCGATCTTTTATTGGCAGCTGCGCGCGACCCCGAGTGGTATCCCGTATTCCAGAGTCAGTTCAACCCGAGACCTATACCCTTGCGACAGCGCAGTCGCTGCGATTCCGACGCCGCGTCTCGCTCGCCGAGGCGATACTCAGGCCAGGAAATGTGGGCCCGCGTTCGGTTCGAGAAAACACCGCGCGTCACAATTTCTAAGAGAATCTCTAGCCTAAATGTCACATCAATCCATTAATCAAGTCTAAGTACACAACCTTACTTAGCCATCCCCTTTTCACCAACAAGGTATGACACCCATTCCTTTTTCACCCAAAAGTCAACATGCACCATCCCTCTCCCATCACCCATCTCTTTCTCACTCCTCTCTCTCTCTCATTCTCTCTCTCATTTTCCCAAGCATGGAACCGTCCATGGCATTCCATGGGAGAGAAACTAGTGTGGCCCCCTTCCTACCACTCAATCCAACCCTTGGATCATCATCTCAACCGTCGAAATTGTTCCCTTGGGGTTCTAGATTGCATAGGCAGAAGAAGGAATAGAAGATCAAAGGTGGGTGCCCCTTTCTTTCTCCTTCTCTTTTTTTGTGTGATGTGTGGCCCACCTGGATGGACCCCACCTTGAGGTATGTTTCACCCAAACCGTCCAAATCATGTGGACCCTACCTTATGGTGGTGGAAACATACAAACATCAGATTGATTTAAGAACGGTGGGCCACGCTCATGTGGGACCCACCCTGATGACACGTGGGCCAACTACACGTGGGACCCACCCTGATGATTGTGTTATATCCATGCTGTCCAGCGTCCAGGGGGGACGCTAGACAGGGAGCGGCCATCGTGGAGTGCGTGTACTGACATGGTGGTGTAAAAAAAAGAAAAAAGAAAAAGGAAGAGTGCTTTGGGGTGGGCTGCTCATGCAGACCCCACCTTGATGTATGTATAAAATCCACGCCATCCATTTCACTTCTCAGCTCATTTCAGGCGTTGAACCAAAAGATGAGGCTGATCTGACAATCAAGCGGGCCATACCATAGGAAATAATAATGTTTACCGTTAAAACCTGCCTAAATGTTTTTATTTGCCAAAAATATGCTACATATCGGGCTTGTTTGGATGGTCTTGGGGTATGGAAGCTAATGAGTGGGGCGGATTTTTCTGATGAGGGCACCACCTATGAAAAACCGTGAGAAAACGGTATTTAAAAGAATAAAAACAGCAAGCAGTAGCAGCAGCGCTGCCACTGTCAGTACGCGCAGGCACTGCCTGCAGCTGGCGAGCAGATGGTCTGGTAGGGCCGCACGGTCCTAGTTGTGGGCCCCACCGTGATGTTTTTCGACCATCAACACCATGAATTTGATGGGTCCCCACAAACCAGGTGTCCATCCCAAAAATCAGCCTTATACGGGACTCATACGGGCCACACCATCTAAAATCATGTGAAAACATGCCTAAACATATAAAATCATTTAGTGGGGTCTACCTAAGTTTTGGATGGGATTGAAACTTAGTTTGGACCGCTAATTTTATGGGACACATATAATGGACGGAGTAGATCTGGTTAATGTGGGTTCCACCTAGGATAAAAGAAAAAATAATAATAATAAATATGCATGTATATGCCTTGACGTCTAGAGGAGTCCGGACGTCCAACGTGAAATAGGGAGGGCCCCCTTGGCCCCAATTGTGGACCCTACCATGATGTATGTTCTACATCCATGCCGTTCATTTAATAGGTCCCCTTTTTATAATGCGTTGGTTCCAAAAATCAGTCATAAAAAGTTCTCGGATGGCCCACACCATCACCTTTCATGCGGTGGTGTGCCAAGCCACATGGAATCAACTGTTGGGGTCCACATGCAGCTTGGATCCACCTGAAACTCGGTTTGGACCCTTAAATTGGTGGGATACACACAATGAATGGGTTGGATTTGTGAACTACATCACGGTGGACCCCAGGACAACATAACCGTACCAAAAGTTTGGTGAACAAATAAACATTACAGTGGCTCAGTCCACGTGACCTTATAAACAGGTTGTATGGCAAGTAAACATTGCAGTGGGCCCCTGGCGATGTAACTTTATCAACAGATTGGATGCAAGTTAACATTGCAGTGGGTTCCATGATCGTGGGACCCCATCAATAGGTTGGAAGAAAAATAAATATTGTAGTGGGCCCTGGGTCTATAAGACCTTATCAACAGGTTGGATACAAATAGATATTATAGTGGCCTAGATTGGATATAAATAAATATTACGGTGGGCCCAAGGTCCACGTGACCTTATGAATAGATTGGATTGCAAATAAATATTACAGTGGGCCCTAGGCCCATGTGACCCTATGACTAGTTTGGATGGAAGATAAACATCATGTTTGCCCCAGTTTGGATGGACAGTATGTTGGGCCCTAGGTTGGGTGGAAAATAAACATTTTGGTGGGTCTTACTTAAGACCTATTTATGTATGTGTTGTGTCCACAATCGTGGACCTCCATCATGGAACATGTGACTTATCTATACCTTCCATCCCTATGGGACCCACCATGATGCATGTGTTTCATCCAACCGTCCAACCATTTTTGGAAAATGATCCTTTTTTTTGGTTTGGGACGAAAATAAGATAGATTTATTTATCAAGTGGACCATAGTGCACGGTGAGGATTGAACGGCTATCTTTGAAATCCTTGAGATCTTATGATTAGATTGGATGAGAAATAAATGTTATGGCGGGCCTTGGAAATTTTAGTAGTGGGAATCATTATCACCACTTATATTTGAGTGTGGCTCATTTGATATATGCGTGGCCATGTGGTGTGGGCCACTTACCATCTTTATGGCTCATTGTTAAGGCCCACCTTGTTATATATGAGGTCCCTGTGATGTGGCCCATTAGATGTATTTGGGGCTCATGGGTCGAGGCCCAATATGATGTATATAAGGCCCCTTTCAATGTGTGATTCCGCTATGATAAATGTATTATATATCCGCACCATCTACCCGTCTTGATGGCGCAGGGCCTGCTTGCTGCATGTGCTGGGCCCGCCTACACTGTACAGGCCCACCATGCTGTGTGTACTTCACCCACACAGTCCACTTGTGCGGCCCGCCTAGATGTTCGTATTTTGTATCCACCCCATCCATAATGTTGGGATAGTGCTGGACAATGTTTGGTTGGCGCCGATTTACATGGATATGTTTGTATAAGTGCTGATCATCATACGTGGGCCATGGGTGTAGTGATACACATGTTATACCTACAACTATTGAAATGATTTTTGGTGCGGCCCATATAAAGAGGCCCACCTTGATGTATTAGAACGGCCCATTGCAATGTATTTCTGGCCCGTATGTCGTGGCCTATTGTGATATGTTTTCGACCCATTTATTGAGGCCTGACTTGAATTGCATAAGGCCCATTGGTGCGGCCCAATGATGCGACCCACCGTGATGTGTATATTAGGCCCAATGATGCGGCCCAATGTATCGACCCACTGTGATGTGTAGGCCCACATGCTGTATGTGTAAGGCCCACCTGTGATGACTGTTTGAGGCCCACTTGTTGAATATTTGGGCCCACCTTATGTTTGACTCTATGTGGACCACTCCTTGGGAGCAATGTTGGTTAAATGTCCACATTGCTGGGCAGTGATGGTTTGATGTCCACATTGTGACCCTTCCTTAGGCCTTATTATGCCCATTCTCATCATTCTCTTAGTGGGTTAACCCAAATAAGTGGGCCCCATTTACCATGGACGGATGGCTCCATGCTACCAGATTTGATATAACCACGGCCGAGGGCTGATCTTTATATTATGGTTGATCAGATGTTCATCTATGGACCTAGTCTTGTCTATGTGACCAGTCGTCGTTGTTGATTATCGATGCTGATTGTCGGTGCTAATTATCGATGTAGATTATCGGTGTCGATTTGTCGAGGTCGATTGTATTGGCCGGTTCCGATTGTCGAGGTCGATTCTGAGTATCGAATTCGATTGCCAAGGCCGATTGTCGAGACCTATATGATGTATATGTGACCCGTAGTTAAGGGCCATTGTGATATGTATTAAGCCTATGATGCATGGTCCATTTGATGTATTCAAGACCCATGTGTAGGGCTCACATATCATGTATTTGAGGCCCATGGGCAAGGCCTATTGTGATGTATTCATGGCCCATGGGCAAGGCCCATTGTGATATGTATTAGACCCATGAGCAGGGTCCACCTGTTGTGTATATGTGGCCCTTAAGTAAGACCCATTGTGTTGTATATTAGGCCCTTGTGTGAGGCCGTGGGCCCATTGGGCAATGTTTGTTAAATGTCCACATGGTCGATGTCGATTATCGATGCTGGTTGTGGATACCGGTTATGAGTATGTGACAGCATAGCATCATGATACATGCCCATACGCATCATCTGCATGTTTGTTATGAGAGGTGGTTGATCATTGCATATGTCATTGAGCATGTTGTTATGAGACTCCCTGATAGGTGGAGGTTATCTCACATGAGCACGCGGTATGTGCAGGACTGATGCATAACTGGATTGTATGACTCATGCATCTCGCATTATGATTACTGTATGCCCTAGCAACATTAGGGCCGTAGCCTCCATAGGCATATCGTGAATGGCCAAATAGGACACCGAAAATGTTTGGTTCTAGCATACGGGCGCCATAGATGTCCCTGGGTGAAAATCCCTAAACCTCCATGGCCAGGAGACGCCCCAAAGTCGAGACCGAGTGGAAACATTAGCGCCCGAGTGCCGAATACCAGGAGGCCGCGTCTCCCACTGTGTCGTGGTCTGTTGGGAGGGGGTGTGGCCTTACTCGCCCGAGGGTAGGGGGCAATACTAGGCTGAGTTTGACCAGCTCGTGAATGGGTCCGCTATCGACGTGTCGGATAGGTATTGACAGACTATTGGCAAGGCGGATAGTGAGGTTTCTTATACTCACTTGGACTATGCGGCTGGGAGAGCGGCAGTGTCATTTTGAGTATACTAAACCCCGGTGATGATTGTAGAGATGAACTGTACTGATATGTGGATTTAGTGAGTAGGAGTTGCATACTCATTCATGCATTCATTCATTCACTATCCACTAGGGTTGGTGGTGCGCAACTATTTGTTACGAGTGCTTTCGCAATGACCAGGATTTCAGTTGGGGCGCGCGACTAACCTGAGATCAGGAGTTTACCACATTGAGTCTAACTATTCAAATTTAGGTATGAGACTGGTTTGGATAGAAGTCCCTTGTGATGGACCCCATAGCCTGCGATACTACGTACCATCGTCCCGACTTCATACTCCAGTATGGTCATTCCATTCGCACCGCATATTGCAGAACATTCGCGGCATATGACATTTTGGGCTATTGTGTCTCTGCATTTATATGGTTTAGGTACGGCTGACGCTATTTGTGTTACTCATCAGGAATGTATATTGTATTGTATCCTCTGCATCTGATATTTAGCTATCTATGATTCCTTATTTGCATAGTAGTTCTATATTGCATATTCTGACATTGATTGACTCATGGACTTGTCTGTATTCCTGCTTACTCTGATAATTCATGATTTTATCAATATTTCTGCTTATTCCGATATTGTATGATATATGGATTATCGGTATTTCTGGTCTTATATGATGATGTCATTATGTTAAATACTTGGCACTTACCTTGTACACACTTACACCACCCTCTAAGCTTTCTATAAGCTTATGCACGATAGATGCGTGTAGGTGATGTTAGGTTGCAGCAGTGTTGAGCTTGGAGCGTGCGGCGGTCTTCTGGAGCTTGGTTTTTAATTATGTATTTCCTTTCAGCATTGTACTCAAATGATTATATTAGTGGATATATGATGATGATGTTGCCTTTGTGAATTGGGTAATCTTGTGGTTATGCTTATTACGAGTTAAATGTATATACAAAAAAAACCTCCTTGTATGACCCCAGGATCGAAATCTGGCGTATGGACGCTAGGAGCCGAGAATGGGGTACTACGGAGGCTATCAACACCGGATACGGCAATCGAAATTTCTGTGAATCCGATTTCAGGGTTTGGGGCATGACAAGATGTGTGCCTTGCTTGATACTGCACTGGTACTTGAAGTTAACCGGTGGAGGCCACAATTTGAAGAACTGCCCCAAACTAATGTAATGCCTCTACTGTCTAACCTCAAGCCACCAAAGCTTGACCTAAAACCTTTGCCCTCTGATTTGAAATATGTCTATTTAGGTCAAGATGAGACATATCCTGTGGTGATCTCTGCCTATCTGGAGAAAGAACAGGAGAGTATGCTCATATCTACTCTCATTGAGCATAAGGGAGCCCTTAGATGGACGATAGCGGACCTCAAGGGAATCAACCCCTCGATTTGTACTCACCGCATTTATCTTGAGGATAATGCTAAGACCGCTCGGCAATCACAATGTAGACTAAATCCAAATATAAGGAAAGTGGTTAAGGCCGAGGTTCTTAAATTATTAGATGTGGGTATCATATACCCCATTTCCGATAGTCAATGGGTGAGTCCAACTCAGGTGGTTCCTAAGAAGTCCGGGATCACCATCGTAGCCAATGCTAATAATGAACTTGTACCAACTAGAGTTACTACTGGTTGGAGAATGTGCATTGACTACAGGAAGCTGAATACCTTCACGAGGAAGGACCACTTTCCTTTGCCCTTCATTGATCAAATCTTGGAAAGGCTAGCTGGTCATTCCTATTACTGGGTATTCGGGCTACAATCAGATTGAAATCGCCCCTGAGGCCAAGAAAAGACTACATTTACATGTCCCTACAGTACCTTTGCCTACAGAAGGATGTCATTCGGATTATGTAATGCCCCTGCCACCTTTCAGCGATGTATGATGGGTATCTTTTCTGACATGGTGGGAAAATATCTAGAGGTCTTCATGGACGATTTCTTTGTTTTCGGTTCATCTTTCAGCGAGTGCTTAGAGAGTCTTAAATGTGTGCTGAAAAGATGTGAAGAAAAGAATTTGGTACTTAATTGGGAGAAGTGTCATTTCATGGTTCATAAGGGAATTGTCCTTGGACATATTATCTCGTCCAAAGGAATCGAGGTGGATAAGGCAAAAATCGATCTTATCTCTAACCTACCTCCACCCAAGAGCATTAGAGACGTGCGGTCCTTCTTAGGACACGCAGGGTTTTACAGACGATTCATAAAGGACTTTAGTCTCCTCTCTCGTCCCTTATGTAATCTTCTGCAAAAGGATGCACCATACGAGTGGACTGAGCAATGCCAGGAAGCTTTCACCAAGCTTAAGGGCATGTTAACCACTGCACCCATCATGCAGCCACCCGATTGGAGCCTTCCTTTTGAGCTTATGTGCAACGCTTCCGATTATTCTCTTGGGGCGGTTCTAGGCCAGAGAAAAGATAAGAGGCCCTACGTCATTCATTACGCAAGTAGAACTTTAAATTCTGCCCAAGTGAACTACTCGACTACAGAAAAGGAACTTCTAGCTGTAGTGTTCGCTTTGGATAAATTTAGGTCCTACCTGATCGGATCTAAGATCATTATTTACACAGATCATGCGACACTTTAGTATCTTCTTTCGAAGAATGATTCTAAGCCCCGTTTTGATACGATGGATCCTTCTACTCTAAGAATTTGATTTGAAAATTAAAGATAAAAATGGAGTAGAGAACGTAGTGGCCAATCACCTTTCTCACCATAATACCTCTGATTCCCTTGAGGCGACCCATATCAATGATATGTTCCCTGATGAACAACTGTTCAGAGTCTCCTATTCACCTTAGTTCACTGATATTGCTAATTATCTTGCCACAGGTTTCATACCGACACATTGGACTGCGCAAGATAAGAAGAAATTTTTCACCAAGGTGCGCAACTTTTTCTGGGACGATCCATATTTGTTTAAATATTGCCTAGACCAGATCCTAAAGAGATGTGTGCCAGATGATGAGCATCAGAATGTCATCTCCTTCTGTCACTCACAGGCCTGTGGTGGTCACTTTTCTGCTAAAAAGACCATGGCCAATATTTTACAGTGTGGCTTTTATTGGCCCACTATGTTCAGGGACACTCATGAGTTTTGCAAGGCTTGTGAGCGTTGTCAAAAATTGGGAGCATTATCCCATCGAAATATGATGCCTTTGAATCTCATCCTTATCATAGAAGCATTTGACTACTGGGGCATCGATTTCATGAGACCATTCCCCCAATCATTTGGAAATTTGTATATTTTGCTCACTGTAGACTATGTCACTAAATGGGTCGAAGCAATTCCGTGCCGAAATAATGACCATCTCACGGTCATTAAATTCTTAAAAGGGAACATCATTTCACGGTTCGGGATGCCTCGAGCCATCATTAGTGTGGGGGCTCACACTTTTGTAATAGACTATTCGAGAGCTTAATGAAGAAATACAATATCTCTCATAAGGTGAGCACCCCATACCATCCACAAATAAGTGGACAAGCTGAGATTTTCAATAGGGAGATCAAACATATCCTAGAGAAAATAGTTAACCCTGGTCGTAAGGATTGGTCAATCCGATTGACCGATGCCTTATGGGCATACCGTACTGCTTTTAAAACCCCTATTGGAACGTCTCCCTTTAGACTTGTCTATGGGAAAGCTTGTCACTTGCCTGTGGAGTTGGAACATAAAGCGTACTGGGCGATCAAAAATCTGAATTTCAATCTAGACAATGCTGGCTCGCTACGTAAACTTCAATTAAATGAACTTGAAGAAATCCGAAACGATGCGTACGAGAACTCGAGAATTTACAAAGATAGAATGAAGGCTTTTCATGACCAACGTATTCTACGAAAATCATTCACACCTGGTCAAAAAGTCCTTTTGTATAATTCTCGATTACATCTCTTTCCAGGTAAGCTTCGATCTCGTTGGACTGGCCCTTACATTGTGGTCACTGCGTATCCTCATGGGGCCGTTGAGATAAGAGATCCTGACAATGGCAAGGAGTTTAAAGTAAATGGACATCGCTTAAAGCCATTTGTCGAGAAATTTGATTCAGAGGACATGTCCATGCCTCTGACTGCTCCTGTTTACCAGGATTGATCTCCTAGTCTGATGGAGGTATAGGTAGGTTTATCGCTTTCATAGGACTAGGGTAGTTTGCTTTATTTGTCTGGCTGAAGACGGTAAACTTAGCGCTCCTGGGAGGCAACCTAGCCTTTTATTTTATTTTATTTTATTCCATTTTATTTAGTTAGTTCAATGTTTGTGGGTAACATTGCTGCAAACCCTCACGAGACTACAACTCGTCCACTAGGGGCAACCTAGGGGTTTAAAGGCTTGTTGCATACGCTAAATGTAATCGAGAGTACCTACGAAAGTGGTGTAGGTAGCATTTCATTTTTGTTAGTTTTATTTCACTTTTGTTGGTTTCTCTCTTGTGCTGACCCGCTCTTATGTAGATATCTTTGGAAAGCCTTTTGATTCTTTCGTCCAGGTACTATCTTTCCATCAATCCTCTTATATTTTTGTTGTCCCATGTGCATTGCATGCTTATTTCTTTTACATTGAGGACAATGTAGATTTTAGGTTGGGGGTGGGAGATTAGGTTTTCTAATCAATGTTTTCTTGGTCTTGAACAAAAATTTGTGAAAATTTTTAAATTTTTCTAGAATTTTTTGTGAATTCGAAGTGATTTTGACGGTCATCTTTGACTTAGAATTACAAGATATGTGATGTTGGTAATTTATGACTCTGAGATTCAGTTATTTATTAGAGTTCACAATTAAGTTCGAATTGTTACTCCATAATTAGAAGTTTCAAACATTGATTGAGTCATGATTTCACAAGACACATCTCACTTACACATTAAGATTTCAGTTCGACATTGAAGGAATAACTTGGTGATCATTAAGCATGAAAGGAACCGACTTGAGAAATTGAAAGGATTGGGCGAATGGTTTTCACCATAGGTTTGCTTCCTATAGGTGAAGATTTGATTTCCCTCATTGGCGTTACGTTTAATTTTAAAAAAAAAATCAAAAACTGAAAGAATGAAAGAATGATCTATGAGGAAAGTTTTGGTTATCATGAATTATCTTATTGGTTACCAATGATATCCTGAAATTGAGAAGTGAGGTTCATGTTGATAAGCCGAGATTAAACTATACACCCCTGGAACTCAATGTTTAGAATTGTTCTAATTGATGGATTAATACTTTAAACTTAATTATGAAGTTTACCGTGCACTTGATTCCAGCAGAAAATAATGCTCAATATTCATGAATCTTAGAATTCTAGTATATCTGGATTGTTTTTTTTTTTAAATTCACTCGAGTTTATAAAAATTGTTCTATAATTCTCAACTTATCTTTCGCATACTTTGCTCGAGACTAGCAAAATGCTGGTTGGGGGTTGTGTTGAGGGTCAAATATTGCCTATTAGACCCCAGTTATTACTTGGATTTATGAACATAATATCGTTTAATGGCCCGCTTTAATCATGTTTGTGATGCAGAGTGTATTTACGAGCATGGACTGCAAAGGGACCTTAAAGCATGGATTTAACGCTCTAATGACACTAAAGGCAAGGGACGGAGTCCAGGAGACCAAGATTGACGGAATTACACACCAAAGATCTGAGAAAATCGGAAAACTGAAGCTCAAGTGACCCAAAAATTGTCCAGAATGCAAGATCACAGGGTTCTCACCATTCGTTCAGCTCGAAACTCCATATATGGCCTAAGGACCATAAATTAACCATACACGTCAAATTTCAGCCATTGGATCCCAGTAAAAGTTGCCCAACGGATAGATCAGCCCATAAACCGTCGATTTTGGGCCCACGTAACATCTGGATATGCCTCAATTTTTGACTCAATGCCTTAAATGATATGGCAGAATGGATGGATGGAGTAGATTTCTCACAAACATCTCTGTGGGACCCATACATGTAGTGCATGTGCAAGGTATGCAGGTGCACCGGGTGTGCACCAAACATCCGAAAGTCGGTCAGCAAGCGCTGACTGACTCTTCTTCTCAAATCAGATTTCTCACAGCAGCAGACGTGGGTCCGCCGGTTTCACTTAGTGGGGCCCACCCCTTGCTCCTTTGAATGATCAGAGCCGTCCATGGTGTCTCTGGGGTAGGGAATACCCTCACCTAGGTGGCAAAGTTTCAAAAGGTCCTGGAGATCCATTTTTGATCATCCAAAAGCAAGATGGACGGTGAATGGATCTGGTACAATGGGCCATGCAGAATTTGAAGAAAACCCACCCTTCCTGACCAGTTTTTCGTCAGGAATCCAATGGACGAAGTGGATTTCTCTGAAGACATCATTATGGTGCCCACCGAACATGTCAGTGCAACCTGCGTAAGGTTTAGGCGCGTCCGAAAAATCCGGATTCTCCATGGAGTTACGTGACCCAGAACGTGATCGGATCATCGATCCGAACTGTCTAATGAAAGCCCCAGCCAAGCTTGACCCTAGCCAAGATGGCAGATACGGTAATTGGGACAATCAACGTCCGGATCTTTAGTCCAAACGTAACTTTTTTATGCTTTTTCTACTGCGAGAAATAGAGTTTACGCAGGAAACCTTTTCTTCATAAAGGGCTGCATAAAAGAGGAGTTCGGGACTGCTTCTTGGGGGGTCCAGTGCCTATAAAAAAGAGGAGAAGGATCCAATTGCCAGGGATTCAAAAGACGGGTGGGCATTCAGTGCAAGGACGTGGAGTAGAGAGAGAGGGAGCTGGATGTGGAGCTGTTTAACAGAGTTTTTTTTTTCTCCTTGTCCTGATTTTATATTTTTGAGAGGTGAGTTAAATCATGGTCATGATTAGCTAAACCTCTTAGCTAGGGCTAAGAGGTGAAGCCTGTAGCGTGATGGGAGACTTTTGCTATGCCTTTTGTATAAACTGAATTGATGTTGATTTTGGTTTTAATTAAAGGAATATTTTTTCTTAGTTTTTAATGGTCTGTTGTGACTAAAATTACAATGGGTCTGCAATGACTTTGAGCATGTTCCTTTCCTTTTATGTGTATGACGTCAGGAAGCCCTGTTGTACACCATCGTCTCCTGGGCATGGTTGGATGACGGTCCCCTTCCTAACCTTCATACATTGATTAATTGGTTAGTAATTAGTTTAATTTTGTTATTTCCTTTGTCTCCTAGGCATGGTTTGCTGATGGAATCCATTCTAATTCATATACCTTTCATCTCTTTAAAATTATATCAGAGGAAGTTCAGTTTAATTTCCATGATTCTTGAAGCAGGCATAAGATCTCCCTGATCTCTACAAGTGGATCCTCTGAATCCTTAGTTTCTTATTTCTGATTTTCTTACGTTTTACATAATTATTTCACAATTATTCCCTAAAGGCCATTCAATTTAGATTTCATCTTAGGCTAGTTCTATTTCTACCTAGTTTCAGGTAACGTACAAGTATCAGTCCCTTGGGATTCGACCTCGGTCTCACCGAGTTTATTACTATATCACAACCTTATACTTGGGGAGTGAACAGGGGTCATTGTTTTTTGTCTCATTTATAGATGACTATAGAAAAGTGTTGGTTTTATTTACTGAAAAATAAATCTTATGTATTCGCCGCATTCAAAGTGTGAAAGGTAATGGTTGAGAAGAAGACATGGTAGAAACTAAAGGTTCTAAGGATAAACATTGGAGGTGAATTTGGTTTAAAGGAATTCAATTAGATTTACAAAGATGATGGGATTATAAGGCATAACACAGTAAGAGATACACCTGAAAAAATAGTATAGTAGAACAATGAATTGGACTCTCTTGAAGAGAGCTCGATGTATGTTGAGTTATGCTGGATTGAGTAAGGAACGATGGACTAAGGCTGCGAATGCAACTTGTTACCTGGTGAATTAATCCCCATCTACGTCGATATCTATGGACTATAAGATTCTAGAAGGAGTGTGGAGTGATCATGATGTCGACTACTCAAAGTTAAGGGTTTTGGTTGCGATGCTTATTCTCATGTACCATTAGTTGAGTGAGATAGGCTAGACCAAATGGCAAAGAAGTGTACTTTTTTGGGCTATGGTGATGGAGTGAAGGAATATATGCTTTATAACCAGGTCACTCGAAAAATCATAATTAGCCAAGATATCAGGTTTGATGAAGATTCCTTATTCCCAATGAAGAACACAAGGAACCAAAAAAATCAGCGGTCATTAATGTTAAAATTAAAAAAAGTTGATACACAAGCAAAGACCGAGCTGAGGCAAAAGAGTAGGTGGAGCAGCCACCTCTTCAAAGGAATCTGTCAAGATATCATAGATTACCAGTAGCATGATATAGAGATTACTTGAATGTTACATTCGCCCTCATTACAGATGAGGGGGATCTGTCTACCTTCTAGGAAGCACTGAATGACCCAGATGCTGATAAGTGGATGACGATCATGCATGACAAGATGAACTATCTGTATAAGAATGAGACATGAGATCTAGTTTAGCTTCCAGTAGGATGTAAAGCGGTCGATTGTAAGTGGATTTATAAGAAAAAACAAGATAGATATACGACAAGATTAGTTGTGAAAGGGTATGCATAGAAGGAGGTTGTCGACTTTAGTGAGATTTTCTGCCTATGGTCAAGCAAGTGTCTATCAAATTTATGTTGGTGTTAGCTGCCAATACAACCTGGAATTAGAATAGACAAATATGAAGACTGCTTTTCTACATGGAGAGTTGGAAGAGCATATTTATATGAAACAACCAGAAGGGCTCGAAGTAAAAAGGGCTTATAAGAAAGTTTATCGTTAAGGAGGTCGTTATATGGCTTGAAATAGTCACCTAGCTAGTGGTACAAAAGGCTTGATACTTTCATGTTGACTCAACCGTTTGCCAGAAGTGAATATGATCATTATTTCTATTACAAGAAACTAAAGATGGATAGTTCATCGTACTAGTATTTTATGAAGCTGACATGCTTATTACTAGGCATAGCATTCTGAGATCGATACATTGAATACTCAATTGTCAAGGACATTTGAAATGAAAGATATGGGGGCTACAAAAAAGATTCTTGGCATAGATATTCACAGAGACAGAAAAAAGAACAAATTACAGTTATCATAGATAAAATACATTGAGAATGTATTGATAAAGTTTGGTATGGACAAGGCGAAATTGGTTAGCAAACCCCATGCTACTCACTTTAGGCTTTCTTTTGAATAATATCCTATTATAGATAAAGAAAAATAAGTGATGTCTCGTGTGCCCTATTCGAGTGTCGTTGGCAGTTTGATATATGTCATGGTCTCTACGAGATTGGATATTTCACATTCAATGAGTTTTATGAGCAGATAAATGGCTAACCCCAGCAGTCAACACTTGAAAGCAGTGAAATTGCTACTTCAGTATATAGGAGGTACAGAGGAGTACGTCTTGATATTTGAAAATGCCGATTATGCAAAAATTATGGACATCAACTTTCAGCTACTCGTTTATGTTAGCAGGTGGGGCGATCAGTTGGATGTCGAAGCTTCAGTTTATGGTTACTCTTTTGACAATGATGGAGGCATTCAAAGAAGGTGTTTATTTGATAAGAATGATAAATAAGATTGAGCTCACCAAGAGGCTGTGCTAGTTAATTGTAATATTGAAAGCATGATTAATTTGGCAAAAATAACTCTAATTATCACTCACGTACTAAACATATTGATGTTCGTCATCCAACAGGTGCTTGAGTAAGGTGTCATGACTTTAGAGAAAATTCTTACAAGCGTGAACCCAACTGACATGCTTACTAAGGTGGCTCATACAAAAAAATTTAAATTTTGTGCGACTTCTCTAGGCTTGGTAAAGACTTAATGAAGACGGTGTGTGCATGAGAAGCGAAGATGAAGTTATGACGCAAGGTGATTAGAGATGGTGATGATAAGGTGGAACAATGGAGCATGCGGATTGAATCCATGGTGAAGATTGTTGTCAAATATCTTCAATATGATTGAGATGTTGTTCCATTCGTTGCGATTGAGAAAATTCAAAAAAATCTCAGTTGCTCATTGGACAGTTTTGGAGTTACAACCCAATGCCATCGAAGGTGTCTTCGATGACTATTGATGCCATTGAAGGTCCCATCAACAGCGTGTGGGGAACCGCGTAAGTGCGTAATTTGTTTCTAATTTTGATTGTGATTGTATATGTATCGGGTGTAATGGGGATTAGGATATTCTAAGTAAATGTTAAGACGTTCCTAAGGTGTTTCAAAGAAAAGCTAAGGCTTTGGAAATGGATTTTCGGTTGTTGGAATCGGTAAGTACATCTATCTCTTGTAATATCGTTTCATAGTGGATTGCTTTTTGATTTGTACGGTAGTTTTTTTTTTCCCGTGAGGATTTTCCACATAAAATTCGTGTGTTTTCTGCGTCTTTTGTTTGTAGTTGATTTTCTCTCATTTGATTAAATTCGGTTTTTCTTGTGTGCGATTCCCAACATGTCAACTTTATATATATATATATATATATATATATATATATATATATATATATATATATATATATATATATATATATATATATATATATATATATATATATAAGAAGATTAAAGTTGGTTGAAGGCATCGTTGTAAATGTCATCATCTAACTGTGAGTGCTTTACACTCAAGAAGTAATAGCTAACAAGGTTCCTCTGGATCCACTCGAGCCTTATGGAGCTCAATTAGAATGCTGGCTTTATTAGTTTTTTAATCCTTCTTTTTCTCCCGAGTCACCCTTATGCACGCTTATGGGTTGGAACACAGTGGAACACATTTTTCAAAGATTATATGATCAGAAAATCTTTGTAAACACCTCATAACCTTCTTCCCATCTAATATGATTATTAGAGATTATCCTTTTTTAAAATATATTTTCTTTTTTCGTTCATTTTAAAAAATACTCCTATAGGTTTACCTGTTGAGTGATCTGGGTGTCAGACTTGTGTGCCTCCTTTTTGCAATTTCTGTTGAAAATCAGTGGTTTTAAAAAATAATAAAAAATGAAAATTCAAAATTTTCAAAATTTTGGGATTTTCCCGCCAAAATACTTTTTTGAATTTTTAAATTAAAAAGTGCGGTGTGTGTGCTTTATCCCACATCGAAAATGCAAAGAAAAGTTTTGTGATTTATATGAGATGTTGAGAAGAGTATTCTTACTTGGAGCTTTTTGGAGGAGATGAAACACGGGTTGCGTGTTCCAGTGCGAAGCACTAGAACACATGCACGCACGCACGCGCGCGCTAGCGCTCGGGCTCGGGGTCGAGTGTGGGTGTGGGCATGGGCGAGGGCGAGGGCGTGGGCAGTGAGGCAGTGTGGCTGTAGTGGCACTAGATGGCGCACTTTGCACTTCGCACGTGCTCATCATGTCGCAGAGTGGTCGCTCTCTCGCGACCTTATGCGAACCGGCGCGAGACGGTGCGACCTCGGTGCGATGGGTCTGGTCAGAGCCTTAGGGCGGTGCAGATTTGAAATGTTGGAAATGAGCCTGGGTTTTATAGGTGACTGAGAACGGTCGGATCTTAAATCCGAAACGTTCAGCCGTTTCTTAAATAGATAGCTACCTTAAAAGCCCCAACAGTCTGAAAACGGACGGCCCAGGATGATCCAACGGTCAGATCTACAGATCTAATGACCAGAAATGTCTGAGATTAATGGACAACGGTCAGAAACATTTTTCAAACGTTTTGGACTATTGAATACCACATAGCAACGGGTCTAAACCTGAGGCCTATATAAACTGGACCATTCCAGTCCGATTTAATCATCTCAACATACCATCTCTCCCATCAAATCAGTTACAGTCCATAACTTCATATTAGAATACTGTTATCATCTCCATAGTCTAAGTCTGCCAGAATAAATCTACTGCGTTAACATTATTCCATAGTGGACCTATCGTGATTCCTGCACGCTAGATCCAGATAAGGCTTGTCTTATCCTGGAAGCAATTCACCTGTAACCCATCAGCAATTGATAAGGGGGCGAATCACGCTTTAAGGACAACATATTTTATACGTGATTCAGCCTAGTGATAATTTTTATTTATCCTATTTTTTTATTTTCGGTGTATCCAAAAGAAGTTTTTCTAACAATCTTAAAGTGTGATTATGGACACCGAAAGTGTTGCATCAATCAGACTGATGAACCAGGATCTGATCCGATTGGACCGATTCGATGGTTCAAATTTCACTAGATGGCAGGATAAGCTAAAATTCCTGTTGACCGCTCTGAAGATCTTTTACATCCTGGACCCGACTCTCCAGCCTCTACCTGAAGCAAAGGACACTGACACTCCAGAACAGATCGCTGCTAGGATCAAGCGACAAGAAGATGAACTGCTGTGTCGTGGCCACATCCTCAATGCTCTCTCTAATTGATTGTACAATTTGTACACGGGGACCACATCAGCGAAAGAAATTTGGAGCGCACTGGAATACAAATATAAGGCTGAAGAGGAAGGTACACAGAAATTTTTAATTGCCAGGTATTTCGACTTCACGATGGTAGACAATCTACCGCTGCTTGCCCAAATCCAAGAACTGCAGCTTATTGTAAATAAAACAAAAGCCATAAAAATCGATCTTCCTGGATCCTTTCAAGTTGGAGCTATAATCGCAAAGTTGCCTCTGAGCTGGAAAGACTATAGGAAGAAACTACTGCATAAATCCGAAGAGTTCACCTTAGAACAAATTCAGAAGCATCTTCGTATTGAAGAAGAATCTCGTAACAGAGACAAAAAAGATGATGCTAATGGTGCATCCTCATCCAAGGTGAACGCAATAGAAAAAACATCCCAAAATAATACATATCAGAAAGCCGATTCCCTTAAACCTAACAAAGATCAAGGAAAACTTAAGAAAACCCAAAAGAAGAAAACAACAAATCTAAGGGAGCTTGCTATGTCTGCGGCAAGACCGGGCATTTCACCCGAGTCTGTAGGGACCGAAAAAAGCCTAAGAAAGAGGCTAATGCAGTAGACGATGAAATCGTAGCCATGGTCACAGAAGTGAACCTAATTCAAGAGAAAATCCCTAGTTGGTGGTATGATACAGGTGCCACAGTCCATGTATGCAATGATCGATCTGCCTTCAAAACCTATGAAGATGAGACTAATGGTCAAGAGGTTCAAATGGGAAATGAAGGACGATCGAAAGTTGTAGGCAAAGGAACCGTGGAATTACTCTTTACCTCTGGAAAGAAGGTAATCCTGACCAACGTACTGCATGTCCCAGATATAAGAAGGAATCTTGTCTCAGGGGATCTCTTAAGCAAGCCTGGGATTAGGGTTGTGTTTGAATCAGGCAAGCTGATCTTGTCTAAAAATAGAAACTTTATGTGTAAGGGATACACTTGTAATGGGATGATCAAACTCTCTTTAAATGAAAAGAATTCTTCTGCTTACATGATTGAGTCTGTAATGCTATAACATGGTAAACTAGCCCATATTGGCTACAGTACCATAAAACTCATGGCTAAGAACGACCTAATATCATATAATGATAGTGACAAAGATAAATGTGAAGTATGCATACGGTCTAAAATAATCAAGAAACCATTCCCTAGCATTGAGAGATCATCTCAAATATTAGACCTAGTGCATACTGACATATGTGAACTAAATGGCGTTCTTACCCGTGGAGGTAAAAGGTACTTTATAACATTTATAGATGATTGTTTGAGATGTGTATATATATATATATCTATTAAAATCAAAAGATGAAGCATTTAATGCATTTAAGATCTATAAAGTTGAAGTAGAAAATCAATTAGATAAAAATATTAAAATCCTTCGTAGTGACCGAGGAGGAGAATATTTCTCTAATGAATTTTCTAACTATTGTGAAGAACACGGCATAATACATCAATGCACAACACCTTACACACCACAACAAAATGGTATAACAGAAAAAAAATAGGACGTTAGTAGAAATAGTCAACTCAATGCTAATACAAGCACAGTTGCTCTTAAACCTATGGGGAGAAGCACTGTTAGCTGCATGTCATGTTTTAAACCGAATTCCATCTAAGAAAACCAAGACCTCTCCATACGAAATATGAAAATGAAGAAAACCAAACATAAGGTATCTTAGAGTGTGGGGGTGTCTTGCATATTGCAGAACTCCAGAACCTAAAAGAACTAAATTAGGACCAAGAGCTATCAAGTGCATCCTTGTAGGATATGCACAACATAGTAAGGCCTATAGACTTCTAGACTTAGACTCCAATGTAATCATAGAGTCTAGAGATGTAGAGTTCTTTGAGAATTCTGTATTCACGGAGAAAAAGAATGCTGAGATTCAATCTCCTAATGAAAATATAAAAGAAATACAAATAGAAGAGAAAACTCCTAGTGAACCTCGTAGGAGTCAAAGAGCAAGAGTAGAAAAGAGTCTTGACCCTGATCAAATAGACTCTCAACAACTCTCTTTTCATCTAGTTGAGGGTGATAGAGAGAAGGTGATTAGGAAAATACCTATGGTTTTGACTATAGAAGATAAACCTAAAACCTTTAGTGAAGCTATGTCTTCAAGAGACTCCGCTTTTTGGAAAGAAGCCATTAATGATGAAATGGATTCTATAATATCTAACAAAACATGAAAATTGGTAGATCTACATCCAGGTTCTAAACCAATAGGTTGTAAGTGGGTATTTAAGAAAAAATATCACACAGATGTACGAATAGTTGCTAAGGGTTTTCGACAGAAAGAAGGAATTGATTATTTTGACACTTATTCACCAGTAGCTCGAATAATATCGATTAAGATCTTATTCGCTCTTGCATCCATACATCATCTTCATATCCATCAAGTGGACGTGAAGATAGCATTCCTAAATGGTGATCTCGATGAGGAGGTTTACATGGAGCAACCAGAAGGGTTTGTTCTATCAGGAAATGAAAGAAAAGTATGTAGACTTGTTAAGTCTTTGTATGGATTAAAGCAAGCACCAAAACAGTGGCATGATAAATTTGATTCTAAAGTTCTGTCCTATGGTTTTGAACACAATATTGCTAATAAATGCATATATTCGAAAGTATGTAATGATTATGTTATAATCATATGCTTGTATGTAGATAATATATTAATAATCAGTAATAAAATGGAAGGTGTAACTAAAACAAAAAAGTTTCTCTCTTCAGTTTTCAAAATGAAAGATCTTGGACATGTGGATACCATATTAGGCATCAAAGTTAAAAAACATAGTGGGGGTTTTGCATTATGCTAGTCTCATTATATTGAGAAAATAATAAACAAATTTAATTACTTGAAAATTAAAGAGGTAAAGACCCCGTTTGATCCAAGTATCAAGTTAAAAGAAAACAGTGGAAGAGCAGTTGCACAACTAGAGTATGCTAGTGCTATAGGTATTCTTATGTATGCAATGCAATGCACAAGACCGGATATAGCATACGCTGTGAGTAAACTAAGTAGGTTTACAAGTAATCCAAGTGTTGAACACTGAAAATCAATTAGTAAAGTTCTAAGTTATCTTAAAGAAACCAAAGAACTAGGGCTATTTTACTCAGAATTTCCAGCAGTGTTGGAAGGATATACCGATGCAAGTTGGATATTGAGTGCAGGGGACAACAAGTCCACTACAGGGTGGATATTCACCCTAGGAGGTGTAGTTGTATCTTGGGGATCCAAGAAACAAACTTGCATAACACACTCAACTATGGAATCTGAGTTCATAACTTTAGCTGCTATAGGCAAAGAGGCTGAGTGGTTAAGAGATCTTCTTTTAAAAATTTCATTTTATGCGAAGCCTATACCGGCTGTTTCACTTCATGTGATAGTGAAGCTACTCTAGTAAGAGCTTATAGTGGTACCTATAATGAAAAATTCAGGCACATAAGTTTACGACATGACTATGTAAGACAATTGATTCAAGATGGAATCATTGGGATCTCATATGTAAAATCAAGTAATAACTTGGCCGATCCTTTTACTAAATCTCTAACTAGGGAGGTAGTAAGGACAACATCTAGAGGGATGAGGTTGAAACTCTTTACTTAAAGTTTCACCAGTGAAAGAAACCTAACTTTAAATTAGAAAATCTCTAAATATTAGGTTTAATGGGTAACAACAATTCACTGATAAGTGAAAAGTTTCAGTACTAAATAAATTGATAACCTCATCCAGGATGATAGTGCTGGCCGTTATAAAGAGAGAAGAGTATTGAACTCTTAATGAAATCCAGTCAAAAGGACAAGTGTTTTAAACAAAAACACTGGAAGGATTTCACCTATGTGAACGTAGAAGTGGTGCCGCTTCTCATGAGACTTAGAGTTTTCTCGGGATCGTTCATGAAACCGGATAAGCACATGGCCATTAAAAGTACTAAGCGAGATTATAAAGGAACACCTAACGCATAAGCTATTATGTGTGTAGTATTTTCGGTTATATCATAAAGGAATAACTGGTTCAATGCGGCGGCAACTAGAAATTTCGAAATAACTTTAAAATGCTTATACTAAGTAAAGATTCAAATCGCAAGATATCTTTCTTTATGCATAATAACTGCTATTATTCTGACAGAGTTTTCATTATTTTAAAAACCAGTGGGGGATTGTTGAAAATCAATAGTTTAAAAAATTAATAAAAAATGAAAATTCAAATTTTTCAAAATTTCAGGATTTTCCCGCCAAAATACTTTTTTGAATTTTTAAATTAAAAAGTGTGGTGTGTGTGCTTTGTCCCACATCGAAAATGCAAAGAAAAGTTTTGTGATTTATATGAGATGTTGAGAAGGGTATTCTTACTTGGAGCTTTTTGGAGGAGATGAAACACGGGTTGCGTGTTCTAGTGCGACGCACTGGAACACACGCATGCACGCACGCGCGCGCCCTCGGGCTCGGGCTCGGGCTCAGGCATGGGCACGGCAGGGGCACGGGCATGGTGTGGGCATGGGCGAGGGCGAGGGTGTGGGCAGTGAGGCAGTGTGGCTGTAGTGGCGCTAGATGTCGCACTTTGTACTTCGCACGTGCGCATCGTGTTGCAGAGTGGTCGCTCCCTTGCGACCTTACGTGAACCGGCGCGAGACGGTGCGACCTCGGTGCGATCGCTGTGCGATGGGTCTGGTCAGAGCCTTAGGGCGGTGTGGATCTGAAATGTTGGAAATGAGCCTAGGTTTTATAGGTGGATCTTAAATCCGAAACGTCCAGTCGTTTCTTAAACTGATAGCTACCTTAAAAGCCACAACGGTCCGAAAACGGAAGGCCCAGGATGATCCAACGGTCAAATCTACAGATCTAATGACCAGAAACGTTTGAGATTAATAGACAACGGCCAGAAACGTTTTTCAAACGTTCTGGACCATTGAATACCACACAGCAACGAGTTTAAACCTGAGGCCTATATAAACTGGACTATTCCAGTTCGATTTAATCATCTCAACACACCATATCTCCCATCAAATCAGATACAGTCCATAGCTTCATATTAGAATACTGTTATCATCTCCATAGTCTAAGTCTGCCAGAATAAATCTACTGCGTTAAAATTGTTCCATAGTGGACCTATCGTGATTGCTGCACGCTGGATCCAGATAAGGCTTGTCTTATCCTGGAAGCAATTCGCCTGTAACCTATCAGCAGTTGATAAGGGGGCGAAGCACGCTTTAAAGACAGTGTATTTTATACGTGATTCAGCCTAGTGATAATTTTTATTTATTCTATTTTTTTATTTTCGGTGTATCCAAAAGAAGTTTTTCTAACAATTTCTTAGTCTGAAAATTTCCCGTCAGATTTTTCAAATTCCAAGATATTTGGTAGGATGTTACGGGGAAATCACACCAAAATCACACACACACCTATGACACAGCCACCCTGATCCATAGCTCAAGTGGTAGACTGAGTGAAAGATACCTTGTTTCAACACTGAGGTCATGGTATCGATCCCTAGTGGGGGTGGCTAACTGTGAAGTGTGAACTGACAGTGGCTTGTACTAACAAGCTAACCATATATATATATATATATATATATATATATATATATATATATATATATATATGACACAAATATCTCGAGGATTCCGCTATTTCTCGAGCGTATTGTCCATGATTAACACGATCTTCGAATATCTCAGGAATTTGTGACTCTGGTTCCTCAGTATTGGTGGGCGATGATTGGTTACTTGGCGGCTTAGGGCGCACACCAACCAAAGCATATGGAGTTCCGATGAATGAGGCGACTATTCTCTGCCGTCAGTCGTTTGGAGGTGTTTTGGACTTGTATTCCCAGACAATAGTGGAGGAATATGAATTTAAGTATCTGTTTGGGATTCATGAATGGGTCGCTTTCCCTCCATCCAGTACGGGTGATTGCGACAGGCACGTTAATGAATGGATCAGAATGGTTTCCAATGGAAGGGAAAGATCTCTATCACTCCATGCTTTCCAATCTAGTAGGTTTCTCAGTTCTGACAAATGGGGATGATGTTTCAGCAATCCAGATCATTGGTTTGTTTAGTACACCATTGGATGGACCATGATCCAAAATACTCCTACGGTGAAACATCCTGGCCGCCACCATTTGGCCTGGAATGTGGACCGTTGCTCTATTTCTCTCGTTAACTGATTGTTCGTAGGATACGGATTGCGTACTGACAGTATCAGTAGCAACGGTGCTCTGTGGCCCCACAATCATGAAATATTTTATCCAATCCATCCATCTAATGTGGATCATTATTTTACGACTTCAGACCAAAAATGAGGCAGATAAAACTCTCACGTGGACCACACCATAAAATTCTACCATTAAAAAATTATTAGGGCCCACTGTAATGTTTATTTACCAATCTATCTGTTGATTACGTCACAAAAACTGGGATGAAGAGAAAACACAAATATCAGCTTCATCTAAAACTTTCGTGACCGTGAAGAAATTTTTAACGGTGTGCATTCAATTACCACTATTTCCTCTAATGTGGTCTATCTTAGATTTTAATCTTTTTTTTTTTTTGGTCCCCTGACCTTAAATGAGAGGGCCAATAGAGAGACGGCATGGATGAAACACATACATCATGGCCGCTACCAGCAGTGTCAGTCAACAATCCACTTCTGGCTGCTTAAGAGAACATGGGCCCCTTGTTTGGCTGCTGAGATAACATGCTCAAATGAGCCCTAGGGTTGAGCTCCAACCTTGCCGCACCCAAGCCCAACCCAAGCAGCCTACATGCTAATATTTTCGTTATTACATTAGTTTATTATATTTGAATACAAGTCTTATTTTTTATACTTATGATTTTATTAATTATATATGTAATTATTTATGGTAAAGAATTTCAATTTTACTAAACAAACAAGCTAAAATATATGACTAGTATTTTTAAAGTCCAGTTGTGTAGCACCTAATTTATTTGTGAGAGAGAATTCTAGCATATCTGGTTAGCTTGGGTCATTAGAAATGGCGTAGACCTACGATACATAATGGCACTAGAATTTTCCGTGACTTCAAGATAGATGATCCACGCTCAATTAATTATAACTTATATTTCAATCGAGTTTAAGTTGAGTGGGGTAATCTGGGATATCAACTCAAGTTCAACTCAACTTTTATTTAGTTGGTGTTTATATGGCCAAATCTCGAGTCCAAACCCAATTCATCCGCCTAGGCTCAACCCAATGTCGGGTCTGTAATTGATCGGTCAACTTGACCGCGCCTAACTTTTAGCCTTAATATCTACAGTTTGCACATCAGAGGTCAAATATCCGTGGCTGAGATCGTACAGTCGAAGAGACTTTGGGGCCCAACAAACGAGAAATTTCCTACTGTACGACCCATCTATGGCCCACCAGCTATTTGCAAGCCCACCTCTTTTCATGCTTCCAAGAATACCCCCCTGTGTACGGCCGACTTTTCAAGGGACCAAAATACCCCCGTCATTCATTCCTTCCGGAAGCCGATTGGCTGGCGTGCGAAGACGACCGCTGACGCTCCTCGACATGGCCCCCACAATGATGTATTTATTATATCCACACCGTTAATCGATATTTCAAGATCATTTCTGAGCATTATCGGAAAAAATAAAAAAAATAATCATATCCAAAGATCAACTGAACCACACCACAAATAGCAGCGGGAAATTTGATTTTCACTGTTAAAAATTTCATAGGGCCCACCATAACATATATTTTCCATCCAATCTATTCATAAGGTCACAAAGACATGGATGAAGAGGAAAAACAAATTTCATATTGATCTGAAACTTCTGTGATCCCCGAAAGGATTTCAATGGTAGACGTTCAATCCTCCACTGCCTTTTACGGTGTGGTCAGCTAGATCTGTCTTATTTTTCATCTCAAGCCTTAATACGAGTTTGCCAAATAGATAGACGGTTTTGATATAACACATACATCATAATGGGACCCATAAAAAGTAGTAAGATTACAACAGGGAAAAAAAAAAACAGCCTGACCCGGTCGACCGGGTCCGACCCTGACTTGCTGTCCCACCAATGTACTTTTTTTTTTACAAGGAGAACTTTTTCTCTCCTACATTTTTTTCTAATATAAATATATATATATAAGCATATAAAAAAAAATCCCTCTTTTTAATTTATTTCTTTTTTTATTCACTAATAAACATATCTCTTAAATCAGAATGAGCTACTTGATGTACCATAAAGGATTTTGGGGTAGGAGAAGACACTTTAGCTAACCAACTTACTTATTTTGCAAGATTCCATCAGGTAGATGGCCGAAAATTGATTTCATTCACTTCACGATCAATTTCAATCAGTTCACGATCAATTTCATTTATTTCATTCACTTTGCAGTCAATTTCAATCAGTTCGCGGTGAATTTCATTCATTTCATTTCACGGTCAATTCCATGCATTTCACGATCAATTTCATTCACGTTCACGGTCAATTCGCTTCACTTCACGGTCACTTTGCTTCAATTCACGGTCAATTTCGGCAATTCCCCTTCACTTCATGGTCAATTCATGCATTTCACGATCAATTTCCTTTGCTTCACGGTCAATTCAATGCATTTCACGGTCAATTTGCTTCACTTCACGGTCATTTTCATGCATTTCACGGTCATTCCGTGTTGATTCACGGTCATTTCCATGCATTTCACGGTCATTCCTGGTGATTCCGTGTTGATTCACGGTCATTTCCACGCATTTCACGGTCAATTCCTTTCACTTCACGGTCATTCCACGCATTTCACGGTCAATTAGCTTCACTTCACGGTCATTTCCATGCATTTCACGGTCATTCCCAGCGATTCCATATTGATTCACGGTCATTTCCACACATTTCACGATCAATTCCCTTCACTTCACACTTATTTCCACGCATTTCACGGTCAATTCACTTCGCTTCACGGTCATTTTCATGCATTTCACAGTCATTCCTGGCAATTCCATGATGATTCATGGTCATTTCCCCACATTTCATGGTCAATTCCTGTCACGCCCCAGACTCGGTAACCGGACTCATAAGGAACCCGATGGCTGGTTCTGGCCGCAACAGCCTCCGTAATACCCCATTCTTGGCTCCTAAGGTAGGTTCCGATCTTGGGATCCTACAAGGAGGATTTTCATAACAGTATAATCATTTTCAATACGAGCATACCCAAGATCACAGCAAATATATCTGAGAATAACAAAGGCACACATCGCAAAATCCACTAAAAATTTGAACTTTTACAATCATCCAAAAGGTCCAAAAGGACATACATGAGAATAAAAGGAAAAGAGAGAGAAATCAACAACACTGAAGTCCTCACTGCTCAAATCTACTCAACGCTTTGCTGCTACGGCGCCTACCTAGAGTCTCCTACACGCATCAATCGTGCATAAGCTTATAGAAGCTTAGAGGGTGGTGTAAGTGTGTGACAATGGTGCATAGAAGAATAGTAAGAGGTATAAGGAGAGAAGCATGATCAATGAACATATCACTAGTCTTACCAAGGCTTACCATGAATGCGATGCAATAAATAATAGGTGCCATACCAAGGCAATGTATGAAGGGGGGCTTGTACAGCCAATGCTAATGCGATGCAAGTAATGTCGGTGCTCATATCCAAACTATAAGTCAAGTACATTTTCAATCATAAGGAAATCACCGGGGTCCATTACACTGTTGAATGACTGCTGCTCGCCCAGCAGCGTAAGAGACCTCACTACCCGTGGACAACCAATCACCAATAAGGCCGAAGGTAGTGGACCCATTTACGGTCAAACTCAGCCTAGCCCTCAGGCAGGTAAGGCCACACCCCTATCCAACCGACTACACGACAGTGGGAGTCGCGGCCTAACGGGATAAAGCCCTTGTGCACTCATGTATTCCACCCGGTCATGGCGTTGGAGCAAATCCTTGGTACCATGGAAGTTTTGGAAATTTCACCCATGGGCATCCTATGCACCCGGTATGCTCAACTAATATTTTCGGTGTCCACACATACGGTCATCCACGAATACCCCTGTGGAGGCAAGGCCCGGATGAAGTAAGGGCGGATATCCACAAGCTATGTAATGCCAGATGCATGAATCACACAATCACCCATGCATCAATTCCAGGCATTCATCTCTAGGGGAGATAGCAACATGTCCTATACAATGACACAGCCATGGCCAATCATACCTCAACCAAGCATGCATATGATGTGTATGGGAGTGGCCCATGAAGATGAATAGGGGTGTCGATGAGGTGAAAATGAACTCTCTACCTAACTATGAAGGGTATAGGTACTTAACCAATTCCTCATAAGGAATACAACCTCTAGTGGGGCCCATATACCTGGGGTAGCCCACGAGACTAATGGTATAGGCCTATATAGATGAAACGAGCTTAGCAAGGGTCTATGGTGGGCCTTTAACCACCTATAGAAGCCTATGGGCCTACCTTAGGGCCACCAATGTGGACATCCAACCACAATTGGTCCCCAAGAGTTAGCCCATCTCTAATTGATCATGGATCAAGGCCCAAGGCCCACGCAACATCAGAAATAAGAAACGGGCAGCCATAATCACATCACAAATACTCATGTTGGGCTTTAGAAAGGCGGCCCAAGGCCTATCTACAACATAGGTCAAAGGAAACACACATAGCCCAACCCATATATACCGCTATGGGCCCATAGAGGAAAGGTTAGGGCCCAACATAAAGGCCACTATTCCCATTATTGTGGTGGCCTAATGGGCAGCCCATTGCTCAAACCACATGGGCAAATGTCATGCTCTTAGTCAAGTAAGTTGGGCCTACAACCCGGCTCAAGTATTAAAGTTGATTTGGTGGGCAACCAAGGGCTCATCTACTTGTGTAATCCGGCCCACTAACCCAACACAATAGTATGGTAAAAATGGCCCAAGAGTTCAATGGGCTTATCTGGAAAGTTCTAGCCCAATTGGGTCAAAGAATTCAACAACCAGCTACATCCATGGACCCGATTAAATTTAACTGTGGTGGGCCTCAAAAGTGCATTTATTAAGCCCAATATTTAAGGAACCAAAGGTATAAATTATTCTCTCTAAGATCTTCACAATGTGGTGGGCCCGACTCCTCAACCCAAAGGCCAATCATAATTATAACAAGTTGCTGGATTTTTAATCCAACAGGTTTATGGGCTTATTGGAGTCCAGTAATTGTTTCATTTGATTAGGACATTAGCCCAAGTGGTCCAGCTATCAAGTCAGAGGGCCTCACCACATAGGGTTACATCATACTACACAAGGGAATAGGTGGGCCACATTGCTAAACCAAAGTCCAGCAGGTAGCCCACATGGGGCGTCCCATATGGGCCTGGGTATTTGGCCCAAACTGACCTAAATTTGCAGGCCGCACCACAGTCAGCTCGATTGTCCGTTGGGCCTAAAATTTTGTAGAGTGACACTTATATAGGTGGGTCACATCCCTACAAAATTTCATAATTTTTAAACACTTAAAAATATTTTAATTTATTTAAATGAAACAGACTGTCTAGAAAATCGGACTGATCTGGACACCATATTGTAATGGGCTGGTCCAGCCACCACCATGGTGTATACAGGTGTCCATTGGCTCCAAACTTTTGTAGGTGGGTCCTACCATGAGTGAACCACCTCCCTGTAAAATTTTATGATTTTTGGATACTCATAAATATTTTAATTAAATTAGGAATTTCAATCTGTCCAGGAAAAGATGTTGCTGTCCATGCATTGTTTACCCAATAAGGTGGGTCCAACCTTTATCCAAGAGGGGGAAAATGGAGGTTTAGTATTTTCTTCATAAAATAAAGTAAGGTGGGGTCCATAAAAGTGGCCCATCCCTTAGATAAACCAAGATGAAGTATATGTTTTCCCTCCATACATGTGGGCTGGACAGCCCAACAAAGTGGACCACCCACTTCGATGGGCCTCCTTTTTGGGTACCATCTCATGGGCCATCTGAGGTATGAACCATCACACCTCATGGTGGGGTCCACACCTTCTCATTACACTTTATAATTATAAAGAAAATAATGGCAATCATCATCCAAAAATCTATGCTAAAGATTGAACATGATAGTCCATGCAATAGTCTAGGTTTTTGGATAACAATACATGGCTGGACACATCAGCCTATATCTCAATAATCTCAGCCATAAAAAAGAGTATGTGGCCTTCCTCAGTGGGCCCCACATAAGTCCAGATCACATACTAGGACTAGGACACTTACATGCATTGATTAAGGTGTCCAATGATCATGGAGTTAGGTGGTAAGAGCATCCCACCTTGCTGGATTTTTATTTTTATTTATTTTGGGACATCCAAGGCCCATTATAAATGGGCCACACACACATTATCATCCATACATCAGAGAAAAGAGAAGAAAGAAAGAGAGTAATCCGACCATGGGGGTAGGGCCCTGCTACTAGTGGGCCCTCCCAAGAGTGAATCATACCCATACAACTACATTGATTGTACATGCAACATAAAATCACTACATGCATGATCTATAATTGCTATGGATGGTTGGGATGCCATCCCAACATGATCCTTAGGGTCTAGATGACCTTAAGATGGAGTGGATCATTAAATACATCATGATGGGGTCCATGGAGAATGGCCCCATCATGGATTATGACATGCATGTAAGATGGGCCAAAGGGCCACATCCACGGGATCAAATGGGATCCCCACCATGGATTGGTGGGTCCCACATGATCCATCTAGGAAGAAAAATAAGATCAAAGGGTAGAAAACAAGATTAGAAATTATAATCACCCACCTTAATGGATTCCACTCCAAAGTTACATCAATCTTCTCTTTATGATCCAAGGAACATATTTCAATGGGTGAGATGGATTATTGAAGGTTAGATGGGAGGAGATTTGAGGAAGAAGGGGCTGGAGAAGAGGGAAAATGAGGCTGGATTTTTCTAAGAGAGAAAGAAAGAGAGAAGTGAGTAGAGAGAAATGAGAGGGAGAGTATGGAAATTTGCTAGAAAAGAGAGAGAGAAAAAGTAATCATCACTCTCTCTCCTAGATAAGAGAAAAATCATCATAGCCTATGGTGATATAAACTATGTTGCTAGGCTAGAGTAGGGATGGGTAGTGTGTGGGTGGTGGGTGGTGTAGGATATGGAGGTTTAGGTAGTGTATGGGTAGTGTGTGTTGGAATTTGCACAAAAGAGGGTGGCCACCTTAAAAAATGTGCCCTCCACACGAGGTGGGCCACATGATCATGCTCAAAGGCTACAAATGAGATGCACATAACTTATGATCCACACATCGGATGGACACACAAGACGTATCGTTGGAACCTCAGTGACGATGCGGTCACAATGACATAGGTCTCAACTCGATCCAAGTTGGGTCTTCAAGACTGGGCTCACGGATGACCGCAAACACTATCCAAGGGTTACAGGTCGCTGGGATTCGACCGGTAGGATCGCGGGATCAAGATGGACGGAATGCATACTCACACACACATATGAACACTTGCGAACTCGGGTCGGGTCTCACAATTCCCTTCACTTTACGGTCATTTTCGCGCATTTCACGGTCAATTCACTTCACTTCACGGTCATTTCCATGCATTCCAGCGATTCCGTGTTGATTCACAGTCATTTTCATGCATTTCACGGTCAATTCCCTTCACTTCACGGTCAATTCGCTTCACTTCGCGGTCATTTCCATGCATTTCACGGTCATTCTCGGCAATTCCGTGTTAATTCACAGACATTTTCACGCATTTCATGGTCAATTCCCTTCACTTTTGCGGTCATTTCCACGCATTTCACGATTAATTTGCTTCACTTCACGGTCATTTTCATGCATTTCACGGTCATTTCCACGCATTTCACGGTCAATTCCTGTCACATCACGGTCATTTCCATGCATTTCACGGTTAATTCGCTTCACTTCACGGTCATTTTCATGCATTTTACGGTCATTTCAACGCATTTCATGGTCATTTTCACGCATTTCACTGTCATTTCCATGCATTTCACGGTCATTCCCGGCGATTCCGTGTTAATTCACGGTCATTTCTACGCATTTCACGGTCAATTTCCTTCACTTCACGGTCATTTCCATGCATTTCACGGTCAATTCGCTTCACTTCACGGTCATTTCCATGCATTTCAGGGTCATTCCTGGCGATTTCGTGTTGATTCACTGTCATTTCCATGCATTTCATGGTCAATTCCCTTCACTTCACGGTCATTTCCACGCATTTCACGGTCAATTCGCTTCACTTCACAGTCATTTCCATGCATTTCACGGTCATTCCCGGCGATTCCGTGTTGATTCACGGTCATTTCCACACATTTCAAGGTCATTTCCACGCATTTCACAGTCAATTCGCTTCACTTCACGGTCATTTCCATGCATTTCACGGTCATTCCCGGCGATTCACGGTCAATTCCCTTCACTTCACGGTCATTTCCATGCATTTCACGGTCATTCTCAGCGATTCCGTGTTGATTCACGATCATTTCCACGCATTTTACGGTCAATTCTCTTCACTTCACGGTCATTTCCACACATTTCACAGTCAATTCGCTTCACTTCATAATCATTTCCATGCATTTCACGGTCATTCCCAGTGATTCCGTGTTGATTCACGGTCATTTCCACAGATTTCACGGTCAATTCCCTTCACTTCACGGTCATTTCCATGCATTTCACGGTCAATTCGCTTCACTTCACGGTCATTTCCATACATTTCATGGTCATTCCTAACGATTCCAGGTTGATTCACGGTCATTTCCACGCATTTCACGGTCAATTCCCTTCACTTCACGATCATTTCCACGCTTTTCACGATCAATTCCCTTCACTTCACGGTCATTTCTATGCATTTCACGGAAATGACCGTGAATCAACATAGAATTGCCATGAATGACCGTGAAATGCATGGAAATGACCGTTAAGTGAAGCGAATTGATCGTGAAATGTGTGGAAATGACTGTGAATCAACATGGAATCGCCGGGAATGATCGTGAAATGCATGAAAATGATCGTAAAGTGAAGCGAATTGACCACAAAATGCGTGGAAATGACCGTGAAGTGAAGGGAATTGACCGTGAAATGCATGAAAATGACTGTAAATCAACATGAAATTGTCAGGAATGACCATGAAATGCATGGAAATGACTGTGAAGTGATGCGAATTGACCATGAAATGCGTGGAAATGACCATGAAATGCATGAAAATGACCGTGAATTAATACGGAATTGCCGGGAATGACCATGAAATGCATGGAAATGACCGTGGAGTGAAGCGAATTGACCGTGAAGTGAAGGAAATTGGCTGTGAAGTGAATGAAATGAATTTTCGACCATCAACCTGATGGAATCTTGGAAAATAAGTAGGTTGGTTAGCTAAAGTAGCATCTCCTACCCCAAAATCCTATATGGTACGTCAAGTTACTCATTCTGGTTTAAGAGATATGCTTATTAAATAAATAAAGAAAGAAATGAATAAAAAGAGAGAATTTTTTTTTATATATGCTTATATATACATATTTATATAAATATGCATTAGAGAAAAAGTTCTACTTGTATAAAAAAAAAAAAAAAAAAAAAAGGTACATAGGTGGAATAGTGAGTTGGGGTCGACCGGGTCCAAATCCCGTCGATCCCATCTCGTTGTTCACCCTTTTGTAATTGGTGAGCTATGGCTATGGTTATAGCTACGGTTATGGGTACGGTTATAATCCATAGCCAAATTTTTACATCCTAGACAACAGGGGCATTTTCAACCTGAGAAATGGGGCCGTACAGCTGGGGCTTATTCTTGGGAGCTCAAAATAAGTGGGCTTATTTCTGAGAATGGGCTATAAATGAATCGTACAATTGGAAATTTCTCCCCAACAAACAAGCGGTGTGGATGAGTGAACCGTGCACGTCACTCCTACTAAAAAGGCTAGTGGAGCAAATGACACCCACGAAATTGACAGGGAGATGAGCATTGGGAGCAGCAATCCCAAAAAATAAAGTTAGAATCAATTATGACTAGTGGGGACCAGTGTGGCAAATGCCGTGCAAATTTTAAAAATAACACTGTATTAATGATGACGTCTGCTGACGTGATCAGTAATGACGTGGACCAATACAAACAGAGGATCCACAAAATTCATTACATGATATTATCACGATATTTTTAAAATCTTGGCCGTTTTTAATTTCTCCTGATTTTATTAGCAAATTATCTCAATTTTAACTAAATAAGTATCCAAAAGTTTAAATAAATCCTTTCTTACCCATATTTAAAAAGATTAAATTGTTTATTAATTTATAATATTTTGCAATTGAAGGAAAAACGTCAAAATCTATGGCCTGTTTGGATTTTTCAAATGCGTGGGAAAGGATGTAGTTTGCCTAATACAACCAAATATCCGGAAACCGTATGGAGGGAAACGTGTGGTAGCTTTCTTCGTTAGTTTTTCACAGGATTTAAAAAATAAATAAAAAAATATGGACTATTTTTAGCTTTGTTATTTAGCAAGAAAAAAAATTTATTAAAAGGATTTCTTAACAATACTTACATATGTTAGATTAGCACATTTGGCATATATGGTTTGCTAGAAAATAAAAAATTACACGTGATATATGCAGTATATGACAGGCATTTGAAGTTGAATTGAAAGCACACGTGATACATGATACAATCGAGGTGATTCAAGTTGTTTAGTGTTGGTGCAGAAATTTGGTTCACCCTTTTTAGACCTTTGAGTACTTGCACAAGAAGAAGACAAAAGAGACCCTAGCTAGAGTACAGGACCCTCCGATGTCAAAGTTAGGAATCTGGGTCTAGTAGAAGTGGTTTAAGGGTAGAGATAATGTGTGTAACTTCTACCATTAGAGATTCCCCCATTTATAGTTGAGGAGAGGTCATAACGTGGAGGAAACCTCCCTATTTAGTAGGTACATGTTGTAGATGGTTCGGGTTCTTAACGTTTGGGGAGTCTCTCAAAATTCTCGGCCGAGATCTCGTGATCCCGAACTAATCACAGATTAACCCCCGCGATCCTCGGAAAGAACTTTGGACCGCTCCCTCGGATAAGGTCGAACCACAAACTCGGATAAGGCGAGACGCCACTCGAGAATCAAGGTGGATTTGTCCGACCTTCGGATAAAGTCGAACGATGGAGGTAACGGCGCATAAGGTTGGATAAGCTCATCCCCGCCTGCCGACCTGTCCTTTCAATTAGGAAGAACATCTTTGTCATGTCCAATTTCCGTACCATTTAACTTCTTCATGAGTCCTGATATCCTCTTTGGGTTGTCCTTCGAAAAATCCATCCTTGGTCGTGCTAACCTTCAGGACGACCTTGGTCGTGCCAACCCTCAGGCCGACCTTCCTCCTTAATCCGGCGGTCAGGTTTCTCATCCTCTATTGCGCATCGGGGCATGCCAGGTATCGACTAGGTCGGTCCATTTTTTCCATAACGTAGGTGAAACAAGGTTGGAAAGTAGGTCAAACGTAGTTAGGTCGGGTCATTCCAACATTAATGCTGAATAAGGTGACAGGCGTGATAATTGAGGCATATCAGTAATCATGATACGACATGGTCAAGGTGGCATGTCGTGGCTCGAGGTCGCATGATTTTTCAGGCTGCCTTTCTGGTGCCAGACCAATGAGAAGGTAACACATGGCCTGTCCTCGATAGTGGAGGCGTACAGCGAGTGGGGATGCACTACCATGTGTCGAAACGGGGGAGTTGAGGAGGTACCGTACATCCCCACATTAATGAGGGGCATTAAACACCCGTACACGTGGCTCCCCTATAAAGGGGAAGCCCTAAGCCTCGAGCAGCCTCATTCGCGTCTTCCTGCCTCCAACTCGCTGTAATCTTGGAGGTAGATGTTTTTTGGCGATTGTGCTTCATCAGGCTCCCGGTGACATTTTATCTTCGGTGAGCTCCATCCTTAATCCCCTTCCCTTCATTTTATCTTCTTCTTTGTACATCAGTTTTTCAGCATTCTTAGACCTACTGCCATGCAAGAAACTTCAACTTCTCGGGAAGGGACCTCAGGTGTTGATGGTGGGCCGAAAAATCTCCACCCCATGTCGAACCCGCCATCTCCTCCTCCGATGATGAGTGACATTGAATTTAGGGCGTCGTACGCGTTGCAGGTACTTGAAAGATCCTCGACAGAGCGGCTAGTCAAAACGGAGGAGGCTTTCCCGGTAAAAGAAGGGCTCGTCGGGTCCTCAGCAGAGGAGGACGAGGAGGAGGAGAAAGGACATGTGGAGTCCATCTTGATCGAGGCTAACTTGGTGAGGATTAAGTTAGGGTATCACATATATGACTCGGTGGTACTTCGAGTTCCCTCACCGGACGAGCTTCCCAATAACCCCCTAAGGGAGAGTTGGACATTTTCCAGGTCGCCCTCTAGTGCAGTCTCAATCTCCCTCTCCAAAATATAGTAAGGCGAATGCTCTCACATATGGGGATGGGCCCCAGACAACTAATTCTCATTGCATGGAGAGCATTGGTTGGATGCTTCATTCTCTGGTCCGAGCTTAACTAGCCTGAGCTGACCGTGAACAAGTTCCTTCATATGTACCAAGTGAAATCCAACCTTCTACATGATGGTTGGTATTACTTTTCTTCTTGGCGGGGAACTGATAAGGCCTTGGTCATGGACATTCCGACCTCCAATAAGAACTGGAAGAACAAGTGGTTTTGGACTTCGGGAGGTTGGGAAGCACCAAGAATACCCGGGCATCACTCTTGGGTCCCGACTTCCTTCTCTGATCCAGGTCAGTATCATCCGGACTTAATTCCTTTCCCCCTTTTTTTTAATACTTGGTCGTCTTCAGTACTCTGACTTGGTCGTTTATACTTCTCTTTACAGTTATTCCCAAGTCCCATGTTGTGCTTGGCCCTAAAGCTCTTGCTCGGATTACTGGTGTAAGGTCGGTAGAGGCCGACTCGAGATCTTGGTGGAATCTCCTTCAACCCGAGCTCTTGCTAAAGTCAGGTCTTGACTCTGAACTAACGGGTATAAGTCCTGGCCAACCTTGAGACTTAAAGACTTCATGAATTAGTTACTAAATTTTTTTTCTTTTTGGTGCAGACATGCATGAAGCTCGACCGGCCATGAAGCGTAGGGCACCCCCTCTCAGGGACTTGGCTTCGAAGAAGAAGAAGAAGACGGCCTCCAAAAGTAAGGAGAAGGTTAGCCCTTCGTCTGCTGTGGTCGCGAATGAGGTACTGACCTCAGTTCCCATCTCCATCGTTTCTGAAGGGGTTGCTCGGATGATCTCACTCGAAGAGGCTCATCTTGTGGAGGTCCAAGAATTGGTGTAGACCTCTACAGAGCTTCCTACGCCCAAAGCGGAGGCCTTATCGACCGATGGTGGAGAGAGTCGGGGTGTTATTAAGTCGACAAGGAGGACTTTGAAGCAACTTCTGCCTTGGCAAGAGCATCATGTTCCGGACGCCGAATTCACCCATTGGCTAAATGTACCGCCAGAGGGAACCATCGGCTAGTTGACAAAGATCTTCTTCGGGGTAAGATATTCTTAAGATGTTGTTGTCTCTCTTCTCCCCATTCTGATATTTCTATTCTCTTTTTGGCAATTAGGCCTTTTCTTACTAAACGTACATCGCAAACTTTTGCATCTACGGGAGGAAGTGAGGGAAGCAGAAGCGGGGCTGCTACGGAAAGGGGTCGAAGCCGAGTGATCCCATCTGGAAGCCGAGCAACTTTGTTCTACCATGGAGACCTGGGCATTGGAGTCGGCGGTCAAGCTGGAAGCTACTAAGAAGTTGTTGGCCGAGGCTTCAGAGAGGGCGGCGCGGTGGAGGCTAACAACATCGGGCTGCAATGCACCTTGGAGGTGAAGCTCAAGGAAGCCCAGGCAACCGTTGTCAAGGAGTTCAAGTCCTTTGAGTTGTTTTTGGAGGATAAGGACACTTTGTACAACGTTGGCTACGAGAAGTGTCTCAAGGATGTGAAGAAAGCACATCCAGAACTCGATCTCTCGACCTTCGAGGGGGCCGACTCTGACTCCGAGGCATCTCCCGAGGAAACACCTTCCGAGCAACCCCCCGAGACCTAGCAACCAGTTCCTTACATTTTTCTTTTTTGTATGGTTTCTCCTCTTTTTTTTTTAAAGGCCTAATGTATTATGCTCTTCTGAGCTTTATTAATACAATCAAATTCTCAGCATTTCATTCCTGCATAAGTTTTTCTAAATAGGTAGGTCAATTCTTCGACCCCTTAGTTGTCATAATCGTTGCATATCCTACCCTTTTGTTAAGGATCGGGTAGTCGGTTTGGGTTTCTCTCCTCCTTATATCAAGGGGAGCCCTTAGTAGTTCTTCGTACGTCGGACACGTGAATGATAGTAGCATATGGCCCAACCTCTTCTTGGAGGGTCGACATATTAATAGGGGTTGTTCTTCCCAAATTCCATGGGAAGCCCTTAGTAGACGTTCAGTAGATGACCATTGGTAGATATAGAAGTAGAAGGTAGACTACGGGATTTTATTACAATAACTCGAATGCAGACTATGCATAGTATATTTTGTACTTTGGACAGGTCGGCCCTCTAGGCGTAATAGATTTTGAGGTGTTCGACATTCTATGGATGTGATAGAAGCCGACCTTCCAAATCCTCGAGTCGATACGATCCAAGTAGGCTTGTGCTCGTTACTGCGTAAGGCCCTTCCCAGTTTGGTCCCAAGGTTCTCGAGCCGGGTTCCTTAGTGTTTTGGAAAGTTCTGCGGAGAACCAGGTCTCCAGCTTGGAATCTTCTTGTCTTTACTTTAGAGTTGTAAAAATGGGCGACCTGCTATTGCCGGATCGCGATCATGACCCGAGCTTTCTCTCTTCTTTCGTCAATAAGGTCGAGGTTCAATGCCATTATATCAACATTTTGTTGTTCGTCGTAGGAGTAGGTCCGAGCGATCAAAAGTCCTATTTTGACCAAGGTAACGGCTTTGACACCAAAGGCCAAGGAAAAGGGAGTCTCCTAAGTGGCTGTTTGGGCAGTTGTTCAGTATGCCCAGAGAACGTGGGGGAGCTCTTCAGCCCATGACCCTTTAGCTTTCTTGAGCTTCGTTTGGAGATGGTTTTTAATGATTTTGTTAACTGCCTTGACTTGTCCGTTGGCCTGTGGATGACATGGTGATGAATAAACATTATGGATTCCAAGGTTCTCACACATACCTTAGAACTGTTTATTGTCGAATTTCTTTCCATTATCTGAAATGATTGCATGAAGGACTCCATACCGACACACGATGTTCTTCCATATGAAATCCGTGATTTTTTACTTGGTAATCTTCACTAAGGGCTTGGCCTCGGCCCATTTAGGAAAATAATTGACTGCGACCACCATGAACTTGGTTTATCCTTTGCCAGTTGGTAGGGGCTCGATGATGTCAATTCCCTATTAGGTGAATGACCATGGTCTAGCTATAGCGATTAGCTGTTCGGGTGGTTACTGAGGTACAACCGTGAAGCATTAACATTTATCGCATTTCTGGGTATATTACCGAGCATCTGTCTGAATGGGATGCTAATATTACCCCTGTCGAATGACCTTGTGAGCTAAGGCTCGGCCACTAGAGTGATTCCCATAAATACCTTCACAGATTTCTCTCAGGACGTACTTGACTTCCTCAAATCGGAGGCATATAAGATAGGGAAGGTAGAATCCCTTTTTGTATAAGACGTTCCCAACTATGGTGTAGCAAGTTGTCCTAGTTTGTAGTCTGTGCGCTTCTGAGTGATCCTGGGGTAGCTTGCCCTCCTTAAGGAAGTCAATGATTGGATCCATCCAAGTTAGCCCTGAGTTTATCAGAAGGACTACGGCTGGGTTGGGTTCGTTGATGCTTGGTTTGGTAAAGAATTTGATTAGGACAGACCTTGGAATATCATCTTTAGCCATAGTAGCCAACTTTGCCAACATGTCTTCTGTAGAGTTTTCTGCTCAAGGAATTAGGCCGATGTTGCATTTCTGGAACCTGCTGATAATTTCTCTGGCTTTTAGTAGATAGGCTTTCGTGCATTCCTTTTTAGCCTGATACATGTTGGCTATGTGATTAACAATGAGCTGTGAGTCATTGTAAACTTCAAGATGTTAGGCTCCCATGGCAGCTTCCAACCTAAGCTGTCACGCCCCAAACTCGAAAATCGGATTCACAGGAATGCCGATCGCCGAATCTGGTGCCGACAGCCTCTGTAGTACTCCATTTTCGGCTTCCAGCGTCCACACGCCAGATTCTGATATTGGGATCCTACAAGGAGGATTTTTTTTTGTTTAACTCATAATAAGCATAACCACAAGATTACCCAATTCACAAAGGCAACATCATCATCACATATTCACTAGTATAATCAGTTGAGTACAATGCTGGAAGGAAATACATAAATAAAAAAAACCAAGCCCCAGCAGACCGCCGCACGCTCCAAGCTCAACATTGCAGCAACCTAGCATCACCTGCATGCATCTATCGTGCATAAGCTTATAGAAAGCTTAGAGAGTGGTGTAAGTGTGTGCACAAGGTAAGTGCCAAGTATTCAATACAATGCCATCATCATACAATACCAGAAATGCTGGTAATCCATAAATCATACATAATCGGAATAAGCAGCAATACTGACAAGATCATGAATTATCAGAGTAAGCAGAAATACTAACAAGATCATGAATTATCAGAGTAAGCAGAAATACTGACAAGATCATAAATTATACGATAATAGAGTAAACGGAACTACGGACAAGTCCATGAGTCAATCAATATCAGAATGCGTAATACAAAACAACTATGCAAATGAGGAGTCCTAAAGAGCCAAATATCAGATGTCGAGGATGCGATGCAATATGCAATTCCTAATGAGTTCACGAATAGCATCAGCCGTATCTAGACTATATAATTACAGAAACACAGTAACCCAAAATGCCATACATCGCGAATGTAATACAATATACGATGAGAATGGAATGACCATGCTAGAGTGTGAAGGCGGGATGATAGTACATAGTATCGCAAGCTATGGGGTCCATCACAAGGGACTTTATCCAAACCAGTCTCATACCTAAATTTGGATAGTCAGACCTAATGTGGTAAACTCCTCATCTTAGGTTAGTCGCGGGCCCAACCGAAATCCTGGCCATGCGAAGATACACGTAATAAATAGTTACGCACTACTAGCCCGAGTGGATAGTGAATGAATGAATGAATGAGTATACAATTCCTCCTCAATAAGTCCACATATCAGTAGTAGACCCATTCCTCGAGCTGGTCAGACTCAGCCTAGCATTGCCCCTCCTCTCAGGCAGGTAAGGCTACACCCTCACTGTCCGCCTGCCAATATCGGGCTCGGCTCATCAATAGTGGACCCATTCCTCGAGCTGGTTAGACTCAGCCTAGCATTGCCCCCTCCTCTCGGGCATGTAAGGCCGTACCCCCTTCCAACCGACCACGACATAGTGGGAGACGCGGTTTAACGGTATAAGGTCCTCATGCGCTCATGCATCCACTCAGTCTAGACGTTGGAGCAACTTATGGAACCAAGAGGGTTTAGGGACTTTCACCCAGGGATATCTATAGCACCCCATATAGAACAGATTTTTGGTATCCCGTCTGGCCATCCACGATATGCCTGTGGAGGCTACAGCCCTGATGTCGCTAGGGCACACAATGTAAGATGCATGAGTCATACAATTCAGTCATGCATCAATCCTATGCATACTGCGTGCTCAAGTGAGATAACCTCCGCCTATCAGGGAGTCTCATAACAACATGCTCAATGACATATGCAATGATCAACCACATCTCATAACAAACATGCAGATGATGCGTATGGGCATGTATCATGATGCTATGCTGTCACATACTCATAACTGGTATCAATAACCGGCATCGACAATCGACCTCGACAATGTGGACATTTAACCGACATTGCCCCCAAGGAATGACCCACATAGATCCTAACATATAGTGGACCCATGACCTCACACAAGGGACAAATATACAACACCATGGGCCTCTCTCAAGAGCTTAATACACATCATAATGGCCTTTCACATGGGCCTAACATACACCACAATGGCTCCATAGCCTAGCCCTCAAATACACCATAATGGGTTTCGTACAATCATAATGGGCCGCGTCACATGGGGCTAATATGCATCACATGGGCTACACATACATCACAATGGGCCACGCGCATGAGCCTTTATACATCACAATGGGTATAACCCAAGGGTCCCAATTATATCGCAATGGGCCTCAACCCATGGGCAGAATATAAATCACAATCGAAATCCACAATTAACCACGATGATTGGCCTCGATCGATAATCGGCCAATTGGACATGACAATCATAATCGACAATCGGCCACAATAATTAGCCTCGATTGATAATCAGTCAATCGGCCATGACAATTATAATCGGTAATCAGTCACGTCAATCAGAGTCGATCAATAATCAGCCTCGTTGATTGGTCGAACATGGGCTATGGAAAGGTCACAATATGGACATTCAACAATCATCGCCCATCAAAGTGGACATTTAACCAACATTGCTCCCAAGTAGTGGCCCATATAGAATCAAACATAAGGTGGGCCCAAATATCCAATAGGTAGCCTTAAATAGTTATCACAGGTGGGCCTTACACATGCAGCGCGTGGGCCTACGCATTACGATGGGTCGATACATTGGGCCGCACCATTAGCCTAATATTCACATCACAGTGGGTCGTCTCATTGGGCCGCATCAATGGGCGTCAATCCAACAAGTGGGCCGCATCAGTGAGCCGCACTGATGGGCCTTATACACATCAAGTCGGGCCTCGATAACTGGGCTGGAAACATGTCATAATGGGACACGACATACGGGCTGAAAATATGTCACAATGGGCCTCGATCCATGGGCCGAAAATACATCTCTGGGGCCTTACCAAATGGGCCATAAACACATCCTAATGGGCCTCAACCATGGGCCTCTAACATATCGTAACGGGCCTTGCATCAATGAGCCGCACTATTGGGGCTCATGCACATCAAGTGGGTTGCATCAATGGGCCGCACAAATGCACAATAGGTAGGACCTGCACATGCAGCAGATGAGCCCCACCAAATGGTTAGTGTGGATATAGAATGCATACATCTAGTGGGTCACACATCCCACGGATGGTGTGAGTAAAACGTACATTGAGGCTGGCCCTATATGACCTGGACGGTTAGGGTGGGACATATGAGATGGGTTCTGCTCATGGGTTCCAAATACATTACAATGGGCCTTATACATAGCACAATGGGCCTTGCCCATGGGCCTCAGATTCAAGCAGGTGGGCCCCATCATATGGGCCTCAAACCATGGTCTCATATATATCAAAGTGGGCCTTAGTGGGCGACCATGAATACATTAAGATGGGTCTCAACTAATGGCCTTATACAAATCAAAATGGGCCTTAATGGACGGCCCATAAATACATCAAAATAGGCCTAGTCACATGGGCCTCATATGGCAGCCCATGATTGGTAAAATTAGAAGGACAGAAGGTCCGACACACTCATCACGGTGGGCTTACCTAGGGTGGCCCATATTTGGGGCACATAAATAGGGTGGACCCCACAAGATAAATGAACAGTGTGAATACAAAACACACCTTAGTGGGTCCTGTGTGGGCCCACCATAAACGTTTATTTTCCATCCAATATGTGGATAAGTTCACACAGACCCTGGGGCCACTGTAATGTTTGTTTTCCAACCAAACTGTTCATAGGATCACATGGGCCTAGGGCCCACTATAATATTTATTTATCATCTGACTTGTTGGTAAGGTCATGTGGACCAGGGGGCCCACCTTAATGTTCATTATCATCCAATCTGTTCATAAGGTCACGTGGACCTTGGTAGGGTCCACTGTGATATTTATTTTCCATCAAATCTGTTCATATGGTCACGTGGACCTGGGCCTACCGTGATATGTATTTGCCATCCAACGTATACGTGGGGCCCACTGTGATATTTATCTGACAACCAACTTGTTTAAAAGGTCACGCGGACCTGGGGAAAACAGGGGCCCACTGGGATGTTTATTTGCCACCTAAACTGTTCATAGGGTCACGGTTAGGGGTCCACTGTAATGTGGTTCGCCAATCCAGTCCACCCATTATGTGTGTCCCACTTAACTGAGGGTTCAGACAAAGTTTCAACCACATCCAAATTTCAGGTAGGCCCCACCAAGTGCTTTTATATGTTTAGGCATGTCTTCACATGATTTTAAATGGTGTGGCCCACCTGAGTTCCGTATACAGTTGATTTTTGGGGCAGCCACCCGGACCGAGGGGACCCATCAAATGCATGGTGTAGATGGTCGAAACGCATCACGATGGGGCCCACAGCTAGGTCGTGAGGGTTAGCCCAAACTGCCCATTCGTCAGGCGCAGGCGCTGCCTGCGTTTGCAGCAGGAGCGTCAGCGCTGCCTTCTCATATATTTTTTTTTCTTTTTGATTTGAGATTTTCCTAAGGTTTTACATAGGTGGGGCCCGCATCAGGAAAATCGGACCCCGCCATTGGTCTCCATGTCCCCATACACACCTATCAAGCCCAATATTGGGTATATTTTGGTGTACATAAGCATCGAGGTGTATTTCAACGGCAAACATTGTTATTCTCAATGTTATGGGCCGCTAGGAACTCAGATTCTATTTATTTTTCGGCCCAATGCCTAAAATGATCTGAGGAAGAAAATGGACGGCTTGGATTAGGCACATGCATCAAGCTGGGGCTTGCATGAGTGGCCCACTCCAAAAGTATATATATATATATATATATATATATATATATATATATATTTAAAGCTTGCAAGTACACACCCTGCCAGTACACGCCCTCCAAGCAGCTACTCCCTTAGCACGTCCAGCGTCCAGAGACACTGGACGGCATGGACAAACAAGGCATCATGGTGGGTCTCACACGTATGTGGCCCACCTGTTTGGATCACCTGATACTTGCATTCTCCCTTCCATCCGGGCCCGCTAATGGGCTGGATGGTGTAGATCCAACACATCCGTTAGGTGGGTCCCACATGAAGGTGAATGGCATGGATAAAATTTAAACTTCATGGTGGGACACACACAACAGATGGGTCACACACCCATTCATCATCACCATTATATAAAGAAAGAGAGAGAGAGGAAGAGAGAGAGAGATACGGTGAGATAGAGGGGGGCCCTGCCACTATAGGCCCCTCATGAACACAATACATACATCATAATGGTTCCCACCAACAAGTGGGCCCAAAAGTTGAAATCAACTGTGGATCACCCACCTCTAGGCCTTCTCCTTGCTTCCTTGGTCTTCTACACTCCTTATCTTCTCTTTTGATGGTGGTAGATGATGAATCAACAGTTGAGATAAGAGATGAGAGAGTAGGGAAAGTGGGCCACACTTGGCATTTGGGAGGGAGAGAGCTTGGACGTGTGTGAGAATTGTTGCTTGGGAGAGAGTTTTTAAGAAATAAGGGGAAATGAAGAATTAATGGATGAAGGGATGGGTGGAGTGGTGGGTGTAATTAATGAAGTATGGGTTGGTTTGAAAAATGGGTAAAAGAGGGATGGTGAGGGAGAGAGAGGTTTGACTTATGGGAAAAGGAGGAGTGGGGTAGTTGTACTTGAGGTATGGAGTGTACTTGATTGATTGATGAGACATATCGTAGAGATTCCCTCAATATTCACATGCGCGGCGTTTCTTCGAAACAAACGCTGGCCTACATCTCCTGGCTTGGGTATCGGTTTGGTGCGCGAGTCACGGCGTTGGAACCGCGATGACGACACGGTTGCTATGATAAAGGTTTCAGTTCGAACCGACTTCGGTATGTGGGACCCTGTTTAGGATCGCGTGCAAACGTCGGATACGGTGCGAAGGTTGCCGAAATTCGACCGGAAGGACCGCGGAAGCCAACGGAACGGTACGGACAGGACACGGGTCTTACATAAGCTCGGCTAGTAGCACTTCATACTCTACGATGTTCTTGGATGCTTGGAATCCAAATCTTAAGGCATACTACATGTATGTGTGATCTAGAGTTTTCAGAACTATACCAGCCCCGCTAGCTTTAGAATTGGATGAGCTATCAACATACAACGTCCACGTCAATTGGTTGAACATGACCAAGGTCGAATTTCAGCTCAGGATGAATGCTCAGATCATATTTCAACTTGGGCTGAATGCTTGGATCGAATTTCAGCTCGGACTGAATGCTCAGATCAGATTTCAGCTCGAGTAGAATGCTAGGATCGGATCCTTGATCGCGCTTAAGAACAAGTTTGGCAAAAAAATGGACCACTGCTTGGCCTTTGATTGTTTTTCGGGGTGGTACTTAATGTCGAACTCGCTGAGCTGGATTGCTCATTTTGTCAGCCTCCCCGAGGCTTTAGGTTTTTGTAGCACTTGGTGGAGAGGTTGATTAGTCGGAACGATGGTGGTATGGGCTTGAAAGTATAGCCGTAAGCGTCAGGATGAAATGACTAGGGCCAGCACCAGTTTCTCCATGTCTGGATACCTAGTCTTGGCTGAGACCAAGGCCTTACTGATGTAATATACTGGGAGTTGTTTCCCTTCATGTTCCCTAATCAAGGCCGAGCTAATTGTCGTGGTTGAAACTGCCAAGTACAGCAGTAATGGTTGTCCTTGCTCGACTTTGAGATCAACGACGTCCACCCCAGATACTGCTTAAGTTGCTGAGTAACAAGCTTGCATTCTTTTGACCATTCCACCATTGGTTTCCCTTTCAATTGCTTGAAGAAGGGAAGACACTTATCTGTAGCTCGGGACACGAAATGGTTCAGTGCAAGAATCCTTCTTGTAAGGCGTTGGACTTCTTTCATCTTCTTTAGTGAGCTCATATCGAGCAGAGTTTGGATTTTATCAAGGTTTGCTTCGATTTCTCTTTGGCTGACCAGAAATCCAAGAAATTTTCTAAAGCTAACTCTAAAAGTGTACTTGCTTAGATTCAATTTCATCTGGTATTCTTGAAGGATCACAAACATCTCTTTGAGATCGAACACATGATCTATAGCCTAAATTCTCTTGATGAGCATGTCATCTACATAGATCACCATTGATCACCTGATTTGATGGGCCGACATCTTGTTGATGAGCCAATGATACGTGGCTTCGGCGTTCTTCAACCCGAAAGGCATGACTCTGTAACAGTAGAGGTCTTTGTCAGTGATGAAAGTTGTGTTCTGCTTATCATGCGGGTGCATCGCAATTTGGTTATAACTTGAATAGGCATCCATAAAGGTTAGCAGTTCATGTCTTGTCGTGCTATCAATAAGCTAGTCGATTCTAGGGAGAGGGAAACTATCTTTGGGCATGCTTTGTTAAGGTCGGTGTAATAAACATAAACCCGCCACTTCTCATTGGACTTTTTAACCACAATTACATTGGCTATCAGTCCGGATAGTAAATCTCCTCGATGAACCCAGCTTTGAGGAGCTTTTCAACTTCTTCTTCGATTATAGAGTATCATTCGGGATCGAGTGACCTACATTTCTATCGGATCGATCGGTGGTCGGGATCGACGTTCAGCCTATGGACGATGACCTTCGAATCGATGCCGGGCATATCCTGATGAGACCATGCGAATACATCGTTGTATTTCCAAAGGAGGTTCACAATTTTGTCTCATGATGGAGGTGCTAGGGACGACCTGATCTGAATTTTTTGGGTAGGATCCGAACTGTCGAGTGGGATGGGCACGAGGTCCTCCATGGGACATCCCCTTTCACTTGAATCTTCTCGAGGATCGAGGGAGGTGATTGTCATTGTTTGATGCTGAGCTTTCAATGCCATGGTTTAGCATTGTCAAGCTTTGTATTGGTCCCCCTTACCAATCTGGCACCATGCTCAGTTGAGAACTTCATCGCGTATGATACGTTGAGACTGCGGGTCACAGAGCATTGAGGGAAGGTTGGCAGAGAATTGCATTATAGACAAACGAGTAGTCTACCACTAAGAAGTTGATCATGGTGGTCACCTGGTTTTACTCATCTCTAGCAGTGAACAGGAGCTGAATTGAGCCTTCCGGTGCGACTCTGTCTCCTGCAAATCCGAGCAGGGGAGTTTTAACAGCTAAAAGTCGAGACCGTCTAACTATCATATTATCAAACACATCGGCGAAGAGGATGTCAGCCAAGTTTCTAGTGTCCACCAAGATTTGAAACACTTTGTGGTTAGCTATAGTCATCGTAACCACAAGTGCATCGTCATGGGGATAGACTCCTTGGGCGTCCTCTTCGATAAAGATCGGACTGCAAGATATTACTTTTTTCTCTTTTGGGTTCTGCTGGTGGCGAGGATCTGATGCTCGAAGCTGAAGTGACTGATATTCCTTGTGTAAGCCCTCCAAGCTCGGTTCAATTCCTCTCCGCCAACCAATCGACTGAAGATAGTGCAGATTTCTCCAGTTGGCTTGTTGTTGATGGGATGCTCATTCTTTGAATCAGCTTGATCTCTTCTCTTACTGACATATTCTTAGAGATATCCATTACGGATGAGCACTTCAATTTCTTCCTTAAGGGTGAAATATTCGCTTGTCGAGTGGTCGTGGTCTCGGTGAAAATAACAATACTTTTGCTTGTCTCGTTTGTCAGCACTGGACTTCATCTTGCTCGACCATTTGAGAATACGCTTGTCTCGAACTTTCATAAGGACTTGCTTGGGCGTTTTGTTGAGGGGAGTGTACATACCAAACCTACTGTCGAGCCGCTTGTTCAAGTGTTGACTTCCTTGCGGTTGGTCTTCCTTCCTCCTTTTGCTTCCACTGGCCGAGTTGAGCTCTTCTTTAAGCCGTCGGTCTTTGGCTGCAGTTCCCTTGTTTTGGGCAACTTTTTGTAGGCTGGAAGCTTCCTTAACATTTGAATATTTATATTCTCTGTTTCGAAGGTCAACCATCATCGTTGGGGGGTTTTTATCTAGTGAGAAGAGAAACCTCCTGTCTCTTAGGCCTCCCATTATCGCTGTTAGAGCAATTTCTTCAGAATGTGCCTATACTTGCATCGCCTCAAGGTTGAAGCACTTGATGTAGTCCTTCAACAACTCACCTTCCCTTTGAATGATATGGAGGAGGTGAGAAGCTGGTTTAAGTGTTTCCTTCCTGCTGATAAAGTTAGTAATGAAAACTTTATTGAGCTGGGAGAAATAACTAATTGACTGTGGTTTCAATTGTTTGAACCACTTCCGAGCTACTCTTGTTAGGGTCAGTGGAAATGCACGGCACATGACCATAGTAGATGCGTTATGGAGCTCCATCCAGACCCTGAACGATTTTAAATGCTTAGCAGGGTTGGTAGTTTTGAATAACTGAGTATTTTGTGGCATGCGGAACCTCGGCGGTAGCTACGCCTACATGATGTCAATGGTAAATGGAGGTTCGGTTTCCTCCAGTATTGATTCCACTAGGGTTGGAGCATTTGCATGGTAGGCTTGTCGTATGTTGCTGATCTAGCCGCGCAGGTCCTTCAACTTGGCTTCCCATGGTCCGCCGCTTTTGGTGATTGCCTTAATGGCTACCTTGGGAGCCTTGTCGCTGAAAAGGCCGAGCTAAGAGTCTTAGAGAGGGGGGGAGGGGGGTGAATAGGACTATGCCAAATTAAAATTAAAATGTGGAATTAAGAAAGAACTAAAATAAGATAGCACTAATCAGTCCCAAATAGTAGAAATAAATAGTAACCTCAAACGCACAAGTATTAAGATGTTAATACAGATGTTGTTCTAAGGACAACCTTACTCCAAAAACCAATGGCTTATGGTAGGACAACCTGATTACTAGAACGGCTTGTGTATCAAAGTCCCAAACTAATACAAAGGAATAAAGAATAAAACAGAAATAAATATCTAGTGCTATTACACCATTCACCACATGTGCAAAAAGTAGATTACAAACATTCACCACAAATGCATAAAGATAAACATTTACCACAACTCCAGCAGTTATAGTGGTTCGCTTGTATGTACACCAACTGTTAGAAAACAACCGCACAACTACTTCACTCCCAATATCCTCACCCACGGGATATTGGCTTTCACTATAAAATAGTTTTCCAAGGTTCACCCAAAACCTTCACAATTGTGTTTTCAAAGGGCTACCACAATTAAAAACCCCAACTCACTTAGATTTTCTGGCTATCTAAGTCAAAACCAATAATGAAAGATTTTTTAGCAATCTTACAACCCAAATACAGAAAATTGAAATGTACTTATCTGAAGATTCTCCTTCTGATGAAGCCCGGTAGAACCAATTTAATGTAGATGTTCAGCGTAGATGTTCAATGTCCAATCTCACATATGAATGGGTTCTTAGGTCTAAATGATTTTTAGATTAAATCAACCTGGGTAGCTTGATTTGATTTTGATATCTAAAAGGGTAAAATCAATATTGCCTCTTCAAAAGAAATAGAATTGAATAGAGATCACAAAATCAAATGCAAAAAAGCTATTAAAAGAATCTTAAATACTAACCAATTAGCTTTTAGAATGTGGGGACAAGTTTCTTAGAGTTGTGAATTGAATAGGTTTGAATGAATTTAAAAACTCTGAAAATCGTCCTTAATTTATAAGCAAAAATACTGTTCACTCGATTGTCCTAGTGGTTAGCTCGACTGGTCGAAGGACCAACAACATTTCAAAATTTTTGCCATGATAAGATAAGATTCTGCTCGACTGGTCGAGTGGCCTGCTTGACTGGTATAGCCCTGCACTCGACTGGTCGAGTGGGACCCAGAAATGTTGCTGGACTTTGAGTTGAGCCTGCTCGACTGGTTTAGCACTGTTCACTCGACCGGTCGAGTAGTCTCCAGGACTGGTCGAGGGTCCAACAGAAAATTTTGAAAATTCACAACAACCTTGGACTGGTCAAGCCAGTGTCTGGACTAGTCGAACCATGACTAGGACTGGTCGAAAAATGACCTATACAATATCAAATTACGTATGATATAAGTGCAAATTGTATGACCTATCCTAAGGTCAATCTAGGGTTAAATAAACTTTACTTGTGAGATTGATTCATCATATATCTTTCTCTTGAAGTAGTTGAAGCTTGAAGACATGATCTAGTACTTGAACTTCTTGATCTTGTACTTGAATGTATTGATCTTATACTTGAATATAAATAAGATTGGCAAGAATGACTTGAAGTTGATCTTACACTAACTGCTAAACAAGATATAGATTCCAAGAGGTTTTGGCCTAACAAAATTTAACAAACCTAGGAGCTAGATAAGATAATATTTACAATCTCCCCCTTTGTCAAATTTGTGACTGAACAAACCAAGACCAAGGAATCATGCACTAGTTAGATCAATATAGAATCATGCACCAGTTAGATTAATAAAACATCATGTACCAGTTAGATCAATGAAGAATCATGCACCAGTGAAAAACTGGTCAGCAAAAATAAATACTCCCCGTTAATACATTACTCCATAGAATCCAAGAGAAGGAAGAAATAGCTTGCAGAACCTATATATGAACAAATATAGATCCAACTACTCCACATATATTTTACATCTTCCACTGAATCCAATATCATTAAATGGACAATACAACACAAATTCTTCCCCTTTTTGTCACAATATAACAAAGGAAAGAGTATATAAATGATGAAAGTATAAGAGTAGCATAAGAGCATTGAGTAATGAGAATAAGAAGTAAGTTTAAGAAAACAAAACTATTGTCAAGATAACCATTAAACATGTCCATAAAAATAAGAAAACATGTCCAAGCATATAGAGTTAAGAGAAATCTAAGTATGAAAGTTATTACATATCAGAAATTCAAAACTAATCTGAGCCAGAAGAAGGAGCAGGTATGGAAGGATCAATTTGATGAAGTCCCTTATCAATGCGCCTAAGATATTTGCGCATATATTTAAATTGCATTTCTTGCGACACAAGCATACGCTCTACCTTCTCCTCAAGAGATTGCAAACTCATATCAAAGTCAGAAGGCTGATAATCAGGATCAGCGGCGGAGTCAGACTCAAGCTCATCAAATATGTCATCCATATTGACATCATCTTGAGGCAAAGCATCCTCCTCTTCAGTTGCTTCTCTAGCACCTACATCAACTTGGCCTATAGCCAATCTCAAATTCATCTTATTTATGTTCGAGTTGTTGAATGGTGGATGGTTAATTGGAACTTCTCCAACATGCATTGCCACAAGACCATGTGTAGCTAGTGCAGTCATAAGATAGGCAAAAGGTATATCGCTATGACCTGGGTGGAGACGAAACTGAATAATGATGTAATAGATAAGGGATTGAAGACAAACAGAAACACCAGTAATAATCGAATGAAGAATACGAGACATGAATTTAGTAAGCCGGCTTTGTTACCATATCTGGGGTAGACATTTGAAATAAAAATTCGATGGAGAACCTTTTATCTGGGTAACATAAACTTGGAAGCGAGCGCATTCCCCCAATCCATTCTACATTCATGTTACATAAAACTCTAGCGAGCATTCTCTTCTCAGATTTAGACGGTTTTATTACAATTGTATGAATGAGAATACCGTCATCATTAATTGGAAGGTCTATTAGTCTAGAAATTAAGTGATGGTCCACTGCAATTGGACCTTCTCTGGTTATAATTGTAAACGTTAGATTTCAGAAGAGTAGTCACTAATGCAAACAAATATGGCCTGCGCAATGGAGCGGTATGCCAGATCGCCCCAATGTAAAATGTTATCCCATCCTACAGATTGAAGGAGTGAAATAATACCAAATGGTGTCAAACGATTAGTGTTAATTGTCCATTTAACTATCACGTTGCGTAAGCGAATATCTCGCACATACTCAGGATCTTCCTCGGGTGACCGAAGATGGCGTACAGTGATAGGAGCGGAACGAGAAGAAGAAGGACCATGAGATACTTTCTTCTTATTTCTACTCTCCATTGCAACAAGAAAATCAAGAAATACAAGGATTGCAAAAGAGGCAAGAAGGGTTTCAAATAAATCAATTTTTTAGCTAGAAAACCCACCAAACAACTATAAACCTTGAAATAAACAACACAAACAAGGAAATGGAAGTGCAAAAAATTCAAATCTACAAGAAAATTGAAAATGATGCACTAACCATGGAGGAATCGAAGATGAGCTCGACCAGTTGTGATAGGGCTTGTTGGAGAAGAAGAACCAAGTGAAGAAAAAGATATTTTTTCCCAAATAAAAGGCAAAACCCAAGATTCATGACTGGCCGAGTACATATTCGACCATGCGAGCCATGACTGGTCAAGTGTGTACTCGACTAGTTGTGCATCACTGAAAATATACAATTTTACATCTATTTAAATTTTAAAAATTTTTAAATAATAAATATATACATTATAATACAAATAGACACACAACAACAGTTCATATTGCACACACCAAGATCAAATTTCAATTTTGCAAACTAGTTTTTGTCGAGCGGTTTTGTGAATATGTCTGCAAGTTGATTCTCGATCTAAATATATTCTAATGAAATTATCTTGTCTTCCACCAATTCACGAATATAATGATATCTAATGTTAATATGCATGGTTCATGAATGCTTAATTGGATTTTTAGAAATATTAATTGCGCTTGAATTGTCACAATATAAAACCATAGATTCTTACGCAATTTTGTAATCGCTTAACATTCTCTTCATCCACATAAGCTAAGTGCATGCATTACTAGTAGCAATATATTCAGCCTTAGCTATGGAGAGCGATATGGAACTTTGTTTCTTACTTACAAAGAAACTAAACAGTTCCCAACATAGAAATAACCATGACTGGTCAATTTATGATCATCTATGTTACCAGCCCAATCAGCATCCGTGTAACCAGCTAATTGCATACTAATATCATGTTGATACAAGAAACCAAGATTAGTTGAACTAGCGACATATCGCAAAATGCGCTTAACACCAATCAGGTGTGACTCTTTAGGGTCCGATTGATATCTAGCACAAATACCTACGCTAAATGCAATATCAAGTTGGCTCGCAGTTAAATATAATAAACTACTTATCATATTGCGATATAACTTAGGATCTACACTTTTACCTGTTGAATTCTTAGAGAGTTTAAGTGTCGTACTTATAGGAGTATTGAAGTTCTTACCGCTCTCAAATCCAATTTTTTTCACCAAGTTTAGAGCATTCTTGGTTTGAGAGATAAATATCCCATCAATAAGCTGTTTAACTTACAGACATAGAAAATAGTTCAATTCTCTAACCATGCTCATTTTAAACTTGGACTTCATTAATTCTATAAACTCAATAGACATGTTAGCACAAGTAGATTGATAGATAATGTCATCAACATATATCTGCACTATTAGAATGTGATCATTGTATTTCTTTACAAACAGTGTCTTATCAACACTCCCCATTACAAAGTTATGACTTAGTAGAAACTTAGTCCATTTTTCGTACCATGCCCTGGAAGCTTGTTTTAAACCATAGAGTACTTTTTTCAGATGATAAACATGGTTAGAATGTTTAGGGTCTTTAAAACCTTTAAGCTGTTCTACATATACCTTCTCATGTAGATCACCATTCAAGAAAGCACTCTTGACATCCATTTAATAGGTTTTAAAATTTTTGTAACATACAATGGATATGAACAGTCTGATAGATTCATGACGAGCTACTAGGAAAAAGTTTTCATCATAGTTAATGCCTTCTATCTGAGTGTACCCTTGTACAACTAGTCTCGCCTTATTTCTTATAATGTTACCTAATTCATTAGGCTTATTTTTAAAAATTCACTTGGTTCCAATTATATATTTTTCATTAGATCTAGGAACTAAATGCCATACATCATTTTGAACAAACTGATTAAGCTCTTCTTGCTACAATCCAGTTTTCATCGGTAAGTGCTTCTTTTATGTTAGCCAGTTCTATCTGAGATATAAAGCACACGTAGTTGCACATATCTTCTAATTATTTATGAGTGCGTACACTAGTGAGAGGGTTTCTAAGGATTTGATTAGTTGGATGGTCTTTAACTGATTGTAGTTCAGTGTCATTATTTCGACTAGATGAACAGTCTGGTTTATTAATTAATGAGACTTCATCATCTTCTGAACTAGTGATAAATGTATTCAGATGATCATCTATAACAACATTAATGGATTCCTGAATTACACCTGTCCTCTTATTAAGAACCCGATATGCTCGAGTATTTAGAGCATACCCTAAAAATATCTCTTCATCACTTTTAGTGTCAAATTTACCTAGATTTTCTTGGTCACGTAAGATGTAGCACTTATTGTCGAAAACTAAAAAGTATTTGACAGTATGCTTCTTATTAAACCACATTTCATAAGCAGTTTTATTATTTGATCTTCTAGTATAAATGCGGTTAATTATATAACAAGTAGTATTTACGGCTTCAGCCTAAAGATTTTTAGGAAGCTTCATACTATTTAACATTACATTTGCCATTTCTTGAAGTACTCTATTTTTCCTTTCCACTACACTATTTTGATGTGGTGTTTTGGGCGTAGAATATTCATGTGATATTCCCTGGTCACTGCAAAATTTCTCAAAACTTCCATTTTCAAACTCAGAACCATGATCACTACAGATCTTAGTGACTTGTGATTCTTTTTCAGTTTGGATATGTTTAAGTACCCTTTTTACTTTGTTGAGAGTTTTTGATTTCTCTCTTAAGAAAACTATCCAAGTATACCAGGTAAAGTCAACTACAATGACCAGGATATACTTCTTGCCACCTCGACTCTTCGTTCTACTTGGTCCAATGAGATCCATGTGGAGAAGTTCGAGTGGTTTAGATGTGGCATTGGAGTCCACCTTTTTGTGAGCACTCTTGGTTTGTTTACCAAGCTAGCACTCGCCACATATTTTATCCACTTTCTTTACTTTGGGTAGAGCTCTTACCAATTCATTTTTGCTCAATCTATACAAGTTGCAGTAGTGTACATGTCCTAGGCACTTATGCCATAATTCGGTCTCATTAATTTGGACCATGTAACACAATAGCTTAGATGCGCTTGAATCACTCACTATGTAGCAGTTCTCAGAAGTTCTGCGACCAGTTAATATTATAAAACCACTCTTATTCAAAATTTCACATCCTTGTTTGGTAAATTTTACACTATGATTATTATCGCATATTTGAGAGATGCTTAATAGATTATATTTTAAACCTTCTACATATAAAATATTCTCAAATAAGGGGAGGTTAGAGAGTTGAACCGTACCTTGGCCAACAATTCTGCAGTTGCTACTGTCATCGAATGTGACTGAACCATCAGTCATGTCTTTGAGAATGGTGAACAAATCTTTGTCACCTGTCATACTAGAGCATCCACTGTCTAGGTACTACTTTGATTGACTTGAAGCCTTGAAAGTAGTGTGAGCAACCAAACAAGTAACCTTATGGATTCATTTCATTACAGTTTTGGGTAGGAGCATAGTTGGTCTTCTTATGTTTTCAGTTGTTATAAGTCCTACACACTGAGTTAGATTTTAGAAGCTCCTTAAGTAGATCCACAATTTTTTTCTGCTAAAGGGTTATGATTCTGATTTCTATAGTTGATATGATTACTTTTAGGTTTAAAAGTCTGAAAATTTTTATTATTGTTAGAATGATTTTGATTCAGGCTTTTCCCTTTTGAGTTAGAAGACTCCTCATTAACAAATTTCAGTGGAGTATTCTTATATTTGGGAGGAATACTTTTATCATAGCCTAATCCAGATCGATCGCCACATTTTCTGGATCCAGATAAAAGTTTTTCTAATTTAAGATCACCTTAGGCATACATCCATGTGTCATTCAAACTTAAAAGTGAAGAGACTTCTAGTTTTAGCTTTTCATATTCAGATTTTAAGTTTTCAATTTGGGATGTTTTGAAGTCTAAGTCGCACTTATTTTTTTCAAAACAATCTGAAAAGTGTGATTTTTCTATGACTAGATTATCAAAATTCTCTTTTAGTTTAGAAAAATTTTCTTTCTGAAGTTTTAACTTTATAGCTATTTTACAACTTTCCCTGTATAGGGTATTATAAGCATCTTGAAGGTTTTCTTCATTTTCATGGTCACTACTCAGATTTTCTTCACTAGTTGAATCATCATTATCTGAGAAAGTAAACTTGGCTAGAGTCATTAGGGCTTTAACATCATTAGCCGACTCGGTTTCAGAATCTTCTGACTCAGAAGAGACTTCGGAGCAGGAAGATTCATCCCATGTAGCCAACATACCTTTCTTTTTAGTCTTGTCCTTCTTAGGACATTTGTTTGCTATATGCCCATATTCATGGCAGTTGACGCATTAGCCGTCTTTAAGTGATTTCCAAGTTTTAGATCTATCTTTTTCTTCTCAGAGGGTTTTTAAAAATCAACTCTCTTTTTACTTTTGAAAATTTTATTAAACTTTTTTGCTAAAAGTGTCATATTATCCTTTGAGTTTTCACAATTAGAATTATTAGAATCATGAGAAATACTTTTAGATGATTTTAGGGCTATGGATTTACCTTTAGGAGCCGTAAAATTTAACTTGTAGGTTTGTAAAGAACCAACAGGTTCTTCAACCTGCATGTTATCCGTATCAAGAAGTTCCTGAATGGCAATGACTTTTGAATTGAACCTTTCAGGTAATGAGAGCAATATCTTTGCACAAACTTTACTTTCTAGGATGCTATTTCCAAGATCCCACATTGAGTTGACTATATCATTTAACTTAGCATAGAAGTCCATGAATGTTTAACTTTCTTCCATACATATTTCCTCAAACCTAGTGGTGAGGATTTACAGTTTAAATTTCTTGACAGTAGTCGTTTCCTCGTGTGTCATTTTTAAGATATCCCAAGCTTGTTTTGTAGTATCATAAGATATAGTCCTTTTGAATTCATCTGGTGATAGTGCGCAAGTAATTACATTTAAAGCCTTGGCATTGGCATTGCCCTCATTTTTTTTAAAGAGTGGTCCAAGTATTATAAGGTGCAACTTTAAGAGTTTTGATACCATCAATGCCTAGAACTTCAATAGTAGGTGGGTTCCATCTAGTTATTGTGGATTGCCACACATTTTCATCGATAGATCTCAAGAAAATTCTCATCTTGGCTTTCCAATAGGCATAATTAGAGCCATAAAATAGTGGTGGCTTAGTAATTGAAAGGCTATTAAAATTCGACATGATATAAGCTCAGATCGGTTAGCTCAGAAAATTAATCCAAATAAATGAGCTATTAGGCTCTGATATCACTTGAAAAGGCCGAGCTAAGAGTCCTAGAGGGGGAGGGGGGTGAATAGGACTATGCCAAATTAAAATTAAAATGCGAAATTAAGAAAGAACTAAAACAAGATAGCACTAATCAATCCCAAATGGCGGAAATAAATAGTAACCTCAAATGCACAAGTATTGAGAGGTTGATACAGATGTTGTTCTAAGGACAACCTTATACCAAAAACCAATGGCTTATGGTAGGACAACCTGATTACTAGAATGCTCTGTGTATCAAAGTCCTAAACTAATATAGAGGAATAAAGAATAAAACAGAAATAAATATCTACTGCTATTACACCATTTACCACATGTGCAGAAAGTAGATTACAAACATTTACCACAAATGCACAAAGATAAACATTTACCACAACTCCAGCAATTATAGTGGTTTGCTTATGCGTACACCAACTGTTAGAAAACAGCCATACAACTACTCCACTCCCAATATCCTCACCCACAGGATATTGTCTTTCACTATGAAATAGGTTTCCAAGGTTCACCCAAAACCTTCACAATTGTGTTTTCAAAGGGCTACCATAATTAAAAACCCCACTCACTGAGATTTTCTGGCTATTTCAGTCAAAACCAAAAACGAAAGATTTTCTGGCAATCTTACAAACCAAATACAGAAAATTAAAATGTACTTATCTGAAGATTCTCCTTCTGATGAAGCCCGGTAGAACCAATTCGATGTAGATGTTTAACGTAAATGTTCAATGTCCAATCTCACATATGAAAGGGTTCTTAGGTCTAAATGATTTTTAGATTAAATCAATTTGGGCTAGCTTGATTTGATTTTGATCTCTAAAAGGGTAAAATTAATATTCCCTTTTCAAAAGAAATAGAATTGAATAGAGATCACAAAATCAAATGTAAAAAAGGCTATTAAAAGAATCTTAAATACTAACCAATTAGCTTCTAGAATGTGGGGACAAGTTTCTTAGAGTTGTGACTTGAATGGCTTTGAATGAATTTAAAAACTTTAAAAATCATCCTCAATTTATAGGCAAAAATTCTATTCACTTGACTGGCCTAGTGGTCAGTTCGACTGGTCAAAGGACCAACAACATTTCAAAATTTCTGGCGCGATAAAATAAGATCACTGCTCGACTAGTCGAGCCTTGCACTTGACTGGTCAAGTGAGACCAAGAAATGTTGTTAAACTTTGAGTCGAGCCTACTCGACTGGTCAAGCACTGTTCACTCGACTGGTCGAGCAGTCTCCAGGACTGGTCAAGGGTCCAACAGAAAATTTTGAAAATTCACAACAACCTTGGACTGGTCGAGCTAGTGTCTAGACTAGTCGAACCATGACTAGGATTGGTTGAAAAATGACCTATACAATATCAAATTACGTATGATATAAGTGTAAATTATATGACTTATCTTAAGGTCAATCTAGGACTGGTCGAGGGTCCATCAGAAAATCTTGAAAATTCACAACAAACCTTGGACTCGTCGAGGGTTTATCAGAAAATCTTAAAAATTCACAACAAACCTTGGACTAGTCGAGGGACTTGGACTAGCCGAGCCAGTGTCTGGACTAGTCGAACCATAACTAGGACTAGTCGAAAAATTACCTATACAATTATCAAATTACTTATGATATAAGTGCAAATTGTATGACTTACCCTAAGGTCAATCTAGGGCTAAACAAGCCTTACTTGTGAGATTGATTCATCATATATCTTTCTTTTGAAGTAGTTGAAGCTTGAAGACATGATCTAGTACTTGAACTTCTTGTTCTTGAACCTCTTGATGTTGTACTTGAACTTCTTGATGTTGTACTTGAACTTCTTTATCTTGTACTTTAATGTATTGATCTTGTTCTTAAATGTATTGATCTTGTACTTGAATATAGATAAGACTAGTAAGAATGACTTGAAGTTGATCTTACACTAAGTGCTAAACAAGATACAGATTCCAAGAGGTTTTGGCATAACAAAATTTGACAAACCTATGAGCTAGATAAGATAGTATTTATAGTCATGCCTCTTCCTGTCTAGCTCATGACGGAGGTTGGAGGTGAGTAGGGCTGCAGTACTGGAGATATGAGAAGGCGCCGGCCTTGCCGATCCAAGTTGCTAACTTTTGTGGGAGGCAGTAGGTGCATCAGAGGTCTAAGAGGGGTCTTGGACCACTCGCTTTGCTGCTTGCCTGACCCCTATTATGGGTCGGGGCTGTAGCTACTCCAGCAACTACCTCATGGAGTTCATATTGCTATTTAATGCTTCGACTTGTTGTTCGAGGGAGTCCAGCTGTCCTCCCCTATTGCAGGATCGTTGCACTTGCCTCATAGGAGCGGAGTCAGCCTGTAATTGGGGAGTGGAATCCCGATGGCTTCCAGGCTGCTCCGGTGGTGCGAGATCGAGGGCAACAGAGGAGGTTTGGGCTTTCTTCTTCCCTTTTGCCATCGTTGAACTTATGATGCGGTGGGAATGACTTTTGATGCCAGTTTCCACATACGACACCAAACTATTGATGTAAAAATTTGGTCCACCCTTTTTAGACCTTTGAGTACCTATATAGGAAGAAGACAAAGGAGACCTTGGCTAGAGTAGGGGACCCTCTGATGCTAAAGTTTGGATTTCGGGTGTAGTAGAAGTTGTTTAAGGGTAGAGATAATGTGGAGGAGAGGTCATAACGTGGAGGAAACCTCCCTATTTAGTAGGTACATGTTGTAGATGGTTCAGGTTTCTAACGTTTGGGGAGTCTCCCGAGATCCTCGGCTGAGATCTCAGGATCCTGAGCTAATTATGGATTAACCCCCACGATCTTTGAAGAGAACTTCGGACCACTCCCTCGGATAAGGTCAAACCACAGACTCGAATAAGGCAGGATGCCAATCAGGAATCAAGGTGGATTTGTCCGGTCTTTGGATAAGGTCTGATGATGGATGTAACAACGCATAAGGTCAAATAAGCTCATCCCCGCCTCCCAACCTATCCTTCTAATTAGGAAGAACATCTTTGTGATATCCAATTTCTATAGCCTTTGACTTCTTCATAAGTCTTGATAGCCTTTTCGGGTTGTCCTTCAGAAAATCCATCATTGGTCGTGCTGACCTTCATGCCGACTTAGGTCGTTCCGACCTTCAGGATGACCTTGGTCGTGTCGACCCTCAGGCCGACCTTGGTCGTACCAACCTTCCTCCTTAATTCAGAGGTTGGGTTTCTCATCCTCTATTGCACATCGGGGCATGCCAGGTATTGACCTGACCTACCTCTATAGGTCGGTCCATTTTTTTCCCATAACAAGTGACTCATGGTACAATAGATGTATGATCATATTTAAGGTGTAGGCACTTAAAGTTGAAGGGTAGCACTTGTGTACATTAACACATTGACATATATGGAGCAATTGGAGATGGTCGAAGGCACAAGTGTCAAATTGGCACATATGAGTTGTATGCAAGGTGCAACGAATGTTAATTGTCAGTACTCTCTGGTTAAAGAGGTTCACTATAGCCCTTGACATGGCCAATAAAAAGGTGTTGTATTTTAAAATGATATTAATATAAAGTGTTTTAAAAATTCAAAAATTTCCCTCGTTTCTTATTTTGAATTGTGTTTTATTTTCAATGTATCTCTTGTCCCACATCAGAAAGGATCAAAGAAAAGCCCAAGTATATAAGGGATGAGTTTTGCATTGGGCTTGAGCCCCTTCTCAGGGGGAATTGGGTCTGGGTCTAGATATATGCGAGGACTGAGAGTACACTCACACTAATGGTATTGTTCTGTACTCTACGAGTATACTTGCACCTATCAGTTTTGCATGAATTTCAAAATAGGGACGCGTCCATTCGGGTGGTCGCACTAGTTGGGTTCAAACCCCATAAACTTAACCATTTGAAATGGTGTTTTAAGCACCTAATCTGGTCTATATATAGACCTACTCATTTTCTGAATTTATTCAATTAAAAACTAACGATTCATCTTTTGTTCTTCAAAATTCGCCTTTGGTTCAGTGTTGTTTTACCAACAGAGTTTACTGCCGAGTCAACTCACTTTGGTTAAATTCTGCATGATGGTTCAAGCCCGTGTATAATCGTACATCGTTGGGAACAGATAACAATCATTGTATCCTGGAGGCCAACCTTCCAAGATTCCTATTACACTTGGGACGCGGTCCAAGGAGGACATATTTGGTTTCAAAGCCAAGTGACATATTTGGTTTCAAAGCCAAGTAACCCAGTCACGCCTCAACTCAAATAAATAAGTTATGTTTTCTTACTTTCTTTTATTATATTAATTTTCCATTTTTTTAATATTATTTACTATTTTCAACACATTATTTCCAACAATCTTGAAACCAAATATTCAATTATTGAAAAATAGTAGACATCTTATTCGATATTTGGAAATAGAAAAGTTTTCTTCTTTTTTTCCTTTCTATAACCAATGTTCGATTATTTTTCTAACTAGTTAAAAACTGAGTTACAACCAGAACTCTATTGTATTCCATGGGCACCATCACAGTCAACCCTACAGTTGAAGTGACAAAATCGAACTGTTCGCTAGACAGAATTTTAAAAGATGGAAACAGAAAATCATTTTTGCACTATAAACATTATATATATCTATATATATATATATATATATATATATATATATATATATATTTGAAATTTCCATAAATCTCAAAATTCCCAAAAAGACTACAAAAATGACAATAACTGTAAATAATTCATCCTAAATACATTGTTCAGTGAATTATATGACATCTATGTTTCTTATGAATCTGTTAAAGACATTTGGATCACACTAGAAAAGAAATATGTTCTTAAAGATGCAGGATCTAAAAACTATGCTATCGCAAATGTCATTCATTATGAAATGACAGATGATAAACCTGTCATCATGAACCATATTCATGATTATCATAATCTAGTACATGAGTTGATGATTAAGGGATGAAAATGACCAAAGTATTCTTGTCAGGAGTGCTGATTAAAAGCTACCTCTTTCCTATGAAGAATACAAAAATAGAATGAAACATAATAAAAACGACATTTCTTTATAAAATTTAATTGTACACATAAGAATAGAGGAGTCTAATAGAAATAAAGAGCAAATTGAAAATGCAAATGGATTTATATCGAAGGCTAACTTAATAAAAACAATCAAGTACAAATAAGTAAAAAAGAAGAAGAAGAAGAAGAAGAAGAGTATTGTTAAAACTATGAAAGGCCTGAAAATTACTCTAAGGAGTGTAGGCTTAAGAAATAGCAAATTCAAGAACAAAAGGGTATTGTAACTATTATAAGAAACCTAGACATCATGAAAATGAATACAGGCTTAAGAAAAAGAATACAAAATCTCATGTCAATCTTGCTGAAGCGAAAGAAAATTTGGACATGGTTATTACTATAATGTTTGAAGTATTTCCAGTAACGAATATGGAATAGATATTAGACACCGGGGTAACTCGATATTTATGTAAAGATCAGAGCATAGTTACCTTCAATCAAACGATAGGAGATAAGGAATAACTGTTTATGGGAAATGCTCGATCTTCTCCAATTGTTGTAAAAAGAAATGAAATGTTGTTCTAAAGTTCGCATCGGAAAAAACTTTAATGATAAAGAACATGCTGCATGTGCCTGACATTCATCACAAAAGGTTGGAGTTAAACTAATATTTAATTCTGATAAGATTGTAATAACCAAGAATGAAATCTTCTTTGAAAATGGTTATTGCAATAATAGTTTGTTCATTGTAAACGTTTCTTATGATAACAATAATAATAAGATGTCATCCAGTTCTGCTTATATTGTTGAATTTATTTTATTATGGCATAGTAGATTAAGACACGTGAAAATAGAATCCTTGAAAATGATGAAACGAATAGGATTACTACCTGACATCTTAATCAATAACTTCGAAAAATATGAAACTTGTATAGAATCCAAGATTGTTAGAAAATTCTTTAAATTTATTAGCATAAGTTATGAGTTATAAGAATTAATACATAGTGACTTATGTGATTTTATGAATCACATGTCTAGAGAAGGCAAATGGTATTATATAACATTTATAGACGATTATTCTAAATATACTAGAGTATATTTTTTAAGGAATAAAAATAAAGCTTTAGAATCCTTAATTAAGTATAAAGAAGAAGTTGAAAACTAACTTATGAGAAACATCACAAGACTTAGATTAGATAGAAAATGAGAGTATGAATCTTCCCAGCAGTATTCGAAGTATCTATGATATTATCTTTATCTCCAACTCAGTGATACTGATAACACTGGTAGCGATACCTATAATATTGGTAGTATCAAAAATTCTAGGTATTAATAATGTATCGCCAAGTATCGCCAACGTATCAATATTACTATTGTAATTTTTAACATTTTCAATTATGTAAATTCTAGGTGTCGCTTGTATTGCCAATGCATTAATATTGCCAATGTTTTACTAATATTTTCGACTATGTAAATTCTAAGTAATGCCTGTATCATAAGTGTATCGACGATATTTCAATACTATTGCTAACATATTAATATCATCAAATTTTTGTTTATTAAAAAAAATATTCTAATTTTTTCATGGGCACATGGTTATATGTAGTATTCAATTTATCATTGATAATATTGATAATATCTCGATATTATCGATATTACAACACGCGCGATATTGAGACCATAATCTTTCGTTTTCTTTCCAATTGTTGATGATTTCTTGGTGAAATATCATGTGTTGTCGATATTTTGCAATATCGATGGATGTTTGGATGGAAGGTTGGATGTTTAAATAGGATGAATGGGATGGTTGATCTGATTTCTTACAACAACATATCCTTTTAAGGCCCCATTAAATGAAAACTTGTTATGTATGCATTCTTTTTGCAATTTTTTTTTTTAATTTCTAAATATCCAAATATGTACATTTTAACATCTCCTGAAGTTTCGTTGAAAATTCTACCGTTTTCCCAATGTTTCCCTACATTTCCGGTTATTAGCGATATCAATATTGTTTCCGTATCCCTAGCCAACGAAACTTGTAGCGATACCGATACTTCAAACACTACTTCCCAGTTTAGAGAACTCTGTGAAAAGAATGACATAGTACAAGAAATCATTGATCCTTATACACTAGAACAAAATGGAATAACTAAATGTAAGAATAGAATATTAAAAGAAATGATGAACATTATGTTGAATAATTCTGATTTATCTTTTAATATGTGGGGAGAAGCCATACTATTTGTGTATTATATATAAAATAGGATACCTCATAAGAAAACTGATAAGACACCATATGAACTGTGAAAAAATCACACTCTTAGTTATAAATACCTTAAAAGTGTGGGGTATCTAGTTAAAGTATGGTTACTTAAAACCAAGAAAAGAAAACTTAGTCATAAGATAACTGATTGTAGATTTATAAGACATGCAGAAAATAATGCAGCATATAGGTTCTTAATTTTGAAATTGAAAGATAACCTTGTAGATCCAAACATTATTATAAAAGCTGGAGATGCAAAATTTCTTAAAAATATCTTTCTTATGAAGATTAGATATGTAAAAATAAAAGAAATTAGTGGGTATGATGTTACTTTAACTAGTAGAAGCATATATGCGAATAGTGGAGTAAAAGTAGAACGAACAAGAAGCACAACAGCACAAAAGAAAGCCAACTTAGGGGATTGGTTTTTTACTTTCTTATTAGAAGATGATCCTAACACCTATTCAGAAGCCATAAACTCCCATAATGCTTCTTTTTAAAGAGAAGCTATAAACAATGAATTAGAATCGATCATGTCAAATATCACCTAAGAATTCATGAACCATCTTCTTAGGAATAAGCCTATAGGGTGTAAGTGGGTGTTTAAACAAAAATTTAAACTCAATGGATCTATAGATAAATTTAAGGCTAGATTGTTTGTAAAAAGTTTTAGACAAAAAGAAGGATATGATTACTTTGATGCGTATTCACTTATAACTAGAATTACAACGATCAGAATAGTAGTTGCAATAACATCCATATATAGGCTACTAGTACATCAAATGGATATTAAAATAATATTTTTAAATTGGGATTTAGAAAAAGAAATCTATATAGAGCAAACTAAAGGTTATATAATTTCAAGAAAGGAAAATAAAGTGTGTACATTAATCAAATCCTTGTACTGTTTAAAATAAGCTCCTAAGTAATGGAATCAGAAATTTGATAATATTTTTAAAGTCAAATGGATATTTAGTAAATGATGTAGATAGATGTGTATATAGAAAATTCTCTGGTATTGATGGTGTTATAATCTGGTTATTTGTAAATGACATGTTTATATTTAGAACTAATGTTAAGTTAGTCAATCCAATTAAGAAACTTTTGTCTTCTAACTTTGATATGAAAGACTTAGGAGAAGCAAGTATGATATTAGGTATTTAGGTAATCAGAAAAGATGATAGATGATAGCATTATTTTGTCTCAATTTCATTTTGTTGAAAAAATATATTAAAAAGGTTTGATCATTTCAACTGCTTACTTTTTAGTACACCTTATAATCATATTGTGCATCTTAAGAATAATATAGTAAGTAGTCTATCTCAGCTCAAATATTCTCAAGTAATTGGTAGCCTAATGTATTTAATGAATTGTACTAGACCTGATATTGCATTTGCAGTAGGTAGGCTAAGTAGATATACATATAATTCTTTAAAAGTACTTTTGCATATGCATTCATTATACATGTTATCCTCATGTATTAGAAGAATATAGTGATGCCAATTGAATCATTGATTCAGATGAAACAAAATCCACATACAGATATATTTTCACCTTTGGTGGAGGTGTAATATATTGGAAGTCTACAAAACAAACTTGCATTACTTGGTCGACTATCGAATCCGGGTTTGTCGCCTTAGAAAAGATAAGATCAAAAGCTGAATGACTTAGAAATCTATTAACAGATATACTTCTGTGTCCAAAACATTTGTTAGTTATATCTATTCACTGTGATTTTCAAGCACCTATTGTAAGAGTCAAGAGTAAAATATATAATGGTAAAAGTAGACACATTAGACTCCAACGTAATATTGTGAGACACTTGTTAAATAATGGAGTCATAATTGTTGATTTCGTACAATTAGAAAAAAATATGACAAATTCTCTAATCAAAGGACCATCCAAAGGATTATTCATGGAAACATCGAAGGAAATAGGGTTGAGTCTAATTGAATAAGCTATCAATGTCGGCTACCCAAACTATACAAGTGGAGATCTCATGAGATAGGTTCAATGGATAAACAATAAGACACTAGGAGACTGTGAAGCACTGTAGAGAATTTGCCCCTTCTTATGATGTAAGCAATCCAAGTAGTAAGGTATGAGAGGATAAGTTTTTGAACTCTTAATGAATCCATAACCAAATGTGGCAGTGTATCCAATTATTGTGTATACTTGATGGAATTCACGCATATGAGTGTGGAAGTAGGGGCCGATTTTTATGAGATTATATATCCCTTTTATTTAGAGCACTTACGAAAATTCAAGTAAAGGTGCATAGGCAAAAGTCACTAAACCGTATAACCAACTCTAGCAGAAAAGTTGTGTGAATGACATGTATAGCCCTTTACGCTTAAAGGGTTAAGTTAAAGACTGATAGTCACCTAATTCCTGTAAACTTGTCTTGCTTATTCTAAATATCGATTAAAGTTAAATAGACATCGACACTATTACACAACTCTTTTAACTTATACCGAAGTGTCCTGAATTTGAAACATGTGGGGAATTGTTGTATTTTAAAATGATTTTAAAATAAAGTAATTCAAAAATTCAAAATTTCTCTTTGTTTCTTATTTTAAATAGTGTTTTGTTTTTGGTATATCTCTTGTCCCACATTGAAAAGGACCAAACAAAAATCTAAGTATATAAGAGAGGAGTTTTGCATGGGACCCTTCTCAAGGGAACCTAGGTCTGGGTCTAGTTCTATGTGAAGACTGAGAGTACACTCACACTAACGGTTTTGTTTCATATTCCATGAGTATGCTTATACCTGCCGATTTTACACGAATTTCAAATTAGGACACGTCTATTCAGGTTGTCGGCACCGGTTGGGTTCAAACGTAACAAACCTAATCCATTTGAAATGTATTTTAAGTACCTAATCATGATTTACATATAGACTTCTTACTTTTATGAATTTATTCAATTAAAAATCAATGATTTTTCTCCGGTTCTTCAAAATTCATCTTTGGTTCAGTTTTATTTTACTAATTGAGTTCGTTACAGAGTCAACTCACTTCGATTCAGTTTTGCATGCTGGTTTGAGCCCATGTACAACAAGTGTACTGTTGGGACTGGGTAATAGTAGTTGTATACTGGAGGCCAACTGTCCCAAATTGCTCTTGTACTTGTGAGAATCTTAGCCTAATCTTGAAAAGGTATTTATTTATAAGGCCAAGGTCGCTCATGGCCACTAGATATCGTTGATTTTTGTATGTTTTGGTGGACCTTAATGAAATTTCACGACATTTATATACATAATTTTTAGAAATCTCCTAACCCATGACATAAAAAATTCATTTATCATAGATGTAATCATGAGCATGTATATATAAATGTGCATGGTTTCACTTTGGTGTCATTAGATGATAGTAGATCATAGATATGTGGCCCACACATGAGCGGCATGTGTACACTTGGATTCTTAAATCTTAAATCATCTTGTTGGATGTGTACACTAATGCATAAACACCTCAGACTCCATAAACGTGCATGGTTTCCATCTACCTATACGTACGTCTCTTGAGTGTGGGACCAATTTCATTGCGATAAGCTTGACAAGGGCATTCTAACCATGCCCTTGATCACGTACAACCTACTTGTAGGAGATCACCATAGCTAGTGTTGTACACGAGTCAAACCGAGTGGAGCTCGGCACAGCTTTGCTCGCATTGGCTCGGCCAGTAGCTAACTCTAGCTCAAACTCGACTTGGCTTGGTCCTGGAGCCTATCTTGCTAACTTGGCTCAATTTGGTGAGCAATTCGGGCCAATTCAAGCTTGTTAGACATCTTCTCAAATAGATAGAATGCATCTTCAATTTCTTACAGAATGTACATTAGTAATAATATTTCACAGGTATTTCATTAAACACTTAGAGAGCACCATCAAAATCAAACACTCGGACGGGCAACATCAAAATCAAACAACTAACGTATCTATTCCTTCCTTGCCAACACATTTCATCAAACACTCAGCAAGCAGCATTCATATCAAAATAACCAAGTCATTGAGGCGATTCGATCCAAGTTGGTTCGAGTTGAGGTTCGATATGAGTCGAGTAGAGCTTGGGCAAGCTTGAACTCAGTTCAAAATTTTTTCAAGCTCTAAAAAACAGCTCAACTAGGTCCAAATCCAATTTCAAGCTGAGGCAAGTTGAGCTTTTCCAAGTCGAATCCAGTCGTGCTGACCGAGCTAACTTGACTCATGTACGCTCTAGCCATAGTGGCACTTTCACGCTCATAGTGTACACCAGCGTGCACCAAACCCAAAACCCTTCCCAAATTTTTTCTCACTCCTTGTTAATCCATGAGCATTACCATGTTACCAAGAGGTGATTCTCCCCTATACGATAGGAGAGGGCCAGACGCCCTTCTTCTTTGGCGTGTGCAAACCGTGAGAGAGTGAGAGAGAGAATTTGGTGGGCCGACCCTACGAGATTACTTCAAGTATACACATCGTACGTCCATCATGCATGTAAGGCTTCGAGACTCTTTACAGATGAATGTGATGGAATGGTCAAACCCAATCAAATGGCGGACCCCACATTATATTTTGTGCACAGATCAAGATGGACCCCACAATGCCCAAAGGACAGCATGCGTGGCCCCACACACTGTCTACGTAAAAAGCTACGGATAAAATCCGTAGCTAAATACGACTACCCCACAGTAGGACCGTAGCCATTGGTACTGTAGCCACGGTAGATGCATAGCCTGCTGAGTGAGGTTCAGAAAATCAGTTTCACATCAGCTGATACGGCAGTGTTGAATCCATATCAGCTTACCCCAATAAGATACAGGGAAACTCTTAGTTATTCTAGGTATATGATATGCAATAAATAAAATTCATGGAAGCCCTCCTAGGCATATACTGTAAAGAAATTGCTTCCTATTTCAGTTTTTAACTAACATATTATAGGCAGACAATGCCTATAGTGAAATAAATCAAACCTTAATTGAACAGTTTCTGTGAATTAAAGTACAGAACATATAACAAATATTAGCACATGGTTACATATCAAAATATCTGAAACAAATCTTTATACACTCTGAATCACCTACAAATAAGTTTTGTAAAATTTAAAGCCAGCAATTCAACAATGTAATGGAAGTTCCTAACTGAAATATAAATTGATCTATCAAAAAAGAAAAGTGAGAAACTGAATGTAGTTCAAAAGAACCCTTGTACGAAAAGAAAAATGCATTATTACCTTCTATTGACCAATGATACACTGATGTTTGTGTGACCAGCCCTAACATCTTTGGCGTAATCCACTTCCAAAACACAACCTGTGAATATAACAATATAGCATGGAAACTAATTGAGAAACGAAACAACCTATGAAACAAATAGAAAAGTGAGCTAATAAAGTTTAAAGTGGATGACATTATCACCTGCTCAGGAATCTGATGTGATTTCATTTTTGCCTTCGTCTCAATGTTGAATATTTGTAGGTGGCCCTGAATAGTTCCCTAAAGTTGAGCTTCAAACAGAATGTCACAGTTCACTCGTCATATATGAGATGCAACAAAGAAGATGCTCACCACCACAAGCACGAAGAAACAGACGCATTCAATAGCCAATGCCAAATAGTTGGGACAATCCTGAATAATGATATGACACATGCATTCCACGAAAAGCCATGACAACCATTTATCGAATGGGGATTGAACAAATTAGCTCCAAAATAAGGAATAGGCATGAATATACAAAATAAATGGCAACAGGAAAAAAAATAAATAAAATAAATAGATGGAACATTCATTTATGATTTGAATTATTTCCCAAGTAGTGAACTACTAATAGTTAAAAGGACCACCAGGGTACAAGAAAAAACTAGAGTGGAGAGGTTGCTTGTGGGTAAAATGTAAGCCTATGTTGGCTTTCGTCGGTGAAAACAGAGCCATTGGTTGGCAATTCTGGGTGAAATCAGAGATGGCCCTTGAGCAGCAGCCACATTTTCACTTTCCTAATATAACCCTAACCTTACTTTAAAAGAGATTCCCCCACATCCTTTGAATATAAGAACCTCAAAACCTAATTGTGGGGGCTAAAATATCAAACCACAACTAGAGTCTTTTATAAATCTAGATGCTAGTGGTTTTTCTTTGCTTCTCTACCTAGGTGTTTCCTTGTTCTGTGTGCATCGGGCACTCCATGTGGAGAAAAAAATTTGTCAAACGAACATACACTGCTCTTTCCATCCATGGAACACTCAGCAAGTGATGCATCAATCAGAGCCATCCATCTAGAGATCATAGTACTAAAACTTGGTGGGTCAACTCAACCATGTTGAGTCGACTCGGTTCAAAGAGATTCCAAGAGCCGGTTTCACAGAAACTCACTGGCCAGCATGACTCAGTCATGACTTGATGAGTCGTGTCAATTCGGCTAAAAAACTCAACCGACTCTGTACAATTTAGCATGACTCAACCAGGCACTAGCCCAGTCAACCTGTTTTTGCAGTCCAACATCCACAACTTCAGGTCCAACTCATGAACATACCACCCTCACTTCATTTAGAAATTAGAACACAAACAGCTCACCAAAGCTATTTATTTCTCGTCCTTCAAATACATGAAAGAATATAATATGCACCAGGCAATCCCCCGATTTGCCTTTACTCAAGTGAAACTAACATTTGACACGCATTTCATGAGCCTCGGATAAGTTAGACTCAGCGCATATCTCAACTCATTGTGTACTAAAGATTTTAACACATATAGTAGGGCCTTTATGCATCTCCCTTCCACATCAACTTGTCCAGATCAACTTGTACAAGGACCATAATCCACAAAATAAGTGAACAGTGAATTAACTAAACAAATTTATGAATCTGTTACCATTATAAAATCACAACTGCATGATGTCAAGAAGCATGAATTTCACCTATCCAGCAAGTTTAAAATTGTTTCCGCATGTATTCCATTCCAATATATAAATTTGGTAAATGGCACCTGGAACAAGAAAATGTCAAGATTCAATCAGTAAAGAGACCAAACTCTCAAGAGATAAGAAAATTTCAGTTGCTGATAATTCCCATAGCAACAAATTAAACAACAGCACGATCATTTGAATATAGTACCACTACCAAATCAATGATAAAGTTGTGGAAAAAGTTTCATGCTGGCTGCCAACCTTATGCAACCCTTCTCCTTCATCGGGCCTACGACAGGCAATGTGAGCACGAAACTCCCACAGCTGCTATGTAATAATCAATTCCATAGGCTGAGTAAAATCAACAAGCCAATGACAAAAGTATTCACTAGAAATCAGGGCTAAAAAAATAAAAAGATAAAAATTGGGTCAAACCAGGTATGCATTTTGGTTTCATGGCAGGCACTGTAATAAGGAGCAATGAAGCTAGTTGTAACAGAGACGGCTTCAAAAAGAATGTTTGGTAATAGCCTTGTAGAGCTATCAACAACTTCACAGATTTATTCCAGCTGGCATTTCAGGTTTATTTAAAAGAGGAGAGCAGGATTATCTGAGGTACTACTAGAGTAGCATTCAAAATCCATGCAACAACTACTGCATATGTCATCTGAGGATGGAGAAAGGTTGTGAGTTCGACAAGGGAAAACACAAAATGAAAGAACATGTGAGAAATTATAGTTTTATTCCACAAAGCAACAATGTTAAATATAACAATATGAAGGCCATTTCTCACTTATTCCACTTTACTACCATTTTCACATCCAGCTCCAGCCATGACTATTTTAACTGCTGCTGCATCAACATTCACCTTTCATGGGATCAAGAATAGAAATTATACTGGGTTTTGCTCAAGCTCGTACTTGTACACTTGGAGCATCTTACAAATTGAATATGATAACAAATCCTTAATGTATAAATTCAAGCAAGAGACACCTTAATAACAATGGCTTACTAGCTGATGTCGAAGCACTTGGTCATTTCCATAGCAGGCAAAGTGGCATTCCCTCTAGCCATGGAGAAGTAGATATCAAACCTAGTCTTCTTGGATGAACCCAAATGGTTTTCTTTTCATAAGAGGCAAGTCGTAACATTGTTGCACCATCCTCCTCCCTAAGAGAGAAAAAGGAACATGATTTTAATCATGCAACATTTGCACCTACTCCATAAGTGAATTAAATACCTCCACAGAAGAAATACACAAGAAATTTAAACCAATTTTTAGGAAAAACAAAAACAGTTGGACTGATAAAACAGTATAGCGTCAACAAAATAATTTGTGGAATTCCCTAAAATTTTCACAAGCATAATGGTCATGACAAGCTCCAGTATACTATATATTACCAGACATAGCTACATCTAATAATCTAATTATCTAGATATGGATTTCGCTAGAGTGACATCACAAGAACCAGGAAGAAACACTAATTACATCAATTATATCAAATTTCTTTACAAAGTATCAATCTTATTAGCATTCATGCAGTGAAAACTCTCAACTAATCCAATTAAGATCAATTACAAATGGCAGGGAAGAAATATAGTGGATTAAAACTGTGAGAGAGTATAGAATTCAATCACAAAACTCTTCAATGGGAGTATACAACTCGCAGTTTCCATGGAACTGGAAAGAGATAGGAGTGTGGAAGTTCAATCACCTCAAGAGGCAGTGCGTCTGCTAGCAAAGCATGATCATCAATAACGAGGGGATTCAGACCATCTGAAGAAGTAAGTTCATGAATACTTGCCAAAAGTGGCTGCCAGTGTCTCAGAATGGCAACAAATGGAGGTAAAATAGTCACTCTTTTGCTGATGGATGAGCCACAATGTAGAATTAACCATAAATAATCGATTTCCCAATTAACAAGGACTTCAAATTTGAGTTGATATCTACAAATACATCAAATAGATACCTTCTAGAGGGCAATGGGAATTGCTGGGCCTTTTTCTTTTGCAAAGCCCACAACTCCATGATAGTTGCCACAAGCTAACATGGCAGTGTACTTGACCACTTGTCCTCCCTGAAACATGGAGTGAACTGTTGGCAAGTTAATCTTAAACAATCCACCATCATAGGAAGCATTTTAAGGAAAGGATTTTCTCCAAAGGACTTATAGATTTATCTATGTTGACAATTGACTGTTAGCAAGTAATCTTTCTTTTTTCTTTTTCTTCTTCTTCTTTTTTAACATTGTTGGCAAGTTATCTTAAACCATATCCTTTGCTTTCATATAGGGGTGGCTGCCTGATGAGTGGACCAGCCATGTTGGCACTCCGCTGCATTTGCATGTGGAGAGCATGCATATGGGGATAGCAAGCCCCTTGTTTACCAACAGGTCAACGAGATGATTTTTTTATTTTTATTTTAACTTAGAAGATTTTATTGCACAAAAGGCCAAAAGCCAAAAGAGTTACAGGAAAAGAAAAACCAAAGAAAAGAGAAACTATAACTACAAATTAGCCAATTTTACAGCAAACTAATCTCAAGCCGAATGTGTAGGAAATGTAGATATTTGAGTGGATTGTCGTAGGTCTTAAAAATTATTCAGCTACTCCTAGAGCAGATAACTATAAAACATAAGCAACTTAAGAAATGTGTAATTGGAAATGTCCATTTTGATTTTGAACTCGATGACGCATGATGCTGCAACCTAGGAGTTGGTTCCACGAAAGCCCAGGAGTGGGCCCCACAAGCTGTTTGATCAGAGATTAGGGGGCCCTACAATAACAATCCAATACAGAGTTGAGTAATTGGTCAGCCTTTTTTGTATTAAAAAATCTTATGTGGTCAGAGATTTCAAGCAATTGATCAACATTTCAGATAACCAATTTCTACAAAAAAAAAAGAAGAAGAAGAATTTTTTTCTGACTTGAGGTGCTTCCATGAGGTAATGCTTGGGGAAATCAACTTGGAGCTGGTACGATTCATTGGTGACAAATAGAGTCTGGTTGAGGAATTTCGTCAAACATGTAGAATAGCATGAAATTCAACCTGCACTGCATCTTCCCTTCACAAACCCCCATGCTTCAGTTTTTCATTTATGGCATGCACTTACTTTTTGTGCCCAAACACAATAGCGATAATTCTCTAAATTAAAATTTCAACTAACCTGATGATGCATTCGGGCCCAAAGTTTATTCATCTCTGTGATGTTTTGAAGTACAAATTCCATAACATCATTAACAGTGTTAGCATCACCATAGGAAGACAATGGATAGGGTATAGAGCATTTTATCAGTGATCTATAAAAAGATATCATTCATTTTTCATGATATCTACACCATATATCACATAAGAACCTTAGATCTGACAAGAAATCAAGGAAAATCAAAGTAGAAGGGCAGAAAACTCAGACATCACAGGAAAAAGATCTTAAGATCTAAGGAAAACTCACTGACCTGGATGTTGTGCTCGAGGTCCCAACATGAAAACCCTAATCCTTTGTATAATCCAAAAGAAGCAGGAGATATCGATTTTCTCCATTTTACGTTGATTCGATGATTTGTACAGAGAGATCGATGGGAATCAGAAGTTCCATGTGAGCATGTTATCGATAGAGGCGCCCTAGCGCTTTCCTTCCAAATGCCCAATAACTTTGTCTCTCGATCTCGATGGAGGCTGATTGAGCTCTTCAAGCTCTTGCACTGCCAAGAAGATGGTGGTGTGGTGTGTGTGAGAGAGAGAGAGAGAGAGAGAGAGAGAGAGAGGGGAGTCGTGCGGGGGCGGGAGATCGAGAGGGGTAGGGAGAGGAAGGGTGTGAGATCGAGAGAGTATGGGAGAGAGAGATCGAGGACGGGAGAGGGAGAGACGAGACGGCGGAGATGGAGATGGAGAGGGAGAGAGATAGTGAGAGGAAAAGATAGCGAGAGCGAGAGAGTCGCGCTAATTAGGGCTTTCTACTTTCTTTTTTCCTTTTTTTTAAATTTATATTATAGGGAGAATTTGGTGGGCCGACCCTACGAGATTACTTCAAGTATACACATCGTACGTCCATCATGCATGTAAGGCTTCGAGACTCTTTACAGATGAATGTGATGGAATGGTCAAACCCAATCAAATGGCGGACCCCACATTATATTTTGTGCACAGATCAAGATGGACCCCACAATGCCCAAAGGACAGCATGCGTGGCCCCACACACTGTCTACGTGGACAACGTGTGGGTCCCACTTTCTTTTGTGTACATGTGGGCCCTGTTGTTGAGTTTTATTTTGGATCCTTTCGTTGATTGGTGGATTTGTTCAATTCGAGTGATTAAAAAAGGAAATTTCGTTTAATGGGGGAATCCATGCTATAACAAGAAATGATAATGGGCCCCACGTCAGATTTGACAAGTGGGCCCCACCATGCGATCCTATAGATTAGGTGGCTTCTCCCTTTTTCACTTGGTAGGGTGTATGCATTCTACCTATTATATATTTCCTCTTGTTTTGTACTAGTGGTGGGCCTCAATAATTAAAGAATGATCTGCAAGATCATGGGGTGGGCCGTGATGGAAAAATTTTTTGTGTGGAACCCAACTCACCATCACGGTGGTTATGAGGAAATTACACCCCCAGTGTTATAGTCTTTTGCAGGAAATATATGATCTTTGGTGGGCCCCACGTGATAACAACACCTGACAAGGTGGGCCCCACTGCCAAATTTCGAAATTGATGTATTTAATTCTTGAAGACTTAGGAATATATACTCTCAGAGGACTAACTTTGTACGATAAGATCTGCCATTAACCAAGTGTTACGAGGGTGGGCCACATTGTTAACAAATGTACACTAGAAGTGGGGCCCACCGCAAATCAAAGAATGGTGAATCTCCACCATCTGTCAGAACTTTAAAATAGCACTTTGTGATTTTAAAAAAATAAAAAATCTAACTGGACAACCTAAATCCATGATCCTAGAATCCTACCCATCTCTAATCAACAGTATATAACTTAAGACATTACTGCAACAAAACAGGGCATAACCAACATTTGGGGGGAACCTTTGCCAGGGTTAACTAAAACTGGGTTTGTGTGTGTGTGTGTAATTCTTTGTTTTCGAATCTCTCCCTCTCTCCTAACCCCTGGTTCTCTCTCTTTCTCTGTCTCATTCCCTCAATCGATCTTCGACGCACAAATCTTAAAGAAAAAATTTCTTATACCTTTTAGTTATCATAATAAAGTTAAATATTTAAATACTATTTTCATCTGTTTGTATGTGGCTTATTTTTAGGATATTAAATGATGTCAAAATAATGTGAAAAATGGTTCCATTTGCTTATTATCTTTTCAACAAGTAAAAGATCATACAATTTTAACACTATATTGGTAAGTTATGTCTGATTTTTTGAGCATATACAAGTTTGTGGTGGAAATAACAGATTTTTGTTTTGTCTTTTTTAATAACTTGTTGGAATAGATGGGTACATAATTAGAAGTTATGATGTAGAGTGATGGGTTGAGATTAATTAGGTTCGGATTTATTTATAAATAATTTATAGTTGATTAATTTTATAAAATTGAGTCTGTATTCATAAATCCCTTAATTGTCCAAAGCATTCTCGTCAACGGCTAAGTTAGAGAGTATATCAATGACATGATTGGTAGATATAACTGTAAAAATATCAATGTACATCATCATTAGAAACCCTATTTCCAAAAATATCAACATAGATGCGTATCCTATTGTTTCCCAATTTCCGATGATTTGTCATCCAATTACGAGGATCATCTATCAATTGGTGATTTGAACCGTAGATATCAGTCATCATCACACCTATATATCTCTTGAACCACAATCGTTAATCTCATGCTTTCATTGCAATCTGCATTGAATCCATACTCAGTGCGTACTAATAGAAGCCAAAAAAATAAAATCAGCATTCAATGCCTTGAACTAATGTTTTGTGTTTTCTTCCACCCGAGGAAAAGCAGACTTATTGCTGTTGTCTGGTTCTTCCATGGGTATATAGGCCGTCTTTCGTCACTTGAATCTGGACCATGTACTGCATTCATGTCTTGTCATCGATCATTTTATTTCTTGGATGATAGTAGCCGTTTGGTGTGCATGACATCATGTTTGAGATATCACCTCAAAGTTGTTATTCTCATGTAAACGCCTCCCTTTTGGTTTGAATTATTACAAGTATCTCTCCTTTAGTCTTCAGATTCACTAGAGATTCCCCGAACCTGTTCCAATGATTCGCCAGCATTTATGATGAAATGACCCTGCTCGAGAAGGTGAATTGCATACTTTGGTAACTCAGCGTTGGTGTAAACTGTCTGGGGTCACTGCGATGTGTGTCTTATCCATGCAGGCCATCTATTTCTCAACTCATTTTATGACATGAGTCCAAATGGAAGCATATCCAAAGCTCAAGTGGGCCCCACCACAGGAAACAGTGGGAATCGAAGACCCACCGTTGAAAAATTCTTAGGGCAACAGAATTTTCGAATCAAGCTGATATTTGTGTTTTCCCTTTATCCATGTCTGTGTGAGCTTATGAACAAGTTGGGTGACAAATAAACATCGCTGTGGGCCATATGAAAGTCTCAACGGTGGATGTCATAATCCCCACTCTTTCCTGTGTGTGGTCCAGTTGAGCTTTGGATAAAATGAGCCCAGACAGCACGTATAAGACAGATACATCATGGTGGGCCCCACAGAATTTACTCGTACACATGGGTTGGATACCATTTATACATGAAAGTGGACCCAATGTGGTGGGAAAAATGAATTATAAAAACAAAGGTATTCTGTCATTCAGTATATAGAATGAGGGAAGGTACATGCAATAATCCAAATTAGAGAGGACATCATTACCACTGTGGGGGACCAGAATGTGGGAGTTAACAATTTTTCCTTAGTATATTTGTGAGAATGACATCTCATCTCAAGCCTGTTGTTGTTATCCCTAAAACATGACTATCATCCAAAGACTATAGTGAATTACTAGCTCAATGTATAACACACTACATTTTCTGTTAAAGCTACTCGTTGCACCTTTATCGTCGTGTATTCTAACAGGATTTGATATTTTCCATCAATCGGCTTAGCCTTACCATGAAAATAATGCTCCCTACACTATGCAACTGCTCTGATGTTGTCCCAGTAAGTAGGCAAAAGGGCCATGATAGAGATCGTGTGAAGGTTCACATGGGTCACCATCTTGGACCTATTTTTCAAATTTCAAATAATGTTAAAACATTTGTCCCTTTTTAATCATATTAAGTTAGCTTTCCAATGAACCTAAGTTCATGCAATTTTGACATTATTGAAAGTGTCATTGTTTGTCAATTAACATAAAATATGAGTCTTAGAGTCAAGTGAGCCCCGAATGAAGAAGTCAAGATTGGAGACTCATCAAGTTGGGAGGATCAAGTACGATACAAAGGTAAATCAAGCCTCACAAACCTAACCATAGCCCTACGTTTATAAAATTCCATTTAAAATGGTCCATACTTACTCAAAATCATCTACGAACACCCCTTAGTAAATATGTCAAAAGCCTAACCTTGTAGCATTTGGAGTTAAAAGTTCATCTGAAAAATCTTCTACTTTTGATGTCATCGGAGTGACATTGGATTGTCTTCGATGACATCGAAGACAACTCAATAACATCAGAATTGAGCCTTGATTGTCCAACAACTAAATTGAAATTTTCTAGATATTGTCGATGACATTGAAGGTGGTTCATTAACATCGAAACTTAAGGTTCGATGGCATCAAATCTGCTTCGATGACATCGCAAATGGCTTAAATATCTCTAGCAAGCTTTCAAGGAAAATGTATAAATTCTCAATGACATCAAAGCACCTTCAATGACATCGAAGTTCAAATCTCGATGACATTGAACGGATGTTCGATGACATCATAAATAAGACCAAATGGTCCAATGAGTTTTAAAAAGGAAAATATATAAATCCTCGATATAACATCAAAATTCAAATCTCGATGACATTGTAAATGTACTTCATTAGTCCAGCAACAACGAGTATTTTCAGGAAAATCTCGATGACATCGAGTCATCCTTCGACGACATCGAAGGATACTTAATGGCATCGGACAGAAACTATCAAGCACCTATTTGAAAATCTTGTGCAAGGTTCTATAACTTCGAAGACATTTCGATAACATCGAAACTGATAGTTTTCTGCCCATTTTCTAACTGTTGATATTTTACTTTATATAAGGATTGTGGTTGCTTCTAGGTTTTCAAGTGAGCATTGAAGAGAACTTTGAGAGAGTTGTTTCAGCATTAAATACCCTTCCTCTTAAGCCCTCTTTCCTCATAGGAGTTCATCATTCAATCCATTTTTAAATGCAATCATTGTGAAACTTATTTCTTAGATTGAACTATAAACTCCTGCATTTATTGATGTTCCAACAACACATCTTAAAGGCAAATCTCTATGCTGGATACATTGAATGCTCAGTTTGGGGAATCCCTTCTAACTCATAAAGACACATCATTAACTAGATGGGATCTACCAAAACCCTTGACTTACCAACCTCGGCATCAACATTGGAGCATCTATAATCGATTGCAATTCAAGGGAGTTGAAGAATCTTCAACAAATAAGAAGATCTTCACAATGTGCTGAACGGGGCTCACTCCATTCTATGTAAGTAATCGAGTCTACCTAGTGTCTGAAAACCTTTCCTTGTGTAGGTTTGGGATTTAGATTTTAGCTACCACTAAGCCCTTTCATAGGCATCTGATGGGAGAATACGTATAGTGTCCTTGTGTAGGACTGTTTTGTAGTTCTTGTGTAGAACTTGTAGCTCTCTTATAGGGCTTGTCAAGTACCTTGTTTAGTCAAGTTTAGTAACCTTGTGTATGTTGTAAAGGTTCATGGTTAACCTGATTTAAAACTATTGGATAGTGAAATCCGGTACACTCTAGGAGAGAGTGCATCAGCCGGGAGTGGAGTAGGCACGTAGCCAAATCACTATATATCATTATGCAATGTGTTGAATGCCTTACTTCATGTTTTGTGATCAATTAACTACTTCGTATGCTTTAAATGATTCCTGCACAATACATATTTGATAATATGCCACAACTATATATATCACTATCATGAATTTGTTTACACACTTATTCTAGGTTAAATCTCTCTAGCTAAGTGATTAGAAGTAAGTGTTTGCAAAAAGAGTTAAAAAAAATTTAAAAATCCTATTCACCCCCATCTAAGACAATTAGACTTATATCCAAGCCTCACTTGTAGAAGTTTACCCGCAATTTCAATTATATGAGTAATATGGCTGATTCTCTAAGCATATATGGGCCTTTGACTAAAATAATGAATATTTTTTCTTTTTTGTTATCTTGTTGAAATAGATAACTAAGGTTAGAAGTTAGGATGTAAAGTGAAGGCTTTAGACTAATTAGGGTTAGGAGTTATTTATAAATACTATTAAAGAATTGTAATTAATAGTTGATTATGTTTATAAAATTGAGCTTTTATTTCTTTTTGTGAAAGATGAGAGAAATGGCTCTTTAATCCCTTGATTTTCTAAGTAGTGTTCTCATTAATGACTAAAATGAGAGAATATCAGCAGCCTAATTTGACAACATTCATGTGAATATCAACGTCCATCATTGGTGGCCATATTCTAAGAATATTAATGTAAGTGTATGTCATCTTATTTCTTAATTGTTGTTGATTCATCGAATTGTGGGGAGCATTTATCCATTGATGATTTTCATCATCAAACTTTGTCATCACCACAAATGCCAATGCATGTCGCCTGAACAATATGAACCATCGTCATTATTTGATATTGGAGTGGAGTCATGCTCAGTGTTACTGATCCAGGTAACTGTTCATATACATCACTTTTGCATCACTCAATACTCACCATCAACACCGCTTGCCACCAACACCATCATCATCCATATAAGATGTTCACTAATACTAAAAGGCTTTACCTTGAATGGACCAAATGTCATGCCCCTAACTCAAAAACCAAGCTCACAGAATTCCTGATCGCCGAATCCGGTACTGATAGCATTCGTAATACTCCATTCTCGGCTCCCGGCACCCATATGCCAGATTCCGATCCTGGGATCCTACAAGGAGGATTATCAATATGATTTTTTTTGTGTAAAGGAGCGTAACCACAAGCATAACCAAGTCACAAAAACAACATCACCACATATCTAATATAATTAATCTTTTGAGTACAATGCGAAAAGGAAAATACAAGTATAACCAAAAGCTCCAAGAAGATCTGTTACGGGCTCCTGCTTCAGTGCTGCTACGACGTAACGTCACCTACACGCAACGATCGTCCAGCAACTTACAATGAAGCTTAGAGGGTGTGTGCATATGTGCGCAATGCATGTACCAAGCATACAATATCAGAATAAGTGGAAATACTGATAAGTCCATGAATGTTGTCAGCCACACTAAGGCTATGCGATGAAAGGCCTACGTAGCCAAATGTCATATGCAATATACAACGCAAACATGCTAGTTCTAATCAAGTACATATATCAGTACATTTCATCACTAGGATATCACTGGGGTTTGCTGTCCCAACTGTCACACACAACCATGCAAGTGGAAAAGACCTCACTACCCGCCTGGCCAATAGTCTGCCGATATCTACCCGACTCATCGATAGTAGACTCATTTACGAGCTGGTCAATCTTAGCCTAACTTTGTCCCCTACCCTCGAGTGGATAAGGCCACACCCCCTTCCAACTGAACACGACATAGTGGAAGACACGACCTACTGGTATTTGGCACTCGTGTGCTCATGTATCAACTCGATCTCAATGTTGAAGCAACCTCCTGGTACCATAAGGGTTCTAGAACTTTCACCCAAGGACATCCTAAGTGTCCACATTGCTAGAACTAAATATTTTCAGTATTCAATCTGACCATCCACGATGTGTCTGTGGAAGCTACAACCCAGATATTGCTAGGGCACCAAGTGATCATGTCACACAAAATGCAAGATGTATAAGTCATACCATCCAGTCATGCATCAAACCTGTGCATATCGCGTGATCATGTGGGGCAAATCCATCTCACAAGGAGTCCCCTAAATAACTCAGCCCAACGGCAAATGCTATGATCAATCATTCCTTATAATAGGCATATAAATGATGCATATGGGCATGTATCAAGATGCAGTACTAAGCATGTTCTCAGTATGTCTTACTAGACTAAGTACACTAGCATGATTATCAGATATAGCAGGCGATGATCAGCCTTAACCAGTATGTCACTTACAAGAGTAGGGGTTGAACGATATGCCCCACTAGACATATAAAAGTCTATATGGAATGGTCCATTTTAGACTATCATAACCTACTCAATGTACTAGCATATTATATATCCTAAGGCTGGGTCCCCTGCAAGGATAGTGGATCTAACCCAAGAATTGAGATAAGCTTCAACAGTGGATATATCAAATCTGATACCACATATTCTTCTATTTACAACATGGGATGATGATGTACTAAATAATGGATGGCTTATGCGTTATACTTACATCAAGAATGGGCCTTATGCGTGAGTCTAATGGTTATACAACAAGGTGAATTAAGAGGGTGAAACTATATACAACAAGTGGGCTTCCCCACCCCCTCTATCATGTAATAAACTAGGCTTTCCTATAGGGCCCAATCCATACACAAGGTGGGCTCCAAGGTTTGGATAATTCTTGTCATGCCCCAAACTTGGAAACCGGGCTCATAAGATTCCTGACCCCCGAATCCGATGCCGACAGCCTCTGTAGTACCCCATTCTCGGCTCCCAGCGTCCATATGCCAGATTCCGATCTTGAGATCCTACAAGAAGGATTTTTTAATATACTTTTATCTCGTAATAAGCATAACCACAAGTTTACCCAAATCACAAAGGCAACATCATCATCACACATCCACTAATATAAACATTTGAATACCATGCTGAAAGGAAAATACATATATCGAAAATTAAAGCTCCAGAAGTCAGCTACATGCTCCTAGCTCCACACTTTTGTAACCTAATGCCACCTCCACACAACTATCATGCATAAGCTTATAGAAAGCTTAGAGGGTGGTGAAAGTGTGTGTTCAAGATAAGTGCCAAGTATTTAATACAATATCGTAATCATACAATGTCGAAAATAATGGCAAGATCATGAATCATATGATATCAGAGTAAGCAGAAACATGCTGGTAAATCCATGAGTCATACAATATCAAAGTACGGAATGCAGATCATAATGAGCCAAATATCAAATGTCAAGAATGTAATACAATATGCAAATCTTGATGAGCCACGAATACCAGCAACCTCATCTAAGCCATATAAATGCAGAAATATAGTAACCCAAAATGTTAATGTTGCGAATGCAATGTAATATGCTGTGTGAATGAAATGACTAAGGTGAAGTGAAGTCGGGAAAGTACGTAATATCGCAAGCTGTGAGGTCCATCACAAGGGACTTCTATCCAAACCAATCCCATACCTAAATTTGGATAGTCAGACTCAATGTGATAGACTCCTGATCTCAAGTTGGTCGCGTGCCCCAACCAAAATCCTGGCCATTATGAAGGTACACTTAACAAATAGTTACTCACCACCAGCCCAAGTGGATAGTGAATGAATGAATGAATGATTATGCACCGGGGTCATCATCAGGGTCTATTACACTCCACATTAGCTGCTACCCCTATTCAAGCGCATAATTAGGCAAGTGGAAGAGACCTCACTATCCGTCTGCCAATATCAGGCCCGGCTCATTGATAGCAGACCCATTCCTCAAGCTAGTCAGACTCAACCTAACATTACCTACTCTCTCAGGTGGGTAAGGCCACACCCTTTCCCAACCGACCATGACACAGTGGAAGACGCGGCCTACTAGTATACGACCCTCATGCGCTCATATATATCCACTCGGTTTAGACATTGGACCATCTTTCGGTACCAAGTGGGTTTAGATATTTTCACCTAGGGCCATCTATGACGGCCCGATGCTAGAACCAAATATTTTCAGTCTCTCATCTGGCCATCCACGACATGCCTATGGAGGCCGCGGCCCTGATGCCGCTAGGGCGTACGGTAGTCATATCATAAAATGTAAGATGCATGAATCACACAGTCCAATCATGCATCAATCATGCACATATCGTGCGTTGATGTGGGGCAACTCCATCTCTCAGGAAGTCCCATAAACAACCTGCCCTATGGCATATGCAATGATCAATCACATCTCATAACAAACATGCAGGTGATGTGTATGGGGCATGTATCATTATGCTATGTTGTCATATACTCATAATCAGTATCGACAACTGGCACCCATAATCGGCATTGATAATCGGCCTATACAATCAGCCTCGATAATCGAAATTGACCTCGACATTCGACCTACAATCGGCCTTAACAATCGGAAGTGCTAAACGGCCTAACAAAGGGCCTAAGGGAAGGTCACAATATGGACATTTAACTATCATCACCCATCAATGTAGACATTGAACCAACATTGCCCCCAAGGAGTAGCCCACATAGAGCCTAACATATAGTGGACCCATGGCCTCACATAAGGGCCCAATACACATCCCATTGGCCGCACACAAAAGCCCCGTGCATAATATAATGGGCCTCATCAAATGGGCTGCAAATGCATCAAGGTGGTCCTCATGGGGATGGGCATAAATACATCAAAGTGGGCCTCATGAATGGGCCATAAATACATCAAGGTGGGCCTCATAGATGGGCCACAAGATACATCAAGGTGGGCCTCACAGATGGGCCACAAAATACATCAAGGTGAGCCTCCCAAATGGGCCACAAAATACATCAAGGTGGGCCTCCCAAATGGGCCACAAAATACATCAAGGTGGGCCTCACCGTCTGGACCAATAGATGGTTGGATATAGAATAAATGCACCAAGGGGCCCACCATCCCTAGCAGATGGATGACGAGGATAATCACATACATCATGGCACGCCCCACTTAGCACCGTCGAAATGGACGGTGTGTATAAAACACATACATCAACTGGCCCCACGGCACCGTCCCAATTCATGGATGGTCAGATAGAATAAATACATCGAGGTGGGTCCCACCTACCCACACGTGTCACACATGTGGGGTGGACCCCACGCCTCAACAGATGGACGGTTGGATGCAAACCACAAGCATCATGGTGGTAGGGTCCACGTCCTCAGCGGACGGACGATTGGGATATAACCCACACCTCGTGCTAGATCCAAAGAACTTACTAACGTCAATACCACGGCTATACAGCCGTGTAACGAACACTAGCCAATCCATTTCAACATAGGTGGGTCCCATGTGGGGCCCACCATAACATTTACTTTCCATCCAATCTGTTCATAAGGTCATAAAGACCTGAATTAAGAGGAAAAACAAATTTTATATTGGTCCAAAACTTCTATGATCCAAAAAGGGTTTCAATGGCAGACATTCAATCCCCCACTGCTCTTGTAGTGTGTACCACTTGAGTTCCGTGTACGACTGATTTTTGGGGTGACCCGCTGATTAAAGGGGACCCTTCAAATGCATGGTGTTGATGTTCAACAAACATCATGGTGGGGCCTGTGGTGGGGCCCACTGCCCCTGCCTATTCCAAGCAGTAGGATGCTGCTTGCTGTAGCGTCCTCTAGACGCTAGCAGCAGCAACCTCTGCGTATTTTTTTATTTTTCTTAGGATTTTCATAGGTGGGGCCCACATTAGGGCGATCCAATCCGCCTACTGGGTTCCCGAGCTCGGGACAGGTCCAATGAGCCCAATATTGGTATGTTTTAATGCATAGAAACGTCACAGCGGGCCCTAACGATTTATTAATATTAAAATAATTATATTTGATGGTGTGGCCTACCAGAGATTTGGATTAGCTCCATTTTTCAGTAACACCTAAAATGAGCTAAGACATTGGATGGACGATGAAGATATAACAAACATCTAGGTGGGGTCCCACTTCAAGCAAAATGGATGGATGGTGTTGAATAACACATACCTTAGTCAGACCTACAGAACTTGGTAACGTCAATACAATAGCAATATAGCTGCTATAAAGACTCCAGCCAATCAGCTTCCACATGGTGAGTCCCATGTGTGTGGTCCCACGTTGCTAGGCAGCAAGGATAAAACACATAGTATGGTGGGTCCCACGCATGGACAACATGAATATGATACATACTTCATAAGTGGGCCACATTCCATCACCAAAGGATAGAGAGAGGGAGAGATAGATAGGGAGAGAGAGAGAGATCGGAGTAACGAAGGGACCCCGCCACTATGGGTCCCTCTTGATACAATCATACATCAAAATAGGTCCCACCATTTGTGAGCCCTAAATCAAAAGAAAAGGTACCATGAACACCCACCTTTCCTTCTTCTTCCTCCCTAATGCTCCAAGGCTCTTAAGAAGCTCCTTCAATGGTGGAGATGATAATTTAAGGGTTGGATTGGGTGTAGGAAGGTGGGCCACATCTAGCTTTCTCCTCTCCCTTGGACGTTCTCTCTCATGGTGCTTGGGATGAAGTGAGAAAATGAGACAGAGAGAGGAGTGGTGATAGATGGAGTGATGGGATGAGAGGTATGGTGGTGTAAGGAAGGGATGGGTGGAGAGAGAGAGTTGACTTTGGGAATGGGAGAGAGATGGGTTGCTAGTACTTGACTTGTACTTGTGATAGGATGTACACTTCGATTGATTGATGTGACGTCTCGTAGAGATTCTCTCGAAATTCTGACGTGCGGCATTTTTCTCAAACTGAACGCAGGCCCACATCTCCTGGCCCGGGTATCACCTTAGTGCACGGGACGGGACGTCGGAACCGTGGCGACGGTGCGGTCACAAGGGTGCAAGTCTCGGGCCAAACTGACTCAAATCGATAGGATGCAAGTCAGGGTCATGCACAAATGCTGATTACAAGTCGCGGGTCGCTGGAATTTGACCGAAAAGACCAGGGAAGCCTACGGAATGGTACGGGCTAGGATATGGGTCTCATAATTCCTACAAGGCATGATGGAGAGCACCATCATCAATTGGGTTCCAATGGCTTAGGTTAGCCCAATGGTAATACTAACATCAGTGGGGACTCAACGGTTTGGGTTAGCCCAATAAGGTAAGGGTGGAAATGGTCTTAACAATGGGCCCTAGGGAAGTTTACAACAGTGAACATTTAACCACCATTATCCTATGGTATGGTCCATTTAGGATTGGAATCGGAATCACAATGGGGCCTTAGGCCCTTAAAAATCTTTAGAAGGACGGATGGTCTGCGTGTGTACCATATACATCTTAGTGGGCCTGCTTAAGGCGGTTCATGGTCCGTTTAAATGAATGGATAGTGTGCATACAACTCACACATCATGGTGGACCTCACACACGTAATGGGCCTCACACATACAATGGGCCTCTCATATATAATGGGCCTCACACATATAATGGGCTTCACACATATAACGGGCCTCACACATACAGTGGGCCTCGCACATATAATGGGCCTCACACATGGGCCTTACACATCACAATGGGCCTCACACATAGGCCTTACAAATCACAATGGGCCTCACACATGGGCCTTATAGATCACAATGGGCCTCATCACATGGACCTCATATATACAACAAGTGGGCCTCACACATCAGTAAGTGGGCCTCACACATCAACAGGTGGGCCTAAACATCAGCAAGTGGGCCAGCTGGACGGTCCACTGATGGATGACCTAGATAAAACGCATACACATGGTGGGCCTACCAACGGTCCAGCCAATGGATGACTTGGATAAAATGCATGTACATGTTGGGTCTGTCCACGGTCCAGCCAATGGACGGCCTAGATAAAATGCGTGCACATGGTGGGTCCCACCGTCCCACGTGCTGGATGGTGTGAATACATTACATCATGGTGGGTCCCACCGTCCCACATGTTGGACGGTGTGAATACATTACATCATGGTGGGTCCCACCGTCCCATGTGCTGGATGGTGTGGACAAAACATACATCGGGTGGTCCCTACCGTCCCACATGCTGGACAGTTTGGGTAAAACATACATTAGGTGGGTCCCACCGTCCCACATGCTGGACGGTGTGGATACAACACATCAGGTAGGTCCCACCATCCCATGTGCTGGACGGTGTGGATACAACACATCAGGTGGGTCCCACCGTCTCACAATTAAGCTGATATTAATGATTTCCCTTCGTCCACGCCTGTCCAAAATGAACAGCCAGGTGGACCCTGCCCACTAGACGGGCAGCATGGATGCCACACATACATCAGGTGGGGTCCACGTGAGTGGGCCACCCCACTCCCCAAATTAAGATGACATTTATGTTTTCCCTTAGTCCAGGTCGGCCTGAAAATGGGTAGCAGGGTGGGACGGCTAGACGTGACAGCGAGGTGGGCCCTGGTTTTGGATAGTGGGTTGGTCCGCTAAATGGACAGCGTGGATTAAATTCATACATCGAGGTGGGCCATCAACAGGGAGAGAGAGAGAGAGAGAGAGAGAGAGAGAGAGAGAGCGTGTGTGTGAGGGAAGAGCTCAGCCACTAAGAGCTCCCCTCCAAGCATTACAACAAATACATCAAATGGGTCTCACCACATGTGGGCCTACAAATATGAAATCAAGGTGGGGATACCATCCCCACCACAAGATCAATGGTCTAGATGACCACTACATGTTTTCTATCAAAATAAGCATCATGGTGGGGTCCATGGAGAATGGCCCCATCATGGAATAAACATATGTATTGTGGTGGACCATTGGCCATACTTTGGGTCCAATATGGGATCTCTACCATTAACCGGCAGGCCCCACTTGCCCCATGCATCAAAATCAAGATCTAATCCTAAGATCACCCACCTATAGTTCTTCTTCTTGGCTCATTGAAATCCTTGGCTCTTAAGCTCTCTTATCAATGTTGGATGATAAAGTTTGGATGGTTGGATAGTGAGATTTTGGGGTAGGAAAGTCGGTCTTGAGCTTGGGTTCTTTTTCTCCCTTAGGGTTTTCTTCTCTTTATTGCTAGGGATTTGGGTAGAGAAATGAGATGGGATGGAGTGAAATGAGAGAGGAGTGGTGTTGTGTAAGAGGAATGATGGGTGTGTAAGGAGAGATGAGATGAGAGGTATGGTGGTGTAAGAGGAGTGACATGAGAGTTGACTTTTGAATGAGAAAGGTATGGGTTATCATGCTTTGTTGGTAAGAGAGGAATGGGCTAGGTATGGGTTGTACTTAACTAGTAATGTGATAGGTTGGGTAGAGATTCCTCTCTCAGGATTAGCAACGGGCGGTGTTTCCTCAAAATACATGCGGGCCTACTAGTCCTAGTCTGGGTATCGCATTGGTGTGCAAGACATGGCATTGGAACAACAGCAATGGTGCAATCACGGGGGTATAAGTTTCGGGTTGAGTCGACTTAAGTCTTCAGGATTCGAATTAGGGTCACGCGTAATCGCTGTCTACAGGTCGCGGATTGTCAAAATTTGACAGAGAGGATCGTGAGAGTTGATGAAATGGTACGATACTAGGATATGGGCCTTACAGCTCTCCCCTCATAATAAAAATTTTATCCTCAAAATTTACACTATCATGCAATTAATCCTCGAAATTTACACTATCATGCAATTAAACAGAACTCATTATGGAAGAGAAATCATAACATCATATATAATTAGAGACAATAAAAAATAGAATCAATCATCGAAGAGATGGGGATAACGTTCACGAATCTCAGCCTCTCGCTCCCAAGATGCCTCATCAATACTGTGATGACCCCACTTCACCTTCACCAATGGGATGACCTTGGTCCGGAGGACCTGCTCCTTTCGATCAAGGATGTGAACTGGCTGCTTGATGTAAGAAGTATCCTCATGAACCTCCAAGGGTTGTTAATCAATCACAGGAACGATTTCTGACCCACACTTCCGTAACATAGAAATATGGAAAACGTTGTGGATGCCAAACAACTGAGGTGGTAAGGCAAGCAGATAGGCCACGATGCCAAATCACCCAATGATATCGAAAGGTCCAATGAATCTCAGGGTAAGCTTACACTTTGCTCAAAATTGAACAACACCCTTCATGGGTGAGACCTTGAGATACATATGGTCCCTAACGGCAAACTCTAAGGGACGATGCCGACGATCAGCAAAACTCTTCTGTCGGTTCTGAACTGTATGCATCCTCTGCTTGATGATATTGATGGCCTTTGATGTCCTCTACATAAGCTCGGGACCTAAGAGACGATGCTCTCTAACCTCGGTCTAACAACTCAGAGATCTGCACGATCTGCCATATAATGCCTCAAAAGGACCCATGCCAATGGTCGCCTGATATTTTTTATTGTATACGAACTCAGCCAATCATAGATGATCATCCCAGCTACTCGAGAAGTCAATCATGCAAGCCCAAAGCATATCCTCAAGGATCTGGTTGACCCTTTCGATCTTCCCATCGGTCTACAGATGATATGTGGTGCTGAACTACAAAGCAGACCCCATCACCTTCTGAAAGCTCCTTCAAAACTAAGACATGAACCTGAGGTCTCGATTGGAAATGATCGAAATTGAAATACCATGCAATCTCACAATGTCGTCGATGAACCCCACAGCTTGCAATACTACACACTATCATTCCGACTACACACTCCCGCTTTATCATTTCTTTGAATTGCATATTGCATTGCACCCTTAGTATATGACATTGGTTTATTATGTCTTTGCATCGCATAGCCTATATAAGGCTGATAGTATTCATGAACTTGCCAGTATTTCTTCTTACCCTGATATCGTAAAACTTATGAACTTGCCAGTATTTCTGCTTACTCTGATATCGTATGACTCATGAACTTACAAGTATTTTCGATATTATGGACTTGTATTGTATACTTGGCACTTGTATTGCGCACACACTTACACCTCCTTCTAAGCTTCTTATAAGCTTATGCACGATAGATGCATGTAAGTGATGATAGGACGTAGTCAATCTGAGGTAGGAGTGTGCAGCTGAGCTTCTAGAGTTTTTGATATCTATATTGTATTTACTTTTCATACCTTATACCAAAAAGTTTTTGATATTAGTGGATATGTAGTGTTGATCCTTGTTGTCATTATGGGTTATGCTTATTATGAAACAAATTCATTTTGAAAATCTTCCTTGTAGGATCACAGGAACGAAATTGAGTGCCAGGATGTAAGAATGGGGTACTAAGGAGGCTATCGGTGCCGGATTCGGCGATCGGGAATTTTGTGAGCCCGGTTTCTGAGTTTAGGGCGTGACAGGAGTTGGTATTAGAGCATAACTTGGGAATACCTGGGCATGACATCACATATTTACCAATAACTGCCCTTCACTGTATGATTGTTGAGAACTTAGAATGATTAGATCCCCAAGTTTGAATAACTTAGAAACTTTTGATATAGCTCCCTATCGTGTGTGTATTCGAGAGTGCTCTAGGCTAATAGGCCCTCGTTCCTATAGGACATGGCACTTGAGTGGGCAAGCCGAGCGGCCCTCGCGTCTGAGACCTGTGCGGCCCCCACCGTATCAATGAGCGTAGATCAGCTACAGCAGATATTACAAGAAATGATCGCAATTCTTCAGGGATAGGGTAGGTTGTGATTTTTTATTATATTTTGTTTCTGATATATATACGATGCTATGATTTCCCCTTCCTTTCCCTTATGAGTTATGACTAGATGCATAGTAGTACAAATTTCGAGGATAAAATTTTTATTAGGAGGGGAGAGATGTTAGGCTTGTGTCTTAGCATCTCACCGTTCCGTGGGATCCCGCAGTCCTCTGGGTCGAATTCCAGCGACCTGTGACCTGTAGATTTTATTTGTACGTGACCTTGATTCACATCCTGTAAACCCGAGTTGACTTAACCTGAGACCTATGCCATTGCGACTGCGCCGTCACCGCAGTTCCGACGACGTGTCTCGTGCGCCAATCCGATGCTTAAATCATAAGTTAGGGCACATGCATTATCATGGTTGTTGATCGCATGATTGTGGGACCCGAGGTGTCCTAATGCATTTTCCTAGAAAGTAATTATGATGGTGACATCACCCTAGCCTACCTAGGGTAGGATGATGTCACCCTAGCCCATGCCTCTCTTACATGTAATAATTACTAGCTAGCCATGATTACCTTACACTAGCCATCATCACCCTACAACACCATCATTTCCTCTCTCTCTCTCTCTCTCTCTCTCTCTCTTATCTCTCTCCCTCCCTCTCCTTCTTCATTTCTCCATTCTTGCAAGAGCTTGGACGTCCCACCATTTGGAGAAAATCCAACCCCTTCCACCTTAGATCCTTCTCAATCCAACCATCAAAGACCCATATCAACCATCAAAACAACCCTCTTGGAGCTCTAAAACCTATAGGAGGGAGTAGAAGATCTTGAGGTGGGTGCTTCTCTCTCTCTCTCTCTCTCTCTCTCTCTCTCTCTCTCTCTCTCTTTCATGGTGAAGTGTGGCCCACCTGATGATGCATGTAACATCCAGATTGTCCATTAGTGGGATCGGCCCACCATGCTGCCCACCATCCAACAACCATGCTACCTAATTTTTGGGCTAGCCTAGCTATAGAAAAACACAAATATTAGCTTGATTCTAAGCTGGGTGGGCCACCTATGTGGACCCCACTTTGATGTATGCATTGTATCCATCTGTCCAGCAAGTGGACCACCCTGCAGCCGTTTGGGGCTTGCATGACCGGCCAGTCATGCAGGGCTATTGATGAGAAAACACAAATATTAGCCTAATTCCTGGGTGGGGTGGCCCACCTGCGTGGACCCCACCTTGATGTATTTACAGGACATCCACACTGTCCAGGGAGCAGGCCCCATTGCTGCCACTGACCAATGGCCTGCTTGGACTAGCCCAGAGAAGGAAAAATATAGATAATAGCTTGCATTCAAGCAGGTGGCCCACCCGCGTGGACCCCACCATGCACCGTGAGATCATCCAGGCCGTCCGTCTGAGGATGTCCAGTAGGCTTGGACGATAGAAAACACAAATATCTGCTTGGTCCATGGGACCCACCTTACTGTGTGCATTGCAGTCCACACCGTCCAGCAATGGAATGTGGGACCCACCAGATGAATGTGTTCTGTCCACACGTGTGGCCCACCTGATTTATATGTTTCATCCACACCGTCAGTCCCTGGGATGGTGGGACCCACCCTGCACGTGTGGGGTCTCCACCGTCCAGCTGGGACGTGGACCCCATTGTAATGTATGTGTTTTACACCCACGCTATCCATCCGTGGCCCACCATGATGTGCATGTGAAATCCACACCGTCCAGCCGTGTGGACAGTGGGTCCCACATGCTATATAGCCGTTGTACCAACGTCAGCAAGTTCTGTGGGTCTGATCATGAGGTATGTGTTCTATCCAACCATCCACCCGTTTGTTGGACGTGGACCCACCCCACACGTGCTGCACTTGTGAGGGTGGGGCCCACCTTGAGGTATGTGTTGTATTCACACTGTCCAACTTGCTAGACGGTGGGACTCCACCGTGATGCATATGTTGTACTCGCACAGTCCATCTCTGGACGTGGACCCCACCATGATGTATATCCACACCGTTCGTGGGATGCGGGGCCACCATGATATATGTGTTATTATTCCTACCATCCAGGGCAGCGGTCCACCCTGATGAATGCATTGTATATCCAGGCAGCCCATCCGTTTTTCCTAGATTAAGGGCTGCCCCATTAGGCCCATTTTGTGGTGCAACAGACCCACCTAGATGTATGTAATGTAGGCACATTGTCCATCTATTTTTTTCTAGACCTTTGGGCTGACCTATGAGGCCCACCTTGATGTGTACATTGTGCATGTTGCCCACTCATTTTCTAGACTATATGGGCTGCCCCATCAAGCCCACTACGTTGTATGTGATGCACTCACCATCCATCCCTTGTGCCTAGCCCATGGGCCCTTGTGTGAGGACCGATGTGATGTATATGTGGCCCATGTGTGAGGCCCGATGTGATGTATATATGGCCCATGTGTGAGGCTCAATGTGATGTATATAAGGCCCATGTGATGAGGCCCGATGTGATGTATATGTGACCCATGTGTGAGGCCCAATGTGATGTATATAAGGCCTATATGATGAGGCCCAATTGATGAATACAAGGCCTTGTGTGAGACCCAATATAATGCATGTGAGGCCTGTGTGATGCGATAACATTTATGATGATCATCCATTCCTAGCAAATATTAGACCTTGGGCCCCCATCATAGGATAGATTCTAAACGGGCCAAGCCTTGGGAGCAATGATGGTTAAAGGTCCACATTGTAGGAGCAATGGTGGTTAAATGTCCACATTGTAATCTCCCTAAGGCCCATTGTTAGGCCCATTCTCATCTCCCCTTGTTGTGGGTTAACCCAAATTGATGGGCCCCCACTAGTACAAGTATGATCCATCTCACCTTATTGGGTTATCCCAATTCCTTAGGCCCCCATTGATGCTAGAAGGATTGACCCAAACCTTGAAGCCCACCTTGATGGGTGTATCATATGCACATAGTTCATCCATTTTAAACCATAGGGCTGCCCTCTGCAAGCCACCATATTGTTTATATGCGCACTAATTGTCCATTTTCTAGGCTTTGGGCTGCCCACCTTGACATATGTGTGTTCTACACAAGCTAACCATCCACTTTCCCAACTAGCTCGAGAGTCAGGGGCCCCATCATGAGTCAGATGCAATCCCAAGTGGACCGCACTATTAAGTCTCCCTAGGGCCCATTGTTAAGCCCATTCCCCATTCTTCCTCCCATTACTCAAACCATACATGAGTGGCAGATATACCTTACAATGATTAGGCTATCCCAAACCATTGGGCCCTTATGATACCCACCTTCCCTTGTTGGGCTACCCCGAACCACTAGGCCCCATTGATAACGATGCCTCTCACATCTTGTAGGACTACCCAAGTATTGGAGCCCTCCTTGTGTTCATACCAGGCTTTACATGGTAAATGTGGACCACCCAGATACATGTGTTTATCCGAGTTTAGTAACCCGAGGCCCACTTAGATGATGAGTAAGATACCCCATCCGTTTGTAAAGGCACATAGTCTTGGACATGTGAATCATATCAAGGTCCACCTTGTATTCATATTGAGGCCCATAGAAAAGCCCAGTCGTTGTATGATAATGATAGTGAGAAGGACCACTTGATGTGTACTTGCTTGACTTACCCCGTAGGATGTATCCTACCGTGTGATCGATTGCTAGGACCACATATATCGTCCACATAGTCTGCCTTCTTTGGATAAGTGTAAGGCCCATCCTTGACATTAGTACATCATCATCACCTCCTTGCTGTAAATGGAAGAATATGTGGTAGCAGATTAGGCATATCCACTGTTGATGTTATGGATTAGATCCGCTATCCTTCTATGGACCTTGCCATGTATATAGGCCAATTATTTGTATCCATGCCAGTATACTTTATCTAGTAAGACTCACTGAGTATGTGCTAGTATAACATCATGATACAAGCCCATTGAGATGGTATGAGGCCCATTGTGATTGTATTAGGCCCATTGTGATTGTATGAGGCTCATTATGATTGTTTTAGGCCCATTGTGATTATATGAGGCCCATTGTGATTATATTAGGCCCAAATTGTGATTGTATTATGCTCATTATGATTGTATGAGATCCAATTGTGATTGTATGAGGCTCATTATGATTGTAAGAGACCCATTGTGATTGTATGGGGCTCATTGTGATTGTATTAGGCCCATTGTGATTGTATGAGGCCCGTTGTGATTGTATTAGGCTCATTATGATTGTATAAGACCCAATTGTGATGTATGAGGCCCTGTAATGCCCAAAAATTTTGAGACCAAAGTATACAACTCGTTTCCTGAAAACCTGGGTGTTAACTAGTGATCAAATAGATAATCAAACCAAATCAAAGTGCGATTAATGGAACCAAGCATAGTATAAATGTAGCTCAAGCAATAACAATATCTTGGGCCACTCAGCTGGGGCCCATATACAAAACTTCAAATATTAAAGTGTACTGAAATGATGATAAACAAATAGTCTACTAATTTAATCCAAAATAAGCATCTGCCTCCTGGTAAGGCTCATCCTCGAATGACTCCTCTTCCGTCGTGACAGTAGCAATCTCGTGGCTCACTACATAGTCATCCATCCCTGCTTTTATATACTCTGTACAGTTAAACATTGATGAATGAGTGGCCAGCTCAGTGTGATTTCCCCTCAAGATTTCACACTGCCACCTTAGACAAGAAATAGCCTAAAACATTCAAGCAATCCAAAACATAGTAAATGCAATCTTATTATATGCATGGATGCGTGAATGTAATCATCACCCCGAAGATGCTCATCCGTGTGGACATTAGGCTCGTCACCCATGCAATCATCGACCTGGGAATGCTCATCTAGTCGGACAGAGTTCGTACATCATGTACGATAGCAATAGACGTTGGTCTGTGCCATATATGCATGATTAGCCAAACTATTATTAGTCTAGTTACAATCAGCCGGTTTAAATAAGCTCAATGTCACTACGGGGTCTTGTCACTAGCGTGGGTCGATAGCTCGGGTATAGTGTCCCATGACCACCATCCCCGGCCCATGAGTCTGTCGTCTTAGGGTGTGTATAGAACCTGTCAACACATGGCCAATCAACTCTCCATGTATGGGAACTACCACTATATGCTGACTAGGAATGAAGTATTGAAATCATTAAATGCGGCGACTAAAATGAGATGGTATGTATGATTTAAATACGAGTAAACAGCAGTGGTAATAAATATTGCAAGGTCCATTCCATAGTCAGGTAAGTGGAATCACTCCATAGGGGTGAATCCATGCACTAAACTACCACTAATCATAACCTCCATGCTGAGGGTCTAATCTCATCACCATCCGTTCCGTTACACCCTAAGCACAGACTCTCTTAAATAGGAGTTTCCATAGAGAGATTCCAAACATTATGTGACTTGCAACTAATACAATCATATGAGGGTGAGACATGACGATTCAAGCATGATTTAATGCTCAGAATAAAACTCATGTATGCATATAATTTAAGAGTCATATATTCATCAGTTTCTAAAGCATGTATCTCAAGGAAACCAATCAAGTGATCATGTACTTAGGCATTTATTCAACCAACCCTTAAACATATGCTTAAGCAAACTAATTAAGCACTTTAGTAAATCTAAGACAAGTAATTAAATACATCAAGCATCCAAATTAACCCTAAGACATTTCTTTAAATAACTAATCAAGTGTCCTAATCAATTCTAAGACATATGTTTAGGTGAACTAAACAAAGGGTTTAATCATTTCTAAGATGTAAATTCAAGTAAGCTAATCAATAATCAATTCCCTTATAAGGCATGCATTCAAGTAAACTATCGAATGATCATCCACTTCTAGGACATCATTGCAACTATTACAAAGAGCTATCCCTAATCCAATTTAGAGATGGAAAGCTCAAGGGGAAGAAAATCATCACTAAAAAAGTTGTAATACGTCTCTTGATGCGAATTCCTTCGAGAAGTTAGTGGCTCCACGTTACTCAAATAGTCCCCTAGAGAATTCGTTTGTATTAGACAATAAGTCCTAAAGCTTTAAGCACATTAAAGATTGGTGGGGGTTTGAAAGGCCCATAATTAAGATTGTTTGGGCTTTCATCAAGGGAACCAGGCCCATCAAACACTTTCCCCAACAAGTGGCCTGATTGGGCTTAATCTAGACCTAATCTGGCCCAACTTGATGGCTCCAAGGGTGGCCCACCTGCAGCAGGGTGTGGCCCACCTGTTTGTAAGGTGCAGTCCACCAGTTTATGGGACGTGGCCCACCTACAGCGTGCAAGGCCTAGGTTTGCACAAGCCTGCTGCCTAATTACAGGGCCGATCTTGGGCTAATTTTAGCCCACTTCTAAGCCAGCTTTCAGCCCAGATAACAGCCCAATGAGAGGCTGATCTTAAGGGCCCAGGTAAGGGTGATGCTCTGGCCCATCTGGAAGCTCTCTTAAGCCCACTTCCTTGGCCTATTGTATGGTCTGATTTTGGCCAACACCATAACTCAGATCATGGCCCATTCACAGGCCATTTTTGGCCTATTCCAGGGGTTTGATTTTTGCCACGGTTTTCAACCCAGCTGAAGTCCTTCCTTCAGCGTTCTCATGGCTTGGTAAATACCAAGTTTCAGCCCCTTACATAACCTAATGCTGGCCTAATTCCAGTCCATTTGCACAGCGTGATGAAGGTCCGTTCTCAGCCCGAAATAAGGCTAATCTTAGCTTGGTTTGAAAACCCACTCAGGGGCCTATTGCAGCTCCACTAACAGCCCCACCGATCGGCATTTTCCGCACCAAATACGGCCCACTTGGGGCTCATTTTCACCATAACTTTAGGCCTAATCTTAGCTGTGTTTAAGGCCCAGACGAGAGCCTAACTGAGGTCAGGTTTTGGGCTAGCTTCAGGGTCCGACTGAGAGCCCAAATCAAACCCATCTAAGGGTCATTCCTAACCCAAATTATAGCTCATTGGAGGACTGATTTCTGCTCAGTTTTAGTCCAGCTAAGAGATTATCTTGGCTTGGCGTGATGGCCCTAGACTTGGTCCATTTGAAGGCGTTGTTTGGTCACGGAACATGGCCTAACAACGAGCTGATTTTTGCTCGAAATCAAGTCTATTCTCTATCTTACCAGGGCATGGTTTCAACCTGATGTTTGAACCAGCAAGAGGCTATTTTCACAGCCTATTTACGCCCATTCACTATCCATTGCGAAGCTTACTAAGGGCCTACCTTTGGTAAAAAATGCGGCCATTATTTGGCTTTGTTTCATTAAAAACGCCACCACTGTTTGGCCTGATTTCGGCCCTGAAACACATCCATCATTTGGCATGATTTCGGCCCAAACTACAACAATTGCTTGGCCCAGATTCAACCCGAAACATAGCCATTGTTTGGCTTAGATTCAACCTGAAACATAGCCATTGTTTGGTTTGGTTTCAGCTTGACTTCATGGCCTGTTGGAGGCCAGCTTCAACTCTCATGTTGGGGTGTAATGTGGAAAGGCAGCTTGTTACCTAGCGACCCCAGATCTTGGGATGGGGTGGATCTCTCTCAACCAAGTCGAGCTATGGATGAACTGAGTTGAGTTGACTCTCCCATTCAGTTCTCTCCTCTTCCTCTCTCTCTCTCTCTGCCTTGCTGGTATGAATCCCGAGGGCAACAGTGCCCTTTTTATAGTAGTGGGAGAGAACCATCAACGGTTAGAAAAGAGCCTCTCATGCGATGGTTGTGATTGAAAAGTGGCCATGCATGGGGCCTATCCACATGCTAGGATGGATTGTTGATGCCCTGGCCCAGCAAAAAAGTAAATTTTTAAGTCTGGTGAGGCCCATCTCGTGACAGGTAGGTTATCGAGGAAGATGATCTGGCCATTAATGGAAGATCACTATCCCATGTATATTGGCATGATATGGTCCATTTGAGTGGACCAGATAGGACCTCTGATCAATGTGAGGCCCACTTTTTGGACCCCAAACGTCAGTTTCAAGTTATTTCATGAGAAAATTCAGTTTTCTTCATTTTCTATGAGATGAGATGCTTCTCTCTCTTATCTCGTACTACCTTTCAAGGGAGGGCTAGGATTGCTCCACGTGGCCCAAGGAGTGGTTAGAAACACGCCGGCACCTTCTTCCCAAAAAGGAAAGTCTCCTCTTTGCTTTTCTCATGTAGGTCCTTGCTTGGCTATTTTCAAAAATGGGAGAACGTGGCTCTTCCTGGGTGATGGATGGATGGGATGGCATGATCAGGCCGATCGTGGGCTACCCATGTAGCCACGGACTAGTCCCACATCTCAGATATCCACCACGTGTAAGTCCTTGGATGGTTCTACCCGAAAATCCTTGTCTCTTTGCACGGGCTTAAAAGCTTATATGGTTATGCTTAGATGGGTCCCACGAGCCAAATGAATGGTTTGGATCATTCAAAAAATGCTAATGGTGGGCCACTTTAGAGGTTAAAAGCCATCAGATTCGAAATGGTTGTTGGCAGGAGAAATCCGCCTCTTTGTAGTTTGGCTCGATGAAGGGCTATTTGACCAAGCCCATTGTTCTAGTGCACAAGCACACTGAATGCACTCACACACCGTGTAGGCCCACTCGTGATGTTGAAGATGAATCCATGCTGACCATTCTTCTCGGGAGTCCCACTTAGGGGCCTTGGCCTAGTTCGGGGCAGAACTGAGGTCCCGAGTGGACCATATCACACATCCCCATCCTTCATTGGTCAATACGCCCTGATCTAAGGGTTAGATTGGTTTGAAATATGGTTTCAATGGTTAATTGTGGTTTTAGGTCACGATAAGGGTTTGGTTGGCCACTAACTAACCCTCAAGAGTCGATTGTAAGTGTGTTGTGCCAATATTCTTTGATCAGGTGATCTATAATGGCTTTAACTTGAAGTGTTTAGTTGAGCTTACCCTCCTTACTGATGTAGGGTTCATTTTAGCTCCTATAGACTCTGATTTATGACCTTAATATTAACTGGAAGTCTCATCCTGCACATGTTAAGTTCAAGTCATCTAGTTAATCGATATTGGTCCCCATAGACGTAGGTTTAAGAGGTAACACCCATATACCAAAGGTATGGGGTGTTACATGCCCATTATATACATGAGGTCCATTGTATATGTGATGCCCACCATGTATGGGTGACTATGTGCACACCACTCATTCACTTATACGGGCCATGAGTCGTCTTTTACTAGCCCACCATGAGGTATGTGATTATAATCATGCTTAGTATACTTCATAATACATGCCTATACGCATCATCCGCATACTTGTTATAAGGATTGATTAAGCATGGCATGCACCATTAGGCTGATTGTTTATGGGACTCCTTGAGAGGTGGAGTTGCCACACATAAGCGCGCGGTATGTGCAGGTTTGATGCATGACTAGATGGTATGACTCATGCATCTCGCATTTTGTGATATGATCACCATATGCCCTAGCGTCGTCAGGGTCGTGCCCTCCACAAGCATATTATAGATGGCCAGATGGGACATTAAAAATGCTTGGTTTTAGCATATGGACATGTTGGATGTCCCTGGGTGAAAGTTCCTAAATCCCCATGGCCAGAAGATGCTCTAATGTCTACATCGAATGGATGCATAGGCGCACGAGAGCTAAATACCAGTTGGCCGCATCTCCCACTATGTTGTGGTCGGTTGAAAGGAAGTGTGGCCTTACCTGCCCAAGTGAGGGGGCAATAACTAGGCTGAGTCTGACCCAGCTTAAGGAATGGTCAGCGAGCCGGGCTCGATATTGGTAGGCAGATAGTGAGGTCTCTTCTACTTGCCTAGTTGTACACTTAGATGGGCTGACAAGCTAGCGTGGAGTGCATTAGACCCTGGTGATTGTCCAGAAAGGAACTGTACTGATATATGTTAGCCCAGAGATGTACGATACTAATATTGTGATCCCTCGTCACTGTTGCACACATGGACGGGCACGGGTGGGCGGACACTGATGTGGGTGGGACCTATGGGCATAGGCAAGCTACCAGTGGTTGGCAAGTTATTGTGCTGATAGGCTACTATGCATATAGTGGGGTAGAACCTTAACTTATTCATTCATTCATTCACTATCCACTCAGGCTGGTTGCGTACAACCAAATCACTATGTAGACCTTCACAATGGACATGATTTCAGTTGGGCATGCAACCAACATCAGGAGTTTACCATATTGAGTCTGGCTATCCAAATTTAGGTATGGGACTGGTTTAGATAGAAGTTCCTTGTGATGAACCCCACAGCTTGCGATACCATGCACTATTATCCCGACTACACACTCCAGCTTTGTTATTTCTTTGTATTGCATATTGCATTGCACCCTCAGTATATGACATAGGTTTATTATGTCTTTTCATCGCATAGACTATATAAGGCTGATGGTATTCATGAACTTGTCAGTATTTCTGCTTACTCTGATATCGTATGACTCATGAACTTGCCAGTATTTCTACTTACTATCATATATATGACTTATGAACTTGCCAGTATTTCTAACATCATGGACTTGTATTGTATACTTGGCACCCCGTATTGCGCACACACTTACACCACCCTCTAAGCTTCTTGTAAGCTTACGCGTGATAGATGTGTACAGGTGACGATAGGACGCAGTCGAGGTGAGGTAGGAGCATGCGGCTAAGCTTCTGGAGTTTCTGATATCTACATTGTATTTACTTTTCATACTTTGTACCCAAAAGTTTTTGATATTAGTGGATATGTAGTGTTAATCCTTGTTGTCATTATGGGTTATGCTTATTATGAAACAAATTCATGTTGAAAATCCTCCTTGTATAATTTCGACACTGTATGACCAAGTTATGGTTTATTTTTTATCCTTTTCAATAACCTATTGAAATAAATGACTTTGTTAGAAGTTAGGATTTAGAGTGATTGGTTTAGATTAATTAGTTTATGATTTATTTATAAATACTCTAAAACCATTGTAATTGATAGTTATGTCATATAATTTGGGCACTCTATGACCAATTTATGTTATATTTTTTATCCTTTTTAATAACCTATTGAAATAAATGACTTGGTTAGAAGTTAGGATTTAGAGTGATGGTTTTACATTAATTAGGTTATGATTAATTTATAAATACTCTAAAAGCATTGTAATTGATAGTTATGTCATATAATTTCGACACTATATGACCAAGTTATGTTTTATTTTTTGTCAATTTCAATAACCTATTGAAATAAATGACTTGGTTAGAAGTTAGGATTTATAGTGACAGGTTTAGATTAATTAGGTTATGATTTATTTATAAATATTCTAAAAGCATTGTAATTGATAGTTATATCATATAATTTCGACATTATATGACCAAGTTATGTTTTATTTTTTATCCTTTTCAATAAACTATTGAAATAAATGACTTGGTTAGAAGTTAGGATTTAGAGTGATGGGTTTAGATTAATTAGGTTTTGATTTATTTATAAATACTCTAAAAGCATTGTAATTGATAGTTATGTCATATAATTTCGACACTGTATGCCAAGTTATATTTTATTTTTTATCTTTTTCAATAATCTATTGAAATAAATGACTTGGTTAGAAGTTAGGATTTATAGTGATGGGTTTAGATTAATTAGGTTATGATTTATTTATAAATACTCTGAAAGCATTGTAATTGATAGTTGATTGATTTTACAAAATTGAGTTTGCATTCATCATATATATATATATGATGGAGGGGGCACTCTTCAATCACTTAATCATCTAAGTGATGATCTCATAAACTGCTATATTAAAGAGTACATCAACAACATGATTGGCAGATATATTCATGCAAATATCAATGTCCATCGTCACTAGCGGCTATATTTTCATAAATATCAACATAGATGAATATCCTCTTGTTTCCTAATCACCATTGTTTTGTCATCAAATTACCAGGATCATATATGTGGGATCCCAGTCTTTTGAAATATCGCTCGTATGCACACGTGTCCTAACTCGCACCATTGATAAACCATACATTGCACCCTAGCGCACCTAGAAAACTCACCCAAGTGATTTGTTCCAGATGATCTTGAGAACTCTATCATGTGCACTACATCGTCGTTGCGATCGCAACGGTGAAAACTGTACATCAATCTGACGCTCCGTTAGTGAGATATGACCCATCGAATGTAAGGCCCAAATTATGTATCCAGTAACACAAGCAACCTTTATTATGCTAGGCCCATTGGACTTGATCCCATGTAAGCCTAAAGCCCACTTTTAGAACATGAAAATTACCAACAAATAAGACAATTGCTACATTTCAAAATAAGAAGCTAACACACATATGACAAACACTATAAAACAAAATTGGATTCTATCCTAAAACTCATCATTAGCTCTCTCCCCATGCCTTAGAAACTAATCATGGCTCATGTCCACCTCATCGTATACATGCATCCAATGCCTGTCTTGATTTCTACCATATCACTTCAAAAAACTAATTGCAACACTCTACTTCATCATCCATCATACATCACCTACAAACCATAACCATTATCCATCCATTAGCCAATGTATGTTTAGATTTTTTTTCCACCTTGGCCAATGCATGCTTAGCACCATTCACCTCATCCATGCACTACTCATATCATACATCACCTTCCACCTCACTTTTAGCACCAATAAAATCTCATAAACTTGCCACATCATCTTGCTACCTCAACCCCCAATTCCCTATATAAGAGTAGGAGCTTTCTTACACTTATTCTTTTCCTATACTTAGAAAAATTCTGAAATTTTAAGAGAGAGTGAGAGAGAGTGGGGCCAAGGTATGGCCCACCATTAATCAAAAAGGGAGTGGATCACACATCATCATCCAACCATCCATCCATTGAGGTGAGTATACACCCCTCCTTCAATCTTTCTCATCCTCATCTTTCTTCCTCTTTTTATTTTCTTGATATGTGTGGGCCCTACTGGTGTGGAGTTCTTGTGTGTATGTATTTATGGCTATGGTGGTCAGTAAAGTGGCCCATGTCAGTATGGTCCACCACGATGAACATCATATCCACACCCTTCACATGTAATTCTGTTTTTGTATCTAGACAGCAAACTTTAAAAATCATATAAAATCAATCATGATAAGATCAGAGTTGAAACTTCAGAATAATATGAACACAATATGTACTAACTGTGGACTAAATTTTGTAGCCATCCAACGGTCCAATCATCAGTAACATCAAGTTTACTTGGCTGCTGTCCAGCAGCATATTCAGGATTCTGATTTGCCAAAAACAGACTCATTTTTAACTCTTTTAATGAATGTATTAAAAATATACGTTCTATTGGATTCATAGAAAATCAAACCATCTTTCCAACGGTATATAATAAGCCTCAATCGGAGTTCAGACGGCTGAGATCTTGGCCTTATACGAAGGATGTATTTGGGGGCTTGTTATGACCATTCTTGTGTGGTCGATATCCATAATTCTAATGGTTAGATGCATTTGATATTTGTTCTTAACTTATTTAAGATTGTAAATAATCATACGTATGGTCCCTATGATTAGATTCTTTCATGATAAAATTTAGAAAATTTTGAACAGACAGATACTTCCGTAAGGATAAATTTTAAATTGTTTTGTATGGTCCAGATGGATCCAAGGCACTATATGGTTGAAAACCTATATACAGCCTAAATGATGTATTACTAAATCATCCATTGGATCGAATTTTCCAACAGATAATCTGATCATAGAGATTTAATTAATATATTTCATGTGCTACTAGATGTGTATGTTGGATATATATTGTACATAACATTCATCCTCTTATTGAACCACTTGGGTGTGGGATCACTTGTAATTTATGTATTTTATTAGTTCATCTAATCTGGAAATCCATGTATATTTTTGTGTCTCTTATCTATGGTTAGCTAGTATATGGGCCCACTTGCTATTGGATCTATTTCATTTTCTTTACACTTTCTATTTGCTGAAAATTTTCAAGTACTTGACTTATTGCATGTAGTCCTCTTTGACACCTTGTAGTGAGCCCCACACTCTGTAGTTAAGGGTCCCAATTTAGAGGATGTTTAGTCCTTATATAAGTGAGCTTGGATGTCCCACCTTTTTGTCAGGAATGATCTTTAAGTGTTTGGAAATTGGGCCCTAAGTTGTGACAGACCCCATTGTCAAAAATTGTCTGATTATTTGTGTTTTGTGCCAACTTTGGGCCTCTGTAATGGACCACACGCTGGAGATATGAGTAGGCCACCACTTGGACACCTATACCAATGAACAAATAAATAATATCTTACTTAGGCTAAATCAGACCCCACATGATCAAGGAGTGGATCCTAGAATGTGGTTAGGCATGGTTATGCAGAAAATTGTGTAGAAAATCAAAGTACCTATGTTTGGCCCTGTACTAAATATTATGTGTGCACAACTAGTTGGTCCTAGCTTATAGTTTTTAAAGTACATATATAGTACAACCAGGGCACCTGATGAGACACTAAAAGGTGGTCCCCTATGATCATGGAACGTACTCAAGATTGGGTCAAAACTAATTCTGCACTGTATTTCCTTCACATTTCCTCCAAGTACCCATATTTGGGACATCACCATAAATTATAAACACCCAACCAATGAGGCTTCCCTGATACCTTTTAAAGCCCATACATAGATCTATCAGATAGATCCTTCTTTTCACCAGATGTGGGTCCCACATGATCATAAATCTGAATTGAAGATGGCTAGAAACCAGCATTGCACAAAAATCTGTTTGATGTAAAATTTATGTGGGGCCACGTCGGTAGGGTCCACCATCTTCCCAAAGCTTTTAATGCAGCATTTAAACTCTGAAAAATAACTCTCAGATATTATTGGACTTAAAAGCCTTAAGTGGGCCATCTAGTATGGGTTATCTTGTATGGGCCTTACCTTTCAGGTAATGAGGTCCACCTAGCATGTTTTGTAAATGGATGTTGTATAAATTGTAAAATATTTAGTGGACAGATCTTGCTGTCTAAATGTTCTCTTAAGACATATGTGGCCGTGGGCCCATCTAAATGATGTAACCCTAGGGCCCAAGCAGCCCAACACTAAGAGAAATCGTTGGGGAATGAGAAACCCATAATGGTAACCTTCCTTGAGCCTGTTTGGCAAGCCTATTGCCTATTGGGCAGTGTGCCTTTCATACTACCTTTAGTCAAGTGGACCACGCTTAGAGAAACCGATTTTACAATGCATAAATTGGATAATTGGACTCTTCTTGGTTTGTTGTGTATGTGGCTAGTGTGCCTGATATGATATATGACATGAAAGATGTTAGCATGTTATCCTTTATGTTTGAGATTGTGCATTGTTTCTAGTTGGTGATATGTGTGGGGCCCACTTAGTTATGGAACTAGATCCACACCATTAAAAGCATTGTCGTTGGACATTTATACCCTTGGGTTAACCTATTGGTTCACCGAGTGGGACTCACACTTAACCTATACGATCTCATGCCTTACATGTAGTTCAAGTCCAGTGTGGAAGTTACATTAGGTAGGACGCACCTAGTGATGGGTGAGATGATGAATACATGTATGGTAACATGATAATGATGTTTGTGTGTTGTTGGTTGAAATAATAGATATGATTTAATAGATGGTGAATTAGAGCATATGCATTGATGATGGATGAGTAATTATTTATAACACTTATGACATTATTTATGTTAATCATGAAGTGAAAATGATCCTCATGGTAATGATGATGATATTATATATATATATATATATATAGAGAGAGAGAGAGAGAGAGAGGCATGCTCACCTATGCACCTACACACGTGTGCACCTTTGCACACGTGTCATGGGTGTCAAATTCGAACGGTTCATAAGATGCGGAATCCCATGAAACCTTAGGGGATGAATTTGCACCTTGATCTAAGATTCTGGTGGGCCATAGCAAAGAGAAATTCAAATCAAGGGAAGAAACTGTTTGCATTTTTCATGGCCCACCGAAGTTTTGGTTCAAAGTAAAAATTCATACCAGGGGGTTTCACGAGGTTTTGCTTCATGTGGACCATTCAGATTTTCGAGACTCGTCACATATGATGAGTTCTTAAAAAAGTTCGTATGTAGTCCGTACGAACTGGTTCGCTGGTGAGCATTCCGCTATATATATATATATATATATATATATATATATATATATATATATATATATATATATACATGATGACAAAACATGCTAGTTGACTACCATGCTTGATATCCAAGTGATAATAATGCATGCATTGATTGTCATGATGATAATGTGGATAAGAAAAAAATCATATTTTACTTGATGCATAAATAATGATAAATAAATAATGTTGGTGAACGTAAGGATAAGCTTATGCATGATAGACAACTAATGCTTAGGGCATGTATAAGGACAGTATTGGACAATGGCCATGATGTTGATGATGCATGTGAATCCCAATATGCTATGTACTCTATGCACATAATTACATGATATATGTTATGAGGATAAATTTGATATTAAATAATGTCTATGATAATGATGATACATGTTAGAACTTGTGTACCACCATAACCTATGCACCTTATGTATGTTCGTGTTATAGGAGCCCTGGTGCCCATTTGTTAAGTATTCATAAGAGGTATCGGGCCTTAGTGTGTTATTGAAGACACTTAAATATATGGACCCTCACGTCACATCGGTTATTCTTTTGTTTAGGCCGACTATTGTTTATATCTAGTAGTCATGCTAGTGTACCTAGTCTAGTAGGACACACTAAGAATATGCTTAGTATAGCATCATGATACATGATACATGCTCATACGCATCACTTGCATGCTTGTTATGAGGAGTGATTGATCATAGCATATGTCATTGGGCGGATTGTTTATGGGACTCCCTGATAGATGAAGTTGCCCAACATGAGTGCACGATACGCGCAGGATTGTTGTATGATTGACTAGTATGATTCATGCACCTTGCATTGTATGATTCGATTGTTGTACGGCCGAGCGACATCAGGGTCGTGGTCTCCTCAGGCATAGCGTGGACAGCAGGATTGGACACTCGAAACATTTTGGTTTGAGACATTGGGCACCATAGATGTCCCCGAGTGAAAGTTTCTAAACCCTTATAGTACCAAGAGAATGCCCCAATGTCTAGACCGAGTGAATGTATGAGTGCATGAGGGTTGAATACCAGTTGGCTAGGTATCCCACTGTGTCATGGTCGGTTGGAAGGGAGTCTGACCTTACCCACCCGAATGAGAGGGTAATGACTAGGCTGAGTCTAACCCAGCTTAAGGAATGGGCCAACTATCGACGAGCTGGGCCCGATATTGGCAGGTGGATAGTGAGGTCTCTTCCACTTACCCAGTTGTGCGCTTAGATGGGGCGGTAAGCTGATGTTGAGTGTACTCGACCTCGGTGATTATCTAGAGAGGAACTATACTAATATGTGTATTCATATGAGGACTTGCATGCTTGAGTTGCATCTTGCATATGACATTTGGCCAGGTAGGCCTTAGCATCGCATAACCTTGGCACGGCTGATAGTATTCATGTACGGTACTGACATTGTGACGCCCCGTCACTGTTGCACACGTGGGTGGACGTTAATGTGGGCGAAGCCTAAGGGCCTGGGCGAACTACCAATGGTTGGCAGGCTACTATGCATACAGTGGGGCGGAACCTTGTCCCATATCAGAAGCGTTGTGGTGGTTATATGTGGACTTACTGAGTAAGAGTTGCATACTCAACATCTGACTCATTCATTCATTCATTTACTATCCACTAGAGCTGGTGGTGCACAACTAAATCATTATGTGTACCTTTACAATGGCCATGATTTCGGTTGGATACGCGACCAACCTGAGATCAAGAGTTTACCACATTGAGTCTAGCTATCCAAATTTAAGTATACGCCTGGTTTAGATAAAAGTCCCTTGTGATGGACACCATAGCTTGCGATACCACATACTATCATCCCGACTACACATGCCAGCTCTGCCATTGCCCTTCCATCGTATGTCATATAGTAGAAAATAGAATTTGATTATCTTTTCATGATGATTGGATATTTTAATGATTCATGGTCATTTGTTGAGTGACATGCCTATTATTGACGTCATGTTCATGATAACCTGTGTAGTTGTATGAAATGATTGATTGATAACCTACTCACCTATGATAACATGATTGGTTGATAACATGCCTATTATTGACATCATGTTCATAATAACCTGCATAGTTGTACGACATGATTGATTGATAACCTACTCACCTATGATAACATGATTGGTTGATAACATGCCTATGGTTGTTTTGGATGTCTCTACGGGAGTGCCTTGATAAGAAGTGTGTTACTCCCAGCATGCAGTAGATTCACGAGATGTGGTTTGCTCTTACGTATGACTTACACTTTTTTAGGATGCATACAAGAGCTATTGGAGTTTGTTATTGTTTCCTTCATTACTGTTGAGCTGGTGCACCATATTATGTGTGACATGTCGAATAGGTTCGTCTCTTCGATATGCATTGATACCATGTATAAAATGTGTAACCGTCTAAACAGATTAACTATTCAAAAAATTCATACTGAAAATCCTCCTTATAAGACCCCAGGATCGGAATCTAGCATATGGGTGTCGGGAACCAAGAATGGGATACTACGAAGGTTATCAGTGCCGGATTCAATGATTGAAAATTTTATGAGCCCGATTTCCAAGTTTGGGGCGTGACAATATATCCATCAGTGATTTGAATCATTGATCTTCACCATCACCACTAGACACTTATCTGTCTCTTAAATGATAGGGACGATCATGTTTTTTCTACTATCCGAGGAAAGCAGACATCTTGCTCATGTCTGGCTCTTCTACAGTCATAAAGGCTGACCATCAAGGTTGTTTTTCATATGGGATACTTATAACCGCCTCGTATGGTTTGAACTTTACAAGTACCATTCTTTTGGTCTATAGATTCCCCCAGATGTCTGTTAGCACTGTTATCTTTGAGAAATTGACTGTATAATAGGTAAACTAGTTATAGATGTGCAAGTGGTAGATGTGTCATCATGGTCACACCATGATGTAATTAGGGAACACAAAAAACTTAAGCTAATTTAACTAGCAAGTGGCCAACACATAAATTTAAATGTTTTAAATTTGGGTGTGCCCTAGTAAAAAAAACAACGGCCAATCTAATGATCCCGCTAGCTTCATTTTTTCAGCAGCCACCATTTATGATGAAAGGACATTGCTGGAGGACTAGGATTGCATGCTGCCTAACTCAACATGCTTATAATAAACTCTATGGGGCCCACCTCGATGTATTTATTTATGTATACTGCTCATCCATTTTTCTAGCTCAAAATGAAAGCATATCCAAAGCTCAAGTTAGAGCACACTTTTACCTGTTGAATCCTTAAAGAGCTTTAGAGTCATAGGCATAGGAGTATCGAAGTTTTTACCGTTCTCGAATCCAAACTTTTTCACCAAGTTTAGAGCATACTTGGTTTGAGAAATAAAGATCCCGTCTTCAAGTTGTTTCACTTGGAGACCTAAAAAATAGTTCAGTTCTCCAACCATGCTCATTTCAAATTTAGACTTCATTAAATCTGCAAACTCAACAGACATGTTAGGACAGGTAGATCCATAGATAATGTCATTAACATATATCTTTACTATCAGTATGTGATCATTATGTTTCTTTACAAACAATGTCTTATCAACACTTCCCATTACAAAGTTATGACTCAATAGAAACTTAGTCAATTTCTCGTACCATGCCCTGGGAGCTTGTTTTAATCTATAGAGTGCCCTTTTCAGGCGATAAACATGATCAGTATGTTTAGGGTCACGAAAACCCTTAGGGTGTTCAACATATACTTCCTCATGTAGATCACTGTTCAAGAAGGCACTCTTAACATCCATTTGATAGATTTTAAATTTTTTGTAACGAGCAATGGATATAAATAGTCTAATAGATTCAAGATGAGCTACTAGGGCAAAGGCTTCATCATAATTGATGCCTTCTATCTGAGTGTACCCGTGTACAACCAGTCTAGCCTTGTTTCTTATAATATTACCTAATTCATCAAACTTATTTTTAAAAATCCATTTAGTTCTAATAATATGTTTATCATTAGGTCTAGGAACTAAATACCATACATCATTCCTTACGAATTGATTAAGTTCATCTTACATAGCCACTATCCAGATTTCATTAGTAAGCGCTTTTTTTACGTTGACCGGCTTAATCTGAGATGTGAAGCACACATAATTACAAAAGTTTTCTAATTATTTATGAGTGCGCACACCAGTGAGAGGGTTCTCAAGTATTTGATCAGTTGGATGGTCTTTAACTAACCATAGTTCGGTGTTATTTTGACAAGATGAAGAGTCTGGTTTATCAAATAAAGAGACTTCATCATCTTCTGAACTAGAGACAAGTATATTCAGGTGATCATCTATAACTACATTAATGGATTCCTAAATTATATCGGTCCTCTTATTAAGAATACGATACGCTCGTCTGTTTAACACATATCCTAGGAAAATATCTTTGTCACTTTTAGTGTCAAATTTTTTCAAATTTTCCTAGTCACGTATAATATAGCATTTGCTGTCAAAAAATTGAAAGTATTTGACTGTTGGCTTCTTATTGAACCATAGTTCATATGCAGTCTTATTATTTGACTTTCTAGTATAAACACGGTTAATAATATAACAAGCCATGTTCACTACTTCAGCCCAAAGATTTTTAGGAAGTTTCATGCTATTTAACATCACATTAGCCATTTCTTAAATCACATGATTTTTTCTTTTAACAATCCCATTCTGTTGAGGTGTCTTAGGAGCAGAAAATTCATACGATATACCATGATCACTACAGAACTTCTCAAAACTGCTATTGTCAAATTCAGAACCATGATCACTACGGATTTTAAACACATGTGATTCCTTCTCAATTTGGATACGCTTAAGTATCCTTTTCACTTCATCAAGAGTTCCAGATTTCTCTTTCATGAAAACTACCCATGTATACCTAGTAAAGTCATCTACTATTAACAGAATATATTTCTTACCACCTCAACTCTCCATTCTAGCAGGTCTAATGAGATCCATGTGGAGGAGTTCAAGGGGTTTGGATGTGGCACTGGAGTTCACTTTCTTGTGAGCACTCTTAGTTTGTTTCCCAACCTAGCACTCGCCATAAATTTTAACCAGTTTCTTTAATTTGGGTAGACCTCTTATTACTTCACCTTTACTCAGTCTATAAATATTACGATAGTGTACATGTCTTAGGCGTTTATGCCATAAATCAGTCTCATCGGTCTGGACCATGCAACATGATAACTTAGACGAGCTTGAATTACTGACTATATAGTAGTTCTCAGATGTTATGCGACCAGTTAATATCACAGAACCATTCTCATTTAAAATCTCACACCCTTAGTTGGCAAATTTAACGCTGTGTTTATTATCACAAATTTGAGAAATGCTTAAGAGATTATGCTTAAGGCTCTCTACATACAAAACATTCTCAAATGGAGGAAGATTAAAGAGTTGAACCATACCTTGGCCAACAATTCTGCAGTTGTTACCATCACCAGATGTGACTGAGCCATCAGTCATATCTTTAAGATTGGTGAACAAATTTTTGTCACTTATCATGTGTCTAGAGCAACCACTAACTAGGTACTACTTTGATTGATTTGAAGCCTTGAAAGCGATATGGGCAACCAGACAAGCAACCTTAAGGACCCATTTCATTACTGTTTTGGGTTTTGGAGCATAGGTGGTTTTTCTATGATTATAGTTGTTATATATTCTACCATTTAAGTTAGATTTTAGAAGCTTCTTGAGTAAATCTACAATTTTCTCAGCTAAGGGGTTATGATTCTAATTTTTATAATTGATATGGTAGCTTTTAGGTTTCATAGTCTAAAACTTTTTAGGATTTTTGAAACTATTTTGATTCAGACTTTTTCCTTTTGAGTTAGAGGACTCTCCTTTAACAAACTTAGGAGGAGTGGACTTACTTTTAGGACGTGTATTCTTATCGTAGCCCAGATCAGATCTATTGCCACATTTCCTTGATCCGGCTAGCAATCTTTCTAGTTTAGGATCACCCTAGACATACCTCCAAGTATCCTTCAAACTCAAGAGAGAAGAGACTTCTAGTTTTAGTTTTTCATTTTCTGATTTAAGGTTTTCAACTTGGGATGTTTTAAAATCTAAATCACACTTAGCTTTTTCAGAACAATCAGAAAAATGCAATTTTTCTAAAATTAGTTTATCAAAATCTTCTTTTAACTTTAAAAACTTTTCTTTTTGAAGTTTTAGTTTTACAGCTATTTTGCAACTTTCCCTGTATAGGGCATTATAGGTATCTTGTAAATCATCATCATTTTCAAGGTCGCTTTTCAGATTTTCATCATAAGTTGAATTACAACTATCTGAAGAAGTGACTCTGGCTAGAGTCATTAAGGCATTGATCTCATTAGTAGACTCAGGTTCAAAATCATCTGACTCAGAAGAAGCTTTAGAGCAAGACGATTCATCCCATATAGCCAACATACCTTTCTTTTCAGGTTTGTCCCTCTTTGGACATTTATTTGCCAGATGCCCGTATTCATGGCAATTGAAGTATTGGTTGTCTTTAATAGATTTTCAATTTTTAGATCTAGTCCTTTTCTTTTTAAAAGGTTTTTGAAAATCTACACCCTTTTTGGTTTTGAAAATTTTATAAAACTTCTTGGCCAATAGTGTCATATCATCTTCAGAATTTTCACAATTAGAATTACTAGCATTATCTTGAGAAATATTTTTAGAAGACTTAAGGGTGATGGACTTACCTTTAGGAGCTTTAAAATTTAACTCGTAGGTTTATAAAGAACCAACAAGCTCTTCAACCCTCATATTATCCATATCACAAAGTTCCTAGATGACAGTGACCTTAGAATTGAACCTTTTAGGCAATGAGCATAGTATCTTTGCACAGACTTTACTTTCTGGGATGCTTTCTCCAAGACCCCACATTGAGTTAACTATGTTATTCAATTTAGTATAGAAGTCCATGAAAGTTTCACTTTCTTCCATATATATTTCTTCAAACCTAATGGTGAGGATTTGAAGTTTCGATTTCTTGACTATAGTCGTGCCCTCGTGTATCATTTCTAGAATGTCTCAGGCTTGCTTTGCAGTATCACAAGATATAATTCTTTTGAATTCATCTGGTGATAGTACGTAAGTGATTGCATTTAAAGCCTTTGCATTGGCACTACTCTCATTTTTCTGAAGAGTGGTCCATGAATAATAAGGTGTAACTTTAACAGATTTAGTTCCATCAGTGCCTAGAACTTTAGATGTGGGTGGGTTCCATCCGGTCACTATGGCTTGCCACACGCTCTCATCTATGGACCTCAAAAAGATCCTCATTCTGGCTTTCCAATAGGCATAATCGGAGCCATCAAAAGTTGGAGGCCTAGTAATTGAGAGGCTATCAAATTTTGATATCTTATAAGCTCAGATCGGTTAGCTCAGGAAATAAATCCAAATAATAAAAATGAGCTATTAGGATTTGATACCACTTGAAAAGGCCGAGCTTAAAGTCCTAGAGGGGGGTGAATAAGACTATGTCAAATTAAAAAATAAATGCGGAATTACAAAGACAAACAAAGATAGATAGCACAATTATAAGCAACCTCAAATGCACAAGTATTGAGAGGTTGGTACAAACTGAGTTCTAAAGACAACCTTACACCAAAAACCAAAGGTGTAACAACCCATGCCCACACTGTATGATATTGTCCGCTCTGGGCACAGCCCGCACGATTTTGTTATCGGGGTTACCCCTAAAAGGCCTCATATAGTATAGGGTGAATCTCCACATATAACCACCATTACTTCAGACAGCGCTTCCGATGTGTGACAATGTTCAACCTCCCACTACATACATAGTAACCTGCCAACTACTAGTAGCTCGCCCAGGCCATTAGGCCCGGCCCACATGTGCAACAGTGACGGGGCGTCACAAAAGGCTTATGGTAGGACATCCTTACTAGAACGTTTGTAAGTATCAAAAATTCAAACTTAAAAAGAGACAAAGGAAATAAACTAATTTATTACAACATTCACCACAAGTGTATAAAAGGAAATTTCACCATTTACCACAAGTGCATAAAGTAAATTACAGCATTCACAAACATAAACAAATACTATCATCCACCACAACTCCAGGAATTATAGTGGTTCATTTGTGTATACACCAACTATTAGCAAACATCCACACAACTACTCCACTCCTAATATCCACACCCACGGGATATTGGCTTTCACTATGAAATAAGGTTTTCTAAGGTTCACCTTAAAACCTTCACAATTGTGTCTTTCAAATGGGCTTACACAATTCCAAAAATGTCACGCCCTAAACTCGGAAACCAGGCTCACAAAATTCCCGATCGCCGAATCCGGCGCCGACAGCCTCCGTAGAACCCCATTCTCGGCTCCCAGGCCTATTCGCCAGGTTCCGATCCTGGGATGCTACAAGGAGGATTTTCAACATCAGTTTGATTCGTAATAAGCATAACCAAAGGCATAACCCACAACAACAACCAAAAACTCCATCACATTTCCACTATGATAAAAAACTTTACAAGTACAATGAGCATAAAAGGGAAATACAAGGATGATGAACAAAACCTCCAAAATGAATAGCCACGCGTCCAAGCCTCAGCGCTGCTGCGATCCAACGTCACCTGCACGCAACGGTCGTGCATAAGCTTATAGAAAGCTTAGAGGGTGGTGAAAGTGTATGCTCAAGGCGGTAATGTAGTTATGCAGTATCAGAGTAATGCGGAACATGCTGATAAATGCCAAGAATCCCATTAGCCGTACCAAGGCCATGCGGTGCAAAGAATGATGTCAGCCATACCAAGGTCATGCAATGCGAAATGCAAGTCAAGCATACAAATCCTCATCTAAGTCCACATGTCAATACGGCTCAAATCTGGAATTATCACTGGGGTCTAGTACACTCCAAGCCAGATTGCCGCCCCATCGCGCGCAATAAGGTGAGTGGAAAAGACCTCACTATCCGCCTGCCAATATCGGGCTCGGCTCGTCAATAGCGACCCATTCCTCGAGCTGGTCAGACTCAGCCTAGCATTGCCCCCTACTCTCGGGCGGATAAGGCCGCACCCCCTTCCAACCGACCACGACACAGTGGAAAGCACAACCGTCTGGTAATCGGCACTCAGCGCTCATGCATCCACTCGGTCTAGACGTTGGAGCAACCTCCTGGTACCATAAGGGTTTAGGGACTTTCACCCAGGGATATCTATCGCACCCCATGTAGAACAGTATTTTCGGTATCCAATCCTGCCAACCACGATACGTCTGTGGAGGCTACGGCCCTGATGTCGTTAGGGCGTACAGTAACCATATCACACAATGCGAATGCATGAATCACACTATTCAGTCATGCAGCAATCCTGCGCGTATCGTGCGCTCATGTAGGGCAACACCCCCTGTACGGGAGCCCTTAAACAATCTGCCCAAAGGCATATGCTATGATCAGTCATTTCTCATATCAAGCATACGTATGATGCATATGATCATGAATCATGGAATTAAACATGCTATATAGGATGGATGACGTGCATAACGAAGGTGGGCCTAGACGACCTACACATAACACGCATGGGCCCAACAATGGGCCCTAGGGAAAGGCGTAATACGGACATTTAACCAACATTATACTTGCACATTGCAATGGACCTTTGGTATATCCTATTGGGCCTTCAATGCATCAAATGGGCCGTATCATATGGGCCTATATTCATTAAGTGGGCCACATCAATGGGCCGCACCAATGGGCCTTATGTACATTGCAATGGGCTATAACCCGTGGGCCTAAGAGTGCATCAAATGGGCCTAATCTTATGGGCCTTATGTGTATCAAATGGGCCACACCAATGGGGCCCCAAATGCACATCAAATGGGCCTCAACCCATAGGCCCCAATACGTCTTAATGGGCCTTAAACCATGGGCCCTTAATACCTCAAATGGGCCTCGACCCATTGGCCTTACATATCAAAGTGGGCCTCAACCATCAATAATTTATATATAATATAATATATATATATATATATAATATATAGATAATATATATATATATACAATACATACAATATTAAATAATATTATATATATGTACATATATATATATATATAAATATATACACACATGCACACACCCACACACGCACGCATCACACACGCACGCAATCCACAGGCCCACCGTCCCTGGACGGTGGGGATAAAACACTTACATCACCGCTGGCCCCACCGTCCGCCTGGACGGTGGCCACATAACACATACATCACTGTGGGCTCCATGTGGGGCCCACCATAATGTTGATATGCCATCCAACCCGTTGACAAGGCCGAGTGGGCCTAGGTGGAGGGTGGGAGCAATTTTCACCCTGATCCAAAACTTCTGTGGACCTCAAATGGGTTTCAAAGGTAGAGGTTCAATCCCACTGTTCCATACGGTGTGGGCCACCTGAGTCTTGGATCACGCTGATTTTTGGGGTGGGCCCATGTCAGGGGGTGGCCCACCCTATGAACGGTTTAGATGGTATATAAACATCAAGGTGGGGCCCACGGCTACAGCCGTGGGTGGCTGTACATAGGCCCGTCCGTCCGCTGGGCGATGGCGCAGGCAGCGCTGCTGCCTTCTGACACAGCAGCAGCAGCTGCTGTGTTGCCTGTTATATATATATATTTTTTTGAAAATCCACAGATTTTACAGGTGGGGTCCACATCCAGTGAATCCACACCGTCCAGTGTTCTTCCATGGCTCACCACGAGCAAAACAAGTCCAATATTGGACATATTCCAGTGTATAACCAATCAGGGAAGTTTTCAATGGTGAAAACCACCATTTGCTATGGTATGGCCCGCCTGAAGGTCTGATTGATCACATCTTTCGGGTCAACGCCTAAAAAGGGCTTGAGACAGGAATGGATGGTGTGGATTTAATACATACATCAAGGTGGGGCCTACACAAGTGGACCACCCCCATTGGCAAGCTAATACTTGCATTTTCCCAAAAACGTCCAGCGTCCCTGGACGCTGGACCCTTGTAAATACATTAGAGGTGGGTCCTGCTTAGGTGGGCCACCTCATGGAAAATGGTGTGGATACTACACACAAAGTGGGCCCCACTTGTAGGTGATTTGGATGGAATACATACCCTGTGGTGGGATCCATTCAAGTGGGCCATACAATCTCATTATCATCACAAAAAAATAAAAAATAAAATAAAAAGGAGAGAGATAGAGAGTGAGACCGTGTGATGGAGGGACCCCGGCACTATGGGCCCTCCCTTGCACTAAATCATACATCAAGTGGGTCCCATTACATGTGGGTCCATTAAAATTAAATCCAACGGTGGAGATCCCTTCTCCACTAAATTAAACGGTCTAGATGACCCTAAATATGCAAGAAAATAAACATCATGATGGGGTCCATGGAGAATGGCCCCATCATGGAATGATCATGATGATCCAAGTGGGCCATCGGCCACATCTTAGGGTCCAAAGTGAGATCCAAACCATTGATCGGTTGGCCTCACTTGGCCCATCAAAAAAAAAGATTAAAACTACCCTATCAAAGCACCCACCACTTGATCTTCTTGCTCCCTTGGCTTCCTTAGCTCCTTGTGCTTCTCTTAGATGGAGGAAGATGAGAAATGGATGGTTGAGATGAGAGATCTAAGGATGGAAAGGTGGGCCACACATGTAGCTTGGGAGGAATGGGAGAGGCTCATACGTATGGCATTTTTGTTGCTTTGAAAAGTTGAAAATGAGAGAGAGACTTGTAAGGGAGAGAGAGAGAGGGAGTGATGGGTGATGGAGTGATGGATGGGAGAGAGGGATGGGGGTGTAAGAGACTTTATGACTTTTTTGGCAAAATGTGTAAGAAAAGCATGGGTTGTGTAAGAGCTTTTTGACTTTGGGGGTTGCTTGGGAAATGGTGAAAGTTGATGTGTACTTGACATGATGGGATTGATGGGATTGATTGATTGATGTGACACCTTGTAGAGATTCCATCGGAATTCGCACGCGCGACATTTCCTCGCACCGAACGCTGGCCCACATCTCCCAACCAGAGCATCGCATCAGCGCGCGAGTCGCGGCATCGGAACCGCGGCGACGACGCGATCGCTAAGGTACGAGTCCTGGGTTGAGTCGACTCGGGTTGATGGCACGAGAATCCAAGTCGCGCGCAATTACCGGTTAAAGGTCGAAGGTTGCCGGAATTTGACCGGGAAGACCGCGGAAGCCTATGGAACGGTACGGTCTAGGATACGGGGCTTACAAAAAACCTCACAATGAGTTTTTTCTGGCTGAATCTCATAAACCAAAAAGAATACAGAAAATTAAATTGTACTTATCTAAATATTCTTCTTCTGATGAAGCTCAGTAGAACCAATTCGAAGAAGACGAAGATGTTCAATATCCAATCTCACAAGTGAAAGGGTTTTAAGTCTAAATTAATTTTAAATTAAATCAACCTAGGCTAGCTTGATTTGAGTTTGATCTCAAAAGAGGGTAAATCACAATTCCCTTCTTTAATGGAGTAGAGTTGAATGGAGATCACAAAATCAAATAATAAAAGCTATTAAAATGAATCTAAAATGAGCACAATATAGCTTAACAAATACAGGAACTTATCTCTCAAAGTGATAGCTTAATTTAGCTTGGAATGAATGAAAAACTCTGAAATTCGTCATCTAGTTATAGGTGAAAATACTGTTCACTCGACTGGTCTAAGGGTCGGTTCAACTGGTCGAAGGACCAACCACATTTCAAAATTTTTAGCGCGATAAGATAAGATCGTTACTCGACTAGTCGAGTGGGACCAAAAAACCTTACTGGACTTTGAGTTGAGCCTGCATGAGTGATCGAGCACTGTTCACTCGACTAGTCAAGCAGTCTCCAGAACTGGTCGAGAGTCCAACAGAAAATTCTAAAATTTTACAACTAATCTTGGACTGGTCGAGAAAACTCTTGGACTGGTCGAGCAAGAGCTTGGACTAGTGGAACAAAGATTAGGACTAGTCAAAGAAATGACTTATAAACTTATGAAATGACCTACATAAAATATGTAATGAATATGACTCACCCTATGATCAATATAAAGTCATCTATATCTTGTCTGTGAGTTTGAACAATTAAAACATCGTTCGCTCTGCTAACTCATTTACTTGAAATACTTGAAGCTTGTCTTCAAAATCTAAAACTTAAGCTTAAACTGGGGCTTGAGTTCTTGAGTTTTTTAAGGTACTAAACTTGAAGATTAAACTTGAACTTGTACTTGAGCTTGAAATCTTGAACTTCGACAACGCTCTTCAACTTGAATACGTAGAAAAGTTCGACGAAGACACGGACAACTTTAAAATACATGAAGTTGTTCTATTCATCTCATTAACACATGATACATATTCTAAATGATTTGGTACAACAAAATTTGACAATTCTGGGTGCTAGATTTACAATATAACATTTACAACTTCCTTCTTTATTTTTACTTTCCCACGATTGGGTAGCCTAAGCATTATTGCCTAGAATGGCTTTGGTGGGCCCCTAAATAGCCCACTCTTTAAGCAAATTCGACACTTCAATCATGCCAACACATTTGACGATTGCAATGAGGGCTAACCACTTGGACTTGTATAGATCATTCAATATTAATTTTTGTAAATACATAAGGTGCAAGTGTTGGGGAACCATGGAAGTACACAGAGATGAATCAAGCAAAGTACTCCAATGTACAATCAAGTTCAAACACAAACCAAATTTTACGTGGAAAAATCCTTGCGGAAAAAACCATGGCACGAAGTGACAGTAATGCACTATAAAAGTAAAAAATTACAAGATAGAGATTACTGATTCTAACAAGCTTCGAATCTTCCTCACAAGCCAAGTTATGCCCTTGAAACCCTAGGAACAAATTTCGAAAGCCTATAATAACTCTTTTTTTTCCCAAATCCCAATTACATCCAATATATATAGTATCATGTAGTATCACAATTGGAATAGGAAACAAATCCTGCACTTATCACAATTCTATGCACGCACTCGATGACACCTTCGATGAGACTTTGATGGAATCATGTAAAACACTAAAACGTTCTAGCGATAAAACATGGATTTTTTGGATTCTTCCGATGGCATTAAGCATCTGTCGATGGCATCGACATCTGCTCGATGGCATCGAGTGGTTTATCAAGGGCATCAACAAACCCTATTGTTTATAGATTTAAGACATCAACAACAATCTCCACAATGTCTTCAATCTTCATTTTTCATATCTCTCTTTCCTCATCTCTAATTTCGCCTTGAATCATAGCTCCACCATCGCTTCTTGTGCATGCTCCATCTTCCTTTTACACCTCCACTAAGCCTAGCGAAGTGGCATAGGACTTGAACTTATCTGTGGGAACCACCTTAGGGAGCATGTCAGCTTCATTCATGCTCGTATGAATTTTCTCTATAGTCACGCCTCCTTCCTCAAGTACTTGTCGGAAAAAATAATGACGTACATCATTATGTTTATTATATGAGTGATAAACTAACTTTTTGCCCAAATTGATTGTATTTTCACTGTTACAATTAACCGGCACGGCCTCTTCCTGAAGCTCCAACTGATTTATCATTCCTCTCAACTAGACACTTTCCTTGAATGCTTTTGTCACCGCCATGCACTGAGCTTCGATTGTGGAAAGAGACAGCATAGACTGAAGCTTTGACATCCAATTGATCACTCCACTAACTAGCACAAACGAGTAACTGAAAATCTACCTTCTATTGTCCACACTGCCCGCCTAATCAGAATTGACATAGCTTATTAACTTAGCCCCTGATTTCTCAAAAGATAAGACATAATCTTATATATATCAAAGTAGTCATTTCACTTCCTTCCACTATTGCTTGCCAGGGTTAGACATGTATCTGCTAACAAAACCAATCGCATGTGAAATATCTAGTCTTGTACAAACCATGGCATATATCAAGCTACCAAATGCGCTCGAATAAGACACACGAGACATATACTTCTTTTCTTCATCTATTTTATGACACTGCTCAGAGGATAGATTAAAATGAGCACATGGGGAATACAGATTAAAATGAGCCACGTGGGGAATGCTGACTGGCTATTCCGTGTTCATCCCATACTTTATCAATACCTTCACAAGGTATTCCTCCTAAGATAACCATAGCTTACTCATCTTCATATATCTGTATACATCAATGCCAAGAACCCTCCTTTTAGTCCCCAGATCTTTCATCTTGAATGTCCCTGATAACTGAGTTTTCAGTAAATTGATCTTAGACATGTTATGACTAGCGATAAACATATCATCGACGTACAAGACCAGGATAATGAATTTTTCATCACTCAGTGTCTTGTAATAGACACAATGCTTATATTGAATCTTGGTAAACATCTGACTCACCATAAAAAAATCAAACTTTTTATACCACTGCTTAAGCGACTGTTTTAGGCCATGCAACAACCTATTTAACCTGCAAACCTTGTTCTCTGCCCCTTGTATTTTTATAACATTCTAGTTGCTTCATGTAAATCTGCTCTTCCAATTCCTCATGCAAGAAAGCAGTCTTCACATCCATATGCTCTATCTCGATATTATATTGGGTAGCCAGCACCAACACGAATCTGATAAATACAACTTTTATGAATATCTCAGTGAAGTCGACACCTTCTTTCTAAGCATATCCCTTCACTACCAACCTTGCCTTTTACCTATCATATTTCTTCTTGAAGATCCACTTGTACCCAATTGCTTTACGACTGATGGGAAGCTCCACCAGCTCTCACTTCTCATTCTTCTATAAGGAGTTCATCTCATCATCCATCGTGACTTTTCACTTTTCGGCATCTAGCTCATCAAGAGCCTCTTGAAGAGTAGACAGATCCTCCTCATCTATAATGAGAGAAAATGCGACATTTGAGACATCCCTGTATCTTGCTAGTAACCTGTGATCCCTCTACAGATTACTTCTCACAGGTAGCTGATCCACCTGCTCATACGACTCTGTATATGTCTCTGTATCAACCCGTGTCTCATCTTTGTCTATCTGAACATCCACAATCAGCTTTTCTGGTTCCTTATGCTCATCTTTATGGAACAAGGATCCTTCGTCGAATTTGACATCACAACTAAGGATGATTTTCTTTATGACTCGAGCGTACAGCTTGTATCCCTTCACACCACCATCATCGTCGGCAAATATATATTTCTTAGCCCTTTGGTCGATCTTATCTCTCTTACCTGATAGTCATGAGAGTAAGCATCAAAATCAAATACCTGTAGTTCCGAGTAGTCTACCTACTGACCACTCTACAGTTCCTCTGAAATTTTACATTTAGTGGTTGTAAAAGGGAACCGACTCACCAAGTAACAAGCCGTGTTAATGGCCTTAATCTACAGTTACTTGCCCAACTAAGCATTACTGATCATGAATCGGGCCTGCTCCAAGAGAATCTGATTCATCTGCTCAAGCACACCATTTTTCTCTGGTTGTGGCATTTTATGTCATGCCTCACGATCCATTCATCTTTACAATACCGATTGAATTCCCCATAAGTGAATTCCCCACAGCTATTTTTCCTCAGCACTTTCACCTTTCGCCCTAATTATTTTTCCACCATCTCCTTCCACTGTTTGAAGTTGGTGAAAATATCGGATTTATTTTTTATAAAATAAACTCATACTTTCATAGAATAGTCGTCAATGAAAGTGACAAAACATGACGACCCTCCACCAAAAACCATCCCCTGCCCCATACATTAGAATGTACATAATCAAGAACACCCTTACAAATATATTTACCGAACTTAAAAGATAACCTTGAATATTTACCATGTATATAATCCTCGCATACATTAAAATTAGTACTTTTAAAGACTAAAATTAAACAATGGTCAAAAAGTACCTTCATACCCCACTCACTAATGTAGCCCAAGCGTACATGTCACATACCTGCAAGCGTTGAATCCGCTACAAACGTTATAGCTCTACCTAATCAACCTATAAAGATTTTTGTTCCTCTAAGCCTTCATGACTATGAGTGCCCCGTTGAAAATTTAAGGACACGATTAAATAAGGTGAATCTACACCTTAGCGCCTCGATTACTCCAAGATAAATTAGACACTTCCTCAGCTCAGGAATGTGTATCACCACAATCAAGATGCATTGCATGCCATCAACATCTTGATGCACACCGATGCAACACCAACTACTTTACAGGCATTATCATTGCCCATAAAGACCTAGCCACCATTGCACTTACAATAATTGGTGAACCAACTTCGATAAGGGGTCATGTGGTATGAAGCCCCCATATCCAAAATCCATTTTTTATCAGGGTACCCGGATTTTGATGCATCATTGCATCACTACCGTTCATCTCCTCACTAGATTTTGCAGTGTTGGCCTCCTTGAGAAAATTATCTGAATTATATTTTCTTGATTTAGGATTTTTGCAATCCTTCTTCATGTGACTGAACATCCCATAATTCCATCACTTCAACTTGCCTTTGCCCTTTCCTTTGGATTTAGACCTTGATCGAGAAGATCCACCGTCCCACTTAGAATTCCGCCCACTCGTAACCAATGAATCAGTAAAGGCACCTGAGTCACCGATTTTCTTTCTCATCACCTTCGACTAAAGGGTTGAGATAACGGTTTTAACACTAATGGTCGATCTACCAATGCACAACGATACCTTAAACGACTCACATGAAGTTGGGAGAGAATTCGATAGGATGCATATCTGATCCTCATCTTTTATCATTTTCTCCACATCCAACTATTTAAAAATTAACTTATTAAAGTTACTAATGTAGGCGTCAACATCAGCCCCATCCGCTATCTTCAGATTGAATAACCAAAGCTTCAAGTACAAGCAATTCTTAAGAGATTTCTTCACATAGATGTTCTCTAACTTCGCTCATGTATTTACTGCAGTTTTCTCTCTCATGGCGTTATAGAGGACCTCATCCGATACGCACGATTGGATAAATATTCTCGTTTTCTTATCCATCTTGTTTCATTCATCATAGGTCATAGATTCTGCCCACTTCTCGAGGAAAGCATCGTCCAATCCTTATTGAACTAGGAGACTGATAATCTTGACCTTACATAGTTCAAAATTATTTTTCTCAAAATATTTTTCAACATCGAATTTTGGATTATAAGTCATTAATACTATGATATTCAATCAGCTTTCCAACGTTAGTTTTAATACCACTTGTTGGGAAACCGCAGAAGCACACAGAGATGAATCAAACAAAGTACTCTAATCACACAATATAGTTCAAATACAAACAAACTGAATTTAACATGGAAAAATCCTTGCGAGAAAAAACTAAAGCACAAAGTGACAGTAATGCACTATGAAAACAGAAAATTACAAGAGATAGAGATTGCCGATTCGAACAAGCCTCCAATCCTCCTCACAAGCCAAGCTATGCCCTTGAAACCCTAGGAATGAATTTCGAAAGACTGAAATACCTCTCTCTTTTCTTTTCTTTTTTGCCAAAATCCTGATTACACTCGATATATATAGTATCCTATAGTATCACAATTGGAATAGGAAATAAATCCCGCACTCACACAATTCTACGCATGCACTCGACAGCACCTTCAATGGGACTTCAATGGAATCGACAATCTTTCGATGGCATCAAGTAAAACACCCAAACTTTCCAGCAATAAAACATGAATTTTCCAGACTTTTTGATGTAGAGCGGGTCGCGGACAGTTACATGGCCAAGATGGATCAGAAAAGGCCCGGTCGACGACAGAAGTGATCCAGACCATCGAACCTTAAATTGGGCGTATCTTGCAATTCGGAATGAGTTACCTAATGTAAAATATATGATTTTGGCGTAGAATGAGCTACTGAAGCCAACCAACCTAGCTATGTCGGGTTACGCAGCCCAGAATTGCGAAAAACCCTTGGATTGACGGTCGTTTCCCTGTTTTAATTTCGTTTTTACTATAAATAGTAAGTTTTAGTTTGATTATAACTCTTCATCCGTCGGGCTTTAGGAGTTGCGCCCAACGTGAAAAGAGCTTAGAATAATTAGGAGAACGGTTTGGTGAAGCCAAATAGGACACTTACTATTTTTGGCCGAAAACCTCGCGCACTAGTAGACATCACGACCGTCTATAAATAGTAAGTTTACTATTTATAGTAAGTCACGGATTCTAAGAGTTTGAGTTGTAGTTTGATTCTGATTTCTTTCCCATTGCTTGGTACCCCTATTTAAAGGGTTGTGAACTCCTTTTTATTCATCAATTAATCAATTTCGAATTTATTAGAATTTATTTCTATTTTCTGCTTTCTTTCCTCGTGGATTCGAGAAGTCTCTGTGAGGAGTCCAGAGAAGCTCCGTGGATTCGGAGTAGTTATCCTCATCATGTTCATCCCTGCGTCAATTGGTATCAGAGCGAGGATTCCCCTCGGGCCGATGGCAAACAACGAAGGTATGAATCAAAATCCTGTGGATGGTGATCTAGGAATTCGTTATCTTTCGAAAAGAATGGAAGCTTTCCACCGGGAGAGTCAGTTGACCATGCAAGGGCTGCAGGCAACTCTCGACCGTCTTGCGGATGCGCTACTTCCGCCTCGAGCCCTAGGTGTACTCCACCACCCATGGTTGCTGTACGACACAACCCCGATTTTCGTAGAGCACTACCAGTGGCAAACCGTAGGGCTACACCAGATGATTCAAGTTCTAGCGACGAGGACCTTAATGAGGGTTTTGCTCGACGACCAATCCATGGAGGTGATCATCTAGATCGTGCTGAAAGAGACTATCGAGGTAAGGCTGAACTTCATAGTTTTAACGGTTTATTACGTATAGAAGATTTTCTCGATTGACTAGCCGAAGTAGAGAGATATTTTGATTACATGGACGTGCCAGATCATAAAAGGGTAAAATTGGTAGCATTTAAATTAAAATCTGGTGCTTTTGCATGGTGGGAACAATTACAACTCTCACGAGCCCGCCAGAACAAGGCGCCCATCTCATCATGGCCACAGATGAGACATCTTCTTCGATCTCGATTTCTCCCTAGTGATTATGAGTATATATTATTCCAGCAATATCAAAATTACAGACAAGGAAATCGAACAGTCACAGATTACACTGAAGAATTTCAAAGGCTGGCTACATGAAACGATCTGTCTGAATCTGAGTCACAGAAGGTGGCACGATTTATAGGTGGGTTGCGACTGATAATTCAGGATCGAGTTCAGATGAACCCAGTCGGGACTGTGGATGAAGCAGTTCAATTGGCGGGCAGGGCAGAAACACAACTTGCAAGAGCTCCTGCTCGTCCATATCCTTCAATTCGACCCCCCATGACGGGTCCCACGCAGGATCCAGTGCTGCCACGAGAAAAAGACCCAGTACCTCAACTTCCTACAACCGCAAGCCGTAATACGGGGAGCGGCTCATCCAGACCTCAATGTGCAACACCCACAACAGCGGGTCCGAGTAGGATTTCAAATCCTTATGCCCAGCCAAGGTTGAACAATTGTTACCGCTATGGCTAACCAGGCCACTTATCAAACACTTGTCCTCAACGTCCCGCAGCACACTTGACTATAAACGAAAGGGGCACTGCAGATGAGGCCGTAGAAGAAGACCATTGCTTTGATGAACATGAACAAATCACTGAAGAAATAACAGGTGGCGATGAAATGACGGGCGAAGATCGTGGTGAATTTCTAGTTGTGATACGATTACTATATGCTCCACGAAAGGAATTACATCCATAACGACACTATATTTCATACTCGGTGCACTGTCAACGGAAAGGTCTGTGATGTGATCATAGACAGTGGTAGTAGCGAGAATATCGTCTCGAGAGTGATGGTGGACAAGTTGCGACTATCAACGATGAAACATCCTTCCCCGTACTCAATCGGCTAGATAAAAAAGGTGAATGAGACCAAGGTAACTGAACAATGCACTATCTCATTTTCAATTGGCAAAAATTATAAGGATCAAATACTTTGTGACATGGTCGATATGGAAGTTTGTCATATGTTACTCGGTCGACCCTGGCAGTCAGACCGTAATGCGACCCATAGGGGACGAGATAATGTTTACGTATTCATCAAGGATAGTCGAAAAATAATCCTTGCCCCTATGGCACCAGAAAACCACCCCGAAGCCTCTAAAGTGGAGGGGAGTTCCCTCTTGACCATTTGGGATTTTTTGGAGGAATCCAAGGAAACCGGCGAGGTATACGCCGTAGTAGTGAAGGGCGAGGAAGAGGAACCCTCAAACATCCGTCCAAGTTTAAGACTGTTGCTAAACGAATTCAAAGAAGTCTGGCCTGAGGATTTACCTGATGGATTGCCCCCTATGAGGAACATCCAACATCACATAGATCTCATCCCTGGGGCTAGCCTGCCCAATCGCCCTCATTATCGGATGAGTCCGAAAGAGTGTGAGATACTTCAGGAGCAAGTGGAGGAATTGATCTGTAAGGGTCTCTTGAGAGAGAGCATGAGCTCATGTGCCGTACCAGCATTATTAACGCCAAAAAAAGATGGAAGCTGGCGCATGTGTGTCGACAACCGAGCAATCAACAAAATTACCATCAAATATCGGTTCTCAATAACACGGTTGGACGACATGCTCGATATGTTAGAAGGGGCCAAGGTGTTCTCTAAACTAGATCTAAGGAGCGGGTACCATCAGATTCGTATTCGACCCGGTGATGAGTGGAAGACGGCATTCAAGACCAAGGAAGGGTTGTATGAGTGGCTGGTCATGCCCTTCAGCTTATCGAACGCACCAAGTACTTTTATGCATTTGATGAATCAAGTTCTAAAACCGTTCACTGGCCGATTTGTGGTAGTATATTTTGATGACATATTGATATATAGCCAGGATGAGGCGGAGCACAGGAAACATCTCAGGCAGGTGCTATAGGTCCTATAAATTAACAAGTTGTATCTTAACTTGAAGAAGTGTAGTTTTTTAAATGACAGCCTGTTGTTTCTAGGATTTGTTGTAACGTCCACAGGCATTCGTGTGGACGATGAAAAGGTGCGAGCTATTAGGGAATGGCCGATCCCGACAAATATTCATAAGGTGAGGAGTTTTCATGGGTTAGCGACTTTTTATCGTCAATTTGTGCGAGATTTTAGCACCATAGTCGCGCCTATAACAGATTGTATGAAAAAATGACTATTCCAGTGGACCGATAAAGCTGATAAGAGCTTTCATGAGATCAGGCATCGTTTGTCTACAACACCGGTCTTGGTGCTTCCTAATTTCGACAAATTGTTTGAAGTTGAGTGTGACGCTTCATACGTCGGAATTGGAGGAGTATTATCACAGGAAGGCAGGCAGGTAGCCTTCTACAGCGAGAAGCTCAGCGAAGCCCGAAAGAAGTGGTCGACTTATGAGCTTGAGTTGTACGCAGTTGTTCAGGCGCTGTGACATTGGCGTCATTATCTGATTCAAAGAGAGTTTGTTTTGTATACTGACCATCAAGTATTAAAGTTTATTAATAGTCAGACTAACGTGAATCGTGTGCATGCTAGATGGGTTACATTTTTACAGGAATTCACGTTCGTTCTGAAGCACAAGTCAGGGCAGCAGAACAAGGTAGCTGATACACTTAGCCGTCGTGCATCACTACTAGTTACAATGAGCAACGAGGTAGTCGGCTTCGACCGTCTCAAGAAACTGTATGCCGAGGATGAGGACATCAAAGATTCTTGGATGAAGTGTCAAGAAGGTCACCCCAGTGACCTTCATATACAAGACGATTTTCTCTTCAAAAGGAATCGATTGTGCATCCCCCAAAGTTCTCTGAGGGAGCAGATTATTCAGGAGCTACATGGAGGTGGCCTTGGTGGACACTTGGGGTGAGACAAGACGCGACCTTTTATGGAAGAGCGGTATCATTGGCCGCAGTTAGTACGCGATGTGGGAAAAGCCGTATAACTTTGTCATGTTTATCAGACCTCCAAGGGGCAATCTCAGAATACGGGCCTCTACACCCCGTTACCTGTTCTTAACGGTTCTTGGGAGGATTTATCAATGGACTTCATACTTGGTCTCCCACGAACACAACGTGGCATGGATTCGGTGTTCGTGGTGGTAGATCGTTTCTCCAAGATGGCACACTTTATCCCATACAAGAAGACCCTCGATGCAACACACGTGGCAAATTTATTTTTCAGGGAAGTCGTACGGCTACACGGGGTCCCCAAGACCATTACTTCTGATCGTGACACGAAGTTCATTAGCCACTTTTGGCGGACTTTATGGAATCGATTCGATACACGACTTCAATTCAGCAGTGCTTACCACCCACAGATTGATGGACAGACCGAAGTTGTGAATCGTACATTAGGAAACCTCCTTCGCTGTATTTCAGGAGAAAAACCAAAGCAGTGGGATTTGACCTTATCTCAAGCAGAGTTTGCATTCAACAACATGATGAACCGCTCGACAGGGAGATCACTGTTCCAGATTATCTACGGACGAGTGCCTCGCCACACACTTGACTTGGTCCCTCTGTCCAAGCATCCAGGCATGAGCATTGCAGCAGAACATATGACAGAAAGATTATGGGCATCCATGCAGAAGTGCAGACCAAGCTACATGCCTCAAACGAGAAGTACAAGGAACAAGCGGACAAGCATCGGCGACAAAAAGTGTTCGAGATGGGCGACCACGTTATGGTCCATCTACGCAAAGAGAGATTTCCGACCGGGACATACAACAAGTTGAAAAATAAGAAGATTGGACTGGTACCAATCATCCGAAAGATCAATGACAATGCTTATGTTGTTGATCTTCCAGATGACATGGCAATCTCAAAGACTTTCAATGTCGCGGACCTGACTGAGTATCATGAACCAGAACATGACGAGAACTCGAGGACGAGTTCTTTTGAAGTGGAGGAGACTGATGTAGAGCGGGTCGCGGACAGTCATATGGCCAAGATGGATCAGAAAAGGCCCGGTCGATGACAGAAGTGATCCAGACCATCGAACCTTAAATCGGGCGTATCTTGCAATCCGGAATGGGTTACTTAATGTAAAATATATGATTTTGGGGTAGAACGAGCTACTGAAGCCAACCAACCCAGCTACGTCAGGTTGCATAACCCGAAATTGTGAAAAACCCCTGGATCGACGGTCGCTTCCCTGTTTTAATTTTGTTTTTACTATAAATAATAAGTTTTAGTTTGATTATAACTCTTCATCCATCGGGCTTTAGGAGTTGCGCCCAACGTGAAAAGAGCTTAGAATAATTAGGACAACAGTTTGGTGAAGCCAAATAGGACACTTACTATTTCTGGCCGAAAACCTCGCGCACTAGTAGACATCACGACCATCTATAAATAGTAAGTTTACTATTTATAGTAAGTCGCGGATTCTAGGAGTTTGAGTTGTAGTTTGATTCTGATTTCTTTCTCATTGCTTGGTATCCCTATTTAAAGGGTTGTGAACTCGTTTTTATTCATCAATTAATCAATTTCGAATTTATTAGAATTTATTTCTATTTTCTGCTTTCTTTCCTCGTGGATTCGAGAAGTCTCTGTGAGGAGTCCAGAGAAGCTTTTTGGATTCAGAGTAGTTATCCTCATCACGTTCATTCCTGCGTCACTTTTTAGATGGCATCAAGCATCTGTCGATGGCATCGATAGACCTTTTTGTTTACAAATATAAGACATCAACAACGTTGAGATCTGGAGTGCCAAAGGTGGCACAAAAAGGGCCCTTGGATTATGCACTAATGACCTAAGGTGTAGCCTTCAAATGGACAGCTTCGACGGTCGAAAAGTGGGCCATATATAGGACTTCCAAATGGACATATTTGTCCCTAGATGGTTATGAAATTTATGGGCTTAGAAGGTCCAGTAAGTACGAGCCCCAAGTCAGCCCCCAAACTATGTGGTTAGGGCCCTTGTTTGGGCCTTACTATTGGGTCAACCTTATTGGACTCAAATGGGTCATTTAAAGTAGTTTTGGGATGGGACTTGGACCATATTTGGACCCACCAAAATGGGCGCAAGCTTAGTCCAGAACACATGCATGTAGGGCCCTGATTTGGCTTAAAACTATGTAAGATTGGAAGCCCCTTTGAGCTCGACTACTTAGGCTAACCTCGCTGGCCAAAAGGAGCCACCCAATGTAAACTGGAGTGAGCGTACTAGATCCCATCCCTGGACCCACTAAGGATGGACCCAAGGCCAGCCCTTGGACCATGCATGAGGCCTTCTCCAAATAGGCCCATAGTTAGGGTGGTTGGGAGGCCCAAACCATCCCAACTTTTGAACAGTTTGGGGATCCACACCTCCCACTTGTTGTTTAGTTAAGTGGTCCACTTCCTGCCCTCATCTCATGTACACATGATGCCTCTTTGATGTTTGAATGCTTCCCTTCTATGTTCAAATGGTTCCTTAAGTTTTGCGACAATGTTTGGTGTGAAAGTGCAATGTATGTTGCAGAATTTTGACCCTCAATTGGACCTGGGTTGGACCCTTTTTTGGGCCATTTAAACAACTATATAAGGCCTGTAGAACATCCCCTTGAATCATATTCAGGATGGCCCCTAATCCAGCTCCTAAATTATGCCGAAGGGGAGCTTAAATTGGGCCCCAAACGGGATGTTTAGTGGGCCCAAAATGTCCCACCCTTGGACGGTTTCGGGTCCCCTAATCTGTCCACTTTGCACAGATGGGTAGGGCCATCCTTAGGACCTAAAGCAGGTATGGAATGATGCCTAAAAAAGTGTCCAAGCTTACTCTAAGTGGAGCCTTGATCAGCCCCTAAGATCGAATGAAATAGAATGATGTTTTTAATGTTATTACCAGTAGCAGGGTGCTGATTTTGGGCCTTTAATAGTGGGCATCTAGTTATTTAATTATCTCATTTCGGATGGTCCCAATGGGCAAAAAGGAGTGACACAATTTCAGCCCAAAAGCAAAGTGTGAAGGGCTTTAAATTAATTAGCCATTCAGTGTACGTCCTTGGGACCGAAAAATCAGAAATGCACCCCCTTGTAGTGGCTGAGATTTCAGCTACCTTACATGGGTCATGGTGCACAAGGTCAGCTGCCCCAATATTTTTATATGAAGTGGCCAATTAGTCCTTAAAGCGTGCATGTATAAAATGGGCCATTTAACCATGACAATTTGTGTGAAGTGTGCTTGATTCTTTAACTATGACAGCATGTGAAGCAAGTTCAACTCATTAATCATGACAACATGTGACCTATGTATATTTCCTTAAATATGATAACATGTGGAGTGTGCTTGACCATTTAGCTACGATAATATGTGAGAGGTTGCTTAGCCCCATTGACCGTGTGTGAATGATGCACACCTAGTAACTTGATCACATGTGAGTGGCATTTAGTTAAGCCTCCTCACCATGAGCGTATGTGGTAATTGATTTGGCTACCTAACTACGAGGAAATGTGATCCTTTCTTAGGCTACTTAACTATAGGAACTTGTGATACTTGCTTGGCCACTTAACCTTGAGAGCATGTGACGTATGCTTTACCATTTAACTACACATACGTGTGTGACACTTGCTTGGCTATTTAAGTACGTGGAAGTACATTTGCTGAGCCACTCGAACACTTAGCCACTTGACCATGTGCGATTAGTGCTCACTTAGCCCCTTGACAACATACATATGTGGCTTAGCATGGACCACTTGACCACCCGAGTGCAATTTTTAACTTGATCCACTTGAACACCATAGACTTGATTTTTTTACATTGGACTTGAATGCATGTGGGGTGACTAGGGGCCCGAACTCGAGTATACAAAAGTGCAATTGATCCAACCCATAATGTGCTCACCAAGTGTGTGTGCGTGCGCGCGCGCACACGGATTGTCATTGTTTCAAGCACACCCGGTGTGGAAAATTCAAACTATTGTTGAGTTTGCTTTAGTGTGCGTAAACTCATCTTTTCTTAGTAAAATAACTTGAATGAACTTAAGACTCTTATGGCATGCGTAAGGATGCATGTAAACACATCATGACTTGTGGGAATGTGGACTCATGAGATTGGGTAGAACCTTGGAGAGTTCAGCTGTTTGATTCATACAATTCATGCATATGAATCATGGAATGTTCTAAGCATGTGAATGCATATTGAAATTATGGGATGGTTGGATGGCGACTCATGCATAACATTATTATACGCGACTAGAACCACATAGCAATAAGTGATTGAAAATCAAAATATAATTGAAATAGAAAAGCAGACTTAGGAGTCTCATGGGTAAAAAAATCCTTAAATCTCATTAACACAAATCAAGTCTCTCCATTGTCGGGCCAAGTTGGGTGAGTATGTCAGGATTGTAAAAATGTTCCCGCTGCCAAGGCTAGATGGGAAGAGGTGTCACCAATCTAGCATGTCAGGATTATGACAAATGTATGGCCGGGTGAGAAAGCACATGAGGTTTGCAATAGATTTCCATTACCGAGGTTGGGTAAGTGTTAGTGATGAGTCCATGCTAGCTCAGGTGAAAATGGCCTCGATTGTTCATGGAAGTTAAATATACAAAGATATGTTAGATCGCATTCATGACTGCATTGCATTCACAACTATATATAGGTACCCTATACACGCTATGATCCTGATGATTTATGATAAAGTATGCGAAACGTCACACACACACATGTAGGGGTGGACTCAATGAGCTTTCTTAAACTCATTTAGCCTGACATGGATCATCTACATATGCTACTTAGATTTATTTTTTTCCTTTTAAAATCTAAAATATAATATGTTATGGAACTTACACATTTTTATAAATATGAATGATATATTTTACTGTTTAAATTTTGTTTTACCTTTACACAGAAATCACAACCTTACAACATATATATATTAGAACAAAATTTTACAAAATTTTCTCTCGTAAATTTAAATTTGGAAATGTGGCATGCATGTCGGCTACTAAATTTGGGGCATGACATAAATTGAGTAGGAAAATCTGATCAATGGCCTGGATTTCACATACTATGGTGTTACAGGGTAACACCGGATCCGCTTCCCTAAAATGAGAGCATTGTCATTTAGTGCGGAGCACTCAGGGTGGTACTTACAATATTCCATATTAGAATGGAGGTCTTTACAATTGTGAGAGACAAGAAGATAGGAGTTTAAAATTTTCCTTTTCTTAGTATATTAGCGAGCATGACATCTCATCTCAAGCCTGTTGTTCTTATCAACCATCTCAAGTCGATTGTTGTTATCATTGAAGTTTTATTGATGAATCAAAGGCCGGCACTGTCGATTTTGATTGACAGCATGTGGATACTGAGCTGTGACCTGTGATTGAGCGTTGGATTCTCTGCACAACAGGGATTTGAAATCTCTACGGTGTTCAGGGATTCATGCATGATTGTTGATTCATGGTTCATATATTTTTATATATATATATATATATTGCAGGCTGTGACCTGTGATTGAGCGTTGGGTTCTCTGCTCAACAGGGATTTGAAATCTTCAGGGTGTTCAGGGATTCATGCATGATTGTTGATTCATAGTTCATATATATATATATATATATATATATATTGCAGGCTCTCTATAATACATATTCAAAAACCGGACTCCACTCCGGGTCCAGCTGCGTGGAAGACTTGACTCAATCGATATTTAAGACTCAAATGGGACCACCCAAGGTGCCTATATCTGATGTGGAGCCGGTCACTGATAATTTCATGGCCAAAATGGATCAAAAAAGGTCCAATCGGATATGAAGGTGATCCGGATTGTCAGAAGTTAAAACGGACATATCTCGCAAACCTGAATGAGTTATCGGACATACCTTATATGATTTTGGAGTAGGATGAGCTACTTTAGCCACCCAACCCTACTAAACCAGGTTTCCCATGCCGAATTTGTGAGATTCCATCATATCGACTTAATTTCATTTTTACTATTTTTTGGTAAGTTTTAGTTCGATTGTACAAACCTTGGGAGTTTTGTATAACACAAAAAGTTCTTAGAAAAGTTAGGGGAAAGTTATAGTTCAGCCAAATAGTCTACTTACTATTTTTTATTGAAAATCATGTGCACTAGAAATCAAGACCATCTATAAATAGTAAGTTTAATATTTATAGTAAGTTGCAATTTTAGGTAGTTTTATTTTAGTTGAATTCCGAAACTTATCCCTAGGGTTCGTAGCTTTATTTAAAGAGTTGTAAACTTGTTTTTCATAATCAATAAAAAAAAAATTGAATTTTCTAGAATTAATTTCTATTTTCATCATAGATTCAAGGCGTATCTGTGAGGAATCCAAAGATGCCCCGTGAATTCAGCGTAATTATCCTTGAGGAAGATGGTTTTTGATCTCTACACCTCCTTCCCTGCATCAGCCGTTATGATTGATTGGATTTGATCATATTCCTAAATGGTTAGATTTAGCCGTGGGAAAGAAGTGACCAAATTCAAAGGTCAAGATTGGACTTAAAGTTATGTTTCTAATGGCCCAAGTTCGAACCAGATCACAACTCAAAATGATCCACAATCTTTGGTCAGGTAGGCCACTGCTTCTGATCCAACACCAGAACAGATTAACATGAACCAGAAACCCATTCTAAATCCACTCCCTTAATCAGCTGAAATCTTTGCTCAAGAATGTTTGTTGTCCAATCTAGCCCCAGTGAACGGTCAGATTTCAGCCTCAATGGTGGCCCATAATTACCCAGAATGAAATAGAAATTGGGTTCACATCAATGACCATAAAATGGATTGGATTTAGACCAAACTTGGTTTTTACTGTTGACCAAAACTGATCCAGATTAAGCTTAGAATCCGCCCAAACACACACAGCCCAATTACTAATCAGGCCAAACGGATGGCCAGATTTGAGCTGTAAATGCACCAAACCGACGGTCCGGGGATGCGGATTCTGTCCTACCCCACCCGGACGGTAATCTGTCCGGACAGGGCTCTGTGGGGCCCACCGTGATGTAAGTGTTTTATCCACACGTTAATCGCTTTTATCATATTAAGATCCAAAAATGAGGCAGGTGAAAGGCTTAAGTGGACCACAAAGTGGGGATTTAATGTCCACCATTAAAAACTTCTTGGGTGTTGGAGAAGTTTCGGATCAAGCTGATATTTAAGTTTTCACTTCATCTACGTCTACATGACCTTATGAATAGGTTGGATGATTAAAAATAAAAACATCATGGTGGCCCTTAGAAAGGTTTCAACGGTGGGTGTCATTATCACTGTAGTTTCCTTTGGTGTGGTCCACTGGAGCTTTGGACCTACTTCATTTTTAAGAATATACCTTAAAATAGTCTGAGAAAAGCAATGAACGGCGCGATAAAACACTTACATACTGGCTCAAAAATACGGCCCTATCCTGCATCCAAAACTAACTTCCAAGCTTTACCATGAAGCAATGGCCCAAGATGCCAACAGTCTAGCAGTTAACAATAGACAGGGACGCAGTGGATGCGGATATTCTGCAACCCTTTATGATAAATCCACCCGACCCATCTGTTTTGCCTGCTCATATTGGAAACGGATTGGCTACTCCCCCTGCAACTAGCCTGGTGGCTGGTGGTAGGTACTCTGTGGGCCCCACCATGATGTATGTGTTTCATCCATGCTGTTCATCCATTTTTACAGATCATTTTAGGTTTAATCCCAAAAATGAGACTGATATAAATCTCATGTGGACCACACCACAGGAAAACAATAGTGATTGGATATCCACCATTAAAATCCTCCTAAGGCCCACTATACTGTTTATTTGACATCCGATCTGTTGATTAGGTCATACAGACCTAGATGAAAGGAAAAAAACCAAAGATCAGCTTGATCCAAAACTTTTATGGCCCCCAAAATGGTTTTAATGGTCGACATTCATTCAACATTGTTTCCTATAATGTGGTCCAGTTGAGATTTGGATATACTCATTTTTGGTCTCATACAATAAAATGATCTAGAAAAATAGATGGATGGCATGGATGAAACACATACATTGTGGTGGGGCCCACAGAGCACCGACCACCAGCCATTGGCTGGTGGCTGGTCCAAAACTCACGTGGCCACGCAACAAGAAACAATGGAGATTCAACACCGTTGAAACATTATTTCAGGCACAAAAGTTTTGGAGTAGGCTAGTATTTTGTGTTTTCGGTTCATCCCAGTGGTAATGACATTGTGAACAGTTTGGATGGCATACAAACAAGGCGAGGTTTCAACCGTTGGCATTTCCCTGGCTAATATTTTCCCCATCACGTGGCCTACTTAGTTTTGGATCTGTCTCATATTTTGGTACGTCCTAACATGAGCCCGAAAGATGAATAGAGGGGTAGATTTCTCACAAACATTATGGTGGGCCCCACCTAACTTTATGTATCAGGCAGTCCGCGTCCGGACACAATACCCATATTTGAAAACATCCAATTAAGAGCATCACTCCTTCGACCACGCCCAGCGTGATGACATGCACACTAATATAAAAAGAACAACGACTTTATGATGATGATGATGGAATAAAATAAAATTTCAAAATAATAATAATGACTTTAAGAAGATGTTGGGCCTGATTTCATGGGCACTAATATAATAAGAACAACAGTTGCAATAATCCATCAATGCATATAAAAACTGATGGGCAGCATAGACCGAACGAATAACAGAGATCGATCAGAATCACTGCATGTATCGATATAAAAGCCCAATGAGATGTTATCAGGAAGGTTATCTAAAACAACTACGGATGCATTGAACGACGAGTGAATCATGTAGTTATGAGCAGTCAATCGCAAACACGAGAAGCCTGTGCAATTGAATCCTTGCTGGGCACACCTGGATCGGCTTTATACATTGTTGTTCTTTTGATCAAATCAGTTATTTTCTGGTCTTCGTCGATGCGCGTGTGGGCGGGCCAGCCTCTTGGTGATTGCTTTCGATGACGCTGGGTGAGTTGGCTTGTGAATGCTTCTTTGCTCAAGTTGGAGTTCTACTTGCCAATAAGCTCGGGATTTGGGTCAGCTAAACAGTATAGAATCATTATGAGTTGAAGAATTCAAAGACTCCCCCAACTTAATGTTGGGGTAACGTGGAAGCACGTAGAGTTGAATTAAGTTAAAGTATGACCAATCACACAACCAAATCTAAACATAAACAACCCAAATTTTACGTAGAAAAACTCTTTCAGAAAGAAAAAGAAAAAAAAAAAACCCCACAATACAAAGCGATGAGTAATGCATTATGAAAGCAGAAATTACAAGAGATAAATTTACTGATTCGAACAAGCCTCGAATCTACCTCACCAGCCCAAACTATGCCCTTGAAACCCTTAGGAACGAATTAAAAAGCCTTATAATTCTTTTTCTCCTTCCCAAATTCTGATTACACCAGATATATATAGCACCATATAGTATCGCAATCAGAATAGAAAACATATCCCATACTTACACAATTCTACGCGTGTACTTGATGGCACCTTTGATGGGACTTCGATTGCATCAAACACTTTTGATAACATTGAATAAAACATTGAAACGTACCATCAATAAAACATTGATTTTCCAGATCTTTCCGATGACATCGAAAGCATCGACATCTGCTCAATGGCATCGATTGGATCGACACATCGACAAACCCTGTTGTTTACAGATTTTAGACATTAACGACCATCTCCACCATGTCTTCAATCTTCATTCTTCATAACTCCTTATCCTCATCTCTAATTTTGTCTTGCATCATAGATCCACTGTCGCTTCTCCTGCACACTCCGTCTTCCATTGACGCCTTCGTCAAGCCCAGAAAAGTTGCACAAAACTTTAACATCTTTGTAGGAACTACCTTAGTGAGCATGTTAGCCAGATTCATGCTCATGTAAGTCTTCTCTGAAGTCATACCTCCTTTCTTAAGTACTTATTGGATAAAATGGTGATGCACATCAATATGTTTAGTACGTGAGTGATAAACAAAAGTTTGTACTTCTCTTTATAACCTTATGGGGATTCAACTACTACACTTTGATCGAGAAAATTGATTTTCCCTTGCTATACAGTCACCCTAGGACTAAGCTTGAGTCTTGTCATCGAGATGAGTAGTTGTCGTATGCGTTGCAGCCTTATGGTAACCCAACTATTGCTCTATGATTGTTAGCCTTAACAGGTGTTCTTGACTAGGCACACTCAGATTTTCTTTTCCTACTCAAACTTTCGAATTTGACATTTAGGTTATCATTGATTCTTCCACTTAGGATGTAAGGTTGCCCTAACCAAAAGGCAATTTAAGTACGGCCCTTGCTACTTCTCTTTTGAAATGTAATCAAATCTGACACTGTGAGTTCAATCCAACTACTTTGATGATACATATATATGAATTTGGTAAAATTGAAAAGATTCGGAAAACCACATCCAAGTTTGTCATTGCATTAGTTCCTATCGAGAAGTATATATGAAAGACTTCTTAGTGCCTCAGACTCCATACATTATTTTTTGGAAAATATCTTTTAAAAATTTTATTGCTTGGAGGCTCCTCTTAGATGGAGTAACTCCTTGAGGATTTTTTAAAATAAATTTTTTTACTTGGAAACTAGTCCCACTAGGAAGATTTTGGAAAGCCATTTTATTTGAGGTAACTCCACTAGCACTATTTGTTGATGCATTTTTTTCGGTGGACCCTTCTTAGTTAACCCTCTGGGACCTGGGCAGGAGAAAGTAAGAGAAGGAGACCCTAGCTTGTACAGGGGACCCCCCGATGATTAAGTCAGGACCTTGGGTCTTTTGTAAGATAGGATCTTAAGGAAAAGAGTCTCCATTCTAGCATTAGGGTTTGCATGCATACCTTATATTGGCGAAAAGTATCTCTATTTATAGGGGAAGGAAGACCATGCCGTAGAGAGTCTTTCCTAATATGTCGGAGATCTTCCCACACAGGTTTCTAGATCCATCCAGGATCTTCCTGAGATTGTGGTTGTCTGAGTTCCTCGAGGTCTAATTTTATCTCCTGAAGATCTTGGAGAGATCTTCGGGCCGTTGGAGGGATTCACGGACTATTAGTTCAGGAAAAGGTCGAATGATAGAGATGCCATATATAATACTGAACCTTTCGTTAGATCAGTGTTTATCTTGTTCATAGGTTATGCCGACCTATGGCCGACCTATGTTGGGTTGACTTGTAGCCGCCATATGGTCGACCTATGGCCGACCTATGTTAGGTTGACCTATAGCCGTCATATGGCTGAGCTATATCCGACTTATTGTTTAGGTCAACCTATAGCCGAGCTATGATTTAGGTTGGCAACCAACCATTTGAGCATACTTACAGTTGCATCTTATTTAAGTGGACTTACAGTTGCATCGACCTACTTAAGGGTCGACCTTTCCTTACTAGTAGATGCCTCTTAAGTGGTTTTAATCATATTGGGTCCGTGCTGATTTGTAGAGTTGGTCCATTCCATAAGTCGATCTATTTTCCCCCAATAGTAAGCCCTCCTTACTTTCAAGCCGATCCGCGGAGGCTCGGAAAGTAAGTCACATATAGCTTAGGTCGGTTTATGTTGTCATAAATGCTAAGTATGGTGGTCAGCACGGTAGTCGAGGCATGTCAATAATTATGTACGGCATTGCCGAGGTGGCGTTTCGTGGCTCGAGGTCACGTGGTCTGCCAGGTTGCCATTTCGGTGTCAGTCCAATGAGGGAATGATACGTGGCCAATTCTCAATATAATGATTGACTAACGCATGGAGTTGCGCCACGTGTCGAGACATGGCAATCGAGGGGACGTCGTAAGAACCCAACATTGATGGGCGCATCAAGTGTTGCCACGTGGCTTCCGTATATAAAGAAAGCCCTAACCCTTAGTCGTTTTCGTCTGCATTTTCTCCTTTTTCCCTTCCAGTCGTGTTCCTTATCTTACATAGGCGATTTCCAGTGACTGTCTTCACCAGAGGCTGGACATTTGTTTCTTCCCCAGTGAGCTTCACACTTCACTTACCCCCTCCTTTCTTTTTCCTTTTAACAACGACTCTCAACATCTATAAAAGTCATCATGTATGAGTCCTTGAGTTCATTGGAGGGGGCTTCCGGCGGCGATAGTGGGGTGAGTAGCCTCCGAGTAATGTTGAACCCACCGTCATCGTTGGTGATGATGGTCGATGCTAATTTTTAGGCGTCGTGGCCAATGGAGAGGTCGCCAATAGAGAGGCCGGTTAGGGTAGAGCGTGACCAGTTCGGTGAAGAAGATTCAGAAGAGTCTTCTTGCGAAGAGGAGCCAAGCGGTTCTATGCCCTCGACCCTTACTAAGGCGGAATTAGCTTTGATTAGACTGGGGTATCACATCCCTGAGTCTATAATTGTCCAAGTTCCCTCGCCAGACAAGCATACTGATCATCCTCCAGAGGGAGCAGTCGTCATTTTTTAGGTCGCCCTTCAATGTGGCCTTAGGCTCCCTCCATAAGGTCTAGTAAGGTGGGTACTTGCTCTCCTGAACTTAGCTCTGGGGCAGATGATCCCTAATGGATGGAGGGCTTTGATCGGCTGCGTAGTCTTATGGTCCGAGATAGAGCAGCCCGAGCTTTTCGTCGTGGAGTTCCTCCATCTATACCAATTGAAGTCGAACAAGTTTCACCCTAGCTGGTATTATCTCTCTGCGTGGCGGGGGACTGGAGGGAGCCTCTTTACCGACCCTCCATCGTCCAATAAGAATGGAGGGACAAGTGGTTTTGGGCCTTTGGATGTTAGGAAGTGGTCGACCTATCCTTAGATCAGAACTTAGTCCCCACGGCATTTTCCAACCTAGGTCAATATTCTTTGGACTTAGTTATCTTTCAGCTCTTCCTTGGTCGGTCGGTTTTCAAGTTTTCTTAACTTGTTCGCACATGTCTTCTATCGTAGTTATTCCTAAGCACGCTCGCCTACTAGACAGTGGATCTCTTTCTGAATCAGAGGGACAAAAGCACTAGGGGAAGAGGAAAGATCTTAGAGAGTACTTCTCTTACCTGAGTTACTTCTTAAGTTGAGCTTAGATCTCGCTCTCAACGATAAGAATTTTGGTAAGAACCCTGGTCGAGCTTTATGACTTAGAAAATTTTCATGGACTTCCATAATTGAGTTTCTTCATGTTTTGGTGTAGAAATGTCTGAAGCTCGTCCTTTGTTAAGGCCTACCTCCAAGCTCCGGGCGCCTTCCCTGGAAGAAATAACGGCACCAAAAAGGAAGAGGCAAAAGACCTACAAAAGCAAGGGGAAGGTCAGCCCTTCTTTCCCCATCGTGATGGAGGTCAAAGAAGAGGAAGCGATGGTGGAGCCCGTCCTTAATGTTTGCTGCTTCAATGGTCGGGACAACCGTTCGGGAAGAGGTTTCTCCTGCCGAGGCACTGGGACTTGCCGAGCCTTCTGTGGAGGCTCGTTCTGTAGAGACTGGAGAGACTAATCTCTCTTCAGCTGATCCTTCAGGAGTTCAGGAGGAGGAAGGTCAGGGCCTCCACCGAGCTATTGAGGATATCATTCCTTAGGCGGATCGGCGCATGCCCAAGGCGGAATTCCTTGATTTGTTAGATTCTCCAGCAAACTCGGTCCTCGCGTTTGGGCGACGAGTCTTCTTGGCGTAAGTGCATTTCCATAAGTGGTTCATCTTTCTTTGTGATTGTCCAGCTTCGCTCGTTCTTTCTTTTCCTTGGCAGCTCACTCCTTGCATGTTGAAGGTGCATTGTGAGATTACTCAGCTGCAGGTGCAGTTAAGCGAGACCAGTCAGAAGCTCGTGTAAAAGGAGATTGAGGTCGCTCAATCCCAAGCCCACACTTCTTCTGTAGAGACTGAGCTGGAAGCCATAAAGAAGCTTTTTGCAAAGGTTTCTAAGAAGTCGGCTCAGCGGGAGGCTGAGCTAGAGGCGAAGCTTGAGGAAGTTGGGGCGAAGCTCAAGGAAGCTGGGGCGAAGCTTGGGGAGACTGAGGCGAAGCTTGAGAAACTTAAGGCAGGAACTCAAGTAGCTATTGCCCAAGCTCGGGAGGATGTTGTCAATGAATATCAGTCTTCCCAAACGTACATGGATGACAAAAATTCTCTGTACCGACTAGGCTACTCGAAGTGCATTGAGACGATGAAGGAAGCCTTTCTGGAGTTAGACCTTTCTGGTTTCGATGATTCTTAGTCCAGCTCTGATGCATCTAAGGACAAAGCAACTCCCGAGCAGCCCCCTGAGGCATAAAGATCAACCTCTCTTTGCAATACCTTTCCCTTTTTGTTTATGTTGTTTCTAATGTAGATTAATGTAAACATGCCCCTTAGGGCTTTATCAATGGAAATTACTTCTTTTTTAAGACAATATGTTCCTTCGTAGATTTTTCTAAGTTAAGTAGATCGCACTCAATAGGCGAGTCGGATTTAGTAGATGGATGGGATTCGTTCTGGATTCAATCAGGTAGGTTGAATTTTGTAGATAGGTCGGACCACATACATAGGTCAAACCACATAGAGAGGTTAGATAAGAATCAGGCTGTAACAAATCTTTATTAGATCTATCTTGGGGCTAATCAACATACAATAAACTTCGAGTTGATCTGCTAAGGACGATAGATCTTAAGATGTTCAGCATTCTAGGGATGAGGTAGGAGTTGACCATCCAAATCTTCCAGTCAGTATGAGGCAGGTCAGCTTGTACTCATTACTATGTAGGGTCCTTCCCAGTTCGGGCCTAAAGTTCCCGATCCTGGTTCCTTAGTATTTTGGAAGGTTCTTCAAAGGATAAAGTCACCGGCTCAGAATCTCCTGACTTTTACCCTGGCATTGTAGAATCGTGTCACTTGTTGCTGGCGGATAGCGGTTTGGATCTGAGCTTGTTCTCTCCTTTCCTCAAGAAGATCGAGACTCAACGTCATTAGCTCAGTATTCATTGGTTTGTCAAATGTCTTTATCCAAGCTGTTGATAACCCGATTTCTACCGGGGTGACAGCCTCTGCTCCGTAAGCTAAAGAAAATGGGGTTTCCCCATTGGTCATTCGATAGTTCGGTATGCCCAAAGGACTTTAGGAAGTTCCTCATCCCATGCTCCCTTAGTTTTCTCAAGCTTGGTTCATAAGTGATACTTGATGATCTTGTTGACTGCTTCGACTTGTTCATTTACCTATGGGTGTCGTGGCAAAGAGTAAACATTGCAAATCCCGAGGTTATCACACATTCCCTAGAATTGCTTGTTATCGAATTGCTTTCCATTATCGGAGACAATTGTTCGAGGAATCCCGAACCTGCAAATGATATTTTTCCAGACAAAGTCTGTGATCTTTTGCTCGATTATCTTTGCCAGAGGTTCAGCTTCAACCTACTTCATGAAGTAGTTGATTGCTACGACGAAAAACTTGGGCTAACCTTTGCCAATGGGGAGAGGGCCGATGATGTCAATTCCCCACTAGGCAAATGGCCATGGCCCGATCATGGGAGTGAGATCTTTAGGAGGCTGCCAAGGTAAATTTGCAAAGCACTGGCACTTGTCACACTTCTGAGCAAATTGCTAAGTATCGGGCTGGATGGTCGGCCAATAATACCCCTGTCGGATAATTTTGTGAGCTAAGGCCCGACCTCCAAAGTGGTTTTCACAGATGCCCTTGTAGATTTCCCTTAGGATGTACTCAGCTTCATCTGGTCAAAGACACTTGAGATAGGGGAGATAAAAATCTTTTTGTAAAGGACGTTGTTGAGTATGGTGTAGCGAGCTGCTTTTGTTCGCAGTTTGCGTGCTTTCATTCGGTCTTTGGGTAATTTGTCCTCTTTGAGATATTCGAAGATTAGATTCATCTAAGTAGATTCTGAACTTACCAGAAGAACTGTGACGAGGTCCGCCTCATCTGCTTGGTTTGGTAAGGAACTCGATTGGGACAGATCTTGGAATATCGTCTTCGTCTATAGTGGATAGCTTTGCCAACATGTCGGCTTTGGAATTTTTCACCCAAGGAATCAGAGAAACACTGCATTTTTAGAATTTTTCGATCAATTCTTTAGCCTTCCTTAGATAGGCTTTCATGCATTCCTTCTTGGCCTGGTATACTTCAGCTATTTGATTGACAACTAACTGGAATCGCTTAAGACTTTGAGGTGCTGAGCTCCCATGTTGGCCAACAGTTTAAGTCCAACGAGTAAAGCTTCATATTTTTTTGTATTGTTGAAGGCTTGAAATTTGAATCTTAAGGCATATTGCATACATATATGGTCTGGGGTCTCTAGGACTATCCCGACCCCACTTGCCTTAGAGTTAGATAAGCCATCAACATAAGCGTCCACGTGGGTGGGACGGGAGTAGCTTGGGAGTCGGATGCTTGGTCGAATGCTTGATTGAACAGAACATCTGGGATGAGCTCCTGACTAGGCAGGTCAGTATCCTGCCCAGATGTGTGAGTTAATTTGGCAATGAAGTCAGCCACTGCCTGACCTCTAATAGTTGCTCGAGGTCGATACTTGATATCGAACTCACTCAACTTGATCGCCCACTTAGTCAGTCGATACTTGATACTTCGGGCTTCTGGAGCACTTGACATAGTGGTTGATCGATCAAGACAATAACAGTGTGAGCTTGGAAGTACATCACAAACGTCAAGAAGAAATTACCAATGCTAATGTTAATTTCTCTAGGTTTAGGTATCCAGTCTCGGCTAAAACTAGGGCTTTGCTGACGTAGTATACTGAGAATTGCTTTCATGCTTGTTTCCTAATTAAAGCCAAGCTAACCGCTGCATCAGAAACAGCCAAGTATAATGGTAGGGATTCTCCTTGCTCAGGTTTGGAGAGTAGTGGTGGTGACCCTAGATATTGCTTGGGCTTTTGGAAGTGTCTCACATTCTTCTGTCCAATTTACTACTTCTTTCCCTTTCAACAGTTTGAAGAAGAGGAGACATTTGTCTATAGCTCGAGACACAAAGCGATCGAGAGCCGCAATCCTCCTTCTAAGTCATTAAACGTCCTTTGTCGTCTTTGGTGAATCCATACCGAGCAGAGCTTTGATCTTCTCAGGGTTCTCTTCGATTCCTCATTGGCTGACCAAGAAACCGAGGAACTTTTTCAAGCTAACTCCAAAGGCACATTTGTTCGGATTCAATTTCATCCGGTATTTATAAAGGATGAGGAACATTTCTTCAAGATCAGTAACATGATCTATAGTTTTAATGCTCTTGACGAGCACATCGTCGATGTAGACTTCCATAGTTCGCCCTATTTGATGGGTGAACATTTTGTTAACCAGCCGCTGATAAGTGGCTCCTACATTTTTCGATCCAAAAGGCATGCCACGATAACAATAAAGACCTTTGTCAGTGACAAAGGTCGTTTTTGTCTTATCATGTGGGTGAATTACAATTTGATTATAACTAGAATAAGCATCCATAAAACTGAGTAGTTCATGCCTAGCAGTGTTGTCGGTAAGTTGATCGATTCGGGGAAGAGGAAAGTTATCTTTGGGACAGGCCTTGATTAGGTCTGTGTAGTCAACACAAACCCGTCATTGCCCATTAGCCTTCTTGACCAACACAATGTTATCTATCCAGTCTGGATAATAAACTTCCTTGATGAATCCAACCTTGAGGAGTTTGTCGACTTCTTCCCCGATCACTACATATCTCTTGGGACCAAGCATGTAATGCTTCTGTCAAATTGGTCAATAAGCTGGGTCGACATTCAGGCGGTGCACGATGATTTTAGAGTCGATGTTGGGCATGTCTTCATGAGACCACTCAAAGACGTCCACATAACGTCGGAGGAGAGATATCATTTTGTCCCATAGTGGTCCTATCAAGGACGACCCAATTTGGACAATCCTAAATGGGACAAATTCATCGAGCGAGACGGGAACAAGGTATTCCAAGGGACGGCCTCTTTCTTCAGAATCCTCATAAGGATCCATAGAAGTGACGATCATCGCCTGGTGTGAAGCTCTTAGTGCCATCGTGTAACACTGTCGAGCATCGTGTTGATTGCCCTTCACTGATCCGACGCCTTGCTCGGTCAGGAACTTCATGGCTAAGTGGTAGGTCGAGACCATAACTTACAGAGCATTCAGAAATGGTTGGCCAAGGATCGCATTGTAGTGACTTGGTTTTTTCCATCTCCAGCCGTAAGTGGGAGTTGTATTGCTCCCTCAGGTATGACCTGTCCACCCGAGAAACCGAGCAATGGAGTTTTAATAGGTCGAAGTCAAGATCAACTAACTATCATTTTATCGAAAGCCTGAGCGAAGAGGACATCGGTTGATGATCAAATGTCAACAAGGATTCGGAATACTTTATGATTGGCTATGGTCATGGTGACCACAAGTGCGTCGTCATGTGGATGGTGGATTCCTCAGGCATCTTCTTCAGTGAAGGTCAGGCTATGAGTCTCCACCTTTTGCTCTTTCAGAGGTCTTCCGATAAGTAGAACTTTGTATTCGGGGAGACCAATGTTCCTCACGTGTACCTTCCAAGTATTATTTGAGTCTCCTCCACCTCTGTGGCCCCCGAAGATCATGCAGATCTCCCTGGTCAGCTCGTTGTTGACTGGTTGTTCGTCTTTCAATGCGACTCAATCTCCTTTATGACTGATGTACTCCCCAAGATGGCCACTACGAATGAGTACTTTGATCTCTTACTTTAGGTCAAAACAATCGCTTGTTGTGTGTCCGTGATCCCGGTGAAAGAGGTAATATTTGTTTTTACTTCTGTTTTTGCAATCGAACTTCAACTTGTTCGGTTAGTGGAGGATATGCTTGTCATGGATTTCCACTAAAACTTGCTCGAGTGTTTTGTTAAGAGGAGTGTAAGTGTTAAACTTACTATTGAGCCGCTTGTTCAGGCGATGATTGTCCCGCGATTGATCATCCTTCCTCTTTCTATTCATATTAGTCAAACTTGGTTCTGCCATCGTCTGTTGTTCTTTGGTTGGAAGAGCTTTGTTCTGGACGGCCTCTCACATGATACGAGCTTCTACAATGTTAGCATACTTCTGCGACCTATTCAGTAGTTCAGCCATTATTGTGAAAGGGGTTTTGTCCAGTGAAAAGAGGAACTGGCGATCTCTCAGCCCTCCCATAATGGCATTTAGGGCGAGCTCTTCCGATTGCTTCCAAACCTGCAAAGCTTTCAGAAGCTTGTAGTCTTTCTGAATGGCGTTTAGGAGGTGGGCAGGTGCTTTAAGCCTCTTCTTTCCCCCAATAAAGTTCGTGATAAAGGTTTGACTGAGTTAGGAGAACGAACTAATGGAGTTTGGTTTCAACTGCTTGAACCACAATCGAGCAGCTCTAGCCAAAGTTATGGAAAAGGCTTGGTGCATGACCACGTCAGAAGCATTATGGAGTTCCATATAGACTCTGAAGGACTCCATGTGCTCCGACAGGTCGGTATTTCTTAAGAACAGAGTGATCTAAGGTAACTGGAATCTATCTGATAGTCTCGCCTACATGATATCCACAGTAAATGGGGGATCAGATTCCTACATTATGCCTTGCATTGGAGTCGGCGTGTTAGTTCAGTAGGCCTGCTGCATGTCTCTGATTTGATGTCGCAAGTTTTTTAAGTTGGCCTCCTAGGGTTCACCGCTTTCTATCGTAGCTTCGGTTGGAGCTTTGTGACGCTTCTTCCGATCCAGTTCATGGCGTAGGTCAGAAGCTGACAGAGCTATAGTTATGGAAACATGGGTTGGGGCTGGGTTAGTCGAACCATGTTATCGGCTCCTTTGAGACGCAGTGGGCGCGCTAGACGGCTGAAGAGGGATGTGGCCTGTTTGTCCATCCCTGTTAACAGTCCCCTAGACATGCTAGGGATGCAGTCGTTCCAACATTTGTTTCATGGTGTTCATATTATTATTCAACATCTCCACTTGTTGTTTAAGAGAGTTCAATCGACCTCATTTCACTTGAGAGCGTTGACCTTACCTCCTTGGGCTGGAATTGGCCTGATGCTGGGACGCAGAGCCCGGTGCCTATCAAGCTTCTCTGGGGAAGGCATGCAGTCAATGGCAACTGGGGGCGTTCAGATTTTCTTCTTCCCCCTGGCATTGTTGCTTTTTTGGTAAAGTAGGAAATGGCTATAATCTCGTTTCCAACAGATGGCGCCAAACTGTTGATGCAGTTTTCTTCTAGGCCCTTCTTGATTAACCCTATGGGACCTGCACAAGAGAAAGTAAGAGACAAAAGAGACCCTAGCTTGTATAAGGGACCCTCCGATAATTAAGTCAAGACCTTGGGCCTTTTGTAAGATAGGATCTTAAGGAAAAGAGTCTCCAGTCGAGTATTAGGGTTTGTATGTGTACCTTACATTAGCTAGAAGTATCTCCATTTATAGGGGAAGGAAGACCATGTTGTAGAGAGTCTTTCCTAATATGTCGAAGATCTTCTCGTATAGGATTCTAGATTCGTCCGGGATCTTCCAGAGATTGTGGTTGTCCGAGATCCTCGAGGTCTGATTTTATCTCTCAAAGATCTTGGAGAGATCTTCGGGCCGTTGGAGGGATTCTTGGACTGTTAGTTGTTGAGGGTCAAATATTACATATTAGACCCCAATTATTACTTGAATTTATGAACATGATACTATTTAATGGCCTATTTTAATCGTGTTTGTGTTGCAAGGTGAATTTAGGAGCCTGAACTGAAAAATGGAATTAAAAGCATGGATTTAATGCTTAGAAGTCACCAAGGCAAGAGACAGACCCCATGGGACCGTGGTCGAAGAATTTACACGCCAGAGATCAGAGAAAATCAAGTAATTCAACCTAAAGAGGCCTGAAAATTATCCAGGATGCAAGATCATAGGGTTCTCACCTCGTTTGGCTCGAAACTTTATATCTGGCCTGAGGACCATAAATTAACCGTACACGTCAAATTTGAACCATTGGATCTTTGTGAAAGTGGCCCAACAGACAGATAAGCCCCTAAAATCCTGATTTGGGGCCCACCTGATATCTAGATATGCTTTAATCTTGGTCTAACTCATTAAATGAGCTGAAAAAAAAGGATGGATGGAACGGATGTCTCATGAACATCACGATGGACCCCACATGGCCAGTGCGTATACACCATGTACACGACAGCAGATTTCGCATACACATCATGGGCATGGTTTTGTGATGGAATTAAGTCTAATTCACATCCTTCTCATCTCTTGAAAACTATCTCAAAGGAAGTTCATATTTGATTTTTAATGTTATATCCTCCAACTGGATGAAGATAGGACTCTAAATCCAGTTGTGTTCATAAATTAAGAATAGATCTCCCTAATCTCTACAAGTGGATCCTTGGCACCCTAGTTTCCCACCTTTGAATGTTACACATTTTAAATAAATTTATTTAGCATTATTCCCTTAATTTTCCCTAATTTAGATTACATCTTCACCTAGTTCTAGTTCAAGTTACTTTTAAATTACGTACAAGGTTCAGTCCTTGTGGATTCAACCTCGGTCTTACCGAGATTATTACTACATCGCAACCCTATACTTGGGGTGTGAACATTAGTTCAGGAAAAAGTCAGATGATAGAGGCGCTGGATACAGTAGACGTAAGAACTAATGAACTTTTCATCATATCGGTGTTTATCTTGTTCATAGGTTATGCCGACCTATGGCCGACCTATGTCAAGTTGACCTGTAGCTTCCATATGCCCAAGCTATATCCGACCTATTGTTTAGGTTAAACTATAGCCAACCTATAATTTAGGACAGTAGCTAACCATTTGAGTGGAATTACAGTTGTATCTTACATGAGTGGACTTACAGTTGCATCGACCTACTTGAGGGTCGACCTTTCCTTGCCAATAAATGCCTCTTAAGTGGTTTTAACCATATTGGGTTCATGTTGATTTGTAGAGTTGGTCCATTCCATAAGTCTATCTATTTTTTCCCAACACTAGTAATTCACCAATTTTTTCCTAAAGGTTCCTTCGAGACTAATTATATTTACAGTTTTGAGAAAATTTCAAGGGCCTTTATTTGAAAGAAAAGCTTCACCTGGAATGGTTTTACTAGGACCATTTTTTGCTGTTTATTTTTGAAAACGTCACCTAACACTTAGTGATCTTTCGATGTACCTAAGACATCCAACAATTGCGGTCGTCTACTAAGGCCAAGGTTTATTGAAAAGTAGAATAATGACGTTACACTTGAAATTTTTTATAGCCAAATTACCCAAAAATAAATAAATAAAAATAAAAATCACCGTTAGCTTGTTAGTTATATTTTGCTTCATTTTCTTCCCATCTTATTTCTTTCTTTGAACTTCAAGACTTTTGGAATCCTTCTATGTTTTTCAGGAAGTACCCAATTGGCACATGTCAATGGAAATTGATTTCCTCCGTCACATGTGCATGCGACATGATCAGAAATCTTATTATCAATATGCATGCGATCTTTAAGTTCAGAATTTGTGCACATTTATAAGACCTGGGTAGTGGGGTTGATCCCCTCATTAACAGTTCAAGGTTCAGAGCTTGATGATTATTTCGCACTCCCAGTGTGATGAATTATGCCACCTGTAAGAAGAGAAAGGGAAGCTTAGTCATGTGATGGAAGAGTAGGTTCTCGAGAGAGAACATACCATCTTTGCTTAATGAGGGCTTTTAGGTTGCAGGAAAGATGGCACATACTCGGTAAAAATGCTAGAAGCATTTGATGTGATGGGTTTTTTCCTCCTTAGAAAGAGGAGAGAACGCGCTCACTTGACCAGTCAAGTGGTCTACTTGACTAGTTGAGGGTGGTGCTCGACCAGTCGAGTAGCGCTTGACTTAAAGTCCAACGAGTAAATTGGTTTGGGACTCCGTGGTGCTCGACCAGTCGAGTGGGGTTCTCGATCAGTCGAGTGGGCCACTTGAACGGTCAAAGACCTTGCTCAACCAATCGAGGTTATGCAGATTCATGTCCAAATTTTGTGTGGACTCCGTAAATTTGAGGCGGTTTCGCAAGAGGTGCGAAAAGGTGTTACCTAAACTATAAATAGGAGTCCCTAGGGCGGTTCTATAGAAGGCAAGAGAGTTTCCTAAAGCTTTACAAAGGTTTTCTAAAGGATTTAGGGCTATCAAAGGTGTGTGTGAGAGAGAGAGAGAAAAAAAAAAGTTAGAGGAAGCTTGTAGAAGGGAGGTGCTGCTTGTAGAGGTGCTCTACTGTGCACTTAACATCTCAACGCTTTATATGTCCTCATGATCGGTGAGATCTCTTCATTTTTCCTCTATTCTCTTATTGTTTATCCACTCCTGTATGAGTGAAGAAGGTTTGATCTAAGTGGTGTGTGCTTGTGATCGGTTGTAACATTCTACTTCATACGGATTGTTGATCTGGACGAGGTCCCGTGGTTTTTACTTCTTTGAGGGTTTTCCACGTAAAAATCTCTTGTATCATGTGGTTTATGCTTTGATTTATTTCATTGCTTTATTATCCCATAATTCTGGTGTTTTTGGGAGGCCAGATCCTAAGGTTTTGTGTAACGACTCCTAACAAAGTGGTATCAGAGAGTTCAAGTTGGTTGAACAGAGTGGGATCGGTTCTGAATTATGAAAGGTGGCTCATTAAGGATGATTGATCTCAATAGTTCTAACTAGACCATATGGAAGGCTAAGATGAAGGACTTACTTTATTGCAAGGACTTATATTCTCCAATTCAAGGCATATCAGTAAAGTTAAAGGATATATTAGATGATGATTAGAAGAAGTTGGACCGGAAGGCGGTGGGGTTTATTAGACAATGGGTGGACGATTCTGTATTTAACTATGTGTCTACAGAGACCTAAAACTACAAGGGCTGTATAAGAGGAAGACAGCCGGCAATAAAATTTTTCTAATAAGACGACTTGTGAATCTCAAGTTCAAAGATGGTGGTTCTGTGGCTGAGCACATAAATGAACTAGCAATATATTAAACCAGCTCTCCGCTATGAAGATGATCCTGGACGATGAATTACAGGCTTTGTTATTGCTTAGCTCATTGCCTGATAGTTGAGAGATATTAATGGTGTCTCTGAGTAACTCCGCGCCAGTTGAAAATGTGTCCATGGAACAGGTAACTAGTTGTCTTTTCAATGAGGAGACAAAGAGGAAGTCTCAGGGGTCTACTCAGCAAGAGGCCCTTATGACATAAGATCAGGGAAGATGAAAGATCAGAAAGGGTGGAAAGGCCTGAGATAAATCAAGAGGCAAGTCAAGTACCAGGAAGGATGTTGAATGCTGGAATTGTGGCAAGAATGACCACTACAAGCATGAATGTCATAAGAAGAAGAATGACAAGAAAGGAAAAGAAAAGGAGAAGGAAGATGAATTAGATTCCATTGCGATTGCTTCAAATGGCGACATTGTAGTTATTCTTTTCGCAGATCATGATGTTTGTCTTACGGCTACTAGTCAGGACACTGACTGGGTGATAGACTCAAGAGCCTCATTTCATGCGACTCCACACAGAGATTTCTTCACAAGCTATAAGTCAGGTGACTATGGGACCATGAAGATGGGTAATTCTGGCATATCAAAGATTGTAGGGGTCGGTGATATTTGTATGAAGACTGATATGGGCTGCACATTGGTTCTAAGGGATGTGAGGCACATTCCAGACCTTTGCCTCAACTTGATGTTGATGGGAAGATTGGATAATGATGGTTATAAAAGCCAATTTGTTGGTGGGCGTTGAAAGCTCATCAACGGTTTGTTGATCGCAGCTAGAGGAAAGAAGTGTTTCACCCTTTACAAGGCAAGTGTCAGTGTGTACAATGGTGGGTTGAAAGCAGCGAAAGATTCAGCTATTGACATGTAGCACTAGCGTCTAGGCCACATGAGTGAAAAAGGGCTTCAGCTACTAGCAAAGAAGCAACTCCTTCCAAACATGACAGGTAAACCTCTCAAAACCTATATTGATTGTTTATCAGGGAAACAGCATAGAGTTTCATTTATTAAAACTACTTCTTATGTTAATAAACTGTATCCATTAGATTTGGTTTATTCTGATGTTTGTGGTCCTATAAGGATAAAAATCTTGGGTGGGGCATCGTATTTTGTCACTTTTATAAATGATACATCTAGGAGGGTTTGAGTTTATGCATTGAAATCCAAGGACAAGGTCTTTGGTATGTTTAAATTGTTTCATGCTATAGTTGAGAGAGAGACAGGTAGATCATTGAAGTGCATCTGCACTAAAAATGGTGGTGAATATATCGGTGACTTCCATGAGTATTGTAAGTCCGTAGGTATACTGCATGAACAGATGGTTCCCAAGACCCCCCAACATAATGGTATGGCTAAGCGAATGAATCGCACTATTATAGAGAGAATTAGATGCATGTTATCCCATGCGAAGTTGCCCAAGACATTCTGAGGAGAAGCAATGCATACGGTAGTGTATTTGATAAACAGGTCTATATAAATTTTGAGGATAAAATTTTTATTAGGTGGGGAGAGCTGTAAGACCCGTATCCTAGCCCGTACTGTTCCGTCGACTCTCCCGATTCTTCCTGTCGAATTTCGGCAATCTGTGACCTATAATCAATATTTGTGTGCGACCCTAAGTCGTATCCTATAGATTGGAGTCGACTCAATTTGAGACTTGTACTATTGTGACCACGCCGTCACCACGGTTCCGACGCTGCGTATTACACGCCGAGGCGATACCCAGGTCGAAGATGTGGGCCTGCGTTCAGTTCGAGGAAAACATTGTGCGTTGTAAATTCCAAGAGAATCTCTACAACATGTCTCATCAATCAATCAATCAATCAAAGTACACAACCCATGCTTTCTTTCTCCCCAAGTCAAGTAACCACCAAGTCAACTCTCAAGTCAAGTACACTATCACCTCACATCCATCACCCATCACTCTCTCTCCTTACAACACTCTCTCTCTCATTTCTCAAACACAAGAAAAAAAAATCTCAAGAAAAGAGTGGACGTCCAAGCCATTTTCAAGAGAGAAAAGTGCATGTGTGTGGCCAACTTTCCACCCCAAAATCCTTCATCTTAGCCATTCAACTCTCATCACCTTCCATCAAAGTGAAGCACAAGGAGATCGGCATTCTATCGGACCAAGAAGATCAAACGGTGGGTACTTTATAGGCTAGATTTTCATGTTTTGATGATGGGCCAAGTGAGGCCTACCGATTGATGGTATGGATCTCACTTTGGACCCCAAGTGTGGCCAATGGCCCACCTTGATCCTCATGATCATTCCATGATAGGGTCATTCTCCATGGACCCCATCATGATGTTTATTTTCCTTGCATGGATAGGGTCATCTAGACCTTACATTTCGGTGGAGAGAGGATCTCCACCGTTGATTTTGATCGGTGGGCCCACATGTAATGGGACTCACTTGATGTATGTTGTAAATCATGGAAGGGAGGGCCCATAGTGCTGGGGTCCCTCCATCACTTGGTCTTCCTTTCTCTCTTTCTCTCCCTCTCTCTTTCATTTTTTCTATTGTGTGTGATGATGTGGCCGTGTGGCCCACTCGGATGGACCCCACCATGAAGCATGTATTTTATTCAAGCCATCTAGTAAGTAGGACCCACCTTGAAATTGTGTTGTATGCAAACCATCCAGCATCTAGGGACGTTGGACATTGCTACGTCAATGAAGTGTGAACTGACAGTGTAGTGTGAAAACAAAAAAAAAAATATCAGTTTGATTTGAAACTTAGGGTGGGTCACTCATGTAGGCCCCACCTCGATGTATGAATGTAATCCACGCCGTCCATCCTATTTTCCAGATTATTTTAGGCATTGAACTGAAAAATGAAGCCAATCCAACTATCTGGTAGGCTATAGCATAGAAAATAGTGTTTTTACCGTTGAAATCCACCCTGATGTTTCTATACACCGAAACATGCTCAATATTGGGCTTGTTGGGTCTATCTTGAGCAGTAAAAACCAACGGGTGGGGTGGATTCTTCTAATGTGGGCCCCACCTAGGAAAAACCACACAAACTGATTTTCAAATTTTTTTTTAAAACGTCATCAACGCAGGACGCTGCTGCTCACTGCTGCACTATGACGGGTGAAGAGACAGGGATCGTGGGTCCCAGCCGTGGGCCCCACTGTGATGTGTGAGAATATCAACACCGTGCATTTTGATGGAGCCCCTTAGGGCAGTGAGCCCTCCAAAAATCAGCCATAGGTAGAACTCAGGTGGCCCACACGACAGTAAACAGTGGAATTGGATGTCTTCCAATGAAACCCTTTTGGGTTGTCATAGAAGTTTTGGATTGTTATCAAATTTATTTTTCCTCTGCATCCAGGTCCATGTGACCTTATTAACAGATTAGATGGTAAAAAACGTTATGGTGGGCCCCACGCGGGACCCATTATGGTGTATGTGTTTTACCCACACCATCCACATCATTGGACGGTGGGACCACTAACGTATGTGTTTTATCTATGCCTTCCAGCCAAAATGGCTGGGCTGCTGGACAGCAAGGGATCCCACCATGAGGTCCATGCTTTATCCATGCCGTCCATCCTTATGGGACCCACCATGGTGCATGTGTTGCATCCAAACCGTCCAACCATTTTGAAAGCTCATTTAAGGCTTAAGGCACAATGAGACAGATCTAGTTATCTGATGGGCCACTACTGGTAACAGTGGTGAATTGAACGTCTACCATTGACACTCCCCTAGTCCAGAGGTTTTGGATAAATGTAAATTTTATTTATTTATTTTTATTAAGTTTGTGTGACCTTATCAACTGCTTGGACGGAAATGAAATGTTATGGTGGGCCTTAGGGATTTTAATGGTGGAAATCATTATCGCCACTTATATTTGGAATGCAGTCTAGATAACCTTTCAATATGATTTATTTTCTTTATGCTCTAAGTTTATCTTAAGCATATAGATGAATGGCGTAGTTGGTGAGGCCCATTGGATACACATGAGGCCCATTGGTGCGGCCCATATAACGCGGCCCATGTGATGTGGCCCACTTGCCATATGAGGGCCCATTTTGATGTATTTGTGGCCCGTCCGTTAAGGCCCATCTTGATGTATTTGTGGCTATCCATTGAGGCCCATCTTAATGTATTTGTGGCCATTCGTTGAGGCCCACCTCGATATATATGAGGCCTATTTGATGTATTGGAGGCCCATGGGTCGAGGCCCAATGGGATGTACATAAGGCCCATTGTAATGTGATTCCACCGTGGTTTATGTGATGATCTTGATGGTGGGTTATGCCTTGGGAGCATTGATGGTTTGATGCCCACATCGTAAGTACAATATTGGTTTAATGTCCGCATTGTAACTCTCCGTAGGGCCCATTGATAGGCCCATACTTGTTGATAATTCATCACTTTATTACATGCTTAGTATAATTCCATGACTCATTCTCATACGTATCATATATATGCTTGATATGAGTAGTGACTGATCATAGCATATGCCATTGGGCAGATTATTTATGGGACTCATTGATAGGAGTTACCCACATGAACGCGTGGTATGCGCGAGATTGCTGCATGACTATACGGTGTGATTCATGCATCTCGCATTTGTATGTCATGATCATTGTATGCCCTAGTGACATCAGGGCCGTGGCTCCACAGGCACATTGCAGATGACTGTATCGGATACCAAAAATGCTTGGTTCTAGCACTGTATGCACTTATGATGTCCTTGGGTGAAAGTCTCATAACCTTTTTGGTACCAGGAGATGCTCCAACACGTAGACCGAGTAGATACACGAGCGCCCAAGTGTCGAATACCAGAAGGCCGCATCTCTCACTGTATCCTGGTTGGTTGGAAGGGAGTGTGGCCTTATCCGCCCGAGTGAGGGGGCTGTAAGCTAAGCTGAGTTTGACCAGCTCGCAAATGAGTCCCCTATCGACGAGTCAGGTAGATATTAGTAGACTACTGGTCAGGCGGATAGTGTGGTCTATTTCAATTACTAGGTTGTGCGGCTAGGGAGGCGGCAGTCAGTGTGAAGTGTATTAGACCTCGGTGATATCCTAGAGAGAAACTGTACTGATATGTGTACTTGATGAGGACTAGCATGCTTGCTTTGCATCTTGCATATGACATTTGGCTATATAGGCCTCGCATCGCATGGCCTTGGTATGGCCAATAGCATTCACATTCATGCCTTGCATCGCATAGCTTTGGTACAGCTGATTGTATTCATGGACTTACTCGCATATTTCCACATTACTCTGATGTTGTATACTTGGCACTCACCCTGCGCACACACTTACACTATCCTCTAAGCTTTTGTAGGCTTATGCATGACCATTGCATGCATGTGTCGTTGGATCGCAGTAGCATTGAGGCAGGAGTACGTATCGGTTATTTTGCGCTGAGGTGTTGTTGGTTATGCTTGTGGTTATGCTCCATTACAAAAAAAAAAAATTCATATTGAAAATCCTTCTTGTAGGATCCCTGGATCGGAACTTGGCATATGAATGCCGGGAGTCGAGAATGGGGTACTACGGAGGCTGTCGGTACCGGATTCGGCGATTAAGAATTTTGTGAGCCCGTTTTTCAAGTTTGGGGTGTGACAGGATAAGATCCATCATACAATCATCTCAGGGTGTTTAGATGCAGGGCATCCATTCACATACTAAAGGACAAGAGGTCCAAGCTTGATATAAAGATTAGGCAATGTGTGTTCTTGGGGTATAATGATGAAAAGTTCGGCTACAGATTGTGGGATCCGAACGAGAAGAAGCTCGTTAAGAGCAGAGATGTGGTTTTCTTTGAAGACCAATGTATTGAAGACATTTGTAAGCTAGAGAAGAACCAGCTTAGTTCAGGTGAGCTAGAGGACATGGACCCGGTTATTCCTCCTGTGGTGCCTGATGACGAGGGAGTATAGCAAGTTACAGAGGATAAGGGAGTTCCTACGGAAGATGGACTGGGGGAGCAGCCCCCACCCGATCCACCTATTAAGTCATATGTGAGGAGGTCATCTAGGGACAAGCATCCGTCCAGGAGGTACTCACCACATGAGTACATTATGCTCATTGATGGTGAAGAGACAAGATGATTCTGAGGCCCTAGCCAACGAGCATAAGGGGGAGTGGTTGAAAGCTATGCAAGAGGAGATGAAATTCTTACATAAGAACCACACCTATGACATGGTTAAACTGCCTAAGGGTAAGAAAGCTCTAAGCAACAAGTGGGTGTTCAGAAAGAAGATTGAGTAAAAAAATTCACAAACGAGTTTCAAAGCCAAACTTGTAGGGAAAGGGTTCAGTCAGAGGAAAGGTATAAACTTCGAGAAGATATTCTCACCAGTGGTAAAGATGACATCCATACGAGTGTTACTTAGGTTGGCGGCTAGCCTGGATCTAGAGATAGAGCAATTAGATGTTAAAACTTCCTTTCTCCATGGTGACCTAGAAGAAGAGATTTACATGCACAAACCAAAGGGGTTCGAAGTCAAGGGTAAGGAGCATATAGTGTGTAGGCTAAGGAAAAGCTTGTATGGGCTAAAACAAGCTCCATGGTAATAGTACAAGAAGTTCGACTCGTTCATCCTAAAGCATGGATATGACAGAACAGAGTTGAACCACTGTGTGTTTACGCGTAAGTTCTCAGATGGTGATTTCTTAGTTCTACTGTTATATGTTAATGACATGCTTATCATGGGAAAAGACATCAAAAAGATTGACAGGCTGAAACAGGAGTTGGGCAAGTTGTTCATGATGAAAGACTTGGGCTCTACTAAACAGATCCTATGAATAGAGATAACCTGTGACAGAAGCATCAGGAAGCTCTGGTTGTCACAAGAGCAGTATATTGAGAAAGTCCTAGAGTGGTTCAAAATAAATGCAGCGAAGCCGGTCAGTACTCCACTAGATGGTCACTTCAAATTGAGGACAGGCAGTGTCCCAAGATGAAGGCAAAGGTGGATGAGATGCGGAAGATACCCTACGCATCAGCAGTAGAAAATTTGATGTATGCTATGGTGTATACGTGCCTAGACATAGCATATGCAGTTGATGTTGTCAACCGGTATCTTGTCAATCTTGATAAAGAGAATTGGGCAATAGTAAAATGGATACTACGGTATCTAAGAGGCTCATCCAGGTTGAACCTATGCTATGGTGATGAAAAACCTGTGTTAGATGGTTACACAGAAGTAGATATGACAGGTGACATAGACTCCAGGAAGTATACATCGGGGTTCATGTTCACGTTTATTGGGGGAGCGGTCTCTTAGTAGAGCAAGCTACAGAAGGTTGTAGCATTATCGACAATAGAGGCCGAGTACATTGCAGTCACAGAGGCATGTAAAGAGATGTTTTAGATGAAGAGGTTCCTATAGGAACTTAACCTGAAGTAGGAACAGCACATGACCTATTGCGATAGTCAAAGTGCTATACACTTGAGCAAGAATCCAAGTCAGCACTCCAAGTCGAAGTACATAAAGATTCGGTATCACTAGATCAGGGATACTTTAGAACAGAAGGTGTAACAGCTTGAGAAGGTCCACATGGACGATAATGGGTTGATGATCAAAGTTTTTCTCAAGGGCAAGTTTAAGGCTTGTAGAAACTTGGTTGACTTAAAGAAGGTGAATTCCTCTTGAGTCGGAAAGAGAGAGATTTGATGGGTTTTTTCCTTCTCAGAAAGAGGAGAGAACGCGCTCACTCGACCAGTCGAGTGGGCTGCTCGACTGGTCGAGGGTGGTGCTCAACCAATCGAGTGGCGCTCGACTTAAAGTCCAACGAGTAAATTGGTCTAGGATGCCGTGGTGCTCGACCAGTCGATTGGGGTTCTTGACTGGTCGAGTGGGCCACTCAACCGGTCAAAGACCCTTCTCAACCAATCAAGGTTACACAGATTCATGTCCGGATTTTGTGCGGACTGTGTAAATTTGAGGTGATTTCATAAGAGGTGCGAAAGGGTGTTACCTAAACTATAAATAGGGGTCCCTAGGGCTGTTCTAAGGAAGGCAAGAAAGTTTCCCAAAGCTTTCCAAGGGTTTGCTAAAGGGTTTAGGGCTATCAAAGGTGTGAGAGAGAGAGAGAGGAAGCTTGTGGAAGGGAGGTGCTGCTCGTAGAGGTGCTCTACTATGCACTTGACTCTCAGCGCTTCTACGTCCCGGTGATCGGTGAGATCTCTCCGTTCTTCCTCTATTCTCTTATTGTTTATCCACTCTTGCGTGAGTGAAGAAGGTTTGATCAAAGCGGTGTGTGCTTGTGATCGGTTGTAATATTCTACTTCATAGGGGATTGTTAATCTAGATGAGGTGTGACGAATTACGCCACCTGTAAGAAGAGAAAGGGAAGCTTAGTCATCTGATGGAAGAGTAGGTTCTCGAGAGAGGACATGCCATCTTTGCTTAATGAGGGTTCTTAGGTTGCAGGAAAGATGGCACATACTCAGGAAAAATGCTCGAAGCATTTGATGATGTAGTTGTAGGGAGCGAAGATTTTAATATCATTTTGTACATAGCCATATATGTTCATATGACTTGGTTTTAGTAAGAAAGATGAACGCATTTCATTAGTTTATTTATGTGATTGTGGTTTGAATTTTGGTGCCGGTAAATTTTGTAATTAGACACTTGACTCAGCCAAGCGTCTTTTTTTATTTTTTAGTTGATTCCCAGGGTTCCAATTCCCCAAGGAATGCACACTAAAAACCTATCCCTAAGCGTGGGTAGAGTTGGTGGGATACCTAAAAGCATAGCCGCCCCAATCGTCTTACTTCGGTGGTGCATGTGTGGTCCAGATATGCATTCTCTGCTTTTCTTTTCGTTTCTTTTCCTTTGATTATTTTTACCCATAGTGCCCTTTATGTTTTTATTATATCCATTCTACCTGTCAATTTTTTTTCTCACGGTGCCCTTGTGGATTGTTAACATACATGAAAATTTGATATTGCCTTCTCCTTGGCAACTATACCTTTTTTGCCCTTGACACCCTCTCAGGTTTTCACTAGGTCCGTTGTGTGCTAACTATTTTTATTTCAGGCACCCTTTCCGATTTTCACCTCGCCCACTTTATCTGGCATGATCATAAAACAACTAGGGCTGAGAGCTTTGATCATTTGAAGGATTTTTAAGATGAGACAAGGGTTTGGATGGTTTACTTAGACCATGTCCAATAGGCTAATACCTTTTTTCTTTTCCCCTTTTTCTCTTCCCTTAATTACTTTACTTGAACTATTACATTTTCTCTTTTATACTTTTGTTTTCTATACTTATTCACCCTCAAAACTCTCTTGGATCTATGAGAGATTCTCATTCGATTAGTTGCCCGCAATGGTTGTTGCTTCATGATCATATCCAACAATGCTAGAAGGTTAAGGTGCCCACAGTAAACTTTGACAAGATTAACATTGACTAGCTCGAGAATATCTTCACCCCTCATGTTGGTTAGCCATCGGGTACCTCCTGAGAGGAACAACTAACTAGTCATCCCAAGTAGGCCTAAATTTACCCCACAATCTAGCAAAGAGGTGGCAAGATTCTTTTCATTTTTATATCCCCACCGTGAAGCTTTTTTTTCTTAACCCATTTATTGTAGGCTTGAGCGATTCTTTTTTGTAGCTCTGTTAGTGACAAAGTATCTGTATATGCCTCTCATCAGCTAAGTATAATTGATTGTATCAAGCCTATAACCATTCAACTTTCTAAACCACCATCAATATGTGAAATGATGGAATCTCGACTTTAGTTGGTGGGACCGCCTATATTATGTATATGTTAGCCCATAAGAAATGACACATATTGTGGTATGTACGGATGTCCAATAAGCCCAAAGTGCATATGGAAGTTTGATTATCATCTCGAGTATACAATGAGCTCTTGTTGGAGGGGTTGGCCCATCCCTTCATTTGCAATTGGTAGGGGCTCAGATGGTGCCTTTTAATCTTAAATCGCTCAAGTAGGCCATCTTCTATTACACAAAGGGTATGATATGCACTGAAGTCTGACACCCGCATATATCTAACCCCAATCCCATACTCAAAGGCATGACTTATATACTGTACATTTACATTCCATAATTCACACATATATCATCATATGATATCACCACCTCAGAAATAAAGAAATGTGATTTTTCATTTGTGTAAAAATATCAATTTCAACCATCTTGGTCGAACTCAACCTTCTTGATTGGAAAAACATCAATTTCAACCGTTATGGTCAAACTTGGCCATCGTGATTGAAAATTGTCAATTTCGGTCATCCTGGTCGAACTCGGCCATCATAATTGAAAATTGACAAATTCAACCATTCTGGTCAAACTCGGCCATCATAATTGAAAATTGACAAATTCAACCATTCCGGTCAAACTCGGCCATCATGATCAAAAAACAGTAAATTCAGTCGTCCTGGTCGAACTCAACCATCCTGATAGGAAAACAGGAAAATGAATCCTAACAATGGATATTATCGATTAATCCATTCCAAATAAGGCTTATAGTTGACTGCGATAATAATACAACCGTAAAACTGACCTGTTACTTCCTGAACTATTTGAATAATTTAGTTACAATTCAAACGGAGTGATTCGGTCATTGGATGTGATTAAGGGCCTACCTGATTTTGTCTTACATGATACGATGGATTCCGATGAAATAGTTGCCCCATAGGTATATAATGGTTTCCTTCATTAGGGATAAAATTCCTGACCTCGCACTCTGGTCGCCTGAACTCGACAGGTGGTGGAGTATTTCTCCAATCCTGGATCACAATGGGAAGGGTGTTCTGATCCAATGGGTGTTGTCGGTCAATCCATTCGGGATATGGCTTATGGTAGACTAGGATGGTGTTACGGCCGAGTACTTAACCTGCCATTTCTTGAAACATCTGCATGATTTGGAAGCAATCCACTCGCAGAGGTTCTGCCGTCGATGATGGATCAGGACCTACTCGGCTTGATCCCTCTTGGAACAATGGGTTCCTAGGGAATTACTAGAGAGTATGCCCTCCCAGTAAATCCTGATTCCAAACTTCAGGAATGAAATTCCTAGCTTCCCGCTCTAGTCATCTAAATTCAGTGGGTGGCGGAGAATTTTGTATCTCCTAAACTAGAATTGGTAGTGGGTTCCTTTGTGGGGGAGGCATCAGTGGTGGTTAAACCGCATTGTCGATAGAACTTCTCTTGGCATTATATTGTGTTGATGCAAGTGTTCTTTTGGACATCATAGCCATCAATCGATGCATGGCCTTAGCCTAGCTAGCCATGGATCTGTTAGTATTCTTAGTTTGATTATAGAATTGCTCAACTTAGACTCTTCCATATTCTTAAACATGTTGGATACTCTATTGTATATCTTGGAGTGCGAATGTTATCTCTTCAGGAGAAACGGACTGAGATGTCGAAACCCCTTCTTGATTCTTGGTACTGAGTGTCGAACTACTATCCAAATTTAAAAAACTCGTTGATTGGAGAGTTGTAAAAGCTCATCCTCTCTAAAGGAAGAAACAAACAACTCGGCCATCAACGTACATGATCACCCTACTCAATATAGTCACGGCTTGTAACACCCCGAACTTTTCAATACCCGAGTATTGAAAGTTCTCGAGTGTCACCATGAAGTTTAACTTAGTATGGACATGCGTACAATACCAATTTAGCAATTCTACCCTTACATCTATTCTCCAACATGAATCTGACTGTTGAGAATGATCTTCATCCATAGATCAAGCCATCCAACCATTAATTTTAAGATAAGATCATTATATGTCCAAGTATTCCTACTTGTCCATCATAACCAACTGTTCAGCTAACTATCCACCGATAGGTAAAGATATCTGACCGTCCACTTTGAGTTTCGACCACCCGATCATAGTAAACTAACTATTTAATATCTGCATCCACTCGTACACATATCAAATTAAAATTTTGATCCATTCATCTTGTTCACCACCTATGAATATGCTTAAACCATCATCAAAACTACAATCTGAGAAGCTTATACATGTGAACAAGTCATTTGAATTTAACGGTACACATGTTCTGCCTCTTGATCACTTTAAAAACCCACTTGTGATTATACATTTACAAAAATGACCGTACACCCACTTACATACATGATTAGAGTACTAACCATCAAGTTTTTCTATTTTTAACATGTCATCTAACCATCCATTATGTTTATTGATATATGTACATTTCCTTAACTAATTTGGTGAATAATTCTTTATTCATAATGAATTACATATAAGTTCTTTTGTAAGAATTACTTAGAAACGTACTTATAATCATGCAGAACCATTATATTTCCTAAAATTCTCGTATCAGCAACAATTACGAGAATGTCATTAACTTAGACCCTTGAATTCTAGATCATATGGTTTTCATGATCTGTTTGACGTGAAATTTTATACCATGCTTATGTGTCATAAATTAACCATACTTGTCAAATCTTAGCCTTTAGATCATTATAAAATTGACCCAATTGATAAATCAGCCCCTTAACCATTACTTTTAGTGTCCATCAAGTGAAGAAACCATGTGGGTAGTCGTAGTAGGATATTTCCCTTCATATGAATGACTTGGATTACACATAATATGGACCAAGTATAAAATATGAAGGCCCCACTTTGGCAAGCTTTTTTTTAGGTGTGAAGTTATCCTTTCAAGGCTTACCAACTCCTTATAAATCTGAATCTTCTGATTTAACCACTTCCTGTTGTCCATCGCAACTCAAATTTAGACCACACTTTAGTTTCATATAACTACGAGCTTATACAAAATTTAGACTCTGATGTATGATCCTACACCATTAAATGTTGAAGCCAGTTCTTTCATTTTGGTGCAAAAGTTGAAATTTCATATTTAGGGCTTTCCACCATGGATCAGCTACCAACTTTTGTCCAACCGTTTTCCTATCCTAACTATAAATTTCTTCCAAAATTAGGCCATGATCAATAAGTATGGACTGTTAATTGACATCAAGTTTGTTTTGGCACCTCTTAAGAGAATTTTCAAGATAGGTCAATCTAAATTTCGGATCACCAAGAAAATCATATACTCCAACCCTATTCAACGACCCCGACGCACTGGGTGAATTAGATTTAAAGAAAGATCACTAAAAGGGTCAAATTGGAGAAGCCCAATCCAAGTGGGATGTGAAATACACCCCCTCTCACACTCCCACTCCTTTATAAAAGGAGTATGTCCCCTTCTCCTCTCATACGCTCATGATCCCACGTCCAAGAAAGAGAAAGATAGAGAGAAAGAGAAAGAGAGAGAAAGAGAAAGCCTAGTCATCCATAATCCTTTTCCTCCTCACGTGTAGTGTCTCCCTCTTATTCAATCGATGTCATGATTCATATAAAAACTTTCTTACATTGAGATCTACCTAGGATTTAGATCTAAGGGTAAGGTAAGGGATTCCTTTAAGCTTATACTAATTTGAGTTGATATGATTTATTTTACTTTTGCATACTTTCATATTACTGTAATTTTTCATGTAATTGATTGATTTACCATTATCAATTATTTATCCTTTTGAGAATTATGGTTAAGGTACGATTTTAATTATGTGTGATGTTTATAAATTTATATGGGGTGATGGATACAAGCCTTGCTCTTTGCCAATTTTGAGAGCGATGTGTGCTGCCACTGTATATTGAGTTGGCCATTTACTCCTCTCCCTTTTTTTTGAATTAGCCTATTTGTTACTCTTCTCTTTTATTGAGTTAGCTTATTACTACTCTTCTTATTTATTAGATCAGCCTTGTGCTACCTTCCTTTATGGCTTGGGCATGTGTTTTGAAATTTCAAAACCCTCATGCTTCAACTTATTTCTCTATTGATGCAAGTGATGTGTTATACGACTCATAAATAGTGGTTTATATATATTATCATAGACGTAATACATTTTGGGTAATGACCCTCTTGGTCAGCACGTAATCTCATGGGTTAGGTAGTGGTGCACAATCGATGTAAGTAAATCGCCATGCATGTTACATCACTTCTCGGGATTGGATGTCACAAATAGTCGCTCCATAAACAAATCGTGTCATATTATCATGCCCCAAACTCAGAAACTGGGCTCATAAAATTACCGATTGCTGAATCCAGTGTCGACAGCCTCTGTAGTACCCCATTCTCAGCTCCCAGCATCCATACACCAAATTTCGATCCTGAGATCCTATAAGGAGGATTTTCCAATGTACATTTAACCCGTAACAAGCATAACCACAAGTTTACCCAAATCACGAAGGCAATATTATCATCACATATCCACTAATATAATACATTTGAATACAGTGCTGAAAGGAAAATGCATAAATCAAAAATCAAAGATCTAGAGGTCCGCTGCATGCTCCAAGCTTAATGTTACTGCAACCTAACGCCACCTGCATGCATCTATTGTACATCAGCTTACAGAAAGCTTAATGGGTGGTGAAAGTATGTGCACAAGGTAAGTGTCAAGTAAGCAATATCAGAGTAATCAGAGTAAGCGAAAATACTGACAAGCCTCTAATCATACAATATCAGAAATAATGGCAAGTTCATAAATCATACGATATCCGAGTAATGCGAGAACATATTAATAGGCCCATAAATACCATCAGCCTTATCCAGGCTATGCGATGTAGAAATATAATAAAAACAAAATCATATCCTGATGAAGCAATGTAGATCAGCTATGTAATGCAGAGATAGCAAGCCAAATATCAGATACCGATGATGCAACGCAATACGCAAATCCTGATGAGTCCATGAATACCGTCAGCCATATCTAGGTCATATAAATGCAGAAATATAGCAACCCAAAATGTCATATATCAAGGATATAATGCAATATGTAATATGTGGTGCAAATGAAATGACTAAGCTGCAGTGTGAAGTCGAGATGATAGTACGTAGTATTGCAGGCTATGAGGTCCATCGCGTTCTATCCAAACCAGTCCCATACTTAATTTAGATAGTCAGATTCAACATGGTAAACTCCTGATCTTAAGTTCGTCGCGTGCCCTATTAGAAATCTTGGTCATTGCGAATGTACACATAACAAATAGTTACGCACCACCAGCCCGAGTGGATAGTGAATGAATGAGTAAAATGTTAAGTACACAACTCCTACCCAATCAGTCCACAAATCAGCATTGTACATCTATGGGATCATCACCGGGATCTATTACACTCTACATGCAATCACCGCCCACTGACGCACGACCATGCAAGTGGAAGAGACCTCACCATCTGCCTGGCCAGTAGTCAGTCAATATCTACCCGGCACGTCGATGGCGGACCTAATCACGAGCTAGTCAAACTAAGCCTAGCTATGCTCCCTACCCTCCGGCGGGTAAGGCCACACCCCCTTTCAACCGACCACGACACAGTGGGAGACACGGCCTACTGGTATTCGGCACTCGGGCACTCATATATCCACTCGGTCTCGACATTGGGGCGTCTCTTAGCCACAGAGGTTTGGGGACTTTCACCCATAGACATCCAAAGTGCCCAGATGCTCAAACCAAACATTTTTGGTGTCCCATCTAGCCATCCACGATATGCCTATGGAGGCTACGGCCCTAATGTTGTTAGGGCATATAGTAATCACAACACATAATGTAAGATACATGAGTCATACAATCCAGTCATGCATCAATCCTGTGCATATCGTGCGCTCATGTGAGACAATCTCCGACTATTAGGGAGTCTTATAACAACCTGCCTAATGACATATGCGATGGTCAACCACATCTCATAACAAACATACAGATAATGCGTATGGGCATGTATCATGATGATATACTCATAATCGGTATTGTCAACTAGCACTGATACGTGGCATTGATAATTGGCCTATACAATTGGCCTCGACAATCGGAATCGGCCTCGACAATCAAAATCAGAATCGGCCTCGATAATTAAAATCGACCTCGACAATCAAAATTGGCCTCAACAATCAGAATCGGCCTTGATAATCGACGTCAATAATCGAAATTGGCCTCAATAATCGAAATTGGCCTCAATAATCAAAATAATCCTCGATAATTGGAATCAAAATTTGGCTCGACAATCTGACTCAGCCTCGACAATCGGAATCAGCCTCGACAATCGAAATCAGCCTCAACAATCAAAATCAGAATTGACAATCAGAATCGGAATCGGCCTCAATAATCTGACTCGGTCTTGACAATCGGAATCAATAATCGAAATCGGCCTTGACAATCGGAATTAGTCTCAATAATTAGAGTCGGCCTCGACAATTAGAATCGACCTCGACAATCAGAATCGGCCTCGATAATCAGAATCGACCTCGACAATCTGACTCAGCCTCAACAATCAGAATCATTCTAGATAATTAGAATTAGCCTCAACAACCGGAATCGGAATCGGCTTCAACAATCGGAATTAGAATCGACAATCGAAATTAATAATCAGAATCAGCCTCAACAATCAGAATCAGTCTTGATAATTAGAATCATCCTCGACAATCGAAATCGGCCTCGACAATCAAAATCGGCCTCAATAATCGAAATTGAAATTAGCCTCGACAATCTGACTCAGACTTGACAATCGAAATCGGTAATCAGCCTAACAAAGGGCCTAGGGGAAGGTCACAATGTGGACATTTAACCATCGTTCCCCATCAATGTGGACAGTTAACCATCATTGCTCCCAAGGAGTGGCCCACATAGAGTCAAACGTATCATGGGCCCCTGATCTCTCACAAGGGCCTAATACACATCACTATGGGCCTCACTCATGGGCTTCATATACATCACAATGGGCCTTGGTACCTGGGCTATAAATACATCATATCGACCCTCATATTCATCAAGTGGGCAGCCTCAATGGGTTGCACCAGTGGGCCTTATATACATCAAGTGGGCTATGCCAATGGGCCGCACCAATGGGCCTCATATACATCAAATGGGTCACATCACATGTAAGGCCCGTATCCTAGTTCATATTGTTCCGTCAATTCTTGCGATCCTTCCCATCAAATTTTGACAACCTGCGACCTATAATCAATATTTGTGCATGACTCTAAGTCATATCCCATAGATTTGAGTCGGCTTAATCCGAGACTTGTACCATTGCGACCGCACCATCGCCGTGGTTCCAACGTTGCGTCTTGTACACCGATCCGATACCCTGTCCAGGAGATGTGGGCCCGCGTTCAGTTCGAAGAAAATGCCGCGTGTTACAAAACCTAAGAGAATCTCTACAACATGTCACCTCAATCCATCAATCAATCCCATCAAGGTTAAGTACATGTCAAGTACATCATCACCTCTCACCCATCCCCAAGCAACCCCAAAAGTCAAAAAGTTCTTACACCATCTATCCCAAAGTTAAAAAGTTCTTACACCCATCACTCACCATATCCATCACTCCATTAACCATATCTCTCTTTACAACCCTCTCTCTCTCTCTCTCTCTCATTTCTCAAACTCACCTTTCCCAACCAAGAAAAATCACACGTCCAAAGCTCTCCCAAACCTCCATGAGAGAGAGCTTTGTGTGTGGCCCACTTCCTACCCCTCATCTTCCATCTCAACCATCCAAACTCCATCTCTTCCATTGAAATCAAAGCTAAGGAGCAAAGAAAGCGTAGGGAGAAAGAAGAAGACAGCGGGTGATTTTAGATTTCCATTTCTTTATCTTTTTCTGTGATGTAAGGGCCCACTTATGGTAGGACCCACCTTGATGTAGGCTTTGTATCAAAGAGGGGGCCATAGTGGCGGGGGCGGCGATGTCTCTCGTTCTCTCTCTCTCTCTCTTTATGATCATGGCCCACCTATGATGTATATATTTTATCCATGCCGTCCACTGAGTGGCCCACATGGAAGTTTGTTTAGACGGGCCCAAACGAAGGAAAACACCAATATTAGTTTGATCTAAGAGTGTGGCCCACCTGACATGGGGCCACCGTGTTGGGAAAGGCCATCCAAACTGTCCATTCATGTGGGGCTTACTTGATAGGTGAGCCCCTTTCACCCAGGTCGTCCAGCGTCCTTGGACGTTGGACGCTGCCACCTGCTTTAACACACACACACACACACACATGTACTTATATGTGTATATACAATACATATAGTATATATTCCATATATTATATATTATATAATATCTTATAATAAATGGGTGGGCCACTACTTGTGGGACCCACCCACTGGCAGCTTTTATGCATGGGAGCAATCCCACGCTGTCCATCTATCTGGTGGGACCCAGCATCTCATGAGGTGTGGGGACCACACGTGGTGTATGGGTCTTACCCACACCGTCCATCCATTTCTTTTATATCTGGGCCGTCCATGTATGGACGGCCAACAGCAGGGCATTGCCCCTCTTGGTGTCAACATCCTAGCTGTCTAGATGTTGAGACCCATCTGCCATTTGACATCAGTAGTTTTTGCGGGTCCCACGTGGGATCCAGACTGTCCAGACAGTGGGACCCATATCCACGGCTCAACTGGTAAACGAAGTGAAAGATACTACATTTCAACGCTGACGTCTTGGCATTTATTCCAAGTACAGGTGGCTGCCAGGGAGTGAAAGACACCTCATTTCAATGCTGTGGTCGGTGGGGTTCATGGGACCCACCCACGTCATCCATCCAGCTTGGTGGGCCACACTACAGTGTATGTGTTTAATCCAAACTGCCCACCGCCTTTTGGACGGTGGGACCCACCCCACGTGTGGGCTACCATGATGTATGCGTATGTCAGGCCATCCAAGGCCTGGAATTTATGATATATTAAATATAATATTAATATATTATATTATATTATTTTAATATATAATATGATATATTATATATTATAATATATATATATATATGTTATATATATTCATAAGGGTGGGCCCTACGTGGAGCCACCTTTGGCCCCTTTATTGCATAAAAGTTGCACAGAAGCAGATATATTTGTAATATATATTATATATTGTATATATATATATATATATATATATATATATATATATATATATATTGTATATATATTCATAAGGGTGGGCCCTACGTGGGACCCACCTCCGTTGTTCTTTTAGCAGCATATGTTGCATGTACAACAACATTAGCTGCCCTGTGGCATGTGGACCTGATGTACACGGCTGCAAGTTCCGTGGGTCCCACCTAATCCATCCACACCGTCAAATTATGCGACCCACCATGATGCATGTGTTGTATACAAACCGTACAACCATATGAAATATCATTTTATGGCGCGAGCAAAAGAATGAGTTAGATCTAAGGTTTAAGTGGACCCCACCATTTAAATAGCGGACCGTGACATCCACCGTTCAAACTTCTAAGGGCCAGGGTAGTTTCCTATTAAGATGATATTGTTTTCACTTCATTTATCCCTATGTTATCTTATGAATAGGTCGGGTCTTAAAATATATAAGGGTGGGCCCGACTTGATATATATGAGGCCCACTGGTGCGACTTATTTGATATACATGAAGCCTGATGGTGCGACCCATATAATGCGGCCCATGTGAAGTGGCCCATTTAACATATGAGGCCCAGGTGCGAGGCTTGTTATGATATATTTGAGGCCCAGGTACGAGGCCCACCTATTGTGTATTCGAGGCCTAATGAGATGTATGTTGGCGAGGCCCATCATGATTGTACGTAAGGCCATGGGCCACTATTCGTATGGCTCGATGTGGGCCACTCCTTGGGAGCAATGTTGGTTAGATGTCCACATTGATGGGCAATGATAGTTGGATGTCCACATTGCGACCTTCCCTTAGGCCTTGTTAGGCCCATTCTCATCATTCCCGTAGTGGGTTAACCCAAATAAGTGGGCCCCATTCACCGTAGATGGATGACTCCATGTCATCGGATTTGATATAACCATGGCTGAGTGCCGATCTTTATACTATGGTTGATCAGCTGATCATCTATAGACCCTGCTTTGTTTATCTACTGACTATCGATGCCGATTATCGAGGCCGATGCCGATTATCGACCCTGATTATCGGTGCCGATTATTGATGCTGATTATCGGTGCCGATTGTCGTAATCGATTTGTCGATTCCGATTATCGATCGATTCTAATTGTCGTGACCAATTTGTCGATTTTGATTGTCGTGACCAATTACCGATTTTGATTGACTTGACCGATTAGCAATCGAGACCGTTTAACATGACCGATTACTGATTTTAATTGACTTAACCGATTGCCGATTAACGATCGAGACCATTTATCATGACCGATTGTTGATTCTGATTGACGTGACCGATTTATCAATTTCGATTATTGACCAATTTCGATTGTCATGGCCGATTGTCGATTAGCGATCGAGGTCGATCATCGTGACCGATTGCCGATTTCTGAATGACGTGCCCGATTTGCCGATTTCAATTATCGATCGATTCCAATTGATTTGACCGATTGTTGATTAGCGATCAAGGCCGTTTATCATGACTGATTGCTAATTTCGATTGACGTGACCATTTGCCGATTCTGATTATTGACCGATTTTGATTGTCATAGCCGATTGTCGATTAACAATCGAGGCCGATTATCATGACCGATTGTCAATTTTCAATTGACGTGACCGATTTGCTGATTCCAATTATCGATCGATTTCAATTGTCAAGTCCGATTTGCCGATTTCGATTGTCGTGACCGATTACTGACTCCGATTGTCAAGGCCGATGGTATAGGCCAATTCTGATTGTCGAGGGCCATTATGATGTATTCGAGGCCCATGGGATGTGACCCATTGTGATATATTGGGCCCGTGGGAGCGGCCTATTGCAATGTATATTAGACCCATGAGATGCGACCCACTTGATGTATATGTGGCCCATGAGTGAGGCACATCGTGATGTGTATTAAGCTCTTGAGTGAGGCCCATGGTGTTATATACTTGGCCTGGTGTGAGGCCATGAGTCCACTATATGTTAGGCTCTTGGGGTTAATATTGGTTAAATGTCCATATTGTCGAGGTTGATTGTCGATGCCGGCTATTGATATTGATTATGAGTATGTGACCGCATAGCATCATGATACATGCCCATATGCATCATCTACATGTTTGTTATGAGATGTGGTTGACCATTGCATATGTCATTGGGTAGGTTATTATAAGACTCCCTGATAGGCGAAGGTTATCTCACATAAGCGCATGGTATGCACAGGATTGGTGCAGACTGGATTGTATGACTCATGTATCTTGCATTGTGTGTTGTGATTACTGTATGCCCTAGCTACATCAGGGCCGCAGCCTCTACAGGCATATCGTGGATGGTCAGATGCGACACTGAAAATGTTTGGTTCGAGCATCAGGCTGTCATAGATGGCCCTGGGTGAAAATCCCTAAAACCCTCTTGGTACCAGAGGACGCCCCAATGTCGAGACCAAGTGGATGTACATGAGCGCCCGAGTGCCGAATATCAAGAGGCTACATCTCCCACTATTTCGTGGTCGGTTGGGAGGGGGTGTGGCCTTACTTGCTCGAAGGAGTAGGCATAGCTAGGCTGAGTTTGACCAGCTCGATGAGTGGGTCCACTATTAACGAGCCAGATAGGTATTGGTAGACTACTGGCCAAGCAAATAGTGAGGTCTCTTCCACTTACCCAATTGTGCGCTTGATGGGGCAGCAGGTGGCGTGGAGTGTACTACACCCCAGTGATGATCTCAGAAAGGAACTGTACTGATATATGGACTTATTGAGTAGGAGTTGCATACTCATGCATTCGTTTCATTCACTATCCACTCGGGCTAGTGGTGTGTAACTAATTGTTGTGTACCTTCGCATGGCCAAGCTTTCGGTTGGGCATGCGACTAACCTGAGATCAAGAGTTCACCACATTGAGTCTGACTATCCAAATTTAGGTATGGGACTAGTTTGGACAGAAGTCCCTTGTGATGGACCCCATAGCTTGCGATACTATGTACTATCATCCCAACTTCACTCCAGCTTGGTAATTTCATTCACACCGCATATTACATTGCATCCACAGTAGTTAGCATTTTGGGTTGCCATGTTTCTATATTCAAATGGCCTAGATATTGGCTTATTATGTTTTTGCATAGCATAGCATTGATATGCTATTAGCATTCATGTCTTGCATCGCATAACCTTGGTACGTCTGATAGTACTTATAGACTTACCAGTATATTTTTGTTTATTCTGATATCGTATGATTCATGACATTGTGTACCTTGATATTGTAAGACTCATGGACTTGTCAGTACTTCCACTTACTCTAGTATTGCTTACTTGGTACTTACCTTACACACACACTTTTACCACTCACTAAGCTTTCTATAAGCTTATGCACGATAAATGCATGCAGGTAGTGTCAGGTTGTAACAGCATTGAGTTGGGCAGCATGTAGCGGACTTATGGAGCTTTGATTTTTTTGACATATGTATTTCCCTTTCAGCACTATATTCAATTGTTTATAATAGTGGATATGTGATGATGATGTTGCCTTTGTGACTTGGGTAAACTTGTGGTTATGCTTATTATGAGTTAAATGTACATTGAAAAATCCTCCTTGTAGGATCCCAGGATCGAAATCTGGCGTATGGACGCTAGGAGCCGAGATGGGGTACTACAGAGGCTATTGGCACCGGATTCGGCGATCGAGAATTTTGTGAGCCCGGTTTCCGAGTTTGGAGCGTGACATCACATGGGCCACACCAACGGGCCTCATAAACATCAAATGGGTCGTACGAATGGGCTCATATACATCAAATGGGTCACATCACATGGGCCGCACTAACGGGCCTCATAAACATCAAATGGGTCACAACACATGGGCCGCACCAATGGGCCTCATGTACATTAAATGGGTCACATCACATGAGCCTCACCAACGGGCCTCATAGACATCAAAGCGGGCCGTATCCCATGGGCCATACATACATCACATGGGCCTCAGCACATGGGCTTCATATTCAACACGATGGGCCACTCAATGGGCCGCACCAATGAGCTAATATACATCAAGGTAGGGCCCACCATATTCTTCATCCAATCCGGTCATAAGGTCACAAAGACCTGGATTAAAAGGGAAAATAAATTTCATATTAATCTAAAGCTTCTGAAACCCCAAAAGGTTTTAACGGTGGACGTTCAATCTCCACTGTTTTCTACGGGGTGGTCCACCTGATAGATCTACCTCATTTTTATGCTCATGCCTTAAGACAAGCTTGCCAATTGGATGGACGATTTGGGTGTAATACATACATTAAGGTGGGCCCGACAAATGGATGGCGTGGAGATAGAATACATACATCAATGGTGGGTCCCACCGTCCACCATCAAGCCATTTGGATGGTGTGGATAAGGCCCATACATCAGTGGTGGGGCACAAAACTTACTGACGTCGACACGTCAGCTAAATAGCCGGTTTGAGGTACAATAGCCCATCCGTCCAGCAGGTGGGTCCCACATGGGCCCACCACGGTGCATATATATAAAATAATATATATTATTAATTTTAAAAGAGGTCCAGCGTCCAGGGTCTGGACGCCGGACGGTGTGTATAAAACACATACTCATGTGGGTCCCACGTGGGGTCATCATAATATTATGTATAATATGTATTATATTATATTATATATATCGTATATAATATATATTATATTATATTATTGATATATATATATATATATATATATATATATATATATATCATATATAATACAAGATATAGTCCAACATCTAAGGGGAGGGTTTGGATTAACAGACGGTCTGGATTACGTCCCTCCAGATAGGACCTCACATGGCACCGTCTGTTGAGGATCAAATATTATATATTAGACCCCAGTTATTACCTATATTTACGAACATGATACTGTGTAATGGCCTAATTTAATCATGTTTGTGATGCAAGGTGTATTTATGAGCCTGGACCGGAAAGGGTATTAAAAGCATGGATTTAACGCTCAGGAATCACCAAGGCAATGGACAGGACTCCAGGGGACCAAGATCGACGCCAGAATCCAAAAAAACTAAAAAACTGAAGATCAAACGGACCTAAAAGTCAACCAAAATGCAAGATCACAGGGTTTTCACCATCCATTCGACTCGAAACTTCATCCAGGGCCTGAAGACCATAAATGAACCACACACGTCGAAATTTAACCATTAGATCCCCGTGGAAATGGCCCAACAGTCAGATCAGCCCATACATTGTCAAACTAGGGCCCACCTAGTACCTGAATATGCTTTAATTCAAGTATCAACCCTTTGAATAAGCTGGAAAAATGGATGGACGGAGTGGATTTACCATGAACATCACTGTAGACCCTACACCAGTACGAACGTGCATATGGGTGTGCACGTTCGCAGTGCACCAGACCGAGAAAGATCGGTCAACACGCATTGACCGATCCTTCTTCAAATAATAAAAACGGAACTCTGTTTCCGCCAGCGTCCGTGTAACGGACGGACTCTGTCCGTCTTGCGGAAGTTAGTGGGCCCCACACATCAGTCATTTGAAGGATCCAGACCGTCCATCCTATTCAGGGCACACTCCTGTCCAATCCCGAGCTAAAATCACATGAGATTAAGCATGTGTGGATGCACAATTTCTAGCAACAAAAGAACCTCGGCACTGCTATGTTAACGGATGGCATCCAATTGGGTGACATCGTGGCCCACTAGGACTGATCGATTGGAAAATCTAAGCCATCCACCTTGTTTCCCATCCAAAACCGACCATCCCCTGTCCCGCTTCTTGATTTCCTCAGAGGTTACATGTACATGAAGGTTTAAACACAAGATGGACAGCAGCAAGAAAGATTCTGTGGGCCACACCAAAACCTATCCAAAACAGTCCCTTACCGACCAGTTTTTAGACGTGATTCCAATGGACTGTGTAGATTTTCACATTGATGCTGAACATGGGCCCCACCAGTACCTCAACGTAGGTCTTGCGCAGGCAGAGCGTCCAAGCAGAGCCCGGACGCTGCTGCCTTCCGTGGACCCTTATGTGATATCAATCATGATCAGATCAATGATCCAAACCGTTTAAATGATAGAATAAGGGATCTTGAACCCTACCAAGAAGTCAGATGCAGAGTCTGGACGATCAGTCATCCAAAATCTGCATCCAAACGCAGCATGTTTCCTGCACAAACGGCATGGGCTGCGAAAATTCAACACCGCCTCTGGCTTTGATAAATCGAATTTCTCAGGTACATGAGGAGGATCTAACGCCAGAGGGGAGACACACAGGAAGAAGAAAAGGGGTAGGTTGGAGGCAACCGTGGAAGGGACAAAGAGAGTATTGTTTTTAAAGTTTTTATTTATTTTTTTATTATTTTTTTGTGAAATTTAGTCCAATCATGTTGGGCTAAACCTCTTAGCTAGGACTAAGAGGTGAAGCTTGTGGTGTGATGGGAACGATTCTATGGTTTTGATTCATGTTATGGCTTTGATTCATGTTAGACTAAATTGATGTTGATTTAGTTTGATTAATAGGAATGCTTTCAGTTCTTAATGGTTTGTTGTGACTGAAATTACAATAGATCTGCAATAGCTTTGAGCATGTTCTTAGCATTATAGGGTTTATGAATTTGGGAACCCTATTGTTCACCATCGTCTCCTAGGCATGGTTGAATGATGGAACTCTTCCTGACATTCATACATCACTCAGATTGGCTATGAATTGGTTTAATTCTATTGTTTGCTTTGTCTCATGGGCATGGTTTTGTGATGGAATCTATTCTAATTTACACCCGTCTAATCTCTTGAAAACTAGATTAAATAAAGTTAAGAATTGATTTTCAGGTTATATCTTCTAACTAGTTGAAGATGGGACTCGAAGTCCAGTTGAGTTCATGAATCGACCGTAGATCTTCCTGATCTCTACAAGTGGATCCTCTGAATCCCTAGTTTCCTACCTCTGAATTCTTTATGTTTTAGATTAATATTTCACCATTATTCCCTCAAATTCATTCGATTTAGATTTCATCTTAGTCTTATTCTAGTTCTATTTAGTTTCAGATTATATACAGGTTTCAGTCCCTTGGGATTCGACCTCGGTCTCACCGAGTTTATTACTAAATCACAACCCTATACTTGGGGAGTGAACAAGTTTTTGGCACTGTTGCCGGGGATTGACGGTTACATTTTTCTGAAATTAACTAGTTTTAGGATTAGTTTAAGATTAGGATTTTACTAACTTTAGTTTTAGATTTTTATTTCTATTTGATTTCTAGAACTAACTTGTTTTCCTATTTTGTAGGATCCTGACATAAACTTCTAAATTGGTAATCCCTTTCTAATTCCTCTACTTTTTCTATTTTTAGAATTAGGGTTTGAGTTTTAGAAATTTTCTAATTCTAGTATTTTTCTATTTTTAGGAAATAGTTTATTTTTAGAAACTTTCCTCTTTTATTTTTAGAAACTAGGTTAGTTATTTCCCTTTTTAGAAATTCTTTCTAATTTTAGAAACTAACTCATCTTTCCTTTATTTTATTTTTAGAAACTTTCTAATTCTAACTCTTTTAGAATCTAACTTTGTTTCCTAATTTATTTTTAGAAATTTTCTACTTGTAGACTTTTTGTTTAAAAACTAACTTTCCTATTTTGTAGGCTTTTAAGATAGAAATTTCTAATTCGGTAAGCTCCTTCTCTACTTTCTATTTTCCAGATCTCTTTTAGTAACTTACTTTCTAGTTTAGGACTTTCCTAATTTATTTTAGAAATTTCCACTTTCCTTTAGGAATTTCTTCTTTTAGAAACTAGTTTACTTCTATCTTTCTTTTTAAGGATTTTCTAATTTTAGACCTTCTCTTTAGAAACTGACTTGTTTTGTTTTCTTTTGCAGGTTTTTAACTTAAGGACTCCAATTTGGTAACTTCTTTCCAACCCTCTCTTTCTTTCTAGATTTTCTTTTCCTTTCTTAGGATTAGGTTTCGAATTTGATTGAGGGCTGCGAGTGTTTCATGCCCAAGTGGGCCCGTGACAACACTCGACGTCTCTTGACTGAAGGAGGATTGATTGAGGGGTTAACTATCCATCGCAGGACTAAACACCACTCGAAATCCCCTGAGTTAATTGAAGTGATGGCTGAAAACCAACCTCTTCTACCCCAACCTAGGGTGGAGGACATTCAGGATGAGAATGAGGTGCATCAAGCACCCCCGCCTCGTACTTTACGAGATTATTTACAACCAGCGGGGGTGAGTATGCCCTCATGCATGATTTTTCCTGAAAATACAGGACATATGGACATCAAGCCAGGGGTTATCCAACTCCTTCCTAAGTTCCATGGGCTTGAATTTGAAGAACCATATCTACATTTGAAAGAGTTTGATGAGATCATAACCACTTTATATTTTCAAAATGGGTTTGAGGACACAGTCAGGCTGAAACTCTTTCCTTTTTCCTTAAAGGAGAAGGCTAAAATGTGGTTACATTCACTGCGTCTTAGATCCATTGGCACATGGAATGATATACAAAGAGAATTTATAAAGAAATTTTTTTCACATCATAAAACGATTACCCTTAGAAAAGCAATCATGAACTTCACCCAAAAGGAGGATGAAACATTTTACCAATGTTGGGAAAGGTTCAAGTATTTGGTCAGTTCGTGCCCACAACACGGCTTTGAAACGTGGCGCATTACAAATTTTTTCTACGATGGACTGACATCTTCCATACACCAAATGGTCGAGACAATGTGTAATAGAGGATTCATTAATAAAAATGTTGACAAGGTATGGGATTACCTCGATAGTCTTGCTGAAAAAACATAATCGTGGGATTATTACCCAAAATCAAACACCACGTCTAGGCTGACAAAATCTAAGGAGAAAGGTGGATTGTATCTCTTGAAAGAAGAGGATGATCTCAAGTATAAAGTGACTACGCTCATAAGAAAATTTGAGGCCATGGAAGGAAAGAAGGATAAGGTTAATGAAAATGTTTGCGGCATCTGTGATTGCAACATTCATACAACTAAAAATTATCCTACAATACCTGCCTTTTGAGAAGTGTTGAATGAACAATCCAATGTCGTGAATACTTATCAATGACCTTTCAATGGACCGACCTCTAATATGTACAATCCTGGTTGGAAAAATCATCCAAACTTTAGTTGAAGAAATGGACAAATTGCTACCCATCAAGGTTTCTTCAATCAAATTCCAAATCAAGGGAAACCTCAAGAAGATCCAGTTCAAAAACATATTCGAGAACAAGAGCTACTTAATCAAAATTCGGCACAAGCGTTTCATGATGTCCATACAGCATTAGGAACGCTTGCGTCGTCTATTCAAAGGATAAGGTCATAATTAACAAGTGGAGGGAAGTGGATGCTTCCTGCACAACCGCTCCCCAATTCTAAACCGCAATACGAGATAAGTAATCCCAGCTCTTCAAATCAAATGGAGCATGATAAATCCATCACCACTCTTAGGAGTGGGAAGATCATTGATAAAACCCTTCCAGTTAGGCCCGAAAAGCCTCAAGAACCAGAAGAGGACAACAATAATGGATCTAGTGAGGCCCCACAAAAATTAGAACCGGAACTTCTAGAAAAGTCAGTTGCTCCATTTCCCCAACGGTTGGTCGCACCAAAACCTCTCTCTAACTCTCAGGATATCCTAGAGGTGTTGAAACAAGTGAAAGTCAACATTCCTCTACTTGATGTCGTAAAACAGATACCTTCATATGTCAAATTCCTAAAAGACTTATGCACTAACAAACGACGACAAAGTATTCAAAAGAAGATCTTCTTGACTGAGAAAGTGAGTGTCATCCTAAAGCAAGACGTGCCACAGAAATTCAAAGATCCCGGTAGCCCAACCATATCATGTGTAATCGGGGACCATCGAATTGATCATGCACTTCTTGACTTAGGAGCGAGCGTCAATCTGATTCCCTACTCGGTATACAGACAGTTAGGTTTGGGGGAATTAAAACCCACCCTAACCACACTACAACTTGCCGATCGCTCTGTTCGTGTACCAAGAGGGATAATTGAGGATGTGTTGGTCCAAGTCGATAGATTTTACTACCCTGTAGATTTTATCATCCTGGACACCGAACCCATCAATAACATGAACACTCAGATTCCTGTCATTCTTGGTCGCCCATTCCTTGCCACTTCAAACGCAATTATCAATTGCAGGAATGGTGTCATGACTATGTCTTTTGGGAATATGACATTGGAGTCAAACATCTTTTTCAATAACGGCAGAAACTTAGAGGAAGATGACGACTTCCATGACGTTAACATGATTGACTCTTTCGTGAAAGATACGACACCTCTGACCTTATCATCTGACCCTCTAGAGATGTGCCTGGCCCACTCCCATGATTTTGATGATGACATGATTAGAGAAACATGTGCCTTACTTGATACTGCACCGATTCTTGAAGTTAACCGGTGAAGGACACAATTTAAAGAGTTGCCCCAAACTGATGTAGTGCCTCTATCGTTTAACCTCAAGCCACTGAAGCTTGACCTAAAACCTTTACCTTCTGATTTGAAATATGTCTATTTAGGTCAAGATGAGACATATCTGGTGGTGATCTCTGCCCACCTAGAGAAAGAATAGGAGAGTATGCTCACCTCTACTCTCATTGAGCATAAGGGAGCCCTTGGATGGACGATAACGGACCTCAAGGGAATCGACCCCTCGAGTTGTACTCACCGCATATATCTTAAGGATAATGCGAAGACCGCTCGACAATCATAACATAGACTAAATCCAAACATGAGGGAAGTGGTCAAGGCCGAGGTTCTTAAACTATTGGATGTGGATATCATATACCCTATATCCGATAGTAAATGGGTGAGTCCAACTCAGGTGGTTCCTAAGAAGTCCGGAATCACCATCATAGCCAATGCCAATAATGAACTCGCGCCAACTAGAATTACTATTGGTTGGAGAATGTGCATTGACTACAGAAAGTTGAATACCATCACGAGGAAGGACTACTTTCCTTTGCCCTTCATTGATCAAATCTTGGAAAGGCTAGCTAGTCATTCCTATTACTATTTCCTTGATAGGTATTCGGGCTACAATCAGATTGAAATCGCCCCTAAGGATCAGGAAAAGACCACTTTTATATGTCCCTACGGCACCTTTGCCTACAGAAGGATGTTATTCGGATTATATAATGCCCCTACCACCTTTCAGCGATGTATGATGAGCATCTTTTCTGACATGGTGGGGAAATATCTAGAGGTCTTCATGGATGATTTTTCTGTTTTTGGTTCATCTTTCAGCAAGTGTTTAGAAAGTCTTAAATGTGTGCTAAAAAGATGTGAAGAGAAGAACTTGGTACTTAATTGTGAGAAGTGTCATTTCATGGTTCATAAGGGAATTGTCCTTAGACATATTATCTCATCCAAAGGAATCGAGGTGGATAAGGCAAAAATTGATCTTATCTCTAACCTACCTCTACCTAAGAACATACGAGACATGCAATCCTTCTTAGGACACGCTAGGTTTTACAGAAGATTCATAAAGGACTTTAGTCTCATCTCTCGTCCTTTATGTAATCTACTTCAAAAGGATGCACCATACGAGTGGACTGAGCCATGTCAGGAAGCTTTCACTAAGCTTAAGGGTATGTTGACTAGTGCACCCATCATACAACCACCCGACTGGAGCATTCCTTTTGAACTTATGTGCGACGCTTCTAATTATGCTCTTGGAGCGGTTCTAGGTCAGAGAAAAGATAAGAGGCCCTACGTCATTCATTATGCGAGTAGGACTTTAAATCCTACCCAAGTGAACTACTCGACTACGGAAAAGGAACTCTTAGCCGTAGTGTTCGCCTTGGACAAATTTAGGTCCTACTTGATCGGATCCAAGATCATTATCTACACAGATCATACGGCACTTAAGTATCTTCTTTCTAAAAATGATTCTAAGCCCCGCCTGATACGATGGATCCTTCTACTCCAAGAGTTTGATTTGAAAATTAAAGATAAAAAAGGAGTAGAGAACGTAATGGCTGATCACCTTTCTCGCCTTAATACCTCTGATTCCCTTGAAATGACACATATCAATGACATGTTCCCTGATGAACAATTGTTCAGAGTCTCCCATTTACCTTGGTTTGCTGATATTGCTAATTATCTTACCACAGGTTCCATACCGACACATTGAACTGCGCAAGATAAGAAGAAATTTTTCACCGAGGTGCGCAACTTTTTCTGGAATGATCCATATTTATTTAAATATTGCCCAGACCAAATCTTAAGGAGATGTGTGCCAGACGTTGAACATCAGAGTGCCATCTCTTTCTGTCATTCACAGGCCTGTGGTGGTCACTTTTCTGCCAAAAAGACCACAGCCAAGATTTTGTAGTGTGGCTTTTACTGGCCCACTATGTTTAGGTACACTCATGAGTTTTGTAAAGCTTATGAGCTTTGTCAGAAATTGGGAGCGTTGTCCCGTCGAAATATGATGCCCTTGAATCCCATTCTTATCATCGAGGCATTTGATTGCCAGGGTATTGATTTCATGGGACTATTCCCCCAATCTTTTGAAAATCTATATATTTTGCTCACTGTAGACTATGTCACTAAATGGGTTGAAGCGATTCCGTGTCGGAATAATGACCATCGCACGGTCATTAAATTCCTAAAAGAGAACATCCTTTCCCGATTCGGAACGCCTCGAGCTATCATTAGTGATGGGGGCTCACACTTTTGTAATAGGCCATTCGAGAGTTTAATGAAGAAATACAGTATCTCTCATAAGGTGAGCACCCCATATCACCCACAGACAAGTGGGCAAGTTGAGATTTCTAATAGGGAGATCAAACACATTTTGGAGAAAACGGTTAACCCTGACCATAAGGATTGGTCAATCCGATTGACTGATGCCTTATGGGCTTACCGTACTGCGTTTAAAACCCCTATTGGAATGTCTCCCTTTAGACTTGTCTATGGGAAGGCTTGCCACTTGCCTGTGGAGTTGGAACATAGAGCCTACTGGGCAATCAAAAAATTGAATTTCAATCTGGACAACGCTGGCTCGCTACGCAAACTTCAGTTGAATGAACTCGAAGAAAATTCTCGATTACATCTCTTTCTAGGTAAGCTTCGATCTTATTGGACTGGCCCTTACATTGTGGTCACTGAGTATCCTCATGGGGCCGTTGAGATAAGAGATCCTGACAATGGCAAGGAGTTTAAAGTAAATGGACATCGCTTAAAGCCATTTGTCGAGAAATTTGATTCAAAGGACATGTCCATACCTCTGAGTGATCCTATTTACCAGGATTGATCTCCTAGTCTGATGGAGGTATAGGTAGGATTCCTGTTTTCATAGGACTAGGGCAGTTTGCTTGACGCTGTTTTAGGTTAGATGGTTTTATGTCATTAGGTTAGTTTGCTTCCTGCATTATTTTAGGATAATTTGCTTTCATGTCTTTACTCTCGTGCTGACCGGCTTTCATACTGCTATCTCTTGGAAAGTCTCTCTCTCGATTCGTTATCCAGGTACATCTTCCCATCACTTTTCCTTTACTTTCGTTGTCCCATGTGCATTGCATGTTTATATCTTTTATATTGAGGACAATGTAGATTTTAGGTTGGGGGTGGAAGATTAGGTTGCCTAATCAATGTTTTCTTGGTCTTGAGCAAAAAAAAATTGTGAAATTTTTTAAAATTTTCTAGAATTTCGTATGAATTCGAAGTGATTTTGACGACCATCTTGGATTTAGACTTATAAGATACATGATATTGGTGATTTATGTCTCTTGGATTTAGTTATTTGATAGATTTCACAGTTGAGAGCGACTTATCAATCCATGATTAGAAGTTTTAAACATTGATTGAATCATAATTTTACATGTCATATCTCGCTTACACATTAAGGTTTCAATCAATATTGAAGGATTAACTTGGTAATCACTAAACATGAAAGGAACCAACCTAAGAAAATTGAATGGATTGGGTGTACGATCTTCACCATAGGTTTGCTCCCCATAGGTTTAGATTTAATTCCCCATAGATGATATGTGGAAAAAGTTGGGTGTACAGTCTTCACCATAGGTTTGCTCCCTATAGGTGAGGATTTGATTCCCCTTCTTGGTGTTACTTTTAATAGAAAAATCAATAGCTAAAAAAAAATGATGAAAAGATGATCTGTGAGGCAAGTTTTGGTTATCATCAATTATCTTGTTGGTTACCAATGATATCCTGAAATAAAGAAGTGAATTTTAAGGATGATAAGCCGAGATTGCACAATACACCCATAAGACTCAATGTTTAGAATTTTTTTCTGATTAATGGATTAATATTTAGAATTTGATTATGAAGTTTTCCATGAACTTGATTCTAGAAGAGAATAATTCCCAACATTCATGAATCTTAGATTTCTCGTATCTGAATCTGTTTTCAAAAATATCACTCGGTTTCATAGAAATTGCGTTGTAATTCTCAACTTATTTTTCGCATACTTTGCTCAGGACTAGCAAAATGCTGGTTAAGGGTTGTGTTGAGGGTCAAATATTATATATTAGACCCCAGTTATTACCTATATTTACGAACATGATACTGTGTAATGGCCCAATTTAATCATGTTTGTGATGCAAGGTGTATTTACGAGCCTGGACCGGAAAGGGTGTTAAAAGCATGAATTTAACACTCAGGAATCACCAAGGCAATGGACGGGACTCCAGGGGACCAAGATCGACACCAGAAATCCAAGAAAACTAAGAAACTGAAGCTCAAACAGGCCTAAAAGTCAGCCAGAATGCAAGATCCCAGGGTTTTCACCATCCATTCGGCTCGAAACTTCATCCAGGGCCTGAAGACCATAAATGAACCGTACACGTCGAAATTTAACCATTAGATCCCCGTGGAAATGGCCCAATAGTCAGATCAGCCCATACATTGTCAAACTAGGGCTCACCTAGTACCTGAATATGCTTTAATTCAAGTATCAACCCTTTAAATAAGCTGGAAAAATGGACAGACGGAGTGGATTTACCATGAACATCATTGTGGACCCTTCACCAGTACGAACGTGCATATGGGTGTGCACGTTCGCAGTGCACCAGACCGAGAAAGATTGGTCAACACGCATTAACCGATCCTTCTTCAAAGAATAGAAACGGAACTCTGTTTCCGCCAACGCCTGTGTAACGGACGGACTCTGTCCGTCTTGCGGAAGTTAGTGGGCCCCACACATCAGTCATTTAAAGGATCCAGACCGTCCATCCTATTCAGGGCACACTCCTGTCCAATCTCGAGCTAAAATCACATGAGATTAGGCATGTGTGGATGCACAATTTCCAGCAACAAAAGAACCTCAGCACTGCTACGTTTACGGATGGCATCCAATTGGGTGACGCCGTGGCCCACCAGGACTGACCAATTGGAAAATCAAAGTCATTCACCTTATTTCCCATCCAAAACTGACCGTCCCCTATCCCGCTTCTTGATTTCTTCAGAGGTTACATGTACATGAAGGTTTAAACGCAAGACGGATGGCAACAAGAAAGATTCTGTGGGCCACACCAAAACCTATCCAAAACAGTCCCTTACCAACCAGTTTTTCTACGTGATTCCAATGGATGGCGTAGATTTCCTCATTGACGCTAATCATGGGCCCCACCAGTAGCTCAGTGCAAGTCTTATGCAGGCAGAGCGTCCAAGCAGAGCCCCGACGCTGCCGCCTTCCGTGGACCCTTAAGTGATAGCAATCACAATCGGATCAATGATCCAGACTGTCCAAATGATAGAATAAGGGATGTTGAACCCCACCAAGAAGTCACATCCCAGAGTCTGGACGATCAGTCGTCCAAAATCTGCATCCAAACGCAGCATATTTCCTGCACAAGCAGCATTGGCTGCGAAAATTCGCCACCGCCTCTGGCTTTGATAAGTCGAATTTCTGAGGTACTTGAGGAGGATCCAGCGCTAGAGGGGAGACACACAGGAAGAAGAAAAGGGGCAGGTTGGAGGCAGCCGTGGAAGGGACAGAGAGAGTATTATTTTTAGAGTTTTTATTTATTATTTATTATTATTTTTATGAGATCTAGTCCAATCATGTTGGGCTAAACCTCTTAGCTAGGGCTAAGAGGTGAAGCTTGTGGTGTGATGGGAACGATTCTATGGTTTTGATTCATGTTATGGCTTTGATTCATGTTAGACTAAATTGATGTTGATTTAGTTTGATTAATAGGAATGCTTCCAGTTTTTAATGGTTTGTTGTGACTGAAATTACAATAGATCTGCGATAGCTTTGAGCATGTTCTTAGCATTATAGGGTTTATGAATTTGGGAACCCTGTTGTTCACCATCGTCTCCTGGGCATGGTTGGATGACGGAACTCTTCCTGACATTCATACATCACTCAGATTGGCTGTGAATTGGTTTAATTCTGTTGTTTGCTTTGTCTCATGGGCATGGTTTTGTGATGGAATCCATTCTAATTTACACCCGTCTGATCTCTTGAAAACTAGATTAAATAAAGTTAAGAATTGATTTTCAGGTTATATCTTCCAACTGGATGAAGATGGGACTCGAAGTCCAGTTGAGTTCATGAATCGACCGTAGATCTCCCTGATCTCTACAAGTGGATCCTCTGAATCCCTAGTTTCCTACCTCTGAATTCTTTAAGTTTTAGATTAATATTTCACCATTATTCCCTCAAATTCATTCGATTTAGATTTCATCTTAGTCTAATTCTACTTCTATTTAGTTTTAGATTACGTACAGGTTTCAGTCCCTTGGGATTCGACCTCGGTCTCACTGAGTTTATTACTACATCACAACCCTATACTTGGGGAGTGAACACCGTCCAGATGGACGGTGCTGATACACGACACAAGCATAAAGGTGGGTCCACATGTGTGGCCCACCAACGACTTTGAATCAAACTGATATTTGTGTTCTTCCTTCATCAAGGCCTGTCCATATGGACAGGCAGCAGGGTAGGCCCCACAAGTGGACTGCGGTGTGGTCCATTGAATGGACAACATGGATAGAATATGCAAACCATCAGGTGGGCCATCAACAATGAAAAATAGAGATAGAGAGAGAAGCAGTGAGATGGAGGGGCCCCGTCACTATGGACCCCTCATAAGATTACAACACATACATCAACTAGGACCCCATCACAAGTGGGCCATCGTATTAAAAATCATCAGTAACTCACCCACCTTTGATCTTCTTAGACTTCTTCTTCCATCAACACATCCTAGAGCTCTGGGGATGCATTTCAACAGTGGAGATGATCTTTAGATGGTGGGATTGGGTGGTAGGGAGGTGGGCCACACCTAGCTTCTCCATGGAAGCCATGGACATTGGGTGCTTGGGTTACTTGGGAGAATAAGTAGAAAATGAGAGAGAGAGAGAGAAGATGTAAGGAGAGAGGGATGGGAGGAATGGGTTGTTGTAAGGAAGGGTTGACTTTGGGGATGAGAGAGAGGGGTGTCATGCTTTGTTGGTGGGAAAATGATGGGCTAGGTACTTGCTTGTACTTTGATTGATTGATGTGAGGGGTTGTAAAGATTTCTTCGAAATTTGCAACACGTGGCATTTTCCTCGAACTAAACGCGGGCCCATATCTCCTGGCCTGGGTATCACCTTGATGCTCAAGACGCAGCGTCAGAACCGCAGCGACGATGCGATCACACTAGTACAAGTCTTGGGTCGAGCCAACTCAGATCGACAAGATACGACTCAAGGTCAATTGCATCATTGACTAATGATCCTTGTCATGGAATGGGTTAGAAGATCCTAGTTGTTGAATAAGTGGCTTAAACATAAAAAGTATTGGAGAAAATATAACAATGACCTAGAAGAAAGGGCAGTGATGTTGAAGATTTTTAAACAAACCCATCAATGGTAGGGGCCATCTGTTGAATAGTCTAGATCGATGAATGTAATGCCCTGAAAATCGGGGGTCGAGCAAAAGCTCAACTCCCGAGTTCCAACGCATCACTTATGCAACATAGATAATGATGTTTAAATGTTATCCATATTAGAGCATTAAACATGAGTGGGATTATACTAAAACAGCATATCATACTCCAGAGATAATTAAGTTAAGCAAGTGGCAAACTGAGAAAGGTATATAATGTATAGAGGTGTTTCTCAATCTCCAGAGTATGCGTATGATTCTAGGCTGAATATATACATGTATTGTCCCAAAATTTACAAAATACGAAAATGTAAATGTCTAACTAATCCTTATAATCCCTATAATCCCGTCGATTAGTACATGGTCTACATAGACCCGCCTGATAGCTGAACATAGGAGAACTCCTCCTTGTCTATGAAATTCAAATCAGTGACGTAGACATCGTCGCCACCTGCATCTAATACAGAGTCTGGTTAGTGTTTTAAAACACCATCCCAGGTGGGAATGAGTAGCTAATTCAGTTGAACTATAAAGCAAATGTTAACATGTTATCAATTCAGTCAAGCAATAATGATAAAGTAGTACAACAATCATATCCTAAGTACTCTTGTTAATGCAGGGATGATATGCTATAGTGATGCATACCCTTGCCTGTACTCCCTCAGCGATATTATCTCACGGTCGCGCATGCAACACTCTCACTGTGCTTAACTCCATCGCCAAAGGCACATGCAATGCGGTGCATATATGTGTTAGCCAAGTTCTTAATTAGACCAATTCTTACGGCAGGTTTGGGAAGCTAAGGTAACTCCTTTTTATATCATTTATCCAAACAATGATCCATCTAGGGTCGTCAATCCTAGTTAATCACATACGATAGGTAAGTTCAAGAGTTTATACTCTAGGTTGCTACGAGAGGCTCGTCACAGTCAGCGTAGGCCAATTTTGTACTCGAGGTCACACCACCAATGCCCTACCAACTAGCAGTCTATTTTCGAAGGCTCGTTACCAACCCGACTGGGGACCACAGCCAGGCTGCACCGGGGTGGGCCTATTTTATACTCGAGGTAACTACGGAAAAGGCTCGTCATCTTAGCATAGGCTGACAGCTCGAATACAGTGTTCCATACCACCGTATTCAGCACACGAGTTTGGGTTGCTCACTGGCCTGGCTCATGAGTCTTAGCGGATCGTGGTACAATTGTTGAAAAAGGATTTATATTGGTAAGTGGTACCTTAGATACAAACAGAAGCGTCCATACATGGTTAACATATATTACGCCAATCAGGTTGTTTAAAAAGTTCAATTGGTACAAGCGCATGCTAAGGACATCAACATGGAGTGTATAAGCCCTCCACATGGCCCAACCACTATTGACAATCACCGTACGGCTCGGATTCATCGAATGTATCCAATGTGGCGAAACTAGTTTGGCCACTCAATCGGGAACCATTACCGATTGCCTGGACTACATAGTAGTCTCAATCATACTCAATTGCAATGGGTAGTCATATATGTTAAGTATAATAACATTTAACAAACAATTCAAAATAAATCTCATTTGAGCATTTTATCAAACACTTAAACTACATATTACTACATATATGACATAAATTAGTTATAGCATATATTATGGCAAATCCTTTCATAAAGGAGTTGTCATGCATACAACGAACATGTATTATAGGTTATTTAGTCATGGCAAGCACAAATCATAAATTCAATTTTTCAATCATTTCAACAAACACATGGAATGCATTTTGTATTATACATAGACTAAGGTAGGTATGGCATATATTATGGCAAGTCCTGTCGCAAGGGGATTGTCATACATCCAACAAACATGAATTCTAGATTAATAGTCATGGCAAGCTCACATCATGATTTCATATCCATTCAAACATTTCAACAAACATGTGGAATACATAATATATTCAACATAGTTTACACATGTAAAATTCATCGAAAAAGTTGTAACTAAGATCATATCGCACCAATCAAGTCAGACATAAATCATTAGTTGACATTGAAAGCCTTGAAAACCATAACATAAGCATTTACAGTCCACACCTTTCATCAATCAACTAGTATCGAACTCAGTTTGAACACTACGTCCTTGTCTACGGAACAAATGCTACCTAGATCACGAAATAGGTTAGCTATTTCGTCGATTATTCTATTTGGATTCCTAAATCAATAGTAGGGTTAGGATTTCTTACCCAAATCGAAGTCAAAATCGACAGTGTAGCGATGGTGAGGTGGAAATTCGACGTGTGGAGTCATGGGAGTGAATCCCAGCAACGATCTCCCTATCTCTCTCTCTCTCTTCTCCTCACTCTTTTCTCCTCTTTTCTCTCTTCTCTCTCCTAGGGTTAGAGAATTTGTATGGAATGAGAGAGGGGTGGGTTAAGGCCCTTATTTAGGCTCAGAACTGATGTCAATGGCCCCAAGGCCATGGTATACTTAGGTTACAGCCAAAAGGCATCTGTTTTGGGCCAATCAAGCTCACTTGGAGGTCCATTACCTGCATACGGTCCGAAAAAATTTTCCTGACAATGGATCTATGTCAGGTTAAGATTTCGGTCCGATCGGATTTGCGGATCGACCGTGGAGGACTAGTTTCAGTTCAATGGCTATCATCACTCGATCAGGGCCACAAGTACATTGACATGTGTAGGAAAATTTTCCTGATCCAAGGGTATAGTTGGGTTAGAATCTAATGGTCTGAAACCTTAAATTTGGCCTACAAGTGAATGGCCTAATTCACTTAAGTTTGAGTTCATTTTCTAAAGATATTCGCGTTTCTCACACACTTTGCTCCCGGCTCAAGTTGTACGGTTCTGGATACTATTTGGACTCAATTCCCACGATGGTTGTCAAGCCTAGTAAGGTGGTCATAACCATATAGTTTCGCGGTTATCGAACTTTCGACTCACGGTCTAGGTCTGATACGAAGTTTCAACGTGCTCCCGAGAGCAACTGGGTTTTAAGACTGATTCTAGGTTTTTAGGAAATGTTGGGTTAACAATTCTAATGATTTTGAGTTTTGCAGTTCGTATAGAAAGTGATTCGAGCTAACTCGCCGATTAATTTAATTTAGTACTTAATTAATTTTTGCCTAATTTCTAAAGGATTTGGTCCTTAGTGATTTCTACCTGAGGTGGTACTCAAGTCTTTATATGGATTTTTCCGAGACACTACAATTTACCCCCCTTAAAGAAAATTTTCGCCCTCGAAATTGTCTAAGGGTAATAAGTAAAGGTTTTATTATTTCATTTGCTTAGTTCTGTTAGTTTCAAGTTTATATACGTGCTAGGGTAAATAATACTACTTCAGCCTAACTCATATTAGTCTACCCCCATTAAAAGTTTCTACCTTTGAGGTTTGAAAACAAATGTTTAAATCATTATTATCGTGCTAAGTGTTTAATGATAAAGTTTACCTAAGGATGGCATAATCTACTCTTTATGATTGGGCTAATATGGAAAGACATTTGTGGTAGGTTCAAATCCGATACATCGATTGCCCGCCTGACCAGGACAGACAACACATTGTATCACTTCCTAATCCTGATGGATCCTGGTCTTCTGCTCGGTTAAAGCAGTGAGTCCTTTGGTAATCACCCAGGATTGAGAATTGAGTTAAGCCGCGAATGCCTCATAGGGATATGTTTCTAAAATTTTGAAATCTGATCATCCTAAGTATTTAAGGAGTATTAGAATTCATTAGGAGGTTCAAGCCTCATGTTTATAAGGTTGTCCTTCGAGTCTTATTCAACAAGAGTTCTTGTTTAACCTATGTTTAACTTGGTGGATAATAAGTTCTTCTATAGTACTCATAGTCAAAGGCTATACTAGAAGGGTTTTCAATCTCCTAAAATTATATTTGTACGTCACCATTTCGATCATACGGCTAGGGGTTATGGGCAGATTGCACTTCGGTTTCATTAACTTCGAAAGGGGAGAAAGAGTCAAGAGTTCTAAAATATTTCAGAAGTTTGGAATGTTAACAACATAAAGCCGTGGGAAAGGATAGAAGAGGGACATCTCCTCGATGCGATATGAACCTTGAATTTGCAAGGGGATAAGAAACTTATAATATTTTACCGTAGTCCGCCTCTAACATGAGCTGATGGAGTATTAAACTATGAAACTCATTCCTACTCAAGGGTCCTAATTTAATTGTACAAAAACAACTAAAATATATCTATATAATTAAATTTAATCACAGAAGGATTCCTAGTATGATTATAAGTAATTCCCAAAAAGACACCAAATACTAAACTTTAATATGAAAAGATATGACCAATCTATTGGCGACTCAAAGTTGTAGAAATTTTTTCTTTTCTTTTTTTTGTTCAACCCTTCTATTATTTATAACATATTTGTTCACCTCTAGTTACCATATCATTTTTATAATTCTTATAGTAATCCATTGTTAGGCCTATTCTTTCATATGAATTAGTTTAATACTTGAACCCTAATTACTTTCCTATGACGACTTCATTATTAACCTTCTAAGGAAGATCCAGCTCATATTTAGTGACCTAACCTCACGTATAACCTGGATCAATTTCCCTCGATCCTGGGCCAGTGGGCTATTAGTCCACCAAGCTTCCATTGTGCCTATGAGCGGGTAGACGTGTACACCTACTAACCCAACTGAGTTCATAACTTTTCTACCCCCCTTAAAATTATTTCTACTCTTAAGGTTTAAGAATTTGTGTATCGATTTGGATGTCAAAACAAGTTGAAATTCGAGACCTATCCTTGATATGAAATGGGGAGCTATCTCTCAATACATTAGTCTTCTTTTCCATCGATGATGTGTATTATGGCATTGGTACCTTGAATGTGGGTAGTGACTTCAGAGGCTAAAGGTGTCACAGCTACTTTTCCAGATGCTCCAGCCACTAGTACATGTACACGTGCTTGTTGAGGGCGATTTGGTTGCACTGTCATAGGTCGTTGAGGTGGAGTCGCTATAACACGTGGCAGCTAACGGTTGATCTTTTGAGGTGGCGTGAGATCGTTGTCTTTCATCTTAGTAAAACAAAAGGGGTCAATGTATCCCCCTTTGTTGCAATATGTACACCAATGGCCTGTTCGCCTCTGCTGGGTCGGTGGAGCCATGGGCCTGGAAGGCGAGTTTACATGTGGCCTCTTACCTAGGACTAGGCGGTGTTGTAATTTAGGCTGAGGCCTCGGGCCCATTGATATACGTGCCTGAGAAACTCTGTCTCCATCTTGTTCAGTTCATAGAGACATGCTAACTAGCTCAGCATAATTGGGAATGCCAGAGCAACACATCTTATCTTAGTGTGGATATCAGGCCGCAGCCCATCTGAAGAATGGCGCATTTTCATCAATTCATCTGCTAGTATCGAAAGAGCATATCTGGCTAGCTTCATAAATTTGTTCTCGTACTCTAACATGGTCATTCCTCCCTATCGAAGGCAAAGAAACTAACCCTACTTTTCATCACGGTAAGTGAGGGAGAAATACTTCCTGTGAAAGCGAGCCTCAAAAGCTGCCCATGTCCATACATGCCCTACGGGAACTATCCGCAGGATGCTATCCCACCACAAACTGACCTTCATCTTAAACATGTAGCTGACTAGCTCAACCTACTCAGACTCAGTGCAGTGCAGCGGCTTCAGCATCTTAGAGATACAGTCAAGCCAATATTCAGCCTCCTCGGGTCTGTGAGTACCCACAAAAGTGGGAGGTCAGAAGTGCTGAAATCGCTCAAATAAGCCGCTGGCACTCGTGTTTCAAGCAGGGTGCACAGGTGGTGCAGATGGGGCCACGCACATGTTCTGGGCAAGGGTCCCTGCTATGATGGTCCAAATCTGCTACTGCTACTATATAAGGAGCATCATTTGCTCCAACCTATCAGTAGGAAAACTGGCCTAAGGCATGTGAGGCGTCGATGTAGATGCACGGTTCTGCTCTGGAACTGGTGGTGCAAAAGGTGTTGGCCCATTGGTGGGGCCAGTGGCCGGCTGTAAATTCGGCATCGTCTCAAAGTTCGGGCCTAAATTAGGGTCCATATGGCTATCGTTTAGGGGAGATGCCCGGTCAATCGATCCGCCAAGTGCAAGACGTATCACATTCGGAGTGTTTTTTGGAGGCATTCCCTATATACAACATAGGGTGCAACACGTGTAAGAGTTAGCATGACAACACTTAATTTGTCAAGCATTCTATGCATTCCATAACAAAAAAGATTCATGCATTTCATTTAACCAAAATCGTCACCATACATGAAATGTAGTCTTACATGGATCATGACAGAAGAAGCATGTGAGCTAATCTAAACCAAGCTTTAAACATTAAAACACGCCAACAACTCTACCATACTACTAAGCCTATCAAGGCTATAACATAGAAAGCAAGAAAACATAGAAAACCTAAAGACGACTACAACATATGACTAGTCGTCCGACTCTGGTGATGGGGGAGGAGCACCCTTGTCCTGCATACAGCATAGGGGAGCCTTCAAGGTGTAAGACATCTTTTTAAATTTCTTTCTCAAATAAAACTGATTCTCTTCAAGCTTTTGCTTCAACTCGACCCGATTTTCTTCTATCTTAGCCATACGGGCTTCTAAGGCAGCCCGATCACGACGGTGCTCATGTGTAGCAGTAGGAGGTCCCCCATCAGAATCTTAGGCTTCCTCCTCTTCTTCCTTACTTCCTTCTTCCTCACTTCCTTCTTCTATTTCATTTTCTTCCTCTTCTTCATTACTTTCTTCCTCTGCACTTCCTGTCTCATCCTCACTCTCATCGAGTCGGGCCTGACGTTGTCGTGGCCTAATATTCATGTTGTTAAGAGTAGTGTCGTTGATGAAATGGATTGACACAAGCCTTTCTGAGCCAAGTCTATAGCCGAATTCACAAGCAAGCTTGCATATAAGTCGGTCGAATGGGAGTTAAATGTCAGTCCTAGGAGAGCGTGCGGTCTAAACTATCTGTAGTAGTACATACATAGGCAGGCACAGTTTGTCTCCTTGCCCAGCTCGGTATAGGAAGTCTACCATCAGACGTATGCATTCGCTAAGATTGCTCCACCTAGGATACACGTTATGTGTGAAGATGAGGTGGAGCGAGCGGTAGTCAGGAGTCATCCTGGACAGCAGGAGGTAAGCCTGGATTCCAGTGGACCAGTCGGCCACAAAGAAATCATGTGCAGCGATCTTTTTCACATGCACTCCTGAGGTTCTTCTCGCTAGCATGAACCTCTACACGCGGCATCCCCATGATCTGGCTATCCGGTCCACATTAACAATGGCTTCCCACCTTCCCATGGGGATAGAGAACTGTAGAGGCTCCAGCAGTGGCTTCGTATATGGGCGTAGAAGGCTCAGACAGTACTCTCATCCGCACGAGAATTGCCCTCAAATATGAGACCCCAACCGGCGTCCAATAGGAGATCCATCACTAGATAAAGCCCAAATAGTTTCTCGTCCACATGTGCTTCAAAGAGAACCCTACGGCCTTGAAACCTTCCATGTGCCATATCCACCAGTAGAGCCCTTTCGAGAGGAAGCTAGGGATCCAGATCCCGTTTTATCCTTAGCTCCCAATCAGTGCTTGTGCTAGCATCAGCGCCTTTCTGCCTCATTGAGCGGGTAGGGCAGCTAGGCCCGGCTTCATCTGTGGAAGCCCTCTTCTTTCCCATGAGAGAAAGAAGTGTGAAAAGTGAAAAGATGGCCGCCACAAGCTCAAAGAGAGCCATGAGAGTGAAATAAAATGCAAGGATAGGATGGATTGTTGGACCTTGAGATTTTTGAGACACAAAGTAGGGTTTGTGTACTCAAATGGAAGGAAATGAGGGAGATAGGAGATGGGTTTGAGGGATATGATGGAGAATGGGTATGTAGTGAAGAAGAAGAAGATAGTATGAGAATGGAGGGAGGATTTGAGAGGGGAAATCAAAGTTTTGGGGGGGTTTGGAAAGGCTTATACTCGAGGTGGGGTGAAATAAAGCAAAAAGGGAAGAAATAGGGGTCCTCATGTGAAAAACATGGCCCCACATGTGTGTACAAGTGTGTCGGGCCACCTGGCCCGTCGGCCAGCTATGGCTGGACCGCGACGCCTCGTCGTTGGGGTGATGCCATCGCAGTCCGTTGGACCTAGGGCGATGGAATCACCCTAGGGGTGATGGCATCCCTCCCAGGGTGCCGGAAATGTGCGGGCCTCCCCCGGATTCCACTATTTCATGTGGTTTGGGCCCCGATGTTCGTTCGATGTGGTTTCGGGTCCTATCTCGCGTATATTCGCATGTTTTGGGTTATTTAAGTGTGGAATATGTTGAATCGTCACCTAAATTTGTCGATGGATGGTCTGAAAAAGAATTGGGATCATCTCGCATGATCACAGATGCCTACGTGTCCGATTTCAACGGTCAGTTTCACCTGTCGGCGAAACTGGAAATCCTACGACCGTTTCTACATTTTAACGCTCCCTCCTAAGTCAAAGTATATCAATTTACATCATGTGACCATAACCCAGGTCCAGTTTAATCCAAATCATGCTTTGATACCAACTTGTAACGCCCTGAAAATTGAGGGTCGAGCAGAAGCTTAACTTCCGAGTTCCAACGCATCACTTAAACAACAGAGATAATGATGTTTAAATGTTGTCCATATAGAGCATTAAACATGAGTGAGATTATACTAAAATAGCATATCATACTCCAGAGATAATTAAGTTAAGCAAACGAAAGACTGAGATAGGTATATAATGTATAGAGGTGTTTCTCAATCCCCAGAATATGAGTATGATTCCAGGTTGAATATATACATGTATTGTCCTAAAATTTACAAAATACTAAAATGTAAATGTCCAACTAATCCTTATAGTCCCTGTAATCCTGTCGATCAGTACATGGTCTACATAGACCCACCTGATAGTTGAACATAGGAGAACTCCTCGTCTATGAAATCCAAATCAGCAGCGTAGACATCGTCACCACCTGCATCTACAACAAAATCTGGTTGGTGTTTTAAAACATCATCCCAAGTGGGAATGAGTAGCTAATTCAGTGGAACTATAAAGTAAAGGTTAACATGTTATCAATTCAGTCAAGCAGTAATGATAAAGCAGTACAACAATCATGTCCTAAGTACTCTTGTTAATCTAGGGATGATATGCTATAATGATGCATGCCCTCGCCTACACTCCTTCAATGACATCATCTCATGGTCGCGCATACAACACTCCCACAGTGCTCAACTCCATCGCCAAAGGCACATACAATGCGGTGCATGTGCATGTTAGCCAAGTTCTTAATTAGACCTATTCATACAGCAGGTTTGGGAAGCTAAGGTACCTCCCTTTATATCATTTACCCAAACAATGATCCATCTAGGGTCGTCAATCCTAGTTAATCACATACGATAGGCAAGTTCGAGAGTTTACACTCTAGGTCGCTACGAGAGGGTCATCACCGTCAGTGTAGGCATATTTTGTACTCGAGGTCACACCACCAATGCCCTACCAACTGGCAATCTATTTTTGAAGGCTCGTTAGACCACATGCAGGCTGCGCCGAGGTAAGTCGATAGCTTAAATACAGTGTCTCATACCACCGTATTCGGCTCACTAGTTTGGATTGCTCACTGATCACTACGGGGAGGCTTGTCACCCCAGCGTAGGCCGACAGCTCGACCACGGTGTCCCATACCACCATGCCTGGCTCATGAGTCTTAGCGGATTGTGGTACCATGGTTGAAACGGGTTTTACATTGGTAAGTTGTACCTTAGGTTCAACCAGTAGCGTCCATACATGGTAATCACACAAAAGGCCAATTGGGTTATTTGACAAGTTCGATTGGTACGAGCATGATTGCTTGCCTCCAAGTGCAAAGGTTCATAAGTAGTATCCCGTGAATACAGGGTTGATCCCACAGGGAGATGAATTGTGAGAAGAAAAAAAAACCAAATGCAAAACAAACTACGTAATAAAAATTAATTTGATGATTTGATTTTGAGATTTTTGAATGGATGTAATTCAACTGAATAAAATAACACCCAAGCTTTAAAGTTTCATACATAGGTTAATGTTCCAAAATCATGATGACTTGGATAACACAACTAGGATCTGAGCACTATGGTCAGCCTAATCGGAAAATAAAACAGTTTAAATATTTTAATAAATGATATAAAAGATTAGAAAATGATGGATTTGCACCATTGACATATATTCTCAAGCGCCAGTGATTTTAAGTATTCAATATCTATAGGATAATGAATATCAAAGAAATATAACAGGTTGAGAACATCTCCTATCTAGGAAATCTGATTGATCTAGGGTAAGCCTATCCATCAATGTGGATCTCATATGATGGAAACATATGGATCTCACAAGAGGATAAAAAAATAAAACCTAAATAATAGATAACATGCATACACCATTCTTCTCATCATTAAAACAATCAATCATCATAATCTTAAAGAAATATTAAACCCATGTGCTTCCCTTCTAGCTTGGGCTAGAGGGAACTTAGAAAAACATAATTAAATTGCAGAAATAAAAAGCAACAAGAAATAAAGAAAAATTACAAATAGAAAAGATCTAAAAAAATAACTTACAAAGCTTTAATAAAACTAAAAACTCTTTAAAAATCCTAAATTTTGCTTTGGGATGCCTTGAATAATGTTTAGGAATGCCCTAGGAAGCCCTATTTATAAGTAGGGAACTCCAATTTTCGTATAAAGTTGAAAAACCCTAGAAACCGTCTAAAATATACGTATTTTTTCAAAATAGACTTCTCGCTGCATAGTTCGTTTAAAATAGACTTCCTGCTGCGTAGTTTCCCAAAATAAACTTCACAGCTTCAGAATACACTTTTTCAGGACGATTTCAAGATTTTTCACTTCAAATCTTCGATTCTTTTCATTCTTCACTTGGTTTTCTTGGATCTTTAACATGTGAATTCTTCAATCTTGGTCTCCTAAGATCCATCTCTTGCCTTAGTGATTTTTAAGCAATAAATTCTTATTTTTTAGCACCATTTTTCAATCCAAGCTCTTAAATTCACCTTGTAACACATACATGACTAAAATAAAATATTAAGATGATTTATGTTCATAAAATCAAGATATAAATAGGGAAAATTATGCAATATTTGAGTCTCAACACAACCCCAACCAGCATTTTGCTAGTCCCGAGCAAAATAAGTGAAGAAAAATAAAAATTAAAATTAATTTTAATTTTAAAAATAAAATTAAAATGAAAAAAAAATTCTAACTATACCACTTTCGCAGGTAATTTCAATTTCATTTAGCATATGCAACAAGCCTTTAAACCCCTAGGTTTCCCCTAGTGGAGGAGTTATAGTCTCGTGAGGGTTTACAGAAATATTACCCACAAACATTGAAAACATGAAAAACTGTTCAACACTCGAAAATTTATACAATTATGCCTCCATTTATCATATGAATTCCAAAGCAAAACAATACTTACCCTAAGTCTGAAGTTAGCTAGAATCTTAATTTCCTAATCCATTACATCCTTGAGTTCAGAAACCTAATCAAAATTTAAAATAGTTATGATCTAATATACTTAGGTTCTCTGTGACACTAGTCTAACTTTGAGAAATATGCATGTTCCCTATCCTAACTCCTTTCAATCATTCCAAGAATATGAAATCTCTAGTTATCTCATTTTTTTCATGACATTTCTTCTTTTATCATCATATCCTCATTATTATAGACCACCCTTAGATGAAGATTCCTATCAGGTTTGCTTCATAACATAAGATATCGTACTTGTAATGGTAACAGTAATGAATACTTAGGTATCTTTACTCCGGATTACTGACATGATTGTTATGGTCATTGCATTCATGCTGTATAATAAAAGTTTATTTTTTCTTCAATATTCTCTCTTTTAAGCATATATCAATGGTACTAGTTCATTCAACCTTGTTTGAATCAAAATTTGTTATTCTAGTTCACATATCATATTCCTCACTTAGTTAGCTAGGGTGTATTGTGAATTCAGTACATCAAATTACAACTCACTTTAAACTAGTGATTAGATAATTGAACTCAAGTCTATAATTTTCAGTTATCAGAATTCTGACTACTATCAACCTAGACTAAGTATTAACTTTGCCTTTGGAATTCGCATAATATCATGTTCACATTTTTGTATATATTATTTTTAAAATGTTGAAAAAAATTTCCTATAAACCTAAAAAATTAAACTTAAACCTAACTAAAACCTAAAAATAATAAAAATAATAATAAAATAAACTGAAATTTAAAAAAAAAACTTCACATGGATGACTATCCACACCCCCCAACCTAAAATCTACATTGTCCCCAATGTAATGATAATGTAATGCAGAGAACAATAAAAATAAAAGAAATGGTGGATAGTACCTACCATGAAAAACTCACCTGCTATGTGACACTAAAAAAATTGAATATGATACAAATCCTACACAAATGCTCCGTCAGACTAGGAGCATCAATCTGAATATTCTGGCTCATGAAGAGGGAATGACTCCTCTCCCAAATGAAAGTTTTCCACATAAGGCTTCAATCTCTGACCATTAACCTTGTACACATTGCCATTACGTGGATTCTCAATTTCAATAGCCCCATGAGTATAAACATTCTTCACAATGATGGGGCCTGTCCATCTTGATCTTAACTTTTTCAGAAAGAACTGAAGACGGGAATTGTATAATAGGACCTTTTGCTGAGGTTCAAAATTCTTCCTTGGGATATTTTTGTCATGAAAAGCTTTGGTCCTCTCTTTGTAAATTTTAGAATTTTCGTAGGAGTCTCTCTTCAGCTCCTCTAATTCATTCAACTCTAATTTTATTTGTCCACTTGCTTGATCCATATCAAAGTTTAATTTCTTTATTGCCCAGTAGGCTCTATGTTCCAATTCCACGGCAAGTGGCAAGCCTTCCCATACACTAATCTATATGGAGACATTCCAATCGGGGTCTTATAGGAAGTCCAGACTATTCGACGCTTTATGGGCTTATAAGACTACTTGCTTTTTTTAAAGCATATATCAATGGTACTAGTTCATTCAACCTTGTATGAATTGCATGACATTCGCGGCATATGACATTTTGGGTTATTGTGTCCCTGCATTTATATGATTTATGTACGATTGATACTATTTGTGTTACTCATCAGAAATGTATATTGTATTGTAACCTCTACATCTGATATTTGGCTATATATGATTCCTCACTTGCATAGTTGTTCTACATTGCATATTCTGACATTGATTGACTCATGGACTTGTCCGTATTTTCGCTTACTCTATTATCGTATGTTTGTGATCATGTCAATATTCTGTTTACTATGACAATTCATACTCTTGTCAATATTTCTGCTTATTTCTTCATTATACAATTTATGGATTACAAGTACTTTCGATATTGTGTGATTATGACATTGCATCCTCGGCATCTAATATTTAGCTCGCTTTAATTCCTTATTTGCACAGTTGATCTATGTTGTGTACCCTGATATTGTATGATCCATGAATTTATCAGTACTTCCGCTTAATTTGATTACTCTGATATGGAATACTTGGCACTTACCTTGTACACATACTTACACCACCCTCTAAGCTTTCTATAAGCTTATGCACGATAGATGCGTGCAGGTGATGTTAGGTTACAACAGTGTTGAGCTTGGAGCGTGCAGCGGTCTTCTGGAGCTTGATTTTTGATTGATGTATTTTCCTTTCAGCATTGTACTCAAATGATTATATTAGTGGATATGTGATGATGATGTTGCTTTTGTGATTTGGGTAATCTTGTGGTTATGCTCATTACGAGATAAATGTACGTTAAAAAATCCTCCTTGTAGGATCCCAGGATCGGAATCTGGCATATACACGCTAGGAGCCGAGAATGGGGTACTACGGAGGCTGTCAACGTCGGATTCGACGATCGGGAATTTTGTGAGCCCGGTTTCCGAGTTTGGGGCGTGACAGAAGTTAGTATCAGAGCATAATTTGGGAATACCTGAAGATGACATCACGTGTCTGCTGATAATTACCCTACACTCTATAATTGTTGAGAACTGAGAATGATTAGATCCCCAAGTTCGAATAACTTAGAGATTCTCTGATATAGCCCCCTACTGTTAAGATTGTGAGGCTACATAGTATTCTAGTTTCGATCATCCCTGATCCGTTCAAAGATTAGTAGGGTCACCATAGTGTTGATGATCCATCTTGGGAGGGTGAGGTTGAGATTAGGGAGCCCCACCTTCATCCTTTTGTAAATTGATTGAGCCTTGACATATATACTTGATGATGTTTCCTCTTCCCTTGTTTATTCTGTAAATTTTGAGGACGAAATTTTTATTAGGTGTGGAGAGCTGTAAGACCCGTATCCTAGCACGTACCGTTCTGTAGGCTTTCGCGGTCCTCCCGATTGAATTTCAGTGACCCGCAGGTAGCATTTGCGCACGCTCTTGGGTCATATCCTGTAAATCCGAGCCGACTCAAGCCGAGACCTATATCATTGCGACCGCACCATCGTCGCGGTTCCAACGATGCGTCTCGTGCGTCAATGCGACGCTCAGATTATGAGATCCGGCCTATGCATTATCGCGGCCATTGATTGCTTGATCGTGGGACCCACCTATCCCTATTGTTGTACTTTCCTACAAACATAATTACTATGATGTCACCCCTAGGGTGACATCACCCTACCCTACCACCTTATCTTCCCTTTTCCCTATAAGTCAAACTCATTAATTCCCATCACCTTACCATCCCTCTCTCCCATCACTCCCTTACATCATTTCTCTCTTTCACTTCTCTCCATTCCAAGCAACCATGAGAGCCAACGTCCACCTCCATGAGAGAATGCCATGTGTGGCCCACCTTCTTACTTTCCATCTCCACCATCCAAAGTCCATCTCAATCGTCGGAATCGTTTTCTTGGAGCTTTAGATCGTGTTGGCGGAAGAAGTCTAAGAGGATCATGAGGTGGGTGTTCTAGAGTAGATCTTGACCTTTGATGTTTAGGACAAGTGGGACCCATTTCATGTATATGTTGTGATCATATGAGGGGCCCATAGTGGCGGGGTCCCTCCATCATCCGATCTCTCTCTCTCTCTATTTTTTGATGGCCCACCTAGATGATGTAGCTGTTGGGGCATATGTATGTAGACCTCACCTAGATGGACGCATGGAATCTACCGTCCAGTAGTTGATCGTCTAGTAGCTGAGGCTGGTGGACTATGTGAATGGAAAACATAAATATTAGCTTGATCCCAAAACGAGTGGGCCCTTAACGTGGCACCACCCTGACATACGTGTTTCATACCTATGTCGTGGGGCCCACATGATTTATATGTTTAATCCAACCATCCATCCACTAGCCTAATGATTGCTGGATTGATGTCAGCAGATTCTGTGGGACCCACCTGATGTGTGGATTCCATCCACTCCGTCCGTCCATTTGGTTGGAGCCCACCGTGATATATGTATATTATCCTGCTGCAACAGCAGGATGGGACCCACGTCTGAGTGGATTCCATGCGGGGCATGCATCATTGCCTCTTACACGGTTTCACACACACATACACGTATATATATATATATATATATATATATATATATATATATATAATGCTATATATATTATAATATATTTTTTTTTATTAATAAGTTTTCATGGTGAGCCACTCCTACGTGGGACCCACCCAGATGTATTTATCCTATATCCACACCGTCCATATGCATGACGGTGGGACCCTCTGATATATGGGTCTTACCCACACCGTCCAAACGTGGACCCCACTAGATGATGTATATGTGACATCCAAACCATCTATCCTTTTGACAAAAATGAAGCAGATTCAACCCTCTAGTGGGCCACGTACGTGGACCCCACCCGATGTATGGACCATTCATCCAGGCTGTCCGTCAGCGCAATGGACGCTGGGTTTATTCAATATTTTATTTTATTTTAATATAATGTTACAGTGGGCCCTGATGTGCGTGGGACCCACTGATATGGAAGCTGATTGGCTGCTGTAACTCACACCAGCTATATGGCTGACTTTATGACGTCAGCAGGCCCATGTGACCCCACCTGAATGCGTGTGATCTATAGCCACGCTGTCTGTTCATTTGATGGACGTGGGACCCACCCACACGTGCTGCTCGTGTGGGGTGGGGCCCACCTTGATGAACTGTATTTCATCTATACCGTCCAAACATGGTGGACGTGGGAGCCTTCCATGATGTCTGCGTTTCATCCATGCTGCCACCGTGATGTATGTCATTATCCACACCGTTAATCCAGTAGATCTGGACGCTGCACCTGCACCCCCCTGCATATGTATAAAATGTATATATTAATAATATAATATTATATATATATATATATATATGTGTGTGTGTGTGTGTGTGTCTATATGTGGCGGGCCCCATGTGGGACCCACCTGCTGGACGGAATGGCTGGATATCTCACTAGCTACTGTCTTGGTGTCCCAAGTCCCGTGGGACCCACTAACTTACGGATTTAATCCACACCGTCTAGTCATCTGTGAGGACCCCACTGTGATATATGTTTTGATCCCACATCGTCCATCTGGACGTGGGATGGTGGGATACCACCATGATGTATTTATTTCATTCACACCATCCAGATAGTGCTGGATGATGCTGGACATGTTTGGATGGAGCTGATTTACCTAGACAATGTTTGGACAGTGTTGATTATCATTAGAGTGCCATGTGCCCATAGAATGATAGTGTACAGCGACACGCATGCAACCATTGAAATGATTTTGATATGGTCCAAGTCCACTTGAGGTCCCTTGGTGCGGCCCATCTATGAGGCCCATCATGAGGTATATTTTGAGGCCCATTATGATATGTATTAGGCCCATGTGCATGGCCCACCTGTTGTATATTTGAGGCCCTTGTGATGGGGCCCACCTGCTGCGTACTGAAGCCCATGGGCATGGCCCGTTCGATGTATTCGAGGCCCATGAAATGTGGCCAGCTTTGATGAACATGAGGCCCAAGTATGAGGCCCACTTGATATGTATATAGGTCCACGTGAGGAGGCCCACTGTAATGTGTTCGCGACCTGTGGCGAGGCCCGACGTGATGTATATGCAGCCCGTATTTGAGGCCCAGGCGCAGGGCCCACCTGTTGTGTATTCAAGGCCCGATGTGATGTAGGTAATGATGTTTATATGGGACACTCCTTGGGAGCAACGTTGGTTAAATGTCCACATTAATGGGCGATGATGGTTAAATGTCCATATTGTGACCTTCCCTTAGGCCCTTTGGTAAAGCGATTATCGATCGATCTGATTGTCGTGACCGATTTACCGATTCTGATTATCGATCGATCTGATTGTCGTGACTGATTTGCCGATTCTGATTATCGATCGATCTGATTGTCGTGACCGATTTGCCGATTCTGATTATCGATCGATCTGATTGTCGTGACCGATTTACCGATTCTGATTATCGATTGATCCGATTGTCGTGACTGATTTACCGATTCTGATTATCGATCGATCTGATTGTCGTGACCGATTTGCCGATTCTGATTATCGATCGATCCGATTGTCGTGACCGATTTACCGATTCTGATTATCGATCGACCCCGATTGTCGTGACTGATTTGCCGATTCTGATTATCGATCGATCCGATTGTCGTGACCGATTTGCCGATTGATTATCGATCGATCCGATTGTCGTGACCGATTTACCGATTCTGATTATCGATTGATCTGATTGTCGTGACCGATTTGCCAATTCTGATTATCGATCGATCTGATTGTCGTGACCGATTTGCCGATTCTGATTATCGATCGATCTGATTGTCGTGACCGATTTGCCGATTCTGATTATCGATTGATCCGATTGTCGTGACCGATTTACCGATTCTGATTATCGATCGACCCCGATTGTCGTGACCGATTTGCCGATTCTGATTATCGATCGATCCGATTGTCGTGACCGATTTACCGATTCTGATTATCGATCGACCCCGATTGACGTGGCCGATTTACCGATTCCGATCACTAAGGCCAATTATCGACCGATTATGATTTGTTGTGGCCAATTATCGATCGAGGTCGATTATCGATTCTGATTTATCGGGGCTGATTGCTGATTATCGACCGATTCCGATTATTGTGGCCGATTACCGATTATTGATCGAGGCCGATTACCGATTATGATGTGTCGTGACGGATTGCCGACTCCGATTGTCGGGGCCCAATGTGATGTATATGCGACCCAACGTGATGTGTATTCAACCCATGTCTAGGGCCTAATGTGATGTATATGAGGTCTATATGATGAGCCCATTGCGATGCATTTGAGGGTCAGGCGATGGAGCCCATTACGATGTATGTTAGGCCCATGAGTAGGGCCCGCCTGTCGTGTATATGTGGCCCTTGAGTAAGGCCCACTGTGTGGTATATCAGGCCTTTGTGTGAGGCCGTGGGCCCATTATATGTTTGGCTCTATGTGGCCCATTCCTTGGGAACAATGTTGGTTAAATGTCCACATTGTCGAGCTCGATTGTCGATGCCGGTTGTTGATACCGATTATGAGTATGTGACAATTTAGCATCATGATACATGCCCATACGCATCATCTGCATGTTTGTTATGAGATGTGGTTGATCATTGCATATGTCATTGAGCATGTTATTATGAGACTCCCTGATAGGCGGAGGTTATCTCGCATGCGCATGCGGTATGCGCAGGATTGATGCATGACTGGATTGTATGACTCATGCATCTCGCATTATGATTACTGTACGCCCTAGCGACATCAGGGCCGTAGCCTCCACAGGCGTATCGTGGATGGCCAAATGGGACACCGAAAATGTTTGGTTCTAGCATACGGGCGCCATAGATGTCCCTGGGTGAAAATCCCTAAACCTCCGTGGCCAGGAGACGCCCCAACGTCGAGACCGAGTGGATACATGAGCGCCTGAGTGCCGAATACCAGGAGGCCGCGTCTCCCACTGTGTCGTGGTCGGTTGGGAAGGGGTGTGGCCTTACCCGCCCGAGGGTAGGGGGCAATATTAGGCTGAGTTTGACCAGCTCGTGAATGGGTCCGCTATCGACGTGCCGGATAGGTATTGGCAGACTATTGGCCAGGCGGATAGTGAGGTTTCTTACGCTCACTTGGACTGTGCGGCTAGGAGAGCGGCAGTGCCATTTGGAGTGTACTAAACCCCGGTGATGATCCCAGAGATGAACTATACTGATATGTGGATTTAGGGAGCAGGAGTTGCATACTCATTCATGCATTCATTCATTCACTATCCACTCGGGTTGGTGGTGCGCAACTATTTGTTACATGTACCTTCGCAATGGCCAGGATTTCGGTTGGGGCGCGCGACTAACCTGAGATCAGGAGTTTACCACATTGAGTCTGACTATCCAAATTAGGTATGGGACTAGTTTGGATAGAAGTTCCTTGTGATGGATCCCATAGCCTGCGATACTACGCACTATCATCCCGACTTCACACTCCAGCATGGTCATTCCATTCGCACCGCATATTGCATGACATTCGCGGCATATGACATTTTGGGTTATTGTGTCCCTGCATTTATATGGTTTATGTACGATTGATGCTATTTGTGTTACTCATCAGAAATGTATATTGTATTGTAACCTCTACATCTGATATTTGGCTATCTATGATTCCTCACTTGCATAGTTGTTCTACATTGCATATTCTGACATTGATTGACTCATGGACTTGTCCGTATTTTCGCTTACTCTGTTATCGTATGTTTGTGATCATGTCAATATTCTGTTTACTATGACAATTCATACTCTTGTCAATATTTCTGCTTATTTCTTCATTATACAATTTATGGATTACAAGTACTTTCGATATTGTGTGATTATGACATTGCATCCTCGGCATCTAATATTTAGCTCGCTTTAATTCCTTATTTGCACAGTTGATCTGTGTTGTGTACCCTGATATTGTATGATCCATGGATTTATCAGTATTTCCGCTTAATTTGATTACTCTGATATGGAATACTTGGCACTTACCTTGTACACATACTTACACCACCCTCTAAGCTTTCTATAAGCTTATGCACGATAGATGCGTGCAGGTGATGTTAGGTTACAACAGTGTTGAGCTTGGAGCGTGCAGCGGTCTTCTGGAGCTTGATTTTTGATTGATGTATTTTCCTTTCAGCATTGTACTCAAATGATTATATTAGTGGATATGTGATGATGATGTTGCTTTTGTGATTTGGGTAATCTTATGGTTATGCTCATTACGAGATAAATGTACGTTGAAAAATCCTCCTTGTAGGATCCCAGGATCGGAATCTGGCGTATATACGCTGGGAGCCGAGAATGGGGCACTACGGAGGCTGTCAGCATCAGATTCGGCGATCGAGAATTTTTGTGAGCCCAGTTTCTGAGTTTGGGGCGTGGTTTATCCCAAGGCTCCGTTGTGATCCCTTAGAACATTCAACAATTTAATCTCTTAATTCTTTTCTAAAAATAAAGAGATTACCACAAGATAAGATTTATTTTCACCTAAGTATACATACTTAAGATCATTTGGTAGTGGTTTTAAATCAAGCTTTAGAACATTGGTTGGTAATGGCAAAGGTCGCAAGTCCTCGATAGATAGGATTTTCGTGTGCGGTCTCCATTGGTACATACCAATGTCCTGGGTGGTAGTGCTCTCATTATCATCAGAAATTTTAACAAGCACTTTTTCTAAATCATAATTTTTCAAGTCCCCAATTACTTGAATCAATTCCTCAGTCAGACTAGGTTCCAATTCCTCTTCTTCTATCAAGCAATCCATGAAATTCAGCTCATGGATCTCATTATTATCAATGGGCTACTTACATAGATTGAAAATATTTAGCTCTAGAGTTATGTTACCAAAAGAGAAGTTCATCATTCCATTCCTGTAATTTATGATTGCATTTGAAGTTGCTAGGAATGGGCGACTTAAAATGATGGGAACTTGAGCGCTAGCATTTATACATGGTTCAGTGTCTAGTACAATAAAATCCACGGGGAAGTAGAATTTCTCCACTTGGACTAGCACGTCCTCTAAAATTTTCTTTGGTACCTTAATAGAGCAGTCAGCGAGTTAGAGTGTAATTGTAGTTGGTTTAAGCTCGCCTAACCCAATTTGTTTGTAAATCGAATAAGGTACTAACTTGACACTTGTACCCAAATCTAACAAAGCATACTCAATTTGAAAATTTCCAATAATATAAGGAATAGTGGGACTTCCTGGGTCTTTGTATTTGGGTATAACCCTTTGTTGAATGATAGCGCTCACTTTCTCAGTAAGGAAGGCCTTTTTGTGCACATTTAATTTCTTCTTTACAGTGCACAAGTCCTTGAAATATTTGGCATATGATGGAATTTGTCTAATGGCATCAAGCAAAGGAATATTAACAATAACCTTTTAGAGCACATCCAACACCTCTTGATATTTCATGGGGATAGTAAGGAAGGCCTTTTTGTGCACATTTAATTTCCTCTTTACAGTGCACAAGTCCTTGAGATATTTAGCATATGATGGAAATTGTCTAATGGCATCAAGCAGATGAATATTGACAGTAACCTTTTGGAGCACATCCAACACCTCTTGATATTTCATGGGGACAGCTAGATTCCGAAGTCTAGATGGAAATGGAACTGGAGGCTCATATGACTTAGTCTTTTTATCCTTTTGCTGTTGCAGCTCTTGAACCATAGTCGGTTTCATCATTTTCTTGAGATAGCGACTCATCCTCCAGTATCTCTACCGGTTGCATTATCTTGTTATCGACTTCTTTTCCACTTTTCAAGGTAATGATGGCCTTAGCTTGTTCATGATGTGTATATCTCACTTGGATTTGAGTCTCCAATGAAATGTGTGTTTCGAGGGTTTGACACAAGTTGAGAAGGAATGGTGTTTTTTTCCCTAGCATTTAGTTGAGTCTCAATCCTAACCACAACTGTCTTTAATTCCTAATTTAATTGGATTAGAGACTGATTCATTTAAGCTTGAGAGTTCATGAATGTGGTCAATGCATCCTCCACAGATGATCGCTTTGGCGGGAGCACATATGGTGCATTGTTGATGCCCCAAAGAAGTTGTTTTATGGAGGCATTTGAGGTGCATTGAGCGCATTAATTTGTGGTCCATTCCTCCAACGAAGATTAGGATGGTTATGCTAATTTGGATTATACGTGTTTCCCATTGGTTGCATAACTGACCTTTGGTAATTATTTATAGCATTTGCTTGATCATGCTCATGCGTAATATTTTGTACAACTGAGATTATTGGATAATCATTTATGTCATGGTTTGTACCACCACAAATGCTACAAAAATTACCTAAGGAAGTGTTTACTTTAACCATATCAACCTTCTTAATTTCCAAGGCTTCGACTTTTCTAGCCAATGCAGCGAATTTTGCATTAAGGTCGTCTTCCTCTCTTAAGACATACATTCCTGCTTTCTCTCTAGGAATAGATCTAGTTTGGTCTAATTTAGCAAAGACATTCCATGTCTGTGTATTCTCTGCTAACAAATCTAGAAAATCCCAAGCCTCATTATGATCTTTATCAAGAAAGGTTCCACCACACATCATCTCTATAAACTGACGGGTATCCATGGTGAGCCCCTTTCGGAAAGCATCAATCACGTGCCATGGTTCATAACCATGATGTTGACAAGTAATTAGAATGTCTTTGAAGCGCTCCCAAGCTTGAAAAAATAGTTCATTCCCCTTTTGGGAGAATGACATGATTTCTTGTTTTAGTGCATTTGTTTTGTGCTCGGGAAAGAACTTTTTCAAAAACTCTCTACTTAAGGCTTGCCATGAAGTGATGGTATTAGGTCTTAGAGAGTTGAGCCATGCTTTGGCCCGATCCTTTAGAGAAAATGAGAATAACCTAAGCTTAATTACATCCCTATTGCCATTGTTTACTTGTAACGTTGCAATTACTTCCTCAAAGTCCTTGAGGTGCAAGTAGGGGCTTTCAGAGTCTAAGCCATGAAATTTAGGAATTAATTGAATCACACCTGGTTTAAAATTAATGTTCCCTATGTGAGCAGGGAATACTATGCAAGATAGTAAAGTTGATCTTTCAGGGTGTAGATGTTCACGTAAAGTCCGTGGTTGGTTTAACACATTCTTATGAACTTCATTTTCATCCTCAAGAAGAGGATTATGTTGATTTTCTCTATTTTGATTTATAGTTGGATCTAACAGATTTGGATTTGGATTATCAACTGGGTCTATCATGGAATCCAAGTGATGTTGAGTGCCTCTTCTAAGTGAATGATCAAGGCCTGAAACTAGTCCCCCTTCAAAGGAGAGTCGATTATTTTGATCCCTACTCTAACGGGATATAAACCATCCACACCACACAACAAATACCACTAATAGCAAGTATGATACTTAAAATATAAATAAAAACTTAACCAACCTAGGTGGTAGGGCCGACTATAAGGGTTCAATCCACAAAGCAAAATAAATCAACAACCCAGGTGGCAGGGCCAACCATGCGGGTTCAGTCCACAAAGCAAGATAAATCAACAACCCAGGTGGCAGGGCCGACCATGAGGGTTTAGTCCACAAAGCAAATAAATCAACAACCCAGGCAGCAGAGCCAACCATGAGGGTTCAATCCACAAAGCAAAATAAATTAACAACCTAGACGGCAGGGCCAACCATGAGGGGTTCAGTCCATAAAAAAATAAAATAAATAAACAAATAAAAGTAAAACTAATGCAAAAATTAAACTATGTTAATCTGGAAAATAGATTCAGCAGATGATCTTTGTGATCAAACATAAATCAACAACCCAGGTGGCAGAGCCGACTATGAGGGTTCAATCAACAAAAAATAATAATAATAAATAAATAAATAAAAGTAAAACTAATGCAGAAATTAAACTATGCTAATCTGGAAAATAGATTCAGCGGATGATCTTTGTGATCAAACAACAACTGTAGGACAACCATAGCACTTGGGTGATAAAATCCCAAGCAGGGCAACCTTATGTCATAGTTAGTGCTTGAAAGACCCAACTGAATTTATTTTCAAAGAAAAAGAAAAGATAAAAAAAAATCTACAGAAAATCTGGAGGGTTTAGAAGAGAACTTACCTTAGAAGAAAACTTATCTTAGCTATCTTATACAGATCTGATCTATCTCAGTCTCTCCTCGGCAATGGCGCCAAAAACTTGATTGCTTGCCTCCAAGTGCAGTGGTTCGTAAGTAGTATCTTGTGAATACAGGGTCGATCCTACAGTGTAATGACCCGAAAAATTTCGTGCTAAGACCCGAGTACTACCTCACATTCTTAAGAAGTTATTTGTGGGTTAATTAGTGCTAAACTCGATTGCTTGTGAAATTAGCATCAATCACTTTAAATTTGATCTGCAGGACTCAAAACCTGTAGAATCGTTAGCGCTATGTTGCTCTGAAATCTGGGATTCAACGCTAAATCCAGTTGCTCTCGGGAATGTTGGAAGCTTTAGATCGGACCTGGACCACGCATCGAAAGTCCGATAGCGATGATCTTAGACAGTTATGGTCACCTTGTTGGGCTTGACCATCACCTCAGAAATCAAGTCCAGATGATGTCCTGAGTCGATTTGCTTGAGTCTGGAGTGAAGAGGGTGAGAACGGTGAGAAATTAAATATGATTTTATGAAACCTAAGTTGTGTCGCTTGCGCGACGATTTTAAGCAATCTGACCGTTGGATTCTGACCCAATTTCGCCCTTGGATCAGGGAAGGTGGCCCGGCATGTCATAGTGCTTGTGGAGCTGATTGAGTTTCGGTGACCGTTGAATTGAGATTGGTCCGCCACGGCTGATCTGTAGATCCGATCGGTACGAAAACTCAGTCTGACCTAGATCCATGGTCAGTGAGCTTAAGTCCGACCGCACGTGGAAAAAGGACCACCGGAAGTGCTCCGTTGGATCGAGAGAGGCCTGATTTGGTTATAACCTAAGTATACCTTGGCCCTGGGGCTATTTTCATCAATATTAGGCCTATATAAAGACCTTAAAACCCTCACTCTCTATTCCATACGAATTTCCTAAACCCTAGCTAAAAGAGAGAGAGGAATAAAGAGAGAAAGTAAGAGAGAAGTTGGTGAATCATTGGAGATTCTTTCTTGTTTCCCTGCATCCTTAAACTATCACTTCTGAATCATTATTCCGACGATTCTAAGTTCATCCTTGGGTAAGTTAATCTCACCCTAGTCTGTTTTGGAGCTTAAAATAGTCTATGTGTTGTTGTAGCTCATTTTTATTCTTGCCTTAAGTTATCTAGTCATCGTTGACGAAGACATCGTCTGAATTAATTCGGTACGCTTTTTCTGGTTTAAGGTGCGGACTATATTCGTATAGGTTATGGTTTTCAAGGCTTTCAATGTCAGATAATAATTTATTATTGTTGTGGGTGTAATTTCACATGCCAAATGCGATGTTTATATTGCATTCCTGATATATATGAGTTATGTTGAGATTTGTGTATTCTATGTATATTTAGAAAGTATCGTATACGTATATAATACGAACATGTGTTTGCCATGATTAATTATCGTATACTTGTGCTAGTTGTATATGTGTCAACTCCTTAGCAAAAGGAATTGTCCAAATGTGTGTTATCACCAACATATGTTATGTATGTTGGAATATGTAGTCTAAGTGTTTGTAGAAATGTCTGCATGATCTAATGTGTAATATATTATCCTATTTACGGGTGTTGAGAAGAGATTCTCAACTCTCCTATCGGTGTGTATGATTTTCTATATTCAATTTACATTCTTTGTTCTTTAAGTTCAAGCACTACTTATGTTGAAATCCATGTTAAGTTGATATTCTTCAAATGCTCACATACTGTATGATTTGGGTTGTTGTTCCATTACTGTTCTAAAGTGTTAATATGAATATCTGTTGTAATGGAATATGTTTGTGACTATGGAATAGTCCAGGAAATCGGTAATTGGCCTTGAGTTCATGGCTGAGGTTGCTTTCGCCACGAAGGACGTGTTTGATGAACCCGAGTCATATTAAAGTTGTCGGCAGTGGTTTAGCCACACGGAGTGTTTGCGCACTCTATGTCGTTCAACCCAACTTACACTCGTGCTAGTCGAGTTCGTCAAGTAACCCGATTGTCTGATGTATGTTCACCATGTATGGACGTTATTGTTTGAATCTAGGGTACCAAACTTACCGATGAAATCCCGTTAACCATTGTACCTTGATCCGCTAAGACTCATGAGCCGGACATGGTGGTATGGGACACTGTGGTCGAGCTGTCGGCCTACGCTGGGGTGACGAGCCTCCCCATAATGACCAGTGAGCACACCAGACTCGTGAGCGGATTATGGTGGTATGGGACACTATATTCGCTCTGTCGGCCTACATTGATTGGTGACGAGCCCTTTGTAGTAACCTCGAGCATACCGCGATACTGCATTAAGGCAACAAGCCTTAGCGTAGTAACTAAGGTAGATAGGCGGGCATTGATTGGTGACGAGCCCTTTGCAGCGACCTAGAACCATATGATCGTATGAGATTGCCTAGGACTGACGACCCTAGAATGGATCATTGTGTGGAAATTGATATGAGGAAGGTACCTTAGTTTCTCAATCCTGCTATATGAAAAGGACTAATAACAACTTGGTAATCATGTTCATGCACCACATTGCATATGCGTAGAAGTCGTTGGCACTGCGGGAGGTTGTCATGCGTAACGTAAGATGAAGACGCTGAGGGAGTGTAGGCGAGGGCATGCGTCATTTATACATACATCCTTACATTAATAAGAGTACTTTAGACTTGTTTAATTGTATTGCCTTATCATTACTGCTTGATTGATTTGATATCATGTTAACTTTTACTGTATAGTTTCACTGAGTTGATCACTCACTCCCACATTCTGGGACAGTGTTTCAATACCAACCAGACTCTGTCTTAGATACAGATGATGGCGTGACCCCTGAGACAGAGCAGGAGTTCGAGGATGATGAGGACGCATTTTTCATTATGCAGTTCTCAGGCGGGTACATGTGAGTCATGTCCTGATCGACGGGGATTCTGAGTTTTCTTTTGGGAATAGATGAATTTCATTTTAATACTTGTATTTTGAAGATAAACACTTGTAATATGACCCGGCAGAGCATACATACCAAAGGGACTTACACATGTACACATGTATTTCTTTAAGTCTTCCGCTTGCGTTTTTCACTTATCCCTGGATTATGTTTGCAATTTGGCTTAATCTATTTCATATTTTATGCACTCATATAGACAACATACATTCATCATTAATTATGTTGCATAAGTGATGTTTTGAAAATCGGGAGTAGTATCCCATGAATACAGGGTCGATCCCACAGGGAGATGAATTGTGAGAAGAAAAAAATCAAATGCAAAACAAACTAAGTAATAAAAATTAATCTGATGATTTGATTTTGGGATTTTTGAATGGATGTAATTCAACTGAATAAAATAACACCCAAGCTTCAAAGTTCCACACATAGGTTAATGTTCCAAAATCATGATGACTTGGATAACACAACTAGGATCTGAGCACTATGGTCAGCCTAATTGGAAAATAAAACACTTTAAATATTTTAATAAATGATATAAAAGATTAGAAAATAATGGATTTGCACCATTGACATATATTCTCAAGCGCCAGTGATTTTAAGTATTCAATATCTATAGGATAATGAATATCAAAGAAATATAACAGGTTGAGAACATCTCCTATCTAGGAAATCTGATTGATCTAGGGTAAGCCTATCCATCAATGTGGATCTCATATGATGGAAACATATGGATCTCACAAGAGGATAAAAAAATAAAACCTAAATAATAGATAACATGCATACACCATTCTTCTCATCATTAAAACAATTAATCATCATAATCTTAAAGAAATATTAAACCCATGTGCTTCCCTTCTAGCTTGGGCTAGAGGGAACTTAGAAAAACATAATTAAATTGCAGAAATAAAAAGCAACAAGAAATAAAGAAAAAATTGCAAATAGAAAAGATCTAAAAAAAACAACTTACAAAGCTTTAATAAAACTAAAAACTCTTTAAAAACCCTAAATTTTGCTTTGAGATGCCTTAAATAATGTTTAGGAATGCCCTAGGAAGCCCTATTTATAAGTAGGGAACTCCAATTTTCGTATAAAGTTGAAAAACCCTAGAAACCGTCTAAAATATATGTATTTTTCTAAAATAGACTTCTCGCTGCATAGTTCGTTTAAAACAGACTTCCTGCTGCGTAGTTTCCCAAAATAAACTTCACAGCTTCAGAATACACTTTTTCAGGACGATTTCAGGATTCTTCACTTCAAATCTTCGATTCTCTTCATTCCTCACTTGGTTTTCTTGGATCTTTAACATGTGAATTCTTCAATCTTGGTCTCCTAAGATCCATCCCTTGCCTTGGTGATTTTTGAGCATCAAATTCTTACTTTTTAGTACCATTTTTCAATCCAAGCTCTTAAATTCACCTTGCAACACATACATGAGTAAAATAAAATATTAAGATGATTTATGTTCATAAAACCAAGATATAAATGGGAAAAATTATGCAATATTTGAGTCTCAACACACCCCCCAACCAGCATTTTGCTAGTCCCGAGCAAAATAAGCGAAGAAAAATAAAAATACGGCTCGGATTCATCGAACGTATCTAATGTGCCAAAACTAGTTCGACCACTCAATCGAGAACCATTACCGATTGCCTGGACTACATAGTAGTCACAATCATACTCACTTGCAATGGGTAGTCATATATGTTAAGCATAATAACATTTAACAAACAATTCAAAAATAAATCTCATTTTATCATTTTATCAAACACTTAAACTACACATTATTACATACATGACATAAATTAGTTATAGCATATATTATAGCAAATCCTTTCATAAAGGAGTTGTCATGCATACAACGAACATGTATTATAAGTTATTTAGTCATGGAAAGCACAAATCATAAATTCAATTTCATTCAATCATTTTAACAAATACATGGAATGCATTTCGTATTATACATAGACTAAGGTAATTACAGCATATATTATGGCAAGTCCTGTCACAAGGGGATTGTCATACATCCAACAAACATAAATCCTAGATTAATAGTCATGGCAAGCTCACATCATGATTTCATATCCATTCAAACATTTCAACAAACACGTGGAATACATAATATATTCAACATAGTTTACACATGTATAATTCATTAAAAACGTTGTAACTAAGATCATATAGAAGCAATCAAGTCAGACATAAATCATTAGTTGACTTTGAAAGCCTTGAAAACCATAACCTAAGCATTTATAGTCCACACTTTTCGTTGGTAAACTCGTATCGAACTCAGTTTGAACACTACGTCCTTGTCTACGACACAACTGCTACCTGGATCACGAAATAGGTTAGCTATTTCATCGATTACTCTATTTGGATTCCTAAATCAATATTAGGGTTAGGATTTCTTACCCAAATCGAAGTCAGAATCGATGGTGTAGCGATGGTGGGGTGGCGATTCAGCGTGTGGAGTCGTGGGAGTGAATCCCAGCAACGATCTCCCTATCTCTCTCTCTCTTCTCCTCACTCTTTTCTCCTCTTTTCTCTCTTCTCTCTCCTAGGGTTAGAGAATTCGTATGGAATGAGAGAGGGGTGGGTTAAGGCCCTTATATAGGCCCAGAACTGACGTCAATGGCCCCAAGGCCATGGTATACTTGGGTTACAGCCAAAAGGCGTCTGTTTCGGGCCAACGGAGCTCACTTAGAGGTCCATTGCTCGCATACGGTCTGAAGAAAGTTTCCTAATAATGGATCTATGCCAGGTTAAGGTTTCGGTCAGATTGAATTAGTGGATCGATCGTGGAGGACCCGTTTCAGTTCAATGGTCATCATCACTCGATCAGGGCCATAGGTATACTGACATGTGCAGGAAAATTTTCCTGATCTAAAGGTATAGTTGGGTCAGAATCTTACAGTCTGAAACCTTAAATTTGGCCTGCAAGCGAACGGCCTAATTCACTTAAGTTTGAGTTCATTTTCTAAAGATATTCGCGTTTCTCACACACTTCGCTCCCAGCTCAAGTTATGTGGTTCTGGATACTATTTGGACTCAATTCCCACGATGGTTGTCAAGCCCAATAAGGTGGTCATAAGAGTTTAGTTTCGCGGTTATCAGACTTTCGACACGCGATACAGGTCTGATACGAAGTTTCAACGTGCTCTCGAGAGCAACTGGGTTTTGAGACTGATCCTAGGTTTCTAGAAAATGTTGGGTCAACCATTCTAATGGTTTTGGGTCTTGCAGTTCGTATAGAAAGTGATTCGAGCTAACTCACCGATTAATTCAGTTTAGTACTTAATTAATTTTCGCCTAATTTCTAAAGGATTCGGTCCTTAGTGATTTCTGCCTAAGGTGGTACTTGGGCTTTGTACGAATTTTTTCGAGACGCTACAATTATATTCTACATTATGATGATCATTATGTATGATGAACCGCGCACACTTTGTTAAGCATGCATTCATATATATATATATATATATATATATATATATATATATTGGTTACGCATACTGATAGCACTCGTAGTGGTGGAGTACGAGATGTATCAGAACCCTCACATTATTCCTATAAATCTCTTGAATTATTATTAATCTTAAAGGATAAGCATTAGTAGAAGTAAGGCATTGACCATCTCCAACCATATAGATATTACAGGTGAATTACAGGTTGATGATATAACAGATAATCATTTTATGGAAGATTCTTTCGAAAAGAAAAGAAAAAGGATAACACCACAAATTATTTTATTTATTTTCTACTACAAACTTTAATAATGTAATAAGCTTCCATTGAGAGGGCATTAAAGAATTATTTGTACACTTTTTATTCTAATGGAATAATAAATACAGTCTATTTTATTCTCATGAATGGTTACCTTCGTGAATGTAACTGGACGTCCTCAACTGGAGGTGGTGCGGTTGGTGTAGAAGGATCAACCCCGACAACCCGGGCACTTCTTATTTTCAATTGGCAATGTCACACTGATAAATTAAAGATAAGGTCCTACTGGGTGTGCCAAAAACCTTGTTGTTATTGTTTCCTATGTGTGCATGCGTGTCAGAATTGAAATAGCCAAGTAGTTTTTTTTTCATTTTAGTGTCCCACTAGGCATGTCAAACACCTTATTTGTGCTCAATTTTCGCTTCTAGTCACGTGAGAAGTGCGGGCGTGCCATAATTGAATTTGTGGCTCAATTCAAACCAAACAACTATGACCTCAAGCGCCAAGATAGACATATACGTAGTATATGACCGATATTGAATGAGATCGGTCGCTTATTCATCTACTCGCTCAGTATGTAAATAGGATCAAACGATATTCAGAGATTAAGGTCAATCCTCTGATGATGGGTTACACCTTTGCATTCCGTATGAAAAGACTCTTCAATACAGATAAAATAAAAACAAGAAAGGAAACCTTATAGTCGGACACCAATAGAAACTGCACAACACCTTCGTAGATGGAGAACTGAATCTAGCGTATAAGCATAAGCCCAAATTATAGTTAAGATTATCAACTACTTGATTAACACTATGGATTACACTATGGAATGTAAAAAATAGGTAAAAAGTAAAGGATCATACTAAGAAATGTAATCGACTTATAAAAAGGTAGAGCAATTACACTAAGGAATGTAAATGATGGATAATTGAAAGGTATATATTGGGTTTGATTGAGTTGGTATGACACCAAATTTTTTTGTTGAATTCATCTGCTATTTATAGCCTTAACTCAACCATTTGGATGCTTCCTACATTATGATGGTTGTTGTAACCATTTCAGCACTACATGGCCTTTTGAATGCTTCCTATATTCTAACAGTTATTATAACCATTTCAACAGTATATGGCCTTTTAGATGCTTCCCATGTTCTAACAGTTGTTGTAACCACTTCAGCACTAAATGGCCTTCTGGAGACTTCCTTCTAAATTTGATACATGTCCTAGTAACCGCTCCAGGCTTCCTTACTGACTCCACCACATTTCACTTAGTCACTTGATCGACCTCCTGGATGACTATCGGTTGTTTGGTCAACCTCCTGAATAACTATCAACTACTTAGTTTGCCTCCTGGATGACTATCGGCCACTTGATCAAACTCGTGGATGACTATCGGCCGCTTGATTTGCCTCATTGATGATTATCAGCTGCTTTGTCTGCTTTTAAATTCCTCACAACTACTCCCCATCTTATCAACTTCTCCTCTCTCCTTATGCCTCTCTTTAGCAATTTATGAAAAGTAGAAAAGCTTTTTAAAAAAATTAATTGAAATAATTAAGTACTTTTAAGTAAAAAAGCTACTTATAACTAATCATAAACCAAACTTACTTATCTAAAATAAGTTACTTATCTACTGCTATAAGTAGAAAAAGTAACTTATTTGGTGGGATCCAAACTCGCCCTAAGTAACTTTAAATAAATTTTTTTTTTTTTAAGTTACTTAAAATTGATCATAACCAAACTTACTTATCTCAAACAAGTTACTTATCAACTATTGTAGGCTTTTTGTTTTTAAGTAACATATTTCGTGGTATCTAAATGGGCCTATAGTGTATCAAACAATCATAAGTAAAATAAAAGAGATTTTTACCACAAAATTCCTCAAAAAATAAATTTTATCAAATAGTGCCTCTAATTAGAGGTGTACAAGAACGGAGCTAGCGCGGTTACCTCACTCAACTCAACTCGAAAAAGCTCGATTTGACTCGGTTCAACACTGAATTTGAGCCGAGCCGAGCTGATTTTTTGAGCTTGAAAATGAGTTCGAGCTGGAAAATTACGTTACCACCCTTTGTGTTTTTTCCTTTAGGGTAAAGTTGAAAACTAAAAGTTATACGACTACACAGCATGTGTCTCACGTCCAACGCGTCCAACAGAAACACACCAATATTATTAATATATGAATTAAAAATATGACAGATCCAATTGTTAGGTAGGCCAATCCATCAACAAATAGTGCACAATACCATGTGTGGCCCACAAGTCTTGCGTTTCATTATTTTTTAAAGAAAAAAATTAAATATGACAACTTTTGTAATTTCATACTTCAAAAAGAACCACCCTGTCATTTCTAATCTTAGTGGCATTATTCGGTAAAATATAAATTCCTCAAGAAATTTGCCGTAAAAAAGCTCTAATTTGAATAATGAGTGTGAACCCATTCTAAAAACGGTGGTAATTATTCGGCGACATGCATGGCATAGTTGCACGGAAATAGAGTCGGTTCCACCCGCTGACTCAATTGAGTATGGACGCTCACTGTTTTACTTTCATCCATTCATTTGATAGACATCCATTGAATGGTCAGGAATGCTTGATCAGCTAGCAAGAGTTTTTTTATATTAATATATTCTACCCGCAACATGCCACAATTTGGATGGTCTGGATATCTGCATGTGACTGCGACTCGGGTGAACGACAAGTCACTGCCGTTTACAAAACAGTGGTGAACAATCATAGGCCTCTACCCATTTAAATATTTAAATGGATAAAAACTTTAATACACTGCCTCAGTGCGATGAATGATAGGCAGGCACTTGGAAATCACTTATAAATTGCATGCTTTGCATATGAATCGTTCAAATTAAACTGTCCAGATTATGGAGCCAATTTAGTTTTGATGCACTGTGAACAAAAGATTAAGATTATCAGATTATCTAACCATGGAATGGGATCCATTTATTGGACGGTTTAAAACGAAAAATGGTGAATGGCTTTATTTCCACAAATCAGAGGATTGGATTGTCCAAACCAATCTGATATTTACTGCCTTAAAGACAGAGGTTCCACAATATAGTCGTTTAAATTTGAGTTCATATGTGATACGTTTACAAGCCCTGAATGCCTGAATTCATACTCTCACAGATGGACGTGCTCTGTGGCGCAACGTCATTCATGTATGAGTTTTATCCACGCTTTTTCTATCGATTTTAGATCATTATTTTATGGCATGAGCCTAAAAATGAGGCAGATCCAAATATTAAGTAGACTAAACTATACGAAAAAAGGGGTGATTAAACACCCACCGTTAAAAGCTTCCTAGGGACCACTGGAATGTTTATTCGCCATCAACCTATTGATTAGGTCACACTGACTGAAGAGAAAACAAATGTCAAGATCCAAAACTTTTATTAATGGTGGGTGTTTAATTATAATTATTTATTGTGGTGTAGTCTACTTAAGAGTTAAACCTGCTTTATTTTTGGGATTATGCCTAAGATAAGCTCGGAAAAGGATGAAGGGTAAGGATAAAACACATAAAATATGGTGGGACCCGCAGCACCATCTACTAATATGCCCATGCTAGGACCGACTAGGGTGTGGCCATCAAGATGTAGGTGTTTTATCCACTTCGTTCATCCATTTTCAGGGCATGAGATAAAAGCTCCCATTGGGAGGGTAGTAAAGAATTATTTGTACATTTTTTATTTTAATGGAATAATAAATACAGTATATTTTATTCTCATGTATGGTTACCTTCGTAAATGTAACGAGATGTGATTTATTTTTTAAAATAAAAAATAAAAAATAATATGTGATTTATTAAGCTTCCATTGAGAGGGCATTAAAGAATTATTTGTATGCTTTTTATTCTAATGGAATAATAAATACAGTCTATTTTATTCTCATGAATAGTTACCTTCGTGAATGTGAATGGATGGGTTTAAAGAATCCGAGATCCTGATCATAGCTCGGCCCTCAAAAGAAAAGAAGAGAAAAAGATACTGCATCTCGTTCACCAATGAAAACGCTCGAGACATTTTCTACACTCATCGCGATGCATTGGTCATCACTCTCACCATCGCAAACCGCAGGGTGTTCCGCATAATCGTCGACACAGGATCATTTGCAGATGTGCTGTTTACTCAAGCATTCAACAAAATGGGAGTTGAACGATCGGCATTACGTCCGGTTCGTACCCTATTGATTGGATTCTCAGGTGGACAGACGCTCCCCGAAGGAATCATCTTTTTGCCTCTTATTGCCGGCAACCCTCCGCATTAGATGACAGTAATGGTCGACTTTCTGATAGTTGATTAGTCATCAGTTTACAATGCTATACTCGGCCGACCCTCTCTGAATCTCCTCTAAGCCGTTGTATCTACTTACCACCTCTCCATGAAATTTCCGACTAAGTCGGGAGTAGGAGTCGTCAAAGGAGATCAGCAAGACGCAAGACGTTGCTACGGGACAGCCATAAAAGCTCCAGCCGAGGTATCCATGATCGAGTCACTAGATCCTCGGGTCGAAACTCACAAACGAGGACAACCAGTGGAAAACCTTATCTCGGTACCTTTGGTCGAGACAGAATCCAAAATGGTACAAATTGGGTCATCTCTGCAATCACCTTGAAAGACAATCTGATAGCCCTGCTCCGATGATACGCTAATATATTTGCATAGAGTCATGAGGATATGTCAGGGATCGATCCTTCGGTGATAACTCACCGACTCAACATCGATCCGACCTACCGGCCAATCCGACAGAAGTGATGCCCGATCGGCCCTGAAAGGTACGCTATCATTGAAAAAGAGGTCAGCAAGCTCTTCAAGGCCAAATTCATAGAAGAGATATACTACCCAGAATGGGTAGCTAATGTCGTACTTGTGAAGAAAGCCAATGGGAAGTAGCGAGTCTATATTGATTATACCGACCTAAACAAAACTGCTCGAAGGATAGTTTCCCTCTTCCGAGGATTGATTAGCTGGTGGATAGCACGGCAGGACATGAACTCCTTAGCTTTAAGGATGCTTATTTAGGATACAATCAAATTGTAATGCATCAATCTGATAAATTTAAGACCACCTTTGTCACTGACAAAGGTCTTTATTGTTACCGTGTGATGCTGTTTGGTTTGAAAAATGCTGAGGCAACTTATCAAAGATTAGTGAACAAAATATTTACTCAACAAATTGGCCGAACCATGAAAATATACATTGACGACATGCTCGTCAAAAGCATATATGCGGCCGACCATATAGTCGACCTAGAAGAAATGTTTTTGATCTTATGCAAGTTCCAAATGAAGTTGAACCCAAGCAAGTGTGCCTTTGGCGTGAGCTCGAGAAAGTTCCTCGGATTCGTGGTCAGTCAACGAGGGATCGAGGCACATCCTGAGAAGATCAAGCCTTTGCTTGACATGGAGTCTCCGAAAATAATCAAAGACATACAAACGCTGACCGAACGAGTAACAGCACTTAACCGTTTCCTCTCCCGAGCTACCAACAAATGTCTCTCATTCTTTAAACAACTGAAGGGATGGCAAACGGTGGATTGGACGGAAGACTGTGAAACAGCGTTCCAGCAATTGAAGTCTTATCTCGGATCTCCACCTCTCTTATCGAAACCCGAGTCAGGGGAAGCTCTGTTATTATATCTCGCTGTGTCTGACGCAGCGGTTAGCTCAGCTCTAATACGAGAGCACGAAGGAAAGCAAGTGCCGGTCTATTACATCAGCAAAGCACTGTTACCAGCAGAGACAAGATACCCACTCCTGAAAAAAGTGGCCTTAGTCCTGGCAGTCTCCTCGCGATGACTTCAGCCATACTTTCAAGCTCATACCATTGTCGTGATGACCAACCTCCCACTACGGCAGATCCTTCAGAAACCAGAGGCATCCAGTAGGCTTACAAAATGGGCAATCGAACTCAGCAAATTCGACATTCAATACAAGCCGAGAGTAGCAATCAAAGGGTAAGTCATGGCCGACTTCATTGCTGAAGTGACACCACAAGCCGATCCAATGACTGAGCATGCTACCGAGCTTATTGAGGAATTGACGACCGCTTCTCCCGAGTCAGCACCCAACCCAATTACTTGGAAACTGTATGTCGACGGCTCCTCCAACTCTAAGGCAAGTGGGACAGGAGTCGTCCTAAAAACTCCCGATCAAACCTACATGCAGTATGCCTTAAGACTTAGATTTCAAGCCTCGAACAATACAGTAGAATATGAAGCTTTATTGCTCAGCCTTCGACTCGCAGCCAATTTGGGTGTTACTCATCTCAGCGTCTTCAGCGATTCACAATTGGTCGTCAAGCAAGTCACTGGTGTGTATCAAAAACATAAAGAGCAATTGAAAGCATACATGGAGAAAGTCAGAGAGTTAATCAATGGATTTCAATAGTGTGTGGTCACTCAGATCCCTCGGATAAAAAACGCCAAAGCCAATCTACTCGCAAAACTTGCCTCTGCCGAAGAAGACGACATACCCAGGTCCATTCCAATCGAGTACATCTCTAAGTCAAGTATCACTGACCCAGTTAGCTTGACCGTACACATAATTGATTCGAAACCTACTTGGCTTGATTCGATCGTCCAATATCTCGACAATGAAGAGTTGCCCGAAGATCATCCAGAGGCTCGACGATTAAAGATCCAAGCATCCTGCTACACCATTCTTAACGGGATGCTATATAAAAAAGGTTTATATGCTCCGTTATTATGATGCCTAAATACCGATGAAGCTAACTACGTACTACGAGAGATCCACGAAAGGTTCTGTGGAAACCACTCAGGAGGGCGATCACTCGCACACAAGGTCTTACGTCAAGGATACTACTGGCCGACCATCCAGCACGATGCTCGTAAACTCGTCCACAGATGCGACAAAGGCCAATGGTTCGCGGCCATTTCGAGGTAACCCCTGAATGAGCTGACTCCTATGACCGATCATTAGCGCTTTGCACAATGAGGAATTGACATCATTAGACCACTCCCTATGGGAAAAGGCCAAACCAAGTTTGTTGTTGTAGCAGTGGACTACTTCAAAAAGTGGGCCGAGGCAGAGCCATTGGCGAGGATAACTGAACAGAAAATCATGGACTTTATATGGAAAAACATTATTTGTCAATTCGAAATACCCCGGACTATTATCACTGATAATGAGAAGCAGTTTGACAATAGGGGCTATCGAGAGATGTGCAATAATCTCAGGATCAGAAATGTGTACTCATCGCCCCATCATCCTCAAATGAACAGAAAGGTTAAGGTGGTCAATAAGGTCATCAAATATCATCTTCAAACCAAGCATGACTAAGCCAAAGGAGCATGGGCTGAAGAACTCCCGAAGATACTGTGGGCATAACGAACCACGGTTCAAATCGCTATGGGGGAAATTCCTTTCTCCCTTGCTTATGGCTCGGAAGCCGTCACCCTAGTCGAGATCGGGTTGCCTTCAGCCCGAGTCAGTTTATTTAATGAAGAGAATAATGAAGAACTCTTAGCCCTCGGACTCGATCTTGCAGACGAACAAAGGGAAAGAGCTTGGCTGTGAATGGTGGCTCGGCAGCAACAAGTAGCTCGGCTCTACAATGCCCGAGTCAAGGTTAGGCGTTTTTGAGTCAGAGACATGGTCCTCTGAAAAATGTTCCTCAATACCAAGGAAGTTGGCGGGGGCACACTGGGACCCAATTGGGAAAGACCCTACATCGTCTCAAGCACCATCCGACCTGGAACGTATCATTTGGAAGATCTAACCGGGCAATTACTACCTAACCCTTGGAATACCGAGCATCTAAAGATATACTACCCTTAGGTCAATCAATTTAATACATAAGAAGACTTAAAATGACAAGCATATAAACTGAGTCAAAATGAATAAAAGGAAACCAAAGTATATTCATTCATCAGTACGTTTGTTTTATCGAGTTACATCTTGCTTTAACGCTACATTGATAGAGTAAAAGGGTTAAAAGCAAAAGCAAGACTGGCCGAGATGTGCTAGCCTCTTCCTCAGCTGTAGATACTCTCGAGCATGCCCTGGAGCTTGGTCTGCATAAAGTGCTGGTGTGAGTGCCAAAAATTAAGCTCCAAGGTTCATCAGGTGCTAACTCAGGAGGTGGCTCAGACTCATCTACTACCACCACTTGGAGAAACCTCTGGAGCTGCCTCAGACTCGACCTCGATACCAGTTGCAGCACTAGCAAACCCGGCAGCTTCGGCCTCTAAGCCCTCAGAACCAGCGGCATCATCATCGAATCCCGAGAGATTAAGGTCGGAAAAAGATTACTTCTTCAGTTGGATAGAAGCCGTGTACCCACCCTGATACAAGAGATTCCTCTCATCTGAAAACTCTTGGGAATTAAGAAAGGCCTTTATGGCTTGGTCCTTGGCCTCATCTTTGGCTCGCTCAATGGCTACCCCAGCCTCAACCTTGACCCAGGCTAGCTTATCCCGGCAAGAGGCATGAGCTTGCAGGGCTCACCGACTCTCCTCTTGAGCCTCTTTCAGTAGCAAGGGCGCACTCTACTTTGGCATCCTAGGCAGCCTTTTTGGCGAGACCCAAATCGCCCGACAGGAAGCCAACCCGAGTCATAGGACCTTCAAGCTGTGCCTCCAGCTCAGTGACTCGCTTCTCAGCATCAGCAAGATCTAAGCTACCCCTAAGCACGCAAGGGGCAAACTACAAAAAGAAAACTTAAGGTCAGAACTAAGTCGCTGAGACGAGTGCGAAGCTACGTAAGATGGTAAAAATCAAAGACGTTACCTCAACTAGCACCTTCGTCACGTGAGCGAAAACCCGCCTCGAGGGGGAGCTACGGAAGCCAGCATAATCCTTCTCTCCCCCGTGAGAGATGGCCCAAGGAACCATGGCCGACACGTCATGTTGAAGGGACGAAGGCTCCTGTTGAGTCATCTCCCCCCTGAGGTCTCCCCTCTCTGCTCCTCTCTCAGTTCCGAGACCCGCTCTGCAACGGGTCCTAGCTCGGGAGCCACCTGGGGCTCGGCAAGAGTCGTGTCCACCTCTTCCGCCCTCTCTTCTGGGTCAGAGAGTACGACCACGGTCGGGATGACCGGGGCGGGGGCGACCGGGGCGGATGGCCCTTAGCCTTTGGAGTCGTTTACAACTTCTTTGAAGACCGAGCCTCCGACAGAAGTGTCGACCTCGGGGAGCCTTCATCTTGGAAGTTGGTTTTAAAAGAGGCCGAGCTTCAGCCATCTCTATACCAGACAAAGCACAGAGTTAAATAAAATTCAGGAAGAATGCGTCAGAACAATCAGAGGATACCTGTCAGGGTCGAGTCTAAGCTCGAGAGAAGAAGACGCTCTAGCTGAAGAAGTGTCTTTCAAGATCGATCCTCCAGACTTAGCGCCTTCAGATCATTGATCCGAGCTAGAGCACCGGCTTCTAACTTTGGCCTTTTCTTGGGAGTATCTGCAGAACACATTCAGTCAGACTCAGAAATATCATAGCAAGAAAATACAGAGAAAGGACACACCAAGTCACCTGCTTCAGATAACGCTCGAGGAATAGGAGGTTCAAAGAGTCCAGACTCTGCAATCTCCCAGCGACCGCAAGCCCAGAACCATCTCTCTCTCTCTAGTGTTTGTTGGAGGTAGGGGGCCGGTTATCAAAGAACCGCCCTTGATCCGCCAAGCGCATAAGAAGTACCAGCCAGCTGTTGAGGGTTTGGCCATACTTAGTACAGATAGAGGAACTCGTCGATAGTCAGTGGGGGCTGCTCTATCTCAGCCCACAACACCGAACACCCAAACAAGTTCCTCCACCCGTTCGGAACTATCTGCCCGAGAGCGATTCGGAGTCGGGAAAAAAAATCTCAAGCAATGGATTGAAGGGGCAAACACAAGCCACATTGCATAACAACTTGGCGGCCATCCCAGCAGAAGGATAGTCGGGTAACTCACTCGGGAGGGGTAGATAAAGAATAACTGAGTCGAGGACATGATACCCGACTCGAATTTTGTCTAAGTCTGCCTTAGTTAGGATCGAAGGGACCGGACACCTTTGCTCATCTCCAACCTCTCCTCCCTTGGCAGCCTCCCCTTCCTCGTCTGCCGATTCAGCGGCCTGTGCCGATCCTCTAAGAGGAACCGACTCAGTGGTTTCCTCAAACTCCTCATCCTCTTCCTCTAAGTCTTCCCCAGGAGGATTAAGTCTCCTAGGGGCAGTCGTCAGTGACACGCCACCGCCAGAAGGACCTGCCGAAGCAGGACGCTCTCTTGAAGTCCCAAACACTCTTTCAAAGAACTGAAAAGCTTCATTGGCACCAATCGTCATCTCCGTCAACAATGAGGACGATTCCGAGACATTCTAGAGATGTCTTGTTTTGTCCTCATCACTGAAAATTCCCTCCCGAGGACTTGAAGAATGCATTGCCATTAAGATTGAAAAGGAAAGGGAGGGAGAGAAAACTCACCGGAGAGGTGAAAAACACAGAGACGAGGAAGTAAAAAGGAAAAGAAAGATGAAAACAGTGGGAAAAATGGCGACAGCGAAGAAGAGAAATCGGGAGAAGAAGGAGCTAACGCGCGAGAATGGGGAAGAGGCGTCCCGCTTCTCCTTTTATAACCCTGCCACGTGGCAGAGGTATTTAAGGAGGAGTCGAGTCGACGCTTGTTTCGACTCCCCCACCTGACACGTGTCACATGCCGACTGACGCCATTATCGCCCTCGCCATACGTCCAGCGCTGATAAGCAGAAAAAACGCTCTGACAGTTGTTCGCTCGTGCAGCCTCGAGTCACGAATCGACGCTCGTTAAGGACGACCTAAAGAGTATTAAATGCTCCATCATAACCCCTCATATCGTATGTCCCATTGAAAATATGAAAAAGCTATAAAATATAAATTCTATGAATTGTGTTAGGGAAAAATACGACAAGTCCAAAGACCCAGTTATGGAATGGACCAACTCTACTGACACTGCTCGGGGGTCTGGGCCAACAGGTCAGACTGAGACAAGACGAAGCCTAAAGGAGAGACTTAGTTCTGATTGCAGGAAATGAATCCTGACCGAGATTTAAAGAGTCAAGAGCCATAGACAAAATATATAAGACACATAAAGTTTACTCGGATTACGAGCCAGCCACGTCTAAAGGAGACCAATTAAAGTCCGAAGGGTAGAACTCACCTAACCGACCATAAAACCAACTGGTATTAGGTCAATTATAGTATCGGTTATCGGAGTAAGAAGGGGAATCGGTTACAGACCGACTCTGTTTCATCCGACAGAAGGCGAAAAGCCCTATCTTTGCAGCCAGCCGAGACTCATCTTTTACTAAAGTTGGTTAAAGTCGAGCCAAGCTATAGAAAGACAGTGTAAACATAAATACCATCCTGGAAATCTTGTAAAAGGATTCTCGATCCTGAAAACCTTGGGATCGGGAAGTATCCATAAAACAAATTGCAATCAAATCAAATCTCCGAGATTATCAGTAGAGAATCCCTGCACGACAGAACCTCTCATCCCTATAAAAGAAAGACATCTCCAAGATAAAAGGTATGCTGAAAACATCTCAAAAGGTCCTTTTCTCTCGTCCAGTCACTGGCTTAAGCATCAGAGATTCCCCGGCTTGAACCAGGGTCTCCCTTATCTTCTTTACATCTCCCTTGTGCAGGTGCTAGGACATGGGAAGAGGGCGCACTAGGTTTTTTGCATCAACAATTTTAATGTAAAATAACATCACGGTGGGCATGAGATAAAAGATTAGACCCACCCAAAACTAAAGTGGGCCTCACAAGAAAAGGTAGGAATAATAACGCACACCGTTGAATCCTTCCTAGGGCCCCCCGTTATGTTATTTTACATCAAGCCCATTAATAGGGTCAGTCTAAACGGGATGATGGGAAAACGCAAATATCAGTTTGATCCAGAACTTCCATGTCGCCTGATAAAATTTTAAAGGCAGGCGTTCAGTCTCCACCATGTGGTCCGCCCGAGTTTTGGATCTGCCTCATTTTTAACATGATGCTCTAGAATTATCCGGAAAAATGGATTGAAAGAGGATAAAACGCATACATCTCGGCGGGCCCCACGCAGGCCCTGCCTGGACAAGTCCGTTTTGACAGGGGCAGGACACCATCCGCCTCTCTGACACTTTCCCGAAAACAAAATCCCTTCCATCGTCCTTTGCATCTCTCTCTCTCTCTCTCTCTCTCTCTCTCTCTCACAATGGCGTCCGAGTCAGAGTCTCCCTCCAATAACCCGGGCCTCGACATCAGCCCCGACGATGACACCAAAGGATACTACATGCAGCAGACGGTAAGTATGGTATTCCTGCAAGCTATGGTGAAAAATACTCTCGCACACATCCACAGCACATTTGGAACGCCTCTTCAATACAGGCCGTCCAGTTCGTGAACCCCGTTGTGGATGGGCATGCTTTTCAAAGTTGGAGTGATATGATCATCCTATCTATTTCATCTGGTAACTATTGTACTGTAGAGTTCAGTACAACTAGTTGCATTTGGACATGCCAACATTGTATAACATTTGTATGGACTTTCCATCTTGTCCAGCCCACTGTTCAGCGTCCATCTGGCAAACCATCAGATGGGCTCAGCAATTGGATGGGTCAGATTGATGTTTGGACTTGTTTCTTCATAAAAGATCTTGACCGTCCATTTTTGGCTTTATTGATCTGATGGGTATATGATAATTTGATGATTATGTTTTTTTGCACTGTCTTTTGAGGTGCGGGTTGGAACAAATAGATGGTCTAGATTGAGGATGATCTTAACCGTCCAAATGTCAGGTTGTTTATTTATAAGTGTAATCTTTCTAAGGGGGACGGTCAACTTCATCTGATGGAAGTGATTCTAGAAAATTATAAGCAATTCAAGGTTCGCCTGCTGAATGGATACTTCAGATGATAATTGGACCTTTCTTGACATGAATGATCGTGTCCATCCACTTTTCTTTTAAGTAGGGATCGATTATACGGTTGTAGTTTTTCTTTTTTCTTTTCCATCATGTCCTTTCACAGTAGAATGGACCAAATACATGGCTGCAACCTGTTGCTGCTCTGTTTTCGGCAGCAGGAATGCGTGCTTGCCAGAATTGGATTTGCGTTTAATTCAAACTGAAGAGTTATGGCCGAAGCACCGAGATAGTCAAATACATGGTACTGAAAAGTTATGGCCGAAGCACCGAGATAGTCAAATACATAGTTAATGACTGGGATATGATGAGATCAATCACCTATTCAGCCACTAACTCAATGTGTAAATATGATGGGTAACACAACTTTAGGAATCGGTAGTTAATTGTGAGTTCTATAAGCCCGCAATGCTTTTAATAACTTCATATGCCATTCCCGAAAACTTTCCTCTATCATCTTCTTTAAAATGTTTTTGATTACTTTGTTATTGGCTTCGGCCTAGCCATTGACATATGCATAATATGACGTTGAATGCAAGATTTTTATTCTGTATTTGTCCACCATCGCTCACATTTCTTTTGCCGAAAATGTTGCATCTCGATCTATCATTATGGATTCTGGAATTCCAAACCGATGGATGATACTATTTTCAATGAATTCTATGATTTTCCGGTGATCGACTTCTTTCATAGGTTTTGCTTCCACCCATTTAGTGAAATAATCGGTCTCTGCAATGATAAATGAATCCATCAGTGATGAAGGCGGATGAATCTAGCCTATCAAATGATCGCCCAAACTTAGAAACACTAAGGTTTTATGATCGAATGTATTTCATTGGTGAGCACATGTTGAATTGGCCCATTCTTCTGGCAAGCCTCACAACCTTTAACATACCGTATGCAGTCAACCATCATTGTTGACCAAAAATATCTGTAACACCTAAGCGTGAGTCTCATTTTCTTCCCTGCTTGGTGAGCCCCTCAAATCCCTTTATAGAGCTCACCCATTGCCAACAAATCTTCTTTTTTCATACAAGCATCGAAGTAAAACTCCATCGGAACCTTTTTGGTAAAGTTCACTGTCAATCATGACGTAATTTGTTGCAAATCTCCTCACATTCATGTTGGCGTTAGTACGCGGGCTCTGAAGGTAACCCAAGAGAGGAGCCCTCCAATCTTCTTCTAACTATACTTGGCCTATTTCCATAGTACTTCATCTTTCGAAAATAGATGGTAAGAATCTTTTATGGATAGCAATCATCCTTTTGCCCTATCCTCTCGGCACATCAAGCACTGCAGCTAATTGTGTCATTTCATTTTTTTTTTTAATTGTGTCATTTCGTTGGCATCACTATTGTAATCCCTAGTGATATGCATTAACTCCACTTCTCTAAAAGTATCCATCATCTAAGTTGCTAAGACATAGTATGACAACAAGGTTGTACTAGTACACTTGAAGAGTCATGTCGTTTGATTGATCATTAACTGTGAGTCCCCTATTACCATCACAGTTCTTGCACTTAACTCCATCAATAATTCTAGAACGATTATCATAACTTTATACTCAGCCTAATTATTGGTACAGCCAAATTCCAATTGGAACGCAAACTCCTATCTGTTTCCCTTTGATGCAATTAAAATTATGCCAGCTTTTGACGCTTTATACGTCTTTGACCCATCAAAGATCAACTTCCATGGTGTCAATTGTACGCAGTACAAATTCTTAATCTTCGGATAAATCTGTCCCCCTAGATCAGATAGATGGTCGGCCAAGAAATTTGGTATGGCCTGACCTTTTACTGTCTTTTGTGGAGTGTACAAAGATCAAATTCAAATAAAGCCAGTAGTACCATTTGCCAATTCATCCATTCAGAATCAACTAATTCAACATCTTCACTAAGTCGGTTACCACTGTTATATTTACTATTTCGGACAACAAATCATGTCTTAATTTAGTGACTGCAAAGTACTGTGATAGGCATAACTTTTCTATAATTGAGTAATGTTTCTCCACGTCGAGTAATGTTTGGCTTAAATAATAAACTGCATGCTCTTTCCGAGTCTCATCGTCCTAGGCTAAGAGAGCTCTGAGCGACTCAGTTGATGCTGCAATGTAAAGCTTAAGCGATCGACCTTTGACTAGTGGCATCACCGGCGGCTTCATCAAATGTTCCTTGATTTTATCGAAAGCTAGCTGATGTTCTGCCTCCCATTTGAACTTTGACCCTTCTCTTAGATTTATCAATGGCAAAAATATGTTGCTTTTCCCTACACAATTAGATATAAATCTCCGCATGAAATTAACTTGACCTAGGAATCGTTGTAGTTCAGCTTTATTCTTTATCGGGTGAGTGTTAATAATTGCTCGAGCCTTATTCTGATCGATCTGTATTTCTCATTGATGCACCAAGAATTCCATAAAATTTCTGGCTGAAACCCTAAAAGCACATTTTAGGGGGTTTATTTTAAGCTTATGGAGATTCATTTGTTCAAACGATTTACACAATCGAACGACATGGTCTTCTATATTAGCCGATTTGACCTCTACATCATCCACATAGACCTCCATAAACAGGCCGATCATATCATGGATTATGGCATTCATTGCTCTCTGATATGTAACTCCTACATTTTAAAGTAAAAATGGCATCACTACAGTTCCTAATGGACCTGGACGTCTAAATGTTGTCTTTTGCACGTCGTCCGTTGCAAAGTAAATTTGGTTATACTCGAAATGTCCATCCATTAAGGACACAATACCATTCCCGGCAACCTTATCCATTAGCTGATTGACCACCAGCATCGGGTATTAATCTTTTGGCATTGCCAAATTCAAATTTCTGAAATCAATGCAAACTCATAGTTTACTATAACTGGGATAACAATTGAAATCCACTCGGCGTATTTGATAGGTCTAATGAAACCAGCCTTTAAAAGCCGTTCGATTTCTTTCTTTATTTTGTGGGTTACTTTTGTTGTCATTTGCCTGGACGGTTTCTTATGTAGCCGATATCCTTCTTTTATATGCAACATGTGCTCGACTAAACTACGATCAAGCACTGACATATCATGGTAATCCCATGCGAAACAATCAGCAAACTCATTGAGTAGGTTCGTCAACTGCATCTTCTCTTGTGGCTTCAATAGATCTCTAATGAATGTGGGCTTTAAGTCTTGATCGTTCCCTAAGTTGATTTTGGCCAAATGATCTTGAACTTGGGGCTGAGAATCCTCCATCTTATCAGGTGCCTTTTTAAGCTCGACGCTCCCTTCTTCGGCCGAAATATCCATATCGGCCAAGTTCACGAGGCAGCCATCGTCCATCTCTTTCAAGCTTTCTTCGAGCCTCCTTATTTTGGCCATGAGATCAGCTTGGTATTGCTCATTTCTTGGCATACCAATCATGGAATTTATTTGATGGTACAACGTGGGACTGGCTGATAAGGAATGATGTCCCTCGATAGGGTATCACTCGGTCTGATTACTTTTGTAATAGCCTGCACAACACTATCTGGATTCTTTTTTACGAATATTCCAGTTGGTCGGCCAAACTTGTTCCTCTCGGTGAACTAAATTGGTCCTATTTCTTCCCTGTAATAATAAACTTCATTGGCGTTAGAAGTGGCTAGGAAGGGTTTTTTATCGGCCAAGACTAGTTCAACCTTATCTCAATTCCAGAAGATCATGAACTGATGTAGGGAGGATGGGATATTCGCAACGAATAAATCCAGTCTTTGCCCAACAAAGCATTATAACTTGACGAAGTATTGACCATGAAAAATGGTGCCAATATTATTTTGGTCCCAACAGTCAGATCGACCGGCAGGATGCCATGCGATTCGTAACATGACCAATAAAGTTATTGACAGTCACCTCTGATGGAATCAAATCGGCCACTGTCTTCCCCAACTTTGACATCATCCTCAATTGCAGAAGGTTGACGGCAACCCTTTGTCAACTAAGATTCTGATGACTGGGCATCTTTCGAGATGCACAGATATGTGCAATGGCTTGAGATGTTGCATCATGCTGTGAGTGGGTCCCCCTGGAATGTTCCGTTTGGCCCTCGACTCCATTGTGAATCATTTCGGGTCAATTTGTGTAATTTTTGGTGTAACTACGTATTTTTCGATTGTTGAAGGTTGGGATTGGGTAAATCATGGTCTAAACTCATCGATTGACGGTCTAGGGATGATCCGAGGTCACCTCAAGTGATCACGGATGTGTACGAACCCGACGGGTGACAATGTCCGAAATTGGACATTGCCCCTAGTGTTTCTAAGCTATCTTTTCTCAAGGTGTGTTCACACCCCAAGTGCAGGTTGTGATGTAGTAATAAACTCGCAAGACCGAGGTCGAATCCACAGGATCTAAACCTGTACGTTATCTGAAAATAACCAGATCTAGAACTAGGCTAAGATGAAATCTAAACCAATTGTGATTTGAGGAATAATGGTGAAATATTAATCTAAACTTAAAGAATTCAGAGAAAGGGAACTAGGGATTCAGAGGATCCACTTGTAGAGATCAGGGAGATCTTATGCCTGCTTCATGGATATTATACTGAACTTACTCGATATAGTTTTCAAGAGATGAAAGGTATAAGAATTAGGTATGATTCCATCACAAATCCATGCCTAAGAGACAAGGTAAACAATAGAACTTAGACCAATCCATAACCAACTAAAAGATGTATGAGTGTTAGGAAGGATTCCATCATCCAACCATGTCTATGAGACGATGGCGAACAACAGGGTTTCCGAACATCAAAATAAAAGGAAAGGAATTATTCAAGCCATCACAGATCTACTGTAATTTAAATCACAACAAACCATTAATGACTAAAAGAATTTCTTAAATCAAAACAAAGTCAATCAGTTCAGTTCAATCAAACCTGTAGAAGCTCCCATCACGCCACAAGCTTCACCTCTTAGCCCTAGCTAAGGGATTTAGCCTAACATAATCATAGGAAAAAGAAGAAAAATAAAGAAAAAATACATAAAAATTTCAAACACTTCTCTCACCGCCTCTCTCTCTCTATCTGACGTCCCCTATTCAAGCACACCCTCTTCTCTACATTTGGAACTCTTTTTATAGCTTTTAGAGTGGTGGAAATCGGATTTGGGAAGCTATCGCACGCGCAGCGAAAGCCTTTTCGCAGCCAAGTTCGGGGCTTCATAACTCTCGCATTCCTTGCATTATTTCTGTAAAATCAGCGTCTCTTGGAAGTATTTTGGCTGGTCTACACGATGGACGGTTCAGATCTGCCATATGATCAAAGATGGTGGGCCACAACTGCCTGGAAGATCAGATTTCGCGGACGTGCGTAGCCTTTCGCATGTCCAGCGCTGACATGATCGGTGGGCCCCACAGAGGTGTTTTCGAAGAAATCCACCCCGTCCATTAGATTGCCCTCGAAATTTTGGTAAGAAACAGATGGTTTTTCATGTCCATTGACTCAGAATCAGAGAAGAAATCATCCAAACATCAATTTGAACGTTGCAGGGCAGTCCACTTATGGCCTCTGTATCGCGCACGTGTGATTGCATGGGTCCAAAAGTTCAGCATGGGTTTGAAGATTTCATGGTCCTCTACAAGATGGACGGTTCAGATTGGTCGTACGTACACTATGTGAGGCCCACTAGCGTTCGCAAAAACGGACAGCGTTTGTCTATTATACAATGCTAAAACGGCAACTGCCGTGTTGGGAAGAAGACGCGGGTCAGCAGCGCTGACCCGCTTTAGTTGATTCGGTGCGGCTCGCGGCAGTTGTGTACCTTATGTACACACGCTGTATAAATGGAGCCCATTGTGATGTTCTATCAAAATCCAAACCATTCATTCGATTAATCTCCCTATTTAAGGCGTTGAGGCCAGATTTTAGGCAGCTTCAGATATCAGGCGGGCCCAGAATCAACGGTTTATGGGCTGATCTGTCAGTTGGGGTACTTCCATAGTGATCCGAGGGCTGAAATTTGATATGTACGGTTAATTTATGGCCCTCAGGCCATGTATGAAGTTTTGAGCCAATCAGATGGCGAGAACTATGTGATCTTGCATTTTTCACCAATTTCGGGCCTCTTTAACGTGAATGACCTGATTTTCTCGGATCCCTGGTGTGTAATTCCATCGATCTTGGTCCCTTGGAGTCCGTCCCTTGCCTTGGGTGTCATCAGAGCATTAAATCCATGGTTTAAGCACCCTTTTTCAGTTCATGCTTGTAAATACACTCTACATCACAAATACGATTAAATCAGACTATTAAACGGTATCATGCTTGTAAATCCATGCAATAACTGGGTCTGATATGTAATATTTGACCCTCAACACAACCCCCAACCAGCATTTTGCTAGTCCCGAGCAAAATATGCGAAAAGTAAGTTGAGAATTACAGAACAATTTCTATAAACTCGAGTGATTTTTGTAGAATAATCCAGATATGAGAATTTCCAGATTCATGAATGTTGGATATTACTTTCTCCTAGACTCAAGTGCACGGTAAACTTCATAATCAAGTTCAAAGTATTATTCCATTAATTAGAAAAATTCTAATCATTGAGATCTATGAGCATGCAGTGTAATCTCAGCTTATCATCATTAAAATTCACTTCTCTATTTCGGGATATCATTGGTAACCAATAAGAAGATTCATGATAATCAAAACTTGCCTCACAAATCATCTTTTCATTCCTTCAGCTTTTGATTTTTCCATTAAAAGTGACGCCAAGAAGGGGAATCATATCCTCACCTACAGGGAGCAAACCTATGATGAAGACTGTACACCTAAATTTTTCACATATTATTCATAGGGAATTAAATCTACACCTATAGGGAGCAAACCTATGGTGTAGACCATTCGCCCAATCCTTTCAATTTCTCAGGTTGGTTCCTTTCAAGCTTAGTGAGTACCAAGTAAATCCTTCAATATCAAACTGAAACCTTAATGTGAAAGCGAGATGTGACATGTGAGATCATAACTCAATCAATGTTTACAACTTCTAATTTTGGATTAACAATTCAAACTTAACTATGAAATCCAACAGATACTGAATCCAAGCGTCTTAAATTACCAACATCACGTATCTTGAAATTCCAAGTGCCCTAGATGGCTGTCAAAATCCCTTCGAATTTACACAAAAATCGAGAAAAATTAAAAAAATTTCACAATTTTTGCTCAAGACCAAGAAAATTCTGATTAGGAAACCTAATCTCCCACCCCCAACCTAAAATCTACATTATCCTCAATGTAAAAGAAATAAGCATACAATGCACATGGGACAATAAAAATATAAGAGGAGTGATGGAAAGATAGTACCTGGACGAAAGAATCAAAAGGCTTTCCAAAGATATCTACGTAAGATCGGGTCAGCACAAGAGAGAAACCAACAGAAGTAAAATAAAAATAACAAAAATGAAATCCTACCTACACCACTTTCGCAGGTACTCTCGATTGCATTTAGCGTATGCAACAAGCCTTTAAACCCCTAGGTTGCCCCTAGTGGACGAGTTGTAGTCTCGTGAGGGTTTGCAGCAATGTTACCCACAAACATTGAACTAACTAACTAGGAAAATGAAACAGAAAGAAAAGCTGAGTTGGCTCCCAGGAGCGCGAAGTTCACCGTCTATCCTAAAACAGAATAAAGGAAACTATCCTATTCCTATGAAAACAGGAAACCTACCTATACCTCCATCAGACTAGGAGATCAATCCTGGTAAATCAATCGGAGGTATGGACATGTCCTCTCGAATCAAATTTTTCGACAAATGGCTTTAAGCGATGTCCATTTACTTTAAATTCCTTGTTGTGGGGTCTCTTATCTCGACGGCCCCATGAGAGTAAGCGGTGATAACAGTAAAGGTCGGCCCAACGAGATCGAAGCTTACCTGGAAAGAGATGTAACCGAGAATTATATAAAAGGACTTTCTGACCAGGTGTGAATGATTTCCGTAGAATACGTTGGTCATGAAACGCCTTCATTCTATCCTTATAAATTCTCGAGTTCTCGTATGCATCGTTCCGGATTTCTTCGAGTTCATTCAATTGAAGTTTACGTAGTGAGCCAGCGTTGTCCAGATTGAAATTCAAATTTTTGATCGCCCAGTAGGCTCTATGTTCCAACTCCACAAGCAAGTGGCAAGCTTTCCCATAGACAAGTCTAAAGGGAGACATTCCAATAAGGGTTTTAAAAGCAGTACGGTATGCCCATAAGGCATCGGTCAATCGAATTGACCAATCCTTACGGTCAAGGTTAATCGTTTTTTCCAAAATGTGTTTGATCTCCCTATTGAAAATCTCAACTTGCCCGCTTGTCTGTGGGAGGTATGGGGTGCTCACCTTTGAGAGATACCATATTTCTTTATTAAACTCTCAAATGGTCTATTACAAAAGTGTGAGCCCCCATCACTAATGATAGCTCGAGGCGTTCCGAATCGGGAAAGAATGTTCTCTTTTAGGAATTTAATGACCGTGCGATGGTCATTATTCTGACACGGAATCACTTCAACCCACTTAGTGACATAGTCTACAGCGAGCAAAATATATAGGTTTCCAAAAGATTGGGGAAATGGTCCCATGAAATCGATGCCCCAGCAATCAAATGCCTCAATGATAAGAATGGGATTCAAAGGCATCATATTTCGACGGGACAACGCTCCTAATTTTTGACAACGCTCACAAGCTTTGTAAAACTCGTGAGTGTCCCTGAACATAGTGGGCCAATAGAAGCCACACTGCAGAATTTTTACCGTGGTCTTTTTTGCAGAAAAGTGACCACCATAGGCCTGTGAGTGACAGAAGGAGATGACACTCTGATGCTCATCGTCTGGCACACATCTCCTTAAGATTTGGTCTAGACAATATTTAAACAAGTATGGATCATCCCAGAAGAAGTTGCGCACCTTGGTGAAAAATTTCTTCTTATCTTGCGCAGTCCAATGTGTCGGTATGGAACCTGTGGCAAGATAATTAGCGATATCAGCGAACCAAGGCGAATGGGAGACTCTGAACAACTATTCGTCAGGGAACATGTCATTAATCTGTGTTGTCTCAAAGGAATCAGAGGGATTAAGGCGAGAAAGATGGTCAGCCACTACGTTCTCTACTCCCCTTTTATCTTTTATCTCTACGTCAAATTCCTGGAGTAGGAGGATCCATCGTATCAGGCGGGGCTTAGCATCATTCTTAGACAGAAGATACTTAAGCGCTGCATGATCAGTGTAAATAATGATCTTGGATCCAATCAAGTAGGACCTAAATTTGTCCAAGGCAAACACTACGGCTAAGAGTTCCTTTTCTGTAGTCGAGTAGTTCACTTGGGCAGGATTTAGAGTCTTACTTGCGTAATGAATAACATAGGGTTTCTTATTTTTTCTCTGGCTCAGAACTGCCCCAAGAGCATAATCGGGACGCGTCGCACATAAGTTCAAAAGGAATGCTCCGGTCGTGGTTGTATGATGGGTGAACTAGTCAATATGCCCTTAAGTTTAGTGAAAGCTTCTTGGCAGCTCCATCCACTCGTATGGTGCATCCTTTTGAAGTAGATTACATAAAGGACGAGAGATGAGACTAAAGTCCTTTATGAATCTTCTGTAAAACCCGGCGTGTCCTAGGAAGGATCGCACGTCCCTTATGTTCTTGGGTGGAGGTAGGTTAGAGATAAGATCGATCTTTGCCTTATCCACCTCAATTCCTTTGGATGAAATAATGTGTCCAAGGACAATTTCCTTCTGAACCATGAAATGGCACTTCTCCCAATTAAGTACCAAGTTCTTTTCTTGACATCTTTTCAGCACACATTTAAGACTTTCCAAGCACTCGCTGAAAGATGGACCGAAGACAGAGAAATCGTCCATGAAGACCTCTAAATATTGCCCCACCATGTCAGAAAATATGCTCATCATACATCGCTGGAAGGTGGCAGGAGCATTACATAGTCCAAACGGCATCCTTCGGTAAGCAAAGGTGTCGTAGGGACATGTAAACGTAGTCTTTTCTTGATCTTCAGGGGCGATCTCTATCTGGTTGTAGCCCGAATACCCGTCAAGGAAACTGTAATAAGAGTGACTAGTTAGCCTTTTCAATATTTGATCGATGAAGGCTAAAGGGAAGTGGTCTTTCCTAGTGATGACATTCAGTTTCCTGTAGTCAATGCACATTTTCCAACCAGTGGTAACTCTATTTGGCACGAGTTCATTATTGGCATTGGCTACGATGGTGATCCCGGACTTCTTAGGAACCATCTGAGTTGGAGTCACCCATTGACTATCAGATATAGGGTATATGATACCCATATCCAATAGTTTAAGAACCTCGGCCTTAACCACTTCCTTCATGTTTGGATTTAATCTACGTTGTAGTTGCCGAGCGGTCTTCGCATTATCCTCAAGATATATGCGTGAGTACAAATCGAGGGGTCGATTCCCTTGAGGTCTGCGATTGTCCATCCAAGGGCTCTCTTGTGCTCCAGGAGAGTAGATATGAGCATACTCTCTTGTTCTTTCTCAAGGTGGGCAGAAATCACCACCGGATATGTCTCATCTTGACCTAAGTATGCATATTTTAAATCAGAGGGCAAAGGTTTTAGGTCAAGCTTCGGTGGCTTGAGGTTAGACGGTAGAGGCATTTCATCAGTTTGGGATAACTCTTCAAATTGTGGCCTCCACCGGTTAACTTCAAGTACCGGTACCGCATCAAGCATGGCACACGTCTCCCTAATTATGTCATCATCAAACTCGTGGGAGTGGGCCAGGCATGTCTCTAGAGGATCAGAGGATAAGGTAAGGGGTGTCCTGTCATCCACGAAAGTATCGATCATGTTAATATCGTGGATATCGTCATCTTCCTCTATCCGTCTGGCCGTGTTGAAAAAGATATTCATTTCTAATGTCATATTCCCGAGAGACATACTCATGACACCATTCCTGCAATTGATAATTGCGTTTGAAGTGGCAAGGAATGAGCGACCAAGAATGACGGGAATCTGAGTGCTTGTGTTACCAATGGGTTCGGTATCCAAGATGATGAAATCAACTGGGTAGTAAAATCGATCAACATGGACCAACACATCCTCAATTATCCCTCTTGGTATACGAACAGAGCGATCAGCAAGTTGTAGTGTGGTTAAGGTGGGTTTTAATTCACCTAAGCCCAACTGTTTATATACCGAGTAGGGGATAAGATTAACGCTCGCTCCTAAGTCAAGAAGTGCGTGATCAATTCGATGGTCCCCAATTACACATGATATGGTTGGGCTACCGGGGTCTTTGAATTTTTGCGGCACATCTTGCTTTAGGATGGCACTCACTTTCTCAGTCAGGAAGATTTTCTTTTGAATATTTTACCGTCTTTTGGTCGTACATAAGTCTTTCAGGAATTTGGCATATGAAGGTATTTGTTTCACGGCATCAAGTAGTGGAATATTGACCTTCACTTGTTTCAACACCTCTAGAATATCCTGAGAGTTAGAGAGCGATTTTGGTGCAACCAACCGTTGGGGAAATGGAGCAATCGGCTTTCCTTGAGGTTCCGGTTCTAACTCTGGTGGGGCATGGCTAGATCCATCTTCTTTATCCACTTCCGGGTCCTTAGGCTTTTCAGCCCTAACCGGAATGGTTTTGTCAATGATCTTTCCACTCCTAAGAGTGGTGATGGATTTAGCTTGCTCCATCTGATTTGAAGAGCTTGGGTCGCTAACTTCATATTGCGGTTTAGGATTGGGAAGAGGTTGAGCTGGGAAGCTCCCCTTGTTCCCAATCGTATTTTCAGCCTTAAGTCCTTGTATTGCTTTTGTTAGGTCTTGGAAGGCCTGTAGCATACCCTGATTGAAAAGCTCTTGCTTTTGAAAATGTTTCAGAACCGAATCCTCTTGAGGTTTCTCTTGAGTTGGATTTTGATTTAGGTAACCTTGAGGTGTAGCGGTTTGTCCATTCCTCCAACTGAAGTTTGGATGATTTCTCCAGCCAGGATTGTATGTGTTAGAGGTGGGCCCACTGAAAGGTCTTTGGTAATTGCTTACAGCATTGGATTGCTCATTTAATACCTCTTGAAAGGCAGAGATAGTTGGACAGTTTTCAGTAGTATGAATGTTGCAACCACAGATGCTACAAACAATTTCCTTAGCCTTATCCTTCTTAAATTCCATGGCCTCGAGTTTCCTAGTGAGATTAGCTACCTTAGCATTAATATTATCGTCTTCTCTCAGGAGATACATTCCACCCCTTTCCTTGGAATGAGTCGGCCTAGACGTAGTACTAGGTCTAGGGGAGATGTCCCATGTTTGTGTATTCTCAGCAAGTTTATCAAAGTAATCCCACACTTCATCGACTCCTTTATTCATAAACTCCCCATTACACATCGTCTCGACTAATTGGCGCATGGGAGATGTCAGTCCATCATAGAAAAAGTTCGTGATGCGCCACGTTTCAAAACCATGTTGTGGGCATGAACTGACAAGATCCTTGAACCGCTCCCAACATTGGAAGAATGTTTCATCTTCCCTTTGGGCGAAGTTCATGATCGACTTTCTTAGGGTGTTCGTCTTATGGTATGGGAAAAACTTCTTAATAAACTCCTTTATCATGTCATTCCATCTGCCAATTGATCGAGGACGTAGTGAATGTAATCACGTCTTGGCTTTCTCTTTCAAAGAAAAGGGAAAGAGTTTCAACCTGACCATGTCATTAGATACGTTAAGAAAGTATAAGGTAGCTATGATCTCGTCAAATTTTTTTAAATGTAAGTAAGGATTCTCTAACTCAAGCCCATGAAATTTAGGGAGGAGTTGGATCACCCCTGGCTTGATATCCATGTGTCCTGCATTCTCAGGAAAAATCATGCATGAGGGCGTACTCACCCCCGCCGGTTGTAAGTAATCTCGTAAGGTACGAGGCGGGGGTGCTTGATGCACCTCATTCTCATCCTGGAGATCTTCTATCCTAGGTTGGGGTAGAAGAGGTTGATTTCCAGCCATATCCTCAATTAACTCAGGGGATTTCGAGCAGTGTCTAGTCCTACGATGGACAGTTAACCCCTCAACTAATCCTCCTTCAGTCAAGAGACGTCGAGTGTTGTTACAAGCCCACTTGGGCATGAAACACTCGCAGCTCTCAATCAAATTCTAAACCTAATCCTAAGAAGGGAAATAAAAATCTAAACAGAGAAAGAGGGCTGGAAGGAAGTTACCAAATTGGAGTCCCTAAATTGAAACCTACAAAATAGAACAAAACAAGTTAGTTTCTAAGAATAGCAAGCCTATAAAATTCCTAAGAAGAGAAATATAGAAATAAAAAGAAACAAGGAAGAATTCCTAAATTAGAAAGTAGAAATTTAGAAAGAGCATACCGAATTAGAAATTTCTAATAAGCCTACAAAACAGAAAAGTTAGTTTCTAAACAGAAAGTCTTAAAATAGAAAATTTCTAAAAATAAAATAGGAAACAAAATTAGATTCTAAAAGAGTTAGAATTAGAAACTTACTAAAAAAGGAATCCTAATCTAGAAATAGTAAGGAAGAGAGAAATTACCAATTTAGAAACCTATCTCAGAATCCTACAAAATAAGAAAGTTGGGTTAGTTTCTAAAAAAAAGAAAACTATCTAAAAATAGAAAGTTATTTAAATAGAAAATTTCTAAAAATTAAAGAAAACCGGAATTAGAAAATTCTAAAATAAATCCTAAAAAGCAAGAAAAGTCCTAATCTTAAACTAATCCTAAAACCGGTTAACTTCAGGAAACGTAGCCGATCCCGGCAACGGCGCCAAAACTTGTTCACACCTCAAGTGCGGGGTTGTGATGTAGTAATAAACTCGGTAAGACCAAGGTCGAATCCACAGGAACTAACCTGTACGTTATCTGAAAATAACCAGATCTAGAACTAGGCTAAGATGAAATCTAAACCAATTGTGATTTGAGGAATAATGGTGAAATATTAATCTAAACTTAAAGAATTCAGAGAAAGGGAACTAGGGATTCAGAGGATCCACTTGTAGAGATCAGGGAGATCTTATGCCTGCTTCATGGATATTATACTGAACTTACTTGATATAGTTTTCAAGAGATGAAAGGTATAAGAATTAGGTATGATTCCATCACAAATCCATGCCTAAGAGACAAGGTAAACAACAGAACTTAGACCAATCCATAACTAACTAAAAGATGTATGAGTGTTAGGAAGGATTTCATCATCCAACCATGTCTATGAGACGATGGCGAACAACAGGGTTTCCAAACATCAAAATAAAAGGAAAGAAATTATTCAAGCGATCACAGATCTACTGTAATTTAAATCACAACAAACCATTAATGACTAAAAGAATTTCTTAAATCAAAACAAAGTCAATCAGTTCAGTTCAATCAAACCTGTAGAAGCTCCCATCACGCCACAAGCTTCACCTCTTAGCCCTAGCTAAGGGATTTAGCATAACATAATCATAGGAAAAAGAAGAAAAATAAAGAAAAAATACATAAAAATTCTAAACACTTCTCTCGCCGCCTCTCTCTCTCTCTATCTGACGTCCCCTATTCAAGCACACCCTCTTCTCCACATTTGGAACTCCTTTTATAGCTTTTGGAGTGGTGAAAATTGGATTTGGGAAGCTATCGCACGTGCAGCGAAAGCCTTTTCGCAGCCAAGTTTGGGGCTTCATAACTCTTGCATTCCTTTCATTATTTTTGTGAAATCAGCATCTCTTGAAAGTATTTTGGCTGGTCTACATGATGGACGGTTCAGATCTGCCATATGCTCAAAGATGGTTGGCCACAACTGCCTGGAAAATCAGATCTCGCGGAAGTGCGTAGCCTTTCGCACGTCCAGCGCTGATGTGATCGGTGGGCCCCATAAAGGTGTTTTCAAGGAAATCCACCCCGTCCATTAGATTGCCCTCGAAATTTCGATAAGAAACGGATGGTTTTTCATGTTCATTGACTCAGAATCAGAAAAGAAATCATCCAAACATCAATTTGAACATTGCAGGGCAGTCCACTTATGGCCTCTGTATCACGCACGTGTGATTGCATGGGTCCAAAAGTTCAGCATGGGTTTGAAGATTTCATGGTCCTCTACAAGATGGACGGTTTAGATTGGTCGTACGTACACTATGTGGGGCCCACTAGCGTTCGCAAAAATGGACAGCGTTCATCTGTTATACAACGCTAAAACGGCAACTGCCGTGTTGGGAAGAAGACGCGGGTCAGCAGCGCTGACCCGCTTTAGTTGATTCGGTGCGGCTCGCGGCAGTTGTGTACCTAATGTACACACGCTGTATAAACGGAGCCCATTGTGATGTTCTATCAAAATCCAAACCATTCATTCGATTAATCTCCCTATTTAAGGCGTTGAGGCCAGATTTTAGGCAGCTCCAAATATCAGGCGGGCCCAGAATCAACGGTTTATGGGCTGATCTGTCAGTTGGGGTACTTCCATAGTGATCCGAGGGCTGAAATTTGATATGTACGGTTAATTTATGGCCCTCAGGCTATGTATGAAGTTTTGAACCAATTAGATGGCGAGAACTATGTGATCTTGCAATTTTTACCAATTTCGGTCCTCTTTAATGTGAATGGCCTGATTTCCTCGGATCCCTGGTGTGTAATTCCATCGATCTTGGTCCCCTGGAGTCCGTCCCTTGCCTTGGGTGTCATCAGAGCGTTAAATCCATGGTTTAAGCACCCTTTTTCAGTTCATGCTTGTAAATACACTCTGCATCACAAACACAATTAAATCAAAGGCTATTAAACGGTATAGTGTTCCTACATTCATTTCCATACTAAGGTCTTTGATTTACTTAACACTTTTGTCGGTCACAAGGCGGGTTAATGCATTCGCCGGTGAGGCAACTCGCAATACTTTTAGCAGTCGTTACTATTTCATTTACTAGCCATTCATCCACAGGGAAGCATTCGCCACTAAGATAATCTAATAAATTGTTGCAACCATGTTCCTCCTTTGGACTGGCTGATAACATTGGAATCCTGTTCACATAACATAGGAGACCGAACTGCCCACACTATGTTTTCAGCCACTGGTTCTTCAGACACAAGAATTTTCAGAATGGTTGTGATTGGTTTACTTTCGGCCGAGGCAGATCTATGACTTCTTCTGATTCTCTTCTCATCGCATCTCGACATCTCTGCCATCAACGTTTTTGAGTTTGAGTCAATGCCTCTGGTGTTGCCAGAAATTTTGGGTGCATAACCCTCTTCCATACTCCTTCCTAAGTTGTCAGGGGCTTAACCATTATTTGGTTAGGTACTCCAACTTGCTGGCGACGGCTAAGGGTTGTTCATTGTGGCCGATACTAATAAACCCTCTCCATTTGTTTAGGAATCATGCAACTTTCATGCAACCTTGATTTGAGAGTATCTATCCATCCGAGAATAGTCCTTCTAGCACATTGGTCACATAATTATGAACCCCGCTTGTCTTATCAAATGGTGTTCAGCCAAATAGTGCTCAACTGAGGAGACCAACGTTGCCCTTACACTGGCCATTGTGGCATGTCTTCTTGGTTAGTTGGACCTCGATAACCTTCGGACGTGGCTGATTAGGCTTTCTTAGATTCGCTGTGACCATATTAACCTCAACATTAGGTGAGAATGGATTTGTGTCAATCAATATATCTTCTTCGCCTTTTTCTGAAAATTTCAGCAATCCGTAATTGATATTATCTTGGATGGTGTTCCTATATACAACACATTTATTAGTTGAATGAAATCGAGCTCCATGTCACTTACAATATTCGATCTTTTGTAACTCATCGCCCGAAGGTACCTTATGATTCATAGGAACCTTGATAAACTTTTCGGTCAACATAATTTCAAAGATTTCATCGGCTCTTGTGATGTCAAAAGTGTAAATATTTTGAGTTTTTAGTGCAGTGGATGTGGCCGATTCCACTTTGACCAACGCTAAACATACAAGTGGTTTATTAGCTACCACTTTGACAATCGCGACCTCATAATTTGGGTCATGATAATATGTCCCCAATGACGAGTTCTTTTACCTGATCCCCTCATGCTAAAGTTCATCATACCTAGAGACTTTCTTGGTCAAGTCATATAGGTCTATGAACTTTGTCCCGATGAACTTCTTACGAAGTTTATATTCGAGCCCATCTTATGCTAGCTGCACAAATTCGGCTTCGATCATGAAAATCTTACATCGGCTCTTTGTCCTCTTAAACTAAGTGATAAAACTCTCACAAGTTTGTCCTAATAATTGCGAAAAACGTGTGAGATCGAACATAATTATTTCCCTATTCTTACAGAAAAGCTTAGCATGGAATTTATCTTCCATTTCTTGCCAAGTATGCACCAAATCCGGCAATAGGTTTGAATACCATGTAAAGGTTGTCCCCCTTAGCGAATGACCGAATAATTGTAACTTATGATAATTATCATTCGCCAATTCTCCACACTGCATAGTGAATCGGCCGACGTGTTCGATAGTCAACTGACCAGGATCACTTGAAAACAAGGCAAAATTCGGTCAATAATTTCTTGACAATGGATTTTGCTGATCTATCCATTCGGGATATGGTTTGTGATAAACTAGGATGAAATTATGGCTAAATACTTGGCCTACAACCTTCTGGACGATTCGTACGATTTGGTCACGATCCACTCGCTTAGGTTCAACGATTGGTGGTGGTTCGAAACTGAAACGGTTCATTCTCTCTTAGAATAGAGGATTCCTAGGGAACTGATGAGGATTATATCATCTTAGTAATGATTTATTATGATTTTAAATGCAAATTTCTAGCCTCTCACTCTGGTCGTCTAAGTTCTATGGGGGGCGGAATATTTCATATCTTCGGAACTATGAATGGTGGCAGATTCCTCTGTGGAGGTGGTATAGATGGCAGCTGAGTTGCATTACCGATAAAACTTCCCTCGGCATTATACTACATCACTGATGGCTTTTGCTCGGCCATCATAACCATTAATCGATGTATGGCCTCAGCCCCGTTGGCCATGTATCTATTAGTGTTTTCAGTTTGAATACAGAATTGTTCGACTTAGGCTCTTCCATATTCTTATACATGCTGAATACTTAGCTGTACATCTTGAAGAACAATCACTATCTTGTCTGGAGGAACAATCTGAAAGGTTTAAGGCTCCTTCCTGGTCCCTGGTACCAAGCGTTGGGCTATTGTTTAGATTCAACGCTTTAGGAGCTGCTTGAATTGGCACGTCCTTGACCAGAGGTCATGTGGTCAATGCATAGGGATCAATCCCAATAATCCGAGTACTTCTTATATTCATAAGTAGCAATATTATGCTAGTAAATTAGAGAGTGATTCCCATTGGGCATGTCAAAAACTATTGTTACTCTGTTTTCGACTACAGGTATGCGGGCATGCCAGAATTGAATTGCGACTCAATTCAAACTTAACAACTATGACCCTAAGCGCCAAGATAAGCAAACACGTAGTGTATGACCGAAATTTGATAAGATCGGTCGCCTATTCAGTCACTTGTTCTGTGTGTAAACATGATTAGGAAATATTTAGAGGGTATGGTTCATCCTCTGATGATGGGTTACACATTTGCCTTCCGTACGAAAGAACTTTTCAGTACAGATAAAGTGAAATGAGAAAAATGGATTCGTACAATCAGTCATGAAGAACAGCTGCGAAACACATCTTCGAGTGAAGAACTAAATCCAGCGTGTGAACGTAGACTCAAATTACAGCTAAATTATCAACTGCTTGATTAATGCTACAGATTACACTACATAATGTAAATGACAAGCCGAAAGTAAATGAATACACTAAGAAAGGTAATTTACTTTGCAAAAAGTAAAGGATTACACTAGAAAATGTAATTAACTTAGCAATTGGAAGGATAATTGAAAGATAATGTTTGGGTTTGATTGAGTTTGTATGAGACGAGCTTTTCATGTTGAATTCCTTTGCTATTTATAACCTTCATTTGACCATCTAGATGCTTCCCACGTGTCGACGGTTGCCATATCCAGTCAGCTCCACAACCTTTTGCTTCTCTTTCTACCATATGCTCTATAACCGTTCCTTCATGATCCAACCATCTTTACAATGACATGGCATTATTCAATGCATTCCAAATATTTTATCAAGAAATATTCTCCGTACATCTTTGCATATCTTCAAAAACACCATGCGGATCTGTACAAATCACACGTAACCTACTCAGACCAGTTCTCACATGAGGAATGGCGACCATGGGGATGATCTTAACCATTCAACTGTCATGTTTGTTTGTTGTTTTGCAAGCCAGCTACTGAATAGTTAGCATCATCCGTTCAAAATGACTCTTGATGCTATGAGCATCTATAAGCAATCCAAATTGGGGCCAACTGGATGAACGGTTTAGATTGACGATCAAACTAGGTTGGTATAGATGATGACCATTTGTATTGAGATCTATTCATTGGATGGTTAGGATTATTAGATTGTTATGCTTTTGGATGGTGATGAATGCAAGGGTTCTGCGAAACTAGTTCTCTAAAAGGGGTCTTTTTGCAACCTGAATTTGGGACTGGATTTGGATCCCAAATCCAAAAGGCCTCGGTTATGTCTGGCAGCCTCTATTTTGCCTGGATTTGAATCCTTGAAATCCATATGTGAGGCTAGTTTTGCTGCGTTTCTAAAAGCTTGGTTGCAAAGTCCGATGATTTTAAATCCAACCCAATAATTAAAATTTTCATACTAAAGTATGGCCACTTGACTTTTGGAATGGCCTTATTTTTTGGCTCTTCATGCATCCAGTCAAACGCATCTTCTGAATGGAATGGATGGTGAAGATAAAAGGTGGGTCCAACTGGTAATCTGGAAGGTTTTTAATGGTTTGTGTACCAACTGTTCTCTCTGGTGTGGTGTGGCCCACCTGAGTTTTCAATCGGCCCTCTTTTGGCATCCAACGAAAACATGAGAGAGTGCACGTAATAAACGCATTAGACACTGTGGGCTCCAGAAAAGCTTCTGATTCCACGAATCTAAGTTGCTAAACACAGTCTCTAAATTTCATTGGATTGAAACTCCAGGATGCAGAACACTACTGGCCAAATCCAAATATAAGGGATTTGAAATCTTGGATTTGAATCCTTTTATTTAAGAATCAAAATCCAAGCTACCAGCACTGTGCAGTGCCTCAGTGATAGACTATTTACGAGTCATCTGGCAACAGGGTTGAAGGGATTTCAAATTCCTTAGTATATTTGCCATCATTAAGTAGCTGGGGTTTCAAATACAGGTGAGTTGCAAATCTCCTTAAATGGAGTTTCAAATCCAAGATGAAAGCTTGGATTACATCTATGTGCCTTCCAAGAATTGCATGTATACATGTGTGTCAGTTGCATCACTATAATCACTTTAATACGGTGATCTGTGATGTCCAAACACAATCCTCGTAAATCAGTGGTTAAAAATCATTGGTTAGTCACTCAGATGTGATCTTGTGCTTGTATCCCATCTGAGACTTAGAATTTCATCATTTTCGGGCAAAGTATATATTTCAACTCACTTATTACAAGCATTATTTATATCAAACATTACATTTGTTTACTAATTAAAGATATTAAAGTTGATTTAATAATTAAATTTGGACCTGTAAATATACTACGCATATCTACTTTTAAATCAGAAGAGATTCTTGAATACAGGGTGCCAAAGATAAGAGGAGAATTTTAAATCAAGGGGTCTTTAAATCTAGAGGGTTCTAAACCCAGAGGATTCCAAATACGCTCCCAAATAGGCTTGTGGTGCGAGTGCCACACACGTGTGAGTGCATCCCTTTTAAAAGTCCTTTTACGGCCGAAGCTTAAGAGAACATTGGGGATTGAATGCCTACCGTTGAAAACTACTTGGTGGCCACGGAAGTTTTAGATGAACATGGTTTGGCCAGTGATGCTGCCCATAGCCATGTGGCTAGTGGTCTCTATAGACCCACTATGATGTATATGTTTTATCCACACCCTCCATTTATTCTGGCTTGATCTTAAAAATGAGATAGATTTAAATAACAGGTTGACCACACCACAGGAAAACAGTAATGATTGATTGTCTACGGTTAAAAACCTTCTCACCCTCATTATAATGTTTATTTGACATTCATCGCGATGGTAAGAGTTTCAACAAAGAGGTCATGGGTTCGAGTGCCCATTGGGGTGCTTGTGGGAGTACGGATGTATCTTGTAATTGAAAAAAGAAGAAAGAAAAAAAAAGAAAGTTTAACGGTGGAAGTACAATCAATATAGTTTATTGTGATGTGGTCACTTGAGATTTAGATCTACCTTATTTTTGGGTTCATACCGTATAATGACGGGAAATAAACATCATGGGGAGCCCTGGGAAGGTTTCAATGATGGATTGTCATTGTCCCGCTGATTTCTGTGGCGTGGTTCACTTGAGATTTCAATCTGCCTCATTTTTGGGCTCGTGCTCTAAAATGATCTGAAAAAATGGATGGATGGTGTGGATATAACACAGTTTATGATAGGGCTCACGTAACTTTGCAACGTCAACACTCTACCTATCTCAATGCAGTGTTTACACTACCCAATCTAGTCCCCGTGGGGCCGAAAATGAGACTGATCTACAACTCGAGTGCCTCACACCAGCTGAAACAATGGAGTTGGGATATCAACTATACGTTTGTGTGCGGAGTCACCGCAATTTTCCCCACTTGAGATTTCCATTAGGATGCCTTTTTTTCTTCTTCTTTTTTTTCTATTAGGATGCCTTGTGGTATTGGAAGCCGATTGTGTCCTGCCGTAGACAGTCTGGGTCCAGGCAGGGGCTTTATCCACACCGTCCATTCAGTTTATCAGATCATTTTACATGTGAATTTCAAAAAGAGGCAGATCCAAAGCTGAATTGAACCACAAAGTGGGAATTGGACAGCCACCATTAAAACTTCTTGGGAGCCGTAGAAGCTTTGATTAAGCTGATACTTGTGTAATTGTGTTTTCCCTACGTGACCTTATAAACAGGTTGGATGGCAAATAAAAATCACTGAAAACCCTAGGATGGTTTCAATGGTGAGCGTTATTATCACCACTGCTTCCTATGGTGTCGCCCACTTGAGCCTTAGATCTTCCTCATTTTTTAGCTCACACACCAAAATGATCTGAAAAAAATGAATGGACGGCATGGATAAAACTCATACATCATGATGGGCCCCATAGAGCCCCTGCCCTAGACCGAGTCCATCCATGTAAGGGCAGGACGCAATCGCTTCTTATCATATGTATGGTCTTTGGTCAGCACAATGGCAATTACTATGATAGACGGAATATATTTCCCATACACAGCCCCAAAAAGCCTGCGCATTTTATGCATTCCCGAGTGTTGAATAGTAGTAATGGTGGCCATTGCCGTTACAAGGCTGCAATGGCCATTTAAAAAAACAGAAAAAATAAATAAAATAAAATGTATTGCACCGTTATGAGTCATGGTTCTCACCGTTGCTGTTGTGCACCGTTTGAGGCCACTACATAACCGTTTGAAGCCACAAACGAGCTGCATGCTTAAAAAATTCCCTAAAAATATAAGTACCTTTGGACAAGGTATCTAGCACTCTCGTGCCCTCCACATTGGATTTGCCGTACAAAGTGTCGCTTTGTTCTTTGTAATATTTCCTAAATAGTTTTAAGAAACCAATAGGGGGAAGCTTTTGTGAACGTGGTGAGTGTGTGATAAAGTGAAATAGATAATCAGCCACTTCGAGGGGGCTAAATCCTCCAACACATAAGTTCTGGAAAAATACTCTGATCCTTTGCATTAAAAATGAGAATATAAATAAACTCTGACGACCAAACAACATCCGTAATACTTGCTAACTTTAAGCAACTAACAACCCACTACCTCAGCACGTCTCCTACTCATCCCAACAGACTCTGACTACTAACAATATTGCCCAAGACTCGGACTGCTAACAATACTACGCAGACTTATTCAAACATAAAATAAATAGACTAAGCCCACACAAGGCCTTACATAACATAAACCCAATAACCAAATCAGAAGGCCCAGAGGCCCATAACAATCCCTCCCCCATTAGAAGACCTTACCCTCAAGGTCTGGAAATTCTTTGGACAGCTTCTTGTACTCCACAAGCATCTTCAACTCCAAGCCCCTTCCACTGGACCAGCAACTCGCTCACTGCCGTACTGCCCTTCTTGTGCATTCGGCGCTGTAAAATTGCTTCAGGTTCTGCTTTGAAGGCGCCACTGGTGTCGCATAGAGGAAGTGTAGGGCTCAGCACATTTTTATGCCCTAGTTTCTTCTTCAAACAAGACACATGGAACATGGGATGCACGAGAGAATCAGGAGGAAGATCCAAACGATAAGCTACACTGCCAATCTGCTCCAAAATCTTGAAGGGTCCGAAAAATCTGGCCGAAAGTTTCAAATATCGGCGTTGAACAACTGATTGCTGTTTATATGGCTGAAGGCGCAGGTAAACCATATCACCCACTTCAAAACTTCGCTCAGTTCACTTAAGGTCTGCAAATTTTTTCATCCTCTCCTGGGCAATGTGCAGATTTTCCCACAAGCGTCGCAATACTAAATCCCGAGATCGAAGGGCTTCTTCAACTGACTGTACTGAAGCTGTTCCTAGGGTATGTGCCAACAAGGCCGGCGGTGAGTACCCGTAAACCACTTCAAACGGAGTAAGCTTTGTTGAGGCATGCATATTCGTATTATACCACCATTCCGCCATAGGCAACCACGTAGACCACTCCCGCGGTTTGTCACCTGAAAAACACCTCAAATAATGTTCCACACTTTTATTCACTACCTCCGTTTGACCATCCGTCTGAGGATGGTAGGCAGAGCTAAATTTAAGCGTCGTTCCCTGTAACTTAAATAATTCTCGCCAAAACTGACTGGTAAAGATAGGGTCTCTGTCACTTACAATCGAATTAGGCATCCCATGCAGTTTGAAAATATTCGCAGTAAATAACTGAGCTATTTTGAGAGCTGTATAAGGGCGAGATACCGGAATAAAATGGGCATATTTACTCAAACGATCCACAACCACGAAAATCACACTAAACCCATGGGAAAGGGGCAACCCTTCAATGAAATCTAGGGAGATATCAGACCATACCTTCTCAGGAATAGGCAAAGGCTGAAGTAAACCTGCTGGATGTAGAGTATCAACTTTATTCCTTTGACAAACTTCACACTCCTTAATAAAATTGCGGACATCACGCTTCATACCCGTCCAGTAGAAATTTGCTCGAGCACAATGTAAAGTTTTGTGCAGACTGGAGTGCCCAGCTTGAGAGCTGCCATGAACCAAATGTAGTAATTGATTCTTAAGATTTTCTGATGTGCCAATAAATAACCTGTCCTTGTAAAACAGTAGCCCATCTTTCTTTTTATATTTTGTCTCGTCTAACAACTGGTTGTCATAGTCAGCCAACAACTTTTGCAACATAGCATCATCTAAGTAGGATGCCCGTAGATCAGTGAGCCAACCTCCCGCTGGAAAAGATAGTGCAGCCAACTGTGGTTCCTCCTCCCACTTCCTGGATAAGGCATCTGCCACCAAATTGTCTTTCCCCTTCCTGTGTTCAACTAAAAAAATCAAATCTCAGCAATTTAGTGAGCCATTTTTGCTGCATAGGTGTACCGAGTTTTTGCTCCAGTAAATACTTAAGACTTTGATGATCAGTTTGTATGCGAAAAGTCTGGCCCAGCAAATAGGAACGCCACTTCTTAACAGCCATAACCAAAGCCATCAGCTCCTTCTCGTAAGTAGATAGGTGGAGAGCCTTGCCATGGAGAGCTTGACTCATAAAAGCAATGGGTCTGTCATTCTGCATTAACACAGCACCTACACCACAACCAGAAGCATCACATTGAATAGTGAAAGAGTTAGTAAAATCAGGAAGAATCAAAACGGGGGGTTTGGCCACAGTTTCTTTAAGGGCAATGAAGGCTTCCTTTGCTGGCTGGGTCCATTCAAACAAATTTTTTTTAAGTAAAGAGGTCAAAGGAGCAGCAATAGAACCATACCCCTTAATGAATTTCCTATAATAGCTCATAAAACCAAGGAAACCCCGTAAGGATTTAATGGTTGTAGGAAATGGCCAAGATAGCATGGATTCAATTTTTTTAGGGTCTGCCTGAACACCATCTTTGGAAATAATATGGCCAAGGTATTCAATTTCAGGATTCCCAAATGAACACTTGGATTTTTTGGCAAAAAGCCGGTGATGTTGCAGAATCTCTAAAACAACCTGTAAATGCTCAAGATGATCATTGAAACTCTTGCTATAAATAAGAATATCATCAAAAAAGACTAATATGAATTTACGCAAGTAAGGTTTAAAAATGTGGTTCATGAGAGATTGGAAGGTTACGGGGGCATTTGTGAGACCAAAGGGCATTACTAAAAATTCGTAATGACCTTCATGAGTTCGGAAGGCGGTTTTTTGAATATCTTCGGGGTGCACCCTAATTTGATGGTAACCGGATCGCAGATCCAATTTACTAAAAATAGTCGCACCATGAAGTTCATCTAGAAGTTCATCCACAATAGGAATTGGGAATTTAGCTTTGACCGTTTCCTTATTGAGAGCTCGATAATCCACGCAAAGACGCCAACTGCCGTCTTGTTTACGCACGAGGATCACCGGTGAAGAAAAAGGGCTTTGACTAGGTCGAATAATTCCAGATTTGAGCATGTCATTGACTAGTTTTTCAATTTCAGATTTTTGAAAATATGGGTAACGATAAGGACCAACGCAAACTGGTTTAACATTTGGTTGAAGAGTAATATGGTGGTCATGGTCACGCTTAGGAGGTAGGGTAAGAGGTTCCAGAAATACCTGCTAAAATTGATCCAACAAGGGAAGAATGAGGGGGTTAGTATCCAAGCAAGAAGTAGTATGATCATGAGATTCAAGAAGCTGTAAAACCAAACCCTTCCTGTCCTGTTTCAAAGCCCGACCAAACTCATCTCCCTCCATTAGAGATACCTCGGTAGTTGTGATGCTCTGCAAAACATTCTTATGCCCAAACAAAGTAAATTCCATTCGTAATTTGTCAAAATCCTATAAGATAGGTCCTAATGTACTCAACCATTGGACACCTAATACAATATCACAACCCCCCAGCGTTAAGAGATAAAAATCAGTGTGATAAGTGTTACCCTGCATAACAAATGGAATATTTGAGCACCTGCCTTCACTTAATAAAATGTCACCATTAGCCACCTTAACTTGAAGTCCGTCTGTTAGTTCTAAATGTAACTGAGCTCGTTGTTGAATGGATGAATCCATGAAGCAGTGAGTACTGCCCATATCCAACAAAATCACCACTAGACAGCCACGGACTTTGCCCAAAATGCGCATGGTTTTAGAGCTAGGAGATCCAGATAATGCATGAATGGAAATACCTGGTATGGGCACAGCAGTGTCGGTGTCAGGGGTTCCAGAATTAGAGATATCATTCTCATTAAGAAGTTCCGTGCTGGGCTGAAACTACTCATCATCGCTAGGCTCAGTGCATTCCATAATAAAGAGGCGAGCAGATTTGCACTTATGACCTGACCCCCATTTTTCATCACAGTTATAACAAAGTCCTCGCTCTCGTCTTTCCTTCATCTGTATTGGTGTTAATCGCTGAACTGGAAGAATAGCCTTTTTCTCCTGGTGTGAAGGTAAAGTAACAATAGGCCGAGTAGGAGCAGAACCAAAACGGTTATTTCGGCGAAAAGCAGCAACGTTTTCCTCCTGCATCTTAGCCATACCGAAAGCCATTGTAAGATTCGAGGGATTAAGCATACGTACCATAAACCGGATATCCTCACGTAACCGACTTAAGAAGCAACTGAGCTTGTAAGGCTCAGCTAATCCTTTGAGTTGGTTAGATAGGATTTTAAATTCTGTTTTATAGGCCTCCACAGTTGTAGTCTGCCGCAACCGAGTTATGGCCTCCATAGGATCATCGAACATAGTAGGGCCAAACCGTGTGAGGAGAGTTGTAGTGAATCCTTCCCAGCTAGTAATCCCTCTAGATGCCTCCAAATCCTGAAACCAAATAAGTGCCTTCCCCTCCATATGGAAAGAGGCCAAAAGGACCCTATGGTGAGGATTGGTCTGATGGTATGTAAAAAATTGTTGTGCTCGATAGATCCAGCCATGAGGATTATCTCCATTAAACTTTGGAAATTCTAGACGAATCGCCTTAGTTTGAATGCCTCCGTGCTCTTCAAACAGTGGGTTCCCATGTGAAGTTGAAGCTGAGTTTGAATCTTCTTTGGACTTCCACTATGCATGGACCAACGTCTCCATATTAGCCACAACAAGTTGGAGTTGTTGGGCTAAACCATCAACTGCTTGCTGCAAAAGTTGTTGATTCTCGTTTTGAGTCTCCTGGGTGGTACGCAATGATGCCACTGAGTCAGCCAGTTGGGAAAAACGTGTGTTATGGCCCTTTCCGTCAGCCATATGGACCGCGGCTCTGATACCACTTGTAAGGTGTGTGATAAAGTGAAATAGATAATCAGCCACTTCGAGGGGGCTAAATCCTCCAACACATAAGTTCTGAAAAAATACTCTGATCCTTTGCATTAAAAATGAGAATATAAATAGACTCTGACGACCAAACAACACCCGTAATACTTGCTAACTTTAAGCAACTAACAACCCACTACCTCAGCACGTCTCCTACTCATCCCAACAGACTCTGACTACTAACAATATTGCCCAAGACTCGGACTGCTAACAATACTACGCAGACTTATTCAAACATAAAATAAATATACTAAGCCCACACAAGGCCTTACATAACATAAACCCAATAACCAAATCAGAAGGCCCAGAAGCTTTTGTGAACGTGGTGAAACAATTCAACACACATATGCTCCATCCTAGATAATGAATCAACGGCTATCAAATGGATGCTTGAAAACAAACAACATTATGATGTAGAACGTGTCAGATATGTTCCTAGCATGGTTGGGCCAAAAGATAGTGGACCATAAATTAACTATAACTTTTGATTCGGATATCATTATAGGGTGCACAACCTATCAATCTTTACTGAAACAGGCCATCCGAGGTAAACCGACCCACAAAGGAGGTCCCATTTGTCCGTTTCGTTAGAAAACGAGTGCTTTCAGCACAAAAACGAATTTTTAGAAAAAAATATTATTTTTAATAATTCCGAATTTTTTAATATTTTTTTATTTTTAGAGTTTTAGATTTTCTTCTTTTTTAAAAATAACTTGTAATTATGTTAGGACTCTTCTAGCAAAGTTTATTTGAAATTTTTATTTTTAGAAATTAAGCTTTGGAAGAGTTTTAGTAGAATTAGAATTTTTATTAAAGTTAGAAATTTACTATTTTTGATAATTACGAATTTTAGTTTTTTTTTTCTATATTAATGATGTAACAAGCACATACAGACTAGTCAATTATCAATCAATTTCGAATTATATAGAATTTATTTTCTATTTTCTTATTCTTTTCCTCGTGGATTTGAGGAGTCGAGATGATTTCCATGGAACAATCATCCCCCTGAGGAAGACCATGCTCGACCTCACGTCCTCCCCTGCGTCACATTCCATGCACATTCATTAGCTATTAGTATTCAAAATGTTACCATCAACACTTTAGAGCCTAAAGGGATCATGGGTTATCTGTGGGCTGATGACTTTTCTCAACTTATAGAAATATAGAGAAATAACAAAACAAGATTTTTGTAGCTAACCCCATTTAGTTGGGAAACTCTTCAACAATCATAAAAGTACAGAGTTTAATTTCATGTGTGAAGATATTTTTAGCAAATTATGAGAAATATATATATATATATATATATATATATAGGTGGATGCCATTGTAGGAGGTAACTTTAATGTGTACATTGGTAATATGTGTGCTTTTTTATCACAAGAGGATGATGAGAGGTATTTTGCAATTCAATTACGAGGAGACTGCAATTTTATGGATTGAAAATTGAGTTTGGTTGTGCAGATGTTTCGAATTAAAGATCCCAAAGCTAGCCTTGATTTCTACTCTCGTGTACTCGGCATGACGTAAGTTACTCTATAATTTTATTCTTGAATTTCTCGAAGAAATGCACAATTTTGCATGGCTACATGTTTTATAATGTTCAGTGTCTCTTTCAAGGGTTGTTTAGCAACTTGGAGAAGTATAGGGCAGGAAACAAAATCTATTTCTTAAGATCTTGACTGTGTTTATGACATAGTGGGTGCATGGAGAAGAGGAAGAAGATCACCGCCTTCTCCTAGTTGATAATCCATGAATCCACAAGAAGAGAAAATCTCTAAAAATGAGAAATAAAAATTGATATTATATCGAATGAAAGTGTTGTTTACAATGAAGTTTCCAAAAACAATTAAGGAAAAAATGTAAAAGTTGTCTTATCCTACTCAAAATCATAAAACTCTTGAACCTAAAAATAGCAAAACAGTAACTTACTAAAAATGGTAGGTTTTAACTTCAGACTCAAAATTGACCATTGAAATGATTGACTTTTGCGAAGCCATTGGAGGCCGATGAACCTTGGTGATTGGTGAGGATGGAGAGCTCGTCAATAGCTTTCCAAAGACATTATACACACAAATCCGAGAACCGGTCACAAATAGGGGTGTCAATGGGCTGGGCTTGGTCCTGCAAAGTTAGAATTTTGAATAGGATCGGCCCGATGGCCCAAGCCAAAACAGTTCAAAATCTAGGCCAACACCAACCTCAAGCCCAGCCTGTTGACAGTCCTAGTCACAAAGTTATGGTTATTAGAAGCTATAAAGTGCATTTAGGCCATTTTTTTCCCAATCAGGACCCTTACAGCCCAAATCCGTGCAATCCTAGCGCTCCATTGAGTTATCAATGACTCGTCCTACATCAGTTTGGTGAATCAAAAGGAGCGGATTCCTTGAAAATGCACAATTTTGTATTCTTTTATTCAAGGATCATTTGGATGCTTGTAAAATCACCGAGTTATATACATTTTATAGGAATGTGTTTGGAAGGAGAAAATGGTGTGAACTGTTTACAACCTGAAGAGAGTTTACACCAAAATCTGCTCAAATGTTTACATCCAAAAAGTTGTGTTTCAATTTACATGTTAAAGGGATTCATTGCCAAGAGTCATATTTTGAATTTTTAAAGGGACTCACTCTTGTCCATGAATTCTTTTCCAATATCCAGACAATATCTAGATTCCATATTATTCACTTCCAATTTTCCGAGCATGACCAATAAAAGACAATTCTCAGGTAATTTCTGAAACAAATTCATTAGTAATTTTAAATTCTAGGTCAAACGACTGCTTATTGACTTCTTGCACTTGAATGTCATTTACGACGTTTAGATACAATAGCCTAAAGTCCGCATGAAGATACAGTTGATATTCATCAGAGTCATTACTTGATAAGGTTTGAAGTCCTATATTTCATATTTTGATACTAAAAAATCTATTAATAGGTACAAATACAATTCCACCAGTTTCCAACAAAAATATGAATTTATATCAAATTGGAACTAATAAATTTTTATTTTTTTTTTTTTTTTGGGAAAGCAAGCGAGCAAGACTCTCTTATTACTAACCGAAGGCAAGAGCCTAGAAGTATACAAGGGAAAGGGGCAAGCCCCAAAAGAAAAAGAAAAAGAGAAAGGAGCTTACACCCCAAACTCCGAGGGGAAAACGAAAAAAACACAAAAAAGGGTAAACAATAGGAAGTAAAAAAAGAAGAAGAAGAAGAAGAAAGGAAGGGAAAAGAGAATAAAAGAGTTCCACATCGCGGCCCGGCTCTATAATAAGGAAGCAACCTCAATCCCCGAAATGAGGCGATAGGGAGAGATCAGAGTAACCGCATCCAGCTTCAATATCATCCTCCTGAGGCGGGGCTGAGTAACACTGGCAGTGCTACTGGAATCAATAAAATAGGTGTGACTACAACACGCATAGAGCTGCATCTCCCAAGAAGAAGAGGGGTCCAAAGGACTAGAGACGCTTTCACCATTACGAACTTGAATGCTGGTACTCGTAAGAATGGCAAATGAAACCTTAGGAACACCTTGAAATAGGATTTGAAGACATTTATCTGCCAGCCCTCGCATGCCATTGACAGCGATGATTCCCCAAACTTGGTTATTCCTTTTCAGGAAAAAACTACGGCACAAAGTGACAAAAATCCACTACGAAAGCATAAATTACAAAGAGCAAAGACTTACCTGATTCAAACAAGCTTAAATCTCACCCTTGCTAGACCCTTTGCAACCCTAGAACCCCTTTTAGAAACCCTTTTGAATACTTTAGAAAGCCTTAGAATGTTTTAGAATGGCCTTAAGAACTCTTATTTATATATTAGGAAACCCGACTTTCGCACCGACTTGGAATAGTCCGGAAACTGCCTCAAATTTACGCAATCCGTGTGCTGTTTGCGTAATCTTCGACAAGTCGAATCAGATCTTTGACGAGTCGAGGAGCCACATCTGGCAGTGCCACTTGACCAGTCAAGTGTCTACTCGACTCAAAGTCCAGCGATGAATATTATTTTTTGGTCCGTGGTGCTCGACCGATCGAGGCCCTTGCTTGACCAGTCGAGGGTCCGCTTGACCATTCGAGGAGCCTGCTCGACCAGTCGAGGTTACGTAGATTCATTTTTCGGATTTGATGCGGACTGCGAAAATTTGAGGCGGTTTTGCAAGGGTGCGAAAGAGAAGTTGCCTAAACTATAAATAGGGGTTCCTAGAGCTTTTCTAGTGTATTCTAATGTGTGGGCAAAGGATTTTCTCTATACATCTAAAGCAAAAAGGTTAGTATATTGCTTGTAATCTTCATTTTCTTCATAGTGGAAGTTTTGCACCGTGGTTTTTACCCTTGTTGGGGTTTTTCCACGTATATCTTGTCTTGTGGTTTATTTGGAATGCTTTGATTCTTCTTCTAGATTATATTTCTTTCTGTTTATCGTTTCTGGGTGAGACCGGAGATTGGATCTCGGTTCACTGTGTTGTTGGCGTGCTGCGCAACAACTGGTATCAGAGTTATTGGTTTAGTTCAACTGAGAGCGATGACGAAAGAAGGGAAGACTAGAATTGAGAAGTTTGATGGTTCAAACTTTGCCTTCTGGAAGATGCAGATGGAGGATTATCTGTATCAGAAGGACCTCTATATTCCTTTAGGAGGAAAAGAGAAGAAACCAGAAAAGATGACAGATGATGAATGGTTTTTATTGGATCAGAAGGCTTTAGGAACGATCCGACTCTCTTTGTCTAAGAGCGTCGCCTTCAATATATCCAAGGTGAAAAACACAAAAGAATTAATGGAAGCCCTAGCTACGATGTATGAAAACCCTCAGCGTCCAACAAGGTTCATCTCATGAAACAGCTATTCAACATGAAGATGTCAGATGGTGGGAGCGTGGCTAAACATCTAAACGAGTTCAATACAGTCACGAGCCAGTTGAAATCTGTTGGCATTATTTTTTAGGACAAGGTCAGGGTGTTATTGATCTTGTCCAATTTGCCAGACAGTTAGGATGGCTTGGTAATTTCCGTGAGTAATTCTTCAGGGTCGACAAAACTAAAATTCAATGATGTCATCGGTCTAATTCTCAACAAAGAATCTAGAAGAAAGACATCAGGAGTTTCAAGGGACTCAGGTAATACTTTAAACGTTGAAGGAAGAGGAAGATTGCTAAACAAAAGTGACAATAAACACGGACATTCTAAGTCGAGGAAGAAGTCCAAGGGACCGAAAGACAAAGATGGGTGTTGGCATTACGGTAAGAAGGGGCACATGAAACGTGATTGCAGGGTGCTTAAGAAACAAGAAGGAAGCTCTCAAGGTGGGAAGGATTCAGTGAATCTATCTGAGGAGAGTGACACAGAGGTGTTGATCTTGTCTCTTGATGCGAGGAATGAGTCTTGGGTCATAGACTCGGGTGCTTCGTTTCATGCCACTTCATGTAAGGAAGTTCTGCGTGATTATATGTCAGGTGACTTCGGGAGAGTCTACCTGGGTGATGATGAGCCGTGCAGTATTGTTGGAAAGGGAGACGTTCATATAAATCAGAAAGATGGAACGGTTTTGAAATTGAAGGATGTCAGACATGTACCGAGTTTGAAACGGAACTTGATCTCAGTGAGACAGTTAGCCAATACCGGATATGTGACGACCTTCACCAGTGATTCTTGGAAGATCACAAAAGGTGCCTTGGTGATATCTCGAGGCAAAAAGGAAGGTACTTTGTACGTGACTTCAGGATCGTATAGTTCACTCGCAGTCGCATCAACTGGAGTGAATGGGCAGTTATGGCATCAGAGGTTGGGACATATGAGTGAGAAGGGGATGAAAGTGCTATTGTCAAAAGGGAAGCTACCAGGGCTAAAGTCTATTGACTTGGAATTCTGCGAGGACTGCATATATGGTGAGCAAAAGAGGGTAACTTTCAAGAAAACAGGACGCGCTCCAAAGACGCATCCGTTAGAACTTCTACATACTGATGTATGGGAACCGGCACAGGTATTGTCTCTTGGTGACTTACGTTATTTTGTTTCTTTTATTGATGATGCTAGTGAAAAACTGTGGGTCAATTTCTTAAAACATAAATCTTATGTATTTGATGTATTTAAAAAGTGAAAAGTAATGGTAGAAAATGAGATAGGTAAAATAGTAAAATGTCTTGAGGGTGCATACTGGGGGAGAGTATCGTGATAAGAGGTTTGAGGAGTATTGTGCAGCAAATGGAATCAAACATTAGAAAATGATTCCAGAGACACCATAGCAGAACGGTGTGGCTGAGTGCATTAACAGGACCATTCTTGAGCGCGCCAGGAGCATGAGGCTATATGCAGGATTGCATAGTACGTTTTGGGCAGATGCTGTGAATACTGCCGCATATCTCATCAATAGAAGTCCCTCAGCACCATTGGATGGTGGGCTACCAGAAGAAACATGGACTAGGAAAGAAGTAAACCTTGCACATCTCAAAGTATTCAGTTGCACTTCATATGTTCACATTGATGCAGAGCACAGAAACAAGCTGGATGCGAAGTCCAGGAAGTGCACGTTTATAGGCTACGGGCATGATTTTGGCTACCGTTTTTGGGATACAGAAAACAGAAAAAGCATCAGAAGTAAAGACGTAGTCTTTAATGAAAAAGTGATACATAAGGACAATGTGCAGCAACAAAATAAGGCCAATGAGAAAGAATTCGTAGAGATGAAAGAGTTACCGAACACGGGTGTTACAGTGCCACAGGATGATCATGCACAGGAGCATTATGAGGCAGAGCCGCATACACCGGTTGTGAGGAGGTCTACTCAGGAGAGGAGACCCACGGTCCGATACTCACCTTCCTTACATTATCTACTGTTGATAGATAATGGTGAACCAGAGTGTTTTGAAGAGGCATTATAGTCGGATACACGGGTTAAGTGGGAGCAAGCCATGGATGATGAGATGGACTCTCTTGAGTCTAATCGTACATGGGAGCTAGTCACTCTACCTAAGGGTAAGAAAGCTCTTCATAACAAGTGGGTTTATAGACTGAAGGAGGAGCACGATGGTTCGAAATGATACAAGGCTAGATTGGTTGTGAAAGGGTTTCAACAAAAGGCAAGTATCGATTTCACTGAAATATTTTCACTGGTCTTGAGTATAGTGGCTACAGAGGACTTACATCTAGAGCAGCTAGATGTTAAGACAGCCTTTCTTCATGGGGACCTTGAAGAAGAGATATATATGCATCAGCCGACAGGATACGTGGCACCAGGAAAGGAGAATAAGGTGTGTAGACTGAAGAAGAGTCTATATGGCCTAAAGCAAGCCCGAGACAGTGGTATAAGAAGTTCGACAGTTTCATGTCGGGAAACGATTATACGAGATGTTATGCAGACCACTGTTGTTATTTAAAGAAGTTTGATATGTCGTACATCATCCTTCTTCTGTACATTGATGATATGCTTGTGGCTGGATCAAGTATGAAGGACATCTCAGATCTCAAAAGACAACTGTCTAGAGAATTTGCCATGAAGGATTTAGGAGCTGCAAAACAAATCCTAAGCATGAGGATAAAGCGTGACAGGGAAAACAAGAAACTAGTTTTGTCACAGGCAGAGTACATAGCCAAGGTACTTGATCGATTCAATATGGGAGGTGCTAAGCCGGTTAGCACTCCATTAGCCAATCACTTCAAGCTTTCTAAGGAGCAAGGTGCGAAGACGCAGGAGGAACGGGACTACATGGCTAAAGTCTCATACGCGTCAGCTATTGGGAGTCTCATGTATGCTATGGTGAGCACGAGGCCAGACATTGCTCAAGCAGTGGGAGTTGTTAGCAGGTTCATGAACAATCCTGGGAAAGAACATTAGGAAGCTATGAAGTGGATCCTCAGATACTTGGTAGGTACTATGGATGTAGGGCTGTATTATGGAGGATCGGAAATCAAGCTACAAGGCTACGTAGATTTAGATTTGGCAGGAGATATTGACAGCAGAAGAAGTACTACAGGTTATTTCTTTACTCTGGGTAGTATGCAGTCAGTTGAGTCTCTCAGTTACAGAAGATAGTATCTATCAGTACAATGGAAGTAAAATATGTTACAGCTACAGAAGCATGCAAGGAGATAGTATGGATGCAAGGTTTCATGGAAGAGTTGGGTAAGAAGCAAGTAGATTGCAAGCTGTACAGTGATAGTCAAAGTGCAATACACTTGGCTAAGAATTCAGCCTTTCATTCAAGGACTAAGCATATTAACATCAGATATCACTTCATACATTTGTTACTAGAAGATGGATCGATTGCTCTGGAGAAGATTAATATAAGTGAGAATCCTACAGATATACTGACCATGGTGGTCACATGGGAGAAGCTGAAGCTCTGTTCAGTTTTGATTGGTCTTTAGGCTTGAAGATGGGGAGGCGATGCACTCCGGATGAAGAAGATGAAGGTTTATGGTGATGTGTCTCCAAGTGGAAAATTGTTGAGATGTGAAGTCACATCTGGACAGGGCCGCTCGACTGGTCGAGTGGCCCACTTAAGCAGTCGAGGACGGGCTCGGCTCAAAGTCTACCAAGCAAAATTGATTTTTTGTCTGAGATGTTCGACCGGTTGACGCCCCTGCTTGACCAGTTGAGCTCGACCAATCGAGGAGCCTGCTCGACTAGTCGAGGTTACGCAGATTCGTTTGCGGATTGCAGAAATTTAAGGCGGTTTCGCAAGGGTGCGAAAGGGAAGTTGCCTAAACTATAAATAGTGGTCCCTAGGGCTATTCTAGAATTATGAGAGTTATTCAAATGTGTGGGCAAAGGGTTTTCTCTATACATATAAAGGGAAAAGGTTAGTATATTGCTTGTAATTTCGTTTTCTTTATAGTGGAAGTTTGTACCCGTGATTTTTTACTCTTGTTTGGGATTTTTCCACGTATATCTTGTCTTATGATTTGTTTGGTATGCTTTGATTCTACTTTTAGATTATATTTCTTTCTGTTTATCGTTTGTGGGTGAGACCGGAGATTGGATCTCGGTTCATTAGCGTTGTTGGCGTGTTGTGCAACACTTGGGCTGGTCAAGGGTGCCCTTCGACTAGCTGCATCTCCCAAGAAGAAGAGGGGTCCAAAGGACTAGAGACGCTTTCACCATTACGAACTTGAATGCTGGTACTCGTAAGATTGGCAAATGAAACCTTAGGAATACCTTGAAATAGGATTTGAAGACATTTATCTGCCAGCCCTCGCATGCCATTGACAGCGATGATTCCCCAAACTTGGTTATTGGTGGGGGATAAGCAAAGAAGACCCACTTTAGAATCCATAATTTCTGCTCAGGCCAGAGTCCAAGTCGGCATGCAGAACGGACTAGGAAGTGGGAAGGTCTTAGGCCGCGGAGAGAGCACTAGTAGTCATAGAAGCTATAGGTGGACCAAATAAGAAGATGATCCTGGCTCTTGAGTTAGTTATTACATTCCTAAAGATTGCTTCCTTTTGGGTTGTTTTTGCATTGAAGACACAATTATTCCTTTCTCTCCAGACATGCCATGCGAGGGCAGGGAATGTGAGCCCGCTGAGACATTTAGATATTTCGTCGGTAGAGTTATCGACTATATGATTGACCAACTGTAAAATAGTTGGATGAAAAGCAAAAGGGATGAGGAGCTTAGCGTGAAGGCTTCTCCATATCCAACGAGTAAAGCTACAAGAAAAGAAAAAAATGGTTAATCCCAACATAGAAATATTGGAAAATCTCATATAATATAAAATAAAAGTTTTAAAAAATAAAAATAAAAATAAAAAAGTCTCAAACATCCTTGATCATAAGCCATATAATTGTCACTTCAAATGAGAACCATGATTCCAACAATGGTGATTAGTATTGACATCGATCAAGTGGATGAACTCTAAAGGAAAATTATTATTGATGGTCCAAGAACAAAGACATTGATAGAAAGAACTACCATTTATTTGCTAAATAGACAAATCAGCCAAAAAAGCCATAACTATTTTTATTAATAAAACACTAGAAAAAACCCACTTACGTTTGCATAAACCTATACGCATTACAAAGTAGTCCATTCACAGGCCAAAGCACATGCCAATCTGGAGAGCATCAAAGCAATTCATTAGGTGGAAACCACTGTCTAGGTGCCTTGGCTAAAAAAATTCGGACCACCCACTCAATAAGGGGGCCACATTGTACAAAATAAATGAACAATACAAAAACTTATTTAGCTGTCATTTTTGCTTTCTGACATACTGACCCACCTAATGAGGGGACTGTTCTGGCTTCCAACCCAAGGCATTGTACACTGGGCAAGCCTGAAGAATGGCTCGATTGTTGCAAACATGAATCATATTGGTATGTGTTGGCATTCAAATGAGTCACGTTGTACACATGTTGATTATCGAAGAACACCTTGATAATCATACTTAGTGTCCCAAATTTTGTGCGTCAACATCTCAAGCTAGGTAAGTGATCATATATCTCATGTATGTCTATTGCAAATAATGAGCTGTATTAGCTCTTCCTATATCATGAAGTATTGCATTTTTTTATTATCAATCACAGCTTTTTATACTTAAATAACATTGTTTAGCGAAGTGAAATAAAGGAAACTAAGAACTCTTATTGTGACTAAACCTAACAATTCAACTTGGTAATGTATACACATTGTTTTGTATTTTCTCTTTTGAATGTGGACTGGTCATGCATGTCTTCCTAACCATGAAGTTACATGCCAACAATTAAAAGGTTAGAGTTGACCAAATGAAGAGGAATTTTTTTTTTTTTTTTTGGCATGGCTCATCCGTGATGAAGGTCATCAGATTGATTGCTTGGATAATCCAACCATGGACCCCGCATGCAGAGATAAGGTACGAACAGGGAAGTTCCTTGTTCAGAACAAACAGGGAACTCAGCCTCACTTCTAGTCCACTGACTGAAACATAGAACTTTGTAAAATAGCATAAAGACTGCTAACAAGGATAGAAAAGTTAGAACTTATGAACAGAATAAAGAGATAAATATCACATAATTTGAAGAAAATTCAAGATTGCTACTACTATAATACAATGGGTTCTAATAATTCACATTCTTGTGAAGAAAATTCACACTCTTTAGAGTTCAAAGCTTGGTTGAGCTTAGCTTTTTTTCATTAAGAAGGAAAAGAAAAGGCAGTAAGGACCTGCTTGAGATACAGTCTTTCATCACTCAAATGGAATACTGCTATAGGCTTGATATTATCTAGGTAAAAAAAACTCTTTAAATGGTTTTTGCATGCCTTGTCAATGCATGTGTCATCTAGTGGCATGTTATAGAATCCCAATCGCCCATTTGATCATCAGTTTTGATCATTGAACTATGGGCCCCATTAGCAAACAATACATTTGGTGATGATCAAAAGTCTATTGCTCTTCTTTTCTGGTGATGATCACCCGTATTGCATTGTGCCACCATGTACACATTACCATTTTCATTGTCTTTAGCCTTATCCCAATTAATTGGGGCCGGCTACATGGTTCCAAAATTCCAATCTATTGAAACACACCAATAATCATCATCCTCTAAGCCTTATCCCAATCAATTAGGGTTGGCTACATGAATCATGTTCCGCCATTCCACTTGTTTTGGATTCATGATGAAGGTTATGACATAAATTTGACAATAGCTGCCAATTTGATGCAACAGTCCTCTATCTGGGCTGTGGACCAGCAATGAGAGCACAAAACATGAGAGAGAGAGAGAGAGAGACTCGGGCGGAAACATTAGTGAAATGTTTGAATGGGACTACAGATGATGATGGTGATGTTGTTGGTGTGTTTCATTTAAATAATAATAATTTTATTGATTGTTGGCTACTTAAATACTTTTTTCCAATTACATCAGGCTACTTAAGAGGTTGGACGTACCGCAGTACAAGTTCAGTGTGTACTTAATGGGATATGGGGAAATAGTTCCTTCAATAGTTCTTACATTTAAGTAAACAAATAAAGATTAACATTTTCATTTTTTATGATTGTTATCATATGTTGAGTATAAGGTCAGTGATTTCCATGTAGAATCCTGCATTGGCTCCAAATGATCCAGTACAACGATTGGTCTGGACCTTGAGACAGAAGGCCATAGTTGAGCTTAAACAGTAAGGAGCATCTCTCTCTCTCTCTCTCTCTCTCTCTCTCTCTCTCTCTCTCTCTCTCTCTCTCTCTCTCTCTCTCTCCTTCAAATAAATGTCTGCTTGCATGTGATTAAAGTAGACTATTTCTTACTCAGCCCTTAATTCTCTTCCTGACATTGCTGTGATAACGACTTTTGCTCGAATGCATTTCCAGTACTTGGGGCACAGAAAATGATCCTGACTTCAAAGGCTACCACAATGGGAATTCAGAGCCTTTTGGCTTCGGTATGCATCTCCAAAAGATCAATTAGAAAATCCTCTGAAGTTTCACAAACCCTGCAAATGGGGCCCATTCGGGTTAGGTTAAATGTTTTCTTCATTGCACATGTGGCATCATAGCATGTATGCAAGCTTGGCTATTCCTCAGCTTGGCCCAAAAACTAGGCAAGTCCTCTCATCAAGTGGGCAACACATGCATAAGAAAAACATGGACATACCTGATTTTTGGGCCAGTGTGTGTTTAAGGTGGAACGCTACTGATGAATTGTCTGGTTCTCAGGCACGTGTGCCATGTCCATACATGTACCCCCAAAAAAACACCCCCAATCAAATGTGAAAGGCTGCAGTTCACATACCCAAAATTTCACTATTTCAAATAAATATGCAGCAAAGTTGCAAGGAGTTGCAAAAAAATCTTTGATACTTCGAGCAGAGTGTGATTGATGATATGACACTAGTAAATTACTTAGAAATTGCTTAAGTGGCATACAAGTAATTCAAATAGAACTGTCCGAAATTATCAGTCTCAGTTTTGATGTATCAGAACAAAACATTATGCTTATTTGATTAACTGAATACCAGATTGGTGGGCATTTATTGGACAGTTAAATATGAAAAATATCCAGTGGTCCTAAATTGAAGGTTATGATTGCTTGACCAATGTGATTTTGGGACTGTGAGTTAGCAACAGTGGGTTTAATTTGAGCTAAAGTAGTCCACATCTACAATGTCTGAGTGCCTGCATATCAAGCATCATACTTTGCCAGAGTATCAAATAACTCCCCTAGAATTATTTAGGACAGCCCATTCTATTATTGGGGTCTATTTATATGCAAGGTACTCAAAATTATTTGCTCATTTATTTTGATTTTTAGGACATATAGGGATTGCGGTCGATGACTCACACAAGGCGTGTGAGCGATTTGAACATTTAGGAGTGGAGTTTGTGGGAAAGCCTGATGAAGGTAACTCTTTTCATATTCAAGAAATACAAGTGTTGAACAAGATTATAATAAAACAGAGGTTTCCTAACCTCAAAAGAACCCTCTCCACATGCACCTTTACATGCAGCCATGTGCCATCCTGGTGCATGGGTGGAATATGAGCCTTTCGTAAGGTGGCAGCCACAGTGAAAATGGAAAAAATTAAGCGGCACATTCAACAGGTGGGCAGGTCTTGTCTGAAACAATGGATGATTTAAAGGGGGAAAAAAAACCTACCCATTAATCCAGATTCTACATACAAAGGTTGACACTAGAAATAGCAATTAAATGGATTTTCCACTTAAGGTTTTAGTTTTTCTACTAAGGGAATTACTGGATAAAATCTGGGGTGTATGGGTGCCATCTAGAAATGAGTTTTAATGTGTTTTCTCTGGATAGTTGCTGACATGTACGGCTGTTAGAAGTGAACCAATGGTGAATGTTCAAGTAAAGATTGTGGCTCAAGTAGATATCAAAGAGGCCTGAAATTTCATTGGAAGCCATTCTCGTGATGGAGAGTCACGCAAACGTCTCTAATTTTGATTAACCATGTGTTAAAGGTATACAATCACTTAACAATGGGCTGGGATCATTTTGATTTAATGGAAAAGGAAATAAGCAGCATCCAAAGAAGTGACAGTGCTCTTGAAAAATGTGCCGAGGTATCAGCAGACACTGGAGCTGTAGATAGCAATGATTCAGGTCTAATTAAACTGCTCATGGACCTGGCCGAGTACCACTCTCCTCTCCTCTTAAAATTCACCGAGTCCAGTGCTTCTCCAGGGCCTTGGCTTCTATGGAGGCATTTACTATTCAGAGCATGAATGTCTTGGAGGAACCTTTCTGTAAATGAAAGAGCTCATGAGTGACATTTCTTTTTGACCCCTTTGATCTAATTTTCCATTTTTCTTTGACCCCTTTAACCGAATTTTATCAAATAATAATTAGACCAAAACCTGAATTTTCCATTTTTCTTTGACCCCTTGGACCGAATGTGATCAAACAATAATTAGACCAAAACCTCGCATCTTCTTACAAGTACACCATTTAATTCCTAGTTTGAATCCTGCTAAAGGATAGGAATCTATATATAACTGTACATGTGGTAAATGTTGTGAGTTTTCTATGTTTAGAATGACAAGAACATATTAAAGAGGTGGGAGATCTATTAATATTTGTGACAGATACATATATTTATCCATGTAGCTATCTATAGTATGTATTGTTGTAAATGGATATATGTTAGAATATAAATTATAGTATGTACATTTATACAGTTGAATTTTCCAAAAATTAGCAATCATGATTTGGATTTACCAAAATTACTTCCGTTCTTTTTCCTTTTTGTTAATTGGACAACCTCAACCAACTTCAACTACAAATAATGCATGTGCGCATCTACAATGCTTTAATCGTCAACAATTTTATTAGTTATTTCTAGGAAAATATGTGGTTGAGTTGATTAGTGTTGTCACACTAATTGTAGGAAAATCAAGTGGACTGGCATTCATAAAGGATCCTGATGGTTATTGGGTCGAAATTATTGATGTTAGAAGAGTGGCAGAAACAACCGCGGGTAAACATTTTTCTACTCGACTATTCTTACTTAACAAATGTTGAGTGGTGTCTCTTATGTGTCGTATGCAAATATCAACATATTTAAATGCGTTGCAAGCACATGCTACATCTACATGACTTTGATATTCTATGAAGATGAATATAAGAGATCACCAATACTAGTGTAGTAATATATATCAAAGATCCTTTTTTTTTACTTCCTACTTTCCATATCATTTGATACCATCATTTTTAGGCTAAATGCAACTATTAAAAATACAAACATGAAAACAGGCCATGAGAAACTTTGGGTTTCTCTTTGCCCACAAAAGATCACATACATGCTTGTAATGCACCCATCAATTTTCTCTTCCTTTTGCAAATATGATCTATCAATTTATCATGCGCTTCTTTGAGTGATGCAAACCAATACCCTCACATTATTTCAACTATTTAAAATTTGGTTATTTTGCTTTGAAAATGGACAATCATCACAACCTGTGTAATCAAAGAGTTGAAATATTCAATCTGATAAGTTTTTTGGGCATCCCCCATCCAAGGGGAGGCCTCTAACATAAACATTTTGGGTCATTAACATAACCCCAATTCCAATGGCTAAAGTCATAAATATCACATTGCAATAGGTCGGGGTGTTTTGGAGCAAAGCTCATTTTCAATCTAATTAGAGCGAGGTGGATTAAGTGCAGAGATGATTCTAGAGTGATATGTTATCACCACATGCTTATGAAACTTGAGAGAATTTTATGAAGCAGCTATCCGACCAGCTATGTGATATGGGATGGGGCTTTAGGCAGTTAGAAGGCAACATAAGGAGATATTGAGTATCGTAGAGATGGGAATGTTGAGATGAATATTTGGAAAGACTAGGAAGGAGAAAATTAAGAATAAGGCCATTCAAAGCAACCTAGTAGTAGTTCCAATAAAAGAGAAAATGATTAAAAGCAAATTGACATAGTTTGGTGATGTGCAGCAAAGATCAAAGAATCCAATGAAGACCTAAATAGAGTTGGATAGAGATGGTGAGAAGGAATCTGAAGATTGTTCACTAACCAGGGTAAGAGCCTTAGAAGTTATTGCTGAAACAAGATTCTTGAAGCCAACCTCAAATAGCTCAGACAAAACAATGCAAATGATGATGACGATGACCATGATTTTGTAGGGAAATAACTATAAAGATAGGACAGGCATCTTAATGTAAATTTTGGTCAAGAATCCATCCATGTTGAATCAAAACAGTTGGATCCTTGCACACATCCATGCCATGCAGCCTGTGTATTCTGTCATTTCTCATAAGAAAGTACAAAAAGAAAAAGTGAAAAAGATGAGCAGTTCTGGTGTACTTGACCAATAAACTCATGTTTTGATTGTGTACAAGCAGGTCTAATGTTTCTAATCCAGACTCTGTTGGGCCACAGTTTGGATGGACCATGCTCATCCATAGCACAATCCTCTGCGCCAATCTTGAGTCTTTTTTTCAATTGAATGTGAATCGGTTCTGTTTTCCTCTTCTTAACCATCTAACCGCAGGCAACAAATTGAAAACTCTCTGACTGAGGATATTTTTAAGGCATGGTCTATTAGTTGTTATTCCAAATTGATTAACAGCCTGGATAACTTAAACATGGGCCCACTTGTACAGAATGAAAACTCGAGTATATTGTTCATATCCACGGAACAAGGATCATGTAATTATCTGGAATAAGTTATCACTCTAAATTTCAGTGTACCTGATGTAAAAACAACCTCCTGGATCATGACTGGATGTTTATTAGGTGTTGGATCATGACTGGACAAGCAATTCGGTATGGACCGATTCCCTACGTTCCATACACCTCACAACCATCCGATCTCAACTCTCTGAAATTCAGTATGGTTCACATCTGGTTGATCATTCCTCTTTGAACTTGTGCTGTGTTTTAATACACGGAATCCATAGAGATATGGAAGTTATTTCCACATACAAGACAGTTGGGTTGTTTGCATATATAGATTCCATGTAATAATCATTTCACTTATCCATGGTCAGAATTCCACTTGCTATTGAAACAGGCACTGTATTTTGGAATCTATTTTATACAGTGATCATGGAAATTATCATTGACGAATCGTTATGTTATCCACAGAATCCACAAATCCAAACAGGCCGTTAGTTTAAACCACTCAAACATTTCTCTTAAAAAAAATATTACTAAAAACTTGTTTATTGGTTTTGTGCAGTGCATTTGATTTGAGCTAAGAAGAATGTTTTTTCTCAAGTGTTGATTTGAAGATTATATGGTTTTCTTCATTTGTATTAGTAAAGAAACGGATTGTGGTGTTGATAAGACTCTTTATTACGTTTATTTGGTCAGTGTGACTTTGCTACTTCATGAATGTTTTTATGGACTTTCACATTTTGAAGCAGAGACATTGGTTCCTTGGAAGAGTGTGAGAATCCACATGCGTGGGAGCAACCACTTTTGATGCCACAGCCAATGTTTTCTATATCATTATCACTTGTAATTTATTATGCACGCTTGAGATACAGATACATATCAGTATCGTATGGAATATATTGGTTGTATCGCATAATGCATTGTTGTTGTTGGGAAACATTGGAAAACATTGGAAATTGCTTGAATTTTTCAATGAACCTTAAAAGACTTAGAAATTAAAACATCATAAAAAACAAGTGCACATAAGTTTTCTTCATATGGGGTCCTAATCTATGCACTATCTAACTAAACTCATGTAAGTATATTCAAAGTCTATTCATATAATTTATAAATATATGAAGGCATGTATGGAAATGTAAACAATACATTCAAAAGTAAAAGAAGAAGTATAAAACTAGAAATATACTTGTGAATAATGTGTGTGATTGTGCCTCAAACCTGTTAGACAGACTGAAATATACCCATTATCTCCATCTCGATGGGGCTAGGCATAGTATTGTTGCTCCACAAACCAACATTACTATGCCTAGGTCATAGTAGAATGATACCAATGAAGATATTTTGTAACATAGTGTTTGTACTCATCCTCTTCGATTAGAGAAAATTTGAATTTTAAAAAAAAAATTCCAGATTTTTTGTAAATCGACCCATCTTCTCCCAAATCCAAAAATTGGAATGGATGTGATGATGACTTAATCAAACACTTCTCAATACTCTGAAATGGGCTCCAATTGACCACCGATCATAGGGGAATTTCGAAAAAATAATAATATTTTTTTCAAAAAATTCCTAAATTACTAAGAATCACTAGATCGGGTTATATATATATATATATATATATATATATATATATATATATATATATATATATATATATATATATATATATATATATATATATTACAATTTATCAATTTTTTTACAATTTTGTTTAATTTTTAAAATATCTAAATCCATGGTAACTATTTGACACCAATTTGACATGATTTATATTTAAAAAATGGATCATTTTTTAAAAAATGCCCATCTGATCGAATAGGTGGAATATATCAGTATTACCTATGCGTTTTAGATCGCATAACTAGGATACAAGATATATTGTGGGATATATTGGCTGATATTGTTGATATTGAAAACATTGGCCACAACCCAAAAATCAGATTGACTAAATGATGCTAACTACTATTTAGTGGATATTTCATTCAATTTTAACTGTTGGCTACTTTTTAGTTTAACCATCCATCTAATGGTCACCAATTGGACAATTAGTATTGAATCTTCTTTGTATTTTCTAGATTATGACCCATCTCAATCGAGCCCACTATTCTTATCATTTGAAGTGTGCTACATGAATGCCAAATAGGGGTATTTTGTCATTCAGTTACTAACGAAAAAAGGTAAGAGGCATGAATAGAAGGAGATACTATTGAATGAACTAATGAAAAAAGGGAAGAAGCAATGAATAGAAAGGAAATACTATTGAATGTCCTCTCCTTCCTCTTCCTCTTCATCATTGCATCTCATTCTCATCTTTCTTTCTTGAATCATATTTTCCCCTTCAAATTTCTCTGCAGGGTCATTTCAGTACTTAAGTTTTTAAATTGTAGGTAATTTTCACAAAGTGACTTTCAAGTGAATGTTACTTACACGCAACATGTTTAGATGTAAGTTGTAAGTCATTTACACACAAGTATTTTTTATTTTACTTTTTGTACTTGGGCAACATGTAAGTTACTTATAGGTAAGATGTTGTGTATGCACACTAAAGAAAGCTTGGAGTAAGGAATCATTCTAAAATCTTATAATCACGTAAGAAAGCTTGGAATATAATATGATCTTTGAGCTGATTCTAAAGGTAAACTAATCATCAGGTGGGTCAAAAGTGAACCCACATATTCAAGTTGTAAGGCTATTTAATATAAGCAATAAAAAAGTTAAAAATATTAATGATGAATCCAAACATAAATTTTAATTACCACAACCACTACCAAAAAATAAAGTATATTAATAGAAATGTTTATTTGGGAATCATATTTTCCAACCACATATATCTTTGGCTAGGGTTCACTCTATTAAGAAACATCTCAGAAAAATATGGTTGTTCTGCAAGGTATGCAAAGGCCCTATATATCATTTCCTCATAGATATGTCATATTCTCCAATTCCTCCCATAATTTTCCCACTATTTCGGTTTTGAAAAGGACATATCTCTATTAAAATGCAAAGGCAATCTAATTTCTGCATGACACTCGTTGTGAGAATAACATTCTTCTTTTTTATGGGCCATAGAGCTAAGGTTCCGAAATTCAGTTGACCACTTCCCTCAAAATATTGAGGTTGAGGCTACATCCCGTTTGAATATGAATCGTCCATGTGTGTAAATGGTGCATATGATTCGCAAGGGAATGGAAATAATGGGATGTCATCCATTACTCGTTCACAATACAATTATATAGGATACAACATGTAAAAACTATCTTGACTTGTGTATTTATTGGATAAGCTAGGAATATCTTTAATATAAAAAATTGTGCCTTTAATGCTCCAAAACACCTTTTATGGCATTTTACAATGACAAAGATTAAAGAACTCTATCATTTTAGGCTCACAAACCTGACTAAATTCCTTTCGGTGATACCAAACTCTACGAAATGGTGCTAAAAAATTGAACATATTTGAAAAACCATCATTAACTAAGTAGCATTTGCCTATACGAAACATAGGCTAAATGTCCTTAAATTTTAATTTGCATATTAACCAATTAATACTTATCTATAGGTTGACTTGAGTTAATACCGTTTGGAACAATTAATTTATCTTTACACGTGAGAGAATCTGCTAGTGTCCATGTATCTTATGCTAATTCTTTACACCCTGTTAGTCTGTAATAAAAATTTAAATTGAAAGAACAACTTGCCAGCACATTCTGAGAAATAAATTACTTTTAATTATGCCACTTTTCTTACTCATTTAAAATTACTATTACTAGAATGTGTGTGTCGTCTATGACTCCAACACGACCCAAAAAGATGGAACTATAGCTTATAGGTTTCCATTGTTTTATTTTTTTTATTTTTTAGAAAGGGAACCAAATAAAAATTGCATACTCACTAACCTCAAAATATAGGAGAAACCTCGTACTATCATTATTTTGGGAGGTACCCTATTTCTAAGTGGTTTCAAAAGTTTGCATTGTGACCCAACAATTGCAGTATATACCCTATTCAAGTGATGACTAATTGTATTTCAGAAGTGGTTGAAATGATGTTACATAATATTGTTGTTGATGTGATGGCTAATTGTACAAAAGAAAATTACTAATTTTTTTTTCTAAATACACGCCAAATGTTCTTCATAGGTTACTTTTTTCTTGTATCATATTATGCAAATGAAAGAAAGCATCTTTGTATACGAATGTAATCATATCATTTTGACCCTGAGACATTAATAATCACATTGGTAGCCTAAGCACCTATCCAATTTTGTTGGTGCCATTGTGGTTCTTTTAGCATATGATTTTCCTTAAGCAATCATTAGTGCACCGGTCGTGATTGCTACAACTAAGACATTAAAGTCCATATCATAATCAAAGTCCAACATGTTAACCTAACATTAGACAACCAATAATTTGATTATTTAACAATCATATTGATAGATGATTAAAACATTGTTGAAGCCAATGTTTCAAAGCAGAAAATTACATACTGCTCAATATATGGGGTTTAGCCAACCTTTTTCCATCACTAGCAAATCAATCTATGTTTCAAACAGCACAGAGAAGAGAAAAAGAGAAATATCCTATGCTCAACCAAATGTACAGGTGGCCCATCTGTTTCTATGATTGACACCATTCATCTAACGGTCCTCATCTTAAATTAGTCATGAACGAACCCAAGGGTCGACAACCCCAAGTGCAGGGCTGCGATGCAGTAATAACTTGGTGAAACTGAGGTCGATTTCTCAAGGAATGGGAAACACAACTAGAACTAGTCTAAATGTAAACAATTGTCTAGGTTTTTAATCCAGCTAATGGGTTAAAGATAAAAATAATAAAAATAAAATACTAAGGATCCATAAATTCACTTATATCAATCATAATATCTAATTCACAGATTCAACTCTTATAACTCAATTGGAATCGAAGTCCTATCCTATCCAATCAAAAAATAATTCAATTAAACCAATCATCAACTCCAATTAAACGCGTCAGTCCACAGTTCACTGTTAGCCACTGTTAAGACTCAAATATTGCATAATTTTCGCCATTTATATCTTGGTTTTATGAACATAAATCATCTTAATATTCTATTTTACTCATGTATGTGTTGCAAGGTGAATTTAAAAGCTTGGATTGAAAAAGGTGTTAAAAAGTAAGAATTTGATGCTCAAATTCACCAAGGCAATGGATGGATCTTAGGAGATCAAGATTGAAGAATTCACATGCCAAAGATCCAAGAAAACCAAGCGAGGAATGAAGAGAATCGAAGATTTGAAGTGAAGAATCCTGAAATCGTCCTAAAAAAGTGTATTTTGAAGCTGTGAAGTTTATTTTGGAAAACTGCGCAGCAGGAAGTCTGTTTTAAACGAACTATGCAGCGAGAAGTCTATTTTGGGAAAATATGTATATTTGAGGCGTTTTCTAGGGTTTTCAACTTTGTACGAAGTTTGGAGTTCCCTACTTATAAATAGGGCCTCCTAGGGCATTCTAAAGCATCATTAGAAGCATTCAAGAGCAATATTTAGGGTTTTTTTAAAGAGTTTTTAGTTTTATTAAAGCTTTATAAGTTGTTTCTTTCCTTTTAGATCTTTTTTATTTGCAATTTTTCTTCTTTCTTTCTTGTTGCTTTTTATTTCTGCAATTTAATTATGTTTTTCTAAGTTCCCTCTAGCCCAAGCTAGAAGGGAAGCACATGGGTTTAATATTTCTTTAAATTATGATGATTGATTGTTTTAATGATGAGAATAATGGTGTATGCATATTATCTATTATTTAGGTTTTGTTTTTATCCTCTTGTAAGATCCATATGTTTCCATCATATGAGATTTACATTGATGGATAGGCTTACCCTAGATTAATCAGATTTCCTAGATAGGAGATGTTCTCAACCTGTTATATTTCTTTGATATTCATTATCCTATAGATATTGAATACTTAAAATCACTAGCGCTTGAGAATATATGTCAATGGTGCAAATCTATTATTTTCTAATCTTTTATATCATTTATTAAAATATTTAAAGTGTTTTATTTTCCGATTAGGCTGACCATAGTGCTCAGATCCTAGTTGTGTTATCCAAGTCATCATGATTTTGGAACATTAATCTATGTGTGGAACTTTGAAGCTTGGGTGTTTTTTTTATTCAATTGAATTACATCCATTCAAAAATCCAAAAATCAAATCATCAGTTTAGTTTTTATTACTTAGTTTGTTTTGCATTTGATTTTTTCCTTCTCGCAATTCATCTCCCTGTGGGATCGACCCTGTATTCACAGGATATTACTTATGAACCTCTGCACTTGGAGGCAAGCAGTCAAGTTTTTGGCGCCGTTGCCGGGGAGAGACTGAGATAGATCAGATCTGTGCAAGATAGCCAAGGTAAGTTTTCTTCTAAACCCTCCAGATTTTCCATAGATTTTTTTTATTTTTTTTCTTATTTTCTTTTTCTTTGAAAATAAATTCAGTTGGGACTTTCAAGCACTAACTATGACATAAGGTTGCCCTGCTTGGGATTTTATCACCCAAGTGCTATGGTTGTCCTATAGTTGCTGTTTGATCACAAAGATCATCCGCTGAATCTATTTTCCATATTAGCATAGTTTAATTTCTGCATTAGTTTTACTTTTATTTATTTATTTATTTATTTATTTTGCTTTGTGGACTGAACCCTCATGGTCGGCTCTGCCGCCTGGGTTGTTGATTTAAGTTTTTATTTTTATTTTAAGTATCATACTTGCGATTTGAATTAGTGGTATTTGTTGTGTGGTGTGGATGGTTTATGTCCCGTTGGAGTAGGGATCAAAACAATCGACTCTCCTCTGAAGGGGGACTAGTTCCAGGCCTTGATCATTCACTTAGAAGAGGCACTCAATATCACTTGGATTCCATGGCAGACCCAATTGATAATCCAAATCCAAATCTGCCAAATCCAACTATAAATCAAAATAATCCTCCTCTTGAGGATGAAAATGAAGTTCATAGGAATGTGTTAAACCAACCACGGACTTTACGTGAACATTTACACCCTGAGAGATCAACTTTACCATCTTGTATAGTGTTCCCTGCTCACACAGGGAACATTGATTTTAAACCAGGTGTGATTCAATTAATTCTTAAATTTCATGGCTTAGATTCTGAAAGCCCCTACTTGCACCTCAAGGACTTTGAGGAAGTAATTGCAACGTTACAAGTAAACAATGGCAATAGGGATGTACTTAAGCTTAGGTTATTCTCATTTTCTCTAAAGGATCGGGCCAAAGCATGGCTCAACTCTCTAAGACCTAATACCATCACTTCATGGCAAGCCTTAAGTAGAGAGTTTTTGAAAAAGTTATTTCCCGAGCACAAAACAAATGCACTAAAACAAGAAATCATGTCATTCTCCCAAAAAGGGAATGAACTATTTTTTCAAGCTTGGGAGCGCTTCAAAGACATTCTAATTACTTGTCCACATCATGGTTATGAACCATGGCACGTGATTGATGTTTTTCGTAAGGGGCTCACCATGGATACCCGTCAGTTCATAGAGATGATGTGTGGTGGAACCTTCCTTGATAAAGATCATAATGAGGCTTGGGATTTTCTAGATATGTTAGCAGAGAATACTCAGACATGGGATGTTTCTGCTAAATCAGACCAAACTAGACCCATTCCTAGAGAGAAAGCGGGAATGTATGTCCTAAGAGAGGAAGACGACCTTAATGCAAAATTCGCTGCATTGGCTAGAAAGGTCGAAGCTTTGGAAATTAGGAAGATTGATATGGTTAAAGCAAACACTTCCTTAGGTAATTTTTGTAGCATTTGTGGTGGTACAGACCATGACACAAAGGATTGTCCAATAATCTCAGTTGTACAAAATATCACGCATGAGCATGATCAAGCAAATGCTATAAATAATTACCAAAGGTCAGTTATGCAACCATTGGGAAACACGTACAATCCAAATTGGCGTAACCATCCTAATCTTAGTTGGAGGAATGGACCACAAATTAATGTGCCCAATGCACCTCAAATGCCTCCACAAAATAACTTCTTTGGGGCACCTAACAATGCACCATATGTGCCCCACTAAAGCGATCATCTGTGGAGGATGCATTGACCACATTCATAAACTCTCAAGCTCAAATGAATCAGTCTCTAATCCAATCAAATCAGGAATTAAAGACAGCTGTGGCTAGGATTGAGACTCAACTAAATGCTAGGGAAAAAGGCACCCTTCCTTCTCAACCTGTGCCAAACCCTCGAAACACACATTTCATTGGAGACTCAAATCCAAGTGAGCTACATCATGAACAAGCTAAGGCCATCATTACCTTGAGAAGTGGAAAAGAGATCGATAACAAGATAATGCAACCGGTAGAAATACCGGAAGATGAGCCACTGTCTCAAGAAAATGATGAACCGGCTATGGTTCAAGAGCCGCAACAGCAAAAGGATAAAGAGACTAAGTCATATGAGCCTCCAGTTCCGTTCCCATCTAGACTTCGGAATCCAACTGTCCCCATGAAATATCAAGAGGTGTTGGATGTGCTCCAAAAGGTTACTGTCAATATTCCTCTACTTGATGCCATTAGACAAATTCCATCATATGCTAAATATCTCAAGGATTTGTGCACTGTAAAAAGAAAATTAAATGTGCACAAAAAGGCCTTCCTTACTGAGAAAGTGAGTGCTATAATTCAACAAAGGGTTGTACCCAAATACAAAGACCCGGGAAGTCCCACTATTCCTTGTATTATTGGGAATTTTCAAATTGAACATGCTTTGTTAGATTTGGGTGCAAGTGTCAACTTAGTACCTTATTCGGTTTACAAACAAATGGGGTTAGGCGAGCTTAAACCAACCACGATTACACTCCAACTCGCTGACCGCTCTATTAAGGTACCAAGGGGAATTTTAGAGGACGTGCTAGTCCAAGTGGAGAAATTCTACTTCCCCGTGGATTTTATTGTACTAGACACTGAACCATGTGTAAATGCTAGCGCTCAAGTTCCCATCATTTTAGGCCGCCCATTCCTAGCAACTTCAAATGCAATCATAAATTGCAGGAATGGAATGATGAACTTGTCTTTTGGTAACATGACTCTAGAGCTAAATATTTTCAATCTATGTAAGCAGCCCATTGATAATAATGAGATCCATGAGTTGAATTTCATGGACTGCTTGATAGAAGAAGAGGAATTAGAACCTAGTCTGACTGATGAATTGATTCAAGTCATTGGAGACTTGAAAAATTCTGATTTAGAAAAAGTGCTTGCTGAAATTTCTGATGATAATGAGAGCACTACCACTCAGGACATTGGTATGTGCCAATGGAGACCGCGCACTCAAATCCTATCTATCGAGGACTTGCAACCTCTACCATCACCAACCAATGTTCCAAAGCTTGATTTAAAACCACTACCAAATGAGCTTAAGTATGTATACTTAGGTGAAAATAAAACTTATCCTGTGGTGATCTCTTCATTTTTAGAGAAGGATCAAGAGATTAAATTGTTGAAAGTTCTAAGGGACCACAAAGGAGCCTTGGGCTGGACCATTTCTGACATCAAGGGTATAAGCCCTTCCATTTGCACCCATCGGATCCACCTCGATGATGACGCCAAACCAATTAGACAACCTCAAAGGCGTCTCAATCCAAACATGATGGAAGTTGTAAAAAATGAGGTGATCAAATTATTGGATGTGGGAATCATCTACCCAATATCCGATAGTGTTTGGGTGAGTCCAACTCAAGTAGTCCCAAAGAAATCTGGAATAACTATTGTGCAGAATTCTAATAATGAACTCATACCAACACGTGTCACCACTGGTTGGCGTGTTTGCATTGACTATAGAAAATTGAACCAAGTCACAAAGAAGGACCATTTCCCTCTACCATTCATTGATCAAGTTTTAGAGAGGGTAGCAGGTCACTCCTTTTATAGTTTTCTTGATGGATATTCTGGATATAACCAAATAGAGATAGCCCTTGAAGACCAAGAGAAAACCACGTTCACTTGTCCATTTGGCACGTTTGCTTTCAAACGGATGCCATTTGGATTGTGTAACGCCCCAGCAACTTTCCAACGGTGTATGTTAAGTATTTTTTCAAATATGGTTGGGAAGTTTCTTGAGGTTTTCATGGACGACTTCTCTGTATTTGGGAGTAGTTTTGAGGAATGCCTCAACAATTTATCTCTTGTCTTGTCTAGGTGTGAAGAGAAACACCTTGTCTTAAATTGGGAGAAATGTCATTTCATGGTTCAAAAGGGAATTGTTTTGGGCCATGTTATCTCCAAAAATGGAATCGAGGTAGATCGCTCAAAACTTGACATTATAGCTAATCTACCTATCCCCCGAACTGTTAGAGATATTAGATCACTTATAGGGCATGCTGGTTTTTATAGAAGATTCATTAAGGACTTTAGTGCCATTACTAGACCCTTGACTAATCTTCTTCAAAAGGATGTTCCATTTAAGTGGACAGATGAGTGTGCAAGTGCCTTTAATAAAATTAAATCATCCCTTACCACTGCACCTATCATGCGTCCACCAGATTGGACACTTCCTTTTGAACTAATGTGTGATGCAAGTGATTATGCCATAGGGGCTGTTTTGGGCCAAAGGAAAGATAAACGGCCCTACGTTATTCACTATGCGAGTAGAACTCTAAACTCGGCCCAAGTGAACTACTCAACAACTGAAAAAGAGTTACTTGCAGTAGTTTTTGCTTTGGATAAGTTTAGGTCCTACTTACTGGGATCCAAAGTGGTCATTTTCACGGACCACTCGGCTTTGAAATATTTGTTATCTAAGAAGGATGCAAAGCCGAGACTTTTGAGATGGATCCTCCTACTCCAAGAATTTGAATTAGAGATAAAAGATAAGAAAGGAGTAGAAAACGTAGTGGCCGATCACCTTTCTAGATTGGTGTTAGATGATTCCACTGAGGAGATACATATCCAGGACACTTTTCCTGATGAACAATTATTTGCGATCTCCAAATTACCTTGGTATGCGGATATAGTGAACTATCTTGTAACGGAAAAAATGCCATATCATTGGAAGTCACAAGATAGGAAGCGTTTTGAAACCGAGGTTAGGAACTTCTTCTGGGATGACCCGTATTTATATAAATATGGGACTGATCAAATTTTTAGACGTTGTGTCCCAGAGGATGAAGTTCGAAGTGTTATTTCTTTTTGTCACATGGAAGCATGTGGTGGCCATTTTTCTGCTAAGAAAACTACTGCAAAAATCCTGCAGTGTGGTTTTTACTGGCCCACCATGTTTAAAGACACCCATGCTTTCTGTGTTGCTTGTGATAGATGTCAAAGGTTGGGAAGAGTGTCCCGGCGCAACATGATGCCTTTATCCCCAATTTTACCATTGGAGATTTTTGATTGTTGGGGTATTGATTTTATGGGTCCATTTCCATCTTCTTTTGGATTTCTTTATATATTGGTTGGTGTGGACTATGTTTCAAAGTGAATTGAGGCAGTTCCAAGTAGGACCAATGACAACAAAGTGGTCATACGATTCCTCAAGGAAAATATTTTTGCTAGATTTGGAACTCCAAAGGCCATCATTAGTGATGGCGGGTCTCACTTTTGCAATAGAACATTTGAGGCTTTGATGAAGAAATATGGCATCAAGCATAAAGTGAGCACCCCATACCACCCACAAACGAGTGGGCAAGCTGAGATTTCTAATCAGGAAATCAAACACATTTTAGAGAAAACTATAAGGCCAGATAGGAAGGATTGGTCCCTCAGACTATCCGACGCTTTATGGGCTTATAGGACTGCTTATAAGACCCCGATTGGAATGTCTCCATACAGATTGGTGTATGGGAAGGCTTGCCACTTGCCTGTGGAATTGGAACATAGAGCCTACTGGGCAATAAAGAAATTAAACTTTGATATGGATCAAGCAAGTGGACAAAGGAAATTAGAGTTAAATGAATTAGAGGAGTTGAGGAGAGACTCCTATGAAAATTCTAAAATCTACAAAGAGAGGACCAAAGCTTTTCATGACAAAAATATCATGAGGAAGAATTTTGAACCTCAGCAAAAGGTTCTATTATACAATTCCCGTCTCCAGTTCTTTTTGAGAAAGTTAAGATCAAGATGGATAGGCCCCTTCATTATGAAGAATGTTTATACTCATGGGGCTGTTGAAATTGAGAATCCACGTAATGGCAATGTGTACAAGGTTAATGGTCAGAGATTGAAGCCTTATGTGGAAAACTTTCATTTGGGAGAGGAGTCCGTCCCTCTTCATGAGCCAGAATATTCAGAATGATGCTCCTGGTCTGACGGAGCATTTGTGTAGGATTTGTATCATATTCAATTTTTTTAGTGTCACATAGCAGGTGAGTTTTTCATGGCAGGTACTATCCACCCTTTCTTTTATTTTTATTGTTCTCTACATTACATTATCATTACATTGGGGACAATGTAGATTTTAGGTTGGGGGCGTAGATAGTCATTCATGTGAGGTTTTGTTTTTTCTTTTTTGGAGTTTCAGTTTATTTTATTATTATTTTTATTATTATTAGGTTTCAGTTATGATTAAGTTTATTTTTTTAGGTTTATGGGAAATTTCTTTTTTTTAACATTTTCAAAATAATATATACAAGAATGTGAACATGATATTTTGCGAATTCCAAAGGCAAATTTAATACTTAGTCTAAGTCAATAGTAGTCAGAAATCTGACAACTGAAAATTATAAACTTGAGTTCAATTATCTAATCACTAGTTTAAAGTGAGTTGTAATTTGATGTACTGAATTCACAATACACCCTAGCTAACTAAGTGAGGAATATGATATGTGAACTAAAATAACAACTTTTGATTCAAACAAGGTTGAATGAATTAGTACCATTGATATATGTTTAAAAGAGAGAATATTGAAAGAAAAAAAAAAGAGTGATGAAAAAAAGAAATTTTTATTATAGAGCATGAATGCAATGACCATAACAATCGTGTCAGTAATCCGGAGTAAGAATACCTAAGTATCCATTACTGTTACCATTACAAGTACGATACCTTAGGTTATGAAGCAAACCCGATGGGAATCTTCATATAAGGGTGGTCTATAATAATGAGGATATGATGATAAAAGAAGAAATGTCATAAAAAAATGAGATAACTAGAGATTTCATATTCTTGGGATGATTGAAAGGAGTTAGGATAGGGAACATGCATATTTCTCAAAGTTAGACTAGTGTCACGAAGCACCTAAGGATATTGGGTTATAACTATTCTAAATTTTGATTAGGTCTCTGAACTCAAGGATGTAATGGATTAAAAAATTAAGATTCTAGCTAACTTCATATCTAGGGTAAGTATTGTTTTGTTTTGGAATTCATATGATTAATGGAGGCATAATTGTATAAATTTTATAGTGTTGAAATATTTTTCTTATTTTCAATGTTTGTGGGTAACATTTCTGGAAACCCTCACGAGACTATAACTCGTCCACTAGGGGAAACCTAGGGGTTTAAAGGCTTGTTGCATATGCTAAATGCAATCGAGATTACTTGCGAAAGTGGTGTAGTTAGAATTTTGTTTTCATTTTAATTTTGTTTCTAGAATTATTTTTTTCTTATTTTTATTTTTCTTCGCTTATTTTGCTCGGGACTAGCAAAATGCTGGTTGGGGTGTGTGTTAAGACTCAAATATTGCATAATTTTTGCCATTTATATCTTGATTTTATGAACATAAATCATCTTAATATTCTATTTTACTCATGTATGTGTTGCAAGGTGAATTTAAAAGCTTGGATTGAAAAAGGTGTTAAAAAGTAAGAATTTGATGCTCAAATTCACCAAGGCAATGGATGGATCTTAGGAGATCAAGATTGAAGAATTCACATGCTAAAGATCCAAGAAAACCAAGCGAGGAATGAAGAGAATCGAAGATTTGAAGTGAAGAATCCTGAAATCGTCCTAAAAAAGTGTATTTTGAAGCTGTGAAGTTTATTTTGGAAAACTGCGCAGCAGGAAGTCTGTTTTAAACGAACTATGCAGCGAGAAGTCTATTTTGGGAAAATACGTATATTTGAGGCGTTTTCTAGGGTTTTCAACTTTGTACGAAGTTTGGAGTTCCCTACTTATAAATAGGGCCTCCTAGGGCATTCTAAAGCATCATTAGAAGCATTCAAGAGCAATATTTAGGGTTTTTTTAAAGAGTTTTTAGTTTTATTAAAGCTTTATAAGTTGTTTCTTTCCTTTTAGATCTTTTTTATTTGCAATTTTTCTTCTTTCTTTCTTGTTGCTTTTTATTTCTGCAATTTAATTATGTTTTTCTAAGTTCCCTCTAGCCCAAGCTAGAAGGGAAGCACATGGGTTTAATATTTCTTTAAATTATGATGATTGATTGTTTTAATGATGAGAATAATGGTGTATGCATATTATCTATTATTTAGGTTTTATTTTTATCCTCTTGTAAGATCCATATGTTTCCATCATATGAGATTTACATTGATGGATAGGCTTACCCTAGATTAATCAGATTTCCTAGATAGGAGATGTTCTCAACTTGTTATATTTCTTTGATATTCATTATCTTATAGATATTGAATACTTAAAATCACTGGCGCTTGAGAATATATGTCAATGGTGCAAATCTATTATTTTCTAATCTTTTATATCATTTATTAAAATATTTAAAGTGTTTTATTTTCCGATTAGGCTGACCATAGTGCTCAGATCCTAGTTGTGTTATCCAAGTCATCATGATTTTGGAACATTAATCTATGTGTGGAACTTTGAAGCTTGGGTGTTTTTTTTATTCAATTGAATTACATCCATTCAAAAATCCAAAAATCAAATCATCAGTTTAGTTTTTATTACTTAGTTTGTTTTGCATTTGATTTTTTCCTTCTCGCAATTCATCTCCCTGTGGGATCGACCCTGTATTCACAGGATATTACTTATGAACCTCTGCACTTGGAGGCAAGCAATCAGCGTCATACAACAACCATGGGAATTAAGAGCATCCAATGTACCCGGAAGCAATGATAGATGAATTAGTTATATAAATTGATTCATTCTCTAATCGGGCTAAGCATTTATTAAATCAAATCATTCATTGTAACCGTAGTTCACAACAAATTCAGAAATAATAAACAAATCAAAGACTTTAAAGTAAAATCTCAAATCAATTCAATATAATATCATTATTCAAATCCATTATTTGTTAGATCAATTAAACTAAATAATGAAATCAACTACAAGCCGCATCCCTTAGCCTTAACAAATAGATTAGCCTAACATGGCTAACATCCTAGAAAAAAATAAAAGAAAAACCTAAAAGACAAACTAGAACTGAGGGGTTGAAGAAGAATAACGGCTCCATGAAAGCTCCACCACCCCTTGATCTCTCTCCCAAGTGTTAATTCGTACTTAGAATAGCCTAAATCACCCCCTTAAATAGGAAAACTCCACATCAAATTTTCATCCACTTCAAATTTTTACACTTTTGTTACGCTTCGATCGTACCAATGATGGCCTCCAGCCGCACCAACTAGATCTTTCGGTTATAGCCGAACTTCCTCAAATTATGTCTGAAGTCTCTGTCTCCTTGTCACGCCCCAAACTCGAAAAATCGGGCTCATAAAATTTTCGATCGCCGAATCCGATGCCAACAGCCTCCGTAGTACCCCATTCTCGTCTTCCAATGTCCATACGCCAGATTTCGATCCTGGGATCCTGCAAGGAGGATTTTTTTTTGTACATTTGTTTCATAACAAACATAACCACAAGTTTACCCAAATCACAAAGACAACATCATCATCACATATCCACTAATATAAACATTTGAATACAGTGTTGAAAGGGAAATACATATATCGAAATCAAAGCTCCAGGTATCTGCTGCACGCTCCAAGCTCAACATTGTTATAACCTAACGCCACCTGCACGCATCCATCGTGCATATGCTTATAAAAAGCTTACAGGGTAGCGTAAGTGTGTGTACATAAGGTAAGTGCCAAGTATTCAATACAGTACTCTAATCATACAATATTGAAAATACTGGCAAGATCATGAATCATATGATAACAGAGTAAGCGAAAATACTGACAAGTCCATGAGTCATACAATATCAGAGTACACAATACATATCAGATATGCAAATGAGGAGTTATAGAGAGCCAAATATCATATACCGAGGGTACAATGCAAAATGTAAATCCTGCTAAGTTCGTCTAGGCCATATAAGTACAGAAAACATAACAACCCAAAATGCCATATGCCTGTGGATGTAATATGCGATGAAATGACCAAGCTGGAGTGTGAGGTCGGGATGATAGTACATAGTATTGTAGGCTACGGGGTCCATCACAAGGGACTTATATCCAAACCAGTCTCATACCTAAATTTGGATAGTTAGACTCAATGTGGTAAACTCCTGATCTCAAGTTAGTTGCGCGCCCAACTGAAATCATGGCCATGCGAAGGTACACATAACAAATATTTATGCACCACCAGCCCGAGTGGATAGTGAATGAATGAATGAATGAGTATGCAATTCCTATTCAATAAGTCCACATATCAGTACGGTTCCTCTCTGGGGAATCACCGGGGTCTATTACACTCTACGCCAGCTTGTTGCCCCATCAAGCACACAATACAACTAGGTAAGTGGAAGAAACCTCACTACCCACCTACCAATATCGGCTCAGCTCGTCGATAGCAGACTCATTAAGAGCTGGTCAGACTCAGCCTAGCTATGCCTACTCCCTCATGCGGGTAAAGCCACACCCCCTCCCAACCGACCATGACACAGTGGGAGATGTGGCCTCTTGGTATACGGCCCTCATACGCTCATATATATCCACTCGGTCTTGACGTTGGGGCATCCTCAGTACCATGAGGGTTTAGAGATTTTCACTCGGGGCCATCTATTGCGGCTGATGCTAAGTAATGATTTTCGGTGTCTATCGGCCATCCACAACATGGATGGAGGCTGACAACCGATATCACTAGGGCATACCATAATCACAATCACACAATGCAAAATGCACAAGTCATGTAGTATAATCATGCATCAATCCTGCGTATACCGTGCCCTCATGTGGGATAACTCCACCTATCAGGGAGTCTCATAAACCATCTATACTATGGCATATGCAATGATTAATCACATCTCATAATAAACATGCAGATGATGCGTATGGGCATGTATCATAATGCTATGTTGTTATATACTTATAATCGGTATCAATAATCAGCATCGACAATCGGCCTCGACAATGTAGACATTTAACCAACATTGCCCCCAAGGAATGGCCCATATAAAGCCTAACATATAATGGACTTATGGCCTCACACAAGGGCCTAATATACAACATCATGGGCCTCACTCAAGAGCTTAATACACATTACGATGGGCCTCTAACATGGGCTTAATATACATCACAACGGGCTCCATCGCCTGGCCCTCAAATGCATCACAATGGGCCTCATCACATAGGCCTCGTATACATCACATTGGGCCTTAAACACGGCTGAATACACGACACAATGGGCCTCAAATATAGGCCACATATACATCACATTAAGCCTCAAACACGAACCGAATGCACATCACAATGGGCCTCAAATACGGGCCACGTATACATCACATTAGGCCTTGTCAATCAGAATCAGCCTCGATAATCGGAATCGGCCTCGATAATCGGCCTCGATAATCAGAATCGATAATTGATCTTGACGCAAGGTGGGGTCTATAGATGGACAACCGATGATGGTCCAAGCAATATCAATCGGGCCCATTCGTTTGGGTTAACCCATGAGAGAATGATGAGGATGGGTCTAACCAGGCATAAGGGAAGGTCACAATGTGGACATTTAACCATCACTGCCCATCAATGTGGATATTCAACCAACATTGCTCCCAAGGAGTGGCCCACGTAGGGCCGAACATACAGTGGGCCCACGGCCTCACATAGGGACCTAATACACATCACTATAAGCCTCACTCATGGGCCGCATATACATCACAATGGGCCTTACCAAATGGGCCAAAAATACTTCACAATGGGCCTTACCAAATGGGCCAGAAATACATCACAATGGGCCTCATCACGTGGGTCGAAAATACATCACAGCAGTTCTCAACGCATGGCTGGGAAATATATCACAACGGGCCGCTCATACGGGCCTAATATACATCACCATGGGCCATGACCCATGAGCCCCAAATACATCACAATGGGCCACAAACCATGGGCCTCAATATACATCAAAATGGGCCTATCGAAATATCATCTGGACCACACCACAAATAGTAGTGGAGATAAGGATTTTCACCACTTAAAAATTCCAGGGCCCTCCATAACATTTATTCTCCATCCAATCTGATCATAAGGTCATAAAGACCTAGATTAAGAGAGAACAAATATCATGTTGATCCAGAACTTCGGTGCTTCCAAAAAGGATTTCAAATGGTGGACGTTCACTTAACACTATTTTCTGTAGTGTGGTCCACCTGATCATCAGATCTGCTTCATTTTTAATCTCAAGCCTTAAGATAGCTCACCAATTGGATGGACGGTGTGGGTACAGAATGTATACATCGAGGTGGGCCCCACACCCACACGTGCAACACGTGTGAGGTGGGTCCCACGTCCCACCAAATGGACAAACGGCTGGGATATACAACACATATACTAAGGTGGGCCCCACCGTCCAATAGCTACTGACGGTGCTAATCGTACCCATACATTAAGGCAACCCCACACAGCACGTCCTATGAATGGACGGTGGAGGAAGGTGGGTCCCACCATCCTTTATTGGGCAGTGGAGATTCAACACATATATCTTGGGTGGGGCCCACGTCCCATGCATGGGCAGTGTGGACAAAACACTACATCAGGGCCCACGTGGTGTACTCCACCTAAGATTTGAATCTACTTCATTTCCAGGCCAGGCCTGGATGGGCGATGAGGATATGGCACATGCATCATGATGAGGAGGCCATGTGGTGTATGGCCCACTAGCTTGAAGGTCAACCTGACCTTGCTGCCTACATCCAGATGATCAGCAGTCTGGACATGCTGCTGATCTGCATGGTTGCAAATGGATGGTTGAAAGAAGATATGCGACTGGTGGGTCCCACGGATGAATGGGGTGGATGAAAGACATATATCACAGTGGGCCACAAAATTTGGTGATGTCACTCGAGGCCCCACCTAACATAGCTAATCCAGTGGGTCCCACATGACATGTGGCCCACAGCTTGGGACCAAGCTGATATTTGTGATTTCCCTGCATCCAGATTCAGGCAGTGGGCTAGCCCAATGGCTGGACGGTCTGAATCAGCCGTGCATGCATCTAATAGGTGGGCCACATCAAAAAAAATCAAAAAGAGAGAGGGAGAGAGAGAGCGAGAGAGAAGTCAGACGGTGGAGGGACCCTGCCACTATGGGTCCCTCAATACAATGCATACATCAAGATGGGTCCCACACAAATGGGCCCTCAAATCAACGGCTGAAAATTCATAAGATCACCCGCCGATCGACCTCCTTCTTGGCTCATACAGCTTCTTTTGCTCCTTGGCTTCCTTTTGATGGTTGAAGATGAAAATTGAGTGGTTAGTATGAGAGGGATAGGAAGTGGGCCACACATAGCCTTCTCTCTCCCTTGGGAGGCCATGGACGTTGCTCTCCCTTAGGGTTGCTTGGGAGTAATGAGAGAGAGATGAGAGAGAGTGAGTGATGTAAGAGAAGTGATGGGAGAGAGGGATGGTGAGTGATGGATGGGTGTACTTGATTATAAGAGAGAGAGTTGACTTAAGGGAGAATTGGTTGTACTTGGGGATGGGTGTTGTACTTGACATTTGATTGATAGATTGATGTGATGTGTCGTAGAGATTCCCTCGGTATTTGTAATGCGCGGCATTTTTCCTCGAACTAAATGCGGGTCCACATCTCCTGGCCTGAGTATCGCCTCGGCACGTAATACGCGGTGACGGCACAATCGCACTGATACAAGTCTCGGGTCGACCCAACTCAGGAACACAGGATACGACTCAGGGTCACGCACAATTGTCGATTACAGGTCGCGGGTCACCAGAATTCAACTGGGAGGACCGCGGAAGCCTACAGAATGGTACGGGATAGGATACGGGTCTCACATCCCTCAGGTCGGACCAAACTCTCTTCAGTGGCACCAAACCTAACTTCAGTCACACATATCAGTCAAGTCGAATTAACTCTGAAAATCATTATTTCTTGTTGGACTATTTTGGGCACTTTCAGTCGAACTGAACCACTCATAAGTGAGACTAAATAGTCTGTTATTTTTGTTATTAGATTATAACTTTTCAGACTTTTCGCCATCCTTGGTACTTGGTTTTCTTGAATCTTTGGCACTTAAATTATTCAATATTATCTTTCAAATCTCCAATCATTCATTTCCTTTGAGCTTGATCTCTTTTTGAGCTTTAAATCATCTATTAAAGCATGTATTTAACTTTGGATTCACAATCATCTTGCATGTAGAAAACATATATAATTAAATTGATTAATCACTTAAATGCATTCAAAACTAATGCAATTGAGAGATAAATATGCAATATTTAGGCTTGATCACACCCCCAATCAGCATTTTGCTAGTCCTAAGCAAAACATATGAAAGATATTTTGAAACCAAGTGAATGTATTCCTATAAACTCAAGTAATTAATATGAAAAACAACTTCCACCTAAACTCTAGCACTTGGTAAATATCCTAATCAAATTCAAAGTGTTAATCCTATGATTAGACAAATTCTAAACATTAAGTTTTTTGGGTGCATAGTAAAATTTTGACTTTTCACAACCAAAGGTTCAACCTTCTACTTACATGTTAACATTGATAATTAAAAGTGTACTTAAGATAACCAAAGCCTAAACCAAAACTTGCCTTATAGTTCAACACTCTACTCTTCTAGCTTTTGATTTTTCCATCGACGACTATCGCGCTATTATCAAGCTTTTCTGTCTATTCAAACATTCTCGTTCTTTTTTTTTTCGTGGACTTCAATAGGTAGCCCTTTTCAACGACAACTTTTTTTTTGTTGGGCATTACTCTTCTTTTTTTTTTACAATTCTTTTTATTGATCATGATAGACAAATTCCCCATGCTTGGTTCCTATCATTCTCAATAATCATCAAGTTAACACTACAATATCCAACCAAAATTTTAAAGATGTAAGGTAAATGTGACATGTGAATTACATGACTCAATCAATGTTTAAAACTTTCCAACTAAGAATTAATAACTTCGAACTCAACTTTAAAATCTATCGAATAACTAGAGTCTTGGCTTAAAAATCCTCAAAATTAAGTATATTATAATTCTAATCTCTAGATTATCTTTAAAATCTCTTAAATTTATGAAAAATTTCTTCAAAAAATTGGAAAAGTTTTAATCCAAAATTAAAAAAATTCAGTACGGGTGAAAAATTTCCAAAAGAAAACCTACTCCCAACCTAAATTCTATATTTTCTTCAATGTATAAACATATGCAATAAGATCAATATGAGAGCAACGAAAATAAAGAGAATTATATGAAAAGTACCTGCAATGTGACAACATATGAGTGTTAGTGTGAACTTCCTATCAGTTGGTGTTTCAGCAACTAAACTAGTAAAACAAACTAATCCTAAGAAAGTAATTAAATTACTCTAATCAATCCTGAATAAACAAGATCATCCCAAAACATGGATTCTTCCTCTAACAAGTATTTAGGCAAATTTCTTAATAAAATTTTCAATAAGATCATCCATAAACCTACTTTATAGTAAGTTTGGACATCTTGGAACATGTATGTTTAGAGAAATCTGCAAACCTCATTAAAAATTTTCTTTTTGTTATTGTGAGGTATCAAAAGAGTATAAGAATCACTTATGGTAGAATTTTTTTTTTGTGTTAATGGACCATGGTGAGTAAAGTTATCTTTAGCCAGCAGAGTTTTAAATAAATTCAAACTCGCAAGTATACGAATCAGGTGTAGATATGGTACGTATTACGAGATCATTCCTACGAGGACTGGTTGTCACAATTCAAATTTTTACGATTCTTCTTAACTAATCCAACAAATAGTTTAGCGAACTAATAACAAAAATCTATGGAAAATAACTGAGAACAAGGAGGAAAATTCAATCAAGGAGAACACTAGAACTTTTGAATCTACCCCTAATTATCCTAGCCCTTGTTTTACCTGTTGATTCACCCTGATTCAAATTGATATAAATTTAATAAATAAAGCACACTCTATGTCCTTGGTTGGGCACACAGAATGTATAATCCCTTAAAGTATATGGATCACATCTTTCCATCCATGGTCAGGCATGAAGAGATGTAATTCCTATTTCTTTCTATATAGGAAACTTGTTCATGGTCAGACATAAGTACCTAGAATAAGATTCCAAGCAATATCCACATCTAGACTTTGGTTAAGCTCATAGAATGGAGTAGCACGCAGTTTTCATGTAAGCACACTAGAGATAGAAACAAATCAATCAATTTAGATGAAATCAACAATAAACAAGAGTCATTCAAATTAGGGGCTTAATCTCAGCCCTAGCTAATTAATTAGTAACTCATAAAATCAACTAAAAAGAGAGAAAAAGAAGATTGATAAATGAAAAACATCACTCTCTCTTCTTTCTTCCTCCCTCTCTCTCTTCTCTTTCTCCTCTTTCTTCTTTCTCCTCTCCTTGACTCTGGATCTGCTCCCCTTTTCTGCCCTTCAAAAACTCCTTTTATAGTTGCCAAGGGCGGTGGAGAGCTGTCACAACAGCTGCACATGCTTAACGAAAGCCTTTTTGCAGCAAACTTGGGTGCCTTCAAACTTGCCACTTTCCTCCCTCAACACAACCCCCAACCTGCATTTTACTAGTCCCAAGCAAAGTATGTGAAAATAATTTCAAAAATACAAGACAATTCTTGTAAACCCAAGTGACTTATGAAAAAATAGTCGGGATGCGAGAATTCTAAGATTCATGACTGGTGAGCAGTATTTTCTCCTGGAATCAAGCTCACGGTAAACTTCACAATCAAGTTCAAAATATTAATCCATTAATTAGAATAATTCTAAACATCGAGTTTCATGAATGTATAGTGTAATCTCGACTTACAATCATTAAGAAATCCAATTGTCAATTTCATGATATCATTGGTAATTAACAATGAAATTCATGACAACCAAAACTGAAACCAACACTTGCCTCACAAATTAACTTTTCATTCTACCAGCCTTTGCTTTTCTTTATGAATAGTAACTCTAGGGAGGGGAATCAAATCCTCACCTATAGGGAGCAAACTTATGGTAAAGATTGTACACCTAACCCTTTTCTCATGTCAACCATGGGGAATCGAATCTACATCTATAGGGAGCAAACCTATGGTGAAGATTATGCGACTTACCCTTTTAATTCTTCTTACTGAACATGATTTTTTTATTTTATTTTATTTTATTTTCAGGCTAGTTCCTTTCATGCTTAGTGATTGCCAAGTTAATCATTCAATGTGTAAGCGAGATGTGTCTTATAAAATCATGACTCAATCAATGTTTACAACTTCTAATCATGGATTAATAACTCGAACTTAACTATGAAATCTAACAGACAACTGAATCTAAGAATCATAAATTACCAACATCACGTTTCTTTTAATTCTAAATCCAAGATGATTGTCAAAATCACCTCAAATTCACAAGAAATTCCAGAAAAATTTTAAAAAAATTTCACAATTTTTTGCTCAAGACCAAGAAAATACTGATTAAGTAACCTAATCTCCCACCCCCAACCTAAAATCTACATTGTCATCAATGTAAAAGAAATAAGCATACAATGCACATGGGATAACGAAAGTAAAAGAGGAGTGATGGAAAGATAATACCTGAACGAGAGAATCAAGAGGTTTTCCCAAAAATATTAACGTAAAAGCGAGTCAGCACAAGAGAGAAATCAACAAAAGTAAAATGACAAAAATACAATCACAAAAAGAAGATCCTACCTATACCACTTTCACAGGTGCTCTCGATTGCATTTAGCGTATGCAACAAGCCTTTAAACCCTTAGGTTGCCCCTAGTGGACGAGTTGTAGTCTCGTGAGGGTTTGCAACAATGTTACCCACAAAAATTGAACTAACTAACTAGGAAAATGTAATGGAATGAAAAGCTGGGTTGCCTCCCAGGAGCGCTAAGTTTAACGTCTTCAGCCAGACAAGTAATGAAGGCACTCATGGACCATGAATTAATCAATCTTGATAACCTGGGTCCTCTAAATGAATTTCCTCAACTTCTTGATTAACCAAATCTTCTAAATATGGTTTCAGCCGTTGACCATTTACTTTGAAAATATTCCCATCCTTTGGATTTTGAATCTCAACCGCTCCATGAGGAAATACTTTTATTACCTGATAAGGACCATACCATCGCGAACGTAGTTTTCCAGGAAAGAGGCGTAACCTGGAATTATACAACAATACTTTCTGGTCCGGTTCAAATGTCCTGCGGAGAATTGATTTGTCATGAAAAAATTTTGTCCGTTCTTTATAAATTTTGGCATTCTCATATGCCTCATTTCAAATTTCTTCTAACTCATTGAGTTGAAGTTTACGGTGCGATCCAGCCTTGTTTAAATCAAAATTAAAGGTTTTGATGGCCCAATAAGCATGATGTTCTAATTCCACAGGCAAGTGACATGCTTTCCCAAAGACAAGCCTATAGGGGGACATTCCAATCGGGGTTTTGAAAGCCGTACGATACGCCCAAAGAGCATCATTCAAACGTTGCGACCAATCCTTACGATCAGGGCGAACCGTTTTTTCAAAAATTTATTTTATCTCCCGATTCGAAACCTCTACTTGACCACTTGTTTGTGGATGGTATGGCATTGCAACTTTATTGGTGATGGAATACTTCTTCATTAAAGATTCAAACGGTTTATTGCAAAAATGAGTTCCCCCATCACTTATAATTGCTCGAGGAGTACCAAAACGAGAAAAGATATTTTCTTTCAAGAAGTGAACCACAACTTTGTTATCATTCGTTTTACATGGCACTGCTTCAATCCACTTAGAGACATAGTCGACGCCTACAAGGATATACATATAACCAAATGACGAGGGAAATGGATCCATGAAGTCAATACTCCAAACATTAAATATCTCAACAATGAGAATATTAATAAGTGGCATCATGTTCCTGTGGGAAATATTACCCGTATGTTAGCATCTATCACATGTAGAACAAAAGGCATGGGTGTCTCGAAAAAGTGTAGGCCAATAAAATCCACTTTGTAAAACTTTTGCAGCTGTTTTCTTTGAACCAAAATGACCACCACATGCATGGTCATGACAAAAGGAGATTATACTATGAAACTCACTCTCAGGCACACATCTCCTAATAACCTGGTCAGGACAAACTTTGAATAGTATGGGCCATCCCAAAAGAAATGTTTAACTTCAGCAAGAAATTTGGATTTATCCTGCTTAGTACAATGAGAAGGAAGTTGACTTGTAACAAGATAATTTACAATATCCGCATACCAAGGTAATTAGAAAATAGCTAAAAGTTGTTCATCAGGGAAAGACTCGTTCATTGGCAAAGGATCTACTGTGGACTCCAAGACAAGTCTAGATAAATGGTCAGCTACCACATTTTCGGAACCCTTTTTATCCCGAATTTCAATGTCGAATTCTTGTAGCAAGAGGATCCAACGAATCAATCGAGGTTTAACATCTTTTTTAGAAAGAACATATTTCAATGCTGCATGATCTGAGAACACTATAACCTTTGATCCTATGAGATACGACCTGAATTTGTCTAGAGCAAATACCACTGCCAACAATTCTTTTTCAGTGGTAGAGTAGTTAAGTTAAGCATCATTTAAGGTCCTACTAGCATAATAAATGACATGAGGCATTTTGTTCAATCTTTGTCCTAGGACGGCTCCAACAGCATAATCCGAAGCATCATATATAAGTTCAAAGGGTAAACTCCAATTAGGTGGTTGGATGATTGGAGCAGAAGTTAATAAATGCTACAACTTATCAAATGCTTTCCGACAATCATCATTAAGGACAAATGCAACATCTTTAGCTAATAAATTGCATATGGGTCGAGAAATTTTGCTAAAATCCTTAATGAATCTCCTGTAGAATCCCGCATGCCCTAAGAATGATCTAATCTCCTTCACCGTTCTAGGTGAAGGAAGACTAGAAATTAAATCAATCTTGGCTTTATCAACTTCTATGCCATTACTTGAAATAAAATGACCGAGTCAATCCCTTTTTGAACCATAAAATGACACTTTTTCCAATTCAATACCAGGTTCGTTTTTTTACATCTTTCCAAGACAAGAGATAGATGGTATAAACATTCATCAAAGGAAAAGCCAAAAATAGAAAAATCATCCATGAAAATCTCAAGGAAACGCTCAACCATGTCGGAAAAAATACTCATCATGCATCGTTGAAAAGTAGCAGGTGCATTACACAACCCAAATGGCATACGCCGATCGGCATATGTACCAAAAGGACATGTAAATGTGGTTTTCTCTTGATCCTCTGGAGCAATGGGAATCTGATTATACTCGGAATAACCATCTAGGAAACAATAATAGCTGTGCCCTGCCAATCTCTCAAGCATCTGATCTATGAAAAGAAGAGGAAAGTGATCATTCCTTGTGACCAGGTTCAGTTTACGGTAATCAATATAAACTCGCCAACTCGTAGTCATGCGAGTTGGCACTAATTCATTTTTGTCATTTTTGTTCACCATAATCCTAGACTTTGTGGGAACAACTTGAACTGGGCTTACCCAAGTGCTATCCGAAATGGGGTAAATGATACCAACATCTAACAATTTAAGCACCTCCGCTCGAATGACCTCTTTCATGTTAGGGTTAAGTCTCCTTTGCATTTCACGTGACGTTTTTGCATTTTCTTCAAGATGAATACAATGCATACACACAGTGGGGCTTATTCCCTTTATGTTAGCTATTGTCAACCCAATAGCTGCTTTATGTTCTCTAAGAACATTAAGCAACTTACCCTCCTGTTCCTTATCAAGGTTAGAAGTTATGATGATAGGCTGGGTTTCAGAAGGGCCTAAAAATGCATACTTGAGAGTTTCAGGCAATTGTTTAAGGTCAAGTTCGGGTGGTTTCTCAATAGACGGGACCAATTTAGACTTAGATGGTGGAAGAAGTTCCACTCTAGCTTTCCATTTTGTAGTATCCATTTCAGGATTAGAGTCAAGTAATGCATTGACTTCTTGGATGGAACTTTCTATGTCAAAATCTATGCCAAAATGTGCTAAACAAGTTTCAAGAGCATCTTCGGAAGATTTAAGGAAAGAGTCATGCACTAGACTCTCAATCATGTTCACTTCAAATATATCATTTGAGTCTGACGGTTGTTGTCCAGCATTGAAAACATTAAGTTTAATCTTCATGTTACCAAAAGACAACTTCATAACTCCATTCCTGCAATTTATGATAGCATTGGATGTGGCTAAGAATGGACGTCCTAGAATAATCGGGATTTGACTAGTAGGATTCTGAATAGGCTGAGTATCTAGAACGATGAAATCCACTGGAAAATAAAACTTATCAACCTGGATTAGCACATCCTTAATAACACCACGGGGCACCTTGACAGATCTATCAGCTAGTTGTAGTGTTATTTTAGTTAGTTTCAGCTCACCAAGTCCTAGCTGCTCATATACAGAATATGATAACAAATTAACACTGGCCCCTAAATCAAGCAATGCCTTCTCAACCTTATGATCTCCTATGACGCAAGAAATGGTAGGAGCTCTTGGATCCCTAAATTTAGGAGGGGTGTTGTTTTGAATCATGGAGCTAAGTTGCTCTGCAAGTAAGACCTTCTTATGAACATTCAGCTTACGCTTTTGAGTGTATAAATCTTTAAGAAACTTAGCGTAAGCAAGGACTTGCTTGATAGCACCAAGCAATGGAATGTTAATTTGCACTTGCTTAAACATGTCCAATATCTCATTAAAGTTGTTTCCTTTCTTAACTGGTGCCAGACGTTGAGGAAAAGGTGCTTTAGGCATATAGGATGGCACATGAGTGGTACCTGGAGAGTCAGAGTGCTTTTGGGCTTTCGATGCATTAGTATGTCTCTCTGCTTCATTTTAATCTTCCAATTTGGAATTTGATTCTTCCCTAGGCATCTCTACTTTATTCTCGATCTGTTTACCGGACCTAAAGGTAATAATTGATTTGGCTTGCTCATGATATTGTTCTTGGTTTGAATTAGAGCCAATCTCATACTGTCCTTTTGGATTTGCCACATGTTGGATAGGAAACTTGCCTTTCTCTCTCTCACTTAATGTGGCAGCAAGTTAACCCAACTGTACTTCCAGGTTGGCAATAGATTGTGCATTTGCATGTAAGCTTTGATGGTTAGCTTGTAAAGTTTGTTGGGTGTCTTTTTGAAATTGAAGAGAACTCTGCATAAACAGATTGAGTGTATCTTTAAGAGATGGTTTCCTTGATTGTGTATGAAGTTGTTGATATTACAGAAACTGTTGAAGCTGTTGACTACCAACTTGTGGGTAAGGTTGTATAAGAGGATTTCCAGATGGTCCTCCTTGTTGTGGTCCTTTTGCCCAAGAAAAATTTGGATGTCTAGCCCACCCTGGGTTGTAAGTGTCTGAGTAAGGAACATTCCCACGTCTTCGAAAGGTATTCATAGCATGCACTTGTTCAGAGAGAAATTCTGAAAATGCTGCACTAGATGGACAAGATTGCGTAGGATGGGTGGGACTGGAACATATGGCACATGACTCGATTTAAGTTGTTTGTGGAGGTCCATTATTCAACATCAAAGCATTAACTTTCTTTGTCAGGCTATCAATCTTGGCATAAAGATCTAACGTGACTCCTATCTCATATATACCACCTTTCTTCTGTGGTTGAGGACTTCTTTCACCTCTATTTGAATAGTCCCATTGCTAGGAGTTTTCACACAAGGTTTCAAAGAAATTCTACACTTTGACATCACTTTTAGTCATGAATGACCCTCCACTGGTTGCATCAACCATGCGACGGTTTTGGGGTATCAAACCGTCATAGAAGTATTGAACCTGTTGCCACTTCTTAAAACCATGGTGTGGACACTTAAGAAGCAAGTCCTTCCATCTGTCCCAACATTCATGAAAGTGCTCACCCTCTTTTTGTGTGAAATTAGTAATTTCTCTACGGAGAGCATTAGTTTTGTGAACAGGGAAGAACTTGTTTAAGAACTTCTTAGATAGTTGGTCCCAAGTAGTGATAGACCCAACTCCTAGAGAATTCAACCATGCTTTCGCCTTATCCTTTAAAGAAAGAAGAAAAAGACGCAAACGGATTGAATCATCTGAAAAGTTTTGGAACCTAAAGGTAGAGCAAATGTCTAGGAATTCTTTCACATGATGATATGGATCCTCCTTATCTAAACCATAGAAGGAGGGCAACAATTGTATGACCCCAGGTTTAAGTTCAAAGTGTGCTGCCGTGGTGGCTGGCAACACTATGCAAGAAGGCGCATTAAATTAGACAGGAGCTGAATAATCTCTAAGAGCTTTAATTCCATTCTCGTCCGCCATTTCAAATAGAATGTTTCTAAATCTTCTACGAAATGTTCTTTCTATTTCAAGATCAAAAGGTGTTAGTTCAATGTTCAGAGATCTACGTCCTAGCATAAATTGAATTACTACAATGTAAGAAAGAAAACTAAACTAAGATGCAACCTAAGAGAAATAAAACTAAAAATTATGAATTCCTAAAAACAAGATTAAACTATGTAACCAAGAATTGGAAGAAAGAACCTGGGAAAGGAGATGGCTAATGTTTGAAGATTTGGGACCTCCTCCTTTTGAAGACAATTTTATTTTGCAGCTTCCTTCCTTAATTCTTGTAAACAAAAATAAAAATAAAAATAAATTAAGTTTCCTAAAATGATGTGAGAAAAATCCTAGGGCTACAAATTATGATAAGAGAGAATCCTAAATCGAATTGGACCGAAACAGTCCCCGGCAACGGCGCCAAAAACTTGGTGTTTTATTTAAACCAACCTGATTTAAATGATTTTAAACTTGCAAGTATACAAATCAGGTGTAGATATGGTACATATTATGAGATCGTTCTCACGAGGACCGGTTGTCACAATTCAAATTTTTATGATTCTTCTTAATTAATCCAACAAATAGTTTAGCGAATTAATAACAAAAATCTATGGAAAATAATTGAGAGCAAGGAGGAAAATTCAATCAAGGAGAACATTAGGACTTTTGAATCCACCCCTAATTATCATAACCCTTGTTTTACCTATTGATTCACCCTAATTCAGATTGATATAAATTTAATAAATAAAGCACACTCTATGTCCTTGGTCGGGCACATAGAATGTATAATCCCTTAAAGCATAAGGATCACATCTTTCCATCCATGGTCAGGCATGAAGAGATGTAATTCCTATTTCTTTCTCTATAGGAAACCTGTTCATGGTTAGACACAAGCACCTAGAATAAGATTCCAAGCAATATCCACATCTAGACTTTGGTTAAGCTCATAAAATGGAGTAGCATGGAGTTTTCATGTAAGCACACTAGAGATAGAAACAAATCAATCAATTCAGATGAAATCAACAATAAACAAGAGTCATTCAAATTAGGGGCTTCATCTCAGCCCTAGCTAAGTAATTAGCAACTCATAAAATCAACTAGAAAGAGAGAAAAACAAGATTGATAAACGAAAAACATCATTCTCTCTTCTTTCTTCCTCTCTCTCTTTCTCTTCTCTTTTTTCTCTTTCTTCTTTCTCCTCTCCTTGGCTCTGGATCTACCCTCCTTGCTTTCTCCACGTCCTCCTCCTTTTATAGCTGCCAGGGGCGGTGGAACTTTCGCATAATAAAAATCGGATTCGTGTATAACTAGAGTATAAGAATCACTTATGGTAGAATTTTTTTTTTGTGTTAATGGACCATGGTGAGTAAAGTTATCTTTAGCCAGCAGAGTTTTAAATAAATTCAAAGTTTTTGACTTCTGTTCAAATTTCAATGCCTCTACCTTTGATGATAAATATTTAGAATTGGTAGAAAGGGGATTTTCATAACAATGTTCTTCCCGGTCAGTGTCAACCACTGGGGTACAATCCTGCAAGGCATTCACTATGTCTCTGATCAAAAGATTGTCTGAATATGCAAAGTGTGCCAAGCATACTTTTAGAGGTTCGAAACTTTCAGAAAAGAGGGACTCATTCTCCACAATAGAATCAAACATGTCAAGTTGCTGGATTTTATCAATATGACCATGTTTGAAAATTTTCTACATCTCTTGATCATTAACTAGAGCTTTAGATGAGATTCACCTTTGGGAAAACTAGAACATAGGCTCATAAACACATTCTGATTCTTTATTAAGTTGAACATTACTAATATCATCATCATCCTCAGACTTCATAGATTCCTCAAGTTCTTTAACTTTCATTGGCCTTTGATAATTGTCCATGGCATTGGATTGCTCATGTAATAACTCTTGGAATGTAGGAATTGTAGGACATTCCCGCATCAAGTGTATGTTACTTACACAAATACCACAAACAATTTCAAGGGTCTCCTTGGGTTTGATCATCTCCACCTTCTTCGATTACATGGCCTTGACTTTTCTTATGAGGTTAGATACCCTAGCATTGACATCATTTTCTTCCCTTAAGACGTACATTCCTCCCTTTTCATTGGACCAAGTCGACGTGAGATGAGTCGACTTCGCTAGTATCCTAGAATTGCGCATTTTGAGCTAACATATCAAAGTAATCTCACGCATCATCGGGATCTGTATTCGTGAACTCCCCATTACACATCATCTCTACGAATTGACGCATGGGTGAAGTTGTTCCATCATAGAAAAAGCTTATGACCTGCTAAATTTCATAACCATGATGTGGGCAGGTACTTAAAAGTTCCTTAAACCTTTTCCAACATTGGAAGAATATTTCTTCCTCTTTTTATGAAAAGTTCATGATCAACCTTCTAAGGGTGTTAGTCTTTTAAACTAGGAAGAACATTTTAAGGAACTCTCAGGTCATCTCAACCCATGTTCCAATCGATCTCGGCCTTAAGGAGTGAAGCCATGACTTGGCCTTCTCCTTCAATGAAAAAGGAAACAATTTTAGTCTTAAGGTATCATTTGATACATTGTTGAAGTGTAGGGTGACTACAATCTCATCAAACTCGTTGAGATGTAGGTATAGACTTTCAGAATCTAGTCTATGGAAGTTTGGAAGTAGTTGGATCACTCTCAGTTTAAAGTCCACGTTTCCTACATTATGTGGAAAAATCATGCAAGAAGGGGTGGTCATCCTAGCTAGTTGTAGATAATCACATAAGGTTCTAGTTGGAGGACCATTATGCACATCATTCTCATCTTGTTGTTCTTCAGCATGTGATGGTGTTGATTCTTATCCATGTTCTCGACAATTCAGAGGATCTTAGGTATTGTCTAACATGGCGATGGATAGATAATCCTCCAACTAATCATCCTTCACTTAGAAGACGCAAAGTGTTATCACGGACCCACTTAGGCATGAACTTGCATGGAATGTGATACCACGACTACATGTGGAAGCTTGGCAAAGCTAAGGAATGATGACTATGTCCTAGAGAGAGGGTGATTATGATCAAATAAAAATTATGCCTTTTAAATACAATTTCCTACTTAAACTAATATGCAATTTAAATTAAGCAAGGAAATTAACTCTAAGACTTTCAAGCCATTAGACGGTCCAATCACATATACTACAATAGATGTGGCAATTAAGTAACTAGTCCAATAAATATAATAGTATACATGTGCGTGGGATGTCCTAACTATTAACACCTAGCATTCATCTAATCATGCATACATATAATTAACATTCACCACATAAGAATAATTAAACAAGTACTCAAATAACAACCCCAAACACAAGCACGTATAGTAGTTCGGTTTCCCTACTCCACTCCTGGCAAACGCACTCAACCCATGAGTGTACCGAATTTTCACTATTGGAGCTTTTAAATCAGGTTCACCTCTAACCTTTACAGCCCTTCATAAGGACCCTAGCGTAAACTCCCTCCAGATGCTCCCGTAAGAGACTTTAGTTGATTTTCTATCAATTAACCAACAACCTCAATCTTAATCCAAATATCTACATTTACTCCCACCGGACGCTCCCTTGGAGACTAACATATATGCACCCGTGTGTGGTGGCCTACACAAAGACTTTGATTTGGGCCTTACATAAGAGTCAAGCCCTTACACAAGAACCCAGTCGAGTTTGGCAATTCAAACTCTTACGCTCAATCCTATACAAAGAAGGAGTGTATATGGACTCTTACACATAACAACTTACTTATCGAATTGAGCCCCATTTACAGCGCCTTCTTGGGTTGCTTGATTAATGCTCTCCCATACTTCATTCAACTCCCCTTTGCTCCCTCAATGATGATGTTGATGCTTTGCCAAAGCTTCAACTCCAAGATCAAACACCTTGCATGTGATGCTCTAATGCAGTGACTAAGGTGATGGAAGGTTGGTTAGAATCTCCTATAGCTAATGAGAAGTTGTAAAGCCTAAGAGATTCTACTTGATGGGTTTTCTAGAGGATTTAAACAACAGTATGCCTATAAAGGTTGAGTCTAATTTCTATAAACTCGTGAAGTTCAAGCACATCTTCAAGGTGGAGGTTGAAATCCTTATTAGAGTGTTAATATCAAGGACGATGACTTAGAACTCATTGGATTAGAGGTTTGGGATGAGATTTATGATCATGGTATCACATGAGCTTTTGTTGCACCAAAAACCCCTCCAAATCACCCAAAGACTAGATTTTTATATAAAGGAATTGAGTTCCAACAGTCATAAAATGGGCAGATCAACCTGTCGACTCGAGGCTTCGACCTGTCGACCCGAGGCTTCTATCAGTCAAAATATTCAGTGGCACAAGGTATTTCTTATTGTCCAGTTTTTACCACTTTCGACTTATTGACTCTTATTTTTGACCAGTAGAACTTGACCTTCGATCTGTCGACCTGAGGCTTCGACCTGTCGAAAATTTAATAATACACGATTTTTCTTGTTGTCTAGTTTTTGTCACTTTTGATTTGTCAACCCTTATTTTCTATGGGTCGAACTTGACCTTTGACCTATCGAAATGGTCCATCCATGGGTCAAAAATTTTAGGATCATTTGTTTTCTTTCTGTCATGATTTTGTCCATTTCGACCTCTCAAACCAGTCTTAGGATGATCAAATTTAGACTCTTATGGCTAAGGGAAGATCAACAAAGCTTGCCTATAAGGTTAAGGATCATTTAGAGGTTCAAAAGTTATTATTTTGGGTCAAGGGTTAGGGTCACCAAGGCACCTAACATACTGATTCTTTACTCCTTAATATTCATGTCCTCTTGTGTCTTCGATTTTTAGCTTCTAAGGGCTCAACCGACTACATGACACATGGACTTACGCGATTGACAAACAAGGTGCACAATTCAGTGCACTAACATGAACCACTCAAAACCTAAATTTAAACCTACTTCTACTTCTACAGAATTTAAAAAATAGAAATAATTTAAAACAAGAAGGTTGGAAGGATAATACCTGTTTGACGATTCTAAGTTAGATTATGGGAAAGAAAATAAAAGCAATGTTAGTACCTAGATTTTTGGGAAAACCGCAACTTTAAAATGTAGAAAAATAATCCTAGTCCTAAACAAATTCTAACCTTAAAGTATTTTACAAAAACACAGCTGAAGTCCCCAACAACGGTACTAAAAACTTGATCTATCCAAAAGGATGACAACCCCAAGTGTAGGGTTGCGGTATAGTTTTAACTCGGTGAAACCGAGGTTGAATCCTTAAGAACTTGTAGTTATGCATTTCTTAAAACACTTTAGAACTAGAATAAAACCTAGGATTAACTATGAACTTTACATTAGAAGAAGTAATGATGCAAATTCCAGTAATTTAGAGAAAATCAATAAAATAAAACCCTAGAGCATCAAGGATCCACTTCTAGCCATTGTGAATGTCTAATTCACTTGATTCAATTAGATAACTCAACTAGAATCGCAGTCCTATCCTATCTAGCTGGATACTAGAGCAGTTAATTCATAATTCACAAACCAAAATAGATCTAAACTTCAATTGATTCATTTCCCTCATGAAGCATTGAGTTACTGATTACAGGGAATTCAAAGTATATATTGTGCCCGTAGTCTATGATAGATCAATGAATTTTACAGATCAATTCCTTGCGAAAGAGATAAGTGAACAATCTTAACCTTCTTAAGCATCCAAAGTGCTCGGAGTCGACAATGGATCAAAGTAAACTAAAACCAAAACTTTATTCAAACCAATATCAATGAATTGTTCAACATTCAAACTAAATAACTGGAATCAAAGTAAACTAGAATATAAAAAATAACTACGAACTTCACCTCTTAGCCCTATCTAGTAGATTTAGTTAACTGTTGAGTGTCAAATATTACATATTTACTGTTCTTATAACCAAAATATTAGAGAAGAAGAATGGCTCCGTAGAAGTTTCACAACTCCTTGCTCTATCTCCCAAACCCTAATTCGTATCTAGACTGACCTAAATCATCACCTTAAATAAGAAAATCCCGCACCAACTTTGCACCGACTTCATATTTTCATACTTTTGTTATACTTTGGTCGCACCGACTACAGCCTTCAATTGCACCGAACATCATTTCAATCATACCTAATGTCTATCGGTTGCGACCGAATTTTCTTAAAATTCTTTTGTAGTCTTTGTCTCCCTCAGGTTGCACCAAACACTCCTTTGGTGGGACCGAAGTTCGGTCGCACTGAATGATCGAGCCAAATTAAGTTTGAAAGTCATTGTTTCTTGCTGAAATATTTTGTGTACTTTTGGTTAGACCAAACCAACTTTAGGTGGGACCGAACAGTCTGTTATTTATATTATTGAACTATGTGATTTTTCAGACTTTTCTCCATCTTTAATACTTGGTTTTCTTAGATCTTTAGCACTTGAATTCTTCAATATTGTCCTCCATATATCCAATCATTTACTTAGTCATTCTTCGAGCTTTAAATCTTTGCTTTAATCGTCATTTTCATCTTAGCTCTCTAAATTACCTTGTATAGAAAAATATACGTAATTAGATCAATTTAATATACCCATGCTTATAAAGCCAAGGCACAATTTAGGGGGAAATATGTAATATTTCACACTCAACAATACTAAGTTATCCGAATCCTTGTGGCCTTATAAGAATTCGCCTCAAACTAATACAGGGGTAAATCTATTCACACTTTCTTATGGGCATGATGCAGTATTACCTTTAGAGGTTAATGTGTCATCCCAAAGAGTCACATGTAAAGCTAGCTTAACCCCAACCGAGTTTATGGAAGTCATGTTGGTCGAATTAGAGGAGTTAAACAAGATGCGATTGAAAGCTTTGGATTCTATTATAGCCAACAAGGCTAAGATTTCTCAAGCATGTAATAAAGAGTGAAAGAAAAAGCTTTCAGATAAGGAGATGTGGTTTGGAAGGTGGAGTTACTGTTGAGGGTTTAAGGACACTGCTTTTCGTAAATGGTCGCCCACCTGGGATGGACCATTTACTATCGTCCAAGTTCTGTGATGTGGATCTTATATCCTTTGTGATATGCAGGGAATGGTTGTGAAAGCTTCGATTAATGAATTTTTTTAAGGCATATCATCCCAATATGTGATAAATAGTGTAAGGCTGGGTCAAGTAAGAGTGTCTACAATAATAAGTCCTTACTGCTAAAAATAGATTAACATCTAGCATGGTTGAAAAAAAAGCATGGAAAGGAAAAAAAGATTTTATTAATGAGGAAAGAAACATAAGAGGTCATCTGGCCAATTACATTAAAAAAGAAGAAAACAACAAAAAGAGAGGAAAAAGAGAGAGAAACATAGCCCTAGCCGAGCTAGCACTTCAGGCGTGCATTGCCTTGATTTCTTCAAATTCTCTATACGCACATGCTTTGGTCTCTTCCGCCTAGCGATTTCTGTCCTTACAGGACTTCCCTTCGATCACCAACCAAGAAAGTGCATGACTTCATCCATGCGATGGCCGAGGATGATGGCATTGGTCTCTGCCTCCCTCTTACAGTCGGTGCTCTCATATGACCGAGATTGGAAAATACCAATCTGGGAGTCAACGAAAGCCAAAAGCTCATGTGAGTTGGTGCAATCTCTCCTACTGTAAAGACACTCTATTTCCTTGATGTCATCCTCCAGATCCTTGCACTAACTCTGGAGAACTCGGAGCACCATCTTGTTGAACTGATGTTGCTGAGTCTAACGAAGGACGTCATTACAGGCCTCGTATTTCTCAAGGAGGGTGTAGGATTCATCTTGGATGGAGGCTTTCTAATTCAATAAGCAAAAGACATAATACATTTCAAATTTGGCCTCAAAGAAAAAGTGTTCCCGAGGCGGTGTAGTGTCCTTAGGATCTCCAAGATTTCTCCTAAAGGTGCATCCGTCGAAGCAGCTTCTGAGAAGCTCCAGATGAAGAAGTCTATGTCTAACAGAAGAGAAGACTAACCATAGAATGTAAGGTTTTCAGAGAGGATCTCTTTCAGAAAGGGCTTAGCTTGAGAAAGAGGAGAAGAAATTATGGCAGAAGACATGTTGATTGGAAGATTATCAAAAGTGAGCCGACATCTTGAGAGGATCGGTCGGCTTATTCTATGATCATGGGGACAACATTTAATGGATGCATGCGCTCCTTCTCCTCAGGAGATAGGGCTAAAGATTGCAGTAGGCGGACACCCTTGTGTCCAAGCGTCATGATGGATTTGACCTTGGGTTCCGAGTCGATGGCAAATGTGGTTGCATCTTGGTACTCCCCGAGTCATTGAATCTCCTTGGGTATGTGCAGCTCGGATGGGATGTGGATGATAGTCCAGTCAATGAAGGGAAACTTCTACCCCTTCTCTAGGCCCTCACCGATCAATTCGATCAAGGTTGGCCCATGTAGTTGGTCCTCTAGGGGGAGTTTGGCTTATCATTGGGATAGACGATCATCCCTACACTGATGTGTCTGATTGGTGGGCAGGTGAAACTATTGTTTTTCTCCCCTTAACCTTGTTCTCTTGTTAGACCTTGTTGCCCTAGCCTCAAATTTGAAGTAGGTCAGTATCCTAATCCAGTCTTACCTGAACTTTCTCGAACATCAACGACTATGGTCGAGTCTTGGTATTCAAGTTGATAATAGAAAATTTGGTGCTTAATAGGAGAAAATTAAGTCATAGTTTGATTCGATAAGATACACAAATGGAACACAGTTTATAGTCTTGGGCTCAAAACTGTTGTTTGGTGTGTCCTTTTCGGATCGTTGTTTATCCATGACCGAGGATTGGAAGGCTCGGGGTTGAGGACCATGAAAGACAGAAGCTGATGGTTTGAAGTGACTTACCGGGCTCTTTCCTTGGAGGATCATGGGCTTGTTGAATGTCGAAGGACCCAAGGAGGGAGCCAAGCTCTAAGCCTAGAAGAAAGATGGTTTATCGGCATGGTGTTCTGACTCAGTTGAAATATGTTGTGGGCAATTTGGATCAGGTGTCCTTTCTAGGAGAACAAGCAGTTGACTGGACCATGTTAAACTGTGGTTGGGAGAGGTGGTGAATGTTGGTTGGTGGATCTTTTCTTGGAGGATCAATGACTGATCGGCCCATGTTTGATTGGTACTAGAAGATGGGGAACATGGTGGCTCTTGGGCCTTTCCTTAAAGTATCAGAACTGGAGAGGGCGCCAAGTAGGATGGTGCCCCCTGCATGATGAGCCATGTGAACTTCAGACAAAAAGTCATTATTATGGATGAATTGGGTTGTATGGGGATGAGCCAATTCTCAAACAAGATTGATGGTAGGGATGCCCGTGTGTTGGGGCTCACTTGGTGTTATGACAAGGGATTCTGGAGTATGTTGTTAGCAGTCGCGTCCAAGGTTGCGACCGAAATTTTTCTTTAGTCGATTAAATTTTGGATCGCATGTTTTAATATGAAACAGCGATCCATCGTATGCCATTGGATTGATGGAATGCACGATACTTGTTTTCATTATAGTTTGGCGATAATGGGTTCAGTAGGGCCCTAGGCTACAATGAGGTAAAGAGTTGCCTTTGAACTAGCATTGCTAGTATGCTACTATAAGATTGATTCAATGGAGCGAACTGCCTAGGTTTCTAAAATGTACCCATTCAACAATTCTGATTAGAGTATTATAGATTCCATCTTTGTGGTTGTTGTTGCTGTTGGAGTTGTCCCTGTTGAGTGGTGAATGGTGCGGCTTGGGCAAATGTGATGAGATTGTTATCTTTTGTTGGATAGTGGACAGGGATATCGTCATCATCGCTCTCATATTCAATAGGCTCTTATTCAGTAGGCTCATATTCGATGGGCTCTTTATACACATGATCCCACTTTTTCAAGGTAGCCTAATGTGGCCAAAGCAGATTGTCCGAGCCCTTATTTTGGTTTCAACTTGTTCCCCAGCGTGGATTAGTTGGATGAAGTTGACATACGAATACAAGACAATGTATCCAGATATACTCAGGTTTGCCAAGTGGACAATCATGGAGATCCACTCTTCCTCTTCGATAGGTGTTTTCATTTTGGCGGCCTTAGCCCGCCACCGTCCAACATAAGCTGACAAAGACGAATTATTCATTTGTCTTAAAAGCAGCAAGATCTACCCTTCCAGATGCTACGTTTAGATTATAGGCAAAGCAATCATAGAATGCTTGGGACAGGTCTTCCCAAGTCCTAACTTTATGGTAATCAATTGATATGTACCAGCTAAGCGTATCACCTCTCAGGGACTTTTGGAATAATCGGATCAAGATTCCATAATCCCCCACCATGGCATTGAGTTGTTGCCGCAAAATGCTTTCATGTGGTCTATGGGGCATTCCGCACTATCATTTCATTCAAATTTCAACACCTTAAAGTTTTAAAGCACTCTAGCGCCCAAGAAAGGGCAAAGATCCCTAGATTTGGTGGAGGAGAGATCCATCCCATGTCGTTTCTGGAGTTCGCTTTTCATGACCCTGAGTTGCTCCTCAAATATTCTTGAAGCCGATCAATTCCAAAGAGGCCTGAGTGGAAAAGGTTTGCCCTCTGTGGTGTGTGTATCGCGACTTGGTTGTTGTACCCGTTAAGAGAAGTGTATTGAATTGAAACTGGGAGGGGAGATTGTAAATGAAAAGAAATCCCACCAGCGGGATGATGATGAATACTAGAATATACATGTTGTGGTTAACTGTAATGATGATAGCTCCTTTTAGGGGAGAATGTTGAAATTAATTGGTTGTATACAAAGCTGGGCTTTGAATCGACAGACTGATTAGAGCGATTGACCGTTGTGCTAGCATGCTTTGGCTTGACGGGGTGGTTCTGCTTTGAAGGAAGCGAGTCATGAGGTTTTCTAGCCCATTCATGTTGAGGACTAAGTTGGCTATTGAATGAGCAGTGATGGGTTGCCTGGGAGACTCTAGGAGAGATCCTAGATTGTCTTCCTGGACTGACATGGTTTTCATTGTGAATGTTCGGGTAAAACTCTGGTGAATGTGTGTTGGGTGGCGGACTTGTAAGTAATTTTTTTATATAATTACAAGAGAAAGTAAAGTGTGGTATGTACATGAAAAAAAGAGTATGCACTGGAATGAATGATGCTAGTGAAAAAGTAAGGGGGACCAATTCATACAAGAATACAAGATATAGGCAAGAAAGTAAATAGACCAATTGTAATATACTAACAATTTCGAGTGGTATTTTTTTCTGATTATTTAATCATAACAAATCATCAAGTGGGTCATTTTAACAATTTATACCAAGATATGTGCCAATCCGTCTGTTGGATCACCAATCCAAATCACGAATCATCGATTCAAACCATCTGAATTGAATAATAACTAATTTGTTTTCAAATCTACCGTTAAAATTATCATCTGACAGATGTATCATCAAAATCTTGAGAATTTCCCTTATGACCACTTGATCTTTCTATAGACCACCGTTTAATATGTTCTTTGACACAATATCAACAACGTCATATAAAAATCTTGACTTGAACAAGGATAAAAAGCTGAGATCTAAGGCCAAGAATTCTTGAACCGTCAATTTTAGGATATTTTGTGGACCCTAGTAGAGTATACTAGCTTCTTATTTCATGACTCTAGTAGATTTTTAAGACCATGATTTTAAATTATTTTAACATATATAAAATTATAAAAATTATCCATATGTACTATAACATACATTTGAGCATGACCCATATATAGTATTATATACTCATTATTATTATTTTTAAAATTATTTTTCCCATGATCTTTATAATAAAGACTTCATTTTGATATAATGATTGAATATAAAAAGTTTTGGTTTGGCCCACATGATCGTGATATGTACATACTCGATCAATGCACCCTACTTCACATGAACACATATGTACAATCTTTGGTGCACCGCCACCTCTACGAACACTTGTGATTCCTTACAATTAAACATGATTTTTTTGATCAATGAGTCATTTTTATAAGAGGGCATAAGGTATAAACAATCTAATCATGTGCTTGATAAAGAATATTGTACTTGTGGGATCCACATCTCCAAGGCATGTATGCATATATTGTTTGCACCCTCATCTACCCTAAAACCTTCCTCATTACTTCACACCCTTAAGATAAGAGTTACATGTAATTAACATGTATTTATCACGTGTTTACATGTACATGTGTATTAATGTAAGGGGGCTTTGGCTCCTCTATATAAGGCATGCCAAATCACTCATAAGTACTCATACTTTAAACGTAGAAAGAGTGAGACGTACACAATCCAAGCCACACATGTTAAAGAATCATTAATCTCCACCATACATCAATTAAGTAACATCTATATTGTATTTTTCAAGGCCCACATGTTTTGATTTTTGAATGAGCCATTTGGACGTTCCAATCAGTGAAATCTGGATCACTGATTTGAGGTCCAACATATGCATATGCGCACCAAAATGGGGATGTTCAAATCTACTCATTTATTGGATATTCTATTAAGTCCAAATTTGATCAATTCTATAACATGCAAGGACCACTAAATCTGATGGAATTGAAGATGTTAAATGGCCTTGGAACCTGACTAAAACTGGACCATTAGAACGGACTATAAAGCTGCCCAAATTGGGATCATTTGATCATCTAATAATTGTCAAAATTAGGATCGTTAAATAACCTCAAAAGTGGGGCAGGTTTAGACTATTAAAGTACCCATGAAATCTGTCCGCTTTTGGACTTTTAGTTGGCCAAGAATTGAGTTAAATGTAGACTGTTAACTCAACCTCAAACCTATTTATTTTTGAAATATAATCAGGCTTCGAAGTTATCCATTGTTGGGACATTTGGAAGGCTACAATTTGTTCATCATGGACAACTATGTAATCCTACAAATATGGACATCAAGTGAACATTATTTATTTATTTATTATTAGTTTATATCTAATCCTTTTTTTTAAAACTATTGTATGACTCACTTTAAGTTAAAGATTTGGCCTTCGAACCACCTTAAAAGTTGTTCACCTTTTAAAAAAACCTTAATAAGGCATTGCATCTAGCTCAAATCTAGACCAATGGATGGTCCAGAATTTAGCCCCAAACTTAAACGTTTAATGGCCCCAAAATCTTGGTAGATTTGACTCAAATCAAAGGCTTCAGAAAAACCTGTCTTAAATTTTGACCCTTGATAACACTCAAATTGAGACCATATGATATTTAAAACTTGGTCTAAATTTGGACTTGTGGATGATCCATGCAGTGCTCAATCTGAACCTTGTGATCTTAGATCTATATTATAGAAATTAAATAAGAGATCAAAATTATGATTAAGTACGTTAAATCAATGATCAGGTCTAAACCAACAATTGATCAAGGGTCTAATCACCAAATTAAGTAACGAGACTTAAGGAAAATAAGATCCACCCAACCCAGATTTAGATCGGATTATCTGATCAATTATCAATAAAGGTCGTTGGACCAAAATTGTGAAAATTTAAGAAAATTAATGGTCAAAACAGATGGATCTTAACATCCAATCTTTTTAAACGATCGATCTTAACTCAAAGATAAATTATACCTTTGATGTATTGTTAGGATTGAAGAAAAATATAAATATTGATATAAGTGGGTAATCTACAGCTTAAATTTAAATATTAAGGACTATATTAGACAATCGATGGATAAATCTTGGACTATTTATTGTTTTTGCAAGTGTTCTAAGAAAAAATGGACACTAAGTAATATATAAATTAACTTCATGCTTGTATTCTAAATATGACTAAAAAAATGGAACTTTCTTGGGATCATAGACCCGAGTGTAGTTATCAGATCCATGAATAAATGATTAAAATGTCAAAATGATCGAATAAAGATGAACATTATGGGTAAGTAGTCAATATCACAAATATATTTTCCTGAATATCTGTTTAAGTATGCATCTGCCTTGTATTTAATGTGTCATTCTGAGAACATCACACAACTCGGTAATCAAGTTATTCCTTAAATTCTCGGGCGGAGTTATCAATAGAACCCGAGTTGGTACCAATAGGGCCTCCTCATTAGACTACTGTCAAGGCTGGGGAATGAGTTTAGCTATTTTTAGAGCGGGTTACTCATTGCCAGACTATACGGTTACACACGATACATGAGATACCTCAAGCCAACATTCGCACATGACGTGAGTAAACTCCTACACATGTTTGCTCATATGGATCATGGTCGGATGGGTGTTGGCAAGTCGGACGCTATGCGTAGCTATGGCCTTAGTTGTTCACTAAAGAAATTATTTTTGTGGTAATATGACATACTAAGATTTTTGTATATGCATTTGTATCATGCCTATATTATGAATCATGCATACAACTACTTGCTGGGGTGTTATCTCATTCTATTAATTAAAAACTATCCAGGACAAAGGAATGAACTAGAGTCTCTGCATCTGGAGTGATGACTTTCAGAGGCGCGCTCTTGGACATTTGCTGTGATAATAAATATTTTTTTATTTTATATTTATTACTTTTGAATAATGATGTATGAATTTGTGCTGCATATCAGCTAGTGGATAATTGATACTGTTGACTGGATGCATTGTGATGAATTAAATTTACTATTTGCGATAATTATTATGGTTATATGCATATTATTATCCCATCCCCATCGAGTCACACCCTCGACTCGGCGATTAAGTCAAAAGAACTCAGGTTTCCAGAGTCGGGGTGTGACACCAATATTCACTAGAGAGTTGGAAAATAAATTGACCAGAATGTTAGAATACTAATAAAGACCAGAAGTTAAAAGAATCTCCTAAAAGGGTACAACCTGACATTTTAAGTCGTGCTTTGCCTAATGGAGGCTCAGATCCAAAGTTTATTTAGATCCATCGAAACCCATGACCTTCATACCTAAACCTTGCAGACAGATTGAGAAACGAAGGTTAATGATTTTTATGTACTTGGTTGATGCGGGCAGTAGTGTGTGAAGGTCCAGATTTGAAGTCTATCTAGATTTGGTGAAACCCATAACTAAGACCTCCATACTCGAACCTTACAGAGGAGTTGAGAATAGAAGCTAGTAATTATACTTTTATCGTTCATAATATCTCATGCAACTTACTCACGTCCATATATTGATCGGAGTCGCCACTTGCCACAATGAAGGTTCTAGAATCCATGGTCAACTAGAATTTGTGGAATCACTTAGAGATCGGGAAAACTGAAGAATTTCCAATTTGAGTGACTCTTAGATAGGTATGCACCATGGATTTCGAGTAAGGGTCTTGGTTACTGAAAAAGAAGAGGTTAGGCACCATTTTTCTACCCATGTGAAAACATTTACTTTACCGGGTAGTACGCTTTCAAAGAGAATTCAAGGAACTTCCCGTAAAATATTAAGATTTTTATGTCTAAACTACATGAGATAAACTAAAAATGGAATGAAAATGGTAGAAAATTGGTTTTTCGATAAAAGTACGAAAAAGACAAGGAATATAGAGTTTTTGGTTATTCCTTTAAGTCACGTTTTCTGATACAGGAGATCATCAACAGAGACAACTACAGAGCATACTTTACATGGTGTTAGAGCAGAGCCTGCTACCTCAGGTGTTCAAAATAAGGGAGTTGAAATGTACAAATTGGAAAAGAATAGATAAAAAATACGGCATTGACTTTGAAATTAAAATATGATAAAAATGATCGAGGAAAGAAAAGACTAAGAGAATAGAGAGTTAAGAGTCTCTAGCTCTAATTGGCTCTCTCTCTCTCTCTCTCTCTAGTGCTCTCTTTGGCCGGACGGTCTCTGGCCAAATGCTCTTCTAGACTCTCTCTCTCTCTCACTTCCCAGACACTGCCTCCCCCACCTCTCTTTTATAGATATTTGGAGAGGGTTGGTTTAGATACAAAGTTAAGTTCGTGTGAGCTGTGTCATCACATGGGTCGTGGATGAGATGAGTCATGGATGGGATGGGTCATGGATGGGTGATGGCATGTGTAATGGCATGCGTGAGCCCGACCACATTTTAGGAAGTGAGTGGAGGGTCGAAACCCGCAAATCCGCCCATAAATCAAATTTTTGGGCAAAGACAGCATTGGCGCCACCGTCATTGTGCAAAGATGGTGCTAGCACCGTCGTCTTCGGGCCAAATTCGGCGCTTCAGAAAAGCCGACACTCAACATGGTGAATGGCCCAAATGTCTTAAAATATGCATGGTTCATTCATGGTGAGATTCACCAAAATAACCACATGGATTGCTCTTGTAATAGAGTTATTGTTATCTTTAAAAGTGACCTAAGCTATCCTTAGAAAAGCTATTATTTAAAAGTTTTACCAAACATACTTATTTTTAATAAAAGCTTCTTTTATACCATACAAGTTTATTTAAAACAAGTATTAGAGTAGCTCTTGTTGAATTAAAGTAAACATGCTCATGCCACCCAAAGGCAAAATGCAGCATCATTGTATCCCCAATCATCGAGCTTGGCGGATCCCTAGCAGTAGGTCCCAATGTTACGCATTTGTTATATATCCACACGGAACATCCGATTTCTACATCTCACCTTTAAGGCAATATCCAAAAAATCAGACGGATAAAAATTTCTTTTGAACCCCACCACATGTAAGAGAGGCGATTGAATGCCACCATTAAAATTTTCCTAAGCTCAGTGTAATGCCTATTTTCTATCCAACCTATTAATAAGGTCACACAAGCACCAAGGAAACACAAATATCAGCTTAATCCAAAACTACGATGTCCTTAAAGCGTGATTCGCCCCCTTATCAAGCCAGAGTTACAGGCGAATTGCTTCCAGGATAAGACAAGCCTTATCTGGATCCAGCGTGCAACAATCACGATAGGTCCACTATGGGACAATTTAACGCAGTAGATTTATTTTGGCAGACTTAGACGATGGAGATGATAACAGTATTCTAAAATGAAGTTATGGACTGTATCTGATTTGATAGGAGAGATGGTGTGTTGAGATGATGAAATCGAACTGTAATGGTCCAGTTTATATAGGCCTCAAGTTTAGACCCGTTGCTGTGTGGTATTCAATGGTCCAGAACGTTTGAAAAACGTTTCTGGCCGTTGTCCATTAATCCCAGACGTTTCTGGTCATTAGATCTGTAGATCTGACCGTTGGATCATCTTGGCCTGTCCATTTTCGGACCGTTGTGGCTTTTAAGGTAGCTATCCATTTATAGAAACGGCTGGATATTTCGGATCTAAGATCCGACCGTTCTCAGTCACCTATAAAACCCAGGCTCATTTCTAACTTTTCAAATTCACACCGCCTTAAGGCTTTGACTAGACCCATCACACCGTGATCGCATCGCCTCGCGCCGGTTCGCGTAAGGTCGCGAGGGAGCGACTACTCTACGACACAATGCGCACCTACAAAGTGCAGAGTGCACCATCTAGCGCCACTACAGCCACACTGCCTCACTGCTTTAGACCTCGCCCACGCCCGTGCCCGAGCCCAAGCGCGAGGGCACGCGCGCGTGCGTGCGTGCGTGTCAACCCGTGTTTCATCTCCTCCAAAAAGCTCCAAGTAAGAATACCCTTCTCAATATCTCATATAAACCACAAAACTATTCTTTGCATTTCTGATGTGGGACAAAGCACACACACCACACTTTTTAATTCAAAAAATTCAAAAAGTATTTTGGCGGGAAAATCTCGAAATTTTGAAAAAATTTTGAATTTTCATTTTTATTATTTTTAAACCACTGATTTTCAACAATCCCCCACTGGTTTTTTAAATAATGAAAACTCTGTCAGAATAATAATAGTTATTAAGCATAAAGAAAGATATCTTGCGATTTGAATCTTTCCTTAGTGTAAGTATTTTAAAGTTATTTCGAAATTTCTAGTTGCCGCAGCATTGAACTAGTTATTTCTATATGACACAACCGAAAATACTACACACATAATAGCTCTTGCGTTATGTATTCCTTTATAATCTCGCTTAGAACTTTTAATGGTCATGTGCTTATCTTATTTTATGAACGATCCCGAGATAACTCTAAGTCTCATGAGAAACGGCACCACTTCTACGTTCACATAGGTGAAATCCTTCCAGTGTTTCCGTTTAAAACACTTGTCCTGTTTGACTGGATTTCATTAAGAGTTCAATACTCATCCCTCTTTATAACGGCCAGCACTATCATCTTGGATGAGGTTATCAATTTATTTAGTGCTGAAACTTTTCACTTATCAATGAATTGTTGTTACCCATTAAACCCAATATTTAGAGATTTTCTAATTTAGGGTTGGGTTTCTTTCACTGGTGAAACTTTAAGTAAAGAGTTTCAACCCCATCCCTCTAGATGTTGTCCTTACTACCTCTCTCGTTAGAGGTTTAGTAAAAGGATCAGCCAAGTTATTACTTGACTTTACATATGAGATCGCAATGATTCCATCTTGAATCAATTGTCTTACATAGTCATGTCGCAAACTTATGTGCCTAGACTTCTCATTATAGGTACTACTATAGGCTCTTACTAAAGTACCTTCATTATTACAATGAAGTGAAACAGCCGGTATAGGCTTCGCATAAAATGAGATTTCTAAAAGAAGATCCCTTAACCACTCAGCCTCTTTGCCTGTAGCAGCTAAAGCTATGAACTCAGATTCCATAGTTGAGTGCGTTATGCAAGTTTGTTTCTTGGATCCCCAAGATACAGCTGCACCTCCTAGGGTGAATATCCACCCTGTAGTGGACTTGTTGTCCCCTGCACTCGATATCCAACTTGCATCGGTATATCCTTCCAACACTGCTGAAAATTCTGAGTAAAATAGCCCTAGTTCTTTAGTTTCTTTAAGATAACCTAGAACTCTACTAATTGTTTTCCAGTGTTCAACACTTGGATTACTCGTAAACCTACTTAGTTTACTCACAGCGTATGCTATATCCGGTCTTGTGCATTGCATTGCATACATAAGACTACCTATAGCACTAGCATACTCTAGTTGTGCAACTGCTCTTCCACTGTTTTCTTTTAACTTGATACTTGGATCAAACGGGGTCTTTGCCTCTTTAATTTTCAAGTGATTAAACTTGTTTATTATTTTCTCAATATAATGAGACTGGCATAATGCAAAACCCCCACTATGTTTTTTAACTTTGATACCTAATATGGTATCCACTTGTCCAAGATCTTTCATTTTGAAAACTGAAGAGAGAAACTTTTTGGTTTCAGTTACACCTTCCATTTTATTACTGATTATTAACATATCATCTACATACAAGCATATGATTACAATATAATCATTACATACTTTTGAATATATGCATTTATCAGCAATATTGTGTTCAAAACCATAAGACAGAACTTTAGAATCAAATTTATCATGCCACTGTTTTGGTGCTTGCTTTAATCCATACAAAGACTTAACAAGTCTACATACTTTTCTTTCATTTCCTGGTAGAACAAACCCTTCTGGTTGCTCCATGTAAACCTCCTCATCGAGATCACTATTCAGGAATGCTGTCTTCACGTCCATTTGATGGATATGAAGATGATGTATGGATGCAAGAGCGAATAAGATCCTAATCGATGTTATTCGAGCTACTGGTGAATAAGTGTCAAAATAATCAATTCTATCGAAAACCCTTAGCAACTAATCTTACCTTAAAGGTTTGAATTGTACCATCTGTGTGATATTTTTTCTTAAATACCCACTTACAACCTATTGGTTTAGAACCTGGAGGTAGATCTACCAATTCCCATGTTTGGTTAGATATTATAGAATCCATTTCATCATTAATGGCTTCTTTCCAAAAAGCGGAGTCTCTTGAAGACATAGCTTCACTAAAGGTTTTAGGTTCATCTTCTATAGTCAAAACCATAGGTATTTTCCTAATCACCTTCTCTCTATCACCCTCAACTAGATGAAAAGAGAGTCGTTGAGAGTCTATTTGATCAGGATCAAGACTCTTTTCTACTCTTGCTCTTTGACTCCTACGAGGTTCACTAGGAGTTTTCTCTTCTATTTGTGTTTCTTTTATATTTTCATTAGGAGATTGAATCTCAGCATTCTTTTTCTCCGTGAATACAGAATTCTCAAAGAACTCTACATCTCTAGACTCTATGATTACATTGGAGTCTAAGTCTAGAAGTCTATAGGCCTTACTATGTTGTGCATATCCTACAAGGATGCACTTGATAGCTCTTGGTCCTAATTTAGTTCTTTTAGGTTCTGGAGTTCTGCAATATGCAAGACACCCCCACACTCTAAGATACCTTATGTGTGGTTTTCTTCCTTTCCATATTTCGTATGGAGAGGTCTTAGTTTTCTTAGATGGAATTCGGTTTAAAACATGACATGCAGCCAACAGTGCTTCTCCCCATAGGTTTAATGGCAACTGTGCTTGTATTAGCATTAAGTTGACCATTTCTACTAACGTCCTATTTTTTTTCTCTGCTACATCATTTTGTTGTGGTGTATAAGGTGCTGTGCACTGATGTATTATGTCGTGTTCTTCACAATAGTTAGAAAATTCATTAGAGAAATATTCTCCTCCTCGATCACTACGAAGGATTTTAATATTTTTATCTAATTGATTTTCTACTTCAACTTTATAGATCTTGAATGCATTAAATGCTTCATCTTTTGATTTTAACAGATATATATATATATATATATATACATATCTCGAACAATCATCTATAAATGTTATAAAATACCTTTTACCTCCACGGGTGACAACGCCATTTAGTTTACATATGTCAGTATGCACTAGGTCTAATATTTGAGATGATCTCTTAACGCTAGGGAATGGTTTCTTGATTATTTTAGACCGTATGCATACTTCACATTTATCTTTGTCACTATCATTGTATGATATTAGGCCGTTCTTAGCCATGAGTTTTATGGTACTGTAGCCAATATGGGCTAGTCTACCATGCCATAGCGTTACAGACTCAATCATGTAAGCAGAAGAATTCTTTTCATTTAAAGAGAGTTTGATCATCCCATTACAAGCGTATCCCTTACCCACAAAGTTTCCATTCTTAGACAAGATCAGCTTGCCTGATTCAAACACAACCCTAATCCCAGGCTTGCTTAAGAGATCCCCTGAGACAAGATTCCTTCTTATGTCTGGGACATGCAGTACGTTGGTCAGGATTACCTTCTTTCCAGAGGTAAAGAGTAATTCCACGGTTCCTTTGCCTACAACTTTCGATCGTCCTTCATTTCCCATTTGAACCTCTTGACCATTGGTCTCATCTTCATAGGTTTTGAAAGCAGATCGATCATTGCATACATGGACTGTGGCACCTGTATCATACCACCAACCAGGGATTTTCTCTTGAACTAGGTTCACTTCTGTGACCATGGCTACGATTTCATCGTCTACTGCATTAGCCTCTTTCTTAGGCTTTTTTCGGTCCCTACAGACTCGGGCGAAATGTCCGGTCTTGCCGCAGACATAGCAAGCTCCCTTAGGTTTGCCGTTTTTCTTATTTTAAGTTTTCTTGAATTTCCCTTGATCTTTTTAGGTTTAAGGGAATCATCTTTTTTATTGGTTTTATTTTGGGATGTCCTTTCTACTGCGTTCACCTTGGATGATGATACACCATTAGCGTCATCCTTTTTGTCTTGGTTGCAAGATTCTTCTTCAATACGAAGATGTTTCTGGATTTGTTCTAGGGTGAACTCTTTGGATTTATGCAGTAGTTTCTTCCTGTAGTCTTTCCAGCTCAGAGGTAACTTTGAGATTATAGCTCCGACTTGAAAGGATTCAGAAAGATCGATTTTTATGGCTTTTATTTTATTTGCAATAAGTTGCAGTTCTTGGATTTGGGCAAGCAGCGGTAGATTGTCTACCATCGTGAAGTCGAAATACCTGGCAATTAGAAATTTCTGTGTACCTTCCTCTTCAGCCTTGTATTTGTATTCCAGTGCGCTCCAAATTTCTTTCGCTGATGTGGTCCCCGTGTACAAATCGTACAATCGATCAGAGAGAGCATTGAGGATGTGGCCACGACACAGCAGTTCATCTTCTTGTCGCTTGATCCTAGCAGCGATCTGTTCTGGAGTGTCAGTGTCCTTTGCTTCAGGCAGAGGCTGGAGAGTCGGGTCCAGGATGTAGAAGATCTTCAGAGCGGTCAGCAGGAATTTCAGCTTGTCCTGCCATCTAGTGAAATTTGAACCATCGAATCGGTCTAATTGGATCAGATCCTGGTTCATCAGTTTGATTGATGCAACACTTTCGGTGTCCATAATCACGCTTTAAGATTGTTAGAAAAGTTTCTTTTGGATACATTGAAAAAAAATAGAAAAAATAAAGATTATCATTAGGCTGAATCACGTATAAAATACGTTGTCCTTAAAGCGTGATTCGCCCCCTTATCAACTGCTGATGGGTTACAGGCGAATTGCTTCCAAGATAAGACAAGCCTTATCTGGATCCAGCATGCAGCAATGACAATAGGTCCACTATGGACAATTTTAACGTAGTAGATTTATTCTAGCAGACTTAGACGATAGAGATGATAACAGTATTCTAGTTTGAAGCTATGGACTATATCTGATTTAATGAGAGAGATGGTGTATTGAGATGATGAAATCGGACTGGAATGGTCCAGTTTATATAGGCCTCAGGTTTAGACCCGTTGTTATGTGGTATTCAATGGTCCAAAATGTTTGAAAAATGTTTCTGGCTGTTGTCCATTAATCCCAGATGTTTCTGGTCATTAGATCTGTAAATCTGACCATTGGATTATCTTGGCCTGTCCATTTTCGGACCGTTGTGACTTTTAAGGTAGCTATCCATTTATAGAAACGACTGGACGTTTAGGATTTAAGATCTAACCATTCTCAGTCACTTATAAAACCCAGGCTCATTTCTAACTTTTCAGATCCATACCGCCTTAAGGCTCTGACCAGACCCATCGCACCGCAATTGCACCAAGGTCACACCGTCTCGCAGAAGTGCAAAGTGCGCCATCTAGCGCCACTACAGCCACACTGCCTCACTGCCCTCACCTGTGCCCATGCCCGAGCCCAAGCCCGAGCGCGAGCACGCGCGCACGTGCGTGCATGTGTTCTAGTGCTTCGTACTAGAACACACAACCCATGTTTCATCTCCTCCACAAATCTCCAAGTAAGAATACCCTTCTCAACATCTCATATAAACCACAAAACTATTCTTTGCATTTTCGATGTGGGACAAAGCACACACATCGCACTTTTTAATTCAAAAAATTCAAAAAGTATTTTGGCGGGAAAATCCTGAAATTTGAAAAATTTGAATTTTTATTTTTATTATTTTTAAACCATTGATTTTCTATCCAACCTATTAATAAGGTCACACAAGCACCAAGGAAACACAAATATCAGCTTAATCCAAAACTTCCGTGGCAGGCATGAAGTTTTTAATGGTTAATTACCACTTTTCTTATAATATGAACCAACTGAGATTTATATCTGCTTCATTTTTTGAACCATGCCCTACGCGAAAGGGACGGACGATGTAGGACGCCATCACGGTCGGCCCCACAGTCACGGATCCACTGGACGGGGATTAGCTACTGACAGCGTCAGTGCAAATATCACTACTGAAGTGACGTCACCAAGTTCCCAGTGTGTTGTATGTGCTGTATCCACACCGCACATCCATTCGGAGAGATCATTTTAGGAGAGGAATCAAAGAATGAGGTAGATCAAAAGCTCAAGTAAGTCCCTCCACAGAAAACAGTGGGGATTGAACACCTACCATTGAAAACTCACCGGGGCTACGTAAGTTTTCAATCAAGCTGATGTTTATGTTTTCCCTTAGTCCATGTCTGTGTTAAGCGTATGAATAGGTTAGATCTTTAAAAAAACATCATGGTAGGCCTTAAGAAAGTTTCAACGGTTGTCCCCACTGTTTTCTATGGTGGGTTCCACGAGCTTTGGATCTGACTCATTATTTGGCTCCTGCCCTAAAATGATCTCTCCAAATGGATATACGGTGTGGATACAACACATATACAGTAGTGGCCCCACAGTACTTGGTGACGTCACTTCAGTGGGGAAATTGGCTACTGACGCTACGCAGCTAATCCGCTCCCGGATCCACTGCATCCCTCACGTGCTAGGTGCAAGTGGATCCAGGCCGTCCACTAGTTTGTTCATTCCCCCGGATAATCCTGTGAAGAAAATTGGCACGAAACTGACAATCCTATCCATCAATTCATTCTATTATCTTCGTGTGGTATGGTTCTCACATCTGGCATAATATTCACCACCAACGGTCCGGATCGGTCTATGGGTTTCCGGGGGTATTGCCACGTGCGGTGAAGTCGAAACCCCTTGTCGGCTTTTGAAGAGAAATGAATGAATACAACGGCTGTACATGAACTTTCGAATACATCAACATCTTCACTCCAACTTTTTTACACATAAATTATCACATACGTGAAAAAAGTGGGCCACACTATCCTAATCATGTTTGATAAAAATAAGAATAATCCAATTAAAATTGGAGCAGCATTCATACACTAACTCATAGCATCGGCTGTTCACTGACCTTGATGTTCTATCTCTCTCAATAAGTATATCATCTCAAAATTTAAAACAAAAACAATAGCCATCATATTGTGACCCGCCTTTTTCACGGCTCAGATATTTATAAACTTAGCATGTCAAAGGTAAATTGGTGGATGTATATGAAAATTTCTATACAGCCGCTGTATGTGAAAGTTTCCATAAAGCCGCTGTATAAAACATTCAATCCAAGGCCGTACCGGCTTTTTCTGTCTCTGTTTCTCTTCCCTCTCTTTCTTTCAATGGCGGAAACCTCATCAACATCTCTCTATTTCTTTTTCTCTTCTTCTTTCCCACCGACACCTACAATCACTCGCTCCAAATTACCATTTTGCCCTCCATCTTCCACATTTATTCCTCCTCGCCTCTCCTCCTCTTCCTGTTCTTCGTCTTCTTCCCGTCTTCTCGTCCGATCCTCTGCCAAAGATTCGGATGGTGGAGATTTCACCAGCAACAATCCCTTCTCTTTCTATCCTTGGGACTCCTTCAATCCCCAAGGAGACGGCAGCGACGGTGCGTTGATTCGTTCGCATATCTGTTCTTGCTTCAATTTTATTTCTTTCGTCATTCTTCTGATTTAGGGTTTGTTGGTAGCGTGTTTGGATGCACCGTGCACGATCCAATTGAATTGCGATTAGTAGTCTGATATGAAGAGGAATAGCGTGATTCTGTTTCCTTCCCATAGCGTTCATATTGCAGGAATCCAAGGATCCAAATTGCAATCGTGTTGTTTCAGGTTGCGATTTGGGGATTAATCTCTTGGCACGTCTGGGTGTTAGCAGGAGATGAATTACAATAACTCAGTGAAATAGGGAAGGAATGGCCAATCCAGTCTGCGTTCATAGCAATTGACTGGGCCTAAGTCACCAATGTGATTGTTCCAAGTCCAACTTGAAATGCATGTGAGTTTCTTTATTGCAATCCAATTCAATTGAGCATCCAAACACACCCGGAATGTTTACAATTCAATTCAGTTCGTGAATCTAAAAGCAGGCATTTATATTTTTTCCAGCAGTATTTCTTTTTATTGATGCATAGTAATCAGAATCGCATAGGAATTGCAATTCTCTTGTCAGAATTCTTTAGGTGGGGCATTTATTCCCCCAAGCGACCTTTCTAATTGGAAAGAAAATGCAAAGTGATATAGGATCCATTTCGGATGCACTTTGAATTATTAGCTCTATAGTTCCACTGAATAAACCGTTCCACTTTACTTTTGGGGCACCTCAGAAACAGGTAACTGTGTGGCGCACGTTGCTGCTTTCTAGAAGCCACATCTCAAGCAAGCTTGATTGACATTTGGGCAACTACATTCCCCATCTCAGTAAAAGATTATGTGTATCGCTGGTCAGTGGCAGACAATGTGTATTTCAACATTGAAGTCTCGTGTTCGAGCCCAGTTTAACTATAGAAAAAAAAAAACCCTTTGTTGGATGGATTCATGAGGGTAGAAGATTGTAAGCACGGATGTGTATTGCAACACGAACACTGTGTAACAATGATGCAGGCCAATGAAAAAGCACTATGTGCGTGTTAGATATGGGACCCATAATGAAAATGGCAAAATCATCATTTTGTGCAAGGAAATCTTTACTTATCACTATGGATCCCATATCTGAAAAATGACACTTTTTAATTGGGCCACGTCATTGTTACCTAAAAGCAATTTGTGTTTGTTGTAAAATATCAGCATCAAGAGGTTTGTTGGCTTGGCCCAGAATTGATATGATACGGGTGTGTTTGGCACATATCGGCTTGTTGATCAAAAACTTCTTTTACAAAAAAATTCCAGAGAAAGGGGGAAATGGGAAACCAAAGAATTTTTTTTCTTTTATGTTTTGGATACGTATCAAAAGTGTATTGTACCATTCTTTGGTAGGAATGCTTTCTGTTTGGCTGACCTATTGGAAGCATGGATGCTAAGTCTTTGACATCTACATCCTTAAGTGGTTCTTATGAATTGATTTGTCACATGATATATCAACCATCATCTTTATTAGTTCACATATTAAATATAGAGTATTGACTGTAGAGACTAGAGACTCATTACTGCCAAACAGGCAAGTACTACCATGGTTCATAACATCATCTAGCACTTCGCATTTTCATGCAAGAAAAAGGTTTGCAAATGCATGTACACATAGCTTCACAAAATATAATTATTTAACTAAAAAGTATTCATTAGTCATTACCTCATCAATACGCATGGATACTTGAGGGGGCTAACCTGCAGAAAGTTGGTTTCTTAATCTTTGAACCTTAAATTTGGTTTTAAAGCATTCAGGAGTTGGACATTCTTAATTTGATAATAGGCTTATATCTAGTTGGAGATGACTTTTTTAAGCCTTTGTTTATGCTTTCAATGAAGAAAAGAGGTGAAATTGAAACAATAATAATAAAAAGGGGCTTTATATCCATATTTGCTGATATGGACATAGATTTTTTAATATGGCTGTTTCACCTTCATATCACATGTCAACATGGGCACGGCCAATATGCGTAAGTTACAGCCATGTCATATATGATACGAAAGCAATGGAATTTACGGAGTTTGGACAATACCTGCATGGTTAAAGAAATTCACAAAGTGGATATCATCATACATGATGCTAAGCTAGAGAATAATGGACAGCAACCTCATTCTTCGTATTTCATGAGAAGGTGTGACTAGTGGACCTTGAAGTCGGAGGTCAGCAATGGTCTGTTGTTGTGAAGGGAGGAGGAAAATAATGCAGTGGGATCAGGGGGTGTGGACCTTGCATTTATGGTTAAAAAAAATATTCAGTCCTATAAAGTGGATGTGATGATGGAACATGAAACTATGGTGGAGGGGCTTGGAGGGATAAGTAGATCTTTATAGGGCATAAGGCATTAGCAGTTGACCTGGAAATTGGGAGGTCGTAAGGGGATTGAATGTCCTTTGGGGCTTTGATGTATTGAAGAGATTGGTCGAAAATAAAGGAGAAGATAGAATAGGATTGTCTTATTTAATCTCGGTCAATCTTAGGTTGGTTATTAATGGTTTTTGTTGGGTCTAACTTTAGCAGATGTTCTTAACAATATGGGTATTAGCTTCTATGCTTGGATCCTTCAAATTCCTCAGGGTACTCATTCCGTCTATGCCACAACATGAGTACAGATATGGGATATGTTTAAGACATGGCATCATTTTACTGAATTATTTTATGTTAAAAATAATTTATTAGAATATTTGAATGATAGAGTGATAAAATATTTATGACATAGCTCTTGGGTTTCTTGTAGTATGGTTATTTACCTGGGTTTGTAGGTCAAAAGGAATTGTTCTTTTTCCATGGATGCAAACTCAATGTGGTCCAGTAAACAACTGTGAGCCTTTGATGACTCTCCTTGGGATTCTTGCTTTTGATGATTGGGTAGTCCATTTCCTTTGGTTGTTTTAGAGGGCATTGCCTAGCCAATTCTCAGCAGAAATTACTATGAGTATTTCCTTTATCTCAACTCCTATGCTTACTTCTTTTTATGGTTCAGTAGATGATGACGATGATGATGTGTAGAAGACTACTCATGTTACCAATAGCAACTTATGCAATATTAGTGGAAATCAATAGTAGCATTAAGATAATATATATACACCCGTGATTAATCAGTAGGCATCTAATTCCCATGAAGTCACATGGACGAATATCCATTAGAAATGATATGCTATAAATCTTCAGGGAAAAGACTGTTAAGAACACTTGGAACATCTATCCATTTAAGCACCAGCACACTACTTATGAAATCTCCACAGGTACATTATTTTAGGGGTGTTGTGATGGGTGGACGAGTGAGAAAAAATATGCTCTTAAAATCTATTGTACACCTAGAGACAAAAATACCCCTTTCATTGCTATTGTTACATATGTCACTTGTGATGGAACATTAAACAGAAATAAGATTAGCAGTGCTTGTTGTTGACTTCAATCCAAATTTGGAGACAAATTAATGAAGCTTGGTAGAGATAAACCCATTCCTTTTTCTTCGTTTCAAAGAAAATGGATAGGTAACTGGTAAACATATTTTGTTGCGGAATTTTGTGGAGGACTAACTTTTAACCTTTTGTGAGCATGTTTGGCTGCATACTTGTCTCTTTGGAGGAAGTTCTTGGCCTATGGACTTTTATACACACACACACACACATATCATATATCTTAATATTAGTATTATTTTTATTTAATATTTGATAAATCTGATAATATGATGTAGTCCTCTGCTCATTTTCATCATCATTTTGATTTTTGAGCCTTTCTTGCCAATCCACAAATGCTGATCATACACATGCATTTGCAGCTATTGAATGGGTACAGGAGGAAAGAGTCACACTTTTTACTGCCGATGGGATCATTCAAATAGGAGGCTCCCTAGTCCCTCGTCAAATCCCTTCTTCAGATGTATGGTGTTTTGCTTTATTCTAGTTAGAATTCCTTGCTTGCCTATGCGGGATTTTTTGAAAGGAACCAGTTCATATATTAAAGTCAAACCTTTGTTGCCTTTTGGACACTCTTACTTTCTTCCACTATTGCAATATGTGAAAACTTAAAACTTGATGCAGTTCTCAGTGCCATGCTTGCAACATATTATGGATAGATAGTTACTTCCAACATATTTTGGACCTTTAGATCACCTCAAAGTGTTTTTGCTGACGAAATATATTAAACCCATTAAATGGGCACCTAACTTTAGGTACTGCTTGCATTATAGAACCTTCAAAATTTTGCTTATAGAAGTTTCCCGGTCCTAACAGTACCCAAAGTTATATGATAAAACTTTTTCCTGAATTTCTGTCAATATAAAGTCAATGTATTGAATGGATTGTAGTTAAATCTTATCTGTGATTTCATGAACATTGTTTACCGATGGACTGATAGGGCAATTTGTTGATGAAATGGATTAGCCTGCTGTACTAAACAGCACAGGTCTCTCCTAGCCATTTGTTTTGTGGTCACCACTATTGTCCAGTGTTCATTAGATCAAAGGTTTTCACTACTCTTTGAGATTTTTCAACCTCATTTTCAAATGTCATCTTCATATCCTTATGACTTCTTCAACCTCAGAATTTAAATTTATTTTCTAAAAGATTGTGCGGGTGTATGTGTTTTGTAATGGATGCTCATATGGAATACCATCAATATTTTTTAGGGTTATGGGTGGAGAGTGATTAACTGATTATGCTCTCAGATCGTTTTTCTCGCATTTGCTCTTCCTAGTCTCTCTTACCATGAATCTCATTATGGTATTAGAGCTAGAACAGGGAATCTTCTTTTTCATCTCTCTCTCTCTCTCTCTCTCTCTCTCTCTCTCTCTCTCTCTCTCTCTCTTTCTTCTTTTTTCTTTTTTCCTTTCTTCTAGCCAACAGTCCAGCCGGACTACTGTGCTCTAGGCTAGGGGTACAACTTGGAACAGGTCAACCCAAACCTAATTCATCCAACCCGAACTTTTATATTTTCAATGCTTAAAATAATATAAGTAACAATATTAAATCAGCTTCCTTACTCTTTCTATACCTCTATACTTAATCATTGCTCTTTCTTATTACTTTAGGTTGCGTTTGGTTGCACAAAATATCATGAAATTTTGTTAGATTTCATTATCAATCAGTCTAATTTGGTGCAGAATATCATGAAATTGGTGCAACCAAGCATAACGTTGATTAAAAATCTGGAAGTAGCATGAATAGCTTATGCTACATGCTACGTAGCTTATGCCTCACGCTTCAGAGGGATGAATGCTACGCTACATGCTATTCATTATTTAGAACACTGAGTACAACTATCCGGATAATTCAAACTGCGAGTCCTATTGTGGATGGAATATATTTCTAGAATCACCTATCAGGCAACTGTAGCTATCCTTACAAGTGCAACAAGTATATAGCTGAAGAGTCATGAGAATATTTAAATGGTGTAAAACAAACACAAGAGCCTAGCTTTTATAAAAATAAAAATTAAAAATTTTAAAAAAAATAAAAATGAGAGAAGATTTTCAATTGTGAAGCCCTACCCCTTCAACTTCAAGCCCTAAACACTCTACCGCAACTTCACCTACAAACCCCCAAAACCACATTTCAATTCTAGAAATCCACAAAGCTGTGGGAGAGGAGATTTTGGCTGATCACTTGGCCCTATAAGAAGTTCCATTTGCTGTATTTTCAAGAGTATTGGAGCACAAACGAAGGATTTAAAAAAAAAAATCAAAATTTCCCCCTTTCACATTCGTATGGCGATGAAGCTCAAAAATTCAGTTTTTAAATTGATTGAATCTCTTCTTGAGCTTGATAGAGGTATGTTCTTGCCCCCTTAATATCCCATAATGAGTTTTTTTTTTTTTTTAAATAATTTCGGATGAAGATTTATGGTTTCTTTTGGGATTTTTTGAAAAATTTTCCCTTTTATAAGGCCGTTTCCTATGCAATGTTGTAGGATAGGATTGTTTTACAACATTTTTGTGTGGGGCTTGTTGTAGTTTGTGTGTGTGTATTTAATGGCATCCAATCCATCCAACGATCATATGGGCCACCTTGCTTTAATGGAGGTGTTTGAGTGGTTGTGCATTGTTTTCTATGGTGTGGCCCATGTGATGGTTGGATTATAGCTTGATTCTCTTAGGTGGCTCAAAGTTCGTCATTGTTTTCTACAGTGTTGCTCACCACCCAATCCAGCAGGGTGGATCCATCCATCATGTGGGCTAGCCACACTATAGCGAAGGCTTTTTGGGTGGTTGTAATTGATTTTTGTGATTTGGCCCACCCGATGATTGAATAGGTAGGATTTTTGGGGCATCCCATCATTACAATGAATACTTTTTGCTGTTTTTTTTTTGTATTATTTTTATTATTTATTATATTGTATCCTATTATTTTAACTAAAAGATAGGAGTATCATGTAGCTTAAGCTACGTGCTATAGAGGGCTGAATGCTACGATATATGCTACGCAATATTTAAAACACTGCTTACGAGTAATATTTGATATAAAAATAAAGTCATGGCCTAGATAGAAAATGGGGTTGATGCAAGTTTGGCTTGCATTATCTATAGACCAACATTATTTTTGGTCCATAGCATGTTCACTTGACGAAAGAAACAGATCTTTGCATGTATGCCATCCATTGGTATCTCTCAAACTTGTTCTACCACCTCACAATTGGGGCTCTTCATTGTATATTAGTGTTTTCAGTAGTGTACGTAGCGTAGCGCTCCAAAATCGCTATGTAGCGTACACAGTAGCGTGCGCTACAGGGGTTGTAGTGTACGCTACGTACACGTAGCGTGTATCGCAGGTAGCGTGTGCTACCTATTTTGATTTTTTTTTTGTTTTTGTTTTTCCACTGCTGTAAATGGTGGTAAACTCACACCACAACAATAAGCAAGTTTTAAAAAAAATAAAAAACAGCCTTTTCGAACAGTGTATTCGACAGCCGGCCCTAAACCGACGCTGCTTCCTCTCCCCCCTCTTCAATCTTGCGATCGAAAGGCCCTTCGAAGGGGCTTCTTTGGCCGATTGTTGGAGACTACAAGGAGCTCCATTTGGTGCAGTTTCATCAACAATGGAGAAGAAATGACGGAGAAATCGGATTTCCCCTATTCCGGTTGTGATCGGCTGTGGAGCTTCAACTTTTGCATATTTCTTTAATTCAATCTCATCTTGAGATAAAAACAGGTATGCACGCTCCTTTTTTTTTTTTTTAATTTTTTTCAATGTACAATGAAAATAACTTGGTATTTTGAGTTTTTTCTCATTTTTCCCCTTTTAAAATGCCGGTTACTGTGCGGTTTTTTGTTCTTTATAATTTTTTTCATTTCTTTTTCATTATCTCTATAGATATAGATTTTTTCTGTAGTATGGCTCACTGAGGTGCGTGAAGGGGTGGATTTGCATTGTTTTCTACGTTGTGGCCCACGTGGGGCCTACTGTGGTGTGCGTATGTGTGGATGTGCATTGTTTTCTATGGTGTCGCCCACATGGGGCCCACCTAGAGTCTAGAGACTAATTATTGAGAATTTGAGATGTTGATTTTGAGGAATGTGACATTTGTATTGTACTTAATGCTCTTAACTTTGGGATTTTTATTTTGAAGAATGTGACATTTATGTATTTTGCTTTTTTCTTGCTATTTAATATTTATCATATATATATATATGTATATTTAAATAATAAAAAATAGAAGTATTGTGTAGCTTACGCTACACGCTACGCAACACGCTACCGCTATTTAAAACACCGTTGGATATACACGAGTAATGACTAAATTACAAAGGTTGGAATCACTTGCAACCTGTTTTATGTAGTCCACACAACAGTTTGGGTTCATGGGGCCACCGTGTTGTATATTTGACATTCACTCCTTTCCTTTTGTTAATTTTATTTGTTAATGAGTGGTAATTGTAGACCTTATTTTGCTAATGTTATTTCTTTAGTTGTATGTCTTCCTTCAATGATGTTATTTGATGGTTAGATTTTGCATTTCATGTGTTTGTTTACTAGTTGCAGCTGTTAAGCATTCAATACCTCTAGTTGGGTTGAGTTTGGCTAGCTTAGGTTGGGTTGGGCCTTGGGCCGACTCCTATTGAGGTCGGGTTGGGCTTGGGCCGATCCTCAACCTGACCCAACCCGCTCGACTTGCACCCTAGCCCTAGCCGGCAGCATGGCTGGACCACCTGCCCATAGCCCGCAATCCAACCAGATAACCTGACCGTAAATAGTAGCCCAACAACACCACCCAGCCACAGCCAATAATCCAGCCAGACCACTCAATCGCAATCGGCAGTGCAACTAGACTGCTGGTTGTAGTCGATAGCTTAGCTGCACCACCAGAAACTGCTGTCAGCTCAAATTGGACTACCAACCACAGTCAGGCGGCCCCACCAAGATGTCCAGTCATCATTGGCAGCCTTGTCAGGATCTTCCGTTGGTCCTATCTTGTCGTTTGCCATCATCTCCAAGCACTTCCATCTTTAAATCTGGTCTGGATGCAATGAAGCATGATTCCTTGATATGTTTTTAGGTCTTCCAATGAATCTGGTATGTTATATCAGAGCCATTACAGTAGATTGGTGCAATCAAAAGAACCGTGTTTTGATGGGTCAGGTCAAAATATCAATATCCTAGGTTCATCATCACCACTATAGAACTTGATGGGAAGAACTATTTTGAGTGGTCTTTGTTGGCTAAGCAATTCAATGGAAGTGTGCAAAGCATGGAGTATATTATGGGCAACAAGGGGAACCTGCTGTAGATCATCCATCTCATGAGTCATGACTATTGGGAAAGTGAGAATTTAGCAGTAATGCTATAGATTCTTGACTCCATACATCTAATCATTAGTGGAGGGTTTTTTGTTCTTAAAATCAGCTAATCGTCGCCAAGAGTACTCCCTATTGGAATATTAAGTTAGTAGGTTCATTTCTGTAAATATGATATTAGTGGGCTTATTTGCAAATATTGTATAAAGTGGGCTATTATGATGTAATAATAATAATTAAAAAAACGTACATATATATTGAATAAGATAATAGAGAGATCCCACGTTCTCTCTCTTCTCTAAACCCTCACTCTCACATTTTTCTCCCCTCTCTCTTACATTCCTCCTCTTTGGTTCTTTCATTCTTCATGGTATCAGAGAGGAAGGTCTAGTGTTCGAATCCTGGGAGCAGCAAATATGCCTCCCTAATATTTTCTCCCACGGGGGCCCGTTTATGGTGTGAGTTGTGAGTGTCCCTCCACCCTTGACACTTCCAACAAGCTGATTTGCATGTTGCCAGGTGCTAGATCACCACCATGCAACAAGGAGAATTGACAGTGGAAGAATATTTTGCTGCAATGCGACAAAAGTTGGAACAATCAGTTCGCTGCCAACTTGTAGCCTCTACCTTAGAAGATACTAAGAGGTAAGTGGAACAATAAAGAATTTGTTGAGTTCCTTGTTGGTCTCCATTTTGATTTCAAACTACAGCATGCACAAGTTCTTTGCAAAGAATCTCTTTCTTCTACGAAGTTAGTCTACAACTATATCAGAGGAGAAGCTCATCGAAGGGCTACGTCTAGTGGATAGAGTTCTACTGTCCTAGAGAGATCTGCCTTAACAGTTGGGTCTAAACCATCTCGAGGGGGAGCACTAGGGAATGGACAGTTCCATCTTTTCCTGGGTCTACTGACAAGACAGCTCCATGGCATTCATTGTGATTGAAGAGGACATGTTCGAGAGCCGTGCTACGACTTGAATCCTCGCGATCGGAACCAAAGAGCTTTGCAATAATGTCTGGTTGAGTGGGAGAATGGTCAGTCCATTTAAACACTTCAAGCAGATCTATTACAGACCCAAAAGATCATACTATAAGGGATCTTTGAGAACGGCTAGATGATCTTCAAGCCTCCTATTTGGCTAGAACAGTGATTGAAGAACCAAGTATATTTGTTACCCCCGATCATGCATTTCAGTCTCGACTTACGTTCATAGAATTGGTATCGTTAAATATTGACGATATCGGCTGATATATCGCACGATATATCTTGTATCCCACCTGTGCGATACGAAACACACAAGTAGTGGGATTTTCTTATTTTCAATCCTTTTTTCTTTTTTCTTTTTCCTGTAAATCATGTTAAATCAGTGTCAAATTGTTACAAATCCATGATTTTTCATGTTTTGCATGAAAAACATGAAAAATCATGGATTGAGAAGCTTCAATTTTGAGATTTGGAGAAGGACCGAGTTGCGGAAAATTGAAAAAAATCAAAATTTTCCCAATTTCTTGCAAATCAGTTGCAATCTGTGTCCAAACATAAAATCAAACATGTATGTAACCTAATCTAGTGATTCTTCTTTTTCTTTTGAATGTATTGCTTGTGTTTCTACACGCCTTCTTACATTTATAAATTATATGAATATACTTGCATCAATTCAATTAGACAACGCGTAGATTAGGACCCCATACAAAGAAAACCTATTATGTGCACTTATTTTCTGTAATGTTTTGATTTGTAAGTGTGTATTGATGTCTTTTTTAACAATCACTGAAATTTCATTGAAAAATTCGACCAATTTCCAATGTTTCCAACAACAACGATACATTATGCGATATAACCGATATATCCCATGCGATAACCGATACATATCCGTATCCCTAGGGTGCGATACGCAACGCGATACTGATATTTTGAACACTGGTTACATGTATCACTGGCTGGGGATACAGAGACATGTATCAATATCTCGACGATATTATCATCAATACCCGGAAATATATCGCTGACTGAGGGAAACACAAGGAAATGGTGGAATTTCTCAATGAAAACTTCCAGAGATGTTAAAATACAGGGTTTTTTTTTTTTTTTTTTTTTTTTTTTTTTGCATATTTAGGAATCAAAAATTACAAAAAAGACGCATACATAATAAGTTTCTCTTTAATGGGGGTCTAAAAGCATGTGACGCTAACTTAACGAAATAGAAACATTGGAAAAATGGTGGAATTTTTCAATGATATTTTAGGAGATGCTAAAATACACATTTACATATTTTAGAATCTAATAATAGTGAAAAAGACATTTTCATATTTAGGAAGCAAATAATAAGTTTCCCTTTAATGGGGCCTAAAAGCATGTATCGTTGATTCAGGGAAACATTGTGCAAAGATGGGGAAAATGGTGGATCCATCCATCCATCCATGCATGCACATACATATAAACACATGCATAATCCATCCATCCATGCGGGCGTGCGTGCATACACACATACATGCAAACACACAGACATGCATGACCACACACACACACACACACACACACACACACACACTCCTATCTATATCCATCTAACCATCCAACCATCCAACCAACCATAATCCATACACATGGTGTTCAAAGTTTCGGTATCACTACAAGTTTCGTTGGTTGGGGATATAGAAACAATATCGATATCACCATAATATCGTCAGTAATTGTAAATGCGGGGAAACATGAGGAAAATGGTGGGATTTTTCAATGAAACTTAAAGAGATGCTAAAATACCCATATTGGCATATTTATGAATAAAAAATTGAAAAAAGAATACATACATAATAAATTTCCATTTAATGGGGCCTAAAAGCATGTGTTGTCATAAGAAATCAGTCCAACCATCCCATCAATGCCATCTATCCATCCCAACCATCCATCCAACCATCTAACCTTCCATTTAAACGTCTATCGGTATTTTAGAATATTGACAACACGATATTTCGCCGAGAAATCGTCAACAACTGGAAAGGAAACGAAAGACTATGGTTTTGATATCGCCCATGTTGCGAGAACAATAATTTTGCAATATTATTGTTGACAATTTGAACACTGCATCCAACCATGCGCCCATAAAAATATTTGAAATGGATTTATTTAATAAACAGATTTTCGGCGATGTCAATATATTGGCAATATTATCGAAATATCTTTGATACACTGGTGATACAAGCAACACTTGGAATCTGCACAACCGAAAATATTGGGGATATATTGGTGATGTCAATGCATTCACGGAATCACAATACGAGCGACACCTGAAATTTACACAGTCGAAAATATTGGCAATATTGATACATTAGCAATACTTAGTGATACGTCGCTAGTACCTGGAATTTCTGATACTACCAATGTTGTTAATATCACTACCAATGTTATCGATATCATTGAGCTAGAAATACGGATAATATCGGGGATACTCTGAACAATGCATGCATACATTTACACATACAAACATGCACCCATAAAAAAATTGAAATGGATTTTTTTTTTTAATAAACAAAATTTTGGCGTATTGCCAATACATTGGCGATACGAGCGACGCTGAGAATTTGCATGGTCGAAAATATGATGATACATTGGCGATATAAGCGATACCTGGAATTTACACAGTCGAAAATATTGGATTGGTGATTCCTAGCGATATATTGCTGACACATGAAAATTTTTATACCACCAATGTTATTGATCGAGTTGAAGATAAGGATAATATCAGGGATACTTCGAACAATGGTCTCAACCATGTTCATCTACATCATGGATCATTGACCATGGCGCTGTAGATCATATGACTGGTAGAGAGAGCATTTCATTTTATATTCCATTTGTTTTTGTCATATTAAACTAGCTGATCATCTTTTTCTAGCACCATTGGAAAAGGAGCCATTAACTTTCTTAGCTATTGCTATTGCCATTTGTTATTCATATTCCCTTTCCTCAAGTCTTAACTTGTTGTTAGTTAACGCACTTATCAAACAGTTGAATTGTACTCCAATATCATTCCCATCTCATCTTGTTATTCAAACCTAATGAAGAAATGGATTGGTGGTGGTCTCGAAGATCATGCTATACTTGTTCGACATAGGAAACACCAACACTGCTTTAGTTTCTAAGTCAGTTATAAGGAATAGAGAGCATGGTAACCTGTGGCACACATGCTTGGGTCATTTGTCATTAAAGTATCTTATGTTCCAATTTGCAAATGATTTTCATTTTCAATGTGATGTTTGTCAATTGTCCAAACATTTTAGTACTTCATGTTCTCCAAGTATTTCGATTTGATTCATTCTTGTTGGTGTACACTGGGTTTACGGTGGAGTATTATATCTAATTAAGTATTAGAATTAGATTAGGATTAGGATTAGGATTAGTCCCTCTAATATGTTTTTATACCTTTTTCTGTCTCCTCTTGCCAATTAACTTCTTGCAAACACCTTCCTATAAATAAATCATTGAGGAGGAAGAAGAGATCTTCCCTCCTACGTTCTCTTCTTCTTCTTCTTCTTCTTCTTCCATATCTCTTTTCTTCTCTTTTTCTTCTTATTTCACATGGTATCAGAGCTTTACGGATCCGATGCCTTTCTTTTCCTTCTCTTCTCCACTTTCCTCGATACCTGGTAACCCTGGTCTCTTCTTTAGCCTTCGTTTTGAATGTCTTCCATTGATTTTTCATTTAACCTGTAAGGTTGTGAAAGTGAGACCGTTTTTTCTCCATCATCACCTTATAGACGTATCTGTAATGCATCGTAAATTCATTCGGAAGGTCTTTCTCTTGAGGTTGGTCTCTCTAGAAGTAGAAATGGCATATCTTCGACTATAAATCTCACTAGAGAAGCTTCAGTACCCCTTTTACAGCACCAGAATTGAATTCCAGCCCCTTTTCGGTAATGGATCTATCACCAAACTCAGTCATCGACACCAAATCTGAGCACAAAAGTCTTAGCCGTTGTTGGATTTCAGCCCTAACACCATTTCAAGTACCAAATCGGTCATCGGAAGCCTCTGTCAAAGCTTGAATCCAATTCCAATGCCATTTCTGCCACCAAAATTTGAGCACGAAAGCTTCTCCCATTGCCGGAATCCAATCCCAATGCCATTTTCGTCATCGGATCTGAGCCCAAAAGCCCCTGTCGTTGTTGGAATCCAGTCTCAACCCCACTTTCAGGCCTCTGATCTGAGCCCATAAGGCTTTGTTGTTGCCATAAGTGCCTTATGGGGGCACCTGGACCACCATTAATCATTAGATTTGGTCTCTTGCCAATAGTTTCTCCCGATTTGACTTGTAATCCTCCAGTGGACACTCGATTTGCCTCCAACACCTTCAACAGGCACTCTTTTGGTACTCTGTATCATCCCAACATTTATTATTATTATTATTTTCTAAATCGTAGATAATAAACATACTTATATGCTATCTGAACAAATGGATAGCCCTAGCCTTACAATTATCACATTAAAACTAGATGGCACAAATTATCTAGTGGTTTTAGTAGTCCGGATGTATATTGGAGCTCGGAAGAGACTAGGATACATTATAGGAACTAAGAAACAACCTAATCCTGATGATCCTACTAATGATGAATAGGAAAGTGGAAACTGGCTTGTGATGTATTGGTTGCTAAATTCATGCAACCAAACATTATTCATGGGCTTTATCTCTTGAAAATCGGAAGGGATGTATGAGATAAAGTAGTCAAAATGTACTCTCACCAAGAAGACTTGGCCCATCTTTATTAACTCCATGTAGAAATAAACAATCTCAAATAGGGAGATAGAACCGTAGAAGAATACTTCTCTAACTTGAACAAAAAAGGGATTCATACAATTATTCTAACATTCGAGGATCTAAAAATTCTAATTTGACAACTCATAATCTTTAAGTTTCTCACTGGTCTTCATTGAGACCTCAAACCTCAACGTATAGATTTTTTGGAGAGAATATTTTCCTACCATCTAATCTGTATAACTACATACACAATGGAGACTAGATGACGGAATGCCTCCCATGCCATCCTTCCATAATGGTGAGCCTTGACTACAGACTCAAAATCCTAAGTGGCAAGGAACTGGATGAGGAAACTCGGACAAAGGCAAGCTCAGATGCACACACTAGAAGAAGATGACAGCTGAAGGGATACTGTTGGGTTCTTCATCCTCATCTTCGGCCAATGGACATGAAAACAAAATCTTCCACCAATGTGAGCACTATCAAAGAAAATTCTGCTCATAGTGATCAAGACCCAAGGGGCAAAACCATCAGAGAGCTACAATAACAAGTGGCAACTCTCCAAGCATCCATCGTTGTTGGCAGTTAGGTACTTCTGTAACTGCAAATCACATCTTTCAAACATTCTAGCTCATTGATTCAAGGCCATCCGAGTACATGAGAGGTATAATATAATCAACGGATATGCTTCCTACTCTCTTATCTCTAGTAATATTAGATCAATTGATGATGCCCTTTTTAAAGCTCTTGGAAAGGCACTTTCCGTCATTCTAATATCCTATTTATCTCTTTTGTAGTTCGTGTTCCTTCGTTTCCATCTAATGTTCATTATGTAAGCTCTCTCTGACCAAACAACCAAATTGCCATGTCATTTATCCATCCCATTGATGTTATCCAGGATTTGGCAATGAAGAAGGCGATTGGTGGTAGTCATGAAGATCAAGGACTCTTTATCTTCTCAACCGAGAATGAACCAGTTTTACGCATGTTTCAGCTTCTGACATGGAGAATAAAAATCGAGTGTCATTTGTTTCCTGAAAAGTTCTATAAAAGTGATAACTTACAATGTGAAACGTGTCTGTTATCTAAGCATTGTCGAACTACTTTTCCTTGAGTAATACAAAGACATTGAATCCATATCAACTTATCCATTTTGACGTATAGGGACCTGCTCCACTAGTTTATCTATTTAGCTTCAAATAGTTTCTATCATTTATCACTGATTTCTCATGATATACATGGGTGTATCTTCTAAAAAGCCATGATGAAGTCCCATTCATTATAAAGATGTTTCATCAAATGGTTTTTACCCAGATAAAATACCAAGATTAAAATATTTCGATATGACAATGCCTGGGAATATTTATACCACGACTTATAAAAATATTTTGTAGTTCATGGTGTAGAATTTCAATTCTTATGCCCTCACATGCTAAAATGAAATGGAGTAGAGCGTAAATATTTACACTTAATGGATGTCATCCGGTCTTTACTGGTAGGCATGTCAGTACCAATAACATACTGGGTTGAAGTCATTCCTCTTGCTACCTATATAATCAATTGGACTCTGACTGATGCTCTCAAAGATAACTACCCATCACAAGTCTTGTAACCTCATGCGTCTCTATTTATCCTTCCTCCCAAAGTGTTTAGGTGCACTTGCTTTGTTCGTATCCTTGGACAATTTCACACCGAGCTAGGACCACAATCAATAAAATGTGTGTTCACACGCCCCTCCTATGATGCGGACACAAGCGCATTCAAGGTGTACTAACGAAGAAAGCGCCAACCACAAGTGCCGTCCTTGTGGATAGGCGACTATTGAGGAGCTGAAGACCTTTCACATGTGATTGGACATATAGAAGACCCCACTCAGGGAAGACACATGTGAAGGAAGATTGGAGAAAGAAGACCGAGCGCCCAAACTTTCTCGTACTTATGTTATTTGCGCGTTTTTGACTTAGGGGTCTTTTAGTAATTTTATGTCTTTATTTGCTTATTCTAGGGGTATTTTAGTAATTTTATGTCTTTATTTGCTTATTTAAGTGGGCTAAAGCCCTAAACTCGAATTTTAACTATTGATTAATGAAAAGCAAACCCTTTGGTTGCCTCCTTCCTCTCTTCTCTCTAATGGTGCTTCTTCTCTCCCCTTGATCTTCTTCTTCTAATTTCTTCTTGTGCCCCTCCAACTTCTTTAAGGTAATAATTTTCTTCCTTTTATTTTCCAGTTTTGGCTAATCCTTCTTCGATCAAAATCTTGAGAACCGATCTAAACCCTAAATCCCCAAATTCTCAAATCCCTAATCCGAGAAACTTCTTGGTTCTTCGGACTAGTGATCTTCATTGATCGATTGGGTGTGACCATGCAAGATCGGGAGGTCTCATCCCTCGCCGGATCCAACCTAAGTAGTAATTGAATTCCATAATCCATGGTTGTAGTGATGGCCCGCTCCATTGCATGTTTCCTTTATGATTTTCTCAGTTATGATGATTACTGTTAGAATTTTAGATCATTTATTCCTTTTATTTCCGCTGTTTAATTATCTCCATGAGCATGCATCATAATTAGGGCTGTCTTGCGTCAAATTTGGTATCAAAGCCTAGGCTTGCATGGTTTTTGTCTAGATCGAGTTATCAAATTAGGGTTTTGATTTTTAGGTTTAACTTAGGAAAGTTCCAGGTTTAGAAAGTTTTCAATTTTAGAAACTTTCCAATTTTAGAAAGTTCCTAATCTGGAAAATTTTCAGATTTGAGTTGTTTCTTGTTTCAACTTAATTGTGTCAGTTCATAGTAGTTTTGCATTCATCACATTCATCTTGAAAGTCATAACACCTAGTAGTCTAGTTAGGTAGAGTTTGGTTCAAGTCTTCATTGTATGCCCACGAGAAGAGGTAGAGGTTTCGGACTTCAACCTACCATGAATAACGAGCAGTTATCTGAGCAACTTGCTCAATTGATACAAAAGATAACCGCCCTAGAAGCGGGTCAAAGGCGTGAGTTTGCCCGCCTTGAGAACCAAATTACCACTACCATGACTAAGGTGAAGCAACTAGAGGCGTCCCAAAAGGAAAACCCCGCTGTAGGGGAAGATGCACACTCCCAAGTGGAAGGAATCATTGAAGAACGTGCTGCCACACGTGGTGGTAGTGAGGATAGAGATCGTGGTAACGGTCGTGGTGTGGTGCGAGAGGCACGAGCCACATGTGGTCATCAAGACCGCTATGATCCAGATGAGCGTGCGATGAAGAGTATGAGAGTTGAGGCCCTGAGTTTTGATGGGCGCTTGGATCCCAAGGTGTTCCTTAACTGGGTTGCTGACATGGACCACTACTTTGAGTGGTATGGCATGTCGGAAAACTGTCAAATGCGGTTTGCTAAGATGAAGCTTGTGGGTCAAGCCAAGCTCTTCTGGACCAACACCGAGCGTAGGATAGAGAGAGTTGGTAGAGCCCCTATCACACATTGGTATGAGATGAAAGAGAAGTTGAAGGAGAAGTACCTTCCTCTCTCATACCGTCAGAAGCTCCTTGACCAATGGCAATCCTTACGCCAAGGGTCAATGCCTGCCGCTGACTACATCGCTAAATTTGAAGAGTATGTGATGCGATGTGATATCCGAGAAGACCCTCTAGTAACGCTCTCGCGTTTCAAGACGGGCCTTTGTGCGGATCTTCAGCGCGAGCTTATTACTCGGCCCTTAACGGACTTAGATGAAGCATATCAAGTCATGCAGGAGTTAGAGCAATATCTGAAGGCTCCTGTCGTTCGTCGTTTTGAGTCCCGAGACTCCAGTGCTAGATCTAGTTCCCAAGGAACTAGACCTAATATTGGTAATCAACCTAGGGCACAGGCGACCATTCCGCCTAGGCCTAGGGAGGACAAGGGCAAAGGGGTTCTTGGTGCCGGCCCTAGTAACATGAGCCAAGTGAGGTGTTATGAGTGTGGCAACTTTGGCCACATGTCTAATCAGTGTCCTACGAAGAGTCGTGGGAGAGCCTTAGTTATAGGTGAGTCCCACGAGGGTGGAGATGACCAGGGTGATTATGAAGTTGAAGAGTATCACCCTGAAGGAGGACTTACTGATGAAGAAGAAGTGGATGGAGAAGCAACGCTTGCAGTAGTCAGGCGTGTGTTAGCTCAGTCTAGAAGTAGTGCTGACTGGCGTCGAAGCACTATCTTCTACACTATTGCCAAGTGTGGTGAAAAGAATTGTAAGGTGATAGTGGACAGTGGAAGTTGTCAGAATGTGATTTCCACTAGCACCTTAGATCGCTTAAAACTGAAATCCACACCTCATCCAGACCCGTATAAAGTTTCTTGGGTTGACAAGACATCCCTACTGTCACCCAGTAATGTCTAGTCCCCATCGAGTTTGGGTCATACAAAGAGTCCCTGTGGTGTGATGTTTTACCTATGAATGTGGGACATGTTATCCTAGGTAGACCGTGGCTATTCGATAATGATGTCACGATCTTTGGCCGTTCGAATACGTGTACTTTTATGTATAATGGTAAAAAGATCAAACTTAATCCCATGCCACCTGAGAATACACTAGGGAAGAAGAAGGATGAGAAGGCAAGTGAGCCTAGAGAAATGGGAAAATCCAAACCTAAGTCTTTACATATAATTAGCGCAAGAGAGTTTGAAAAAGAGGCTAAGGAGGATTCTATGGTGTATGCCCTTGTGGCTAGAGAAATTACACCTGAGGTTCCATCACAGTTGCCCTGTGAGGTGACCTCGGTCCTGAAGGAATACAGTGATGTATTTCCTGAAGACTTACCGAATGAGTTGCCACCTATGAGGGACATACAGCATGCCATTGATCTTGTCCCAGGGTCTACTCTACCGAACCTTCCTCACTACAGGATGAACCCTGCAGCGCATGCAGAGTTGAAGAAGCAAGTTGATGAGCTTCTGCAAAAGGGTTTCATCCAAGAGAGTATGAGCCCGTGTGCCGTGCCTGCATTGTTGACGCCAAAGAAAGACAGCACGTGGCACATGTGTGTGGATAGCCGTGCCATAAACAAAATTACTGTCAAGTATAAGTTCCCTATACCTAGACTTGATGATATGCTTGACATGTTGGCTAGGTCCACTATATTCTCGAAGATAGACCTCAAGAGTGAATATCACCAAATCCGTATACGCCCAAGAGATGAGTGGAAGACGGCGTTTAAGACGAAAGATGGGCTGTATGAGTGGTTGGTCATGCCCTTCGGCTTGACTAACGCACCCAGTACTTTCATGCGAGTGATGACACAAGCTTTGAGGCCGTTCATGGAAAAATTCCTAGTGGTGTACTTTGACGATATTCTTATTTATAGTACCACTAAGGAATCACACCTTGAACATTTAAAGAAGGTCTGTAGTGTCCTTAGGAAGGAAAAGTTGTACGATAATCTTAAGAAATGTGCATTCATGTCTAGCCAAGTTGTGTTCTTAGGATTTAGAGTGTCATCTGAAGGGATGCGCGCAGACCCTGAAAAAGTCAGGGCCATAGTTGAGTGGCCAGAACCAAGGAACATTCATGAGGTGCGAAGTTTTCACGGCCTAGCAACTTTTTATCGTCGGTTCATTAGGGGTTTTAGCACGATCATGGCTCCCATTACCGAGTGCATGAAAAAGGGAGAGTTCGTGTGGTCTAAAGCCGCCGTCAAGGCTTTTAAAGAAATTAAGGGCAAGATGGTGGAAGCTCCTGTCATGCGTCTACCTGACTTTTCTATAGTCTTTGTAGTAGCGTGCGATGCGTCTGGTGTTGGTATAGGTGGAGTGTTGAGTCAAGAAGGACACCCAGTGGCCTATTTCAGTGAGAAACTAAATGAGGCAAAACAAAAATACTCCACTTACGACAAAGAATTTTATGCAGTAGTGCAATCCCTGAGACATTGGCGACACTACCTCCTACCGCAAGAATTCGTTTTGTTTTCTGACCATGAGGCTTTGAGATATTTGCATTCTCAGAAGAAACTCAACCCAAGGCATGCCAAGTGGGTAGCGTTTCTTCAGGAATATTCGTTTGTTTTGAAACACAAGGCCGAGGTTGAAAACAAACCAGCGGATGCCCTTAGTAGGAGAGTGGCGTTGCTCAACTCCTTGAGTGTAGAGGTAGTCGGATTTGAGCAATTGAAAGATGAATACCCCATATGTCCTGATTTTGGGGGTACTTACGCGTCGCTCTCTAGTGACCAGCATATTATGGGTGAATATGTTCTTAAAGATGGCTTTCTTTTCAAGGGAGACAGACTTTGTATTCCTCGTATGTCCCTTCGTGAATTCCTCATCTGGGAGCTTCATTCAGGAGGGATAGCTGACCATTTTGGTCGTGATAAGACCATTGCCCTCGTGGAAGATCGTTTATTCGCCAAGTCTCAAGCGAGACGTAGCCAAAGTTTTAGGCGTGTTGAACATGTCAACCGCAAAGCAAAGAAAGCAAATATCGTACACGCCATTGCCAATGCCACATGCTCCGTGGCAGACATTAGTATGGACTTCGTACTCGAGCTTCCCAAGACTATAAAAAGCACGATTCTGTTTTTGTCGTTGTGGACCGTTTTTCTAAAATGGTACATTTCCTCCCATGTTCGAAGGCGTCGGATGCGTCTCATGTTGCTCGTCTCTTTTTTGATGGTGTGGTGCGTCTCCACGGGTTACCTAAAACCATAGTGTCCGATCGTGATGGTCGATTTACTAGCTATTTTTGGAAGACACTGTGGCACATTATGGGAACTCGTTTGCAATTTTCTACTGCTTACCACCCACAAACAGATGGTCAAACTGAAGTGGTAAATCGTAGCCTTAGAAATCTTCTACGTTGTCTAGTGGGTGAACATATTAAGACTTGGGACCTACTTGTACCAACTTCTGAACTTGCTTATAATGGTCAGTTAATAGATCTAGAGGGTTGAGTCCTTTTGAAATTGTAAGTGGTTATAAACCTAGAATGCCCATAGATCTCTTACTGTTCACTCCCCAAGGTCTTCTGAGTCAACCGATGCATTCGCACGCCATATTCATGATTTGCATACACATATTAGACAGCGGTTAAATAAGAGCAATATGATGATTATAAAGTTTCAGCTGATTCTCATCGTAGAGTGCAAGAATTTCAAGAAGGAGACTATGTAATGGTGCGAATAAGGCCAGAGCGATTCTCTCAAGGATCTGCAAAGAAATTACAAGCGCGTAGTGCTGGACCATTCAAGATATTACAAAAGGTTGGGTCCAACGCGTATCGGGTTGACCTTCCACCTGAAATGAGCATTAATCCAACTTTTAATGTGGAAGATCTAGTCCGTGCCCATACTCCCATTGTTGATACATCGTCCCTTTCATGGCCTTTTTCTGAGTTTGCTACCCAACCCCTTCCACCCCCTCCTCCACCCATTACCCATAAAGAAGCAATTGAGGAAATCTTGGATGACGAGATAGTATCCACGAGAGATGGGGGTTTCCAAAGGTATTTTGTCAAGTGGAAGAACAAACCATCGTCTGAATCTACGTGGCTGTCGGGCGACGCATTGCAGGGTATTGATCCAGATCTACTCGAGCGCTACAAAAGTTTCAACTCGTCGGAGTCGAGTTTTTCTCACCCGAGGGGAATTGATGCGGACACAAGCGCATTCAAGGTGTACCAACGAAGAAAGCGCCAACCACAAGTGCCGTCCTTGTGGATAGGCGACTATTGAGGAGCTGAAGACCTTTCACATGTGATTGGACATATAGAAGACCCCACTCAGGGAAGACACATGTGAAGGAAGATTGGAGAAAGAAGACCGAGCGCCCAAACTTTCCCGTACTTATGTTATTTGCGCGTTTTTGACTTAGTTAGGGGTCTTTTAGTAATTTTATGTCTTTATTTGCTTATTCTATGGGTATTTTAGTAATTTTATGTCTTTATTTGCTTATTTAAGTGGGCTAAAGCCCTAAACTCGAATTTTAACTATTGATTAATGAAAAGCAAACCCTTTGGTTGCCTCCTTCCTCTCTTCTCTCTAATGGTGCTTCTTCTCTTCCCTTGATCTTCTTCTTCTAATTTCTTCTTGTGCCCCTCCAACTTCTTCAAGGTAATAATTTTCTTCCTTTTATTTTTCAGTTTTGGCTAATCCTTCTTCGATCAAAATCTTGAGAACCGATCTAAACTCTAAATCCCCAAATTCTCAAATCCCTAATCCGAGAAACTTCTTGGTTCTTCGGACTAGTGATCTTCATTGATCGATTGGGTGTGACCATGCAAGATCGGGAGGTCTCATCCCTCGCCGGATCCAACCTAAGTAGTAATTGAATTCCATAATCCATGGTTGTAGTGATGGCCCGCTCCATTGCATGTTTCCTTTATGATTTTCTCAGTTATGATGATTACTGTTAGAATTTTAGATCATTTATTCCTTTTATTTCCATTGTTTAATTGAGCTAGGACCACAATCAATAAAATGTGTGTTCTTAAGATACTCAAATTCTCAGAAAGGGTACAAATGTTACTGTCTTGTAAATAGGAAAAAATATGTTTCTAAGGATGTCATATTCTTCGAAAACATACCTTATTTCAATTCACAAGACAAACGCATACTTTAACACTTCTACTTTGTGTCATAGACGAGCCTAATGCGGAAGAAGTACCAAGCCCCACTCCAACCAATGAACTCAAGGTCTACTCTTATAGGAAAACATTCCTATTCTTCCCGCACACCACCACTCTTAAACATTAGAACAAGAAAAAGTGGATTTCCCAATTGCCCTTCGTAAAGAAACTCGGTATTATACACACAATCCTATTGGTAACTATATCTCATATAAAATTTGCTCTTCTACTTATCAATCATACATTTGATCTCTTTGTATCTATCCTAACTAAGATTGCAAATGTCTTGGGTGACCATAAATGGAAAGCAATCATTGTAGAAGAGATGTCTGGCCTTGAAAAATAATACTTGAGAGTTAGTCACTCTTCCACTAGGCAAACATATGGTTGTGTGCAATTGAGTGTTCACCGTTAAACACAAGGCAAATGGATCAATATATTGATGTAAAGCACGGCTGGTTGACAATGGCTTCACTTAAAAGTTTAGAGAAGATTACAATGAAACTTTTGTCCTGGTGGTGAAATTAAAATTTGTTTGTATCCTCTTGTCTATCGTCGTAAATCGTAATAGGCCCCTGCATCAACTGGATGTCAAAAATGCATTTCACCATGGCAAACTTCATGAAGAAATATATATGACAATTCCTCCTGGTTTTCAGCCCAAGGGGAAGATTAACAAAGTTTGGTGTCTTCGGAAAGCTTTGTGTAGCTTCAAATAGTCGCCTCGTACTTGGTTTGAAAACCTTGGCAATATGATTTCCAGTATCGGATTTAAAAGAAGTGCCTTCTGTATTTGTAAAACATATGAATGGCAACATGACAATTCTTGTCGTATACATTGATGATACCATTTTAACTAGCACGAGCACAACTAAGATAATGTTAAAAAATTCTTTGCCCTATCGTTCGAAATGGAGGATTTAGGGCTACTGAAATACTTTCTTGGAATTGAAGTAGCTTGCTCAAAATGAGGATTTTTTTTTTTTTTTTTTTTATCCCAATGTAAGTGTATGCTAGATCTTCTCTCTGAGGCTAGTTTACTTGGTGCCCGTCCTGTTGACATACCTGTTGAAGTAAATCATGAGTTGCATGAGAGACAATTAGATGAAATTGATAATTCGGGCATATATTGTCAACTGGTGGGTCGTCTAATTTTTCTT